>NC_092724.1:27110741-29510741 GCF_047496885.1 Scyliorhinus torazame
ACACACACTCCCCCCCAGACACACACACTCCCCCCCCAGACACACACACTCCCCCCCAGACACACACACTCCCCGCCAGACACACACACTGCCCCCCCAGACACACACACTGCCCCCCCAGACACACACACTGCCCCCCCAGACACAAACACTGCCCCCCAGACACACACACTGCCCCCTCAGACACACACACTGCCCCCCGACACACACACTCCCCCCCAGACACACACAATGCCCCCCAGACACACCCACTCCGCACCCCAGACACACACACTGCCCCCCCAGACACACACACTGCCCCCCAGACACACACACTCACCCCCAGACACACACGCTCCCTGCCCCAGACACACACACTCCCCGCCCGAGACACACACACTGCCCCCCCAGACACACACACTGCCCCCCCGACACACACACTGCCCCCCCCAGTCACACACACTGCCCCCCCGACACACACACTGCCCCCCAGACACACACACTGCCCCCCCAGACACACACTCTTCCCCCCCAGACACACACCTTCCCCGCCCGAGACGCACACACCGCCCCCCAGACACACACACTGCCCCCCAAACACACACACTGCCCCCCAGACACACACACTGCCCCCCCCAGATGCACACACTGCCCCCCAGACACACACACTGCCCCCCCAGACACACACTCTGCCCCCCCAGACACACACACACCCCCCAGACACACACACTGCCCCCCCCCAGACACACACACTGCCCCCCCAGACACACACACTGCCCCCCCAGACACACACTCTTCCCCCCAGACACACACACTGCCCCCCCAGACACACACACTGCCCCCCCAGACACACACACTGCCCCCCCAGACACACACACTCCCCCCCAGACACACACACTCCCCCCCCCGACACACACACTCCCCGCCCCAGACACACACACTGCCCCCCCAGACACACACTCTGCCCCCCCAGACACACACACACCCCCCAGACACACACACTGCCCCCCCCCCAGACACACACACTGCCCCCCCAGACACACACACTGCCCCCCCAGACACACACTCTTCCCCCCAGACACACACACTGCCCCCCCAGACACACACACTGCCCCCCCAGACACACACACTGCCCCCCCAGAAACACACACTCCCCCCCAGACACACACACTCCCCCCCCCGACACACACACTCCGCGCCCCAGACACACACACTGCCCCCCCAGACACACACACTCCCCCCCAGACACACACACTCCCCCCCCGACACACACACTGCCCCCCCAGACACACACACTGCCCCCCCAGACACACACACTTCGCCCCCCCAGACACACTCTCCCCCCCAGACACACACACTCCCCCCCAGACACACACACTCCCCCCCAGACACACACACTCCCCCCCAGACACACACACTCCCCGCCCCAGACACACACACTCTCCCCCAGACACACACACTCCCCCCCCAGACACACACACTTCCCGCCACAGACACACACACTTCGCCCACCCAGACACACACACTCCCCCCAGACACACACACTCCCCCCCAGACACACACACTCCCCCCCAGACACACACACTCCCCGCCCCAGACACACACACTCCCCGCCCCAGACACACACACTCCCCGCCCCAGACACACACTCTGCCCCCCCAAACACACACACACCCCCCAGACACACACACTGCCCCCCCCAGACACACACACTGCCCCCCCAGACACACACACTCCCCCCCAGACACACACACTGCCCCCCCAGACACACACACACCCCCCAGACACACACACTGCCCCCCCCCCCAGACACACACACTCCCCCCCAGACACACACTCTGCCCCCCCAGACACACACACACCCCCCAGACACACACACTGCCCCCCCCCCAGACACACACACTGCCCCCCCAGACACACACACTCCCCCCAGACACACACACTGCCCCCCAGACACACACACTGCGCCCCCAGACACACACACTTCGCCCCCCCAGACACACACACTGCTCCCCCAGACACACACACTGCCCCCCCAGACACACACACTGCCCCCCCAGACACACACACTGCCCCCCAGACACACACACTGCCCCCCCAGACACACACACTGCCCCCCCAGACACACACAATGCCCCCCAGACACACACACTGTCCCCCAGACACACACACTCCCCCGCAGACACACACACTGCCTCCCCGACACACACACTCCCCCCCAGACACACACACTGCCCCCCAGACACACACACTGCCCCCCCAGACACACACACTTCCCCCCAGACACACACACTGCCCCCCCAGACACACACACTGCCCCCCAGACACACGCACTCCCCACCCCAGACACACCCACTCCCCCCCAGACACACACACTGCCCCCCAGACATACGCACTCCCCCCAGACACACACACTGCCCCCCAGACACACACACTGCCCCCCCAGACACACACACTGCCCCCCCAGACACACACACTCCCCACCCCAGACACACACAGTCCCCCCCAGACACACACACTGCACCCCCCAGACACACACACTGCCCCCCAGACACACACACTGCCCCCCCAGACACACACACTCCCCGCCCCAGACACACACACTCCCCGCCCCAGACACACACACTCTCCCCCAGACACACACACTGCCCCCCCAGACACACACACTCCCCGCCCCAGACACACACACTCTCCCCCTGACACACACACTGCCCCTCCAGACACACACACTGCCCCCCAGACAAACACACTCTCCCCCAGACATACACACTCCCCCCCAGACACATACACTGCCCCCCAGACACACACACTGCCCCCCCAGACACACACACTGCCCACCGACACACACACTCCCCCCCAGACACACGCACTGCCCCCCAGGCACACACACTGCCCCCCCAGACACACACACTGCCCCCCCGACACACACACTGCCCCCCAGACACACACTCTTCCCCCCAGACTCACACAATCCACGCCCGAGACACACACACCGCCCCCCAGACACACACACTGCCCCCCCAGACACACACACTCCCACCCAGACACACACACTGCCCCCCAAGACACACACACTGCCCCCCCAGACACACACACTGCCCCCCCAGACACACACACTGCCCCCCCAGACGCACACACTGCCCCCCCGACACACACGCACCCCGCCCCAGACACACACACTTCGCCCCCCAGACACACACACTGCCCCACCAGACACACACACTGCCCCCCCCAGACACACACACTGCCCCCTCAGACACACACACTGCCCCCCCCAGACACACACACTGCCCCCCCAGACACACACTCCCCACCCCCCAGACACACACACTGCCCCCTCAGACACACACACTGCCCCCCCCAGACACACACACTGCCCCCCCAGACACACACTCTTCCCCCCAGACACACACCCTCCACGCCCGAGACACACACACCGCCCCCCAGACACACACACTGCCCCCCATACACACACACTGCCCCCCAGACACACACACTGCCCCCCCCAGATGCACACACTGCCCCCCAGACACACACTCTGCCCCCCCAGACACACACACTGCCCCCCCAGAAACACACACTGCCCCGCAGACACACACACTGCCCCCCCCCAGACACACACACTCCCCCCCAGACACACACACTGCACCCCCCATACACACACTCTGCCCCCCCAGACACACACACTGCTCCCCCAGACACACACACTGCCCCCCCAGACACACACACTCCCCCCCAGACACACACACTGCCCCCCCAGTCACACACACTGCCCCCCCAGACACACACACTCCCCCCCAGACACACACACTGCCCCCCCAGACACACACACTTCCCCCCAGACACACACACTGCCCCCCATACACACACACTTTGCCCCCCCAGACACACACACTTCGCCCACCAGACACACACACTGCCCCCCCAGACACCCACACTGCCCACCCAGACACACACACTGCCCCCCCAGACACACACACTGCCCCCCAGACACACACACTGCCCGCCAGCCACACACACTGATCCCCCGACACACACACTCCCCCCCAGACACACACACTGTCACCCGACACACACACTCCCCGCCCCAGACACACACACTGCCCCCCCAGACACCCCCCCCAGACACACACTCCCCCCCCAGACACACACACTCTCCCCCAGACACACACACTGCCCCCCCAGACACACACACTGCCCCCCAGACACACACACTCTCCCCCAGACACATACACTCCCCCCCGCAGTCACACACACTGCCCCCCGACACACACACTCCCCCCCCAGACACACACACTCCCCACCCCAGACACACACACTGCCCCCCCAGACACACACACTGCCCCCCAGACACACACACTGCCCCCCCAGACACACACACTGCCCCCGCAGACACACACACTCCCCCCCAGACACACACACTCCCCCCCCAGACACACACACTCCCCCCAGACACACACACTCCCCGCCAGACACACACACTGCCCCCCCAGACACACACACTGCCCCCCCAGACACACACACTGCCCCCCCAGACACAAACACTGCCCCCCAGACACACACACTGCCCCCTCAGACACACACACTGCCCCCCGACACACACACTCCCCCCCAGACACACACAATGCCCCCCAGACACACCCACTCCGCACCCCAGACACACACACTGCCCCCCCAGACACACACACTGCCCCCCAGACACACACACTCACCCCCAGACACACACGCTCCCTGCCCCAGACACACACACTCCCCGCCCGAGACACACACACTGCCCCCCCAGACACACACACTGCCCCCCCGACACACACACTGCCCCCCCCAGTCACACACACTGCCCCCCCGACACACACACTGCCCCCCAGACACACACACTGCCCCCCCCAGACACACACTCTTCCGCCCCAGACACACACCTTCCCCGCCCGAGACGCACACACCGCCCCCCAGACACACACACTGCCCCCCAAACACACACACTGCCCCCCAGACACACACACTGCCCCCCCCAGATGCACACACTGCCCCCCAGACACACACACTGCCCCCCCAGACACACACTCTGCCCCCCCAGACACACACACACCCCCCAGACACACACACTGCCCCCCCCAGACACACACACTGCCCCCCCAGACACACACACTGCCCCCCCAGACACACACTCTTCCCCCCAGACACACACACTGCCCCCCCAGACACACACACTGCCCCCCCAGACACACACACTGCCCCCCCAGACACACACACTCCCCCCCAGACACACACACTCCCCCCCCCGACACACACACTCCCCGCCCCAGACATACACACTGCCCCCCCAGACACACACTCTGCCCCCCCAGACACACACACACCCCCCAGACACACACACTGCCCCCCCCCAGACACACACACTGCCCCCCCAGACACACACACTGCCCCCCCAGACACACACTCTTCCCCCCAGACACACACACTGCCCCCCCAGACACACACACTGCCCCCCCAGACACACACACTGCCCCCCCAGAAACACACACTCCCCCCCAGACACACACACTCCCCCCCCGACACACACACTCCGCGCCCCAGACACACACACTGCCCCCCCAGACACACACACTCCCCCCCAGACACACACACTCCCCCCCCGACACACACACTGCCCCCCCAGACACACACACTGCCCCCCCAGACACACACACTTCGCCCCCCCAGACACACTCTCCCCCCCAGACACACACACTCCCCCCCAGACACACACACTCCCCCCCAGACACACACACTCCCCCCCAGACACACACACTCCCCGCCCCAGACACACACACTCTCCCCCAGACACACACACTCCCCCCCCAGACACACACACTTCCCGCCACAGACACACACACTTCGCCCCCCCAGACACACACACTCCCCCCAGACACACACACTCCCCCCCAGACACACACACTCCCCCCCAGACACACACACTCCCCGCCCCAGACACACACACTCCCCGCCCCAGACACACACACTCCCCGCCCCAGACACACACTCTGCCCCCCCAGACACACACACACCCCCCAGACACACACACTGCCCCCCCCAGACACACACACTGCCCCCCCAGACACACACACTCCCCCCCAGACACACACACTGCCCCCCCAGACACACACACACCCCCCAGACACACACACTGCCCCCCCCCCAGACACACACACACCCCCCAGACACACACACTGCCCCCCCCCCCAGACACACACACTGCCCCCCCAGACACACACACTCCCCCCAGACACACACACTGCCCCCCAGACACACACACTGCGCCCCCAGACACACACACTTCGCCCCCCCAGACACACACACTGCTCCCCCAGACACACACACTGCCCCCCCAGACACACACACTGCCCCCCCAGACACACACACTGCCCCCCAGACACACACACTGCCCCCCCAGACACACACACTGCCCCCCCAGACACACACAATGCCCCCCAGACACACACACTGTCCCCCAGACACACACACTCCCCCGCAGACACACACACTGCCCCCCCGACACACGCACTCCCCCCCAGACACACACACTGCCCCCCAGACACACACACTGCCCCCCCAGACACACACACTTCCCCCCCAGACACACACAATGCCCCCCAGACACACACACTGTCCCCCAGACACACACACTCCCCCCCAGACACACACACTGCCCCCCAGACACACACACTGCCCCCCCAGACACACACACTGCCCCCCCAGACACACACACTGCCCCCCAGACACACACACTGCCCCCCCAGACACACACACTGCCCCCCCAGACACACACACTGCCCCCCCAGACACACACACTTCGCCCCCCAGACACACACAATGCCCCCCAGACACACAGACTGTCCCCCAGACACACACACTGCCCCCCAGACACACACACTCCCCCCCAGACACACACACTGCCCCCCCAGACACACACACTTCGCCCCCCAGACACACACACTGTCCCCCAGACACACACACTTCGCCCCCCAGACACACACAATGCCCCCCAGACACACCCACTGCCCCCCAGACACACACACTGCCCCCCAGACACACACACTGCCCCCCCAGACACACACACTTCGCCCCCCAGACACACACACTGTCCCCCAGACACACACACTTCGCCCCCCAGACACACACAATGCCCCCCAGACACACACACTGTCCCCCAGACACACACACTTCGCCCCCCAGACACACACACTGTCCCCCAGACACACACACTTCGCCCCCCAGACACACACAATGCCCCCCAGACACACCCACTCCGCACCCCAGACACACACACTGCCCCCCAGACACACACACTGCCCCCCCACCCAGACACACACACTGCCCCCCCAGACACACACTCTTCCCCCCAGACACACACACTGCCCCCCCAGACACACACACTGCCCCCCCAGACACACACACTGCCCCCCCAGACACACACACTCCCCCCCAGACACACACACTCCCCCCCCGACACACACACTCCCCGCCCCAGACACACACACTGCCCCCCCAGACACACACTCTGCCCCCCCAGACACACACACACCCCCCAGACACACACACTGCCCCCCCCCCCAGACACACACACTGCCCCCCCAGACACACACACTGCCCCCCCAGACACACACTCTTCCCCCCAGACACACACACTGCCCCCCCAGACACACACACTGCCCCCCCAGACACACACACTGCCCCCCCAGACACACACACTCCCCCCCAGACACACACACTCCCCCCCCCGACACACACACTCCGCGCCCCAGACACACACACTGCCCCCCCAGACACACACACTCCCCCCCAGACACACACACTCCCCCCCCGACACACACACTGCCCCCCCAGACACACACACTGCCCCCCCAGACACACACACTTCGCCCCCCCAGACACACTCTCCCCCCCAGACACACACACTCCCCCCCAGACACACACACTCCCCCCCAGACACACACACTCCCCCCCAGACACACACACTCCCCGCCCCAGACACACACACTCTCCCCCAGACACACACACTCCCCCCCCAGACACACACACTTCCCGCCACAGACACACACACTTCGCCCCCCCAGACACACACACTCCCCCCAGACACACACACTCCCCCCCAGACACACACACTCCCCCCCAGACACACACACTCCCCGTCCCAGACACACACACTCCCCGCCCCAGACACACACACTCCCCGCCCCAGACACACACTCTGCCCCCCCAGACACACACACACCCCCCAGACACACACACTGCCCCCCCCAGACACACACACTGCCCCCCCAGACACACACACTCCCCCCCAGACACACACACTGCCCCCCCAGACACACACACACCCCCCAGACACACACACTGCCCCCCCCCCCCAGACACACACACTCCCCCCCAGACACACACTCTGCCCCCCCAGACACACACACACCCCCCAGACACACACACTGCCCCCCCCCAGACACACACACTGCCCCCCCAGACACACACACTCCCCCCAGACACACACACTGCCCCCCAGACACACACACTGCGCCCCCAGACACACACACTTCGCCCCCCCAGACACACACACTGCTCCCCCAGACACACACACTGCCCCCCCAGACACACACACTGCCCCCCCAGACACACACACTGCCCCCCAGACACACACACTGCCCCCCCAGACACACACACTGCCCCCCCAGACACACACAATGCCCCCCAGACACACACACTGTCCCCCAGACACACACACTCCCCCGCAGACACACACACTGCCCCCCGACACACACACTCCCCCCCAGACACACACACTGCCCCCCAGACACACACACTGCCCCCCCAGACACACACACTTCCCCCCCAGACACACACAATGCCCCCCAGACACACACACTGTCCCCCAGACACACACACTCCCCCCCAGACACACACACTGAACCCAGACACACACACTGCCCCCCCAGACACACACACTGCCCCCCCAGACACACACACTGCCCCCCAGACACACACACTGCCCCCCCAGACACACACACTGCCCCCCCAGACACACACACTGCCCCCCCAGACACACACACTTCGCCCCCCAGACACACACAATGCCCCCCAGACACACAGACTGTCCCCCAGACACACACACTGCCCCCCAGACACACACACTCCCCCCCAGACACACACACTGCCCCCCCAGACACACACACTTCGCCCCCCAGACACACACACTGTCCCCCAGACACACACACTTCGCCCCCCAGACACACACAATGCCCCCCAGACACACCCACTGCCCCCCAGACACACACACTGCCCCCCAGACACACACACTGCCCCCCCAGACACACACACTTCGCCCCCCAGACACACACACTGTCCCCCAGACACACACACTTCGCCCCCCAGACACACACAATGCCCCCCAGACACACACACTGTCCCCCAGACACACACACTTCGCCCCCCAGACACACACACTGTCCCCCAGACACACACACTTCGCCCCCCAGACACACACAATGCCCCCCAGACACACCCACTCCGCACCCCAGACACACACACTGCCCCCCAGACACACACACTGCCCCCCCAGACACACACACTTCCCCCCAGACACACACACTGCCCCCCCAGAGACACACACTTCGCCCCCCCAGACACACACACTTCCCCCCAGACACACACACTGCCCCCCCAGAGACACACACTTCGCCCCCCCAGACACACACACTTCCCCCCAGACACACACACTGCCCCCCCAGACACACACACTTCGCCCCCCCAGACACACACTGCCCCCCAGACACACACACTTCCCCCCAGACACACACACCGCCCCCCAGACACACACACTGCCCCCCAAACACACACACTGCCCCCCAGACACACACACTGCCCCCCAAACACACACACTGCCCCCCAGACACACACACTGCCCCCCAAACACACACACTGCCCCCCAAACACACACACTGCCCCCCCCCAGACACACACACTTCCCCCCAGACACACACACTGCCCCCCCAGAGACACACACTTCGCCCCCCCAGACACACACACTTCCCCCCAGACACACACACTGCCCCCCCAGACACACACACTTCGCCCCCCCAGACACACACTGCCCCCCAGACACACACACTTCCCCCCAGACACACACACCGCCCCCCAGACACACACACTGCCCCCCAAACACACACACTGCCCCCCAGACACACACACTGCCCCCCAAACACACACACTGCCCCCCAGACACACACACTGCCCCCCAAACACACACACTGCCCCCCAAACACACACACTGCCCCCCCAGACACACACACTGCTCCCCAGACACACACACTGCCCCCCCAGACACACACACTCCCCCCAGACACACACACTGCCCCCCAGACCCCCCCGACACACACAGTCCCCACCCCCAGACACACACACTCCCCGCCCCAGACACACACACTCCCCGCCCCAGACACTCACACTCCCCGCCCCAGACACACACACTCCCCGCCCCAGACACTCACACTCCCCGCCCCAGACACACACACTCCCCGCCCCAGACACACACACTCCCCGCCCCAGACACACACACTCCCCGCCCCAGACACTCACACTCCCCGCCCCAGACACACACACTGCCCCCCCAGACACACAACCCGACACACACACTACCCGCCCCAGTCACTCACACTCACCCCCACACACACTATACCCCCCACTCACACACGCAGACTACCCTCCCACACATACAGTAGCCCCCCACACACAAACATACTCCCCTCCCACACACACTACCCATCCCACACGCAAACACACTACCCCCCTCACACATCAACCTGCCCCAGACACAGACTCTCCCCCACACACACATTCTCCCCCCACAAACACACACTCCCCCCCCACAAACACAGTCCCTCCACACACACACACACACACACCACACACACACAGTCCCTCCACACACACAAACACACTCTCTCCCACACACACACTCCCCCCACACACACAGTCCCTCCACACACACACTCCCCCCCCCCACACACACACTCCCCCCACACACACTCCCCCAACACACACGCACTCACTCCCCCCAACACACACACACTACCCCTCCACCCCCACCCCCCCACACAAACACTTCACCCACACCCACACTACCCCCCCACAAACACATTACTCCCCCCACACACATTACCCCCCACACACACTCCCCCCCACACACACTCCCTCCCACACAAACATACTTGCCCCCCCACACACACTACAACGCCCCCCCCCACACACAGTACCGCCCAAGACACACACACTACCTCCACACATACACACACAACCCCCCCACGCACTACACCCTCCACGCACACACTCACCCCCAGACACACACACTGCCCCCCCCCAGACACAAACTCTGCCCCCCCAGACACACACACTTCCCGCCCGAGGCACACACAACGCCCCCCAGACACACACACTGCCCCCCCAGACACACACACTTCGCCCCCCAGACACACACACTGTCCCCCAGACACACACACTTCGCCCCCCAGACACACACAATGCCCCCCAGACACACACACTGTCCCCCAGACACACACACTTCGCCCCCCAGACACACACACTGTCCCCCAGACACACACACTTCGCCCCCCAGACACACACAATGCCCCCCAGACACACCCACTCCGCACCCCAGACACACACACTGCCCCCCAGACACACACACTGCCCCCCCAGACACACACACTTCCCCCCAGACACACACACTGCCCCCCCAGAGACACACACTTCGCCCCCCCAGACACACACACTTCCCCCCAGACACACACACTGCCCCCCCAGACACACACACTTCGCCCCCCCAGACACACACACTTCCCCCCAGACACACACACTGCCCCCCCAGACACACACACTTCGCCCCCCCAGACACACACTGCCCCCCAGACACACACACTTCCCCCCAGACACACAAACCGCCCCCCAGACACACACACTGCCCCCCAAACACACACACTGCCCCCCAGACACACACACTGCCCCCCAAACACACACACTGCCCCCCAGACACACACACTGCCCCCCAGACACACACACTGCCCCCCAAACACACACACTGCCCCCCCCAGACACACACACTTCCCCCCAGACACACACACTGCCCCCCCAGAGACACACACTTCGCCCCCCCAGACACACACACTTCCCCCCAGACACACACACTGCCCCCCCAGACACACACACTTTGCCCCCCCAGACACACACTGCCCCCCAGACACACACACTTCCCCCCAGACACACACACCGCCCCCCAGACACACACACTGCCCCCCAAACACACACACTGCCCCCCAGACACACACACTGCCCCCCAAACACACACACTGCCCCCCAGACACACACACTGCCCCCCAAACACACACACTGCCCCCCAAACACACACACTGCCCCCCCAGACACACACACTGCTCCCCCAGACACACACACTGCCCCCCCAGACACACACACTCCCCCCCAGACACACACACTTCGCCCCCCAGACACACACACTGCCCCCCCAGACCCCCCCGACACACACAGTCCCCACCCCCAGACACACACACTCCCCGCCCCAGACACACACACTCCCCGCCCCAGACACTCACACTCCCCGCCCCAGACACACACACTCCCCGCCCCAGACACTCACACTCCCCGCCCCAGACACACACACTCCCCGCCCCAGACACACACACTCCCCGCCCCAGACACACACACTCCCCCCCCAGACACTCACACTCCCCGCCCCAGACACACACACTGCCCCCCCAGACACACAACCCGACACACACACTACCCGCCCCAGACACTCACACTCCCCCCCACACACACTATACCCCCCACTCACACACGCAGACTACCCACCCACACATACAGTAGCCCCCCACACACAAACATACTCCCCTCCCACACACACTACCCATCCCACACGCAAACACACTACCCCCCTCACACATCAACCTGCCCCAGACACAGACTCTCCCCCACACACACATTCTCCCCCCACACACACACACTCCCCCCCCCACAAACACAGTCCCTCCACACACACACACACACACACCACACACACACAGTCCCTCCACACACACAAACACACTCTCTCCCACACACACACTCCCCCCACACACACAGTCCCTCCACACACACACTCCCCCCCCCCACACACACACTCCCCCCACACACACTCCCCCAACACACACGCACTCACTCCCCCCAACACACACACACTACCCCTCCACCCCCACCCCCCCACACAAACACTTCACCCACACCCACACTACCCCCCCACAAACACATTACTCCCCCCACACACATTACCCCCCACACACACTCCCCCCCACACACACTCCCCCCACACAAACATACTTGCCCCCCCACACACACTACAACGCCCCCCCCCACACACAGTACCGCCCAAGACACACACACTACCTCCACACATACACACACAACCCCCCCACGCACTACACCCTCCACGCACACACTCACCCCCAGACACACACACTGCCCCCCCCCAGACACAAACTCTGCCCCCCCAGACACACACACTTCCCGCCCGAGGCACACACACCGCCCCCCAGACACACACACTGCCCCCCAGACACACACACTGCCCCCCAGACAAACACACTGCCCCCCAGACACACACACTCCCCCCCCAGACACACACACTGCCCCCCAGACACACACACTGCCCCCCAGACACACACACTGCCCCCCAGACACACACACTGACCCCCCGACACACACACTGCCCCCCACAGATCCCCCCGACACACACAGTCCCCACACCCAGACACACACACTCCCCGCCCCAGACACACACACTCCCCGCCCCAGACACACACACTCCCCGCCCCAGACACACACACTCCCCGCCCCTGACACACACACTCCCCGCCCCTGACACACACACTGCCCCCCCAGACACACACCCCGACACACACACTACCCGCCCCAGACACTCACACTCCCCCCCACACACACTATACCCCCCACTCACACACGCAGACTACCCTCCCACACATACAGTAGCCCCCACACACAAACAGACTCCCCTCCCACACACACTACCCATCCCACACGCAAACACACTACCCCCCTCACACATCAACCTGTCCCAGACACAGACTCTCCCCCACACACACATTCTCCCCCCACACACACACACTCCCCCCCCCACAAACACAGTCCCTCCACACACACACACACACACACCCCACACACACAGTCCCTCCACCCCCACAAACACACTCTCTCCCACGCACACACTCCCCCCACAAACACAGTCCCTCCACACACACACTCCCCCCCCACACACACACACTCCCCCCACACACACTCCCCCAACACACACGCACTCACTCCCCCCAACACACACACACTACCCCTCCACCCCCACCCCCCCACACAAACACTTCACCCACACCCACACTACCCCCCCACAAACACATTACTCCCCCCACACACATTCCCCCCCACACACACTCCCCCCCACACACACTCCCTCCCACACAAACATACTTGCCCCCACACACACACTACAACGCCCCGCCACACACACAGTACCACCCAAGACACACACACTACCTCCACACATACACACACAACCCCCCCACGCACTGCACCCCCCACACACACACTCACCCCCACACACACACTCACCCCCCCACACACACTCACCCCCCACACACTCAACCCCCCACACACTCACCCCCCCCACACACACTCACCCCCCACACACTCACCCCCCCCACACACTCACCCCCCCACACACACACATCCCCTCTGACACGCTCCCCCCCACACACACACCACCCCCCCACACGCACATTGCCCCACATACACCCCCCCCACACACACACTCCTCCCCCCACATTTCCGCACTACCCCCCACACACACACCACCCCACCACACACACATTCCCCCCATACACCACCCCCACACACACACTCCTCACCCCCACACTTACACACTACCCCCATGCACACACACTAACCCCCACACACGCACATTCACCCCCCCACATACTCCTCCTCCCACACTTACACACTACCCCCACACACACACACTGACCCCCCCACACACACTCACCCCCCCCACACACATTCACCCCCCCCAACACACTCACCCCCCCACACTCACCCTCCCCACACACACTCACCTCCCTCCACACACAAACAACCCCCACTCACGCACACACACCCCATCCCCAAAACACAAACTAACCCCCCCACACACACACTACAACCCCCCACACCCTCACACTACCCCCCTACACACACTAACCCCCCCCACACACACACTACCCCACATACACACACAATACCCCCCACACGCGCACTACCCCCCACACAAAGACTACCCCCCCACACAAAGTACCCCCCCCACACACACTACCCCCCACACACACTACCCCCCCACACACACACTACCCCCCACACACACTACCCCCTGCCCCCGCACACCCACTACCCCCCCACACACACACACTCTAACCCACTCACACACACCCACTACCCTCCCACACACCCACTACCACCTCCCCACACACACCCACTACCCCCCCACACACCCACTACCCCCCACACACACTACCCATCCCCCACACACACACCCACTACCCCCCCACACACACTCCCACTACCCCCCCCACACACACTACCCCCCGCACACACTACCCCCACGCACACACACTACCCCCACGCACACACACTACCCCCACACACACATACTCACCCCCCCACACACAATCACCCCCCCCACACACATTCACCCCCCACACACACTCACCCCCCCACACTCACCCTCCCCACACACACTCACCCCCCCCACACACACTCACCCCCCCACACACACACTACCCCCCCACACACACTCACCTCCCTCCACACACAAACTACCCCCACTCACGCACTCACACCCCATCCCCAAAACACACACTAACCCCCCACACACACACTACAACCCCCCACACCCTCACACTACCCCCCACACACACTAACCCCCCCACACACACACTACCCCACATACACACACAATACCCCCCACACGCGCACTACCCCCCACACAAAGACTACCCCCCCACACACACTACCCCCCCACACACGCACTACCCCCCACACACACACTACCCCCCCCACACACACTAGCCCCCGCCCCGGCACACCCACTATCCCCCCCCCACACACACACACTCTAACCCCCCCACACACACCCACTACCCCCCCCACACACACCCACTTCCACCCCCCCACACACACCCACTACCCCCCCACACACACCCACTACCCCCCTCCCACACACCCACTACCCCCCCCACACACACACCCACTACCCCCCCCCCACACACACATTACCCCCCCCCCCACACACACACACCCACTACCCCCCCCCCCCACACACACACACACAAACACAACCAACCCCCTCCTTCTCCTTTGTTGCTGATGAGCTGAGCTCCTAATTGCAGTTTGCACTTGGAGCAGCAGGGGGCAGGAGAGGCCGGCTGACGATCTGTGCACCAGTCTCTTCACCCCGTCATCCACAACATCTCTCTGTCATTTCCATGGCGTCATGGCAGCCCTTCCTTCAGCCCAGTCTGTTGCTATTGTTCCAAAGCGCGCCCTGGAATTTTACTGAACTTGCAGCCGCCCACAGCCCTGTCTGGCACACTGATTTCTAAATGTGTGTTTCCCCACCGTAACGAGGGAGTTTCTTTAATTCAGGAAAGGGATGTGTAACAGTCTCAGTGATTGCTTCCTCTCAGGGACCGTGGCCCTCGCTGCAATCTCATTCTTGGCCGAAACCACCCTGTGAGTCGGGATTCACAAAAAAGTCGAAAAAAACGGTGGCGCAGTGGTTAGCATTGCTGCCTCACGACGCCGAGGTCCCAGGTTCGATCCCGGCTCTGGGTCACTGCCCGTGTGGAATTTCCACATTCTCCCCGTGTTTGCGTGGGTTTCGCCCCCACAACACAAAGATGTGCAGGGTAGGTGGATTGGCCATGCTAAATTGCCCCTTAATTGGAAAAAATGAATTGGGCACTCTAAATTTTTAAAAAACGTCAAAAAAAAGTCCATCGTACTGAGGTGTCGCAGGCAAAATTGGTTAGTGGTCAATGGTGAGCGACGTATTCCCCTTTGTACTGTTGCACCAGTCAGGTTGCCAACCCTCCAGGGTGGGTCTGGAGTCTCCAGTGATTGAAGATCAATCTCCAGGCATCGTCCAAATGGGCGTCACTGGCTGTCAACTGAGAGCATTTCAGAGTCAACCACATTGTTATGGGTCTAGACCACCTCCAATGCCAGTCTCTATTTCCTTAGATAAGGGGACCAAAACTGTTCACAATATTCCAGGTGTGGTCTAACTAGTGCCGCGTATAGTTTTAACAGGACTTCCCTATTTTTATACTCCATTCCCTTTGAAATAAAGGCCATTTTGCCTCCCTATTACCTGCTGAACTTGCACGCTCGCTGCGATGTAAGGGTGAGGACCACCCCCCCCCCCGCCACCACCACAAATAACTCTGTTATTTTTCTGCAGTCTTTCTCCACTTAAATAATATTCAGCTCCTTTATTCTTCCTACCAAAGTGCATAACTTCACATTTGCCTATGGTATATTCCATCTTGGTGCCTTTCTCCTGCCTTTTCCCTGTACCTCCTGCCCATGGTTTCTATTCTAATCATCTTCTAATGTCCTCTTGAATACCTTGATTCAATCTGTCTCCACCAAGCTTTCGGGCAGTGCATTCCATTTTTTCTCACAACACACATTCGCCTCCTTTGCAAATCACTTTCAAGCCTGTGCCCTCTCAGCCCTTGATCCTTTTACTGGCGGGAACAGTTTTCCCCCTATCTGCTCTCTCCAGCCCCCTCATGGTTTTGAACAGCTCCATCCTTCTCCTCTCCAAGGAGAACAGTCCCAACCTCTTCCAATATGTCTTCATAACTGAAGACTTTCATCCCTGGGACCATTCTTGGAAACCTCTTCTGCTCTCTCGCCTACAGTGTGGTTCCCGGATCTGTACACATGATTTCAGCTGAGCTCCAACCCGTGTCTTGTATAAGTTCAGCATAACCTCCTTGCTCTTGTACTTTATGTCCCGATAAATAAAGCCCAGAATACGATATGCTGTATGAACTGCTCTCTCCACCTGTCCTACCACCTTCAATGATCTGTTCACACATCTACCCAGGTCCCTCTGCTCCTGCACCCCTTCAGAATTGTACTCCTTATTTTAAATCCATGTTGGATCCACATATTCCCCCATTACTATTAATTTGATCCTGAACAACTGTTTCTAGAAACTTGCCCACCACTGACGGTAAACTGACTGGTCCGTAATTGCTGGTTCTATCCTCATAAAGATATGCGGGTTAGGTGGATTGGCCATGCTAAATTGCCCTGAGTGTCCAAAAAGGTTAAGTGGGGGTTGCTGGGTTACAGGGATAGGGTGGAGACGTGGGCTTGAGTAGGGTGCTCTTTGCAAGGGCCGGTGCAGACTCGATGGGCCGAGTGGCCTCCTTCTGCACTGTAAATTCTATGATTCTGTGAACCTTTTTTGAACAAGGACATAATATCTGCAATTCTAGGGGCGGCGAGATGGGGCAGTGATTAGCACTGCTGCCTCACGGCGCTGAGGACCCGGGTTCGATCCAGGCCCCGGGTCACTGTCCGTGTGGAGTTTGCACATTCCCCCCGTGTCTGAGTGGGCCTCACCCCCACAACCCAAAGATGTGCAGGGTAGGTGGGTTGGCCATGCTAAATTGCCCCTTCATTGGGGAAAAAAGAATTGGGTATTCTAAATTTATTTTAAAAAAGAATACTATCTGCAATTCTCCAGTCCTCTGGCACCTCCCCAGAGTCTTTTTTCATTCCAATTATAGGATGTGGGCATCGCTGGGCCAGAATTTATTGTTCATCCCTAGTTGCCCTTGAACTGAGTGGCTTGCTAGGCCATTTCAGCGGGCAGTTAACAGACAACCACATTGATGTGGAGTCTGTTCTCAGGTATAGGCCAGACCAGGTAAGGATGGCAGATTCCTTTCCCTAAAGGACATGGGTGAACCAGATGGTTTTTTTCAACAATCGACAATGGTTTCATGGTCATCATTAAACTTTATAATTCCAGATTTATTTATTTATTATTTTTAAGAAATGAATTTAGTGTACCCAATTTTGTTTTCCAATCACGGGGTAATTTTTTAGATAAGCCAATCCATGTAAACTGTACAATTTTTTGTTGTGAGGGTGAAACCCATGCAGACACGGTGACAATGTGCAAACTCCACACAGGCAGTGACACGGGGCTGGGATCGAACCCAGGTCTTCAGCGCTGCAGGCAGCAGTGCTAACCACTGCGCCATCGTGCTGCCCCGATTCCGGATTTTTTAATGGAATTTGAACCGGAGTCCACAGAGCTTCACTCAGCAATACATTGCACTGAGCAATATACTAAACAGAGCAATATGCCAAACAGAGCAAGGTGCCACATTCAGCAATATACCACACTCAGCAATATACCACACTCAACAATATACTATACTCAGCAATATACCGTACTCAGAAATATACCTCACTCGGCAATCTACGCAGTCAGCAATATACTCAACTCAGCAATATACTCAACTCAGTAATATACTCAACAATATACCGCACTCAGCAATATACTTAACTTAGCAATATACCTCACTCAGCAATCTACCACACTCAGCAAAATACTACACTCAGCAATATACCGCACTCATCAAAATACTACTCTCAGCAATGTACTTTATTGAGCAATTTATCGCAATCCCCAATATACTACGTTCAGCAATATACTTTACTCATCAATATATTACACTGAGCAATTTACTACACTCAGCATAATACTACACTCAGCATAATACTACACTGAACAATATACTACACTGAGCAATATACTATTCTCACCAATATACTGCACCCAGCAATATACTACACCAAACAGCAAATTTAACTGAGCAATATATTATATTGAGCATGATATTAAACTTAGCAATATATTACATTGAGCAGTATATTACACTGAGTAGTATATTACACTGAGCAATATA
Source organism: Scyliorhinus torazame (assembly GCF_047496885.1). NCBI lineage: Eukaryota > Metazoa > Chordata > Chondrichthyes > Carcharhiniformes > Scyliorhinidae > Scyliorhinus > Scyliorhinus torazame. The sequence goes on from NC_092724.1 coordinate 27,130,826, forward strand.
TTACATTGAGCAGTATATTACACTGAGTAGTATATTACACTGAGCAATATATTACACTGAGCAGTATATTACATTGAACAAATATTACACTGAACAGCATATTATACTGAGAAGCTTTTACACTGAGCAATATATTATATTGAGTAGTATATTACATTGAGCGATATATTAAACTGAACAGTATATTATACTGAGAAGCGTATTACACTGAGCAATATATTACATTGAGTTGTACATCACATTGAGCAATATGTTACATTGAGCAGTTTATTACACTGAGCAGCATAATTCACTGAGTAATATATTACACTAAGCAATATATTTCCTGAAGCGGTATATTACATTGAGCAGTATATTACACTGAGCAGTATATTACGCTGAGCAGTATATTACATTAAGCAGTATATTACACTGAACAAAATGTTACACTGAGCAGTATATTACGCTGAGCAGTATATTACATTAAGCAGTATATTACACAGAGCGGTACATTACACTGAGCAGTATATTACACTGAGCAATATATTACATTGAGCAGTATATTACACTGAGCAATATATTACACAGAGCGGTACATTTCACTGAGCAGTATATTACACTGAGCAGTATATTATATTGAGCAGCATATTACATTGAGTAGTATATTACACTAAGCAAGAAATTACAATAAGCAGTATACTACACTGATCAATATACTATTTTGAGCAGTATATTACACTGAGCAATATATTACACAGAGCGGTACATTACACTGAGCAGTATATTACACTGAGCAATACATTACACTGAGCAATATATTACACTGCGCAATATATTACACTGCGCAATATATTACACTGCGCAATATATTACACTGAGCAATATATTATATTGAGCAGCATATTACATTGAGTAGTATATTGCACTAAGCAAGAAATTACATTAAGCAGTATATTACACTGATCAATATACTACTTTGAGCAGTATATTACACTGAGCAATATATTACACTGAGCAGTATATTCCACTGAGCAATTTACTACATTGAGCAGTATATTATATTAATCAGTATATTACATTAATGTATTACACTGAGCAATACATTACACTGAGCAATACATTACACTGAGCAATATATTACATTGAGCAGTATTTTACACAGAGCAATATATTACACTGAGCAGTATATTATATTGAGCAGCATATTACATTGAGTAGTATATTACACTAAGCAAGAAATTACATTAAGCAGTATATTACACTGAGCAATATATTACACTGAGCAGTATATTACACTGAGCAATTTACTACATTGAGCAGTATATTATATTAATCAGTATATTACATTAATGTATTACACTGAGCAATACATTACACTGAGCAATACATTACACTGAGCAGTATATTACATTGAGCAGTATTTTACACAGAGCAATATATTACATTGAGCAGTATATTACACTGAGCAATTTACTACTTTGAGCAGTATATTATATTAATCAGTATATTACATTAATGTATTACACTGAGCAATACATTACACTGAGCAATACATTACACTGAGCAATATATTACACTGAGTAATATATTACATTAAGCAGTATATTACATTGAGCAGTATATTACACTGAGCAATATATTACACTGAGCAGTATATTACAATAAGCCGTATATTACACTGAGCAATACATTACACTGAGCAGTATATTAAACTGAGCAATATATTACACTGAGCGATATATTACACTGAGCAGTATATGACACTGAGCAATATATTACATTAAGCAGTATATTACATTGAGCAGTATATGACATTGAGAAATATATTACATTGAGTAATATATTATACTGAGCAACATATTACATTAAGCAGTATACTACACTGAGCTTCATAAAGGTGTTCAATTCTCTGGCCATGTTTGACTGTTTCGCTGACTTGAGGCTCGATCTGTCAGTTCTTGGGTCCTCTATACAGTTGAACCCCCCACCATAATAAGTCAGTGGAAGTCAATGTCAGGGATTTATTCCATGGTTTTCTTCATAAGGTCTGTGTCTGCCCAGTTTGGTGCGTATACATTCGCAAGCACCACAGGTGCCCTTGCAAAGTAGCACAGTGGTTAGCACTATTGCTGCACCGTGCCAGGGACCCGGGTTCGATTCCCGCTTGGGTCACTGTCTGTTGTGGAGTCTGCACATTCTCTCCATGTCTGCGTGGGTTTCCTCTGGGTGCTCCGGTTTCCTCCCACAAGTCCTGAAAAATGTGCTGTTAGGTGAATTGGACATTCCGAATTCTCCCTCAGTATATCCGGACAGACACCGCAGTGTGGCGACTAGGGACTTTTCATGGTAACTTAATTGCAGTGTTAATGTAAGCCTACTTGTGGCAATAATAAAGATTATTTGTATTACACTGTGCAGTATATTACATTAAGCAGGATATTACACTGAGCAATATGCTACATTAAGCAATATATTGCACTGAGCGATATATTACACTGAGCAGTATATTACACTGAGTAGTATATTACACTGAGCAGTACATTACATTGAGCAGTATATTACATTGAGCAGCATATTACATTGAGCAGTATATTGCACTGAGCAGTATATTACATTGGGCAGTATATTACATTGAGCAGTATATTGCACTGAGCAGTATATTACACTGAGCAGTACATTAGATGGAGCAGTATATTACACTGAGCAGATTATTACACTGAGCAGTATATTACATTGAGCAGTATATTACATTGAGCAGTATATTGCACTGAGCAGAATATTACACTGAGCAGTATATTACATTGAGCAGTATATTACATTGAGCAGCATATTACATTGAGCAGTATATTGCACTGAGCAGAATATTACACTGAGCAGTATATTACATTAAGCAGTATATTACATTGAGCAATATGCTACATTAAGCAATATATTGCACTGAGCGATATAGTACACTGAGCAGTACATTACATTGAGCAGTATATTACACTGAGCAGTACATTACATTGAGCAGTATATTACATTGAGCAGCATATTACATTGAGCAGTATATTGCACTGAGCAGTATATTACAGTGAGCAGTACATTACATTGAGCAGTATATTACATTGAGCAGTATATTGCACTGAGCAGAATATTACACTGAGCAGTATATTCCATTAAGCAGTATATTACATTGAGCAATATGCTACATTAAGCAATATATTGCACTGAGCGATATATTACACTGAGCAGTACATTACATTGAGCAGTATATTACACTGAGCAATCTATTGCACTGAACAGTATATTACATTGGGCAGTATAGTACATTGAGCAGTATATTACACCGAGCAATATATTACACTGAGTAGTATATTACATTGTGCAGTATATTACACTGAGCAATATATTACACTGAGCAGTATATTGCACTGAACAGTATATTACACTGAGCAGTATATTACATTGAGCAGTATATTACATTAAGCAATATATTACACTGAACAGTATGTTACACTGAGAAATACATTACACCGAGCAATGTATTATACTGAGTGGTATATTACACTGAGCAGTATATTACACTGAGCAGTATATTACACTGAGTAGTATATTACACTGAGCAATATATTACACTGAGCAATATATTATACGGAGCAGTATATTACACTGAGCAGTACGTTACATTGAGCAGTACGTTACATTGAGCAGTATATTACATTGAGCAGAATATTGCACTGAGCACTGTATGTTACATTGAGCAATATACCATGCTGAGCAGTACATTACATTGAGCAATATATTACACTGAGAAGTATATTACACTGAGCAGAATATTACATTGAGCTGTACATTACATTGAGCAGTATATTACATTGAGCAGTATATTGCACTGAGCACTATATGTTACATTGAGCAATATACCATGCTGAGCAGTACATTACATTGAGCAATATATTACACTGAGAAGTATATCACACTGAGCAGTATATTACACTGAGCAATATATTACACTGAGCAATATATTACACTGAGCAGTACGTTACATTGAGCAGTACATTACATTGAGCAGTATATTACATTGAGCAGTATATTGCACTGAGCACTATATGTTACATTGAGCAATATACCATGCTGAGCAGTACATTACATTGAGCAATATATTACACTGAGAAGTATATTACACTGAGCAGTATATTACACTGAGCAGTACATTACATTGAGCGGTATATTACATTGAGCAATATATTACACTGAGCAGTACATTACATTGAGCAGTATATTACACTGAACAAAATGTTACACTGAGCAGTATATTACGCTGAGCAGTATATTACATTAAGCAGTATATTACACAGAGCGGTACATTACACTGAGCAGTATATTACACTGAGCAATATATTACATTGAGCAGTATATTACACTGAGCAATATATTATACGGAGCAGTATATTACACTGAGCAGTACGTTACATTGAGCAGTACGTTACATTGAGCAGTATATTACATTGAGCAGAATATTGCACTGAGCACTGTATGTTACATTGAGCAATATACCATGCTGAGCAGTACATTACATTGAGCAATATATTACACTGAGAAGTATATTACACTGAGCAGAATATTACATTGAGCAGTACATTACATTGAGCAGTATATTACATTGAGCAGTATATTGCACTGAGCACTATATGTTACATTGAGCAATATACCATGCTGAGCAGTACATTACATTGAGCAATATATTACACTGAGAAGTATATCACACTGAGCAGTATATTACACTGAGCAATATATTACACTGAGCAATATATTACACTGAGCAGTACGTTACATTGAGCAGTACATTACATTGAGCAGTATATTACATTGAGCAGTATATTGCACTGAGCACTATATGTTACATTGAGCAATATACCATGCTGAGCAGTACATTACATTGAGCAATATATTACACTGAGAAGTATATTACACTGAGCAGTATATTACACTGAGCAGTACATTACATTGAGCGGTATATTACATTGAGCAATATATTACACTGAGCAGTACATTACATTGAGCAGTATATTACACTGAACAAAATGTTACACTGAGCAGTATATTACGCTGAGCAGTATATTACATTAAGCAGTATATTACACAGAGCGGTACATTACACTGAGCAGTATATTACACTGAGCAATTTACTACATTGAGCAGTATATTATATTAATCAGTATATTACATTAATGTATTACACTGAGCAATACATTACACTGAGCAATACATTACACTGAGCAATATATTACATTGAGCAGTATTTTACACAGAGCAATATATTACACTGAGCAGTATATTATATTGAGCAGCATATTACATTGAGTAGTATATTACACTAAGCAAGAAATTACATTAAGCTGTATACTACAATGATCAATATACTACTTTGAGCAGTATATTACACTGAGCAATATATTACACTGAGCAGTATATTACACTGAGCAATTTACTACATTGAGCAGTATATTATATTAATCAGTATATTACATTAATGTATTACACTGAGCAGTACATTACACTGAGCAATACATTACACTGAGCAGTATATTACATTGAGCAGTATTTTACACAGAGCAATATATTACATTGAGCAGTATATTACACTGAGCAATTTACTACATTGAGCAGTATATTATATTAATCAGTATATTACATTAATGTATTACACTGAGCAATACATTACACTGAGCAATACATTACACTGAGCAATATATTACACTGAGTAATATATTACATTAAGCAGTATATTACATTGAGCAGTATATTACACTGAGCAATATATTACACTGAGCAATATATTACAATAAGCAGTATATTACACTGAGCAATACATTACACTGAGCAGTATATTAAACTGAGCAATATATTACACTGAGCGATATATTACACTGAGCAGTATATTACACTGAGCAATATATTACATTAAGCAGTATATTACATTGAGCAGTATATGACATTGAGTAATATATTACATTGAGTAATATATTATACTGAGCAACATATTACATTAAGCAGTATACTACACTGAGCACTGAGCTTCATAAAGGTGTTCAATTCTCTGGCCATGTTTGACTGTTTCGCTGACTTGAGGCTCGATCTGTCAGTTCTCGGGTCCTCTATACAGTTGAACCCCCCACCATAATAAGTCAGTGGGAGTCAATGTCAGGGAGTTATTCCATGGTTTTCTTCATAAGGTCTGTGTCTGCCCAGTTTGGTGCGTATACATTCGCAAGCACCACAGGTGCCTTTGCAAAGTAGCACAGTGGTTAGCACTGTATATTACACTGTATATAGCAGTATATTACACTGAGTAGTATATTACACTGAGCAGTATATTACACTGAGTAGTATATTACACTGAGTAGTATATTACACTGAGCAGTACATTACATTGAGCAGTATATTACATTGAGCAGCATATTACATTGAGCAGTATATTGCACTGAGCAGTATATTACATTGAGCAGTATATTACATTGAGCAGTATATTGCACTGAGCAGTATATTACACTGAGCAGTACATTAGATTGAGCAGTATATTACATTGAGCAGAATATTACACTGAGCAGTATATTACATTGAGCAGTATATTACACTGAGCAGTATATTACATTAAGCAGTATATTACATTGAGCAATATGCTACATTAAGCAATATATTGCACTGAGCGATATAGTACACTGAGCAGTACATTACATTGAGCAGCATATTACATTGAGCAGTACATTACATTGAGCAGTATATTGCACTGAGCAGAATATTACACTGAGCAGTATATTGCACTGAGCAGAATATTACACTGAGCAGTATATTACATTAAGCAGTATATTACATTAAGCAATATATTACACTGAACAGTATATTACACTGAGAAATACATTACACCGAGCAATATATTATACTGAATGGTATATTACATTGAGCAGTATATTACACTGAGCAATCTATTGCACTGAACAGTATATTACATTGAGCAGTATATTACATTGAGCAATATATTACACTGAACAGTACATTGCATTGAGCAGTATATTACACTGAGCAATCTATTGCACTGAACAGTATATTACATTGGGCAGTATAGTACATTGAGCAGTATATTACACCGAGCAATATATTACACTGAGTAGTATATTACATTGTGCAGTATATTACACTGAGCAATATATTACACTGAGCAGTATATTGCACTGAACAGTATATTACACTGAGCAGTATATTACATTGAGCAGTATATTACATTAAGCAATATATTACACTGAACAGTATGTTACACTGAGAAATACATTACACCGAGCAATGTATTATACTGAGTGGTATATTACACTGAGCAGTATATTACACTGAGCAGTATATTACACTGAGTAGTATATTACACTGAGCAATATATTACACTGAGCAATATATTATACGGAGCAGTATATTACACTGAGCAGTACGTTACATTGAGCAGTACATTACATTGAGCAGTATATTACATTGAGCAGAATATTGCACTGAGCACTGTATGTTACATTGAGCAATATACCATGCTGAGCAGTACATTACATTGAGCAATATATTACACTGAGAAGTATATTACACTGAGCAGTACATTACATTGAGCGTTATATTTCATTGAGCAATATACCATGCTGAGCAGTACATTACATTGAGCAATATATTACACTGAGAAGTATATTACACTGAGCAGAATATTACATTGAGCAGTACATTACATTGAGCAGTATATTACATTGAGCAGTATATTGCACTGAGCACTATATGTTACATTGAGCAATATACCATGCTGAGCAGTACATTACATTGAGCAATATATTACACTGAGAAGTATATTACACTGAGCAGTATATTACACTGAGCAATATATTACACTGAGCAATATATTACACTGAGCAGTACGTTACATTGAGCAGTACATTACATTGAGCAGTATATTACATTGAGCAGTATATTGCACTGAGCACTATATGTTACATTGAGCAATATACCATGCTGAGCAGTACATTACATTGAGCAATATATTACACTGAGAAGTATATTACACTGAGCAGTATATTACACTGAGCAGTACATTACATTGAGCGGTATATTACATTGAGCAATATATTACACTGAGCAGTGCATTACATTGAGCAGTATATTACACTGAGCAGTCTAAAGCACTGAAAAGTATATTACACTAAGCAGTATATACATTGACCAGTATATTACACTCAACAATATATTACACTGAGCAGTATATTACATTGAGCAATATATTACACTGAGCAGTATATTACACTGAGCAGTACATTACATTGAGCAGTACATTGCATTGAGCAGTATATTACACTGAGCACTATATGTTATAGTGAGCAAAATACCATGCTGAGCAGTATATACATTGACCAGTATATTACACTCAACAATATATTACACCGAGCAGTATATTACACTGAGAAATATACCACACTGAGCAGTATATTACACTGAGGAATATACTACACTGAGCAATATATATTTTCCGAGCAGTATTAAAATACACCGAGCAGTATATTACACTGAGAAATATACCACACTAAGCAGTATATTACACTGAGCGATATACTACACTGAGCAATATATATTTTCAGAGCAGTATTATATTACACCGAGCAGAATATTACACTGAGAAAAATACCACACTGAGCAGTATATTATGCTGAGGAATATACTACACAAAGCAATATACTACACTGGGCAACATACTACTTTCAGCAATATATCACACTGAGCAAAATACTACACTTTCAATGTACCACACTGGGCAATATATTATTTCCAGCAATATATCACACTGAGTAATATACCACGCTCAGCGATATATTACACTGAGCAATATGCTACACTGGACAATATATTATTTTCAGCAATATACTACACTCAGCAATATACTACACTGAGCAAAACACTACATTGAGCAATATACTTCACTGGACAATATATTATTTTCAGCAATATATCAAACTGAGCAATATACTACACTCATCAATATATTACACTGAGCAAAGTACTACACTGAGCAATATACTACACTGGGCAATATATTATTTTCAGCAATATATCACACTGAGCAATATACTACACTGAGTAATATACTACACTCAGCAATATATTACACTGAGCAAAATACTACACTAAGCAATATTCTACACTGGGCAACGTATTGTTTTCAGCAATATACCACTCTGAACAATATACTACACTTTCAATGTACTACACTGAGCAATGTATTATTTTCAGCAATATACCACACTGAGCAAGATACTACACTCAGCAATACATTACGCTGAGCAAGATCCTACTCGGAGCAATATACTACACTGGGCAATATATTATTTTCAGCAATATACCACACTGATCAACATACTACACTGATCAATATACTACACTAAGCAATATACTAATTTGACCAATATATTACACTGAGTAATATGCTATCCTGAGCAATATATTGTTTTCAGTAATATACCACACTGAGCAAAATAACACACTGAGCAACACATTACAGTCAGCAATGTACAACACTAGGCAATGTACATACAATGAGCAACACATTACGGTAACCAATATATTAGACGTAGCAATAAACCATGCTCTATAATGTACTAGATTCAGCAATATATTGTGTTCAGGAATATAGAGCGTGGTTCTCTGCTGCCCAACACCGAAATCAGGAACGGTGATTGGGCGGAGAATGGCTCCCGACGCCGAAATCGGGGCAGGCGCCGGTTTGATGTCGGGTCTTGGTGCTCCTCCCCCTCCAAACCAGCAACATTGGGACACACGTCACGCGCAGTTGCAACTCCGTTGGAATGTCCTTGGCCGGCCCACCTGCGATGCTCCACCTCCAATGGGCCGAGTTCCCGACGGTGCGGTTGGTTGCCTGGGGCGTCATTCTCCGCCGGCGGGAGTCTCCGTTCTGCCGGCGCTCGGGGGTTTCCCGACGGCGTGGGGGTGCCCCACAATGGGAAACCCCATTGACCGGCCGGTGTTACGGAGACTCCCGCCGGCTGGTCGGCGCAGAAATGTGGCGGGGCGGGTAGGAGAATTTCGCCCCAGCGTGTGCCGGCTGCGGGGGGCGCGAGAGGGCGTGTGGACCAGCGCCGCCACACCCGGCCGAGATCCGTGCCGCTGGCTGGGGGGCTTCTTCCAGGGTTGGGGAGAGTGGTGGGGGCTGGCCAGGTGGTGGGCTGTGGAGTCAGGGTGGGCGGGTACGTGGTCCAGCACAGCCGGCGCCATCTTGTCCGGCGCGATTGGTGCATGTGTGGGGGGTGTAGGCATACACGCGGCTGCAGCATGTCAGCCCTGCACATGTGTAGCATGGAACCCGCTGATTCTCCAACCATTTTCAGCATGTTCTACGGGTGTTTCACGCGGCACCGGTGCCAGCCCCTCACCGGTAGCGGAATAGGTGAGGGATTCGCGCTGATCTTCCTGTTGTGAAATGCCACGGGCCCTCCATTGGCGTCGACACTTCGCCTCAGGGAGAATCCAGCCCATAGTACACTCAGCAATATACTACATCCAGGAATATACTATGCTGTTTTTTGAATGCAATGTTAAATCAAGTCCCACTCTCTCATTGAAAGTCAACTTATGTGATTCCATGGCAATATTTCCAACAAGAACAATGGGTTTCTCTATAGATTAACCAATGTGATTGTAAAGGTGAATGTGATTATCGAGTGTACACTAATCTCCTGTGGTTATCTTCACAGTTTGTAAAACCATTATCTTTCCTGTTTTGTTGCACACATGACACAGATTCAAAATATCAATACTCAGCATTATTACAGCGTCCGGTCTTTCCTGCACACTATTACCCACAAATATAAATCGCTTTTGCATTTGGAAAGTTGGTTTACTTTTTTGCAATGCCGGCTGATTTGTGAGTTGGATGAACTGGATCCGTGATTTAAAGATGCATTCTGCTTCCTGAACATCTCTTCCCCTTAAGGGAGGAATGATTCGGCAAAGTGGGGCGGTGGGGGGGGGAAGCCACTTCTGAAGCTCTGCTATCCTGAGGTTGAAAATCTGGGCTGAAGGACTTCCGCCTTCTGGAAGCTTGGAAAGCCTGGGTGAGTTGGAGCCCAACAGGCAAAGTGTGTCGGATCCACCACTTTGAGCGGAAGTTGGTGGGCAAGGGCGAGGTGGGCGAGCCAGTGATTTAATGATGGAGCATGTGATCTGGAATATTGAGCTACAACATCAATATAGCTCCCCCTTACCTGCCAGGTGACTGACCCACTAGTTTATCAACATTTATTAGCTTTTATGAATGAGCCAATTGGCACAACAAATTTTCACTGATGTGTGTTTGTGGCACTGATTAGCGGTCACCAGTTAACCCTTTGTCTGCTGAACTCCCCCGAGTGTCAATCTCGAGGGTTGCCTTCAGCATTAGCTGCGAAGTTGAGCAGATATATAACATCCCTGACAAGGTGCAAACAGTTCAAAGCTCAGCAGGTCGCCCTGCTCCAACAGGCATTGCTGCGGTAGCGTCCTCTCAAGGCGAATCCCTCTCCACAACCCACCCACCCAGCCGCTTATCGCACAGGGCCTTACAGATAACCAAGTGGCAGATCCCTGTACCTTTCACCAGAACTCAGGGCATAGGAGGATCTCTGAAGCTGATGCCAACAGGTCACGTGGAGTGGGAAGAGGGCCCTGCATGGGGCTTGTCCATCTGGGGGTTTAAACTGGAGTGGACCTCATTTGATGGCCTGCACACCAGTTTGGTAGCATGGGAAGGCTGCTCCCGGGGGTTGGCTAGTCAGTGGGCCAGGGCAAGGATTTGACTGCCACAATGTTCACTCTAACTTCCCAAGCAGTGAGTGCGGACAGACAGAGATGGAGCCAGTTGAACCGGTGATCCTTCTTGTCATGAGGCGACAAAGACAATGAATGTGCTGACTTGTGGCTCTCCAGAGGCTGCGGCAGAACCGTGAGGAGGAAGGGGTGACTGTGCCTGCTCCATGGGCAGAGGGGGGACCACCGAGAGTAGCCGCTTGGAGGGCTCCAGCTGTGGGCCAGGGCTTACAGACAGCACCTAACGTACGGAGGCAAGTGAGAACCAGTGTTGAAGGAGGTTCTACACATCCAGGGACTCAGTCACTCACCTGTGCCACCAGCCCCAGGAAATGGCACCACATGGACTCGATGGCATTGTAAGGGATGGGTTAATTCTGTCCACTGTGAGGATACTTGGCAGCTTTCCAATGCCAAGATGTTGACTGGGACATAAAATGCCAGGTGTTCACAAACTCAGGCATTCTCATGCCAAACTATGCTTGTTGTCCAACTATTTGCAACATCTTGCTGACTTTCCCAGCCGCTTATCTCTCCTAGACTTGTTTATTCCACTGTATAAGAGGTCCTTCTGCTTGTTCGCTGGACTTCACCTCGGACCTGAGTGGCAGCAGGTGTCAGGAGCCGAATCTCGAAGCCGCGTTGTCACTGGGGTCCTCGACAGGGAGCTTGTGAGCGAGAGATTCTTGACTTGTATTCTTATCTTATACTATTCTTATATTATATTGTTATATCATATTATTCTTATCAATAAAGTGGAGTAGAAGAACTTCTGTCATTGTTCTCTCAATTACATTGTGCCCGAATCACAAAGACCCCTTGGAGTAATCCAAGAGTCGGCAGGTTTCAGTAGCAATGATTAAGAGAAAGGGACAAACACCTCAGGAGCCTGGACCTGAGACGTACCGTGTTCCAGGGTGGAATGGAGCGGATAGGCTTCCGGCTCAATAGCTAATTTGTTGACGCAGGTCGGTGGCCCATGAGAGGGAAGCACTGTCCTTGTAGGTAGAACAACAAAAGCTAACGTGAGCAGAGGCCGTGAAGGCAGATCAGGAAAGAGCGGATCGGCAGTGGCGAGGTGATAGACTTGCAGATCCGTGACCATGACCTCCTAGCTCTCTTTACGACGTGATCGGCGACTGGCAGGCTGGTTGGTTAGAAATGCTATTTAGGAGTAGAAATTATGCGGAAAATCGTTGAAAGATATTAAAAGTGTCTTGCAATTGAAAATACTGCGCAAACAGATCCTGACAAGAGAAATATAAGATTGTATTATCTGGTCAAGGTCAGGGCATAGTTTGGCAGTGATTCAATTTGAATTCTTCAAAACACGTTACAAGTGGAGCATAGAGGTTAACTATTTCAGCGGACAATTGATTGATTTTTAAATTGCCCAGAAACATGAGTCTGAATTACTTGATATAAGGTTTAAGTGTTGATTTATAGGCATTCAATGACGGCAGTCAAAAGCAGAAATGATTCACTGTTTGAACTTTACAAGCAAATGAATATGTGGGTGTTCTAGAGCCATGTTATCGCTAAGGTTTATATGTTTCGCTGCTTGTGAGAGAATGATATTTGTGTGCCTGTTGCATGTGTTCATGTTTTCTGTTGAAATTGTGATCTTTGAGATCCTTGTCTAAGTGACTTAAGTCAAAACAGTTGACAAAAAACCTGGAGTCATGTTTTTCTGGCTAGAGGCATGATTCCAGGATATTTGTGATCAACATGTGGGAATTTTAATCTGGATACAAATTCACACGCGTAAGAGTGCGATAATTTTTATTTAACAGGATTGATTGGAGTTTGAAATATTTAAAATGATTATAGCCAATCCTGTGTTCGATTGACCTGGAGTTAAAACTTATTGTCAGGTTCAAAAAAGAATTATTCCTGACACAAGAAGAAAGACGGAAAGATTCTGAGATGGGAGTGTAAAGTAGCTATTGTTGGGGACGTGGCTGCTGATGCCTGTGCAGAGGTCACAGAGTGCAGTAGAGGCCTCTTATAATGAGGCTCATGCTACCCATTATTGGGATGTTGAAGATGAGGTTCCAGCGCCTGAACTAGTGAGGTGGAGCCCTGCAATACAATCCCGAGAGGGCTTCGCTATTGTGGTTGTCTGTGCTGTTACCACAACCCAACGCTTCAATGTGGCGAGGAGCTGGCCGGGGAGGAGCGGCACATCTTCTCTGGTGAGGAGGACGTAGAGGTGGCTGAGGAGGGGGAAGCCGGGGGGAGGCAGAGGGAGGCTGCAATGCGGTGGCGAGGGCTAGAGGAGGACGAAGTCACAGTGTCACAGTGCTTAAAAGGGTCTAGCCACTGGGATCGATGTGCTGAGATCTGAATTTCCCAATTACTGGGTTGAATGGTGGGCTTGGCCATTGCAGGGGGGGGGCACTTCATTACCAGGGAGACACTGGCACGGCTGTGTTCTGTCACTGCGAGAGATCGTCAACCAATGTGTTGCCTGCGTTACAGAGAGGAGGTGGAAGAGGCTCTGTGTGTGAGCAACCAGCCTTTCAGTGTTAGATGGACGCTGTTATCTCAGCAGCATTTTATAGAGAAATCCAATGAGTGCAAGGAGCCACAGAGAGGGTGCACAAAGTGAGTTTTCATTCATTGACAGAGGTGGTTGAGGCACTTACCCCACTCTGTGAAACTAAACATTCTTCATGTCCTAACCCTGCCGCTGTGCCTTGGTGTCTGCCCAGGATCCATGGCAGAGGTGGAGGCAATCTGCTGTATGCCACGCCCTGTTGCTTGTGATGACGTTGGCAGGCGTCCTCTGGAGGGTTGGGACACAGAGGGTCTCGACCTGCTTTTCAGGGGGCTGCAGCATGGTGGCACCACCCACCTTGGTGTGCGGGGCAGGAGCTGGAACAGTCACAGACGGAAGGGAGTCAGATGGGCTGGACACTCCCAGAGCCTCCTGGTGGAAGGCCCTAGGCTTCTCCTTCCCCCTACGGATGCTTAAGGGCCCTGGCTTCCTCCTGGACTTCAATGCTTGTGTGAGGGCCAGAAGCCCCTCTGTTCTCGGACGCTGGTACTCATGGATACCCACAGGTGCCTGCACCATGGAGTTCATACCCTGCACCAGTGCGGGACAGAATTCCCGCACCAAGGTCTCCACTGAGGCTGCCACCTTTGCAGTGTTGACCTGGCTGCCTCGGATTGCTGGATTCTCCGTCCCGCTGCGCCACATTTCACTTTCACCACGCCGGCGGGATGCTCCGTTTCGCCGGCTGGTCAATGGGGATTCCCGTTGTGGGGCAGCCCCGCGCCGTCGGGAAGCCCCTGGGAAGCTGCCGGCAAAACGGAGCATCCCGCCGGCGGAGAATCCCGCCCTAAGTTTTGATGCCAACGCAGAATCCGTGGACTTTTACAACAGAAAATCTGGCGCCACACCTGGACCGATTCCGCTACCGTTGAGGGGCTAGCGCCGGTGCCGTGTGGAACCCAATCGATTCCATTGAAAAATGGTGCGGGATTCGCCGGGTCCATGAACGACACTCGGGAGGCTGACAAGCTGCAGCCGCACATACACATTACACTCCCTACACACATTTATCCCAACCAACACGATGGCACTGGTTGTGCTGGAGCACGCCCATGCAGCTGATGGGTTGGCTGGGACCAGAGGGCACCCAGGGGGGTGGCCCGGGGGGGGGGGGGGCACCTATACGACCCCTGCCCCTAAGTTCAGAATGGGCTGTTAGCGGTGTGTGCAGCTGCATGGCGGCCTTGCCGGTTGCGGGAACTCGGGCCATCGGAGGCAGAGAATCGCGGAGGCTCCGGAGAATATAGGGCCAGGCCCGCTAATGATATGCAAATGGTGCGTTCCGAGTACGCATTGACGCTGCTGTTGAGGAGCTGGAGCATTTTGGCATCGGAACCGATTCTCTGCCCAATCGCTTGCCTCCCCTGATCTCTTCACATACCTTCTCTACTGAGCAGTACTACACCTGTATGCTTCACCCGAAGCCTGTGTCTATGTATTTACATTGTTTATTTATATGTGCCCTATGTTTTTTTTTCATGTATGGAATGATCTGTCTGGACTGTACGGAGAACAATACTTTTCACTGTACCGCGGTACATATGACAATAAACAAATCCAAGATCATACTGAATGATGGGACAGGTTCGGGTGGTTGAATGGCCTACTCCTGCTCTTAACATCTAAGTAGGTTTGAAAGATTATGGCCATTGACGCTGTAATTTTCACC
The DNA here is from genome assembly GCF_047496885.1 of Scyliorhinus torazame. Classification (NCBI taxonomy): domain Eukaryota; kingdom Metazoa; phylum Chordata; class Chondrichthyes; order Carcharhiniformes; family Scyliorhinidae; genus Scyliorhinus; species Scyliorhinus torazame. The sequence goes on from NC_092724.1 coordinate 27,146,890, forward strand.
CTTATTTGCCTCAGTGTCCTCGGATGTATCTCATCCGATCTTGTGATTAAATTTTAAGCATGGACAGCCATTGTAATAACTCCTCTTTATCAATATCCGTACCACCCTGTGTCTGAGCAACCTCCTTGATTAGCTTTGCTTTGGTAAAGTCATTTTTCTTGGTAAACACCAATGCAGAGTTGTCTATTCAATACCTTTTGCCTTCAATGTTAATCGTTCTTTTGGTCCCTAATCAGCCCCAAGGTTCATCTGAAAAACATTTCACTGTTAAACAAGAAGAAATAAAACTTGGATAGTGTTTTGTCTTTTCCCTGATATAAAACATGGAGGCTTTTATGATTATCTTAAATATTTTATTGTATAAATGTACAAAATACATCCAAAATATGCATACTTTGCAAACAATTCCCCTCACAAAATACTTAATTTATCAGCTAAGAAAACATTCCAATAAATTAAAGATTAACAATAAATACCTTTATAAATAAATATTAAATGCAATATGGTGTGTTGTGGGTCAGGACTAACCCCCCACTCGCCCACAGACCCCATGTGACTCATCCCCTGTTGACCCTGTGTGACATCCCCCCCCCGCACCCTCACTGAACCCGTGACTGTCCCCACTGACCCCTGTGTGATTGAACCTGTGTGACTGCCCCCCCTCACTGAACCCCATGACTGTCCCCACTGACACCTGTGTGATTGAACCTGTGTGACTGCCCCCCCCTCACTGAACCCCGTGACTTATCCCACTGACCCCCGTGTGACTGACTCTGTGTGACTACCCCCCCTCACTGAACCCCGTGACTGTCCCCACTGACCCCCATGAGACTGACCCTGTGTAACTGCCCCCCCCTCACTGAACCCCGTGACTGTCCCCACTGACCCCCGTGTGACTGACTCTGTGTGACTGCCCCCCCTCACTGAACCCCGTGACTTATCCCACTGACCCCCGTGTGACTGACCCTGTGTGACTGCCCCCCCCTCACTGAACCCCGTGACTTATCCCACTGACCCCCGTGTGACTGACTCTGTGTGACTGCCCCCCCCTCACTGAACCCCGTGACTGTCCCCACTGACCCCCGTGTGACTGACTCTGTGTGACTGCCCCTCTTCACTGAACCCCGTGACTGTCCCCACTGACCCCCGTGTGACTGACACTGTGTGACTGGCCCCAATAACCTGTGTGTGACTTGACCCTATTGAACCGGGGGACTGACCCCTTGTGACTGACTACCTCCACTCCCCACACTGACAGAATTGGACAGACCTCCCCTTCCACAAGCTTAACCTGCTGTTATTGGCTGACACGGTTGTGGGATCTTTTAAATATGTAAATCTGGCTCTGATGCTATTTGACCTGGTGGCCTATGTGAGTGGAGGAGTCCATCTCCTGCCTTTGGGGCTCTCTGCTAATTTACGTCCATTTCACCTATCTTAATGTCCCTGGCCTGATGCCCCTCCCACTGGCTTGAGGCTCCTCCCTCCCAGGTTTGATTTCCCCCCCCGCCCTCACCAGCACCTCTTCCTCCAGTTTGAGGTCACCCCCTTGGTTCTAGGCCCCTGCCCGGAGCTTGGGGCCTTTCTCCAAGCAGCTCACCTCCCTCACCTACTGGTGGCTATTGGATAGTATGTACACTGGTAGGTGATTGGCAGTGTGGATCCTGATGGTTGAGGATGCAAAGAGGTGTCAGGGATATTAGGAGCAGTGACAATTGGTGACAATCATGTCATCAAAGGCGGTGAGTGTGAGCTTGCCCTCACTGCTGTAGTGCAACAGTGTCATAGGTTCATAGGCTGCAGGATTGCAGCAGAGTCCGGGGCTGGCTGCTCCAGAGAGTTTATGCATTGCGGATTTAATCATTGCATGCATGTTGGCCGGTTTGTAATTGGCAGTGCAGGAACCTCCGCAGTTATACATATTGTAGGACTCTGGTGCCCTGATCCAATCATTCCACCCGATCTCTTTGAACGACACCAGCAAAGATTTTCTGCAGCAGCTCTTCTGTTTCCTCAAACAGTCCTCAGTTGAGCTAATTGCTCGACGACCTCTCCTGACACGCTGCACCTTCTCGGTCTCAACCTCCAGTCTCAGGTAATCACTTTTACGTGTGGTCGACAGTAAAGTCTCAGGGGGAGATGGGTAAACCTGCAGCTGCATTTGGACCTGCTGCCGCTTACCGTCTGCCCAGAGTTGAATAATTGGCGTGACATTGAGGCTGAAGGTGACGATGGTCCCAGGGTTCAGGGCCTTGGAATCGATTAGTTGCCATTGTTCTTCACCCTGACTCCTGGTCTCCAATATCTTGTAAACATTAACCTGCCATCCCGAGCTGGAATTCAACCTTTCCAGATGTTCGGTGATTCGGAGATGTTTATAAAATTTTAATTCAGCCCGAAGAATCTTTAAACCTGGGTAAATGGCCTTACTCCTGGAGATACTCAGGGTTAGTCTCCCAGCAAAGTCTATCTTCCCTTGAGCATTCACTCCACTGCCTCTTGCTGTTTCAACTGTGTGGAGAACAATTGGGTATAAAACTGGGTTAAGAAATAGTAACTGGTGCTCAACAGGGGCAGGAAAAGATGCCGGTTTTTACTGACAATTAATGAGGAAAGGTGACACTGGTTCAGGCAACGACCATCTCCAGCAGGAGACATTTGTAACAGTTTGGGGTCTCGCTGATTAGAAATGGCTACAAGGCGAGATCAAAGGTTGGATAAGAGATCACAGGGTCCACACTGTTGGATAAAGGGCAGCACGGTAGCATTGTGGATAGCACAATTGCTTCACAGCTCCAGGGTCGATTCCGGCTTGGGTCACTGTCTGTGCAGAGTCTGCACATCCTCCCCATGTGCGCGTGGGTTTCCTCCGGGTGCTCCGGTTTCCTCCCACAGTCCAAAGATGTGCAGGTTAGGCCATGATAAATTGCCCTTAGTGTCCAAAATTGCCTTTAGTGTTGGGTGGGGTTACTGGGTTATGGGGATAGGGTGGAGGTGTTGACCTTGGGTAGGGTGCTCTTTCTAAGAGCCGGTGCAGACTCGATAGGCCGAATGGCCTCCTTCTGCACTGTAAATTCTATGATAATTCTATGATATTCTTTAATAACTGACTCCACTTCCTGACCTCACAAAACCCTTCACCAATAACATGGCACCAATTAGGTGTGCGATTGGTGACACATGGCTCCCGGGATAGGGGATGCCACAAAAACCTTTGGGAAACTCGAGGGGACACAGTGCTGGTGAACTCAATCTGCTTGGTTCATCAATAAATGTGTACGCTGGTGTCAGCTCTGGTTAGGACTGGTTAGGACTGAGATTATTGTCACTCCAACACACACTTACACACTCCCACGGTGAGTCACACTCACCCACATTCGCTCAGTGAGATGCACTCACGCACACTCATGTGCTGAGTCACTGACAGATTCACTTAGAGTTATTTTCTCCTATACTCTCTCAGTGAGGTGCTCCTCTTACTGGGGAGACAGTGGTGTGGTGGTTATGTCACTGGGCTAGGAACCTAGAGGCCCAGGCTAATCCTCGGGGGAACAAGGGTTCAAATCCCACCAACACTGCTGGTGGAGTTTGATTCAGCTAATAAATCTGGAATTCAAAAGCTAGTCTCAGTAATGGTGACTGTGAAACTATCACTGATTGTTCAGAAAAAAACTCCATTTGCTTCTCTGACCTGGCCTACATTACCTACAGTAATGTGGTTGACTCTTAACTGCCCTCTGAAATTGCCAAATGTGCCCCTCCATTCAAGGCAATTGGGGATGGGACGCCCACATCCAGTGAAAGAATAAAAACTCTTGCACTCTCCCACAGTTTCTCACTCACACCCATACTCTCTCACCCAATCACATTCTCTCTCACACATTCAACACTTGCTCACAATCATAGAATTTACAGCGCAGAATCGGGCCATCGAGTCTGCACCGGCCCTTGGAAAGAGCACCCTACCTAAGCTCACACCTTATCCCCGTAACCCAGTAACTCCACCCAACCTTTTTGGACACTAAGGGCAATTTATCACGGCCAATCCACCTAACCTGCACATCTTTGGACCGTGGGAGGAAACTGGGGCACCCGGAGGAAACCCACGCACACACGGGGAGGATGTGCAGACTCCGCACAGACAGTGACCCAAGCCGAAAATCGAACCTGGGATCCTGGAGCTGTGAAGCACTGTGCTAACCACTGTGCTACAATGCCCCCCCCCCCAATCTGTCACACTCACCCACTCCCTATCTCTCACACGCCCTCTCTCCCACACTCACATTCTCTCTCACACTTTCAAAACTTGCTCACAATCTGTCACACTCACTCACACACCCTCTCACACTCTCTCACACTTTCAAAACTTGCTCACAATCTGTCACACTCACTCACACGCCCTCTCACACTCACATTCTCTCACACTTTCAAAACTTGCTCACAATCTGTCACACACTCACACGCACATTCTCTCCCACACACACACTCAACACTTGCTCACAATCTGTCACACTCACTCACACACCCTCTCACACTCACACTCTCTCACACTTTCAAAACTTGCTCACAATCTGTCACACTCACTCACACGCCCTCTCACACTCACATTCTCTCACACTTTCAAAACTTGCTCACAATCTGTCACACACTCACACGCACATTCTCTCCCACGCACACACTCAACACTTGCTCACAATCTGTCACACTCACTCCCTCTCTCAAACACACTGAGACTCTCTCACATAGACTGTCACTTCCTCACACACACAGGCTATCACACTCTCTCTCACCCAGGTCTCACTCCCTCACACTACTTTATGCCATGCAGGTTGTGTGGGACGGCAGTGTACTCACTCTGCACTGGCAGGCGGTGCAGTGAGCGGGCAGGGGGTGTGGAGTAGCTCAGCTTGCCGCTCGCGTTGTGCTGCTGCCTGCTGCCTCGCTGCAGGAAGAGCTGCAACATCCTGTCCTCCTCCTGGCGGCTCGCACGCTCCCTCACCACCGGCGGCTGCTCCAATCCCAGCGACTCCAGAATGCCCCGCTTCACAGCCTCGATCTGCGACCACTCCCGCTGCTGCTCCTGGCGGGGTCTGAGCCCAGCGCCTGCGGCGGGCAGCAGCAGCAGCAGGCAGGCGGCGGCGGCGAGGCGGAGGGTGGCTGCCGACAGGGGAGGCATTGCTGGCTGCTCCCCCACCAGCCTGGGCTCTGAAGCTCAGGCAGGGCTTTGGGTGGTCGGTACAGGCGCGGGACACGTCCCCATGATCAGCGCTCACATCTCACCACAGCAGCAAGAAGCGGGGGGGAGGGGAGGGGGGGGGGGGGGAATCGAACCCCCTGTTGGGCCGGCTCCCTCCCTTTCCCCAGGAGCTGACACAGGGCAGGCAGGTGGAGTCAAGCACAACTCTGCCCGGTGGGAGGCTCCCTGCTTCTTCCTCTGACTCACTTCAGGATTCCTGAACTTTTCTTTCGTCAGGGATACCTCAAGTTAAAAAAAAAAAGATTTGACATTTCCTCTTCCTTCCACTGCTTGTTTTAATCTCCTGGCTGGTTACAGTGAGAAACAGTCAAGTCAGAGGCAGGACCCACTGCCTGCCCAGCCTCTCTTTCCCAACGGATATCTCACTCCACCAGAAATCAAACATCTCCAGAAAGTAGACTGAGTGTGCCAAATGTTAGCACGGTGGGCTAAACAGCTGGCTTGTAATGCAGAACAAGGCCAGCAGCGCCGGTTCGATTCCCGTCCCGGCCTCCCTGAACAGGTGCTGGAATGTGGCGACCAGGGGCTTTTCTCGTAACTTCATTGTGACAATAGGATTATTATCTTTGTGATTTTCCTCCCTGTCTTCACTGGGATGTGAGTGTCACTGGGGAAGACCAGCACTTATTACCCACCCCTAATTGCCCTTGAACTGAGTGTCCTCGCTGGGTCATTTCCGAGGGCAACCTCTTTGCTGTGGATCTGGAGTCACATGTAGGCCAGACCACACAAGGACGGCACTTCCCTAAAAGGACGTTAGTGAACCAGATAGGTTTTTACAGTAATCAATGATAGTTTCCTGGTCACCGTGGTAGTCACCACTGTTGTATATATCACATACGAGATGTAATACGGTAAGGCTCCTGTACTACAGGTACGGGGGTAGATCCCTGCCTGCTGGCTCCGCCCAGTGGGCGGAGTATAAATGTGTGTGCTCACCGAGCTGCAGCCATTTCGGCAGCTGCTGCGGGAGGCTCCACATCTCTGCGTATTAAAGCCTTGATTACTCTCTACTCTCGTCTCGTCGTAATTGATAGTGCATCAATTTATTAAGCAGAGATTTTACAAAGATGGATCCCCGCATCAAGCCAGATCGCCTGCAGCTGCACCCTCAAGCAGACAATGCCAAGTCGGCCTTCGCACATTGGCTAGCTTGGTTTGAAGCCTACATTGGATCTGCGACAGAACCACCCTCAGAGGCACAGAAGCTCCAGATCCTGTATACGCGGCTGATCTCCGATATCTTTCCCCTCATCCGGGACACGCCGACCTACGCTGAGGCCATGGTGCTACTGAAAGAAAACTACACTCAGCAGACCAACAAGCTCTGCGCCAGGCACCTCCTGTCCACGCTGTATCAACTCCCCGGTGAGTTTGTGGAAGATTTCTGGCGTACCCTGCACGTCCTGGTGAGAGACTGCGATTGCCAGGCCGTTTCGGCCGTTGAACATTCCGAATTCCTAATTAGGGACGCTTTGGTTACGGGCATAGGGTAGGCGTACATCCGCCAGCACCTCTTAGAAGGGGCTACCATCGACCTCATGGCGACCAAGAAACTTGCGATCTCACTAACGGTCGCCTCCCGTAATGTACAAGCGTACGCCCCTGACCGCACGGTGCCCGCCTCCTGGACATCGTGGACCCCCACCAGCGACCGCCCCCAGCCAACGCCAAGACTGCGCCGCCGGCAGCCAGCCAACCCCGGGGGACCCAAGTGCTACTTCTGCGGGCAGACAAAGCACCTCCGGCAGCGCTGCCCGGCGCGGAGCGCACTCTGCAAGGCCTGTGGGAAGGAAGGACATTTCGCTGCTGTGTGCCGGGCCTGCTTGATCGCCGCTGTAACCAGGCCCATTGTTCCTGCACCCCCCACGTGCGACCCGTGGACGGCACCATCTTGCTTGCCTCAGGACACGTGTGGCCCGTGGGCGCCGCCACCTTCCCCCCATCAGGCCTTGTGCAGCCCGTGGGCACCGCCATCTTCCCCGCCTCAGGACCCCTGCTCATCAGGCAGCTCATCGCCTGCCGACCAGCCAGGGGCCTTCCAACACCAGCTCCATCACGATCGACCAATCCCGGCCGCACAACCTAGCGACCGCGTCGACGACGGTAAAGGTCGATGGGCACAAGACATCATGCCTTCTTGACTCCGGGAGCACCGAGAGCTTCATCCACCCCGATACGGTAAGGCGCTGCTCCCTCGCGGTACACCCCATTAACCAGAGAATCTCCCTGGCCTCCGGATCCCACTCCGTGGAGATCCAGGGGTACTGCACCGCCACCCTCACCATCCAGGGTGTAGAGTTCAGCGGCTTCCGGCTCTACGTCCTCCCCAACCTCTGCGCTGCCTTGCTACTCGGCCTGGACTTCCAGTGCAACCTCCAAAGTCTAACCCTGAAATTCGGCGGGCCCCTACCACCCCTTACTGTGTGCGGCCTCGCAACCCTTAAGGTCGACCTGCCCTCTCTGTTTGCAAACCTCACCCCGGATTGCAAACCCGTCGCCACCAGGAGCAGATGGTACAGTGCCCAGGACAAGACCTTCATCAGGTCCGAGTTCCAGCGGCTGCTGCGGGAAGGCATTATCGAGGCCAGCAACAGCCCCTGGAGAGCCCAAGTGGTAGTTGTGAAAACTGGGGAGAAAAACAGGATGGTCATTGACTACAGTCAGACCATCAATCGGTACACGCAGCTCGACGCGTACCCCCTCCCACGCACATCTGATAAGGTCAATCAGATTGCACAGTACCGGGTCTTCTCGACAGTGGACCTGAAATCTGCCTACCACCAGCTCCCCATTCGCAAGGCGGACTGCCCGTACACCGCGTTTGAAGCCGACGGCCGCCTCTACCACTTCGTTAGGGTTCCCTTCGGCGTCACTAAAGGGGTCTCGGTCTTCCAACGGGAGATGGACCGAATAGTTGACCGGTACGGACTGCAGGCCACCTTCCCGTACCTGGATAACGTCACCATCTGCGGCCACGACCAGCAGGACCACAACGCTAAACTTTCCAAATTCCTCCACATCGCCAAACTCCTCAACCTAATGTACAACAAGGAGAAGTGCATGTTCAGCACCAACCGCTCAGCCATCCTCGGCTATGTGGTGCAAAATGGAGTTCTAGGGCCCGACCCCGATCGCATGCGCCCAATCATGGAATTCCCCCTCCCCCACTGCCCCAAGGCCCTCAAACGATGCCTGGGGTTCTTCTCATACTATGCCCAGTGGGTCCCGAACTATGCGGACAAGGCCCACCCACTCATTCAATTCACTGTTTTTCCTCTGACGGCCGAGGCTCACCAGGCCTTTAACCGTATCAAGGTCGACATCGCCAAGGCCGCGATGCACGCGGTCGACGAGATGCTCCCCTTCCAAGTCGAGAGCGATGCATCAGACGTCGCTCTGGCCGCCACCCTCAACCAGGCAGGCAGGCCCGTGGCATTCTTTTCCCACACCCTCCATGCCTCCGTCGAGAAGGAGGCTCAAGCTATCGTTGAAGCTGTGCGGCATTGGAGGCATTACCTGGCCGGCAGGAGATTCACTCTCCTCACTGACCAACGGTCGGTTCCCTTCATGTTCAATAACACACAGCGGGGCAAGATCAGAAATGATAAAAATCTTGAGGTGGAGGATCGAGCTCTCCACCTACAATTGCGAGATTTTGTATCGCCCCGGTAAGCTCAACGAGCCCCCCGATGCCCTATCCCGAGGTTCATGTGCCAGCGCACAAGTGGACCGACTCCGGACCCTACACGACGCTCTCTGTCACCCAGGGGTCACCCGGTTCCTTCACTTCATAAAGGCCCGCAATCTGCCCTACTCCATTGAGGACGTCAGGGCTATCACCAGAGACTGCCAGGTCTGCGCGGAGTGCAAACCGTCCATACCGCGCGCATCTAGTGAAGGCCTCCCGCCCCTTTGAACACCTCAGCGTGGATTTCAAAGGCCCCCTCCCCTCCACTGACCGAAACACTTACTTTCTTAGCGTGGTCGACGAATACTGCAGATTCCCCTTCGCCGTCCCATGCCCCGATATGACGTCCTGCCACAGTCATTAAAGCCCTCAACACCATCTTCGCTCTGTTCGGTTTCCCCGCCTACGTCCACAGCGACCGGGGATCCTCCTTTATGAGTGATGAGCTGCGTCAGTACCTGCTCAGCAAGGGCATCGCCTCGAGTAGGTCGACCAGCTCCAACTCCGGGGAAAACGGGCAGGTGGAGCGGGAGAATGGGACGGTCTGGAAGGCCGTCCAGCTGGCCCTACGGTCCAGAAATCTCCCGGCCTCCCATTGGCAGGAGGTCCTCCCCGACGCACTTCACTCCATTCGGTCGTTCCTGTGCACGGCGACTAACGAAACCCCCCATGAACGTCTCTTTGCCTTCCCCAGGAAGTCTACCTCCGGGGTTTCGCTCCCAATGTGGCTGGCAGCTCCAGGACCCGTTCTCCTCCGCAAGCACGTGCGGCTCCACAAGGCGGACCCGTTGGTCGAAAGGGTACAGCTACTCCATGCAAACCCGCAGTACGCCTACGTAGCGTACCCCGGCGGCCGCCAGGACACAGTCTCCCTCAGTCATTTCGGCAGCAGCTGCAGGAGGTTACGCATCTCTTAATCTTGGGTGCCTGGAACTCGCTACCGGAGGAGGTAGTGGAAGCAGGGACGATAGGGACATTTAAGGGGCATCTTGACAAATATATGAATAGGATGGGAATAGAAGGATACGGACCCAGGAAGTGTAGAAGATTGTAGTTTAGTCGGGCAGCATGGTCGGCACGGGCTTGAAGGGCCGAAGGGCCTGTTCCTGTGCTGTACATTTCTTTGTTCTTTGTTCTTTGTAATAAAGCCTCGATTGCACTCTACTCTCGTCTTGTCGTAATTGATAGTGCATCAGTCACCATTGCTGAGACTAGTTTTATATTCCAGATTTATTAAGCGAATTTAAATTCAACCATCTGCCATGGGCCAATTTGAGTCGCTGTCCCCAGAACTTTAGTCTGGACCTCTGGAGTGTCTGTGTGTGCGTGTAAGTGAGCGTGTGAGTGAGTGTGTGAGTAAGTGTAAGTGTGTGTGTGTGAGTGAGTGGGTAAATGAGTGGGTAAGTGAGTGTGCAACTGAGCGTATGCATGAGTAAGTGTGAGTGTGTGTGTGAGTGAGAGTGAGTGAGTGAGTGTAAGTGTGTGTGAGTGCACGTGTGACAGTGAGAGTGAATGTGAGTGTGTGTGAGTGAGCATGAGTGAACGTGTGTGAGAGTGATTGAGTGTGAGTATATGTGTGAGTGAACATGAGTGTGAATGAGTGAGCAGAACATGAGTGTGAGTGAGTATGAATGAGTGTCCGAGTACGAGCCTGTGTATGTGCACGTGAGTCTGTAAGTGTGAGTATGTGAGTGTGAGTGATTGTGCATTTGAGAGCACCTGAGAGTGAGTGTGAGTGAATAAATGAGTGTGATTGTGTGAGTGAGTGAGTGATTGTGTGTGCAAATGTGAAAGTGAGTGTGAGTGAGTGTGAGTATGAGTGTGTGTGCGAGTATGTGAATGAATGTGTGAGTATGAGTGAGTGTGTGTGAATGTGTGAGTGAGAGCGAGTGAGTGAGCGAGTGAGTGTGTGTGGGCGTGAGGGTGAGTGAGAGCGAGTGAGTGTGAATATGAGTGTGTGTGAGTGAGTGTGTGAGTCAATGTGTGCAAGTGCGTGTGAATGTAGGGTGAGTGAATGTGTGTGTGAATGTGAGAGCAAGTGAGTGTGAGTGTGAATGTGAGAGCAAGTGAGTGAGTGTGTATGAATGAGAGCAAGTGTGTGTAAGTATGAGTGTGAGTGAGCATGTGAGTGAGGGTGAGTGTGAGTGTGTGTGAAGAGGAACAAATATGTGTGAATGTGCTTCGACATCTATAATTTCTTCTTTTGTTTTCATTTCTTACCCTCGTTCCATCTCTTATTTCTCACCCTTATTCTGTGGCTTCAGTTTCCTTATTTAGAGATTTGTTGCTGCGGGAACGAGGACCAATCAGGAATCAATTCAGTCCAACTCTCAAACAACACAAAAATCTCTTCCTCAGGAAAAGATTCCTTGGTAACAATGAGAAGGAGGCGGGAACCCCTCGAGCTACTGATCCACCCATTACGAGCTAATCTTCACAAACAAGCCACTCAATAGCAGTGTCAATGAAGCATGTCATGGAAGGAGTAGAGCATCAAAGCCATTCAGAGTTACTCAAGCACCTGAGGCTGGGCAATCTGAGGGACACATGTTGCAGCAAGATAAGACTGAGCAAGCAAGGATTTGCAATGGTAAAGTTAAAATGCTTTCATCAAAGCTACGCGAAGTTATGTATCATGAATATTTGTAAACTTATCTTTGGGGCCTGAGTTGCATTGAAAGTTTAAGGAGGTTCTTGACCTTGAGCTATGACAGCTACTGTGTGTCATCTTCACTTGATGATAATGTTCTCAACAGTTTCCATCTGAACCCGTAAAGAATTCATGAGGCAGAAAAGATTCACCACAGCGGTCCCAGCATTGAAGAGCTGGAGTTAGGTCGATGGATTGGAAAAGTTGGGATTATTTTCCTTGCAGAAGGGAGATTATTCACCTTGCTCGAGAGGAGATTTGATAGAGTGATTCAAAATCATGAGGATTCTGGACTGGAGATAGGGAACAGGAATGGCGACTGGGGCAAGAGGTGGAAGGCACAGATTTAATTAAATCACCCAACGATAGAATGGCAAAAGGAAAAATCTTTCTGGTAGCTGAGTGTGGAGGGAGGCTCAGTCGAGCCTTTGAAGGGAACTGGATCATTGTCCAATAGGGCAGAATTTCTAGGTTCAGGAGAACAAGGCAGAGCAGAAGTGGTAGGTGAACTGCTGCTTATCAGGCAAGCACAGAGACAAGACGGAAAAGTCCCCTCATGTACTGTAAGAGTTTTAATCTCCAAGATTTTTGGACAGTGCAGCTCGGAGACATTGCAGCTCGGAGACATTGCAGCTCGGAGACACTGCAGCTCGGGGACCCTGCAGCTCGAGGACAGTGCAGCTCGGGACAGTGCAGCTCGGGGACGGTGCAGCTCGGGGACGGTGCAGCTCGGAGACAGTGCAGCTCGGAGACAGTGCAGCTCGGAGACATTGCAGCTCGGAGACATTGCAGCTCGGGGACAGTGCAGCTCGGGGACAGTGCTGTTCGGGGACACTGCAGCTTGGAGACACTGCGGCTCGGAGACACTGCAGCTCGGGGACGGTGCAGCTCGGGGACAGTGCAGCTCGGAGACACTGCAGCTCGGGGACGGTGCAGCTCGGGGACACTGCAGCTCGGGGACACTGCAGCTCGGGGACGGTGCAGCTCAGGGACGGTGCAGCTCGGAGACAGTGCAGCTCGGAGACATTGCAGCTCGGAGACATTGCAGCTCGGGGACGGTGCAGCTCGGGGACACTGCAGCTCGGGGACGGTGCAGCTCGGGGACACTGCAGCTCGGGGACACTGCAGCTCGGGGACGGTGCAGCTCGGGGACGGTGCAGCTCGGGGACGGTGCAGCTCGGGAACAGTGCAGCTCGGGGACACTGCAGCTCGGGGACACTGCAGCTCGGAGACAGTGCATCTCGGAGACAGTGCTGTTCGGGGACAGTGCAGCTCGGGGACACTGCATCTCGGGGACAGTGCAGTTCGGGGACAGTGCAGCTCGGAGACACTGCAGTTCGGGGACAGTGCAGTTCGGGGACAGTGCAGCTCGGAGACACTGCAGCTCGGGGACACTGCAGCCCGTGGACGGTGCTGCTCGGGGACACTGCAGCTCGGGGACAGTGCAGCTCGGAGACACTGCAGCTCGGAGACACTGCAGCTCGGGGAAACTGCAGCTCGGAGACACTGCAGCTCGGGGACAGTGCAGTTCGGGGACAGTGCAGCTCGGAGACACTGCAGCTCGGGGACGGTGCAGCTCGGGGACGGTGCAGCTCGGGGACGGTGCAGCTCGGGGACACTGCACCTCGGGGACACTGCAGCTCGGAGACAGTGCAGCTCGGAGACACTGCAGCTCGGGGACACTGCAGCTCGGGGACACTGCAGCTCGGAGACAGTGCAGCTCGGGGACACTGCAGCTCGGAGACACTGCAGCACGGGGACACTGCAGCTCGGGGACAGTGCAGCTCGGAGACAGTGCAGCTCTGGGACAGTGCAGCTCGGAGACACTGCAGCTCGGGGAAACTGCACCTCGGAGACACTGCACCTCGGGGAGACTGCACCTCAGGGACACTGCAGCTCGGGGACACTGCACCTCGGGAACACTGCACCTCGGGGACACTGCACCTCGGGGACACTACAGATCGGGGACACTGCAGCTCGGGGACAATGCAGCTCGGGGACAATGAAGCTCGGGACAGAGCAGTTCGGGGACAGTGCAGCTCGTGGACACTGCAGCTCGGGGACAGTGCAGCTCGGAGACAGTGCAGTTCGGGGACACTGCAGCTTCCGCGGAGACACTGCAGCTCAGAGACACTGCAGCTCGGGGACACTGCAGCTCGGGGACGATGCAGCTCGGGGACAGTGCAGCTCGTGGACACTGCACCTCGGGGACACTGCACCTCGGGGACACTGCAGCTCGGGGACAATGCAGCTCGGGGACAATGCAGTTCGGGACAGTGCAGTTCGGGGACAGTGCAGCTCGTGGACAGTGCAGCTCGTGGACAGTGCAGCTCGGGGACAGTGCAGCTCGGGGACAGTGCAGCTCGGGGACAGTACAGCTCGGAGACATTGCAGTTCGGGGACACTGCAGCTTCCGCGGAGACATTGCAGCTCAGAGACACTGCAGCTCGTTGACACTACAGCTCGGGGACACTGCACCTCGGTGACACTGCAGCTCGTGGACAATGCAGCTCAGGGACAGTGCAGTTCGGGGACAGTGCAGTTCGGGGACAGTGCAGCTCAGGACAGTGCAGCTCGGAGACAGTGCAGTTCGGGGACACTGCAGCTTCCGCGGAGACACTGCAGCTCAGAGACACTGCAGCTCGAGGACAGTGCAGCTCGGGGACAGTGCAGCTAATCGACACTGCAGCTCGGGGACACTGCAGCTCGGGACGATGCAGCTCGGGGACAGTGCAGCTCGTGGACACTGCAGCTTGGGTTCAGTGCAGCTCGGGGACACTGCAGCTCGGAGACACTGCAGCTCGGGGACAGTGCAGCTCGGGGACAGTGCAGTTTGGGGACAGTGCAGCTCGGAGACAGTGCAGCTCGAGGACACTGCAGCTCGGGGACACTGCAGCACGGGGACGGTGCAGCTCGGGGACAATGCAGCTCGGGGACACTGCAGCTTGGGTTCAGTGCAGCTCGGGGACAGTGCAGCTCGGGGACAGTGCAGCTCGGGGACACTGCAGCTCGGGGACAGTGCAGCTCGGGGACAGTGCAGCTCGGGGATACTGCAGCTCAGGGACAGTGCAGCTCGGGGACACTGAAGCTCGGGCACACTGCAGCTCAGGGACAGTGCAGCTCGGGGACAGTGCAGCTCGGGGATACTGCAGCTCGGGGATACTGCAGCTCGGGGATACTGCAGCTCGGGGACAGTGCAGCTCGGGGATACTGCAGCTCGGGGACAGTGCAGCTCGGGGACACTGCAGCACGGGGGCATTGGAGCTTGCGGATATTGCAGCTCAGAACTCTGCAGGGCACGACGGTGCTGCTTGGGGACAGTGCTGTTTAGGGCTCTGCACCTCAGAACTCTGCAGCTTGGGCCACTGCAGTTCTGGTCCCGGCAGCTCAGGACACTTGAACTCAGGACACTGCGTGACGGCACTGTGTAGCTGAGGACACTGCAGCTCCGGGACAGTGCAGCCCGATGACAATGCTGCTCGGGGACAGTGCAGCATGGGGACACTGCAGCTCGGGGACAATGCTGCTCGGGGACAGTGCAGCTCGCGGACAGTGGAGCTCGGGGACAGTGCAGCTCCGGGACAGTGCAGCCCGGGACAGTGCTGCTCGGGGACAATGCTGCTCTTGGACAGTGCAGCTCTGGGACAGTGCAGCTCGGGGACATTGCAGCTCTGGGACAGTGCAGCTCGGGGACATTGCAGCTCGGGGACAGTGCAGCTCGAGGACAGTGCAGTTCGGGACAGTGCAGCTCGGGGACAATGCTGCTCGGGACAGTGCAGCTCGCGGACAGTGGAGCTCGGGAACAGTGCAGCTCCGGGACAGTGCAGCTCGGGGACAGTGCTGCTCGGGGACAATGCAGCTCGGGGACAGTGCAGCTCGAGGACAGTGCAGTTCGGGACAGTGCAGCTCGGGGACAGTGCAGCTCGAGGACAGTGCAGCTCGGGGACAGTGCTGCTCGGGTACAGTGCAGCTCGGGGACACTGCAGCTCGGGGACACAGCAGCTCGTGGACCCTGCAGCATGGGGACACTGCAGCTTGGGGACATTGCAGCTCAGGGACAGTGCAGCTCGAGGACAGTGCCGTTCGGGGACATTGCAGCTCGGGGACACTGCAGCTCAGGGACAGTGCTGCTCAGGCATAGTGCAGCTCGGGGACAGTGCAGCTTGGGGAAACTGCAGCTCGGGGAAAGTGGAGCTCAGGCACACTGCAGCTCGGGGACGGTGCAGTTCGGGGACAGTGCAGCTCGGGGACACTGCAGCTCGGGGGCAGTGCAGCACAGGGACACTCCAGCTTGTGGACACTGCAGCTCGGGGACAGTGCAGCTCTGGACAGTGCAGCTCGGGGACAGTGCAGCTCGGTGACAGTGCAGCTCTGGACAGTGCAGCTCGGAGACAGTGCAGTTCGGGGACAGTGCAGCTGCCGCGGAGACACTGCAGCTCAGAGACACTGCAGCTCGAGGACAGTGCAGCTCGGGGACAGTGCAGCTCGTGGACACTGCAGCTCGGGGACACTGCAGCTCGGGGACGATGCAGCTCGGGGACAGTGCAGCTCGTGGACACTGCAGCTTGGGTTCAGTGCAGATCAGGGACACTGCAGCTCGGAGACACTGCAGCTCGGAGACACTGCAGCTCGGAGACACTGCAGCTCGGGGACGATGCAGCTCGGGGACATTGCAGCTCGTGGACACTGCAGCTTGGGTTCAGTGCAGATCAGGGACACTGCAGCTCGGAGACACTGCAGCTCGGAGACACTGCAGCTCGGGGACAGTGCAGCTCGGGGACAGTGCAGTTTGGGGACAGTGCAGCTCGGAGACAGTGCAGCTCGGGGACACTGCAGCTCGGGGACACTGCAGCTCGGGGACACTGCAGCGCGGGGACGGTGCAGCTCGGGGACGATGCAGCTCGGGGACACTGCAGCTTGGGTTCAGTGCAGCTTGGGTTCAGTGCAGCTCGGGGACACTGCAGCTCAGGGACAGTGCAGCTCGGGGACAGTGCAGCTCGGGGATACTGCAGCTCAGGGACAGTGCAGCTCGGGGACACTGAAGCTCGGGCACACTGCAGCTCAGGGACAGTGCAGCTCGGGAACAGTGCAGCTCGGGGATACTGCAGCTCGGGGATACTGCAGCTCGGGGACAGTGCAGCTCGGGGACACTGCAGCACGGGGGCATTGGAGCTTGCGGATATTGCAGCTCAGGACTCTGCAGGGCACGACGGTGCTGCTTGGGGACAGTGCTGTTTAGGGCTCTGCACCTCAGAACTCTGCAGCTTGGGCCACTGCAGTTCTGGTCCCGGCAGCTCAGGACACTTGAACTCAGGACACTGCGTGACGGCACTGTGTAGCTGAGGACACTGCAGCTCCGGGACAGTGCAGCCCGATGACAATGCTGCTCGGGGACAGTGCAGCTCGGGGACAGTGCAGCTCGGGGACAGTGCAGCACGGGGACACTGCAGCTCGGGGACAATGCTGCTCGGGACAGTGCAGCTCGCGGACAGTGGAGCTCGGGGACAGTGCAGCTCCGGGACAGTGCAGCTCGGGGACAGTGCTGCTCGGGGACAATGCTGCTCTTGGACAGTGCAGCTCTGGGACAGTGCAGCTCGGGGACATTGCAGCTCGGGGACAGTGCAGCTCGAGGTCAGTGCAGTTCGGGACAGTGCAGCTCGGGACAGTGCAGCTCGAGGACAGTGCAGCTCGGGGACAGTGCTGCTCGGGTACAGTGCAGCTCGGGGACACTGCAGCTCGGGGACACTGCAGCTCGTGGACCCTGCAGCACGGGGACACTGCAGCTTGGGGACATTGCAGCTCAGGGACAGTGCAGCTCGAGGACAGTGCCGTTCGGGGACATTGCAGCTCGGGGACACTGCAGCTCAGGGACAGTGCTGCTCAGGCATAGTGCAGCTCGGGGACAGTGCAGCTTGGGGAAACTGCAGCTCGGGGAAAGTGGAGCTCAGGCACACTGTGTGGTGTTGGGTGTTCTGACACACAGATGAGCCAACACGGTTGTATATGGTACAACGCTATTTTATTCAAACTTACTATGTACAGTTTTGTCTTGACACTCTGCACGTGGGGGTTCCCTGCTTGTGATTTTGTAATAGCTCTTCTCTGTGTCTTTGTCCCCAGACCTACTGAACTCCAGGTGTCGTGCTCGTGCCTTTTATGTGGTTGGTGTTCTTGTCTGTGATTGGTTGTGGTGTTGTGTGCTCTTATTTGCCTGTTGGTGTGTCCATCATGATGTGTGTGTTTGAATATCATGACATCCCCCCTTTTTACAAAGATATGTGCCTACGTGGTAATAAATATGATCGTGTCGTGAGTGCATCTAAGAGTGTGTGTGTGTCGTGTGCAGCATGTGCATATGACGGAACTATGTACATGGGGCGATGTCGGGTGCGTCACATGAACCAAGTTGTACCATAACATAACATAAATGCGAACGAGAGAAGAAAAAAAACTTGAACAGTTGTCCAGTCAGACGACATCTGGAACGATAAACAACAACAGGTTATCATGTAAAATTGTGCAACTTGTTAGACATATGAACGGTATTATAAGTCCAGTCTAATGGGCTTGCGACGAGTTCGGGTTGACCTTCAGGGTGGCACACCACTCATCGGCTGGATTGATGGCATTGACCTTGTTGACATCGATGACGGAAACGCGGAAGGCATCCTGGTCATCTGCATCACTTAACTGGAAGTCTTGATGCGTGGGCTGGACGGTCCTGAATTGTCTGCGAGATTGCCGAGGATGTGCCGGATCCATGGGTTGAGCCGAACGACAGTGGGCAGCGTAGTGGCCCATCTTGCCACATCTGAGGCACTGTCGGTTTTTTGCAGGACATTGCCCTTTTAAATGTAGAGCTCCACAATTGCCGCACGTCATGACGTCACGGCGTTCGTTGCGCCACTGCGCATGCGCAGTGCGATCTTGCGGTGGGCGCGCCTGCGCAGTGCGTCCCTCGTTGTGGCCGTTATTTTTGGCGCGCACCTGCGCGGGAGACCGCGAAAAGCGCGGGAAGCGGCCGCTGTCGTCCGGGCTGTGGGTCGGGAAGTAATCGACGGCCTGGATGCGTTCGACGTCGTGGGCGGCCTGGCTTGCCGATTCGACGGCTGGGGACCCCCTCCGTGCCAACTCGGACGCCTGAAATCGGGCAAAACGGCAGGTAGCATTTTCGTGGAGGACACAGGCTTCCACAGCAGACGCTAAGGTGAGGCTTTTTATTTTAAGAAGCTGCTGGCGTAGGCCACTAGAGGCAACGCCAAAAACAATCTGGTCCCTGATCATGGACTCTGTGGTGGTGCCGTAACCGCAGGACTGCGCTAGAATCCGGAGGTGCGTCAAGAAGGGTTGAAAAAGCTCCTCCTTACCTTGCAGGCGTTGCTGAAAGAGGTATCTTTCAAAACTTTCATTTACTTCAACTTTAAAGTGCTGGTCCAGTTTGAGGATGACCGTGTCATATTTGGATTGGTTTTCACCTTCTTCGAACACCAGTGAGTTGAAGACGTCGACGGCGTGCTGACCTGCGTAGAAGAGGAGCATTGCAATCTTCGTTTCATCCGAGGCACTCTGTTTTTCGGTGGCACGGATGTACAGGTCAAATCGCTGCCTGAAGAGCTTCCAATTGGTACCTAGGTTCCCCGCGACTTGCAACGGCTGCGGTTTGTCGGTGCGGTCCATGTCCAGAATGGCAGGTTAGTAGGCAGGTATCGATCCACTCCTGTACCATGTGGTGTTGGGTGTTCTGACACACAGATGAGCCAACACGGTTGTATATGGTACAACGCTATTTTATTCAAACTTACTATGTACAGTTTTGTCTTGACACTCTGCACGTGGGGGTTCCCTGCTTGTGATTTTGTAATAGCTCTTCTCTGTGTCTTTGTCCCCAGACCTACTGAACTCCAGGTGTCGTGCTCGTGCTTTTTATGTGGTTGGTGTTCTTGTCTGTGATTGGTTGTGGTGTTGTGTGCTCTGATTTGCCTGTTGGTGTGTCCATCATGATGTGTGTGTTTGAATATCATGACACACTGCAGCTCGGGGACGGTGCAGTTCGGGGACGGTGCAGCTCGGGGACACTGCAGCTCGGGGACACTGCAGCTCGGGGACAGTGCAGCTCGGGGACAGTGCAGCTCGGGGACGGTGCAGTTCGGGGACGGTGCAGCTCGGGGACACTGCAGCTCGGGGACACTGCAGCTCGGGGACAGTGCAGCTCTGGACAGTGCAGCTCGGGGACACTGCAGCTCGGGGACAGTGCAGCACAGGGACACTCCAGCTCTGGACAGTGCAGCTCGGGCACAGTGCAGCTCGGGGACAGTGCAGCTCTGGACAGTGCAGCTCGGGGACAGTGCAGCTCTGGACAGTGCAGCTCGGGGATAGTGCAGCTCTGGACAGTGCAGCTCTGGACAGTGCAGCTCGGGGACAGTGCAGCTCGGGCACAGTGCAGCTCGGTGACAGTGCAGCTCTGGACAGTGCAGCTCTGGACAGTGCAGCTCTGGACAGTGCAGCTCGGGGACAGTGCAGCTCGGGCACAGTGCAGCTCGGTGACAGTGCAGCTCTGGACAGTGCAGCTCTGGACAGTGCAGCTCGGGCACAGTGCAGCTCGGGGATAGTGCAGCTCTGGACAGTGCAGCTCGGGGACAGTGCAGCTCGGGGACAGTGCAGCTCTGGACAGTGCAGCTCTGGACAGTGCAGCTCGGGCACAGTGCAGCTCGGGGATAGTGCAGCTCTGGACAGTGCAGCTCGGGGACAGTGCAGCTCGGGGACAGTGCAGCTCGGGGACAGTGCAGCTCTGGACAGTGCAGCTCGGGGACAGTGCAGCTCGGGGACAGTGCAGCTCTGGACAGTGCAGCTCGGGGACAGTGCAGCTCGGGCACAGTGCAGCTCTGGACAGTGCAGCTCGGGGACAGTGCAGCTCGGGGACAGTGCAGCTCGGGGACAGTGCAGCTCGGGGATAGTGCAGCTCTGGACAGTGCAGCTCGGGCACAGTGCAGCTCGGGGACAGTGCAGCTCTGGACAGTGCAGCTCGGGCACAGTGCAGCTCGGGCACAGTGCAGCTCGGGGACAGTGCAGCTCGGGGACAGTGCAGCTCTGGACAGTGCAGCTCGGGGACAGTGCAGCTCTGGACAGTGCAGCTCGGGGACAGTGCAGCTCTGGACAGTGCAGCTCGGGGACAGTGCAGCTCGGGGACAGTGCAGCTCTGGACAGTGCAGCTCGGGGACAGTGCAGCTCGGGGACAGTGCAGCTCGGGCACAGTGCAGCTCTGGACAGTGCAGCTCGGGGACAGTGCAGCTCGGGGACAGTGCAGCTCTGGACAGTGCAGCTCGGGCACAGTGCAGCTCGGGGACAGTGCAGCTCTGGACAGTGCAGCTCGGGCACAGTGCAGCTCGGGCACAGTGCAGCTCGGGGACAGTGCAGCTCGGGGACAGTGCAGCTCTGGACAGTGCAGCTCGGGGACAGTGCAGCTCTGGACAGTGCAGCTCGGGGACAGTGCAGCTCTGGACAGTGCAGCTCGGGGACAGTGCAGCTCTGGACAGTGCAGCTCGGGGATAGTGCAGCTCTGGACAGTGCAGCTCTGGACAGTGCAGCTCGGGGACAGTGCAGCTCTGGACAGTGCAGCTCTGGACAGTGCAGCTCGGGGATAGTGCAGCTCTGGACAGTGCAGCTCGGGGACAGTGCAGCTCGGGGACAGTGCAGCTCTGGACAGTGCAGCTCGGGGATAGTGCAGCTCTGGACAGTGCAGCTCGGGCACAGTGCAGCTCGGGGACAGTGCAGCTCGGGGACAGTGCAGCTCTGGACAGTGCAGCTCGGGGACAGTGCAGCTCTGGACAGTGCAGCTCGGGGACAGTGCAGCTCTGGACAGTGCAGCTCGGGGACAGTGCAGCTCTGGACAGTGCAGCTCGGGGACAGTGCAGCTCTGGACAGTGCAGCTCTGGACAGTGCAGCTCGGGGACAGTGCAGCTCGGGGACAGTGCAGCTCTGGACAGTGCAGCTCGGGCACAGTGCAGCTCGGGGACAGTGCAGCTCTGGACAGTGCAGCTCGGGCACAGTGCAGCTCGGGCACAGTGCAGCTCGGGGACAGTGCAGCTCGGGGACAGTGCAGCTCTGGACAGTGCAGCTCGGGGACAGTGCAGCTCTGGACAGTGCAGCTCGGGGACAGTGCAGCTCTGGACAGTGCAGCTCGGGGACAGTGCAGCTCTGGACAGTGCAGCTCGGGCACAGTGCAGCTCGGGGACAGTGCAGCTCTGGACAGTGCAGCTCGGAGACAGTGCATCTCTGGACAGTGCAGCTCGGGGACAGTGCAGCTCTGGACAGTGCAGCTCGGGGACAGTGCAGCTCTGGACAGTGCAGCTCGGGGACAGTGCAGCTCTGGACAGTGCAGCTCGGGGACAGTGCAGCTCGGGGACAGTGCAGCTCGGGGACAGTGCAGTTCTGGACAGTGCAGGTTGTAGCCACCTGGGTTGGACACTTTCCTGAAGGGAAATTCAGCCAACACAGGCAAAGACTAGCAAATACCAAAATCATGTGTCTTGAAACCTGTAAGAAACCAGACAGCACTGAAACCAGCAGCCATCTGAATAGTAATGAGCAATTCCAAGGCACAATTGCAACAGTTCAGGTGAATAAACCCAGCGAATGTGACCACGATTCGAGTGATCCCTTCCTCATCACATTCCTCAACAAACCCCACCAAAGACCACCGCCCGACGATGACGATTCCGTCCCCACAGAACTAGACTCCACCTTTTGGCACCGCAATAATTCATTCAGGCTCGTCCGGAACGTATAAGGGATGTATCAGCCCTTATACATTCGAGAGCATGGCATCCGGGAGAAGATGGCGACTTTGAGTCTGACTCCCAAAACGAGAACCACTTTGCGACCCTGTTCGCAACTGATAACTGAGGTGTCCAGATGATGTTTTAAAAAGGAACCGCTTCGGAGAAAACGGTGTTCTTTCTGATGGAACCTGCAGCATGTTGTTTAATGTTGTTTGTTACTGTTATTGCTCTGAGTTGTACGTAAGATCGGAAATTTTTTCCACGGCCCCACGCCATATTTGTCGGCCGAAACCTATGAAAACTTGCCAGCACGTTCATCGGCAGAAACCGCTGAGAGCTTGCCAGCCCCCGTTCATAACTGCTCTTCTGGTTCGACGGTAGAACCAATACGGCAACCCCCCCGCGATGACTACATTTCTTGCCCGTTGTTGCCGGTTGCTCAGGCAGTGGAGAAATGGCATTGGTCTCCGCCCTGCCTGAGGACCCCCCCTCTGGTCAGCTACGCTCGGGTAGAGCACACACGGCATTGATCACCGTCCTACCGGGGATTCCATCCAATTCTTACCCGTCGCGGCCCATACGCACCTCATTTCGGCACTTTTGGTTCAAAACGTTTTGTTGTGTTTTCCGGCAACCCTTAGGCTGCCATCCCTATGCTATTTACACCCTCAAACATTTGGATGGTAAATCGCACAGCCTGCGAGACGGCTCGCACTGTTTCAGTATTTTTAAGTGTGTCTTGTCCTGAATAATCGGTTTTTTAAAAAAATGAGTGAGTCACACATGGTGACAAATTATAAAGGGAAAATTGGCACAAAAGGACAGACATACTAACGCACGAGATATTAACCAAGATAGTAACAGACACTATGCTTGATCCCACAGAAACTCCAGGAAAAGAGACGAAACGGAAAGGAAGAGACAAAAAGGAAAGAAGACAACAATGAAGACGTCATACGTGTATTTCGTCGTTATTGCAATGTGTATTCGGTTGTGCGCGAACGCGAACCCCCTGACCCCAACCCCCCGGTCGTCAATGATTCACTTCCCCATAGCACACAGAACCCCGAGATAGTCTCCGATACACCATCATGGTGTGATAAGCTCGTAACGTGGTACTCCCTTTCCTACGTAGTCGAATCCCTATTAGTGTTGGCGATACTCTGCAGCATCGTGCAGACTATCCGCATGAGGACATGGAGAAGGAGAGCCTACCGCGCTCGCACCCCGGAATACAGAATGAGATCCCCTATGTTCGGTTTTCACCAGGCCCCCGAACCCCTCGATCTATAATAAAGGACATTCGTTTGCGTTCTTCTGTAAATAAAGAAATGGAAAGATTGTACAACCCTTGCCAAGCCAGGAAAAATGTAAATGCTGCTATCATTTTGTATTGTTTAGGAAGTTAATATGACTGAATGTTTAGTGAGTGTAGTTTATTGAGACAGTTAGAGGTACCGTTTTTTAAATTTTGTAATGCATGTCCCTGTTTTGACATAGCGCCACTTAGAAACTGTTATTAAAATTTTTCTTGCATAGTTATGGTCAGTGTAGAGGCCATAGAAGAGTGCTCACCGGGTCAGGGAATGAAGACCACGCAGTTATGTGATCCTTCACACTTCGCGTTAGGGATCACAAGGAGGGTGTGTAGCCACCTGGGTTGGCCACTTCCCAACTTAAAATGGACAACCGCAAAGGCTGAAGGGAAATTCAGCCAACACAGGCAAAGACTAGCAAATACAGAAATCATGTGTATTGAAACCTGTAAGAAACAAGACAGCACTGAAACCAGCAGCCATCTGCATAGCAATGAGCAATTCCAAGGCACAATTGCAACAGTTAAGGTGAATAAAGCCAAGCCAGACTCCTCGGCACCAGCAAGGGCCAAGACAAAGGAAGGCCAACGGACATTTAGGGACCGCCCAGCGATCAGGGAACAACTCCAGTATTGGAGAAATCGATCCAAGTGATCGGAACGCAGTCCAATCACTTGGAACCAGGTACGGGGTCCGCCCCGAAGGGCGGGAAGCCCCTGGGGACTATAAAGTAAAGCCCCCCAAGTTCAAATCGTCCTTCTTTGGCAGGGTCACTCAGCAACTTGAAGCCCGTGAGAGTGACCTGTCCAAGCTGCCGCCAACCAAGTAAGTCTCAAGTCAACGCACGCTACGAGATAGGCGCTCCTAGCTACAAATCCATACCAGCTTTTGAATCCTGCAGACTCAGGACCTGAACGAAAGGCCATTTGTTCCCCTGACCTGGTGGGCCAATTCCGAAGCTAAGTATAGGCCTTTTAGTGATAGGAATAGTCTAGAAGGTAGAGTTTAAGCATGAGTAGTGATTTACTGTATATAATAAATGTGTTTTGATTTGAATCTTACTAATTGGTGTGTTGAGCTATTGATCATTACTTGAACTTGAATCTCGTGGCGGTATCATAAAGATATCTGGCGACTCTAGGGCAGTACAGTAGCATTGTGGATAGCACAATTGCTTCACAGCTCCAGGGTCCCAGGTTCGATTTCGAATTGGGTCATTGTCTGTGCAGAGTCTGCACATCATCCCCGTGTGTGCGTGGGTTTCCTCCGGGTGCTCCGGTTTCCTCCCACAGTCCAGAGATGTGCAGGTTAGGTGGATTGGCCATGATAAATTGCCCTTAGTGTCCAAAATTGCCCATAGTGTTGGGTGGGTTTACTGGGTTATGGGGATAGGGTGGAGGTGTTGACCTTGGGTAGGGTGCTCTTTCCAAGAGCCGGTGCAGACTCGATGGGCTGAATGGCCTCCTTCTGCACTGTAAATTCTATGAAAGGTTAAACAAACAGAGCAAATTACGAATTAAGAGCCAACCAAAAGTTAGCAACAAGGTCGGGACAGTGCAGCTCGGGGACAGTGCAGCTCGGGGATACTGCAGCTCGGGGACAGTGCAGCACAGGGACAGTGCAGCTCGGGGATACTGCAGCTCGGGGACAGTGCAGCTCGGGGACACTGCAGCTCGGGGACACTGCAGCTCGGGGACAGTGCAGCTCGGGGACAGTGCAGCTCGGGGACAGTGCAGCTCGGGGACACTGCAGCTCGGGCACACTGCAGCTCGGGGACGGTGCAGCTCGGGGATACTGCAGCTCGGGGACAGTGCAGCACAGGGACAGTGCAGCTCGGGGATACTGCAGCTCGGGGACAGTGCAGCTCGGGGACACTGCAGCTCGGGGACACTGCAGCTCGGGGACAGTGCAGCTCGGGGACAGTGCAGCTCGGGGACAGTGCAGCTCGGGGACACTGCAGCTCGGGGACAGTGCAGCTCGGGGACAGTGCAGCTCGGGGATACTGCAGCTCGGGGACAGTCCAGCTCGGGGACACTGCAGCTCAGGGACAGTGCAGCTCGGGGACAGTGCAGCTCGGGGATACTGCAACTCGGGGACAGTGCAGCTCGGGGACAGTGCAGCTCGGGGATACTGCAGCTCGGGGACAGTGCAGCTCGGGGACAGTGCAGCTCGGGGACACTGCAGCTCGGAGACACTGCAGCACGGGGGCATTGGAGCTTGCGGATATTGCAGCTCAGGACTCTGCAGGGCACTACGGTGCTGCTTGGGGACAGTGCTGTTTAGGGCTCTGCACCTCCGAACTCTGCAGCTTGGGCCACTGCAGTTCTGGTCCCGGCAGCTCAGGACACTTGAACTCAGGACACTGCGTGACGGCACTGTGTAGCTGAGGACACTGCAGCTCGGGGACAGTGCAGCTCGGGGACAGTGCAACTCGGGGACACTGCAGCTCGGGGACAGTGCAGCTCGGGGACAGTGCAACTCGGGGACACTGCAGCTCGGGGACAGTGCAGCTCGGGGACACTGCAGCTCGGGGTCACTGCAGCTCGGGGACACTGCAGCTCGGGGACAGTGCAGCTCGAGGACAGTGCAGCTCGGGGACAGTGCAACTCGGGGACACTGCAGCTCGGGGACAGTGCAACTCGGGGACACTGCAGCTCGGGGACACTGCAGCTCGGGGACAGTGCAGCTCGGGGATACTGCAGCTCGGGGACAGTGCAGCTCGGGGACAGTGCAGCTCGGGGACACTGCAGCTCGGAGACACTGCAGCTCGGGGACAGTGCAGCTCGGGGACAGTGCAGTTTGGGGACAGTGCAGCTCGGAGACAGTGCAGCTCGGGGACACTGCAGCTCGGGGACACTGCAGCGCGGGGACGGTGCAGCTCGGGGACGATGCAGCTCGGGGACACTGCAGCTTGGGTTCAGTGCAGCTCGGGGACAGTGCAGCTCGGGGACAGTGCAGCTCGGGGACACTGCAGCTCAGGGTCAGTGCAGCTCGGGGACAGTGCAGCTCGGGGATACTGCAGCTCAGGGACAGTGCAGCTCGGGGACACTGAAGCTCGGGCACACTGCAGCTCAGGGACAGTGCAGCTCGGGGACAGTGCAGCTCGGGGATACTGCAGCTCGGGGATACTGCAGCTCGGGGATACTGCAGCTCGGGGACAGTGCAGCTCGGGGATACTGCAGCTCGGGGACAGTGCAGCTCGGGGACACTGCAGCACGGGGGCATTGGAGCTTGCGGATATTGCAGCTCAGGACTCTGCAGGGCACGACGGTGCTGCTTGGGGACAGTGCTGTTTAGGGCTCTGCACCTCAGAACTCTGCAGCTTGGGCCACTGCAGTTCTGGTCCCGGCAGCTCAGGACACTTGAACTCAGGACACTGCGTGACGGCACTGTGTAGCTGAGGACACTGCAGCTCCGGGACAGTGCAGCTCGATGACAGTGCAGCTCGGGGACAGTGCAGCACGGGGACACTGCAGCTCGGGGACAATGCTGCTCGGGACAGTGCAGCTCGCGGACACTGGAGCTCGGGGACAGTGCAGCTCCGGGACAGTGCAGCTCGGGGACAGTGCTGCTCGGGGACAATGCTGCTCTTGGACAGTGCAGCTCTGGGACAGTGCAGCTCGGGGACATTGCAGCTCGGGGACAGTGCAGCTCGAGGACAGTGCAGTTCGGGACAGTGCAGCTCGGGGACAGTGCAGCTCGAGGACAGTGCAGCTCGGGGACAGTGCTGCTCGGGTACAGTGCAGCTCGGGGACACTGCAGCTCGGGGACACTGCAGCTCGGGGACACTGCAGCTCGGGGACACTGCAGCTCGTGGACCCTGCAGCACGGGGACACTGCAGCTTGGGGACATGCAGCTCAGGGACAGTGCAGCTCGAGGTCAGTGCCGTTCGGGGACATTGCAGCTCGGGGACACTGCAGCTCAGGGACAGTGCTGCTCAGGCATAGTGCAGCTCGGGGACAGTGCAGCTCGGGGACAGTGCAGCTCGGGGACACTGCAGCTCGGGGACAGTGCAGCTCGGGGACAGTGCAGCTCGGGGATACTGCAGCTCGGGGACAGTCCAGCTCGGGGACACTGCAGCTCAGGGACAGTGCAGCTCGGGGACAGTGCAGCTCGGGGATACTGCAACTCGGGGACAGTGCAGCTCGGGGACAGTGCAGCTCGGGGATACTGCAGCTCGGGGACAGTGCAGCTCGGGGACAGTGCAGCTCGGGGGCAGTGCAGCACAGGGACACTCCAGCTCGTGGACACTGCAGCTCGGGGACAGTGCAGCTCTGGACAGTGCAGCTCGGGGACAGTGCAGCTCGGTGACAGTGCAGCTCTGGACAGTGCAGCTCGGGGACAGTGCAGCTCTGGACAGTGCAGCTCGGGCACAGTGCAGCTCGGGGACAGTGCAGCTCTGGACAGTGCAGCTCGGGGACAGTGCAGCTCTGGACAGTGCAGCTCGGGGACAGTGCAGCTCGGTGACAGTGCAGCTCTGGACAGTGCAGCTCGGGGACAGTGCAGCTCTGGACAGTGCAGCTCGGGCACAGTGCAGCTCGGGGACAGTGCAGCTCTGGACAGTGCAGCTCGGGGACAGTGCATCTCTGGACAGTGCAGCTCGGGAACAGTGCAACTCGGGGACACTGCAGCTCGGGGACAGTGCAACTCGGGGACACTGCAGCTCGGGGACACTGCAGCTCGGGGACAGTGCAGCTCGGGGATACTGCAGCTCGGGGACAGTGCAGCTCGGGGACAGTGCAGCTCGGGGACACTGCAGCTCGGACACACTGCAGCTCGGGGACAGTGCAGCTCGGGGACAGTGCAGTTTGGGGACAGTGCAGCTCGGAGACAGTGCAGCTCGGGGACACTGCAGCTCGGGGACACTGCAGCGCGGGGACGGTGCAGCTCGGGGACGATGCAGCTCGGGGACACTGCAGCTTGGGTTCAGTGCAGCTCGGGGACAGTGCAGCTCGGGGACAGTGCAGCTCGGGGACACTGCAGCTCAGGGTCAGTGCAGCTCGGGGACAGTGCAGCTCGGGGATACTGCAGCTCAGGGACAGTGCAGCTCGGGGACACTGAAGCTCGGGCACACTGCAGCTCAGGGACAGTGCAGCTCGGGGACAGTGCAGCTCGGGGATACTGCAGCTCGGGGATACTGCAGCTCGGGGATACTGCAGCTCGGGGACAGTGCAGCTCGGGGACAGTGCAGCTCGGGGACACTGCAGCTCGGACACACTGCAGCTCGGGGACAGTGCAGCTCGGGGACAGTGCAGTTTGGGGACAGTGCAGCTCGGAGACAGTGCAGCTCGGGGACACTGCAGCTCGGGGACACTGCAGCGCGGGGACGGTGCAGCTCGGGGACGATGCAGCTCG
The DNA here is from genome assembly GCF_047496885.1 of Scyliorhinus torazame. Taxonomy (NCBI): domain Eukaryota; kingdom Metazoa; phylum Chordata; class Chondrichthyes; order Carcharhiniformes; family Scyliorhinidae; genus Scyliorhinus; species Scyliorhinus torazame. Next base: position 27,175,938 of record NC_092724.1, read on the forward strand.
GGGACACTGCAGCTTGGGTTCAGTGCAGCTCGGGGACAGTGCAGCTCGGGGACAGTGCAGCTCGGGGACACTGCAGCTCAGGGTCAGTGCAGCTCGGGGACAGTGCAGCTCGGGGATACTGCAGCTCAGGGACAGTGCAGCTCGGGGACACTGAAGCTCGGGCACACTGCAGCTCAGGGACAGTGCAGCTCGGGGACAGTGCAGCTCGGGGATACTGCAGCTCGGGGATACTGCAGCTCGGGGATACTGCAGCTCGGGGACAGTGCAGCTCGGGGATACTGCAGCTCGGGGACAGTGCAGCTCGGGGACACTGCAGCACGGGGGCATTGGAGCTTGCGGATATTGCAGCTCAGGACTCTGCAGGGCACGACGGTGCTGCTTGGGGACAGTGCTGTTTAGGGCTCTGCACCTCAGAACTCTGCAGCTTGGGCCACTGCAGTTCTGGTCCCGGCAGCTCAGGACACTTGAACTCAGGACACTGCGTGACGGCACTGTGTAGCTGAGGACACTGCAGCTCCGGGACAGTGCAGCTCGATGACAGTGCAGCTCGGGGACAGTGCAGCACGGGGACACTGCAGCTCGGGGACAATGCTGCTCGGGACAGTGCAGCTCGCGGACACTGGAGCTCGGGGACAGTGCAGCTCCGGGACAGTGCAGCTCGGGGACAGTGCTGCTCGGGGACAATGCTGCTCTTGGACAGTGCAGCTCTGGGACAGTGCAGCTCGGGGACATTGCAGCTCGGGGACAGTGCAGCTCGAGGACAGTGCAGTTCGGGACAGTGCAGCTCGGGGACAGTGCAGCTCGAGGACAGTGCAGCTCGGGGACAGTGCAGCTCGTGGACCCTGCAGCACGGGGACACTGCAGCTTGGGGACATGCAGCTCAGGGACAGTGCAGCTCGAGGTCAGTGCCGTTCGGGGACATTGCAGCTCGGGGACACTGCAGCTCAGGGACAGTGCTGCTCAGGCATAGTGCAGCTCGGGGACAGTGCAGCTTGGGGAAACTGCAGCTCGGGGAAAGTGGAGCTCAGGCACACTGCAGCTCAGGGACAGTGCAGCTCGGGGACGGTGCAGTTCGGGGAAAGTGGAGCTCAGGCACACTGCAGCTCGGGGACAGTGCAGCTCTGGACAGTGCAGCTCGGGGACAGTGCAGCTCGGTGACAGTGCAGCTCTGGACAGTGCAGCTCGGGGACAGTGCAGCTCTGGACAGTGCAGCTCGGGCACAGTGCAGCTCGGGGACAGTGCAGCTCTGGACAGTGCAGCTCGGGGACAGTGCAGCTCTGGACAGTGCAGCTCGGGGACAGTGCAGCTCGGTGACAGTGCAGCTCTGGACAGTGCAGCTCGGGGATACTGCAGCTCGGGCACAGTGCAGCTCGGGGACAGTGCAGCTCGGGGATAGTGCAGCTCGGGGACAGTGCAGCTCGGGGATAGTGCAGCTCGGGGACAGTGCAGCTCTGGACAGTGCAGCTCGGGGACAGTGCAGCTCTGGAAAGTGCAGCTCGGGGACAGTGCAGCTCTGGACAGTGCAGCTCGGAGACAGTGCATCTCTGGACAGTGCAGCTCGGGGACAGTGCATCTCTGGACAGTGCATCTCTGGACAGTGCAGCTCGGGAACAGTGCAGCTCGGGGACAGTGCAGCTCTGGACAGTGCAGCTCGGGGACAGTGCAGCTCTGGACAGTGCAGCTCGGGGACAGTGCAGCTCGGGGACAGTGCAGCTCTGGACAGTGCAGCTCGGGGACAGTGCAGCTCTGGACAGTGCAGCTCGGGGACAGTGCAGTTCTGGACAGTGCAGCTCGGGGACAGTGCAGCTCGGTGACAGTGCAGCTCTGGACAGTGCAGCTCTGGACAGTGCAGCTCGGGGACAGTGCAGCTCTGGACAGTGCAGCTCGGGGACAGTGCAGCTCTGGACAGTGCAGCTCGGGGACAGTGCAGCTCTGGACAGTGCAGCTCGGAGACAGTGCATCTCTGGACAGTGCAGTTCTGGACAGTGCAGCTCGGGGACAGTGCAGCTCTGGACAGTGCAGCTCTGGACAGTGCAGCTCGGGGACAGTGCAGCTCTGGACAGTGCAGGTTGTAGCCACCTGGGTTGGACACTTTCCTGAAGGGAAATTCAGCCAACACAGGCAAAGACTAGCAAATACCAAAATCATGTGTCTTGAAACCTGTAAGAAACCAGACAGCACTGAAACCAGCAGCCATCTGAATAGTAATGAGCAATTCCAAGGCACAATTGCAACAGTTCAGGTGAATAAACCCAGCGAATGTGACCACGATTCGAGTGATCCCTTCCTCATCACATTCCTCAACAAACCCCACCAAAGACCACCGCCCGACGATGACGATTCCGTCCCCACAGAACTAGACTCCACCTTTTGGCACCGCGATAATTCATTCAGGCTCGTCCGGAACGTATAAGGGATGTATCAGCCCTTATACATTCGAGAGCATGGCATCCGGGAGAAGATGGCGACTTTGAGTCTGACTCCCAAAACGAGAACCACTTTGCGACCCTGTTCGCAACTGGTAACTGAGGTGTCCAGATGATGTTTTAAAAAGGAACCGCTTCGGAGAAAACGGTGTCCTTTCTGATGGAACCTGCAGCATGTTGTTTAATGTTGTTTGTTACTGTTATTGCTCTGAGTTGTACGTAAGATCGGAAATTTTTTCCACGGCCCCACGCCATATTTGTCGGCCGAAACCTATGAAAACTTGCCAGCACGCTCATCGGCAGAAACCGCTGAGAGCTTGCCAGCCCCCGTTCATAACTGCTCTTCTGGTTCGAAGGTAGAACCAATACGGCAACCCCCGCGATGACTACATTTCTTGCCCGTTGTTGCCGGTTGCTCAGGCAGTGGAGAAATGGCATTGGTCTCCGCCCTGCCTGAGGACCCCCCCTCTGGTCAGCTACGCTCGGGTAGAGCACACACGGCATTGGTCGCCGTCCTACCAGGGATTCCATCCAAATCTTACCCGTTGCGGCCCATACGCACCTCATTTCGGCACTTTTGGTTCAAAACGTTTTGTTGTGTTTTCCGGCAACCCTTAGGTTGCCATCCCTATGCTATTTACACCCTCAAACATTTGGATGGTAAATCGCACAGCCTGCGAGACGGCTCGCACTGTTTCAGTATTTTTAAGTGTGTCTTGTCCTGAATAATCGGTTTTTTAAAAAAATGAGTGAGTCACACATGGTGACAAATTATAAAGGGAAAATTGGCACAAAAGGACAGACATACTAACGCACGAGATATTAACCAAGATAGTAACAGACACTATGCTTGATCCCACAGAAGCTCCAGGAAAAGAGACGAAACGGAAAGGAAGAGACAAAAAGGAAAGAAGACAACAATGAAGACGTCATACGTGTATTTCGTCGTTATTGCAATGTGTATTCGGTTGTGCGCGAACGCGAACCCCCTGACCCCAACCCCCCGGTCGTCAATGATTCACTTCCCCATAGCACACAGAACCCCGAGATAGTCTCCGATACACCATCATGGTGTGATAAGCTCATAACATGGTACTCCCTTTCCTACGTAGTCGAATCCCTATTAGTGTTGGCGATACTCTGCAGCATCGTGCAGACTATCCGCATGAGGACATGGAGAAGGAGAGCCTACCGCGCTCGCACCCCGGAATACAGGATGAGATCCCCTATGTTCGGTTTTCACCAGGCCCCCGAACCCCTCGATCTATAATAAAGGACATTCGTTTGCGTTCTTCTGTAAATAAAGAAATGGAAAGATTGTACAACCCTTGCCAAGCCAGGAAAAATGTAAATGCTGCTATCATTTTGTATTGTTTAGGAAGTTAATATGACTGAATGTTTAGTGAGTGTAGTTTATTGAGACAGTTAGAGGTACCGTTTTTTTAAATTTTGTAATGCATGTCCCTGTTTTGACATAGCGCCACTTAGAAACTGTTATTAAAATTTTTCTTGCATAGTTATGGTCAGTGTAGAGGCCATAGAAGAGTGCTCACCGGGTCAGGGAATGAAGACCACGCAGTTATGTGATCCTTCACACTTCGCGTTAGGGATCACAAAGAGGGTGTGTAGCCACCTGGGTTGGCCACTTCCCAACTTAAAATGGAGAACCGCAAAGGCTGAAGGGAAATTCAGCCAACACAGGCAAAGACTAGCAAATACAGAAATCATGTGTATTGAAACCTGTAAGAAACAAGACAGCACTGAAACCAGCAGCCATCTGCATAGCAATGAGCAATTCCAAGGCACAATTGCAACAGTTAAGGTGAATAAAGCCAAGCCAGACATCCTCGGCGCCAGCAGGGGCCAAGACAAAGGAAGGCCAACGGACATTTAGGGACCGCCCAGCGATCAGGGAACAACTCCAGTATTGGAGAAATCGATCCAAGTGATCGGAACGCAGTCCAATCACTTGGAACCAGGTACGGGGTCCGCCCCGAAGGGCGGGAAGCCCCTGGGGACTATAAAGTAAAGCCCCCCAAGTTCAAATCGTCCTTCTTTGGCAGGGTCACTCAGCAACTTGAAGCCCGTGAGAGTGACCTGTCTAAGCTGCCGCCAACCAAGTAAGTCTCCAGTCAACGCTCGCTACGAGATAGGCGCTCCTAGCTACCAGCTCATACCAGCTTTTGAATCCTGCAGACTCAGAACCCGAACGAAAGGCCATTTGTTCCCCTGACCTGGTGGGCCAGTCCGAAGCTAAGTATAGGCCTTTTAGTGATAGGAATAGTCTAGAAGGTAGAGTTTAAGCATGAGTAGTGATTTACTGTATATAATAAATGTGTTTTGATTTGAATCTTACTAATTGGTGTGTTGAGCTATTGATCATTACTTGAACTTGAATCTCGTGGCGGTATCATAAAGATATCTGGCGACTCTAGGGCAGCACAGTAGCATTGTGGATAGCACAATTGCTTCACAGCTCCAGGGTCCCAGGTTCGATTTCGGCTTGGGTCATTGTCTGTGCAGAGTCTGCACATCATCCCCGTGTGTGCGTGGGTTTCCTCCGGGTGCTCCGGTTTCCTCCCACAGTCCAGAGATGTGCAGGTTAGGTGGATTGACCATGATAAATTGCCCTTAGTGTCCAAAATTGCCCATAGTGTTGGGTGGGGTTACTGGGTTATGGGGATAGGGTGGAGGTGTTGACCTTGGGTAGGGTGCTCTTTCCAAGAGCCGGTGCAGACTCGATGGGCTGAATGGCCTCCTTCTGCACTGTAAATTCTATGAAAGGTTAAACAGAGCAAATTACGAATTAAGAGCCAACCAAAAGTTAGCAACAAGGTCGGGACAGTGCAGCTCGGGGACACTGCAGCTCGGGGACAGTGCAGCTCGGGGACACTGCAGCTCGGGGACACTGCAGCTCGGGGATACTGCAGCTCGGGGACAGTGCAGCTCGGGGATACTGCAGCTCGGGGACACTGCAGCTCGGGGACAGTGCAGCACAGGGACACTGCAGCTCGGGGACAGTGCAGCTCGGGGATACTGCAGCTCGGGGACAGTGCAGCTCGGGGACAGTGCAGCTCGGGGACACTGCAGCTCGGGGATACTGCAGCTCGGGGACAGTGCACCTCGGGGACACTGCAGTTCGGGACAGTGCAGTTCGGGGACAGTGCAGCTCGGGGACACTGCAGCTCGGGGACAGTGCACCTCGGGGACACTGCAGTTCGGGACAGTGCAGTTCGGGGACAGTGCAGCTCGGGGACACTGCAGCTCGGGCACACTGCAGCTCGGGGATACTGCAGCTCGGGGACAGTGCAGCTCGGGGACACTGCAGCTCGGGGACACTGCAGCTCGGGGACACTGCAGCTCGGGGACACTGCAGCTCGGGGACAGTGCAGCTCGGGGACAGTGCAGCTCGGGGACACTGCAGCTCGGGGACAGTGCAGCTCGGGGACAGTGCAGCTCGGGGACACTGCAGCTCGGGGACAGTGCAGCTCGGGGACAGTGCAGCTCGGGGATACTGCAGCTCGGGGACACTGCAGCTCGGGGACACTGCAGCTCGGGGACAGTGCAGCTCGGGGATACTGCAGCTCGGGGACAGTGCAGCTCGGGGACACTGAAGCTCGGGCACACTGCAGCTCAGGGACACTGCAGCTCGGGGACACTGCAGCTCGGGGACACTGCAGCTCGGGGATACTGCAGCTCGGGGACACTGCAGCTCGGGGACAGTGCAGCTCGGGGATACTGCAGCTCGGGGACAGTCCAGCTCGGGGACACTGCAGCTCGGGCACACTGCAGCTCAGGGACAGTGCAGCTCGGGGACAGTGCAGCTCGGGGATACTGCAACTCGGGGACAGTGCAGCTCGGGGACAGTGCAGCTCGGGGATACTGCAGCTCGGGGACAGTGCAGCTCGGGGACAGTGCAGCTCGGGGACACTGCAGCTCGGAGACACTGCAGCACGGGGGCATTGGAGCTTGCGGATATTGCAGCTCAGGACTCTGCAGGGCACTACGGTGCTGCTTGGGGACAGTGCTGTTTAGGGCTCTGCACCTCCGAACTCTGCAGCTTGGGCCACTGCAGTTCTGGTCCCGGCAGCTCAGGACACTTGAACTCAGGACACTGCGTGACGGCACTGTGTAGCTGAGGACACTGCAGCTCGGGGACAGTGCAGCTCGGGGACAGTGCAACTCGGGGACACTGCAGCTCGGGGACAGTGCAGCTCGGGGACAGTGCAGCTCGGGGACAGTGCAACTCGGGGACACTGCAGCTCGGGGACAGTGCAGCTTGGGTCACTGCAGCTCGGGGACACTGCAGCTCGGGGACAGTGCAGCTCGAGGACAGTGCAGCTCGGGGACAGTGCAACTCGGGGACACTGCAGCTCGGGGACAGTGCAGCTCGGGGACAGTGCAGCTCGGGAACAGTGCAGCTCGGGGACAGTGCAGCTCGAGGACAGTGCAACTCGGGGACACTGCAGCTCGGGGACAGTGCAACTCGGGGACACTGCAGCTCGGGGACAGTGCAGCTCGGGGACAGTGCAGCTCGGGAACAGTGCAGCTCGGGGACAGTGCAGCTCGAGGACAGTGCAACTCGGGGACACTGCAGCTCGGGGACAGTGCAGCTCGGGGATACTGCAGCTCGGGGACAGTGCAGCTCGGGGATACTGCAGCTCGGGGACAGTGCAGCTCGGGGATACTGCAGCTCAGGTCAGTGCCTGAGAAAAGGATAGTATGTTTAGAACAAGTCAACATGGTTTTACTGAAGCAAAATTCTATTTGTTACAGCTTTTTGCGGATGTCACCAATAGGGTAGATAATGCGGAAACAGAAGATGTAGTATCCCGGCATTTACAAAGTGCATTGGATAAGGTGCCACACAAAAGGTTGATAAGCAAGATAAAGCTCAAGGAGTTGTGGGTATAGAGCATGGATACAGGAACAGTTAATGGATCCACAGCAGAGATGGGGCAGAAACGGGGCATCTTCAAGTTGGCAGGCAGTGAGCGAGTAGTGGACTGCCACAGAGTCAGTGGAACTGCAGAAACAGAGAGCAATGTATCTATATTTGATGAAGGGCGGCATGGTGGTGGCGTGGTTAGCACTGCTGCCTCATGGTGCCAAGGAGACGGGTTCGATCCCTGCCCTGCGTCACTGTCCGTGTGGTGTTTGCACATTCTCCCCGTGTCTGCGTGGGTCTCACCCCCACAACCCAAAGATCTGCAGGGTAGTAGGTGTGTTGGCCATGTTAAATAGCACCTTAATTAGAAGAAGAAAAGAATGTAAGCTGTGGGGAGAACACATAGAGGCTGTATGAGATATAGGCAGGTTAAGTGAGTGAGCAGTATAGAGTATAATGTAGAATATAAGTTCAAAGGTATTCACTTAGGTCACAAGGATAGAAAAAGAGAATATTTTTGGAATTCACCAGCCCAGGGGGTTGTGGATGATCTGTTACTGACTATATTTAGGGCTGGAATATACAGATTTTTGATCGTTCAGGGAATTAAAGGATTTGGGGGCTGGTGGGAAACTGGAGTTGGCCCCCCAGACCAGCCATGATCATATTGAATATCAGAGCAATCTTGATGGTGCTTTGGCCCACTCCTATTACTATTTCTTTTTGTTTTAAATTTAGAGTACCCAATTATTTATTTTTTTCCAATTAAGGGGCAATTTAGCGTGGCCAATCCACCTACCCTGCACATCGTTGGGTTGTGGGGGTGAAACCCACACAAACATAGGGAGAATGTGCAAACTCCACACGGACAGTGACCCGGGGCTGGGATTCGAACCCGGGTCCTCAGCGCTGCTGTCCCAGTGCTAACCACTGCGCCACATGCCACCCTCTCCTGTTACTATTTCTAATGTTCCACCAATCTTTGTGGAATTGGAAAACCTGATTCTATGGTCCTCTTTTGTGATATTTAATTTGTTAATAAATATAGTGACTAGCTGAGGCTTCAACATATCTCATCACCATTTCAACTCTGGAGGGGAATTTTATGCTCCCTCTTGAGGCACCCTTCTGTCTCCCCACCTCCACCAGAATTAAGTCTGGGATGGGAAAGCACTTGATGGGATTCCTCCTCCCATCACCAATTGCGGCCTTAAGTGGGAAATTAATAATCAGAGTCTCGACACTACCGCCTTTGAAATTAACTGAATCATAGGCAGGCTTGTCACCACAGAGGCAGCATGACAAGGGGTGCGGAGCGGGGGGCTTGATGGGCGTGAGGTATGGGCCCCTCGTTCAAAGGCACTTGAAGCCTGATCGAGGGGCCTGCTTTCGATAAACATGGACAGGGGGAAAGACCTTCCTCTCTTGCAACCCTCATCCCACAAAACCTCTCTCGCCATGAAGTACCTCTAGACTTGGTCTTCAGTGGCTGTCATTCCCCCAGTAGCCACTAACTCCATGGTGAGACTGTGAAAACAAAGAGCTGTTGGCCTCTGATTGGCCAGCAACTCGTGGTGGGCAGGATTTTGACCCCCGGGGGCCTTTATCTCATGGAGAGGCCGCGAGTGGCTGCCTAATCTGCTAACGGTGGGCCTTCCTGGGGAAGGCAACATGGGTCTCTCGTCAGATCTCCAACCAGCTGGTGAGATCCCTGACCCCTTCATAGAATCCCCCCTTCTGACTTTTAGCATGTAATTAACCAGGTCAATTCCAGGGCAGCACGGTAGCACAAGTGGTTAGCACTGTGGCTTCACAGCGCCAGGAACCCAGGTTCGATTCCCGGCTTGGGTCACTGTCTGTGTGGAGTCTGCACATCCTCCCAGTGTCTGCGTGGGTTTCCTCCGGGTGCTCCGGTTTCCTCCCACTGTCCAAAGATGTGCAGGTTAGGTGGATTGGCCATGATAAATTGCCCTTAGTGACCAAAACGGTTAGGAGGGGTTATTGAGTTACGGGGATAGGGTGGAAATGAGGGCTTAAGTGGGTCGGTGCAGACTCGATGGGCTGAATGGCCTCCTTCTGCACTGTATGTTCCATGTATGTTCGATCTGAATTCCATGAGTTTGAATTTGATCGAACAGGCTCTTATGTTGAGACATTTTGAATGCCTTTTGGAAGCTCATATAAACGACATCTATAGACATTCAAATTAAACGCAAAAATACTGCGAATGCTGGCAATAAAAACAGAAAATGCTGGATAAACTCGGAAGGTCTGGCAGCAACTGTGGAGAGAGAACCAAGAGTTGATGTTTCAAACCCATTAGACTCTTCTACAGAATGTTAGTATGCCGATGCAGCAAGCAATTACGAAGGTTAATGGCATGAGGCTAATTGCAGACTGGGTGACCGCTTGGCGGAACACCTGCTCTCTGTCTGCCAGCATGACCCTACCGGTTGCTTGCCATTTGAATTCAGCATCTTGCGCTCATGCTCACATGTCCACCCTTTGTCCTGCTGCAATGTTCCAGTGAAGCCCAGCGCAAACTGGAAGAACTGCACCTCATCTTCCGATTCGGCGCGTTACAGCCTTCCGGACTCAACATTGAGTTCAAAACTTTAGACTGCACTTTCCTTGCCATCTTTTTGTTTTTCTATTTTTGGTTCCTTTGATTTGCCACAACATAACCCCAACCCTCCCCCACATGGCCACTGTCCCTTGCTGTTCAGTGTTGCTCCCCCTGAGCACTGAACTCTGTTCCCCGATTAACACATTCTGCTCTTATCTTCTGCCACTGTTAACACTCTCCAGCCCTTCATTGCACCATTAACACCCCCCCCCCCCCCCACACTTTGTCTTATGCCCATGACACCTTCATCAATCTCTCCTTTGCTATGATCAATCCCCTTGCTTCTATTCTGTCCCATCTCCTCCAGCCATCTCGCCAACTTCTCACATTTCCATCCCTCTTCAGTTCTGCGGAAGGGCCACATGGACTCGAAACGTTACCTCTGTTTCTCTCTCCACCGATGTTGCCAGACCTGCTGGAGTTTATTCAGCATTTTGTATTCTTTTCCATCTATCGATACTCCCTGGACCACTTCAGTTACGTTCTTCCAGAAATTCAGTCGGGTTCCTCAGGTATGGCTCACCTTTACAAATCTCTGTTGTCTTGCTTTAATCGGCCCAAAATTACTTTGGTGCCCAGTCACTTTGTCCTCAATTACAAATTCCAATACCTTCCCCTCAACAGATATTAAACCAATCGGTTTTTAATACCTTTGTTTCTTTCTCTTACTTTTTAAGGAGAGATATACTGAGAGAGGAACAGATTTAATGACAAAAGAGGAAGAGTAAGGGGGACAGAGAGATGCTGATCAGCTTAACTCATTAAGTAGGTCAAACCACGAGCCTCGACCACAGCGTTGATGCCATGTTCTGAAAGAAGGATGGTTTTCACATTCTTTATTTTAACTTTCAGTTGCGTCTAAACTTTGAACCACTGAAATGATTCACACTTTCCGAGAACTAACATTTCTTAAAAATGAATTGACATAATCGGTCACAACCCGTGACCCACATAGGTGGCACGGCTTAATCCCAAACTATCCCCCCAACCCAAGTGATGAATGGATGCTTTTTGATAATGATTGTAGGACGACGGGTGCGAATATTAAAGAGAGTAAGTAATAGATTTGGAGCTGACAACTCCGGTGAGGAGTCACTGGGCGGATTTCCATGGATTCGGGTGGGACCTGGATATGGGAGTCCCAACTCCATTTCTAACAGATCCAATTTTTGTTGGTAGGGGACCGAGGGCGGGACATGATTCACAACTGAGGGAAACCAGAACTCAGCAGGGCTTTTTGAAATCCGCGTTCAGTTCAAACAGACCCTATTTTGGGTGTTCTAAAGGCCGTAACCCACAGCGTGGGAGTCACAAATTTATGAGGTAGAGGTAATTGCTCTTGAAGGGTGGATAAGGTCTTTTTAACTTTCATGATCTGAAGTTATTTAAACCCCCATCCATTTAAAATGGCAAAATGCATCAGTTGTTGGTATCTGTGGCAGTTTAAAAAAAACTTGTGTTCCAGCAATTTTAATGGCTGTTTGTTGACATTTCCCTAAGAACTCTTTATCAATGTTTGGCTGATTTCCAAAAGATACAATGTCAGCGAGGGTGGTAATGGTGGCGGGGAGTGGGGTGGTGGTGGTGGGGGTAGGGAGTGTTCTGAGCTCACAGCTTAATTGACAAGTTGAAGAGTCTATTAAAGGATCAACTGCCTTTGAAATGTGTATGAATATCGTTCTGTAATCTAAGGTTTTTTTTCTCACTATTTACCACACCAGCAATTTTTGTGTCACCTGCAAACTAACATGGAACACACAGTGCAGAAGGAGGCCATTCAGCCCATCGAGTCTGCACCCACCCATTTAAGCCCTCATTTCCACCCTATCCCCGTAACCCAATAACCCCTCCTCACCTTTTTTTGGTCACTAAGGGCAATTTATCATGGCCAATCCACCTAACCTGCATGTCTTTGGAAACTCACGCAGACACAGGGAGAACATGCAGACTCCGCACAGACAGTGTCCCAGCGGGAAATCGAACCCGAGACCCTGGTGTGGTGAGGCCACAGTGATATCCACTTGTGCTACCGTGCTGCCCCGTGTCCCACATTCAAGTCTAAATCATTAATGTACGTTACAAACAGTAAGGGACACAGCACTGATCCCTGCCGTACACCACTGGATACACGCTGCCAGTCACAAAAAAACCTTCGACCATTACCATCTGCCTCCTGCCACTGAGCCAATTAAGCCAATCTAAGCCTTATTGAAGTCCATGTAGACTGCAGCAACTGCTCTGCCCTCAACTACTCATCTAGTCACCTCTTCGGAAAATTCAATAAAACTTGTTAGACATGATTGCCCCCCCCCCCCCCCCCCCCATTTGCCTTAATCAAGGCAAATCCTTGATTAATCCTTGCTTCTCCAAGTGGAGGTGAATTCTGTCCCTCAGAACGTTTTCCGATAATTTCCCCACCACTGATGTGAGACTGACATGCCTGTAATTATCTGTTTTGTTCCCTACTTTCCTTCTTGAATAATGGTTACCACATTGGGTGTCCTCCAGTCTTCTGGCACCTCTCTACTGGCCAGAGAGAATTTGAAAATTTGCATCAGAGCCTCTGCAATTTCTTCCCTTGCCTTGTACAGCAGCCTGGGATACATCTCATCTGGGCCTGGGGATTTATCTGTTTTTAAGCCCGCTAATAACACCTTCCTCTCAATGCTAATCTGTACAATTATATCACAGGACCCCTCCCTGATTTCTATACCTCCATCGTCCTTCTTGATAGTGAACACAGATGCAAACCACCCATTTAAAATCTTACCTATGTCTATCGGCTCCACACACAGATTGCCACTTTGGTCCCTAATGGGCCCTACTCTCTCCCTGGTTACTCTCTTGCCCTTAATATACTTATAAAACACCTTGGCATTTTCCTTTATTTTGTCTGCCAGTGTTTCATCATGCTCCCTCTTTGCTCTCCTAATTTCCTTTCTAAGTACCCCCTTTGAACTTTCCATACTCCTCTCAAGCACCCACTGTTTTCAGTCTCCTGTATTTGTCATATGCCTCCTTTTTTTTCCTTATCCAATGAGGAGCATATCCCTTGACATCAGGGGTTCTCGAGTTTTGTTGGTCCCACCCTTTACCTTTCCGGGAACATGTTGGTATTGTACTCTATTTCCTTTTTGAATGACCCCCACTGTTCTGATGTGGATTTTCCTACAAGTATCTGCTCCCAGACCACTTTGACCAGATCCTGTCACATCATATTAAAATCGGCCTTCCCCCAATTCAGAGCTTTTATTTCTGGTCTATCTTGTTATTTTTTATAACTACCTGAAATCTTATCGAGTTATGGTCACTGACACCGAAATGCTCCCCCACTGACACTTCTACCACCTGCTTCGCTTCATTCCCTAAAATTATGTCCAGTACCATCCCGGCTTTTGCAGGACTTTCTATGTACTGGCTGAAAAAGGTCTCCTTTAAGAATTCAGATGTGGGCTTAAGTAGGGTGTTCTTTCCAAGGGCTGGTGCAGACTCAATGGGTCGAATGGCTTCCTTCTGCACTGTAAAAGTCGATGTATATCATCCCTACTCATGGCAGTAATTGACTCCTTGATCAATAATGCGATACCATCTCTTTCTTCACTCCCCCCACCCCTCCTTCCATCTCGCCTGAAGATTCTGTATCCCAGAATATTGAGCTGCCAGTCCTGCCCCACCCATTGTCTCTGTGATAGCAATAATATCATACTCCCAAGTATTAATCAATGCCCTCAATGCCTTACCTATAAGATTCCTTGCATTTAAATAAGTGCCATCCAGCCTTGTCATATTCCCATGTGCCTTATCTTCGCTCTGCCTTCCAGGCTGGTTTTTCTTCTATATATGGCTGTCCATCACCCCCTACTGCATCTCCACCCGTATCCCACCCCCCTGCCAAATTAGTTTAACCCCCCCCCCCCCAACAGCACTAGCAAACCTCCCTGCAGAGATGTTGGCCCCGTTCCGATTCAGGAGCAACCCATCCGACTTGTACAGGTCCCTCCTTCCCCAGAATCGGCCCCAGTGATCCAGGAATCTAAAGTCCTCCATCTCTTCAGGCACATACTCATCTACTCTATCCTCCTATTCCTATTTTCTCTGGTACATGGCACTGGGATAATCCAGAGATTACAACCTTTAGAGATCCTGCTTTTCAATCTGTTACCTAGTTCCCTAAATTCTTGTTCCAGGACCTCGTCCCTCTTTCTACCTATGTCGTTGGCACCCTGTGAACCCTGACCTCTGACTGTTCGCCCTCCCCCTTCAGAATGCCCTGCAGCCGTTCAGTGACATTCTTGACCCTGGTGCCAGGGAGGCCACGCACCATCCTGGAGTCACGTCTGCGGCCGCAGAAACGCCCCTCTGCACCCCTCGCTATCGAGTCCTCTAACACTAATTCTCGTCCACTCTTTCTCCTCCCACCTTGTACAGCTGAGCCCCCCACAGTGCCATGATCTTGGCTCTGGCTACGCTCCCCAGAGGAACCGTCGCTCTCACATTTTCCAACACAGAATAACAGTTCTTGAGTGAGATGCACCCTGGGGCTTTCCTGACTACCTGCCTGGCCCCCTGCTTATGACTGGTGCTCACCCATTCTCTATCTGACTGCACTTCCTTAAGCTGTGGGGTGACCACAGAGAAGGAGGGGGTGGGGTGGGGTGGGGGTGGGGGGGAGTGGGCGAGCCCATCATCACATGGTCAGTTGATTCCACTTTAATTAGGATGTCCGTCTCCAGGAAGACATCCCACCACAGGGAGCTCCCAGCCAATCGGAAGCCAGGATTGGTGGCCACTGGCGGTATGACCAGAGGCACAGAGGGAAGTGAAATGATGGATGGGCCAACACCAGGGGAAATCCGGGATTTCACCAGGGTCAGGTTGGAAATCTCTTGTGGGTGGGACATGTTGGATGGGGCTGAGGGGGAGGGCGAGCGGGGGGAGGCAAAACTGTCATGTGGGGGTCTTGATTGGCATGGAGTGGGAGATCTGGGAAACAGGTAATGCCCAAGTCTCCTTGTTCATTGAGCAGCACGTGCCAGGGTTAAAGCCTCTGGGGAAGGCCTCTCCCACTGCCTGTTAAATCTGAGCAGCAGGGGAAGAGGCTCTTGGTTGGGCATTAATCAGCCACTTAAAGCAGAAGTCTCACAGTTCCAACAGCCTGCTTGTCAGGATACTGAATCCTCAGCCTTTGGGCGCGATCTTCCCAAAAGGGAACACGCCCGCGAGCAAGCGCATTTAGCCGCGTGTTTCCCAGCACTTGTGTGGAATAAGGGGCCTGAACAGTGAACACGCTGCCGAGGCTTCACACAGGCCCGCTTTTTTCAATGGCGTCCCTATCTTCGAGGCCCACAAAACAAATCCCCGACCTTCCCCATTCCGAACGTAACATTGGAGGGTCCCCGCAGCCCCCCATGGTGGGCGATCCCAGCCCAATTGCGTGCAAAGAATGGCAACCTGACAGTGCTCCTGCCAGCCGGCAGCGCTACCTGGGCAGTGCCAGGCTGGCACCTAGGTGGCACCAGCAGTGCCAGGGCATGGAGCAGGGGGCCTCCGATTCCCTTGGAGACCTCCACAAGCTATTCCGTCTGGTACCCGGTTGTGGTGACCAGTACCAAACGGCGCTCATCCAAGGTCTCTGAGGCAAAGGGATTGAATCCCAAAGCCTCAGGTACCTCGGGAATATGCACGTTAGAGTGAGGCTTACTGCCTCACGCTAATATGCAGAGTTGCCCAAAACCGATCCCTCCCATTGTGGGTGGGATTCTCCTTGCAATGTCTCGCAAGATTGCATTGAATCTCGAGAGGCATTGCAAGCCGGGTAGATCCTGGGAGCGGTATCTCCCGGCTTTCACCGGCCACGCTGCACCGCAGCGAGCTGCTTTTCCGGCGCAGTGTGGCCTGAAGATCGTGCCCTTGGTGTTTGGAGAAGGATAAGCCAAACCAGGTAGGTGAGTTGGACCGGTTTTGGAAGGAATCAGTCTGATTGGTTAAATGACAACCAATGGGTTGGCCAGGGACAGTGTTCTGCCTGAAAACAGTCAGTGATTGGTTCCTGCTGGGTGATGTTTCTGAGAGAACCTTCCACGTGTTTCCCGATGGCGTCAACGT
Source organism: Scyliorhinus torazame (assembly GCF_047496885.1). Classification (NCBI taxonomy): domain Eukaryota; kingdom Metazoa; phylum Chordata; class Chondrichthyes; order Carcharhiniformes; family Scyliorhinidae; genus Scyliorhinus; species Scyliorhinus torazame. The sequence continues at coordinate 27,191,983 of NC_092724.1, forward strand.
GGCATCAGGATCAGCAATTCTGACCCCTACAGGGGGCCAGCACGGCACTGGAGCGACCCACGCCGCTCCAGCTGCTGATCTCGGCGTCAGATGGGCGCCGCGAGGTTTGCAAATGCACAGTGGGACCGGCGCGATTGCCGTGCATGCGGGGTGGCTCTCTTCTCTGCGCCAGCCCCGACACAACATGGCGTAAGGGCTACAGTAGCCGGCGCGGAAGAAAGGAGGCCCCCAGCCTGAGAGGCCGGCCTGCCGATCGGTGGGCCCTGATTGCGGGCCAGGCCACAGCGGAGGCCCCCCCCCCCGGGGTCGGACGCCCCTCCCCCACCAAGCCGCCCCGGATCCATTCACGCCGAGGTCCCGCCGGGTAAGACCAGGTTAGAACGGCGCCGGCGGGAGTCGGGGTTTTTTGTACGGCCGCTCGGCCCATCCTGGGCTGAGAATCGCCTGTACGTGGCCCCCAACTGGCGCCGCGCCAACCTCACCGGAGCCAATGGCGCCGATTCACTGCTCTCTGGAGAATCGCATCCCGGCGCGGAGCGGCGTGGCAGGATTCGCGCGGCCCCCCGGGGATTCTCCGACCTGCCGCGGGCTGGTAGAATCCCGCCCATATACTTTGCTGTGAACCAGAAATGATGCAGATCTGCAGGGAAGACAGACACCTTACCTGAGAAGATCATACCAAGCCTTGAAGAAAGGAAGTACCAAACCGGAAGGACATTGACTGGAAAACATCCCTGTGAATCAAATATCCCGATCCTTTTATTTCATTAATATTTTCTTTCCCTTTCCACCACCCTTTCCCCTCCGTGTTGTTTGTCTGTGTGTGTGTGTAGATAGTGGGGCGAGTTAAAAAAATGGTAGGGATTGGAAAATGGGTAGCAGATAGCCGGCTACATTTTCTGCCTGTTTAATTAAAGATACTGTTCAGAATAAAAGGTTACTTGTGTTTTAAAGTTACAAACCTGGTGACTGTAGCTTATTGGACTTAACTAAAGACCTTGTGTATTTAAATAAATCGGGGCGGCACGGTGGCGCAGTGGTTAGCACTGCTGCCTCACGGCGCCGAGGATCCGGTTCGACCCCGACCCTGCGTCACTGCCCGTGTGGAGTTTGCACATTCACCCCGTGTTGGCATGGGTCTTACCCCCACAACCCAAAGATGTGCAGGGTAGGTGGATTGTCCACGCTAAATTGCCCTTCTATTGAAAAAAAAAAGGAATTGGGTACTCTACATTTATATTTTTAACAAGTATTTAAATAAATCAAATTTCACTGGCGTTGCGTTCCCGGGTCAAGTCGGGCTGGAATGGACTGTGCGCTAGCCCAGTGATGTGACAGGTCAGCCGATGCCTCTCCCGCCACCTGTAAAACCGTGGCTGTGGCCGGGACAGGGGCAGGAGCGGAAAGGTCCCGGCGGCTAGGCCCGCCCACCTGTTTTCCTGCTTGTGGGCGGTCAGTAAAATTCAGCGCAAGGTCCCGTGTCAATTCAACGAATAACTGAGACACGGCCGGAATACAGATATGGAAGGGGGCACGAGCAGTCCCTTTCCTTGGCCACCTTAGCACAGAATGGAATGGGGGCTCAATCAGCCTCGTTCATCTCTCTCTCCTCCTCAGCGAGATTCCGATCATATACAGTCAGCAGTGAAATCATATTCCCACAAAGGTTCAGACCAGATCCGGAGTAAGGCTGCAGGCAGAGAGGCGAGGTGTCATTGTTCAACAGCTCTGTGGCTTCTGTCCCCAGGTCCTCTTTTAATTCTTTCTCACTTGATTGGTCATTCTCTGTCCCCAGAGGGGTCCCCATCTGCCGTTTATATGCAAAAGTAACATTGCTCTCGGAGCTAAAGGAACCACGAGTGGTGCAAAAGTCCACTTCCTCCAGCATGGACATCATTTCATCCTCCGCATTCTCGCTGGACAAAGGGGTGTTGGTATCACTCTGCATGGTAACCATGACGACAAGGACATCTGTAACATCACGATCATCAGATACATCTGCCCAATGCTGCAGGAATTAAACAGAGCCAGATTACAACAGCTGGAGTTCCCATCGCACAGCTCCAAACATTAACCGCTCAAATAGAAGCAAAATCCCACGGATGCTGGGAATCTGAAATAAAAACAGGAAATGCTGGAAAAACCCAGCAGGTCTGGCAGCACCTGTGGAGTGTGTGTGTGAGTGTGTGGTTTGTGTGTGTGTGTAAGTGTGTGAGGTTGTGTGTGTGAGTGTAAGTGTGTGAGTGTAAGTGTGTGCGTGACTGTGAGTGTGTGTGCGACTGAGTGTGTGTGTGACTGTGAGTGTGTGTGCGACTGAGTGTGTGTGTGACTGTGAGTGTGTGTGCGACTGAGTGTGTGTGTGACTGTGAGTGTGTGTGCGACTGAGTGTGTGTGTGAGGTGTGCGTGAGCGTGTGTCTGGTGTGTGAGTGAGTGCATGAGTGTGTGTGGTGTATGTGTGAGTGTGGGTGTTAGTGTGTGTGAGGCATGAGTGTGTGTGTGAGTGAGAAGTGTGAATATGTGTGTGTGTGTGTGTGTGTGTGTGTGTGAGCGAGTGTGTGTGTGTGAATGTGTGTTTGAGTCTGTCTGACTTTTCTGCAGAGGTCATGCCAGATGCCGCCAGACCTGCTGGGTTTCTCCGGCATTTAACAATGTTACACATCTGTTGGCGCTCAGATCTGCATGTGTTCAGCAACTGGAATAGTAAGTGGATAAAATGGTGATGTGAAGTGGGATCTGTCTCCAGTATTTAAAAATAACCTGGGAAGCTTTGACATGGTGAGGGAATGAGAGAGAATAACACCACACAACCAGTAAAACCTACGACCCCGCACTCACTCACTGACTACTCACACTGACACACACACACTCACTCAAAAACACACTCACAGACACACTCACCACACACACTCACTCGCACACAGACACACACAAACCACGCACACACGCGCCAATTCACAAAAGCATACACACACACACATATTCACACACCCCACACACACACAAACACACTCACACAGACATGCACACACACACACAAACACTCCACAAACATTCAAACATCCACCACCGACAAACAGTGGCAGCCGTGTGTACCATCTACAAGTGGCACTGCAGTAACTCACCAAGGTTCTTAGACACCCCTTCCAAACCCACGGCTGCTCGCATCTAGAAAGGCAAGAGCAGCAGATACCTGGGAACTTCACAACCTGGAGGTTCCCCTCCAAGACATTCACCATCCTGACCTGGAAATACAGCGCTGTTCCTTCACTGTCGCTGGGGCAGAATCCTGGAACTAACAGCACTGTGGGTGTACCTACACCTCAGGGACTGCAGCGATTCAAGAAAGGAACTCACCATCACCTTCTGAAGGGCAATTAGTGAAGGGCAATAAATGCTAGCCTATCCAGTGACGCCCACATCCCGTAAATGAATTTAAAAACACACACAGACACTCACCACACACACATGCACACCCTCACATACACAGTGACACAGACACTCACACACATTTACAAACACACACTCATAACCATCAAAACCTCCCAGGCCAGGTAGAGCCCAGGGTTAGATACAGAGTAAAGCTCCCTCTACACTGTCCCAATCAAACATTCCCAGCACAGGTACAGCACGGAGTTAGATACAGAGTAAAGCTCCCTCTACACTGTCCCCATCAGACGCTCCTAGCAGAGGTACAGCACGGGGTAAGATACAGAGTAAAGCTTTCTCTACACTGTCCCCATCAGACACTCCCAGGACAGATACAGCACGGGGTTAGATACAAAGTAAAACTCCCTCTGCGCTGTCCCCATCAAACACTCCCAGGACAGGTACAGCACGGGGTTAGATCCAGAGTAATGCTCCCTCTACACTGTCCCCATCAAACACTCCCAGTACAGGTACAGCATGGGGTTAGATGCAGAATAAAGCTCCCTCTACACTGTCCCCATCAAACACTCCCAGGACAGGTACAGCATGGGGTTAGATACAGAGTAAAGCTCCCTCTATACTGTCCCCATCAAACACTCCCAGGACAGGTACATCATGGCGTTAGATATAGAGTAAAGCGCCCTCTACACTGTCCCCATCAAACACTCCCAAGACAGGTACAGCATGGGGTTAGATAAAGAGTAAAGCTCCCTCTACACTGTCCCCGTCAAACACTCCCAGGACAGGTACAGCACGGGGTTAGATACAGAGTGAAGCTCCCTCTACACTGTCCACGTCAGACACACCCAGAACAGGTAAAGCATGGGGTTAGATACAGAGTAAAGCTCCCTCTACACTGTCCCCATCAAACACTCCCAGGACAGGTACAGCATGGGGTTAGATAAAGAGTAAAGCTCCCTCTACACTGTCCCCATCAAACACCCCCAGGACAGGTACAGCATGGGGTTCGATACAGAGTAAAGCTCCCTCTGCACTGTCCCCATCAAACACTCCTCGCGGAGGTACAGCACGGGGTTAGATACAGAGTAAAGCTTCCTCTACACTGTCCCCGTCAGACACTCCCAGGAAAGGTACAGCATGGGGTTAGATACAGAGTAAAGCTCCCTCTACACTGTCCCCATCAAACACTCCCAGGACAGGTAAAGCACGGGGTTAGATGCAGAGTAAAGCTCCATCTACACTGTCCCCATCAAACACTCCCAGGACAGGTACAGCATGGGGTTAGATACAGAGTAAAGCTCCCTCTACACTGTCCCCATCAAACACTCCCAGGACAGGTAAAGCACGGGGTTAGATACAGAGTGAAGCTCCCTCTACACTGTCCACGTCAGACACACCCAGAACAGGTACAGCATGGGGTTAGATACAGAGTAAAGCTCCCTCTACACTGTCCCCATCAAACACTCCCAGGACAGGTACAGCATGGGGTTAGATAAAGAGTAAAGCTCCCTCTACACTGTCCCCATCAAACACCCCCAGGACAGGTACAGCATGGGGTTCGATACAGAGTAAAGCTCCCTCTGCACTGTCCCCATCAAACACTCCTCGCGGAGGTACAGCACGGGGTTAGATACAGAGTAAAGCTTCCTCTACACTGTCCCCGTCAGACACTCCCAGGAAAGGTACAGCATGGGGTTAGATACAGAGTAAAGCTCCCTCTACACTGTCCCCATCAAACACTCCCAGGACAGGTAAAGCACGGGGTTAGATGCAGAGTAAAGCTCCATCTACACTGTCCCCATCAAACACTCCCAGGACAGGTACAGCATGGGGTTAGATACAGAGTAAAGCTCCCTCTACACTGTCCCCATCAAACACTCCCAGGACAGGTAAAGCACGGGGTTAGATGCAGAGTAAAGCTCCGTCTACACTGTCCCCATCAAACACTCCCAGGATAGGTACAGCACGGGGTTAGATACAGAGTAAAGCTCCCTCTACACTGTCCCCATCAAACACTCCCAGGTCAGGTCCAGCACGAGGTTAGATACAGAGTAAAGCTCCCTGTACACTGTCCCCATCAAACACTCCCAGTGTAGGTGCAGCATGGGGTTAGATACAGGTGAAGCTCGCTCTACACTGTCCCCATCAAACACTCCCAGGACAGGTACAGCACGGGGTTAGATACAGAGTTAAGCTCCCTCTACACTGTCCCCAACAAACACTCCCAGGACAGGTACAGCACGGGGTTAGATACAGAGTGAAGCTCGCTCTACACTGTCCCCATCGAACACTCCCAGGACAAGTACAGCACGCGGTTAGATACAAAGTAAACCTCCCTCTACACTGTCCCCATCAAACACTCCCAGGACAGGTACAGCACACGGTTAGATACAATGTAATCCTCCCTCTACACTGTCCCCATCAAACACTCCCAGGACAGGTACAGCACGGGGTTAGATACAGAGTAAAACTCCCTCTGCGCTGTCCCCATCAAACACCCCCAGGACAGGTACAGCACGGGGTTAGATACAGAGTAAAGCTCCCTCTACACTGTCCCCATCAAACACTCCCAGGACTCGTACAGCACGGTATCAGATACAGAGTAAAGCTCCCTCTACACTGTCCCCATCAAACACTCCCAGGACAGGTACAGCACGGGGTTAGATACAGAGTAAAGCTCCCTCTACACTGTCCCCATCAAACACTCCCAGGACAGGTACAGCATGGTGTCAGATACAGTGTATCCCAGGTGCCATTCGCTTTGGCTTCAGTCTTGCTAACTGGCACTGAATGTATGAAGTGTATTGTACTGGCATATTGGCCTCATGGGTATGCATCGATCTGAAGGGCACATAGAATCTTCTCATCCATATGGAAACATGTGTGTCATGATATCCATATTTACATATCATGGTGCAATCACACATACACACTGATGGACAGGTCGACGGAATAATCAACACACACACATCACAGCCAACCACCAGTGAGAGCACACGCACTGTAAAACAGGGAACACCACAGTTCCCGCCCATTCTACCAGGAGATAGCTCAGAGCACAGAGCTCACAGCGTGCCACTCAGACATAGACCATGTGCTGAGTTCCTCACTAAGATAGTGCTAGGGCTGGGTCCACAGGTTAGCTGGTGAAGTACGAACCACAGCCAGAAGTTAACAGTTGTTATTATTCAGAACAATAAAACAAAGTTGTACCATCTGCAACCGTGTTGGTTCGTTTGTATATCGGAACACCCAACACGACAATGTGCTCCTGCAAAAATGGAGAATGAAACTTACGATTGCATTTGTGTGGATATATTTGACAGCCAGACTGTTGACAGGATCCGGGACTTTGGGAAAGATGATATGTATTGACCTGGAAAAATAAGACAAATAATTTCTTGAGTTAGGATTTTGTGTCTAATGTTTTGGACTGGTGTGTGTGGGTGGGTTGGTATGTGGGTGGGTTGGTGTGCGGGTGGGTTGGTGTGCGGGTGGGTTGGTGTGCGGGTTGGTTGGTGTGCGGGTGGGTTGGTGTGCGGGTGGGTTGGTGTGCGGGTGGGTTGGTGTGCGGGTGGGATGGTGTGCGGGTGGGTTGGTGTGCGGGTGGGTTGGTGTGCGGGTGGGATGGTGTGTGGGTGGGTTGGTGTGCGGGTGGGTTGGTGTGCGGGTGGGATGGTGTGCGGGTGGGATGGTGTGTGGGTGGGTTGGTGTGCGGGTGGGTTGGTGTGCGGGTGGGTTGGTGTGCGGGTGGGATGGTGTGCGGGTGGGTTGGTGTGCGGGTGGGTTGGTGTGCGGGTGGGATGGTGTGCGGGTGGGTTGGTGTGCGGGTGGGTTGGTGTGCGGGTGGGTTGGTGTGCGGGTGGGTTGGTGTGCGGGTGGGTTGGTGTGCGGGTGGGTTGGTGTGCGGGTGGGATGGTGTGCGGGTGGGTTGGTGTGCGGGTGGGATGGTGTGCGGGTGGGATGGTGTGCGGGTGGGTTGGTGTGTGGGTGGGTTGGTGTGCGGGTGGGTTGATGTGTGGGTTGGTGTGTGGGTGGGTTGGTGTGCGGGTGGGTTGGTGTGCGGGTTGGTTGGTGTGCGGGTGGGTTGGTGTGCGGGTGGGTTGGTGTGCGGGTGGGTTGGTGTGCGGGTGGGTTGGTGTGCGGGTGGGTTGGTGTGCGGGTGGTTTGGTGTGCGGGTGGTTTGGTGTGTGGGTTGGTGTGCGGGTGGGTTGGTGTGTGGGTTGGTTTGCGGGTGGGTTGGTGTGTGGGTGGGTTGGTGTGTGGGTTGGTGTGCGGGTGGGTTGGTGTGTGGGTTGGTTTGCGGGTGGGTTGGTGTGTGGGTGGGTTGGTGTGTGGGTTGGTGTGCGGGTGGGTTGGTGTGTGGGTTGGTCTGCGGGTGGGTTGGTCTGCGGGTGGGTTGGGGTGTGGGTTGGTGTGCGGGTGGGTTGGTGTGTGTGTGTTGGTGTGTGGGTGGGTTGGTGTGCGGGTGGGTTGATGTGTGGGTTGGTGTGTGGGTGGATTGGTGTGTGGGTTGGTGTGTGGGTGGGTTGGTGTGCGGGTGGGTTGGTGTGCGGGTTGGTGTGCGGATGGGTTGGTGTGCGGGTGGGTTGGTGTGCGGGTGGGTTGGTGTGTGGGTGGGTTGGTGTGTGTGTTGGTGTGCGGGTGGGTTGGTGTGTGGGTGGGTTGGTGTGTGTGTTGGTGTGCGGGTGGGTTGGTGTGTGTGTTGGTGTGCGGGTGGGTTGGTGTGTGGGTGGGTTGATGTGTGGGTTGGTGTGTGGGTGGGTTGGTGTGTGTGTTGGTGTGCGGGTGGGTTGGTGTGTGGGTGGGTTGGTGTGTGGGTTGGTGTGTGGGTGGGTTGGTGTGCGGGTTGGTGTGCGGGTGGGTTGGTGTGCAGGTGGGTTGGTGTGCGGGTGGGTTGGTGTGTGGGTGGGTTGGTGTGCGGGTGGTTTGGTGTGCGGGTGGTTTGGTGTGCGGGTGGTTTGGTGTGCGGGTGGTTTGGTGTGCGGGTGGTTTGGTGTGCGGGTGGTTTGGTGTGCGGGTGGTTTGGTGTGCGGGTGGTTTGGTGTGCGGGTGGTTTGGTGTGCGGGTGGTTTGGTGTGTGGGTTGGTTTGCGGGTGGGTTGGTGTGTGGGTTGGTGTGCGGGTTGGTGGGTGGGTTGGTGTGCGGGTGGGTTGGTGTGTGGGTGGGTTGGTGTGTGGGTGGGTGTGCAGGTGGGTTGGTGTGTGGGTTGGTGTGTGGGTGGTTTTGGAGGGAGGGGTGAATTGGCTGTTGTACCTTTTGATGCTGCAATAACAAACAGATGCCCCGATGAAGACAGCGATCATGACCGAGACGGAAGCTGCTGTGATGATTATCGGGAGCTCGTTCTCATCTGTAATCACCAAAAAATTTAGTTTAATTAATTTTTGTCACCCAACAGCCATTAGCAACCCCTCACGCCTTTCCGGTTTTTGGCGATTCTGTCAGATATGAATGAAATGAAATGAAAATGAAAATCGCTTATTGTCACAAGTAGGCTTCAATTAAGTTACTGTGAAAAGCCCCTAGTCGCCACATTCCGGCGCCTGTTCGGGGAGGCTGGTACGGGAATTGAACCGTGCTGCTGGCCTGCCTTGGTCTGCTTTCCAAGCCAGCGATTTAGCCCAGTGTGCTAAACCAGCCCCATGGGGGAGTGTTATGCGTTCTGGATCATGGGTTATGGCTCATATATAGAATTTACAGTGCAGAAGGAGGCCATTTGGCCCATCGAGTCTGCACCTTAGGAAAGAACACCCCACTTAAGCCCACACATCCACCCTATCCCCGTAACCCAGCAACCCCACCTAACCTTTTTGGACACTAAGGGCAATTTATCATTGTCAATCCACCTAACCTGCACATCTTTGGAGTGTGGGAGGAAACCGGAGCACCCGGAGGAAACACGGGGAGGACGTGCAGACTCCGCACAGACAGTGACCCAAGCCGGGAATCGAACCTGGGACGCTGGAGCTGTGAAGCAATTGTGCTATCCACAATGCTACCGTGCTGCCCCAATGGTAATGCCCCATGCCCCAATCTTTCTCACAACTTTGATTTATGCAAGTTTCCATCAGTAATTCCCTGGGAGATTTGGAGCAACCAACTCATAAACCCTTGTCCAAAGCTCACTGGGATACCAAGTGCCATAACAACGTCAAGGCGATCAGAGTAATCACCGGACATGAGGAATTCACGCTGCATAGTGACATCCAGCAACTAATTCTGGGGAAGCGACGGTGGGTTGAAGATAGATGGCGGTGGTGGGGGATAGGGGCTGAAGAGAAGGGGCAGGGCTAGGATGCGGGGAAAAGACATTAACTGGCATCACGTGAAGTGTCTTTGTGGAACACAATTTGATGCAGTTATCAGCAGGGATTGGGGAGCAACAGAGTGCGGGGTTAATTGGGGGAGGGGTTAATGGGGGAAGGGGTTAAAGAGACGAGAGGTTAATGGGGTGAGGAGTTTTTGGATGAGGGATTAATGGCACCTGGGTTCAATGGAGTAAAGTTGATGAGGTGAGGGATTAATGAGGGGAGGAGGTAATATGGTAAGAGGATAATATGGTGAATGAGGGGCCAACATGCTGAGGAAGTAAGGGGAGGGGAAAATGGGGTAAGAGATTAATGGAGTGAGGTAATGACGTGGGGAGGAGAATAGGGAAGAAGAGGTAATATGGTGAGGGGTTAGCAGGGTGAGGAGCTCACAAGGGAAGGGTATACTAAGGTGAGGGGAATCAGGGTGAGGGGGATTCGGATGAGGGGGACTCGGGTGTTGATGAGGTGAGGGTATAACAGAATCTAGTATAGCAGTAATTTGAGGTCAGACATGTGGTGAGTAGAGTGTTCAGCAGGAAGAGGTGACTTTGAGTTTTTGGATCACAAAGCTCTTTATCACTGAGAGCTTCCCTTACCTCGTGTCTGCCTCTGTTGTGGACTCATTGATCACTGTGATTAGTCAATAACTCCATTATTACCATACCCATATCATGTGACCATCAGCGTGGTAGAATGGGGAATTAAATGGATGCTGGAACTTTTCTATTTAGCAATTCCTATTTTTCTCATAGCTGAATGGCTTCCTCCAATACAATGCTTCTATCTTAGCAGTTGGTCCATTTCTGGGGGTATCAGGCAAGGGGTACACATAGAGTGCACTTGTACACACCAGTACACATAGAGTGTACGTGTATACACCAGTGCACATATAAAGTACTTGTACACACCAGAACACAGAGTTTACTTGTACACACCAGTACACATAGTGCGTATGTGTACACACCAGTACACATGGTGCTTGGACACACCAGTACACATAGAATGTACGTGTACATACCAATACATATAGCATGTACGTGAACACATCAGTACACACAGTGTACTTGTAGACACCAGTACACATAGAGTGAATGTGTACACACGAGTGCACATGTGCTTGTTCACAGCAGTACACATAGAGTGTACTTGCACACACCAGTACACATGTTTGTCCACACTAGTACACATAGTGCTTGTACACACTAGTACACTTAGTGCTCGTACACACTCGTACACTTAGTGCTTGTACACACTAGTACACTTAGTGCTCGTACACAGTACTTGTACACACTAGTACACAATGTGCTTGTACACACTAGTACACTTAGTGCTCGTACACAGTGCTTGTACACAGTGCTTGTACACACTAGTACACATAGTGCTCGTACACACTAGTACACTTAGTGCTCGTACACAGTGCTTGTACACACTAGTACACATTGTGTACTAGTGTGTAAAAGCACTATGTGTACTAGTGTGTAAACGCACTGAGTGCTTGTACACACTAGTACACATAGTGCTTGTACACACTAGTACACATAGTGCTTGTACACACTAGTACACATAGTGCTTGTACACACTAGTACACTTAGTGCTCGTACACAGTGCTTGTACACACTAGTACACATAGTGCTTTTACACACTAGTACACATAGTGCTTGTACACACTAGTACACATAGTGCTCATACACATAGTGCTTGGACACACCAGTACACATAGTGCTTGGACACACCAGTACACATAGTGCTTGGACACACCAGTACACATAGATTTTGCACACAGAGAATATGCAAATTATATGGGTTGATGTAAATTAGACTTGGTTGTACAAATAGACAGGGTTAATCACAGGCACTAGGCTGTGGCAAACATTACCATAATCCCTGGTTTGGAAGTTTCGGAGAGTTTTGGCTCCTATTCCAACAGTAGTGACACCACAAATCTCCACGGTATACAGGGTCGAGGAATTTAGATTCAACAAAGTGAAACTTAGAGTCGAGGAGTTGACTGTAGCAGCTGACAACAAAACAGAATCAGACATGATCAATGAGCAGAAACACACCAGACACAATCCAAGAATATAAGAAGCAGCAGGAAGAGTAGACCATTCGACTTCGAGTCTAATCCACTGCTCCATATGACCACAGCTGAACCTTTGTCTAAACCGTACTTTCCTGCCGGTCCTCACAATCCTTGATCCCGCGAAATCAAAAATCTGTCTGTCCCGGAGCCTTAATGATGTTCAACGATGGAGCGTCCAAAACCCTCTAGGATGGAGAATTCCAGAGATTCACAACCCTTTGACTGAAGAAATTTCTCCTCACCTCAGTCCTCAATGATGGGCCTCTAATCCTGAGACTATGTCAATATGGTCTCCATTCTCTCTCTCTCTCTCTCTTGAGGGGAAGGAACCTCAGTGTCATCCCTGTCAAACCCCTTCAGGATCTTGAATATTTTAATGAGATCAACTCTCATTCTTTGAAACTCCAGAGATTTTAGACCCAATTCACTCAGCCTCTCATCATCAGACAACCCTCTCATCCCAGGGACCAGTTTGGTTGCCGTACTGCCTCCAAGGGAAATATATCCTGTGGTGCGAATGTCTTGCTCATGGTTAATTTATTTTCATAGAATCACAGAATTCCTACAGTGCAGAAGGAGGCCATTCGGCCCATTGAGTGTGCACTAACCCTCTGAAAGAGCACCCTACCTAGGCCCATTCCCTGGTCCTATCCCTGTAACCTAACTTGTACATCTCTGGACAATAAGGAGCAATTTAGCATGACCAATCCACCCAACCTGCACATCTTTGGACTGTGAGGAAACCGTAGCACCCGTAGGAAACCCACGCAGACATGGGGAGAAGGTGCAAACTCCACACAGTCACCCAAGGCCGGAATTGAACCCGGGACCCTGGCGCTGCGAGGCAGCAGTGCCAACCACTGGACCACCATTCAAATATTACTTTTATTTTTGAAATTAAAGTTTTTACAGTGGAGAATGGAGGCATCCGGCTTGGGAAACTGATGAGCAAGAATACAATCCAAACAAGCTTGGGGTTTATTACACTTAATAGGATGGGGGCCATGTTGATGCAAGAGGTTAACAGTTAGACAGGTAAGTTAATAAAATGGCTGTTGGGCTTACTTAGCTGAAGAACTGGAGACAAGTGGCGAGATTTCCTGGTCTTGCCAACTTCTGGCCACTCTCCAGTTTTTCTGCCGTCAGCGACACCAGACCTTGGGCGGGATTCTCCCCTACCCGGCGGGGCGGGGGTTCCGGCGTGATGGAGTGGCGGGAACCACTCCGGCGTCGGGCCGCCCCAAAGGTGTGGATTCCTCCGCACCTTTAGGGGCCAAGCCCTCACCTTGAGGGGCAAGGCCCGTGCCGGAGTGGTTTCCGCTCCGCCGGCTGGCGGGAAAGGCCTTTGGCGCCACGCCAGCCGGCGGCGAAAGGTCTTCGCCGGGCGACGCATGCGCGGCAGCGTCAGCTCACGGCATCTCCGCGCATGAGCAGGGGAGGGGGTCTCTTCGGCCTCCATCATAGTGAAGACCATGGCGAAGGCGGAAGAAAAAGAGTGCCCCATGGCACAGGCCCGCCCACGGATCGGTGGGCCCCGATCGCGGGCCAGGCCACTGTGGGGGCATCCTCCGGGGCCAGATCGCCCCGCGCCCCCCCCCCCCCCCCCCCCGAGCCTGCCCGCGCCGCCTTGTCCCGCCGTTCAAAAGGAGGTTTAATTCACGCCGGTGGGCGAGGGTTGACAGCGGCGGGACTTTGGCCCATCGCGGGCCGGAGAATTGCCGGGGGTGGGCCCGCGACCGGCGCGACTCCCGCCCCCACCAAATCTCTGGTGGTGGAGAATTCGGGACACGGCGGGGGCGCGATTCACGCCAGCCCCCGGCGATTCTCCGACCCGGTGGGGGGGTCGGAGAATCGCGCCCGATGTCACCGCAATGTCTGTGTCTGTTCAAGTAAAACAATTATTCATATGGTTTCCCGGAATTAAGTGAAGCTTTGTAATTAAAAGGTAGTTAATTTGCATTTAATTTGCCTTGCTTGTCGCATTGCCATGGAGATGGGTGGAACTTAGATCAGCTCTTTGTTTTGAAATGATCTCGGCAAATTCAGTTTTTGCATAGCCAGCAGACTAGACTGGCTGAGAGAAAAAGCTTATAGATGGGGCCAGCTTTGGATCTTCTGTCGCTTGGGTGCCAAGAGTTAAAGCCAGACGTACACCTGAGGTAGAGTGAACGCTATCTCGTCCCTGATACAGTCTGCGATTGGGAGCTGATGTTCAGTGGAAAGCAAAGTTGAAAAGGGAAGAAATGACTGGAAGATTTATCTAATTGGAAGAAATCACCGTAATCCTCAGTGACCTACAGTAATCCTCTCAATGAAAGACAGTTTAGTTGCAACCTGGATTTTGTGTGGCGCAGCCCACTGGGAGAATGTAGCCAAAGTAACCAAGTAGCGAAATACACGGAGGCACAGTGATTAGCACTGCTGCCTCACGGCGGCAGGGACATGGGTTCGATTCCGGCCTTGGGTGTCTGTGTGGAGTTTCAACCCCATGTCACCGTGACGTTACTCTGGGTGCTCCGGTTTCCTCCCACAGTCCAAAGACGTGCAGAGTTAGGTGGATTTGCCATGATCAATGTGCAGAGATAGGGCTGAGGAATGGGCCTGGGCAGAGTGCTCTTTCGAAGGATTGGTGCAGGCCCGATGGGCCAAGAGGCCTCCTCCTGCATTGTAGGAATTCTATGGATTAAATGACAGTTAGAGACAGTTGATGAGGCCTGCAGTTTAAACAGAGAAATTGCTAAATTCACTGTGCGGAATGTGGGTGAGGCTTCATCTCAGTTTGGATTTTGGGAGGGAGCTAAATTGAAAGAATTGTACTAGCTTGAGCTAGTGAAGAAAATCCACGTTGATCTCAGAGTCTTGTGGCAAAAGAAAGCAGCCAGCAGAGTAGCTTGTGAGTATTGAGGAAGTAACAAGAACAAGAGACATAGGCATCCACAGTCATGAGGTACAGAATCCATAGAATCCCTACAGTGCCGAAGGAGGCCATTTGGCCCATCGAGTCTGCACTGACCCTCCGAAAGAGGAAAGAGCACCCTACCCAGGCCCACTCCCCCGCCCTATCTCCATAACCCCGCACTTTTATCATGGCAGTCCACCTAACCTGCACATAGAGGGAGGGATTCTCTCACCCCGGGGCCAGGGGTGGCACGAATCGCACCACGCCGCCCCAACGCTAGTCCGCCGATTCTCCGGAGAGCAGAGAACCGGCGGCATTGGCGCCGGCGCAGCGCCAGTCGGGGGCTGCTCTATGGCCCCCCCCCCCCCCCCCCCCCCCCCCCCGGTGATTCTCGGTCCGGGATGGGCCGAACGGCCACGCTAGAAAAGCTGAGACAACCGCCGCCGTCCACACCTGCCGGCGGGACTTTCGCTGTGGATGCAGCTGGGGGCAGCATGGTGGTGGTGGTGGTGGGGGGTCCGACCCCGTGCGGGGGGGGGGGGGGGGGGGGGGGGGGGGGGGGGAGTGCCCGGAGGAAACGCATGCAGACACGGGGAGAAAGTGCAAACTGCACACAGACAGTCACCCAAGGCCGGAATCGAACCCGGGTCCCTGGCGCTGTGAGGCAGCAGTGCTAACCACTGTGCCACCGAGTTGCTCAAGGTAGTAATTGAAACTCTTACATCAGGCAATAACTGGAACTGAGGAGAATTAAAAGCAGCATACTGTGGTCCCTAAAGCAGTAAATAACTTCAAGGTTGATGTGTCTTATCAGGAAAATACTTGGGGGAAGTAAATGGTAAAACTGAGCATGTAACAAAAACACTTAAAACTTATAGTGTTAAGGACTGTTTGTTTTGTTTATTTTAAATTTATAAAGTTTGTATTTTGTCAGAGATTGTGGCAGCTTACTGCTGATTATAGTTCTGGTGATTATATAAAAGCACAATACTGCGAATGCCGGAAATTGGAAATAAAAACAGAAATGTCAAAATGTCAAACATGATTTCCCTTTGGAAAAAACTATGTTGACTCTATCCAGTCATGCTAAGATTTTCCAAGTGCATTTTTCAGATTTCCCAGTGATAAATTCCAACATTTTCCCGATGCTGATGTCAGGCTGACTGGCCTACAGTTCCCCGTTTTTCTCTTCCGACCTTTCTTGAACAGTGTTGTTGCATTTGTTAAATTCCAGTCCATAGGCAGTGTTTTAGAGTCAATACTGCAGCTATCTTGTTTAGAACCCCAGGATATAGGCATCAGCTCCTGCAGATTTAGTCCCTTAATTTTCACCAATACTTTTTTCTACTGGTTACCCATACACACATAGAACTTAGAACATACAGTGCAGAAGGACACCATTCAGCCCATCGATCTGCACTGACCCATTTAGGGCCTCACTTCCACCCTATCCTCGTAACCCAATAACCCCTCCCAACCTTTTGGACACTAAGGGCAATTTAGCATGGCCAATCGATCTGACCTTACATGTACACATGCGCCCACACACACACCCAACAATCTTGCACCCACCCACCCACCCGCACACACATGTGTATGTACGCACACACTTCTGACATAATCCAGCACACAAATACGCGCACACACATGCACGCGCGCACACACATGCACGCGCGCACACACATGCACGCGCGCACACACAAACACCGACATAATTCTGCACACACACCCACACATATATGCATGCATGCACGCATGCACACACGCATGCACAAACAACCGACATAATCCGGCACACACATGCATGCTCTCACACACGCACACAGAAACAACTGGCAATATCCAGCACACACACGCATGCACACACAGATAACCAACATAATCCAACACACATGTATGCACGCATGTGCACACACACATGTGCATATGTGCACAGATGCACACATACACACACATAACCGCCATAATACAGCACACACATGCATGCACTCAGACACGCCGACAACTGGCATAATCCAGCACACACATGCATTCACACACGCAAACAACCAACATAATCCAGCACACACATGCATGCACTCACACATGCAAACAACTGCCATAATCCAGCACACACATGCATGCATGCACACACAGACAACGGACATAACCCAGTACACAAGCACACACATGCATGCACGCACGCTCACCCAAACACCTGATACAAACTGCACACGCACCAACAGAAGGAGGTGTGAACCAGGGAACTGGAGCTGCGCTGTCTGGTATTGCTATTGTGTTGGAGTCAAACCGCTGTGAACCCTGCTCTGGGACTGTGGACGTGTCGCTCTGGGCTGTATTGCATTGGGAGTTATTTTGGAAAGTGCTACTTTTTCTTACTGTGTGTGTGATTCCGGCGGTCTCTGTAGATGATGAGGTAATTCTGCATGCTGCCCTGACACTGTCCCAGTGACAACTCATCCCATTCGAGGACTATCGAGTTTTTCCTGATGTTGGTCACACTGACCTTGCTAGGTCCATGGATTGGCGCTAAAATGAAAAAGCATCATCGAATCACACAGTGCACAAAGGAGAAATACTGCCCATTGTACTCGTACTGCATCTTTGTAAGAGTTTTCCAGTTAGTCCCTAAAATATTAATAATATAAAAAGCTGCAGCCAACAGCTTAGAAAGGTTTCATCTGCGTTAGACTGAAACGATTAATTTGGAAGCTGACACAAAGCCAAGTGAAACCCCGTTAATCAAAGGAGGGTCGAGGGGTTCATCACCTCCTGACTCCTAATCTGATGATCCACAATCCACACTTTGCCAGGAGTAATGTTTTAACAACTCTGACGTGTTCGCAAATCCCCAGCTCCAGGTTTGTCGGGCGACAGCAGCACAAGATACATTTCTGGCCCGAGGGTTTATCATTGCACAGGACGCAATAACTCTACCCACCTTTCGCAATTCATTCTCAAGGTTGTCCCACCTCATTCTGCGGCTCATGCTTCACCCAGTATTAGGTGGGGCTCTGTCGGCCTCGCGGTGCGGGAAGTGAATTGGAACTGGAACCATCCACCTCACACAGAATCAATGGCACCATGTTGATTATCTTGGGCAGCTGGACAGAACCAGGACTCTGAGCTCCTTGTGCCCCACAGAAAATAAACTCTTCACAAAAGGCAAGCGAGAGAAGCATCTCCACCATTGCCCAATGAGCCTTGGATACGATAATCTTCACCATTAGTAAAACCTTGGGGGGTCGATGACGCAGCTTGCAACTTACGTTGTTCCTGAGTGCAGATCGCGCCTGATCCAATGGTGTAGCCACTCATACTTTGGCAGCCACTGCTCTCCTTAGTGCTATTGGTGTGGACGGTGACCTGGTAACGCTTCAGGGGCTCCAGCCCCTCGAACACCTTCTGCAACATTCCTGCAAATAACGACACAACATTAGATGCACTTGACAATTATCCCAGACGAATGCAGAAACATGCCATTCACAACAATGTGAAGGGATTTAAATACTTCATCATCTCAATAAGCACAAGCGGAGGTAAGGAATAGAAGGATATGCTGATAAGAGTGAGATGAACTACAATGGGAGGGGGTTCCTGTGGAACAGGAATCAGAATGGACCAGATGGGCTGAATGGCCCTGTTGTAGACTTGATGCGAAGTTAACATTTGAAGAAACAGCACAGTGTAAAGCAACAGCTTCACTGCCATAAAACACTCACAGAGTAGGCAAGAGCATGGCTTAGCTTAGAATCAAGCTCTCTATCCAGGGCCACCACATCTGAGCAGAACCTTAGCAATACCAGCCATGTAAAATACAAGAGAGCGGGAGCAGGCGGAGGCAATTCAATCCCGTGAGCCTGCTCCCCAATTCAATAAGACCTTGGTTGATCCGATTGTGACCTTAACTCCACTAACTCCACTTTCCTGCTGCCCCCAATCCTCCCCCGCCTCTCCCCCCAACCCCATACCCACATAATCTTCGTAGATCAAAAATCTGTCCAACTCAGCCTTGAATATATTCAATGTTCCAGACTCCACTGCTCTCTGGGGAAGTGAGTTCCACAAACTAAAGACCCCCAGAGTGAAGAATGTCCTCCTCATTTCCATCTTAAATGGGAAACACCTTTTGATTGATTG
Organism: Scyliorhinus torazame; assembly: GCF_047496885.1. Taxonomy (NCBI): domain Eukaryota; kingdom Metazoa; phylum Chordata; class Chondrichthyes; order Carcharhiniformes; family Scyliorhinidae; genus Scyliorhinus; species Scyliorhinus torazame. The sequence goes on from NC_092724.1 coordinate 27,210,807, forward strand.
ATTGATTTATTGTCACATGTACCGAAGTACAGTAAAAATTATTTTTCTGCAGCCAAGGGAACATACACAGTAAACTGTACCCCCTAGTTCCATATACACCCCCCCCCACAGCATCTACCCCCCCCCCCCACAGCATCTACCCATCCCCCCACAGCATCTACCTTGTCAAGCTTCCTCAGAATCTCATATCTTTCAATAAGATCACCACTCATTTTTCTAAACTCCAATGAGTATAGGCCCAACCTGCTCAAAACATGGGGCATGTATACAGACACAGGTGGTGAAACATGTTGATGGCCAAGCAGGTAATGCCAGTTGACAGGCAGACAGTATCTATTGATAGGCACTTACCTCTTTCGTTCTTGGTTCTCAGTTGCTTTCTGGGTTGACAGGTGTTGCTCAGAATTCCCACTGACACCAGCTCCAGGATGATGCAGTAGAATCTGACATTGTGCTCAATCCATAAGGCTTTCAGAGTGCGGTTATTCTGGACAGTGATATTCAACCTCGGTGTTCCTGTGCAGAAAAGGGATAGTGAAGGAAGTGAGCGATATAAACAATAACAGGACAACAGCACAATCTGAGCAGGTCCCGCAAATTCCAAACGATCTCTGGATAGTCCCTGAGCTTCGGGAGGGTGGGCAGAATCTCAAGATCTCGCGGGCACGGGGAGTAAGGTGGGTTTCGGATCTCAAGGTCTCTTGGAGGTTCAAGTGGTAACAGGCAGTGAACAGGAATACCCTCGTGATTTCGGGTCTGTATTTTTGACTGACGAGATAGAACCACTTTGGGGATATTTATGGTGTTTTGAAGTTAGATACTGCCTGGTTCCCAAGTAAAAGTTTCATCGACCATTTGATTCCTCTCACAAGTAGAGATATCAGAAGCTGGGACATTATCCCTGTGTGGATGCCCGGTTAATTGCCCGCCCGGAAACACCGATACAAACTGTGTCAGCAGGGTCCCCCTACTCTCCAGTCACTTGGTAACCATTTCAAACGGCATGTTGAAAATGATAAGAATGTAAGACCTAAGCAATAAGCAAAAAGAGTAGACCAATTGGCCCCTCAAGCCTGCTCCACCACCGATCAAGTCTGGCCATTGGCCCTAACTCCACTTTCCCATCTGCTCCCCATATTCCTTAAATCCCCCAAGACCAAAATTCGACTTCAATCTTGAATATGCTCACCGATGGAGCATTCCCAACTCTCTGGGGTAGAGAATTCCAAAGATCCACAACCCTGTGAGTGAAGAGATTCCTCCCAGTCGCAGTTGTAAATAATCGATCCCTTATTTTGAGACAGCGGGCGGGGATTTTCCAGTCCTTCCACTCCTGGGAATGGAAAGTCCTGCCCAAAGTCAATAGACTCTTGGCTGCTTTGCAAATTTTCTGGTCGCACCCACAATGATTCCTGCCACTCGCAAGACTGGGCCGTAAAACACTGGCCCACGGGCAGCACGGTAGCATTGTGGATAGCACAATTGCTTCACAGCTCCAGGGTCCCAGGTTCGATTCCGGCTTGGGTCACTGTCTGTGCGGAGTCTGCACATCCTCCCCGTGTGTGCGTGGGTTTCCTCCGGGTGCTCCGGTTTCCTCCCACAGTCCAAAGATGTGCAGGTTAGGTGGATTGGCCATGATAAATAGCCCTTAGTGTCCAAAATTGTCCTTAGTGTTGGGTGGGGTTTCTGGGTTACGGGGATAGGGTGGAGATGTTGACCTTGGGTAGGGTGCTCTTTCCAAGAGCCGGTGCAGACTCGATGGGCTGAATGGCCTCCTTCTGCACTGTAAATTCTATGATACTTGTCCGTAGCTCAATGCAGCAACATTGTGGCCTTGCAGCTTCGAGACTTGCTGAGTCAGGGATACACAGGTGTGTGCCTGAGACATGTGTCATTGCACGGCAAGGTGTTTTTACGCTTTGATTTCGTCCGCGATTCACCATACCGTTACCGAGCTGTGGCGATAGTCAGAACCCGCCCGCGACCTATCCATTGCGTCTCAACCCCTGACATCATCAGGCTGCTTTGTACCTTCAGGTGGTGCGGCAGGGATGGTGACCGTCTCAGTCTGTGAGGCTCCCACTTTGTTAAAGGCGACTATGGAAATGTTGTACGGTGCCAGCGAGATGGCTGTCTGGTAGGTTGAATTGTTGTGGAGTTTTTGAGTGAAGCTGCTTTTATCCAGCGCTGGTTGGAAGATGAGGCTGTAGCTAGTGACTCCGACGTTGGGTTCAGTCGAGGGCTAAAGAAAAAGTTTCATTGTTAGTCAGATCAAAATCAAAAAGAGAATATCTTCTATTCCCCTTTTCTCTCATGTGTTTATCCGGCTTCCCCTTAACTGTGTCTGTGTCATTCACCTTGTGGCAGGAGTTCTCACATCCTCACAGTCCTGATTAAGATGTTTCTTTATTGGATTTATTAGTCACCATCTTAGAAATAAGAAACACCAAGAAAGGATGTAAAATATTAGGTCTTTTTTGGGGGGATATGTAACGACCTGGCCACTGACGCCCAGTTTGGGTTCTGCCCGGAGCACTCAGCCCCACACCTCATTACAAGCTTGGTTCGAACATGGGCTAAAGGTCTGAACTCCAGAGTTGAGGTGAGAGCAACGGCCCTTGACATCAAGGCTGCAGTTGACCGAACATGGCATCAAGGAGCCCTAGCTAAACTGGAGTCAATGGGAATCAGGAGACTAACCCTCCGCTGGTCGGTGCCATACCTGGCATAAAGGAAGATGGTTGTGGTTGTTGGAGGTCAGTCACCTTAGCTCCAGGACATCACTCCAGAAGTTTCTCAGGCGAGTGTCCTTCGCCAAACCAGCTTCAGCTGTTTCATCAATGATCTTCCTTCCATCATAAGGTTTGAAGTGGGGACGTTCACTGATGATTACACAATATTCAGCACCTTTTGCAACTCCTCGCGGTACTGAAGTAGCCCATGTACAAATGCAGCAAGAGCTGGACAATATCCAGGCTTGGACTGATGAGTGGCAATGACCATCTCCAACAAAAGAGGATCAAACCATCTCCCCTTGACATTCAATGGCATTGCCTTCACTGAACCCCCACTTTCAACACCCTGGGGGCTACAATTGGCCAGAAACTCAACTGGGCTAGCCACATAAATACTGTGGCCACAAGAGGAGGAATTCGGCAGCAAGTTTCTCATCTCCTGACTCCCGAAAGCCTGTCCACCTTCTACAAGGCACAAGTCAGGAGTGTCATGGAATATTCTCCACTTGCCTGGATGAGGGCAGCTCCAACAATTCTCAAGAAGCTCAACACCCTCCAGGACAAAGCAGCCCCGATTAATTGGCACCTGTTCCACAAACTTCAACATTCACTCCCTCCACCATTGACGGGCAGCAGGAGCCGTGTGAACCATCTACAAGATGCGCAAACTGTACCATCTAGATGGACAAAGGCAACAAGTGCATGGGAACGCCAAACTTTCAAGCCACTCACCATCCTGACTTGGAACCATATTGCCATTCCTCCACTGTCGCTGGGTGAAAATCCTGGCACTCCCTTCCTCACAGCACTGTGGGTGTACCTACGCCACATGGACAATTCATTAGATGTGAGCATGACTGGCTAGACCAGTATTTATTGTCCATCTCTAATTGCCCTTGAGAAGGTGGTGAGCTGCAGGCCATGAGGTGTAGGTACACACAGAGTGCTGTCAGGGAGGGTGTTCCAGGACATTTACCGGGCGGGGTACAGTGAAGGAGCGGCGATATATTTCCAAGTCAGGATGTTGAGTGGTTTGGAGGGGAACGTCCCCCAGGTGGTCTTCCTTTGCATCTGCTGCTGTTATCCTTCTAAAAGGTAATGGTAGTGGATTTGGAAGTTACTTTCGAAGGAGTCCTGGTGAGTTGCTGTAGTGCATCTTGTAGATGGTACACGCGGCTGCCACTTGTCCACTTTGGCAGGAAGAATACAAGAACAGTATACTATTTAAATGGAGGACGATTGCAGAACCCGATGGTACAGAATTATCCGGGTGTGCTGGTACATGAATCACAAAACATTGGCACTCAAGGTGCAGCAAATGATTTGGAAGGCAAATGGAATATCGGCATTTATAACAAGGGGAATTAAATATAAAAGTAGAGATGTTTTACTGCACCTTGGTAAGGCTACGTCTGGAATACAGTCTACAGTTTTAATCTCCTTATTTGAAAAAGTTACAGGCCTGGATTCTCTGTTCTGGAGACACTGTGCTCCCGCCAGCAAAGAATCGGGACCGGTCTCCACTGGCCTAGGAGTGGGCCCAGGTGTGCGTCTCTCTCCTTAGCCCAGGTGTGCGTCTCTCTCCTTAGCCCAGGTGTGCGTCTCTCTCCTTAGCCCAGGTGTGCGTCTCTCTCCTTAGCCATGCAAGCATATGCATGGCTGAGTGTTCACCGGATTCCATCGGAATGCCGGTATCCAGTTGCCATCTTGATCCCAACGTCCGGCAGCAGCCCCCCCCCCCTCCCCCATGTTGCTAATCCTGACCCCCTCCCCTACTGGCAAGGAGGGGCATCCTCTCCTCCCACAACGAGGATAAAGGGTCACCCCTCCATAGTATGCATACATGAGGGCTACGTGGTTTCACTTCCTTTTATTCACAGCAGGCAGTGCTCAGCCGCTTTTGATGTGGTGAAGAGCTGTCAATCATAGCACGAGTGTTTATCCATTGTTTGTCCAGTGCCGCCACAGTCGGACGGGAGCCGTGCCGCTGGCCGGGAGGGGCTTCAGCGAGGGCTGGGGGGACTTTGTGAGGGGTGGTCTGGGGGTGGTGAGTGGGTGTCTAGGGGGGCACTATCTGGCAGGTCGGGTCCGCGCGCAGCCGGCGCCGTGTTGAATGGCGCGACCGCTGCAGGTCATCTCCGTATGCATGCGCGGCCATGGACCCGGCAATTCTCCGGCCATTTATTTTGTAAAGGCCGTGCGTTATTACGCGACGCGGCTGCTAGCCCCTCACCGGGCGGAGGATCGGTGCTGGGGCCTTGCCGATTTTTTCATCGTGGAACTCAACACATTTTCAGGACATAGTCTCAGAATCGGAGAATCTTGCCCAATAAGTCTATGGTGTACGATGGAGATGAGGAGAATTATTTTCTCTCAGACGGTCATTAACCCGTTTTGGGGGGGGGGGGGTGGCGACAGGCAGGAAAGTGGAGTTGATACATAAACAAATCAGTCACGGTCTTATTGAATGGCGGAGCAGGTTGGAAGGGTTGAATGGCCTCCTCCTGAGCTCTTTGTCCCTACGCGAGATGGAGAAAGGGGGAGATGGACAGCGATATGCAGAGACAGAGGGATATTCAGACATAGAGGGAGAGACACAGAGAGAGGGAAAGACAGCTAGAAACAGAGAGAGAGAGCGATCACTCTGCTGCCTGCCCTCACCTGCCATTGCAGTTTCACATTCCTCTGGCCTGGGCAGCTGGGACTGAAGCCATCAGTAAATTCCCAGTGGAGATGCAGGCTCTGGGTGATTTCTGTTAAAGAAATAAAATCACTTCATTGTAAGCTCTGTCTGTCAGTAACTGTTAACATTAACACACAGGAACAGCCTCCTCTTCACAAGACACGTCAGTTTGATAACCTGACCCTCCTATCCTGACCCTCCCACCCTGACCCTCACACACTGATGTCCAATCTCACCCTAACCCTCCAACCCTCACCCTTTCGACTCCGATCCTCACCCCTGACACACTGATATCCAAACCTGCCTCTCCCACCCTGACCAACCAACCCTGACCCTCCAATCCTGGCTCTCCCATCATGATCCTCCCACCCTGACCCTCCCACCCTGACCCTTCCACCATGATCCTCCAACCTGACCTTCCAACCCTGACCCTCCCCCCGACACACTGATATCCAAACAGGCCTCTCCCACCCTGACCAACCAACCCTGATCCTCAAACCTTGACCTTCCCACCCTAACCCTTCCACCCTGACCCTCATTACCTGACCCTCCCATCCTGACCATCTCACCCTGATCCTCGCATCCTGACCCTCCCATCCTGACAATTCTACCATGATCCTCCCACCCTGACCCTCCAACCCTGACCCTCACAGTCAGCCCCTCCCACCGTGACCCTCGTACCCTGGCCTTCACACACTGGCCCTTGCATTTTGAGTCTCACACCCACACCCTGACTCCTCACATCCTGACCCCTCCCACAGCACCACCCCCACCCACACACACACACACACACACACACACACACAACCAGCACACTGTCCGTTGGGTTTTCCATGAAGATAATCCATTTTTTTAACCTGCTGGAATGAAGATAATTTTACTCCATTCACTCCAGATGCTTCCGTGGGAATGGAGAATCCTTCGAATTTGGAGCTTGAAGGCAGCTGTAGATTCCAGATGGATTGTGCAGGTGTCTGAAATAATCAACACACAGCATTCAAAATCAAAATCAGGGAATTGAAATTCTATCAAATCCCATCCAGCCTCCTCACCTTCCCACTGGATCTTATCTTTATTTCAGAGTTAACTCTTTCAATTTAATGCCGCGTTCACATTTCCGAGTGAGAAATTGATCCCGCCAGTGAGTGGGAAATTGATCCCGCCAGTGAGTGGGAAAGTGATCCCGCCAGTGAGTGGGAAATTGATCCCGCCAGTGAGTGGGAAATTGATCCCGCCAGTGAGTGGGAAAGTGATCCCGCCAGTGAGTGGGAAATTGATCCCACCAGTGAGTGGGAAATTGATCCCGCCAGTGAGTGGGAAAGTGATCCCGCCAGTGAGTGAGAAATTGATCCTGCCAGTGAGTGGGAAATTGATCCCGCCAGTCAGTGGGAAATTGATCCCGCCAGTCAGTGGGAAATTGATCCCGCCAGTGAGTGGGAAATTGATCCCGCCAGTGAGTGGTAAATTGATTTCGCCAGTGAGTGGTAAATTGATCCCGCCAGAGAGTGGGAATTTGATCCCGCCAGTGAGTGGGAAATTGATCCCGCCAGTGAGTGGGAATTTGATCCCGCCAGTGAGTGGGAAATTGATCCCGCCAGTGAGTGGGAAATTGATCCCGCCAGTGAGTGGGAAATTGATCCCGCCAATGAGTTAGAAATTGATCCCGCCAGTGAGTGGGAAATTGATCCCTCCAGTGAGTGGGAAATTGATCCCGCCAGTGAGTGCGAAATTGATCCCGCCAATGAGTGAGAAATTGATCCCGCCAGTGAGTGGGAAATTGATCCCGCCAGTGAGTGGGAAATTGATCCCGCCAGTGAGTGGGAAATTGATCCCGCCAGAGAGTGGGAAATTGATCCCGCCAGAGAGTGGGAAATTGATCCCGCCAGTGAGTGGGAAATTGATCCCGCCAGTGAGTGGGAAATTGATCCCGCCAGTGAGTGGGAAATTGATCCCGTCAATGAGTGGGATATTGATTCTGTCAGTGAGTGGGAAATTGATCCCTCCAGTGAGTGGGAAATAGATCCCGCCAGTGAGTGGGAAATTGATCCCATCAGTTAGTGGGAAATAGATCCCGCCAGAGAGTGGGAAATTGATCCCGCCAGTGAGTGGGAAATTTATTCCGCCAGTGAGTGAGAAATTGATCCCGCCAGTGAGTGGGAAATTGATCCCGCCAGTGAGTGGGAAAATGATCCCGCCAGTGAGTGGGAAATTGATCCCGCCAGTCAGTGGGAAATTGATCCCGCCAGTCAGTGATAAATTGATTCTGCCAGTGAGTGGCAAATTGATCCCGCCAGTGAGTGGCAAATTGATCCCGCCAGTGAGTGGGAAATTGATTCCACTAGTGAGTGAAAAATTGATCCCGCTAGTGAGTGGGAAATTGATCCCTCCAGTGAGTGGGAAATAGATCCCGCCAGTGAGTGGGAAATTGATCCCATCAGTTAGTGGGAAATAGATCCCGCCAGAGAGTGGGAAATTGATCCCGCCAGTGAGTGGGAAATTGATCCTGCCAGTGAGTGAGAAATTGATCCCGCCAGTGAGTGGGAAATTGATCCCGCTAGTGAATGGGAAATTGATCCCGCCAGTGAGTGGGAAATTGATCCCGCCAGTCAGTGGGAAATTGATCCCGCCAGTCAGTGATAAATTGATTCTGCCAGTGAGTGGCAAATTGATCCCGCCAGTGAGTGGCAAATTGATCCCGCCAGTGAGTGAGAAATTGATTCAACTAGTGAGTGAAAAATTGATCCCGCTAGTGAGTGGGAAATTGATCCCTCCAGTGAGTGGGAAATAGATCCCGCCAGTGAGTGGGAAATTGATCCCACTAGTGAGTGAAAAATTGATCCCGCTAGTGAGTGGGAAATTGATCCCTCCAGTGAGTGGGAAATAGATCCCGCCAGTGAGTGGGAAATTGATCCCATCAGTTAGTGGGAAATAGATCCCGCCAGAGAGTGGGAAATTGATCCCGCCAGTGAGTGGGAAATTGATCCTGCCAGTTAGTGAGAAATTGATCCCGCCAGTGAGTGGTAAATTGATCCCGCTAGTGAATGGGAAATTTATCCCGCCAGTGAGTGGGAAATTGATCCCGCCAGTGAGTGGGAAATTTATTCCGCCAGTGAGTGAGAAATTGATCCCGCCAGTGAGTGGGAAATTGATCCCGCCAGTGAGTGGGAAAATGATCCCGCCAGTGAGTGGGAAATTGATCCCGCCAGTCAGTGGGAAATTGATCCCGCCAGTCAGTGATAAATTGATTCTGCCAGTGAGTGGCAAATTGATCCCGCCAGTGAGTGGCAAATTGATCCCGCCAGTGAGTGAGAAATTGATTCCGCCAGTGAGTGGGAAATTGATTCCACTAGTGAGTGAAAAATTGATCCCGCCAGTGAGTGGGAAATTGATCCCTCCAGTGAGTGAAAAATTGATCCCTCCAGTGAGTGGGAAATTGATCCCGCCAGAGAATGGGAAATTGATTCCGCCAGTGAGTGAGAAATTGATCCCACCACTGAGTGGGAAATTGATCCCACAAGTGAGTGAGAAATTAATTCCGCCAGTGAGTGGGAAATTGATCCCGCCAGTGAGTGGGAAATTAATTCTGCCAGTGAGTGTGAAATTGATCTCGCCAGTGAGTGGTAAATTGTTTCCGCCAGTGAATGGGAAATTGATCCCGCCAGTGAGTGGGAAATTGATCCCGCCAGTCAGTCGGAAATTGATCCCGCCAGTGAGTGAGAAATTGATCCCGCCAGTGAGTGGGAAAGTGATCCCGCCAGTGAGTGAGAAATTGATCCCGCCAGTGAGTGAGAAATTGATCCTGCCAGTGAGTGGGAAATTGATCCCGCCAGTGAGTGGGAAAGTGATCGCGCCAGTAAGTGATAAATTGATCCCGCCAGTGAGTGAGAAATTGATCCTGCCAGTGAGTGGGAAATTGATCCTGCCAGTGAGTGAGAAATAGATCTCGCCAGTGAGTGGGAAATTGATCCCGCCAGTGAGTGGGAAATTGATCCCGCCAGTGAGTGGGAAATTGATCCCGCTAGTGAGTGAGAAATTGATCCCGCCAGTGAGTGGGAAATTGATCCCGGCAGTGTGTGAGAAATTGATCCCGCCAGTGAGTGAGAAATTGATCCTGCCAGTGAGTGGGAAATTGATCCTGCCAGTGAGTGAGAAATTGATCCCGCCAGTGAGTGGGAACGTGATCCCGCCAGTGAGTGAGAAATTGATCCTGCCAGCGAGTGGGAAATTGATCCTGCCAGTGAGTGGGAAAGTGATCCCGCCAGTGAGTGGGAAAGTGATCCCGCCAGTGAGTGAGAAATTGATCCCGCCAGTGAGTGGGAGATTGATTCTGCCAGTGAGTGAGAAATTGATCCCACCAGTGAGTGAGAAATTGATCCCGCCAGTGAGTGGGAAATTGATCCCGCTAGTGAATGGGAAATTGATCCCGCCAGTGAATGGGAAATTGATCCCGCCAGTGAGTGGGAAATTGATCCCGCCAGTGTTGAGGGAAATTTATTCCGCCAGTGAGTGAGAAATTGATGCTGCCAGTGAGTGGGTATTTGATTCCACCAGTGAGTGAGAAATTGATCCCGCCAGTGAGTGGGAAATTGATCCCGCCAGTGAGTGGGAAATTGATCCCGCCAGTGAGTGGGAAAATGATACCGCCAGTGAGTGGGAAATTGATCCCGCCAGTCAGTGGGAAATTGATTACGCAGTGAGTGGGAAATTGATTCTGCCAGTGAGTGAGAAATTGATCCCGCCAGTGAGTGGGAGATTGATTCTGCGAGTGAGTGAGAAACTGATCCGGCCAGTGAGTGGGAGATTGATTCTGCCAGTGAGTGAGAAATTGATTCTGCCAGTGAGTGGGAAACTGATTACGCAGTGAGTGGGAAATTGATTCCATTAGTGAGTGGGAAATTGATCCCGCCAGTGAGTGAGAAACTGATCCCGCCAGTGAGCGGGAGATTGATTCTGCCAGTGAATGAGAAATTGATTCTGCCAGTGAGTGAGAAATTGATCCCGCCAGTGAGTGGGAAATTGATCCTGCCAGCGAGTGGGAAATTGATTCTGCCAGTGAGTGGGAAATTGATCCCGCCAGTGAGTGGGAAATTGATTCTGCCAGTGAGTGGGAAATTGATCCCGCCACCGAGTGGGAAATGGATCCCGCCAGCGAGTGGGAAATTGATTCTGCCAGTTAGTGGGAAATTGATTCTGCCAGTGAGTGGGAAATTGATTCTGCCAGTGAGTGGGAAATTGATCCCGCCAGTGAGTGGGAAATTGATTCTGCCAGTGAGTGGGAAATTGATCCCGCCACCGAGTGGGAAATGGATCCCGCCAGCGAGTGGGAAATTGATTCTGCCAGTTAGTGGGAAATTGATTCTGCCAGTGAGTGAGAAATTGATTTTGCCATTCTGCCAGCCACTTTCATTCTTAGGACATGATGTGTTTATTTTACCTTGCGCCTTTGATTCATATGAATTGCAGATTGTCTGGAAAAAGAGATCAGATTGAATGGAATTAATGTTAAAAATCAATGAACCTTAATTTTACTTCCAATTATCAGTTTTTGCACAGGCAGATTTAATGATTAAAATTATCTTTCTCCAATAAATGCAGATCTATGGGTTCAACTATTACTCAAGAATGGATATGCTCACTTCAGAATGACACACCCCGTGCTGTACCTGTCCTGGGAGGGTTTGATGGGGACAGTGTAGAGGGAGCTTTACTCTGTATCTAACCCCGTGCCGTACCTGTCCTGGGAGGGTTTGATGGGGACAGTGTAGAGGGAGCTTGACTCTGTATCTAACCCCGTGCTGTACCTGTCCTGGGAGGGTTTGATGGGGACAGTGTAGAGGGAGCTTTACTCTGTATCTAACCCCGTGCTGTACCTGTCCTGGGAGGGTTTGATGGGGACAGTGTAGAGGGAGCTTTACTCTGTATCTAACCCCGTGCCGTACCTGTCCTGGGAGGGTTTGATGGGGACAGTGTAGAGGGATCTTTACTCTGTATCTAACCCCGTGCTGTACCTGTCCTGGGAGTGTTTGATGGGGACAGTGTCGAGGGACCTTTACTCTGTATCTAACCCTGTGCTGTACCTGTCCTGGGAGTGTTTGATGGGGACAGTGCAGAGGGAGCTTTACTCTGTATCTAACCCTGTGCTGTACCTGCCCTGGGAGTGATATGATTGCCCATATATATTATTCTGTTTTGTACACAAAATTAAAAGCTTTGCTGTGCTGATTTGTGAACTGTTAGTGGGAGGCAGTACTGAGAATGTCAGGTAAAATTTGAAGAGACAGTCCTTATACCTGGTTCCACTTTCCAGAGGTAAGTCTGCGATACCGAATTTGATTATCGATCTTTCTGACTTCCGGATTTTCCCAGGTCAGGGTGAGTATTCCTGATGATCTCGCCAGCTCAATGTCTTTTCTCCGAGGTGCATTATACCTGACTAAAAGTGCGAGAGTTCAAACAAAGGAGAATTAACCTTGATTCAAGTTATGTTGTTCTCTACAAATGTAGTTCCCTGTTCCCAGATGCCTCTGTTCATCATGTTGCTTTGTAGGGATTTGCAACGGCGGCCCCATTCCTCGTAATGGTGCCAGGCCACGCCTGGCCAAGCTGTGCCACACCCCTCATGGTGGTGCCAGGCTAGGCTAGGCTGTGCCTTGCTGGACCACACTCCTCATTGCGGTGCCAGGCCAGGCCAGGCTAGGCCAGGCTGTGCCTTGCTGGGCCACACTCCTCATTGCGGTGCCAGGCCAGGCCAGGCTAGGCCAGGCTGTGCCTTGCTGGGCCACACTCCTCATTGCGGTGCCAGGCCAGGCCAGGCTAGGCTAGGCTGTGCCTTGCTGGACCACACTCCTCATTGCGGTGCCAGGCCAGGCCAGGCTAGGCCAGGCTGTGCCTTGCTGGGCCACACTCCTCATTGCGGTGCAAGGCCAGGCCAGGCTAGGCTAGGCTGTGCCTTGCTGGACCACACTCCTGATAGCGGTGCCAGGCCAGGCCAGGCTGTGCCTTGCTGGACCACACTCCTCATTGCGGTGCCAGGCCAGGCCAGGCTAGGCCAGGCTGTGCCTTGCTGGACCACACTCCTCATTGCGGTGCCAGGCCAGGCCAGGCTAGGCCAGGCTGTGCCTTGCTGGGCCACACTTCTGATAGCGGTGTCAGGCCAGGCCAGGCTGTGCCTTGCTGAGCCACATTCCTCTGAGCGGTGCCAGGCCTGGCCAAGCCAGGGTGTGCCTTGCTGGGCCACCATCCTTAACTGTAGTTTCTTTAAGTTTTTTTCTAAATTTGGCAGAAACCTCACAGGTTGTGGCTATTACAGCTAGTCAATTTATGTTCCCTTGACCATCAGAATAGTCAATGCCCACCGAGACAGTGCCTGGGAAAAGCAGGGACATTTATGCAGTTGTTTCATTGTTTCAGTTACAATATGGGAATTGTTAGAGATTCCTGATCCCCATCCTAGGCCCTGACCTCCGCTCCCAGGCGTTTCATCAATGACTGTTTCAGACCAGGGTCACTGTAGGCTTTGATTATCGTCTGTGGCAGATACAAACTGCCCATGGTTCCTGTCCATCATTCTCTGTAGAAATAGCCTGAAAATAGTTGGAATCCACGAGAACTGTCCCATCTGACCAAATATCTGGCAGAAATGCAGCAGGAATCTGGAGAGGAGCAATAGAGGTTCTACCTCATGTGTAGTCGATTTTAAACATTAACTGCTGGCCCCACGCTTCCCCCCCCACTGCCCCAACTCCCCCCAGCCAACCCCTGAATTCCAAACTTCCAAACGGGAAAGCTTGGCTAAAAATGAATCACAGGTATTGTCCGTGTAGCAACCCTTCGTCAATTGTAGAGCCTCTTGTTTTAATCTGAGATTCCAGCTGATTGAGTAATAGCAAGTGGAGATGGTCCTATTCACAACTCATTGGCCCAAAGCAAGAGGGACGTGGACGGGACCTGACACACCGACAAGAGCCCAACTCACCTGAGTTCTTTGGCACAATGTAGAGCTTTTTCGATCTAACCCTTGAGCCCCCAGCTGTTGCTTCCACCCAGAAGGTCAGGTTCTTTTCCAGGTAAAAGTTGTTGCGGGGCACGATGTACCAACTTTCATTCCCAGCCAGGAAGGACCTGTGTTTCTTGCACGTGTCGCAACTGAAAAAATAAAAGAGTGAAAACCTCAGAACAGGAAAAAGGCGAAGTGGGAAAATGACCCAAGCTCCAGCATCTTAAGTCAGGTTTTGATCAGGAATCTCTTTTGTTGACCCTGGAACAATCAGTATAAGGTGGGCGGAAACAATTTGCCCGTATCCCGTTTCTCTGGCGTTTTCTCTAATCGACCGGTAACTAATTGGGCAGGGGGCGTGGGAGGCGGTGACTTATTGCCGCTGAACTAGTAATCCCGAGACTCAGGCTAATGGGGACCCGGGTTCGAATCCCAGCACTGCAGATAGTGAAATTTGAATTCAATAAGAATCTGGATTTGAAAATCTAACGATGACTATGAAACTATTGTCGATTGTCGTAAAAACCCATCTGGTTCATTAAGAACATAAGAACATTAGAACTAGGAACAGGAGTAGGCCATTTGGCCCCTCGAGCCTGCTCCACCATTTAATGAGATCATGGCTGATCTTTGTGGACTAAGCTCCACTCTCCGGCCCGTGCACCATATCCCCGAATCCCTTTATTCTTTAGAAAGGCATCTATCTTTTTCTTAAAAACTTTTAAAGAAGGAGCCTCAACTGCTTCACTGGGCAAGGAATTCCAGAGATTCACACCCCTTTGGGTGAAGAAGTTCCTCCTACACTCCGTCCTAAATCTACCTCCCCTTATTTTGAGGCTATGCCCCCTAGTTCTGCTTTCCCCGACCAGTGGAAACAACCTGCCCGCATCTATCCTATCTATTCCCTTCATAATTTTATATGTCTCAATAAGATCCCCCCGCATCCTTCTAAACTCCAATGAGTACAGTCCCAGTCTACTCAACTTCTCGTCATAATCTAATCCCCTCAACTCTGGGATCAACCTAGTGAATCTCCTCTGCACTCCCTCCAGTGCCAATATGTCCTTTCTCAGGTAAGGAGACCAAAACTGAACACAATACTCCAGATGCGGCCTCACCAACATCCTATACAATTGCAGCATAACCTCACTAGTCTTGAACTCCATCCCTCGAGCAATGAAAGACAAAACTCGATTAGCCTTCTTAATCACCTGTTGCACCTGCACACCAACTTTTTGCGACTCGTGCACCAGCACACCCAGGTCCCTCTGCACAGCAGCATGTTTTGTCATCTTACCGTTTAAATAATAATCCATTCTGCTGTTATTCCTCCCAAAATGGATAGCCTCACACTTGGCAACATTGAATTCCATCTGCCAGACCCTAGCCCATTCACCTAACCTATCCAAATCCTTCTGCAGACTTCCGGTATCCTCTGCACTTTTTGCTTTACCACTCATCTTAGTCTTCAAACTTTGACACATTGCACTTGGTCCCCAACTCCAAATCGTCTATGTAAATTGTGAACAACTGCGGGCCCAACACTGATCCTTGAGGGACCCCACTAGTTACAGGTTGCCAACCAGAGAAACACCCATTTATCCCCACTCTCTGCTTTCTGTTAGTTAACCAATCCTCTACCCATGCTACCACTTTACCCTCAATGCCATGCATCTTTAGTTTATGCAGCAACCTTTTGTGTGGCACCTTGTCAAACGCTTTCTGGAAATCCAGATATACCACATCCATTGGCTCCCCGTTATCTACTGCACTGGTAACGTCCTCAAAAAATTCTACCAAATTAGTCAGACACGACCTACCCTTGGTGAACCCATGCTGCGTCTGCCCAATGGGACAATTTCCCTCCAGGTGCCCCGCTATTTCCTCCTTAATGATAGATTCCAGCATTTTCCCTACAACCGAAGTTAAGCTTACCGGCCTATAATTACCCGCTTTCTGCCGACCTCCTTTTTTAAACAGTGGTGTCACGTTTGCTACTTTCCAATCCTCTGGGACCACCCCAGAGTCTAGTGAATTTTGATAAATTATCACTAGTGCGTTTACAATTTCCCTAGCCATCTCTTTTAACACTCTGGGATGCATCCCATCAGGGCCAGGAGACTTGTCTACCTTTAGCCCCATTAGCTTGCCCAATACTGCCTCCTTAGTGATTACAATCATCTCAAGGTTCTCACCTATCATATCTTTATTTCCATCAGTCACTGGCATGTTATTTGTGTCCTCCACTGTGAAGACTGACCCAAAAAACCTGTTCAGCTCCTCAGCCATTTCCCCGTCTCCTATTATTAAATCTCCCTTCTCATCTTCCAAAGGACCAATATTGACCTTAGCCACTCTTTTTTGTCTTATATATTTGTAGAAGCTTTTACTATCTGCTTTTATGTTCTGAGCCAGTTTACTTTCATAGTCTACCTTACTCTTCTTTATGGCTTTTTTAGTAGCTTTCTGTTGTCTCCTAAAGAACTTCCCAGTCCTCTAGTCTCCCACTAATTTTTGCCACTTTGTATGTTTTTTCCTTCAATTTGATACTCTTCCTCACCTCCTTAGATATCCACGGGCGATTTTTCCCCTTTCTACCGTCTTTCTTTTTTGTCGGTATGAACCTTTTCTGAACATTGTGAAAGATCGCTCGGAAGGTTTTCCACTGTTCCTCAAATGCTTCACCATGAAGTCTTTGCTCCCAGTCTACCTTAGCTAGTTCTTCTCTCATCCCATTGTAATCGCCTTTGTTTAAGCACAAAACACTAGTGTTTGATTTTACCTTGTCATCCTCCAACTGTATTTTAAATTCCACCATATTGTGGTCGCTCCTTCCAAGAGGATCCCGAACTATGAGATCATTAATCAATCCTGCCTCATTACACAGGACCAGATCTAGGACCGCTTGTTCCCTTGTAGGTTCCATTACATACTGTTCCAGGAAATTATCCCGGGCACATTCTATAAACTCCTCCTCAAGGCTGCCTTTACCAACCTGGTTAAACCAATCGATATGCAGATTAAAATCTCCCATGATAACCGCTGTACGATTTCTACATGCATCCGTTATTTCTTTGCTTGTTGCCTGCCCTACCATCCTGTTACTATTTGGTGGCCTATAGACTACTCCTATCAGTGTCCTTTTCGCCTTACTATTCCTGATTTCCACCCAAATTGATTCAACCTTGTCCTCCATAGCACCAATATCATCCCTTACTATTGCCCGGATGCCATCCTTAAACAACAAAGCTACACCACCGCCCTTACCGTCCATTCTATCCTTTCGTATAGTCTGATACCCTTGGATATTTAACTCCCAGTCGTGACCATCTTTTAACCATGTTTCAGTCATGGCCACTAAATCATAGTCATTCACGATGATTTGCTCCATCAACTCATTTACCTTATTTTGTATACTACGAGCATTCAGGTAAAGTACACTTATGCTGTTTTTTATGTCTTTGTTATGAATCCTAACACCTTGATCAGTAACTTTTCTCAATTTATTTTTCCTCTTACCCTTTCTCCTAATTTTCCTTGTCTTTGAACCCATATCTCTACATAATAACCTGTCACGTAGCCTGCTGCCTTGATCTCCATTAACCATTATACTGTCCATAGCTTTACATTTCCCTTCCCCCCATTACCGTCCATTACCGTCCCTTAGGGAAGGAAATCCACCATCCTTACCTGGTCTGGCCTGTATGTGACTCCAGACCCACAGCAATATAGTTGATTCTTAAATACCTCTGAAATATCACTCCAAAGCCTCAAAGGAATGGAACTAGATGGTCCACCCAGCATCGACCTAGGCACCGGCAATGACAACAGCAACCTCAGCCCTGTTGACCCTTGTGTCAAAATTGGGAGAGCTGTCACACACATTAGTCAAGCAACAGCCTGGCAAAGTCATCCTCAAGGAATCATACCTTACTGACCACGTCCTATATACCGCCCTCCATCCAGAAGTGGCAGTACAGTGGTATACAGCCAGGAGAGAGTTTCCCTGTGAGTCCTCAGCATTGACTCCGGACCCCATGAAGTCTCATGGCACCAGGGCAAACATGGGCAATTAAACCTACTGATTTCCACTAACCACCCATCCTCAGCTGATGAATCAGCACTCCTCTATGTGGAAAATTACTTGGAGGAAACACTGATGGTGACAAGGGTGCAGAATGAACCTGGGGTAGGGGTCTTCAATGTACATTACCAAGAGTGGCTCAGTAGCATCATTATCGACCTAGCTTGACAAGTCCTAAAGGAAATAGCTACTTGTCTGCAGCAGGTGGTGAGGGAACCAACATACTTGACCTCATTCTCACTAATAGCGCTATCAAGCGACAATTGCTTTGCAATAACCGCCAGGGCTCCATACCTCGTTACAGCCTTCATTCAAACATGGACGAAAGAGCTGAACTCCAGAGGTGAGGTGAGGTGAGAGTGACTGTTCCTCACGTCAAGGTTGCATTTGACCGGGTATGGCATCAAGGACCAAAACTGGAGCCTATGGGAATCAGGGCTAAACTCTCACTGGTTGGAATCATACTTCGCACAAAGGAAGATGGTTGTGGTGGTTAGAAGTCAATCATCTCAGTTCCAGGACATCAGTGCAGGAGTTCCTCAGGGGAGTGTCCTAGGCTCAGCCATCTTCAGATGCTTCATCAACAAGTGGCTTCCATCGTAAGGTCAGAAGTGGAGATGTTCGCTGATGACTGCACAATGTTCAGTACCATCTGTGACTTCTCAGATACTGAGGCAGTCCACGTGCAAATGCAGCAAGACATGGGCTGAGAAGTGGCAAGTAACATTAATGCCACACAAGTACCAGGCAATGACCACCTCCTACAAGAGAGAATCAGACAATTGCCCCTTGACATTCAATAGCATTGCCTTCACTGAACTTCTCACTATCAACATCCTGGGGGTTACCATTGACCAGAAACGTATCTAAACATTGAGGCTATTAGAGCAGGACCGAGGCTAGGAATCCTGCGGCACGTAACTCACCTCTTGACTCCCCAAAGCCTGTCCATCATCTCCACGACACAAATCACGAATGTAATGGAATACTCTCCACTTGCCTGGATGAGAGCAGCTCCAACAGCACTTGAGAATCTCGACACCAGCCAGGCCAAAGCAGCCTGTTTGATTGGTACCCGATCCGCAAAGATTCACCCGCTCCACCACCGATGCACAGTGGCAGCCGTGTGTACCATCTACAAGCTGCGCTGCAGAAACTCACCGAGGCTCCTTGGACAGCACCTTCCAAACCCGGGACCTCTACCACCTAGAAGGGGTGGTACAGTGGTTACCACTGCTGCCCCACAGCTCCAGGGCCCCGGGTTCAATTCCGGCCTTGGTGACTCTCTGTGTGGAGTTTGTTCTCCCTGTGTCTGCGTGGGTTTCCTCCGGGTACTCCGGTTTCCTCCCACAATCCAAAAATGCGCAGGTTAGGTGGTTTGGCCATGCTAAAAATTGCCCCTTGGTGTCCACTGATATGCAGGTTAGGTGAGGTTATGGGGATAGGATGGAGAAGTGGGCCTAGGTAGGGTGCTCTTTCAGAGGATTGATGCTGATTCGATGGGCTGAATGGCCTCCTTCTACACTGTAGGGATTCTATGGACAAGGACAGCAAGGCACTTGGAAACTTCCCCTCCATCCTGTCTTGGAAATATATCGGCATTCTTTTACTGTTGCTGGGTCAAAATCCTAGAACTTCCGCCCTAACAGCACTGTGGGTGTACCTACACCACATAATTCAGGAAGGCAGCTCAACACCACCTTCTCAAGGGCAGTTAGGGGTTGGCAATAAATGATGACGTAGCCAGTGGTGCGCACATCCCTTGAATGAATAAAGACAAATCCAAGGGAAGCTATTGGTATCTCTCCATGTTATTCAGCTACAGAATCCACAACCGGCCAGTCAGTCTTATCCCTGGGAATCATTCACTCTTTCGCTGGGCTCAAGTGAAGAGTTCCTGAGTTGGGGATCCAGCAGTTTGGGATTGATTTCTACTCTCAGATTCTGGTCCCGAGCAGAGGTTTGCGCCTCCCCTCGGACACAGAGGAACATAGAGAATAGGGACAGGAGGAGGCCATTCGCCCCTTCCAGCCATTCAACAGCCCGCAGTGTCTTCAGTGGTAGAGAATTCCACAGGTTCATCACCCTCTGAGTCGAGAGGTTTCTCCTCATCTCAGTCCTCAATGGCCTGTCCCATATCCTCAAGACTGTGGCCCCTTGTTCTAGACCCCCCAGTCAGGCGAATGCCTGCATCCAGTCTGGCCACCCCTGTCAGAATGTTATGCCTTTCAATTAGATCCCCTCTCATTCATCTAAATTCCAGCAAGTTCAAGCCCAGTTGACACAATCCCTCCTCTGTGCCCCTCACCTCTTGCCCTCTAGGCCGAACCTCTGCCTCCTCTGACCACCCCTTCCTACCTCCCACATCTCTCTACCCCCGGGCCCCCGCCCCCAGCATCCGACTGTCCCAATCTGCTGCAGCTGCAAATAGCGCATTTAAAAAAAGACTGCACTGCATCCAATTGCACCTATTTTACACCCAATTTACACCAATCCCAACTCCAATGGGTGTGTAAATGAGATGATTCGGGAAACCCTCGCGCAGCGCAGTCACATCATTGTAACTTTCTTTGGGACAGTCTCCCTTTTCCACTTTTTAACTCTGTTCCGTGTCACTGTGACCCGTGTCTCGCCACTATCGCCGCTGACCCATGTATCACTGACCAGTAGCTCAGTTTGTTCTGCACCAACTCCATCCCCGCAGACCACGTGCAGTGAAGTGGCTCAGCGTCACTGCTCCCCTCTCGGTAACACCCCAATACGAATGGTTCCACTGAGGACCCTGCAACAGTAACATGAGTGAATTAAAAGTGAGAGCAGTGAGGAGAGATTGAGTGTATGTACAATGTAATCATACCTTCACCGCACTGATCCTTAAATAGCGATAAACTGGTTCCGTTTATACACTGCTGAAACCGATGCAGCTGGTGCATGGGGGGTTTTGTTCCACACTCACCTCAGATTCACAATGCCTGGGGTTCAATCCCATTGTCAGAGACTTGATGTGGCTGACACTGTCAGAGGGTCAGTGCTGAGGGAGTGCTGCACTGTCAGAGGGTCAGTACTGAGGGAGTGCTGCACTGTCAGAGAGTCAGTACTGAGGGAGTGCTGCACTGTCAGAGGGTCAGTACTGAGGGAGTGCTGCACTGTCAGAGGGTCAGTACTGAGGGAGCGCTGCACTGTCAGAGGGTCAGTATTGAGGGAGTGCTGCACTGTCAGAGGGTCAGTACTGAGGGAGTGCTGCACTGTCAGAGGGTCAGTACTGAGGGAGCGCTGCACTGTCAGAGGGTCAGTACTGAGGGAGCGCTGCACTGTCAGAGGGTCAGTATTGAGGGAGTGCTGCCCTGTCAGAGGGTCAGTACTGAGGGAGTGCTGCACTGTCAGAGGGTCAGTACTGAGGGAGCGCTGGACTGTCAGAGGGCCAGTACTGAGGGAGCGCTGCACTGTCAGAGGGTCAGTACTGAGGGAGTGCTGCACTGTCAGAGGGTCAGTGCTGAGGGAGAGCTGCATTATCGGTGGGTCAGTATTGAGGGAGTGCATCACTGTCAGAGGGTCAGTATTGAGGGAGTGCTGCATTGTCAGAGGGTCAGTGCTGAGGGAGTGCTGCACTGTCAGAGGGTCAGTACTGAGGGAGTGCTGCATTGTCAGAGGGTCAGTACTGAGGGAGTGCTGCATTGTCAGAGGGTCAGTACTGAGGGAGTGCTGCATTGTCAGAGGGTCAGTACTGAGGGAGTGCTGCATTGTCAGAGGGTCAGTACTGAGGGAGTGCTGCATTGTCAGAGGGTCAGTGCTGAGGGAGTGCTGCATTGTCAGAGGGTCAGTGCTGAGGGATTGCTGCACTGTCAGAGGATCAGTACTGAGAGAGTGCTGCACTGTCAGAGGATCAGTACTGAGGGAGCGCTGCACTGTTAGAGGGTCAGTACTGAGGGAGTGCTGCACTGTCAGAGGGTCAGTACTGAGGGAGTGCTCCACTGTCAGAGGATCAGTACTGAGAGAGTGCTGCACTGTCAGAGGATCAGTACTGAGGGAGCGCTGCACTGTTAGAGGGTCAGTACTGAGGGAGTGCTGCACTGTCAGAGGGTCAGTACTGAGGGAGTGCTCCACTGTCAGATGGTCAGTACTGAGAGTGCTGCACTGCCAGAGGGTCAGTACTGAGGGAGTGCTGCACTGTTAGAGGGTCAGTACTGAGGGAGAGCTGCACTGTCAGAGGATCAGTGCAGAGGGGCGCTGGACTGTCAGAGGGCCAGTACTGAGGGAGTGCTGCACTGTCAGAAGGTCAGTACTGAGGGAGCGCTGCACTGTCAGAGGGCCAGTACTGAGGCAGCGCTGCACTGTCAGAGGGTCAGTACTGAGGCAGTGCTGCACTGTCGGAGGGTCAGTACTGAGGCAGCGCTGCACTGTCAGAGGGTCAATACTGAGGGAGTGCTGCACTGTGGAAGGGTCAGTTCTACATTTTTATATTTTTTATAAATTTAGTGTACACATTCATTTTTCCAATTAAGGGGGAATTTTGCGTGGCCAATCAACCTACCTGCACATCTTTGGGTTGTGAGATAAAACCCATGAAAACACGGGGAAAATGTACAAACCTCACAGTGACCCAGAGCCGGGATTTAACCTGGGAAGTCAGCGCCGTGAGGCACCAGTGCTAACCACTGCGCCACTGTGGGATGGTCAGTTCTGAGGGAGTGCTGCATTGTCAGAGGTTTAGATCTGAGCGAGTGCTGTATTGTTGGAAGGTCAGTATTGTGGGAGTGCTGCCCTGTCAGAGCATCAGTACTGAGTGAGCACTGCACTGTCACAAGGTCAGTACTGAGGGAGTGCTGCACTGTCAGAGCGTCAGTACTGAGTGAGCGTTGCACTGTCACAAGGTCAGTACTGAGTGAGCACTGCACTGTCACAAGGTCAGTACTGAGGGAGTGCTGCACTATCAGAGGGTCAATACTGAGGAAGTGCTGCACTGTCAGAAGGTCAGTACTGAGGGAGTGCTGCACTGTCACAAGGTCAGTGCTGAGGGAGTGCTGCACTGTCAGAGGGTCAGTACTGAGTGAGTGCTGCACTGTCACAAGGTCAGTACTGAGGGAGTGCTGCACTGTCAGAGCGTCAGTACTGAGTGAGCGCTGCACTGTCACAAGGTCAGTACTGAGTGAGCACTGCACTGTCACAAGGTCAGTACTGAGGGAGTGCTGCACTGTCAGAGCGTCAGTACTGAGTGAGCGCTGCACTGTCACAAGGTCAGTACTGAGGGAGTGCTGCACTGTCAGAGGGTCAGTACTGAGGGAGCGCTGCACTGTCACAAGGTCAGTGATGAGGGAGTGCTGCACTGTCAGAGGGTCAGTACTGAGTGAGCGCTGCACTGTCACAAGGTCAGACCTGAGGGAGTGCTGCACTGTCACAAGGTCAGTACTGAGTGAGCGCTGCACTGTCACAAGGTCAGTACTGAGGGAGTGCTGTACTGTCGTAGGGTCAGTACTGGGGGAGCATGCACCGTTGAAGGACTAGTACTGAGGGAATGCTGTACTGTCAATGGGTCAATAATAATCTATTCTCCCAGGTGGGAGGAGCCGGAGGCGGAGTCCCCCAGAGTTCCAAGCCTGGTCTTAAAGGTGACATCACCTTACATGATGAGAAGGGTACAGTAATACAATAACTGTTCATCACATAATCTTTATTATTGTCACAAGTAGCCTTACATTAACACTGCAATGAATTTACTGTGAAAAGCCCCTAGTCGCCACACTCTGGCGCCTGTTCGAGTACACTAGGGAGAATTCAGAATGCCAAAAATCACCTAACAGCAGGTCTTTTGGGACTTGTGGGAGGAAACTGGAGCACCCGGAGGAAACCCACGCAGACAGGGGGAGAACGTGCAGACGCATCACAGACAGTGACCTTTACATCACCACACATGATTAAACTATTGACTGATTGAATTGCAGATTGCAAACAAACTTGGTGCTGAGTGCTTATTCAAACATCTGGATGCAGCCAGCACTGTGTTGGACTCAAGCATCAGATCACGGCCCAAAGTTATCAGTTCCTCCTGCCAGTTAAAGCTCGGCTGCAATACAGGAGTGTTGCATTGTGGTTACAGTACTGCCACAAGATGTTCAATAATTTCACACAAGTGGTCACAATCAGTTAATGCATCTCCAAATGCGATATCCTTACAAATGAACATCTAGCCACAGACACGACTCAGTGCACCCACATCACTAACCAGAAACAGTTTTTATCAATTAGGACCTGACATTTATAAGTTCCTCCACAGTCCCACAATCATAGCACTCTTTTCTAGTACGGGCATGATGGGCTGAATGCCCACCTTCTGTGCTAGAACCCTTTCAATGCTTTGACATCTGTAAACCTCCCACCCACATCTCACTGCCCAGAATATTCAACCATGATGACCGCATCGCCCTAAAGGTCGGCAGACTGATAGACCGCTCTCTCTCTCTCCCTCTCTCTCTCTCTCTCTCTCCCTCTCTCTCTCTCTCTCTCTCTCTCTCTCCCTCCCTCTCTCTCCCTCCCCCCCTCTCTCTCCCCCCCTCTCTCTCTCTCTCACACAGCAGCCTCTGGTCCCGTAGTGAACAGGGACAGGGCCGTGGCGGAGACCACGCTGCTCATTATTGGAAAGGCCACACCCGAGACTACGGCCCAGGCTGGGGCTGAAACTGTTCAATGTGGTGCTATTCTTGTGACCAATTTTCCTTTTCTCATCCCGCTCCTTCCACATGCCAAAATCTCTTCTGATTTTCAAGTTCCAGATAGTGTAGGCATGACCTCCCCCTCCCCACTTTCCTGATCACAGCCTGGACCTTTTTATCTTCAGGTGTCCACGACCCTCAGTTGGAGGAACACCAACAAAAGAGTGAGAATAAAGATACCCTGCCCTTGATGTCCTGCCCGCAGACACCAGATACTGGCCGGGAATTCTCCGGATGGCAGGATCCACTGGCAGCGCACCCCCGCAAATGGGTTCCCCGGCGGCGTGGAGACTGAATTCAGCTGCCAGCGAATGGTGCGACGACGATAAACATGTGGCTGGTAGACCTGAGGATTCAGCCCACAAACAGGACTTACCTGTCCCCGCGGTGCTGGGATGGGAGACGGGCATCACGTTGGGGGTGGGGGGGGGGGGGGGAGTGGCATTTTGGAAGAAGTGGGGGCACTTTGGGTGGGTGGTGGGCTGGGAGATGAGGGAGCGGGGATTCATCAGTATGATTCCCTGATATATTCCCACAACCGGGACTGAATCTGGATCGGCTGCCTAATGAATGGAGTCAATCAGTCAATTTAAATAATTATGGCCCTTTTAGTGTGCTTCAGAGGGTCCAGGCTTTATCCCCCACCTGCAGCCCACGTGAGGAGCCTACTAGCTTCATGGACACGGTCTCCCAGCAGCGGCCTGCAGTGGGCGGACGTTGGGGGTACATCGGGATCAGAGGTTCCATCCCCTTTTGATGGGGCCCGTGAATGAAAAACTCCCCCCTCCGAGGGTTTTCCCTTCACTCCGCTGTCCTCGGTCATCCAATATTTTAAAATGACACTGAGATCCTCTGACGGTGCCTCCATGTTGAGACTCTTTCCGCAGTGCCCACCTTGCCCGTGTGGCTGCCAAGGCTTCAGGACCCTTGACTGGGCCGGCAGCTTTGAGATCTCACCTGCTTCAGTAGGAAGGTGCCAGGCTGGCACTGGCAAGATGCCAAGCTGACATTTTTTGTGCAGCAGTGATCGGGCCTGGGCGTGCCCTGTGCAGGTTGGGGGAGGGGGGGGGGGGGTGGGGGGTTGAGCGGGTAATGTCCAGAGCTCGAGAGATTGAGATGCCATTTAGAAATGATGTCCCAATCTCTTCCTGCACTGAGGAGATTTGGCGAGCGGGATTCCTCCGTGCAGGAAATGAGACTAAGAGCAGCCTCGGCCTCGTGTTTCCCGCTGAGGCCCTGTCTGACAAATAAACTGCTGGGGCTCAGGGAAATTAATTGCTCCCTGAACCCCCTTTGTCGCTAGGGTCACTTGTTGAATCCATCTCCTCCTCTTCCCTCTTCCAGCACCTCGCCCACTAAATGTCACACCACACACTGTGGAATTATCATCATCAATCACCTCGCCCACTAGATGTCACACCACACACTGTGGAATTATCATCATCAATCACATCACACTGTAGAATCTTCTTCACCAACCACATCGCACTGTAGAATTTTCACCACCAATCACACTGTAGAATTTGCACCACTAATCACATCGTACTGTATAATTATCATCAGAAGGTACAGAAGTCTGAAGATCCGCACATCCAGACATAGGAACAGCTTCTTCCCCACAGCTACAAGACTCCTCAACGACTCCCCCTTGGACTGCTTTATTCCCTGTAAGAACACTCTTCACGACGTCCTATGCTTCTCTTGCTCTTCTCAAACTTTGTTTGGCCCCTTGTTCCGCACTGTAACCAATCACTGTTTGGGTCGATGTACCATTTGTCAATGTACTCTGTTGATTATTCTTTTTGTCTACTATGTACGTACTGTGTATGTCCCCTCAGCCGCAGAAAAATACTTTTTGTGACAATAAATCAAATTAAATCAAATCAAATCAAACAAATCAATCACATCACACTGTAGAATTTTCACCACCAATCACATCGCACTGTAGAATTATCACCAATAATATCGCACTGTAGAATTTTCACCACCAATCACATCGCACTGTAGAATTATCACCAATCATATTGCACTGTAGAATTTTCACCGCCAATCACATCGCACTGTAGAATTATCACCAATCATATCGCACTGTAGAATTTTCACCACCAATCACATCACACTGTAGAATTATCACCAATCATATTGCACTGTAGAATTTTCACCACCAATCACATCGCACTGTAGAATTATCACCAATCAAATCGTACTGTAGAATTTTCACCACCAATCACATCACACTGTAGAATTATCACCAATCATATTGCACTGTAGAATTTTAACCACCAATCACATCGCACTGTCGAATTATCACCAATCATATTGCACTGTAGAATTTTAACCACCAATCACATTGCACTCTCTTCTCCAAACGTAAAAGCGAGGAACACAATGTCCTGACAAGCAGGCTGCTTGAGATTGAGTCTTCTACTTTAAGGCACATTCCGATTATGGGTCCACGGATCAGAAATAATAAAATAAAATATATGGGAATAAATGAAATAAACAGGAAGGACCCTTACACATGGTAAAGGAGAAGGAGCGAACCAGAGCAGGTAATTAACTGGGTGAAAGCCAACTTTAATGAGATGAGAATGCACCGAGCGGAATCAAATATTGGAGGAAAAGACGGTTGCTGAACAACGGTCTATCTTCAAAGAGATTTTGCAGGAAATGGCAAGGTATATTCCCGTGAAGGGGAAAGGTAGGACAAATAAATCTAGAATGTCCTGGATGACAAGCGTGATAGAGGTGAAGATGAAAAGGAAGAAGTTTGCGTGTGACAGGTGTCAGGTAGAAAATACATTGGAAAATCAGGCTGAATATAGAAGGACCAGAGGGGAAGTGGGAAAACTAATCAGAAAGACAATGAGGGAGCATGAAAAGAGACTGGCAGCTAACGTAAAGGGGTTTCCAAAACCGAAGGTTTTCAATAAGCTTATCAATAGTAAAAAGGTGGTAAAAGAAAGAATAGGGCTGATTAGCGAGAAAGAAAAGGAGACTTGCGTAAAGAGGCAGCAGCAGAAGTATTAAATGAATATTTTGCATCAGTCTTTACAAAGGGAGAGGATGCTACCCAGGCCGAGATCAGAGTGGAGCTCACTGGTACACTCGAGGAATTCACAATTGAGAAGGAGGAGGGAGGTGGTGCTAGAAAGGTTATCTTTACTCAAAATTATTTCAATTTACGGGGGTACGCGGCCAGGGACTTTTACATGGGGGACAAACTAGCGACACGGAGTGAATTGACGGTAGACCTATAACTCCGGACAGGACCCCTCCAGGTAAAGCACTTTCTCCGCAAGGAGGTAGGAGGATACCCCAGGGCCCCGGAGATCACATTACTAGAGGACCTGATAAACACGGACAGTAAGGAAGGGGGAAACTGCCGGAAAACCTACTGACAGCTACTGGACAGGGCGAGACTGCCACTGGATGAAAATGGGGAGATGAACTGGGGACAGAAAAGAACTGGGGATTCTGTAGCGAAGCACTGAGCAGGGCCAACTCCACCTCCTCCTGCGCAAGGCTCAGCCCATGCAGTTCAAGGTGGTGCACAGAGTGCAGCTGACCAGAACCTGAATGAGCAGGCTTTTCCCGGAGGTGGAAGATAAATGTGAGCGGTGCCAGAGGGGCCCGGCCAACCACACCCACATGTTCTGGGCTTGTCCCAAAGTTGCTGGGTTCTGGACAGTCTTCTTCGAGGCAATGTCCAAGGTTGTGGGGGTGAGGGTGGAGCCGTGCCTGAGAATGGCAATCATTGGGGCATCGGAACAGCCAGAGCTACACATGGGGAAGAGGGCCGACGGCCCAGCTTTCCCTTCCCTAATCGGAGAATCCTGCTTGGCTGGCAATCAGCAGCACCACCCACAGCTGCAGGCTGGCTGGCTGACCTGGGGGGGGGGGGGGGGGAAGGGGGCAGAAGTGAGACCCATGCAGACACGGGGAGAATTCCACATTTTTATTTAATTCAAATTCCACCACCTGCCTTGGTGGGATTCAAACCTTGGTTCTCAGAACATTACCCAGGGTCTCTGGATTTTGAGTCCAGAGATAGTACCATGGTGCCACTGCCTCCCCTACAACTGATGAAGATACCAGGACCAGATGAGATGCAGCCAAGGAGACAAGGAAGTGAAAAGGAAATTTCAGGGGCAGTGCTGATAATCTTCCTTAGACACACAAGTGACTTGTGAGCAAAATTCTAGCTCATGGAATAAAAATGAAAGTAAGCACTTTGATAAGAAACTGGCTGAGTGACAGGAAACAGAGAGGAGCGATAGTAGTTGTTTAGATTGGAGGAAGGTTTGTAGTGGAATTTCCCAGGGGTCAGTGTTGGGACGCTCCTCTTCCTGGTATGTATTAATGACCGAGACTGTGGTTTTCAGGGCGTGAGCTCAAAATTTGCAGACGGTATGAAGATTGGAAACATTTTCAGCTGTGATGAGAATAATCTTTTGTTTTAAAAATGTTTTTATTCTCCATTTTCACATTTTCCTTCAAAATTTACACCCCACCCACAGACAGTAAATGGTAACAAATACAAAATCAATCCCCTTAACAATACCAACGATCCCATCCTCCCACCACCCCAAACAACGGCCCACCTGTCAATATATGCATCCAATAAAACAAACCCTCCCATGGTGGAAACAAAAAACAAAGGAGAAAAAGAAAAAGGTGTCCGGGACCGCCCATGCTCACCATTGACCGATAGATTCCACTCCCCCTCCCACCCCTACACTCAATGCCATCCAACCTCTGAAAGAGTACCGTACATGATACCCAAGAGTTGTAAACACCTCCCCCCCCTCTCTAACTCCTCCCATCCACTGCCTCCTGTAAAACTCCTCCCCCCAACCTCGGTTCCTTCCCCCCAACTTTCCACCCCGGCTAGACCACTCGGACCCTGTTCTACCAGGCTCCGATGGCCGCAGCCCCTCCCCCCCACCTGACTCCCGTTCACTGGCCGGCTTAAACCGGCCAGCGTGGAGGCCCCCGCCCGTGTCCCTTTCCCCCTTGCCCGGCCCTAGGAAAGCCCAGAAATCTCCTTTTAGCACACAAACCCCGCATATCCACCTACACCCCAAAGAGCCCTCATTTCGAGTGAAAGTCCCATCACTTCCCTTGTCCAAATATATATGGGCTCCTTTCGCCCATACACCCGCGCGCAGTGAAACAAGGAAAGAAGAAAATACAGTCAGTCATGAGGTCACATCGACACATGGCCATTTCTCAGTTCTGCCACAGTCCTTCTGCCTTCGCAAACTCCTCCGCTGCTTCCGCCGTTCCAAAATAAAAGTCCTTGAGCTTGTAAGTCACCCTCAGCTTCGCTGGATATACAATGCCGCACTGCACCTTGCTAATGTACAGTGCCCTCTTCACCCGGTTGAAGGCAGCCCGCCTCCTTGCCAACTCCACTGTAAAGTCCTGGTATACACGGATACCAGCTCCAGCCCTCTGCACCACCCGCTTCTGCTTAGCCCAGCATAGGACCTTCTCCTTCACCCTGTACCTATGGAAGCACAGAGTCACTGCCCTTGGCGGCTCACTCGCCTTTGGTATAGGCCTCCACGACCCGTGAGCCCGATCCAGTTCATATCGGGAGGGATCCTCCCCCTCCCCCAATAGTTTCGCCAGCATCGCGGCAAAATACTCAGTCGGCCTCAGTTCTTCAACTCCTTCGGGCAGCCCCACAATCCTCAAATTCTGTCGCCTGGATCTGTTTTCCAGGTCTTCCATTTTTCCTCGCAGATCCTTGTTAATCTCCATCGCCTTCCGCATCTCCTTCCCCATCAAGGTAAGTTGATCACCGTGCTGCAATAACGTCTCCTCCACTTCCTTCAGCGCCTCCCCTTGCTCCCACACCTCCGCTACTGTGCCCGCCACCGCCGTCTTCACCGGGGAAATCGCCTCCTCCACCAACACACTCAAAACCTCCCTCATCTACTTCCTCATTGTCTCCATGTATTTTGCAAACTGCCTTTCGAATTCCGCAGCCATTACCTTAGTTATTTCTTCAGCCGTAAGCAATGCGGCCTCCCCTGGTGCTCCAGCCTCCATTTTCCTTGGTGACCCCGTGGTGACCTTTCCACTCCC
Organism: Scyliorhinus torazame; assembly: GCF_047496885.1. Classification (NCBI taxonomy): domain Eukaryota; kingdom Metazoa; phylum Chordata; class Chondrichthyes; order Carcharhiniformes; family Scyliorhinidae; genus Scyliorhinus; species Scyliorhinus torazame. The sequence goes on from NC_092724.1 coordinate 27,241,108, forward strand.
CGGCGGACCTTCAGCTGTTTTTTTTATGGCCTTTTTTTGCTCACCCTCGACATTCTTCTTTACTGTGCCTTCACTGTGCCTCCTCTGTGCCTTCTCCCTGCTTTATCCGCCTCTGTGGACCCTGGGACCGGGCTTAAAGCCCCGAAAATGCCATTCCTGAACGGGAGCCCTCCATTGTGCAGCTGCCTCCCGCCCGCCGTCACCGGAAGAAGCCTGATGAGAATAATCTTGAACTTCAAAAGATAAATCTGTTGGTGGATTGGGCAGACAAGTGGCAGACAAAGTTCTATGCGGGGAAGTGTAAGGTGAATCAATTTGGCAGCAAGACTGTGGAGAAACAGCATACAATAGAGAAACTCTATAGGGGGTGCAGGAATAGAGGGACCTCAGTGTGTATGTACGTAAATCATTGAAGATTACAGGGCATGTTGAGAGCGCGTTTAATAAAGAATATTGCAGACTATGTTTCATTAATAGGGACATTGAGTACAAGAGAAAGGAGGTCATGTTGAACTTGTAGAAGACACTACTAGTTAGGCCACTTCTGGAGCACTGTGACCAGTTCTGGGCACCATACTTGAGGAAGGATGTGAAGACATTGGGCAGAGAACAGAGGATATTCCTGAGAATTATTCCAGGAATAAAGAACTGTAGCTATGAGATTGAAGAGATTGGGTCTGTTTTCCTTGGAAAGAAGAAGTCTGAGAGGAGACTTGATCAAGGTATTCAAGACCCTGAGGGGGATAGACAGGATAAATAGGGAGAAACTCTTTCCACTCGAGAGGTGATCAAGTGCGAGAGGACGCAGGTTCAAAATAAAGGGCAAAAAGGAGTCAAAGTGATGTGAGGGGAAAATGTTTTCACCCAGAAGAAGGTTGGAGTCTGGAGCGAAGTTCCTGAGAGGGCAGGTTCGATGGAGGTATTCAAAAGAGAATTGGATTGCTATCTGAATAGAAAGAATGTGAAAGGTTACGGGGCTAAGGCACGGGAGTGGGACTTAGATGGAATGCTCTTTTAGAGAGCTAGTGCAGACCCATAAGACATAGGAGCAGAATTAGGCCACTTGGCCCATCGAGTCTGAGATTCACCACCCTCTGGCTGAAAAGATTCCTCCTCATCTCTGTTTTAAAGGATCATCCCTTTAACCTGAGATGGTGTCCTCTGGTTCTAGTTTTTCCTACAAGTGGGAACATCCTCTCCACATCCACTCTATCCAGGCCTTGCAGTATCTTGTATGTTTCAATAAGATCCCCTCTCATCCTTCTAAACTCTAATGAGTACAGACCCAGAGTCCTCAACCGTTCCTCATACGACAAGTTCTTCATTCCAGGGATCATTCTTGTGAACCTCCTCTGGACCCTTAGATATGGGGCCCAAAACTGCTCACAATACTCCAAATGGGGTCTGACCAGAGCCTTATACAGCCTCAGAAGTACATCCCTGGTCTTGTATTCTAGCCCTCTTGACATGAATGCTAACATTGCATTTGCCTTCTTAACTGCCGACTATACCTGCGCATTAACCTTAAGAGAATCGTGAACAAGGAAAGTCCCTTTGTGCTTCTGCTTTCCGAAGCATTTCCCTATTTAGTAAATAGTCTATGCCTAGATTCCTCCTTCCAAATGCATACCTCACACTTTTCCACATTGTATTTCATTTGCCACATCATTGCCCACTCTCCTGGCCTGTCCAAGTCCTTCTGCAGCCCCCTTGCTTCCTCAATACTACCTGTCGCTCTACAGATCTTTTTATCATCTGCAAACTTAGCAACAGTGCCTTCAGTTCCTTCTTCCAGATCATTAATGTATATTGCAAAAAGTTGTGGTCCCAGCACAGACCCCTGAGGCACACCACTAGTCACCGGCTGCCATCCTGAAAAAGACCCCTTTATCCCCACTCTTTGCCTTCTGCCAGTCAGCCAATCCTCTATCCATGCCAGGATCTTACCCAGAACACCATGAGCTCTTAACTTATTTAACAGTCTCCTATGCGGTACCTTGTCAAAGGCCTTCTGGAAATCTAAATAGATCACGTCCACTGATTCTCCTTTGTCTAACTTGCTTGTTACCTCCGCAAAGACGTCTAACAGATTTGTCAGACATGACCTCCCTTTGACAAAGCCATGCTGACTCAGTTCTATTTTATCATGCACTTCCAAGTGCTTCGCGATCTCATCTTTAATAACAGACTCTAAAGTCTTACCAATGACCGAAGTCAGGCTACCCGGCCTAAATTTCCCGTCATCTGCCTTCCTCCCTTCTTAAACAGTGGTGTTACATTCGCCACTTTCCAGTCCTCTGGGACCCTCCCTGCCTCCAGTGATTCCTGAAAGATCTACTTGCACTCAGACTTCATCTTCTCCCCCCTCATTACTTTTTTAGTTGTCCGCTGCTCGCTTTTAAAGGCTTCCCAATCCTCTGGTTTCCCACTAAATCTCGCCACTTTGTATGCTTTTTCCTTAGCCATTATGCTGTCCTTGACATCCCTTGTCAGCCATGGCTGCCTTGTCCTCCCCTTAGCATGTTTCCTCCTCCTTGGGATGAATTTCTGTTGTGCCTCCCTAATAACCCCCAAAAGCTCCTGCCATTGCTGTTCCAGTGTCTTCCCTGCTAGGCTCCTTTTCCAATCAACTCTGGCCAGCTCCTCCCTCATGTCTTTGTAGTTACCCTTATTTAATTGTAATACCGTTACATCTGATTGCAGCTTCTCCCTCTCAAACTGCAGGGTAAATTCTAGCATATTGTGGTCACTGCTCCCTAAGGGTTCCTTCACCTTAAGTTCCCTAATCAAGTCTGTCTCATTACACATCACCAAATCCAGAATTGCCTGTTCCCTTGTAGGCGCTGTCACAAGCTGCTCAAAAAAAACATCTCTTAGATATTCCATAAATTCCATTTCTTGGGATCCACTACCAACCTGATTTTCCCAGTCCACCTGCATATTGAAGTCCCCCATGATTATTGTAATATTGCCTTTTTTACATACCTTTTCTATCTCCTGATTTATTTTCTGTCCCACATCCTGACTACTGCTCGGGGGCCTGTACATTACTCCCATCAGGGTCTTTTTACCTTTGCGATTCCTCAACTCTACCCACAGAGATTCTATGCCTTCTGATCCTATATCGCTCCTTGCTATCGATTTAACTTAATTCCTTACTAACAATGTAACCCCGCCCCCTTTGCCCATCTGTCTGTCCTTTCGATAGGACATGTATCCTTGGATATTTAGATCCCAGTCCTGATCCCCTTGCAGCCACGTCTCTGTGACGTCCACAACATCGTACCGGCCAATTTCAATGTGCACACAAGCTCATTTACCTTGTTCCGTATACTGCGCGCATTTAGGTACAACACCCTCAATCCTGCATTGGCCACCTCCCTTTTCACACTCTCCTCAGTCACAGTACCCTGTACTGTAGCCCTTTTTGATTTTTGACTATGGCTTCTCTGCCTTACACTTTCCCCCTTACTGCTTTTTGTTTCTGGCCCCGTTTTACTTCCCTCCGACTTCCTACACTGGATCCCACCCCCTTGCCACATGAGTTTAAACCCTCCCCAACAGCTCTAGCAAACACCCCCCCCCTAGGACATCAGTTCCAGTCCTGCCCAGGTGCAGGCCGTCCGGTTTGTACTGGTCCCACCTCCCCGAGAACTGGTTCCAATGCCCCAGGAATTTGAATCCCTCCTTCTTGCACCATCACTCGAGCCACGCATTGATCCTATCTATCCTAACATTCCTACTCTGACTAGCTCGTGGCACTGGTAGCAATCCTGAGATTACTACCTTTGAGGTCCTACTTTTTAGTTTAACTCCTAACTCCCTGAATTCAGCTTGTAGGACCTCATCCCATTTTTTTCCTATATCGTTGGTGCCTATGTGCACCACGACAGCTGGCTGTTCACCCTCCCTCCCCAGAATGTCCTGCAGCCGCTCCGAGACATCAATGACCCTTGCACCAGGGAGGTAACATACCATCCTGGAGTCTCGATTGCGTCCGCAGAACCGCCTGTCTATTCCCCTTACAATTGAGTCCCCTATCACTATAGCCCTGCCATTCTTCTTCCTGCCCTGCTGCACAGCAGAGCCAGCCACGGTGCCATGAACCTGGCTGCTGCTGCCTTCCCCGGGTGAGTCATCTCCCTCAACAGTATCCAAAGCGGTATATCTGTTTTACAGGGAGATGACCGCAGGGGACACCTGCACTGCCTTCCTACTCTTGCTCTGTCTTTTGGTCACCCATTTTCTATCTCCCTCAGTAACATTCACTTGTGGTGTGACCAACTCGCTAAACGTGCTATCCACGACGTCCTCAGCATCGCGGATGCTCCAAAGTGAGTCCATCCGCAGCTCCAGAGCCGTCAAGCGGTCTAACAGGAACTGCAACTGGACACACTTCTTGCACGTGAAGGAGCCAGGGACAGCGGACGTGTCCCTGAGCTCCCACATCGCACACGAGGAGCATGACACAAGTCTGGGATCTCCTGCCATGTCTTAAACCTTAGATTAACTTATACAACTACAATTCCAAAAAACAAAAGAAAAAATAAATAAATATACAAATGAAAAGACAAACTACTTGCCAATCACTTACCAGGGATAAAAAGCACCTCCTCCCAATGGGCTGGATGGCCTCCTTCTGCCCTGTAAAGATGCTGTGATTCGGTGAAGTTGGCATCTCGCACAATTCACGACAAAAAGTGCGCGTGGGCGAGGAATGGGCGCCACCTTTATCCCCAAGAAGCGTCGGCAGCCCGGACAACAGGCGGCCCGTTTAGTGCCCCAAGTCTGGATCTTGTTGTGCACAAATTGACTTCTCTGTTTCCAACAACAGTGACTACACTCCAAAAATATTTAATTGTCTGTAAGAAGCTTTAGCCCATCCCAAGGATCTCTTATATAAATATAAATCTTTCTTTGCAGCCACCACGCCTGTGAAAGTGAACGATTCGGACGGATCAAAAGGAGTTCTGGTGGGTGGGTATGTGGGGTCCCTGAGGGCATTGTCTTGTGGATACTTATTAATGCTGAACATCTGCTCCAAGTGGACAGATGCATGGAGTGGGAGGTTATAAGAAGGCCATTGGCTTGTAGAGAATATGGAGTGAATTGGTAAGAAACGCAACAAAGGTGAGTGATTCTACAGGGAGAATAAAACATTCAGTGTTGGAATTGAAAAGCAGGATCAATCTGGGATGTGACCGCACCATGGTGCAGAGATTCCCAGAGAGTTGTGGCATCGGCCAGAGATCCTGCCTCCTTCAGTGGATTCACTCCAGCCAAGGGGTCCAGGAATTTCATTAATAAAGAAGGTGAGACGGACCCAATCCTCTTGGGAATTTCACAGGATCAGCAAAGGTACACGTTTTGCAGATAGTGGTTAGCACCTTATTAATCGAACCAAAGCTGTGGGGGTCGAGGAAGGGAGAGAGAGAGCAGACTGAAAGTCTGCATGTGGAACGGGGAAAGGACAGAATCTGTGTGTACGAGCTATCGCACCTGGAAATAATCACTTAACATAATAACTTGAGGTTTTTCAAAGAAAAGTTGATTAAATGATAAGATGTCACTTAGTAACAGAGCAGAAATAAAGAGTTGCAGATTGATAGATTCATGTTTGGTGGAATAAAGACAGCACCTGACTTGTTTGCTAATATCGGCCAATTCACATCCATTTCCCTGCAGCTGGATGCTATTACTCATGATTTTCATAAGCATCGGACCAACACAGAAACCACAAATCAGACAGAACAACAGAAACCCAACACACCAAATAAAAGCAAACGGCTTTTGTTGTTCTGGAGAATGTGTGTTTCGTTCTTCTCTAATGCACCTGAGTTTGCAGCGAACTTCACACCTTGCCAAACGTTCTGCTGTCTCTGTAATTTCGATACGCCGCAGCTCCAGCATATCTTTGCATCATTGAATCATTTTGAGGCCACTCGGAGCTCATTCAGTCTCATTTTCCTTTTATTCATTTACGGGATGCGAGGCCAGCATTTGTTGCCCGTCCCTAATTGCCTTTGAGAAGGTGGCGGTGAGCTGCCACCCTGAACCGCTGCGGCCCCTGTGGTGTAGGTACACACTCAGTGCTGTTAGGGAGGGAGTTCCAGGATTTTGACCCGGCGGCAGTGAAGGAGCGGCAATATATTTCCATGTCAGGGTGGTGAGTGGCTTTGAGAGGCACCTCCAGGTGGTGGGGTTCCCAGGTACCTGCTGCTCTTGTCCTTCCAGATGGTGGCGGTCATGGGTTTGGAAGGTGCTGCCTAAGGAGCCTTGGTGAGTTCATCTTGTAGATGGTATACATGGCTGCCACTGTGCATCGTTGGTGGAGGGGGTGACTATTTCTGGAGGGGGTGACTATTCCTGGAAGGGGTGCTAATCAACAGGCAGCTTTGTCCTGGATGGTGTCGAGCTCCACGAGTGTTGCTGGAGCTGCACTCATCCATTCAGGTAGTGAGTATTCCATCACACTGCTGTCTTGTGCCTTGTAGATTCCTTGCCGTTGACCTACTTTTGTAGCCACAGCATTTAGCAGTTCAGTTTCTGGTCAATGGTAACCCCCATGACATTGACAGTGGGGGATTCAGTGATGGAGATGGTCATTGCCTCGCACTTGTGTGGCACGGGTATTACTTTTGTGAGGGCCACAAAGAATCCATCATGAGTTTCAAGGATACAAAGAAATAACATTTATTTACAATAACATATATACACTACAACAGCAGCAACCTCACTTGCTGCTTACTCCTTCCTGCTGGTTCCAAACTGGCCAGCTTTATTTATACAGGGAGCCTGCTAATGATTTCTCCGCCCCCCCCCTATTGGGGAAGCTCATACTCCCACAGGATTGTGGGATTGTCATTAGTCCCCAGCCAATGGTAAGTAAGCAGGTTATAACAATTACTTTCTCTTTCTCGGTCAAATGCTGCATTGATGTCAAGGCCGGTCACTCTCACCTCACCCACCAGCGACACAAAGAGACACAAACAGAGTGACACACAACATCCAGCCACATACTGACACACAACACCCAGCCACACACTGGCACACAACACCCAGCCACACACTGGTACGCAACACCCAGCCACACACTGACACACAACACCCAGCCACACACTGGCACACAAAACCCAGCAACACACAACACCCAGCCACACACTGACACACAACACCAAGCCACACACTGGCACACAACACCCAGCCACACACAGGCACACAACACCCAGCCGCACACAACACCCAGCCACACACAACACCCAGCCACACACTGGTACGCAACACCCAGCCACACACTGGCACACAAAACCCAGCAACACACATCACCCAGCCACACACAGGCACACAAGACCCAGCCACACACAACACCCAGCCACACACAACACCCAGCCACACACTGGCACACAATCCTAGCCATCCACTGACGCACAACACCCAGCCCCACACCGACACACAAACCCAGCCACCCACGGACGCACAACAGCCAGCAACACACAACACCCAGCCACACACAGGCACACAAGACCCAGCCACACACAACACCCAGCCACACACAACACCCAGCCACACAATAGCACACAACACCCAGCCACACAGTGACACACAACACCCAGTCACACACAACACCCAGCCACACACTGGCACACAACACCCAGCCACACACTGACACACAAAACCCAGCAACACACAACACCCAGCCACACACAGGCACACAAGACCCAGCCACACACAACACCCAGCCACACACAACACCCAGCCACACAATAGCACACAACACCCAGCCACACAGTGACACACAACACCCAGCCACACACAACACCCAGCCACACACTGGCACACAACACCCAGCCACACACTGACACACAAAACCCAGCAACACACAACACCCAGCCACACACAGGCACACAAGACCCAGCCACACACAACACCCAGCCACACACAACACCCAGCCACACAATAGCACACAACACCCAGCCACACAGTGACACACAACACCAGCCACACACAACACCCAGCCACACACTGGCACACAAAACCCAGCCACACACTGACACACAACACCCAGCCACACACAGCACCCAGCCACACACTGACACACAACACCCAGCCTCACACAACACCCAGCCACACACTGGCACACAACACCCAGCCACACACATCACCCAGCCACCCACTGACACACAACACCCAGCCACACACAACACCCAGCCACACACTGGCACACAACACCCAGCCACACACAACACCCAGCCACACACTGACACACAACACCCAGCCACACACAACACCCAACCACACACTGACACACAACACCCAGCCACACACAACACCCAGCCACACACTGACACATAACACCCAGCCACACACTGGCACACAACACCCAGCCACACACAACACCCAGCCACACACTGACACACAACACCCAGCCACAAACAACACCCAGCCACACACTGGTACGCCACACATTGACACACAACACCCAGCCACACACTGACACACAAACCCAGCAACACACAACACCCAGCCACACACTGACACACAAACCCAGCCACCCACTGACGCACAACACCCAGCCACACACTGGCAAAAAAAAACCAGAAACACACAACACCCAGCCACCCACTGACACACAAACCCAGCCACCCACTGATGCACAACACCCAGCCACCCACTGACACACAAACCCAGCCACCCACAGACACACAACACCCAGCCACACACAACAACCCGCCACACACTGACACGCAAAACCCAGCAACACACAACACCCAGCCACACACTGACGCACAACACCCAGCCACACACAACACCCAGCCACACACTGACACACAACACCCAGCCACACACTGGCACACAACACCCAGCCACACACAACACCCAGCCACACACATCACCCAGCCACCCACTGATGCACAACACCCAGCCACCCACTGACACACAAACCCAGCCACCCACTGACACACAACACCCAGCCACACACAACAACCCGCCACACACTGACACGCAAAACCCAGCAACACACAACACCCAGCCACACACTGACGCACAACACCCAGCCACACATAACACCCAGCCACACACTGACACACAAAACCCAGCAACACACAACACCCAGCCACACACTGACACACAACACCCTGCCACACACAGGCACACAGCACCCAGCCACACACAACACCCAGCCACCCACTGATGCACAACACCCAGCCACCCACTGACACACAAACCCAGCTACCCACTGACACAAAGCACCCAGCCACACACAACAATCCGCCACACACTGACACGCAAAACCCAGCAACACACAACACCCAGCCACACACTGACCCACAACACCCAGCCACACACAACACCCAGCCACACACTGACACACAACACCCAGCCACACACTGGCACACAACACCCAGCCACACACAACACCCAGCCACACACATCACCCAGCCACCCACTGATGCACAACACCCAGCCACCCACTGACACACAAACCCAGCCACCCACTGACACACAACACCCAGCCACACACAACCCCCAGCCACACACTGACACACAAAACCCAGCAACACACAACACCCAGCCACACACTGACACACAACACCCAGCCACACACTGACACACAACACCCAGCCACACACAGGCACACAACACGCAGCCTCACACAACACCCAGCCACACACAACACCCAGCCACACACTGACACACATCACCCAGCCACACACTGACACACATGAGCCAGCCACACACAACACCCAGCCACACACTGACACACAAGACCCGGCCACACACAACACCCAGACACACACGGACACACAACACCCAGCCACACACTGACACACATAACCCAGCCACACACTGACACACATCACCCAGCCACACACTGACACACAACACCCAGCCACACTCATCACCCAGCCACACACTGACACACAAAACCCAGCCACACACAACACCCAGCCACACACTGACACACAATCCCAGCCACCCACTGACGCACAACACCCAGCCACACACCGACACACAAACCCAGCCACCCACGGACGCACAACACCCAGCCTCACACAACACCCAGCCACACAATGGCACACACTACCCAGCCACACACAACACGCAGCCACACAGTGACACACAACACCCAGCCACACACAACACCCAGCCACACACTGGCACACAACACCCAGCCACACACAACACCCAGCCACACACTGACACACAACACCCAGCCACACACAACACCCAGCCACACACTGACACACAACAGCCAGCCACACACTGGCACACAACACCCAGCCACACACAACACCCAGCCATACACTGACACACAACACCCAGCCACAAACAACACCCAGCCACACACTGGTACGCCACACATTGACACACAACACCCAGCCACACACTGACACACAAACCCAGCAACACACAACACCCAGCCACACACTGACACACAAACCCAGCCACCCACTGACGCACAACACCCAGCCACACACAACAACCCGCCACACACTGACACACAAAACCCAGCAACACACAGCACCCAGCCACACACTGACGCACAACACCCAGCCACACACAAAAACCCACCACACACTGACACACAACAGCCAGCCACACACTGACAAAAAAAACCCAGCATCACACAACACCCAGCCACACACTGACGCACAACACCCAGCCACACACAACACCCAGCCACACACTGACACACAAAACCCAGCAACACACAACACCCAGCCACACACTGACACACAACACCCTGCCACACACAGGCACACAGCACCCAGCCACACACAACACCCAGCCACACACTGACACACAACACCCAGCCACACACTGACACACAACACCCAGCCACACACAGGCACAAAACACGCAGCCTCACACAACACCCAGCCACACACAACACCCAGCCACACACTGACACATATCACCCAGCCACACACTGACACACAACAGCCAGCCACACACAACACCCAGCCACACACTGACACACAAGACCCGGCCACACACAACACCCAGACACACACGGACACACAACACCCAGCCACACACTGACACACATCACCCAGCCACACACTGACACACATCACCCAGCCACACACTGACACACAACACCCAGCCACACACTGACACACATCACCCAGCCACACACTGGCACACAAACCCAGCCACACACAACACCCAGCCACTCACTGACACACAACACCCAGCAACACACAACACCCAGCCACACACTGACACACAACACCCAGCCACACACTGACACACAACACCCAGCCACACACAGGCACACAACACGCAGCCTCACACAACACCCAGCCACACACAACACCCAGCCACACACTGACACACATCACCCAGCCACACACTGACACACATGAGCCAGCCACACACAACACCCAGCCACACACTGACACACAAGACCCGGCCACACACAACACCCAGACACACACGGACACACAACACCCAGCCACACACTGACACACATAACCCAGCCACACACTGACACACATCACCCAGCCACACACTGACACACAACACCCAGCCACACTCATCACCCAGCCACACACTGACACACAAAACCCAGCCACACACAACACCCAGCCACACACTGACACACAATCCCAGCCACCCACTGACGCACAACACCCAGCCACACACCGACACACAAACCCAGCCACCCACGGACGCACAACACCCAGCCTCACACAACACCCAGCCACACAATGGCACACACTACCCAGCCACACACAACACGCAGCCACACAGTGACACACAACACCCAGCCACACACAACACCCAGCCACACACTGGCACACAACACCCAGCCACACACAACACCCAGCCACACACTGACACACAACACCCAGCCACACACAACACCCAGCCACACACTGACACACAACAGCCAGCCACACACTGGCACACAACACCCAGCCACACACAACACCCAGCCATACACTGACACACAACACCCAGCCACAAACAACACCCAGCCACACACTGGTACGCCACACATTGACACACAACACCCAGCCACACACTGACACACAAACCCAGCAACACACAACACCCAGCCACACACTGACACACAAACCCAGCCACCCACTGACGCACAACACCCAGCCACACACAACAACCCGCCACACACTGACACACAAAACCCAGCAACACACAGCACCCAGCCACACACTGACGCACAACACCCAGCCACACACAAAAACCCACCACACACTGACACACAACAGCCAGCCACACACTGACAAAAAAAACCCAGCATCACACAACACCCAGCCACACACTGACGCACAACACCCAGCCACACACAACACCCAGCCACACACTGACACACAAAACCCAGCAACACACAACACCCAGCCACACACTGACACACAACACCCTGCCACACACAGGCACACAGCACCCAGCCACACACAACACCCAGCCACACACTGACACACAACACCCAGCCACACACTGACACACAACACCCAGCCACACACAGGCACAAAACACGCAGCCTCACACAACACCCAGCCACACACAACACCCAGCCACACACTGACACATATCACCCAGCCACACACTGACACACAACAGCCAGCCACACACAACACCCAGCCACACACTGACACACAAGACCCGGCCACACACAACACCCAGACACACACGGACACACAACACCCAGCCACACACTGACACACATCACCCAGCCACACACTGACACACATCACCCAGCCACACACTGACACACAACACCCAGCCACACACTGACACACATCACCCAGCCACACACTGGCACACAAACCCAGCCACACACAACACCCAGCCACTCACTGACACACAACACCCAGCCACACACAACACCCAGCCACACACTGACACACAACACCCAGCCACACACAACAACCCGCCACACACTGACACGCAAAACCCAGCAACACACAACACCCAGCCACACACTGACGCACAACACCCAGCCACACACAACCCCCAGCCACACACTGACACACAAAACCCAGCAACACACAACACCCAGCCACACACTGACACACAACACCCAGCCACACACTGACACACAACACCCAGCCACACACAGGCACACAACACGCAGCCTCACACAACACCCAGCCACACACAACACCCAGCCACACACTGACACACATCACCCAGCCACACACTGACACACATGAGCCAGCCACACACAACACCCAGCCACACACTGACACACAAGACCCGGCCACACACAACACCCAGACACACACGGACACACAACACCCAGCCACACACTGACACACATAACCCAGCCACACACTGACACACATCACCCAGCCACACACTGACACACAACACCCAGCCACACTCATCACCCAGCCACACACTGACACACAAAACTCAGCCACACACAACACCCAGCCACACACTGACACACAATCCCAGCCACCCACTGACGCACAACACCCAGCCACACACCGACACACAAACCCAGCCACCCACGGACGCACAACACCCAGCCTCACACAACACCCAGCCACACAATGGCACACACTACCCAGCCACACACAACACGCAGCCACACAGTGACACACAACACCCAGCCACACACAACACCCAGCCACACACTGGCACACAACACCCAGCCACACACAACACCCAGCCACACACTGACACACAACACCCAGCCACACACAACACCCAGCCACACACTGACACACAACAGCCAGCCACACACTGGCACACAACACCCAGCCACACACAACACCCAGCCATACACTGACACACAACACCCAGCCACAAACAACACCCAGCCACACACTGGTACGCCACACATTGACACACAACACCCAGCCACACACTGACACACAAACCCAGCAACACACAACACCCAGCCACACACTGACACACAAACCCAGCCACCCACTGACGCACAACACCCAGCCACACACAACAACCCGCCACACACTGACACACAAAACCCAGCAACACACAGCACCCAGCCACACACTGACGCACAACACCCAGCCACACACAAAAACCTACCACACACTGACACACAACAGCCAGCCACACACTGACAAAAAAAACCCAGCATCACACAACACCCAGCCACACACTGACGCACAACACCCAGCCACACACAACACCCAGCCACACACTGACACACAAAACCCAGCAACACACAACACCCAGCCACACACTGACACACAACACCCTGCCACACACAGGCACACAGCACCCAGCCACACACAACACCCAGCCACACACTGACACACAACACCCAGCCACACACTGACACACAACACCCAGCCACACACAGGCACAAAACACGCAGCCTCACACAACACCCAGCCACACACAACACCCAGCCACACACTGACACATATCACCCAGCCACACACTGACACACAACAGCCAGCCACACACAACACCCAGCCACACACTGACACACAAGACCCGGCCACACACAACACCCAGACACACACGGACACACAACACCCAGCCACACACTGACACACATCACCCAGCCACACACTGACACACATCACCCAGCCACACACTGACACACATCACCCAGCCACACACTGGCACACAAACCCAGCCACACACAACACCCAGCCACTCACTGACACACAACACCCAGCCACACACAACACCCAGCCACACACTGACACACAACACCCAGCCACACACTGGCACACAACACCCAGCCACACACTGACACACAAAACCCAGCAACACACAACACCCAGCCACACACTGGCACACAACACCCAGCCACACACTGACACACAACACCCAGCCACACAGTGACACGCAACACCCAGCCACACACAACACCGAGCAACACACAACACCCAGTCACCCACAACACCCAGACACACACTGACACACACCACCCAGCCACACACTGACACAAAATACCCAGCCACACACTGACACACACCACCCAGCCACACGCTGACGCACACCAGCCAGCCACACACAGGAACACAACTCCCAGCCACACACTGACACACAAAACCCAGCAAATCACAACACCCATCCACACACTGACACTCAAACCCAGCCACACACTGACACACAACACCCAGCCACACTGGTACACAACACCCAGCCACACACAAAACCCAGCCGCATACTGACACACAACACCCAGCCACACTGGTACACAACACCCAGCCACACACAACACCCAGCCACACACTGGCACACAACACGCAGCCACACACTGACACACAAAACCCAGCAACACACAACAGCCAGCCATACAATGACATACAAACCCCAGACACACACAACACCCAGTCACACACTGACACACAACACCCAGCCACACAACACCCAGCCACCCACACCACCCAGACACACACATCACCCAGCCACACACTGACACACAACACCCAGCCACACACTGACACACAAAACCCAGCCACACACACCACCCAGCCACACACATCACCCAGCCACACACTGAAACACACCACCCAGCCACACACTGACACAATATACCCAGCCACACACTGACACACCACCCAGCCACACACACGAACACAACACCCAGCCACACACAACACCCAGCCACACACATCACCCAGCCACACACTGAAACACAACACCCAGACACACACTGACACACACCACTCAGCCAAACATTGACACAAAATACCCAGCCACACACTGACTCACAAAACCCAGCAACTCACAACACCCAGCCACACACTGACACACATCACCCACCCACACACAACACCCAGCCACAGACTGACACACAACACCCAGCCACACACTGACACACAACACCCAGCCACACACATCACCCAGCCTCACACAAAACCCAGCCACACACTGACACACAACACCCATCCACACACATCACGCAGCCACACACAACACCCAGCCACACACTGACACTAATCACAGAGCCACACACAACACCCAGCCACACACATCACCCAGCCACACACTGACAAACATCACCCAGCCACACACTGACACACACCACCCAGCCACACACTGACACACAACTCCCAGCCACACACTGACACACAACATCCAGCCACACACAATACCCAGCCACACACAACACAAAAAACCCAGCCACAAACATCACCCAGCCACACACTGGCACACAACACCCAGCCACACACAACACCCAGCCACACACTGGTACGCAACACCAAGCCACACACTGACACACAACACCCAGCCACACACTGGCACACAACACCTAGCCACACACTGGCACACAAAACCCAGCAACACCCAACACCCAGCCACACACTGGTACGCAACACCCAGCCACACACTGACACACAACACCCAGCCACACACTGACACACAAACCCAGCCACACACAACACCCAGCCACACACAACACCAAGCCACACACAGCACCCAGCCACACACATCACCCAGCCACACACTAACACACAGCACCCAGCCACACACTGACACACATCACCCAGCCACACACAGCACCCAACCACACACAACACCCAGCCACACACTGACACACAACACCCAGCCACACACAACATCCAGCCACACACATCACCCAGCCACACACATCACCCAGCCACACACTGACACACACCACCCAGCCACACACATCACCCAGCCACACACAACACCCAGGCACACACTGACATACATCACCCAGCCACACACAACACCCAGCCACACACTGGCACACAAAACCCAGCAACACACAACACCCAGCCACACACTGGTACGCAACACCCAGCCACACACTGGTACGCAACACCCAGCCACACACTGACACACAACACCCAGCCACACACTGACACACAAACCTAGCCACACACATCACCCAGGCACACACTGACACACACCACCCAGCCACACACTAACACAGATCACCCAACCACACACAACACCCAGCCACACACATCACCCAGCCACACCCTAACACACACCACCCAGCCACACACTGACACACATCACCCAGCCACACACATCACCCAGGCACACACTGACACACACCACCCAGCCACACACTAACACAGATCACCCAACCACACACTGACACACATCACCCAGCCACACACAGCACCCAGCCACACACAACATCCAGCCACACACTGACACACAAAACCCAGCCACACACAACACCCAGCCACACACAACACCCAGCCACACACTGACACACAACACCCAGCTACACACTGACACACACCACTCAGCCACACACTGACACAATATACCCAGCCACACATAGGCACACAACACCCAGCCACACACTGACACACAAATCCCTGCCACACACTGGTACACAACAACCAGCCTCACACATCTCCCAGCCAAACACTGACACACAAAACCCAGCCACACACTGACACATATCACCCAGCCACACACTGACACACAACACCCAGCCATAAACATCACCCAGCCACACACTGACACACACCACCCAGCCACACACTGACACACATCACCCAGCCACACACTGACACACACCACCCAGCCACACACTGACACAAAACACCCAGCCACACACAACACCCAGCCACACACTGACACACATCACCCAGCCACACACAACACACAGCCACACACATCACCAAACCACACATATCACCCAGCCACACACTGACACACACCACCCAGCCACACATTGACACACATCACCCAGCCACAAACTGACACACAACACACATCCACACACATCACCCAGCCACACACAACACTCAGCAACACACTGACACACATCACCCAGCCACACACTGACACACAACACCCAGCCACACACTTACACACATCACCCAGCCACTCACTGACACACAACACCCAGCCACACACATCACCCAGCCACACACTGACACACATCACCCAGCCACACACTGACACACAAAATGCAGCCACACACATTACCCAGCCACACACTGACACACAAAACCCTGCCACACACATCACCCAGCCACACACAACACCCAGCCACACACACCACCCAGCCACACACTGACACATATCACCCAGCCACACACACCACCCAGCCACACACTGACACACAACACCCAGCCACACACTGGCACACAAAACCCAGCCACACACTGACACACACACCACCCAGGCACACACTGACACACATCACCCAGCCACACACTAACACACACCACCCAGCCACACACTGACACACAACACCCAGCCACACACAACACCCAGGCACACACTGACACACATCACCCAGCTACACAACACACCCAGCCACACACAACACCTAGGCACACATAGACACACAACACCCAGCCACACACAGCACCCAGCCACACAAAACACCCAGGCACACACAACTCCCAGCCCCACACACTGACACACATCACCCAGCCACACACTGACACACATCACCCAGCCACACACAGGCACACATCACCCAGCCACACACAACACCCAGCCACACACTGACACACATCACCCAGCTACACAACACACCCAGCCACACACAACACCCAGCCACACACTGACACACATCACCCAGCCACAGACAGCACCCAGCCACACACTGACACACTTCACCCAGCCACACACATCACCCAGCCACACACAACACCCAGCCACACACAACACCCAGCCACACACTGACACACAGCACCCAGCCTCACACGGACACACAGCACCCAGCCTCACACTGACACACAACACCCAGTCACACACAACACCCAGGCACACACTGACACACATCACCCAGCTACACAACACACCCAGCCACACACAACACCTAGGCACACACTGACACACAACACCCAGCCACACACAGCACCCAGCCACACACAACTCCCAGCCACACACTGACACACATCACCCAGCCACACACAACACCCAGCCACAGACTGACACACATCACCCAGCCACACACAACACCCAGCCACACACTGACACACATCACTCAGCCACACACATCACCCAGCCACACACAACACCCAGCCACACACTGACACACATCACCCAGCCACACACATCACCCAGCCACACACAACTCCCAGCCACACACTGACACACATCACCCAGCCACACACAACACCCAGCCACAGACTGACACACATCACCCAGCCACACACAACACCCAGCCACACACTGACACACTTCACCCAGCCAAACACATCACCCAGCCACACACAACACCCAGCCACACACAACACCCAGCCACACACTGACACACATCACCCAGCCACAAACAGCACCCAGCCACACATTGACACACATTAGCCAGCCACACACAGCACCCAGCCACACACCGACACACAGCACCCAGCCTCACACTGACACACAGCACACAGCCTCACACTGACACACAACACCCAGTCACACACAACACCCAGGCACACACTGACACACATCACCCAGCCACACACAACACCCAGGCACACACTGACACACATCACCCAGCCACACACTAACACACACCACCCAGCCACACACTGACACACAACACCCAGCCACACACAACACCCAGCCACACACTGACACACTTCACCCAGCCAAACACATCACCCAGCCACACACAACACCCAGCCACACACAACACCCAGCCACACACTGACACACATCACACAGGCACACATCACCCAGCTACACAACACACCCAGCCACACACTGACACACATCACCCAGCCACACACCACCCAGCCACACACTGACACACATCACTCAGCCACACACAGGCACACATCACCCAGCCACACACAACACCCAGCCACACACAACACCCAGGCACACACTGACACACATCACCCAGCTACACAACACACCCAGCCACACACAATACCTAGGCACACACTGACACACAACACCCAGCCACATACAGCACCCAGCCACACACAACACCCAGCCACACACATCACCCAGCCACGCACTGACACACACCACCCAGCCACACAGTGACACAAAGCACCCAGCTACACGCAACACCCAGCCACACACAACTCCCAGCCACACACTCACACACATCAACCAGCCACACACAACACCCAGCCACACACAACACCCAGCCACGCACTGACACACACCACCCAGCCACACACTGACACAAAGCACCCAGCTACACACAACACCCAGCCACTCACAACTCCCAGCCACACACTGACACACATCACCCAGCCACACACAACACCCAGCCACACACTGACACACATCACTCAGCCACACACAGGCACACATCACCCAGCCACACACAACACCCAGCCACACACAGCACCCAGCCACACACAACACCCAGCCACACACTGACACACTTCGCCCAGCCACACACAACACCCAGCCACACACAACACCCAGCCACACACTGACAAACAGCACCCAGCCTCACACTGACACACAGCACCCAGCCTCACACTGACACACAGCACCCAGTCACACACAACACCCAGCCACACACTGACACACAGCACCCAGCCTCACACTGACACACAGCACCCAGCCTCACACTGACACACAGCACCAAGCCTCACACTGACACACAGCACCCAGTCACACACAACACCCAGCCACACAGCACCCAGCCTCACACTGACACACAGCACCCAGCCTCACACTGACACACAGCACCCAGGCACACACTGACACACAGCACCCAGCCTCACACTGACACACAGCACCCAGCCTCACACTGACACACAGCACCCAGCCACACACTGACACCCAGCCACACACTGACACACAGCACCCAGCCTCACACTGACACACAGCACCTAGTCACACACGACACCCAGGCACACACTGACACACAACACCCAGCCTCACACTGACACACAGCACCCAGCCTCACACTGACACACAACACCCAGCCACACACGACACCCAGGCACACACTAACACACAGCACCCAGCCTCACACTGACACACAACACCCAGCCACACACAACACCCAGCCGCACACTGGTACGCAACACCCAGCCACACACGACACCCAGGCACACACTGACACACAACACCCAGCCACACACAACACCCAGCCGCACACTGGTACGCAACACCCAGCCACACACAACACCCAGGCACACACTGACACACAGCACCCAGCCTCACACTGACACACGGCACCCAGTCACACACGACACCCAGGCACACACTGACACACATCACCCAGCTACACACAACACCCAGGCACACAGCACCCAGCCTCACACTGACACACAGCACCCAGCCTCACACTGACACACAGCACCCAGCCTCACACTGACACACAAAAGCCAGCCACACACAACACCCAGCCGCACACTGGTACGCAACACCCAGCCACACACGACACCCAGGCACACACTGACACACAGCACCCAGCCTCACACTGACACACAACACCCAGCCACACACAACACCCAGCCGCACACTGGTACGCAACACCCAGCCACACACGACACCCAGGCACACACTGACACACATCACCCAGCTACACACAACACCCAGCCTCACACTGACACACAGCACCCAGCCTCACACTGACACACATCACCCAGTACACACAACACCCAGCCTCACACTGACACACAGCACCCAGCCTCACACTGACACACAACACCCAGCCACACACGACACCCAGGCACACACTGACACACAGCACCCAGTCACACACGACACCCAGGCACACACTGACACACAGCACCCAGCCACACACTAACACACAGCACCCAGCCTCACACTGACACACAACACCCAGTCACACACGACACCCAGGCACACACTAACACACATCACCCAGCCACACACTAACACACACCACCCAGCCACACACTGACACACATCACCCAGCCACACACAACACCCAGCCACACACATCACCCAGCCACACACTGACACACATCACCCAGCTACACAACACACCCAGCCACACACAACACCCAGGCACACACTGACACACAACACCCAGCCACACACAGCACCCAGCCACACACAACACCCAGGCACACACAGACACACATCACCCAGCCACACACAACACCCAGCCACACACAACACCCAGCCACACACAACACCCAGCAACACACTGACACACATCACTCAGCCCCACACAACACCCAGGCACACACAGACACACATCACTCAGCCACACACAACACCCAGCCACACACAGCACCCAGCCACACACAACACCCAGCCACACACTGACACACATCACCCAGCCACACACAACACCCAGCCACACACTGACACAAAGCACCCAGCCACACACAACACCCAGGCACACACTGACACACACCACCCAGCCACACACAACATCCAGCCACACACATCACCCAGCCACACACTGACATACACCACCCAGCCACACACTGACACAAAGCACCCAGCCACACACAACACCCAGCCACACACAACTCCCAGCCACACACTGACACACATCACCCAGCCACACACAGGCACACATCACCCAGCCACACACAACACCCAGCCACACACAACACCCAGCCACACACTGACACACATCACCCAGCTACACAACCACCCCCAGAGTACATAATTACAGTCACCAGGTTTGTAAGTTTAAACATAATTACTGTTTATTTATAACAACATCAATGGTGAAATACAGTGCAGATACAGTTTATTAAATATTAGTAAGTACCTAACTGTTACTTTAATTTGCCTCCCAACTCTCTCCACACACATTAAACAGAAAAACACATGGATGGGGGAGGGGGTGACATAAATGAAAGAGAAAGGGGGCTTTGCTTTAGATGGTGGCCCTTGCAGGCCTTCTCCTCAGCAAGCCTGGGGAATCACAGCCTGTACTGACAATTGTCCCGGACGGACAGAGCCCCAGTTTGATCAGACTTTGCTCTCAGTTCGTGGCCTGTCTTCAGTCCCTGATTTCAGGAATCCAACACCCACAGGCCATATTGGAGAGTTAGTCTCCCCGTGTCTGCGTGGGTTTCACCCTCACAACCCAAAAGCTGTGTAGGTTAGGTGAATTGGCCGCGCTAAATTGCCCCTCAATTGGAAAAAAAATAATTGTGTACTCTAAATTTAAAAAAATATATATTGGAGAGTTCGCTGGATCCTTTTTTTGAAGATGCTTAGCAGCAGTTTTCTGAAGAGGATACAGTTGGATAAATTTCCTCTGCTGACAGAATCCGAAGTGAAACTACAGATTGACCTTGTGGCTCTGAAAAAACATTCCAATCGGATAATATCCAATCACCGCCTGTTACCAGGCAGAGCACAGCCTTTTGGGCCAATTCATTGGCCATCAGCCAAATCAATCAAACCGAGTCCCAGCCAATCTCTGTCATTGGTGCGGGTCCACAATTTAAATCAGCCCAGCCTTCTGGACCCTTCTATTTGAATGAAAGGCACAGGCCTTTGCTTTCTTCTGCTGGAATTAAAATGTCTGGCTGCCTTAAGGACACGTCCATAAATCATCCAAGGATCAAAAATGTAACAGCAAAATAAAAAGAAAAGGACAAACAAGGGAATAAACTAGAAGGAACAGGAGGGGCCCTTACAGTATCTATCCCTATTGTCCGAGTCTGCTATGTTTTGGATTTTTCTAAGCCGCTTCTTTTCGTTTTATGCTGTCCCTAACCTCTTTAGTTGTCCATGACCTTTTTTCTGTGAAGTGGAGCCTTTTCCTCTCAGGGGTATATACATGGGGCGAAATTCTCCCGAAACGGTGCGATGTCCGCCGACTGGCGCCCAAAACGGCGCCAGTCAGACGGGCATCGCGCCGCCGCAAAGGTCCGGAATGCTCTGCAACTTTGGGGGCCGAGCCCCAACATTGAGGGGCTAGGCCGACGCCGGAGGAATTTCCGCCCCGCCAGCTGGCGGAAACGGCCTTTGTTGCCCCGCCAGCTGCCGCGGAAATGACATCTCCGGGCGGCGTGTGCGCGGGAGCGTCAGCGGCCGCTGACAGTTTCCCACGCATGCTCAGTGGAGGGAGTCTCTTCCGCCTCCGCCATGGTGGAGATCGTGGCGGAGGCGGAAGGGAAAGAGTGCCCCCACGGCACAGGCCCGCCCGTGGATTGGTGGACCCGATCGCGGGCCAGGCCACCGTGGGGGCACCCCCCGGGGTCAGATCGCCCCGCGCCCCCCCCAGGACCCCGGAGCCCGCCCACGCCGCCTTGTCCCGCCGTTCAAAAGGTGGTTTAATCCATGCCGGCGGGACAGGCAATTTATCGGCGGGACTTCGGCCCATCCGGGAGAATGACGCCCCAGATCTCTGTCTCGTTAAATGTTTCTTTAAATATTCTCCACTGATCTTCAGCCGTTTGACCCATGAACAGATCTTCCCAGTTTACCGTGGAAAAGTCCTTGTCTCATCCCGTTAAACTCAGCAATACCAAAGTCTAAAATTCCAGCATCTGAATTGTGCTTTTCACTTTCAAATGCTACACTGAATTCAATCAAGTTATGATCACTATTTGACAAACATTCGCGTACAGTTAGGCTACTAATTAAATTTGGTTCATTACTCATAACTAAATCTAATATCGCCTGTCCCCTTGTTAGAACATATTGCTACAGGGAACTATTCCGGACACATTCCAGAAATTCACTACTTTCCTGACAGGTTCTTGTCTGCCTCTCCCAATCTATGTTGTAAGTTAAAATTCCCCATTAATACTACTCTGCCTTTGCTACACACTTGCCTAATTTCTGCATTTATACAATCGAACACAGAGCTGCTACCAGGGGTCGACACACAACATCCATTACAATTATAGATGCCCTTTTTGTTCCTCGGTTCCACCCCTATGGCCTCCACAGGATGTTTTCCCCTCGTTATATCCTCCCTCACCATTGAAGTGATAGTATTTCTAATCAGAAAGGCTACTCCAACCCATCTGCTACCTTCCCTGTCCCTCCTGTAAACTTTAGAAGCAGGTATATTCAATTCCCAGTCCTGACCATCCTGCAGTCATGTCTCTGTATTAGCTACTACATCATAACCTTCAGCTTGTGTTTGCGCCTGCGGCTCATATAGTTTATTCCTTAAACTCCATGCATGAGTACATAGATCTCTTACTTGGGCTATATCCCCTAACCTGTCCCTCGGCACTGATATTTTATTCGCTTTTTAATTATTTTTCTCTTTTGGTTTAGCCAGGATACTTCTAGTAGTTTTGCTATTAGTTGCAATTCCTGAAGTTGGGTTCCTGACTATTTCTTTACTCTCTGCTCTGCAACTTGTTTTTGGAACTGTGTTCACTTCCCCTGAGGCCTCCCCCCCGCAACCGCCCCCCCCCGCCCGCCCCCCGCCCCCCCGCCCCCGCCCCGCCCCCGCCCCCCCCGCCGCCGCCCCGCCCCCGCCCCCCCCGCCGCCCCCCCGCCCCCGCCCCCCCCCCGCCCCCGCCCCCCCCCGCCCCGCCCCCCCCCCCCGCCCCGCCCCCCCCCCCCCGCCCCCCCCCGCCCCCCCCCCGCCCGCCCCCCCCCCGCCCCCGCCCCCCCCCCCGCCCCCCGCCCTCCCCCCGCCCCTGCAGTCACACCCTGCTGTCCTTGACCATTGTCCTTTTCAAGTTCAGGACTATCCTCACCAAGTTGACACTGTTTCCATTGTTCATAGCGTCCAAAAATGTTGAAATTATGCCCTGAACACCACAGTCTATGTCATTAATATATATCAGGAAGAGCAATGGTCCCAACACTGACCCCGGGAAACTCCACTATTTCCAATAAACATTTATCACTACTCTGTTTCCTGTCACTCAGCCAATTTCTGATCCCAGTGTCTACTTTCCCTTTCATTCCATGAGGTGGAATTTTGCTCACAAGTCTATTGTGTGGCATTGTATCAATTACCTTTTGAAAATCCACATACACCACATCAATAGCATTGCCCTTATCACCTTTCTCTATTACCTCCTCAAAACACTCTAGCAAGTTAGTTAAACATGATTTTCCCTTAATAAATCCATGCTGGCTTTTGTTAATGATCCTGCACCTGTCTAAGTGACAAATGGTTTTAATGACATTTGATTTGAGGATTGGCAATGTAGTTAACTGTGATGAGGATCGTCTTCAACTTCAAAAGGACATCTACATGTTGGTGTAATGGGCTGACAAGTGGCAGCTGAGGATCAGGCAGAGAGTTTTCAGATGTTCCCCCACCACTGAAGTCAAACTGACTGGTCTGTAGTTGCTGACATGATGCTGGCACTCGTCTGTACTCGCTCTGGGGGTGTACGCGCTCTGGGGGTGTACGCGCTCTGGGGGTGTACGCGCTCTGGGGGTGTACGCGCTCTAGGGGTGTACGCGCTCTGGGGGTGTACTCACTCTGGGGATGTACTCACTCTGGACCTGTACTCGCTCTGGACCTGTACTCGCTCTGGACCTGTACTCGCTCTGGGGGTGTACTCGCTCTGGGGGTGTACTCGCTCTGGGGGTGTACTCGCTCTGGGGGTGTACTCGCTCTGGGGGTGTACTCGCTCTGGGGGTGTACTCACTCTGGGGGTGTACTCATTCTGGGCCTGTACTCGCTCTGGGGGTGTACTCACTCTGGGCCTGTACTCGCTCTGGGGGTGTACTCACTCTGGGCTTGTACCCGCTCTGGGCTTGTACCCGCTCTGGGGGTGTACTCGCTCTGGGGGTGTACTCGCTCTGGGGGTGTACTCGCTCTGGGCCTGTACTCACTCTGGGGGTGTACTCACGCTGGGGGTGTACTCGCTCTGGGCCTGTACTCGCTCTGGGCCTGTACTCGCTCTGGGGGTGTACTCGCTCTGGGACTGTACTCGCTCTGGGACTGTACTCGCTCTGGGACTGTACTCGCTCTGGGACTGTACTCGCTCTGGGGGTGTACTCGCTCTGGGGTGTACTCGCTCTGGGGTGTACTCGCTCTGGGCCTGTGCTCACTCTGGGCCTGTGCTCGCTCTGGGGGTGTACTCGCTCTGGGGGTGTACTCGCTCTGGGGGTGTACTCGCTCTGGGGGTGTACTCGCTCTGGGGGTGTACTCGCTCTGGGGGTGTACTCGCTCTGGGGGTGTACTCGCTCTGGGGGTGTACTCGCTCTAGGGGTGTACTCGCTCTGGGGGTGTACTCGCTCTGGGGGTGTACTCGCTCTGGGGGTGTACTCGCTCTAGGGGTGTACGCGCTCTGGGGGTGTACTCACTCTGGACCTGTACTCGCTCTGGGGGTGTACTCGCTCTGGGGGTGTACTCGCTCTGGGGGTGTACTCGCTCTGGGGGTGTACTCGCTCTGGGGGTGTACTCGCTCTGGGGGTGTACTCGCTCTGGGGGTGTACTCGCTCTGGGGGTGTACTCGCTCTGGGGGTGTACTCGCTCTGGGCCTGTACTCGCTCTGGGGGTGTACTCGCTCTGGGGGTGTACTCGCTCTGGGGGTGTACTCGCTCTGGGGGTGTACTCTCTCTGGGGGTGTACTCTCTCTGGGGGTGTACTCTCTCTGGGGGTGTACTCTCTCTGGGGGTGTACTCTCTCTGGGGGTGTACTCTCTCTGGGGGTGTACTCTCTCTGGGGGTGTACTCTCTCTGGGGGTGTACTCTCTCTGGGGGTGTACTCTCTCTGGGGGTGTACTCTCTCTGGGGGTGTACTCTCTCTGGGGGTGTACTCTCTCTGGGGGTGTACTCTCTCTGGGGGTGTACTCTCTCTGGGGGTGTACTCTCTCTGGGGGTGTACTCTCTCTGGGGGTGTACTCTCTCTGGGGGTGTACTCGCTCTGGGGGTGTACTCGCTCTGGGGGTGTACTCGCTATGGACCAGTACTTGCTCTGGGCCTGTACTCGCTCTGCGGGTGTACTCGCTCTGGGCCTGTACTCGCTCTGGGCCTGTACTCGCTCTGGGCCTGTACTCGTTTTGGGCCTGTACTCGCTCTGGGCCTGTACTCGCTCTGGACCTGTACTCGCTCTGGGGATGCACTTGCTCTGAGCCTGCACTCACTCTGGGGGTGTACTCGCTCTGGACCTGTACTCGCTCTGGGGGTGTACTCGCTCTGGGGGTGTACTCGCTCTGGGGGTGCACTCGCTCTGGGGGTGCACTCGCTCTGGGGGTGCACTCGCTCTGGGGGTGCACTCGCTCTGGGGGTGCACTCGCTCTGGGGGTGCACTCGCTCTGGGGGTGCACTCGCTCTGGGGGTGCACTCGCTCTGGGGGTGCACTCGCTCTGGGGGTGCACTCGCTCTGGGGGTGCACTCGCTCTGGGGGTGCACTCGCTCTGGGGGTGCACTCGCTCTGGGGGTGCACTCGCTCTGGGCCTGCACTCGCTCTGGGCCTGCACTCGCTCTGGGCCTGTACTCGCTCTGGGCCTGTACTCACTCTGGGGGAGTACTCGCTCTGGGCCTGTACTCGCTCTGGGCCTGTACTCGCTCTGGGCCTGTACTCGCTCTGGATGTGTACTCGCTTTGGGCCTGTACTCGCTCTGGGGCTGTACTCGCTCTGGCCCTACTCACTTAGGGGGTGTACTCGCTCTGGGCCTGTACTCGCTCTGGGCCTGTACGCGCTCTGGGCCTGCACTCGCTCTGGGCCTGTACTCGCTCTGGGCCTGTACTCGCTCTGGGCCTGTACTCGCTCTGGGCCTGTACTCGCTCTGGGGGTGTACTCGCTCTGGGCCTGTACTCGCTCTGGGCCTGTACTCGCTCTGGGCCTGTACTCGCTCTGGGGGTGTACTCGCTCTGGGGGTGTACTCGCTCTGGGCCTGTACCCGCTCTGGGCCTGTACCCGCTCTGCGGGTGTACTCGCTCTCGGCCTGTACTCGCTCTGGGTGTGTACTCGCTCTGGGCCTGTACTCGCTCTGGGCCTGTACTCGCTCTGGGGATGTACTCGCTCTGGGTCTGTACTCACTCCGGACCTGTACTCACTTTGGGCCTGTTCTCGCTCTGGGGGTGTACTCGCTCTGGACCTATACTCGCTTTGGGGGTGTACTCGCTCTGGGCCTGTACTCGCTCTGCGCGTGCACTCGCTCTGGACCTGTACTCGCTCTGCGAGTCTACTCGCTGTGGGCCTGTACTCGCTGTGGGCCTGTACTCGCTGTGGGCCTGTACTCGCTCTGGGGGTGTACTCGCTCTGGGGGTGTACTCGCTCTGGGGGTGTACTCGCTCTGGGGGTGTACTCGCTCTGGGGGTGTACCCGCTCTGGGCCTGTACCCGCTCTGGGCCTGTACTCGCTCTGGGCCTGTACTCGCTCTCTGGGTGTACTCGCTCTCGGCCTGTACTCGCTCTGGGTGTGTACTCGCTCTGGACCTGTACTTGCTCTGGGCCTGTACTCGCTTTGGCGGTGTACTCGCTCTGGGCCTGAACTCGCTCTGGGGGTGTCCTCGCTCTGGGGGTGTCCTCGCTCTGGGGGTGTCCTCGCTCTGGGGGTGTCCTCGCTCTGGGGGTGTCCTCGCTCTGGGGGTGTCCTCGCTCTGGGGGTGTCCTCGCTCTGGGGGTGTCCTCGCTCTGGGGGTGTCCTCGCTCTGGGGGTGTCCTCGCTCTGGGGGTGTCCTCGCTCTGGGGGTGTCCTCGCTCTGGGGGTGTCCTCGCTCTGGGGGTGTCCTCGCTCTGGGGGTGTCCTCGCTCTGGGGGTGTCCTCGCTCTGGGGGTGTCCTCGCTCTGGGGGTGTCCTCGCTCTGGGGGTGTCCTCGCTCTGGGGGTGTCCTCGCTCTGGGGGTGTCCTCGCTCTGGGGGTGTCCTCGCTCTGGGGGTGTCCTCGCTCTGGGGGTGTCCTCGCTCTGGGGGTGTCCTCGCTCTGGGGGTGTCCTCGCTCTGGGGGTGTCCTCGCTCTGGGGGTGTCCTCGCTCTGGGGGTGTCCTCGCTCTGGGGGTGTCCTCGCTCTGGGGGTGTCCTCGCTCTGGGGGTGTCCTCGCTCTGGGGGTGTCCTCGCTCTGGGGGTGTCCTCGCTCTGGGGGTGTCCTCGCTCTGGGGGTGTCCTCGCTCTGGGGGTGTCCTCGCTCTGGGGGTGTCCTCGCTCTGGGGGTGTCCTCGCTCTGGGGGTGTCCTCGCTCTGGGGGTGTCCTCGCTCTGGGGGTGTCCTCGCTCTGGGGGTGTCCTCGCTCTGGGGGTGTCCTCGCTCTGGGGGTGTCCTCGCTCTGGGGGTGTCCTCGCTCTGGGGGTGTCCTCGCTCTGGGGGTGTCCTCGCTCTGGGGGTGTCCTCGCTCTGGGGGTGTCCTCGCTCTGGGGGTGTCCTCGCTCTGGGGGTGTCCTCGCTCTGGGGGTGTCCTCGCTCTGGGGGTGTCCTCGCTCTGGGGGTGTCCTCGCTCTGGGGGTGTCCTCGCTCTGGGGGTGTCCTCGCTCTGGGGGTGTCCTCGCTCTGGGGGTGTCCTCGCTCTGGGGGTGTCCTCGCTCTGGGGGTGTCCTCGCTCTGGGGGTGTCCTCGCTCTGGGGGTGTCCTCGCTCTGGGGGTGTCCTCGCTCTGGGGGTGTCCTCGCTCTGGGGGTGTCCTCGCTCTGGGGGTGTCCTCGCTCTGGGGGTGTCCTCGCTCTGGGGGTGTCCTCGCTCTGGGGGTGTCCTCGCTCTGGGGGTGTCCTCGCTCTGGGGGTGTCCTCGCTCTGGGGGTGTCCTCGCTCTGGGGGTGTCCTCGCTCTGGGGGTGTCCTCGCTCTGGGGGTGTCCTCGCTCTGGGGGTGTCCTCGCTCTGGGGGTGTCCTCGCTCTGGGGGTGTCCTCGCTCTGGGGGTGTCCTCGCTCTGGGGGTGTCCTCGCTCTGGGGGTGTCCTCGCTCTGGGGGTGTCCTCGCT
Organism: Scyliorhinus torazame; assembly: GCF_047496885.1. NCBI lineage: Eukaryota > Metazoa > Chordata > Chondrichthyes > Carcharhiniformes > Scyliorhinidae > Scyliorhinus > Scyliorhinus torazame. The sequence continues at coordinate 27,271,708 of NC_092724.1, forward strand.
CTGGGGGTGTCCTCGCTCTGGGGGTGTCCTCGCTCTGGGGGTGTCCTCGCTCTGGGGGTGTCCTCGCTCTGGGGGTGTCCTCGCTCTGGGGGTGTCCTCGCTCTGGGGGTGTCCTCGCTCTGGGGGTGTCCTCGCTCTGGGGGTGTCCTCGCTCTGGGGGTGTCCTCGCTCTGGGGGTGTCCTCGCTCTGGGGGTGTCCTCGCTCTGGGGGTGTCCTCGCTCTGGGGGTGTCCTCGCTCTGGGGGTGTCCTCGCTCTGGGGGTGTCCTCGCTCTGGGGGTGCCCTCGCTCTGGGGGTGCCCTCGCTCTGGGGGTGCCCTCGCTCTGGGGGTGCCCTCGCTCTGGGCCTGCACTCGCTCTGGGGGTGCACTCGCTCTGGGGGTGCACTCGCTCTGGGGGTGCACTCGCTCTGGGGGTGCACTCGCTCTGGGCCTGCACTCGCTCTGGGCCTGCACTCGCTCTGGGCCTGCACTCGCTCTGGGCCTGCACTCGCTCTGGGCCTGCACTCGCTCTGGGCCTGCACTCGCTCTGGGCCTGCACTCGCTCTGGGCCTGCACTCGCTCTGGGCCTGCACTCGCTCTGGGCCTGCACTCGCTCTGGGCCTGCACTCGCTCTGGGCCTGCACTCGCTCTGGGCCTGCACTCGCTCTGGGCCTGCACTCGCTCTGGGCCTGCACTCGCTCTGGGCCTGCACTCGCTCTGGGCCTGCACTCGCTCTGGGCCTGCACTCGCTCTGGGCCTGCACTCGCTCTGGGGGAGTACTCGCTCTGGGCCTGCACTCGCTCTGGGCCTGCACTCGCTCTGGGCCTGCACTCGCTCTGGGCCTGCACTCGCTCTGGACCTGCACTCGCTCTGGACCTGCACTCGCTCTGGACCTGTACTGGCTCTGCGGGTCTACTCGCTCTGGGCCTGTACTGGCTCTGGGGGTGTACTGGCTCTGGGGGTGTACTGGCTCTGGGGGTGTACTGGCTCTGGGGGTGTACTGGCTCTGGGGGTGTACTGGCTCTGGGGGTGTACTGGCTCTGGGGGTGTACTGGCTCTGGGGGTGTACTGGCTCTGGGGGTGTACTGGCTCTGGGGGTGTACTGGCTCTGGGGGTGTACTGGCTCTGGGGGTGTACTGGCTCTGGGGGTGTACTGGCTCTGGGGGTGTACTGGCTCTGGGGGTGTACTGGCTCTGGGGGTGTACTGGCTCTGGGGGTGTACTGGCTCTGGGGGTGTACTGGCTCTGGGGGTGTACTGGCTCTGGGGGTGTACTGGCTCTGGGGGTGTACTGGCTCTGGGGGTGTACTGGCTCTGGGGGTGTCCTCACTCTGGGGGTGTTCTCATTCTGGTTGTACAATTAGGTTGTAGCAATCCAAGTGCCTGCTCTTTATTTCTTACCTGTAATCGTGCTGTTGGGTGTGTCCTCATGCTCCTGACAGTATTGGCTGCCCAGTGTATCTGAAAATAAACATTGCCACAACAGGTTGAACAACAAGAACTGTCGAGCAGGAAGGTGGAAATAAGTAGCTCATTCACAACAGACAAAACACACAAAACCCTGAAAATATCTTCACACAAATCAGAATAAATTTGTAACTCACTCCCGGGTAACTGTTATTCTATCTATCAACCCCTTGACCCCTTGATTAGGTTCCAGTCTGTAACTCACTCCCGGCTTTCTCGGTTATTCTCTATATAAACCCACTGACCCCTTGATTAGATTCCAGTCTGGAATTCACTCTCGGAACTCTGGGGAGGACTACCAGTTGCGTAGCACCTGAAAAGCAGCGGTGGATGACCGGTAGGTGCCAGGGGATCCCACTTCCGGGATGTACCTGGCTTGCCTCCCGAGATCTAATGTGATATTGCGAGTCGTCGCAATGTGAATCCCACCCTGATTCATGCTGGACAAAGGTGTTTGTATGTGTGGGGGTTTGGTAAGTTCCAAATGTATTCGTATTGTTCTTAGAGAGGACTATGGCATGAAGAAAAATAAATGAGCGGTGTTTTCTGGGTAGTTGGGGCCTTGACAGGTAAAGATTCTTTTAAGTTTTAGTTTAGCTGAGTTGATTGCAGTTGGAAGCAGGTTATCAGAGAAAAGGCAGCTCTCACAGCTCTGCTGGATGCAGATGGTTTTAGAAGGCTAAAGACGGAACAGCTCTTTCAGCCTTGCTAGAAGAAAAGCCATACTATGGCACCATGGTTAATGCCGGAATCCTGAATGCCGGAAACCAGCTGGTTAAGGAAATTAGAAAAATTAAGAGAAGTTTCTTCGAAGTCTGAAGTTGAGAAGAAAGAGGAAACTGGGATTCAGAACTGATTACGGTTCATTAACGTCACACAGAGTTGAAAAGGCATTGGATCATGAGAGGCCAGAAAGATATCTCAAGTAGTGCTAGTGTTTGTGGGAAATTGCCATAGTTTGGGAGGCATTAATTGAAATTGTTGTGGAAAACCGGTGATAATTCCAGGAGGCACGGAGTGAAAGTCCAAACTGGTTTATTTTAAATTGAAAATAAAGCTCCTGGTATGTCACACAAAACAAACTTCCGAGCCCAGGATTATCGGGAACTGCCGGTCCGGGACTGGGAGCTACATTTATGGGTCTCGCAAATGAGCCTCAGCTGGGTGGGCCTCAATTAGCAATCCCCCCCCCCCCTCCCCGTAGTCCTCGTGAGGTTGAACACATCAGTCCCGCCTCAAATCTGAAGCATCCTCCTCACTCCCACAGCAATGAGGCCTCTTTCGTCGCTTGGCACAAGCCCTCAAATCAGCAGCTGACGATGTCGGATCGGGGGTGGGGGAGGGGGCGTGAAGTGGACTCGGGATCGTCGTTTCCTTGTTGAGCACCAAAGGGCCACAGACGAAGGCTCGCATTCGGTGCTGACCTCCAGCGGAGGATGAATCCCCTCAGTCTCCATTTCGGACTCCGAATCTTCATCGTCAGGGGGACTGACTCTCGGGTCCCCCATAGGCTGAGTCCCCTCGTGGGGGTAGTCGCAACGGGCGTCAAGGTCAAAGTCTCTGCTGAAACCGTCTCTGCCGGAGTGGGTTCTCTGCTTCTCAATGGTTCGGGTGTTTTTTCACTGCTCTCCCTTGAACTTTGACTTTGTAGGAAACCGGACCAACCTTTTCCAGGGCGGCTGCTGGGATCCATTAGGAACCATCTCCAAAGTGCCTCCTGTTCTGAAGGTCCTTTTGGGTCTTAAGGTGTCTTAGTTCCTTTTTTGGGTCTCCTTCTTTGACTCCACCTTCGCCCCCCCCCCAAGTTGGGAACCAGCAGCTGAGCCTGGTGCGCAGTCGTCATCTCAATACCAATTCCGCTGGTGTGACTCACATCGTCATGTGCGGTGCGGTTCTGAAATCAACGAGTAACTGGGCCAATTTCATATCCAGGCAACCAGCAGTTGTTGCTTCATTCTGATTCTGAATGTTTGAACTGCTTGTTCGGCCCGGCCATTAGACGATGGATGGTAAACACCGAATGCCGCTCAACTTCATGAATGACTGATAGTCTTCACGGTAAAGGGGGCACCGTTGTTGGATGCAAGGACCTCTGGTATGCCGAGGATACTGCAACTTTGCCAGAGTTTCTTCTATTGTTGCATGGGCGTCGACCCATAATGAGGACCACCGATCCCGAGAGTGGCCCAACGAAGACCACGTGCACCCAGTACCCATGGTCTTCCTGGACATTCCCATGGGTGCAAAGAGGCCGAAGGTGGGAGCTTCTGGTCCTCCTGGCACAAGGAGCATCACTTCACCAGATTCTCGATGTCTGCATTGAGCCCGAGCCACAGACACATAGCTCCTTGTGAGCATTTTCATCTTGGGCACCCTGGGGTGTCCATTGAGTAATTCCATCACAATTGGGTGTTGACTTGGGCGAGGGGGCGACTACTCGGGCTCCTCTCAGGATGATGCCACCTTCCCCACTCAGCTCTTGTATTAAAAAATATATATATTTTTTTATTCTCCTCCTTTTTCACATTTTCTCCCAAATTTACATCCACCAACAATAGACAATAATCAGCAACAAATATGTCAATCCCCATATCAATAACAACGATCCCATCCTCCCACCAAACCCCACACATCAGCCCGCATGTTCACATAAACAAATGACAAAAAGGAATCAGGGATCACCCATAGTCACCATTAACACCCATCGCCCCCCCTCCCTCCAACCCATCCCCCCCCCAACTAATGTTCGATGTTATTCAGTTCCTGAAAGTGCATGATGAATAATGCCCATGAATTGTAGAACCCCTCCATCCTTTCCCTCAGTTCAAACTTAACCTTCTCAAGAGTCAAGAATTCCAACAGGTCCCCCCCCGCCATGCCAGGGCACAGGGTGGAGAGGCTGCTCTCCAACCCAACAGGATCCGCCTTCGGGCGATCAACGAGGCGAAGGCTACAATATCTGCCTCCGCCCCCCCCCGCCCGCACGCCCGCCCCCTGCCCCCGTTTCCAACCCTGGCTGGTCCGACACCCCGAATATGGCCACACGGACAGTGACCCAGAGCTGGGATCGAACCTGGGACCTCGGCGCCATGAGACAGCAGGGCTAACGCCACCGTGCTGAGAGGCCTCACTGTTAATACCAGTTCTCTCTTGGGGTCGTAATGAGCCAGGTTGTTTGATGATAGTAACTGGAGCTTCACCTAAACGAAGGCTTCATCATGTGGTGCCCGCCACAACCACTTCTGGTGTTACTTTTTAACAGTGTTTTGCAGAGGTGACAATAAAGTGGACTAGTCTTGATTATTTTCCCACAGTCGCTTTACCAGGCCTCGGGACGATTTTAATTCTGTTGTTTTTCGGAGCCTCTTTGATGATATTAACTTTATGCTCCACGGGGTGTAAGCCTCTTTTTATCCACTCAGTCTCTTAGCTAGATCACTTCACCTGCCTGGAACACATTTGTTTCTCATTTGAAGTGGATACCTGCACCAAAAGATCTTCTCAAACCTCCCCCAGGTTTGCTAGGTGCGCTTTTTCTGTGGTCCCTGTGGTTAGTACATCATCTAAGTATACTGCTACCTTAGGCAGCCCTTGGAGAATGTACTCCATCACACACTGAAAAATGGCACATGCCAATGAGTCTTATAAGAGCAAGTGTGTATATTCATGCAAACCCTTATGGGTGTTAATCGTCACATACTCCCTAAATGACTCATCTAGACCTAGCTGGAGGTAGGCATGGCTCATATCTAGTTTGGTGAACATTTGACCCCCTGACAGTTTGGCATGTAGACCGTCTATGCGTGGCATGGGACACTGATCTAAACGTGAAGCTTTATTAACCGTTAAGTTTTGTGATGAACGGTTACTGCCTTATCATCATGTAAGGTGATGTCCCCTTTAAGACCGGGCTTGGAACCCTGGGGACTCTGCCTCTGGCTCCGCCCATCTGGGAGCCACACATAAAGGGCTGCCTCATGGTCTGTGTAACAGTCAGCTCTCGTCTCTAGCTCTAGCATAGTTATTAGTCTAATAAAGCCTTCTTTACAGTTTAATCTCTAAGCGTCATTATTGAGGGTACCTCAAGTTTGTAGTCCCCACAAATGTGGACAGACTTGTCGGGCTTGAGGACAGGGAGCCCACTCTGCAAACTGCTCTGGTTGTCATTATCCCGAGGCTCTCTAACCGCTCAAGTCCAGTCTTGTACATTGGTAAGTAAAGAGCATGGGACTGGCTGTGCCCTGAAATATTTGGTAGGGCATCGAGGTCCACACAAATCTTTGCCCTCCCTTTATTCTACCAAGGCCTTTTTGGAATACCTCTGGGTATTTGCCAATGACCTCATACAGTCCACCGGTTCCTAGCTTCAAACTTTGTAGCCAGTATCTGCCCAAGAGACAAGGCCCTGGTCCTTGTACAACTATGAGCAGGAGTCGGGTCGTTGCCCATAGGTGACCGGGATCATAGTAGTCCCTATAATCTTCAAAGGTTCCCCTGTATATGTGGCCAACTTAGCCCTGGTATATCGCAGGCCTCAGGGGAAGATGCCCATCCTAAGACACAGGAAGGTCTATTCCCTGACGATGGAGATGGTAGCTCCCATATCCACCTCCATTTCTAGGGTTTGGCTGTTGACCAAGAGTGTTATATTTATTGGTTCAACCTTAGGAGGGATGTTACAGTTCAGCTGCATCGTTTTGTCCTCTGTGGGCTGAATAGACTGACAAGGCCCGGGCCTGAGGTAGCTTTGGCTTCTGTTTGGCCGGCACTCAAACTACTGATTCTGGCAGCTTTATCTAGGTCATGTCCTTTGGCCACGCTTACTGCAGCCTTGTGGTTGACACGTGTAGTCCTCCGGTCAGGCTACGCTCATACTTCTAGGATTATCCGGCTGTCGATCGAGATGCCAGAATGACCCAGCTGAATGTTGAGTTGGGGGTGGGTGACGCATCCTTCACTGGGATTGCTGGCTTTTCTGTATGATGGTCCTCCCCCCCCTCCCCCCCCCACCCAATCAACTCCCACTACTAACCATCATCCCTTGGGAGCTGTTGAGCTCTTTCTTGGCGTTCTCCATAAATAGTGCTAATTTTATAGTTCTTTTGAGGTCTAGGCTGGTTCTTGCCCACAATGTTTTGTGTCGTGACATTAATGATCCTGCTCACTAATCAGCCACGTAGCATCTCTGTCAAGGATTGGCCAAACTCACAGTATTCGGCCAGCTTCCTTAATTTAGCCAGGAATTCAATCATGGGTTCCCACCAGGGGTCCTCCCAGCCGTATGGAACAGGTAATCCTGAAGGAATACGGACGGCTTTGGGTAGTGATGGTTTTTTACTGCATTTACAATCTTGTTGAATGTTGTAGTGTCAGGGACTGAAGGATAAGTTAAACTGATAATAATGCTGAACGTCAAGGCCCCGCATGCTGTCAAAAGGATTACTTTATGTCTGTCAGGGGGTCCAGGACTGGCATTTAAACATCCAGGGATTCACAACATATCGAAAAGACAGGGAGGTGGGCAGAGGGGGCGGGGTTGCCTTGTTAATTAGGAATTAAATTAAATCAATAGCACTAAATGACATAGGGTCAGATGATGTGGAGTCTGTGTGGGTAGAGTTGAGGAACCACAAAGGCAAAAAAACCATAATGGGAGTTATGTACAGGCCTCCTAACAGTGGTCAGGACCAGGGGCACAAAATGCACCACGAAATAGAAAGTGCATGTCAGAAAGGCAAGGTCACAGTGATCATGGGGGACTTCAATATGCAGGTGGACTGGGTAAATAATGCTGCCAGTGGACCCAAGGAAAGGGAATTCATTGAATGTTTACAGGAGGGCTTTTTGGAACAGCTTGTGATGGAGCCCACGAGGGAACAGGCCATTCTGGACTTAGTGTTATGTAATGAGCCAGACTTGATTAAAGATCTTAAAGTAAGGGAGCACTTAGGAGGCAGTGATCATAATATGGTAGAATTCAATCTCCAATTTGAAAGAAAGAAGGTAGAATCAGATGTAAAGGTGTTACAGTTAAATAAAGGTAACTACAGGGGCATGAGGGAGGAACTGACGAAAATCGACTGGGAGCAGAGTCTAGTGGGAAAGACAGTAGAACAGCAATGGCAGGAGTTTCTGGGAGTAATTAAGGACACAGTACAGAGGTTCATCCCAAAGAAAAGAAAGGTTATCAGAGGGGGGGATTAGGCAGCCATGGCTGACAAAAGAAGTTAGGGAATACATCAAAGCAAAAGAGAAAGCCTATAATGTGGCAAAGAGTAGTGGGAAGTCAGAAGGTTGGGAAGGCTACAAAAACAAACAGAGGATAACAAAGGGAGAAATAAGGAAAGAGAGGATCAAATATGAAGGTAGGCTAGCCAGTAACATTAGGAATGATAGTAAAAGTTTCTTTAAATACATTAAAAACAAACGGGAGGCAAAAGTTGACATTGGGCCGCTCCAAAATGACGCTGGTAATTTTGTGATGGGAGACAAGGAAATAGCTGAGGAACTAAATAAGTACTTTGCATCAGTCTTCACAGTAGAAGACATGAGTAATATCCCAACAATTCTGGAGAGTCAGGGGACAGAGTTGAATATGGTAGACATCACAAAGGAGAAAGTGCTAGAGAAACTAAGAGGTCTAAAAATTGATAAATCTCCTGGCCCAGATGGACTACATCCTAGAGTTCTAAAGGAGATAGCTGAAGAAATAGTGGAGGCGTTAGTTATGATCTTTCAAAAGTCACTGGAGTCAGGGAAAGTCCCAGAGGATTGAAAATCGCTGTTGTAACCCCCCTGTTCAAGAAGGGAACAAGGAAAAAGATGGAAAATTATAGGCCAATTAGCCTAACCTCGGTTGTTGGCAAGATTCTAGAATCCATTGTTAAGGATGAGATTTCTAAATTCTTGGAAGTGCAGGGTCAGATTAGGACAAGTCAGCATGGATTTAGTAAGGGGAGGTCGTGCCTGACAAACCTGTTAAAGTTCTTTGAAGAGATAACAAATAGGTTAGACCAAGGAGAGCCAATGGATGTTATCTATCTTGACTTCCAAAAGGCCTTTGATAAGGTGCCTCACGGGAGACTGCTGAGTAAAATAAGGGCCCATGGTATTTGAGGCAAGGTACTAACATGGATTGACGATTGGCTGTCAGACAGAAGGCAGAGAATTGGGATATAAGGTTCTTTTTCGGAATGGCAACCGGTGACGAGTGGTGTCCCGCAGGGTTCAGTGTTGGGGCCACAGCAGTTCTCTTTATATATTAACGATCTAGATGACGGGACTGGGGGGATTCTGGCTAAGTTTGCCGATGATACAAAGATAGGTGGAGGGGCAGGTAGTATGGAGGAGGTGGGGAGGCTGCAGAAAGATTTAGACAGTTTAGGAGAGTGGTCCAAGAAATGGCTGATGAAATTCAACGTGGGCAAGTGCGAGGTCTTGCACTTTGGAAAAAAGAATAGAGGCATGGACTATTTTCTAAACGGTGACAAAATTCATAATGCTGAAGTGCAAAGGGACTTGGGAGTCCTAGTCCAGGATTCTTTAAAGGTAAACTTGCAGGTTGAGTCCGTAATTAAGAAAGCAAATGCAATGTTGTCATTCATCTCAAGAGGCTTGGAATATAAAAGCAGGGATGTACTTCTGAGGCTTTATAAAGCATTAGTTAGGCCCCATTTAGAATACTGTGAGCAATTTTGGGCCCCACACTTCAGGAAGGACATACTGGCACTGGAGCGGGTCCAGCGGAGATTCACACGGATGATCCCAGGAATGGTAGGCCTAACATACGATGAACGTCTGAGGATCCTGGGATTATATTCATTGGAGTTTAGGAGGTTGAGGGGAGATCTAATAGAAACTTACAAGATAATGAATGGCTTAGATAGGGTGGATGGAGGGAAGTTGTTTCCATTAGCAGGGGAGACTAGGACCCGGGGACACAGCCTTAGAATAAAAGGGAGTCACTTTAGAACAGAGATGAGGAGAAATTTCTTCAGCCAGAGAGTGGTGGGTCTGTGGAATTCATTGTCACAGAGGGCGGTGGAGGCCGGGACGTTGAGTGTCTTTAAGACAGAAGTGATAAATTCTTGATTTCTCGAGGAATTAAGGGCTATGGAGAGAGAGCGGGTAAATGGAGTTGAAATCAGCCATGATTGAATGGTGGAGTGGACTCGATGGGCCGAATGGCCTTACTTCCGCTCCTATGTCTTATGGTCTTATGGTCATTCCCATTGATACCGTTAACGCGGAAGAAGTACATATAGAACATAGAACAGTACAGCACAGTACAGTCCCTTCGGCCCACGATGTTGTGCCGAACTATTCTGAAACTAAGATCAAATCAACCTACTCCCAATCATTCTAGTGCACTCCGTATGCCTATCCAGTAACTGCTTGAAAGTTCCTAAAGTGTCCAACTCCACTACCATAGCTGGGAGTGCGTTCCACACCCCAACCACTCTCTGAGTAAAGAACCTACCTCTGACATCCCCCCTATATCTTCCACCATGAAACTTATAGTTATGCCCCCTTGTAAGAGCTACATCCGCCCGAGGAAAAAGTCGCTGAATGTCCACTCTATCTATCCCTCTCATCATCTTATACACCTCAATTAAGACACCTCTCATCCTCCTTCACTCCAATGAGAAAAGCCCTAGCTCCCTCAACCTTTCGTCATAAGACCTACCCTCCAATCCAGGCAGCATCCTGGTAAATCTCCTTTGCACCCTTTCCAATGCTTCCACATCCTTCCTATAATGAGGTGACCAGAACTGCACACAATACTCCAAATGTGTTCTAACCAAGTTCTTGTACAGTTGCAGCATATCTTCACGGCTCTTAAACTCAATTAATGCTAACACACTTTCTTCACGGCTCTATCCACTTGGGTGGCAACTTTCAGAGATCTATGGACATGAACTCCGAGATCTCTCTGCTCCTCCACATTATTCAGAACCCTACCGTTTAACCCTGTAATCCGCATTCAAATTTGTCCTACCAAAATTAATCACCTCACACTTATCAGGGTTAAACTCCATCTGCTACTTTTCAGCTCAGCGGAATGCACGTGTTCGGCAAATTGGGGTCAGTCCTCCATGTCCACATCATAAGTCTCGAGCTTCCCAAACAAGGGTGTTTCCGGGTTTTTCTTTTTGCTTTGTTTCTTACCAGGGTTGTCAATTGAGGAGTTTCAAAAAGATCGCTCAGAATCCCGTGCTTGATGCTCATCGCCGATATAATAATTCCAGGCAGCGCGCAGTGAAAGGCCAAACTGGCTTATTTTAAACTGAAAATAAAGTCGCTACTGTGGCACAAAAAGTAAATGTCCCAGTCCAGGACTATCAGGAATAGTCGATCCGGGTCTGGGAGCTGTCTCCGCCCGTTCACCACGGGGACCCGTATTCTAAGAAGCGCACGGGGAGATCAATCAGCGACCCACCCCCCCCTCCCCATGGTCCTTGTGAGTGTTATCATAGGAGTAAAGGAGTATTGTTTCATAATCCACATTTTTTCATGTTTAATAATGTTTTCTTCTTGTTGATAAAAATTATTGGTCCCGTGCCTCTGTTCCTCCAAGTTTTAGAAACAAAAATGAAAGTTACAGGGCGGGATTCTCCGACCCCCCACCAGGTCGGAGAATCCCCGGGGGACGGCGCAAATCCCGCCGCTCCGCCGCCGGCTGCTGTATTCTCCGGCACCGGCTTTTGGACGGGATTTATGCCATGCCGGTCAGAGGAAACCCACTCAGACACGGGGAGAACATGCAGACCTCCGCACAGACAGTGAACCAAGCTGGGAATCGAACCTGGGACCTCGGTGCTGTGAAGTGACAGTGCTAACCACTGTGCTACTGTGCCGGATTGCAACACCTTTTAAAATTAAAATGTCTCTTCATTCATATAACTTCATTATTAGCTTGCTCATTCCTCACCACACAGGAATATAGTAATATTGTTATTCTGTACTTTATCCATTCCATATTTGGACAATTTCTACTCCTGATATATCAACCTGCTCAACTTAATTTTCCTGAATCCCTTCCCTGAACATTCCCGCAGGAATTCTCTGGCTGTTCGCTGGTGGCAGGATTTTCTGGTCGCACCGGCAACGCACAACTGCCCACTTCTATCCCTGTATTGCTTTTATTGCACTCTCTCCGGGATAGTTAAATCACCCAAGATTAACGCCCTGTCATTACATTTCTCTCAACCCACACATCCTTTTCTCTATCTCACTGCCATTCTCTGCTGAACTGTCAGATAACGTTTTCATTTCTATTTCTGAATGGGGGGCGGGGGGGGCGGGGGGGGGGGGGGGGGGGGGCGTAGCGGTGATGTCTCTGGATTAGAAATCCCGAGGCCCAGGCTAATGTTCTGGGGACATGAGTTTGAATCCCACCACAGCAGCTGGTGGAATTTAGATTCAATTGAAAAATGTAAAAAAAAAATCTTAAATTCGTTCTCGGGGCGTGGGCGTCGCTGGTTGGGTCAGCATTAAGATTCAACCACATCGCTGCGTGGCTCTGGAGTCACATGTAGGCCAGACTGGGTAAGGACGGCAGATTTGCTTCTCTGAAGGACAATCGGGAGCCAGCTGGGTGTTTTTTGTACGACGGCCGACGGTCACCATTAGGTTTTTAATTCCAGATATTCATTGGATTCCACCATCTGCCATGGTGGGATTCGGAGCCAGGACCCCAGAGCAGCCCCCGGCTCCCTGACTTACTAGTCCAGTGACAATATCACTACGCCACAGGAATATAGAAGCTAGTCTCAGTAATGCTGACTGTGAAACTATCAGTAATCGTTTGCCATCCAGTACCTGGTCTGGCCTACATGCGTCTCCAGACCCCCATCTGATAATGGGAGGTGTCACTGACAGTGTTATCAAGCACGCTCACGGTTCACTGGCTGTTAGTTTGGGATTTGCCAGGACCATTCGTCTCCTGGTTCCATTATCGCCTTGGCCAAAATATGGACATAAGAGCTGGACTCCAAAGGTAGGGTGAGCTGATGTCACCGGATCAAAATCCTGGAACTCCCTCCTTAACAGCACGGTGGGTGTACCTACAACACAGGGTCACCAGCGCTTCAAGGAGGCAGCTCACCCACCACCTTATCAAGGACAATTAGGGATAGACAGTAAATGGGCTATAAAAATCTTGTGGTTATTTGATAAACTCAAGTCTCTTTTATATAATATCTTAATGGATGTTTTAATCTGATAATTCTCCACAATGTTTGCTTTCACTTCTGGTGTGTGAGATACGCGACCACATGGGCAGCACTTACTTATCGCAACACTTACCTCGAAATAGCAGCAAAGAAGCAGGCAGCAGCAGAAACAAGTCCATTTCTTGAACCGCGGCACGACGTTCTGAGCCGGTGTATTGAGTGATCTCTCTGGGGTGCTCAGGGCTTTTTCACCTCAGACACATTGTAGAAAATTCCCGCTGATATTACTTCCTGAACGTGACTAATGCGAACCCACATTCTAACCGTCGCCCCCCCAACTGGTAACCTCTGCTTCACTCACTCTGACACGAACAAACTAATGAATTAATTGTCACCTGACCCTGCTCCATTCTTGCCAAAACAGAAAGGTTTTGAGGTAATTTTAAAAAAAAATCTCTTGACGTGTCTTTCCTTGAATGAGATGATTAGCTCAGCTATAACCGTGAACAGCAGAAACCGCAAACCACATGGAACATGAGAGAAAGACCGAGAGGCAGTCACAGAATAAAGAAAGTTGAGGAGGCGAGTGAGAACGGAGATCAGTGGGGAATGTCCAGGCCAACAGAAGACTCAATTTCGACACGTGAAGAATTTCCATAAGGTGTTTGCCAGCTTCTTTGTTTTCTTTTCAGTTGGCCCATTTTCTCCGCATCAGATGTAGGGTTTGCACACACGGCCCTGCCGTCTCTCCCCAGAGATCATAACAACCTTGAAATAAAGAGAGGTTGATGCTGTTAATATTGGACAGCGAGAGAAACCACATGTGAGGGAGGGTACTTTGCAAGTTGCTGCTATTTCTCAGTGACACATCCTCAGGTCTGAACTGAAAGCTTGAATTCCGTGGACAGATAAAAATGAGCAGGTCAGAGGCAGTGGTTTGACCTCAATGTGCGACTGAATAAATTGACATCTGTTACTCAGTCCAACTCAGGTGGACGAACTACTGGAGTTTCAGAAGAACAATTGAAACATTTCTACTGAAGCCTTTTAAAACTCAGGAATGGATGGAGGTTGATTGACTGATTGCTCCCTGCACGAGGAAACGATGACCTGAGCAGTGTTCACACACAGTCTGGAGACAACCCATTCCTGTTTCTGCCAAAACGGGCACAGGTGTGCATAACAAGCCTGCACACCGTACTATTGCCCTCGCCTGCTCCATTGCAGGGGTGCACATATCAAACACCCCCACAACGTTGCTCCTAGTATGTCAGAGGATTCCTGAACTATGGGGGAGCCCTAGTTCTGAGTTGGCAACCAAGAAAAAGCAGCCATTTAACATGCCCTTTGAAACACATTGGTCCTCTTAGCTTCTCAAAAAGCTGGCTGTGAAAGCCCAACTGAGGCTGTGAAAGCCCAACTGAGGAAGCCTCCAAGTCACTTCTGTCTTAATATTGTGTAAATAAACACACAGGTAATGAAAAAAGCTCTTCAAAGAAAGATCAAGCAATTACAAGACAACAAAGATGACAGCCAAGCAAAGCGAACATTCTCCTGCAAGCTGTGTAAATGTTGTGTTCAGGGCTCAGTCCATTAGCCATTCTCAAAGCTTACCCAGGCATTCATAATGAGGCTATCTGGCAACTGTATAAACAAAAGAGTTTGAGGGGATGGACAGACATCTGCTTTTCCAGATGGTCTCATTTATTTGCACAAGATTGAAAGGTGTGAAGTGGATTAAAGCTTTTGTGTGATTGACACTTTTATCAGGTTGCAAAGACGATGAGCACCATCACCTTTTTCAAAGGTGATTTTCAAAACCTCTTTGATAATGTTGACAGTTTCAGGAGAATTTCAAAGACCTGCTAAACGTGACACTTCTTCATTGGTTCTGTACACAGAAGATACTGGAAGAGTGGATGTGGAGGATGCATGGAAGAGGCATGTCGGTAGTGGAAGGGGTATGGAAAGGATATGGGGATGGACAGGTCATGGGGTTCTCGAGGGAACATGTAAGGGTATGGGGGATACAATACAGAATGGAGACATGAAGGGGAGGTGGGTGAGGGGTGAGGGCTAAAGGGCTTAACAGTCAGGATCACAGCTGGGCTGATATCCCAATAAATGTTAAAAAAAACCCAACCTCTTTGGTTCTGAACAGCAGTGTTACATTCAGTAGTCATTTTAAAAAAAAAACCCTAATCAGCTATGTATTTGTCTGCTGAAGACTTCAGTTGACCATCTGAGATTTGAGAGCTGTTTTACATTGGCCTGCAGCCTGGGTCTTCATTCTCAGCATGTCTTGTTGGATGGTGGTCAATCCCCCTTCTGTCTTCACCGGCATCTTCATAGCCATCTTCTCCAGAAAGACTTCTCAATATTTTAGGTGTTTGCACAGAAGTCCGTGCAACGCTGAGAATCACCCACATATCACCTACTGTTCCCCAGGGTGTCTGCTCCTTCCATGCCAAATTAACTGGAGCACGTGGAGAAGTATTGGCATTCGAAGCCCAGACAGTTACTGCTTGCCCAGCTTTAAGTGTAAAACATGCGGGAAATTTGTGTGTGAGCTTTTAGCCCACCTGCCTCAATGTCTGCCTGTCACTGTGTCCAGAGGCAGTAGGACTGTCTCCAGCTCTTCCCTGTCTACCAAACGCAAAAATAGGGTGGAGAGCTTCTCTAGGATGGAGACTGGATCGTGTATTCAGGAAAATTCATGACTTCTGATACCCATCTCCTTGACAGGAATCCGGTCCCAACGTTCGATTCACCTTTTTAATTCTCTTTTGTTAATGTCCACTGGCTTTCCATAGTTTGTGTACATGGACCTCTAAATCTCCCTGCACCATTTCAGTTCCCAGGCTTCTTGCCATTTCAAAAGTATTGTGGTCTACCGTTCTTTTGTCCAAAGTTGTTGACTTCACACTTTCCCACAATGTCGTCTAAGGTAGTGTCATCTGAGAATTTATGCATTTGCCCCCCACATTGTCACCTAAGGTGGTGTCATCTGAGAACTTATGCATTTTACTTAAATGAGTTAAAAGTGAAAAGCTGAATCCCAGTGCAGATGGCTGAAGGATTCCCCATGGCTAGTACATATCCATTATCCCAATTCTCTGCCCCAAACCAATTCCTTCTCCATATTTAATAGGTTGTTCCAGTTCATTCACTCTCACGTTTGTTGACAATCTCTTATGAGGGACTATATCAAATTCCCTCCCAGATCCCAATGCAAACAGCATCCACAGACATTTCCTTACCGACCCCATTAGTTACCTCCTCAACAAATTGAACTGGGCATGACTTACTCTTTACAAATTGAAGCTGGCTCTCTCGGACCGGGGCATGTTTATCCAAATGCTCAGTCCTTAATAACAGAATCTAGAGACACCCTCACAATTAAAATTAGATTAATGGATCAATAAATTCTGGATTTCCTTCTCCTACCCTTTTCCAATAATGGAGTTGCACTGGCAACATTCAAATCGATAAGGAAAGATCCCAAATGGAAGGAATTAAGGAAGATACTGAATCAAGCTTCACTAATCTCCACAATTATCTTGTTTACAAACACACAAGCACCAAAAGCAACTGGTCCTGCAAATCAAGTTTCAGTCTCTCTATTTCTTTCAATTAAAAAAATTATAATAAACTAGTTTGTTCCTCACTAATTCACAGTTCTGTCAAGGAGGACATTGCCCACCCTGTCCCCATCAAACACTCCCAGGACAGGTACAGCACGGGGTTAGATACAGAGTAAAGCTCCCTCTACACTGTCCCCATCAAACACTCCCAGGACAGGTACAGCACGGGGTTAGATACAGAGTAAAGCTCCCTCTACACTGTCCCCATCAAACACTCCCAGGACAGGTACAGCACGGGATTAGATACAGAGTAAAGCTCCCTCGACACTGTCCCCATCAAACACTCCCGGACAGGTACAGCACGGGGTTAGATACAGAGTAAAGCTCCCTCTACACTGTCCCCATCAAACACTCCCAGGACAGGTACAGCACGGGGATAGATACAGAGTAAAGCTCCCTCTACACTGTCCCCATTAAACACTCCCAGGACAGGTACAGCACGGGGTTAGATACAGAGTAAAGCTCCCTCTACACTGTCCCCATCAAACACTCCCAGGACAGGTACAGCACAGGATTAGATACAGAGTAAAGCTCCCTCTACACTGTCCCCATCAAACACTCCCAGGACAGGTACAGCACGGGGTTAGATACAGAGTAAAGCTCCCTCTACACTGTCCCCATCAAACACTCCCAGGACAGGTACAGCACGGGGTTAGATACAGAGTAAAGCTCCCTCTACACTGTCCCCATCAAACACTCCCAAGACAGGTATAGCACGGGGTTAGATACAGAGTAAAGCTCCCTCTACACTGTCCCCATCAAACACTCCCAGGACAGGTACAGCAAGGGGTTAGATACAGAGTAAAGCTCCCTCTACACTGTTCCCATCAAACACTCCCAGGACAGGTACAGCACGGGGTTAGATACAGAGTAAAGCTCCCTCTACACTGTCCCCATCAAACACTCCCGGACAGGTACAGCACGGAGTTAGATACAGAGTAAAGCTCCCTCTACACTGTCCCCATCAAACACTCCCAGGACAGGTACAGCACGGGGCTAGATATAGAGTAAAGCTCCCTCTACATTGTCCCCATCAAACACTCCCAAGACAGGTACAGCACGGGGTTAGATACAGAGTAAAGCTCCCTCTACACTGTCCCCATCAAACACTCCCAGGACAGGAACAGCACAGGGTTAGATACAGAGTAAAGGTCCCTCTACACTGTCCCCATCAAACACTCCCAGGACAGGAACAGCACAGGGTTAGATACAGAGCAAAGCTCCCTGTACCCTGTCCCCATCAAACACTCCCAGGACAGGTACAGCACGGGGCTAGATATAGAGTAAAGCTCCCTCTACATTGTCCCCATCAAACACTCCCAAGACAGGTACAGCACGGGGTTAGATACAGAGTAAAGCTCCCTCTACACTGTCCCCATCAAACACTCCCAGGACAGGAACAGCACAGGGTTAGATACAGAGTAAAGGTCCCTCTACACTGTCCCCATCAAACACTTCCGGGACAGGAACAGCACAGGGTTAGATACAGAGCAAAGCTCCCTGTACCCTGTCCCCATCAAACACTCCCAGGACAGGTACAGCACGGGGATAGATACAGAGTAAAGCTCCCTCTACACTGTCCCCATTAAACACTCCCAGGACAGGTACAGCACGGGGATAGATACAGAGTAAAGCTCCCTCTACACTGTCCCCATCAAACACTCCCAGGACAGGTACAGCACGAGGTTAGATACAGAGTAAAGCTCCCTCTACACTGTTCCCATCAAACACTCCCAGGACAGGTACAGCACGGGGTTAGATACAGAGTAAAGCTCCCTCTCCACTGTCCCCATCAAACACTCCCAGGGCAGGTACAGCACGGGGTTAGATACAGAGTAAAGCTCCCTCTACACTGTTCCCATCAAACACTCCCAGGACAGGTACAGCACGGGGATAGATACAGAGTAAAGCTCCCTCTACACTGTTCCCATCAAACACTGCCAGGACAGGTACAGCACGGGGTTAGATACAGAGTAATGCTCCCTCTACACTGTCCCCATCAAACACTCCCAGGACAGGTACAGCACGGGGTTAGATACAGAGTAAAGCTCCCTCTACACTGTCCCCATCAAACACTCCCAGGGCAGGTACAGCACGGGCTTAGATACAGAGTAAAGCTCCCTCTACACTGTCCCCATCAAACGCTCCCAGGACAGGTACAGCACGGGGTTAGATACAGAGTAAAGCTCCCTCTGCACTGTCCCCATCAAATACTCCCAGGACAGGTACAGCACGGGGTTAAATACAGAGTAAAGCTCCCTCTACACTGTTCCCATCAAACACTCCCAGGACAGGTACAGCACGGGGTTAGATCCAGAGTAATGCTCCCTGTACACTGTCCCCATCAAATACTCCCAGGGCAGGTACAGTACAGGAATCTTCTGAATGAAATCATCTCTCATCCTTATAAACCCCAGAGAATATAGACCTAATTTACTCATCATCTCATCATAGGGCAACCTCCTCGTCCCACGGACCAATCCAGTGAACCTTCACTACCGTCAGCAATGCCTGTATATCTTTCCTGAAATATGAAGAACTAATCTGTACGCAGCATTCCCGGTGTGACCTCACCTGAAGCCCCAATTAGCTACAGCTAGACTTCCTTATTCTTGTACTTCCATTCATTAAACCAAAGTGAATGACCTCACACTCCCTTACTCCATTTGCCTTTTGTTGCCAAAATCCTTAAAGTCTTTAATACATCTTTGTCTTTCCCTCACAGCTTCCGTTCACAGCTAGATTTGTATCTTCAGCACCCTGGCGACGTTGCTCTTGCCCTTTATAAACCATTAACAGCTGAGGCCCCAGCTGATCCTAGCAGCATTCACAGCCTTCCAATGTGAAAGTGGCGCTGTTTATAGAATCCTAGAATCCCTACAGTTCAGAAGGATGTCATTCAGCCCACCGCGGGTGCACCGACCCTCCGAAAGAGCATCCTGTTTAGGCCCACGTCTCCTCCCTATCTCCATAACCCCACCTGCCCTTTTGCACAGTAAGGGGCAATTTTGCATGGCCAATTCACCTAACCTGTGCATCGTTGGACTGAGGGAGGAAACTGGAGCACCTGGATGGAACCCATGCAGACACGGGGAGAGCGTGCAAACTCCAGCCAGTGAAGTGGAATCCACAGTGGAATCGGAATCGGGTCCATGGGGCTGTGAGGCAGCAGTGTTAACCACCCTGCCGCTCTCTGCTACTCTCTGCTTACTGTCCACTAACCAATCCTTTATCCATACTGAAATACACCCACCTCCATCCTGTGTACTAACCTTCAGTCTGGCACTTTTGGAAATCCAAGTATCTACATATTACTATGGTGTAGGTACACCCAAAGTGCTGTTAGGGAGGGAGTCCCAGGATTTTGACCCAGCCACAGTGAAGGAATGGCGAATATATATCCAAGTCAGGGTGGTGAGTGGCTCGGAGGGGAATTTGGTGGCGTTCCCAGGTATCTGCTGCCCTTGTACTTCTAGACTGTACAGGTCACAGGTTTGGAAGTGTTATACCACAGGAAGGTGCTGTCTAAGGAGCCTTAATGAATTCCTGCAGTGCATCTTGTAGATGGTACACGCGGCTGCCACTGTGGGTCGATGGTGAAGGGAGTGAATGTTTGTAGAAGGGGTGCCAATCAAATGGGCTGCCTTGTCCTGGATGGTGTTGAGCTTCTTGAGTGTTGTTGGAGCTGCGCTCATCCAGGCAAGTGGAGAGTATTCCATTACACTGCTGACTTGCACCTTGTAGGTTGTAGACAGGCTTTGGGATGTCAGGAGATGGGTTGCTCACCACAGAATTCCCAGCATCCAACTTGTTCTGGTAGCCACAGCAGGTTCAGCTATAACTCTCAAAGGAATTTAATAAAAACTTGAAAGGAAGCCATTTGCAGGGCTTTGGGGAAAGGTGAGTGGGATGTATATTTTGTATCTTCACACACACTATTTTCCCTTTTGGGCAGAGTGGGGAAAGGTCAGAAAGATTAGAAAACTGATTGTTAACTTGCTGAACAGCATCATGAAAGTTCCTTCTGTGGGCAAGTGGGACTCACTGGACGGCTCCTTTAAAAGATGGTCTGAATGGCCTCTTTCTGTGCTGTAGCAGTCTATGATTCTAAGAAATGAGTTTGGTCGAGTTTGGGTGCATTTGTGATGTTGATTTCACTGGCCACAAGAGGGAGCTCTGGCTCCAGAGATTGGATGAGTCTGGTCCTCACTCAGTTTGGTGTTGACGATGGGAAATCCCGCCATAGGCGAAACCCCCACCATAGGTTCCCGGCAGCAGGGGTTGGGGTGGGAGGGTGTGTGGATGGGTGGGGGGTGGGGGGGGGGGGGGTGCGTACAATTGGAAACCCCGTTGACAGCGACGGGACCAGAAGATCCCACCGCCCGCAAATGATGGGCAGCCCCTACTGCCGTGTAACACGCTGTGTGGTGTGTGGAAAGTCTCACCCCTTGGGTGTGATGATATTTGTTAAGTGTAAGATGTAGACAAAAGAGGGATCTGCATGGGGCTCAAGAAAGTGCCTCAGGGTTAGTTTAATAAAAAACTCTGCCACATCCATAGGGGGCTGGATTCTCCGTTTTCGGGACTATGTCCCCTCGCGTCGTGAAAACCGGGGTCTGTCACGCCAGGAAAACTGGCGTCAAAAGGCCACAGATTCCCCGTCTTGCTGGGGGCTAGCAGGCAGCTCTCGTCCAGCTCGCAGCTCCAGCTGCCGATGCAGTCTCCCCGCACTTCCGGGTCAGAGGCCGCGCGTGCGGATGGTGGCGGCCTCCAGTGGCCGCGCCGTGCTCCAGCGGCCGCGCCGTGCTCCACAGCGGACTCAGCCCGCGGACCTGGACCGCCGAAGTAGATCCCCGCATTGGCTGCTCGCCTTCCCAGGAGCGCCCGCACACATAGCCCCCAGTCCCGAATGAAGCCCCCCCCCCCCCCCCGCCCTCCGATCGGCCCTCCCCCGACTGTGGCGGGCCCGGACGGAGTCCGCAGCCGCCACGCGAGGATCCCGAATGGCAGGACCATGTTAGAATCACGCCGTCGGGAATTCGGGGACGGAGAATAGCGGGGCAGGCCTCAGTCAATGGCCTTGAGCGGTGGATGCTCGGCGTATTTTTTGGGGGATGGAGAATCGAGGAATTGGCGCCGCTCCCGGTTTCGTGCGCGAATACGGAATCTCCGCCCCATCGCCGAACGCGAATCCGGCGTCGGAGTGCGGAGAATCCGGCCCCTGTTCTCCTCTCCACCTGTTCGTCATAATAAGGGTCTGGCACATATAGAGTTAATGTGGGACTGAGTAGTACCGTCCACACTGTGATATAAGAGAGCACATGACCCGCATCCAGGGTCAGCTTGGTGTTAATCAGAGGTGCACTAACCTCAGCATGGTGACAGCTCCGAACTTGTACTTATTACTGTATATTTGTAAATAGTTCAAATTGTTAACAAGGACTTACTATTGACCTGCTAAAGACTAGGAAGACTTCATCTAACCTACCAAGATGTAACCAACACTCTACAATATCGTCACAGCAGAGGGACACAACCCTTTGACCTTGTTAAACTGCAGAGACATCCTGAAATGCTGGAAGACAGAAAAGAATTCAACAAAGCAGTTGGACCTGAAAAGAAGCTCCAGAATCAGAGGTGCAGAGGGAAAATCACCAGAATAAAACTCCAAAGAAAGGCTTGGAAGCTGAAGGCAGAGATTTAAAATTCCTCATTGCAGCACAAGAGAAAACTCCATTGAACCTCTTTCGGAATTTCCAGCTTCAGAGTGCAGAGTCGGCAGAACTTGCAAGGGTGAGCTAAATCTTTTAAAATTCAAGGCTGCAGCAAGTCCTGAGTAATCTTTAAAATAATTTGGATGTCAGTCGTGCAGGTTGAAACAAACATGTCACGGAATCCCAAACCCCGAATTTGAGCTGGAACATGTGGCGTCCAAGCTGACCCAAAACGAAAGAGAAAGAATTAATTAAATTTTTCGTGAACATTGAGACTGTTCAGCTCGGTAAAAAGCAGAAACTTGA
Organism: Scyliorhinus torazame; assembly: GCF_047496885.1. Taxonomy (NCBI): domain Eukaryota; kingdom Metazoa; phylum Chordata; class Chondrichthyes; order Carcharhiniformes; family Scyliorhinidae; genus Scyliorhinus; species Scyliorhinus torazame. Next base: position 27,293,991 of record NC_092724.1, read on the forward strand.
ATTTGACGGACACGTAAATCTAAAAAAAGCTAAAATGCTGAATAAGAGAACCCTGCAACAAAAACAGAGAATTCTGGAAAAACACAGCAGGTCTGGCAGATCCGTAGGAAGAGGAAACAAGGATATTCTACAGGCAGCCGATCCTTGCAACCATTGTTAAAAAAGTTTTTGCAAGCTGAGCACCGTTGCGGTATTGCCAAAACTGGCAAATGTGGGCAATCCCTTTGTCTTCGAGTGAATGGCAACAGCATCATGAAATTCAGAAATCTCTTAAAGCTACACATACACTTAAAACATTTTTGAAAGCATTATTTTGAGAAAAGATTTTAAAGCATATTTTTACGAGTGGAGTTTGGAAACTCTCATGTCATCATCATCATCTGGGGGGATTCTGAGGAGTAATCCGCAGACACTGACCTGGTTTCAGAGCACAGTCATCTTGTGTGCTTAAAAGGGACTTTATGCTAATGAAACAATTGTAGATTAAAATGTACTTTGCAATCAGTGTTAATCCTAAAACATGGGTGTAATTGTTAAGCTAAGTGGGGGGAGGGGGTAAAGACATGTTGTAACATAATACAAGTTTTTGATGTTTAATAAATGTTTTTTTTATTGTTGTTAAAACTAATTAGTGGTTCCGTTACTCTGTTCCTTCACGTTTTATTAGAAAAGTAGAAGTTACGGTCTTTTGAGCCAGGGTTCCATTCTGGGATCTTCCCGCCCAGTTATACCATCAATTGGGATCGTAACACCAACAGCATCCTCGCTTCCAGACCTCCAGCGGGTCTTGGGAACCAGCTGGCAACCAATAGGTTTTGAAGCAGTCGTTGTGTAGATCGTACACATTGCTGCTGCTGTTCATCGGTGGTGGAGGGAGTGAATGTTGAGGGTGGTGGATGGGTATCAATCAAACGGCATAGCTTTGCCCTGGATGGTGTCAATCCTCTTGAGCGTTGTTGGAGCCGCACTCATCCAGGCAAGTGGTGAGTATTCCATCACACTCCTGACTTGTGCCTTGTAGATGGTCGACAGGTGATGGGGAGTCATGAGGTGAGTTACTCTCTGCAGAATTCCCAGCCGCTGATCTATACTTGTCGCCACAGTATTTATATAGCTAGCCCAGCTCAGTTTCTGGTCAATGGTAACCTCTAGGATATTGATAGCAGGGGATCCAAAGATGGTACTGCCATTTAACGTCAAGGGGTGATGGTTGGATTCTCTCTTGCTCATGATTGTCATTGACTGGCACTTATGTGGCATAAATGTTACTTGCCACCTAGCTGCCCAAGCCTAAATATTGTCCAGGTCTTGCTGCATTATTTGAGGAGTTCTGAATTTAGAGTACCCAATTATTATTTTTTCCCCAATTAAGTGGCAATTTATCGTGGCCAATCCACCTAACCTGCACATATCTGGGTTGTGGGGGTGTGACCCACGCAAACACGAGGAGAATGTGCAAACCCCACACAGACAGTGACCCCAACATTCCCACATCTGACCTTATGATTGTGGGAAGGTTGTTGGTGAAGCAGCTGAAGATGGTTGGGCCTGGGGCACTCCCCTGACGAACTCCTGCAGTGATCTCTGGTAACTGAGATGATTGGCCTCCAACAGCCACAACCATTTTCCTTTGTGCTGGGTTGCAAAGTGACCAAGGCTGGGACCTGAATATTCAAGGATCTTTGACATATTGGAAGGACTCAAAGAAAGGGAAAGGATATGGCGTATCTCTGAGAATAAGAGGGAAGAGGTTCAAGCTTTCAAAAACAGCACGAGAGTAGTTAAAAGTAACGTCAGAGTAAATTGATTGGTTGGTAAATATAGGCATTTCTGGACTCGTCACAGAGGAGATGATTGATCAGTGACAGGTGAGTTATTATATTGTACTATATTGTAGCAAACACTTTATATAAATTTAAAGGTTCCTCAGACACGGAGGAATTCATCAGGCGAATGAGGCTCCGGGAATTCTTCCACAGACCCCAAGAGGCCAACAGCGAACCCAAGCAGACTATCAATGAACCGGAACAGCAGACCGAGAGAGCTGCGGTGCGGCAACCAAAGAGGAAAGAGTCGAATTGGACCCCTCCGGAAGGCCGCTGCCTTAGACTCGACATGTATGCTCAAGCTGTCAGGAGTCGAGTCAATGCCAGATTCATCAGTCGCATTCACAAGACAGCCCCGAACGTCACCCAAGCACAACGCAATGCCATCCGCGCTCTCAAGACCAACCGCAGCATCGTCATCAAACCAGCAGACAAAGGAGGGGCCACTGTCGTACTGAACAGAACGGACTACTGCAAAGAAGTATACCGACAACTGAACAACCAAGAACACTACAGACAGTTACCCGCAGATCCGACCAAGGAACACATCCGCCAACTTAACAGACTGATCAAGACCTTGGGTCCAGATCTTCAGAGCACCCTACGTGCTCTCATCCCACGTACTCCCCGCATTGGAGATCTCTACTGCCTCCCGAAAATACATAAGGCCAACACACCAGGCCGCCCTATCATTTCAGGCAATGGGACCTTGTGTGAGAACCTCTCTGGCTACATCAAGGGCATCTTGAAACCCATCGTACAAGGTACGCCCATCTTCTGTCGCGACACGACGGACTTCCTACAGAAACTCAGCACCCATGGACCAGTTGAACCAGAAACATTCCTCGTCACAATGGACTTCTCGGCACTCTACACCAGCATCCCCCATGACAACGGCATTGCTGCAACAGCCTCAGTACTCGACACCGACAACTGCCAATCTCCAGACGCAATTCTGCAACTCATCCGCTTCATTCTGGATCACAACGTCTTCACCTTCGACAACAAGTTCTTCATCCAGACGCACGGAACAGCCATGGGGACCAAATTCGCACCCCAATACGCCAACATCTTCATGCACAAGTTTGAACAGGACCTACTCACCGCACAGGACCTTCAACCGACGTTATACACCAGATACATCGATGACATTTTTTTCCTTTGGACCCACGGCGAAGAATCACTGAAACGACTACACGATGACATTAATAAGTTCCATCCAACCATCAGACTCACCATGGACTACTCTCCAAAATCAGTTGCATTCTTGGACACACTCGTCTCCATCAAGGACGGTCACCTCAGCACTTCGCTTTACCGCAAACCCACGGATAACCTCATGATGCTCCACTTCTCCAGCTTCCACCCTAAACACATTAAAGAAGCCATCCCCTATGGACAAGCGCTCCGTATACACAGGATCTGCTCAGACGAGGAGGTGCGTAACAGACATCTACAGACATTGAAAGATGCTCTCGTACGAACGGGATATGGCACTGGACTCATCGATCGACAGTTCCAACGCGCCACAGCGAAAAACCGGACTGACCTCCTCAGAAGACAAACATGGGACACAACCGACAGAATACCCTTCGTCGTCCAGTACTTCCCCGGAGCGGAGAAACTACGTCTTCTTCTTCACAGCCTTCAACACGTCATTGATGACGATGAACATCTTGCCAAGGTCATCCCCACACCCCCACTACTTGCCTTCAAACAACCGTGCAACCTCAAACAAACCATTGTTTGCAGCAAACTACCCAGCCTTCAGAACAGCGACCACGACACCACACAACCCTGCCATGGCAATCTCTGCAAGACGTGCCAGATCATCGACATGGCTACCACTATTACACATGAGAACACCACCCACCAGGTACGCGGTACATACTCGTGCGACTCGGCCAACGTTGTCTACCTCATACGCTGCAGGAAAGGATGTCCCGAAGCGTGGTACATTGGCGAGACCATGCAGACGCTGCGACAACGAATGAACGGACATCGCGCAACAATCACCAGGCAGGAATGTTCCCTTCCAGTCGGGGAACACTTCAGCAGTCAAGGGCATTCAGCCTCTGATCTCCGGGTAAGCGTTCTCCAAGGCGGCCTTCAGGACGCGCGACAACGCAGAATCGCCGAGCAGAAACTTATAGCCAAGTTCCGCACACATGAGTGTGGCCTCAACCGGGACCTGGGATTCATGTCGCATTACATTCATCCCCCACCATCTGGCCTGCGAAATCCTACCAACTGTCCTGGCTTGATACAATTCACACCTCTTTAACCTGGGGTTACCCCATCTCTGGATCTGTAAAGATTTAATCACCTGCTAATGGTCGCATTCCAAGCATTGTTTGGCATCTTTGAATTTGTCTATATATGTGTTTCTGGAACATACCTCTTCATTCACCTGAGGAAGGAGCAGTGCTCCGAAAGCTAGTGACATCGAAACAAACCTGTTGGACTTTAACCTGGTGTTGTAAGACTTCGTACTATAAATTTAAAGGTATGTCAGTGAAGCTTGACCATGTGGAATGTTTGTCCTGTGGGATGTGGGAGGTTGTGCAGGCACAAACTTCCCTTGATAACAATGTTGCAGGAAGTGTCACCTGCTACAGAAACCCAAGCTCTGGGTTATGAAACCTGAGCGGCAGCTGGAGTCACTATGGTGCACCCACAAGGCTGAAGATTACGTGGATAACTTGTTGAGAGAGGTGGTGACACTGCAGCTAAGCAGTACACAGGCAGTGAGGGAATGGGTGATCACCAGAGTATCTGAGAGAAACAGGCAGGTAGTGCAGGAATCCCCCAAGGCTATCTCGCTGTCTGACCACGTTTCCACTTTGGATACTGGTGAGAGAGGTGGCTCCTCAGAGGATTCAAGGTCAGTGGCACTACATGTGGCTCAGATGCTCAGGAGGGGAGCAGATAGAGTGGAAGTGCTATAGTAGTAGAGCATTGCCTAGTTACAGGAGCAGACAGGCGTTTCTGTGGCAGTGGGCATGACTCCAGGATGGTTTGTCGCCTCCCTGGTACCAGGTTCAAGGATGTCACAGAACAAATGCAGGACAGTCTTTTGGGAAAGGACAAGCAGACAGAGGTTGTGGCCCACGTGGGGTCCAATGACTTAGGTGGAAAAGGGGATGAGATCTTGAAACCAGACTTTTGGGGAGATAGGAAGAAAACTGAAAATCAGTATCTCAGGCGCGGTACTCTCAGAATTGCTCCCAGTGCCACATGCTAATGAGCATAGGAAGAGAACAACTGGGCAGTTCAATACAGGGTTTGAGAAATGGAGTAAGAGGGAGGGTTTTAGATTTTTGATGCCTTGGACTAGCTCTGGGGCTGGTGGGACCTGTACACGGAGGATGATTTACACCTTAACAGGACTGGAACTAATGTCCTCACAGGGAAGTTTGATAGTGCTATTTGGGTGATAGTGGTGGTGGTGGGCGGGAGGGGGAGGGTGTGGGGCGGGGGGGGGGGGGGGGGGTTTAAACTAGAGTGGAGGGGGGATCGGAATCTGAGGGGAAATTGAGAGAGGAGAAAGACCAGTGGACGGTAGAGAAGTATTAACTGTGTTATTGAAAGCTCACCACTATTCTTAGAAGTCCCCCTATACCAAAAAGGGCCAACATTCCAAATGGTTAACAGGGATTCTCACTCCCCGACTCCTATGCAGGCTTCAGTGGATGCTATTCAGGTCAAACTATGTTTTCAAGTTATCCCCCGGTATAACCCATACCTTCACAGAAGATTTAATCTACTTACCACTTTGTAGCATCGATCCTCGGTCCCGCATTGCTAGGTAAGTAAAGTAGACTTTGTAATAACCACTGTTTCAGGTTAAATTAAGTTATTTTATTATTATATATTTTATTTTAAAAGCTGCAATCACTGTCTTTACAGAAAGGTAACAAGATCTTGCTTCTGGATCCTTCTGGTTGGTTGAAGGGACCTTCAGGCCCAACTTGACAATCACTCTTCTTTAAATTCTTTTGGTCTTCTTCAGATGTATTCGCTGTTCTGCTCGATTGCTAGGTCCTATCTTTCCCATGTACCGAGCTGTGAGAGCTGGCTCTGCTGGCTGTCTCTGAGCTGACTCTGCCTCCTCTTTAACTTCTAGTCTTCCTTAGATGTATTAGCTGTTTTAGCTCGGCTGCTATGTCTTATCTTTCCCACGACCAAGCTGACTGTAAGCTGACTCTGCTTACTTCTCTTGTTCCATCTCTGCTTCTCTGCTTCTCTCTGAGTTCTGGTAGTTCCTGCTCTGGTCTCTGGGCTTATATTCTCTAACTAACAGTTATTAAGTTTTTATGGCTTTATTGGAAAGTAACTTTGATTTCACTTGGATTGAAAAAAGTATCTTTGATCTAAACATTCTAATACCACTAAGTATTCATTTTGACGTAACCTCACCTCTCAGGTCTCTGATTACATTGTCCTTTGTGATGTTCAAAATGCTTTGATTTCAAGAGAGGTGTGAATTTTAATTCCTGTCATTTCTATAGTTTTATTTTCCAATTGTGTCCCCAGCTCATAATTTTGACTTTGATTTTGGCTTTAAATTATGTTTCTCGTAGACTGATAGTCTCCAGTTTTCTTTAATTTACTTGGTGTTAGCAGAATTTCACATCTATATATTTGCCCCTCTACTCATTCTTTTCTATCTGCTGATTTTACTTCAATGAAGGGTGAATCATTGCTTTTAGCGTAATGCTAAAAATCCACTTGGTTCTAACTTGAAACGTTTACATTTATCACCGAGCTCAACTAAAACCCTCATCCATGCTTTTCCAGATCCTTACTAAGATAGTTAATTTCAATGAAGGTGTGAACCATTGTTTTTAGCTTCATACAAAAATCCTGTGTGTTTGCGAAGCCTGTTTGACCAAGGCTATCTGCATTTTACAATCCTGCTCTTTGCAGCTGCTGTTAACCCTTTGTGGGATCTTTCCCTGTATTCTCTCATGTTTCTCTCAGACCAGATATTTCCAGACTTCCATGTTTCAAATGACACATCTTTCCATATTGTCAATTACACTGATAAAGGGAATATATCAGATAATTGTATCAAGGTAAATAAAATACTTGGAGAGTTTGATGAGAACTAGAGTAGGCAATAGTAAATCATTAGTTTGGGTCAGAATAAGGGGAAAGAGATAAAAAAGCCTAGATCAGGATTCATGTGCATGTATGTGAACACACGGAGTGTTGTTAATATGATTGGTGAACTACAGGCAGAGATGGATAAATGGAACTATGGTATTATTGCTAAAAAAAGGACAGTTCTTCCTTCCACATCCTCCTCTCTCTCCTCCTGTCTTCCCCACCTAGCTATGATTGACAGCTCCTGGACCACATCAAAGCCATTTAAGTGCTCTCACTTTCTCTTTTTCTCAGCAGAAAGCACTAAACAGTCTTTGATGTGGTCCAAGAGCTGTCAATCATAGCTAGATGTTTACAACCATTGTGGTTAGTTTCATTCCTGACTACTTGAAATCCACTCAAGCATGAAGGGAGATGAAATAAACAATCCTGGAAGCTGGGTATGGGTGGAAGCTGTCAATCAACAGCTTCCTAGTAAAAACAATTTCACATAGATATGAATGAAAGGCTTTCAGATCAAAAATATGAGTAGGTTTAATCCCAATTCTCTTTCCAGGAATTCACAAGTGCTGCATTCTTTGCCTGAGCCAGCAGGTGTATTGCACAGGTGAGTTTTTTAAACCAGTGATTTTTCTTTCTCTGCCTCTGTTTGGACTGAACTCTAGTAGCCAGGCAGGGTCCTCTCTTAGAGGGGGCTTCCAAGCAGGGGTCTCCCTTATGGACCTCTGGTAGGGGCCTCTGTAATTGGGAGGTCTCGATTAAAGGTGTGCTCTGATGGGGATATCTGTCATGGGGAGGGGTTCCGGGTGGGGTCTCTGTAATGGGGAGGGGTTTTGGTGGGGTTCCCTGTAATGGGAGGGGTTCCGGTGGGGGTCTCTGTAATGGGGAGGGATTCTGGTGGGGGTTTCTGTAACGGGGAGGGGTTCCGGTGGGGCTCTCTGTAAAGGGGAGGGGTTCCGGTGGGGGTCTCTGTAGTCTCTGTAATGGGGAGGGGTTCCGGTGGGGGTCTCTGTAATGGGGAGGAGTTCTGGTGGGGGTCTCTGTTCTCTGTAATGGGGAAGGGTTCCGGTGGGGGTCTCTGTAATGGGGAGGGGTTCCAGTGGGGGTCTCTGTAATGGGGAGGGGTTCCGGTGGGGGTCTCTGTAATGGGGAGGGGTTTTGGTGGGGTTCTCTGTAATGGGGAGGGATTCCGGTGGGGGTCTCTGTAATGGGGAGGGGTACCGGTGGGTGTCTCTGTCATGGGGAGAGATTCCGGTGGGGGTCTCTGTAGTCTTTGTAATGGGGAGGGGTTCTGGTGGGGGTCTCTGTAGTCTCTGTAATGGGGAGGGGTTCCGGTGGGGGTCTCTGTAATGGGGAGGGGTTCCGGTGGGGGTCTCTGTAATGGGGAGGGGTTCCGGTGGGGGTCTCTGTAATGGGGAGGGGTTCCGGTGGGGGTCTCTGTAATGGGGAGGGGTTCCGGTGGGGGTGTCTGTAATGGGGAGGGGTTCCGGTGGGGGTGTCTGTAATGGGGAGGGGTTCCGGTGGGGGTCTCTGTAATGGGGAGGGGTTCCGGTGGGGCTCTCTGTAAAGGGGAGGGGTTCCGGTGGGGGTCTCTGTAGTCTCTATAATGGGGAAGGGTTCCGGTGGGGGTGTCTGTAATGGGGAGGGGTTCCGGTGGGGGTCTCTGTAGTCTCTATAATGGGGAGGGGTTCCGGTGGGGGTGTCTGTAATGGGGAGGGGTTCCGGTGGGGGTCTCTGTAATGGGGAGGGGTTCCGGTGGGGGTCTCTGTAATGGGGAGGGTTTCCGGTGGGGGTCTCTCGTATCGGGGGTTTCTGGTGTGGGGGTGGTGGGGGGTCTGGTGGTGATGGGGTGGACAGCATTTGCATTATGGGGGGGAAGGATGGCCCTCCGATGGATTTTGGGGGCAACTCCCTTAAAGAGTTATCCTCTTAACTCACTGCAAGGTCCACAGTGTCAAGGCCACGCTGGTAAATAGCTGCACCAATTCTCGTCCACGCGAATCCCGGCCCAGAGGACCGGAGATTCCTGCGGGTAATGGTGAATTTGGTGCCGAGCCCATTAATAGGAATGACCCATTTGCATCTTTCTACTGGCACGGAGCGTGAACCTCGATGCCGCTGCTTGCAGGGGACTGGAGACTGCATCGATTCCGTTATTTGCCCGACGCTGCATTCCCCACCTCATCGGGAACTCTGCCGTGTTACATTAACAATGCTTCAATTCCTTTTGATATACAATGACGTTTGTCTTTGTTAAAAGACGTAAGAGGGATCACACCATGAAATGATAGAAATTCCATTTGAATACATTTTAGTATAATCAGCGCCCGCGATCAATGGGGCTGCTAAATTGTGGCCTTAGACATAAAATGAGAAAATTCAGCCCTTGATCTTTTAGAATGGGAGAACAGCCTTGAGAGTCAGTTGGCATATTCCAGCTCCTGAGGCCTATATTCCTTTGTTCCAACCTGCCCACTTGTTTAATGTAAATATTATAATACAGCTCATATTTAACCACAGTTGAAATTGAGCCCTGGTTACATGGGAGCTGGTCGCTAAACAAAAGCAATTTGCATCCAAACATTTTTCCACCCATCACCTGCTTCGCCAACACCCATAATCAGGTACTCATCTCCCAATGGCCCTCACCCAGACCTCCAATTTCTCCTATGCTCCAGACCCTGCTTTTACTCTGGCTTTTCCAATCCCATTCTCCCTCATCTCTGCTCTTTCGCCTCTCCCAAGGCCACACACACTCCAGACTCTCAATCTGGCTTTGACAGGAAATGGAGACAAAAATATTGATCAGGTTCTGGCACTAAGTTTGGCAAGACACGAGGGAAACCCTCTTATTCCTCAGTACAGCCCCCCACCTCGCTCCCTCCCTGTGTTTGAGTTAATATCCGATGCGATCTTTTACTATCTGCCCACTGTAAGCTCCCCCAGGCCGTGCAGCCTGTTTTCCTGGCAGCTCCTCCCTCAGGGTCACTCGCACTCAGCACTTGTTATTGCTCCTGCGTCCGTACAAAGTCCTGTCTCCCTCCTTTCACCCAATTCCCGCCTCTGGACATCCCCCCCACCTCAACCTTCCTTACCCTGCACTCCTCTTAACTGAGCCCTGACAGGAATGGTCCTCTCCACCACTGCTCAGGTATTGGATCAACCCGGAATCATTTCATAGATTTCATAGAATTTACAGTGCAGAAGGAGGCCATTCGGCCCATCGAGTCTGCACCAGCTCTTGGAAAGAGCACACCACCCAAGCCCACACCTCCACCCTATCCCCATAACCCAGTAACCCCACCCAACACTAAGGGCAATTTTGGACACTAAATGCAATTTATCTTGGCCAATCCACCTAATGTGCACATCTTTGGACTGTGGGAGGAAACCGGAGCACCCGGAGGAAACCCACGCAGACACGGGGAGGATGTGCAGACTCCGCACAGACAGTGACCCAAGCCAGAATCGAACCTGGGACCCTGGAGCTGTGAAGCAATTGTGCTATCCACAATGCTACCGTGCTGCCCCAATTCTGGGATTAGCCTGAGATCACACTGTGACCAGGCTCACATCCATTCAGGGAAGGGCCGGGATCAGGCTATGATCATCTGGGATCGACAAGGATCAACCTGGGATCACCAGGCACTCAATTGGGCTGCAATGGGGCTGATGTCATGTTGGGATCAGGTTGGGATCAGGCAGGGATCAAGTTGGGATCAGGCAATAATCTGGCTGGGATCAGGCAGGTGACCAGGTTGGGATCAGGCAGGGATCAGGCTGGAATCAGACAGGGATTTTGCTGGGGTTCTGCTGGGAACAAGTTGTGATCGGGTTGGGATGAGACTGGGATGAGGTTAGGATCAGGTGCTCTTTCTTCATCCCACGTTTTGGTGATTAGTTTTGCAGACCGTTGGGCTAAACATTTCACACTATTTCTCTCCATCACCCCTCTAACTCTCTCACTGTCATTGACAATGCCTGACTCATTCACCGTGCTTTGTGTTGTGGAGCTGATGTGACGTTTGATGGCCGACTGCGATGGGTCGTTGAAGCTGCCACATCAAGCAGGCATTAACTTTGAGCCGAATATCAAGAAAACTGAAACTGGAATATAAGAAGCAGAAAGGAGAGGAGCGAAGAGAGTTGACTGTCTTCCCTAGGGAGAGACTTGGGGCTGAAACAAGGCCATTTAGAGACTCCTGCATCTTAATCAGTTAGAATGCTGGCACCGGAGGGTTACACTGGCACATGGCCAGCATTGAGAACAATGAAAGCATTCAGTGCCAGGGAAACAGTCTGTGCCAGCGAAAGCGCAGGCTCCCGATATCAGTCAAACAAGGTCAGAGATGTGGCATAACAGAGTGTTACAGTGAGGGGTGTGGAATATATCAGAGTGATACAGTGAGGGGTGTGAGGTATATCAGAGTATTACAGTGGAGGGTGTGGGATATATCAGTGTTACAGTGAGGGGTGTGGGATATATCAGTGTTACAGTGAGGGGTGTGGGATATATCAGTGTTACAGTGAGGGGTGTGGGATATATCAGTGCTACAGTGAGGGGTGTGGGATATATCAGTGTTACAGTGAGGGGTGTGGGATATATCAGTGTTACAGTGAGGGGTGTGGGATATATCAGTGCTACAGTGAGGGGTGTGGGATATATCAGTGCTACAGTGAGGGGTGTGAGGTATATCAGAGTGTTACAGTGGAGGGTGTGGGATATATCAGTGCTACAGTGAGGGGTGTGGGATATATCCGTGTTACAGTGAGGGGTGTGGGATATATCAGTGTTACAGTGAGGGGTGTGAGGTATATCAGAGTGTTACAGTGGAGGGTGTGGGATATATCAGTGCTACAGTGAGGGGTGTGGGATATATCAGTGTTACAGTGAGGAGTGTGGGGTATATCAGAGTGTTACAGTGAGGGATGTGGGATATATCAGTGTTACAGTGGAGGGTGTGGGATATATCAGTGCTACAGTGAGGGGTATGGGATATATCAGTGCTACAGTGAGGGGTGTGGGATATATCAGTGTTACAGTGAGGGGTGTGAGGTATATCAGAGTGTTACAGTGGAGGGTGTGGGATATATCAGTGCTACAGTGAGGGGTGTGGGATATATCAGTGCTACAGTGAGGGGTATGGGATATATCAGTGCTACAGTGAGGGGTGTGGGATATATCAGTGTTACAGTGAGGGGTGTGAGGTATATCAGAGTGTTACAGTGGAGGGTGTGGGATATATCAGTGTTACAGTGAGGGGTGTGGGATATATCAGTGCACAGTGAGGGGTGTGGGATATATCAGTGTTACAGTGAGGAGTGTGGGGTATATCAGAGTGTTACAGTGAGGGATGTGGGATATATCAGTGTTACAGTGAGGCGTGTTGGATATATCAGAGTGACACAGTGAGGGGTGTGGGATATATCAGTGTGTTACAGTGAGGGGTGTGGGATATATCAGAGTGTTATATAGTGAGGAGTGTGGGGTATATCAGAGTGTTACAGTGAGGGATGTGGGATATATCAGTGTTACAGTGAGGGGTTTGGGGTACATCAGAGTTATACAGTGAGGGGTGTGAGGTATATCAGACTATTACAGTGAGGGATGTGGAGTATCCAGGGTCTTACAATAAGGGCTGTGAGGTATATCAGAGTGTTACAGTGAGGGGCGTGGAATATATCAGTGTTACAGTGAGGGGTGTGGTATATAAGAGTGATACAGTGAGGGCTGTGGGGTATATCAGAGTGATACAGTGAGGGGCGTGGAATATATCAGTGTTACAGTGAGGGGTGTGGGGTATATCAGAGTGACACAGTGAGGGCTGTGGGGTATAATTAACATTGTTGAATCCAGCACTATCGACATCCTGGTGGTTACCATTGACCAGAATCTGAACTGCATTGTCCATATAAATACTATAGTTATACGAGCAGGTCAGACACTGGGAATTCTGTGATGATTAACTCACCTCTTGCCTCCTCAAAGCCTGTCCACCACCTACAAGACAGGAGTGTGATAGACTGAGTTATTACTTGGTAAAGGGATGTGGGCATTGCTGGCTAGGACAGCATTTATTGCCCATCCCTACTTGCCATTGAGAAGGTGATGGTGAGTTGTCTTCTTGAACCGCTGCAGTCCATATGGTGTAGGTACACCCAACGTGCAGTTAGGAAGGGTGCTCCAGGATTTGGACCCAGTGACAATGAAGGAACGATGATATATTTAGTCAGGATAGTAAGTGCCCTGGAGGGGAACTTGCCGGTCGCGGTGACTAACTAAATGGGCTGCAGGTGAGATAGCCAATTGGGAATATGATGTTGCGACAAAGCCCAAGATGTGCCTCCAAAAGTGTAAAAAATATTAATCATAGAATCCCTACAGTGCGGAAGGAGGCCATTTGGCCCATCGAGTTTACACTGACCCTTCGAAAGACCACCCTACCTAGGCCCAATGCCCCATCCTATCCCTGCAACCCCACCCAATCTTTGGACACATGGAGACAATTTAACATGCACCTAAGCTGCACATCCTTGGACCGTGGGAGGAAACCAAACTCTTGCAGTCACAGGGGGGAACATGCAAACTCCACACAGACAGTGATCCGAGGTTGGAATCGAACCCTGGTCCCTGACGTGTGATGCAGCAGTGCTAACCACTGTGCCTTCTTGGATACACTGTGCCTTCTTGTACCTTCTTGGATAGAAGGTGTTGAGGAAAGATAAGGAAATTATTGAGCAAGGGTGGTGGCATGGATTAAGGAACATATTCAGGATTTCCTAGATGGGTTAAGGAAAGAATCTGAACTCAGGGACAACAGAGGTACCATTACATTGCTGTGTGTACTCAACAAGGCACCAATTAGTGGGAAAGATTGAGAGGAGCAAATCTGCAGGGAAATGAGAGTGATGCAAAATGTTAAGAGTATAATAAAGTAAAGTAAGTAAAGTCACCATAGTCCCAGATGAGCACAGGCTGCTTTCCCCTTTGAGGGGGAGAGCTGACTGATGGTCATTGAACCAGAGGAACACCACACCTCAGGTGATGGGCAAGGTTGAGAAGACGGGGCCTCCATGAATAACCTCAGCCGGTACGGGGGCCGGTTTAGCTCGGTTGGCTGGACAACCGATTCGTGATACACTTGAATATTATAAGGGGGACTTTAATTATCCTCATATAGACTGGAATTGTAAAAGTGTAAGAAAAGGACAAGAGTTTCTGAAGTGTGCTCTGGAGAATTTTCTACATCAGTATGTTTCCAATGAGGAGGAAGGTAGTGTTGGATCTGGTTCTGGGGAATGAGGTGGGACAAGTGAATGAACTGTCAATAAGGGAACATTGAGGAAACAGTGATCATAACGTCATGGGTTTAGGTGTGCTATGGAAAAGGGCAGGAACAATCCAGATTGAAAATAATGAATCGAGGGACAGCCCAAGCCAATGGATTGAGAACGGATCCGCTCCAGCTAAATTGAAACCATGATCGGGCAAAACAGAAATGAATTAACGTGATTAGAGGCTGAGCTGCTGAGTGGGCGGAGGGGGGGGGGGGGGGAAACGGTGGCGGGGCATGGTCAAGGGTTGGGATGAGCTGGCTGGGCCGGAGGTGGGTGGGGCTGGGGGTAGTAAGATTTGGGTGGGGAAAGGGCCTAGGCCCGGGGCACAGAAAAGTTGCCAATCAAATGAGTCAGGATGTGGAAGGATCTGGAGGATAATAATAATAATCACTTATTGTCACAAGTAGGCTTCAATGAAGTTACTGTGAAAAGCTCCTAGTCGCCACATTCCGGCACCTGTTCGGGGAGGCCGGTACGGGAATTGAACCCGCGCTGCTGGCATTGTTCTGCATTACAAGCCAGCTGTTTAGTCCACTGTGCTAAACCAGCCTCACGGGTGTGTGATATCAAATGTGTCTGAGGGCCGATTGTAAAGCTCCTCAGGAGGGGACAGCGGAAGTGCTACTCGAGGATGCTAATTGTTTGCTTAATGAGATACACAGGCTGTGGTGGGTGGGGAGAAGGTTTTAGTGGCCGTTTCTTGAGGTTGCCATGGAGACTATTTATTGCGACTGATATCCCATTGCAGGCTCCAGCCCCAATGATGTCAGCACTCAGAAAAAACTGCATGTGGTTCACATTGATTCAATTGTTGGTGTTGGAACTAGGAGGCTGAGTCAAGCCGCTGTGACAGTGTCACTGCCCTCTCTCCCTGTTTCTCTGTTCATTCAGTATCAAACAGATCAGCTGATACAGACCAGCTGAAGCTGGTGGAAGCAATTCTTTAATTCAGTGTTTGTACAGCGTACAAGAGAGAGAGCGAGAGAAAGAGTCAGAGAGAGAGAGAAGTGAGACTCCCTTAGCCAGGGAGCAGACAGAAAGAGAGAAAGAGGTCGAGAGAGAAACCTGGCCAGGGAAACAAACGCTGAACAGGACAGCCCAGAGACACAAACACGAGGTGAGAGAACTTGAGTAAAGAGTGGCCAATTGATGGATGAACCAAACATTCTGAGGCGCCGTGGACTCCAGGTAAGAGAACAGAAAACCTTTGGCGTCCAACACTGAGGAACAGAGTAAATCTGGGAATAAATCCCAGGAAAGAGAGTAACATCTATAACGCAGAGTGTGAGATTGTGGGGTAGTGGCGGTCGTATAGTGGTAATGTCACTGGACTGGTAACCCAGAGGTCCTGGATAATGCTCTGGGGACATGGGTTCAAATCCCACCACAGCAGATGGTGGCAATTAAATTCAATTGATAAAATCTGCAATTGAAAGTTAGTTTCAGTTACCGGGACGACCATTGACTGCTTAAAAATCCATCTGGTTCGCTAATGTCCTTTAGGGAAGGAAATCTGCCAGCCTTACCTGGTCTGGCCTACATCTGACATCATGAAAAAGACGAACAAGCCACTCAGTACAATCAAACGGAAAATTGAATAAGAATAGAACTGGACGGACTATCTGACACCATAAATAGCAAAGACGCCCCCTGCCCAGATTTCTACTCACTAACATCTTGGGGGCTTGTGCCAGAATTAGGAGACCAGCCTCAGATATCAGTCAGGCAGCAGCCTGAAATAATCATAGTAACCATTATGCATACCTTCAGGCAATGTCTCAGAATGCTCCATCACCCTGACTCCCCGGCCAAAGAGGGTGATTATTTAGGACTAAGATAAGGACAAATTTCTTCACTCAAAGCGTTGCGAATCATCGGAATTCCAAAGGGTTGTGGATGCACCTTTATTGAATATGTTTCAGGCTGAGACGGAATGTTCTCCCTCGGGGAATCATAGGAATGGCCGAGAAACTGGCATTGAAGTCATTGAGCATCTCTGATCACATTGAATGGCGAAACAGACTTGACAGGCAGTGGTGTCTACTCCTGCTTCCAGCTCTAATGGTCTTATGTTCTGAGGTGAGGTGAGAGCACCTGCCCTTGACATTGTCTCCGCAATGACTCAATATCGCATCAAGGAACCCTGGCAAAATTGACATCAATGGGAATCAGGGGAAACCTCTCCACTAGTTGGAGTTATACGTGGTACAAAGGAAGGTAGTTATGGTTGGAGTGGTTGGAGGTCAATCATCTCCGTCCCAAAACATCCCTACAGGAGCTCCTCAAGGTAGTGCCCTAGGCCCAACCATCTTCAGCTTCTTCACCTTTCATCCATCATGAGATCAGAAGTAGGGATATTCACTGATGATTGTTCAATGTTTAATAATATTCCTAACTCCTCATATACTGAAATAGTCCTGCCGAGATGCAGCAAGACCTGAACAATATTCAGACTTGGACTGTTATGTGACAAGTTGCATTCACACCACACAGGTGCCAGGCAATGACTATCCCCAACAAGACAGAATCTAACCATTGCCTCGTGACATTCAATGGCATTACCATCACTGAATTCCCCACTATCAACATCCTGAAGTTCACCATTGACCAGAAACTGAACTGGACTAGCCATATATTTTTTATATATATATGTGCATATATATATATATATAGTGTAGCAGGTCAGAGGCTGGGAATTCTGAGGCGAATAACTCAACACTCAAGAAGCTCAACACCAACTAGGAAAAAGCAGCTCCACTTGATTGACACCCCATCCACTACCTTCAACTTTAACACATTCCATCACCGATACATGAGGACAGGAGTGTACCATCTACAAGATGCACTTAACCAGCCAGGACTTTGCAAACCTGCGGCCACTAGCATCCGGGCAGCACAGTGGCACAATGGTTAGCACTGCTGCCTCACAGCTCTAGCGACCCGGGTTCAATTCCGGCCCCAGGTGACTGTCTGTGTGGAGTTTGCACTTTCTCCCCGTGTTTGCATGGATTTCCTCTGAGTTTCCTTCCACAGTCCAAAGATGTGCAGTTGAGGTGGATTGGCCATGCTAAATTGCTCCTGAGTGTCCAAAAGATTAGGTCGGGTTACTGGGTTTTTGGGGATAGGGTGGAGGCGTGGGTTTCAGGAGGGTGCTCTTTCCATAACTGGTGCAGACTCGATGGGCCAAATGGCCTCCTTCTGCACTGTAAATTCCATGATTCTATGATTCTAGAAGGGCAAGGGCAGCACACACATGGGAACACCAGCACCTGCAACGTTCCCTCCAGGTATCTCACCATCCTGACTTGGAAATATATTGGAAGTATCTACAGCACGGTGGCACAGTGGTTAGCATTGCTGCCTACGGCGCTGAGGACCCGGATTCGAATCCTGGTCCTGGGTCACTGTCCGTGTGGAGTTTGCACGTTCTCCCTGTGTCTGGGTGGGTTTCACCCCCACAACCTAAAGATGTGCAAGATAGGTGGATTGGCCACGCTAAATTGCCCCTTTATTGGAAAAAAATCATTGGGTACGCTAAATTAAAAAAAAAAAGAAACGTCATTGAATAAGACGGAGAATAACGTCCCCGGCATATCAATGTCATGCAGGTTTTCCAATGAAATGCTTTTTGACATGGTCAGTCCCTGTACAAATATTTCATGGCTGATTATGCTGCAGCAGATGTAACGTTGTGGCAGAACCTTTTCCCATGACTGGGATATTGTTTGAGCTGAGTGCTGTTTCTTTCTTTCTGCAGAAGGAGTTGAGTTTGCCAAGGAGGCACAGTATGTAAGTACTCAACACTTTCTCGCACTGCTTTAAGATACTAACCAGCTCTGAAGCTTGTGGTTTGCAGGAGAGGCCAGTCATTCACCCTCCACACCATACAATTCCCAAATGGTCACACAAACCAGTTCGTGTGAGGCTCACAGAAGCGTTAACACATTACTGCCCAGAATACCCGCGTGCATTAGCACAGAGGTTATTCATACAACGCAAGCGACAGGTTGACCTTGAGGTATGTTCGAGTTCTGACAATTTGTAGTTGTGGATCTGATTGAAGCTTTTCAGAAAGCTTGATTTAAGTTCTAGGAACTGACAATTGATGCTGATTGTCATTGTGTCAGGATTACACTCACTGTGATCTTGAGTTTGGGCTCTTCTTTCCAGCGATGAGCCCAAATTTTAGCTGGATTCACAACAATAACTTGCATTCTTGTACAGACTTTAATGCCCCAAAGTACTTCACAAGAGAGAAATCAAACAAAATTTGAGACCTGGAGATGCATTGTGTCCAACGTGTTGTGCCTGTTATTCAGCTCTGTTAAGACACCCTGGATAATTCCCCCATGTTAAACAATGTGGTAATATGTCCTTAAGGGACAGTTGCATGCCTTCACTAGAAAGGAAATTTGTCATGTCATCCAGTCTCAGTTTCACTTTGGCCTGTGAGCAGAATGCAGCGCACACAGCTCTGCTGCTGATGAGCCCAATCGAACTGCCTTGTGGCACCTGACTCGGGCGCAATGCACCTTTATTTGCGATGCTCAGGATGCCTCGTGACATCTAACGATATCTTGTGAGATGTTGCAAACTAGATCCTGCCCTCTCGGGGCGGGATCCAGATTTGCATATTTAAGTGAGCAGTTAGCCTCACTTAAACATGTCTACGCCGGAGTCTCCTAAGGCCCGGGTTCGAACATCGGCGCCCGGGAGACCTTGATGTGGCACCATTTGGTCCACACAAATAGTGTCGAGATGTTAATGGCACCTGGGAGAGGGGTCTCCCAGGTCATCGGAGGCCCCTGGATGGTGGGGCTCTGGACAGGGTAGTACCCTGGCACTCCTGCTGCCACCCACGCACCTTGCCATTGCCAGTCTGGCACCGCCAGGATGCCTGGGTGGCACTGTCAGGCTCGCAGTGCCAAGGTGGCTGGGCGGCTGGGTGGCAGGTTGCCCGTGCTGGGGATCGAGCCTAGGGTGCCCTGCCCTCTTGCGGTGGTGTGAGGGGGGCTCGAGGACCCCATAACAAGTAAGTTGGGGCTTTGGAGGAGGGTCCAGAGGCTGCTGTGGGGGTTTTGAGAGATTGTCAGTGCAGGAAATTAAGGTAAATGCGGCCTCGGCGCGGCATTCCTCGTCAAGACCAGAAAAAACCCAGAGTCTCATTTGATAGCGAGGTTGTTCTTGGTGACGATGGGGCCAAGAAATATCCCGTTAAATCGTACCCAAAATGGGACGCTATTTTTCCCTGTTAAATCGCGCCCGATGTCTTCAAGCTGTTTGGCCAGTTGGATAACGAACTGGCTAACCGATAGAAGTCAGAGAGTGGTGGTGGATGGCCAATATTCAGTCTGGATCCCAGTTACCAGTGGCGTACCGTGGGGATCAGTTCTGGGTCCTCTGCTGTTTGTTATTTTCATTAATGACTTGGATGAGGGAGCTGAAGGGTGGGTCAGTAAATTTGCAGACGATACGAAGATTGGTGGAGTTGTGGATAGTGAGGAGGGCTGTTGTCGAGTGCAAAGAGACATAGATAGGATGCAGAGCTGGGCTGAGAAGTGGCAGATGGAGTTTAACCCTGAAAAGTGTGAGGTTGTCCATTTTGGAAGGACAAATATGAATGCGGAATACAGGATTAACGGTAGGGTTCTTGGCAATGTGGAGGAGCAGAGAGATCTTGGGGTCTATGTTCATAGATCTTTGAAAGTTGCCACTCAAGTGGATAGAGTTGTGAAGAAGGCCTATGGTGTGCTAGCATTGATTAGCAGAGGGATTGAATTTAAGAGCCGTGAGGTGATGATGCAGCTGTACAAAACCTTGGTAAGGCCACATTTGGAGTACTGTGTGCAGTTCTGGTCGCCTCATTTTAGGAAGGATGTGGATGCTTTGGAAAAGGTGAAAAGGAGATTTACCAGGATGTTGCCTGGAATGGAGAGTAGGTGTTGAAATGAAATGAAATGAAAATCGCCTATTGTCACAAGTAGGCTTCAATGAAGTTACTGTGAAAAGCCCCTAGTCGTCACATTCCGGCGCCTGTTCGGGGAGGCTGGTACGGGAATTGAACCGTGCTGCTGGCCTGCTTGGTCTGCTTTAAAAGCCAGCGATTTAGCCCAGTGTGCTAAACCAGCCCTTGGTTACTCTTACGAGGAAAGGTTGAGGGTGCTAGGCCTTTTCTCATTGGAACGGAGAAGGATGAGGGGCGACTTGATAGAGGTTTATAAGATAATCAGGGGAATAGATAGAATAGACAGTCAGAGACCTTTTCCCCGGTGGAACAAACCATTACAAGGGGACATAAATTTAAGGTGAATGGTGGAAGATATAGGGGGGATGTCAGAGGTAGGTTCTTTACCCAGAGAGTAGTGGGTGCATGGAATGCACTGCCTGTGGAAGTAGTTGAGGGAAACATTAGGGACCTTCAAGCGGCTATTGGATAGGTACATGGATTATGGTAGAATGATGGGGTGTAGATTAATTTGTTCCTAATCTAGGACAAAGGTTCGGCACAACATCGTGGGCCGAAGGGCCTGTTCTGTGCTGTATTTTTCTATGTTCCATGAATAGTATGAGTTCAACTCCAAACTGGGAAAGTAAACTCAAAGTAAACTGAGACTACTGTCCCTCCAGATGTGAAACAAATGAAATCTGGACGAATTATCAAGCCTCCAGAGTGCCTGGATTTGGAAAATCAGAGATTTGAGGGTGGGAGAAAAGGTAACACAGAAGTAAAATTTGTTTTGGGCATGGGTAAAGATTTGGGAGTGTAGGAGAAGAGTGCTTGGGCAGAGCAAAGTTTCATATGGGACCAGGAAGCAGTCGCACTCATGGTACGGTGTAAAGAGAGGCACGTGATACTCGATCAGAGGTGAGCTGGCAAGATGGATACAGAACTGGCGAGGTCATAGAAGGCAGAGAGTAGCAATGGAAGGATGCTTTTCTGATTGGAGGGCTGTGACTAGTGATGTTCGCAGGGATCAGTGCTGGGACCTTTGCTGTTTTTTGTATATATAAATGATTTGGAGGAAAATGTAACTGGTCTGATTAGTAAGTTTGCGGACGACACAAAGGTTGGTGGAATTGTGGATAGCGATGAGGACTGTCGGAGAATACAGCAGGATTTAGATTGTTTGGAGACTTGGGTGGCGAGATGGCAGATGGAGTTTAATCCGGACAAATGTGAGGTAATGCATTTTGGAAGGTCTAATGCAAGTAGGGAATATACAGTGAATGGTAGAACCCTCAAGACAGTCAGATAAATCTTGGTATACAGGTCCACAGGTCACTGAAAGGGGCAACACAGGTGGAGAAGGTAGTCAAGAAGGCATACGGCATGCTTGCCTTCATTGTCCGGGGCATTGAGTATAAGAAATTGGCAAGTCATGTTGCAGCTGTATAGAACCTTAGTTAGGCCACACTTGGGAGTATAGTGTTCAATTCTGGTCGCCACACTACCAGAAGGATGTGGAGGCTTTAGAGAGGGTGCAGAAGAGATTTACCGGAATGTTGCCTGGTATGGAGGGCATTAGCTATAAAAATTGGCAAGTCATGTTGCAGCTGTATAGAACCTTAGTTAGGCCACACTTTTAAAAAAGAATTTGGAGTAGCCAATTAATTTTTTCCAATTAAGGGGCAATTTAGTGTGGCCAATCCACCTACACTGCACATCTTTGGGTTGTGAGGGCGAAACCCATGCAAACACAGGGAGAATGTGCAAACTCCACACGGACAGTGACTCAGAGCCGGGATCGAACCTGGGACCTCGGCGTTATGAGGCAACAGGGCTAATCCACTGCGCCACCGTGCTGCCCCCGTTAGGACACACTTGGAGTGTAGTGTTCAATTCTGGTCGCCACACTACTAGAATGATGTGGAAGTTTTAGAGAGGGTGCAGAAGAGATTTACCAGTATGTTGCCTGGTATGAGGAGAGGTTGAATAAACTTGGTTTCTTCTCACTGGAACGAAGGATGTTGAGGGGCAACCTGATAGAGGTCTACAAAATTATGAGGGGCACAGACAGAGTAGATCATCAGAGACTTTTTCCCAGGGTAGAGGGGTCAATTACTAGGGGGCATAGTTTTAAGGTGCGAGGTGCAAGGTTTAGAGGAGACGTACGAGGTAAGTTTTTTACACAGAGGGTAGTGGGTGCCTGGAACTCGCTGCCGGAGGAGGTGGTGGAAGCAGGGACGATAGTGACGTTTAAGGGGCATCTTGACAAACACATGAATAGCATGGGAATAGAGGGATACGGACCCCGGAAATGTAGAAGATTTTAGTTTAGACGGGCAGCATGGTCGGCGCAGGCTTGGAGGGCCGAAGGGCCTGTTCTTGTGCTGTACTTTTCTTTGTTCTTTGTTCTTAGACTGTGTGTAGAAGAGGCTGGAAGAGGCCAGGAAGGAGACAGCACCCATGCAAGGCTGCATCTTGGAGGTGTATGTAGTTGAGTTGTTAATTGGTATTTAGGGCACGATTATCCCCTTGGGGGTCGAAAAGTGGGATACAATTCAGTGTTCCACGCCATGGAAATTGGTAGCAGAGGATGGTTGCTATGCAAATGTGAAGGTTTGAAAGATACAACTTTTCCTGATCAAACCAAGGAGTGAGTGAGAAAAAAAAAAAGATATATATGGCTGAACCCAGGATAAAGATGGCTGGATATGACTATCCTCCCTTATTTTCTGAAAGGGAATCGTACGACCAATGGAGAAGTGCAGTAGTTATGTGGACTAAGCTAACTGCTTTGGGAAAGAGAAAACAAGGTATGGCATTGGCTCGTTCTCTACCATATGGCAGTAAAATCTGAAACAAAGTGCTTTCTGAGCTGGAATTGGGAGAGTTAGACTCAGAAGAAGGTCTGGAGACTTTATTACATTATATGGATAAGATTTATAAGAAAGATGACTTGTTAAGTGCGTATGAAGCATGGTCGGATTTTGATAAGTTCCGGAAAATGGAGGATATCTCCATGGAAGACTATATAATGGAATTTGGCAGACTATATAAAAGGCTGCAGAAACACAATCTGGAATTTCCACAGTCTGTGTTGGCCTTTAAATTACTTGACTGTGCTAGGGTGAGCAACATGGATAGGCTCCTGGTTTTGACAGGAGTTCAGTTTACTGATAAGGATACCTTATTCGAACAGATGACAAAAGCTTTACAAAAGTTTCTGGGGAAACATTCGATTCTGATGGCTCTGATGACCCAAATAGGTCAGCCTGTAATAAGGCAGAATATGGAAGATACACTAGTAACAGGATGGCGAAATTGTATGGCTACGAACAGGGCTCAAGACTATAGACGGAGACCGAGACAAGGAAATTATGAAGACAGAAACCCAGTTAGAACTTACAATAGGAAGATGAACCCCAGAAATGCACGGGGCATGATAAATCGATGTTTTCGATGTGACTCTCAATACCATTATGCTTTCAACTGTCCAACTCATTATGAGAGAGTGTTTGAAGCGACACATGACACGGAAGAGTCAGAAGAGGAAAAACATAGTGACCAGAAAGAAGGCACTGTCCTACTGACAAGCAGTTTTACGCCGGTAATGAGAGTGTTGATTGCAGAATCCTTCAACTGTGCTGTATTGGACAGTGGCTGCACATCTACTGTGTGTGGAATTGACTGGTTAAAATGTTACCTGGACTCTTTGAATGCTGAAAATCGTAACAAGGTTAACGAATTTGAAAGTTCCACAAGTTTCAGGTTTGGGGATGATAATACTCTGAAGTCGCTGAAAAGAGTGGTGATCCCTTGCAATATTGCCGGAGTGAATCATTTCATTCGCACGGATGTTGTATCAAGTGAGATACCTTTGCTTCTGAGCAGACCATCGATGAAGAAAGCACACATAAAACTGGATATGGAACAGGATAAGGCAACAGTTTTTGGAAAGACGGTGGACTTACAATTTACACAGTCGGGACACTATTGTATTCCATTACTGACAAATAATTTTTCAAGTAGAGTGGTTAAGGATGTGTTAATGGCAGTTGAAAATGGGACTTTAGCTGATAAAAAGCTTGTGGTATTAAAACTGCATAGGCAATTTGCACATCCGTCTCCTCGGAGGCTGAAAAATTTGTTAAAGGATGCAGGGGTAAGGGATGACGACTATACTAAACTGATAGAACAGGTTAGTGACCGCTGTGAAGTTTGTAGGAAGTACAGAAGAACACCAGCACGACCGATAGTAACCCTACCTTTGGCCATGAATTTTAATGACATTGTGGCCATGGACCGTAAGATCTGGGATAAAGCAAATAATATATTTATTTTGCATTTTGTAGATTTAGCAACCAGATTTAGTCAATCAACGATTGTACGAAGTAAAGAAAAGAGAGTCATTCTGGATCAAATCGTGGAAAAATGGATAGGGACAGGAATGGGTCCACTGGCAAAATTCCTTACGGACAATGGGAGAGAATTTGCTAATGATGAGTTTCGGGATATGTGTGAAAACATGAATATCAGAGTTATGAATACGGCTGCAGAAAGCCCATTTAGTAATGGTGTCTGTGAAAGAAATCATGCTGTCATCGATGACATGCTTTGGAAAATTTTGGCAGATCGACCAAATTGCAGGCTAAATTCAGCTTTAGCATGGGCAGTACATGCAAAGAATTCATTGCAGATGGTTGGGGGCTATAGTCCTTATCAATTAGTGTTTGATAGAAATCCTAAAATTCCGTCCATTTTGGATGACCAGCCCCCAGCTTGGGAGGGGACTACAATTAGCTGAATTTTGCTGAACATTTAAATGCATTACATAGCAATAGAAAAGCTTTTTTGGAAGCAGAAGTCTCTGAAAGAATTTGCAGAGCTTTAAGACATAACGTACGGCCATCAGATGCCGTTTATCAGCAAGGAGGCATGGTATACTATAAGAGAGACAATTCTAATGAATGGAAAGGCCCAGGGAAGATCATAGGCATAGATGGCAAAACAATTATTTTGCAACATGGTAATCAAACTGTTAGGGTCCATTCATCAAGGATAATGGGTACAGATTACAAATTTTCAAATTTAGACAGAGCAGGCAGACATGACGAGGAACCAGAGTCATCTGGTATGCATGTGTTACAGAATTATGAGGACCAATTGTAGCGCACAAAGACTCCGTGAGACGAATAGAGTGAAGTCGATGAGGCTTTATTAAGCGTGTCTGTTTCCCCGCAGCTCGATAGTAGAATGGCCTGCGGGGAGGACTCCGGCTTCTTATACTCCGCCTTCAGGGCGGAGCTAGAGGTCAACGGCCAACCAGGACCCGGGATCTGTCAGCCAATGACATTAGGGCTTCCAGTCCCACATGACCCCTAATACATACTACCACATTCACCCCTTGTCAAAAATGAACCCGGCGGGGTGATGCTTCGCATGGTGGTAAGGGTTTACAGGGCTGGTCCTGGGAGGAAAACATTCACATGGCAATACAGTGTGTACAATTTTGTCCTGTTTCAACTATTTACAGAAGGTATCGGGAGAAAAGCAAAATGTTCTTGTGAAAAGTCCATATATTGATTTAGATCGACGCCACGAGTCGGTCAGGCGGTCTGGTCGTCCGTGTCGATCGCCTCGGCCCCGGTGGTGGTGGTGGTGCTTGTACCGGTGTTGTCGTCTCCGGGAGCCTTACGGTTTCAGCTTGGGCTTTATTCTTGGTCGGGCCTGAGGGGACGGGAACCGATCCTCCTGGGAAGGGGGCGGTTGCGGGGTGCGGCGGTGGCAGGAAGGGGGGGGGTTGGGTGAATGGTGTCGGGGGGGTGTGTGTGTTGCCGGCGGGCACCAGATCCCGCAGGGAGACCGTGTCCTGTCGGCCGTCGGGGTACTCCACGTAAGCGTACTGCGGGTTCGCGTGGAGGAGGTGAACCCTTTCGACCAACGGGTCCGCCTTGCGTGCCCACACATGCTTTTGGAGCAAGATGGGTCCTGGGGCCGCCAGCCAGGTCGGCAGCGACGTTCCAGAGGAGGACCTCCTAGGGAAGACAAGGAGACGCTCATGAGGCGTTTGATTAGTGCTCGTACATAATAGCGACCGGATGGAGTGGAGAGCGTCCGGGAGGACCTCCTGCCACCGTGAAACTGGGAGGTCCCTGGACCGTAGGGCCAGTAGGACGGTCTTCCAGACCGTGCCGTTCTCCCTCTCTACTTGCCCGTTCCCCCGGGGGTTGTAGCTGGTCGTCCTGCTTGAGGCTATGCCCTTGCTGAGCAGGAACTGGCGCAGCTCGTCACTCATGAAAGAGGACCCCCTGTCGCTGTGGACGTATGCGGGGCAACCGAACAGTGTGAAGATGGTGTTCAGGGCTTTAATGACTGTGGCCACGGTCATGTCAGAGCAGGGAATGGCGAATGGGAAGCGGGAGTATTCGTCCACCACATTAAGAAAGTATGTGTTGCGGTCGGTGGAGGGGAGGGGCCCTTTGAAATCGAGACTAAGGCGTTCAAAGGGGCGGGAAGCCTTAATCAGGTGCGCACCATCCGGCCTGAAAAAATGCGGTTTGCATTCCGCGCAGATGTGGCAGTCCCTTGTGACTGTACGGACCTCCTCTAAAGAGTATGGGAGATTGCGGGACTTGATAAAGTGGAAAAACCGAGTGACCCCCGGGTGGCAGAGGTCCTCGTGGAGGGTTTGGAGGCGGTTAATTTGTGCGTTGGCACATGTGCTGCGGGATAGGGCATCGGACGGCTCGTTCAAATTTCCGGGACGATACAAAATCTCGTAGTTGAAGGTGGAGAGCTCGATCCTCCACCTTAAGATCTTGTCGTTTTTGATTTTGCCCCGCAGTGCATTATCGAACATGAAGGCTACCGACCGTTGGTCGGTGAGGAGAGTGAATCTCCTGCCGGCCAGGTAATGCCTCCAATGTCGCACCGCTTCCACTATGGCTTGGGCTTCCTTTTCCACTGAGGAGTGGCGGATTTCTGAAGCGTGGAGGGTTCGAGAGAAAAAGGCCACGGGTCTGCCCGCTTGGTTAAGGGTGGCCGCTAGAGCTACATCGGAGGCGTCGCTCTCGACCTGGAAGGGGAGGGACTCGTCGATGGCGCGCATCGTGGCCTTTGCGATATCCGCTTTGATGCGGCTGAAGGCCTGGCAAGCCTCTGTCGACAGAGGGAAGGTCGTGGTCTGTATTAGGGGGCGGGCCTTGTCTGCGTACTGGGGGACCCACTGGGCGTAGTATGAAAAAAACCCCAGGCAGCGTTTCAGGGCTTTTGAGCAGTGTGGTAGGGGAAATTCCATGAGGGCGCGCATACGTTCGGGGTCGGGGCCTATTATCCCATTGCGCACTACGTAGCCCAGAATGGCTAGCCGGTTGGTGCTAAAAACGCACTTGTCCTCGTTGTACATGAGGTTCAAGGCTTTGGCGGTCTGGAGGAATTTTTGGAGGTTGGCGTCGTGGTCCTGCTGGTCGTGGCCGCAGATGGTTACATTGTCGAGATACGGGAACGTGGCCCGCAACCTATGTTGATCAACCATTCGGTCCATCTCCCGTTGGAAGACCGAGACCCCGTTTGTGACGCCAAATGGGACCCTTAGGAAATGGTATAATCGCCCGTCTGCCTCGAAGGCTGTGTACTTGCGGTCACTTGGGCGGATGGGGAGCTGATGGTAGGCGGACTTGAGGTCCACGGTGGAGAAGACTTTATATTGGGCAATCCGATTGACCATGTCGGATATGCGGGGGAGAGGGTACGCGTCTAGTTGTGTGTACCTGTTGATGGTCTGGCTATAGTCTATGACCATCCTTTGTTTCTCCCCTGTCTTCACTACTACCACCTGTGCTCTCCAGGGACTATTGCTGGCCTGGATTATGCCTTCCTTTAGTAGCCGCTGGACTTCGGACCGAATGAAGGTCCGGTCCTGGGCGCTGTACCGTCTGCTCCTAGTGGCGACGGGTTTGCAATCCGGGGTGAGGTTCGCAAACAAGGACGGGGGTTGCACCTTGAGGGTTGCGAGGCCGCAGATAGTGAGTGGGGGTATTGGGCCGCCGAATTTGAACGTAAGGCTCTGTAGATTGCACTGGAAATCTAATCCCAGTAAAGTGGGGGCGCAGAGTTGGGGAAGGACGTGTAGTTTGTAGTTTTTGAACTCCCTCCCCTGCACCGTTAGGGTAACTATGCTGAAACCTTAGATCTGTACGGAGTGGGATCCTGCAGCGAGGGAAATCTTTTGTGCGCTGGGATAGGTGGTCAAGGAACAGCGTCTTACCGTGTCGGGGTGGATAAAGCTCTCCGTGCTCCCGGAGTCGACTAGGCATGGTGTCTCGTGGCCGTTTATTAGCACCGTTGTCGTCGTCGTCTGGAGTGTCCGGGGCCGAGCTTGATCGAACGTAATTGAAGCGAGACGTGGTTGTAGTAGTGGAGTGGGGTCCGTTGTTGCCGTCCAAGATGGCGTCGGGGATGAACAAAATGGCTGCCCCCATACATCGCACATGGCTGGGGGGTCACAAGATGGCGACGGGGGTGGACAAAATGGCCGCCCCCACGCGTCGTACAGGTCTGGGGTGGTCCAAGATGGCGGCGCCCTTCCTCCCCTCGTGGTGGCCGGGACCCAAAATGGCGGCGTCTGCGGGTCGCACATGGGGCGCTGGGGGGGTTGGGGAGCGTTAGGACCGCGCGGGGCTCCCTCATCTCTGGGGACAGCGGTGGTCGGGACCCAAGTTGGTAGCGCCGGCGGGTCAGACGTGGGGCGCGGGGGGGGGGGGTTTGGGGGGCATTAGAGACGCGCAGAACTCCCTCTTCTCCGGGGATAGCGGTAGTCGGGACCCAAAGTGGTAGCGCCGGCGGGTCATACATGGGGCGCGGGGGGGGGGGGCGGGGAGCGTAAGCGGCGTGCAGGGCTCCCAGTTCTCCCGGGACCGCGGTGGTCGGGACCCAGAGCGGTTGCGCCTGCGGGTCGTACATGGGGCGCTGGGGGGGTTGGGGAGCGTAAACGGCTTGCAGGGCTCCCTGTTCTCCCGGGACAGCGGCGACCTCGCGGGACCGGCACACAACCGCGAAATGGCCCTTTTTCCCGCAGCTCTTGCAGATTGCTGCGCGGGCCGGGCAGCGCTGCCGGGGGTGTTTCGCCTGGCCGCAGAAATAGCAGCGGGCGCCCCCGGTGCGACTTGGCGTTTGGACCGCGCAAGCCTGTGGGGTGTCCGGGGGGGTGGTGTGGGTTTGTCGCGACGGGTACGTATGGAGCCCAATGGGCTGCCGCGCGGTCGGGGCCGTTGGCGCGGGTATTACGCGCGGCCACGTCTAGGGAGGCTGCTAGGGCCCGGGCCTCTGAGAGTCCTAGCGACTCTCTTTCTAGAAGTCTTAGGCGGATTTGGGAGGAATTCATACCTGCCACAAAAGCATCGCGCATTAACATGTCCGTGTGTTCATTTGCGTTCACCGAAGGGCAGCTGCAGGCTCGTCCCAAAATCAGCAGCGCGGCGTAGAATTCGTCCATCGATTCTCCGGGACCTTGCCATCTCGTCGCGAGCTGGTAGCGAGCGTAGATTTGGTTAACTGGGCGGACATAGAGACTTTTCAGTGCTGCGAACGCCGTCTGGAAATCCTCCGCGTCTTCGATGAGGGAGAAAATCTCCGTGCTTACCCTCGAGTGCAGGACCTGTAGTTTTTGGTCTTCTGTGACCCGGCCGGTGGCTGTTCTGAGGTAGGCCTCGAAACAAGTCTGCCAGTGCTTGAAGGCTGCTGCCGTGTTCACTGCGTGGGGGCTGATCCTCAGGCATTCCGGGATGATCCTGAGCTCCATAGTCCTTTTTAGGCACGCTTAATAAATTGTAGCGCACAAAGACTCCGTGAGACGAATAGAGTGAAGTCGATGAGGCTTTATTAAGCGTGTCTGTTCCCCCGCAGCTCGATAGTAGAATGGCCTGCGGGGGAGGACTCCGGCTTCTTATACTCCGCCTTCAGGGCGGAGCTAGAGGTCAACGGCCAACCAGGACCCGGGATCTGTCAGCCAATGACATTAGGGCTTCCAGTCCCACATGACCCCTAATACATACTACCACACCAATTAACTGATATAGACAGGGTTTCTGTGGAGGAACACAACACTTCTGGTGAATTAAAACAGACCATTTTTCCGAAAGGGCAACTGCCAAAAGTTGGTACAAAAGTGACATACTTGCCTGAAGGGTCTAGTCAATGGAAGGATGCAATAGTTATTAGTAGAGCAGGGAAGGCCACTGGAAAGTATAAACATTGGTTGAATGTACAGCATTCAGGGGAAGGAGTCAAGACAATGGATTGGGAAAACGAAGTTCAAAAATGGAGAGCACAGAAACGCAGTGCCAGTTCAGATAGTACATCGGATAGTGAACAGGTCCGCAGGAAAACGTCGAGAAATATTGAAAGGACATCCCACAGCAGAATGGAAAGATCTAGCAGTACAGAACGAGATACCAGGCGGGAGAGGGGACGTAGTTTGTCAAGATCTCGGAACATGAGTAAGACT
Organism: Scyliorhinus torazame; assembly: GCF_047496885.1. Classification (NCBI taxonomy): domain Eukaryota; kingdom Metazoa; phylum Chordata; class Chondrichthyes; order Carcharhiniformes; family Scyliorhinidae; genus Scyliorhinus; species Scyliorhinus torazame. The sequence continues at coordinate 27,324,712 of NC_092724.1, forward strand.
ACGAATACTAATAGGAGTAGAAGCCCACATGCACGTGAGATTTTGGTGACTTCAAATAAATTAGATGAAAAAGTTATTAAAGAAGATAAACAGCAAGAATTGCATAGTTGGAGTGAATTTGGGGTATACACGGAAGTACCGGATACGGGACAAAGAGCTCTATCCCACAGGTGGATTGCACGGAAAAGGTTCTTCCAGATGGAACTTATAAGGCAAAGGCCAGGCTCGTGGCAAGGGGATTTGAAGAAAACTTAGAAGATCAGGATTTAAGGGTAGATTCACCTACAGCAGGAAAGGTTATTTTAAAGATCTTCTTGGCTCTATTAGCCACAAAGGCATGGGAATGCAAATCTATAGATATAAAAGCTGCCTTTTTGCAGGGGCATCAGCTCCAGAGAGACGTTTTTCTCCGTCCTCCGAAAGAAGCAGCTAACACAGAAGGGATACTCTGGAAGTTGAACAAATGTGTATATGGATTAAATGATGCATCTAGAGTCTGGTATTTTTCGGTAAGGTCAGTTTTGTTAAAGTTAGGCTGTTGCCAGTTGAAAGCAGATCCTGCAATGTTTTACTGGCACTATAAAGGAAATCTTTCTGGCATTTTTATGATGCATGTCGATGATTTTTTGTGGGGTGGGACTAGTGATTTTGAAGCTATTGTAATCTTTGGTTTGAGGAAAGAATTCAGGGTTGGAAGTCAGGCTTCCGGTGCATTTGAATATATTGGACTGGAAATTGGACAGACTAAGTTAGGGGCAACATTACGTCAGCAATCTTATTTGGAAAGCATCACCCCAATAGCAATTAGTTGAGGCCGAGTTTCACAAAAAGACGCAATGGTTTCAAAGATAGAAAAAGAGGAACTGCGAAGTTTAATTGGGCAACTGAACTGGTTAGGTAGACAGACTAGACCGGATGTGAGTTTTGATGTCTTAGAGTTGAGTACAAAAATGAATGATCACAAAGTGGAAGACATAATAAGAGCAAATAAAGCGTTGGCCAAACTAAAAATGCAGGAGTGTGTTTTGAAGTTCTCGGTGTTAGGTGACCTTAAGCAATTGAAACTCATAGTTCTGAGATTGACAGAAAGTTTGGGATTAGGGGATTTGGGTAATATACCTATTGACTGTCACATTGACAATAAATCCCTGTGGGAAAATGTGCACTCTACAAAATGTGTCAATGAAAAGAGGCTACGGATAGACATCGCAAGTTTGAAGCAGATGTTGGACAGAGGGGAAATAACAAAAATTAAATGGGTTGATAGGAGCTATCAACTGTCAGACTGTTTTACAAAAAGAGGGGCGAGTTCACAGAAACTTTTGGATATTGTTAATGAAGGGCGCTTGTTTCTGTGACTGTTTTTTTTTTCTTTCTCGTCCAAACCAAAAAAAAAGGGGGGGACATCATGTGTGTGTTTTTGAGTTTCTTGAAATTTTGTTTTCACCTAATTATTATTTTTTTCTCCAAGGAAGGGGAGACTGTTAAGTAATGGGTTAAGAGACATTGCAATTAGTTGTCTCATTTATGTTAAGTATCCATTAATTGACACTGATATGTAAAGGGGCTTCAGGTGGCCTCTGTCAGGTGGTGTGTTGTTAAGAGTTTTGTGCAGAGGCTGTGGAAGTGAAATAAATGGTGTTTGGTGAAAAGGAACAAGAACTTTAGACTCTTCATTTCACAGCAACTAAAACGTCTAACATATGAGCTCCCCCAATGAGGGAGGGGAGTAATCATTAGCAGCTCAGCTGTATAAATAGAGCTGGCCAATGTGGTACCAGCTAGAGAGGGAACCAGTAGTGAACTACTGCTGCTGTGTACATATTGTTGTCAATACACTTAGTTACTCTCTGTTTGACTCTACAAACTCATGCTGGATTCTTCATGGCCCTTACAGAAGGAGACCCATGTAATCGGGAGACACAACACAGGGAGCTCATGCCTAAAAGGACTCCAACAGACCCCCCTCCCTACACAGCAGCCCCCCCCCCCCCCGCCCCCCCCCCCCCCCCCCCGCCCTCCTCCAGCCCTCCCACAGAAGAGAGAGCCCTGTCTGGAAGCTAAAGAGCAGTCCAGACAGGGGCAGTAAGACGAAGGGCTGTAACACTTACCTTGCAGCTCCACATGTCCATTCCTGGAAGGAGAGCAGCTGTGACCTGCCTCTGGCTCCCACAGATCCATTAACTGCAAGCCATTGATAGCTTTCTCGTAGTGATCTGTGATTGACAGCTTCTACAAACCATCTGCAGTTTTGATTCATTCATCTCCCTTCACAGTACAGTGGCCAAAGTGGTGAAACCGCAATGTTTGTAAACATTGACCACACCAAAGAGAGGTAAGTGCATTCCAAGCACTGAGTGCATTCCAAAAACTCAAGCATGTGATTTCACTGTACTTACCTCTCTTTGGCCCATTTGCATCCTCCCGTTGGCACCGGGCGCGAATCTCGACCCCGTTTTCTGCCCGATGCTGGATTCTCTGTCGCCGGTCGTGGAGTTCCTGATGCGGCGGAGAATCCAGGCCGATATCTCCAAATTTGCAGATGACATAAAGCTAGGTGGGAGGGTGAGCTGCGAGGAGGATGCAGAGATGCTTCAGTGTGATTTGGACAGGCTGAGTGAGAAAATGCATGACAGATGCAGCATTATGTAGATAAATGTGAGGTTATCCATATTGGTAACAAAATTAGGAAGGCAGATTATTATCTGAATGACTATAAATTGAGAGAGGGGAATGCTCAATGTGACCTGGATGTCCTCGTACACCCGTCGCTGAAGGTAGGCATGCAGGTGTAGCAGGCAGTAAAAAAGACAAATAGTATGTTGGCCTTCATAGCGGGAGGATTGGTGTACAGAAGCAGGGATGCCTTGTTGCAGTTATACAGGGCTTTGGTGAGGCCACACTGGGAATGTTGTGTGCCGTTTTGGTCTCCTTTTCTGAGGAAGGATGTTCTTGCCATAGAGGGAGTGCAGAGAAAGTTTACCAGATTGATTCTTGGGATGGCAGGACTGACATATGGGGAGAGATTGCGATGGTTCGGATTGTATTCGCTGGAGTGAATGAGGGGGGATCTCGTGGAAACCTATAAAATTCTAACAGGACTGGGCAGGGTAGATGCAATAAGAATATTCCTGATGGTGGGGGAGTCCAGAAGCAGGAGTCACAGGCTGAGGATACAGGGTAAACTATTTTGGACTGAGCCGTGGAGAAATGTTTTCACCCAGAGTGATGAGCCTGTGGAATTTGCTACCACTGATAGTAGTTGAGGCCAAAACATTGTGGGCGGGATTCTCCTTCGGCCAATGGCGGAACAAATCGGTTTTGATGGAGAAATCGTGGCGGGTGCCGGTTTCAAGCCAAATCGCAGTTCTCCGTCACCTCGACAGCGGCGTCAATGCGTTCCACTCTGCACATACAGCAAACCCTGTTGCCATATCATTAGCGGGCCTGATCAGGTATTCCCCGGGGCCTCTGCGATGCTCCGTCTCCACTGGGGCGAATTCCCGATGGCGCGGTTCACTTGTGCTTTTAAAAATCGTGAAATGGGGCCTTAGAGAGAGGGGGTATGAAAGTATCCAATGTTACCATAGTTTGCTGACAGTCGTGCCGCTGGCCGGGGGGCATCTGCCGGGGCCGTGGGAAGTAGAGGGGGGGATGGCCAGGATGTGGGCTGTGGGGTCAGGGTGGATCGGCATGAAACACTATTGCCGTGGTCTGCAAGGCCGCCATGCAGATGCGCACACTGCTAATAGCCCACTGTGAACATAGGGCCATAGGTCGTATGGCTGTCCCCCAAGACCACCCCCCTAGGTGTCCTCTGGCCCCAACCGACCCAACAGCAGGATTGGCACGCTCCAGTGCAACCAGTGCCATCTTGTTAGCTGGGATGAGTGTGTGTAGAGATTGTAATATGTATGTGCGGCTGGAGCTTGTCAGCCTCCCGGGTGTCAATCACGGACCCGGCGAATCAGGCTCCGTTTCTCATTGGAATCGATTGTGTTCCACATGGCACTGTTGCTAGCCCCTACACAGTCGCTGAATTGGTCCAGATGCGGTGCCAGTTTTGCTGTTGGGGAATCCTGTCCGGCGTCAACACATGGGGTATGATTCTCCAGCCTGAAAATCCCGGGCGATGCTTCCATTGAGCCTCCCGACAGGCTCCGTGTCTCGTGAGATTCTCCGAAGTCCTGCAAGACGTTGGAGTCGGAACTATGCCCTAAACGGGTATGACCAAACGCCACTCCTGGAAGTAGGTCGTAAACCTACTTAAGACCTACCTGCGTGGGATCCACCGGCTTCCCTTGATTCTTCGGCCTCCCCAGGGAGGCTACAGCTGGGCGGCAACCAGTACTGGTCCACACAAACGTGGACCAGGTGGAACGGCACCCAGGGGACCTCCCGGACCATCGGAGACCCCAGGGCATCAGGGTAAGTGTAGCGTGGCTCCCTGGCCCTTCCCCTGGAATGTGGGCACCTTGGCACTGCCCAGCTGGTACCTTGGTTCTGCCACTCTGCCAAGCCAGCAGAAGCACTGCCTGGGTGCTAGGGTGGCAGTGCAAGTGTGCCCGACTGCCAGGTCAGCACTACCAATGGTCAGGGGCCGAGGGAGGCCATGCCCATGAAATGAGAGTGGAGGGGTGTTTGAAGGGTGGGAGAGTGCAGGAAGGTAAGTAGGGGCCTCTGGGAGGTTTAAGGGGTGATAGATGGCGGGCCTGGAAGGGAGGGGGGCTGTCAGGGGTCTTGGGGTGGCCTGAAGGGGGGGATGTCACTTGGAGGGTGTGGGGTGGTGTCAATGTGTGTGGTGGGGTGACATTGCCCATGGGTGAGGAATGTGGGGGACCCACAAACTCACTTCAAGATCGGGGCACCTTTTCAAAATGGCGGCATGGTCTCTGAGTTCAGCTCCCCAGTGCTACAAAAATTTCTAAGGGCAGGATTGTGGTGAACGTTTTGCAGTAACCATTCACCATGTATATAACTGTATCACGCTGTTGCCCATGTGGGCTCCACCTATGGACCATTGTAAGGTATTACCTGTAACGTATCATGTTGGTGCCTTGTGGGCTCCGCCCCTGGCTCCACCCCTTGAGGGGAGGTATAAAGAGCAGTAGCCCTGTAGGCGGCTCCCAGTAGCAGAGCAGTCGCAGGCAGGCACTGTTCTAGTCGGTTAAAGCCACAGTTTACTTCTACTCTTGGTTTCGTGTGAATTGACGGTCGCATCAATTTAATCAACTACAACACCACTATGGAATCGGCCCTCAAACCTGACCGACTGGAACTCGACCCGCAGGCCGTGGAGGCCAAAGGGATTTTTTTCGCATTGGCTCCACTGTTTCAAGGCCTGCCTCGCCGCCTCCTCCTCGCCTTCCATCTCCGACGATCAGAAGCCGAGTCTCCTCCACGCCCGGGTGAGCCATCGAATCTCTGTGCAACTCGAGGAAGCCTCCACTTTCCCAGACGCCCTCGCGGTGCTAGAGCGCCTCTACGTAAGGCCCATGAACGAGATATATGCGCGGCATCTCCTCACTACTCGCCGCCAACGCCCCGGGGAATTGCTGGAAGAGTACCTACGCGACCTCAAAGTCCTTGCGCGAAGTTGCAACTACCAGGCCGTTACGGCCACTCAACATATGGACCTCGCCGTCCGGGACACCTACGTGGCTGGAGTCAGGACCAATTATGTGAGACAGCACCTACTCGAGAAAGGTGCCCTAGATCTGGAAGAGACGGTAAAGTTAGCCTCCTCTCTAGAAGTAGCGTTCCAAAGCCTCAACGCGTTCCCGTCTTATTACGCTTCCCCCTCGTATACCCCCGACCAAAGGGTACCCAGGCCTGTGCCGCGCGACTGCCCACCCACTATGGGGGCTACCCTGCTATTTCTGGGGCCAGCATCAGCACCCCAGGCAGCGCTGCACGGCCCGGAACGTGAACTGCATCGACTGCGGAAGAAAAGGACATTTCGCTAAGGTTTGCCTGGCCAGGTCCAAACCCTCAAAATCGCAGGCCCGACCCGCAGACTCACAGGCCTGCAGATCCCGCAGTGTAGCAGCTTGCCTGCCAGCTCCGCGCCCCCCCCCCCCCCGGACATGTCATTGGCCTCGTGTTGTCCGTGGGGGCAGCCATCTTCCAGCCCGCACAACGTGGGCGACTCACGGGGGCCGCCATCTTGGACGCCATCTTCCTCACCGCCCGACACGTGCGACCGACGGAGACGGCCATCTTGGGACCACCCCAGCACCTCCGGCCACGCCGGCTACCCGCAACTCAGCGCGGTCACCCTTGACCAATCGCGACCCAAACACCTCCGGAGCTCCATGATGACCGTCCTGGTACATGGACACAAAACGCCCTGCCTGTTCGATTCCGGGAGCACGGAGAGCTTCCTAACATGGTAAGACGCTGTCTTCCTGGCACATCAAACCATCTCCCTCGCTTCTGGATCACACTCGGTGCAGATCCGGGGTGCACTACCGCAACCCTCGCAATACAGGGCGCTGAGTATGCCAATTTTAAGTTCTATGTACTCCCCGACCTCTATGCTCCTCTCTTGTTGGGGCTGGACTTCCAGTGTAACCTCAGGAGCCTAATTCTGAAGTTCGGCGGGTCCCTACCCCCACTCACCGTATGTAGCCTCGCGACCCTAAAAGTCGACCCTCCCCCGCTCTTCGCAAATCTCACCGCCGACTGTAAACCCGTCGCCACCAGCAGCAGGCGGTACAGCATCCAGGACAGGACTTTTATCAGGTCCGAGGTCCAGCCACTCTTGCGGGAGGGAATCATTGAGGCCAGCAATAGCCCCTGGAGAGCTCAGGTGGTGGTCATCAGGACCGGGGAAAAGAACCGGATGGTTGTAAATTACAGCCAAACCATAAACCGGTACACGCACCTCAATGCGTACCCCCTTCCCCGGATCACAGACATGGTTAACCATGGTTAACACTACCAGATGTTCTCGACGGTGGATCTGAAGTCTGCGTACCACCAGCTCCCAATCTGCCCGGGGGACCACCACTACACGGCCTTTGAGGCAGATGGCCACCTCTTCCACTTCCTCCGGGTCCCCTTCGACGTCACAAACGGGGTCTCGGTCTTCCAAAGAACAATGGACCGAATGGTGGACCAGTACGGGCTGTGGGCCACATTTCCGTACTTGGACAACGTCACCATCTGCAGCCATGATCAGCAGGACCGCGATGCCAACCTCCAGAGATTTCTCCAGACCGCCCAAACCCTTAACCTCACTTACAACAAGGAGAAATGCGTTTTCTGCACAACCAGGCTACCCATCCTCGGCTACGTCATGGAAACACCCTGACCGTATGCGCCACCTACTGCAACTCCCCCTTCCCCAAGGACCTGAAAAGGTGCCTCGGGTTCTTTTCCTATTGCGCCCAGTGGGTCCCCAACTATGCGGACAAAGCCCGCCCATTAATCAAGGCCGCCATCTTCCCACTGGCAACAGAGGCCCGCCAGGCCTTCAGCTGCATCATGGCGGACATCGCCAAAGCCACGATGCGCGCGGTGGACAAGTCCGTCCCCTTCCAGGTGGAGAGCAACGCATCAGTGGTTGCCCTCGCCGCTACCCTCAATCAGGCAGGCAGGCCAGTCGCATTTTTTTCACGAACCCTCACCGCCTCCGAAATTCGACACTCCTCGTCGAAAAAGAAGCCCAAGCCATCGTAGAAGCCGTGCGGCACTGAAGGCACTACCTCACTGGTAGGAGGTTTACCCTCGTCACCGACCAACGACCGGTAGCCTTCATGTTCAATAATACGCAGCGGGGCAAGATCAAGAATGATAAGGTCTTGAGGTGGAGGATCAAACTCTCCACCTATAATTACGATGCCCTGCCCCATGGCACATGCTCCAGCGCGCAAGATGACCAACTACGGGCTATCTACGATGACCTCTGCCACCCGGGGGTCACCCGGCTTTTCCACTACATCAAGGCCCGCAAACTGCCCTACTCCACTGAGGAGGTCAGAGCCATGACCAGGGACTGCCAAATCTGCGTGGAGTGTAAGCCGCACTTCTATCGACCAGATAAGACCCACCTGGTAAAGGCATCCCGGCACTTTGAGCGCCTCAGTATCGATTTCAAAGGGCCCCTCCCCTCCACCAACCGCAACACATATTGCCTCAACATCATTGACGAGTTCTCCCGCTTCCCCTTTGCAATCCCTTGCCCCAACATGACCGCAGCCACCGTTATTAAAGCCCTACGTAGTGTCTTCACCCTGTTTGGTTTCCCCATGTATGTTCACAGTGACCGGGGCTCGTCGTTCATGAGCGACGAACTGCATCAGTACCTGCTCGATAAGGACATCGCCTCGAGCAGGACTACCAGTTATAACCCCCGGGGAAACGGGCAGGTGGAGAGGGAGAATGCGACGGTCTGGAAGACCATCCTCCTGGCCCTACGGTCTAGGAATCTCCCAGTTCCCCACTGGCAGGAGGTCCTCCCCGACGCACTCCACTCTATTAGGTCCCTCCTTTGCACGGCCACAAATGAGACCCCTCATGACCGCCTGTTTGTTTTCCCCAGGAGGTCCACCTCTGGGGCTTCGCTTCCGTCCTGGCTGAAGACACCGGGGCCCGTCCTGCTCCGCAAACACGTCAGGAGCTCTAAGTCCGATCCCCTGGTCGAGAGGGTGCAGCTCCTACACACCAACCCCCAGTACACATACATAGAACACCCCGACGGCCGACAGGATATGGTTTCCCTCCGGGACCTAGCACCCATAGGTTCCACTACCACCGCCACCCCAACTTACCCCGCCCAACCTACGCTGACCAGCATCCCCGCCCCTACATGGCACCCACACCCCCTCCCAGTCTCCATTCCCCCTTCACCAGCCCACAGGAATGAAGCTCCAGACGACATGCTCCCGGAGTCCACGTCTGTGCCCGCACCGGCGACTTCACTACCCATGCCCGCACGGATGAGTTCGACACCCGGGCCAGCTGCGATACCAGAGCTTCGGCGATCTCAGCGCACGATCCGTGCGCCGGACAGGCTGAACTTATGAACCCTTCACCCCCGCTGGACTTCATTTTTTTAACAGGGGGTGAATGTGGTGAATGTTTTGCAGTAACCATTCACCATGTATATAACTGAATCACGCTGTTGCCCATGTGGGCTCCACCTATGGACCATTGTAAGGTATTACCTGTAATGTATCATGTTGGTGCCTTGTGGGCTCTGCCCCTGGCTCCACCTCTTGAGGGGAGGTATAAAGAGCAGTAACCCTGTAGGCGGCTCTCACTAGCAGACCAGTCGCAGACAGGCACTGTTCTAGTTGATTAAAGCCACAGTTGACTTCTACTCTTGGTTTTGCGTGAATTGATGGTCGCATCAAGGATTCTTCCGCCCCGCCTGCTGCAAGAACACCACGGCTGAGATGCGGACAATGGAGAAGTCCATTGACCTAGGGCCGGATTCACCGGTCGCTGGACGGACGCGGCCAGCGAATCCCGCCCTAAGTGTGGGCTAAACCGGTGAGAAACTCCCCAGAGCCGACGGGAAGCTCCCTGAAAAATCTGCCACAAATTAACTTGTCGGAAAAAAGCCTCATTGCTCATTTTTCCCTTATTATGTTTCTGCGAAGGACCTTGGCATAATTTTGTTATTCTCAATCTCATTGCTTTTGACCTGTTGTGCTCCCCTGGCAACCTGATTCTCTTATTCCAGAGTTTTGCATCTATTCTCACTTCTCTATAATTTTGCTCCCTTTACCATCACACATTTCACCACCATTCTCACACCTGTCCTGAAGCCAGGAGTTCCTGATTCCAATTTAAAATTCGGGCCTCACACCAGCAGCAGCTTGAGCGAGACCCTCCCGTTCTCATTGCCCACCTTGAAGAGGAAATGTTTATTCCATCTTAATCCCAGTTAAGCAAAATACTGTGGATACTGAATATCTTGTGGATCTGCTCACAGTCAGCTTTGAGATGAGGAGGTGGGGGGGGGGGGGGGGGATGTTTTCCAGTTTAATGAGCAGCACAGTAGCATAGTGGTTAGCACAATTGCTTCAAAACTCCAGGGTCCCAGGTTCGATTCCCGGCTTGGGTCACTGTCTGTGCGGAGTCTGCACGTTCTCCCCGTGTGTGCGTGGGTTTCCTCCGGGTGCTCCGGTTTCCTCCCACAGTCCAAAGATGTGCAGGGTAGGTGGACTGGCCATGCTAAATTGCCCTTAGTGTCCAAAAACTGCCCTTAGTGTTGGGTGGGGTTACTGGGTTACGGGGATAGGGTGGAGGTGTGGGCTTGGGTAGGGTGCTCTTTCCAAGAGCTGGTGCAGACTCGATGGGCCGAATGGCCTCCTTCTGCACTGTAAATTCTATGTCTATGAGTTCTGGGGTCGCACATAGTTGGGGGAAAGTGTTTCAGTGCTTTTTGCTGTCACTTCTCGGCAGTTGTTTGCGGACGTCCGAGGTTTTCTTCTTCCTGTAGGAAAGTCCTGCCTCCTCAAACTTCACTTCAAACAAAGGCCTCACGACAGGCAGCATAAACAAGCCTGGCCGCAACTCCTCCCTGTCAGAGCTGGCTGGCAGCTTCCTGTCACCGAGCAGAAAGCTGCTTCCGACCCTGTGGCCGGCCTGCAGCTGCTCGGCTTTGACACTCCCTGCCCCCTTGCAGACCCTCCCTGGACTGAGGATTCGATGCTTCACCAGAGGCCCTGATTCACCCGTCAGGGACTACGAGGCTGTTGACTTTCTGTGGGAGTGAGTGAGTGAGTGGAGCAGTCAGGCCCGACCTCGGCAATGATCTTTTGTCAGTGAGAGAGAGAGAGAGGGAGAAAGACAGCAAGTGTGTGTGTGTGTGTGTGTGAGAGAGAGAGAGATCGGATGGATGAGAGTCAGTGGAAGAGAGAGAGAGGATGGGATAGAAAGTAGTAAGGGAGAGAGTGAGCGTGGGAGAGAGGAAGCAGGAGAGACACACACAAAGAGCTGATCGGCCACACTGTATTCAGCAAGCATTCGGAGAGCTGAGCTGAGAAGATGCAAGTTTCGGACTCTAATTCGGAAAACACCAAAGAGAGGTGTCCTGTACTCAACATCCCAAGCCGACGTTTGATTTGAATCTTGTGGAGTGCCAAATCAGGAACTATCTGGGTGCAACCATGTCTGATCCGATTTACTGGATGGGATTCCCCAACTACAAGAGCCACTTTGTGACAGGAAGTCTGCTTCAACGCTCTAAAAGGTACATTTTAAAAGTGGATATTTGCAGTATTTGATGCCCCTGCTTGTGGCCAGCCCCCTCCCCTGAACTCTCTTTCCAATTTTTTGAGATGGAATACAGAGTACTGGGCGAATGGTAAGATTCTTGGTCCTGTGGATGAGCAGAGAGATCTCGGTGTCCATGTACATAGATCCCTGAAAGTTGCCACCCAGGTTGAGAGGGTTGTTAAGCAGGCGTACGGTGTGTTAGCCTTTATTGGTAGAGGGATTGAGTTTCGGAGCCATGAGGTCATGTTGCAGCTGTACAAAACTCCGGTGCGGCCGCATTTGGAGTATTGCGTGCAGTTCTGGTCGCCGCATTATAGGAAGGATGTGGAAGCATTGGAAAGGGTGCAGAGGAGATTTACCAGAATGTTGCCTTGTATGGAGGAAAGATCTTATGAGGAAAGGCTGAGGGACTTGAGGCTGTTTTCGTTAGAGAGAAGAAGGTTAAGAGGTGACTTAAAAGAGGCATACAAGATGATCAGAGGATGAGATAGGATGGTCAGTGAGGGCCTTTCCCCTCGGATGGTGATGGTTAGCACGAGGGGACATAGCTTCAAATTGAGGGGAGATAGATATAGGACAGATGTCAGAGGTAGGTTCTTTACTCAGAGAGTAGTAAGGGCGTGGAATGCCCTGCCTCCAACAGTAGTGGACTCGCCAACACTAAGGGCATTCAAATGGTCATTGGATAAACATATGGATGATAATGGAATAGTGTAGATGGGCTTTAGATTGGTTTCACAGGTCGGTGCAACATCGAGGGCCGAAGGGCCTGTACTGCGCTGTAATGTTCTATGTTCTATGAATGAAAACAGGAGTAGGCCATCTGGCCCCAAGGCCTGATTCACACAGGATAAGTGATCATTTGGGATATTTCAGTCACAGATATTTCACAAAGTGCAGTGTGACCAGCACTCCATTCGCAATCGCAGACTGCAAAGATGAGGCGGACTCATGTCCTGGCTTATCCAGTCATTAAACAAATTATCTCATGAAATGCGGGCATCGTTGGCAGGGCCAGCATTTGTTACCCATCACTAAATGCCCTTGAACTTAGTGTCTCGCTCAGCCATTTCAGAGGGGTGATGCTCGATCAATAACTTCTGAGACGAGATTGGAGACAATTGAAGGCATTATTGCACTAGATGTTTCCCCCAGCAGCGCAGGTACAGAATGCGGCTGCTGGGGAGACACAGGCTCCTATACTCCGCCTTACTGGGCGGAACCAGCAGCAGGCTTCACCAATGAAAATAGCAGTCTCAGGTACCTCCCACACCAATGGTCTTACAGCATTATTCAGGGTACCGTAATAGCCCTAATACCGACTACCACATTCACCCCCTGTTAAAAAAAGAGCCCGGCGGGGGTGGTGGTCTCATGTTATACAGTGGTAGAGGTGTTGGTTATGGTGGTACCCGGTATACATTAGCACAGTGTTTTGCCTCGTTACATGTCGCAACTATTTACAGTAATTATTTACAGTCAAAGTGAAGCAATTAGTCGATCGAGGGCCCTGGTCGTCCTCTGCGATTGTCGGAGCTTCGGCGGTGATGCAGGCGCCGGCTTGGGCATCCGTGGCTCCGGGAGCGTGGCTTTGGCTTCTTCAGCAGCTTCATCACCCTAAATGGGACCAGTGGAAGGATCGATTGACCTGGGAAGGGGGCGGTTGTGGGGTGCGCTGGTGGGAGGGAGGATGGGGTTGGTAGTGGAGATGTGGGTGGCATCCAACGGGTGCCAGGTCCCGTAGGGAGACCGTATCCTGTCGGCCGTCGGGGTATGCCACGTAGGCGTATTGAGGATTAGCGTACAGGAGGTGGACCCACTCGACCAATGGGTCCGACTTGTGCACCCGCACGTGTTTGCGGAGCAGGATGGGTCCAGGAGCTGCCAGCCAGATTGGGAGCGAGGTCCCGGAGGAGGACTTCCTAGGGAAGACAAGGAGACGTTCGTGAGGGGTTTGGTTGGTCGTGGTACACAGCAGTGATCGGATGGAGTGGAGAGCATCCGGGAGGACCTCCTGCCAGCAGGAGACTGGGAGATTCCTGGACCGTAGGGCCAGTAGGACGGTCTCCCAGACCGCTCCGTTCTCCCTCTCCATCTGCCCATTTCCCCGGGGGTTGTAACTGGTTGTCCTGCTCGAGGCAATGCCCTTGCTGTGCAGGAATTGACGCAGTTTGTCGCTCATGAAGGAGGACCCCCTATCGCTGTGTATGTAGTTAGGGACACCAAACAGCGTGAAGATACTGTGGAGGGCTTTTATGACGGTGGCTCCCGTCATGTCGGGGCAGGGGATGGCGAATGGGAACGGGAGTACTCGTCAATCACGTTCAGGAAGTATGTGTTGTGGTCGGTGGAGGGGAGGGGCCCTTTGGAGTCCATACTGAGACGTTCAAAGGGACGGGAAGTCTTTATCAGGTGCGCTTTCTCTGGCCTGTAGAAGTGTGGCTTGCACTCTGCGCAGATTTGGCAATTCCTGGTGGCGGTCCTGACCTCCTCGATGGAATAGGGCAGGTTACGGGTCTTAATGAAATGGAAGAATCGAGTGACCCCAGGCTGGCAGAGGTCCTTGTGGAGGGCCCGGAGGCGGTCCACTTGTGCGTTGGCACATGTGCTGCAGGATAGGGCATCAGGAGGCTCGATTAGCTTCCCGGGACGATACAAGATCTCATAGTTGTAGGTGGAGAGCTCGATCCTCCACCGTAAGATCTTATCGTTCTTTATCTTGCCCCGCTGTGCATTATCGAACATGAAAGCAACCGACCGTTGATCAGTGAGGAGAATGAACCTCCTGCCGGCGAGGTAATGCCTCCAATGTCTCACAGCTTCTACTATGGCCGGGGCCTCCTTTTCAACTGAGGAATGGCGGATTTTGGAAGCATGGAGGGTACGTGAGAAGAAGGCCACGGGTCTGCCCGCTTGGTTGATTGTGGCCGCCAGAGCTACGTCGGACTCGTCGCGCTCAACTTGGAAGAGGAGGGATTCGTCGATTGCGTGCATCGTGGCTGTTGCGATGTCCGCTTTGATGCGGCTGAAGGCCTGACGGGCCTCTGCCGACAGGGGAAAAACAGTGGACAGAATTAGTGGGCGGGCCTTGTCCGCATAGTTGGGGAACCACTGGGCATAATATGAAAAAAATCCCAGGCAGCGTTTCCGGGCCTTGGAGCAGTGGGAGAGGGGGAACTCCATGAGGGCGCGCATGTGTTCGGGATCTGGGCCTATAACTCCATCATGCACTACGTAGCCGAGAATGGCAAGACAGTCGGTGCTGAACATACATTTGTCCTTGTTATATGTTAGATTAAGGATTCTTGCGGTATGGAGGAATTTTCGGAGGTTAGTGTCGTGGTCCTACTGGTCGTGGCCGCAGATGGTGACGTTATCGAGGTACGGAAAAGTTGCCCACAAACCGCACCGGTCAACCATTCGGTCCATCTCCCGTTGGAAGACCGAGACTCCATTTGTGACACCAAAGGGAACCCTTAGGAAGTGGTAGAGCCGCCCATCTGCTTCGAATGCAGTGTATTTGTGGTCGCTAGGGCGGTTGGGGAGCTGGTGGTAGGCGGATTATAGATCCACCGTGGAAAATACCTTTATTGTGCAATTCCTGTATTGACCAGATCAGATATGCGGGGGAGAGGGTACGCATCGAGCTGCATATACCTGTTGATGGTCTGACTATAATCGATGACCATCCTATGCTTCTCTCCGGTCTTTACAAACACTACATGAGCTCTCCAGGGACTGTTGCTAGCCTCAATAATACCTTCCTTCAGTAATCGCTGGACGTCCGACCTCATGAAGGTCCGGTCCTGGGCACTGTACCGTCTGCTCCTGGTGGCGACAGGTTTGCAATCCGGGGTGAGGTTCGCAAACAGGGAAGGCGGATCGACTCTGAGGGTCGCGAGGCTGCAGACAGTGAGGGGGGTATTGGGCCGCCGAATTTAAAAGTTAAGCTCTGGGGTTACATTGGAAGTCTAACCCTGTGTGACAGCGCAGAGGTGAGGAAGGACGTAGAGCCGGTAATTTTTAAACTCCCTGCCCTGGACCGTGAGGTTCGCTGTGCAGAACCCTTTGTTCTCTACAGAGTAAAACCCGGAGGCCAGGGAGGTTTTTTGGTTGACTGGGTGGATGGGAAAAGAACAGCGCCTTACCGTATTGGGGTGTATGAAGCTCTCTATGTTCCCGGAGTCGATCAGGCAGGATGTTCTATGCCCGTTGATGAGCGCGGTCGTCGTCGCAGTCGAGAGTGTTCGGGGCCGAGACTGGTCCAGGGTCACCAAGGCAAGTCGTGGCAGAATTTGGATGTTTTCTTCGGGCGGTGTTTGGTCACCCGAGTCGGGGTCCTGAGAGTCCTGGTCGCACATGGCTGGAGGTGTACAAGATGGGGGCGCCCATCCGTCGCACGTGGTCCCCGGGGGACAAGATGGCGGAGCCCGGAGGTCGCACATGGCCTTGGAGAAGGAAGATGGCGGCGCCCGCTGGCCGCACGTGGCTCGTGGAGAGAGTTATGGTGGCGGTCCCGGTTCACCCCCAGAGACCATGGCAACCGCCTGGGCCTGGCATACTGTCATGAAATGGCCATTTTTGCCGCACCCTTTGCAGATGGATGAGCGGGCCGGGCATTGTTGCCGGGGGTGCTTGGCTTGCCCGCAAAAATAGCAGCGGGGCCCCCCGGGGTTGCCTGGCAGTCTCGCAGCACAAGCTTGTGGGGGGATGGGGGATGCATCGGAGTCGGACGCGGGGGCTGCCGCGCGGTCAGGGACGTAAGCGCGGGCGTTTCGGGAGGCCGCATCCAGGGAGCTAGCAAGGGCCCGTGCCTCCTTGAGGCCGAGTCTCTTTCTCCAGCAATCGCTGGCAGATTTGGGAGGACAGCATACCTGCAACGAAAGTGTCCCAGATCAAAAGTTCTGTGTAGTCGCTGGCCGAAACTTGCGGGCAGTCACAGTTCCTCCCTAACACCAGGAGTGCGCGGTAGAACTCCTCCAGCGATTCCCCGGGGATTTGACGCCTCGTCGTCGCAGATGTCGGGCGTAGACCTGGTTTACAGGGTGAATATAGTGTCCTTTCAGCAGGGTCATTGCAGCCTCGAAATTGTCCGCATCCTCGATGAGGGTGTAGATCTCTGGGCTCACCCTCGAGTGGAGAACTTGCAGTTTCTGGTCCTCCGTATGTTCAGTCGTGGCCGTCCTGAGGTACCCTTTGAAGCACGCCAGCCAGTGTTTGAAGGTTGCCGCTGAGTTTGCCGCGTGGGGGGCTGAGTTGCAGACGCCCCGGCTTGATTCGGAGCTCCATTCTTTAATATCTAGTGCAATAAATTGATGCTCGATCAATAATTCCTGAGACGAGATTGGAGACAATTGAAGGCTTTATTGGACTAGATGTTTCCCCCAGCAGCACAGGTACAGAATGCAGCTGCTGGGGAGACACAGTCTCTTATACTCCGCCTTACTGGGCGGAACCAGCAGGCAGGCTTCACCAATGAGAATAGCAGTCTCAGGTACCTCCCACACCAATGGTCTTACAGCATTATTCAGGGTACCGTAATACCCCTAATACCGACTACCACAAGGGGCAGTTAAGAGTCAACCACGTTGGTGTGAATCTGGAGTCACATGTAGGCCAGACCGGGTCAGGGCGGCAGATTTCCTTCCCTAAAGGGACATTAGTGAACCAGATGGGCTTTTACAAAATTCCACCATTAATTCATGGCCACCATTACAGTGACTAGCTTAACAAATCCAGATTTATTAATTGAATTTACAATCCATCAGTTGCTGTAGTAACCCACATCCCCAGAGCTTTAGTCCAGGCCTCTGGATTACTGATCCAGTGAAATCATCACTACATCCTCACCTCTCCTGAGAACATAATCCTCAGAAAACAGTTTCCACGTTACATCAACACTGTTTCATTCATTGTTTTCTGTTGCTCTGTATCCTCTTACCACTGATGTGTTAAGTAAGTTGGTTCAACGTTGACTGCAACTGGATGCAGTGAAACTAGAAACAGGCTTCTGACACAGGAGATGTTTTATTGAACTTCCTGATTGCTGTACATAGTCTGCTGTGAGTTGACACTCTATCAATCTAACTGATAACCTCCTACTGGCTTGACCAGACTAACTCTCTACCTCATGGTGATAGTGCTCACTGGCTTGTGCACTCTTACTATCTCAGTAGCTCTGTCCTGCAGAGAGAGGGAGAGTCTTAATGCCCTGTGTGCTTTATAGTGGTGGTGTCCTGTCTGGTGATTGGTTGTTATGTGTCGTGTGTGTTCATTGGTTATCCTGTGTGTCAATCACTGCCTGTCTGCATCTCATTATATACATGAATGGATATTATGACAATCACATCTGGAAATCCTACTTTTTATTATTGTCTCCTCAAAGACCTTTCTCTTTCCCATTTCTATCTTTCAATTTTGGGTTGAGCGGTTGAATTCGTGGTACTCTTGGCTTTTGAGTTGCAAGTCTCACCACAGGCCTTGAACACAAAAATCAAGGTTCACTCTCCAGTGCAATACTGCGGGAGTGCTGCACTGAGGGAGGGCTGCACTGAGGGAGGGCTACACTGAGGGAGCGCTGCACTGAGGGAGCGCTGCACTGAGGGAGGGCTGCACTGAGGGAGCGCTGCTCTGAGGGACTGCTGCACTGAGGGAGGGCTGCACTGAGGGAGTGCTACACTGAGGCAGCGCTGTACTGATGGAGGGCTGCACTGAGGGAGGGCTGCACTGAGGGAGCGCTGCTCTGAGGGAGGGCTGCTCTGACGGAGGGCTGCTGTGAGGGAGGGCTGCGCTGAGGGAGGGCTGCGCTGAGGGAGGGCTGCGCTGAGGGAGGGCTGCACTGAGGGAGAGATGCACTGAGGGAGGCCTGCACTCAGAGAGTGCTGCACTGAGGGAGGGCTGCACTGAGGGAGGGCTGCACTGAGGGGGGGCTGCACTGAGGGAGGGCTGCACTGAAGGAGAGCTGCACTGAGGGAGGCCTGCACTGAGGGCATTTTGTACTGAGGGAGAGCTGCACTGAGGGAGTGCTGCGCTGAGGGAGGGCAGCAATGAGGGAGAGCTGCACTGAGGGCATTTTTTACTGAGTGAGTTTTGTACTGAGGGAGGGCTGCACTGAAGGAGAGCTGCACTGAGGGAGGGCTGCACTGAGGGAGGGCTGCACTGAGGGAGGGCTGCACTGAGGGAGGGCTGCACTGAGGGAGGGCTGCACTGAGGGAGCGCTGCACTGAGGGAGGGCAGCAATGAGGGGAGTGTTGCGCTGAGGGAATGCTGCATTGAGGGAGGGCTGCACTGAGGGAGGGCTGCGCTGAGGGAGGGCTGCGCTGAGGGAGTTTTGCACTGAGGGAGGGCTGCTCTGAGGAAGTTTTGCGCTGAGGGAGGGCTGTACTGAGGGAGGGCTGCACTGAGGGAGGGCTGCACTGAGGGAGGGCTGCACTGAGGGAGAGCTGCGTTGAGGGAGGGCTGCGCTGGGGGAGGGCTGAGCTGAGGGAGGGCTGAGCTGAGGGAGGGCTGCGCTGAGGGAGGGCTGCGCTGAGGGAGTTTTGCACTGAGGGAGGGCTGCACTGAGTGAGTTTTGCACTGAGGGAGGGCTGCACTGAGGGAGAGCTGCACTGAGGGAGGCCTGCACTCAGAGAGTGCTGCACTGAGGGAGGCCTGCACTGTGGGAGGCCTGCACTGAGGGAGGCCTGCACTGAGGGCATTTTGTACTGGGGGAGGGCTGCGCTGAGGGAGGGCTGCTTGAGGGAGGGCTGCTCTGAGGGAGGGCTGCGCTAAGGGAGTTTTGCACTGAGGGAGGACTGCGCTGAGCGAGGTTTGCACTGAGGGAGGGCTGCAGTGAGGGAGGGCTGCACTGAGGGAGGGCTGCACTGAGGGAGGGCTGCGCTGAGGGAGTTTTGCACTGAGGGAGGACTGCGCTGAGTGAGTTTTGCACTGAGGGAGGGCTGCAGTGAGGGAGGGCTGCACTGAGGGAGGGCTGCACTACTCGAGGTCCTGTATTTTAGGTGAGGGCAGGCCCCATCTGCTTTTTCAGGTGTATCAAAAATCCCGTAAGCACTGTTGAAGAAGAGCAGAAAGTTTCCCCCAGGGACATGGCCAATATTTAGTGGTCAATCAACATCAGGGAACAGATGACCGGGCCGTTATCACATTGTTGCTTGTGACATCCTGCTGGGTGCACAATGGCAGCGGTGTTTCTTATTTTACAGTCGTGGCAACACTTCAATAGCACTCACTGGCTGCCTGGTGCTTTGCAGCGGCAGATGCTTTGTAATGTCCTACGCAAATTCAAGTCTCTTCCTTCCTCTGACATTAATTTTCCATCTCTGTTTGACTCTTCGCTCTGGCGGTTCTCTCTCTGTCTCTCTGTGCTCCACGTCTGCCTCATTTTTACTCCTGATATGTCTCTACAGCACAGGACCCTGGTCTAAATATTGAAAGAATCCATCACATGGACAGGTGGGAACTATGGACACCTGACATGACAGTGCTTGACTCGGGTCAATGGAGCAAGAGGTTGTCGACTGCATTCTCAACCCATTGTTCACTCGACTGCCGTTAACATCAGATACAGATGGTGAAAATCCAGCCCCCAGTTTCACTGGCTTGGGATTCAGTAATGAGGAATATCAATTTAAAGTTACCATGAGGGTGAGATGAGATCAGGAGATCATTGTTTCCACAATCATTGGAATTTGCAATAACATGTGGTTTCGGCAGGAAGGAAATGGGTGACCACAGGGCAGAGTAAGTGGATGAGGCAGGCAGTGCAGGAATCTCGGGCGGGATTCTTCCCCCCCCCGCCTGCGAATCGCGCCACGCTGCCCCGCCCCGACCCCTGCACGCGATTCTCCCACCCCCCCAAAACCAGCGCCGTGCGAATCGCGCCACGCTGCCCCGACCCCTGCACGCGATTCTCCCACCCCCCCAAAACCAGCGCCGTGCGAATCGCACCACGCTGCCCCGACCCCTGCACGCGATTCTCCCACCCCCCCAAAACCAGCGCCGTGCGAATCGCGCCACACCGCCCCGACCCCTGCACGCGATTCTCCCACCCCCCCAAAACCAGCGCCGTGCGAATCGCGCCACACTGCCCCGACCCCTGCACGCGATTCTCCCACCCCCCCAAAACCAGCGCCGTGCGAATCGCGCCACACCGCCTCGACCCCTGCACGCGATTCTCCCACCCCCCCAAAACCAGCGCCGTGCGAATCGCGCCACGCTGCCCCGCCCCGACCCCTGCACGCGATTCTCCCACCCCCCCAAAACCAGCGCCGTGCGAATTGTGCCGCGCCGCCCCGACCCCTGCACACGATTCTCCCACCCCCCCAAAACCAGCGCCGTGCGAATCGCGCCACACCGCCCCGACCCGACCCCTGCACGCGATTCTCCCACCCCCCCAAAACCAGCGCCGTGCGAATCGCGCCACACCGCCCCGACCCGACCCCTGCACGCGATTCTCCCACCCCCCCAAAACCAGCGCCGTGCGAATCGCGCCACACCGCCTCGATCCCTGCACGCGATTCTCCCACCCCCCCAAAACCAGCGCCGTGCGAATCGCGCCACACCACCCCGACCCCTGCACGCGATTCTCCCACCCCCCCAAAACCAGCGCCGTGCGAATCGCGCCGGGCCGCCCCGACCCGACCACTGCACGCGATTCTCCCACCCCCCCAAAACCAGCGCCGTGCGAATCGCGCCACGCCGCCCCGACCCATGCACGCAATTCTCCCACCCCCCCAAAACCAGCGCCGTGCGAATCGCGCCACACCACCCCGACCCCTGCACGCGATTCTCCCACCCCCCCAAAACCAGCGCCGTGCGAATCGCGCCACACCACCCCGACCCCTGCACGCGATTCTCCCACCCCCCCAAAACCAGCGCCGTGCGAATCGTGCCACACCGCCTCGATCCCTGCACGCGATTCTCCCACCCCCCCAAATCCAGCGCCGTGCGAATCGCGCCGGGCCGCCCCGACCCCTGCACGCGATTCTCCCACCCCCCCAAAACCAGCGCCGTGCGAATCGCGCCACACCGCCCCGACCCGACCCCTGCACGCGATTCTCCCACCCCCCCAAAACCAGCGCCGTGCAAATCGCGCCACGCAGCCCCGACCCGACCCCTGCACGCGATTCTCCCACCCCCCCCAAAACCAGCGCCGTGCGAATCGCGCCACACCACCCCGACCCGACCCCTGCACACGATTCTCCCACCTCCCCAAAACCAGCGCCGTGCGAATCGCGCCACACCGCACCGACCCGACCCCTGCACACGATTCTCCCACCTCCCCAAAACCAGCGCCGTGCGAATCGCGCCACACCGCACCGACCCGACCCCTGCACGCGATTCTCCCACCCCCCAAAACCAGCGCCGTGCGAATCGTGCCACACCGCCCCGACCCGACCCCTACACGCGATTCTCCCACCCCCCCAAAACCAGCGCCGTGCGAATCGTGCCACGCCGCCCCGACCCCTGCACGCGATTCTCCCACCCCCCCCAAAACCAGCATCGTGCGAATCGCGCCACACCGCCCCGACCCGACCCCTGCACGCGATTCTCCCACCCCCCCCAAAACCAGCGCCATGCGAATCGCGCCACGCTGACCCGACCCCTGCACGCGATTCTCCCACCCCCCCAAAACCAGCGCCGTGCGAATCGCGCCACGCTGACCCGACCCCTGCACGCGATTCTCCCACCCCCCCAAAACCACGCCATGCGAATCGCGCCACACCACCCCGACCCGACCCCTGCACGCGATTCTCCCACCCCCCCAAAACCAGCGCCGTGCGAATCGCGCCACACTGCCCCGACCCGACCCCTGCACGCGATTCTCCCACCCCCCCAAAACCAGCGCCGTGCGAATCGCGCCACGCTGCCCCGACCCCTGCACGCGATTCTCCCACCCCCCCCAAAACCAGCGCCGTGCGAATCGCGCCGGGCCGCCCCGACCCGACCCCTGCACGCGATTCTCCCACCCCCCCAAAACCAGCGCCGTGCGAAAAGCGCCACGCTGCCCCGCCCCGACCCCTGCACGCGATTCTCCCACCCCCCAAAACCAGCGCCGTGCGAATCGCGCCACGCTGCCCCGACCCCTGCACGCGATTCTCCCACCCCCCCAAAACCAGCGCCGTGCGAATCGCGCCACGCTGCCCCGCCCCGACCCCTGCACGCGATTCTCCCACCCCCCCAAAACCAGCGCCGTGCGAATCGCGCCACGCCGCCCCGACCCCTGCACGCGATTCTCCCACCCCCCCAAAACCAGCGCCGTGCGAATCGCGCCACGCTGCCCCGACCCGACTCCTGCACGCGATTCTCCCACCCCCCCAAAACCAGCGCCGTGCGAATCGCGCCACGCTGCCCCGACCCGACCCCTGCACGCGATTCTCCCACCCCCCCCAAAACCAGCGCCGTGCGAATCGCGCCACACCGCCCCGACCCCTGCATGCGATTCTCCCACCCCCCCAAAACCAGCGCCGTGCGAATCGCGCCACGCTGCCCCGACCCCTGCACGCGATTCTCCCACCCCCCGAAAACCAGCGCCGTGCGAATCGCGCCACGCTGACCCGACCCGACCCCTGCACGCGATTCTCCCACCCCCCCAAAACCAGCGCCGTGCGAATCGCGCCGGGCTGCCCCGACCCCTGCACGCGATTCTCCCACCCCCCCAAAACCAGCGCCGTGCGAATCGCGCCACACCGCCCCGATCCGACCCCTGCACGCGATTCTCCCACCCCCCCAAAACCAGCGCCGTGCGAATCGCGCCACACCGCCCCGATCCGACCCCTGCACACGATTCTCCCACCCCCCCCAAAACCAGCGCCGTGCGAATCGCGCCACGCTGCCCCGACCCCTGCACGCGATTCTCCCACCCCCCCAAAACCAGCGCCGTGCGAATCGCGCCACGCTGCCCCGACCCCTGCACGCGATTCTCCCACCCCCCCAAAACCAGCGCCGTGCGAATCGCGCCACACCGCCCCGACCCGACCCCTGCACGCGATTCTCCCACCCCCCCAAAACCAGCGCCGTGTGAATCGCGCCACACCGTCCCGACCCCTGCGCGCGATTCTCCCACCCCCCCAAAACCAGCGCCATGCGAATCGCGCCACACCGCCCCGCCCCGACCCCTGCACGCGATTCTCCCACCCCCCCAAAACCAGCGCCGTGCGAATCGCGCCACGCTGCCCCGACCCGACCCCTGCACGCGATTCTCCCACCCCCCCAAAACCAGCGCCGTGCGAAGCGCGCCACGCTGCCCCGACCCGACCCCTGCACGCGATTCTCCCACCCCCCCAAAACCAGCGCCGTGCGAATCGCGCCGGGCCGCCCCGACCCGACCCCTGCACGCGATTCTCCCACCCCCCCCAAAACCAGCGCCGTGCGAATCGCGCCACACCGCCCCGACCCCTGCACGCGATTCTCCCACCCCCCCAAAACCAGCGCCGTGCGAATCGCGCCACACCGCCCCGACCCCTGCGCGCGATTCTCCCACCCCCCCAAAACCAGCGCCATGCGAATCACGCCACACCGCCTCGACCCCTGCACGCGATTCTCCCACCCCCCCAAAACCAGCGCTGTGCGAATCGTGCCACACCGCCACGACCCGACCCCTGCACGCGATTCTCCCACCCCCCCAAAACCAGCGCCGTGCGAATCGCGCCACGCTGCCCCGACCCCTGCACGCGATTCTCCCACCCCCCCAAAACCAGCGCCGTGCGAATCGCGCCACGCCGCCTCGACCCGACCCCTTCACGCGATTCTCCCACCCCCCCAAAACCAGCGCCATGCGAATCGCGCCACGCTGCCCCGCCCCGACCCCTGCACGCGATTCTCCCACCCCCCCAAAACCAGCGCCGTGCGAATCGTGCCACGCTGCCCCGACCCCTGCACGGGATTCTCCCACCCCCCCAAAACCAGCGCCGTGCGAATCGTGCCACGCTGCCCCGACCCCTGCACGGGATTCTCCCACCCCCCCAAAACCAGCGCCGTGCGAATCGTGCCACGCTGCCCCAACCCCTGCACGCAATTCTCCCACCCCCCCAAAACCAGCGCCGTGCGAATCGCGCCACGCCGCCTCTACCCCTGCACGCGATTCTCCCACCCCCCCAAAACCAGCGCCGTGCGAATCGCGCCACACCGCCCCGACCCGACCCCTGCACGCGATTCTCCCACCCCCCCAAAACCAGCGCCGTGCGAATCGCGCCGGGCCGCCCCGACCCGACCCCTGCACGCGATTCTCCCACCCCCCCAAAACCAGCACAGTGCGAATCGCGCCGGGCCGCCCCGACCCCTGCACGCGATTCTCCCACCCCCCCAAAACCAGCACAGTGCGAATCGCGCCGGGCCGCTCAGAGAATCGCCGCGAACGGCGATTCTCCGGTCCGCATGGGCCAAGCGGCCGGCCCGAGAGCGGGTTAGAACGGCGCCGGCGGGACCTGGGGCTTCAAAGGCCGGGAGCAGCCTGTGGGGGAGGGAGGGGGGTTCCAACCCCGGGGAGTCCATCCGGAGCGGCCTGGTACGCGATCGGGTCCCACCGATCGGCCGGCCGGCCTCTCTGTTGGCGGGCCTCCTTTCTTCCGCCGGCAAGCCCTGGATCCATGCTCCATGTTTGTGCGGGGCGGCCTGGGGGAGGGCGGCCACTAGTTGGCGCCGGCCCAACTGCACATGCGCGGGACCCAAGGCGCCGTTTTTTTTACGCGGCGCCGGGTCTCTGACACCGCGCCGAGGCCCCGCCCCTCTAAATTGTGCAACGCCCCTGCCAGCCCCACGGAGGGACGAGAATAGGGATCTGGGAACTGGCGCCGACGACGGAGTAAAACACTCCGGTTTTTACTCCGGCGATGGCACTTAGACTCCCGTTGGGAGAATCCCGCCCCCCCCCCGTGGCTATTCCCCTGCAAAACAGATACACTGCTCTGGATACTGTTCGGGGGAATGACCTCCAGGGGAAAGCAGCAACAGCCAAATTTGTTGCACCGCGGGTAGTTCTGCTGCAGAGGGGAGGAGTTTGTGTGGAATGCAATAGTTATAGGGGATTCAATAGTAAGGGGAGTCATAGAATCCCTACAGAAGGAGGCCATTCAGTCCATCGAATCTGCATCGACCCTTCGAATGAGCACTCGACCCATGCCCACTCCCCCCTATTCCAGTAACCCCATAACCTAACCTTCACATCCCTGGACACCAAGGGGTAATTTACCATGATTGGATTGGATTGGATTGGATTGGATTTTGTTTATTGTCACGTGTACCGAGGTACAGTGAAAAGTATTTTTCTGCGAGCAACTCAACAGATCATTAAGTACATGAAAAGAAAAGGAAATAAAAGAAAATACATAATAGGGCAACACAAGGTACGCAATGTAACTCCATAAGCACCGGCATCGGATGAAGCATACAGGGTGTAGTGTTAATGAGGTCAGTCCAAAAGAGGGTCGTTTAGGAGTCTGGTAACAGCAGGGAAGAAGCTGTTTTTGAGTCTGTTCGTGCGTGTTCGCAGACTTCTGTATTTCCTGCCTGATGGAAGAGTGAGTAAGCCGGGTGGGAGGGGTCTTTGATTATGCTGCCCGCTTTCCCCAGGCAGCGGGAGGTGTAGATGGAGTCAGTGGATGGGAGGCAGGTTTGTGTGATGGACTGAGCTGTGTTCACGACTCTCTGAAGTTTCTTGCGGTCCTGGGCCGAGCAGTTGCCATACCAGGCTGTGATGCAGCCAAATAGGATGCTTTATATGGTGCATCTGTAAAAGTTGGTAAGAGTTAGTGTGGACATGCCGAATTTCCTTAGTTTCCTGAGGAAGTATAGGCGCTGTTGGGCTTTCTTGGTGGTAGCGTCGACGTGGGTGGACCAGGACAGATTTTTGGAGATGTGTACCGCTAGGAATTTGAAACTGCTAACCATCTCCACCTCGGCCCCGTTGATGCTGACAGGGTTGTGTACAGTTCTTTGCTTCCTGAAGTCAATCCCCCTAACATGCATATCTTTGGATTCTGGGAAGAAACAGGAAACCGGAGCACCCTGTTTTTGAAAACTCACCACTATTCTTAGAAGTCCCCCTATACCAAAAAGGGCCGACATTCTAAATGGTGAACAGGGATTCTCACTCCCCGACTCCGATACAGGCTTCAGTGGGTGCTATTCAGGTCAAAGTATGTTTTCAGTTAATTCCCCGGTATAATCTATACCTTCACCGAAGATTTCATCTACTTACCACTTAGTAGCATCAATCCTGGGTCCCGCATTGCTAAGTAAGTAAAGTAGACTTTGGAATAACCACTATTTCAGGTTAAATTAAGTTATTTTATTATTATATTTTTTCTTTTAAAAGCTGCAATTACTGTCTTTACAGAAAGGTAACAAGATCTTGCTTCTGGATCCTTCTGGTTGGTTGAAGGGACCTTCAGGCCCAACTTGACAATCAATCGTCTTTAAAGCCTGGTCTTCTTTAGATGTATTCGCTGGTTACTCGGTTGCTGTGTCCTATCTTTCTAGTCTTCCTAAGATGTATTAGCTATTTTAGCTCGGCTGCTTTGCCCTGTCTCTTTCCCATGGCAGAGCTGACTGTAATCTGACTCTGCTTCTCCACCTCTCTGAGTTCTGGTTCTGGTTCTGCCTGCTGATCCCTTTCTTCGGGTTTATATATTTTTCTAACAGTTATCTAGTTTTTATGACTTTATTGTGAAGTAACTCTTGATTTAACTTTGATTGTAAAAAGTATCTGTGATCTAACCATTCTAATCCAACTAAGTATTCATTTTGACATGACCTCACCTCATAGATCTGATTATATTGTGTCCTTTGTGATGTTCAAAATGCTTTGGTTTCAATAGAGGTGTGAATTTTAATTCCTGTCATTTCTATAGTTTTATTTTCCAATTGTGTCCTCAGCTCATAATTTTGACTTTGATTTTGGCTTTGAATTATGTTTCTCGTAGACTGATAGTCTCCAGTTTTCTTTAATTTACCTGGCATTAGCAAATTTTCATACCTAGAATTATCACCAAATTCAACTGAACCTCATCCTTTTCCAGATCCTTACTAAGATAGTTACTTTTACTGAAGGTGTGAACCATTGTTTTTGGCTTCATTCAAAATCCTGTTTGTCTTGTTTGCTAAACCTGCTTGACCAAGGCTATCTGCATTTTACAATCCTGCTCTTTGCAGCTGCTGTTAACCCTTTGTGGGATCTTTCCCTGTATTCTCTCAGACCAGATATTGCCAGACTTCCATGTTTCAAATGACACATCTTTCCATATTTTCAATAACACCCAGTCTTGACATTTGAAACATTACTATATAATTTGGTCAATTATCCCCCCATCTAATTGTACTGACTAACATTTATCCCCGATCTTTCTCATTTGTATGTACATGTTTTGTGATTTTTAATTGTGCACCGAAATCAATTCGTAAATGTATCCATAGCACAGACCAGTGTCTTTTTTCGTTCTTTCCTCAAGTCCAATTACCGTGAACCATAGCCAAAGCCGCTCAGGAAGGTAACGCAATAGCTATATCCGTGTGTTCTACTACCTCCAAAGCATTTTACTTCCTTGGGGTAGCAGCACCGTAGAAGCTTCCTCATGTCTCTTAGAAACAGCACACAACTCAGTCCATCAGTAACCAAAAGGTCTTTTGCCCAATCACTGGCTGTCTAGTGTCCCATTTTTCCGTCATCCAAATTGCTTTCCATGTCTCATTGGAATGGTAAATTATGACATCATGTACCACCCACTGATTCCCTTGCTTCATTAATTTAAAAGGTTCAATTGATCCTGCTTCTATCCCTGACTTCCCCACATTAATGCCTAACATTGTCCTGAACCATGTATGTCTGCCAACCCCTGGTGTACATGAGAGAATATCTTTCTGACAAATTTCCTTCAAATCCCTTTCGTCTGTTATCATTTCTCTTACAACATTTGCAATACAATATGTCCACAGTATTCGCAAAACCACATCGAACTATCACTTTTTCTAAATAAATTCTCCCTATTGTTAAATACACAGTAAAAAAAATATTAAGTCTTATCTTAACACATTACTCATTACCTAACCACACAAATAGACTGTGTGTTACAACTTTACATAATTACAACTGTTATCACAATTTCAATACTAAAAATAAAGTACAATATCGACACATCCCTTCGTGGCTTTGGGACCAATAGTCATTACATACTAAACATGGCGTGTAAACAACATCAACATTATTTGTGATGTTCTATGCAGTTAAATCAAGAAAACACACTAAACTACCACTATTCCCCTCTATTAAAACATTCACACAGTTTAGAAATACTGATCAAGTTCTTGAACGGCACATATACCCCCATTATCATACATACATAACAGTGCCTACCAATTTACATGACATTTCTTCCTTAATAATGTTTACAGCTCGTCAATGCAATATTGTTTGCTGCATTGGTAACAATTTTCACGCCATGGATTCAAGCTACATAAATTCTTAAACTATTGTCATTTATCATGTTGGGGTTCCTCGTCAGTCACTGCTGTCTGCCGAGACCCTTACTAACTCCACCACATAGTACATACCCCATGGAGACCTCAGATCATCCATCAGCTGATGTCCAATTAGAGATGTCCAATTAGAGATGTCTGACCGGAGGTTTCATTGCTCAGTAATAATTTGATATTTTGATTTGTTTCTAACCCGAAAGTTTTCCTCTGGGCTCTGTCATTTAATTCCCTCAAATATGTAGCCAATTGTATCATTAGTTTCCCCCCAATCCTGTCTAAAACATTCTTTTCTGGAGTGTAGTTCTCTTCCTTCTTGTGAACTGATTTGTCTGTTATTTATTTTTTCCATCTGAAAAATCAAATGAACAGGTCAAGGGTGGAGAGGGCCCTAATGTTTAATTTGTACTTTCTATCTTCGTTTGGATTCCCCAGAAGTGCCCTCTCCAGGATTCCGGATTTCTTTTGCTACCATTTCTTTCCTTTTTCTTTTTTTTAAAACTGGTTTATTTTCCTTATCATTGATATACATCGTACAATTAAGGCCTGTTAAGCCTCCTTCTGTCATTGCACCCCTGAGTGAGATTCGAAGAATCTCAAACTCCTCTTTTGCTCACTCAGTGATCTAATCAGGTCGAAACCTTACCCTGATACATTCCTGATATTGCTACTGCATTTACTTTAATTACTTTATTTTGATTACGACCGGATTGTTATGAAGGTAAGTTCCAAACATGACATTGTAACTTGATCATCTGTCCAATCAATGCTGCTGACGGGTTTTAATTCACTGTCTTCCCACCAATTGGGTCATATGAAAATGAAAATCGCTTATTGTCACAAGTAGGCTTCAAATGAAGTTACTGTGAAAAGCCCCTAGTCGCCACATTCCGGCGCCTGTTCGGGGAAGCTGGTGTTTTAATTGGTGTTTAATATGTTTTAATTGTGATACAATTTCTTTTGATCCAGACACCATGCCTCTCCAATTCAACTGTATGTTTACCCAGATTCTGAACAATCTTGTCTTTACATTTTCCAGCTTCACTGATTATTTTCCCTGCAGTCTTAGTTGGTAACTTCACCCAAATTTCCTCTGTGTTATCAATTGTTTTTAATATCTTCATTTTACCTGCATCTATTTTTATCAAATCTTTTCCTGCCATAAGATTCTCATTTCCTTATACTGCAAGTAATTCGCTTAATCTAACTTTTGATCCAATATCTTTATTCTCTAAAGCTCCACCTTCAATGTATTTAACATTCTAAACATCATTTTTTTTTGTTGCAAGTGACATCCTAGTGATCGTCGGGCACTAGGACCCTGCGGATCTATGCAGTGTCAATTTCAACGCTCAGTTTCAAAGCCTGCAAGCAGCTGACTGCTGCCCAGTTCAAACTCTTTATCTGTTTATTCTGAGAATAATTTAGTTCTGAACATGCTGATTTATCACCTCATAATACTGATCACATTTCTACCTGCCATTTATAACTTCCAATTGATGTGAAACTCGGTTTTGCAAAATACAACATTTAAAAAAAATACAAACACTAAAGGAAATTCACAAATCCTTATTAAACATACACACACTCATTCATCCACTCAGATCTTGGATCTCTACTTTGTAGGGTTTCACAAATCCTTATTAAACACACACTCATTTATCCACTGAGATCTTGGACCTCTATTCAGTAGGTTTTAGTTACTCTGAACAAAAATTGAGACCCCTCCATGCTGAAAAAGTTTCACCTATGCAGGAGTTTTTTGCCTCTGTTAATCTTTTCCACTCTTGTTTCATTGCTTCAACTCTCTTGACCGTGTTTCAGAGCATGAGGATTATTCTAATTGCCATTTTTCGGAATTCCAAGTTCTGTTCCTGGTTGTCCCTTTCAGTTGCAATCTGAAATGAAGGATAAGTACCCTTTCTGGGCCCTATCCAAGGCTAACTAAGGCACTATCTTCCTGTTTTAGTTAAGGGTCGATTGGTTATTGGTCTCTAAAGATTCTAGGCATCCCCTATTTCTCTAGGATTTAACCTCACAATCTGCCTTCCTCTAAGGATGATTTATTTTTTGGCCTCTTTTTACCAGTAATGGATGCAAGATTTTTAGTGCTGTCACCAAGATGTCTTGCAGACTTTTTCTCAGGGTCAGCATCTTCTAGTCTGCTGATTTCACACCCAACCTGAGTTTTATGTCCCCTCGTTCCACAGAATATCCTTACAAAAGTCAATCACAAATGACTTTCCAGACTAAACTCGGCAGGTAAAGTCTGACTCACACATAGACCAGAAACTTCTAATATTCTAGCCTTTGTGCCGGTTAGAAACTTCTAATATTCCAACCGTTTCTTGGGAACTAGAAACTTCTAATATTCTAGCCCCCACTCTATCCCCCATTCTGCTCAACTAGAAACTTCCAATATTCTAGCCTCGCTTTACCTAGAAACTTCTAATATTCTAGGCTCCACGCTGGATGCCATGGAGAAAGCAAAACAACCGGCTGGGCATAATTAACACGGTGTTAACACGTAGGCTGCCATTTAGAAAATAAAGCAACCCACTAGGCGTAATTAACAGGGTTTTAATTTAAACGATGGGCGCCATGTTTTTGAAAACTCACCACTATTCTTAGAAGTCCCGCTATACCAAAAAGGGCCGACATTTTAAATGGTGATCAGGGATTCTCACTCCCTGACTCCGATGCAAACTTCAGTGGGTGCTATTCAGGTCAAATTATGTTTTCAAGTTATCCCCCGGTATAACCCATACCTTCACAGAAGATTTCATCTACTTACCACTTAGTAGCATCAATCCTGGGTCCCGCATTGCTAAGTAAGTAAAGTAGACTTTGGAATAACCACTATTTCAGGTTAATTTAAGTTATTTTATTATTATATTTTTTCTTTTAAAAGCTGCAATTACTGTCTTTACAGAAAGGTAACAAGATCTTGCTTCTGGATCCTTCTGGTTGGTTGAAGGGACCTTCAGGCCCAACTTGACAATCAATCTTCTTTAAAGTCTGGTCTTCTTTAGATGTATTCGCTGGTTACTCGGTTGCTGTGTCCTATCTTTCCCAAGTACCGAGCTGTGAGAGCTGATTCTGCTGGCTATCTCTGAGCTGACTCTGGCTCCTCTTTAAATTCTAGTCTTCCTTAGATGTATTAGCTATTTTAGCTCGGCTGCTTTGCCCTGTCTCTTTCCCATGGCCAAGCTGACTGTAATCTGACTCTGCTTCTCCGCCTCTCTCTGAGCTCTGGTTCTGGTTCTGCCTGCTGTTCCCTTTCTTCGGGTTTATATATTTTTCTAACAGTTATCTAGTTTTTATGACTTTATTGTAAAGTAACTCTTGATTTAACTTTGATTGTAAAAAGTTTCTTTGATCTAACCATTCTAATTCAACTAAGTATTCATTTTGCCATGACCTCACCTCATAGATCTGATTACATTGTGTCCTTTGTGATGTTCAAAATGCTTTGGTTTCAATAGAGGTGTGAATTTTAATTCCTGTCATTTCAATAGTTTTATTTTCCAATTGTGTCCTCAGCTCATAATTTTGGCTTTGAATTATGTTTCTCGTAGACTGATAGTCTCCAGTTTCCTTTAATTTACCTGGTATTAGCAAATTTTCACACCTAGAATTATCACCAAATTCAACTGAACCTCATCCTTTCTTTTCCAGATCCTTACTAAGATAGTTACTCTCAATGAAGGTGTGAACCATTGTTTTTGGCTTCATTCAAAATCCTGTTTGTCTTGTTTGCTAAGCCTGCTTGACCAAGGCTATCTGCATTTTACAATCCTGCTCTGGCAGCTGCTGTTAACCCTTTGTGGAATCTTTCCCTGTATTCTCTCATGTTTCTCTCAGACCAGATATTGCCAGACTTCCATGTTTCAAATTACACATCTTTTCATATTTTCAATAACATCCTGGAGGAAACCGACGCAGACATGGGGAGAATGTACAAATTCCACACAGACAGTCACCCAAGGCTGGAATTGAACCTGGTTCCCTGGTGCTGTGAGGCAGTAGTGCTAACCACCGTGTCTCTGGAATAAATAGGCATTTCTGTGGCTGCAAATGAGACTCTCGGATGATATGTTGCCTCCCTGGTGCTATGGTCAAGGATGTCTCGGAGCGGTTACAGGACATTCTGGAAGGGGAGGGTGAACAGCCAATGGGTGTAGTACACATTTATGCAAACGACATAGGTAAAAAAGAATATATGGAGTTAGGAAGAAAGTAGGCCCTTAAAGGTAGTAATCTGAGGATTACTAACAGTGCCACATGCTAGTCAGTGTAGAAATAGCAGGATATATTGGTTAAATACGTGGCTGAAGAGAAGGCGTGAGGGAGGGGGTTTCAGATGCCTGGGGCATTGGGACCGTTCTGGGGAAGCTGGGACTAGTGCAAACTGGACACTTACACCTGGACAGAACCGGGTCTGATGCCCTTGGGAGAGTATTTGCTAGAGTGATTGGGGAGGTGTTGCTCTGTTTATCTGGTTATAAATATGGCAGTTAATATGGCCGCCTTCCTTAATCCTAATTATGTTTACGTTTCTACTTTCAGAGTCGCCAGGTATCTCTCGATACCACCACAAGTTTCACTCCGAATACCAATCAAAGAGCCAATACACCAGTTAGTTAGTTCAAAGTCAATACTATTTATTTACACACACAGTAAGATCTACTCATGCACAACAGTAGTACAAACTAAACTATCTCTAACGCTAACGCCTATACTTAACTTCGGGTGCCCACTTAGTCAGAGGAACAATGGCCGTTGTTCGTATCTGAGGCTGTTGGGTTCGAAGAGATAACGGGAGTACAGCTAAGGTCGTCCGTCTGGTAGCGAACGTTGACCCTGAACTTACTTGCTTCTGGTGATGCTGCTGGATGGGTCTCTCTGCTGGGAGAGCCAAATCCAAGAGAGTGAATCTCTCATGGAGGTTCCTTCTTATACTTGGAGGGGCTTTGTGCGCTTTTAGGCGGGCCTTAAACTTGGTCCCAATTAATTGGGCCGCTTCTCGATCATTGTTATCGATCTTAACCAATAAATGGGTGGGTGCCCTGATGGCTGGGTGTGTCCTAGGTGGCCGTTGGCCTTGCTTTGTTTGTGTCTTTTGGTTGGGGTACTGGCGCCGGGATGTCTGCGACAGTATCAACTACCTGAGTGTTAGTCCATTGTTCCTCGGAGATGGGCCATCAATATGCTAATTGACCCAGAGTTTTGATTCTGTCGGGTAACTGCTTCCCAAATATACATTCAGGCACTGTGCCTGCTTGTTGTCTAGCATTGTCCTCATTTGGCATTAAACAGGAAATTAGAGACGCACGTGATAAAGGCACATCTGTAATTATGGGGTGATTTTAATCTGCATATATGTTGGGCAAATCAATTTAGTCACAGTACTGTAGAGGAGGAATTCCTGGAGTGTATACGTGATGGTTTGCTGGATCAATACGTTGAGGAACCAACTGGAGAACAGGCCATCCTAGACGGGATATTGTGTAATGAGAAAGGAGTCATTGGCAATCCAATTGTGCGAGGGCCCTTGGGGATGAAAAACCATAATATGATAGAATTTTTCAGCAAGCTGGAGAGTGACGTAGTAGATCCTGAGACTGGGGTCCTGAATCTAAATAAAGGAAACTACGTTGATATAAAGGCATGAGTTGGCTATGATGGATTGGGGAACGTTATTTAAAGGGATGACAGTGGATAGGCAATGGTAAACATTCAAGGAGCACATGGTTGAACTGCAACTATTATTTATTCCTGTCTGGTGCAAAGGTAAAACAGAAAAAATGGCTAAACCATAGCTTACAAGGCAAATTAGAGATAATATTAGATCCAAGGAATAAACATGCAGATTGGCCAAGAAAAAAACAACAGACCTGAGGATTGGGTGCAGTTTAGAATTCAGCAAAGGGATTATTAAGAAGGGGAAAATACAGTAAGATAGTAAGCTTGTGAGGAACATAAAAACTGACTGTAATAGATATGTGAAGAGTAAAAGATTAGTGAAGACAAATGAAGGTCCCTTACAGTCAGAAACAGGGGAATTTATAATGGGGGACAAAGAAATGGCTGACCAACTAAATACATACTTTGGTTCTGTCTTCAAAATGGAGGGCACAAATAAGATACCAGAAATGTTGGGGAAAGCAGGGTTTAGTGAGAGGGAGGAACTGAAGGAGAGCAGTATTAGTAGAGAAATGGTATTGGGGAAATTAATGGGATTGAAGACTGATCAATCACCAGGGCCTGATAATCTACATCACACAGGACTTAAGGAAGTGGCTCTAGAAATAATGGATGCACTGGTGGTCATCTTCCCAGATTCTAGAGACAATTCCTACAGATTGGAGGGTAGATAATGTAACCCCATTGTTTAAAAAGGGAGGTAGAGAGAAAACAGGGACGTATAGACCAATAAGCCTGACATTGGTAGTGGGGTGTCGTGGAAATTATAATAAATTCCTTGAGGTTCGATTTAAGGAAATTTATTCACACAAATATATTTGCAGAGAGAGAGTGTTCCAGCTGCAAAGCCGCACTGCACTCTGAGATTTGATTGAAGGAAGCATATCTTTATAATCTGAAATAACAGCTTGAAGTAAACAGGCATGTTTAAATTAAATAGATCTTGGAAAGTACATAAGATGAAATACGTAGTGCATATGTTCTTGCCCTTGGCTAAAAACAACTCGAGTACACATTTTGTTATCTTTCGGAGGACAATGTGTTATCATAATAAGGCCGAGACCAGAATATTAAGCAGTATTTTGTTTATGTTATCTGACCTACTTATTTTCGCTAAAAAGCAGTGTTGAACTATAGTCAAGCATTTCCCAGCATGCTTCTAAATTGGCAACTGATTAATTTCCCTTCCACAATTCCTTCCTTGTTGATCTTTTGATCAACACCTTTTGGTAAATTATCGTGTCCTCCGTAGAGAAGGGTGGTTTATAATGTAAGGGGAACAGACATATGACAGTTCCCTGCGTGTTATGAGCCTAGTAGCAAGGAGGCAAGGCAGCTAGGGCTGTTCCCGTGTTTGTACAATAAAAATATCTTGCGCAACATTAAAACAGTAACCATACGACAATCAAGGTTACAATGGCGATTATAATCCAGAACACAATCCTCTGTCCTGACGATCCTACCATCCAATGCCAAAGTCCCATCCCTCATTTTCCCTCATTTTTATGTAATCTTGTCACCTCTCTACGAATGTGATCCACCAGATTATCAATTTTTCTGAGTTATCAGGGATGTATGTGCAACAGTCACTTCCAATCAGGGCACAAGTGCCTCCCTTTTCAGCTAACAAGAAATTAAGAGCTCTTATAGCAACCATCTCAGTTTCTATCTGGTTAACAGCTTCTGCAGTGTCATTAGCTACCTGTTCAAGGATGTCTCGTAGTTCGCGTAGTTCGTATGCATTAGTGGCTATTCCTAATGGTGGTATTATTATTCCCAGCATTTGTGTCCATGTCACAATACTTTGTGTCGCTCTGTGATGGAGATGATCCTGCAGTTGCAGGACGTGATGTACATCAGGGACTACATATCCCAAATAGCAGGAGCCTTCCCAATTTTCTGGTATGGCCACAGATAAAATACGTGCCGTTAAATGCGGTCAGGTTTCCTTTATTATCAGTCATCATTAGTCTAATCGGATCCCCTTCCCAGGACCCTCCACTAGTTCGATTTTCAACTCCTGACTAATCAAAGGTGAATAGTCCTTTAACTGTAAGGCGGAGCATAGTTGGTTGCCAATTGCAAGGTCTGGCCGCACTGACTCGTGCTTACTGGGTAGGTCCCATATGTTTTATGTTTCCTAAAGCATATACTACCCTTTGGGACTCCAGTATAATTGGGAAGGATCAAACAGGGTGGCTGGCGTGTCACATTAAACCTAGGCCCCCGCCATTCCTCAAACCTGCTAATCTCCAATCTAACATATTCTGTGTATCTTCACCATGCCCTGTATTGTTCCGTTGCAGGGCCCACTCTGCTATCTCGTTACTGGTGAATGGGATGGGTCGCACGGAGATGCCCTCCCCCAAGCATCTGGGAATTTGTGTAGAAACCCAACAACTGGATTTATTTACCCTCTCTGTGTATGAGTGGGCCATGTATATTAAGGTGTTAGTATTCAGTTTACCCTCCACATGATGTTGGATTAATATGATAAAAACAGTAGGGCCGTCATTCTCTTCAGGTCAGCGTTTCGCTAGTACTCTCAAAGATCCATATGATGTAGTTTACACGAGTTGCGTGGATCCCATCTGGCTTTTCTTTTAATTTAACAGCTGTTGGGGTTGTGAGCAGCACTTGGTAGGGTCCATTCCACCGAGGAGAAAAAGAATCTTTGTTTAGTGCTTTCACATATACTTGCTCTCCAGGTTTAAAGAGTGTGTATTTCCCTCTTTTTGAAGCATCTGAGCCTGTCGCACCTTTTCATGTTTTTTTTTCCTTTTTCTTCAGCGGTTTCACACATGTCCTGGGTGTATTTTACTAATGCCTCATCTGCCCATATTAAGGCTACTGCCGCTGGAGTCATTGGGGGTTTAGTTCCAGTTGTCATGGGACGTTCCATTAATATCTCATACGGGGTTAAACCTGTATTACGATTTCTCAGGGCATACATTACTATGGGTGTGGCATCTGGCCATCGCAGCCCATTTTGTAACTGCAGTTTTAATTATTCCATCCACCCTTTCCACCATTCCTGAGGATTGTGGGTGATATGGGATCTGCAATTTCCAGTCAAATCCCATGGCTTCTGTTAGGGCTTTGGTCAATTTGCTAGTGAAATGAGTTCCCCTCTCACTGTTAATACCCATTTGTATCCCAAACCTAGGTATTATTTCCGTTAACAGAATATTTGCCACTGTCAAACAAGAACAAAGAAATGTACAGCACAGGAACAGGCCCTTCGGCCCTCCAAGCACGTGCCGACCATGCTGCCCGACTAAACTACAATCTTCTACATTTCCTGGGTCCGTATCCCTCTATTCCCATCCTATTCATGTATTTGTCAAGATGCCCCTTAAATGTCACTATCGTCCCTGCTTCCACCACCTCCTCCGGTAGCGAGTTCCAGGCACCCACTACCCTCTGTGTAAAAAACTTGCCTCCTAATCTACTCTAAACCTTGCCCCTCTCACCTTAAACCTATGCCCCCTAGTAATTGACCCCTCTACCCTGGGGAAAAGCCTCTGACTATCCACTCTGTCTATGCCCCTCATAATTTTGTAGACCTCTATCAGGTCGCCCCTCAACCTCCTTCGTTCCAGTGAGAACAAACCGAGTTTATTCAACCGCCCCTCATAGCTAATGCCCTCCATACCAGGCAACATTCTGGTAAATCTCTTCTGCACCCTCTCTAAAGCCTCCACATCCTTCTGGTAGTGTGGCGACCAGAATTGAACACTATACTCCAAGTGTGACCTAACTAAGGTTCTATACAGCTGCAACATGACTTGCCAATTCTTATACTCAATGCCCCGGCCAATGAAGGCAAGCATGCCATATGCCTTCTTGACTACCTTCTTCACCTGTGTTGCCCCTTTCAGTGACCTGTGGACCTGTACACCTAGATCTCTCTGACTTTCAATACTCTTGAGGGTTCTACCATTCACTGCATATTCTCTACGTGCATTAGACATTCCAAAATGCATTACCTCACATTTGTCCGGATTAAACTCCATCTGCCATCTCTCCGCCCAAGTCTCCAAACAATCTAAATCCTGCTGTATCCTCTGACAGTCCTCATCGCTATCCGCAATTCCACTAACCTTTGTGTCGTCTGCAAACTTACTAATCAGACCAGTTACATTTTCCTCCAAATCATTTATATATAGAGATGTCCTAGCATCATCTCTTCTAGTTGTAAAAGCCTCTACCCACCGTGAAAACATGTCCACTATCACCGATTATTTCTTTGACAAATCATACATGTGCAGGCTACTTTTTCAATTGTTACCGTAATACCTCGAACATACCAGTCTGCGGTAGTATGCGCTTCACACTTTAAAACGGCTATCTTGCTGGGCAGCTGAACAGCATCTCGTAAATTTATAACCAATTTAGCATGTTTAATAGGTTGGCCGGAGCAAGTTATGAATCCCCTGTTTTTCCACAATTGGCCAAAAGTGGATCGGGAATCAGTATAAATATTGACTGTTTTATTTTTAGCTAAAATACATTTAGTAAGGGCAAACTATTCTGCCGCTTGAGCAGACATTCTCGAAGGCAGAGCAAAAGCTTCCACTATCTCAAATGGAGTTAGTATTGCATAGTCGGCCAGGAGGGTCCTATCATTTGGTCGGTTTGCTGACCCATTGGTGAAATTTTCTGGATTTTCTAGTGGGTGCCTCAATAAATCAGGTCGAGGTGGCTTCAACCAATTGTAAACAGTCATGATCATACATATGTTCTGTTTCCAAGGGCACGGGCAAGAGTGTAGCAGGGTTGACAGCTGGCGCTTGCTTGTAGGTAAAGTTGGTTTTAGAGAGGATTACTTCGTACCCAGTGTGTCAAGCCGCAGTAAAATGCTGCGTTGCGGATGAATTAAGCAGCAGCAAAACTGATTTTTTTTCTACTATGGCTGCTGTGGCTGCTACTGCTCTTAAGCAATTTGGCATACCCTTTACCACAGCACATAGGGCCACCGAGTAATAGGCAAGGGGTCTTTTCCCTCCTCAAAGCTCTTGCACCAGGACCCCTGTTGCAAATCACCCTGCTTCATTCACATAAAGAGTAAAGGGCTTGCTGAAATTAGGAAGTCCCAAGGCAGGGGCGCTAATCATGGTTTGTTTCAAATTATGAAATACTTGCTCCCTCTCTGGGATCCAGGTAACAACTGAAGGGGCATCCTGTAGGGTAGCCTTTTGCAATACTGTGTCCATCTCTCTATAGTCCGGTATCCACTGCCTGCAATAGCCCACCATTCCGAGGAAGGTAAGGGTTTCCTTTTCCGTGCGTGGAGTTGGAACCCTTGCTACAGCCGGTATTCTTTCAGACCCAAGCCTCTGCTGTCCTTCCTGCAGCTGAAATCCCAAATACTGAACTGTGTCTTGACAGAATTGCAGTTTGCCCATTGAGACCCCATGTCCTCTTTCTGCCAGATGTGATAATAACAAAAGGGTATTCTGTTGACAAACTAGCCCTCCCTCTGAGGCTATCAATATATCGTCATCATATTGAGGGAATGTTGAGCCTGCAGACAACTGGCACTCGTCCAAGTCTCTTTTAATACTGTTAATTCCGATATGAAAAGCAAATAGATGTTGACTTTCCCGGTGCAATGGTATGGAGAAAAAGGCTGAGAAAGTATCCGTTGTTGGTGGTATAGAAGACAAAATGACATTTGTGTCCGGCACCAATGGAGCAATAGTGATAACAATTTTATTGATGGCTCTAAGATCTTGCACAAACCACCACTCGTTGGGTCTTCCTACCTTTGGAATGGGGAGTATAGGGGTGTTACAGGGGCTTTGTGTTCTCTTCAGCACCCCTTGCTAAAATAGTGCATTGATCACTCCCTCTCTCCCTTTTTCTGCTTCCAGTGCCAACCTGTATAGTTTTAAGCAGGGCAGGGCATCGTTCTTCTGTAACTGTACCCTGTGCGTGGGGCAGAATGTACTTTTCCAACATGATTTTTATGTTGGGCCCATAGATGTGGCAGTACCTGGGCCAGGATTGAAGGGAGTAAATGATGGCTCTCTCGGGGAGGTTGTTGTCTTTCAAATGTAGCGGGCCTTTGCTCCTCTTTCCAGATCACTTTGCCCTCCTGTTTGCCATAAAATTCTATCAGGCAATTTTGTCCGTCCATTTCAATATAAATCCGATGTATTACTTTTTTCCTTTGGCCTCTTTGATCACTTCTCCTATTTGCCCTAGCGGGATGTCTTATTGCCAATGTTAAATGAGGTTCTGAAGTTAAACACATCCTAAAAAGGTCCCTCTGACTATGGGTCAACTGTACTAACATTCCTAATCCCACAACACTGAAAAATAAAAAGGAGTGATATGCAATGTGGTCTGCTTTCCTAAGTGACTTTGTGTTTGTAAATTGTATGCGTGCTCATCCTCACGAGCATACCAAGCTGTGCAATGGGCCACTATATTCTCTCAACTGTACTTCATCAGGTGTTTTAATAGCTGTGCCTAAGGGTCATTAAACTATTGTAAGACTTCCTGCAGTTAAAATTTTTTTTTTTTTTTAACAGTGGTACTGTAAGGGTTAACGTTCAGCTGCCAGCATTCAACACAGACACAGAGCGATCGGGCGCAGGCTCAGAAGTTATTAAATTTTGCAGCTGGTGAGCTCGTATTTGAGACAGTTCCATAAACATTCCATTATCAATGCAATATATTACAGCTCCTAATTTGCAGAGTATCTGTCTGCCTAATAGGGGAAGGTGTTGCTAGGTGGGGTACATCCTTCCTGGGGGTTAAATGCTTCTTGGCCCCTTGCATGAAAGCCTCTTTCCTTCTATTGGCTAACCAGTGTTCTAGGGACTCATTTCCTTCATTCAAATGATTATCATTATTGGGAACCCAGCCCCCATTTATGCCGGGTGGGACTGCAATCCCATCCTTCAAAGCTGGCCAAGATGCACCATAAGAGTATTTTAGAAGCAGCAAAACATCCCCTGGGAGGGGGCTATAAATAGCACACATTTAAGTCAATTTCCAATGATTGATTTTATAGGCATTAGCTATTCTTAGAGACGTATATTTTTCTTTGTCAATTCAGAAAAGGTTGACTGTCTGCTGAAATGGTTAATGTTTCCTGCAGAACCTAAGGGGCGGAGAACTTGGAATTATGCCATTTAAGTCTTTTCACGTAATCTAAAAACGTATTCATATTCAATTACTTTTATTCGTAAAGGCAGTTTCTTTTAAACTGATTTTAATTTCCATATGTTTCAGTTCATTCGAGAAATCTCAACAAAAATCACTTAAGTTATAATCTCTGACTCACAATGACAGACGATAAAAAATACAACCCACTTAGCACTTCATGCTTTGACTAAAATTAATTGGTTAAACAAAACACACAGATTCTCACAGCTCACAAATATCACAGTTAACCGTTAGCCTTATCTCACGGCTACAGACAAATCTGAAATCCCTTTTTCTACAGGAATCCATCTGTTACACTTTTACCTTAATCTTCTATTTACTTTTACTCCCCTGTTTTTTTTTTCGAGAGGGGTTCAGTTTCATTAGATTCCTATGCGGGACTTATTGGTTTTCCTACCTCATTCCGTTGCTTTACGATTGTTTCTTTTCATTTTCTTACTCATTTTGACTCCCTTATGAAATGAAATGAAATGAAAATCGCTTATTGTCACAAGTAGGCTTCAATGAAGTTACTGTGAAAAGCCCCTAGTCGCCACATTCCGGCGCCTGTTCGGGGAGGCTGGTACGGGAATTGAACCGTGCTGCTGGCCTGCCTTGGTCTGCTTTAAAAGCCAGCTATTTAGCCCAGTGTGCTAAACTAGCCCCTCCTCTTTAAGGAGTTCACCTTCTTTCTCGCTCCGGATGTCTTTACCGAGGCTTCGGGACGACCTGTGAGGGGGTGTCAAGTTTATTGCTCATTGTTCCTTCTGCAAAATACTTTAGAACGTATATATAACAATAACAACAACAGCGGAAATCATTTACAAATACTACAGGGAGCGCACACCGGTGTTTATCCTTTCACGAACCTCAAAGTCTTTAAAAAAAAAATTTTAGTCTCCAAGGCACCTTTTTTCTTCCCATGCAGCTATCATTAATTTATTAATTAAGATAACTCTCCTAACATGAGTCACTGGCCAGTAATTAAGGCTGCCGTGCCGCAGACCCCCCTTTCAGCTGGGGTCGCGCTATGGCCCTCTCCCTTTCAGCTGAGAGAGTCCTGTTTAGAGAATCGTTTCGGGGTTCACATCCTGTTAAATTAGGGAAACTGCACCGACTACACCAGTTTGCCGTGGAAATTATAAAAAAGACAAATTCCTCGAGGTTCGATTTAAGGAAATTTATTTACACAAATATATTTGCGGAGAGAGAGTTTTCCAGCTGCAAAGCCGCACTGCACTCTGAGATTCGATTGAAGGAAGCATATTTTTATAGTCTGAAATAACAGCTTGAAGTAAACAGCCATGTTTATATTAAATAGACCTTGGAAAGTACGTAAGATGAAATACGTAGTACGTATGTTCTTGCCCTTGGCTAAAAACAACTTGAGTACACATTTTGCTATCTTTCGGAGGACAATGTGTTATCATAATAAGGCCGAGACCAGAATATTAAGCAGTATTTTGTTTATGTTACCTGACCTACTTATTTTCACTAAAAAGCAGTGTTGAATTGTAGTCAAGCATTTCCCAGCATGCTTCTAAGTTGGCAGCTCATTAATTTCCCTTCCACATGGGGAAAATCTGGAATCCAGTATAGCAGAACACATGGAAAACAATGACAGCACTGGCAGAGTCAGCATAGATTTATGAAAGGGAAATAATGTTTGACAATTCTATTGAAATTCTTTGAGAATTTAACTAGTATTGATGAAGGGGAGCCAGTGGATGTGGTTTATTTGGACGTTCAGAAGGCTTTCGACAAAGTCCCACACAAGAGATTAGTGCTTAAAATTATAGCACATGGTATTGGGGGTAGTGTATTGAGATGGATAGAAAACTGGTTGGCAGACAGGAAACAAAGAGTGAGAATAAACAGGTCTTTTTCCAAATGGCAGTCAGTGACTAGTGGGGTACCGCAGGGATTGGTGTGCTGGGACCCCAGTTAATCACAATATATATATTCATCATTTAGATGAGGGAACAAAATGTAATATCTCCAAATTTGTAGATGACTCAAAGCTGGGTGAGAGGGTGAGCTGTGAGGAGGATGCAGAGATACTTCAGTGCGGTTTGGACAAGTTGAGTGAGTGGGCAAATAGAACATAGAACATAGAACATAGAACATATTGTGCAGAAAGAGGCCAATGAATGGCGGATGCAGAAAGGATGTTCTTGCTGCAGAGGGAGTGCAAAGAAGGTTTGCCAGACTGATTCCTGGGATGCCAAGACTGACAAGGAGAGATTATGTCAGTTAGTATTCGCT
This sequence comes from Scyliorhinus torazame, assembly GCF_047496885.1. Lineage (NCBI taxonomy): Eukaryota > Metazoa > Chordata > Chondrichthyes > Carcharhiniformes > Scyliorhinidae > Scyliorhinus > Scyliorhinus torazame. The sequence continues at coordinate 27,368,539 of NC_092724.1, forward strand.
GGAGTTCTGAAGAATGAGGTGGGGAATCACATAGACGCCTATAAAATTTGAACAGGACCAGACAGGGTCGATGCAAGAAGGATTTTCCCTACAGTTGGGGTGTCCAGAACCAGGGGTTACAATCTGAGGATATGGGGTAAACCATTTAGGATTGAGCTGAGGAGAAACGTCTTCACTCGGAGAGTGGTCGGCCTGTGGAATATGTTACCACAATAAGCAATTGAGGTCAAAACATTGTGTGTTTTAAAGAATCAGTTCGATATAGCACTTGGGGCAAATGGGATCAAAGGATATGTGGGGGTGGGGGGGGGGGGGGGGCAGAATCTGGCTATTGAGTTCGATGATCGACCATGATCATAATGAATGGCGGAGCAGGCTTGAAGGGCCGAATGGCCGCCTCCTGCGCCTATTTTCAATGGTTCCATGTTTCAAGCAAGAGTAAGAAGAAATTTAACCAAAGAATGGTACAGGGCTTTACTGGGAGAGCGGGGCAGTGTGGCTAGTTGGGGATTGATACAAGGCAATGGGAAGGGAGCAGGGCAGTGTGGTTAGTTGGGGATTGATACAAGGCAATGGGAAGGGAGCAGGGCAGTGTGGATTGGATTTGGATTTGTTTATTGATACTTATATTGAGGTACAGTGAAAGTATTGTTCTGCGTGCAGCTCAGACAGATCATTCCGTACATGAAAAGAAAATACATAGGGCAAACATAAAATACACAATATAAATACATAGATACAGGCATCGGGTGAAGCGTACAGGAATGTAGTACTACTCAGTAGAGAAGATGTGCGAAGAGATCAGATCAGTCCATCAGAGAGTTGTTTAGGAGTCTGGTAACAGCGGGGAAGAAGCTGTTTTTGAATCTGTTAGTGCGTGTTCTCAGACTTTTGTGTCTCCTGCCCGATGGAAGAAGTTGGAAGAGTGAATAAGCCGGGTGGGAGGGGTCTTTGATTATGCCGCCCGCTTTACCAAGGCAGCGGGAGGTGTAGACAGAGTCAATGGATGGGAGGCGGGTTTGTGTGATGGACTGGGCGGTGTTCACGATTCTCTGTAGTTTCTTACGGTCTTGGGCCGGGCAGTTGCCACACCAGGCTGTGATGCAGCTAGACAGGATGCTTTCTGTGGTGCATCTGTAAACGCTGGTAAGAGTCAGTGTGGGCATGCTGAATTTCCTTAGTTTTCTGAGAAAGCATAGGCGCTGTTGTGCTTTCCTGGTCGTAACGTTGACGTGGGTGGACCAGGACAGATTGTTGGTGATGTGCACACCTAGGAATTTGAAGCTGTCAACCATCTCCACCTCAGCCCCTCTGATGCAGACAGGGGTGTGTACGATACTTTGCTTCCTGAAGTCAATGACCAGCTCTTTAGTTTTGCTGACATTGAGGGAGAGATTGTTGTCTTTACACCATTCCACTAGATTTTCTCCTGTATTCTGACTCATCGTTGTTTGAGATCCGACCCACTAAGGTCATGTTATCAGCAAATGTGTAGATGAAGTGGGAGCCATATTTTGCCACACAGTCGTGTGTGTATAGGGTGTATAGTAGGGAGCTAAGCACGCAGCCTTGCAGGGCCCCGGCATTGAAGACTATCGTGGAGGAGATGTTGTTGTTTATCCTTACTGAATGTGGTCTATGGATCAGAAAGTCGAGGATCCAGTTGCAGACTGAGGAGCCAAGTTCTAGGTTTTGGAGCTTTGATATGTGCTTGGCTGGGATTATGGTGTTGAAGGTGGAGCTGTAGTCAATAAATAGGAGTCTGATGTAGGAGTCCTCATTGTAAAGATGCTCCAGGGATGAGTATAGGGTCAGGGAGATGGCGTCTGTTGTGGACCATTTGTGGTGGTATGCGAATTGCAGTGGGTCTAGGCATTCTGGGAGCGTGGAGTTGATGTGCCCCATGACCAACCTTGCAAAGCACTTCATTACGATCGATGTCTAGGCCACCGGACGATAGTCGTTGAGGCAGGTTTAGGGGCTGGTTTAGCACACGGCTAAATCGCTGGCTTTGAAAGCAGACCAAGGCACGCCAGCAGCACGGTTCAATTCCCATACTAGCCTCCCCGAACAGGCGCCGGAATGTGGCGACTAGGGGCTTTTCACAGTAACTTCATTTGAAGCCTACTTGTGACAATAAGCGATTTTCATTTTTCTTTTTTCAAGTTACCTGGTTCTTCTTTGGCACCGGTATGATGGTGATCTTCTTGAAGCAGGTGGAGACCTCGGAACGGAGTATGGCGAGATTGATGATGTCCGCGAACACATCTGCCAGCTGGTTAGTTGGGGATTGATACTGGGCCATAGAGAGAGATTGGGCAGTGGGATTAGCTTGGGGAGTGATACAGGGCTATGGGGAGAGAGTAATTTGTGACTGTTACAGGGGTAAGGAGAGAGAGCTGGGCAGTGGATTAGTTTGGGATTGACTCAGAGCAATGGGGAGACAGCGGGGCAGTGGGATTATATTGGGATTGATACAGGGGTACAGGGAGATAATTGATAGAGGACTGTGGGAAGAGTTTGGGCAGTGGGATGAGTTTGGAGGTTTGTTTTTATTTGTTCATGGGATGTAGGCCTCGCTGGCTGGGCCAGCATTTTGTTGCCCATCCCTGGGGACATTTAAGAGGCAACCACATTACTGTGGATCTGGAGTCACGTAGGTCAGACCAGATAAGGACTACAGATTTCCTTCACTAAAGGACGTTAGTGAACCAGATGGGTTTTTATAACAATCGACAATGGTTTCATGGTCATCATTAGACTTTCAATTCAAATTTCACCATCTGCCATGGTGGGATTCAAACCTGGATGCCCAGTGCATTACCCTGGGTCTCTGGATTGTAGTCCCCTGCCAATACCACTGCACCTTGATGCAGGGTTAGGGTCCCTTCAAAATCTGACCTGCGCCTCAGCATGGTGAAAGGGTGAACAACTCAAAGTAGGGAGATTGTTTGTTGAGGCTATGCTATAAGTGGCGAAATTGTTAACTGAAGTAACACCTAGCACATTCCGCAAGATAGACACGTTTAACAGGAACTCTGCAAAGTGCCCGATAATGTGGGCAGTGAAGACTTGGGCAGCAGTGGCTGGATAGATGACCACAGTTAAGGTGGCATCGGCCAACCTGCTGTGGAGTACAGCAGGAGAATGGTTCCCTCGCTGCAGGAGAGAAAGACTAAGGGCCCTACCATCTTATTTACCCAAACACAAAGGATGCAAAGCAGAACTCATACCAACTTGACATCACCCAGCAAACCATAGTCCACGACTCCTGCAGAGTAACAGGGTTGAAGGAAAATGTGCTACCGGAAGAAAAGGAAATGGGCATTATTTTCAGTATGAAAGGGCCAGGAAAGTGATCACGTGATGTTAGTTCAACTCTGTAAGAAGTTCAGAGTTGGAACATTGCTCTGTTGGCGAAGTACAGTTACTTACAAAGGAAATGTGGAGAATTGATGTGGATATGTGTGGCTGGCAGAAGTGCATTGGGAAGGTAAAGGTCACTTCACAACACTGGGAAGACATAGTTTACTCTGGAGCAGATGCATGCAGCCTATATTGAGTCGCATCATGGATACACAAGCATTTGGTTGCAGCCCAATTGGATTTGAACTAGTGGTAGTGTCATAGTTGTGCGCTTTTGTGCGACCCCAAGAGACATCACTTTGATTCATAAGACCAGAAGACATAGGAGCAGAATTAGGCCATTCGGCCCATTGAGTCTGCTCCGCCATTCAATCATGGCTGATATGTTTCACATTCCCATTCTCCTGCCTTCTCCCCATAACTCCTGATCCCCTTATTAATCTGTCAGATGATTCCCAAAGTTATCGACTGCTGTAGAAGATGCTGTGGATTTCTATCACAACGTGTTGAAGGTGACGAAACAAAGTCCGACGAAAGACTTTTGTTAGTTACGGGTGACTTCAAAACAGAGGTTGGCTCATGACTTATGGATCAGGCCCAGCTAGCGATTGGTTCATTTGGATGAGGAGAGGTTCATGAAGCTGGAGAACACCTCCAGGGATTTTGTGAAGAACATGATGTGGTTCTGGCCAACACATTGTTTAAGTATCATCGAGGATAAACCTAGGCCTCTCCAAATGGACAAACTAAGAATCAGATTGATTACAAGGCTGTAGCAACCGACTGTGATGCTGTGAAGAATTGTAAGATGTGCCCAAAAGCAGACGGTGACACTGATCTTCATTTACCCAATAGTAATACTGAAGGTCGGAGTGAGCAAAAATATAAAACAGGTTCTAATGACTCAACTGAATTTAGTCGAGCATAAGGATGATAAAGCAGCACTGTATGCAGTGGAAATCACCAACAAAAGCTCTTTAGATGGTGACTGACGAGAGACCACCAGAAGAGCTTTGGCAAAACACAAGAAGTGTTCTGCAGGATATAATGAAGGAAATGGGGGGATTTGTGCAGCCGCTGAGGTGGAAAGGACGGATATCTGAAATGGATATCGGGGACTGGATTCTCCGATTTTGAGGTTATGTCCGGAGGAAGTGTCTAGTTCTATATGAAAAAATCGGCGAGGCCCCAGCACGATCCTCCGACCGGTGAGGGGCTAGCAGCTGCGCCAAATAAAGCACACAGCCTTCCCGATACAAACCAGGAGAATTGCCGGGTCTGTGGCCGCGCATGTGCACGTGACGACCTGCAGCAGTCGCGCCGTACAACGTGGACCCGACCAGCCAGACAGTGCCCCCCCCTCGCCACCCCCGGACCATCCCCCACTCAGTCCCCAGGGCCGTCTCCGAGCCCCCTCCCCCCGGCCAGTGGCGTGGCTCCCCATTCGACTGGCAGTGCTGGGCACAGTCCGCAGCCACCGCGTCAGGTTCACGGAGACTGAGAGCACACGTGCACCTTGCCGCCGTGAACTCAGCCCGTCGGGGACGGAGCATCGGGGGAGGGCCTTCAGGTAACATCCTGAGGCCGCCCCAACGGCGTACTCTTCAATGATGCCGTTTTGGAGGAGGCGGGGCATCCGAAAACAGGCGCCGCCCCCGATTCGGTCGTAAACAGAGATTCTCAGCCCGATCGCCGATTACGAAATCGGTGCGGGGAACGGAGAATCCTGCCCCATATATCTGTGATGGAAAGATGGATATCTGAAATGGATATCTGTGATGGAAAGATGGATATCTGAGGAGACTTTTTCCCTGATTGAAGTCAAGAGGGAGGCGAAGAGGAAAAAGGGAAGTGGATTGTTTCAGAAGTGTAAAGACAGAAGTTCAAGGACAGAAATTCAAAGAAAGCTGCAAATGGATCAAGAGGGACAATGAAATGACGAGTGTGATAAAACAGAAGTTGAGAATCCGAAAAGCAATATACCTTTCCACACAGTTGGATTAGTTACACAAAAGTTCCAACCTCGCCACCTTGGGGTGGGGGGTTGGATGCAGTGGTGGCGTTGGGGTGGGGTGGGGGGGTTGGAGGGAGGGGGGTCGGACTGGGGTCGCACTGGAGTGGGTGTTGGGTTGGGTTGGGCAGGGGGTGGTGGGTTCATGTCAGGTCAGGGGGTGGGTGGGGGGAGTTGGGTTGGGCATGGGGGTGGTGTGGGTCCCCTGGGGGTGGGGGTGGGGGTTCCTTGTTTGTGGGGGTGGGGGTGTCCCGTGCAAGGCTGGGTCTGGATGTTTCAGCAGTTACTCTGCAGTTAGAAGTTTATTTTCCCCTTCTAACTCTTTCAGAATAATTATCAGGGTAAAACTGGCAGAACCTCCGAAGTTAGCGATTCAAATCGTTTCTGTCTGATTGTTCCCAGCGCAGCGCAATTGTCCAGAGGAAGTTAGCTCTTCTGGGCAATTGCCAAGTAAACCGTTACGTTGGGGAATTCCGAGAGGGATGCTCAGAGCATCAATGGGGCAACCCCTATATGCAACACTGGGGAACCCGGATGCCAAGGGCCGTGTTAATTGCTTTATCTTTGGCGACTGTGCCTTCAGCTGCCTGGACCCCAAGCTCTGGAATTTCCCCTCCACAGACCTCTCTGCCTTTCTCCCCTTTAAGAAACTGTTCATCATCAAACTCTTTAACTAAGCTTTAGATCTTGGTTTGGTGACAACATTTGATAATCGATCCTCGGATGCTTTACCACTTTAAAGTTGCTATGAAAATGCAGTTGCTGTTGCTGGGTGACATGAAGCGATACTCCCGATTCTCTAACTTCTTCCACCTCCTGCGTTTTTCCTGACTCTTATTTCCCAATGTTGTCCCAGTTCCGAATGTGCTGCCATTTTCTGCTGCTGTTCTGACCCCCATCTCCCACAGGGTCTTCCAGTTAGAATAATGTTGGTGAAAAAGAGCAATATACGTGTTCAATATGATTCATGAATGGGTGGCTGGGTGGGACAATGGTTAGCACTGCTGCCTCACGGTGTCAGGAACCCAAATTCAATTCCGACCTCAGGTGACTGTCTATGTGGAGTTTGCACTTTCTCCCCGTGTCTGCGTGGGTTTCCTCCAGGTGCTCCAGCTTCCTCCCACGATACAGGTTAGGTGGATTGGCCATGCTGAATAGCCCCTTCGTGGGTGGGGTGTGGTGAAAGGGCTCTTTTGGAGTTATTAATGTCAATGCCGTGCTTCAGGGAGAGATTCAGGACGTGTGTGTCGTGTTTTCTTTGTCCTCATTTCAGATTTGGATAAACAGGGCCTGGAGGGAAGATGGTTTTTGACACATCTGGACACAGTGTCCAGTCCATCGTGGTTGATTTTGCAGGAATTTTGCCTCAATCCTTGTGGAACTGGCTTCAAAAAGAACACTAGTGTTTATTCAACAATCCTCCCGCTGAATCCGGAGAATGTGCGGAGACGTTGCTGATGGAACCTCTCTGGCACTGATGTACGGTCCAGGTCTCTCTGCAGTACAGGAGTGTGCTGACTGCACACTAACTTTTGGTCACTTGTGGGGGTCTTTGTTTTTGTTTTTTTAAATAATTTTTATTAAAGTTTTCACAAAATATCAACTACAAAATGTAAAAGGAACCCAATAGAATTAAATACAAAACAAAACAACCCCGTGCCCCCCTCCCCCTATACATAAACAATAAATTAACACCCCGAATTAACACATAGCAAACATAGCAAATATATACACCCCCTCAGAACCCCCAGTGTAAACAAACAAAAATAAAATAGAACCCCCCCCCCCCCCCCCGCCCCGCTCCCACCGCCTGAAAAACCCTTGCACCGATCCCCTTCAGGCAAATTTCACCCTCTCCAATTTAATAAACCCCCCATATCGTTGATCCAGGATTCTACGCTTGGGGAACTTGCATCCTTCCACTGAAGAAGAATCCTTCGCCGGGCTACCGGGGACGCAAAGGCCAGAATTCCGGCCTCTTTCGCCTCCTGCACTCCCGGCTCCACTGCCACCCCAAATATTGCGAGCCCCCAGCCCGGTTTGACCCTGGATCCTACCACCCTCGACACCGTCCTCGCTACGCCTTTCCACAATTCCTCCAGCGCTGGGCATGCCCAGAACATATGGGTGTGATTTGCTGGGCTCCCTGAGCACCTAACACACCTGTCCTCGCCCCCAAAAAACCGGCTCATCCTTGTTCCGGTCATGTGTGCCCTGTGCAGCACCTTAAACTGTAGGAGGTTGAGCCTCGAGCACGAAGAGGAAGAGTTCACCCTCCCTAGGACATCTGCCCACGTCCCCTCCTCGATCTCCACACCCAACTCCTCCTCCCACTTACCTTTCGGCTCCTCCACCGAGGCCTCCTCTTCCTCCTGCATCACCTGGTATGTTGCCGAGATCTTCCCCTCTCCAACCCACACTCCCGAGAGCACCCTGTCCTGTACCGTGCGTGGCAGCAGCAGCGGGAATTCCACCACTTGCTGCCTGGCAAACGCCCTTACCTGTAGATACCTAAAGGTGCTCCCCGGAAGGGAGCCCGTACTTCTCCTCCAGCTCACCCAGGCTCGCGAACTTCCCGTCCACAAACAGGTCCCCCAACCTTCGTAACCCTGCCCTGTGCCACCCCGAAAACCCTCCATCTATTCTCCCTGGGACAAACCGGTGGTTCCCCCGTATCGGGGTCCACACCGAGGCCCCCACTTCCCCCCTGTGCCGCCTCCATTGCCCCCAGATTTTGAGGGTAGCCGCCACCACTGGGACTCGTGGTATACCTCATTGGAGGGAGCGGCAGACTCGTACCCTCAAAAGACGCCGTCTCCAGCCACTTCAATGCTTCCCCTCCCCCTCCATCACCCACTTGCGCACCATCGCTGCATTGGCGGCCCAGTAGTACCCACAGAGGTTGGGCAGCGCCAGCCCTACTCCGCTCCAGGAACACCCTTCTCACCCTCGGAGTCCCTCGCGCCTACACAAACCCCGTTATGCTCCTGTTGACCTGCCTAAAGACAGCCTTCGGGATAGGAATGGGGAGGCACTGGAACAGGAACAAAAACCTTGGGAGCACCATCATCTTGACTGACTGCACCCTACCCGCCAGGGACAGCGGCAACGCGTCCCACCTCTTAAACGCCTCCTCCATTGCTCCACCAGCCTCGTGAAATTAAGTCTATGCAGGGCCCCCCAGCTCCTGGCCACCTGGACCTCCAAATATCTGAAGCTCCTCTCCGCCCTTTTTAGTGGGAGCTCACCAATCCCCCTCTCCTGGTCCCCTGGGTGAACCACGAACAACTCGCTCTTCCCCATGTTGAGCTTGTACCCTGAGAAATCCCCGAACTCCCTGAGGATCCTCATTACCTCCGGCATTCCCCCCACCGGGTCCGCCACATATAGCAGCAAGTCGTCTGCATAGAGCGACACCCTATGCTCCTCCCCACCCCGCAACAGCCCCCTCCAGTTCCTCGACTCCCTCAGTGCCATAGCCAGGGGATCAATCGCCAGTGCGAAGTGCAGGGGAGACGGGGGACACCCGTGCATCGACCCTCGATGCAACCGAAAGTTCTCAGACCTCCTCTTGTTCGTGGCCACACTCGCCATCGGGACCTCATACAACAGCCTAACCCACCTGACGAACCCCTCCCCAAACCCGAACCTCTTCAGCACCTCCCACAAGTACCCCCACTCTATCCTATCGCAGGCTTTCTCAGCGTCCATCGCCACCACTATCTCCGCCTCCCCCTCCCTCGCCGACATCACAATAACATTCAGGAGCCTCCGCACATTCGCGTTCAACTGCCTCCCCTTCACGAACCCCGTCTGGTCTTCGTGGATAACCTGCGGCACCCAATCCTCAATCATCATAGATTATCATAGAATTTACAGTGCAGAAGGAGGCCATTCGGCCCATCGAGTCTGCACCGGCTCTTGGAAAGAGCGCCCTACCCAAGGTCAACACCGCCACCCTATCCCCATAACCCAGTAACCCAGTAACCCCACCCAACACTAAGGGCAATTTTGGACACTAAGGGCAATTTATCATGGCCAATCCACCTAACCTGCACATCTTTGGACTGTGGGAGGAAACCGGAGCACCCGGAGGAAACCCACGCACACACGGGGAGGACGTGCAGACTCCGCACAGACAGTGACCCAAGCCGGAATCGAACCCGGGACCCTGGAGCTGTGAAGCAATTGTGCTATCCACAAGGCCACCGTGCTGCCCGTGGCTAAGTGGCTAATCCTCGTGGCTAAGACCTTCGCCAGCACGTTGGCATCTACATTTAACAACAAAATCAGCCTGTAAGACCTACACTGCAGGGGATCCTTGTCCCGCTTCAGGATCAAGGAGATCAGTGCCCGGGACATCGTCGGGGGCTAAGCCCCCCCCCCCCGCCCTTGCCTCATTGAAGGTCCTAACCAGCAACGGGCCCAACAGGTCAACATATGTTTTGTAGAATTCGACCGGGAAACCGTCCGGCCCCGGTGCCTCCCCCGCCTGCATGCTCCCTATTCCTTTGGCCAGCTCCTCCAACCCAATCAGGGCCCCTAATCCCGCCACCAGACCCTCCTCCACCTTCGGGAACCTCAATTGGTCCAGAAAGCGGCCCATCCCTCCCTCCTCCAGTGGGGGCTCGGACCGATACAGTTCCTCATAAAAGTCCCTGAAGACCCCATTGACACCAACCCCACTCCGCACCACACTCCCTCCCCTGTCCTTAACTCCCCCGATCTCCCTAGCTGCGTCCCGCTTCCAAAGCTGATGCGCCAGCATCCGGCTTGCTTTTCCCCATACTCGTAAATCGCCCCCTGGGCCTTCCCCCACTGTGCCTCCGCCTTCCTGGTGGTCACCAGGTCAAATTCGGCCTGGAGGCTACGCCTCCCCCTCAACAGTCCCTCCTCCTGCACCTCCGCGTACCTCCTGTCTACCCTCACCATCTCCCCCACCAGCCTCTCCCTCTCCCTCTGCTCCCTCCTCTCCTTGTGGGCCCTAATGGAGATCAACTCGCCCCTAACCACCGCCTTCAGCGCCTCCCAGACCATCCCCACTCGGACCTCCCCGTTAATGTTGGCCTCCAGGTATCTCTCTATGCTTCCTCGGACCCGCTCGCTCACCTCCTCGTCCGCCAACAGCCCCACCTCCAAGCGCCACAACGGGCGCTACTCCCTTTCCTCCCCCAGCTCTAGGTCTACCCAATGCGGGGCGTGATCCGAAATGGCTATCGCCGAGTACTCAGTATCCTCTACTCTCGCTATCAGCGCCCTGCTCAAAATAAAAAACTCGATCCGGGAATAGGCCTTATGAACATGCGAGAAGAATGAAAATTCCCTAGCCCCTGGCCTTGCAAATCTCCAAGAGTCCACCCCTACCATCTGGTCCATAAACCCCCTCAGCACTTTAGCCGCCGCCGGCCTCCTACCCGTCCTAGACCTGGAGCGGTCCAGTGCCGGACCCAACACCGTGTTGAAGTCCCCCCCCCCCATTATCCGACCCAACATGCGCCGCATAAAACCTGCATCGTCCCAGTTTGGGGCATACACGTTGACCAGCACCACCCTCTCCCCTTGCAGCTTACCACTTACCATTACGTATCTGCCGCCATTGTCTGTCACAATACTCGACGCCTCGAACTTCACCCTCTTTCCCACCAAGATCGCCACCCCCCGATTTTTGGCATTCAGCCCCGAATGGAACACCTGACCTACCCACCCCTTCCTCAATCTTACCTGGTCTGCCACCTGCAGGTGTGTCTCCTGGAGCATGACCACATCCGCCTTCAGGTGCGCAAACACCCGGGCCCGCTTAACCGGCCGGTTCAGTCCCCTTACTTCCTGGTTAACAGCCGGATCAGGGAGCTACCCGCCCCCCTCCCCTGCCGACAACCATAACCCCTCCTCGGCCAGCCACGCACCCGCACCCCACGCCCGGCCCATTCCCCACGGCGGCAGACCCCCGTCCCAACCCCCTGTACTCGCTCCAGCTCCCCCTTGACCATACCAGCAGCAACACGGTTCCCCCCCACCCTCCTCCCTAGCTAGGACCCCTCCTAGCTGATTTGCTCCCCCCATTGCACTCCCGCAAGTCAGCTGACTCCTGCTGACCCTGGCCACTCCCGCCTCTCCTTCGACTCCTCCCATTGTGGGACTTCCCCTCCCCTCCATTACCCACCAGCAGGCTCTCCGCCTCCCCCTTTCATCCCAAGCGCGGGAAAAAACTGGCGCTCCCCTGCCCTGGCCCCACACCCTCCAGCCTTCAGCGCGGGAAAAAGCCCGCGCTTTCCACCTGCCCGGCCCCGCCTCCTCTGACTCAGCTCCTTTTACAGGCCCAGTCCCCTCACCCCCGACTCAGGCCTCACCTTCCCCCACGGGGCTCCATCCCCCCTACCAGCCATCTACCCCCACTCCACTAGAGCCCACCCGACAGACCCACCCAAAACAGTGCCCAACCCACCCTAACCACCCACACTGAATCAAAAAGAAACAAGAACAAAGAACCTTCCCTCAAAATATAACACAACAATCCCCGACCATCCCCACGCCAGGCCCCCCATCCCGACCCTCCATTTGTGTCCAGCTTCTTGGCCTGAACAATGGCCCATGCCTCCTCCGGGGACTCAAAATAATGGTGCCAGTCCTTGTAGGTGACCCACAGTCGCGCCGACTGCAACATGCCAAACTTCACCCCATTCCTGTGCAGCACCGCCTTCGCCGGTTGTACCCGGCCCTCCTCTTCGCCACCTCCGCGCTCCAGTCCTGGTACATTCAAACCTCCGCGTTCTCCCACCTGCTGCTCCTCTCCTTCTTGGCCAACCTGAGCACACACTCCCGATCAGCGAACCGATGAAACCGCACTAACACCGCCCACAGCGGCTCGTTAGCCTTGGGCCTCCTCGCCAACACTCTATGGGCCCCTTCCAGCTCCAGGGGCCCCTGGAAGGACCCCGCTCCCATCAGCGAGTTCAACATGGTGAGCACATAGGCCCCCACGTCCGACCCCTCCAATCCTTCCGGGAGGAGGCCCAGAATCCGCAGATTCTTCCGCCTCAACCGATTCTCCATCTCCTCAAACCGTTTCTGCCATTTCTTGTGGAGCGCCTCGTGCGCCTCCACCTTTACCGCTGGGCCCAAGATCTCGTCCTCGTTATCTGAGATCTTTTGTCGGACCTCGTGGATCGCCACCCCCTGGGCCGTCTGTGTCTCCAGCAGCTTATCAATAGAAGCCTTCATCGACTCCAGCAGGTCCGCTTTGAGCTCCCTGAAGCAGCGCTGGATAACCTCCTGCTGCTCCTGTGCCCACTGCATCCACGCCACGCCTGGTCCCCGCCCGCCGCCATCTTGCTCTTCTTCCCACGCACTTTCTTTGGGTTCACCACCACTTTTTAGTCGCCCCGCTCCTAGTCCAAGCCATACACTGTCGGGGAAATGTTGCAGTCTTCTTCCCACACCGGGAAATGTCGAAAAAATGCCATTGGGGGCCCTGAAAAGATCCCAAAAGTCCGGTCCAAGCGGGAGCTGGCGAACGTGCGACTTAGCTCTGCATAGCCGCAACCGGAAGTCGTGGGGGTCTTTGTTGACTGACATTCGCTGTCGTAGGTTGGGGAAGGCTGCGCTGGTGCAACTGGTTCGCTGTTGGAGCCCCTCGTCAGTAGTAGTCGTTTGAGAGCGGTGGCTGCCAAGGTGTGGGAAATATTCCTGAGTCTCGCCCTCAACATATATGGGAGGTGGAATATTTGGATGACCTGGGACGAGATTCTCTGACCCCCCGCCAGGTCGGAGAATCGCCGGGGGCTGGCATGAATCCCGCTCCCGCCGGTTGCCGAATTCTCCGGCATCAGCTATTCGGCGGGGGCGGGAATCGCGCCACGCCGGTTGGCGGGCTCCCCCCCCGCGATTCTCCGGCCCGGAGGGTCCGAAGTCCCGCTGTTAAAATGCCTGTCCCGCCGGCGTAGATTAAACCACCTACCTTACCGGCGGGACAAGGCGGCGCGGGCGGGCTCCGGGGTCGTGGGGGGGGCGCGGGGCAATCTGGCCCCGGGGGTTGCCCCCACGGTGGCCTGGCCCGCGATCGGGGCCCACCGATCCGCGGGCGGGCCTGTGCTGTGGGGGGCACTCTTTTCCTTCCGCCTTCGACACGGTCGCCACCATGGCGGAGGCGGAAGAGACTCCCTCCACAGTGTATGCGCGGGGATGCCATGAGCAGCCGCTAGTGCTCCCGCGCATGCGCCGCCCGGCAATGTCATTTCCGTGCCAGCTGGCGGGGCAGAAATCAGTCCGGCGCGGGCCTAGCCCCTCAAGGTTAGGGCTCGGCCCCCCAAGATGCGGAGGATTCCACACCTTTGGGGCAGCGCGATGCCCGACTGATTTGCGCCGTTTTTGGCGCGATCGGCGGACATTGCGCCGATACCGGAGAATTTCGCCCCAGATGTGGGACGGTATGAGTTTTGTTTTGACAACATTCGAGGACAGGCTGTGCTTCTTGAATGAAGAATTGAAGAGATTTAGAGCGGTTTGCAGATCAGATGCAGATTGGCCAACAACACTGCAGTCATCTGCAAACTCTCGATCATGTATGTTACAGATGTCTCTCCATTGTATGAACTGATCTGACCAAAACATTTGACTCAGTGAATTGCAAGATTCTGTGGAACATGCGCAAAAGATTTGGATATCCAAGAAACTTCATTACAATCCTACAACCCCAACCCTAATCCTGCAACTGTCTTGAGTGGGAGCCAGAGTCATAGAGTTTTACAGCACAAAAAGCGGCCCTTGGGCCCATCCTGTCTGCGCCAGCCATCAAGCACCTATCCTAATCCCATTTTCCAGCATTTGGGTCAGTGTACACCATGCCGTTCCGAGTGCATCTTCAATGTTGTGAGGGTTTTGTATCTACCACCCTTTCAGGCAGTGAGTTCCAGATTCCCATCACCCTCTGGGTGAAAAAGTTTTTCCTCGAATCCCTGCTAAATCTCCTGCCTAACCCTAACCCTAACCCTAGCCCTAACCTTAACCTTAATGCCCTCTGGTTATTGACCCCTCTACTCAGGAAAAAGTTCCTTCCTACCTACCCCATCTCTGTCCCTCAAATAATTAGTGCATCTCAATCATATCCCCCTCAGTCCTCTGTGCTCTGAGGAAAACAACCCAGCCTAACTATCGTCTCTACATAGCTGAAACGCTCAGGCAACATCCTGGTGAATCACCTCTGTATCCTCTCTAGCGCAATCACATCCTTCCGATAGTGCAGTGACCAGAACTATAACTGTGCTGGTTTACACAGCTCCATCCTAGCCTATTATCTGATTACACGTCTCTGAGATTTGCCTACATATCTTCTCTTCTATCTCTCCCTGACTGTTTGGGGCCTATAGTACACTCCCAGTAATGTGATTGTCCCCATTTTGTTTTTAAGTTCTATCCATATGGTCTTAATTGAGGAGCCTGCTGATCTATCAATCCTATTCACTGCAGTTATTGACTCCTTGTTTAATAATGCAACACCACCTCCTCTTTTACATCCCCATCTTGCCTGAAGATTCTGTCCTCCGGAATATTGAGCTGCCAGTCCTGCCTCTCCCGCAATCATGTCTCTGTGATAGCAATAATATCATACTCCCATGTGTTAATCACTGCCCTCGATTCATCTGTCTTACCTGTAAGACTCCTTGTATTAAAAGAAATGCCATCTACCCTTGCCATATTCCCTTGTGCCTTAACATGTTCCTCTCCATTCTGCCTTCCACAGTCACTTGGTTTTTCTTCTATATTTGGCTGTGCATCACCCCCCTACTGTACCTCCAACAGTATTTTCACTGTCGCTAGGTCAAAATCCTGGAACTCCCTCCCAATCAGCAATGTGGGTGTATACCTACACCACATGGATTGCAACGGTTCAAGTAAGCAGCTCACCACCACTTCGCAAGGGCAATTCGGGATGGTCAATTGTCCATAACTCTTAAATGAATGAAACAAAAAGAGATTGGATGTGACAAATGTAAGCGCCCTTCCTGTTTTTTCCCTGTTGATTCCCTTATTTCCCCTTTCTTTTATTTTTTGCCGTGACATTTTTGATTCATGAATGATTAATAGACATGGGTCTTTAAGGCAAGTGGCCTGTACCTTTAATTCAAAGCAGGAGAATTCTTCAGCAGGACAGATTACTATGCTAGTCTGCGTTGGTTTAAACTGGATTTGGAGACTGATCAACGTCGATAACAGAGATTGGTGGGGACTTGGTTTGATTGATTTGGCTGGCGGCCAATGAATGGGCCCAGGGGGCTGGGCTCTGCCCGATAACAGGTGGTGATTGGAAGTGATCCCACTGGACTTTAGTTCAGAGCTCCAAGGATTGAGTTTGGTTTCAGTTTTGATTCTGGCAGCAAGGTGAAGAGATCCAACTGGATCCTCTCCAAAAGGATCCAGCTGAATTCTCTCCGGAAAGCCTGCTGTGAGGGCCGTAGCTCTCTCCAGAAGGTATCAGCTAACCCTCTCCAGTAAGCCTGTGGGTGTTGGATTCCTGGAACTACAGAGGCCTGAAGGTGAACCACGAACTGATGGCAAGGTTTGATGGAATCAGTCTCTCCCTCTCCAGGGAAGGTGTGAGTACGGTGCTCTTAAAAGCCGCAGGAAAACCAGTACAGGCTGCAAAACAAAGACTGTAAGCTACAAGCTTACTCCGCAGAGCGGAGAATCGGCGCCATTGGCGCCGGCGCGGTTGGCACGGCACCGGTCGGGGGCTGCTCTACGCGGCCGGCCTGCCGATTCTTGGCCAAGCGGCTGTCGCAAAAATCCCGAGTCCCGCCGGCGCTGTTCACACCTGCTCTCAGCCGGCGGGACCTCCTGTGAGGGGGGATCGACCCCGGTGGGGGGGCAGGATCGACCCCGGGGGGGACCTCCGATGTGGCCTGGCCCGCAATTGGGGCCCACCGATCGGCGGGCCGGCCTCTCTGGCTGGGGGCTTCCTTTCCCCCGCGCCGGCCCCTGTAGCCCTGTGCCATGTTGCGTCGGGGCCAGCACCGAGAAGGGAGACGCTGTGCATGCGTGCGTTGGCGCCGGTGCCACTGCGCATGTGCGGGTTGGCGCCGGCCCCCTCTGCGCATGCGCGGACCCCGTGGCGCCCAGTTCACGCCAGGATCAGCAGCTGGAGCGGCGTGGATCGCTCCAGCGCCGTGCTGGCCCCCTGTAGGGGCCAGAATTGCTGATGCTGAGGCCGTGTTGACGCTGTCGAGAAACGCGATGGCGTTTCCGACGGCGTCAACGCGTAGCTTCAGAATCAGAGGATCCCGCCCCTTGTAATGTCCCATTCTGCTACAGGTGTTGTATACGTTGTTGTTCTTGTTATGCATGTATTTCTGGTCATCCTCACGCTGGGGTTCCCCACTTTCTGCCCACGTGGGCGCCCCTCCTTCCTCGAACTGTCTCAGGCTGAATGTTGTTTTCTTAACTTTTCAGTTGCCGCAGCAACAGGAAGAGCCTTGTGGTCAGCTCGCCGTCTCCCAGTCTCTCTCGGCCACTCTCGCCACTCTCTGTGCCAGCAGGTAGGTAAAAGAACGTTCAGAACCATTTTTAAATCAATTCTTTGTTCCTCGCCCATGATTTACAATCGGTGAGGGGGGGAGGGGGTTTCAATTGTAAATCCGTGTTCTGGAATCTTCTTTGAAAATCTGTGCGATCTGTTGTGTTGGGTGTTCTGATGTACAAACGATCCAACACGGCTGGAGATGGTGTAACTCAATTTTATTTACTACTTAACTATAACAGCACACTGCTAACTTGGGTACGTGCATTACCAGCTAATCTGTGGACCCTGTCCTATCACTATCTGGGTGAGGCACTCAGCACATGGTGATTGCCTGAGTGGCAGGCTCTGAGCTCGGTGCTCTGAGCTGGCTGCTGCTGGAATGAGCGGGAACTGTAGTGTCCCCTGTTTTTATAGTGCGTGTGCTCTCACTGGTGATTGGCTGCGATGTTGTGTGTGTGTTGGTTGGTCCTACTGCATGTCCATTAGTGTGTGTTTGATTGCACCATGATATGCTGATCTAAATATCATGATACGATCGACATAGCAGCAATGTATACTCATTGGCAATGCTGTGGAAGCAGGTTCCTGTGTGAATTTCACGCTGAAACTGCAAACCCAAGGAATCACCCATTGACACATTTGGCCAATTGCTGTAGATTTCAGTGAGTGGGTGAGTAGCTGCTCACTGACCTGAACTGACCTCCCACTCAGTCACAGGGGTAGATTCCTGTTTATACTGGAGCTAAGCAGCCACATCGTTTGACTGGCCCTTGCAGAATCTGCCAAGGGATTCAAGCTGTAAGGGCAGCAGTTCTTCAGCAACCGAGCCTCAGGTGACCCCTACTGACAGGTTTTTTAAAAGTTCCATGTTGAACATGTCACTCGCTGGCATTTGTTATCCATTCTGGACTGTCCTTGGGATGGTAGTGGTGAGTCAGCTTCTTGAATCGCTGCAGTCCATGTGGTGTAGGTGTTGGGCAGGGATTTTCACTGAAAGATTGACAACATAGTTCCAAGTTAGGAGGGTGTCTGCGACTTGGAGATGATGCAAATCCCACAATGTTGCTGCCCTTGTCCTTTTCCCTTTGGAGAGGCCGCAGGTGTTGTGATATGGTGTGCATGCACCATTATAGAGGAATAATATTGTCACTCATTCCCCACCTCAAGAGGGTGTAATGTATTCCTCCATGACGTGTGGACAGTCTGCAAGCAGCAGTGGTCGAGGTCAGACATGTTCATTTCATTTAATTTCATTTACATTGTTTCATTTCACATGTGCATCACAGCCTCTTCGTGAATATTTAAAAAAATAAATTTAGAGTACCCAATTATTTTTTTCCAATTAAGGGGCAATTTAGCGTGGCCAATCCACCTAACCTGCACATTTTTTGGGTTGTGGGGGTGAAACCCACGCAGACACGGGGAGAATGTGCAAACTGCACACAGACTGTGACCCAGGGCCGGGATCGAACCAGGGTCCTCAGTGCTGTAGACAGCAGTGCTAACCACTGTGCCACCCTCTCTCTTAGTGAATATTATCTGTACATAATCTTACCTTCAAATAAAGAACCCACATTATTGTTTCACCAATCCTTGTGCACGCTTTGCATGTTTACATTTATCAGAAGAAGAATGCAACATGGGGCAACATGGTTCTGAAGATTTGACTGCAAAATATACAATCTTCAATCCTCCCATATCCAGCAGAGGAAAATAATTGGTGCGAAAGCAAATCAGCATCAAAACTCACCATGTGCATGTGATTCTGCAATTCTGTATAGATTCTACACAACGTACCTCTGATCTGGGAGCTTACCTCAGGCATTGGATGCCAGTAAGCTAGTTCAAGATGGGAACAACTTTTTTTTAAGGGGCAATTTAGAGTGGCCAAACCACCTACCCTGCACATCTTTTGGGTTGTGGCTGCAGACACGGGGAGAATGTGCAAACACCCCATGGACAGTGACCTGGGGCCGGGATCGAACCCGGGTCCTCAGCACTATGAGGGAGCAGTGCTAGCCACTGTGCCGCCTGGATTTCTCACGAGCGGAGCTCCTCAGTGTAGAAAACGGAGCTGAGTACAGCCTCAGGCGCGCGTTCCCCGCTGAGACCCCGTATCTAACGATGGGTGTTGGGTAGCGGGGTGTTTCTCAACACTGAGCGCGCTCACTGTGGTACTCTGTTCCTATTTGGTTAGATCAGACCCTTCATGGCGGCTGTATTAGCTGACAGAATAATCAAGCTCATGACAGCATCTACCTCAATGGAAAAGTTCCCAAAAAGATATCATGGGCCAACCCAAAGGTTACAGTGTGGAAACAGTACTACAAAGTGGACACTAGTACAAACCATACTAATGAGTAAACAGAGTCTACAGACTATGTGTAATTCGTTCACCAAGCCTAGTTAGCAAGGCCTCATACATACACTCCGAAATTGCCTAGCTTTTCACACCCGATGCAAGGCATGTGGCAACAGAGGACATTGGAAGTGTGAATGCAGAAAGCAAAGACCAAGACAAGTGGTTCAATGTTGTGAAGAGCCACAAACAGGCCAGGGAAGTACAACATTCTAACCAACCAAGAGCATCAAAACAAGATCCACAATATGTCCAGTCAAGCCAAAAGGTCAGATGATGAAGATGATCAGACCATTGATACACAAACTGAGCCAACATTCAGCATGTTTCACACCAAAGAATGTATCGATGGAAAGGCACCATCAGCATCACCATCTGGATTATATATCCACAGATGAAGGGTCAAGGTGAAGGTGCAAGGGTCATGGGTGAAGGTGAAGGGTCATGGGTGAAGGTGCAAACATCCTTCCACTTCGCATCTGAAATATATGTACCCACAGAAGTGGCAAATGATTCGACCAATCGCTGCCAAACACACTGTGTACAACGGCTCAGAGACATGATCCCTCAGATCAATTACACTCCAGTATCGTTATCACCCCAGATACTTTACCTCATGAATACCACAGATCTAATGATTTTAGGCCTACCAACATGCAAGATGCCCATGGTCACCATTGTCAAGACAATGACAAGGATGAGAGACCGTGAGGAGTGCCATGAGAAACCCAGTGTTTACACTTTCCCCCTAACTCTGCAATGCAAATCATCAACTAACAGGCTGCATAACACAGTTGGAACCAAATATGTATCCCATTCTGAATGCATTGTGGAACCAACACAGAAATACTGTTTGGCAGATAAGTGTGGTCAATTCTCCCCATCATCACTCAGAAATACTTCCAGGAATATGTGATGGATTACTCAAAAAACAGGGGAAGATAAAAGATGCCCATGACCAACATGCTGTGTGTACCATCTACAAGATGCACTGCAGTAACTCACCAAGGCTCCTTCGACAGCACCTGGTAAACCCACAACCGCTACCATCTAGAAGGACAAGGACAGCAGACACATGGGGGCGCCACCACCTGGAGGCTCCAATCCAAGCCACCCACCGTCTTGACTTGGAAATACATTGGCCGTTCCTTCACTGTTGCTGGGGCAACATCCTGGGACTCTCTCCCTAACAGCAGAGCGGGTTTACCTACACCTCAGGGACTACAGCGGTTCAAGAAGGCAGCTTACCCACCACCTTCTCAAGGGCAACTAGGGATGGACAATAAATGCGGGCCTAACCAACGATGCCCACATCCCGTAAATGAAATTTTAAAAATGCAATGAATTAGCGAACCTGAACATCGGACCGAAAGCTTAAATACAAAATCCAGCAGAAATGGTCAACAGTGTAGTGCAGTGGTTAGCACTGCTGCCCCGCGGCGCAGATGTCCCAGGTTCGATCCCGGCCCCAGGTCATTGTCCATGTGGAGTTTGCACATTCTCCCTGTGTCTGCCCCCCCCACAACCCAAAGATGTGCAGGGTAGGTGGACTGGTCCCGCTAAATTGCCCCTTAATTGGGAAAAAAAGAATTGGGTACTTTAAATTTATTTTACAAAAGAAATGGTCAGCATGGGGGGTATTGTCCCTGGACTAGTAATCCAGAGACTCCGGGCCGGAGGCGCTAGATTTGAACTCCACCATGGCAGGTGGTGAAACCTGACCATAAAACCATTAAGTTCACTAATGCCCTTTTGGAAAGGAAATTTGCCATCCTTACTCGGCCTGGCCTACATGTGATTGCAGACCCACAGTGGTTGACTCTTGAATACCTGGTGAAACACCATTCAGTTCAAGGGCAATTAGGGATGGGGAATAAATGTTGTTCCAGCCATCGTCACACATCCCATGAATGAATAAAAAAAACAAGATTATATCAAGGAGGCATGACGGTGTGATGAAACACTAATGCCTAATCAGAGAAACACCACAACCAGAAACATCGAGCAACCATATCGCAAACAGAACACGGTCTGAAATGCAACACAAAGCACCCCGAAGCAGCATTCTGAAACCACCCTCAGCCTCTAGCAACGATGATCATAACTAGAGCTAAACAGATAAGCAAATGACCATTTCAGAGTCTTGTACATTTACTGCTGTGTTCCCGGGCAGCACGGTAGCACAGTGGTTAGCACAGTTGCTTCACAGCTCCAGGGTCCTAGGTTCGATTCCTGGCTTGGGTCACTGTCTGTGCGGAGTCTGCACGTTCTCCCCGTGTCTGCGTGGGTTTCCTCCCATTGCTCCGGTTTCCTCCCACTGTCCAAAGATGTGCGGGTTAGGTGGATTGGCCATGATAAATTGCCCTTAGTGTCCAAAAAATGTTTAGTGGGGGTTACTGGGTTACAGGGATAGGGTAGCTACTTGGGCTTCAGTAGGGTGCTCTTTGTAAGGGCTGGTGCAGACTCGATGGGCCAAATGGCCTCCTTCTGCACTGTAAATTCTATTTTAAAAAAGTACCGTCAGACAGAAAGTAGTTTGTTTTTAAAAATGTAATTTATTCCAAACTTATTCAAAAGGTTACAAAACATAAACAGTCCGGGGAACATAGTCCCACCACACAATTGTACAGTTTGTACAGATTTTTCCCCATTTGCATCCCCCCCACCACACCCCCATGTTTGAGAAGCGACAAACAACTTCTCAAACATGGTCACGAACATCCCCCCACCTTGCCTCAAAGCCCTCCGCTGAACCCCTCCTAGCCAGGCCCCCACCCCCCGCCGCTGTTGCCGACCACCATTCCAACAAGATCCTTCGCCGGGCAACCAGAGAGGCGAAGGCCACAACATCGGCCTTCCTCCCCTCCATCAGCTCCAGCTTCGCTGATATTCCGAATATCGGCAACAAAGGGTCCGGCCCAACATCCTCCCCCACGCTCTTCATTAGTAACGCGAACACTCACACCCAGTATCTCTCCAACATGCACCAGAACATGTGTGGGTTGTTTGCTGGTCCCCGCCCACACTTCTCACACTAATCTGCCACTCCCTGGAAGAACTCACTCATCCTCGTCCGAGTCGTATGCACCCTGCGTACCACCTTGAATTGTTTCAGGCTCATGCTCGCCCACGAGAAGGTCGAATTCACCCTTCGTAGCGCCTCGCTCGATACTCCCCATTTCATCTCCCCTCCCAAGGAGATACAATTCGGTAAATTGGGGAACTGTTACCAGATCTTCTGTGCAAAGTCCCTTATCTGCAAGTATCTAAACTCGCTTCCTTTCGGTAGCTCTACCCACTCTTTCAGTTCATTTATACTAGCAAAACTCTCTTCCAGGTACAGATCTCTCACCCTGACCAGCCCACTTCTCTCCACATCCTATACATACCGTCTGTCCCCTGGCTCAAATCCATGGTTTTCGCACAACGGCATTAACACCGACATCCCTGTACAAACTGTAAAATTGGGCAGCACGGTGGCACAGTGGTTAGCACTGTTGCTTCACAAATCCAGGGTCCCAGGTTCGATTCCCAGCTTGGGTCACTGTCTGTACGGAGTCTGCACGTTCTCCCCGCATCTGCGTGGGTTTCCTCCTGGTGCTCCAGTTTCCTCCCACAGTTCGAAGATGTGGAGGTTAGGTGGATTGGCCATGCTAAATTGCCAAAAGGTTGGGTGGGATTGTGCAAGGTTGTGCAAAAAGGTTGGGTGGGATTACTGGGTTGCGGGAATAGGGTGGAGGTGTGGGCTTAAATGGGGTGTTCTTTCCAAGGGTCGATGCGGACTCAACTGGTTCCACACTTTCACTGTGGATTGCACCCCTGGGCTCTCCGTGTATTTCCTTGGCGCAAGTAGCAACGCCGTCGTCACCATAGCCCTCAGACTGGACCCCTACAGGATTCTTCCTCCATCCTAACCCATTCTGCCCCCTCTCCTTCCCATCACCAGCTCACCTTCTCCACACTCGCCGCCCAATAATAATGCAGCAAGTTTGGCATCGCCAACCCTTCCTTCTGCCTCTGCCTCTGTAGCAGGATCCTCTTTACTCTTGGCACCTTCCCCACCCACACAAACTCTGAAATAATCGTATCTAGCTTCCGGAAAAAGGCCTTTGGTGCAAAAATCGAAAGCGTCTGGTAATCGTTTAATTCTGTAACGTAAACCTTTAGCTAGAAAAAAAAGTGTGATGTTGTGATACGATGTGCTTTAATGAAGCATATCTTAAACTATTGTCAACCATGACTCACCTTGACAAGATGTGATGCATTAGGCCCATGAATTGTGGGATTTTTGCAGGACTCACATCTCCCTAATCAACATTATCTATATAATGTCTTATTTTCAAGTAAAGAACTGCATTATTATTTCACCAAACCTTGTGTATGTTTGGTATGTTTACGTGAAAGAGGAAGGACATAGTAAAAACAGAAGATACTGGAAAAGGCAGCAGCTCTGAACATAGAACATACACTGCAGAAGGAGGCCATTCGGCCCATCGAGTCTGCACCGACCCACTTACGCCCTCACTTCCACCCTATCCCCCGTAACCCAATAACCTCTGCTAACCTTTTTGGTCACTAAGGGCAATTTATCATGGCCAATCCCCCTAATCCCCCTAACTCTTTGGACTGTGGGAGGAAACCGGAGCACCCGGAGGAAACCCGCGCAGTCACGGGGAGAACGTGCAGACTCCGCACAGACAGCGACCCAGCGGGGAATCGAAACTGGGACCCTGACGCTGTGAAGCCACAGTGCTATCCACTTGTGCTACCGTGCTGCCCTATCCTTCCCGTATCCTTCCCGTCCGGGAGAGTGGGGGCAGGGGAGCGGGCGGCCTACTCGGCCTGGTCTGACATGGCGGCGCCTGACCGGCCTGAGCCGGCCCGGAGTGGGGGGGGATGGGGAAGTGGAGCAGCAGCAGCCCTGGGCCCTTCGCTGGGGAATTGATGCGCATTTAAAATGTTGGCGATGCGCTGAGGTCAGTTTCGGGGCCCGGAGGCCCGGCCGCTAACCCAGCCTCTCTCTGATAGCATCTGTGGAGAGAGAAAGAGTTAACGTTTTGAGTTTGTTTGACTCTTCTCCAGAGTTAAAGAGAGGGAGAAATGAGATGGATTTTGTACTGTTTAAGAGGGAGTGGAACACGATAGAAGGTCAGTGGTAGATGGAAACGGGGAGAGATTTGACAAAGATCCTATGGGCAGAGTGTTAATGGTAGTGTTGTCGTCTGCCCATAACGTCTTTCTAAATGTCCCTTGTAATGGGTAGTTTACACACTGATAATATCCTTGAATCATGGTGGATTTTCAACCAAAACATGATCCAATATGTCTTGGCAAAAATCGAGGGCTGAACAACCATCCATATAGATACTGACATCATTTGTAAAGTGTATATCCAATCCAGATACCTGACTGATCCAACGTTTACTTTATATCTGTGTGTCTGTACATGTGTGTGAGACAGAGAGGTGTGTATGTGTGTGTTTGTGTGCGCATGAGAGAGAGGGGTATGTATGTGAAAGACGGATGAGTGTGTGTGTGAAAGACGGATGAGTGTGTGTGTGAGAGAAGGGTGAGTGTGTGTGTGTGAGAGGGGTGAGTGTGTGTGTGAGAGAGGGGTGAGTGTGTGTGAGAGAGAGGGGTGAGTGTGTGTGAGAAGGGTGAGTGTGTGTGAAAAGGGTGAGTGTGTGTGTGAGAAGGGTGAGTGTGTGTGAGAGGGGTGAGTGTGTGTGTGAGAGGGGGGAGTGTGTGTGTGAGAGGGGTGAGTGTGTGAGAGAGAAGGGTGAGTGTGTGAGAGAGAGGGGTGAGTGTGTGTGAGAGGGGTGAGTGTGTGTGTGAGAGGGGTGAGTGTGTGTGTGAGAGGGGTGAGTGTGTGTGAGAGAGGGGTGAGTGTGTGTGAGAGAGAGGGGTGAGTGTGTGTGAGATGGGTGAGTGTGTATCTGAGAGGGATGAGTGTGTGTGTGAGAGGGGTGAGTGTGTGTGTGGGAGGGGTGAGTGTGTGTGTGAGAGGGGTGAGTGTGTGTGTGTGAGAGGGGTGAGTGTGTGTGTGAGAGAGGGGTGAGTGTGTGTGAGAGAGAGGGGTGAGTGTGTGTCTGAGAGGGATGAGTGTGTGTGAGAGGGGTGAGTGTGTGTGTGAGGGGTGAGTGTGTGAGAAGGGTGAGTGTGTGTGTGTGAGGGATGAGTGTGTTTGTGAGAGGTGTATGTATGTGTGTGAGGGGGTGAGTGTGTGTGAGGGGGGTGAATGTGTGTGAGGGGGGTGAGTGTGTGTCTGAGAGGGATGAGTGTGTGTGAGGGATGAGTGTGTTTGTGAGAGGTGTGTATGTGTGAGAGGGGTGAGGGGGGTGAGTGTGTGTGAGGGGGTGAGTGTGAGTGAGGGGGGTGAGTGTGTGTGTGAGAAGTATGTGCATGTGTGTGAGAGGGGTGAGTGTGTGCCTGAGAGGGGTGTGTGTGTGTGAGGGATGAGTGTGTTTGTGAGAGGTGTGTGTATGTGTGAAAGGGGTGAGTGTGTGAGGGGGTGAGTGTGTGTCTGAGAGGGATGAGTGTGTGTGTGAGGGATGAGTGTGTTTGTGAGAGATGTGTGAGAGGGGTGAGGGGGGTGAGTGTGTGTGAGGGGCGTGAGTGTGTGTGTGAGAGGTGTGTGTATGTGTGTGAGAGGGGTGAGTGTGTGTCTGAGAGGGGTGAGTGTGTGAGAGGGGTGAGTATGTGTGAAAGGGGTGAGTGTGTGTGAGAGAGGGGTGAGTGTGTGTGAGAGAGGGGTGAGTGTGTGTGAGAGAGGGGTGAGTGTGTGTGTGAGGGAAGGGTGAGACAGAGGGGAGTGTTTGTGTCTGACTCATTCCAGTCACAGGGTTCCCATTCACCCTCACTCCCACACAATAATCAGGCACTCTCACCCATCCTCACACTGGCTGAGGGTGCGTGAGCAAGCAGCCCGAGACCGGGATGAGCTGGACACGCACACACTGGTCCTTTCACACGCTAAAGGTCATCTTTATTTATTGCTGATTTTTATAATGGATGCACACACACAATTTCTTCTTTTGGCCTATTTTTTTGCTCAGCAGGGGCTGAATCTTTTCAAACTTGAAATGAAAAAAAAAATCATATTTAACATTGTGCCAAACGTTATTCTTCTGTTGCTAATGGTTTCCTTGAGTGAGAAAAAAATTGAAATGTGTAAGGAAAGTTACATAATCCTGGCGCAGAGGGAGCTTTATTCTGTATCTAACCCCGTGCTGGGGATGTGTGATAGGTACAGGGTAGAGGGAGCTTTACTCTGTATCTAACCCCGTGCTGTACCTGTCCTGGGAGTGTTTGATGGGAACAGTGTAGAGGGAGCTTTACTCTGTATCTAACCCCGTGCTGTACTTGCCCTGGGAGTGTTTGATGGGGACAGTGTAGAGGGAACTTTACTCTGTATCTAACCCCGTGCTGTACCTGTCCTGGGAGTGTTTGATGGGGACAGGGTACAGGGAGCTTTACTCCAAATCTAACCCCATGCTGTACCTGTCCTGGGAGTGTTTGATGGGGACAGTGTAGAGGGAGCTTTACTCTGTATCTAACCCCGTGCTGTACCTGTCCTGGGAGTGTTTGATGGGGACAGTGTAGACGGAGCTTATTTCTGTATCTTACCACGTGCTGTACCTGTCCTGGCAGTGTTTGATGGGGACAGTGTAGAGGGAGCTTATTTCTGTATCTTACCCCGTGCTGTACTTGTCCTGGGAGTGTTTGATGGGGACAGTGTAGAGGGAGCTTTACTCTGTATCTTACCCTGTGCTGAACCTGTCCTGGGAGTGTTTGATGGGGACAGTGTAGAGGGAGCTTTACTCTGTATCTTACCCTGTGCTGAACCTGTCCTGGGAGTGTTTGATGGGGACAGTGTAAAGGGAGCTTTACTCTATATCTAACCCCGTGCTGTATCTGTCCTGGGAGTGTTTGATGGGGATAGTGTAGAGGGAGCTTTACTCTGTATCTTACCCTGTGCTGAACCTGTCCTGGGAGTGTTTGATGGGGACAGTGTAGAGGGAGCTTTACTCTGTATCTTACCCTGTGCTGAACCTGTCCTGGGAGTGTTTGATGGGGACAGTGTAAAGGGAGGTCATTCCTTAGTTATTTTTCCAATTTGTTTACTTTGGATGGTACTTCCTAATTTCCTCAATAATTTGTTTGTGTTTTTGTTTAGCTGGAAGTCCATTGGACAGTCCGAGGAATTCCCTCATCAGTATTGCTCCCAACTTCCCATTTGCTCGAAGGTAATGCGAAGTAAACCAGTAAGTTGGATTATTGCAGAGTGTCCCGGTGATCCTAAATGAAGAATATTGGAAATAGGAAAAAATGAAATTCCCACTCTCCTATTTGTCTCCTTCCTGGACACTCATCTGAGACCAGCAGGCTCCTGTTACAACCTGACCCCAGTGCCCATCACACTCATCGCCCCAGTGCCCATCACACTCATCATCCCAGTATCCATCACACTCATGGCCCCAGTACCCATCACACTCATCAACCCAGTGCCCATCACACTCATGGCCCTACCCAAATCCCACTCAGGCCCCAGTGCCCATCACACTCATGGCCCCAGTGCCCATCACACTCATGGCCCCAGTACCCATTACACTCATGGCCCAGTGCCCATCACACTCATGGCCCCAGTGCCAATCACACTCATGGCCTCAGTGCCCATCACACTCATTGCCCTTTTACCCATCACACTCATGGCCCCAGTGCCCATCACACACATGGCGCCAGTGCCCATCACACTCATGGCCCCAGTGCCCATCACACTCAAGGCCCTTTTGCCCATCACAGTCATGGCCCCAGTGCCCATCACACTCATTGTCCCAGTGCCCATCACACTCATTGTCCCAGTGCCCATCAGACTCATGGCCCCAGTGCCCATCACACTCATGGCCCCAGTGCCCATCACACTCAAGGCCCTTTTGCCCATCACACTCATGGCCCTTTTGCCCGTCACAGTCACGGCCCTTTTGCCTGTCGCAGTCACGGCCCTTTTGCCCATCACAGTCATGGGCCCATTGCCTTTCACTGTCATGGCCCCAGTGCCCATCACAGTCATGGCAGTTTTGCCCATCACACTCATGACCCCAGTGCCCATTACACTCATGGCCCCAGTGCCCATCACACTCATGGCCCCAGTGCCCACCACACTCATGGCCATTTTGCCCATCACACTCATGACCCCAGTGCCCATCACATTCATGGCCCCAGTGCCCATCACACTCATGGCCCCAGTACCCATCGCACTCATGGCCCCAGTATCCATCGCACTCATGGCCCCAGTGCCCATCACATTCATGGCCCCTGTGCCCTTTGCAATCGTGGCTTTTTTGCCCATCACACTCATGGCCCTTTTTCCCATCACACTCATGGCCCCAGTACCCAGGACACTGATGGCTCTTTTGCCCATCACAGTCATGGCAGTTTTGCCCATCACACTCATGACCCCAGTGCCCATCACACTCATGGCCCTTATGCCCATCACACACTCAGTGCCATTTTGCCCATCACACTCATGGCCCCAGTGCCCATCACACTCAATGCCCCAGTGCCCATCACACTCATGGCCCCAGCGTCCATCACACTCTTGGCCCCAGTGCCCATCACACTCATAGCCCGAGTGCCCATCACACTCATGGCCCCAGTGCCCATCACACTCATGGCCCCAGTGCCCATCACACTCATGGCCCTTATGCCCATCACACACATGGCCATTTTGCCCATCATACTCATGGCCCCAGTGTCCATCACATTCATGGCCACAGTGCCCATCACACACATGACCCCAGTGCCCATCACACTCATGGCCCCAGCGCCCATCACACTCATGGCCCCAGTGTCCATCGCACTCTTGGCCCCAGTGCCCATCACACTCATGGCCCCAGTGCCCACCACACTCATGGCCCCAGTGCCCATCACACTCCTGACCCCAGTGCCCATCACATTCATGGACCCAGTGCCCACTACACTCATGGCCCTTATGCCCATCACACTCATGGCCCTTTTGCCCATCACATTCATGACCCCAGTGCCCACCACACTCATGACCCCAGTGCCCATCACATTTGTGGCCCCAGTGCCCACCACACTCATGGCCCTTATGCCCATCACACTCATGGCCCAGTGTCCACCACACTCATGGCCATTTTGCCCATCAGACTCATGGCCCCACTGCCCACCACAATCATGGCCATTTTGCCCATCACACTCATGGCCCGTTTGCCAATCACACTCATGGTCCTAGTGCCCATCACACTCATGGCCCCAGTGCCGATCACACTCATGGTCCTTTTGCCCATCACAGTCATGGCCCTTTTGCCCATCACACTCATGGCCCTTTTGCCCATCACACTCATGGCCATTTTGCCCATCACACTCATGGCCCCAGTGCCCACCACACTCATGGCCATTTTGCCCATCACACTCATGGCCCGTTTGCCAATCACACTCAAGGCCCCAGGGCCCATCACACTCATGGCCCGTTTGCCAATCACACTCATGACCCCAGTGCCCATCACACTCATGGCCCCAGTGCCCATCACACTCATGGCCCCAGCGTCCATCACACTCTTGGCCCCAGTGCCCATCACACTCATAGCCCCAGTGCCCATCACACTCATGGCCCCAGTGCCCATCACACTCATGGCCCCAGTGCCCATCACACTCATGGCCCCAGTGCCCATCACACTCATGGCCCTTATGCCCATCACACACATGGCCATTTTGCCCATCATACTCATGGCCCCAGTGTCCATCACATTCATGGCCACATTGCCCATCACACACATGACCCCAGTGCCCATCACACTCATGGCCCCAGCGCCCATCACACTCATGGCCCCAGCGTCCATCACACTCTTGGCCCCAGTGCCCATCACACTCATGGCCCCAGTGCCCACCACACTCATGGCCCCAGTGCCCATCACACTCCTGACCCCAGTGCCCATCACATTCATGGACCCAGTGCCCACTACACTCATGGCCCTTATGCCCATCACACTCATGGCCCTTATGCCCATCACACTCATGGCCCAGTGTCCACCACACTCATGGCCATTTTGCCCATCAGACTCATGGCCCCAGTGCCCACCACAATCATGGCCATTTTGCCCATCACACTCATGGCCCGTTTGCCAATCACACTCATGGCCCTAGTGCCCATCACACTCATGGCCCCAGTGTCCATCACACTCATGGCCATTTTGCCCATCACACTCATGGCCCCAGTGCCCACCACACTCATGGCCATTTTGCCCATCACACTCATGGCCCGTTTGCCAATCACACTCAAGGCCCCAGGGCCCATCACACTCATGGCCCGTTTGCCAATCACACTCATGACCCAGTGCCCATCACACTCATAGCCCCAGTGCCCATCACACTCATGGCCCTTTTGCCTATCACACTCATGGTCCTTTTGCCCATCACACTCATGGCCCCATTGCCCATCACTCTCATGGTCCTTTTGCCCATCACACTAATGGTCCTTTTGCCCATCACACTCATGACCCCAGTGCCCATCACACTCATAGCCCCAGTGCCCATCACACTCATGGCCCCAGTGCCCATCACACTCATGGCCCTTATGCCCATCACACACTCAGGGCCATTTTCCCATCACACTCATGGCCCTTTTGCCCATCACATTCATGGCCCCAGTGCCCATCACACTCATGGCCCCAGTGCCCATCACGCTCATGGCCCAAGTGCCCATCACACTCATGGCCCCAGCGTCCATCACACTCTTGGCCCCAGTGCCCACCACACTCATAGCCCCAGTGCCCATCACACTCATGGCCCCAGTGCCCATCACACTCATGGCCCCAGTGCCCATCACACTCATGGCCCTTTTGCCCATCACATTCATGGCCCCAGTGCCCATCACACTCATGGCCCCAGTGCCCATCACGCTCATGGCCCCAGTGCCCATCACACTTATGGCCCCAGCGTCCATCACACTCTTGGCCCCAGTGCCCACCACACTCATAGCCCCAGTGCCCATCACACTCATGGCCCCAGTGCCCATCACACTCATGGCCCCAGTGCCCATCACACTCATGGCCCCAGTGCCCATCACACTCATGGCCCCAGTGCCCATCACACTCATGGCCCTTATGCCCATCACACACATGGCCATTTTGCCCATCATACTAATGGCCCCAGTGTCCATCACATTCATGGCCACAGTGCCCATCACACACATGACCCCAGTGCCCATCACACTCATGGTCCCAGTGCCCATCACACTCATGGCCCCAGTGCCCATCACACTCATGGCCCCAGTGCCCATCACACTCATGGCCCCAGTGCCCATCACACTCATGGCCCCAGTGCCGATCACACTCATGGTCCTTTTGCCCATCACAGTCATGGCCCTTTTGCCCATCACACTCATGGCCCTTTTGCCCATCACACTCATGGCCATTTTGCCCATCACACTCATGGCCCCAGTGCCCACCACACTCATGGCCATTTTGCCCATCACACTCATGGCCCGTTTGCCAATCACACTCAAGGCCCCAGGGCCCATCACACTCATGGCCCGTTTGCCAATCACACTCATGACCCCAGTGCCCATCACACTCATGGCCCCAGTGCCCATCACACTCATGGCCCCAGCGTCCATCACACTCTTGGCCCCAGTGCCCATCACACTCATAGCCCCAGTGCCCATCACACTCATGGCCCCAGTGCCCATCACACTCATGGCCCCAGTGCCCATCACACTCATGGCCCCAGTGCCCATCACACTCATGGCCCTTATGCCCATCACACACATGGCCATTTTGCCCATCATACTCATGGCCCCAGTGTCCATCACATTCATGGCCACATTGCCCATCACACACATGACCCCAGTGCCCATCACACTCATGGCCCCAGCGCCCATCACACTCATGGCCCCAGCGTCCATCACACTCTTGGCCCCAGTGCCCATCACACTCATGGCCCCAGTGCCCACCACACTCATGGCCCCAGTGCCCATCACACTCCTGACCCCAGTGCCCATCACATTCATGGACCCAGTGCCCACTACACTCATGGCCCTTATGCCCATCACACTCATGGCCCTTATGCCCATCACACTCATGGCCCAGTGTCCACCACACTCATGGCCATTTTGCCCATCAGACTCATGGCCCCAGTGCCCACCACAATCATGGCCATTTTGCCCATCACACTCATGGCCCGTTTGCCAATCACACTCATGGCCCTAGTGCCCATCACACTCATGGCCCCAGTGTCCATCACACTCATGGCCATTTTGCCCATCACAC
This sequence comes from Scyliorhinus torazame, assembly GCF_047496885.1. Classification (NCBI taxonomy): domain Eukaryota; kingdom Metazoa; phylum Chordata; class Chondrichthyes; order Carcharhiniformes; family Scyliorhinidae; genus Scyliorhinus; species Scyliorhinus torazame. The sequence continues at coordinate 27,401,079 of NC_092724.1, forward strand.
TCATGGCCCCAGTGCCCACCACACTCATGGCCATTTTGCCCATCACACTCATGGCCCGTTTGCCAATCACACTCAAGGCCCCAGGGCCCATCACACTCATGGCCCGTTTGCCAATCACACTCATGACCCAGTGCCCATCACACTCATAGCCCCAGTGCCCATCACACTCATGGCCCTTTTGCCTATCACACTCATGGTCCTTTTGCCCATCACACTCATGGCCCCATTGCCCATCACTCTCATGGTCCTTTTGCCCATCACACTAATGGTCCTTTTGCCCATCACACTCATGACCCCAGTGCCCATCACACTCATAGCCCCAGTTCCCATCACACTCATGGCCCCAGTGCCCATCACACTCATGGCCCTTATGCCCATCACACACTCAGGGCCATTTTCCCATCACACTCATGGCCCTTTTGCCCATCACATTCATGGCCCCAGTGCCCATCACATTCATGGCCCCAGTGCCCATCACGCTCATGGCCCAAGTGCCCATCACACTCATGGCCCCAGCGTCCATCACACTCTTGGCCCCAGTGCCCACCACACTCATAGCCCCAGTGCCCATCACACTCATGGCCCCAGTGCCCATCACACTCATGGCCCCAGTGCCCATCACACTCATGGCCCTTTTGCCCATCACATTCATGGCCCCAGTGCCCATCACACTCATGGCCCCAGTGCCCATCACGCTCATGGCCCCAGTGCCCATCACACTTATGGCCCCAGCGTCCATCACACTCTTGGCCCCAGTGCCCACCACACTCATAGCCCCAGTGCCCATCACACTCATGGCCCCAGTGCCCATCACACTCATGGCCCCAGTGCCCATCACACTCATGGCCCCAGTGCCCATCACACTCATGGCCCCAGTGCCCATCACACTCATGGCCCTTATGCCCATCACACACATGGCCATTTTGCCCATCATACTAATGGCCCCAGTGTCCATCACATTCATGGCCACAGTGCCCATCACACACATGACCCCAGTGCCCATCACACTCATGGTCCCAGTGCCCATCACACTCATGGCCCCAGTGCCCATCACACTCATGGCCCCAGTGCCCATCACACTCATGGCCCCAGTGCCCATCACACTCATGGCCCCAGTGCCCATCACACTCATGGCCCTTATGCCCATCACACACATGGCCATTTTGCCCATCATACTAATGGCCCCAGTGTCCATCACATTCATGGCCACAGTGCCCATCACACACATGACCCCAGTGCCCATCACACTCATGGTCCCAGTGCCCATCACACTCATGGCCCCAGTGTCCATCACACTCTTGGCCCCAGTGCCCATCACACTCATGGCCCCAGTGCCCACCACACTCATGGCCCCAGTGCCCATCACACTCCTGACCCCAGTGCCCATCACATTCATGGACCCAGTGCCCACTACACTCATGGCCCTTATGCCCATCACACGCATGGCCATTTTGCCCATCACACTCATGGCCCCAGTGCCCACCACACTCATGACTCCAGTGCCCATCACATTCATGGACCCAGTGCCCACTACACTCATGGCCCTTATGCCCATCACACTCATGGCCATTTTGCCCATCACACTCCTGGCCCCAGTGCCCATCACATTCATGGCCCCTGTACCCACCACACTCATGGCCCTTTTGCCCATCACACTCATGGCCATTTTCCCCATCATATTCATGGCCCCAGTGCCCACCACACTCATGGCCCTTATGCCCATCACACTCATGGCCCCAGTGCCCATCACATTCATGGCCCCAGTGTCCACCACACTCATGGCCCTTATGCCCATCACAGTCACGGCCCTTTTGCCCATCACACTCATGGCCCTTTTGCCCATCACAGTCACGGCCCCTTTTGCCCATCACACGCATGGCCCCAGTGCCCATCACAGTCATGGCCCTTTTCCCCATCACACTCATGGCCCTTTTGCCCATCACAGTCACGGCCCCTTTTGCCCATCACACGCATGGCCCCAGTGCCCATCACAGTCATGGAACTTTTGCCCATTACAGTCATGGTTCTTTTGCCCATCACACTCATGGCCCTTTTGCCTGTCACAGTCACGGCCCTTTTGCCCATCACAGTCATGGTTCTTTTGACGATCTCAGTCATGACCCTATTGCAACCATTCCCCACTGACCCTTACAGTTATGCAACATGCCCATCCCCAGTGCTCATTCTAGTCATGGTACCTTTGCCCATTATGATCATGGCCCCATAGACCATTACAGCTAAAACCCATTGCAAACATTTCCCTGTAATCTGGGTCCAGCTGATCAGTAAATATAGCAATGGTTTTGAAGTAAATCTTGGACTTTGTCAATTTGTATTTATGCTGAATATCAGCCAGAATTGAGAGTTCCTGAAATTAGCCTATTGGACTGAGGCTCTTTCCTTTGTAGTTGGCTTCTATCTTTCAGATCTAACAGATCCTCCTCCCAAAATTTTAGTCTGGATTATTTCTTCGGTTAAGGTTTTTTCTTCACACCAAGGTCCTTTCACTAACTGAGCAAGTCTGTGATAGCTGAATTCCTGGGGCCTGTCTTGTGACAGCCCCAAATTCCAAACCTGGGGCGAAATTCTCCCCCAACGGCGCGATGTCCGCCGACTGGCGCCCAAATCGGCGCCAATCAGACGGGCATCGCGCCGCCCCAAAGGTGCGGAATCCTCCGCATCTTTGGGGGCCGAGCCCCAACATTGAGGGGCTAGGCCGACGCCGGAGGGATATCCGCCCCGCCAGCTGGCGGAAATGGCGTTTGTTGCCCCGCCAGCTGGCGCGGAAATGCGGCGCATGCGCGGGAGCGTCAGCGGCCGCCGACAGTTTCCCGCGCATGCGCAGTGGGGAGAGTCTCTTCCGCCTCCGCCATGGTGGAGGCCGTGGCGGAGGCGGAAGGGAGGGCCCCGATCGCGGGCCAGGCCACCGTGGGGGCATCCCCCGGGGCGCCGATCGCGGGCCAGGCCCCCCCCAGGACCCCGGAGCCCGCCCACGCCGCCTGGTCCCGCCGGTAAATACCAGGTTTAATTTACGCCGGCGGGACAGGCAATTTCTGGGCGGGACTTCGGCCCATCCGGGCCGGAGAATTGAGCGGGGGGTCCCGCCAACCGGCGCGGCCCGATTCCCGCCCCCGCCCAATCTCCGGTACCGGAGACTTCGGCGGGGGCAGGATTCACGGCGGCCAACGGCCATTCTCCGACCCGGCGGGGGGTCGGAGAATGACGCCCCAGATTCCAGCCCTGACCATTGCCCCCAAACCCAATTACTACTCTGGCTCCTGGCCCTGAGTTCCAATCCCATCCTTGACCCCTGGCCTCAGACCCTGTCTCCAAACCCCAATCCACAAGTCCTTGGTCCCAATCCTGATCCCAGTCCCCTGTTTCAGGTTATCTGATTGAGTAATGATGTTCTTTGATCAACTAGATCCACTTCACTGACCTCTTCAGCTTGTGATCAAGTGCCCAGTTGAGTTGGAATTGGCTGAGTTTGTGAGAGGATTTTGTTTGGCTGACTCTTCATATTCTAACTGCTTCTTGTCAGGGTGGATGGTCGTCGATGGTCTTTGGCCTCACTCCCATCATCAGGATATGGAACCAACACTCCCAGCTCTACCCTCTCAGTAAGTTACTCATTTTGGGATCATCGGATTGTCTCAGAATCCTCCCCAGTCTGGGATGTTTCTCATCTGGAGGTGGGAAGGAGGGGAGAATGGGGAAGGTGAGAAAGTGGTGGGGAGAGAATGGTAGGAGATGGGAGGGTCGATTGGGTGGGGTGCGAGGGGGAGATAGGATAAAGGGGGTTGGGAGGGAGAAGGGGGGAGTGGAAGGGAGAAGATCGAGGTAGTGGAAGGATAGGGATGATGGGAAGTGGTAGAAAAGGGGAAATTGGGGTTTGTGATGGAAGGGGCTGGTTTAGCACAGTGGGCTAAATAGCTGGCTTGTAATGCAGAACAAGACCAGCAGCGCGGGTTCAATTCCCGTCCCGGCCTTCCCGAACAGGCGCCGAAATGTGGCGACTCGGAGCTTTTCACAGTAACTTCATTGAAGCCTACTTGTGACAATAAGTGATTATTATTATTAAGGGTGGGTGAGTTCGGCCAAAAGCCAGCTTGAGGGGGTGAAGGTGGAGGGGGGGGGGGGGAGAATGTGTGGAATGGTGGGGAGAGATCTCTCTGTGAGTCCCTCGTAACTGACATATTTGTGATTAACTCTAGTGTCCAGGCCTATTAATCTCTCATTCGGTGAATTTTAACCATTTTTCTTCCTATTTTGATTATATTTTCCAGTCGTCCTCCTCCTCTCAGGAACATTTACATCAGCTGCCATTCCAGCCTACAGCCGAGGAGCTTCGCTTCCTGTCCAAACACTTTCGCAGTACGGACAGTATTGCCGATGAGGAGGGACGCCATTCACCCACCATTAGGCCTCGATCTAGGAGTCTAAGGTAGGAAGGACAGCAAGATGACACACTGCGTTGCTTCGGGAAATAATGAGCCCAGGACAAATAAATCAGTAGCTCTGGACTCCAAAACCACCTCTCAACTTGCAGAGAATGGGCACTTGAAACGCCATAGCAGGCAAGGTCACTGACCACGTGCTGGAGAATGGGATTAAAGGACATGGGTGCTTGCTGGCTGGCACAGATATGATGGACCAAAGTGCCTCTTTCTGTGCTGCATGTGTCCATGACACAAAATGGGAAGTCAACCCACTATCTGTTCTATTCTTTATTGGGATCAGGTTTAATGAAGTCTGCTGTATAACCAGAATATGATTACCTTGCAGTAAATAGAGCAGTGTAGGCTCCATTAATTATATCATATATATAGAATTTACAGTGCAGAAGGATGCCATTCGGCCCATCGAGTCTGCGCCGGCTCTTGGAAAGAACACCCTACCCAAGGTCAACACCTCCACCCTATCCCCATAACCCAGTAACCCCACCTGATAATTTTGGGCAAATTGTTTGGACACTAAGGGAAATTTAGCATGGCCAGTCCACCTAATCTGCACATCTTTGGACTGTGGGAGGAAACCGGAGCACCCGGAGGAAACCCACGCAGACACGGGGCGAACGTGCAGACTCCGCACAGACAGTGACCCAAGCCGGGAATCGAACCTGGGACCCTGGAGCTGTGAAGCAATTGTGCTAACCGCTATGCTACCGTGCTAATGAAAGGACCTTCATCATCCATGTTCAAGCACCTAGAATCCTGTGGATCTGGTGAACTGATGTTTTCAGCTCAGTGAAGATTTTACTGGTCACACTGTCTCCCCAAGACCATGGGGAGCAGGCATGATTTGTATCAGATATTTATTTTTTCACGGGATGTGCGCATCCCTGGCGAGGGCAGCATTTATTGCCCATCCTTAACTGTCCTGAGAAGATGGTGGTGCACATGTTACTTGTGACTTATCAGCCCAAGCCCTAATGTCACCGCATATAGACACGGACTTCTTCAGTATCTGAGGAGTTGCAAATGGTGCTGAACATTGTTCATAAGATGTAAGAGTAGAATTAGGCCATTCGGCCCATTGAGTCTGCTCCGCCATTCTACCGTGGCTGATATGTTCCTCTCTGATACCTACAATGCTACAGAACATGAGCTGGATTGTTATCTGTCTAACTCCTCCTTAAAACTACTCACTGTCCCAGCCTCCACCACACTCCGAGGTAGCGAATTCCACAGATTCACTTGTGCAATCATCAGCGAAAATTCCCACTTCTGACCTTATGATGGAAGGTAGGGCCTTGGTGAAGCAACTGGAGATGATTGGGCCAAGGACACTCCCCTGAGAAACCCCTGTAGTGATGTCCTGGAGCTGAGTTGATTGACCTCCAATTACTATCATCCTTTGCGCCAGATATGATTCCAACTAGTGGAGAGCTTATAATAATAATCTTTATTATTGTCACAAGCAGGCTTACATTAACACTGCAATGAAGTACTGTGAAAATCCCCTAGACGCCTTTCTCTCTGGTTCCCATTTACTCCAGTGTTACTCGGGCTCCTTGATGCCACATTCAGACAAATGTCAAGGGAAGTCACTCTCACCTCACTCTTGAGTCCAGCTCTTGTCCATGTTTGGACCAAGGTTGTAATGAGTTCAGAGACTGAGCAGTCCTGGTGGATCCCAAACTGAGCCCTAATGAGCAGATTATTGCTGAGTAAGTAGCACTTGATAGCACTAATGACGACACCATCCATTGCTTTGCTGATGATCGAGAGTAGACTGATGGAGCGGTAATCGGCTAGGTTGGATTTGTCCTGTTTTTTGTGTACAGGACATAGCTGGGCAATTGCCCACATTGCTGGGTAAATGCCAATGTGGTACCTGCACTGAAACAGCTTGTCTATGAGGGGGAGAGAGAGAGAGAATCGTGCCACTCAGGCAGGATCCAATCCCCACCTGTTACCAGTCGGAATAGGGTCTATTGATTAATTCATTGGCCACCAGCCAACCAATCGAACAGAGTCCCACCCCACCTCTCGGGTGCCACAAAGTCTGGATCTTGCTGTTCAAAGCTAGCAGTACCATATACTATGTTGTAACTTATTGAATTCCTCATTCTCTCTGCTGCTTGACTTAAAGATACATGATCATTAGCATGGATCAAAAATAACACCAAAAATAAAGAAAGGGGAAATATGGTGATCAATAGGAATGACCCTTATACTATGTAACTGGCTTTGTTTAAGATTAAAATTTTTGTTTGTGATTGGAATATGTCACTTTCAAATGCAACATGGAATTGAATAGTATTATGATCACTATTTCCAAGTGGATCCTTTACAATTAAGCTCCTAAATAATCCTGCTTCATTACAGAATACTAGATCTAAGATATCATGTAAACATTCTATAAACTCATCTTGTATCCAATCCTTGCCAATTTGATTGTCCCAATCTATATGAAGGTTAAAGTCCCCCACAATTATAGCATTTCCTTTATTACAGGCTCCAATAATCTTTGGTTAATGCTCTGCCCAACAGTACAACCACTGTTAAGGCACCTATAATCTACTCCCAGCTGTGTTTTGACTCTCACAATTCCTGATTTCCAGCCATACTGATTCCATATCATGATCTTCTGAGGCCAGATCCTTTGTCACTAATGTCCTTATGTCTTTCTTTACTATCAGGGCTATTCCTCCTCCTTTTGTCTGTCTTTCTGAAATATTGTCCACCCCAGAATATTTCCTCCCATCCTTGATCACCTTGAAGCCACAGACCTGCAATAGTGATTAGGTCTTAATTAGTTACCTTTATTTGTGCTTCTTTTGATTGATCTTATTGCAGATGCTTTCTGATTTCAGATAAAGAATCTTTCATTTCATTTTTTTTTTTTTACTTCTATCCCCTGCGAGGACCTTATTCACTGATGTACATTTTTTATTACACCCTCTGTCCCAGTCTGCTTGTCTTTACCTAAATTGCAATTATAATCAGAGGCAGGAAACTCTGAGAGCAGAGGCCATTGGTGCTACTGAAGGAGGCCTTGTATGCAGTTAAGGGACATTGCTTTGCCAGAGCAAGTTAGGCAGGTCCTTGTGAGGAGGGAGTCAGTTTTAAATCGCGGAGGGGGGTGGGGGGCGCTACTGGGGAAGCCCTTGCTGCTGACAGTGCCTCCTGATAGGCACAGGGCGCCTTAACACCCCCCTGAAAGATCGGCCATCAGCCTTTCTACAAGCAGTCTTGGGAAGAGGCCCTGAAGTATTGCCTCAGTTGCTCAAGGCATACAAAGCTGACTGTCGTGTTGGGTGTTCTGGTTCACAAACAAGCGAACAATGCTGGAAGTGGTGTAACTCTATTTTATTAACTGTTCAGCTATGCTAACATACTGTAAACGTGGGTATAAGCAATACCAGCTTAACTGTGGACCCTTTCCTGTCACTAGCTATGGTAAGGCACTCAGCACATGGTGAATGTCTGTGATGCAGGCTGTGAGCTCTGTGCTCTGAGCTGGCTGCTGCTAGAATGAGCGGGAACTCTCCTGTCCCCTGTCTTTATAGTGCTTGTGCTCTCACTGGTGATTGGCTGCGGTGTTATGTATGCTGGTTGGTCCTACTGCATGTCCATCAGTGTGTGTATGTGATTGCACCATAATGTACTGATGTATATTATGACACTGACCTCAAGGTTTCATACCCCTGACTTAATGGGGAGTTGGGGCAATAGGCTCTCAAACTGTGCCGTCTCGACCCCTCCCCCCCTTTCTTTTGGGTATGCATTCATTTCTACATTATCCTGACTCTGATAACAGCAAAACTGTCTTTAACATCAATAATGTTTCAAGATTCCTATTTCCTTGCAGCCCTGGGCGATCTTCTGCCTCCTTTGATAATGAGATTGTGATGATGAATCATGTTTACAGAGAGAGGTTTCCTAAGGTAAGATATCAAAGTGATAAAACATCTAATGTTGCACTGTCAAGTTATACTAACATCGCACTGTCACATTATGGGCTTGACGTTGAATACTGCACGGTATCAGTTTGGTCTCTGGGTAGCTTGCTTGAATTTGAACCAGAAGGCGGTGAGTTAAACAGGGAGGCGTGGATATGGCATAGAAGGAGGCCATTCCGCCCATTTTGTCTGTAATGTCCAAAGTAGAGAAACCCAGCCTGATCCCACTTCCTGCCTCTTGGTTGCTCTACAGGTTCGGGCACTTCAGATGCACAATCATTTTTAATTGTGATGCTCTTTCAGGCAGCGAGCTGCAGAACCCTCTCACACTGTGGGTGAAACAGTTCTCTTCTGAACCTTCTGCCAATTCATTTTAATCCATGCACCCTGGTTATTGACCTCTCTGCTCATAGAGATAGATTCTTCCTGTCCACTTTATCTAGGTTCCTCATAACGTTGCACACCTCAGTTAAATCTCCCACAGACTCTTTGGTTCCGAAGAAACAATCGCAGTCTTTCTAATCTTTCCTCGGAGCCAAAGTTTTCCAGTCCAGGAAACATCCTCGCAAATCCCCTCTGTACCCTCGCTAATTATCATCATAGAATTTACAGTGCAGAAGTAGGCCATTCGGCCCATCGAGTCTGCACCGGCTCTTGGAAAGAGCACCCTACCCAAGGTCAACACCTCCACCCTATCCCCATAACCCAGTAACCCGACCCAACTCTAAGGGCAATTTTGGACACTAAGGGCAATTTATCATGGCCAATCCACCTAAACTGCGCATCTTTGGACTGTGGGAGGAAACCGGAGCACCCGGAGGAAACCCACGCACACACGGGGAGGATGTGCAGACTCCGCACAGACAGTGGCCCAAGCCGGAATCGAACCTGGGACTCTGGAGCTGTGAAGCAATTGTGCTATCCACAATGCTACCGTGCTGCCCAGATCCTTTCCGTGAATGCATCCTTTCTGTGATGCACTGCCCAGAACTATATGCAGTAATCTAGCTGTGATCTAATAAGCATTTATATAGTTCTCGCATAATCTCCCAGCTCTTATATTCTAACCCTGACAAATAAAGGAATGGATTCCATATGCTTTCTTATCCATCTCATCCTACTGCCCAGCTACCTTCAGGGATCTGTGGAAATGCACTCTGAGGTCCCTTGGTTCCTCAACACATCTTTAGTATTCTATTTATTGTGTATTCCCTTGCATTGCTAGCCCTCCTCACAATGCATCACCTCACGTTTCTCTAGATTGAATACTATTTGTCCATTCAACGAGTCCATGTATATTTTCCTGTAGTCTGCAGCTTTCTTCCCCATTATTACATAGGAATACCGGGGATAAATGGCACACATACAGGCCATTCAGCCCAACCAGTCCATGCTGGCGTTTATGCTTCACTTGAACCTCCTCTCATTTTTTCTCGTCTAAATCTATCATCCCAACCCTCTATTCCCTTCTCCACCTTGTCCAGCTTCCCCTTAAATGTGTCCATACTATTCATTTCAATATACCTCTCACTCCTATGGCAGTGAGTTCCATACTCTTACCACTCTCTGGATATAGATGTTTCTATTGGATTCCTGGGTGACTACCTGAATTGTTGGCCTCTAGTTCTGCTCAACTCCACAAAGAAAACATACTCTCTATATCCACTCTCTCAAAATCGTTCATAATCTTAACTACCTCTATTAGCCCATCCCTCAGCCTTCTATTTCATAGAGAAAAGTGGAATTAAGGTCACAATCAGAGCATGGTCTTATTCAATGGAAGAGCAGGCTCGAGGGGCTGAATGGCCTCCATCTGCTCCTGATTTGTGTGATCCTATTCCTTAGTAAACACTGATACACACTGCTCATTAAGTATTCTGGTTTCCCTGCATCTCTAAGCATCTATTACTCTCTTTCCCCCTAATACCATCTAATTTTCACTTCCATGTCAGTAGAAGAATGTCAGAGGTCTTGTGGTGCAGTGGGTAGTGTTCCTATCTCTGAGCTGGAAGCTCTAGGATTGAGTCCCACCCAGGACATGATGGCCATGGAAGGTGCGTTCATAATATGGCCAAACAGATTGAGTATCTATTTGCAAATCCTTCCAAATACCCACCAATGACAAGCGGTGAGAGTGAGAGAAATTCCTGGTCAGTCGTGTGATGGAGGGAAAATTGAAGCCTCTACCATCACTATCCATAGCTTCAGGACTGCAACATGAATGTGAAAGTGCATGTTACCACAGCAACTCAGATTCCCTTAGTGAACTGTAACACACCACAGAATAGTTTTGGATTTCCTTTTATGCTTGGGGTTTATACAGTTGTGTGACCTTTTCAGAGGATACTTATGCACCAGCTGTGTTGGTGTGGGACTGGAGTCACATGTAGGTCTAAACTGGGTAAGGACGATAGGGGAACTAGTCACCCAGTTGGGTTTGTTAGGACAGAGGCAGCACGGTAGCATAGTGGTTAGCACTGTTGCTTCACAGCACCAAGGCCCGGGTTCGATTCCCAGCTTGGGTCACTATCTGTGCGGAGTCTGCATGTTCTCCCCGTGTCTGCGTGGGTTTCCTTCGGGTGCTCCGGTTTCCTCCCAAAGTCCAAAGATGCGCAGGTTAGGTCGATTGGTCATGCTGAATTGCCCCTTGGTGTCCAAAAGTTAGGTTGGGTTGCAGGGATGGGGTGAAGGTGTGGGCTTAGGTAGGGTGCTGTTTCAGGGGCCAGTGTAGACTCAATGGGCTGAATGGCCTCCTTCTGCACTGTAAATTCTATGACTTCTAAAACTGTCATTTTATTCTCATGCTCTCTCTTTGTCAGTCTTATTTTTCTCTTCACTCCCCCTCTCAACCCTTTGTGTTTGGCCTGGTTATCCGTTGAAGAATTCAACTAACACCGTCATCCAAGGAGCCCTGGTTTTGGTTTCTTTACTTTCTGTCCTTCAGGAATGCACCGTGTCTGTTCCTGGAACATATTTTAAAAGATTGCCTATTGTCCTGTTGATTTGCCCTGTCAGTCTTTGCTTCCATTTTATCCTTGGTATTTCCCTGCTTATCTCATTGAAGTCTTCAAACTTGGAAGTTCTACTTTGGATTGTTCTTTGCTCTTCTCCATTATTAAGCCAACTTTATGATTTGATGATCACTCTTCCCTAAACATACCTTCTCAAACACCTTGTCCACTTGGACCAGCTCATGCCCAGCACCAGATCCAGGAATAACTCCTTTCCAATCGGATTGAGAACATAAACTTCAAGAAATTCTCCTGTACACATTTCATAAATTCCTCCCCTTCATTTCCTTTCCTCTAATATTGTTCAAATACTTAGATTCCCACCCAATATCACCACATTATAGTTCTCACATATCTCTGTGTCTTCCTTGAAATCTGCTTGCATCTCATCTCTCTTTCTATCCATGTCATCGGTACCAATGAGTGGGATATTCCGGACGCGTCAATGTCCTGTTGAGTTTGAAGTTGCCCCTTCCAATCTCTGCTGGGACGTGTTTTCTGTGTAACCTTTTACCCATTTACTTTTTTCTTCCCTTGGTGCTAGGCCACAGCTCAGATGGAGGAACGACTTCAGGACATTATCAGCAGCTACTCGCCCGAAAGCATTTTGCCACTTGCTGATGGACTGCTCGGGTTCATTCACCATCAGATCATCGAACTGGCGCGAGACTGTCTGGAGAAGTCACATGGAGCCCTCATCACCTCCCGCTACTTCCTTGAGCTACAGGAAAATTTGGAGAAGCTGCTGCAGGATGTGAGTCCCCAATCCAGTCTCGCCCAATCCAGCTCAATGTAGCCCAATCCAGCCCAGCCTTGTCCAATCTGCTCCAGTCCAGTCCAGCCCAATCCAGTCCAACCCAATTCAGCTCAACCCAGTCCAGCCCAACCAGTCCAGCCCAGCCCAGTCCAACTAAATTCAGCCCAGTCCAGCTCATTCCAGCCCAATCCAGTCCAGTCCAGCTCATTCCAGCCCAATCCAGCCCTGTCCAGCTCAATCCAGTCCAGCACAGTCCAATTCAACCCAGTCCAGTCCAACCCAGCCCAACCCAATCCAGCCCAGTCCAGCCCAGTCCAACCCAATCCAGCCCAGTCCAGCTCATTCCAGCCCAATCCAGCCCTGTCCAGCTCAATCCAGTCCAGCACAGTCCAATTCAACCCAATCCAGTCCAATCCAGCTCAATCCAGCCCAACCCAATCCAGGCCAGTCCAGCCCAGTCCAACCCAATCCAGCCCAGTCCAGCTCATTCCAGCCCAATCCAGCCCTGTCCAGCTCAATCCAGGCCAGCACAGTCCAATTCAACCCAGTCCAGCTCAACCCAGCCCAACCCAAACCAGGCCAGTTCAATCCAACCCTACACAACCAAGCCCAAACCTAAAAGTGAGACATATTGTCGAAGCTTTCCATCTTGCTCTTATCAGAACAAGATTTCAAACAATCACAACAATTTATTCTACAGGAGGAAAGGATGCTGACTGGTTGGCAAATCAACTCTGATTGGCTAAGGCATGACCATGGGGAAAGCAACGGAGAACGATAGGCTCCATTTGCTTCTGGGCAATTTAAAATAAAGACACAAGGATTGAACATATTCCTTTTGTTTGTGGGTCTCTGGACATGAATTTATGTCACTTCTAGAAAGCATTAATGAACAATGTTATGATCCCCAATGATTATCTTAAGTCAGAGGCCGTCCAGCAGCTCAGGAACAACACGTGTGCCAGCACAGCCTTCGGTTGCCTGAGGAAGAGAGTATTTGAAGACCAGGAGTTCAGACACAGCACAAGGCGGATAGTTTACAGAACAGTAGTGATACCTGCCTCCTTAATGGTTCAAAGATGTGGGCTATGTACTGCAGGCACCTCAAAACCCTGAAGAAATGCCCCCAGCACTGCCTCCACAAGATCCTGCTAAACATTGGCAGGATTGGCGCACCAACGCCTGTGTTCTTGCTCAGGCCAACATCCCAGCATCGAAGCATTGACCACGCTTGTTCAGCTACGCTGGGCGGGCCACATTGTCCGCATGCCTGACGTGAGGCTACCGTTGGCAGCATGGTAGCATTGTGGATAGCACAATTGCTTCACAGCTCCAGGGTCCCAGGTTCGATTCCCGGCTTGGGTCACTGTCTGTGCGGAGTCTGCACATTCTCCCCGTGTGTGTGTGTGGGTTTCCTCCGGGTGCTCCGGTTTCCTCCCACAGTCCAAAGATGTGCGGGTTAGGTGGATTGGCCATGCTAAATTGCCCTTAGTGTCCAAAATTGTCCTTAGTGTTGGGTGGGGTTACTGGGTTATGGGGATAGGGTGGAGGTGTGGGCTTGGGTAGGGTGCTCTTTCCAAGAGCCGGTGCAGACTCGATGGGCCGAATGGCCTACTTCTCAACTGTGAATTCTATGAAATTCTATGAATCAAGCACCTTATCCAGAATTTTGACACAACAAGCGAGCTCCACTGGAGCAGAGGAAGCACCTCAAGAACATCCTCAAAGCCTCCTGGAAAAGGTGCAGCAGCCTCACTGATAGCTGGAAATCCCGAACCCAACCTGGCCGAAGTGGAGGAAAAGCATCTGGGAAAGAGCTGTACACCACGGGTATCACCACGAGAGCAAGCTGATGCCAAGCATCAACAGCAAAAGGTGCGCATTGCAACCCCCCCCACCTGCTCCTCCAACCACCACCTGCCCCACCTGTGACAGAGACCGTAGATCATGCATTGGACTCCTCAATTACCTGGGAACTCAGTTTTAGTGTCTACTCCGAGGGACTGCCTAAGACGTATTGGCGCACTCAGGATTGTTCAGAAAGTGCTGCTCAATCACAGAATCATATCTAACAGTAATCGCCATCTAACCATCCTGACTTGGAAATATATCGGCTGTTCCTTCACTGTCGCCGGGTGAAAATCCTGGAACTCCCTCCCTAACAGCACTCTGGGTGTACCTACACCACATGGACTGCAGCGGTTCAAGAAGGCAGCTCACCACCACCTTCTCAAGGGCAATTAGGGATGGGAAATAAATGCTGGTGTAGCCAGGGATGCCCACATCACATAAGTGAAGAAAATAACATTTGGAGGGGGTGGGGGGCGGGAGGGGTTGGGTGGGGGGGGGGGGGGGGGTTTACAAGTGCAGGCTGGGTTGAGTACAGTCTGTACTCTGCTTATTATGAATAAACAAAGAAATATCTTGTTTGCTTCGATCAATCAATCATTGGAACTACAGCCTATGTATTGGGCCAAGACTGAAATTCACACACAACGTCACTAAAATTGTACAGCAGGCAGAATGTTGGAGGTGACATGCATTCACACACAGGGACCCATACTCTGCAAACAAAAGGAAACTGTTCAAGCCATGCACTTGGAGAACCAATAGTTTCTTGTTGGTTGCTCCATGCAATGCCTCGGCCAATCAGATCCACCTGCCACCTCTCAGCACGCTTTTCCCCAGTAGTATAAATTGTTGTGAGTGTTTGAAATTTGGTATTTTTGCATTTGTCCTGAAGAGTACGAAATGAAAAGTTTCTGTAAGACGTCTCTCTTTTCAACACGATTCAAGGAGATATAAGACTTGGTCAAATAGGTTTTGAGGCGTATCTTAAAGGAGAGGAAGATAGCAAACAGAGAGCTTTAGGGAAGGGATTCCAGAGTTTAGGCCCGATTCCAGAGTTCAGGTCCTTGGTAACTGAAGGCACAGCAGTAATTAAAATCTAGATGTCCAAAAAGCCAGAATTAGAGGAGACCAAGGACCTCGAGTCTTTTGAGGTTGGAGGAGATTACAGAGATAGGGAAGGGGCGATCTCATTGGGGGATTTGAGGTTGGAGGAGATTACAGAGATAAGGAAGGGGCAATCTCATTGGGGGATTTGAGGTTGGAGGAGATTACAGAGATAGGGAAGGGGCGATCTCATTGGGGGTCAGTGAGTACAAGGGTGAAGGGTCAGTGAGCACAGGGGGTGATGGGCCAGTGAGCACAGGGGGTGATGGGTCAGTGAGGACAGGGTTGAGGGGTCAGTGAGCACAGGGGGTGGGGGGTCAATGAGCACAGGGGGTGAGGGGTCAGTGAGCACAGGGGGTGAGGGGTCAATGAGCACAGGGGTGAGGGATCAGTGAGTACAAGGGTGAGGGGTCAGTGAGCACAGGGGTGAGGGGTCAGTGAGCACAGGGGTGAGGGGTCAATGAGCACAGGGGGTGAGGGGTCAGTGAGCACAGGGGTCAGTGAGCACAGGGGTGAGGGGTCAGTGAGCACAGGGGTGAGGGGTCAGTGAGCACAGGGGTGAGGGGTCAGTGAGCACAGGGGTGAGGGGTCAGTGAGCACAGGGGTGAGGGGTCAATGAGCACAGGGGTGAGGGGTCAGTGAGTACAGGGGTGAGGGGTCAGTGAGCACAGGGGCGAGGGGTCAGTGAGCACAGGGGTGAGGGATCAGTGAGCACAGGGGTGAGGGGTTAATGAGCACAGGGGGTGAGGGGTCAGTGAGCATAGGGATGAGGGGTCAATGAGCACAGGGTGAGGGGTCAGTGAGCACAGGGGGTGATGGGTCAGTGAGCACAGGGGTGAGGGGTCAGTGAGCACAGGGTTGATGGGTCAATGAGCACAGGGGATGAGGGGTCAGTGAGCATAGGGGTGAGGGGTCAATGAGCATAGGGGTGAGGGGTCAGTCAGCAGAGGGGGTGAGGGGTCAGTGAGCACAGGGGTGAGGGGTCAGTGAGCATAGGGGTGAGGGGTCAGTCAGCAGAGGGGTGAGGGGTCAGTGAGCACATGGATGAGGGGTCAGTGAGCATAGGGGTGAGGGGTCAGTGAGCACAGGGGGTGAGGGGTCAGTGAGCTCAGGGGTGAGGGGTCAGTGAGCACAGGGGTGAGGGGTCAGAGAGCATAGGGGTGAGGGGTCAGTCAGCAGAGCGGGTGAGGGGTCAGTCAGCAGAGGGGCTGTTGACAAATTTGTGTTGGTTGCATTTATTAAGAATAATTATTTTTCCAACTGTCAAGTAACTGTGACGTGGATCATTGTCTCTGAAGGTTTCTTATCCATCGATGGTAGCCTGTCCTGTAGTTACTGAGTTTACCCCTCACCTCCTTCCGAAGAACAGGCTTTATATTGGAGAGGAACAGGAGGAGAGAGGAGCCGTCAATGGTTTATAATGGGAATGTAAGAGGGTCGGTGAGATGACAGAATGAAAGGATTTTGAGATTGGAGTGCCTCAGGGAGTGACCCGAGGCACAATATTAAACCTGCAGGGGCACAGACACCGCCAGTGAACTCCCCACCCCCACGTAGCCTCCACCCAACCCATCCAGCCCCCCATACCAACCCAAACCCGCAGCCCACTAAACCCAACCCTATGCAATAAGCCCCCAACCTCCCACCACCCCAGGATCCCACCACACGTTGCAGTTGTTGATTGGGATTGGGCTGATGGTGCACAATAAATGCCCAGATAGAGTTCTTGCCTGCGAGGGGGACAGAGTCTGAGGCTGGAGAGACTTCAACAGGTGCATTCTGCACCTCACTGCCCCATCACCCGACTGAAAATTCACTACTCCATATCCCCAAGTATTCCCTCATTCATCAGCTCACTCCTCACCCTCCAAGCCCCTGAAATGCCCCCAAACCCCATACACCCGAAACCCACACCCTACCCTTGAGTTGTCACACCCTTAACCCCACAAATTCCCCAGAGAGCACCCCAAACCACTCAGCCCCTTCACACGCATCGCTTCCTCAACTCCCCATAAACCCTCGAAAGAACTGTGCCTGTGAATTCTGAACCGTCTACCCCTCTCTTCCCTGAACCCCCAACACTCACCGCTTACTCCCTAAACACCCCACTCTAGACCCACATATCACCCTGAACCCCCATCACTCACCCCTTACCCCGTAAACACCCCAGTCCAGACCCACATATCACCCTGAACCCCCATCACTCACCCCTTACCCCCTAAACACCCCAGTCCAGACCCACATATCATCCTGAACCCCATCACTCACCCCTTACTCCATAAACACACCAGTCCAGACCCACATATCACCCTGAACCCCCATCACGCACCCCTTACCCCCTAAACTCCCACCCCACACCCACCTATCACTCTGAACCCCCATCACTCACCCCTTACCCCCTAAACTCCCACCCCACACCCACCTATCACCCTGAACCCCCATCACTCACCCCTTACCCCCTAAACACCCCACTCCACACCCACATATCACCCTGAACCTCCATCACTCACCCCTTACCCCCTAAACACCCCAGTCCACACCCACATATCACCCTGAACCTCCATCACTCACCCCTTACCCCCTAAACACCCCACTCCACACCCACATATCACCCTGAACCTCCATCACTCACCCCCTACCCCCTAAACACCCCACTCCACACCCACATATCACCCTGAACCTCCATCACTCACCCCTTACCCCCTAAACACCCCACTCCACACCCACATATCACCCTGAACCTCCATCACTCACCCCTTACCCCCTAAACACCCCATTCCAGACCCACATATCACCCGGAGCCCCCATCACTCACCCCTTACCCCCTAAACACCCCAGTCCAGACCCACATACACCCTGAACCCCCATCACTCACCCCTTATCGCCTAAACACCCCACTCCACACCCACATACCACCAGAAACCCCCATCACACACCCGTTACCCCCTAAACTCCCACCCCACACCCACATATCACCCTGAACCCCCATCACTCACCCCTTACCCCCTAAACACCCCAGTCCAGACCCACATACACCCTGAACCCCCATCACTCACCCCTTACCCCCTAAACACCCCACTCCACACCCACATATCACCCTGAACCCCCATCACTCACCCCTTACCCCCTAAACACCCCACTCCACACCCACATATCACCTTGAACCCCCATCACTCACCCCTTACCCCCTAAACACCCCAGTCCAGACCCACATATCACCCTGAACCCCCATCACTCACCCCTTACCCCCTAAACACCCCAGTCCAGACCCACATATCACCCTATAAACCCAACACACGCCCCACACCACCCAGGACTCCTAACAGGTCTCTGAAACTCAAGCCCCGAACTGCCCCTGCTCCCTCTCCACCCCAAGCTGCAGTCAGTGTAACTATGTGAGGTTTGAGGGTCTGACTGAACTCTGACATTTACGATCTTTCTGGAACTTTCTCCTAGGCCTATGAACGTGCAGCCAGTGATGAGGTGGTGTTTATTACACAGTTAGTGAAGAAACTGCTGATGGTCATCGCCAGGCCGGCTCGACTCCTGGAATGTTTGGTGAGCTTCAAACTTGCATCATGGTGATTTCAAAACAAAATTGAACAACACTCATCCTGAATAAACAGTGACTCTGTACAGTTACAGTGAGTGATCCTCACCCTGAATAAACAGTGACTCTGTACAGTTATACAGTGAGTGATCCTCACCCTGAATAAACAGTGACTCTGTACAGTTACACAGTGAGTGATCCTTACCCTGAATAAACAGTGACTCTGTACAGTTACACAGTGAGTGATCCTTACCCTGAATAAACAGTGAGTCTGTACAGTTACAGTGAGGGATCCTCACCCTGAATAAACAGTGACTCTGTACAGTTACACAGTGAGTGATCCTCACCCTGAATAAACAGTGACTCTGTACAGTTACACAGTGAGTGATGCTCACCCTGAATAAACAGCGACTCTGTACAGTTACACAGTGAGTGATGCTCACCCTGAATAAACAGTGTCTCTGGACAGTTACACAGTGAGTGATGCTCACCCTGAATAAACAGTGACTCTGTACAGTTACACAGCGAATGATCCTCACCCTGAATAAACAGTGACTCTGTACAGTTACACAGTGAGTGATCCTCACCCTGAATAAACAGTGACTCTGTACAGTTACACAGTGAGTGATCCTCACCCTGAATAAACAGTGTCTCTGGACAGTTACACAGTGAGTGATGCTCACCCTGAATAAACAGTGACTCTGTACAGTTACACATTGAGTGATCCTCACCCTGAATAAACAGTGTCTCTGGACAGTTACACAGTGAGTGATGCTCACCCTGAATAAACAGTGACTCTGTACAGTTAGACAGTGAGTGATCCTCACCCTGAATAAACAGTGACTCAGTACAGTTACACAGTGAGTGATCCTTACCCTGAATAAACAGTGACTCTGTACAGTTACACAGTGAGTGACCCTTACCCTGAATAAACAGTAACTCTGTACAGTTACACAGTGAGTGACCATCACCCTGAATACACAGTGACTCTGTACAGTTACACAGTGAGTGACCATCACCCTGAATAAACAGTGACTCTCTACAGTTACACAGTGAGTGACCATCACCCTGAATACAAAGTGACTCTGTACAGTTACACAGTGAGTGACCATCACCGTGAATAAACAGTGACTCTGTACAGTTACACAGTGAGTGATCCTTATCCTGAATAAACAGTGACTCTGTACAGTTACACAGTGAGTGATCCTCACCCTAAATAAACAGTGACTTTGTACAGTTACATAGTGAGTGATCCTTACCCTGTATAGTGACTCTGTACAGTTACACAGTGAGTGACCCTTACCCTGAATAAACAGTGACTCTGTACAGTTACACAGTGAGTGACCATCACCCTGAATAAACAGTGACTCTGTACAGTTACACAGTGAGTGATCACACCCTGAATAAACAGTGACTCTGTACAGTTACACAGTGAGTGATCCTTACCCTGAATAAACAGTGACTATGTACAGTTACAGTGAGTGATCCTTGCCCTGAATAATCAGTGACTCTGTACAGTTACACAGTGAGTGATCACACCCTGAATAAACAGTGACTCTGTGCAGTTACACAGTGAGTGACCCTGACCCTGAATAAACAGTGACTCTGTACTGTTACACAGTGAGTGATCCTTACCCTGAATGAACAGTGACTCTGTTCAGTGACACAGTGAGTGATCCTTACCCTGAATAAACAGTGACTCTGTACAGTTACACAGTGAGTGATCCTCACCCTGAATAAACAGTGACTCTGTACAGTTACACAGTGAGTGACCATGACCCTGAATAAACAGTGACTCTGTACAGTTACACAGTGAGTGACCATCACCCTGAATAAACAGTGACTCTGTACAGTGCACAGTGAGTGATCCTTACCCTGATTAAACAGTGACTCTGTACAGTTTCACAGTGTGTGAACATGACCCTGAATAAACAGTGACTCTGTACAGTTACACAGTGAGTGATCCTTACCCTGAATAAACAGTGACTCTGTACAGTTACACAGTGAGTGATCCTCACCCTGAATAAACAGTGACTCTGTACAGTTACACAGTGAGTGACCCTCACCCTGAATAAACAGTGACTCTGTACAGTTACACAGTGAGTGACCCTTACCGTGAATAAACAGTGACTCTGTACAGTTACACAGTGAGTGATCCTTACCCTGAATAAACAGTGACTCTGTACAGTTACAGTGAGTGATCTTTACCCTGAATAAACAGTGACTCTGTACAGTTACACAGTGAGTGATCGTCACCCTGAATAAACAGTGACTCTGTACAGTTACACAGTGAGTGACCCTTACCCTGAATAAACAGTGACTCTGTACAGTTACACAGTGAGTGATCATTTCCCAGAATAAACAGTGACTCTGTACAGTTACACAGTGAGTCATCCTTACCCTGAATAAACAGTGACTCTGTACAGTTACACAGTGAGTGACCCTGACCCTGAATGAACAGTGACTCTGTACAGTGACACAGTGAGTGATCCTTACCCTGAATAAACAGTGACTCTGTACAGTTACACAGTGTGTGAACATGACCCTGAATAAACAGTGACTCATGTATAGTTACACAATGAGTGACCATGACCCTGAATAAAGAGTGACTCTGTACAGTTACACAGTGAGTGATCCTCACCCTGAATAAACAGTGACTCTGTACAGTTACACAGTGAGTGAGCATCACCCTGAATAAACAGTGACTCTGTACAGTTACACAGTGAGTGATCCTCACCCTGAATAAACAGTGACTCATGTATAGTTACACAGTGAGTGATCCTCACCCTGAATAAACAGTGACTCTGTACAGTTACACAGTGAGTGACCCTTACCCTGAATAAACAGTGACTCTGTACAGTTACACAGTGAGTGATCCTCACCCTGAATAAACAGTGACTCTGTACAGTTACACAGTGAGTGACCATGACCCTGAATAAACAGTGACTCTGTACAGTTACACAGTGAGTGATCCTCACCCTGCATAAACAGTGACTCATGTATAGTTACACAGTGAGTGATCCTCACCCTGAATAAACAGTGACTCTGTACAGTTACACAGTGAGTGACCCTTACCCTGAATAAACAGTGACTCTGTACAGTTACACAGTGAGTGATCCTCACCCTGAATAAACAGTGACTCATGTTTAGTTACACAGTGAGTGATCCTCACCCTGAATAAACAGTGACTCTGTACAGTTACACAGTGAGTGATCCTCACCCTGAATAAACAGTGACTCTGTACAGTTACACACTGAGTGATCCTCACCCTGAATAAACAGTGGCTCTGTACAGTTACACACTGAGTGATCCTCACGCTGAATAAACAGTGACTCATGTATAGTTACACAGTGAGTGATCATTACCCTGAATAAACAGTGACTCTGTACAGTTACACAGTGAGTGATCCTCACCCTGAATAAACAGTGACTCTGTACAGTTACACATTGAGTGATCCTCACCCTGAATAAACAGTGACTCTGTACAGTTACACAGTGAGTGACCCTTACCCTGAATAAACAGTGACTCATGTATAGTTACACAGTGAGTGATCATTACCCTGAATAAACAGTGGCCCTGTATAGTTGCACAGTGAGTGATCCTCACCCTGAATAAACAGTGACTCTGTACAGTTACACAGTGAGTGTCCGTTACCCTGAATAAACAGTGACTCTGTACAGTTACACATTGAGTGACCATGACCCTGAATAAACAGTGACTCTGTACAGTTACACAGTGAGTGTCCGTTACCCTGAATAAACAGTGACTCTGTACAGTTACACAGTGAGTGATCCTTCCCCTGAATAAACAGTGACTCTGTACAGTTACACAGTGAGTGACCCTTACCCTGAATAAACAGTGACTCATGTATAGTTACACAGTGAGTGATCATTACCCTGAATAAACAGTGGCCCTGCATAGTTGCACAGTGAGTGATCCTCACCCTGAATAAACAGTGACTCTGTACAGTTACACATTGAGTGACCATGACCCTGAATAAACAGTGACTCTGTACAGTTACACAGTGAGTGTCCGTTACCCTGAATAAACAGTGACTCTGTACAGTTACACAGTGAGTGATCCTTCCCCTGAATAAACAGTGACTCTGTACAGTTACACAGTGAGTGACCCTGACCCTGAATAAACAGTGACTCATGTATAGTTACACATTGAGTGATCCTCTCCCTGAATAAACAGTGACTCATGTATAGTTACACAATGAGTGACCATGACCCTGAATAAACAGTGACTCTGTACAGTTACACAGTGAGTGATCCTCACCCTGAATAAACAGTGACTCTGTACAGTTACACAGTGAGTGACCATGACCCTGAATAAACAGTGACTCTGTACAGTTACACAGTGTGTGACCATCACCCTGAATAAACAGTGACTCTGTACAGTTACACAGTGAGTGATCCTTACCCTGAATAAACAGTGTCTCTGTACAGTTACACAGTGAGTGATCCTTACCCTGAATAAACAGTGACTCTGTACAGTTACACAGTGAGTGATCCTTACCCTGAATAAACAGTGTCTCTGTCCAGTTACACAGTGAGTGATCCTCACCCTGAATAAACAGTGACTCTGTACAGTTACACAGTGAGTGACCATGACCCTGAATAAACCGTGACTCTGTACAGTTACACAGTGAGTGACCATCACCCTGAGTAAACAGTGACTCTGTACAGTTACACAGTGAGTGATCCTTACCCTGAATAAACAGTGTCTCTGTACAGTTACACAGTGAGTGATCCTTACCCTGAATAAACAGTGACTCTGTACAGTTACACAGTGAGTGATCCTTACCCTGAATAAACAGTGTCTCTGTACTGTTACACAGTGAGTGACCATCACCCTGAATAAACAGTGACTCTGTACAGTTACACAGTGAGTGATCCTTACCCTGAATAAACAGTGACTCTGTACAGTTACACAGTGAGTGACCATGACCCTGAATAAACAGTGACTCTGTACAGTTACACAGTGAGTGATCCTCACCCTGAATAAACAGTGACTCATGTATAGTTACACAGTGAGTGATCCTCACCCTGAATAAACAGTGACTCTGTACAGTTACACAGTGAGTGACCCTTACCCTGAATAAACAGTGACTCTGTACAGTTACACAGTGAGTGATCCTCACCCTGAATAAACAGTGACTCATGTATAGTTACACAGTGAGTGATCCTCACCCTGAATAAACAGTGACTCATGTATAGTTACACAGTGAGTGACCATGACCCTGAATAAACAGTGACTCTGTACAGTTACACAGTGAGTGATCCTCACCCTGAATAAACAGTGACTCTGTACAGTTACACAGTGAGTGACCATGACCCTGAATAAACAGTGACTCTGTACAGTTACAGTGAGTGATCCTTGCCCTGAATAATCAGTGACTCTGTACAGTTACACAGTGAGTGATCACACCCTGAATAAACAGTGACTCTGTGCAGTTACACAGTGAGTGACCCTGACCCTGAATAAACAGTGACTCTGTACTGTTACACAGTGAGTGATCCTTACCCTGAATGAACAGTGACTCTGTTCAGTGACACAGTGAGTGATCCTTACCCTGAATAAACAGTGACTCTGTACAGTTACACAGTGAGTGATCCTCACCCTGAATAAACAGTGACTCTGTACAGTTACACAGTGAGTGACCATGACCCTGAATAAACAGTGACTCTGTACAGTTACACAGTGAGTGACCATCACCCTGAATAAACAGTGACTCTGTACAGTGCACAGTGAGTGATCCTTACCCTGATTAAACAGTGACTCTGTACAGTTTCACAGTGTGTGAACATGACCCTGAATAAACAGTGACTCTGTACAGTTACACAGTGAGTGATCCTTACCCTGAATAAACAGTGACTCTGTACAGTTACACAGTGAGTGATCCTCACCCTGAATAAACAGTGACTCTGTACAGTTACACAGTGAGTGACCCTCACCCTGAATAAACAGTGACTCTGTACAGTTACACAGTGAGTGACCCTTACCGTGAATAAACAGTGACTCTGTACAGTTACACAGTGAGTGATCCTTACCCTGAATAAACAGTGACTCTGTACAGTTACAGTGAGTGATCTTTACCCTGAATAAACAGTGACTCTGTACAGTTACACAGTGAGTGATCGTCACCCTGAATAAACAGTGACTCTGTACAGTTACACAGTGAGTGACCCTTACCCTGAATAAACAGTGACTCTGTACAGTTACACAGTGAGTGATCATTTCCCAGAATAAACAGTGACTCTGTACAGTTACACAGTGAGTCATCCTTACCCTGAATAAACAGTGACTCTGTACAGTTACACAGTGAGTGACCCTGACCCTGAATGAACAGTGACTCTGTACAGTGACACAGTGAGTGATCCTTACCCTGAATAAACAGTGACTCTGTACAGTTACACAGTGTGTGAACATGACCCTGAATAAACAGTGACTCATGTATAGTTACACAATGAGTGACCATGACCCTGAATAAACAGTGACTCTGTACAGTTACACAGTGAGTGATCCTCACCCTGAATAAACAGTGACTCTGTACAGTTACACAGTGAGTGAGCATCACCCTGAATAAACAGTGACTCTGTACAGTTACACAGTGAGTGATCCTCACCCTGAATAAACAGTGACTCATGTATAGTTACACAGTGAGTGATCCTCACCCTGAATAAACAGTGACTCTGTACAGTTACACAGTGAGTGACCCTTACCCTGAATAAACAGTGACTCTGTACAGTTACACAGTGAGTGATCCTCACCCTGAATAAACAGTGACTCTGTACAGTTACACAGTGAGTGACCATGACCCTGAATAAACAGTGACTCTGTACAGTTACACAGTGAGTGATCCTCACCCTGCATAAACAGTGACTCATGTATAGTTACACAGTGAGTGATCCTCACCCTGAATAAACAGTGACTCTGTACAGTTACACAGTGAGTGACCCTTACCCTGAATAAACAGTGACTCTGTACAGTTACACAGTGAGTGATCCTCACCCTGAATAAACAGTGACTCATGTTTAGTTACACAGTGAGTGATCCTCACCCTGAATAAACAGTGACTCTGTACAGTTACACAGTGAGTGATCCTCACCCTGAATAAACAGTGACTCTGTACAGTTACACACTGAGTGATCCTCACCCTGAATAAACAGTGGCTCTGTACAGTTACACACTGAGTGATCCTCACGCTGAATAAACAGTGACTCATGTATAGTTACACAGTGAGTGATCATTACCCTGAATAAACAGTGACTCTGTACAGTTACACAGTGAGTGATCCTCACCCTGAATAAACAGTGACTCTGTACAGTTACACATTGAGTGATCCTCACCCTGAATAAACAGTGACTCTGTACAGTTACACAGTGAGTGACCCTTACCCTGAATAAACAGTGACTCATGTATAGTTACACAGTGAGTGATCATTACCCTGAATAAACAGTGGCCCTGTATAGTTGCACAGTGAGTGATCCTCACCCTGAATAAACAGTGACTCTGTACAGTTACACAGTGAGTGTCCGTTACCCTGAATAAACAGTGACTCTGTACAGTTACACATTGAGTGACCATGACCCTGAATAAACAGTGACTCTGTACAGTTACACAGTGAGTGTCCGTTACCCTGAATAAACAGTGACTCTGTACAGTTACACAGTGAGTGATCCTTCCCCTGAATAAACAGTGACTCTGTACAGTTACACAGTGAGTGACCCTTACCCTGAATAAACAGTGACTCATGTATAGTTACACAGTGAGTGATCATTACCCTGAATAAACAGTGGCCCTGCATAGTTGCACAGTGAGTGATCCTCACCCTGAATAAACAGTGACTCTGTACAGTTACACATTGAGTGACCATGACCCTGAATAAACAGTGACTCTGTACAGTTACACAGTGAGTGTCCGTTACCCTGAATAAACAGTGACTCTGTACAGTTACACAGTGAGTGATCCTTCCCCTGAATAAACAGTGACTCTGTACAGTTACACAGTGAGTGACCCTGACCCTGAATAAACAGTGACTCATGTATAGTTACACATTGAGTGATCCTCTCCCTGAATAAACAGTGACTCATGTATAGTTACACAATGAGTGACCATGACCCTGAATAAACAGTGACTCTGTACAGTTACACAGTGAGTGATCCTCACCCTGAATAAACAGTGACTCTGTACAGTTACACAGTGAGTGACCATGACCCTGAATAAACAGTGACTCTGTACAGTTACACAGTGTGTGACCATCACCCTGAATAAACAGTGACTCTGTACAGTTACACAGTGAGTGATCCTTACCCTGAATAAACAGTGTCTCTGTACAGTTACACAGTGAGTGATCCTTACCCTGAATAAACAGTGACTCTGTACAGTTACACAGTGAGTGATCCTTACCCTGAATAAACAGTGTCTCTGTCCAGTTACACAGTGAGTGATCCTCACCCTGAATAAACAGTGACTCTGTACAGTTACACAGTGAGTGACCATGACCCTGAATAAACCGTGACTCTGTACAGTTACACAGTGAGTGACCATCACCCTGAGTAAACAGTGACTCTGTACAGTTACACAGTGAGTGATCCTTACCCTGAATAAACAGTGTCTCTGTACAGTTACACAGTGAGTGATCCTTACCCTGAATAAACAGTGACTCTGTACAGTTACACAGTGAGTGATCCTTACCCTGAATAAACAGTGTCTCTGTACTGTTACACAGTGAGTGACCATCACCCTGAATAAACAGTGACTCTGTACAGTTACACAGTGAGTGATCCTTACCCTGAATAAACAGTGACTCTGTACAGTTACACAGTGAGTGACCATGACCCTGAATAAACAGTGACTCTGTACAGTTACACAGTGAGTGATCCTCACCCTGAATAAACAGTGACTCATGTATAGTTACACAGTGAGTGATCCTCACCCTGAATAAACAGTGACTCTGTACAGTTACACAGTGAGTGACCCTTACCCTGAATAAACAGTGACTCTGTACAGTTACACAGTGAGTGATCCTCACCCTGAATAAACAGTGACTCATGTATAGTTACACAGTGAGTGATCCTCACCCTGAATAAACAGTGACTCATGTATAGTTACACAGTGAGTGACCATGACCCTGAATAAACAGTGACTCTGTACAGTTACACAGTGAGTGATCCTCACCCTGAATAAACAGTGACTCTGTACAGTTACACAGTGAGTGATCCTCACCCTGAATAAACAGTGTCTCTGGACAGTTACACAGTGAGTGATCCTCACCCTGAATAAACAGTGACTCTGTACAGTTACACAGTGAGTGATCCTTATCCTGAATAAACAGTGACTCTGTACAGTTACACATTGAGTGATCCTCACCCTGAATAAACAGTGACTCATGTATAGTTACACAGTGAGTGATCATTACCCTGAATAAACAGTGGCCCTGTATAGTTACACAGTGAGTGATCCTCACCCTGAATAAACAGTGACTCTGTACAGTTACACAGTGAGTGATCCTTCCCCTGAATAAACAGTGACTCTGTACAGTTACACAGTGAGTGACCCTGACCCTGAATAAACAGTGACTCATGTATAGTTACACATTGAGTGATCCTCTCCCTGAATAAACAGTGACTCATGTATAGTTACACAATGAGTGACCATGACCCTGAATAAACAGTGACTCTGTACAGTTACACAGTGAGTGATCCTCACCCTGAATAAACAGTGACTCTGTACAGTTACACAGTGAGTGACCATGACCCTGAATAAACAGTGACTCTGTACAGTTACACAGTGTGTGACCATCACCCTGAATAAACAGTGACTCTGTACAGTTACACAGTGAGTGATCCTTACCCTGAATAAACAGTGTCTCTGTACAGTTACACAGTGAGTGATCCTTACCCTGAATAAACAGTGACTCTGTACAGTTACACAGAGAGTGATCCTTACCCTGAATAAACAGTGTCTCTGTCCAGTTACACAGTGAGTGATCCTCACCCTGAATAAACAGTGACTCTGTACAGTTACACAGTGAGTGACCATGACCCTGAATAAACCGTGACTCTGTACAGTTACACAGTGAGTGACCATCACCGTGAGTAAACAGTGACTCTGTACAGTTACACAGTGAGTGATCCTTACCCTGAATAAACAGTGTCTCTGTACAGTTACACAGTGAGTGATCCTTACCCTGAATAAACAGTGAGTCTGTACAGTTACAGTGAGGGATCCTCACCCTGAATAAACAGTGACTCTGTACAGTTACACAGTGAGTGATCCTTACCCTGAATAAACAGTGACTCTGTACAGTTACACAGTGAGTGATCCTTACCCTGAATAAACAGTGAGTCTGTACAGTTACAGTGAGGGATCCTCACCCTGAATAAACAGTGACTCTGTACAGTTACACAGTGAGTGATCCTCACCCTGAATAAACAGTGACTCTGTACAGTTACACAGTGAGTGATGCTCACCCTGAATAAACAGCGACTCTGTACAGTTACACAGTGAGTGATGCTCACCCTGAATAAACAGTGTCTCTGGACAGTTACACAGTGAGTGATGCTCACCCTGAATAAACAGTGACTCTGTACAGTTACACAGCGAATGATCCTCACCCTGAATAAACAGTGACTCTGTACAGTTACACAGTGAGTGATCCTCACCCTGAATAAACAGTGACTCTGTACAGTTACACAGTGAGTGATCCTCACCCTGAATAAACAGTGTCTCTGGACAGTTACACAGTGAGTGATGCTCACCCTGAATAAACAGTGACTCTGTACAGTTACACATTGAGTGATCCTCACCCTGAATAAACAGTGTCTCTGGACAGTTACACAGTGAGTGATGCTCACCCTGAATAAACAGTGACTCTGTACAGTTAGACAGTGAGTGATCCTCACCCTGAATAAACAGTGACTCAGTACAGTTACACAGTGAGTGATCCTTACCCTGAATAAACAGTGACTCTGTACAGTTACACAGTGAGTGACCCTTACCCTGAATAAACAGTAACTCTGTACAGTTACACAGTGAGTGACCATCACCCTGAATACACAGTGACTCTGTACAGTTACACAGTGAGTGACCATCACCCTAAATAAACAGTGACTCTCTACAGTTACACAGTGAGTGACCATCACCCTGAATACAAAGTGACTCTGTACAGTTACACAGTGAGTGACCATCACCGTGAATAAACAGTGACTCTGTACAGTTACACAGTGAGTGATCCTTATCCTGAATAAACAGTGACTCTGTACAGTTACACAGTGAGTGATCCTCACCCTAAATAAACAGTGACTTTGTACAGTTACATAGTGAGTGATCCTTACCCTGTATAGTGACTCTGTACAGTTACACAGTGAGTGACCCTTACCCTGAATAAACAGTGACTCTGTACAGTTACACAGTGAGTGACCATCACCCTGAATAAACAGTGACTCTGTACAGTTACACAGTGAGTGATCACACCCTGAATAAACAGTGACTCTGTACAGTTACACAGTGAGTGATCCTTACCCTGAATAAACAGTGACTATGTACAGTTACAGTGAGTGATCCTTGCCCTGAATAATCAGTGACTCTGTACAGTTACACAGTGAGTGATCACACCCTGAATAAACAGTGACTCTGTGCAGTTACACAGTGAGTGACCCTGACCCTGAATAAACAGTGACTCTGTACTGTTACACAGTGAGTGATCCTTACCCTGAATGAACAGTGACTCTGTTCAGTGACACAGTGAGTGATCCTTACCCTGAATAAACAGTGACTCTGTACAGTTACACAGTGAGTGATCCTCACCCTGAATAAACAGTGACTCTGTACAGTTACACAGTGAGTGACCATGACCCTGAATAAACAGTGACTCTGTACAGTTACACAGTGAGTGACCATCACCCTGAATAAACAGTGACTCTGTACAGTGCACAGTGAGTGATCCTTACCCTGATTAAACAGTGACTCTGTACAGTTTCACAGTGTGTGAACATGACCCTGAATAAACAGTGACTCTGTACAGTTACACAGTGAGTGATCCTTACCCTGAATAAACAGTGACTCTGTACAGTTACACAGTGAGTGATCCTCACCCTGAATAAACAGTGACTCAGTACAGTTACACAGTGAGTGACCCTCACCCTGAATAAACAGTGACTCTGTACAGTTACACAGTGAGTGACCCTTACCGTGAATAAACAGTGACTCTGTACAGTTACACAGTGAGTGATCCTTACCCTGAATAAACAGTGACTCTGTACAGTTACAGTGAGTGATCTTTACCCTGAATAAACAGTGACTCTGTACAGTTACACAGTGAGTGATCGTCACCCTGAATAAACAGTGACTCTGTACAGTTACACAGTGAGTGACCCTTACCCTGAATAAACAGTGACTCTGTACAGTTACACAGTGAGTGATCATTTCCCAGAATAAACAGTGACTCTGTACAGTTACACAGTGAGTCATCCTTACCCTGAATAAACAGTGACTCTGTACAGTTACACAGTGAGTGACCCTGACCCTGAATGAACAGTGACTCTGTACAGTGACACAGTGAGTGATCCTTACCCTGAATAAACAGTGACTCTGTACAGTTACACAGTGTGTGAACATGACCCTGAATAAACAGTGACTCATGTATAGTTACACAATGAGTGACCATGACCCTGAATAAACAGTGACTCTGTACAGTTACACAGTGAGTGATCCTCACCCTGAATAAACAGTGACTCTGTACAGTTACACAGTGAGTGAGCATCACCCTGAATAAACAGTGACTCTGTACAGTTACACAGTGAGTGATCCTCACCCTGAATAAACAGCGACTCATGTATAGTTACACAGTGAGTGATCCTCACCCTGAATAAACAGTGACTCTGTACAGTTACACAGTGAGTGACCCTTACCCTGAATAAACAGTGACTCTGTACAGTTACACAGTGAGTGATCCTCACCCTGAATAAACAGTGACTCTGTACAGTTACACAGTGAGTGACCATGACCCTGAATAAACAGTGACTCTGTACAGTTACACAGTGAGTGATCCTCACCCTGAATAAACAGTGACTCATGTTTAGTTACACAGTGAGTGATCCTCACCCTGAATAAACAGTGACTCTGTACAGTTACACAGTGAGTGATCCTCACCCTGAATAAACAGTGACTCTGTACAGTTACACACTGAGTGATCCTCACCCTGAATAAACAGTGGCTCTGTACAGTTACACACTGAGTGATCCTCACGCTGAATAAACAGTGACTCATGTATAGTTACACAGTGAGTGATCATTACCCTGAATAAACAGTGACTCTGTACAGTTACACAGTGAGTGATCCTCACCCTGAATAAACAGTGACTCTGTACAGTTACACATTGAGTGATCCTCACCCTGAATAAACAGTGACTCTGTACAGTTACACAGTGAGTGACCCTTACCCTGAATAAACAGTGACTCATGTATAGTTACACAGTGAGTGATCATTACCCTGAATAAACAGTGACTCTGTACAGTTACACATTGAGTGATCCTCACCCTGAATAAACAGTGACTCTGTACAGTTACACAGTGAGTGATCCTCACCCTGAATAAACAGTGGCCCTGTATAGTTGCACAGTGAGTGATCCTCACCCTGAATAAACAGTGACTCTGTACAGTTACACAGTGAGTGTCCGTTACCCTGAATAAACAGTGACTCTGTACAGTTACACATTGAGTGACCATGACCCTGAATAAACAGTGACTCTGTACAGTTACACAGTGAGTGTCCGTTACCCTGAATAAACAGTGACTCTGTACAGTTACACAGTGAGTGATCCTTCCCCTGAATAAACAGTGACTCTGTACAGTTACACAGTGAGTGACCCTTACCCTGAATAAACAGTGACTCATGTATAGTTACACAGTGAGTGATCATTACCCTGAATAAACAGTGGCCCTGCATAGTTGCACAGTGAGTGATCCTCACCCTGAATAAACAGTGACTCTGTACAGTTACACATTGAGTGACCATGACCCTGAATAAACAGTGACTCTGTACAGTTACACAGTGAGTGTCCGTTACCCTGAATAAACAGTGACTCTGTACAGTTACACAGTGAGTGATCCTTCCCCTGAATAAACAGTGACTCTGTACAGTTACACAGTGAGTGACCCTGACCCTGAATAAACAGTGACTCATGTATAGTTACACATTGAGTGATCCTCTCCCTGAATAAACAGTGACTCATGTATAGTTACACAATGAGTGACCATGACCCTGAATAAACAGTGACTCTGTACAGTTACACAGTGAGTGATCCTCACCCTGAATAAACAGTGACTCTGTACAGTTACACAGTGAGTGACCATGACCCTGAATAAACAGTGACTCTGTACAGTTACACAGTGTGTGACCATCACCCTGAATAAACAGTGACTCTGTACAGTTACACAGTGAGTGATCCTTACCCTGAATAAACAGTGTCTCTGTACAGTTACACAGTGAGTGATCCTTACCCTGAATAAACAGTGACTCTGTACAGTTACACAGTGAGTGATCCTTACCCTGAATAAACAGTGTCTCTGTCCAGTTACACAGTGAGTGATCCTCACCCTGAATAAACAGTGACTCTGTACAGTTACACAGTGAGTGACCATGACCCTGAATAAACCGTGACTCTGTACAGTTACACAGTGAGTGACCATCACCCTGAGTAAACAGTGACTCTGTACAGTTACACAGTGAGTGATCCTTACCCTGAATAAACAGTGTCTCTGTACAGTTACACAGTGAGTGATCCTTACCCTGAATAAACAGTGACTCTGTACAGTTACACAGTGAGTGATCCTTACCCTGAATAAACAGTGTCTCTGTACTGTTACACAGTGAGTGACCATCACCCTGAATAAACAGTGACTCTGTACAGTTACACAGTGAGTGATCCTTACCCTGAATAAACAGTGACTCTGTACAGTTACACAGTGAGTGACCATGACCCTGAATAAACAGTGACTCTGTACAGTTACACAGTGAGTGATCCTCACCCTGAATAAACAGTGACTCATGTATAGTTACACAGTGAGTGATCCTCACCCTGAATAAACAGTGACTCTGTACAGTTACACAGTGAGTGACCCTTACCCTGAATAAACAGTGACTCTGTACAGTTACACAGTGAGTGATCCTCACCCTGAATAAACAGTGACTCATGTATAGTTACACAGTGAGTGATCCTCACCCTGAATAAACAGTGACTCATGTATAGTTACACAGTGAGTGACCATGACCCTGAATAAACAGTGACTCTGTACAGTTACACAGTGAGTGATCCTCACCCTGAATAAACAGTGACTCTGTACAGTTACACAGTGAGTGATCCTCACCCTGAATAAACAGTGTCTCTGGACAGTTACACAGTGAGTGATCCTCACCCTGAATAAACAGTGACTCTGTACAGTTACACAGTGAGTGATCCTTATCCTGAATAAACAGTGACTCTGTACAGTTACACATTGAGTGATCCTCACCCTGAATAAACAGTGACTCATGTATAGTTACACAGTGAGTGATCATTACCCTGAATAAACAGTGGCCCTGTATAGTTACACAGTGAGTGATCCTCACCCTGAATAAACAGTGACTCTGTACAGTTACACAGTGAGTGATCCTTCCCCTGAATAAACAGTGACTCTGTACAGTTACACAGTGAGTGACCCTGACCCTGAATAAACAGTGACTCATGTATAGTTACACATTGAGTGATCCTCTCCCTGAATAAACAGTGACTCATGTATAGTTACACAATGAGTGACCATGACCCTGAATAAACAGTGACTCTGTACAGTTACACAGTGAGTGATCCTCACCCTGAATAAACAGTGACTCTGTACAGTTACACAGTGAGTGACCATGACCCTGAATAAACAGTGACTCTGTACAGTTACACAGTGTGTGACCATCACCCTGAATAAACAGTGACTCTGTACAGTTACACAGTGAGTGATCCTTACCCTGAATAAACAGTGTCTCTGTACAGTTACACAGTGAGTGATCCTTACCCTGAATAAACAGTGACTCTGTACAGTTACACAGAGAGTGATCCTTACCCTGAATAAACAGTGTCTCTGTCCAGTTACACAGTGAGTGATCCTCACCCTGAATAAACAGTGACTCTGTACAGTTACACAGTGAGTGACCATGACCCTGAATAAACCGTGACTCTGTACAGTTACACAGTGAGTGACCATCACCCTGAGTAAACAGTGACTCTGTACAGTTACACAGTGAGTGATCCTTACCCTGAATAAACAGTGTCTCTGTACAGTTACACAGTGAGTGATCCTTACCCTGAATAAACAGTGACTCTGTACAGTTACACAGTGAGTGATCCTTACCCTGAATAAACAGTGTCTCTGTACTGTTACACAGTGAGTGACCATCACCCTGAATAAACAGTGACTCTGTACAGTTACACAGTGAGTGATCCTTACCCTGAATAAACAGTGACTCTGTACAGTTACACAGTGAGTGACCATGACCCTGAATAAACAGTGACTCTGTACAGTTACACAGTGAGTGATCCTCACCCTGAATAAACAGTGACTCATGTATAGTTACACAGTGAGTGATCCTCACCCTGAATAAACAGTGACTCTGTACAGTTACACAGTGAGTGACCCTTACCCTGAATAAACAGTGACTCTGTACAGTTACACAGTGAGTGATCCTCACCCTGAATAAACAGTGACTCATGTATAGTTACACAGTGAGTGATCCTCACCCTGAATAAACAGTGACTCATGTATAGTTACACAGTGAGTGACCATGACCCTGAATAAACAGTGACTCTGTACAGTTACACAGTGAGTGATCCTCACCCTGAATAAACAGTGACTCTGTACAGTTACACAGTGAGTGATCCTCACCCTGAATAAACAGTGTCTCTGGACAGTTACACAGTGAGTGATCCTCACCCTGAATAAACAGTGACTCTGTACAGTTACACAGTGAGTGATCCTTATCCTGAATAAACAGTGACTCTGTACAGTTACACATTGAGTGATCCTCACCCTGAATAAACAGTGACTCATGTATAGTTACACAGTGAGTGATCATTACCCTGAATAAACAGTGGCCCTGTATAGTTACACAGTGAGTGATCCTCACCCTGAATAAACAGTGACTCTGTACAGTTACACAGTGAGTGTCTGTTACCCTGAATAAACAGTGACTCTGTACAGTTACACAGTGAGTGATCCTCACCCTGAATAAACAGTCACTCTGTACAGTTACACAGTGAGTAACCCTTACCCTGAATAAACAGTTACTCTGTACAGTTACACATTGAGTGATCCTCACCCTGAATAAACAGTGACTCATGTATAGTTACACAGTGAGTGATCATTACCCTGAATAAACAGTGGCCCTGTATAGTTGCACAGTGAGTGATCCTCACCCTGAATAAACAGTGACTCTGTACAGTTACACAGTGAGTGTCCGTTACCCTGAATAAACAGTGACTCTGTACAGTTACACATTGAGTGATCCTCACCCTGAATAAACAGTGACTCATGTATAGTTACACAGTGAGAGATCATTACCCTGAATAAACAGTGGCCCTGTATAGTTACACAGTGAGTGTCCGTTGCCCTGCCTCCGGTGCTTATTTGAGTCATAGTCTAATCATTTTCCTGGACTTTCGTGGCAGGAGTTTGACCCTGAAGAGTTTTATCATTTACTGGAAGTAGCAGAGGGACATGCAAAGATTGGGCAAGGAATCAAGACAGATATACCACGATACATCATCAGTCAGCTGGGCTTGACCAAGGACCCACTCCAGGGTAATATTGTGTTTTCCGATTTTCTCTCTGGGATGTCTATTTGATTATTTTCTACGACATGATTAATTCCTTTGTACATTTTTTCTCCACCGAGTTGGAGTGTTTTTGATTTCACAGTTATTACGTGTACTCAGTTTACTTCTATTTCCTACTTTATCCAGACATTTTTCAATTGGACGGTTTAAGCTCAATTTCCCCGCAGTCATCTGATTTTCAGGATGTGAGTAAGCATAATTATTCTTTTTCTTTTGTGATGTCAGTGTGTTTGATGATGGGAAGTAGCAATATTGATCTGGTAAAGGGGGCAATATAATGCATGAGAGGGTTAATGGTACATGGCAAGTAGTCAGAATGTTGTATGTTTGAATAACAGGCCAGAACACACAGTCGAGGCCAATAGCCCAGGGAGTACTGAGGGAGAGCCGCACTGTCAGAGGCACAGTACTGAGGGAGTGCTGCACTGTCAGAGGGTCAGAACTGAGGGAGTGCTGCACTGTCAGAGGGTCAGTACTGAGGGAGTGCTGCACTGTCAGAGGGACAGTACTGAGGGAGTGCTGCACTGTCAGAGGGTCAGAACTGAGGGAGTGCTGCACTGTCAGAGGGTCAGTGCTGAGGGAGTGCTGCACTATCAGAGGGTCAGTACTGAGGGAGTGCTGCACTGTCAGAGGGACAGTACTGAGGGAGTGCTGCACTGTCAGAGGGTCAGAACTGAGGGAGTGCTGCACTGTCAGAGGGGCAGTACTGAGTGAATGCTGCACTGTCAGAGGGTCAGTACTAAGGGAGTGCTGCACTGTCAGAGGGTCAGTACTGAGGGAGTGCTGCATTTTCAGAGGGTCAGTACTGAGGGAGCACTGCACTGTCAGAGGGTCAGTACTGAGGGAGTGCTGCACTGTCAGAGGGTCAGTACTGAGGGAATGCTGCACTGTCAGAGGGTCAGTACTGAGGAAGTGCTGCACTGTCAGAGGGTCAGTACTGAGGGAGTGCTGCACTGTCAGAGGGACAGTACTGAGGGAGTGCTGCACTGTCAGAGGGTCAGAACTGAGGGAGTGCTGCACAGTCAGAGGGTCAGTACTGAGGGAGCGCCGCACTGTCAAAGAGTCAGTACTGAAGAAATGATGCTCTGTCGGAGGGTCAGTGCTGAAGGAGTGCTACATTGTCAGTGGGTCAGTACTGAAGGAGTGCTGCACAGTCAGAGGATCAATACTGAGGGAGTGCTGCAGTGTCAGAGGATCAGTACTGAAGTCAATGCTCCACTGTCAGGGTATCAGTCCTAAACGTCAGCACTGTCAGTGGGGCAGTACTGAGAGAGCGTGGCACACTCAGAATGACAGTACTGAGGCAGCACTAAAGCGTCAGAGCATCAGTAATGGGAGAGCTCCGCACTGTCAGAGAGTACCGAGGAAGTGTCGCCTGTCAGACAGTCAGTACTGAGGGAACATTGCACTAACAGAGGGTCAGTCCTGAGGAAGGGTTGCACTGTAAAAGGATCAGTACTGAGGGAATGATGCACTGTCAGAGGGTCAGTACCGAGGGAGTGCTGCACTGTCAGAGGGTCAGTACGGAGGGAGTGCTACACTGTCAGAGGGTCAGTACCGAGGGAATGCTGCACTGTCAGAGGGTCAGTACGGAGGGAGTGCTACACTGTCAGAGGGTCAGTACTGAGGGAGCGCCGTACTGTCCGACAGTCAGTACTGGGAGCGTTGCACTGTAAGAGGGTCAGTACTGAGGGAGTGCTGCACTGTAAGAGGGTCAGTACCGAGGGCATGATGCACTGCAAGAGGGTCAGTACTGAGGGAGTGCCGCACTGTCGG
Organism: Scyliorhinus torazame; assembly: GCF_047496885.1. Classification (NCBI taxonomy): domain Eukaryota; kingdom Metazoa; phylum Chordata; class Chondrichthyes; order Carcharhiniformes; family Scyliorhinidae; genus Scyliorhinus; species Scyliorhinus torazame. The sequence continues at coordinate 27,439,404 of NC_092724.1, forward strand.
AGGATCAGTACTGAGGGAGTGCTGCGCTGTCTGAGGGTCAGTACTGAGGGAGCGACGCACTGTCGGAGGGTCAGTATTGAACGAGTGCGGCACTGTCAAAGGATCAGTACTGAGGGAGTGCTGCACTGTCAGACGATCAGTACTGAGGGAGAGCTGCACTGTCAGAGGGTCAGTACTGAGGGAGTGCTGCGCTGTCGGAGGGTCAGTACTGAGGGAGTGCTGCACTGTCAGACGGTCAGTACTGAGGGAGTGCTGCACTGTCAGAGGGTCAGAACTGAGGGAGTGCTGCACTGTCAGAGGGTCAGTACTGAGTGAATGCTGCACTGTCAGAGGGTCAGTACTAAGGGAGTGCTGCACTGTCAGAGGGTCAGTACTGAGGGAGTGCTACACTGTCAGAGGGTCAGTACTGAGGGAGTGCTGCACTGTCAGAGGGTTAGACTTAGGGATTGCTGCACTGTTAGAGAGTCAGTACTGAGGGAGCGCTGCACTGTCAGAGGGTCAGTTCTGAGGGAGCGCTGCACTGTCAGAGGGTCAGTACTGAGGGAGTGCTGCACTGTCAGAGGGTCAGTACTGAGGGAGTGCTGCACTGTCAGAGGGTCAGTACTGAGGGAGCGCTGCACTGTCAGAGGGTCAGTTCTGAGGGAGCGCTGCACTGTCAGAGGGTCAGTACTGAGGGAGTGCTGCACTGTCAGAGGGTCAGTACTGAGGGAGTGCTGCACTGTCAGAGGGTCAGTTCTGAGGGAGCGCTGCACTGTCAGAGGGTCAGTATTGAGGGAGTGCTGCACTGTCAGAGGGTCAGTACTGAGGGAGTGCTGCACTGTCAGAGGGTCAGTACTGAGGGAGTGCTGTACTGTCAGAGGGTCAGTACTGAGGGAGTGCTGCACTGTCAGAGGGTCAGTACTGAGGGAGTGCTGCACTGTCAGAGGGTCAGTACTGAGGGAGTGCTGCACTGTCAGAGGGTCAGTACTGAGGGAGTGCTGCACATTCAGGGTTAGAGGAAATGCTGCTCGATCCCATCTTTCTTGCGAGACTTTTTTCTATCTGCCTTCTAAGGTAGTTGGAAGTGATCATTTGGCACCAATGTTGCCAGAATGAGTGGGTTCCCACATTCTCCTGGCTAATATTCACATCATATGGGTGCTTGCTGTGTATAATGTGGCAACTTCATGTCCTACTACAGCGACATCCCTTCAAAAACACTTAATTGCTTTGGGATGTCTCGAAACGAAGGAAGACAACAGAACAGGACGAGGGCTAACGGATCAGAGTGAGGGGGGGCAACAGAACACACCGAGGGTCAACAGGACAGCGTGAGGGGCAACAACAAGATAAGGGGGGTAACAGCACAGGGTGGCAGATAAACAGGCCTGGGTGAGGGGGTAACAGAATTGGGTGATTGAGTAACACAGGACAGGAACAGCAGACCAGCAACGGGGCAACATCAGAGCGAGAGGGGCATCTGAGCTGGGTGAGGGGGGCCGGGGAACAGATTAAGGAGGCAGCGGAATAAGGCAAGGGACCCTGGCGATCAGTGGGTTTGACGTTGCTTTCTGAAGGTTTTCATGACTCCAATTCCACATTTTTTGCTGAATCTTTGATAAAGGGAGAATGATCATTTTTAATTCCAAAAATGTTCTTTCAGCAGAACCGAGCAGCTTCCATTCCAACACAGAGAAAACCCAATGAGAACGATTTTGAGACCATTAAGCTGATCAGTAATGGAGCATATGGGTAGGTCAAAAACTCCTTCCCGTCAAATCCTTTCCCTTGAGAAGTTGCAGCGAGTTGGAGTGAATGAGTGTTTAATCAGACATTTGTGCCCCCTATAGAGCAGTGTATCTTGTCCGACACACAGAAACAAGACAGCGATTTGCCATGAAGAAGGTCAACAAACACAACCTGATCCTGAGAAATCAAATCCAACAGGTGTTTGTCGAGCGTGACATCTTAACGTTTGCCGAGAACCCGTTTGTTGTCAGCATGTATTGCTCCTTCGAAGCCAGGCGCCACCTCTGCATGGTGATGGAGTATGTGGAAGGTAGGGCTGGAGAGTCACAAGTAGTAAAGGTTATTTCCCAAAATTGTGATCTTATATCTATGACCATAACTTGGGCCTGTGACGCCAGGGGGAAAATGAACCATCATTAAAGGTTTGTCTAGTCACAGACGTTAAATCTATTGGAGTTATTGGATTCATATGGGTTATACAGCAGGGAACTAATGTACTGACCTGGAACCCGTGCTACTGATTTTAATTAACTCAGCTCCACTGAATCTATTCAATACATGGAAATTGATGCATTTAACACAGTCACAAGTTCACACCAGCCTGCTTGACCAAGGCCACCGTGCCAAGGAATGACAGCAGAGGCAAGTATAGACCAACACGTCACCATTAAAAACCACTTCTTCATCACAGATTCCACATCCTGCCGACCCGTCTCCAACCTACCACACCGACACTGGTCACTCCTCAACCATTTCCACACTGGACAAGGCCTTTGTGCAGCAAATCGGGAAAAGTGAGGCCTTGCAGGGAATCCGGACTGTAACTGTGGTGCACCCCAATCAATGACTCATCATTGAAGACTGCCCCCTGACAAAATCCAGTGGAGGGCTCAGAGAGCTCCATTTAGCCACTGCGGAAGCTATTACCTGGCTTGGTGATTACTGCACACACTGAAAAAAGAACAAGTTTAATACATTAAATAACTGACTGTGAAATGGTGTGGTGCAAGTGGACACTACAAGGTGGAGTAAATGGGGGACTCTGTTGCCAGCTTTGACAAAGAGTCATCCAGTTCCCATACTGGCCTCCCCGAACAGGCGCAGAACTAAGGGCTTTTTCACAGTAACTTCTTTGAAGCCTACTTGTGACAATAAGTGATTGTTATTATTATAGGCTGTTAACAGAAATGTCATATTAATAATCTTTATTAATCACAAGTAGGCTTACATTAACACTGCAATGAAGTTATTGTGAAAAGCCCCCAGTCGCCACCTTCTGGCACATGTTCAGGTACACAGAGGGAGAATTCAAAATGTCCAATTAACCCAACAGGATGTCTTTTGGGACTTGTGGGAGGAAACCGGAGCACCCGCGGGAAAGCAATGCAGACACGGGGAGAACGTGCAGATTCTGCACAGTCACCCAAGCCGGGAATCGAACCTGGGACCCTGGCGCTGTGAAGCAACAGTGCTAACCACTGCTACCGTTAGTTCTTTCCCCTCTCCACAGATGCTGTCAGACCTGCTGAGACTGTCCAGCATTTTTGTTTCAGATTCCAGCATCCGCAGTAATTTGCTTTTATGTGTTGCCAGGTAGCTGGGGAATGGTGACTAACTAGGCAATGCGGGCGGGTTATGTGGGGTAGCCCAGGAATGTCAGTGCGGCTTAATTGCATTCACCGTGCTACAGGGTAATGCTGTGGGGACCCGGCTTCAAATCCCACCATGGCAGATGGTGAAATTTGAATTCAATAAGAATCTGGAATTAAAAGTCCAGTGATGGCCATGGAACCATTGTCAATTGTGAAAAGCCATCTGGTTCACTAATGTGGTTGTCAATTAACTGCCCTCTGAAATGACCCAGCAAACCACTCAATTCAAGGGCAATTAGGGTTCGACAGTAAGCGCTGGTCCAGCCAGCGAGGCCCACACCTGAACGAATAAAAAAAAATTGCATTTCAGTGCTGTTTTAATTATTTCCAGGTAGAGGCCATTCATTGGGACTTTACTTGAGGACATTTAAGGAGATGCTTATTGAAACTAGGAGTGGTTGAGTTGGGAGGCGGAAATTTATGATCGATCACTGTAAATAAATATAAGCCTGAGTAAAGATTGCCTCCAGTACCATCCTTCACCAACTGGCTTTATGGACTGTGACACACCTGGTTTGAAGTATCTGAGGAATGGCAGTATAGTGTAACCAGGAAACAGCTATGTCTAATGGCTGGAGAACGTTGGAGTGGTGTAACTTGGATATTACATGAATAGGATGGGAATAGAGGGATACGGACCCCGGAAGTGTAGAAGATTTTAGTTTAGACGGGCAGCATGTCGGCGCAGGCTTGGAGGGCCGAAGGGCCTGTCCCTGTGCTGTACTTTGCTTTGTTCTTTGTTCTCAGGCTGAGGTAAGAGATTGAGAGATATGGGGCTGGATTCTCCGATTCGCGGCCTGCAAAATAGTCCTTGATGTGTTGGGTGCTCTGGATCCGTGGAACACATACAGGCCACCAACACTTAATATAGTGCAACACTACTTTCACTGTGGGTTAACACGATGTTAGATTAAACTAAAGACCTATGCCTGTCCGAACCAGTCTATGCACTCAGCACATGGTGAAGATCTGTGCTGTAAGCTGTAAGCTCTGTCCTTGCAGGAGGCTGCATCCCGAATGAGCGGGAAAACTGATGCCCTCTGTCTTTATAGTGAGTGTGCTCTAACTGGTGATTGGCTGCGATGTTGTGTGTGTTGATTGGTCTTGCTGTGTATCCATCAGTGTGTGCACCATGATATACTGGTGTATATTATGACAATCCCCCCATTTCGGCCGGCTCATGTGCCCTGGACCAGGCCCACACAGTGCCCTCAGCCCCGAATAATGCCCCCCTGCCCGCGGATCATCCCTCCCCCGACTGTGGCGGTTTTGGAGTGAGTCCGCAGCCGCCACGCCGAATTCCCGACGGGTGAGTTCACACGATGCCGAAGGGACCTCGGCCGGTCTGGGGCGGAGCATCGGGGGGGGGGGGGGTGCCCAGGCAATGTCCTGAGGCCGTCGATACATGGCGCGGCGTGCTCACAGAGTACACCGCATTGGAGGGGGCGGAGCATCGCGAAAGCGGCTCCGCCCCTGATTTGGTCGGGAACTTTGATTCTCCGGCCGTTCGCCGAACGAGATTTCGGCGTTGGCGACCCGAGAATCCAACCCATGAGATTCAAATTCACTGCATTTAACAGACTTGACTGTAGCGACTGACATAACATTTTCGCCGTTCCCACCATCACCATTGTAACCTCAGCGAAAACACATTAGAACTTTGTAAAAGGCAAAACGCTGAGTTATGGCACGTTGGTATAGTGATGAGCACTGCTGCCTCACAGTGCCCGGAACCCTGGTTCAATTCCAGCCTCGGGTGACTGTCTGTGTGGAGTTTGTACATTCTCCCCACATCTGCGTGGGTTTCCTCCGAGTGCTCCGGTTTCCTCCCACAGTCCAAAGATGTGCAGGCTGGGCGGATTGGCCATGCTAAATTACCCCTTAGTGTCCAAAAGGTTAGGTTAGGTCGGTTTACGGGGTTAGGTTGGAGGAGTGGGCTCTCGCAGGTTGCTCTTTCGAAGGGCCGGTGCAGACTCGATGGGCCGAATGGGATATGCAAGGTACCAGCACTGGGTTTGACTGCCTCTGCTCTGTGTCAATTAGGTGGAGACTGTGCCAATCTCCTGAAGAATATTGGTCCCCTGCCTGTTGACATGACCAGAATGTACTTTGCAGAAACAGTTCTGGCCCTGGAATATCTCCACAACTATGGCATTGTGCATCGGGACCTGAAACCAGACAAGTAAGGAATGTTTTGCAAGCTACACAAAGCATCTATTATAGACAAGCATTGTCTCCACGTCCCACCCGCTCCAGTTAGGGATGTTATTTATATCCACTTCCAGATTTGATATGCATTTGGCAGAGATCTTGAGGGAGGAGAAGCTTCAACATTGTCCAGGGGTCTTAATATGTGTATTGCAGCTGTAAATAAATGGTTTTAACAAACTACAGTTTGAACAGTTTAATTTGGGAGCATAGTGAAGCCTCGAAGCCCCTGTCTCCCCCCTACACCAGCTGCCTCCGTCACACCGACCCCTCCCCACAGCATATATCTCTTTTCTGCATTGACTATCCCCTCTCCATATTAAATCCCTCCATATCTACCCCCTTCTTCACACCAACACCCCTCCATTCATACTAAATCCCCCACCTCTCACAGTGTACCCCTCCTTCATACTGACCGCTACCTAGCACACTGATTTCCCCAGAACTGATAATGTTCATCCTGCACTACCCCTTCCACCAATCCATACATGGGGTTAGAGTTAGACATCCTGCCAGCTGGAGTTTTTAGTGTACTGAAGAGATGTTGTGAAGGGTTGAATGGTCAGTTAGTGATGACCATTTGCTCTGCTTTCAGCCTGTTGATCACCTCGATGGGTCACATTAAACTGACCGACTTTGGGCTGTCAAGGGTCGGACTGATGAACATGACTACCAACCTGTATGAGGATCACATTGAGAAGGACACTCGGGAGTTCATTGATAAACAGGTAAGTGGGAGTGGGAGGGGGTTGAGAGGGTGTTGCAAACTGCTGGGGTTGGAAACACAAGGGGGTCAGTGAGTGCAAGTGGTTGGCATGTGGGATCTTTAGATGGTGGTGGGGTTGGTGAGAGGAGACGTTGGAGGGCAGGAGGCAGATGCCAGGGAGCACTGAATAGGATTGGATTAAAGGGTAGAATGTCTGGCTACTAGGGGTCATTGGTGGGTTGAGGGTCAAAGGCGGGGGTGGGATGAAGATTTGAATAGTCAAAGGACAGGGGAACTTTTGCCACTCTATTTTGAGATCAGGTGAGTGTGGTTGGATGGGCAGGTTAGGTAGTTTGGCCATGGAAAATTGGCCCTTCGTGTCCAAAGATGTGGGGTTATGGAGATGGGGCGGGAGATTGGGCCTAGGTAGGGTGCTCTTTCAGAGGGTCGGTGCAGACTCGATGGGCCGAATGGCCTCCTTCTACACTGTAGGGATCGTGTGGCTACGTTTGACGATACCTCTTTGTGTTTTTTCACAGGTTTGTGGGACTCCCGAATACATTGCTCCAGAAGTGATCCTCCGACAGGGATATGGCAAACCTGTGGACTGGTGGGCCATGGGAGTCATTCTGTTTGAATTCCTGGTCGGTTGTGCTCCATTCTTTGGGGAGACGCCAGAAGAGCTTTTTGGACAAGTGGTTAGTGGTAGGTTGCATAGGCGAATGAGTACGGAATTTCCAGAATGCAATGGAGAAGGGACCCCCCCCCTTCCCTTCCGCCCCCCCCGCCCCCTGCACCCGCAATGCTTGCTGGGAGTGAGATTGGGATGAGAAATTATAAATTATTTTAAAATTGTAAAAAAAATACTAAGATGAACTGAGACTTAGCAGTGGGAGGGAGGGGAGGGGGGGTGGGGCGGAGCTGGGGCGAGGGGGTGGGGGTAATGGTGGAGTGGACAGTGGGGTGGTGTCCGGGGGAAGCGGAGGAGAGAGGGGAGCTGGTGGGCTGAGGTGAGTCAATGTTTGATTTCAATTCGTTCACGGGATTGTGAGCGCCAGGAGCTAGGCCAGAACGTATTGGCCACCCTTAATTTACCCTGAGAAGGCGCTTGTGAGCTGCGATCCTGTCACAAGTTCTGGCCAGAAGATCCGAGAAAAGGTTTGGAGCGGTCACAGTGACTGCTGGGTGAGGAGGTGGCCTGGTCAAAAGGCCTGCCTTGTCGCAGTTTGAGTTTGCCTGTGTCCCTCCAGCTATTACCCCTACAACCCTCTTACCCGCACACTCCCTGTGCTCCATCCATGTCACCACAGGCCATCCACCCCCGAGGCCTTTCATGCCCCCAAGCCAATCTATTCGTGGATTTCTGGGTCCTCAGCCAAGTCTTATTCTGTAAACTTGGCTGAGAGGCCAGATATCTATTACAGTACGAAAGCTTTTTTTTTTTTAAATTTAGAGTCTCCAATTTATTTTTTTCCAATGAAGGGGCAATTTATTGTGGCAGATCCACCTACCCTGCACATCTTTTTGAGTTCTGGGGGTGTGACCCAGGCAGGCAGTGGTGTCCAATGTGAGGTGATTGGGTTCTGAGTGATATGATCTGGGCAGGAGGCATAACCGCGACAGTAGAAATGAAATCCGGTTTTTGGTGTGTTGCAGATGAAATCATCTGGCCAGAGGGAGAGGACATTCTCCCCACCGAAGCCCAGGATCTCATCAGCAGGTTGTTGAGGCAGAATCCTCGTGATCGCCTGGGGACAGGTAAGAGCTCGCCGTCCCATGTTTAAGAGCAACTTAAAGGGTTTGTCAGTTTCTAAAGATACTTGGAGCTTGTGACAAGACGCTGAGGTACTCTAACTCTTGATGGACCCTTGTCTGTCCCTCAACCCCTCCCCGTGACCCTTGAGTCACCTTTCCCTGTCCTTTGACCATGACACAAATGTTGCCGATTTGTCCAAATATAAATTAATATTCCTCCTCTGCCTGGTTCCCCCATTAAATACCAACTAATCACAGGGTAACAGAATCTTTCCCATGCAGAAGGAGGCCATTCGACCCAATGGGCCTGCACTGGTTCTTTGAAAGAGCACTTTACCAGGTCCACAGCCCTGCGTGATCCCTTTTGGTAATCAGAGATTGCCGATCCACTCCCTGCGAACTAGATTTCTATGTGGAAGGGGCTTGGGGGCTGCATGCCTTCCACTGATGTACGGTTCACTCCTCTCTCCTGAGGTGCGGTGTCCATAACTAAATTGAGTTACCCCAGGTGAGTTCTGGGCAGAGCTTTGTACATAACTTCTGACCCTTTGTAAAACACACCACGTGAATTAAACACCAACATTTTATCATTATTTTTGTTATTAGGTTGGGACTGGGTGGAGGTTGAGACTGGGTTAGGGTTGGGACTGGGTGGGGGTTGGGACTGGGTGTGGGTTGGGACTGGGTGGGGGATGGGACTGGGTGGGGGATGGGACTGGGTGGGGGTTGGGACTGGGTTAGAGTTGGGACTGGGTGGGGTTTGGGACTGGGTGGGGGCTGGGACAGGGTGGGGGCTGGTACTGGGTGGGGGTTGGGACTGGATGGGGGTTGGCATTGGGTGGGGGTTGGGACTGGGTGGGGGTTGGGACTGGGTGGAGGTTGGGACTGGGTGGGGGATGGGGCTGGGTGGGGGTTGGGACTGGGTTAGGGTTGGGACTGGGTGGGGTTTGGGACTGGGTGGGGGCTGGGACTGGGTGGGGGTTGGGACTGGGTGGGGGTTGGGACTGGGTGGAGGTTGGGACTGGGTGGGGGTTGGGACTGGGTGGGGGTTGGGACTGGGTGGGGGTTGGTTTGGGGCGAGGGTTGGGACTGGGTTAGGGTTGGGACTGGGTGGGGGTTGGGACTGGGTGTGGGTTGGGACTGGGTGGTGGTTGGGACTGGGTGGTGGTTGGGACTGGGTGGGGGTTGGGACTGGGTGGGGGTTGGGACTGGGTGGGGGCTGGTACTGGGTGGGGGTTGGGACTGGATGGGGTTGGCATTGGGTGGGGGTTGGGACTGGGTGGAGGTTGGGACTGGGTGGGGGTTGGGACTGTGTGGGGGTTGGGACTGGGTGGGGGTTGGGTTGGGGTGGGAGTTGGGACTGGGTTAGGGTTGGGACTGGGTGGGGGTTGGGACTGGGTGGTGGTTGGGACTGGGTGGGGGTTGGGACTGGGTGGGGGTTGGGACTGGGTGGGGGATGGGACTGGGTGGGGGTTGGGACTGGGTGGGGGCTGGGACTGGGTTGGGGTGGAGGGAGTTGGGACTGGGTGTAGGATGGGACTGGATGTAGGATGGGACTGGGTGGGGGTTGGGACTGGGTGGGGGTTGGGACTGGGTTAGGGTCGGAACTGGGTGGGGGTCGGGACTGGGTGTGTTTGGGACTGGGTGGGGGTTAGGACTGGGTGGGGGTTGGGACAGGGTGGGGATTGGGCCTGGAATGGGGTTGGGACTGGGTGGGGGATGGGACTGGGTGGGGGTTGGGACTGGGTGGGGGTTGGGACTGGGTTAGCATTGGGACTGGATGGGGGTTGGGACTGGGTGGAGGATGGGACTGGGTGGGGGTTGGGATTTGGTGGGGGTTTGGGTGGAGGGAGTTGGGACTGGGTGGGGGTTGGGACTGGGTGGGGGCTGGGACTGGGTGGAGGATGGGACTGGGTGAGGGATGGCACTGGGTGGGGGTTCAGACTGGGTGGGGGTTGGGACTGGGTGGGGGTTGGGACTGGGTGGGGGTTCAGACTGGGTGGAGGTTCAGACTGGGTGGTAGTTGGGACTGGGTGGGGGTTCAGAGTATGTGGCGGTTGCGGTCGAGGGAGTTGGGTCTAGGTGGGGATTGGAACAGGGTGGGGTTTGAGACACGGTGGGGGATGGGACTGGGTGGGGGTTGAGACTGGGTGTCGGATGGGACTGGGTGGGGGTTGAGACTGGTGGGGGCTGGGACTGGGTGGGGGTTGAGACTGGGTGGGGGATGGTACTGGGTGGGGGTTGAGACTGGGTGGGGAGAGGGACTGGGTGGGGGTTGAGACTGGGTGGGGGTTGGGACTGGGTGGGGGTTCAGAGTATGTGGCGGTTGCGGTCGAGGGAGTTGGGTCTAGGTGGGGATTGGAACAGGGTGGGGTTTGAGACACGGTGGGGGATGGGACTGGGTGGGGGTTGAGACTGGGTGCCGGATGGGACTGGGTGGGGGTTGAGACTGGGTGTCGGATGGGACTGGGTGGGGGTTGAGACTGGTGGAGGCTGGGGCTGGGTGGGGGTTGAGACTGGGTGGGGGATGGGACTGGCTGGGGGTTGAGACTGGGTGGGGAGAGGGACTGGGTGGGGGTTGAGACTGGGTGGAGGATGGGACCGGGTGGGGGTTGAGACTGGGTGTCGGGTGTGACTGGGTGGGGGTTGGGACAGGGTGGGGGTTGAGATTCGGTGGGGGTTGGGACTGGGTGGGGGTTGCGGTGGAGGGAGTTGGGACTAGGTGGGGGTTGGAACTGGGTGGGGGTTGAGACTGGGTGGGGAATGGGACTGGGTGGGGGTTCAGACTATGTAACAGTTGCGGTGGAGGGAGTTGGGACTAGGTGGGGGTTGGAACTGGGTGGGGGTTCAGTCTAGGTGGGGGTTGGGACTGGGTGGGGGTTCAGTCTAGGTGGGGGTTGGGACTGGGTGGGGGTTGAGACTGGGTGTCGGATGAGATGGACAGAGTTGGACTGGGTGGGGGCTGGGACTGGGCGGGGGTTGGAGTGGAGGGAGTTGGGACTGGGTGGGGGTTGTGACTGGGTGAGTGTTAGTATTGAATAGGGGGTAGGACGTCTGGGCCTGGGTTGGGTGTGGGGCTGCGTGGGGGGGGGATTGGTTGGGGAATGGAATTGGTTGGTGGATTTGTCCCTCAATCTGCTGTCTGATTTCTGTTTTCTGGTATTCAGGTGGGGCGCTTGAGGTAAAACAACATATTTTCTTTCTACAACTGGACTGGAATGGATTATTGCGACAGAAAGCGGAGTTCATCCCTCAGCTGGAGTCTGAGGATGACACGAGTTACTTTGACAGTGAGTACAAAAGTCAAAACTCAAAACCCTCAAAATAAAATTGGGTGGCACGGTTGCACAGTGGTTATCACTGCTGTCTCACAATACCAGAGTCCCAGGTTCAATTCCGGCCTCGGGTGACCCTCTTTGTGGAGTCTGCACGTTCTCCGCGTGTCTGCGTGGGATTCCTCCGGGTGCTCCAGTTCCCTCCCACAATCCAAAGATGCTCAGGTTAGGTGGATTGGCTACTCTAAATTGCCTTTAAGTGCCTCAAGGATAGGTGAGGTTACTGGGTTCTGGGGATAGGGTGCGGGGTGGGCCTGGTTAGGGTGCTCTTTCGGAGGGTCAGTGCAGATTCGATGGGCCGAGTGGCCTCCTTCTGCAGGGATTCTACGATGAAAAGCACCTAAGAGCAGTTATTCATTCATTACTGCCAGTGAATTGTTGGTATGAGATGGTGCCCTGCCGGTCAGCCCACAAATTAATGTCACTGGACCAAGTAATTATCCCCAATTTCACTGTGTCCAGTGATTAGCCCAGTGTCCGTGTCCAGTGATTATCCCAGTCTCACTGTGTCCAGTGATTAGCCCAGTGTCAGTGTCCAGTGATTCTCACCAGTTTCACTGTGTCCAGTGGTTAGCCCAGTGTCCGTGTCCAGTGATTATCCCAGTCTCACTGTGTCCAGTGATTAGCCCAGTGTCCGTGTCCAGTGATTATCCCAGTCTCACTGTGTTCAGTGATTATCCCAGTGTCAGTGTCCAGTGATTCTCCCCAGTCTCACTGTATCCAGTGATTATCCCAGTCTCACTGTGTCCAGTGATTAGCCCAGTGTCAGTGTTCAGTGATTATCCCCAGTCTCACTGTGTCCAGTGATTATCCCAGTGTCAGTGTCCAGTGATTCTCCCCAGTCTCACTGTATCCAGTGATTATCCCAGTCTCACTGTGTCCAGTGATTAGCCCAGTGTCAGTGTCCAGTGATTCTCCCCAGTCTCACTGTATCCAGTGATTATCCAAGTCTCACTGTGTCCAGTGATTAGCCCAGTGTCAGTGTCCAGTGATTATCCCAGTCTCACTGTGTCCAGTGATTATCCCAGTCTCAGTGTGTCCAGTGATTATCCCAGTCTCACTGTGTCCAGTGATTATCCCAGTGTCACTGTGTCCAGTGATTATCCCAGTCTCACTGTGTCCAGTGATTAGCCCAGCGTCCGTGTCCAGTGATTATCCCAGTCTCACTGTGTCCAGTGATTATCCCAGTCTCACTGTGTCTAGTTATTATCCCAGTCTCACTGTGTCCAGTGATTAGCCCAGTGTCAGTGTCCAGTGATTATCCCAGTCTCACTGTGTCCAGTGATTAGCCCAGTGTCCGTGTCCAGTGATTATCCCAGTCTCACTGTGTCCAGTGATTATCCCAGTCTCACTCTGTCCAGTGATTATCCCAGTCTCACTGTGTCCAGTGATTATCCCCCAGTCTCACTGTGTCCAGTGATTCTCCCAGTCTCACTGTGTCCAGGGATTATCCCAGTCTCACTGTATCCAGTGATTATCCCAGTCTCACTGTGTCCAGTGATTATCCCAGTCTCACTGTGTCCAGTGATTATCCCAGTCTCACTGTGTCCAGTGATTATCCCAGTCTCACTGTGTCCAGTGATTATCCCAGCCTCACTGTGTCCAGTGATTACCCCAGCCTCACTGTGTCCAGTGATTATCCCAGTCTCACTGTGTCCAGTGATTATCCCAGTCTCACTGTGTCCAGTGATTACCCCAGCCTCACTGTGTCCAGTGATTATCCCAGTCTCACTGTGTCCAGTGATTATCCCCCAGTCTCACTGTGTCCAGTGATTATCCCCCAGTCTCACTGTGTCCAGTGATTATCCCCCAGTCTCACTGTGTCCAGTGATTATCCCAGTCTCACTGTGTCCAGTGATTACCCCAGCCTCCATGACCAGTAATTAATCAGTCCGGACATAGGTGCAGTAATTATGTCCATGAGGATCGATTCACGGATCACTGTGTTAAATTTTCAATGTGTTTATGCAGCTCGCTCAGAGAAGTATCAGCATTTTGCATCAGAGGATGAGGACACAAATGATGAAGACTCATCTCTGGAGATAAGACAGTTTTCATCTTGTTCACACCGATTCAGTAAGGTACGGCAGGACAACATTAGTGAAGATACGTTGGTCTATTCAGGGAGTGCTGCACAGTCAGAGAATCAGTACTAAGGGAGTGCTGCACTGTAAGAGGGTCAGTACTGAGGGAGTGCTGCACTGTCAGAGGGTCAGTACTGAGGGAGTGCTGCACTGCCAGAGGGTCAGTACTGAGTGAATGCTGCACTGTCAGAGGGTCAGTACTGAGGGAGTACTGCACTGTCAGAGGGTCAGTACTGAGGGAGTGCTGCACTGTCAGAGGGTCAGTATTGAGGGAATGTTGCACTGTCAGAGGGTCAGTATTGAGGTAGTGCTGCACTGTCAGAGGGTCAGTACTGAGTGAATGCTGCACTGTCAGAGGGTCAGTACTGAGGGAGTACTGCACTGTCAGAGGGTCAGTACTGAGTGAGTGCTGCACTGTCAGAAGGTCAGTACTGAGGGAGTGCTGCACTGTCAGAAGGTCAGTACTGAGGGAGTGCTGCACTGTCAGAGGGTCAGTACTGAGGGAGTGCTGCACTGTCAGAGGGTTAGTACTGAGGGAGTGCTGCACTGTCAGAGGGTCAGTACTGAGGGAGTGCTGCACAGTCAGAGGGTCAGTCCTGAGGGAGTGCTGCACTGTCAGAAGGTCATTACTGAGTGGGTGCTGCACTGTCAGAAGGTCAGTACTGAGGGAGTGCCGCACTGTAAGGGAGCGAATACTGAGAGAGCTCACAATTAATTAATGGCCTCATAGTAAAGTATTTTCCAGGCAAGAGTAGTATAACATGTTTTAATTGGGCTTTTAGTTCTCAGATTCAAAAACATGGATCTGCAACTAGTATCTTAAACTTATATAAAAACAAATAATGTTTCACTCAACTCCTTCCTGTTATGAGCGTCTTACACTGGGAAGAAAGGTTGAACAGGTTGGGTACGCCCAAAGGAGTTTAGAAGAATGGAACATGATCCTCTTGTAACATATGAGATCCTGAGTGAATTCAATAGGGTGCACATGGTGAAGCTGTTTCCTCTTGTGGGAGAGACTAGAATGAGAAGACACAGTTTAATAATATGGGGGTGTGCTGTTTCAGATGGAGATGAGGAGAAATTATTTCTCGCCAAAGGGGATGGAGCATAAAATGAGGAGGGCTTGCTTCAAGTATATTGGGCATTGGTGAGACCTGCCCAGGGTTTGCAGTTTGGTCACCTTTATATCAAAAGGAAGCTAACTTGCATTGAAGGCAGTTCGGAGAAGGTTCACTGGGCTGAATTCTGGGGTGAAGGGGCTGCCTTATGAGGAAAGGTTGGCCAGGTTGGGCCTATACACATTGGCGTTTAGAAGAATGAGAGGTGGGGCCCGTTCGAACCGCCTCGTCGCAGCTCTCCCGAGATTTGCGATGCTCATGACGCCGCCCGAAATCTCGTTTGATCTCGCGAGACGTTGCAACCCGGATCTCGCCCTCACTGGGCGGGATCCAGAATTGCATCTTTAGTGAGCAGTTAGGCTCACTTTAAAGATGTTGCCGCTGGATTCTCCAAAGGCCCAGGATCGAACGCCCACGCCATGGAGATCTTGCCATGGTGGGATTTAGCACTGGTCCACACAAAGATGGCAGCTGGGCGGGGGGGGGGAAACTCCTGCAGCCACCCGGGAACCTTGACACTGCCAAGCTGGCAGGGGCATTGTCAGGGTACTACACTGACATTGCCAAGGCGCCTGGGTGCCAGGTTAGCACTGCCAGGGATTGGGAGAACCCTGCCCTTATGAGGTAGGGTAAGGAGGGGGGCTTGAGGACCCTGTAACACGTTTTTTGGGGGGGCTATTGAGGCTGCGGTGATGGTCCAGAGATCGGGGCGGCATTTAAAAATGGTGCCCCATGTGGGAAATGAAGGTAATGAGGCCTTGGGTTGGGCGTCCCTCACTGAGACTAGAAAAAACCGAGTACCGTTTGATAGCGAGGTCATTCTTGGCGTTGCAAACCCAAAATGGGACTCTGCTTTTCTCCCGTTAAATCGCGCCAGTGATCTTACTGAAAGTTATAAGATTCTGAGGGGGTTCGACAGAGGAGATACCAGGATGATTCATATTCTGGCAGGATCTAAAAATAGGGAGCATAGTTTAAAAATGAAGGGTCTCCCAGCTAATTGGAGATGAGGAGGAATATCCTCTCTCGGAGAGTTGTTTGTTTTTTGGGATCCTCCCCTTCAGTGAACAGCAGAGGCTGGGTCAATGAATATATGTATTCATAAAATGGATTCCTGCTGTGACGGGCTTTGTGCTGCATTTTAGAGGCGACACAAGCCTCACGATCCATTCTTTAAAATTCTGCCTTTAATTGGTTTTAATTTTCACGTTGTGACTTTTTCTGTTTTCGGACATGTGGACAGGTTTACAGCAGCTCGGAGTATTTGGCAGCTCCCTCCAGCCCGAGCATGTCACCGGCTGAATGCAGCCACAGTGAGGAACGAGGAGGGTGGATCAGCCCAAAGAACGTGTTGAGCACAAGCCCCAGGTAAGAACAAGCCCCAGGTAAGAACAGAGCTTCTTCCGGGCCTGTTGCCGGCTCCTGTTCGGCCCAGTTGGAGCCCGTGAAATATCCAAACCCAGTGTGTGGGTTCAGACAATGAGCGCCCTCAGACTTTCTGAATTTGGAGACGTAATCAAGGCCAGACAGTGAGTAGGAGCAGGAAGCCTTGAGTCCAAACAACATCTTGCAAACCACTGCAGTAACTGCGGCAATCACACTATGTAATGAAAAGAAGAACACACACTTTGAACATCCACCCAATATTCACTACTGGGGGGAATGATAAGTCAGTTTGCAGACAACACCAAGATTGGTAGGGTGGTTAACAGTGAAGAGGAGGGTTGTAGGTTACAGGAAGATATATTTGGGTTGGTCAGATGAGCAGAGCAGTTGCAGATGGTATTTAACCCTGATAAGTGTGAGGTGATGCACTTTGGAAGAAGAAACAGGACAAGGGAGTATGAAATGAATGGCAGGATACTAGGAGGCTCAGAGGAACAGATGGATCTTGGGGCACTTGTTCACAGATCCCTGAAGATGGCAGAGCTGGTGAATAGGTTACTCAGGAAGTAATTTGGGACACTTGCTGTTATCAGTCGTACCAAAGAATATAAGAGCAAGGAGGTTATGTTGGAGCTGTACAGAACGTTAGTTAGTACTGTGCGCAGTTCTGGTCACCACACTATAGAAAGGAGGTGATTGCACTGCAAGGGGGCACAGAGGAGATTCACCAGGATGTTGCCTGGGATGGAACATCTGTGCTATAAGGAGAAACTGGATAGGCTGGGATTGTTTTCTTTAGAGCAGAGAAGGCTGAGGGGGGGATTTGATTGAGGGGTATAAGATTATGAGGGGTTTGGACACGGTAAATAGGAAGCAGCTGTTCCCCTTGGATAAGGGGTCAATCACAAGGGGCATAGTCTTAGGGTGATGGGTAGGGGATTCCGAGGGGATTTGAGAAAAAACATTTCAACTCAGAGGGTGGTGAGAATCTGGAATGTACTGCCTGGGAAGGTAGTGGAGGCTGGAAACCTCACAACTTTGGATCAGCGCCTGAAACTCCAGCACATTCAAGGATATGGGCTAAGTGCTGGTAAGTGGGATTCACGCGAGATTAGGGGTAGTTTTTGTCGGTGCAGACCTGATGGGCTGAAGGGCCTTTTCTGCTCTGTCCGACTCTATTAAATTAAATTCTTTATTCAGGAGGAGGCAGAGAGCTTCATAAAGCACATACACCACAGGTAGAGGTAGAGAGTGTCATCACAGAGAGATATTAGGAAAATGCTATTGACTGCGGCCTCTCAGACCGCTGGTTCAACTTCTTAAGTTCTGGGGTGCGATTCCGCAGCCTCGACGTACCCGACTTCAAGATTCACGATGCTCAAAACTCGCGAGATTCAACGGAATGCTGAATCGCTCCCTGATCTTACTGCACACAGACAACAGTGAATGTAGCAAGCTCCCTTATACACACACACTAGGTGGTGGCAGAGAGCTGCATTGGACACAGGCAGGGAGCGAGCTCCAGCATACACTGACACTAGAGGGAAGCTAAGAAGTTTCATTAACAGACACTTGTGGAGGCAGAGATCTCCATGGCACAGACACGAGGGAGTTCCTCGAGGATTGAAATACCCACTGTCCCTACCTACTATCTATCAAAACCACAGCCCCGGTGAAGGAGCCCCCCCCCCCCCCCCAGCGTTCCCACAGAATTCCCGCTGGCAGCGACCAGGGGTGGACGGCGCCGGCGGGAACCCTTCGTGTCGTAGCGGCCGCTCGGCCCATCCGGCTGGAAAATCGGCGCTCGCCGGTTCTCCGAGCGGCCCGGTGCGAATCGCACGCCGCTGGTTTCCGGGGGGGGGGGTGGGAGAATCGCGTGCGGGGGCGGGGCAGCGTGGCGCGATTCGCGCAGCGCCCCGGCGATTCTCCACCCGGCGTGGGGGGGAGAGAATAGCGCCCATAGAATTTACAGTGCAGAAGGAGGCCATTCGGCCCATCGAGTCTGCACCGGCCCTTGGAAAGAGCACCCTACTTAAGCCCACACCTCCCACCCCATACCCGTAACCCAGCAATCCCTCCCCACCCCTTTGGACACTAAGGGCAATTTAGAATGGCCAATCCACCTAACCTGCACATCTTTGCACTGTGGGAGGAAACCGGAGCTCCCGGAGGAAACCCATGCAGACACTGGGAAAACGTGCAGACTCCGCACAGACAGTGACCCAAGCCGGGACCCTGGAGCTGTGAGGCGACAGTGCTAACCACTGTGCTACCGTGCCGCCCACAGTATCCCACTGGAGATACAGTACACCATTACACACACAATAGGATGGTACAGTTCTCTATTACACCGGGGGTACAGTTCTCCAATACAAACACACTGGGGGTACAGGCTTTGACCCTCCCTTGAGTCCCCGATGGTTTTTTGACTGTACAGCTTGACACAGCGTCAGAGCAACCACAAGAGCAGCTCGTGAATGAAGTTGGTTTAGTCAGCGGCTTGTGCGGCTTTATAATATGGAGTGATTCTGGCAAGCTACCTCTTTCATGAATATTCGTGATATTGGAATCAATGCAAATTTCCAGCATGAAAGTTGGGGGTGGAAAATCCAGACCTATTTTTACGTCGGCGGGAAACTAACTCTACATTTTCCCATCCCGTCCGCTATGACGCCCGCTGCTGATGGCACTAGAAAGTCCTGCCCTCAGGATGGGAGAATCGGGATAGGGACTATCGAGGCAGACGCAAGGGTGAGGCAGAGAGCTCCATAACATACTGAGACATCGGGAGCATCGACTGCTTCACCAGCAACTGTATATTGTCATTGCCCTGTGGTGCCCATGCCAGAGGCAGCTCCTTGACTCATTACCGGCGGATACTTTAGCCTGAGTCATTTCCTCACTTTTTTTTATTTTGGTCAGGGGTTTGCCATCGCCTACCACTCCCAGGGGGCAGAATGAGGAGGCAAGGCCCGCATTTACCTCAGGCAGAACAACAATTGAACCTATGTTTTTGGTTGCATTCTGAATCACATGGCAGCTATCTGGCTAACTGAGCTAACCGGCCCCATTCTTGTATCTTTACATTGCCGTTAACAGAAGACAACGTCTCGCAAGGCAGGGGCAGAGTTGGGCTATGTTACCAAAATGGAGAAGGTGATCTTGCTTTAGGTGGGGACTGAATACTTCTCCATGTTTAGGTCGGGAGAGGTTGTGAAAGTGGATAGATCCCAATGCTTTGGGTATTTTGGTAAACTGCACATTAAAATGAGACTAGCTGTCTCGCTCTAATATGCAGATTTGCCATTGTGGGCGGGATTTACATCGCAGCACCTTGTGAGATTACGTAAAATCTTGTGAGGTGCTACGAGCCGGATAGATCCCGGGAGTGGGGGGCGCGATTCCCCCAGCCCCGCGCCGGGCCGGAGAATCGCCGCAACCGCACCGCGCCGCCCCGACGCCAGCGCACGATTCTCCGAGGTGCGGAGAATCGCCGCCATTTGCGCCGGCGCGTTTGGTGCGCCGCCGGTCGCGGGCCGGGACGTTCAGTAAGGCCACCGCATATGCACGGGTTGGCGCGTCTCCACTGCGCATACACGGGTTGGCGCCGCCCCCAGTGCACGCCAGGAAGTAAGGCCGGAGCGGCGTGAACCGCTCCAGTGCCGTTCTGGCCCCCTGTGGGGGACAGAATCACTGCTGCCTGCGCCCGTTTCGTGCCGTCGTGAAACGCGATGGCGTTCACGACGGAACGGACACTCTGTCCCGCGATCGGAGAATTGCGCCCGGGGTCTCCCAGCTTCTACAGCCACGCTGCGCTGCGGTGAGCTGCTGTTCCGGAGCAGCGTGGACATTCGATCACGGCTAGAGTCATACTGGCTTCAATTGGAAATCCCATTGACAAGCGGCGGGAGCAGAGAATCCCGCTGACAGTGAAACACGTGGCTGGGGGGGGGGGGGGTCCGGAGAATTCCATCCCTATGTTTCTCTCTCCACAGACGCTGCTAAAACAGTTGGGCTTCCAGCATTTCCTGTTTTTATTTCAGATTTCCAGCATCTGCAGTACTTTGCTTTTAATGATTTCTGCTGGTTGGGGAGTCTGGGCTGGGGGGCATTCTGTAAAAAGAAATACAGCCAGCCCTCTCAGGGATGACAGGTTTTTGAGATCTTTCAGCGAGTGGATGCACAAAGAGCTAGGAGGGGCTGGATGGACTGAATAGAACAAAATAAATTACAGCACAGGAACAGGCCCTTCGGCCCTCCCAGCCTGCGCCGACCCAGATCCTTTATCTAAACCTGTCTTCTATTTTCCAAGGATCTACTTCCCTCTGTTCCCCGCCCGTTCATATATCTGTCTAGATGCATCTTAAATGATGCTATCGTGCCCGCCTCTACCACCTCCGCTGGCAAAGCGTTCCAGGCACCCACCACCCTCTGCGTAAAAAACTTTCCACGCACATCTCCCTTAAACTTTCCCCCTCTCACTTTGAAATCGTGATCTTTTGTAATTGACACACCCACTCTTGGAAAAAGCGTGTTGCTATCCACCCTGTCCATACCTCTCATAATTTTGTAGACCTCAATCAGGTCCCCCCTCAATCTCCGTCTTTCCAAAGAAAACAATCCTAATCTACTCAACCTTTCTTCATAGCTAGCACCCTCCATACCGGGCAACATCCTGGTGAACCTCCTCTGCACCCTCTCTAAAGCATCCACATCCTTTTGGTAATGTGACGACCAGAACTGCACGCAGTATTCCAAATGTGGCCGAACCAAAGTCCTATACAACTGTAACATGACCTGCCGACTCTTGTACTCAATACCCCGTCCGATGAAGGCAAGCATGCTGTATGCCTTCTTGACCACTCTATCGACCTGCGTTGCCACCTTTTTTTTTCTTCTTTTTTTTTGCACAGAGTGCTGAATTTGGTGCATTTGAGTGCTATAGTAAGAGTTTGGTGACCGAGGGAGTATAAGGCTTCATATTTATCTAAAGTTTAGTCTTTCTTTTATTTAGTTAATTAACTTAAAAGTTGCTGTTTGGTTTAGAAGAAGGTGAATTTTCAATCAGCTTTAAACAAAGCTTCTACTTGTAGGCACTTGCAGCTGGAGCTTGTTAATTAGTTAATTGGATTAGGCCAGTTTTCAGAGGCTAGATTCACAGCATAAAAGTGATCCCCTACAGTGCAGACTTTGTTTGCACAGAATTTGGTGCATTTGAGTGCAATAGTAAGAGTTTGGTGACCGAGGGAGTGCTGAATTTGGTGCATTTGAGTGCTATAGTAAGAGTTTGGTGACCGAGGGAGTTAGGTGAGGAGGGAGTAAGGTGCTCCTTTCATTTTGTTTCCGGCATTTCCGCAAAGTGTGAGAAGAGAGCCAGGAGTTTACAGAAAGTGTAGCTGACTGGGAGCAGAGTCAGAGGGCGGAGATCTAGTTGGTCCACAGGGCAGCTATATTCTGTCAGGTAAGAGGGGATGGAGGCTAGGCCAGTTGCATGCTCCTCCTGTAGGATGTGGGTGATGAGGGATACCACCGGTGTCCCCGCTGACGAGACCTGCGGGAAGTGCACCCAACTTCAGCTCCTCAAAGACCGTGTTAGGGAACTGGAGCTGAAGATGGATCAACTTCGGATCATCCGGGAGGCAGAGGGGGTGATTAAGAAGAGTTACAGGGAGGTAACCACACCCAAGGTACAGGACAAGAATAGCTGGGTTACAGTCAGGGGGAAAAAACCAAACAGGCAGACAGTGCAGGGATCCCTCGTGGCTGTTCCCCTTCAAAACAAGTATACCGTTTTGGATGCTGTTGGGGGGGATTACCTACCAGGGGAAAGCCCTAGCGGCCAGGTCTCTGGCACTGGGTCTGGTTCTGGGGCTCAGAAGGGAAGGGGGGAGAATAGAAAAGCAATAGTTGTAGGAGATTCAATAGTTAGGGGAATAGATAGGAGATTCTGTGGTCGCGAGCGAGACTCCCGGAAGGTATGTTGCCTCCCGGGTGCCAGGGCCAGGGATGTCTCGGATCGTGTCTTCAGGATCCTTAAGGGGGAGGGGGAGCAGCCAGAAGTCGTGGTGCACATTGGTACCAACGACATAGGTAGGAAAAGGGGTGTGGAGGTAATAAACAAGTTTAGGGAGTTAGGCTGGAAGTTAAAAGCCAGGACAGACAGAGTTGTCATCTCTGGTTTGTTGCCGGTGCCACGTGATAGCGACGCTAGGACTAGGGAGAGAGTGAAGCTGAACACGTGGCTGCAGGAATGGTGTAGGAGGGAGGGCTTCAGGTATTTGGATAATTGGAGCGCATTCTGGGGAAGGTGGGGCCTGTACAAGCAGGACGGGTTGCATCTGAACCAGAGGGGCACCGATATCCTGGGAGGGAGGTTTTCTAGTACTCTTCGGGAGGGTTTAAACTAATTTGGCAGGGGAATGGGAACCCGATTTGTAGTCCAGCAACTAAGGTAGCCGATATTCAGGACGCCAAAGCGTGTAATGAGGCAGTGGGGAAGGGAACACTGACAAAGGAGAGTACTTGCAGGCACGGAGATGGGTTGAAGTGTGTATACTTCAACGCAAGAAGCATCAGGAATAAGGTGGGTGAACTTAAGGCATGGATCGGTACTTGGGACTACGATGTGGTGGCCATCACGGAAACTTGGATAGAAGAGGGGCAGAAATGGTTGTTGGAGGTCCCTGGTTATAGATGTTTCAATAAGATTAGGGAGGGTGATAAAAGAGGTGGGGGGGGGGGTGGCATTGTTAATTAGAGATAGTATAACAGCTGCAGAAAGGCAGTTCGAGGAGTATCACCCTAATGAGGTAGTATGGGTTGAAGTCAGAAATAGGAAAGGAGCAGTCACCTTGTTAGGAGTTTTCTATAGGCCCCCAATAGTAGCAGAGATGTGGAGGAACAGATTTTGGAAAGATGCAGAAGTCACAGGGTAGTAGTCATGGGTGACTTTAACTTCCCAAATATTGAGTGGAAACTCTTTAGATCAAATAGTTTGGATGGGGTGGTGTTTGTGCAGTGTGTCCAGGAAGCTTTTCTAACACAGTATGTAGATTGTCCGACCAGAGGAGGGGCAATATTGGATTTAGTACTTGGTAATGAATCAGGGCAAGTGATAGATTTGTTAGTGGGGGAGCATTTTGGAGATAGTGACCACAATTCTGTGACTTTCACTTTAGTAATGGAGAGGGATAGGTGCATGCATCAGGGCAAGGTTTACAATTGGGGGAAGGGTAAATACGATGTTGTCAGACAAGAATTGAAGTGCATAAGTTGGGAACATAGGCTGTCAGGGAAGGACACAAGTGAAATGTGGAACTTGCTCAAGGAACAGGTACTACGTGTCCTTGATATGTATGTCCCTGTCAGGCAGGGAAGAGATGGTCGAGTGAGGGAACCATGGTTGACAAGAGAGGTTGAATGTCTTGTTAAGAGGAAAAAGGAGACTTATGTAAGGCTGAGGAAACAAGGTTCAGACAGGGCGTTGGAGGGATAGAAGATAGCCAGGAGGGAACTGAAGAAAGGAATTAGGAGAGCTAAGAGAGGGCATGAACAATCTTTGGCGGGTAGGATCAAGGAAAACCCCAAGGCCTTTTACACATCTGTGAGAAATATGAGAATGACTAGAGCGAGGGTAGGTCCGATCAAGGACAGTAGCGGGAGACTGTGTATTGAGTCTGAAGAGATAGGAGAGGTCTTGAACGAGTACTTTTCTTCTGTATTTACAAATGAGAGGGGCCATATTGTTGGAGAGGACAGTGTGAAACAGATTGGTAAGCTCGAGGAAATACTTGTTAGGAAGGAAGATGTGTTGGGCATTTTGAAAAACTTGAGGATAGACAAGTCCCCCGGGCCTGACGGGATATATCCAAGGATTCTATGGGAAGCAAGAGATGAAATTGCAGAGCCGTTGGCAATGATCTTTTCGTCCTCACTGTCAACAGGGGTGGTACCAGGGGGTTGGAGAGTGGCGAATGTTGTGCCCCTGTTCAAAAAAGGGACTAGGGATAACCCTGGGAATTACAGGGCAGTTAGTCTTACTTCGGTGGTAGGCAAAGTAATGGAAAGGGTACTGAAGGATAGGATTTCTGAGCATCTGGAAAGACACTGCTTGATTAGGGATAGTCAGCACGGATTTGTGAGGGGTAGGTCTTGCCTTACAAGTCTTATTGGATTCTTTGAGGAGGTGACCAAGCATGTGGATGAAGGTAAAGCAGTGGATGTAGTGTACATGGATTTTAGTAAGGCATTTGATAAGGTTCCCCATGGTAGGCTTCTGCAGAAAGTAAGGAGGCATGGGATAGTGGGAAATTGGGCCAGTTGGATAACGAACTGGCTAACCGATAGAAGTCAGAGAGTGGTGGAGGATGGCAAATATTCAGCCTGGATCCCAGTTATCAGTGGCGTACCGCAGGGATCAGTTCTGGGTCCTCTGCTGTTTGTGATTTTCATTAATGACTTGGATGAGGGAGTTGAAGGGTGGGTCAGTAAATTTGCAGACGATACGAAGATTGGTGGAGTTGTGGATAGTAAGGAGGGCTGTTGTCGGCTGCAAAGAGACATAGATAGGATGCAGAGCTGCGCTGAGAAGTGGCAGATGGAGTTTAACCCTGAATAGTGTGAGGTTGTCCATTTTGGAAGGACAAATATGAATGCGGAATACAGGGTTAACGGTAGAGTTCTTGGCAATGTGGAGGAGCAGAGAGATCTTGGGGTCTATGTTCATACATCTTTGAAAGTTGCCACTCAAGTGGATAGAGCTGTGAAGAAGGCCTATGATGTGCTAGCGTTCATTAACAGAGGGATTGAATTTAAGAGCCGTGAGGTGATGATGCAGCTGTACAAAACTTTGGTAAGGCCACATTTGGAGTACTGTGTGCAGTTCTGGTCGCCTCATTTTAGGAAGGATGTGGAAGCTTTGGAAAAGGTGCAAAGGAGATTTACCAGGATGTTGCCTGGAATGGAGAGTACGTCTTACGAGGAAAGGTTGAGGGTGCTAGGCCTTTTCTCATTAGAACGGAGAAGGATGAGGGGCGACTTGATAGAGGTTTATAAGATGATCAGGGGAATAGATAGAGTAGACAGTCAGAGACTTTTTCCCCGGGTGGAACAAACCATTACAAGGGGACATAAATTTAAGGTGAAAGGTGGAAGATATAGGAGGGATGTCAGAGGTAGGTTCTTTACCCAGAGAGTAGTGGGGGCAT
Source organism: Scyliorhinus torazame (assembly GCF_047496885.1). NCBI lineage: Eukaryota > Metazoa > Chordata > Chondrichthyes > Carcharhiniformes > Scyliorhinidae > Scyliorhinus > Scyliorhinus torazame. The sequence continues at coordinate 27,464,585 of NC_092724.1, forward strand.
GGAATGCACTGCCTGTGGAAGTAGTTGAGTCGGAAACATTAGGGACCTTCAAGCAGCTATTGGATAGGTACATGGATTACGGTAAAATGATATAGTGTAGATCTATTTGTTCTTAAGGGCAGCACGGTAGCATTGTGGCTAGCACAATTGCTTCACAGCTCCAGGGTCCCAGGTTCGATTCCAGCTTGGGTCACTGTCTGTGCGGAGTCTGCGCATCCTCCCTGTGTCTGCGTGGGTTTCCTCCGGGTGCTCCGGTTTCCTCCCACAGTCCAAAGATGTGCAGGTTAGGTGGATTGGCCATGATAAATTGCCCTTAGTGTCCAAAATTGCCCTTGGTGTTGGGTGGAGGTGTTGAGTTTGGGCAGGGTGCTCTTTCCAAGAGCCGGTGCAGACTCAAAGGGCCGAATGGCCTCCTTCTGCACTGTAAATTCAATGATAATCTATGATTAATCTAGGACAAAGGTTCGGCACAACATCGTGGGCCGAAGGGTCTGTTCTGTGCTGTATTTTCTATGTTCTATGTTCCATGTCTCTCTGTACATCAATTTTCCCCAGGACTCTTCCATTGACCGTATAGTCCGCTCTTGAATTAGATCTTCCAAAATGCATCACCTCGCATTTGCCTGGATTGAACTCCATCTGCCATTTCTCTGCCCAACTCTCCAATCTATCTATGTTTTGCTGTATTCTCTGACTGTCCTCCTCACTATCTGCAACTCCACCAATCTTAGTATCATCTGCAAACTTGCTAATCAGACCAACTATACCTTCGACCAGATAATTTATGTATATCACAAACAACAGTGGTCTGAGCACGGATCCCTGTGGAACACCACTAGTCACCTTTCTCCATTTTGAGACACTCCCTTCCACCACTACTCTCTGTCTCCTGTTGCCCAGCCAGTTCTTTATCCATCTAGCTAGTACACCCTGAATCCCATACGACTTCACTTTTTCCATCAACCTGCCATGGGTAACTTTATCAAACGCCTTACTGAAGTCCATGTATATGACATCTACAGCCCTTCCCTCATCAATTAACTTTGTCACTTCCTCAAAGAATTCTATTAGGTTTGTAAGACATGACCTTCCCTGCACAAAACCATGCTGCCTATCACTGATAATCTATTTTCTTCCAAATGTGAATATATCCTATCCCTCAGTATCTTCTCTAGCAGTTTGCCTACCACTGACGTCAAGCTCACAGTCTATAGTTCCCTGGATTATCCCTGCTACCCTTCTTAAACAATGGGACAACATTATCAATTCTCCAGTCCTCCGGGACCTCACCCGTGCTCAAGAATGCTGCAAAGATACCTGCTAAGGCCCCAGCTATTTCGTCCCTCGCTTCCCTCAGTAACCTGGGATAGATCCCCTCCGGACCTGGGGACTTGTCCACCTTAATGCCTTTTAGAATACCCAAAACGTCCCCCTTCCTTATGCCGACTTGACCTCGAGGATTTAAACATCCATCCCTAGCCTCAACATCCGTCATGTCCCTCTCCTTGGTGAATACCGATGCAAAGTACTCATGAAGAATCTCACCCATTTTCTCTGACTCCACGCATAAATTCCCTCTTTTGTCTTTGAGTGAGCCAATCCTTTCTCCAGTTATCCTCTTGCTCCTTATATACGAATAAAAGGCTTTGGGATTTTCCTTAACCCTGTTAGCCAAAGATATTTCATGACCCCTTTTAGCCCTTTTTATTGCGCGTTTGAGATTTGTCCTACTTTCCCGATATTCCTCCAAAGCTTCATCAGTTTTAAGTCGCCTAGATCTTATGTATGCTTCCTTTTTCATCTAAGCTAGTCTCACAATTCCACCCGTCATCCATGGTTCCCTCATCTTGCCATTTCTATTCCTCATTTTCACAGGGACATTTCTGTCCTGCACTCTCATCAACCTTTCCTTAAAAGACTACCACATTTCAAATGTGGATTTACCCTTAAACAGCTGCTCCCAGTCCACATTCCCTAGCTCCCGCCGAATTTTGTTATACTTGGCCTTTCCCCAATGGCTCAGCTGTTCCATTCTGGTTTCATGATTCTAATGTTTAAGACATTGTTGAAGAGGAGATTGTGCACAGCTGTGTGAACTGTAATCTTCACCTCTTTTATTAAACAGCCTGCGCCCGCGAGCATCCTCAGCTTGCTCCCACTTTGAGAGAGGTGCCAGTGCTACCTCCTGCAATCCCAGCTCAGAGACAGTGCCATGGTTTGCATTTTCCACTGAGGATGAAAGTGAGATCTGTGCACTGACCCAACAAGCACTGCGGCCAGAGAGGCAAGGACTGATGGATCCACAGGTGCAAAATGAGCCAAACAGACCAAGGGCCCGAACATTCTCAGGTGAGAATCTCTACAAGTTTACATTATGAGGAGGGGGGTGAAAGGAGACGTAACCATCTTATACATTCTCACATTTGTAGCACCATATCCAACTCACATCTGCGGAATCATATCTCCTTGCAGTGAATCATTATTTTTCAAACAATTACATATTTTATCTGAAAGGTTTGACCATTGTAGCTGCTCGGAGTCTATTGGAATTCATTTTGTTGGGAGCCTGTGTATTTTGACTTGTTGGATGTTTTTCAGATGTTCTCAGCAACAGTATTAATCTCATGCGTCTATGTAGCAACAGTGTGGGGCACAGAAACTCAACGGCGAAAGGAGTGCGCCCCACAACTCACAGAATCGAGGGTCAGCTTGAAATCACAGAGAAGAATCGGTTGTCCACCGGAATTACAGTCCCCAAATCTGCGTCTATCTGTGCCCTTTCGCTCCTAACCACAGGCGGTAAGCAGGAAATGTGATGGACCTGGGGTGGAAATTATAGGTGGAAGTTGAAGTTCTTCCAAGTAGCTGAGAAAAGATCTGTGTGCAAATTTCAAGCTTCCTCGGGATCCTTGGTGCTTTCTGGGAGTGAATGACTCAGAGAGATCATTGGAAGCAGAGACTCAAAGAGAGGGTGGTTGGGACTCTGACTTCTGTCATCTTCTGTTGGGTCCCATCACCCAATGCCTTGGGCAGGATTCTCCGTCAGCAGGATCCTCCGCTTTGCCGGCAGCGCACTCACGCCCGCTGATTTCCCGCCGGCGCGGGGGTGACCACAATGGGAACTCTCATTGGCCGGCTGCCGGGGCGGAGGGTCCTGCTGCCGGAAGACGGATCTGGCAGGACAGAGAATCCCGCCCTTTAACTTTACAATTTTTATAATTTTCATCTTGATACTCATAGAATGGACTCATTCTGACAGGTCTAAATGTTTCCTTTCTATAGATGAGTTTGGCTCGGCACCAGCAGTTAGTCCAGTGTCCCCAAAGTCTCTTTCATCAAATGTCTCATCCAGGGACTCCTCGCCAAGTCGCGATAACTCATTGAACATCACAAGTCTGCGACCTCCAATAATTATTCACAGTTCTGGAAGGAAGTTTGGATTCACATTACGGGCAATTCGCGTCTATGTGGGAGACAGTGATGTATATACTCTGCATCACATGGTTTGGGTAAGAATAAATTTCATTAGGGACCAGGCTAGAAAGAGATATTGGTTGAAATGTTGTCAGTGCTTGGTGATGGACTGGACGCGGGAAGGTTGGCAAAATGACGGGATGATGTCAGGGGCATACTGATGTCTTTCTATCATCGTGGTATTTTACCATTTGCAGGAAAACTGGCAACTGTGCCACTGATGGGAGCTCAATTGAACAACTTATGTAGCAAATAATGGGCATTTTTCCTTCTCCGCAAGCATTTTGCTCACATTGGGTGGGGAGCAGGAGGTGGTGGTGGGGGTGGTGGGGGCCCTGCTGTGAGATAAGTAAGCTCCCAATTCATTCCGCTACATGTCCCATGACTGCACAATCTCTAACCTTCTTCATTAATCTGTCATGGAGAACCTTGTCGAAGGCCTTTTGAAAATCCAGATAAACTACATCTACTGCATTACCACTGTCTACTCTGGCTGCTACCTCCTCAAATAATTCAACAAAGTCGGTCGATCAAGGTTTTCTCTTTTGAAGTCCATGCTGACTATTCATTGCTAATTTCTGGATGTTCCCCTTTAGTAAGGATTCCATTATTTTTCGCACCACTGATGTTAAACTGATTGGCCTAGAAATCCGTGGGCCATATTCTAACCCTCTTCTTAACTATAGGAATGGCATTAATTATCCACCAGTCTTCAGACATCACCCTTTTCTAACAAATTAATAAATATGTGCAGTAATGCCTTTGCTAGCTCACCCCTAGATTCTATTAAAATATGTTGACACAATGGCGCTGCCAACTGGGCATCGAAGTGCCTTCACCTGTAGCTGAAGCCTCAGAACAGGCTCCCGATGAGCTGCAGGGCCTCAGATTGGATTAAGTTCTGGGGCACTGACCACTGACCTCTGTAAGGAGAACAGCCTGAGCATAGACCCCGCTTAATCAGCTGCCGCCAGAAACAGCCACCCGAGTCCTGCTGAAGCTTGATGGCTCTTCTAGCCCCTGACATTAAATGCCCACTGGGCCTGTGTCTGATTGAGGAACATCCTTCTCCTCCAGCCAGCACTGGTCTGTTTCCATTTTTATTTTCTTTCGTTCGTTCATGGGACGTGGGAGTCGCTGACTGTGCAGGCATTTATTGCCCATCCCTAATTGCCCTGGAGAAGGAGGTGGTGAGCTGCCTTCTCGAACTGCTGCGATCCAAGTGGTGTAGGTGCACCCACAGTGCTGATGGGGAGGGACTTTGACCCAGTGACTGTGAAGGAACAGCGATATGTTTCCAATTCAGGATGGTGGGTGGCTGAAGGAGAACTTCCAAGTGTTCCCAGGTATCTGTCGTCCTTTTCCTTCTAGATGGTAGTGGCCGTGGGTATGGAAGGTGCTGCCTTGGTGATTTCCTGCAGTGCAACTTTTAGATGTTACACACCGCTGCCACTGTTCATCGATGGTAGAAGGGGTGCCAATCAAATGGGTTGCTTTGTCTTGGATCCTGTTGAGCTTCTTGAATGTTGTTGGAGTTGCACTCATCCAGGCAAGTGGAGAGTATGTGCATCACACTCCTGACTTATGCCTTGTCGATAGAATTATAGAATCCCTACAGTGAGAAGAAGGCCATTCGGCCCATCAAGTCTGCACCCACCCTTCGAAAGGGCACCCTACCCGCCCCAATTTCATCTGCATCGGGTTTCAATGCACCCCCCCACCCCACTCCACCATTCACGCTGCCATTAACTCCCTCTTGCCCCCCCCTCCTCTCCCCTCCCCCCAAGATCGCTGGCATCGGGGCTCTACCAATGGGTCTCCCTTCAGCCCCCCTCCCACCTACTCACTGGCATCAAGCTCCTCCAGCACAATCACCGGTGATGGCACGCCCCTCCACCAAGATGCTATGAGGTCACCAAATTTCCCCCCTTCATGGCCCCAGACTTCAAGCCCCATCCTTTACAGACACCGCCCCTTTCAGGCCCTGCCCCCTTTCAGGTCCCACCCTCTGGCAGTGCCTACCTGACAATGCAGGCTTGACACTGCCAGGGTGCCGGGGGCCGTGCAATGGTACGAGCTAGTCAACTTTACAAATGGCGACCTCACAGCCAGAGCTCCAGCTATCCAAGATAATTTCGGGAAAGGATGTCCTGCCGTCAGAAACCGCGAGTTCATGTTAATGGCTTTCCAGCTTGTTGCCCAGCTCTTGTTTTTGCTTTGTTACAGAGTGTGGAAGAAGGAAGTCCAGCTCACGAGGCAGGATTGGGCGCTGGTGACCTCATCACACACATCAACGGCGAATCAGTACTGGGACTTGTTCACACAGATGTGGTGGGCCTCCTCCTGAAGGTATTTCCTGTCATATTTCTCAATGGCGCAAGTTTATTATAATTCCCTGAATAGGAAATGTCAATCGATAACCCACAGAGTCCATCCCATCCTCAACTCATAATCTCACAATGTCTGCCCCTCCACATTCCAAGTCCCACGTTGTCTATTCTTCAATTATTCCTTTTTTTTTTACATCATTTTATGGGATCTGTTCATTGGTGGTTAGGCCAGCATTTATTGCCCATCCTTGATTGTCCTTGAGAAGGTGGGGGTGAGCGACCTTCTTGAGCCATTGGACTCCATGGGGTGTTTGTACACCCACAGTGCTGTTATGAAGGTAGAGTGCCTGACAATAGATTAAAGGCAAGATAAGGGCTCATGGAGTTGGAGGTGATATATTGGCATGGATGGCATACTGGTTAAAGGACAGGAAGCAAAGAATAGGCATAAATGGGGCATTTTCAAGTTAGCAGACTGTGATTAGTGGAGTTCTACAAGGGTCAGTTCTGGGGCCTCGGACATTAGCAATCTATAATAATGGCAGAGAGTAATGTGTCTTAAGTTTGCTGACAACGCAAAACTAGGTGGGAATGTAAGCTGTGGGGAGGACATAAAGAGGCTGACAGGTTAAATGAGTGGGCAACAAGATGGCAGATGGAATATAATATGGGGAGGTTCAAAATTATTCACTCTGGTCACAAGGATATAAAAGAAGAATATTTTTAACAAGTTGGTGAAACTTGTAAATGTTGATTTTTAAGACAATTGTGTACACTCATACGAGGAACACAGAAAGATAGCATAAATAAGAGCAAAATGCTGCTGATGCTGTAAATCTGAAATAACAGCCGGAGTGTGGCGACTAGGGGCTTTTCACAGTAACGTCATTGCAGTGTTAATGTAAGCCTACTTGTGACATTAATAAAGATTATTATTATAAAATGCAAAAAAAAAACTCAGCGGGTCTGGCAGCATCTGTAGAGGGAGAAACACATTAAATGTTTCAAGCCCGTTAAACTCTTCTACAGAAAATTAGAATGCAGATGCAGCAAGCAATTAGGAAGGCAAATGGCTTGTTGGCTTATATTAAAAAGGGTTTGGAGTACAAGAATAAAGAAGCTTTTCTGCAGTTGCAGAGAGTTTTGCTGAGGCCACATCTGGAATACCGTGTGCAGTTTCAAGGTAGAATTTTCCCTTTATTCATCAAAGTGGCGGCTCAGGCGGGAAAAGCGACGTACGGCTCACTGGCTGCACAGCTGGCTTTTCTTGCACATTGTGCAGCGTTTGGATGAAGAAAAATCGAAGGCACGGCCTACACTGTCACACTGGCAGGGCGGGGCCGGGCACATCTGGCAACGTCGAAGGGCACCCCGACCTCCGATTAATAAAAAAACTCAAAGCCACCCTCCCACCCACATGGAGACAGCCAGCCCCACACGCACATGCCCCCTCCCCCCCACCACCACCACAAGCACGGGAACACACCCATTATGGAGCTCCCCTGAGGGCCTCTCCCAGTACTGCCCCCTGGCATTGTACCCTGGCATTGCCCCTGGCATTTCCCCCAGCACTATTCCATGGCACTGTCCCTTGGCACTTCCCCTGGCACTACCCCCTGGATCTCTGGCACTGCCCCGGCACTGCGGATTCCCTTCACATGATTGCCATTTAAAAAAACAAATTGTAAAAATATGTGATGTCACATTGGCGAGGGGAAGCTCCCAATGTGTGTGTGTGTGTGTGTGTGTGTGTGGTGTGGGGGTGGGGGGGGGGGGGTAATGCAGCAGGGAAGCCCATTAATGATATTATAATTTGTGTAACTAAGATTCCCGAGGCTGGGGAGCCACAGGGTGGGAAAGGTTGAGGGGGTTGGAGAGGCATTGGGAGGTACAGTTGGGGATGGTTTGGATTGGATTGGATTTGTGTAGACAGGAGCAGGCAAAGTCAGCGGCTTGGGGGGAACAGTTCGGAGGTGGGGGATCAGTAAGGAGATGGTGGGGGGTGGGGAAATGGGGAGGTGGGGGTAGTTGGTAGGTCAGATGGGTGGGGTTTTAAACGAGGGTTAGTCAGACTTGTGGGCTGGTCGGGTGGTTGGGATGGTGGTGGGTATTTGGCGGATAGTCAGAGTTGAGGGGTTGGTGGGCATTGGGGAAGGTGGGGGGGGGGTTTGTGGGGTGGGTAGTGGGGGATGGGCCGGTAATCGTGCGTGGGGGTGGGAGATCGGGTGGTCAGGTGGTTGGGAGGGGTGTGGAGTGGGGGGATTTGGGCATTGGGGAAGAGTTGAGGTTGAGGTGCAGCGAGTCGGGGGGTGTAGACGGGAGTCCGATGGAGGGGTCTGGGGTGGTCAGTATTATAGTTAGCTAGGGGTTAGAAGTGGTTTTGATCCTTCTAGCAATTCCCGGGTGTGCTGCTCTGAGAGGCAGAATCATTCCAAGGCTCTGACTTTACTGCGATGGTTCCCAGTGCAGAGTAATTGCCCGATCAAAGTTGACATTTTCCACATTATTCCTGTGCAGTCCTCGTGTGGGGAATTTCAGTGTCCGTCAGCACATCTTCTGGAGTACCTCCAGGTTATAACCCACCCCTGTCCCACCGCCCCCCTGCCCCCCACCACACACACACACACACACACATATACACACACACAGGTTGGAAGATCTGGGCCAATATTTATCTTTTCCATCTTGTAAACACAGTCATTTCATAAACCCTTTTATCAGGAGAGTTTAACCATTATATTCCTTTTGCTACCAACAATTCTCGATAACGGTCTTCTTTCTCACACAGAGTGGAAACAAGGTGGTTCTGTCCTCCACTCCACTGGAAAACACTTCAATAAAGATTGGCCCTGCCAGGAAGCTGAGCTTCAGGGGCAAGATGGCGCGACGTAGCAAAAAGGGTCGAAAGAAGGACGGCCAGGACAGGTAAGTGTCATTTAGTGCACCATTTCTAAGGATATAGACAGACATAAAATATAACTTCCTCACCTTCCTGGACAGTCCGGGCTGGAATAATAACAGCCAGCCACACCTTTTGTAGGCTGCCCCGATACCCCAAAAATTAAAATACAACCCCCCCCCCCCCACCCCATTGAACTCCACTCCCCCCCAAACAATGACACCGCCCCGCCAACACCACACCAGCGACTATGGAACACCCCCCTCACGGAAAAACCCGACGTAACACCACTGCCCTCTCTTCAGATCAGCCCCCCCGTGCACCAACTGCACCCCACGGACAGCTCCCACCCCCCCTAGGAACAGCCTCCCCCACCCACCCACCGGCATTGCCCCTTCACACTGCCCTGTGACATTGCCCCTGAGCACTGCCCCATGGCATTTCCCGGGCAATGGATCCCCCTCTCAACTGAGTGATGCACTCGTCTGAACTCCTCGGGATTGTCAGGCGCACATCGCGGGTGACCTGTCGTGATTCACGGCAAGTTGATATGGCAGCAGGGAGGGAATTATTAGGCGCAGAGGCTTGATGATCACATGTTATTGTATTCTAATAGAGCTCCTGGTGTTCAACGTCAGGATTCACGTTACATCATTGGCGGGGGGTGGTCAGAAAGATAAACTATTTACAATATCTAACTAATACTCTGACCTTCAGGATAAATATGAAGTACAAGCCAATTGTGATCCAAAATCCCACACTACACAATAAATGGCAGATGCGACCAAGGCAGAGTCCATGGATTTCTCAACAAACCAACCAGATGTCAGTAACACTGCCAGTCAGCCAATCTCATTGAAACTCTGTCACTGTCATGAGAGGTTCCAGTCTTCACCTTCGAACAGCAAGTGTTGGAATTCTCTTCAAATGTCGCTGGACCTCAGGTGGCATCAGCAAAGGCCCACCTCACAGGGTTTCAATCTCATCTTCTGAGATTCCGTTCCCCTGCACTCAAATCCCAACTCACATGCACAATTTCACCTCTTCAGCTGTGCCACGCAGGAGCCTACTGCTCCAAAGGTATACCTTTGCCCCAATGGCCTGCAGCATGAGATCACCAACGTTTGGCTGCCTTCTTAATGTCTGCTCCCCGTATCTCTTTTCCTGTTTTGTGCATATTTCATTGTCCTCCTTTTGTAAGTGTAATGGAACTTATTCCTGTCCCTCTCCCCTGTCTGGGACTTAAAATTTCTGAACACATCCCTGTCCCCTCTCCCTTTGGGACCTATCTCTCACCCCTCTCCGTGTCAGCTGCTTGGGGCACTTGCCTACATCATGTTGCTCTTCTCCAGGAATCTGACCTGCGGATTCACACCATCTGCTAATGCACACGTGCATTGTACCCAAAGAACTAAAAACCACTCCCAGTCTGTACACGTGTAGCCCACTCCCGGTCTGTACATGTGTAGCCCACTCCTGGTCTGTACATGTGTAGCCCACTCCCGGTCTGTACATGTGTAGCCCACTCCCGGTCTGTACATGTGTAGCCGACTCCCAGTCTGTACACGTGTAGCCCACACCCGGTCTGTACACGTGTAGCCCACTCCCGGTCTGTACATGTGTAGCCCACTCCCGGTCTGTACATGTGTAGCCCACTCCCGGTCTGTACATGTGTAGCCCACTCCCAGTCTGTACATATGTAGCTCACTCCCGGTCTGTACATGTGTAGCCCACTCCCAGTCTGTACATGTGTAGCCCACTCCCGGTCTGTACATGTGTAGCCCACTCCCGGTCTGTACATGTGTAGCCCACACCCGGTCTGTACACGTGTAGCCCACTCCCGGTCTGTACATGTGTAGCCCACTCCCGGTCTGTACATGTGTAGCCCACTCCCGGTCTGTACATGTGTAGCCCACTCCCGGTCTGTACATGTGTAGCCCACTTCCAGTCTGTACATATGTAGCTCACTCCCGGTCTGTACATGTGTAGCCCACTCCCAGTCTGTACATATGTAGCTCACTCCCGGTCTGTACATGTGTAGCCCACTCCCGGTCTGTACATGTGTAGCTCCCTCCCAGTCTGTACATGTGTAGCCCACTCCCAGTCTGTACAGGTGTAACTCATTCCCGGTCTGTACATGTGTCCGCCACTCCCAGCCTGTACATGTGTAACCCACTCCCAGTCTGTACATGTGTAGCCCACTACCAGTCTGTACATGTGTAGCCCACTCCCAGTCTGTACATGTGTAGCCCATTCCCGGTCTGTACATGTGTAGCTCAATCCCTGTCTGTACATGTGTAGCTCCCTCCCAGTCTGTACATGTGTAGCCCACTCCCAGTCTGTACATGTGTAGCCCACTCCCAGTCTGTACATGTGTAGCTCACTCCCTGTCTGTACATGTGTAGCTCACTCCCTTTCTGTACATGTGTAGCTCACTCCCAGTCTGTACATGTGTAGCCCACTCCCAGTCTGTACATGTGTAGCCCACTCCTGGTCTGTACATGTGTAGCCCACTCCCAGTCTGTACATGTGTAGCCCACTCCCAGTCTGTACAAGTGTAGCCCACTCCCAGTCTGTACATGTGTAGCCCACTCCTGGTCTGTACATGTGTAGCCCACTCCCAGTCTGTACATGTGTAGCCCACTCCCGGTCTGTACATGTGTAGCCCACTCCCCGTCTGTACATGTGTAGCCCACTCCCGGTCTGTACACGTGTAGCCCACTCCCGGTCTGTACCTATGTAGCCCACTCCCAGTCTGCACATGTGTAGCCCACTCCCAGTCTGTACATGTGTAGCCCACTCACAGTCTGTACATGTGTAGCTCACTCCCAGTCAGTACATGTGTAGCCCACTCCCAGTCAGTACATGTGTAGCCCACTCCCAGTCTGTACATGTGTAGCCCACTCACAGTCTGTACATGTGTAGCCCACTCCCAGTCTGTACATGTGTAGCCCACTCCCAGTCTGTACATGTGTAGCCCACTCCCAGTCTGTACATGTGTAGCCCACTCACAGTCTGTACATGTGTAGCCCACTCCCGGTATGTACATGTGTCGGCCACTCCCAGTCTGTACATGTGTAGCACACTCCCAGTCTGTACATGTGTAGCCCACTCCCAGTCTGTACATGTGCAGCCCACTCCCAGTCTGTACATGTGTAGCCCACTCCCAGTCTGTACATGTGTAGCCCACTCCCAGTCTGTACATGTGTAGCCCACTCCCCGTCTGTACATGTTGAGGTACCCTCAATAATGATGCTTAGAGATTAAACTGTAAAGAAGGCTTTATTAGGCTAATAACTATGCTTCAGATTTGGACGAGAGTTGACTGCTATACAGACCATGAGGCAGGCCTTTATGTATGGCTCCCAGATGGGCGGAGCCAGAGGCGGAGTCCCCAGGGTTCCAAGCCTGGTCTTAAAGGGGACATCACCTTACATGATGATAAGGCAGTAACCGTTCATCACATTCACCCCCTGTTTAAAAAGGAGTCCGGCGGGGGTGAAGTGCCATCATAGATCCATCCGTCTCGGCGGCCGGATCGTCCTCCTCGATCTCCTCAGTTCGGGCGGTGGTGCGGACGTCCCGGTTGAGGGCACATCCGGGAGCACAGCGGTCGGAGCTTCGGTCCGGGTCGGGGCAGAGAGACTAGGCAGGGCCGGGGGTAGCGGAGCCGGCGCCGGCGGGGTGTGTAAAGGGGCGCAAGGAGCTCACCAACGGGTGGTAGGGCCGGAAGGGGGTGTGTTGTAGGGGGCGACGGGTCCTGCAGGGGAGCGGCGCCGGAAGGGGCGTCTGTGGTGGAGGATCCAGCGGGCGCCAGATCCCGGAGGGAAACCGTATCTTGCCTGCCGTCGGAGTACTCCACGTAGGCGTACCTGGGGTTGGCGTGGAGCAGTCGGACCTTTTCAACTAGGGGGTCCGTTTTATGGCTCCTCGCGTGCCTCCGGAGAAGAACAGGTCCCGGAGCCGTCAGCCAAGGTGGAAGCGAGACCCCGGAGGTAGACTTCCTGGGGAAGAGAAACAATCGCTCATGAGGGGTCTCATTTGTGGCCGTGCAGAGGAGTGACCTAATGGAGTGTAGGGCATCGGGTAGGACCTCCTGCCAGCGGGTGGTTGGGAGATTTCTCGACCGCAGGGCCAGAAGGACAGCCTTCCACACGGTCGCGTTCTCCCTCTCCACCTGCCCGTTTCCCCGTGGGTTATAGCTGGTCGTTCTGCTCGAGGCGATGCCTTTGCTGAGCAGATACTAATGCAGTTCATCGCTCATGAACGATGTACCCCGGTCGCTGTGGATATAAGCAGGGAAACCGAACAGGGTGAAGATGCTGTGCAGTGCCTTAATCACCGTGGCTGAGGTCATGTCGGTGCAGGGAATGGCGAATGGGAAACGGGAGAACTCATCGATCACGGTGAGGAAATAGGCATAACGGTTGGTGGACGGGAGGGGCCCCTTGAAGTCCACGCTCAGTCGCTCAAAGGGGCCCGAGGCCTTCACGAGCCGAACCTTGTCTGGCCGATAGAAGTGCGGTTTGCACTCCGCACAGACCTGGCAGGCCCTGACCATGGCCTTGACCTCCTTGGTTGAGTAAGGTAGGTTGCGGGACTTGATGAAATGGACGAGCCGGGTAACCCCCGGGTGGCAGAGGTCATTGTGGATGGCTTGCAGGCGGTCCTCCTGCGCGTTGGCGCATGTGCCGCGGGACAGGGCATCTGGGGGCTCGTTGAGCTCCCCTGGACGATACTTGATATCGTACGAGTAGGTGGAGAGTTCGATCCTCCACCTCAAAATTTTATCGTTTTTTATTTTGCCCCGTTGCGTGTTATCGAACATATAGGCGACCGACCGTTGGTCGGTGACGAGGGTAAACCTCCTACCGGCGAGGTAGTGTCTCCAGCACCGCACAGCCTCCACAATGGCTTGTGCCTCCTTTTCGACTGCAGAGTGTTGAACCTCGGAGGCGGTGAGGGTTCGGGAGAAGAACGCTACTGGTCTGCGTCCTTGATTGAGGGTAGCAGCCAGGGCGATGTCTGATGCATCGCTCTCTACCTGGAAAGGGATGGTTTCGTCCACCGCGTGCATGGCGGCCTTGATGATGTCGGCCTTGATGCGGTTGAAGGCTCAGCCGAGAGGGGAAAAGTGGTGGTCTTTAGGAGTGGGCGGGCTTTGTCCGCATACTTGGGGACCCACTGGGCGTAATAGGAGAAAAGCCCCAAGCACCGTTTGAGGGCCTTGAGGCTGCGGGGGAGAGGGAGTTCCTTAAGGGGGCGCATGCGGTCGGGGTCGGGACCTAGGACCCCGTCTTCCACGACATAGCCGAGGATGGCCAGCCGGGTGGTGTGGAAAATGCATTTGCCCTCGTTATAGGTCAGGTTAAGGGCTCGGGCGGTCTGGAGGAACATTTTGAGGTTAGCGTCATGGTCCTGCTGATCATGGCCGCAGATGGTGACATTGTCCAAGTACGGGTATGTAGCCCGCAAACAGTACTGGTCCACCATTTGGTCCATCGCCCTTTGAAAGACGGAGACCCCATTTGTGACACCAAAGGGGACCCTGAGGAAGTGGAAGAGCTGGCCGGCTGCTTCGAAGGCAGTATAGAGGCGGTCTTTTGGTCGGATGGGGAGCTGGTGGTAGGCAGATTTGAGGTCGACCGTAGAAAAGACTCGGTATTGGGCGATCCGATTTACCATTTCCGCGATGCGAGGAAGGGGGTACGCATCAAGCTGCGTGAATCGGTTTATGGTCTGGCTATAATCCACGACCATCCGTTTCTTCTCCCCGGACCGGACTACCACCACTTGCGCTCTCCAAGGGCTGTTGCTAGCCTCGATGACCCCCTCTCCCAGTAAACGCTGGACCTCTGACTTGATAAAAGCCATATCTTGGGCACTGTAGCGCCGGCTCCTGGTGGCGACGGGCTTACAGTCGGGAGTGAGGTTAGCGAATAGCGAGGGGGGTGCGACTTTCAGTGTCGCAAGGCAGCACACCGTAAGGGGGGGCAAGGGTCCGCCGAACTTCAGTGTCAGGCTTCGGTGGCTGCACTGGAAATCCAGTCCGAGCAGCAGGGGGGCACAGAGGTGAGGGAGGATATAAAATTTGAAACGGGTGTATTTGGCACCCTGGATCGAGAGATCCGCAATACAGTACCCCGTGATTTGTACCGAGTGGGACCCAGATGCGAGGGCTATGGTTTGGGATGTGGGATGGGTGCGTAGGGAGCAGCGCCTTACCGTTTCAGGGTGGATAAAGCTCTCTGTGCTCCCGGAGTCGAAGAGGCATGCAGTGTCGTGCCCGTTGACCTGGACCTGCATCATGGAGTTCTGCAGGTCTTTTGGCCGAGTTTGATCGAGGGTGATCGCACCCAGTCGCGGGTAGTCGGAGTCGTAAAATGGCCGCTGCCGTTGGTCGCACGTGTCGGGTCGAGAAGATGGCCGCCGACCAGATGGCCGCTCCCATGATTCGCACGAGGCTGATGACGCGTCAGAAGAGGACGTGTCGGGTCGGTGCGCAGCAGCATTGCGAGGCCTGCGGGCCTGAGAGCGTGATTTTCGGGCCGGCTGTTCTTTGTTTTTCTGGCCCCTGGGTCTGGCCAGGCAGACCCTCGCAAAGTGCCCTTTCATCCCGCAGTCGCTGCAGATCGCGGAGCGGCTGGGCAGCGTGGGCGTGGGTGCTGGCCCTGCCCGCAGAAGTAGCAAGGTGTGCCCCCATGGTGAGCGGGTCGCCGCGTGGCGCAGGCCTGTAATACGGGCGAGTCTGAGGAAGTCCGGGGGGGGCTGGCAGAGTCCGCGGGGTACGTACCCAAGTTATGTCGGGCCACCTCCAGCGAGGAGGCGAGCGTTAGCGTCTCCTGGAGGTCTTTTGCCCCGTTTTCGAGCAGTCGCTGCCGGATGTATGTTGAGCGGATGCCGGACACGAAAGAATCTCTGATGTGCAGGTTCATATGGACTTCCCCTGTCACATCCTGATGGTCACAGTCCCTGGCCAGCGCGGTGAGTTTCTCAACAAACTCGTCGAGCGATTCCCCCGAGCGCTGCCGGCATGTAGAGAGCAGATGCCGGGCGTGCACCTCATTGACGGGCTTGACAAACCGCTTGCGGAGCAACTCAATCGCTTCCTCATAAATCGTCGCCTTTTCGAGCGTGGCGGAGATTCTGTGACTCACGCGGGCGTGGAGTAGACGCAGCTTGCGTGGCCCCAGGATGGGAGTCTCTGCGGAGTCCAGGTAGGCCTCGAAGCACCGCAGCCAGTATTTAAAAATTTCCTTTGCCTCCGGCATTCGTGCTTCCAGATTGAGCTTCTCTGGTTTTAGGCCTGCGTCCATCCTGAATCTAGTTTAGCCTAATAAATTGAGGTACCCTCAATAATGATGCTTGGAGATTAAACTGTAAAGAAGGCTTTATTAGGCTAATAACTATGCTACAGATTTGGACGAGAGCTGACTGCTATACAGACCATGAGGCAGGCCTTTATGTATGGCTCCCAGATGGGCGGAGCCAGAGGCGGAGTCCCCAGGGTTCCAAGCCTGGTCTTAAAGGGGACATCACCTTACACGATGATAAGGCAGTAACCATTCATCACACATGTGTAGCCCACTCCCAGTCTGTACATGTGTAGCCCACTCCCGGTCTGTACCTGTGTAGCCCACTCCCGGTCTGTAAATGTGTAGCCCACTCCCAGTCTGTACATGTGTAGCCCACTCCCAGTCTGTACATGTGTAGCCCACTCCCAGTCTGTACATGTGTAGCCCACTCCCAGTCTGTACATGTGTAGCCCACTCCCGGTCTGTACATGTACAGCCCATTCCCAGTCTGTACATGTGTAGCCCACTCCCAGCCTGTACATGTGTAGCCCACTCCCGGTCTGTACATGTGTAGCCCACCCCCGGTCTGTACATGTGTAGCCCACCCCTGGTCTGTACATGTGTAGCCCACTCCCAGTCTGTACATGTGTAGCCCACTTCCAGTGTGTACATGTGTAGCCCACTCCCAGTCTGTACATGTGTAGCCCACTCCCGGTCTGTCCATGTGTAGCCCACTCCCAGTCTGTACATGTGTAGCCCACTCCCGGTCTGTACATGTGTAGCCCACTCCCAGTCTGTACATGTGTAGCCCACTCCCCTTCTGTACATGTGTAGCCCACTCCCGGTCTGTACATGTGTAGCCCACTTCCGGTCTGTACATGTGTAGCCCACTCCCAGTCCGTTCATGTGTAGCCCACTCCCAGTCTGTACATGTGTAGCCCACTCCCGGCCTCTACATGTGTAGCCCACTCCCAGTCTCTACATGTGTAGCCCACTCCCGGTCTGTACATGTGTAGCCCACTCCCAGTCCGTACATGTGTACATGTGTAGCCCACTCCCGGTCTGTTCATGTGTAGCCCACCCCCAGTCTGTACATGTGTACCCCACTCCCAGTCTGTACATTTGTAGCCCACTCCCGGTCTGTACATGTGTAGCCCACTCCCGGTCTGTACATGTGTAGCCCACTCCCGGTCTGTACATGTGTAGCCCACTCCCGGCCTGTACATGTGTAGCCAACTCCCAGCCTGTACATGTGTAGCCCACTTCCGGTCTGTACATGTGTAGCCCACTCCCAGTCTGTACATGTGTAGCCCACTCCCAGTCTGTACATGTGTAGCCCACTCCCGGTATGTACATGTGTCGGCCACTCCCAGTCTGTACATGTGTAGCCCACTCCCAGTCTGTACATGTGTAGCCCACTCCCGGTATGTACATGTGTCGGCCACTCCCAGTCTGTACATGTGTAGCCCACTCCCGGTATGTACATGTGTCGGCCACTCCCAGTCTGTAAATGTACTGCCCACTCACAGTCTGTACATGTGTACTCCACTCCCAGTCTGTACATGTGTAGCCCACTCCCAGTCTGTATATGTGTAGCCCACTCCCGGTATGTACATGTGTAGCTCACTCCCAGTCTGTACATGTGTAGCCCACTCCCAGTCTGTACATGTGTAGCCCACTCCCGGTATGTACATGTGTAGCTCACTCCCAGTCTGTACATGTGTAGCCCACTTCCGGTCTGTACATGTGTAGCCCACTCCCAGTCTGTACATGTGTAGCCCACTCCCAGCCTGTACATGTGTAGCCCTCTCCCAGTCTGTACATGTGTAGCCCAATCCCAGTCTGTACATGTGTAGCCCTCTCCCAGTCTGTACATGTGTAGCCCAATCCCAGTCTGTACATGTGTAGCCCACTCCCAGTCTGTACATGTGTACTCCACTCCCGGTCTGTACATGTGTAGCCCACTCCCGGTCTGTACATGTGTAGCCCACTCCTAGCCTGTACATGTGTAGCCCACTCCCGGTCTGTACATGTGTAGCCCACTCCCGGTCTGTACATGTGTAGCCCACTCCCGG
Source organism: Scyliorhinus torazame (assembly GCF_047496885.1). Classification (NCBI taxonomy): domain Eukaryota; kingdom Metazoa; phylum Chordata; class Chondrichthyes; order Carcharhiniformes; family Scyliorhinidae; genus Scyliorhinus; species Scyliorhinus torazame. The sequence goes on from NC_092724.1 coordinate 27,482,658, forward strand.
TCTGTACATGTGTAGCCCACTCCCGGTCTGTACATGTGTAGCCCACTCCCGGCCTGTACATGTGTAGCCCACTCCCGGTCTGTACATGTGTAGCCCACTCCCAGTCTGTACATGTGTAGCCCACTCCCAGTCTGTACATGTGTAGCCCACTCCCAGTCTGTACATGTGTAGCCCACTCCCAGTCTGTACATGTGTAGCCCACTCCCGGTATGTACATGTGTCGGCCACTCCCAGCCTGTACATGTGTAGCCCACTCCCGGTCTGTACATGTGTAGCCCACTCCCGGTCTGTACATGTGTAGCCCACTCCCAGTCCGTACATGTGTACATGTGTAGCCCACTCCCGGTCTGTTCATGTGTAGCCCACTCCCAGTCTGTACATGTGTAGCCCACTCCCAGTCTGTACATGTGTAGCCCACTCCCAGTCTGTACATGTGTACCCCACTCCCAGTCTGTACATTTGTAGCCCACTCCCGGTCTGTACATGTGTAGCCCACTCCAGGTCTGTACATGTGTAGCCCACTCCCGGTCTGTACATGTGTAGCCCACTCCCAGTCTGTACATGTGTAGCCCACTCCCGGCCTGTACATGTGTAGCCCACTCCCAGCCTGTACATGTGTAGCCCACTTCCGGTCTGTACATGTGTAGCCCACTCCCAGTCTGTACATGTGTAGCCCACTCCCAGTCTGTACATGTGTAGCCCACTGCCAGTCTGTACATGTGTAGCCCACTCCCGGTATGTACATGTGTCGGCCACTCCCAGCCTGTACATGTGTAGCCCACTCCCAGTCTGTACATGTACTGCCCACTCACAGTCTGTACATGTGTACTCCACTCCCAGTCTGTACATGTGTAGCCCACTCCCAGTCTGTACATGTGTAGCCCACTCCCAGTCTGTACATGTGTAGCCCACTTCCGGTCTGTACATGTGTAGCCCACTCCCAGTCTGTACATGTGTAGCCCACTCCCGGCCTGTACATGTGTAGCCCACTCCCAGTCTGTACATGTGTAGCCCACTTCCGGTCTGTGCATGTGTAGCCCACTCCCAGTCTGTACATGTGTAGCCCACTCCCAGCCTGTACATGTGTAGCCCTCTCCCAGTCTGTACATGTGTAGCCCAATCCCAGTCTGTACATGTGTAGCCCTCTCCCAGTCTGTACATGTGTAGCCCAATCCCAGTCTGTACATGTGTAGCCCACTCCCAGTCTGTACATGTGTACTCCACTCCCGGTCTGTACATGTGTAGCCCACTCCCGGTCTGTACATGTGTAGCCCACTCCTAGCCTGTACATGTGTAGCCCACTCCCGGTCTGTACATGTGTAGCCCACTCCCGGTCTGTACATGTGTAGCCCACTCCCGGTCTGTACATGTGTAGCCCACTCCCGGTCTGTACATGTGTAGCCCACTCCCGGTCTGTACATGTGTAGCCCACTCCCGGTCTGTACATGTGTAGTTCACTCCCGGTCTGTGCATGTGTAGCTCACTCCAGTTCTGTACATGTGCAAAAGCTCCAAATCCCATTCGGTAACAAAGCTCCCAATCTACTTAATGTAAATTTAAGTATCGTTTCCACAACAAAAACATGTTGTCCCTGGAAAATCGCAGCTTGAAATTCCTGTTTACAGGCTTAATGCTGGATTAAGTTGGGCGTCACTAACATACACTTGAAACCATGCAAGAGAAAATAAGGAAACGGTGGATGAAATTGCAGAATCGTTCTATGGAAGGCAGTGACATTTTTATAATGTTCTGCACTACTCAGTTTTAAACCCGATTCTTCACCAAAGTATAAAGTCACATAAATGTTTGCGGCATAAAGAACAAGATCATAATGTTAGCTGCACCGCAGCCTGTGCTACATTTGAAATCTTCTATCTTTGCTGTGCTCACTGGGTTTGCAGGAATAGCCTGTGCCTCGGTTTTCCCCTTTGAGGGAAGCGAATTAATCAAATGTTATTTTTGCTGTTAACAGGAAGAGATCACATTTGCAGAAGTCTTCCAAGCAGACACGGGCGATGCACACAAGCAAAAGCTTCTCGTCTGCCCTACCACAGCCCCTTTCATCTGGAGAAAGTGTTCCTGGGTCACCCACTCTCAGTCTGTCTCCAGGACCAGCAACTCCCTGGCAAACCCCTGCTCCCGAGCTCCAGTCAGGTGACAAAGCAATTCATCCTGCGGTTGATTTACTTTTCTTATGTTGGATTGTGGAGCAAATGAGCCCTATTTTTCTCACGGTTAACTGCATGTTTCTTTATCTTTTTCTATCCCTGGGTTGTAAACGGTTCAAATTTGTTCCTGAGCTGACTTGACAGCAGTAGAGACAGAGTTGCTGCTTCAATTTAAAAAGCAGACACACACAAAGTTTTGTGAAGGCCACTGAGTGAAACTAACTCTCTCTTTCTTATAGGGGCCAACTCGCCTCTGAGCACATCCCCTGGATCCAGTGCTCCAACTTCACCAGCTGGGAGTGTCAGACCCTGCACTCTCCATGGGCTGGGTCCCAAACCCGGTAATCAGCGCTACAAGGCTGGCCGTCGGAAATCTATCAACAGTATCCCACCCTCCCCTCTGGCATGCACATCATCACCAACGCCCCAAGTGCCCTCGCCACACCGCTCTCCATCTCCTTTACCAGGCTATTCAAAGAACATCCAGGCGTACCCTGGCAAGATGCTGTCACCCCCAACCACCGTTAGGCATTCGATTCGAGTCCGCGCTGGAGATTCACCACGATCGCCACTGTTGAAACGTGTGCAGTCAGCAGAGAAGCTGTCGGCTGTCTATCTTGCCGATAAGAAACAGAGTAGCTCAGGAAAACATGCGGCAACATCTTCCGGTGAAGGAATAAATGAAACTTTGCAGAAAGAGTGCCGAAATCTGGGTGAGGTGGGCGAGGACCAAACTTTACCAGACGGGCAGGGTCCAGGAGAGAACGTGGGCCACGATCATGTTGGAACTCAGAAGCTAAGGGAGTCGACGGCCGAGGGACACGAGAGCGACCAAGACAGAGTCGTAATGAAAAAGCTGATTTGGTCAGAACGGCGTGATTCATTTAAGAAGCAAGAAGCAGTGCAGGAAGTGGGCGTTGATGCAGCTGATGTAACAACTGTTGCTGGTGAGTGGGAAAGAACGAAGAAAGACGGAGGGAGGGAGGGAGCAGACAGAATAGAGGAGAAATGTTCTGAGCATAAGGCAGCATGGGGGAAGGGGATCTTTGGCTCTGACGCAACGTCTGAAGAAGATTCCGATCTTAAAGAACCCTCCAGCCTGAAATCAGTGCCACAAATCGAAGTTCATAAGTCAGGGGTGGAAAGTCATCAAAGGGGAGCTGTGGAATGGACATGTCATGTGACCAGTCCCATTCAAGGCTTGTGTCACGATCCAGTTGGACAGTTCTCAACAGGAGGCTCAGAAATGAGCAGCATGAGGAAGCAGCGGGCGCCAACGCTGAGGCCAGAGGGGCAGGTGTTGCACACCGAGGTGGAAACACTGGGTGCTGTACATCACCCACATCAGTCGGATTTACCCTGCTGTCACGGAAAGACTCAAACCTCCTTGTGGACTGAAGGAAGTCCAACACAAACCGGGCACCACGGAAAGGAGGCACCGACACGCAGCAGGGAGAGCGCGATGTGCACAGACACTAAACTGCAAAGCCAGTCTGGGAAACAGGAAGCGCACGAGGACAACACAATCGCTTCAAGCTCCCCAGCCAAGAAATCAACACGAAATCGCAAGAAAGGAAGAGTTAAAGACTGAACTGCAGAGGTGCCAGCCCAGAACAATTGGAAAACGTTACATTCAAGGTGGATTGGCGGGGGGGGTTAACTTTTTCAAAACACGTCTTCATGTTAGTGCAGTTTTAGTAATGCAGCAAATCACATTTACTTGAAAAACTGCCGAATGCTACTGTCACAGTGATGGAAAGGATGTATCGGGACCGACTGAGAGTTTGAGCCACCAATGTATTTCTGACAACATAAGACATTTTTAAATCCCGCCGGTTTATACAAGATTGGATAACAATATGTTTGATACATCACAGCACAGAACTATTGAATGTGCCTACAACCAAGGATACAACATTGTGAGAAGTAAAAATATCATCCTAAGTCTCATCAGGGGCTGGTTTAGGACATGGCTAAATCGCTGGCTTTTAAAGCAGACCAAGGCAGGCCAGCAGCACGGTTCAATTCCCGTACCAGCCTCCCCGAACAGGCGCCGGAATGTGGCGACTAGGGGCTTTTCACAGTAACTTCATTTGAAGCCTACTTGCGACAATAAGCGATTTTCATGTCATTTAATCAATGAAAGCTAAAATCATCATTGTACACACTTTGATAAAGCAGTGTGTAACGCAGCCAAGGATCTGCCCTCAGTTGTGCAACGTGATCACTTAAACCCCATGTCCACGTGTTAGTGAAGTGTGGGAGTGGCTGTTTGAGGCCAATTCTTTGTGACCCATTGATAATCAGAAAGTAAAACAGCAGCTGGACATTTCTTGGGAGAGTTTTCAATATTTCTCATCCCAGTTGAAGGTTTGCTAGAATTCTGACCTTGTTACAAACTTGAAAAGTGAAATTTTAATGGTTGACGTCTGTTGTAATTTAGAAACTCCACTCCGTATCCAACCAGAGTGTTTGATGGGTCAGTGTAGAGGGAGCTTCACTCTGTATCTAACCCCCTGCTGCATCTGTCCTGGGAGTGTTGATGGGGACAGTGTAGAGGGAGCTTTACTCTGTATCTAACCCATGTTAGAACACAGAACATAGAACAGTACAGGCCCTTCAGCCCACGATGTTGTGCCGACCATTTATCCTAATCTAAGATCAACCTCACCCACACCCCTTCAATTTACTGCTGTCCATATGCCTGTCCAAGAGTTGCTTAAATGTCCCTAATGACTCTGACTCCACCACCTCTGCTGGCAGTGCATTCCACACACCCACCACTCTCTGTGTAAAGAACCGACCTCTGACATCTCCCCTACACCTTCCTCCAATCACCTTGAAATGATGTCCCCTCGTGACAGCCATTTCCGCCCTGGGGAAAAGCCTCTGGCTATCCACTCTATCCATGCCTCTCATCACCTTGTACACCTCTATCAAGTCACCTCTCTGCCTTCTTCACTTCAGTGAGAAAAGCCCTAGCTCCCTCAACCTTTCTTCATAAGACATGCCCTCCAGTCCAGGCAACATCCTGGTAAATCTCCTCTGCACCCTCTCCAAAGCATCCACATCCTTCCTATAATGAGGCGACCAGAACTGGACACAATATTGCAAGTGTGGTCTAACCAGGGTTTTATAAAGCTGCAGCAAAACCTTGCGGCTCTTAAACTCAATCTCCCTGTTAATGAAAGCCAACACACCATACGCCTTCTTAACAACCCTATCAACCTGGGTGGCAACTTTGAGGGACCTATGTACGTGGACCCCAAGATCCCTCTGTTCCTCAGCACTTCCAAGAATCCTGCCTTTAACCCTGTATTCAGCATTCAAATTTGACTTACCTGTCCTGGGAGTGTTTGGTGGGGACAGTGTAGTGGGAGCTTTACTCTGTGTCTAACCCCGTGCTGTACCTGATCTGGGAGTGTTTGATGGGGACAGTGTAGAGGGAGCTTTACTCTGTATCTAACCCCACGCTGTAACTGTCCTGGGCATGTTTGATGGGGACAGTGTAGAGGGAGCTTTACTCTGTATCTAACCCCGTGCTGCACCTGTCCTGGGAGTGTTTGATGGGGACAGTGTAGAGGGAGCTTTACTCTGTATCTAACCCCGTGCTGTACCTGTCCTGGGAGTGTTTGATGGGGACAGTGTAGAGGGAGCTTTACTCTGTATCTAACCCCGTGCTGTACCTGTCCTGGGAGTGTTTGATGGGGACAGTGTAGAGGGAGCTTTACTCTGTATCTAACCCCGTGCTGCACCTGTCCTGGGAGTGTTTGATTGAATTAATTAAACAACCCTTTTCAAATAAAGGACCATTTCTTGAAGGGACAATTCGACCTGTCAATCAATGGTGCCAAAAGCAACTTGCCCTTCACCTTCACACTCAGTTCTTCAGACCAATCTAACCATCTTATTCTGGGACCTTGCTCTAGTGGAACAAAAGGACTTCAATAATTTAAATCCAGGGATTTATTTTGGCGTTCACTGAGTAAATGTTGCCGTTTGGGTTGGTCAACACTGACCAACCCAGGTTTGTACTTTCTGTAAATGTGTGACACCAGCCCTCAGACACAATATCCTTGAGGAATGAGCAAGCGTGTTGACTGACTGCTGTCGTGTATTATTGGGGCTGCGTGGCCAGGCTAACCTATATTAACCTTCCTTTCCTGCAAATTGTGCCAAATGGGGGTTTCTTAAGTTGTGTTCTTTTCTTTTATTCATGGCCGGAGGACCGCACTTACTGTCCAGTCAGAAACAACAAGAAAGGCAGCAAGTGCCTGGTTTTGTCTGTGTGCTAATTCAGATGTTAATGTGGTGAGTCAACCAACCCAGTGAACTGGTCAAGACTCACGATTGGTTTCAAAACCAATAATGCCTGAGTTGACAGACTATGGGCAGAGGGATAACATATGGCTCTGCCTGAAAACGGCCTGGAACCCTCCAGCTGCACAGCCCAGTTTTCATTCCAGATCTTGAGCCTCTGTGAAGAAAGGAAAATGAGTGGGCAAAGTTTTCCCATCTGTCTTGAGGGCTCTGACAGAGCTGACAAGGACGGTTCCACCGGGACCGGGGCGCCATCTTTAAAGGGCGCCCTGATCAGGACTGAACATCAATCTCCCCCTCCACCCCCGCCCCCCCCCCCCCACCAACAGTCATCGCGCTCCCTATCCCCCTCCCCACCATCGCTGCCAACACACATCAGCCCTCCCCACATCCCCACAAGCATCCACTCCCGAACACACAACGGGCTTTCTCTCTCTTTACCAATCATACCATCAGCTCCTTCGTACGAGTCATTGATATAAATTGCGAAGAGTTGAGGCTCCAGCACTGATCCCTGTGGCACACCACTCATCACACCCTGCCAACCAGAAAAAGACCCATTCATGCCTACCCTCTGTTTCCTGTTAACCAGCCCATCTTCTATCCATGCCCGTATGTGACCCTCTACACCAGGACCTTACCAAATGCCTCCTAAAATCCAAGTGGTTCAGCTTTGAACTATGACACAGATTGATTCAGTGAAAAACGGAATGCAATTTTAACAGAAGTTCCATCCTGTGTTTGTGCATTTTCTCACCTGTTTAATATTCAAGTTTTTTTAAAAAAAACTTTCCATCTGCTGGATTTGGTCTGATTGTCTCTTTGTAACAGCTTTTAATAAAGGACTTTGCCATTTCTTAACATTTTCTGCTTTATTAAAAGAACAGTCAGTAGAGATGTCACATGACTGGAAGACAAGTCAGCCAGCCCTCGGACTCCACACCTATCCTCACTCGTCTCTCAGGGAGCAGGCAGCCCATCAGTAGCCCGGCAGGTGTGGCCTGAGAAATGCAGGTCCCTTAAACGGAGAAATCCTGCTGGAAGTGCGTTCAGAACTGGTGCACGGATGACTTTCACCATCGTCTCGTTTATCGTTTAATCTCTCCTGTGTCCACTTTGTATCACTTTCGCTTTGTTCTACCTTTTCACCAACCCTCTCCCGCCCTCCACTTGCTACTGTCACATTCCTAACTTACCCCAGTTTTGAAGAAAGATCATCAACCTGAAATATTGGGCAGTGCCTTCCATTCTGGGTGAGCTGAAATGGGAGTTATTGTTGTTCGGGGGTGGAGGAGGCCACGTGCGATCTCATGCCACACATGTGTGAGGAACACAGCGTATCTCGCAGCGTGGCATGGTAGGACATCACCTCATGGGGTCAATGGTTTGGGGCCACGTTGAGAGAGCTCCCAGACAGCCGTTCACTCACTACAAGCCAGGAGTTTCAGTTTGACTGTGGTGCAAGATTCTGCATCAGCCAGAATGTCCCAGCGAAAACAATTTGTGGCCTTATGGTTTACAAAAGATTCTGCAGATTTCCCCTCCAGGCTGCCCACGAAAGACAGGAGGCGCTGTTTCCCAGGGGAGGCAGCAGAAGGCGATGTTTCCCAGGGGTGGCAGCAGGAGGCGCTGTTTCCCAGGGGAGGCAGCAGGTGGCGCTGTTTCCCAGGGGTGGCAGCAGGAAGCGCTGTTTCCCAGGGTATGCATGAGGAGGCGCTGTTTCCCAGGGGTCGCAGCAGGAGGTGCTGTTTCCCAAGGTTGGTAGCAGGAGGTGCTGTTTCCCAGGGGAGGCAGCAGGAGGCGTTTTCCCCAGGGGAGGCAGCAGGAGGCGATGTTTCCCAGGGGTGGCAGCAGGAGGTGTTTTTTCCCCAGGGGTGGCAACAGGAGGTTTTTTTTCCCAGGGGTGACAGCAGAAGGCGCTATTCCCAGGGGTGGCAGCAGGAGGCGCTGTTGCCCAGGGGTGGCAGCAGAAGGCGCTATTCCCAGGGGAGGCAGCAGGTGGCGTTGTTTCCCAGGGGTGGCAGCAGGAGGCGCTGTTTCCCAGGGATGGCAGCAGAAGGCGCTGTTGCCCAGGGGTGGCAGCAGAAGGTGCTATTCCCAGGGGTGGCAGCAGGAGGCGCTGTTTCCCAGGGATGGCAGCACGAGGCGTTGTTTCCCAGGGGTGGCAGCAGGAGGTGCTATTCCCAGGGGTGGCAGCAGGAGGCGCTGTTTCCCAGGGGTCGCAGCAGGAGGTGCTGTTTCCCAGGGGTGGCAGCAGGAGGCGCTGTTTCCCAGGGGTGGCAGCAGGAGGTGCTCTTTCCCAGGGGTGGCAGCAGGAGGTGCTGTTTCCCAGGGGTGGCAGCAGGAGGCGCTGTTTCCCAGGGGTGGCAGCAGGAGGTGCTGTTTCCCAGGGGTGGCAGCAGGAGGCGCTGTTTCCCAGGGTTGGCAGCAGGAGGCGCTGTTTCCCAGGGGTGGCAGCAGGAGGCGCTGTTTCCCAGAGGAGGCAGCACGAGGCGCTGTTTCCCAGGGGTGGCATCAGGAGGCGCTGTTTCCCAGGGGTGGCAGCACGAGGTGCTGTTTCCTAGGGGCGGCAGCAAGAGGCGCTGTTTCCCAGGGATGGTAGGAGGAGGCGCTGTTTCCCAAAGTTGGTAGCAGGAGGCGGTTTCCCAGGGGTGGCAGCAGGAGGCGCTGTTTCCCAGTGGTGGCAGCAGGAGGTCCTTCATCTCACCACGGAGACTTGGGTGGAGGTTAGGGCCCATGAGGCGCACAGGAGAACAGCCCAGAAGTACAAAAAGAGGATGAATGATCTGCAGCGCTCGGCCAAGTTGAATGGATTTGTCTACTTATTGCTAAGGGCATCGGGCAAGAGTAAGTGTGCAAGTGCGCAATGATGTTCAACAGCTGTTTGGGTTGGAACACTCACCTCTGAAGGCACATGTGCACTGAATGTGTGACTGCCACTTCCTGCTATCGACTTTCTATCAGTTGCAGGACATCGTGTTTGTTAGTCACTTACTGGGAAGGGCACAGGAGCTGGCATGCGCATGCCTGTTCCGAAACTGCTCATAAACCCCATTGGGGTGGTCATCAATCCTGCTGTCTGCGGGACGAGAACACCACACATCAGGAGGGAGGTGCCGGTACCCCACAGTCAGAGCCGCCTCACGGAAATGCCCTTTAGCACGGGGTGGAGGGCTATGAACTGCTGCTGCTCACCTTTCAGCTCTGTGCTTTTGCTCACCATCCAGACACTTGCCTTGTTGCTGTCCAGCGGTGGAGTTCACTAGCGGAGGTCACTCCACGGTCCCATATAACTGGGGATTGCGTTGGTTCACAGATATGGGCGGCACAGGAACACAGTGTTTAGCACTGTTGCTTCACAGTGCCAGGGTCCCGGGTTCGATTCCCTGCTGGGTCACTGACTGTACGGAGTCTGCACGTTCTCCCCCTGTCTGCGTGGGTTTCCTCCCACAAGTCCCGAAAGACGTGCTGTTGGGTGAATTAGACAATCTGAATTCTCCCTCTGTGTACCCGAACAGGTGCCGGGGTGTGGCAACTAGGGGATTTTCACAGTAACTTCATTGCAGTGTTAAGCCTACTTGTGACAATAAAGATTATTATTATTATTCCCAGGATGCTTGTGTTATTTTTGGCCTTGTGGAGTGCGCGGACCTGGTATATGTAGGTTGGCCTCAGCTACACCACACTTTTTAGTTTTCTGAAAAATCTCTTACTTTCCTTTTATTTGCACTAGAACCCCAGGTTCCTGAACTCCAGGCACCCGGTGCGGAGGGTGCTGGGGAGGGAGGAGGACCTCATCGTGGACCTGCTTCTTGGCCTGACCAACCTGGCTGTTAATAGCCAGCGGGCAGCTGAAGGGGTTGTCTGTCCTAACTGTTTCATTGAATCCGGACAGTGCAGAAGGAGGCCATTCAGCCCATTGAGTCTACACACTGACCCTCTGAAAGAGCCCCCTACCTCAGCCCACGAGACAGCAGTGCTACCGTTTGTCCCACGGCCTGGCTATGTTTGCTGCCAGGTGTCCCTGGGAAGCGAGGATGTGGTTTTGCCGGCACCATTGAGGCCTCCATGCCTCCTGGCCACCTCGGGGACTGGGTTGCGATATCATTCCCTTTAACCACATTTTGTTTTGATGTTTTAAGTTTCCTTTGAGCTTCTGTTTACTGTGATGCAGTATCCCCTTAAGGAGCTGCAGTTTTAATTTATCCCAGTTTTCTGATTTATCCGTTTTGCACCCGGTGCCAACTCTGATGTACTCACTCACTCATTATCACACACACACTCACTCTCACACACACTCACTCACTTACTCACTCTCACACACTCACTCACTCTCACACACACTCACTCACTCACTCACTCACTCACACACACACTCACTCACTCAAACACACTCACTCACTCACTCACACACTCACTCACACACACACTCACTCACTCTCACACACTCACTCACTCACACTCTCACACTCTCACACACACACACACTCACTCACTCACACACACACACTCACTCACACACACTCACTCACTCACTCACTCTCACACACTCACTCACTCACTCACTCTCACACACACTCACTCACTCTCACACACACACACACTCACTCACACACACACTCACTCACTCACTCTCACACACTCACTCACTCACTCACTCTCACACACACTCACTCACTCTCACACACACACTCACTCACTCTCACACACACTCACTCACTCTCACACACTCACTCACTCACTCACTCTCACACACTCTCACACACACTCACTCACTCTCACACACACTCACTCACTCAAACACACACTCACTCACTCTCACACACTCACTCACTCACTCACTTACTCACACTCACACATACTCACAATTACTCACTCACACACACTCACAATCCATCACTCACACTCACAATCACTCACACACCATCACTCACAACCAGACTCACACTCACACAGACTCACTCACACAGACTCACACACACACAGACTCGCTCACACACACAGACTCACTCACACACAGACTCACTCACACAAACAGACTCACTCACACACAGACTGCCTCACACACACAGACTCACTCACACACACAGACTCACTCACACACAGACCCCCTCACACACACAGACTCACTCACACACACAGACTCACTCACACACACAGACTCCCTCACACACACAGACTCACTCACACACAGACTCCCTCACACACACAGACTCACTCACACACACAGACTCACTCACACACACAGACTCACTCACACACAGACTCCCTCACACACACAGACTCACTCACTCACACAGACTCACTCACACAGACTCACTCACACAGACTCACTCACTCACACAGACTCACTCACTCAGACTCACTCACACAGACTCACTCACACAGACACACACACAGACTCACTCACTCAGACTCACTCACACAGACTCACTCACACAGACTCACTCACTCACTCACTCACACAGACTCAGTCACACAGACTCACTCACACAGACTCACTCACACACACAGACTCACTCACACAGACTCACTCACACAGACTCACTCACTCACTCACTCACACAGACTCACTCACTCAGACTCACTCACTCACACAGACTCACTCACTCAGACTCACTCAAACAGACTCACTCACACAGACACACACACTGACTCACTCACACAGACTCACTCACTCACACAGACTCACTCACACAGACTCACTCACTCAGACTCACTCACTCACACAGACTCACTCACTCAGACTCACTCAAACAGACTCACTCACACAGACACACACACTGACTCACTCACACAGACTCACTCACTCACACAGACTCACTCACTCAGACTCACTCAAACAGACTCACTCAAACAGACTCACTCACACAGACTCACTCACTCAGACTCACTCACACAGACTCACTCACACAGACTCACTCACACAGACTTACTCACTCACTCACTCACACAGACTCACTCACACAGACTCACTCACACAGACTCACTCACACACACAGACTCACTCACACAGACTCACTCACACACACAGACTCACTCACACAGACTCACTCACACAGACTCACTCACTCACTCACTCACACAGACTCACTCACACAGACTCACTCACACAGACTCACTCACACACACAGACTCACTCACTCAGACTCACTCAAACAGACTCACTCACACAGACTCACTCACACAGACTCACTCACTCACTCAGACTCACTCACTCACACAGACTCACTCACTCAGACTCACTCAAACAGACTCACTCACACAGACACACACACTGACTCACTCACACAGACTCACTCACTCACTCAGACTCACTCACTCACACAGACTCACTCACTCAGACTCACTCAAACAGACTCACTCAAACAGACTCACTCACACAGACTCACTCACTCAGACTCACTCACACAGACTCACACACAGACTCACTCACACAGACTCACTCACTCACTCACTCACACAGACTCACTCACACAGACTCACTCACACAGACTCACTCACACACACAGACTCACTCACACAGACTCACTCACACAGACTCACTCACTCACACAGACTCACTCACACAGACTCACTCACACAGACTCACTCACACACACAGACTCACTCACTCAGACTCACTCAAACAGACTCACTCACACAGACTCACTCACACAGACTCACTCACACAGACTCACTCACTCACTCAGACTCACTCACTCACACAGACTCACTCACACAGACTCACTCACTCACACAGACTCACTCACTCAGACTCACTCACACAGACTCACTCACACAGACTCACTCACTCACACAGACACACACACAGACTCACTCACTCAGACTCACTCAAACAGACTCACTCACACAGACTCACTCACTCAGGCTCACTCAAACAGACTCACTCACACAGACTCACTCACACAGACTCACTCACACAGACTCACTCACTCACTCAGACTCACTCACACAGACTCACTCACTCAGACTCACTCACACAGACTCACTCACACAGACTCACTCACACAGACTCACTCAAACAGACTCACTCACACAGACTCACTCACTCAGACTCACTCACACAGACTCAATCACACAGACTCACTCACACAGACTCACTCACTCACTCACTCACACAGACTCACTCACACAGACTCACTCACTCACACAGACTCACTCACTCACACAGACTCACTCACACAGACTCACTCACTCACACAGACTCACTCACACAGACTCACACAGACTCACTCACACAGACTCACTCAAACAGACTCACTCACACAGACTCACTCACACAGACTCACTCACTCACTCACTCACACAGACTCACTCACACAGACTCACTCACACAGACTCACTCACACTCACAGACTCACTCACACAGACTCACTCACACAGACTCACTCACTCACACAGACTCACTCACTCACACAGACTCACTCACACAGACTCACTCACTCACACAGACTCACTCACACAGACTCACTCACACAGACTCACTCAAACAGACTCACTCACACAGACTCACTCACACAGACTCACTCACTCACTCACTCACACAGACTCACTCACACAGACTCACTCACTCAGACTCACTCACACAGACTCACTCACACAGACTCACTCACACAGACTCACTCACACAGACTCACTCAAACAGACTCACTCACACAGACTCACTCACTCAGACTCACTCACACAGACTCACTCACACAGACTCACTCACACAGACTCACTCACTCACTCACTCACACAGCATCACTCACACAGACTCACTCACACAGACTCACTCACACACACAGACTCACTCACACAGACTCACTCACACAGACTCACTCACACAGACTCACTCAAACAGACTCACTCACACAGACTCACTCACACAGACTCACTCACTCACTCACTCACACAGACTCACTCACACAGACTCACTCACACAGACTCACTCACACTCACAGACTCACTCACACAGACTCACTCACACAGACTCACTCACTCACACAGACTCACTCACTCACACAGACTCACTCACACAGACTCACTCACTCACACAGACTCACTCACACAGACTCACTCACACAGACTCACTCAAACAGACTCACTCACACAGACACACACACTGACTCACTCACACAGACTCACTCACTCACTCAGACTCACTCACTCACACAGACTCACTCACTCAGACTCACTCAAACAGACTCACTCACACAGACTCACTCACTCAGACTCACTCACACAGACTCACACACAGACTCACTCACACAGACTCACTCACTCACTCACTCACACAGACTCACTCACACAGACTCACTCACACAGACTCACTCACACACACAGACTCACTCACACAGACTCACTCACACAGACTCACTCACTCACACAGACTCACTCACACAGACTCACTCACACAGACTCACTCACACACACAGACTCACTCACTCAGACTCACTCAAACAGACTCACTCACACAGACTCACTCACACAGACTCACTCACACAGACTCACTCACTCACTCAGACTCACTCACTCACACAGACTCACTCACACAGACTCACTCACTCACACAGACTCACTCACTCAGACTCACTCACACAGACTCACTCACACAGACTCACTCACTCACACAGACACACACACAGACTCACTCACTCAGACTCACTCAAACAGACTCACTCACACAGACTCACTCACTCAGGCTCACTCAAACAGACTCACTCACACAGACTCACTCACACAGACTCACTCACACAGACTCACTCACTCACTCAGACTCACTCACACAGACTCACTCACTCAGACTCACTCACACAGACTCACTCACACAGACTCACTCACACAGACTCACTCACACAGACTCACTCAAACAGACTCACTCACACAGACTCACTCACTCAGACTCACTCACACAGACTCAATCACACAGACTCACTCACACAGACTCACTCACTCACTCACTCACACAGACTCACTCACACAGACTCACTCACTCACACAGACTCACTCACTCACACAGACTCACTCACACAGACTCACTCACTCACACAGACTCACTCACACAGACTCACTCACACAGACTCACTCACACAGACTCACTCAAACAGACTCACTCACACAGACTCACTCACACAGACTCACTCACTCACTCACTCACACAGACTCACTCACACAGACTCACTCACACAGACTCACTCACACTCACAGACTCACTCACACAGACTCACTCACACAGACTCACTCACTCACACAGACTCACTCACTCACACAGACTCACTCACACAGACTCACTCACTCACACAGACTCACTCACACAGACTCACTCACACAGACTCACTCAAACAGACTCACTCACACAGACTCACTCACACAGACTCACTCACACAGACTCACTCAAACAGACTCACTCACACAGACTCACTCACTCAGACTCACTCACACAGACTCACTCACACAGACTCACTCACACAGACTCACTCACACAGACTCACTCACTCACTCACTCACACAGCATCACTCACACAGACTCACTCACACAGACTCACTCACACACACAGACTCACTCACACAGACTCACTCACTCAGACTCACTCACACAGACTCACTCACACAGACTCACTCACACAGACTCACTCACTCACACAGACTCACTCACACAGACTCACTCACTCACACAGACTCACTCACACAGACTCACTCACTCAGACTCACTCACTCACTCACTCACACAGACACACTCACACAGACTCACTCACACAGACTCACTCACACAGACTCACTCACTCACACAGACTGGGTTGCGATATCATTCCCTTTAACCACATTTTGTTTTGATGTTTTAAGTTTCCTTTGAGCTTCTGTTTACTGTGATGCAGTATCCCCTTAAGGAGCTGCAGTTTTAATTTATCCCAGTTTTCTGATTTATCCGTTTTGCACCCGGTGCCAACTCTGATGTACTCACTCACTCATTATCACACACACACTCACTCTCACACACACTCACTCACTTACTCACTCTCACACACTCACTCACTCTCACACACACTCACTCACTCACTCACTCACTCACACACACACTCACTCACTCAAACACACTCACTCACTCACTCACACACTCACTCACACACACACTCACTCACTCTCACACACTCACTCACTCACTCACTCACACTCTCACACTCTCACACACACACACACTCACTCACTCACACACACACTCACTCACACACACTCACTCACTCACTCACTCTCACACACTCACTCACTCACTCACTCTCACACACACTCACTCACTCTCACACACACACACACTCACTCACACACACACTCACTCACTCACTCTCACACACTCACTCACTCACTCACTCTCACACACACTCACTCACTCTCACACACACACTCACTCACTCTCACACACACTCACTCACTCACTCTCACACACTCACTCACTCACTCACTCTCACACACTCTCACACACACTCACTCACTCTCACACACACTCACTCACTCAAACACACACTCACTCACTCACTCTCACACACTCACTCACTCACTCACTTACTCACACTCACACATACTCACAATCACTCACTCACACACACTCACAATCCATCACTCACACTCACAATCACTCACACACCATCACTCACAACCAGACTCACACTCACACAGACTCACTCACACAGACTCACACACACACAGACTCGCTCACACACACAGACTCACTCACACACAGACTCACTCACACAAACAGACTCACTCACACACAGACTGCCTCACACACACAGACTCACTCACACACACAGACTCACTCACACACAGACCCCCTCACACACACAGACTCACTCACACACACAGACTCACTCACACACACAGACTCCCTCACACACACAGACTCACTCACACACAGACTCCCTCACACACACAGACTCACTCACACACACAGACTCACTCACACACACAGACTCACTCACACACAGACTCCCTCACACACACAGACTCACTCACTCACACAGACTCACTCACACAGACTCACTCACACAGACTCACTCACTCACACAGACTCACTCACTCAGACTCACTCACACAGACTCACTCACACAGACACACACACAGACTCACTCACTCAGACTCACTCACACAGACTCACTCACACAGACTCACTCACTCACTCACTCACACAGACTCAGTCACACAGACTCACTCACACAGACTCACTCACACACACAGACTCACTCACACAGACTCACTCACACAGACTCACTCACTCACTCACTCACACAGACTCACTCACACAGACTCACTCACTCAGACTCACTCACTCACACAGACTCACTCACTCAGACTCACTCAAACAGACTCACTCACACAGACACACACACTGACTCACTCACACAGACTCACTCACTCACACAGACTCACTCACTCAGACTCACTCAAACAGACTCACTCACACAGACTCACTCACACAGACTCACTCACTCAGACTCACTCACTCACACAGACTCACTCACTCAGACTCACTCAAACAGACTCACTCACACAGACACACACACTGACTCACTCACACAGACTCACTCACTCACACAGACTCACTCACTCAGACTCACTCAAACAGACTCACTCAAACAGACTCACTCACACAGACTCACTCACTCAGACTCACTCACACAGACTCACTCACACAGACTCACTCACACAGACTTACTCACTCACTCACTCACACAGACTCACTCACACAGACTCACTCACACAGACTCACTCACACACACAGACTCACTCACACAGACTCACTCACACACACAGACTCACTCACACAGACTCACTCACACAGACTCACTCACTCACTCACTCACACAGACTCACTCACACAGACTCACTCACACAGACTCACTCACACACACAGACTCACTCACTCAGACTCACTCAAACAGACTCACTCACACAGACTCACTCACACAGACTCACTCACTCACTCAGACTCACTCACTCACACAGACTCACTCACTCAGACTCACTCAAACAGACTCACTCACACAGACACACACACTGACTCACTCACACAGACTCACTCACTCACTCAGACTCACTCACTCACACAGACTCACTCACTCAGACTCACTCAAACAGACTCACTCAAACAGACTCACTCACACAGACTCACTCACTCAGACTCACTCACACAGACTCACACACAGACTCACTCACACAGACTCACTCACTCACTCACTCACACAGACTCACTCACACAGACTCACTCACACAGACTCACTCACACACACAGACTCACTCACACAGACTCACTCACACAGACTCACTCACACAGACTCACTCACTCACACAGACTCACTCACACAGACTCACTCACACAGACTCACTCACACACACAGACTCACTCACTCAGACTCACTCAAACAGACTCACTCACACAGACTCACTCACACAGACTCACTCACACAGACTCACTCACTCACTCAGACTCACTCACTCACACAGACTCACTCACACAGACTCACTCACTCACACAGACTCACTCACTCAGACTCACTCACACAGACTCACTCACACAGACTCACTCACTCACACAGACACACACACAGACTCACTCACTCAGACTCACTCAAACAGACTCACTCACACAGACTCACTCACTCAGGCTCACTCAAACAGACTCACTCACACAGACTCACTCACACAGACTCACACACAGACTCACTCACACAGACTCACTCACTCACTCACTCACACAGACTCACTCACACAGACTCACTCACACAGACTCACTCACACACACAGACTCACTCACACAGACTCACTCACACAGACTCACTCACTCACACAGACTCACTCACACAGACTCACTCACACAGACTCACTCACACACACAGACTCACTCACTCAGACTCACTCAAACAGACTCACTCACACAGACTCACTCACACAGACTCACTCACACAGACTCACTCACTCACTCAGACTCACTCACTCACACAGACTCACTCACACAGACTCACTCACTCACACAGACTCACTCACTCAGACTCACTCACACAGACTCACTCACACAGACTCACTCACTCACACAGACACACACACAGACTCACTCACTCAGACTCACTCAAACAGACTCACTCACACAGACTCACTCACTCAGGCTCACTCAAACAGACTCACTCACACAGACTCACTCACACAGACTCACTCACACAGACTCACTCACTCACTCAGACTCACTCACACAGACTCACTCACTCAGACTCACTCACACAGACTCACTCACACAGACTCACTCACACAGACTCACTCACACAGACTCACTCAAACAGACTCACTCACACAGACTCACTCACTCAGACTCACTCACACAGACTCAATCACACAGACTCACTCACACAGACTCACTCACTCACTCACTCACACAGACTCACTCACACAGACTCACTCACTCACACAGACTCACTCACTCACACAGACTCACTCACACAGACTCACTCACTCACACAGACTCACTCACACAGACTCACACAGACTCACTCACACAGACTCACTCAAACAGACTCACTCACACAGACTCACTCACACAGACTCACTCACTCACTCACTCACACAGACTCACTCACACAGACTCACTCACACAGACTCACTCACACTCACAGACTCACTCACACAGACTCACTCACACAGACTCACTCACTCACACAGACTCACTCACTCACACAGACTCACTCACACAGACTCACTCACTCACACAGACTCACTCACACAGACTCACTCAAACAGACTCACTCACACAGACTCACTCACACAGACTCACTCACTCACTCACTCACACAGACTCACTCACACAGACTCACTCACTCAGACTCACTCACACAGACTCACTCACACAGACTCACTCACACAGACTCACTCACACAGACTCACTCAAACAGACTCACTCACACAGACTCACTCACTCAGACTCACTCACACAGACTCACTCACACAGACTCACTCACACAGACTCACTCACTCACTCACTCACACAGCATCACTCACACAGACTCACTCACACAGACTCACTCACACACACAGACTCACTCACACAGACTCACTCACACAGACTCACTCACACAGACTCACTCAAACAGACTCACTCACACAGACTCACTGACACAGACTCACTCACTCACTCACTCACACAGACTCACTCACACAGACTCACTCACACAGACTCACTCACACTCACAGACTCACTCACACAGACTCACTCACACAGACTCACTCACTCACACAGACTCACTCACTCACACAGACTCACTCACACAGACTCACTCACTCACACAGACTCACTCACACAGACTCACTCACACAGACTCACTCAAACAGACTCACTCACACAGACACACACACTGACTCACTCACACAGACTCACTCACTCACTCAGACTCACTCACTCACACAGACTCACTCACTCAGACTCACTCAAACAGACTCACTCAAACAGACTCACTCACACAGACTCACTCACTCAGACTCACTCACACAGACTCACACACAGACTCACTCACACAGACTCACTCACTCACTCACTCACACAGACTCACTCACACAGACTCACTCACACAGACTCACTCACACACACAGACTCACTCACACAGACTCACTCACACAGACTCACTCACTCACACAGACTCACTCACACAGACTCACTCACACAGACTCACTCACACACACAGACTCACTCACTCAGACTCACTCAAACAGACTCACTCACACAGACTCACTCACACAGACTCACTCACACAGACTCACTCACTCACTCAGACTCACTCACTCACACAGACTCACTCACACAGACTCACTCACTCACACAGACTCACTCACTCAGACTCACTCACACAGACTCACTCACACAGACTCACTCACTCACACAGACACACACACAGACTCACTCACTCAGACTCACTCAAACAGACTCACTCACACAGACTCACTCACTCAGGCTCACTCAAACAGACTCACTCACACAGACTCACTCACACAGACTCACTCACACAGACTCACTCACTCACTCAGACTCACTCACACAGACTCACTCACTCAGACTCACTCACACAGACTCACTCACACAGACTCACTCACACAGACTCACTCACACAGACTCACTCACACAGACTCACTCAAACAGACTCACTCACACAGACTCACTCACTCAGACTCACTCACACAGACTCAATCACACAGACTCACTCACACAGACTCACTCACTCACTCACTCACACAGACTCACTCACACAGACTCACTCACTCACACAGACTCACTCACTCACACAGACTCACTCACACAGACTCACTCACTCACACAGACTCACTCACACAGACTCACTCACACAGACTCACTCACACAGACTCACTCAAACAGACTCACTCACACAGACTCACTCACACAGACTCACTCACTCACTCACTCACACAGACTCACTCACACAGACTCACTCACACAGACTCACTCACACTCACAGACTCACTCACACAGACTCACTCACACAGACTCACTCACTCACACAGACTCACTCACTCACACAGACTCACTCACACAGACTCACTCACTCACACAGACTCACTCACACAGACTCACTCACACAGACTCACTCAAACAGACTCACTCACACAGACTCACTCACACAGACTCACTCACTCACTCACTCACACAGACTCACTCACACAGACTCACTCACTCAGACTCACTCACACAGACTCACTCACACAGACTCACTCACACAGACTCACTCAAACAGACTCACTCACACAGACTCACTCACTCAGACTCACTCACACAGACTCACTCACACAGACTCACTCACACAGACTCACTCACTCACTCACTCACACAGCATCACTCACACAGACTCACTCACACAGACTCACTCACACACACAGACTCACTCACACAGACTCACTCACACAGACTCACTCACTCAGACTCACTCACACAGACTCACTCACACAGACTCACTCACACAGACTCACTCACTCACACAGACTCACTCACACAGACTCACTCACTCACACAGACTCACTCACACAGACTCACTCACTCAGACTCACTCACTCACTCACTCACACAGACACACTCACACAGACTCACTCACACAGACTCACTCACACAGACTCACTCACACAGACTCACTCACTCACACAGACTCACTCACACAGACTCACTCACACAGACTCACACACAGACTCACTCACACAGACTCACTCACACAGACTCACACACTCAGACTCACTCACTCACACAGACTCACTCACACAGACTCACTCACTCACACAGACTCACTCACTCACACAGACTCACTCACTCACACAGACTCACTCACTCACTCAGACTCACTCACACAGACTCACTCACACAGACTCACTCACTCAGACTCACTCACTCACTCAGACTCACTCACTCACACAGACTCACTCACACAGACTCACTCACACAGACTCACTCACTCAGACTCACTCACTCAGACTCACTCACACAGACTCACTCACACAGACTCACTCACACAGACTCACTCACACAGACTCACTCACACAGACTCACTCACTCAGACTCACTCACACAGACTCACTCACTCACACAGACTCACTCACTCAGACTCACTCACTCAGACTCACTCACTCAGACTCACTCACACAGACTCACTCACTCAGACTCACTCACACAGACTCACTCACTCACACAGACTCACTCACACAGACTCACTCACTCAGACTCACTCACTCACACAGACTCACTCACACAGACTCACTCACTCAGACTCACTCACTCAGACTCACTCACTCAGACTCACTCACTCAGACTCACTCACACAGACTCACTCACTCAGACTCACTCACACAGAATCACTCACTCACACAGACTCACTCACACAGACTCACTCACTCAGACTCACTCACACAGACTCACTCACTCAGACTCACTCACACAGACTCACTCACTCACACAGACTCACTCACACAGACTCACTCACTCAGACTCACTCACTCACACAGACTCACTCACACAGACTCACTCACTCAGACTCACTCACTCAGACTCACTCACTCAGACTCACTCACTCAGACTCACTCACACAGACTCACTCACTCAGACTCACTCACACAGACTCACTCACTCACACAGACTCACTCACACAGACTCACTCACTCAGACTCACTCACACAGACTCACTCACTCAGACTCACTCACACAGACTCACTCACACAGACTCACTCACACAGACTCACTCACTCAGACTCACTCACTCAGACTCACTCACTCACTCAGACTCACTCACACAGACTCACTCACTCAGACTCACTCACACAGACTCAAGCACTCAGACTCACTCACACAGACTCACTCACTCAGACCCACTCACACAGACTCACTCACTCAGACTCACTCACTCAGACTCACTCACTCACTCAGACTCACTCACACAGACTCACTCACTCACACAGACTCACTCACTCAGACTCACTCACTCAGACTCACTCACTCAGACTCACTCACACAGACTCACTCACTCAGACTCACTCACTCAGACTCACTCACTCAGACTCACTCACACAGACTCACTCACTCAGACTCACTCACTCACACACACAGACTCACTCACTCACACAGACTCACTCACTCACACAGACTCACTCACTCAGACTCACTCACTCAGACTCACTCACTCCGACTCACACACACAGACTCACTCACACAGACTCACTCACACAGACTCACTCAAACAGACTCACTCACACAGACTCACTCACTCAGACTCACTCACACAGACTCAATCACACAGACTCACTCACACAGACTCACTCACTCACACAGACTCACTCACACAGACTCACTCACTCACACAGACTCACTCACTCACACAGACTCACTCACACAGACTCACTCACTCACACAGACTCACTCACACAGACTCACTCACACAGACTCACTCACACAGACTCACTCAAACAGACTCACTCACACAGACTCACTCACACAGACTCACTCACTCACTCACTCACACAGACTCACTCACACAGACTCACTCACACTCACAGACTCACTCACACAGACTCACTCACACAGACTCACTCACTCACACAGACTCACTCACTCACACAGACTCACTCACACAGACTCACTCACTCACACAGACTCACTCACACAGACTCACTCACACAGACTCACTCAAACAGACTCACTCACACAGACTCACTCACACAGACTCACTCACTCACTCACTCACTCACACAGACTCACTCACACAGACTCACTCACTCAGACTCACTCACACAGACTCACTCACACAGACTCACTCACACAGACTCACTCACACAGACTCACTCAAACAGACTCACTCACACAGACTCACTCACTCAGACTCACTCACACAGACTCACTCACACAGACTCACTCACACAGACTCACTCACTCACTCACTCACACAGCATCACTCACACAGACTCACTCACACAGACTCACTCACACACACAGACTCACTCACACAGACTCACTCACACAGACTCACTCACTCAGACTCACTCACACAGACTCACTCACACAGACTCACTCACACAGACTCACTCACTCACACAGACTCACTCACACAGACTCACTCACACAGACTCACTCACTCACACAGACTCACTCACACAGACTCACTCACTCAGACTCACTCACTCACTCACTCACACAGACACACTCACACAGACTCACTCACACAGACTCACTCACACAGACTCACTCACACAGACTCACTCACTCACACAGACTCACTCACACAGACTCACTCACACAGACTCACACACAGACTCACTCACACAGACTCACTCACACAGACTCACTCACTCACTCAGACTCACTCACACAGACTCACTCACACAGACTCACTCACTCAGACTCACTCACTCACTCAGACTCACTCACTCACACAGACTCACTCACACAGACTCACTCACACAGACTCACTCACTCAGACTCACTCACTCAGACTCACTCACACAGACTCACTCACACAGACTCACTCAGACAGACTCACTCACACAGACTCACTCACACAGACTCACTCACTCAGACTCACTCACACAGACTCACTCAATCACACAGACTCACTCACTCAGACTCACTCACTCAGACTCACTCACACAGACTCACTCACTCAGACTCACTCACACAGACTCACTCACTCACACAGACTCACTCACACAGACTCACTCACTCAGACTCACTCACTCACACAGACTCACTCACACAGACTCACTCACTCAGACTCACTCACTCAGACTCACTCACTCAGACTCACTCACTCAGACTCACTCACACAGACTCACTCACTCAGACTCACTCACTCACACAGACTCACTCACTCACACAGACTCACTCACACAGACTCACTCACACAGACTCACTCACTCAGACTCACTCACACAGACTCACTCACTCACACAGACTCACTCACACAGACTCACTCACTCAGACTCACTCACTCACACAGACTCACTCACACAGACTCACTCACTCAGACTCACTCACTCAGACTCACTCACTCAGACTCACTCACACAGACTCACTCACTCAGACTCACTCACACAGACTCACTCACTCACACAGACTCACTCACACAGACTCACTCACTCAGACTCACTCACACAGACTCACTCACTCAGACTCACTCACACAGACTCACTCACACAGACTCACTCACACAGACTCACTCACTCAGACTCACTCACTCAGACTCACTCACTCACTCAGACTCACTCACTCAGACTCACTCACACAGACTCAAGCACTCAGACTCACTCACACAGACTCACTCACTCAGACCCACTCACACAGACTCACTCACTCAGACTCACTCACTCAGACTCACTCACTCACTCAGACTCACTCACACAGACTCACTCACTCACACAGACTCACTCACTCAGACTCACTCACTCAGACTCACTCACTCAGACTCACTCACACAGACTCACTCACTCAGACTCACTCACTCAGACTCACTCACTCAGACTCACTCACACAGACTCACTCACTCAGACTCACTCACACAGACTCACTCACTCAGACTCACTCACACAGACTCACTCACTCACACAGACTCACTCACACAGACTCACTCACTCAGACTCACTCACTCACACAGACTCACTCACACAGACTCACTCACTCAGACTCACTCACTCAGACTCACTCACTCAGACTCACTCACTCAGACTCACTCACACAGACTCACTCACTCAGACTCACTCACACAGACTCACTCACTCACACAGACTCACTCACACAGACTCACTCACTCAGACTCACTCACACAGACTCACTCACTCAGACTCACTCACACAGACTCACTCACACAGACTCACTCACTCAGACTCACTCACTCAGACTCACTCACTCAGACTCACTCACACAGACTCACTCACACAGACTCAAGCACTCAGACTCACTCACACAGACTCACTCACTCAGACCCACTCACACAGACTCACTCACTCAGACTCACTCACTCAGACTCACTCACTCACTCAGACTCACTCACACAGACTCACTCACTCACACAGACTCACTCACTCAGACTCACTCACTCAGACTCACTCACTCAGACTCACTCACACAGACTCACTCACTCAGACTCACTCACTCAGACTCACTCACTCAGACTCACTCACACAGACTCACTCACTCAGACTCACTCACTCACACACACAGACTCACTCACTCACACAGACTCACTCACTCACACAGACTCACTCACTCAGACTCACTCACTCAGACTCACTCACTCCGACTCACACACACAGACTCACTCACACAGACTCACTCACACAGACTCACTCAAACAGACTCACTCACACAGACTCACTCACTCAGACTCACTCACACAGACTCAATCACACAGACTCACTCACACAGACTCACTCACTCACACAGACTCACTCACACAGACTCACTCACTCACACAGACTCACTCACTCACACAGACTCACTCACACAGACTCACTCACTCACACAGACTCACTCACACAGACTCACTCACACATACTCACTCACACAGACTCACTCAAACAGACTCACTCACACAGACTCACTCACACAGACTCACTCACACTCACAGACTCACTCACACAGACTCACTCACACAGACTCACTCACTCACTCACTCACACAGACTCACTCACTCACACAGACTCACTCACACAGACTCACTCACTCACACAGACTCACTCACACAGACTCACTCACACAGACTCACTCAAACAGACTCACTCACACAGACTCACTCACACAGACTCACTCACTCACTCACTCACTCACACAGACTCACTCACACAGACTCACTCACTCAGACTCACTCACACAGACTCACTCACACAGACTCACTCACACAGACTCACTCACACAGACTCACTCAAACAGACTCACTCACACAGACTCACTCACTCAGACTCACTCACACAGACTCACTCACACAGACTCACTCACACAGACTCACTCACTCACTCACTCACACAGACTCACTCACTCACTCACTCACACAGACTCACTCACTCACTCACTCACACAGACTCACTCACACAGACTCACTCACACACACAGACTCACTCACACAGACTCACTCACACAGACTCACTCACTCAGACTCACTCACACAGACTCACTCACACAGACTCACTCACTCACACAGACTCACTCACACAGACTCACTCACACAGACTCACTCACTCACACAGACTCACTCACACAGACTCACTCACTCAGACTCACTCACTCACTCACTCACACAGACACACTCACTCAGACTCACTCACACAGACTCACTCACTCAGACTCACTCACACAGACTCACTCACTCACACAGACTCACTCACACAGACTCACTCACTCAGACTCACTCACACAGACTCACTCACTCAGACTCACTCACACAGACTCACTCACACAGACTCACTCACACAGACTCACTCACTCAGACTCACTCACTCAGACTCACTCACTCACTCAGACTCACTCACTCAGACTCACTCACACAGACTCAAGCACTCAGACTCACTCACACAGACTCACTCACTCAGACCCACTCACACAGACTCACTCACTCAGACTCACTCACTCAGACTCACTCACTCACTCAGACTCACTCACACAGACTCACTCACTCACACAGACTCACTCACTCAGACTCACTCACTCAGACTCACTCACACAGACTCACTCACTCAGACTCACTCACTCAGACTCACTCACTCAGACTCACTCACACAGACTCACTCACTCAGACTCACTCACACAGACTCACTCACTCAGACTCATTCACACAGACTCACTCACTCACACAGACTCACTCACACAGACTCACTCACTCAGACTCACTCACTCACACAGACTCACTCACACAGACTCACTCACTCAGACTCACTCACTCAGACTCACTCACTCAGACTCACTCACACAGACTCACTCACTCAGACTCACTCACACAGACTCACTCACTCACACAGACTCACTCACACAGACTCACTCACTCAGACTCACTCACACAGACTCACTCACTCAGACTCACTCACACAGACTCACTCACACAGACTCACTCACTCAGACTCACTCACTCAGACTCACTCACTCACTCAGACTCACTCACACAGACTCACTCACTCAGACTCACTCACACAGACTCAAGCACTCAGACTCACTCACACAGACTCACTCACTCAGACCCACTCACACAGACTCACTCACTCAGACTCACTCACTCAGACTCACTCACTCACTCAGACTCACTCACACAGACTCACTCACTCACACAGACTCACTCACTCAGACTCACTCACTCAGACTCACTCACTCAGACTCACTCACACAGACTCACTCACTCAGACTCACTCACTCAGACTCACTCACTCAGACTCACTCACACAGACTCACTCACTCAGACTCACTCACTCACACACACAGACTCACTCACTCACACAGACTCACTCACTCACACAGACTCACTCACTCAGACTCACTCACTCAGACTCACTCACTCCGACTCACACACACAGACTCACTCACACAGACTCACTCACACAGACTCACTCAAACAGACTCACTCACACAGACTCACTCACTCAGACTCACTCACACAGACTCAATCACACAGACTCACTCACACAGACTCACTCACACAGACTCACTCACACAGACTCACTCACTCACACAGACTCACTCACTCACACAGACTCACTCACACAGACTCACTCACTCACACAGACTCACTCACACAGACTCACTCACACATACTCACTCACACAGACTCACTCAAACAGACTCACTCACACAGACTCACTCACACAGACTCACTCACACTCACAGACTCACTCACACAGACTCACTCACACAGACTCACTCACTCACTCACTCACACAGACTCACTCACTCACACAGACTCACTCACACAGACTCACTCACTCACATAGACTCACTCACACAGACTCACTCACACAGACTCACTCAAACAGACTCACTCACACAGACTCACTCACTCACTCACTCACTCACACAGACTCACTCACACAGACTCACTCACTCAGACTCACTCACACAGACTCACTCACACAGACTCACTCACACAGACTCACTCACACAGACTCACTCAAACAGACTCACTCACACAGACTCACTCACTCAGACTCACTCACACAGACTCACTCACACAGACTCACTCACACAGACTCACTCACTCACTCACTCACACAGCATCACTCACACAGACTCACTCACACAGACTCACTCACACACACAGACTCACTCACACAGACTCACTCACACAGACTCACTCACTCAGACTCACTCACACAGACTCACTCACACAGACTCACTCACACAGACTCACTCACTCACACAGACTCACTCACACAGACTCACTCACACAGACTCACTCACTCACACAGACTCACTCACACAGACTCACTCACTCAGACTCACTCACTCACTCACTCACACAGACACACTCACACAGACTCACTCACACAGACTCACTCACACAGACTCACTCACACAGACTCACTCACTCACACAGACTCACTCACACAGACTCACTCACACAGACTCACACACAGACTCACTCACACAGACTCACTCACACAGACTCACTCACTCACTCAGACTCACTCACACAGACTCACTCACACAGACTCACTCACTCAGACTCACTCACTCACTCAGACTCACTCACTCACACAGACTCACTCACACAGACTCACTCACACAGACTCACTCACTCAGACTCACTCACTCAGACTCACTCACACAGACTCACTCACACAGACTCACTCAGACAGACTCACTCACACAGACTCACTAACACAGACTCACTCACTCAGACTCACTCACACAGACTCACTCACTCACACAGACTCACTCACTCAGACTCACTCACTCAGACTCACTCACACAGACTCACTCACTCAGACTCACTCACACAGACTCACTCACTCACACAGACTCACTCACACAGACTCACTCACTCAGACTCACTCACTCACACAGACTCACTCACACAGACTCACTCACTCAGACTCACTCACTCAGACTCACTCACTCAGACTCACTCACTCAGACTCACTCACACAGACTCACTCACTCAGACTCACTCACACAGACTCACTCACTCACACAGACTCACTCACACAGACTCACTCACACAGACTCACTCACTCAGACTCACTCACACAGACTCACTCACTCACACAGACTCACTCACACAGACTCACTCACTCAGACTCACTCACTCACACAGACTCACTCACACAGACTCACTCACTCAGACTCACTCACTCAGACTCACTCACTCAGACTCACTCACTCAGACTCACTCACACAGACTCACTCACTCAGACTCACTCACACAGACTCACTCACACAGACTCACTCACTCAGACTCACTCACACAGACTCACTCACTCAGACTCACTCACACAGACTCACTCACACAGACTCACTCACACAGACTCACTCACTCAGACTCACTCACTCAGACTCACTCACTCACTCAGACTCACTCACACAGACTCACTCACTCAGACTCACTCACACAGACTCAAGCACTCAGACTCACTCACACAGACTCACTCACTCAGACCCACTCACACAGACTCACTCACTCAGACTCACTCACTCAGACTCACTCACTCACTCAGACTCACTCACACAGACTCACTCACTCACACAGACTCACTCACTCAGACTCACTCACTCAGACTCACTCACTCAGACTCACTCACACAGACTCACTCACTCAGACTCACTCACTCAGACTCACTCACTCAGACTCACGCACACAGACTCACTCACTCAGACTCACTCACTCACACACACAGACTCACTCACTCACACAGACTCACTCACTCACACAGACTCACTCACTCAGACTCACTCACTCAGACTCACTCACTCAGACTCACTCACACAGACTCACTCGCTCAGACTCACTCACTCAGACTCACTCACACAGACTCACTCACTCAGACTCACTCACTCAGACTCACTCACTCAGACTCACTCACACAGACTCACTCACACAGGCTCACTCACTCACTCACTCACACAGACTCACTCACACAGACTCACTCACTCACTCACACAGACTCACTCACTCACTCACTCACACAGACTCACTCACTCAGACTCACTCACTCAGACTCACTCACTCAGACTCACTCACTCAGACTCACTCACACAGACTCACTCACACAGACTCACTCACTCAGACTCACTCACTCACACAGACTCACTCACTCAGACTCACTCACACAGACTCACTCACACAGACTCACTCACACAGACTCACTCACACAGACTCACTCACACACACAGACTCACTCACACAGACTCACTCACACAGACTCACTCACTCACTCACTCACACAGACTCACTCACTCACTCACACAGACTCACTCACTCAGACTCACTCACTCAGACTCACTCACTCAGACTCACTCACACAGACTCACTCACACAGACTCACTCACTCAGACTCACTCACTCACACAGACTCACTCACACAGACTCACTCACACAGACTCACTCACTCACACAGACTCACTCACACAGATTCACTCACTCACACAGACTCACTCACACAGACTCACTCACACAGACTCACTCACTCAGACTCACTCACTCAGACTCACTCACACAGACTCACTCACACAGACTCACTCACTCAGACTCACTCACTCACACAGACTCACTCACACAGACTCACTCACACAGACTCACTCACACACACAGACTCACTCACACAGACTCACTCACACAGACTCACTCACTCACACAGACTCACTCACACAGACTCACTCACACACACAGACTCACTAACTCAGACTCACTCACTCAGACTCACTCACACAGACTCACTCACACAGACTCACTCACTCAGACTCACTCACACAGACTCACTCACACAGACTCACTCACACAGACTCACTCACACAGACTCACTCACACACACAGACTCACTAACTCAGACTCACTCACTCAGACTCACTCACACAGACTCACTCACACAGACTCACTAACTCAGACTCACTCACTCACACACACACACACAGACTCACTCACACACACAGACTCACTCACACAGACTCACTCACACAGACTCACTCACTCACTCAGACTCACTCACACAGACTCACTCACTCAGACTCACTCACACAGACTCACACACACAGACTCACACACACAGACTCACACACACAGACTCACTCACACAGACTCACTCACACAGACTCACTCACACAGACTCACTCACACAGACACACACACAGACTCACTCACACAGACTCACTCACACAGACTCACACACACAGACTCACTCACTCACTCAGACTCACTCACTCACACAGACTCACTCACACAGACTCACTCACTCAGACTCACTCACACAGACTCACTCACTCAGACTCACTCACACAGACTCACTCACACAGACTCACTCACACAGACTCACTCACACAGACTCACTCACACAGACTCACTCACACAGACTCACTCACTCAGACTCACTCACACAGACTCACTCACTCACTCACTCACACAGACTCACTCACTCACTCACTCACTCACACAGACTCACTCACACACACAGACTCACTCACACAGACTCACTCACTCACACAGACTCACTCACTCACACAGACTCACTCACTCAGACTCACTCACACAGACTCACTCACACAGACTCACACACACAGACTCACTCACACAGATTCACTCACTCACACAGACTCACTCACTCAGACTCACTCACACAGACTCACTCACTCACTCACACAGACTCACTCACACAGACTCACTCACTCACACACACAGACTCACTCACACAGACTCACTCACACAGACTCACTCACTCACACAGACTCACTCACACAGACTCACTCACACAGACTCACTCACTCACACAGACTCACTCACTCAGACTCACTCACACAGACTCACTCACTCACTCACTCACACAGACTCACTCACTCACTCACTCACACAGACTCACTCACACACACAGACTCACTCACACAGACTCACTCACTCACACAGACTCACTCACTCAGACTCACTCACACAGACTCACTCACACAGACTCACTCA
Source organism: Scyliorhinus torazame (assembly GCF_047496885.1). Classification (NCBI taxonomy): domain Eukaryota; kingdom Metazoa; phylum Chordata; class Chondrichthyes; order Carcharhiniformes; family Scyliorhinidae; genus Scyliorhinus; species Scyliorhinus torazame. The sequence goes on from NC_092724.1 coordinate 27,516,781, forward strand.
CACACACAGACTCACTCACACAGACTCACTCACTCACACAGACTCACTCACTCAGACTCACTCACACAGACTCACTCACTCACTCACTCACTCACACAGTCTCACTCACACAGACTCACTCACACAGACTCACTCACACAGACTCACTCACACAGACTCACTCACACAGACTCACTCACACACACAGACTCACTCACACAGACTCACTCACTCACACACACAGACTCACTCACACAGACTCACTCACTCACACAGACTCACTCACTCAGACTCACTCACTCAGACTCACTCACACAGACTCACTCACTCAGACTCACTCACACAGACTCACTCACTCACACAGACTCACTCACACAGACTCACTCACTCAGACTCACTCACTCACACAGACTCACTCACACAGACTCACTCACTCAGACTCACTCACTCAGACTCACTCACTCAGACTCACTCAGACAGACTCACTCACTCAGACTCACTCACACAGACTCACTCACTCACACAGACTCACTCACACAGACTCACTCACTCAGACTCACTCACTCACACAGACTCACTCACACAGACTCACTCACTCAGACTCACTCACTCAGACTCACTCACTCAGACTCACTCACTCAGACTCACTCACACAGCCTCACTCACTCAGACTCACTCACACAGACTCACTCACACAGACTCACTCACACAGACTCACTCACTCAGACTCACTCACTCAGACTCACTCACTCACTCAGACTCACTCACACAGACTCACTCACTCAGACTCACTCACACAGACTCAAGCACTCAGACTCACTCACACAGACTCACTCACTCAGACCCACTCACACAGACTCACTCACTCAGACTCACTCACTCAGACTCACTCACTCACTCAGACTCACTCACACAGACTCACTCACTCACACAGACTCACTCACTCAGACTCACTCACTCAGACTCACTCACTCAGACTCACTCACACAGACTCACTCACTCAGACTCACTCACTCAGACTCACTCACTCAGACTCACTCACACAGACTCACTCACTCAGACTCACTCACTCACACACACAGACTCACTCACTCACACAGACTCACTCACTCACACAGACTCACTCACTCAGACTCACTCACTCAGACTCACTCACTCAGACTCACTCACACAGACTCACTCGCTCAGACTCACTCACTCAGACTCACTCACACAGACTCACTCACTCAGACTCACTCACTCAGACTCACTCACTCACACAGACTCACTCACTCAGACTCACTCACACAGACTCACTCACACAGACTCACTCACACAGACTCACTCACACAGACTCACTCACACAGACTCACTCACACACACAGACTCACTCACACAGACTCACTCACACAGACTCACTCACTCACTCACTCACACAGACTCACTCACTCACTCACACAGACTCACTCACTCAGACTCACTCACTCAGACTCACTCACTCAGACTCACTCACACAGACTCACTCACACAGACTCACTCACTCAGACTCACTCACTCACACAGACTCACTCACACAGACTCACTCACACAGACTCACTCACTCACACAGACTCACTCACACAGATTCACTCACTCACACAGACTCACTCACACAGACTCACTCACTCAGACTCACTCACTCAGACTCACTCACACAGACTCACTCACACAGACTCACTCACTCAGACTCACTCACTCACACAGACTCACTCACACAGACTCACTCACACAGACTCACTCACACACACAGACTCACTCACACAGACTCACTCACACAGACTCACTCACTCACACAGACTCACTCACACAGACTCACTCACACACACAGACTCACTAACTCAGACTCACTCACTCAGACTCACTCACACAGACTCACTCACACAGACTCACTCACTCACTCACACACACAGACTCACTCACACACACAGACTCACTCACACAGACTCACTCACACAGACTCACTCACTCACTCAGACTCACTCACACAGACTCACTCACTCAGACTCACTCACACAGACTCACACACACAGACTCACACACACAGACTCACACACACAGACTCACTCACACAGACTCACTCACACAGACTCACTCACACAGACTCACTCACACAGACTCACACACACAGACTCACTCACACAGACTCACTCACACAGACTCACACACACAGACTCACTCACTCACTCAGACTCACTCACTCACACAGACTCACTCACACAGACTCACTCACTCAGACTCACTCACACAGACTCACTCACTCAGACTCACTCACACAGACTCACTCACACAGACTCACTCACACAGACTCACTCACACAGACTCACTCACACAGACTCACTCACACAGACTCACTCACTCAGACTCACTCACACAGACTCACTCACTCACTCACTCACACAGACTCACTCACTCACTCACACAGACTCACTCACACACACAGACTCACTCACACAGACTCACTCACTCACACAGACTCACTCACTCACACAGACTCACTCACTCAGACTCACTCACACAGACTCACTCACACAGACTCACACACACAGACTCACTCACACAGATTCACTCACTCACACAGACTCACTCACTCAGACTCACTCACACAGACTCACTCACTCACTCACACAGACTCACTCACACAGACTCACTCACTCACACACACAGACTCACTCACACAGACTCACTCACACAGACTCACTCACTCACACAGACTCACTCACACAGACTCACTCACACAGACTCACTCACTCACACAGACTCACTCACTCAGACTCACTCACACAGACTCACTCACTCACTCACTCACACAGACTCACTCACTCACTCACTCACACAGACTCACTCACACACACAGACTCACTCACACAGACTCACTCACTCACACAGACTCACTCACTCAGACTCACTCACACAGACTCACTCACACAGACTCACTCACACACACAGACTCACTCACACAGACTCACTCACTCACACAGACTCACTCACTCAGACTCACTCACACAGACTCACTCACTCACTCACTCACTCACACAGTCTCACTCACACAGACTCACTCACACAGACTCACTCACACAGACTCACTCACACACACAGACTCACTCACACAGACTCACTCACTCACACACACAGACTCACTCACACAGACTCACTCACTCACACAGACTCACTCACTCAGACTCACTCACTCAGACTCACTCACACAGACTCACTCACTCAGACTCACTCACACAGACTCACTCACTCACACAGACTCACTCACACAGACTCACTCACTCAGACTCACTCACTCACACAGACTCACTCACACAGACTCACTCACTCAGACTCACTCACTCAGACTCACTCACTCAGACTCACTCACTCAGACTCACTCACACAGACTCACTCACTCAGACTCACTCACACAGACTCACTCACACAGACTCACTCACTCAGACTCACTCACTCAGACTCACTCAGACAGACTCACTCACTCAGACTCACTCACACAGACTCACTCACTCACACAGACTCACTCACACAGACTCACTCACTCAGACTCACTCACTCACACAGACTCACTCACACAGACTCACTCACTCAGACTCACTCACTCAGACTCACTCACTCAGACTCACTCACTCAGACTCACTCACACAGCCTCACTCACTCAGACTCACTCACACAGACTCACTCACACAGACTCACTCACACAGACTCACTCACTCAGACTCACTCACTCAGACTCACTCACTCACTCAGACTCACTCACACAGACTCACTCACTCAGACTCACTCACACAGACTCAAGCACTCAGACTCACTCACACAGACTCACTCACTCAGACCCACTCACACAGACTCACTCACTCAGACTCACTCACTCAGACTCACTCACTCACTCAGACTCACTCACACAGACTCACTCACTCACACAGACTCACTCACTCAGACTCACTCACTCAGACTCACTCACTCAGACTCACTCACACAGACTCACTCACTCAGACTCACTCACTCAGACTCACTCACTCAGACTCACTCACACAGACTCACTCACTCAGACTCACTCACTCACACACACAGACTCACTCACTCACACAGACTCACTCACTCACACAGACTCACTCACTCAGACTCACTCACTCAGACTCACTCACTCAGACTCACTCACACAGACTCACTCGCTCAGACTCACTCACTCAGACTCACTCACACAGACTCACTCACTCAGACTCACTCACTCAGACTCACTCACTCAGACTCACTCACACAGACTCACTCACACAGACTCACTCACACAGACTCACTCACTCACTCACTCACACAGACTCACTCACACAGACTCGCTCACTCACTCACACAGACTCACTCACTCACTCACTCACACAGACTCACTCACTCAGACTCACTCACTCAGACTCACTCACTCAGACTCACTCACTCAGACTCACTCACACAGACTCACTCACACAGACTCACTCACTCAGACTCACTCACTCACACAGACTCACTCACTCAGACTCACTCACACAGACTCACTCACACAGACTCACTCACACAGACTCACTCACACAGACTCACTCACACAGACTCACTCACACACACAGACTCACTCACACAGACTCACTCACACAGACTCACTCACTCACTCACTCACACAGACTCACTCACTCACTCACACAGACTCACTCACTCAGACTCACTCACTCAGACTCACTCACTCAGACTCACTCACACAGACTCACTCACACAGACTCACTCACTCAGACTCACTCACTCACACAGACTCACTCACACAGACTCACTCACACAGACTCACTCACTCACACAGACTCACTCACTCACACAGACTCACTCACACAGACTCACTCACACAGACTCACTCACACAGACTCACTCACACAGACTCACTCACTCAGACTCACTCACTCAGACTCACTCACACAGACTCACTCACACAGACTCACTCACTCAGACTCACTCACTCACACAGACTCACTCACACAGACTCACTCACACAGACTCACTCACACACACAGACTCACTCACACAGACTCACTCACACAGACTCACTCACTCACACAGACTCACTCACACAGACTCACTCACACACACAGACTCACTAACTCAGACTCACTCACTCAGACTCACTCACACAGACTCACTCACACAGACTCACTCACTCACTCACACACACACACACAGACTCACTCACACACACAGACTCACTCACACAGACTCACTCACACAGACTCACTCACTCACTCAGACTCACTCACACAGACTCACTCACTCAGACTCACTCACACAGACTCACACACACAGACTCACACACACAGGCTCACACACACAGACTCACTCACACAGACTCACTCACACAGACTCACTCACACAGACTCACACACACAGACTCACTCACACAGACTCACTCACACAGACTCACACACACAGACTCACTCACTCACTCAGACTCACTCACTCACACAGACTCACTCACACAGACTCACTCACTCAGACTCACTCACACAGACTCACTCACTCAGACTCACTCACACAGACTCACTCACACAGACTCACTCACACAGACTCACTCACACAGACTCACTCACACAGACTCACTCACTCAGACTCACTCACACAGACTCACTCACTCACTCACTCACACAGACTCACTCACTCACTCACTCACTCACACAGACTCACTCACACACACAGACTCACTCACACAGACTCACTCACTCACACAGACTCACTCACTCACACAGACTCACTCACTCAGACTCACTCACACAGACTCACTCACACAGACTCACACACACAGACTCACTCACACAGATTCACTCACTCACACAGACTCACTCACTCAGACTCACTCACACAGACTCACTCACTCACTCACACAGACTCACTCACACAGACTCACTCACTCACACACACAGACTCACTCACACAGACTCACTCACACAGACTCACTCACTCACACAGACTCACTCACACAGACTCACTCACACAGACTCACTCACTCACACAGACTCACTCACTCAGACTCACTCACACAGACTCACTCACTCACTCACTCACACAGACTCACTCACTCACTCACTCACACAGACTCACTCACACACACAGACTCACTCACACAGACTCACTCACTCACACAGACTCACTCACTCAGACTCACTCACACAGACTCACTCACACAGACTCACTCACACACACAGACTCACTCACACAGACTCACTCACTCACACAGACTCACTCACTCAGACTCACTCACACAGACTCACTCACTCACTCACTCACTCACACAGTCTCACTCACACAGACTCACTCACACAGACTCACTCACACAGACTCACTCACACAGACTCACTCACACAGACTCACTCACTCACACACACAGACTCACTCACACAGACTCACTCACTCACACAGACTCACTCACTCAGACTCACTCACTCAGACTCACTCACTCAGACTCACTCACACAGACTCACTCACTCAGACTCACTCACACAGACTCACTCACTCACACAGACTCACTCACACAGACTCACTCACTCAGACTCACTCACTCACACAGACTCACTCACACAGACTCACTCACTCAGACTCACTCACTCAGACTCACTCACTCAGACTCACTCACTCAGACTCACTCACACAGACTCACTCACTCAGACTCACTCACACAGACTCACTCACACAGACTCACTCACTCAGACTCACTCACTCAGACTCACTCAGACAGACTCACTCACTCAGACTCACTCACACAGACTCACTCACTCACACAGACTCACTCACACAGACTCACTCACTCAGACTCACTCACTCACACAGACTCACTCACACAGACTCACTCACTCAGACTCACTCACTCAGACTCACTCACTCAGACTCACTCACTAAGACTCACTCACACAGACTCACTCACTCAGACTCACTCACACAGACTCACTCACTCACACAGACTCACTCACACAGACTCACTCACACAGACTCACTCACTCAGACTCACTCACTCAGACTCACTCACTCACTCAGACTCACTCACACAGACTCACTCACTCAGACTCACTCACACAGACTCAAGCACTCAGACTCACTCACACAGACTCACTCAATCAGACCCACTCACACAGACTCACTCACTCAGACTCACTCACTCAGACTCACTCACTCACTCAGACTCACTCACACAGACTCACTCACTCACACAGACTCACTCACTCAGACTCACTCACTCAGACTCACTCACACAGACTCACTCACTCAGACTCACTCACTCAGACTCACTCACTCAGACTCACTCACACAGACTCACTCACTCAGACTCACTCACTCACACACACAGACTCACTCACTCACACAGACTCACTCACTCACACAGACTCACTCACTCAGACTCACTCACTCAGGCTCACTCACTCAGACTCACTCACACAGACTCACTCGCTCAGACTCACTCACTCAGACTCACTCACACAGACTCACTCACTCAGACTCACTCACTCAGACTCACTCACTCAGACTCACTCACACAGACTCACTCACACAGACTCACTCACACAGACTCACTCACTCACTCACTCACACAGACTCACTCACACAGACTCACTCACTCACTCACACAGACTCACTCACTCACTCACTCACACAGACTCACTCACTCAGACTCACTCACTCAGACTCACTCACTCAGACTCACTCACTCAGACTCACTCACACAGACTCACTCACACAGACTCACTCACTCAGACTCACTCACTCACACAGACTCACTCACTCAGACTCACTCACACAGGCTCACTCACACAGACTCACTCACACAGACTCACTCACACAGACTCACTCACACAGACTCACTCACACAGACTCACTCACTCACACAGACTCACTCACACAGACTCACTCACTCACTCACTCACACAGACTCACTCACTCACTCACACAGACTCACTCACTCAGACTCACTCACTCAGACTCACTCACACAGACTCACTCACACAGACTCACTCACTCAGACTCACTCACTCACACAGACTCACTCACACAGACTCACTCACACAGACTCACTCACTCACACAGACTCACTCACACAGATTCACTCACTCACACAGACTCACTCGCACAGACTCACTCACACAGACTCACTCACTCAGACTCACTCACTCAGACTCACTCACACAGACTCACTCACACAGACTCACTCACTCAGACTCACTCACACAGACTCACTCACACAGACTCACTCACACAGACTCACTCACACACACAGACTCACTCACACAGACTCACTCACACAGACTCACTCACTCACACAGACTCACTCACACAGACTCACTCACACACACAGACTCACTAACTCAGACTCACTCACTCAGACTCACTCACACAGACTCACTCACACAGACTCACTCACTCACTCACACACACACACACACAGACTCACTCACACACACAGACTCACTCACACAGACTCACTCACACAGACTCACTCAATCACTCAGACTCACTCACACAGACTCACTCACTCAGACTCACTCACACAGACTCACACACACAGACTCACACACACAGACTCACACACACAGACTCACTCACACAGACTCACTCACACAGACTCACTCACACAGACTCACACACACAGACTCACTCACACAGACTCACTCACACAGACTCACACACACAGACTCACTCACTCACTCAGACTCACTCACTCACACAGACTCACTCACACAGACTCACTCACTCAGACTCACTCACACAGACTCACTCACTCAGACTCACTCACACAGACTCACTCACACAGACATCACTCACACAGACTCACTCACACAGACTCACTCACACAGACTCACTCACACAGACTCACTCACTCAGACTCACTCACACAGACTCACTCACTCACTCACTCACACAGACTCACTCACTCACTCACTCACTCACACAGACTCACTCACACACACAGACTCACTCACACAGACTCACTCACTCACACAGACTCACTCACTCACACAGACTCACTCACTCAGACTCACTCACACAGACTCACTCACACAGACTCACACACACAGACTCACTCACACAGACTCACTCACTCACACAGACTCACTCACTCAGACTCACTCACACAGACTCACTCACTCACTCACACAGACTCACTCACACAGACTCACTCACTCACACACACAGACTCACTCACACAGACTCACTCACTCACACAGACTCACTCACACAGACTCACTCACACAGACTCACTCACACAGACTCACTCACTCACACAGACTCACTCACTCAGACTCACTCACACAGACTCACTCACTCACTCACTCACACAGACTCACTCACTCACTCACTCACTCACACAGACTCACTCACACACACAGACTCACTCACACAGACTCACTCACTCACACAGACTCACTCACTCAGACTCACTCACACAGACTCACTCACACAGACTCACTCACACACACAGACTCACTCACACAGACTCACTCACTCACACAGACTCACTCACTCAGACTCACTCACACAGACTCACTCACTCACTCACACAGACTCACTCACACAGACTCACTCACACAGACTCACTCACACACACAGACTCACTCACACTACTCACTCACTCACACAGACTCACTCACTCAGACTCACTCACTCAGACTCACTCACTCAGACTCACTCACACAGACTCACTCACTCAGACTCACTCACACAGACTCACTCACTCACACAGACTCACTCACACAGACTCACTCACTCAGACTCACTCACTCACACAGACTCACTCACACAGACTCACTCACTCAGACTCACTCACTCAGACTCACTCACTCAGACTCACTCACTCAGACTCACTCACACAGACTCACTCACTCAGACTCACTCACACAGACTCACTCACTCACACAGACTCACTCACACAGACTCACTCACTCAGACTCACTCACTCACACAGACTCACTCACACAGACTCACTCACTCAGACTCACTCACTCAGACTCACTCACTCACTCAGACTCACTCACACAGACTCACTCACTCAGACTCACTCACACAGACTCACTCACTCAGACTCACTCACACAGACTCATTCACTCAGACTCACTCACACAGACTCACTCACTCAGACTCACTCACTCAGACTCAGTCACTCACTCAGACTCACTCACACAGACTCACTCACTCACACAGACTCACTCACTCAGACTCACTCACTCAGACTCACTCACTCAGACTCACTCACACAGACTCACTCACTCAGACTCACTCACTCAGACTCACTCACTCAGACTCACTCACACAGACTCACTCACTCAGACTCACTCACTCACACACACAGACTCACTCACTCACACAGACTCACTCACTCACACAGACTCACTCACTCAGACTCACTCACTCAGACTCACTCACTCAGACTCACTCACACAGACTCACTCGCTCAGACTCACTCACTCAGACTCACTCACACAGACTCACTCACTCAGACTCACTCACTCAGACTCACTCACTCAGACTCACTCACACAGACTCACTCACACAGACTCACTCACACAGACTCACTCACACAGACTCACTCACTCACTCACACAGACTCACTCACACAGACTCACTCACTCACTCACTCACGCAGACTCACTCACTCACACAGACTCACTCACACACACAGACTCACTCACACAGACTCACTCACTCACACAGACTCACTCACTCACACAGACTCACTCACTCAGACTCACTCACACAGACTCACTCACACAGACTCACACACACAGACTCACTCACACAGACTCACTCACTCAGACAGACTCACTCACTCAGACTCACTCACACAGACTCACTCACTCACTCACTCACACACACAGACTCACTCACACAGACTCACTCACACAGACTCACTCACTCACACAGACTCACTCACACAGACCCACTCACACAGACTCACTCACACAGACTCACTCACTCACACAGACTCACTCACTCAGACTCACTCACACAGACTCACTCACTCACTCACTCACACAGACTCACTCACTCACTCACTCACTCACACAGACTCACTCACACACACAGACTCACTCACACAGACTCACTCACTCACACAGACTCACTCACACAGACTCACTCACTCACACAGACTCACTCACTCAGACTCACTCACACAGACTCACTCACTCACTCACTCACACAGACTCACTCACACAGACTCACTCACACAGACTCACTCACACAGACTCACTCACACAGACTCACTCACACAGACTCACTCACTCACACAGACTCACTCACTCAGACTCACTCACTCAGACTCACTCACTCAGACTCACTCACACAGACTCACTCACTCAGACTCACTCACACAGACTCACTCACTCACACAGACTCACTCACACAGACTCACTCACTCAGACTCACTCACTCACACAGACTCACTCACACAGACTCACTCACTCAGACTCACTCACTCAGACTCACTCACTCAGACTCACTCACTCAGACTCACTCACACAGACTCACTCACTCAGACTCACTCACACAGACTCACTCACTCACACAGACTCACTCACACAGACTCACTCACTCAGACTCACTCACTCACACAGACTCACTCACACAGACTCACTCACTCAGACTCACTCACTCAGACTCACTCACTCACTCAGACTCACTCACACAGACTCACTCACTCAGACTCACTCACACAGACTCACTCACTCAGACTCACTCACACAGACTCATTCACTCAGACTCACTCACACAGACTCACTCACTCAGACTCACTCACTCAGACTCAGTCACTCACTCAGACTCACTCACACAGACTCACTCACTCACACAGACTCACTCACTCAGACTCACTCACTCAGACTCACTCACTCAGACTCACTCACACAGACTCACTCACTCAGACTCACTCACTCAGACTCACTCACTCAGACTCACTCACACAGACTCACTCACTCAGACTCACTCACTCACACACACAGACTCACTCACTCACACAGACTCACTCACTCACACAGACTCACTCACACAGACTCACTCACTCACACAGACTCACTCACACAGACTCACTCACACAGACTCACTCACACAGACTCACTCACTCACACAGACTCACTCACTCAGACTCACTCACACAGACTCACTCACTCACTCACTCACACAGACTCACTCACTCACTCACTCACTCACACAGACTCACTCACACACACAGACTCACTCACACAGACTCACTCACTCACACAGACTCACTCACTCAGACTCACTCACACAGACTCACTCACACAGACTCACTCACACACACAGACTCACTCACACAGACTCACTCACTCACACAGACTCACTCACTCAGACTCACTCACACAGACTCACTCACTCACTCACACAGACTCACTCACACAGACTCACTCACACAGACTCACTCACACACACAGACTCACTCACACTACTCACTCACTCACACAGACTCACTCACTCAGACTCACTCACTCAGACTCACTCACTCAGACTCACTCACACAGACTCACTCACTCAGACTCACTCACACAGACTCACTCACTCACACAGACTCACTCACACAGACTCACTCACTCAGACTCACTCACTCACACAGACTCACTCACACAGACTCACTCACTCAGACTCACTCACTCAGACTCACTCACTCAGACTCACTCACTCAGACTCACTCACACAGACTCACTCACTCAGACTCACTCACACAGACTCACTCACTCACACAGACTCACTCACACAGACTCACTCACTCAGACTCACTCACTCACACAGACTCACTCACACAGACTCACTCACTCAGACTCACTCACTCAGACTCACTCACTCACTCAGACTCACTCACACAGACTTACTCACTCAGACTCACTCACACAGACTCACTCACTCAGACTCACTCACACAGACTCATTCACTCAGACTCACTCACACAGACTCACTCACTCAGACTCACTCACTCAGACTCAGTCACTCACTCAGACTCACTCACACAGACTCACTCACTCACACAGACTCACTCACTCAGACTCACTCACTCAGACTCACTCACTCAGACTCACTCACACAGACTCACTCACTCAGACTCACTCACTCAGACTCACTCACTCAGACTCACTCACTCAGACTCACTCACACAGACTCACTCACACAGACTCACTCACTCAGACTCACTCACTCACACATACAGACTCACTCACTCACACAGACTCACTCACTCACACAGACTCACTCACTCAGACTCACTCACTCAGACTCACTCACTCAGACTCACTCACACAGACTCACTCGCTCAGACTCACTCACTCAGACTCACTCACACAGACTCACTCACACACACAGACTCACTCACTCACACAGACTCACTCACTCAGACTCACTCACTCAGACTCACTCACTCAGACTCACTCACACAGACTCACTCACTCAGACTCACTCACTCACACATACAGACTCACTCACTCACACAGACTCACTCACTCACACAGACTCACTCACTCAGACTCACTCACTCAGACTCACTCACTCAGACTCACTCACACAGACTCACTCGCTCAGACTCACTCACTCAGACTCACTCACACAGACTCACTCACTCAGACTCACTCACTCAGACTCACTCACTCAGACTCACTCACACAGACTCACTCACACAGACTCACTCACTCACTCACACAGACTCACTCACACAGACTCACTCACTCACTCACTCACGCAGACTCACTCACTCACTCACTCACTCACACAGACTCACTCACACACACAGACTCACTCACACAGACTCACTCACTCACACAGACTCACTCACTCACACAGACTCACTCACTCAGACTCACTCACACAGACTCACTCACACAGACTCACACACACAGACTCACTCACACAGACTCACTCACTCACACAGACTCACTCACTCAGACTCACTCACACAGACTCACTCACTCACTCACTCACACACACAGACTCACTCACACAGACTCACTCACACAGACTCACTCACTCACACAGACTCACTCACACAGACTCACTCACACAGACTCACTCACACAGACTCACTCACTCACACAGACTCACTCACTCAGACTCACTCACACAGACTCACTCACTCACTCACTCACACAGACTCACTCACTCACTCACCCACTCACACAGACTCACTCACACACACAGACTCACTCACACAGACTCACTCACTCACACAGACTCACTCACACAGACTCACTCACTCACACAGACTCACTCACTCAGACTCACTCACACAGACTCACTCACTCACTCACTCACACAGACTCACTCACACAGACTCACTCACACAGACTCACTCACACACACAGACTCACTCACACAGACTCACTCACTCACACAGACTCACTCACTCAGACTCACTCACTCAGACTCACTCACTCAGACTCACTCACACAGACTCACTCACTCAGACTCACTCACACAGACTCACTCACTCACACAGACTCACTCACACAGACTCACTCACTCAGACTCACTCACTCACACAGACTCACTCACACAGACTCACTCACTCAGACTCACTCACTCAGACTCACTCACTCAGACTCACTCACTCAGACTCACTCACACAGACTCACTCACTCAGACTCACTCACACAGACTCACTCACTCACACAGACTCACTCACACAGACTCACTCACTCAGACTCACTCACTCACACAGACTCACTCACACAGACTCACTCACTCAGACTCACTCACTCAGACTCACTCACTCACTCAGACTCACTCACACAGACTCACTCACTCAGACTCACTCACACAGACTCACTCACTCAGACTCACTCACACAGACTCATTCACTCAGACTCACTCACACAGACTCACTCACTCAGACTCACTCACTCAGACTCAGTCACTCACTCAGACTCACTCACACAGACTCACTCACTCACACAGACTCACTCACTCAGACTCACTCACTCAGACTCACTCACTCAGACTCACTCACACAGACTCACTCACTCAGACTCACTCACTCAGACTCACTCACTCAGACTCACTCACACAGACTCACTCACTCAGACTCACTCACTCACACACACAGACTCACTCACTCACACAGACTCACTCACTCACACAGACTCACTCACTCAGACTCACTCACTCAGACTCACTCACTCAGACTCACTCACACAGACTCACTCGCTCAGACTCACTCACTCAGACTCACTCACACAGACTCACTCACTCAGACTCACTCACTCAGACTCACTCACTCAGACTCACTCACACAGACTCACTCACACAGACTCACTCACACAGACTCACTCACACAGACTCACTCACACAGACTCACTCACTCACTCACACAGACTCACTCACACAGACTCACTCACTCACTCACTCACACAGACTCACTCACTCACTCACTCACACAGACTCACTCACTCAGACTCACTCACTCAGACTCACTCACTCAGACTCACTCACTCAGACTCACTCACTCAGACTCACTCACACAGACTCACTCACTCAGACTCACTCACTCACACAGACTCACTCACTCAGACTCACTCACACAGACTCACTCACACAGACTCACTCACACAGACTCACTCACACAGACTCACTCACTCAGACTCACTCACACAGACTCACTCACACAGACTCACTCACACAGACTCACTCACACACACAGACTCACTCACACAGACTCACTCACTCAGACTCACTCACACACACAGACTCACTCACACAGACTCACTCACACAGACTCACTCACTCACTCACTCACACAGACTCACTCACTCACTCACTCACACAGACTCACTCACTCAGACTCACTCACTCAGACTCACTCACACAGACTCACTCACTCACACAGACTCACTCACTCAGACTCACTCACTCAGACTCACTCACACAGACTCACTCACACAGACTCACTCACTCAGACTCACTCACTCACACAGACTCACTCACACAGACTCACTCACACAGACTCACTCACTCACACAGACTCACTCACACAGACTCACTCACTCACACAGACTAACTCACACAGACTCACTCACACAGACTCACTCACACAGACTCACTCACACAGACTCACTCACTCAGACTCACTCACTCAGACTCACTCACACAGACTCACTCACACAGACTCACTCACTCAGACTCACTCACTCACACAGACTCACTCACACAGACTCACTCACACAGACTCACTCACACAGACTCACTCACTCACACAGACTCACTCACACAGACTCACTCGCACACACAGACTCACTCACTCAGACTCACTCACTCAGACTCACTCACACAGACTCACTCACACAGACTCACTCACTCACTCACACACACACACAGACTCACTCACACACACAGACTCACTCACACAGACTCACTCACACAGACTCACTCACTCACTCAGACTCACTCACACAGACTCACTCACACAGACTCACTCACACAGACTCACACACACAGACTCACTCACACAGACTATCACACACAGACTCACTCACTCACTCAGACTCACTCACTCACACAGACTCACTCACACAGACTCACTCACTCAGACTCACTCACTCAGACTCACTCACACAGACTCACTCACTCAGACTCACTCACACAGACTCACTCACACAGACTCACTCACACAGACTCACTCACTCACACAGACTCACTCACTCAGACTCACTCACACAGACTCACTCACTCACTCACTCACACAGACTCACTCACTCACTCACTCACTCACACAGACTCACTCACACACACAGACTCACTCACACAGACTCACTCACTCACACAGACTCACTCACTCAGACTCACTCACACAGACTCACTCACACAGACTCACTCACACACACAGACTCACTCACACAGACTCACTCACTCACACAGACTCACTCACTCAGACTCACTCACACAGACTCACTCACTCACTCACACAGACTCACTCACACAGACTCACTCACTCACACAGACTCACTCACTCAGACTCACTCACTCAGACTCACTCACACAGACTCACTCGCTCAGACTCACTCACTCAGACTCACTCACACAGACTCACTCACTCAGACTCACTCACTCAGACTCACTCACTCAGACTCACTCACACAGACTCACTCACACAGACTCACTCACACAGACTCACTCACACAGACTCACTCACACAGACTCACTCACACAGACTCACTCACTCACTCACTCACACAGACTCACTCACTCACTCACACAGACTCACTCACTCAGACTCACTCACTCAGACTCACTCACTCAGACTCACTCACTCAGACTCACTCACACAGACTCACTCACACAGACTCACTCACTCAGACTCACTCACTCACACAGACTCACTCACTCAGACTCACTCACACAGACTCACTCACACAGACTCACTCACACAGACTCACTCACACAGACTCACTCACACACACAGACTCACTCACACAGACTCACTCACACAGACTCACTCACTCACTCACTCACACAGACTCACTCACTCACTCACTCACACAGACTCACTCACTCAGACTCACTCACTCAGACTCACTCACACAGACTCACTCACTCACACAGACTCACTCACTCAGACTCACTCACTCAGACTCACTCACACAGACTCACTCACACAGACTCACTCACTCAGACTCACTCACTCACACAGACTCACTCACACAGACTCACTCACACAGACTCACTCACACAGACTCACTCACTCACACAGACTCACTCACACAGACTCACTCACTCACACAGACTCACTCACACAGACTCACTCACACAGACTCACTCACACAGACTCACTCACTCAGACTCACTCACTCAGACTCACTCACACAGACTCACTCACACAGACTCACTCACTCAGACTCACTCACTCACACAGACTCACTCACACAGACTCACTCACACAGACTCACTCACACAGACTCACTCACTCACACAGACTCACTCACACAGACTCACTCACACACACAGACTCACTCACTCAGACTCACTCACACAGACTCACTCACACAGACTCACTCACTCACTCACACACACGCACAGACTCACTCACACACACAGACTCACTCACACAGACTCACTCACACAGACTCACTCACTCACTCAGACTCACTCACACAGACTCACTCACTCAGACTCACTCACACAGACTCACACACACAGACTCACACACACAGACTCACACACACAGACTCACTCACACAGACTCACTCATTCACACAGACTCACTCACACAGACTCACACACACAGACTCACTCACACAGACTCACTCACACAGACTCACTCACTCACTCAGACTCACTCACACACACAGACTCACTCACACAGACTCACTCACTCACACAGACTCACTCACTCACACAGACTCACTCACTCAGACTCACTCACACAGACTCACTCACACAGACTCACACACACAGACTCACTCACACAGACTCACTCACTCACACAGACTCACTCACTCAGACTCACTCACACAGACTCACTCACTCACTCACACAGACTCACTCACACAGACTCACTCACTCACACACACAGACTCACTCACACAGACTCACTCACACAGACTCACTCACTCACACAGACTCACTCACACAGACTCACTCACACAGACTCACTCACACAGACTCACTCACTCACACAGACTCACTCAGTCAGACTCACTCACACAGACTCACTCACTCACTCACTCACACAGACTCACTCACTCACTCACTCACTCACACAGACTCACTCACACACACAGACTCACTCACACAGACTCACTCACTCACACAGACTCACTCACTCAGACTCACTCACACAGACTCACTCACACAGACTCACTCACACACACAGACTCACTCACACAGACTCACTCACTCACACAGACTCACTCACTCAGACTCACTCACACAGACTCACTCACTCACTCACTCACTCACACAGACTCACTCACACAGACTCACTCACACAGACTCACTCACACACACAGACTCACTCACACAGACTCACTCACTCACACAGACTCACTCACTCAGACTCACTCACTCAGACTCACTCACTCAGACTCACTCACACAGACTCACTCACTCAGACTCACTCACACAGACTCACTCACTCACACAGACTCACTCACACAGACTCACTCACTCAGACTCACTCACTCACACAGACTCACTCACACAGACTCACTCACTCAGACTCACTCACTCAGACTCACTCACTCAGACTCACTCACTCAGACTCACTCACACAGACTCACTCACTCAGACTCACTCACACAGACTCACTCACTCACACAGACTCACTCACACAGACTCACTCACTCAGACTCACTCACTCACACAGACTCACTCACACAGACTCACTCACTCAGACTCACTCACTCAGACTCACTCACTCAATCAGACTCAATCACACAGACTCACTCACTCAGACTCACTCACACAGACTCACTCACTCAGACTCACTCACACAGACTCATTCACTCAGACTCACTCACACAGACTCACTCACTCAGACTCACTCACTCAGACTCAGTCGCTCACTCAGACTCACTCACACAGACTCACTCACTCACACAGACTCACTCACTCAGACTCACTCACTCAGACTCACTCACTCAGACTCACTCACACAGACTCACTCACTCAGACTCACTCACTCAGACTCACTCACTCAGACTCACTCACACAGGCTCACTCACTCAGACTCACTCACTCACACACACAGACTCACTCACTCACACAGACTCACTCACTCACACAGACTCACTCACTCAGACTCACTCACTCAGACTCACTCACTCAGACTCACTCACACAGACTCACTCGCTCAGACTCACTCACTCAGACTCACTCACACAGACTCACTCACTCAGACTCACTCACTCAGACTCACTCACTCAGACTCACTCACACAGACTCACTCACACAGACTCACTCACACAGACTCACTCACTCACTCACACAGACTCACTCACACAGACTCACTCACTCACTCACTCACGCAGACTCACTCACTCACTCACTCACTCACACAGACTCACTCACACACACAGACTCACTCACACAGACTCACTCACTCACACAGACTCACTCACTCACACAGACTCACTCACTCAGACTCACTCACACAGACTCACTCACACAGACTCACACACACAGACTCACTCACACAGACTCACTCACTCAGACTCACTCACACAGACTCACTCACTCACTCACACAGACTCACTCACACAGACTCACTCACTCACACACACAGACTCACTCACACAGACTCACTCACACAGACTCACTCACTCACACAGACTCACTCACACAGACTCACTCACACAGACTCACTCACACAGACTCACTCACTCACACAGACTGACTCACTCAGACTCACTCACACAGACTCACTCACTCACTCACTCACACAGACTCACTCACTCACTCACTCACTCACACAGACTCACTCACACACACAGACTCACTCACACAGACTCACTCACTCACACAGACTCACTCACTCAGACTCACTCACACAGACTCACTCACACAGACTCACTCACACACACAGACTCACTCACACAGACTCACTCACTCACACAGACTCACTCACTCAGACTCACTCACACAGACTCACTCACTCACTCACTCACACAGACTCACTCACACAGACTCACTCACACAGACTCACTCACACACACAGACTCACTCACACAGACTCACTCACTCACACAGACTCACTCACTCAGACTCACTCACTCAGACTCACTCACTCAGACTCACTCACACAGACTCACTCACTCAGACTCACTCACACAGACTCACTCACTCACACAGACTCACTCAGACAGACTCACTCACTCAGACTCACTCACTCACACAGACTCACTCACACAGACTCACTCACTCAGACTCACTCACTCAGACTCACTCACTCAGACTCAATCACTCAGACTCACTCACACAGACTCACTCACTCAGACTCACTCACACAGACTCACTCACTCACACAGACTCACTCACACAGACTCACTCACTCAGACTCACTCACTCACACAGACTCACTCACACAGACTCACTCACTCAGACTCACTCACTCAGACTCACTCACTCACTCAGACTCACTCACACAGACTCACTCACTCAGACTCACTCACACAGACTCACTCACTCAGACTCACTCACACAGACTCATTCACTCAGACTCACTCACACAGACTCACTCACTCAGACTCACTCACTCAGACTCAGTCACTCACTCAGACTCACTCACACAGACTCACTCACTCACACAGACTCACTCACTCAGACTCACTCACTCAGACTCACTCACTCAGACTCACTCACACAGACTCACTCACTCAGACTCACTCACTCAGACTCACTCACTCAGACTCACTCACACAGACTCACTCACTCAGACTCACTCACTCACACACACAGACTCACTCACTCACACAGACTCACTCACTCACACAGACTCACTCACTCAGACTCACTCACTCAGACTCACTCACACAGACTCACTCGCTCAGACTCACTCACTCAGACTCACTCACACAGACTCACTCACTCAGACTCACTCACTCAGACTCACTCACACAGACTCACTCACACAGACTCACTCACACAGACTCACTCACACAGACTCACTCACTCACTCACACAGACTCACTCACACAGACTCACTCACTCACTCACTCACACAGACTCACTCACTCACTCACTCACACAGACTCACTCACTCAGACTCACTCACTCAGACTCACTCACTCAGACTCACTCACACAGACTCACTCACACAGACTCACTCACTCAGACTCACTCACTCACACAGACTCACTCACTCAGACTCACTCACACAGACTCACTCACACAGACTCACTCACACAGACTCACTCACACAGACTCACTCACACAGACTCACTCACTCAGACTCACTCACTCAGACTCACTCACACAGACTCACTCACACAGACTCACTCACACAGACTCACTCACACAGACTCACTCACACACACAGACTCACTCACACAGACTCACTCACTCAGACTCACTCACACACACAGACTCACTCACACAGACTCACTCACACAGACTCACTCACTCACTCACTCACACAGACTCACTCACTCAATCACTCACACAGACTCACTCACTCAGACTCACTCACTCACACAGACTCACTCACACAGACTCACTCACACAGACTCACTCACACAGACTCACTCGCACACACAGACTCACTCACTCAGACTCACTCACTCAGACTCACTCACTCAGACTCACTCACACAGACTCACTCACACAGACTCACTCACTCACTCACACACACACACAGACTCACTCACACACACAGACTCACTCACACAGACTCACTCACACAGACTCACTCACTCACTCAGACTCACTCACACAGACTCACTCACTCAGACTCACTCACACAGACTCACACACACAGACTCACACACACAGACTCACACACACAGACTCACTCACACAGACTCACTCACACAGACTCACTCACACAGACTCACTCACACAGACTCACACACACAGACTCACTCACATAGACTCACTCACACAGACTATCACACACAGACTCACTCACTCACTCAGACTCACTCACTCACACAGACTCACTCACTCAGACTCACTCACTCAGACTCACTCACACAGACTCACTCACTCAGACTCACTCACACAGACTCACTCACACAGACTCACTCACACAGACTCACTCACTCACACAGACTCACTCACTCAGACTCACTCACACAGACTCACTCACTCACTCACTCACACAGACTCACTCACTCACTCACTCACTCACACAGACTCACTCACACACACAGACTCACTCACACAGACTCACTCACTCACACAGACTCACTCACTCAGACTCACTCACTCAGACTCACTCACACAGACTCACTCACACAGACTCACTCACACACACAGACTCACTCACACAGACTCACTCACTCACACAGACTCACTCACTCAGACTCACTCACACAGACTCACTCACTCACTCACACAGACTCACTCACACAGACTCACTCACTCACTCACACAGACTCACTCACTCAGACTCACTCACTCAGACTCACTCAGACAGACTCACTCACTCAGACTCACTCACTCACTCACACAGACTCACTCACACAGACTCACTCACTCACTCACACAGACTCACTCACTCACACAGACTCACTCACTCAGACTCACTCACACAGACTCACTCACACAGACTCACTCACACACACAGACTCACTCACACAGACTCACTCACTCACACAGACTCACTCACTCAGACTCACTCACACAGACTCACTCACTCACTCACTCAGACTCACTCACTCAGACTCACTCACACAGACTCACTCACTCAGACTCACTCACTCAGACTCACTCACACAGGCTCACTCACACAGACTCACTCACTCACTCACACTGACTCACTCGCTCAGACTCACTCACTCAGACTCACTCACACAGACTCACTCACTCAGACTCACTCACTCAGACTCACTCACTCAGACTCACTCACACAGACTCACTCACACAGACTCACTCACACAGACTCACTCACACAGACTCACTCACTCACACAGACTCACTCACACAGACTCACTCACTCACTCACTCACACAGACTCACTCACTCACTCACACAGACTCACTCACTCAGACTCACTCACTCAGACTCACTCACTCAGACTCACTCACTCAGACTCACTCACACAGACTCACTCACACAGACTCACTCACTCAGACTCACTCACTCACACAGACTCACTCACTCAGACTCACTCACACAGACTCACTCACACAGACTCACTCACACAGACTCACTCACACAGACTCACTCACACAGACTCACTCACACACACAGACTCACTCACACAGACTCACTCACACAGACTCACTCACTCACTCACTCACACAGACTCACTCACTCACTCACTCACACAGACTCACTCACTCAGACTCACTCACTCAGACTCACTCACACAGACTCACTCACTCACACAGACTCACTCACTCAGACTCCCTCACTCAGACTCACTCACACAGACTCACTCACACAGACTCACTCACTCAGACTCACTCACTCACACAGACTCACTCACACAGACTCACTCACACAGACTCACTCACTCACACAGACTCACTCACACAGACTCACTCACTCACACAGACTCACTCACACAGACTCACTCACAAAGACTCACTCACTCAGACTCACTCACTCAGACTCACTCACACAGACTCACTCACACAGACTCACTCACTCAGACTCACTCACTCACACAGACTCACTCACACAGACTCACTCACACAGACTCACTCACACAGACTCACTCACTCACACAGACTCACTCACACAGACTCACTCACACACACAGACTCACTCACTCAGACTCACTCACACAGACTCACTCACACAGACTCACTCACTCACTCACACACACGCACAGACTCACTCACACACACAGACTCACTCACACAGACTCACTCACACAGACTCACTCACTCACTCAGACTCACTCACACAGACTCACTCACTCAGACTCACTCACACAGACTCACACACACAGACTCACACACACAGACTCACACACACAGACTCACTCACACAGACTCACTCACTCACACAGACTCACTCACACAGACTCACACACACAGACTCACTCACACAGACTCACTCACACAGACTCACTCACTCACTCAGACTCACTCACACACACAGACTCACTCACACAGACTCACTCACTCAGACTCACTCACTCAGACTCACTCACACAGACTCACTCACTCAGACTCACTCACACACTCACTCACACAGACTCACTCACACAGACTCACTCACTCACACAGACTCACTCACTCAGACTCACTCACACAGACTCACTCACTCACTCACACAGACTCACTCACTCACTCACTCACACAGACTCACTCACACACACAGACTCACTCACACAGACTCACTCACTCACACAGACTCACTCACTCAGACTCACTCACACAGACTCACTCACACAGACTCACTCACACACACAGACTCACTCACACAGACTCACTCACTCACACAGACTCACTCACTCAGACTCACTCACACAGACTCACTCACTCATTCACACAGGCTCACTCACACAGACTCACTCACTCACACACACAGACTCACTCACACAGACTCACTCACACAGACTCACTCACTCACACAGACTCACTCACACAGACTCACTCACACAGACTCACTCACACAGACTCACTCACACAGACTCCCTCACTCACACAGACTCACTCACTCAGACTCACTCACACAGACTCACTCACTCACTCACTCACACAGACTCACTCACTCACTCACACAGACTCACTCACACACACAGACTCACTCACACAGACTCACTCACTCACACAGACTCACTCACACAGACTCACTCACACAGACTCACTCACACAGACTCACTCACACACACAGACTCACTCACACAGACTCACTCACTCACACAGACTCACTCACTCAGACTCACTCACTCAGACTCACTCACTCAGACTCACTCACACAGACTCACTCACTCAGACTCACTCACACAGACTCACTCACTCACACAGACTCACTCACACAGACTCACTCACTCAGACTCACTCACTCACACAGACTCACTCACACAGACTCACTCACTCAGACTCACTCACTCAGACTCACTCACTCAGACTCACTCACTCAGACTCACTCACACAGACTCACTCACTCAGACTCACTCACACAGACTCACTCACTCACACAGACTCACTCACACAGACTCACTCACTCAGACTCACTCACTCACACAGACTCACTCACACAGACTCACTCACTCAGACTCACTCACTCAGACTCACTCACTCACTCAGACTCACTCACACAGACTCACTCACTCAGACTCACTCACACAGACTCACTCACTCAGACTCACTCACACAGACTCACTCACTCAGACTCACTCACACAGACTCACTCACTCAGACTCACTCACTCAGACTCAGTCACTCACTCAGACTCACTCACACAGACTCACTCACTCACACAGACTCACTCACTCAGACTCACTCACTCAGACTCACTCACTCAGACTCACTCACACAGACTCACTCACTCAGACTCACTCACTCAGACTCACTCACTCAGACTCACTCACACAGACTCACTCACTCAGACTCACTCACTCACACACACAGACTCACTCACTCACACAGACTCACTCACTCACACAGACTCACTCACTCAGACTCACTCACTCAGACTCACTCACTCAGACTCACTCACACAGACTCACTCGCTCAGACTCACTCACTCAGACTCACTCACACAGACTCACTCACTCAGACTCACTCACTCAGACTCACTCACTCAGACTCACTCACACAGACTCACTCACACAGACTCACTCACACAGACTCACTCACTCACACAGACTCACTCACACAGACTCACTCACTCACTCACTCACACAGACTCACTCACTCACTCACTCACACAGACTCACTCACTCAGACTCACTCACTCAGACTCACTCACTCAGACTCACTCACTCAGACTCACTCACACAGACTCACTCACTCACACAGACTCACTCACTCAGACTCACTCACTCAGACTCACTCACTCAGACTCACTCACACAGACTCACTCACACAGACTCACTCACACAGACTCACTCACTCACACAGACTCACTCACACAGACTCACTCACTCACTCACTCACACAGACTCACTCACTCACTCACACAGACTCACTCACTCAGACTCACTCACTCAGACTCACTAACTCAGACTCACTCACTCAGACTCACTCACACAGACTCACTCACACAGACTCACTCACTCAGACTCACTCACTCACACAGACTCACTCACTCAGACTCACTCACACAGACTCACTCACACAGACTCACTCACACAGACTCACTCACACAGACTCACTCACACAGACTCACTCACACACACAGACTCACTCACACAGACTCACTCACACAGACTCACTCACTCACTCACTCACACAGACTCACTCACTCACTCACTCACACAGACTCACTCACTCAGACTCACTCACTCAGACTCACTCACACAGACTCACTCACTCACACAGACTCACTCACTCAGACTCACTCACTCAGACTCACTCACACAGACTCACTCACACAGACTCACTCACTCACACAGACTCACTCACACAGACTCACTCACACAGACTCACTCACACAGACTCACTCACTCACACAGACTCACTCACACAGACTCACTCACTCACACAGACTCACTCACACAGACTCACTCACACAGACTCACTCACACAGACTCACTCACTCAGACTCACTCACTCAGACTCACTCACACAGACTCACTCACACAGACTCACTCACTCAGACTCACTCACTCACACAGACTCACTCACACAGACTCACTCACACAGACTCACTCACACAGACTCACTCACTCACACAGACTCGCTCACACAGACTCACTCACACACACAGACTCACTCACTCAGACTCACTCACACAGACTCACTCACACAGACTCACTCACTCACTCACACACACGCACAGACTCACTCACACACACAGACTCACTCACACAGACTCACTCACACAGACTCACTCACTCACTCAGACTCACTCACACAGACTCACTCACTCAGACTCACTCACACAGACTCACACACACAGACTCACACACACAGACTCACACACACAGACTCACTCACACAGACTCACTCACTCACACAGACTCACTCACACAGACTCACACACACAGACTCACTCACACAGACTCACTCACACAGACTCACACACACAGACTCACTCACTCACTCAGACTCACTCACACACACAGACTCACTCACACAGACTCACTCACTCAGACTCACTCACTCAGACTCACTCACACAGACTCACTCACTCACACACTCACTCACACAGACTCACTCACACAGACTCACTCACACAGACTCACTCACTCACACAGACTCACTCACTCAGACTCACTCACACAGACTCACTCACTCACTCACACAGACTCACTCACTCACTCACTCACACAGACTCACTCACACACACAGACTCACTCACACAGACTCACTCACTCACACAGACTCACTCACTCAGACTCACTCACACAGACTCACTCACACAGACTCACTCACACACACAGACTCACTCACACAGACTCACTCACTCACACAGACTCACTCACTCAGACTCACTCACACAGACTCACTCACTCACTCACACAGGCTCACTCACACAGACTCACTCACTCACACACACAGACTCACTCACACAGACTCACTCACACAGACTCACTCACTCACACAGACTCACTCACACAGACTCACTCACACAGACTCACTCACACAGACTCACTCACACAGACTCCCTCACTCACACAGACTCACTCACTCAGACTCACTCACTCAGACTCACTCACTCACTCACTCACACAGACTCACTCACTCACTCACACAGACTCACTCACACACACAGACTCACTCACACAGACTCACTCACTCACACAGACTCACTCACTCAGACTCACTCACACAGACTCACTCACACAGACTCACTCACACACACAGACTCACTCACACAGACTCACTCACTCACACAGACTCACTCACTCAGACTCACTCACACAGACTCACTCACTCACTCACTCACACAGACTCACTCACTCAGACTCACTCACACAGACTCACTCACTCACACAGACTCACTCACACAGACTCACTCACTCAGACTCACTCACTCACACAGACTCACTCACACAGACTCACTCACTCAGACTCACTCACTCAGACTCACTCACTCAGACTCACTCACTCAGACTCACTCACACAGACTCACTCACTCAGACTCACTCACACAGACTCACTCACTCACACAGACTCACTCACACAGACTCACTCACTCAGACTCACTCACTCACACAGACTCACTCACACAGACTCACTCACTCAGACTCACTCACTCAGACTCACTCACTCACTCAGACTCACTCACACAGACTCACTCACTCAGACTCACTCACACAGACTCACTCACTCAGACTCACTCACACAGACTCACTCACTCAGACTCACTCACACAGACTCACTCACTCAGACTCACTCACTCAGACTCAGTCACTCACTCAGACTCACTCACACAGACTCACTCACTCACACAGACTCACTCACTCAGACTCACTCACTCAGACTCACTCACTCAGACTCACTCACACAGACTCACTCACTCAGACTCACTCACTCAGACTCACTCACTCAGACTCACTCACACAGACTCACTCACTCAGACTCACTCACTCACACACACAGACTCACTCACTCACACAGACTCACTCACTCACACAGACTCACTCACTCAGACTCACTCACTCAGACTCACTCACTCAGACTCACTCACACAGACTCACTCGCTCAGACTCACTCACTCAGACTCACTCACACAGACTCACTCACTCAGACTCACTCACTCAGACTCACTCACTCAGACTCACTCACACAGACTCACTCACACAGACTCACTCACACAGACTCACTCACACAGACTCACTCACTCACACAGACTCACTCACACAGACTCACTCACTCACTCACTCACACAGACTCACTCACTCACTCACTCACACAGACTCACTCACTCAGACTCACTCACTCAGACTCACTCACTCAGACTCACTCACTCAGACTCACTCACACAGACTCACTCACTCACACAGACTCACTCACTCAGACTCACTCACTCAGACTCACTCACACAGACTCACTCACACAGACTCACTCACTCAGACTCACTCACTCACACAGACTCACTCACACAGACTCACTCACTCACACAGGCTCACTCACACAGACTCACTCACTCACACAGACTCACTCACACAGACTCACTCACACAGACTCACTCACACAGACTCACTCACTCAGACTCACTCACTCAGACTCACTCACACAGACTCACTCACACAGACTCACTCACTCAGACTCACTCACTCACACAGACTCACTCACACAGACTCACTCACACAGACTCACTCACACAGACTCACTCACTCACACAGACTCACTCACACAGACTCACTCACACACACAGACTCACTCACTCAGACTCACTCACACAGACTCACTCACACAGACTCACTCACTCACTCACACACACGCACAGACTCACTCACACACACAGACTCACTCACACAGACTCACTCACACAGACTCACTCACTCACTCAGACTCACTCACACAGACTCACTCACTCAGACTCACTCACACAGACTCACTCACACAGACTCACACACACAGACTCACGCACACAGACTCACTCACACAGACTCACTCACTCACACAGACTCACTCACACAGACTCACACACACAGACTCACTCACACAGACTCACTCACACAGACTCACACACACAGACTCACTCACTCACTCAGACTCACTCACTCACACAGACTCACTCACACAGACTCACTCACTCAGACTCACTCACTCAGACTCACTCACACAGACTCACTCACTCAGACTCACTCACACACTCACTCACACAGACTCACTCACACAGACTCACTCACACAGACTCACTCACTCACACAGACTCACTCACTCAGACTCACTCACACAGACTCACTCACTCACTCACACAGACTCACTCACTCACTCACTCACACAGACTCACTCACACACACAGACTCACTCACACAGACTCACTCACTCACACAGACTCACTCACTCAGACTCACTCACACAGACTCACTCACACAGACTCACTCACACACACAGACACACTCACACAGACTCACTCACTCACACAGACTCACTCACTCAGACTCACTCACACAGACTCACTCACTCACTCACACAGGCTCACTCACACAGACTCACTCACTCACACACACAGACTCACTCACACAGACTCACTCACACAGACTCACTCACTCACACAGACTCACTCACACAGACTCACTCACACAGACTCCCTCACTCACACAGACTCACTCACTCAGACTCACTCACACAGACTCACTCACTCACTCACTCACACAGACTCACTCACTCACTCACACAGACTCACTCACACACACAGACTCACTCACACAGACTCACTCACTCACACAGACTCACTCACTCAGACTCACTCACACAGACTCACTCACACAGACTCACTCACACACACAGACTCACTCACACAGACTCACTCACTCACACAGACTCACTCACTCAGACTCACTCACACAGACTCACTCACTCACTCACTCACTCACACAGACTCACTCACACAGACTCACTCACACAGACTCACTCACACACACAGACTCACTCACACAGACTCACTCACTCACACAGACTCACTCACTCAGACTCACTCACTCAGACTCACTCACTCAGACTCACTCACACAGACTCACTCACTCAGACTCACTCACACAGACTCACTCACTCACACAGACTCACTCACACAGACTCACTCACTCAGACTCACTCACTCACACAGACTCACTCACACAGACTCACTCACTCAGACTCACTCACTCAGACTCACTCACTCAGACTCACTCACTCAGACTCACTCACACAGACTCACTCACTCAGACTCACTCACACAGACTCACTCACTCACACAGACTCACTCACACAGACTCACTCACTCAGACTCACTCACTCACACAGACTCACTCACACAGACTCACTCACTCAGACTCACTCACTCAGACTCACTCACTCACTCAGACTCACTCACACAGACTCACTCACTCAGACTCACTCACACAGACTCACTCACTCAGACTCACTCAGACAGACTCACTCACTCAGACTCACTCACACTGACTCACTCACTCAGACTCACTCACTCAGACTCAGTCACTCACTCAGACTCACTCACACAGACTCACTCACTCACACAGACTCACTCACTCAGACTCACTCACTCAGACTCACTCACTCAGACTCACTCACACAGACTCACTCACTCAGACTCACTCACTCAGACTCACTCACTCAGACTCACTCACACAGACTCACTCACTCAGACTCACTCACTCACACACACAGACTCACTCACTCACACAGACTCACTCACTCACACAGACTCACTCACTCAGACTCACTCACTCAGACTCACTCACTCAGACTCACTCACACAGACTCACTCGCTCAGACTCACTCACTCAGACTCACTCACACAGACTCACTCACTCAGACTCACTCACTCAGACTCACTCACTCAGACTCACTCACACAGACTCACTCACACAGACTCACTCACACAGACTCACTCACACAGACTCACTCACTCACACAGACTCACTCACACAGACTCACTCACTCACTCACTCACACAGACTCACTCACTCACTCACTCACACAGACTCACTCACTCAGACTCACTCACTCAGACTCACTCACTCAGACTCACTCACTCAGACTCACTCACACAGACTCACTCACACAGACTCACTCACTCAGACTCACTCACTCACACAGACTCACTCACTCAGACTCACTCACATAGACTCACTCACACAGACTCACTCACACAGACTCACTCACACAGACTCACTCACACAGACTCACTCACACACACAGACTCACTCACACAGACTCACTCACACAGACTCACTCACTCACTCACTCACACGGACTCACTCACTCACTCACTCACACAGACTCACTCACTCAGACTCACTCACACAGACTCACTCACTCACACAGACTCACTCACTCAGACTCACTCACTCAGACTCACTCACACAGACTCACTCACACAGACTCACTCACTCAGACTCACTCACTCACACAGACTCACTCACACAGACTCACTCACACAGACTCACTCACACAGACTCACTCACTCACAGACTCACTCACACAGACTCACTCACTCACACAGACTCACTCACACAGACTCACTCACACAGACTCACTCACTCAGACTCACTCACTCAGACTCACTCACACAGACTCACTCACACAGACTCACTCACTCAGACTCACTCACTCACACAGACTCACTCACACAGACTCACTCACACAGACTCACTCACTCACACAGACTCACTCACACAGACTCACTCACACACACAGACTCACTCACTCAGACTCACTCACTCAGACTCACTCACACTGACTCACTCACACAGACTCACTCACTCACTCACACACACACACAGACTCACTCACACACACAGGCTCACTCACACAGACTCACTCACACAGACTCACTCACTCACTCAGACTCACTCACACAGACTCACTCACTCAGACTCACTCACTCAGACTCACACACACAGACTCACACACACAGACTCACTCACACAGACTCACTCACACAGACTCACTCACTCACACAGACTCACTCACACAGACTCACACACACAGACTCACTCACACAGACTCACTCACACAGACTCACTCACTCACTCAGACTCACTCACTTACACAGACTCACTCACACAGACTCACTCACTCAGACTCACTCACTCAGACTCACTCACACAGACTCACTCACTCAGACTCACTCACACAGACTCACTCACACAGACTCACTCACACAGACTCACTCACACAGACTCACTCACTCACACAGACTCACTCACTCAGACTCACTCACACAGACTCACTCACTCACTCACACAGACTCACTCACTCACTCACTCACTCACACAGACTCACTCACACACACAGACTCACTCACACGACTCACTCACTCACACAGACTCACTCACTCAGACTCACTCACACAGACTCACTCACACAGACTCACTCACACACACAGACTCACTCACACAGACTCACTCACTCACACAGACTCACTCACTCAGACTCACTCACACAGACTCACTCACTCACTCACACAGACTCACTCACACAGACTCACTCACTCACACACACAGACTCACTCACACAGACTCACTCACACAGACTCACTCACTCACACAGACTCACTCACACAGACTCACTCACACAGACTCACTCACACAGACTCACTCACTCATACAGACTCACTCACTCAGACTCACTCACACAGACTCACTCACTCACTCACTCACACAGACTCACTCACTCACTCACACAGACTCACTCACACACACAGACTCACTCACACAGACTCACTCACTCACACAGACTCACTCACTCAGACTCACTCACACAGACTCACTCACACAGACTCACTCACACACACAGACTCACTCACACAGACTCACTCACTCACACAAACTCACTCACTCAGACTCACTCACACAGACTCACTCACTCACTCACTCACTCACACAGACTCACTCACTCACACAGACTCACTCACACAGACTCACTCACACAGACTCACTCACACAGACTCACACACTCAGACTCACTCACACAGACTCACTCACACAGACTCACTCACACAGACTCACTCACTCACACTCACTCACTCAGACTCACTCACACAGACTCACTCACACAGACTCACTCACTCAGACTCACTCACACAGACTCACTCACACAGACTCACTCACTCACTCACACAGACTCACTCACTCACTCAGACTCACTCACACAGACTCACTCACACAGACTCACTCACTCACACTCACTCACTCAGACTCACTCACACAGACTCACTCACACAGACTCACTCACTCAGACTCACTCACACAGACTCACTCACACAGACTCACTCACTCACTCACACAGACTCACTCACTCAGACTCACTCACACAGACTCACTCACTCACACAGACTCACTCACACAGACTCACTCACACAGACTCACTCACTCACACTCACTCACTCAGACTCACTCACACAGACTCACTCACACAGACTCACTCACACAGACTCACACACTCAGACTCACTCACACAGACTCACTCACACAGACTCACTCACACAGACTCACTCACACAGACTCACTCACACAGACTCACTCACACAGACTCACTCACTCAGACTCACTCACACAGACTCACTCACTCAGACTCACTCACACAGACTCACTCACACAGACTCACTCACACACACAGACTCACTCACTCAGACTCACTCACACAGACTCACTCACTCAGACTCACTCACTCAGACTCACTCACTCAGACTCACTCACTCAGACTCAGTCACACAGACTCACTCACTCAGACTCACTCACTCACACAGACTCACTCACTCAGACTCACTCACTCACTCAGACTCACTCACACAGACTCACTCACTCAGACTCACTCACACAGACTCACTCACACAGACTCACTCACACACACAGACTCACTCACTCAGACTCACTCACTCACACAGACTCACTCACACAGACTCACACACTCAGACTCACTCACTCACTCAGACTCACTCACTCAGACTCACTCACTCAGACTCACTCACTCAGACTCACTCACTCAGACTCACTCACTCACACAGACTCACTCACTCAGACTCACTCACTCACACAGACTCACTCACTCACACAGACTCACTCACACAGACTCACTCACTCAGACTCACTCACTCAGACTCACTCACACAGACTCACTCACTCACACAGACTCACTCACTCAGACTCACTCACACAGACTCACTCACTCAGACTCACTCACACAGACTCACTCACTCAGACTCACTCACACAGACTCACTCACTCAGACTCACTCACACAGACTCACTCACTCAGGCTCACTCACTCAGACTCACTCACTCAGACTCACTCACACAGACTCACTCACTCAGACTCACTCACACAGACTCACTCACTCAGACTCACTCACACAGACTCACTCACTCAGACTCACTCACTCAGACTCACTCACACAGACTCACTCACTCAGACTCACTCACACAGACTCACTCACACAGACTCACTCACTCAGACTCACTCACTCACTCAGACTCACTCACACAGACTCACTCACTCAGACTCACTCACACAGACTCACTCACTCAGACTCACTCACTCAGACTCACTCACACAGACTCACTCACTCAGACTCACTCACACAGACTCACTCAATCAGACTCACTCACACAGACTCAGTCACACAGACTCACTCACACAGACTCACTCACACAGACTCACTCACTCACACAGACTCACTCACACAGACTCACTCACTCACACAGAGTCACTCACACAGACTCACTCACTCAGACTCACTCACACAGACTCACTCACTCAGACTCACTCACACAGACTCACTCACTCAGACTCACTCACTCAGACTCACTCACACAGACTCACTCACTCAGACTCACTCACACAGACTCACTCACTCAGACTCACTCACACAGACTCACTCACTCAGACTCACTCACTCACTCAGACTCACTCACACAGACTCACTCACTCAGACTCACTCACACAGACTCACTCACTCAGACTCACTCACTCAGACTCACTCACACAGACTCACTCACACAGACTCACTCACTCAGACTCACTCACACAGACTCAGTCACACAGACTCAGTCACACAGACTCACTCACACAGACTCACTCACACAGACTCACTCACTCACTCAGACTCACTCACACAGACTCACTCACTCAGACTCACTCACACAGACTCACTCACTCAGACTCACTCACACAGACTCACTCACTCAGACTCACTCACTCAGACTCACTCACACAGACTCACTCACTCAGACTCACTCACACAGACTCACTCACTCAGACTCACTCACACAGACTCACTCACTCAGACTCACTCACTCACTCAGACTCACTCACACAGACTCACTCACTCAGACTCACTCACACAGACTCACTCACTCAGACTCACTCACTCAGACTCACTCACACAGACTCACTCACACAGACTCACTCACTCAGACTCACTCACACAGACTCAGTCACACAGACTCACTCACACAGACTCACTCACACAGACTCACTCACTCAGACTCACTCACACAGACTCACTCACTCACACAGACTCACTCACTCAGACTCACTCACTCAGACTCACTCACACAGACTCACTCACTCACACAGACTCACTCACTCAGACTCACTCACACAGACTCACTCACTCAGACTCACTCACACAGACTCACTCACTCAGACTCACTCACTTAGACTCACTCACTCAGACTCACTCACACAGACTCACTCACTCAGACTCACTCACACAGACTCACTCACTCAGACTCACTCACACAGACTCACTCACACAGACTCACTCACACAGACTCACTCACACAGACTCACTCACACAGACTCACTCACTCACACAGACTCACTCACACAGACTCACTCACACAGACTCACTCACACAGACTCACTCACTCACACAGACTCACTCACTCAGACTCACTCACACAGACTCACTCACACAGACACACTCACACAGACTCACTCACACAGACTCACTCACTCACA
Source organism: Scyliorhinus torazame (assembly GCF_047496885.1). Taxonomy (NCBI): domain Eukaryota; kingdom Metazoa; phylum Chordata; class Chondrichthyes; order Carcharhiniformes; family Scyliorhinidae; genus Scyliorhinus; species Scyliorhinus torazame. The sequence goes on from NC_092724.1 coordinate 27,554,171, forward strand.
CAGACTCACTCACACAGACTCACTCACTCACACAGACTCACTCACTCAGACTCACTCACACAGACTCACTCACTCAGACTCACTCACACAGACTCACTCACTCAGACTCACTCACACAGACTCACTCACTCAGACTCACTCACACAGACTCACTCACACAGACTCACTCACACAGACTCACTCACTCAGACTCACTCACACAGACTCACTCACACAGACTCACTCACTCAGACTCACTCACACAGACTCACTCACTCAGACTCACTCACACAGACTCACTCACACAGACTCACTCACACAGACTCACTCACACAGACTCACTCACTCACACAGACTCACTCACTCAGACTCACTCACTCAGACTCACTCACACAGACTCACTCACTCACACAGACTCACTCACTCAGACTCACTCACACAGACTCACTCACTCAGACTCACTCACACAGACTCACTCACTCAGACTCACTCACACAGACTCACTCACTCAGACTGACTCACACAGACTCACTCACTCAGACTCACTCACACAGACTCACTCACTCAGACTCACTCACACAGACTCACTCACACAGACTCACTCACACAGACTCACTCACACAGACTCACTCACTCACACAGACTCGCTCACTCACACATACTCACTCACACAGACTCACTCACACATACTCACTCACACAGACTCACTCACTCACACAGACTCACTCACTCAGACTCACTCACACAGACTCACTCACTCAGACTCACTCACACAGACTCACTCACACAGACTCACTCACACAGACTCACTCACTCAGACTCACTCACACAGACTCACTCACACAGACTCACTCACTCAGACTCACTCACACAGACTCACTCACACAGACTCACTCACACAGACTCACTCACACAGACTCACTCACACAGACTCACTCACTCACTCAGACTCACTCACACAGACTCACTCACACAGACTCACTCACTCAGACTCACTCACACAGACTCACTCACACAGACTCACTCACACAGACTCACTCACACAGACTCACTCACTCAGACTCACTCACACAGACTCACTCACTCAGACTCACTCACTCACTCAGACTCACTCACACATACTCACTCACACAGACTCACTCACACAGACTCACTCACTCAGACTCACTCACACAGACTCACTCACACAGACTCACTCACACAGACTCACTCACACAGACTCACTCACACAGACTCACTCACTCACTCAGACTCACTCACTCAGACTCACTCACTCACTCAGACTCACTCACACAGACTCACTCACTCAGACTAACTCACACAGACTCACTCACTCAGACTCACTCACACAGACTCACTCACTCAGACTCACTCACTCACACAGACTCACTCACTCAGACTCACTCACACAGACTCACTCACTCAGACTCACTCACACAGACTCACTCACACAGACTCACTCACACAGCCTCACTCACACAGACTCACTCACTCAGACTCACTCACACAGACTCACTCACACTGACTCACTCACTCACACAGACTCACTCACACAGACTCACTCACTCACACAGACTCACTCACACAGACTCACTCACACAGACTCACTCACTCAGACTCACTCACTCAGACTCACTCACACAGACTCACTCACTCAGACTCACTCACACAGACTCACTCACTCAGACTCACTCACACAGACTCACTCACACAGACTCACTCACACAGACTCACTCACTCAGACTCACTCACACAGGCTCACTCACACAGACTCACTCACTCAGACTCACTCACTCAGACTCACTCACACAGACTCACTCACTCAGACTCACTCACACAGACTCACTCACACAGACTCACTCACACAGACTCACTCACACAGACTCACTCACTCACACAGACTCACTCACACAGACTCACTCACTCACACAGACTCACTCACACAGACTCACTCACTCAGACTCACTCACACAGACTCACTCACACAGACTCACTCACTCAGACTCACTCACACAGACTCACTCACACAGACTCACTCACTCAGACTCACTCACTCAGACTCACTCACACAGACTCACTCACTCAGACTCACTCACTCAGACTCACTCACTTAGACTCACTCACTCAGACTCACTCACACAGACTCACTCACTCAGACTCACTCACACAGACTCACTCACTCAGACTCACTCACACAGACTCACTCACACAGACTCACTCACACAGACTCACTCACACAGACTCACTCACACAGACTCACTCACACAGACTCACTCACTCACACAGACTCACTCACACAGACTCACTCACACAGACTCACTCACACAGACTCACTCACTCACACAGACTCACTCACTCAGACTCACTCACACAGACTCACTCACACAGACTCACTCACACAGACTCACTCACACAGACTCACTCACTCACACAGACTCACTCACACAGACTCACTCACTCACACAGACTCACTCACTCAGACTCACTCACACAGACTCACTCACTCAGACTCACTCACACAGACTCACTCACTCAGACTCACTCACACAGACTCACTCACTCAGACTCACTCACACAGACTCACTCACACAGACTCACTCACACAGACTCACTCACTCAGACTCACTCACACAGACTCACTCACACAGACTCACTCACTCAGACTCACTCACACAGACTCACTCACTCAGACTCACTCACACAGACTCACTCACACAGACTCACTCACACAGACTCACTCACACAGACTCACTCACTCACACAGACTCACTCACTCAGACTCACTCACTCAGACTCACTCACACAGACTCACTCACTCACACAGACTCACTCACTTAGACTCACTCACACAGACTCACTCACTCAGACTCACTCACACAGACTCACTCACTCAGACTCACTCACACAGACTCACTCACTCAGACTCACTCACACAGACTCACTCACTCAGACTCACTCACACAGACTCACTCACTCAGACTCACTCACACAGACTCACTCACACAGACTCACTCACACAGACTCACTCACTCACACAGACTCACTCACTCACACAGACTCACTCACACAGACTCACTCACACATACTCACTCACACAGACTCACTCACTCACACAGACTCACTCACTCAGACTCACTCACACAGACTCACTCACTCAGACTCACTCACACAGACTCACTCACACAGACTCACTCACACAGACTCACTCACTCAGACTCACTCACACAGACTCACTCACACAGACTCACTCACTCAGACTCACTCACACAGACTCACTCACACAGACTCACTCACACAGACTCACTCACACAGACTCACTCACACAGACTCACTCACTCACTCAGACTCACTCACACAGACTCACTCACACAGACTCACTCACTCAGACTCACTCACACAGACTCACTCACACAGACTCACTCACACAGACTCACTCACACAGACTCACTCACTCAGACTCACTCACACAGACTCACTCACTCAGACTCACTCACTCACACAGACTCACTCACACAGACTCACTCACACAGACTCACTCACTCACTCAGACTCACTCACACAGACTCACTCACACAGACTCACTCACTCAGACTCACTCACACAGACTCACTCACACAGACTCACTCACACAGACTCACTCACACAGACTCACTCACACAGACTCACTCACTCAGACTCACTCACACATACTCACTCACACAGACTCACTCACACAGACTCACTCACTCAGACTCACTCACACAGACTCACTCACACAGACTCACTCACACAGACTCACTCACACAGACTCACTCACAGAGACTCACTCACTCACTCAGACTCACTCACTCAGACTCACTCACTCACTCAGACTCACTCACACAGACTCACTCACTCAGACTAACTCACACAGACTCACTCACTCAGACTCACTCACACAGACTCACTCACTCAGACTCACTCACTCACACAGACTCACTCACACAGACTCACTCACTCACACAGACTCACTCACTCAGACTCACTCACACAGACTCACTCACTCAGACTCACTCACACAGACTCACTCACACAGACTCACTCACACAGACTCACTCACTCAGACTCACTCACACAGACTCACTCACACTGACTCACTCACTCACACAGACTCACTCACACAGACTCACTCACTCACACAGACTCACTCACACAGACTCACTCACACAGACTCACTCACACAGACTCACTCACTCAGACTCACTCACTCAGACTCACTCACACAGACTCACTCACTCAGACTCACTCACACAGACTCACTCACTCAGACTCACTCACACAGACTCACTCACACAGACTCACTCACACAGACTCACTCGCTCAGACTCACTCACACAGGCTCACTCACACAGACTCACTCACTCAGACTCACTCACTCAGACTCACTCACACAGACTCACTCACTCAGACTCACTCACACAGACTCACTCACACAGACTCACTCACACAGACTCACTCACACAGACTCACTCACTCACACAGACTCACTCACACAGACTCACTCACTCACACAGACTCACTCACACAGACTCACTCACTCAGACTCACTCACACAGACTCACTCACACAGACTCACTCACTCAGACTCACTCACACAGACTCACTCACACAGACTCACTCACTCAGACTCACTCACTCAGACTCACTCACACAGACTCACTCACTCAGACTCACTCACACAGACTCACTCACACAGACTCACTCACACAGACTCACTCACACAGACTCACTCACTCACACAGACTCACTCACACAGACTCACTCACTCACACAGACTCACTCACTCAGACTCACTCACTCAGACTCCCTCACACAGACTCACTCACTCACACAGACTCACTCACTCAGACTCACTCACACAGACTCACTCACTCAGACTCACTCACACAGACTCACTCACTCAGACTCACTCACACAGACTCACTCACTCAGACTCACTCACACAGACTCACTCACTCAGACTCACTCACACAGACTCACTCACTCAGACTCACTCACACAGACTCACTCACACAGACTCACTCACACAGACTCACTCACACAGACTCACTCACTCACACAGACTCACTCACACAGACTCACTCACACATACTCACTCACACAGACTCACTCACTCACACAGACTCACTCACTCAGACTCACTCACACAGACTCACTCACTCAGACTCACTCACACAGACTCACTCACACAGACTCACACACACAGACTCACTCACTCAGACTCACTCACACAGACTCACTCACACAGACTCACTCACTCAGACTCACTCACACAGACTCACTCACACAGACTCACTCACACAGACTCACTCACTCACTCAGACTCACTCACACAGACTCACTCACACAGACTCACTCACTCAGACTCACTCACACAGACTCACTCACACAGACTCACTCACACAGACTCACTCACACACACAGACTCACTCACTCAGACTCACTCACACAGACTCACTCACTCAGACTCACTCACTCACACAGACTCACTCACACAGACTCACTCACACAGACTCACTCACTCAGACTCACTCACACAGACTCACTCACACAGACTCACTCACACAGACTCACTCACACAGACTCACTCACACAGACTCACTCACACAGACTCACTCACTCACTCAGACTCAATCACTCAGACTCACTCACTCACTCAGACTCACTCACACAGACTCACTCACTCAGACTCACTCACACAGACTCACTCACTCAGACTCACTCACACAGACTCACTCACTCAGACTCACTCACACAGACTCACTCACTCAGACTCACTCACACAGACTCACTCACTCAGACTCACTCACACAGACTCACTCACACAGACTCACTCACACAGACTCACTCACACAGACTCACTCACTCACACAGACTCACTCACACAGACTCACTCACACAGACTCACTCACTCAGACTCACTCACTCAGACTCACTCACACAGACTCACTCACTCAGACTCACTCACACAGACTCACTCACTCAGACTCACTCACACAGACTCACTCACTCAGACTCACTCACACAGACTCACTCACTCAGACTCACTCACACAGACTCACTCACTCAGACTCACTCACACAGACTCACTGACTCAGACTCACTCACACAGACTCACTCACACAGACTCACTCACTCAGACTCACTCACACAGACTCACTCACACAGACTCACTCACACAGACTCACTCACTCAGACTCACTCACACAGACTCACTCACACAGACTCACTCACTCAGACTCACTCACTCACACAGACTCACTCACACAGACTCACTCACACAGACTCACTCACTCAGACTCACTCACACAGACTCACTCACTCAGACTCACTCACACAGACTCACTCACACAGACTCACTCACTCAGACTCACTCACACAGACTCACTCACTCAGACTCACTCACTCAGACTCACTCACACAGACTCACTCACTCAGACTCACTCACTCAGACTCACTCACTCAGACTCACTCACTCACACAGACTCACTCACACAGACTCACTCACACAGACTCACTCACACAGACTCACTCACTCAGACTCACTCACTCAGACTCACTCACTCAGACTCACTCACTCACACAGACTCACTCACTCAGACTCACTCACACAGACTCACTCACACAGACTCACTCACTCAGACTCACTCACTCAGACTCACTCACACAGACTCACTCACTCACACAGACTCACTCACTCACACAGACTCACTCACTCAGACTCACACACACAGACTCACTCACACAGACTCACTCACACAGACTCACTCACACAGACTCACTCACACAGACTCACTCACACAGACTCACTCACACAGACTCACTCACTCACACAGACTCACTCACACAGACTCACTCACTCAGACTCACTCACACAGACTCACTCACACAGACTCACTCACTCACACAGACTCACTCACACAGACTCACTCACACAGACTCACTCACACAGACTCACTCACTCACACAGACTCACTCACACAGACTCACTCACACAGACTCACTCACTCACACAGACTCACACACACAGACTCACTCACACACACAGACTCACTCACTCAGACTCACTCACTCAGACTCACACACTCAGACTCACTCACTCACACAGACTCACTCACTCACACAGACTCACTCACACAGACTCACTCACACACACAGACTCACACACACAGACTCACTCACACACACAGACTCACTCACTCAGACTCACTCACTCACACAGACTCACTCACTCACACAGACTCACTCACACAGACTCACTCACACAGACTCACTCACTCAGACTCACTCACACAGACTCACTCACTCAGACTCACTCACTCAGACTCACTCACACAGACTCACTCACTCAGACTCACTCACTCAGACTCACTCACACAGACTCACTCACACAGACTCACTCACTCACACAGACTCACTCACACAGACTCACTCACACAGACTCACTCACACAGACTCACTCACACAGACTCACACACACAGACTCACTCACACACACAGACTCACTCACTCAGACTCACTCACTCACACAGACTCACTCACTCACACAGACTCACTCACACAGACTCACTCACACACACAGACTCACTCACACAGACTCACTCACACACACAGACTCACTCACACAGACTCACTCACACAGACTCACTCACTCACACAGACTCACTCACACAGACTCACTCACACAGACTGACTCACACAGACTCACTCACACAGACTCACTCACTCAGACTCACTCACACACACAGACTCACTCACTCAGACTCACTCACACAGACTCACTCACACAGACTCACTCACTCAGACTCACTCACACAGACTCACTCACACAGACTCACTCACTCAGACTCACTCACTCAGACTCACTCACACAGACTCACTCACACAGACTCACTCAGACTCACTCACTCAGACTCACTCACTCAGACTCACTCACTCACTCACTCACACAGACTCACTCACTCAGACTCACTCACACAGACTCACTCACTCAGACTCACTCACTCACTCACTCACACAGACTCACTCAGACTCACTCACACAGACTCACTCACTCAGACTCACTCACTCAGACTCACTCACACACACAGACTCACTCACTCAGACTCACTCACTCACTCACTCACACAGACTCACTCACTCAGACTCACTCACACAGACTCACTCACTCAGACTCACTCACTCAGACTCACTCACACACACAGACTCACTCACTCAGACTCACTCACTCACACAGACTCACTCACACACACAGACTCACTCACACAGACTCACTCACACACACTCACTCACACAGACTCACTCACACACACAGACTCACTCACACACACAGACTCACTCACACAGACTCACTCACACAGACTCACTCACTCACACAGACTCACTCACACAGACTTACTCACACACACAGACTCACTCACACAGACTCACACACACAGACTCACTCACTCACACAGACTCACTCACACAGACTTACTCACACACACAGACTCACTCACACAGACTCACTCACTCACACAGACTCACTCACACAGACTCACACACACAGACTCACTCACTCACACAGACTCACTCACACAGACTCACTCACACAGACTCACTCACTCAGACTCACTCACACAGACTCACTCACACAGACTCACTCACACAGACTCACTCACTCACACAGACTCACTCACACAGACTCACTCACACACACAGACTCACCCACACAGACTCACTCACTCACACAGACTCACTCACACGCACAGACTCACTCACACAGACTCACTCACTCACACAGACCCACTCACACACACAGACTCACTCACTCACACAGACTCACTCACACAGACTTACTCACACACACAGACTCACTCACACAGACTTACTCACACACACAGACTCACTCACACAGACTCACTCACTCACACAGACTCACTCACACAGACTCACTCACACACACAGACTCACCCACACAGACTCACTCACTCACACAGACTCACTCACTCACACAGACTCACTCACACACACAGACTCACCCACACAGACTCACTCACTCACACAGACTCACTCACACACACAGACTCACTCACACAGACTCACTCTCTCAGACTCACTCACACAGACTCACTCACACAGACTCACTCACACAGACTCACTCACACAGACTCACTCACACAGACTCACTCACTCAGACTCACTCACACAGACTCACTCACACAGACTCACTCACACAGACTCACTCACTCAGACTCACTCACACAGACTCACTCACTCACTCAGACTCACTCACACAGACGCACTCACACACACAGACTCACTCACACAGACTCACACACTCACACAGACTCACTCACACAGACTCACTCACACAGACTCACTCACACAGACTCACACACACAGACTCACTCACACAGACTCACTCACTCAGACTCACTCACTCACTCAGACTCACTCACACAGACTCACTCACACACACAGACTCACTCACACAGACTCACACACTCACACAGACTCACTCACACAGACTCACTCGCACAGACTCAGTCACACAGACTCACTCACACACAGACTCACTCACACAGACTCAGTCACACAGACTCACTCACACACAGACTCACTCACACACACAGAGTCACTCGCACAGACTCACTCGCACAGACTCACACACACAGAGTCACTCGCACAGACTCAGTCACACAGTCTCACTCACACAGACTCAGTCACACACACAAACTCAGTCACACACACAGACTCACTCGCACAGACTCCCTCACACACACAGACTCACTCACACACACAGACTCACTCGCACAGACTCACACACACAGACTCACTCTCACACACAGACTCAGTCACACACACAGACTCACTCGCACAGACTCCCTCACTCGCACAGACTCACTCACACACATAGATTCAGTCACACACAGACTCACACACACAGACTCACACACACAGACTCACTCACACACACAGACTCACTCACACAGACTCACACACACAGACTCGCCCGCACAGACTCAGTCACACAGACTCACTCACACAGACTCAGTCACACACACAGACTCAGTCACACACACAGACTCACTCGCACAGACTCACACACACAGTCTCAGTCGCACAGACTCACTCACACACAGACTCACTCACACACACAGACTCACTCACACACACAGACTCACTCGCACAGACTCACACACACAGTCTCAGTCGCACAGACTCACTCACACACAGACTCACTCACACACACAGACTCAGTCACACACAGAGTCACACACACAGACTCACACACACAGACTCACTCACACACACAGACTCACTCACACACACAGACTCACTCACACAGACTCACACACACAGACTCACTCACACACACAGACTCAGTCACACACACAGACTCAGTCACACACACAGACTCACTCGCACAGACTCACTCACACACACAGACTCACTCACACACACAGACTCAGTCACACACACACACAGACTCACTCACACACACAGACTCACTCACACAGACACACACACAGACTCAGTCACACACACACAGTCACACACACAGACTCACTCACACACACAGACTCCCTCACTCGCACAGACTCAGTCACACACACAGACTCACCCACACACACAGACTCAGTCACACACACAGACTCACTCGCACAGACTCCCTCACTCGCACAGACTCACTCACACACAGACTCAGTCACACACACAGACCCACTCACACAGACTCAGTCACACACAGACTCACTCGCACAGACTCACTCACACACACAGACTCACTCACACACACAGACCCAGTCATACACACAGACTCACTCACTCACACACAGACTCACTCACACACACAGACTCAGTCACACACACAGACTCACTCACACACACAGACTCACTCACACACACAGACTCACTCACACACAGACTCACTCACTCACACACAGACTCACACACACACAGACTCCCTCACACACACAGACTCCCTCACTCAGACTCAAAGAACAAAGAACAAAGAACAAAGAAATGTACAGCACAGGAACAGGCCCTTCGGCCCTCCAAGCCCGTGCCGACCATACTGCCCGACTAAACTACAATCTTCTACACTTCCTGGGTCCGTATCCTTCTATTCCCATCCTATTCATATATTTGTCAAGATGCCCCTTAAATGTCCCTATCGTCCCTGCCTCCACTACCTCCTCCGGTAGTGAGTTCCAGGCACCCACTACCCTCTGCGTAAAAAACTTACCTCGTACATCTACTCTAAACTTTGCCCCTCTCACCTTAAACCTATGCCCCCTAGTAATTGACCCCTCTACCCTGGGGAAAAGCCTCTGACTATCCACTCTGTCTATGCCCCTCATAATTTTGTATACCTCTATCAGGTCGCCCCTCAACCTCCTTCGTTCCAGTGAGAACAAACCGAGTTTATTCAATCGCTCCTCATAGCTTATGCCCTCCATACCAGGCAACATTCTGGTAAATCTCTTCTGCACCCTCTCTAAAGCCTCCACATCCTTCTGGTAGTGTGGCGACCAGAATTGAACACTATACTCCAAGTGTGGCCTAACTAAGGTTCTATACAGCTGCAACATGACTTGCCAATTCTTATACTCAATGCCCCGGCCAATGAAGGCAAGCATGCCGTATGCCTTCTTGACTACCTTCTCCACCTGTGTAGCCCCTTTCAGTGATCTGTGGACCTGTACTCCTAGATCTCTTTGACTTTCAATACTCTTGAGGGTTCTACCATTCACTGTATATTCCCTACCTGCATTAGCCCTTCCAAAATGCATTACCTCACATTTGTCCAGGTTAAACTCCATCTGCCATCTCTCCGCCCAAGTCTCCAGACAATCTAAATCCTGCTGTATCCTCAGACAGTCCTCATCGCTATCCGCAATTCCACCAACCTTTGTGTCGTCTGCAAACTTACTAATCAGACCAGTTACATTTTCCTCCAAATCATTTATATATACTACAAATAGCAAAGGTCCCAGCACTGATCCCTGTGGAACACCACTGGTCACAGCCCTCCAATTAGAAAAGCATCCCTCCATTGCTACCCTCTGCCTTCTATGGCCTAGCCAGTTCTGTATCCACCTTGCCAGTTCACCCCTGATCCCGTGTGACTTCACCTTTTGTACTAGTCTACCATGAGGGACCTTGTCAAAGGCCTTACTGAAGTCCATATAGACAACATCTACTGCCCTACCTGCATCAATCATCTTAGTGACCTCCTCGAAAAACTCGATCAAGTTAGTGAGACACGACCTCCCCTTCACAAAACCGTGCTGCCTCTCACTAATACGTCCATTTGCTTCCAAATGGGAGTAGATCCTGTCTCGAAGAATTCTCTCCAGTAATTTCCCTACCACTGAAGTAAGGCTCACCGGCCTGTAGTTCCCGGGATTATCCCTGCCACCCTTCTTAAACAGAGGAACAACATTGGCTATTCTCCAGTCCTCCGGGACATCCCCTGAAGACAGCGAGGATCCAAAGATTTCTGTCAAGGCCTCAGCAATTTCCTCTCCAGCCTCCTTCAGTATTCTGGGGTAGATCCCATCCGGCCCTGGGGACTTATCTACCTTAATATTTTTTAAGACACCCAACACCTCGTCTTTTTGGATCACAATGTGACCCAGGCTATCTACACCCCCTTCTCCAGACTCAACATCTACCAATTCCTTCTCTTTGGTGAATACTGATGCAAAGTATTCATTTAGTACCTCGCCCATTTCCTCTGGCTCCACACATAGATTCCCTTGCCTATCCTTCAGTGGGCCAACCCTTTCCCTGGCTACCCTCTTGCTTTTTATGTAAGTGTAAAAAGCCTTGGGATTTTCCTTAACCCTATTTGCCAATGACTTTTCATGACCCCTTCTAGCCCTCCTGACTCCCTGCTTAAGTTCCTTCCTACTTTCCTTATATGCCACACAGGCTTCGTCTGTTCCCAGCCTTTTAGCCCTGACAAATGCCTCCTTTTTCTTTTTGACGAGGCCTACAATATCATTCGTCATCCAAGGTTCCCGAAAATTGCCGTATTTATCTTTCTTCCTCACAGGAACATGCCTGTCCTGTATTCCTATCAACTGACTCTTGAAAGCCTCCCACATGTCAGATGTTGATTTGCCCTCAAACATCCGCCCCCAATCTATGTTCTTCAGTTCCCGCCTAATATTGTTATAATTAGCCTTCCCCCAATTTAGCACATTCATCCTCGGACCACTCTTATCCTTGTCCACCAGTACTTTAAAACTTACTGAATTGTGGTCACTGTTACCGAAATGCTCCCCTACTGAAACATCTACCACCTGGCCGGGCTCATTCCCCAATACCAGGTCCAGTACCGCCTCTTCCCTAGTTGGACTGTTTACATATTGTTTTAAGAAGCCCTCCTGGATGCTCCTTACAAACTCTGCCCCGTCTAAGCCCCTGGCACTAAGTGAGTCCCAGTCAATATTGGGGAAGTTGAAGTCTCCCATCACCACAACCCTGTTGTTTTTACTCTTTTCCAAAATCTGTCTACCTATCTGCTCCTCTATCTCCCGCTGGCTGTTGGGAGGCCTGTAGTATACCCCCAACATTGTGACTGCACCCTTCTTATTCCTGATCTCTACCCATATAGCCTCACTGCCCTCTGAGGTGTCCTCTCGCTGTATAGCTGTGATACTCTCCTGAACAAGTAGCGCAACTCCGCCTCCCCTTTTACATCCCCCTCTATCCCGCCTGAAACATCTAAATCCTGGAACGTTTAGCTGCCAATCCTGCCCTTCCCTCAACCAGGTCTCTGTAATGGCAACAACATCATAGTTCCAAGTAGTAATCCAAGCTCTAAGTTCATCTGCCTTACCCGTAATGCTCCTTGCATTAAAACATATGCACTTCAGGCCACCAGACCCGCTGTGTTCAGCAACTTCTCCCCGTCTGCTCTGCCTCAGAGCCACACTGTCCCTATTCCCTAGTTCTCCCTCAACGCTCTCACCTTCTGACCTATTGCTCCCGTGCCCACCCCCCTGCCATACTAGTTTAAACCCTCCCGTGTGACACTAGCAAATCTCGCGGCCAGGATATTTATGCCTCTCCGGTTTAGATGCAACCCGTCCATCTTATACAGGTCACACCTGCCCCGGAAGAGATCCCAGTGGTCCAGATAACAGAAACCCTCCCTCCTACACCAGCTGTTTAGCCACGTGTTTGTCTGCTCTATCTTCCTATTTCTAGCCTCACTGGCACGTGGCACAGGGAGTAATCCCGAGATTACAACCCTCGAGGTCCTGTCTTTTAACTTTCTGCCTAGCTCCCTGAACTCCTGCTGCAGGACCTCATGCCCCTTCCTGCCTATGTCGTTAGTACCAATATGTACAACGACCTCTACCTGTTTGCCCTCCCCCTTCAGGATTCCCTCTACCCGTTCGGAGACATCCTGGACCCTGGCACCAGGGAGGCAACATACCATCCTGGAGTCTCTTTCACGTCCACAGAAGCGCCTATCTGTTCCCCTGACTATAGAGTCCCCTATAACTATTACTCTTCTGCGCTTTGACCCTCCCTTCTGAACATCAGAGCCAGCCGTGGTGCCACTGCTCTGGCTGCTGCTGTTTTCCCCTGATAGGCTATCCCCCCCGACAGTATCCAAAGGGGTATATCTGTTCGAGAGGGGGACAACCACAGGGGATTCCTGCACTGACTGCCTGCCCTTTCTGGTGGTCACCCATTTCTCTGCCTGCACCTTGGGTGTGACCACACTTACATAACTGCGATCTATGACGCTTTCCGCCACCTGCATGCTCCTAAGTGCATCCAATTGCTGCTCCAACCGAACCATGCGGTCTGTGAGGAGCTGCAGTTGGGTGCACTTTCTGCAGATGAAGCCATCCGGGACGCTGGAAGCCTCCCGGACCTGCCACATCTCACAGTCAGAGCACAGCACCCCTCTAACTGTCATTGCGTCAATTAATTAAAATTAAAATTTGTCTTTTTTTTTTATAAATACTTTTTTTTTTTTTAATTACAAAGTTACTGTCAACTATCTGTTTCCTAGCACTAGATTTCTAATAGAAATGCGATAGCTAACTATAATATCCTCCGATCTCTGGCTTCGATATCCTCTAAATTATAATTAAGTTATTATGTTTAATTAGTTCCCAAATACTCAAAAAAATTTAGGTTAGAATCCCAACCAGCCACTCAGGTCACAGCTTTTCTGTGATGTCACTTCAGTTTCCCCCCGACACACACAATTTGAAAAAAAGATATAAAAGTAAAAATCACTTGCTTACCTTCTGAGATGTTCTCAGGTTCTCTCGCTGACAGAGACTGCTCCTCCACCTCCAATCCTTGGCCTGCACAATGCTAATAATATATAATATAATATGGCACTTACCTTACACCAATGGGTCTTATTATTAGGTTAGAGGAGGAGGGTGGGTGGGAGACACTACACGTGTAGTGTCTCGGGTTTCCTCTCCACCAGAATTTATTGGGGGGGGGGGGGACTTGCCAGAGGTCGAACTTCCGGTTCCCGCCGAAATCCAAAGGGCTGCTCCTGCAAAGGTAAGAGCCTTTAAACTAACACACAGACTAACTCACTCACTCACACAGACTCACTCACTCACACAGACTCACTGACACAGACTCACTCACACAGACTCACTCACACAGACTCACTCACACAGACTCACTCACACAGACTCACTCACACAGACTCACTCACACAGACTCACTCACTCACACAGACTCACTCACACAGACTCACTCACTCAGACTCACTCACACAGACTCACTCACACAGACTCACTCACACAGACTCACTCACACAGACTCACTCACACAGACTCACTCACACAGACTCACTCACACAGACTCACTCACTCAGACTCACTCACACAGACTCACTCACTCAGACTCACTCACACAGACTCACTCACACAGACTCACTCACTCAGACTCACTCACACAGACTCACTCACACAGACTCACTCACACAGACTCACTCACACAGACTCACTCACTCACACAGACTCACTCACACAGACTCACTCACACAGACTCACTCACACAGACTCACTCACTCACACAGACTCACTCACACAGACTCACTCACACAGACTCACTCACACAGACTCACTCACTCACACAGACTCACTCACACAGACTCACTCACACAGACTCACACACACAGACTCACTCACACACACAGACTCACTCACTCAGACTCACTCACTCACACAGACTCACTCACTCACACAGACTCACTCACACAGACTCACTCACACACACAGACTCACTCACACAGACTCACTCACACACACAGACTCACTCACACAGACTCACTCACACAGACTCACTCACACAGACTCACTCACACAGACTCACTCACTCAGACTCACTCACACACACAGACTCACTCACTCAGACTCACTCACACAGACTCACTCACACAGACTCACTCACTCAGACTCACTCACACAGACTCACTCACACAGACTCACTCACTCAGACTCACTCACTCAGACTCACTCACACAGACTCACTCACACAGACTCACTCACTCACTCAGACTCACTCACACAGACTCACTCACTCAGACTCACTCACTCAGACTCACTCACACACACAGACTCACTCACTCAGACTCACTCACTCACACAGACTCACTCACACACACAGACTCACTCACACAGACTCACTCACACACACTCACTCACACAGACTCACTCACACACACAGACTCACTCACACACACACACACAGACTCACTCACACAGACTCACTCACACAGACTCACTCACTCAGACTCACTCACACACACAGACTCACTCACACAGACTCACTCACACACACAGACTCACTCACACAGACTCACTCACACACACTCACACACACAGACTCACTCACTCACACAGACTCACTCACACAGACTCACTCACTCAGACTCACTCACACACACAGACTCACTCACTCAGACTCACTCACACAGACTCACTCACACAGACTCACTCACTCAGACTCACTCACACAGACTCACTCACACAGACTCACTCACTCAGACTCACTCACTCAGACTCACTCACACAGACTCACACACACAGACTCACTCACTCACACAGACTCACTCACACAGACTTACTCACACACACAGACTCACTCACACAGACTCACTCACTCACACAGACTCACTCACACAGACTCACACACACAGACTCACTCACTCACACAGACTCACTCACACAGACTCACTCACACAGACTCACTCACTCAGACTCACTCACACAGACTCACTCACACAGACTCACACACACAGACTCACTCACACAGACTCACTCACTCACACAGACTCACTCACACAGACTCACTCACACACACAGACTCACCCACACAGACTCACTCACTCACACAGACTCACTCACACACACAGACTCACTCACACAGACCCACTCACACACACAGACTCACTCACTCACACAGACTCACTCACACAGACTTACTCACACACACAGACTCACTCACACAGACTTACTCACACACACAGACTCACTCACACAGACTCACTCACTCACACAGACTCACTCACACAGACTCACTCACACACACAGACTCACCCACACAGACTCACTCACTCACACAGACTCACTCACTCACACAGACTCAGTCACACACAGAGTCACACACACAGACTCACACACACAGACTCACTCACACACACAGACTCACTCACACACACAGACTCACTCACACAGACTCACACACACAGACTCACTCACACACACAGACTCAGTCACACACACAGACTCAGTCACACACACAGACTCACTCGCACAGACTCACTCACACACACAGACTCACTCACACACACAGACTCAGTCACACACACACACAGACTCACTCACACACACAGACTCACTCACACAGACACACACACAGACTCAGTCACACACACACAGTCACACACACAGACTCACTCACACACACAGACTCACCCACACACACAGACTCAGTCACACACACAGACTCACTCGCACAGACTCCCTCACTCGCACAGACTCACTCACACACAGACTCAGTCACACACACAGACCCACTCACACAGACTCAGTCACACACAGACTTACTCGCACAGACTCACTCACACACACAGACTCACTCACACACACAGACCCAGTCATACACACAGACTCACTCACTCACACACAGACTCACTCACACACACAGACTCAGTCACACACACAGACTCACTCACACACACAGACTCACTCACACACACAGACTCACTCACACACAGACTCACTCACTCACACACAGACTCACACACACACAGACTCCCTCACACACACAGACTCCCTCACTCAGACTCACTCACTCACACAGACTCATTCACTCACACAGACTCACTCACTCAGACTCACTCACACAGACTCACTCACACAGACTCACTCACACAGACTCACTCACACAGACTCACTCACACAGACTCACTCACACAGACTCACTCACTCAGACTCACTCACACAGACTCACTCACTCAGACTCACTCACTCAGACTCACTCACACAGACTCACTCACACAGACTCACTCACTCAGACTCACTCACACAGACTCACTCACACAGACTCACTCACTCACACAGACTCACTCACACAGACTCACTCACTCACACAGACTCACTCACACAGACTCACTCACACAGACTCACACACACAGACTCACTCACACACACAGACTCACTCACTCAGACTCACTCACTCACACAGACTCACTCACTCACACAGACTCACTCACTCACACAGACTCACTCACACACACAGACTCACTCACACAGACTCACTCACACACACAGACTCACTCACACAGACTCACTCACACAGACTCACTCACACAGACTCACTCACACAGACTCACTCACACAGACTCACTCACACAGACTCACTCACTCAGACTCACTCACACACACAGACTCACTCACTCAGACTCACTCACACAGACTCACTCACACAGACTCACTCACTCAGACTCACTCACACAGACTCACTCACACAGACTCACTCACACAGACTCACTCACTCAGACTCACTCACTCAGACTCACTCACACAGACTCACTCACACAGACTCACTCACTCACTCAGACTCACTCACACAGACTCACTCACTCAGACTCACTCACACACACAGACTCATTCACTCAGACTCACTCACTCACACAGACTCACTCACACACACAGACTCACTCACACAGACTCACTCACACACACTCACTCACACAGACTCACTCACACACACAGACTCACTCACACACACAGACTCACTCACACAGACTCACTCACACAGACTCACTCACTCAGACTCACTCACACACACAGACTCACTCACACAGACTCACTCACACACACAGACTCACTCACACAGACTCACTCACACACACTCACACACACAGACTCACTCACTCACACAGACTCACTCACACAGACTCACTCACTCAGACTCACTCACACACACAGACTCACTCACACAGACTCACTCACACAGACTCACTCACTCAGACTCACTCACACAGACTCACTCACACAGACTCACTCACTCAGACTCACTCACTCAGACTCACTCACACAGACTCACTCACACAGACTCACACACACAGACTCACTCACTCACACAGACTCACTCACACAGACTTACTCACACACACAGACTCACTCACACAGACTCACTCACTCACACAGACTCACTCACACAGACTCACTCACTCACACAGACTCACTCACTCACACAGACTCACTCACACAGACTCACTCACACAGACTCACTCACTCAGACTCACTCACACAGACTCACTCACACAGACTCACACACACAGACTCACTCACTCACACAGACTCACTCACACAGACTCACTCACACACACAGACTCACCCACACAGACTCACTCACTCACACAGACTCACTCACACACACAGACTCACTCACACACACAGACTCACTCACACAGACCCACTCACACACACAGACTCACTCACTCACACAGACTCACTCACACAGACTTACTCACACACACAGACTCACTCACACACTTACTCACACACACAGACTCACTCACACAGACTCACTCACTCACACAGACTCACTCACACAGA
This sequence comes from Scyliorhinus torazame, assembly GCF_047496885.1. NCBI lineage: Eukaryota > Metazoa > Chordata > Chondrichthyes > Carcharhiniformes > Scyliorhinidae > Scyliorhinus > Scyliorhinus torazame. The sequence goes on from NC_092724.1 coordinate 27,574,282, forward strand.
CTCACTCACACACACAGACTCACCCACACAGACTCACTCACTCACACAGACTCACTCACTCACACAGACTCACTCACACACACAGACTCACCCACACAGACTCACTCACTCACACAGACTCACTCACACACACAGACTCACTCACACAGACTCACTCACTCAGACTCACTCACACAGACTCACTCACACAGACTCACTCACACAGACTCACTCACTCAGACTCACTCACACAGACTCACTCACACAGACTCACTCACACAGACTCACTCACTCAGACTCACTCACACAGACTCACTCACACAGACTCACTCACTCACTCAGACTCACTCACACAGACTCACTCACACACACAGACTCACTCACACAGACTCACACACTCACACAGACTCACTCACACAGACTCACTCACACAGACTCACACACACAGACTCACTCACTCACACAGACTCACACACACAGACTCACTCACACAGACTCACTCACTCACTCAGACTCACTCACACAGACTCACTCACACACACAGACTCACCCACACAGACTCACTCACTCACACAGACTCACTCACTCACACAGACTCACTCACACACACAGACTCACCCACACAGACTCACTCACTCACTCAGACTCACTCACACAGACTCACTCACACAGACTCACACACACAGACTCACTCACACAGACTCACTCACTCACACAGACTCACTCACACAGACTCACTCACACACACAGACTCACCCACACAGACTCACTCACTCACACAGACTCACTCACACACACAGACTCACTCACACAGACCCACTCACACACACAGACTCACTCACTCACACAGACTCACTCACACAGACTTACTCACACACACAGACTCACTCACACACTTACTCACACACACAGACTCACTCACACAGACTCACTCACTCACACAGACTCACTCACACAGACTCACTCACACACACAGACTCACCCACACAGACTCACTCACTCACACAGACTCACTCACTCACACAGACTCACTCACACACACAGACTCACCCACACAGACTCACTCACTCACACAGACTCACTCACACACACAGACTCACTCACACAGACTCACTCACACAGACTCACTCACACAGACTCACTCACACAGACTCACTCACACAGACTCACTCACACAGACTCACTCACACAGACTCACTCACACAGACTCACTCACTCAGACTCACTCACACAGACTCACTCACACAGACTCACTCACTCACTCAGACTCACTCACACAGACTCACTCACACACACAGACTCACCCACACAGACTCACTCACTCACACAGACTCACTCACTCACACAGACTCACTCACTCACACAGACTCACCCACACAGACTCACTCACTCACTCAGACTCACTCACACAGACTCACTCACACAGACTCACACACACAGACTCACTCACACAGACTCACTCACTCACACAGACTCACTCACACAGACTCACTCACACACACAGACTCACCCACACAGACTCACTCACTCACACAGACTCACTCACACACACAGACTCACTCACACAGACCCACTCACACACACAGACTCACTCACTCACACAGACTCACTCACACAGACTTACTCACACACACAGACTCACTCACACACTTACTCACACACACAGACTCACTCACACAGACTCACTCACTCACACAGACTCACTCACACAGACTCACTCACACACACAGACTCACCCACACAGACTCACTCACTCACACAGACTCACTCACTCACACAGACTCACTCACACACACAGACTCACCCACACAGACTCACTCACTCACATAGACTCACTCACACACACAGACTCACTCACACAGACTCACTCACTCAGACTCACTCACACAGACTCACTCACACAGACTCACTCACACAGACTCACTCACTCAGACTCACTCACACAGACTCACTCACACAGACTCACTCACACAGACTCACTCACACAGACTCACTCACTCAGACTCACTCACACAGACTCACTCACACAGACTCACTCACTCACTCAGACTCACTCACACAGACTCACTCACACACACAGACTCACTCACACAGACTCACACACTCACACAGACTCACTCACACAGACTCACTCACACAGACTCACACACACAGACTCACTCACTCACATAGACTCACTCACTCAGACTCACTCACTCACACAGACTCACACACACAGACTCACTCACTCACACAGACTCACTCACTCAGACTCACTCACTCACTCAGACTCACTCACACAGACTCACTCACTCACACAGACTCACTCACACAGACTCACTCACACAGACTCACTCACACAGACTCACACACTCAGACTCACTCACACACACAGACTCACTCACACAGACTCACACACTCACACAGACTCACTCACACAGACTCACTCGCACAGACTCAGTCACACAGACTCACTCACACACAGACTCACTCACACAGACTCAGTCACACAGACTCACTCACACACAGACTCACTCACACACAGAGTCACTCGCACAGACTCACTCGCACAGACTCACACACACAGTCACTCGCACAGACTCAGTCACACAGACTCACTCACACAGACTCAGTCACACACACAAACTCAGTCACACACACAGACTCACTCGCACAGACTCACACACACAGACTCAGTCACACAGACTCACTCACACACAGACTCACTCACACACACAGACTCAGTCACACACACAGACTCACTCGCACAGACTCCCTCACTCGCACAGACTCACTCACACACACAGATTCAGTCACACACAGACTCACACACACAGACTCACACACACAGACTCACTCACACACACAGACTCACACACACAGACTCACTCACACAGACTCACTCACACAGACTCACACACACAGACTCGCCCGCACAGACTCAGTCACACAGACTCACTCACACAGACTCAGTCACACACACAGACTCAGTCACACACACAGACTCACTCGCACACACTCCCTCACTCGCACAGACTCACTCACACACACAGACTCACTCACACACACAGACTCACTCGCACAGACTCACACACACAGACTCAGTCGCACAGACTCACTCACACACAGACTCACTCACACACACAGACTCAGTCACACACAGACTCACACACACAGACTCACACACACAGACTCACTCACACACACAGACTCACTCACACACACAGACTCACTCACACAGACTCACACACACAGACTCACTCACACACACAGACTCAGTCACACACACAGACTCAGTCACACACACAGACTCACTCGCACAGACTCACTCACACACACAGACTCACTCACACACACAGACTCAGTCACACACACACACAGACTCACTCACACACACAGACTCACTCACACAGACACACACACAGACTCAGTCACACTCACACAGTCACACACACAGACTCACTCACACACACAGACTCCCTCACTCGCACAGACTCAGTCACACACAAAGACTCACCCACACACACAGACTCAGTCACACACACAGACTCACTCGCACAGACTCCCTCACTCGCACAGACTCACTCACACACAGACTCAGTCACACACACAGACCCACTCACACAGACTCAGTCACACACAGACTCACTCGCACAGACTCACTCACACACACAGACTCACTCACACACACAGACCCAGTCATACACACAGACTCACTCACTCACACACAGACTCACTCACACACACAGACTCAGTCACACACACAGACTCACTCACACACACAGACTCACTCACACACACAGACTCACTCACACACAGACTCACTCACTCACACACAGACTCACACACACACACACAGACTCCCTCACACACACAGACTCCCTCACTCACACATCTTGAGTACCTCAGGATGGTCTATAGATACAAACCTGCTCACTTTGCCCTGTCTGGGAGACCAGCTGTGCCTGGTGAGTGGGAGTCTAGGCGGGCACTGTTGTTGCAACTCTGCTGTTCCTCATGGTCTCACTGGCCCACTCCACCATCTTGTCCCTTTTGAACCTGTACAGGGCTGCGCCTGCACAGGAACGCGAGAGAGGGACAGCATGGCCAAATGCAGGGAAGCAGGCGCTTTGGAAACAAGTGAGAGCCCAATCTTCCTCGCACTGCTCGCTGCTCCTCTAATCAGACACCCTTTCTCTGCTGAACCATAGGTGAGAAATGTCCTGTGGTTGGAGATGTAGCTGCTTGCAGAATCTTTCATTGAAGTTATCTGTAGTTTGACCGCTAACTCCACCTGATACAAAGGCTGGTTTGGCTGGATCTAGCCTGTGAGTCGGGATTTGGACAAGCCTGCTGTGGATGGTGGGATGGTTTTGGAAAGTTTGGTGAGTTACTTGCCACAGAATTCCCAGCCTCTGACCAGCTCTTGTAGCCTCATTATTTGTATAGTTGGTCCTTGTCAATGATGGTCCCTACGATACAGATGGTCCAGGATTAGGTGATGAAAATGCATTGTCAAGGGGAGATAGTTTGGTTCCCAGTTGTTGGAAATTTCCATTGCTTGGCAATTGTGTGGTGCAAAAGTTACTTGCTACTTATCAGCGCAAGCCTAAATGCTGTCCAGGTCTTATTGCATTTGGACAGGGGCTGCTTCTGTATCGGAGGAGTCTTGAATGGTGCTGTACAGGAGCTGGTTTAGCACAGGGCTAAAGAGCTGGTAAAGCAGACCCAGGCAGGCCAGCAGCATGGTTCGATTCCCGTACCAGCCTCCCCGAACAGGTGCCGGAATGTGGCGACTAGGGGCTTTTCACAGCAACTTCATTTGAAGTCTACTTGTGACAATAAGCAATTTTCATTTCATTTTCATTTCACACTGTGCAACCTCAGCAAACCTTTCCAATTCTGACCTTATGATGGAGGGAAGGTCATTGATGAAGCAGTTGAAGATGGTTGGGCCCAGGACACTGTCATGATATTCAGGTAAACATCATAGTACACACATACATACATACTGATGGACAGATCAACGGACCAATCAACACACACACAACACGACAGGCAAGAGCATACACAGTACAAAACAGGGCACTCGAGCAGGAGACAGCTCAGGGCACAGAGCTCATAGCAAGCCACTCAGACATCCACCATGTGCTGAGTGCCACTACAAGATAGAATTAGGAATAGGTCCACAGATTCCAGGGTTATGATCGAACCTCAGTAAACAGTTAACCAGTGTAAACAGATGTTTGAAATGAAACTCAGTTGTACCATTCGCAACCGTGTTGGTTCGTCTGTGTAGCAGAGCACCCAACACTTCAGACACTACATGGAGGAGCTCCTGTGGCGGTGTCCTGGAGCTGAGATGATTGACCTCCAACCAGCACAGCCATCTTCCTTTGTGTCAGGTACGACTCCAAAATGACAAGAGTCAGGGGCAGAGGAGGAACTGGGAATTAGGCACAAGAAAAAAGTTGGGGTACAGTGGACTTGATTAATAACTCGGAATTGTTTGTTAAATTAAAAAGAGGAAATTTTAAAGGAACAAAATAAGAAAAAAATAAATGAGAAATAAAGAGTTTTCAGTCAGGGGTTGTGGTGGTGGGCGGGGGGAGCTTCTAAATTGACCCATTTCTTTTTTTACCCCCTGCTAATCATTTCCACGTTATTAGTTGTATTTCATTTTATGGAAGTTCAGAATGAGTCAGATGGGTTTTTTTTTAAAAACTGAACAGCAGCTGCAGTGATTGGGATGTGAATCAGCAACCAAGAGGTTAACCTCTCAACTCAGTCATGTGAAAGCTACAGGAAGTCACCTCTATATCCTGGTATTGCAGGGGATTGCCGAGCTTTGTTTGAAATCGGGTGAGAAGAATGAGGGTTCCAGCTGCCCTGGTGTGCCTGCTGTTCTGGACAGTGAAGGAGGTCGATGCGCGGCCTCCCTGCAATTATCCTCCTTCTCAATGGTGCAGCTCGCATCAGATCGCAACTGCCTGTCAGGTAGGGCTCTGAGCTTTGAAAGCCGGGCACATTCGTAAACTGTGATTTATGACACAAAGCGGTCTCTAAACTGGAATACAATCTGAAAGCTTTTTCCAAGTGTCCTATGTTTTGCGTCTCTTTAAAAACGATTTCTTGCAAAAATAGCAATTTTATTGTTCCACGATTTGTGAAAGTATCGACATAGGAGCAACGTGCGTGTAGCTCGCGGTGAATTTTGTTCAAGGCATTGCTTATAAGTTTCTCAAAATCGCCTTTTTGAAAAAGGGGGATGTTATAACTCGCAAGGATCTTTCCGGGTGGGAACAATTAACTTCTCCGCAAACTTTGCAGAATACAAACTTGGACCTCCAAACAATGTCTAGTTGTATGATATATAAAGTTGACCAGTTTGGCACTGGCAAAGAGGACCCAGTTGGTATCTACCATGTGATGTATAAAATATGATGTGGAGATGCCGGCATTGTACTGGGGTATATAATAGTATATAATATATATTATGTATGTAATATTATATATGTATATAATAGTTCTTGTGATTAATCTTTGAACTACTCCTCTGTATGAACTCCTTGCAAGGAAGAGGGTTCCAACAGATGATGAGATGAAGTACAGGCAAAGTTGGGCGATGTTGCAGAGGTAGAAATGATGGTCTCAGTGATGGCAGGAAAATTAGGCTGGAAGATCATCTCAGGATCAAATGTGACACCGAGATTGATGAATAATTCCCTGGGTGAAGGATGTCTTCAGTAGCTAGGGAACAGGGTTAGGAGCAGATTGATGGAAATTTGTACTCCTCCAGCACTGGATGTCGGATAATTCAGTCGGATGATTGAGCAGCAGTGGAGGAGTCGAGAGAGTTGGTGGTGAGGTAGAGCTGGGAGTCTTCAGCGTAGATGTGAAAACTAACGCTGTGCTTTCAGGCAATATCACTGAAAGGACAGCTTGTAGATCAGAAACAGGAGGGGATAAGGATAGATCCTTGGGGGACACCAGAGTAACAGTGCAGGAGCAGGAAGAGAAGCCTTTGCCAGTGATTCTCTGCCTATGGTTATCTAGACAATGATGGAAGCAGGTGAGAGCAGTCCCACACAGCTGGACGGCAGAGGAGAATGGTGTGGTCAACTGTCAAAGGAGGGCGGCACGGTGGCGCAATGGTTAGCACTGCTGCCTAACGGCGCCGAGGACCCGGCTTCGATCCGGCCCCGGATCACTGTCCGTGTGGAGTTTGCACATTCTTCCCGTGTCTGCATGGGTCTCAGCCCCACAACCCAAAGATGTGCCGGATAGGTGGTTTGGCCGTGCTAAATTGCCCCTTAATTGGAAAAAAAATAATTGGGTATTCTAAATTTTTTTTTTTTAAACTGTGTCAAAGGCTACAGGTCGAGAAGGGCGAGGAGAGAACGCTCACCTTATGGGATGTCATTTTCAGCTTTGTTAAGAACTGTTTTGGCCCTGTCAAAGGGATGGGGACCTGATTGGAGAGAATCAAACAGAAAGTTCTGGAAAAGATGAAAATGGATTTTGGAGCCAACAACATATTCCAAAAATTTGGAGAGGAAAGGGAGGTTGTAGATGGGACAGTAGTTTGTGAGGACACTATATGCACGTGTGTGCCCGCTACCCAGGGAGTGTGCATGACAGCTACATCCTGGGACACTCAGAGTTCCCCAGCACCTTGGACCAGCCCAGGATGATGGGTTGACTCTTGGGGCACAACGGGTAATTGTTGTGGTCATGATGGTAATGCAGCTTAAAGATGGTGAGGACTCAGCACTTAATATTCAAAGATACACAGTGCTTAGAAAGGATAGAGAAGGGAATGTAGTGATCTGTACACCTGTACATACATCTGCACATACACCAGGGACTACAGACAGATGTAACAGTCACAGCATCACTAGAGGCTCCTGCCTGACGTTGCCGGTGCAGAGGCCTGAGACCGAGACCGAGATTCGATATAAGGCCCATGCTGCCACCTGTGCTGTCATTGAGCGGTGAATTGGACTGTGCAAAACGCAATTCCGATGGCTGGACCGCTCTGGTGGTGCCCTGCAGTATACCCCTGGGAGGGTCTTCCACTTTGTGGTGTTCGACTGTGCCCGCCGCAACCTGGCACAGCAGTGGGCCGACATGCTGGAGGAGGAAGAACACACGGCCCTGCCGCTGGTCCTCTGACCCCCCTTCAGGGGTACAGGTTGGCCCGCCCCGCATCCACAGCGTTGAGAAGCCTGGCCAGCTGGGCATCCCCAAAGCGAGGCGCAGTTCTGCGCGCTGCCATGCCTGTGTGCTGATTGGGAGTGAGTGGTGAGGGAGTGTTTCAAAGCAGCTCCCCATTGTTCGCGGTGAGGCGCGAGTCTGGTGGATCAAATGGCGAGACAGCCATTAATGAAGAGATGCTCCTGGCTACAAAGTCACCAATGTGGCTGTTGAGAAACATCCCACAAGCTCAAAATGACATTTCGAAGATTTCCCGTTGAATCGCGCCTGGAGTTGTTATAGGAGATTTCATAGTCAGAGGGGGTCAGAGAGACAATTTGTAACCGTTTTGTGAATCCCATAGTGTGCCAAAGTAAACAATGCCATGGAGACGATGCAGAATATCCTGCAGGGGAATGGAATGAACTGGAGGCTGTGGTACACGTTACGACCATTGACACTGGGAGGACAGGTATTGGGTGCCGAGGCCAGAATTTCGGGAACTAAGGAGGAAGTTTAAAAAGTAGGATCTCCAAGGTAGTAATCTCTGGATCACTCCCAGTGGCATGTACTAGGCAGAGTAAAAAATAGGAAGCGAGGGAGATTCGATGTGTGGCTTGATGCGAGAGGGAGGGTTTCAGAGTCTTAGAGCATTAGGACCAGTTCTGGTGCTGGCGGAAGCTGTTCTAAAGACGTGGGTTACACCCCAGCAGGACAGGGACCAAGCTCTTCTTGGGGAGATTCATAGAGTATGGTTGGAGAGGGTTCGAATTAAATTGGCAGGGGTGCAGGCACCAGAAAAATGAAGTAGAAAAGAGGAATAAGTTGCAGAAAGTGAAAGTGTTGGATAGTACTAGAGAAAGAAGGAGCAAAGTAAACTACAAAGAATAGAAATCCAGGTTTAGAATCCATGTATGTAAAAGCATTAAGTGTGGTGAATAAGGTTGACAAGCAACAAGTATAAATAGGAGCGTGGGAATGACCATAAGACCATAAGACATAGGAGCAGAAGTAAGGCCATTCGGCCCATCGAGTCCACTCCGCCATTCAATCATGGCTGATTTCAACTCCATTTACCCGCTCTCTCTCCATAGCCCTTAATTCCTCGAGAAATCAAGAATTTATCAACTTCTGTCTTAAAGACACTCAACGTCCCGGCCTCCACCGCCCTCTGTGGCAATGAATTCCACAGACCCACCATTCTCTGGCTGAAGAAATTTCTCCTCATCTCTGTTCTAAAGTGACTCCCTTTTATTCTAAGGCTGTGCCCCCGGGTCCTAGTCTCCCCTGCTAATGGAAACAACTTCCCTACATCCACCCTATCTAAGCCATTCATTATCTTGTAAGTTTCTATTAGATCTCCCCTCAACCTCCTAAACTCCAATGAATATAGAACATAGAACATAGAACAATACAGCGCAGTACAGGCCCTTCGGCCCACGATGTTGCACCGAAACAAAAGCCATCTAACCTACACTATGCCATTATCATCCATATGTTTATCCAATAAACTTTTAAATGCCCTCAATGTTGGCGAGTTCACTACTGTAACAGGTAGGGCATTCCACGGCCTCACTACTCTTTGCGTAAAGAACCTACCTCTGACCTCTGTCCTATATCTATTACCCCTCAGTTTAAAGTTATGTCCCCTCGTGCCAGCCATATCCATCCGCGGGAGAAGGCTCTCACTGTCCACCCTATCCAACCCCCTGATCATTTTGTATGCCTCTATTAAGTCTCCTCTTAACCTTCTTCTCTCCAACGAAAACAACCTCAAGTCCATCAGCCTTTCCTCATAAGATTTTCCCTCCATACCAGGCAACATCCTGGTAAATCTCCTCTGCACCCGCTCCAAAGCTTCCACGTCCTTCCTATAATGCGGTGACCAGAACTGTACACAATACTCCAAATGCGGCCGGACCAGAGTTCTGTACAGCTGCAACATGACCTCCCGACTCCGGAACTCAATCCCTCTACCAATAAAGGCCAACACTCCATAGGCCTTCTTCACAACCCTATCAACCTGGGTGGCAACTTTCAGGGATCTATGTACATGGACACCTAGATCCCTCTGCTCATCCACACTTTCAAGAACTTTACCATTAGCCAAATATTCCGCATTCCTGTTATTCCTTCCAAAGTGAATCACCTCACACTTCTCTACATTAAACTCCATTTGCCACCTCTCAGCCCAGCTCTGCAGCTTATCTATATCCCTCTGTAACCTGCTACATCCTTCCACACTATCGACAACACCACCGACTTTAGTATCGTCTGCAAATTTACTCACCCACCCTTCTGCGCCTTCCTCTAGGTCATTGATAAAAATGACAAACAGCAACGGCCCCAGAACAGATCCTTGTGGTACTCCACTTGTGACTGTACTCCATTCTGAACATTTCCCATCAACCACCACCCTCTGTCTTCTTTCAGCTAGCCAATTTCTGATCCACATCTCTAAATCACCCTCAATCCCCAGCCTCCGTATTTTTTGCAATAGCCTACCGTGGGAACCTTATCAAACGCTTTGCTGAAATCCATATACACCACATCAACTGCTCTATCCTCGTCTACCTGTTCAGTCACCTTCTCAAAGAAATAATCCCAGGATCCTCAGACGTTCATCGTATGTTAGGCCTACCATTCCTGGGATCATCCGTGTGAATCTCCGCTGGACCCGCTCCAGTGCCAGTATGTCCTTCCTGAGGTGTGGGGCCCAAAATTGCTCACAGTATTCTAAATGGGGCCTAACTAATGCTTTATAAAGCTTCAGATGTACATCCCTGCTTTTATATTCCAAGCCTCTTGAGATGAATGACAACATTGCATTTGCTTTCTTAATTACGGACTCAACCTGCAAGTTTACCTTTAGAGAATCCTGGACTAGGACTCCCAAGTCCCTTTGCACTTCAGCATTATGAATTTTGTCACCGTTTAGAAAATAGTCCATGCCTCTATTCTTTTTTCCAAAGTGCAAGACCTCGCACTTGCCCACGTTGAATTTCATCAGCCATTTCTTGGACCACTCTCCTAAACTGTCTAAATCTTTCTGCAGCCTCCCCACCTCCTCCATACTACCTGCCCCTCCACCTATCTTTGTATCATCGGCAAACTTAGCCAGAATGCCCCAGTCCCGTCATCTAGATCGTTAATATATAAAGGGAACAGCTATGGCCCCAACACTGAACCCTGCGGGACACCACTCGTCACCGGTTGCCATTCCGAAAAAGAACCTTTTATCCCAACTCTCTGCCTTCTGCCTGACAGCCAATCGTCAATCCATGTTAGTACCTTGCCTCGAATACCATGGGCCCTTATTTTACTCAGCAGTCTCCCGTGAGGCACCTTATCAAAGGCCTTTTGGAAGTCAAGATAGATAACATCCATTGGCTCTCCTTGGTCTAACCTATTTGTTATCTCTTCAAAGAACTCTAACAGGTTTGTCAGGCACGACCTCCCCTTACTAAATCCATGCTGACTTGTCCTAATCTGACCCTGCACTTCCAAGAATTTAGAAATCTCATCCTTAACAATGGATTCTAGAATCTTGCCAACAACCGAGGTTAGGCTAATTGGCCTATAATTTTCCATCTTTTTCCTTGTTCCCTTCTTGAACAGGGGGGTTACAACAGCAATTTTCCAATCCTCTGGGACTTTCCCGGACTCCAGTGACTTTTGAAAGATCATAACTAACGCCTCCACTATTTCTTCAGCTATCTCCTTTAGAGCTCTAGGATGTAGTCCATCTGGGCCCAGAGATTTATCAATTTTTAGACCTCTTAGTTTCTCTAGCACTTTCTCCTTTGTGATGGCTACCATATTCAACTCTGCCCCCTGACTCTCCGGAATTGGTGGGATATTACTCATGTCTTCTACTGTGAAGACTGACGCAAAGTACTTATTTAGTTCCTCAGCTATTTCCTTGTCTCCCATCACAAAATTACCAGCGTCATTTTGGAGCGGCCCAATGTCAACTTTTGCCTCCCGTTTGTTTTTAATGTATTTAAAGAAACTTTTACTATCATTCCTAATGTTACTGGCTAGTCTACCTTCATATTTGATCCTCTCTTTCCTTATTTCTCTCTTTGTTATCCTCTGTTTGTTTTTGTAGCCTTCCCAATCTTCTGACTTCCCACTACTCTTTTCCACATTATAGGCTTTGTGGAAGCAATGATGGTAATGCAGCTTAAAGATGGTGAGGACTGAGCACTTAATATTCAAAGATACAAAGTGCTCAGAAAGGATAGAGAAGGGAATGTAGTGATATGTATACATCTGCACATACACCAGGGACTACAGACAGATGTAACAGCCACAGCATCACTAGAGGGCAGCATCAGAGACGGGTATAAAGGGTCCAGCCCAAGGGAGGATCCGCCTCTTTCAGAAGCACAGGGCTAGTGAGCAGCAGCAGACAGAGACAGCTCAGCATAGGCAGCTTACCTTAGCTTCAATGGTCATACCGCTTGGCTGTATTATATCTAGTTAAGCTCTGGAAACAGAACAAACCCATTGAATAAAGTATTTGTGTTAACTGGAAGTCTACAATCTTTATTCAGACTTGGAGAATAACATAGGGAAGAGGGAGATGGGGTAACAATTTGACCTGGGAAGACATTGTAATGTTGGACGGAGAGGAAGTCCTTGAAGGGAAAGTATGGAATCCATTTGGTTAAGAGTTAACGGTAAAGGAAGAGTACGATCACACTAATGGGTGTATTCTCTCCAAAGAGGGAGGGATAGAGGAGAAAACATAGAACATACAGTGCAGAAGGAGGCCATTCGGCCCATCGAGCCTGCACCGACCCACTTAAACCCTCACTTCCACCCTATCCCCCTAACCCAATAACCCCTCCTGACCTTTTTGGTCACTAAGGGCAATTTATCATGGCCAATCCACCTAACCCAGGTTTAATTACTCAGATATCAAAGAGGATTGTGTTAAATTAAAGGGCAAGGATGGGGGGATTTCTGAAACGTGTTCAAAAAAATCTGCCTTGACCAATGTGTTCTCAGCTCAACTAGGAAGAAGGTGTGGCTGGACCTGATCCTGGGGGATGAGCTGGACCACGTTTGTGAGGGAACAGTTGTATTGTATAGGATAGAGGACCCAGAAACAGGCCATTCTACCCAACCAGTCCAAACTTGTGCCTATGGTCCACATGAACCTCCTTGCATCTTTCCTCGCTGATACAAAGCACTCATTAAGTATTGTAGCCTTGTTCTGTGTCTCAAAGCATATATCATCCTAATTGTTCCGAATAGAACCCACTCCGACTCTTACTACAAGCTGTTAGAAGATTTTGAGTTTCCTTTCATGGTAACTTGTCACTCGAGGAGCCCTGGCTTTGGTCCCTCTATCTTTCCTCTTGTTGGAACATACCTAGCCTGTCCCTGAAACATCTCCTCCTTTAAGGTCATCCATTTGTTCTTGCTCTTTTCCATTAACCTTTCATTAATAATCTAAACCCTTATGATCAATGGTCACTCCAGCAAATATATAAAATGAGTAACCATAGACCCCTGAGGACCATAGGCTGCTCTTCCCTATTGAGAGAGAGATGACTGGTGGTGATTTAATCTGAGGGTCACCAGACCTCAGGCAAGGGGCAAGGTTTATGGATAACTTCAGCCGATATGGGAATTGAACCCACGCTGTTGGCCTCGCTCTGCATCACGATCCAGCCGTCCAGCGAACTGGACTATATCAACCCCTGACCAATATATATAGTCACCGAGGAATTCTTCTGAGCATGTGCAATTCGCTCTCACAGGGAGTGGATAAAGCTGATGGTTTAAATTTGCTGAAGGGGAAACTGGGCAAGCACACAAAGGAGAAGGGTTACGATCATAGAGTCTACAGTGCAGAAGGAGGCCACCCGGCCCATCGAGTCTGCACCGGCCCTTGGAAATAGCACCCCGCTTAAGCCAACACCCGTAACCCAGTAACCCCACCCAACCTTTTTGAACACCAAGGGCAATTTAGCATGGGCAATCCACCTAACCTGCACATCTTTGGACTGTGGGAGGAAACCAGAGCACCCGGAGGAAACCCACGCAGACACGGGGAGAACGTGCAGACTCCGCACAGTCAGTGACCCAAGCCGGGAATTGAACCTGGGACCCTGTGCATCTGTGCTAACCACTGTGCTACCGTGCTGACCCTATAAATTCTGAGTTGGAAACTGTTGTTCATCCTCAGTTTGAAACTCACAAAGAAGTGGAAGGATTTCCGATCAAATTATTACTGCGATGGCCGGGAATCGAACCTGGGTCAACTGCTTGGAAGGCAGCTGTGCTCACCACCATACCACCATCGCTCTCTGATTTAGATGAGGAAAGATGGGAGGACACTCAAGTGGAGCATCCACACCAGCATGGACTGGTTGGGCCGCATGGTCTGTTTCTATGCTGTATATCCCCAGTAATCCCAAGTAACTTGGTTTGTATTTGCTCGAGTTTAGCAGGTGGAGAGGGATGCTTCTGATCAAGGCCTTTACAATCACAGAATAATTAGGGAGAAATCATTTCCCCTTGTGAAGGGGAACAAAGGGGAACAATATTAAAGTTGGATCTGGGCCATCATTCGGGGGTTTAGTCACGAGGGACTTTTGCAAACAACGGATAGTGAAACTTTGAAAATTCTGCCCTTCCTGTTTGGAGCTTTCAAGACCGGCTTGATGGGTTTTTATTTGGTAGGAAAGTGGAAGGTTCCGGAGCGTAGGCAGGTAAACAGAGTTCGGAATAAAATCTCATTGATCTCATTGAACAGTGGGACAGGCGGGAGAGACTGCACTATTTTTTTCTATTCTTAGGGACAACCTGTGATATGAAACTAAAGCCTGCTGTGTTCTCTCTCACATAGGTGGAACATAAATGCTTGGAGTACAAGCTGAAGAAGAAGGTTGACCCTGTTGTGATCAGCTTATACTATGAGAGCCTCTGTGGAGCATGTCGTGGCTTTCTCGCTTTTCAGCTTTTCCCCACCTGGCTGACGCTGAATGCCATCATGAATGTCACACTTGTCCCCTATGGAAATGCAATGGTGAAGTAAATCAATACTTATGGTAACAGAGGTTAAAGGGGAGAGGTTAAAGATCAGGCAGGTAGGCCAAGGAGGGTTGGGGGAAGGGCAGGGAGATGAAGGCAGGTGGACTGGGTGAGGTAGAGGAAAAGGTGAGATGATGCCAGACAATGAAGGCGAGAGAGACCAGGGACACGAGGCAATTCCATTAACTCGCAACTTCTGTACAATCTGAATTCAATCAAAAATAAAAGGGAAACTTGAGTTCAGCAGAAAACGTGCTAAGGAGACTATTCAGCCCATTCTCATCCCATTTTGGTTGCATTCTTATTGACCTAATCTGTGGGTTAGGTGGATTGGCCATGATAAATTGCCCTTAGTGATCAAAATTGCCCTTAGTGTTGGGTGGGGTTACTGGGTTATGGGGATAGGGTGGAGGTGTTGACCTTGGGTAGGGTGCTCTTTCCAAGAGCCGGTGCAGACTCGATGGGCCGAATGGCCTCCTTCTGCACTGTAAATTCTATGATAATCTATGATCTATGATAGCCAGAGGGTCACTTCCTGTGTCTGGTATGAGATTTGAACCCGTATTCCCAGAGCAGCAGCCTGAGCCTCATTATTATTATTAGCCCAGTGACACTACCACCATGCCACAGTCCCCGCCCCCCCCCCCCCGCCCCCAGACTTTTGCAT
Source organism: Scyliorhinus torazame (assembly GCF_047496885.1). NCBI lineage: Eukaryota > Metazoa > Chordata > Chondrichthyes > Carcharhiniformes > Scyliorhinidae > Scyliorhinus > Scyliorhinus torazame. Next base: position 27,590,153 of record NC_092724.1, read on the forward strand.
TAATATGACCACCCCAAGGCTAGGTTGACTGACCTGCGATGACACAACCTATCCCTTGCTACAGTGGTAGCCTAGCACATATCTGCAGCAGGACTATAACATTCTGAATTCAGTCGATGGTGCTGAGCAGTTATGCCTTCCCTAATCAGACTGAATCAGGGATTGCCAGTCCGTTTTGTCCCTGTTTCAAAACACTTTTGGAATTATTGAATGTTTCTGCAGAGAAAGAGACCACTCAACCCATCGAGCTGTACTCGTTCTTTGATAGATTTATCCAATAAGCCCAGTTCCCAAAGTTCTGCGAACGTTTATCCAGTTCTCTTTTGAAAATTACTATTGAAATTACTTCCTTCCTTTTGTATATTCCAGTAAATTATCTTCAATCATTGTCCTCTGGTTACAAATCCTCTCTGCCACTGGACAAAAACAGAACTAAAATCCCAAATCCTGGAGATGCACAGCACGAAAGACAATAGGAGAAGAACAGGCTATCGACCTGATGCATTCACTCGGATTCTCTCTCCACAGATGCTGCTGAGTTTTTTTTCCAGCACTTTCTGTTTTGATTGTAAATGTTTCAGCATCAAAGAGTTGCGATCTCACCACAGCGGCCAAAGTATTTAAATCCTATTAAAAACATCTGAAATGTAAAGATAGTTTCAGTGTTGGCGGCCATAGAGTAACCGGGTAGTTTAAACTCCTCTGGCTCACTCATGTGCTTTGAGAGACATGGTGGCGCAGTGGTTAGCACTGCTGCCTCACAGCGCCAGGGACTCGGGATCAATTCTGCCCTTGGGTGACCAACCCCGTATCTGCGTGGGTTTCCTCCGGGTGCTCCAGTTTCATCAAGTTAGGTGGAATGGCCGTGATCAATGCCCCTTGGTGTACAAAGATGTGTAGGTTAGGTTACAGGGATAGGGTGGGGGAGTTAACTGAGGTAAAGTGCTCTTTCGGATGATCGGTGCAGTCTCGATGGGCCAAATGGCATCCTTCTGCAGCGATTCTATGATTCTACAGGTCGAAATTTGTTGTCCTTACCCAGCCTGGCCTACATGTGGCTAACCCTAACCACACCAACGTGTTTGAGTCTTATGACCGAACTACATATTTAAACACTATGAAAAATTAAAATAGGATAAAACCAGATGGAACACCCAATCGAGACCTAGGCACGCAACATATCAAAGGTGTACCCAGCCCTGCTAAGTCTCCGCACTAGCATCCAGAGGCTTGTGTTACAATTGGGAGAGCTGTCACACGGACTAATCCAGGAACAACCCAACACAGTTGTACTTAACTTACAGCCAATGTCCCAAACTCTTCCATCACCCCGCCCTGGGTCTGCCCTGGCCAACCAGCAGGATAGACCCCATCAGTAGTGGTGGCCTTTGGAGTGCTCAACATTGACTCAGGATCCCATGAGGTCTTGGCATCGGGTCAAACACGAGCAAGGAAACCTCCTCTTGATTCCCACCGATTGCCCTACCTCAGCTGATGAACCAGTCTCCTTCGTGTTGAGCATCCCCTGAAAGAAGCAGCGAGGGAGAGAACATGGATTAGGAATGGGAAAGCTACTGGATTTCTTTCCCATCTTCACTCAGGCCATACTCGATACAGGGCAGGAAGCATTCAGAAAGGGTCGAGACATCATAAAGTCGAAACATTATGGAATGCAATGTTAGATTTTCACTCTAAGTGTGAAAAGAGAAGTGGAGGACCACAATTTCTTCATTTCTGTCATTCTGCTGATTCTGAGAATGTTGACTGACCAAGTGGAACAGAGTGACGAATGCAGGTGCTGCGTTGAGATGCGCTGCTTTGACGCTGTGCTCCGCTTTGACAGCTCTGATTAATCCACTGTTACCACTTCTGCTTTTCAGCGCATGGGATTTATTTTTAGCTCCACTTCTGCATTGATATATATTAGAGCCTCTTGTAGCCTTTTCCAGACTCGCTCCCAATGGGTTTGACAAAGTGAACAGCTGAGAGACTAAGATGCAGCTTAGATTTCTGTTGTGGCCTTGATTCAATGACCAAGAACACGGCTGAAGTGAACTAAACGCATGCTAGAGGGTCCTAACTGCCATGTTCTCTGTTAATTCTGTAAATATTTTGTTGCCATCTCTTGTAGGAGAAAAATGAAAGCGGCAAGTGGATTTTCAGCTGTCAGCATGGTGAGCAGGAATGTACTGGAAACATGATTGAGGTACGTATCGACTCTGAGCAGATACTGAGAATCACGCTGAAAATCCTCACATCTAATATCCTTAAGAATTTCTTTCAAAGTCTCTTTCTTTAACATCCCCTTTGCCTTCCCAGAATTTGTGTGTGATTAAGGGGGGGATATTCCACCTGCCACCGGGATACCCGCTGGAAAATCCCCCCCCCCCCCCCCAAAATTAGAAAAGACTAACTCCATTTCTCCTCCTGAAACCATCCCTTGACAAACTCCAAAGGGCTTATTAAGGAATTCCATCACTGCCTCCTATTGAGCAGGAATCCTAACTGTTCCATCTTAATGTCTTTCTGACCTTTTGCTGGCCCCCGATTCACTGCAATATTCCTGCAATGACTGATCTTCTGGACCAACCCGTCGCCTCCACCTTTGATGCCCCAGTCCCAATTCAAACCATTACTCAGTCTCACCTTGGTCATTCCTCCTATAATGAGCCTTGTTTCTGCTCCCTTAAGTCCATGGGCTGCAAACCTGAATGTTCATTGTGCCAGCTGGTTCAGCCTGTCACCAGCAGATTTGGCTAAACTACATAATGCACCATCAGGTCCAGCTGACTTCCACTGCTTATCATTGTCGGATCATCCTCGAGTGCTGAGATAATCTCAGTTTTTCATTTCCAGCAAAACCAACATCTAACCATGTCCCGTCACCACCCGCCCGTCCATCTGCTCTACCGTCACTGCTTCACAGCGCCAGGGTCCCAGGTTCGATTCCCGACTTGGATCACTGTCTATGCGGAGTCTGCACGTTCTCCCTGCATCTGTGTGGGTTTCCTCCGGGTGCTCCGGTTTCCTCCCACAAATCCCAAAAGACGTGCTGTTAGGTAATTTGGACATTCTGAATTCTCTCTCCGTATACCCGAACTGGTGCCGGAATGTGGCGACAAGGGGCTTTTCACAGTAACCTCATTGCAGTGTTAGTGTAAGCCTACTTGTGTCAATAAAGATTATTATGATTATGAAAGTGCCTGACCAACTCTCGCTTCCCCAACTACAGGCCATCAGGGCTTGCTGACTCAGGAACTCATAACTATGGTAAGATTCTACCCATTGTTTTCAGGTCCTGCCACAAGCCTCCCCTCGGAGCTCTCAACGCCATCCCTCTCTCTCATGCTGGCCTGTTTAGTCTTAAAAGTGAGCTTCTCGCCATCACCAATGTTGCCTTAAGCATTGCCCAGCTCTGCTCCTGCCTCAGCTCACCTGCATCTGAAATTCTCACACATGTTTCCTCCATTCTCAACTGTTCCAATATTCCCCTGGCCAGCCTCACACCTTCCATCTGCCATAAACTTCAGCTTATCCAAATCTCGACTAACTTGCACGAAGACATGTTCATCCCTCATCCCTGAGCTCATTGATCTACACTGTTCCTGGTCCAGCGACACCTTAGTTTAAAATTCTCACCCTTGTCTTCAAATCACTCCATGCTTTGCCCCTCCCTATCTCTGTAACCTGCTACAAATCTCTGAGTGATCTGGCCTCTTTTGCATTCCCGATTTTAAATTCTCTGCCATTGGCGGCCATGCCTTTGACAGCCTGAGACGTAGGCTCTGGAACTCCCTCTCTTAACCTATCCACCTCTCCATACCTCCCTCTGTCTTTAAGACAGTCCTAACGCCCCTCTTTGTCCAAGTTTTCAATAATGTATCCTAATATCTCCTTAAGTGACTCAGCGTCAAATTCTGTTTGATAATCACTCCAGTGAAGCACCTTGGGATGTTTTACCGGTTTAAAGGTTCTATATAAATGCAAATTGTTTTGAAACTTGTTTTTGGCTCCATTAATAATCTCTGATTGGCTAGTTTAAAATTGACAGCAGTCTTTAAGAACAGGCCTAATCCTGAATTCAACTGAATTCGTTTTATATATTCAGAACTGAGACGTGACACTAAACTAGAGTTTAGGACTATTTTAAACCTCAGTAATCTGCAACAATGTTTTAGCACACCCAGAGCTCATCCTTCATCTGAATCACACGCCATTAGCCTGGCTTCCCCCAACTCCAGAAGCAACTGCATTCGGCTAGCCAGCATCTGCGGAGAACTGAGCATGAGTCGAGAATTAATGCTGCTCTGTACAATGATTGAATTATCCCTGTAATTGTTTCTTTGCTATTTGATTTCCAGACCTGCCTTATACAAACCCTCAAGGACCCTTTTCGGTACTTCCCAGTCATTTTCTGTATGGAATCAGGAGACGATGTGCTTGCTGCTGCTCAGCTGGTGAGTGTCAGTAACTAATGGGGTTACGTATGGTTAGACATGGTTAGACTGGCCAGACCCCCCCTCCCCCAGCCAGGATAGTGGGAGAGCTCCCTGCTCTGGCACCTTGATATAACATCTCCATAACATAACGCTTGGCATTGCAGCGCTTCCTCAATGCCACTCCACCGACTTGAGAAACTCTAATTCGCTCTCCACAAATGATGCCTGCCCTGCTGAGTATTTCCAGCACTTTCTACATTGCTGATAGGTGACACGAGGGAAAGATGGACTAAACCCGGAGATCATCCCTGGTTTAATGAAAGGTGCAGGAGGGCATGCCAGGAACAACACTAGGCACACCTAAAAATGAGGTGTCAGTCTGGCGAAGCTCCGACACAGGACTCCTTCCGTGCCCAAACAGCTGAGGCAGCATGCGATAGACAGAGCAAAGCGCTGCCATAAATAATGGATCAGATCAAGGACACAATCTGTCGGCCATGCTGCACCCGAAAAGAAGTGCGTCGCAGTGCAACGTGGCTGGTAAATGCTGGGAGATCCCCCTTCTGGATCTACCCGGCTTGCTACGCCTCACGAGATATAACGTGATCTCGCGAGACATCGTGATGTGAACACGTTTTGGCAAATCTGCATATTAGCGCAAGACAGCTAGTCTCATTCTAATATGCAGTTCCCTGAGGTAACCATGGTGTTGGGATCTATCCCCTTCGCCTTGGAGACCACAAACGGGGACCAGATGGAACGGCGCTCATGGGGTTCTCCCAGGGGTTCAGAAGCCCCCAGTGTTGTGTTAGGTACACTGGTATAACACTGGCTGCAACTGGATGTAGCTTAGGTCAAAAAGATACTCCAGACCTTGAAGTTAGTTCAATCAGGTTTATTGAACTAATAGCACAGTTCGCACAGTTCTCTGTGAGTTCGACTCTCTGCTAACTTAAGTGTGGTTACTCTGTCTGACTGAACCAGACTAGCTGTTAGCTACGTGGTGGAGGTGTGGGATTGTAACAACACCTTTCACTGACTCTCTAGATGTTCATCAGTGGAAAGAGGCGGAGTGCGATTGCCTCGTGTCTTTTATAGTCAGACCCCATCCCTGAGTGTCCTGCCTGCTTATTGGTCATGTCCTGTTCTCTGTGTCCATTAGCTGCTTGTCTGTGCCTGCCTGTATATCATTGTGTGTGTCTGCATATCATGACACCCAGGTGCTTACCCTATGGGTTGGGTGGCATCCTGGTACTGCTGGTGCCACCTGGGCACCCTGGGACTGTTAGCCTGGCACTGCCCAGGTGGCACTGCCAGGGTGCCAGGCTGGCATTTTTCACGATGGTGATCGGGCCTGGGGGGTTGCATTGCGCAGGTGTGGGGGGATGTGGGGAGGCCTGGGGACCCCCATATAGTGAGTTGGGGCTTGGGGGGTTCAGGGGTCGAGTCGGGAGCTCGAGAAATCAAAGATGGCATCCCGATCCCTTACTGCACTGAGGAGGCCCGGTGGGCGGATCTCCTCCGACCAGACAACCGGGCTGAGTGCGGTCTAGGGCACACGTTCCTCGCTGAGGCCCCGTATCTAACCACATGGACGTTAGATAACGGGGTGTTGCTTGGTGCTCAATGCACTTACTATGGGACTCTGTTCCTATTTGGTTAGATCAGGCCCCACAGCTCTGCAGTCTGCCACATCCAGTCGCAATAGTGGTAGACAATTAAACAACTAACTGGAAGAGGAGGCTCCACAAATATCCCCATCCTCAATGATAGAGGAGCCCAAGTACCTCAGTGCAAAAGTCAAGACTGAAGCATTCGCAACAACCTCCAGCAAGAAGTGCTGAGTGAATGATTCATCTCGGCCTCCTCCCGAGGTCCCCATCATCACGGGTGCCAGTCCTCAGCCAATCCAATTTACTCCACATGATATCACAAAATGGCTGAAGGCACTGGATACTGCGAAGGTTACGGGCCTTGACAATATTCCGGCAGCAGTAGCAGAGGTTTGTGCTGCAGCCATTCCGTACTGCAGCTGCTTCATCGGTGACCTTCCCTCCATGCGATCAGCAGTGGGCTGTTCGCCGCTGATTGCACAATATTCAGCGCCATTCATGGCTCCTCTGATATTGAAGAACTCGGTGCCTACGTGTACCAAGAACTGGACAACATTCAGGCTCGGACTGATAGGTGATAGGGGGGTTGGGGTTACCATTGACTAGAAACTGAACTGCACCAGCTATATACATATTGTGGCTTCAAGACCAGGGGTGCGATTCTTCGACCCCCCACGGGTCGCAGAATCGCTGGGGGCTGGCGTGAATCCCGCCCCTGCCGTGTCCCGAATTCTCCGCCACCAGAGATTCGGCGGGGGCGGGAATCACGCCGCACCGGTCGGCGGGGGTGGGAATCGTGCCGCGCCGGTCGGTGGGCCCACCCCCGGCGAATCTCCGGCCCGCGATGGGCCGAAGTCCTGCCGCTGTCAACCCTCTCCCGCCGGTGTGGATTAAACCACCTTTTGAACGGCGGGACAAGGCGGCGCGGGCGGGCTCTGGGGTCCTAGGGGGGGCACAGTGCGATCTGACCCCGGGGGGTGCCCCCACGGTGGCCTGGCCCGCGATCGGGGCCCACCGATCCGCAGGCGGGCCTGTGCCGTGATGGCACTCTTTTTCTTCCGCCTTTGCCATGGTCTTCACTATGGCGGAAGAGACCCCCTCTCCTGCGCATGCGCGGGGATGACGTCAGCAGCCGCTGCCGCCCCTGCGCATGCGTCGCCTGGCGAAGCCCTTTCGCCGCCGGCTGGCGTGGCGCCAAAGGCCTATCCTGCCAGCCGGCGGAGCGGACACCACTCCAGCGCGGGCCTAGCCCCTCAAGGTGAGGGCTTGGCCCCTAAAGGTGCGGAGACTTCCGCACCTTTGGGGTGGCCCGATGCCGGAGTGGTTCCCACCACTCCATCCTGCAGGGACCCCCCGCCCCGACGGGTAGGGGAGAATCCTGCCCCAGGTCAGAGGCTAGGAATTATGTGGTAAGTAACTCACCTTCTGACTCTCCAAAGTCTGTCTACAGGTCAGAATGTGATGGTCATAAAGTCATAGAGGTTTACAGCATGGAAACAGGCCCTTCGGCCCAGCTTGTCCATGCCACCCAGTTTCTATCACTAAGCTAGTCCCACTTGCCCGCATTTGGCCCATATCCCTCTATACCCACCCTGCCCATGTAACTGTTTTTTAAAGGAAAAAATTGTACCCGTCTCTACCACTGCCTCTGGCAGCTCGTTCCAGATGCTCACCACCCTCTGTGTGAAGAAATTTCCCCTCTGGTCTCTTTTTGTATCTCTCCCCCTCACCTTAAACCTATGCCCTCTAGTTCTAGACTCCACTACCTTTTGGAAAAGATGTTGACTATCTACCTTATCTATGCCCCTCATTATTTTATAGACCTCTATAAAATCACCCCTAAGCCTCCTGTGCTCCAGGGAATCCAGCCTCTCCTTAGAACTCAGGCCATCAAGTCCTGGTAGCATCCTCGTAAATCTCTTCTGCACTCTTTCTAGTTTAACAATATCCTTCCTAGAATAAGGTGACCAGAACTGAACACAGTATTCCATGTGTGGTCTTGCCAATGTCTTGTACAACTTCAACAAGATGTGCCAACTCCTGTATTCAATATTCTGACCAATAAAACCTAGCATGCTGAATGCCTTCTTCACCACTCTGTCCACCTGCGACTCCACCTTCAAGGAGCTATGAACCTGTACCCTGAGATCTCTTTGTTCTGTCTCTCCCCAACTCCCTACCTTTAACTGAATAGGTCCTGCCTGATTTGATCTCCCAAAATGCATCACCTCACATTTATCCAAATTAAACTCCATCTGCCATTCATTGGCCCACTGGGCCAATTGGTCAAGATCCTGTTGCAATCTTATATAACCTTCTTCACTAGCCACTATGCCACCAATCTTGGTGTCATCTGCAAACGTCCTAACCATGCCTCTTATATGTATCGCAAATAACACTTGACCCAGCACCGATCCCTGAGGCACGCCGCTGATCAGAGGCTTCCAGTATGAAAAACAACCCTCCACAAACACCCTTTGGCTTCGGTCGCCAAGCCAATTTTGTATCCAATTGAATGCAGTACTCTCTGCTTGCTTGAATGAGTGCAGCTCCAACAACACTCAACACCACCCAGGACAAAGCAGCCCGCTTGATTGGCACTGCATTCAAAAACATTCGCTCCCTCTCTCACCGACACTCAAGGGAAGCCATGTGCCCTATCTACAAGTCACACAGCAGAAACTCACCAAGGCTTATTTGACAGCACCTTCCAAACCCATGACCATTGCCATCCAGAAGGACAAGGGAGCAGACACCTGGGAACACCACCACCTGCAAATTCCACTCCAAGCCACTGACCACCCTGACTTGGAAATATATCGCTGTTCCCTCACTTTCGCTGGGACAAAATCCTGGAGCTCCCTCCCTAACAGCACTGTGGGTGGACCTACACCGCGTGGACTGCAGTGGTTCAAGAAGGCAGCTCACCACCACCTTCTCAAGGGTGTTTAGGGACGGCCAATAAATTTTGGCCTCGTCATAGATGGCCCATCCTGTGAAAGAATAAATAAAGGGAGCAGGTTTGACTATTTTACCTTGATCTTGAAACGTCTGGAATAGTGATGTGGAGAAATTGAGGAAGAAATTTGAAATACTGATTCCATTCCAATTTATTGGGAACCCAGAGCTGTAGTAAAGATTCAGCCTGGGCAATAATTGGACAAAATCCCTGAGACTGAAGTGATTGGAAAACAAGCTACCTGTCTTAGAATTCATGGTGCTGGAGACGGAGTAGGATGTGGATTGTGGGGAAGGTTTAATGCAACATAATGCAACTTCACATTGGAGTTGGGAGTCAATCCGCTGAATACCAGAAGGATGACCATGAACGTTAGAACAAGACTATGGGCATGATAGGCTGAATGACATGGGTTGTATAATTACATGAAGAATTAAAGCATTTGAAGGGTTGGGAAGGTCAGGTCATTTACTGGAGATTAGTCTGGGAGTTTAGCATTCTGACTTTGTACCCAGCCAGCTCTCTCTTTACAGATATTTGTCACAATGGCAACACTAAGTCCAAACTGAAATTTTACCCAGGAAGTCTTCCAGAATCCAGGAGGAGGGATAGATTTTCCACCCGAGGAGCTTGATCCTTCACCCCCCCTCCCTCCACAATGTCTGCCCCAGTGCCTCCTACAGTCGGCCTGGTGCTTCAGACCTCCTACAACATTGGAACGTGGAGGTTCGCAACTGTTTCTGCAAAGTTGCAACGGGAAGTGGGGGGAAGCTGAAACTGAAACGCTCTGTGACTACATTGACCTCTTCCTGGACTCTGCATTAAAGGTTTTGATCACCTTGCTTCCCCTTCCTCAACCACAGCACCTGTGCCTTGAGCTTCTAAGTGGCTACCTCAGCTTCCTGATCCAATACCAGACAGCCGGTTGTTCCTTCCCACTCTGCTCATGTTCTGGACTTGGTGAATGTGGGGTGTGAAGTTGACACTGGAACTGATGATTCTAACAGACTTCAGTTTACCTGAGAATGGAGCTTTACGAACCTAAAATAACAGTGTTTGAAAGAAACTGTTTGCAGCTTACAAGGAATGCTGCGTTCTTTGCATATAGAACACATTGTAAGGTTTAGGGTTTTGAGGTATAAAACCCTTCTAATTAAAAATAAAAGCTCTTTGGATTTGAATTCTTAATTTTTAACACTGAGGTCCTCAGTGTGTTTCACTTACGAGGTACGAATGACTGATATTTGTTAATTAAACAGAATTTATTAAGTTAAATGTAAATATACTTAACGAGAACCAGTGAAAACAGTCTGAACAGTTGGTTTAGCTCAATTGGCTGGACGGCTGGTTTGGGATGCAGAGCGACACCAGCAGCAAGGGCTCAATCCCTGTACTGGCGGAGGTTATTCGCAAAGGCTCCACCTTCTCAACCCGAGGTGTGGTGATCCTCAGGTTAAATAACCACCAGTCAGCTCTCTCCCTCAAAAGGGGAAAGCAGCCTATGGTCATCTGGGACTATCCTCAAGAGCCTAGGATTCATTGAATGCTGACAGCACAGCTGAATTCTGCTTTCTTCTGTCTCAGATTGTGAACTATGTCTCAGAAGAAACATAAATGAAGCGATGGTAAAACTGTGCCAACAAGGACACTAATTCTAGAACTCCACAACTCACTATTCCACACAGGTTTTTGGGAATGGTCCAAATTCTCGCCATCATCTCGTGTCACCCCACCATTCCAAACCCTGCTCTAAGGGTCATTAACTGAGACACAGAAGTTTACATTCCATTCCAAACAAATCACATATTTCCTCTTGATATAAACAAAGTCATATTCTCTTGTTAACAGATAGGGCTAAATTCTCCGCCTTGCACCGCCGGTAGCGGAGCTACGGATGAGATGGAGAATCAAGCGGTTGCGAGAACAGGATGGGTGTCTGTCACCAACCCGTTTCGGATGCTCCAGCACCGCCTCCCCCCACCCTACCCCCGCTGGTATCGAGATCGAGGTTCGTGGCTCACGCCAGTGGGAGGATGCAAATGGGTCATTAAGACCAGCGTGCATCCACTTACTGGGTCGGGCACCATGCTCTCTTTAAGGGGTAACTCTTTAAGGGAGTAGGGGCTTCAAAGTCCACCCGAGGGCCATCCTCCCCTCCTCCCCCACAAAGTAAGACCCACCCAACCCACATCCACCAGAAACCCCCTAAATAAGGAGACCGCCAAGTCCCCTAAATAAAAAGACCCCCAGAATATAGAGACCCCCCCCCCCCTCACAGAACCCCATAGAAAAGAGATCCCTATCAGGAAACCACCCCCAGAAGGGAGACCCCCTGTCTGGAACCCCCCAGAAGGGAGACCCCCTGTCTGAAAGCCCCTCAGAAAGTAGAACAACCTCTATAGAAGCGCCCAGTAAAAAATCCCCTGTCAGGAAGCCTCAGGAAGACCCCAGAAAAGAGGCTCCCCCCCCCCCCCCCCCCCCCCCCCCCCCCAGAGACCACTGTCTGGAAGCCCCCAGAAGAAAGACCCCCTGTCAGGAATACCCCTGGAAGCCCCCATCCCCCAAAAGAGACGCCCTTGTATGGAAGCCCCTCAGAAGAGATGCCCCTGTCTGGAAGCTTCAGACAGAGGCAATGAAAAAATTGACTGCTTTAACACTCACTTGGGCAATACACCTGCTGGCTCAGACAGAGGAAGCACCACTTGTCAATTCCTGCAAAGAGAAAACCAGTCAGCTGTGCTTAAACCCCCCCAGATCTCTGATCTGCAAGCTATTCATTAATTTCTCTTGGATATTGATTTTACTGGGCTGTGATTGACAGCTCCCACACACAACTGTCCGAATTGCTCCATTCATCTTCCTTCATGATTGAGTAAATCTGAAGTGCATGAACCGCAATGTTTATAAACATCAAGCTTTGATTGACAGCTCCTGGACCACTTCAAACAGAATTAAGTGCTTTCTAATCACCTCCCTTCATGGTTCAATATGGCGAGGGACGCATTTACGCCATTTCCGGGGTGCTGGAGGATCCTGTTTTGGCGTCGGAGGCTATTTTCTGCCCAATTGCATTTCACAAATTTGCCGTTCGCCGACTGTAAATGCCGCCCAACATATCAATTAAAGAAGTGGCTTGTAGTTGGTTTAAACATGAGGGGCGGGATTCTCTGTTTTCCCGACGGTGTGGGGCTGCCCACAATGGGAAAGCCCATTGGTCAGCTGGCGGGACGGAGAATCCTGTCCAAGGTGTCACCCTAAGTTGATTGCTGTTAACTATCCCTTCAAAGCAGAAAAACCCTTGACTTCAGGCTTTGCAGCACCAATGGAGTCATAGGCTGGAATTCTCTGGTCATTGGGATTCACTTTCCCCATTGGCAGCACACCCCTGCCAATGGGTTCCACAACGGCGTGGGGTAGCTTCAGTAGGAAATCTCATTGACAAGCGGAGAGGGGGATAGAATCCCGCCACCAGCGAACAGCACGCAGCCGAGAGACTCGTGGCTGGGGAACCGGAGAATCCCGGCATAAATTCATCAAATGTTGCTCCTCGCAAGCAACTGTTTCCCTGTTCCCCAATTCCCTCGAGTGTTAATTCTCTAACAGAAATTCACCCTGACCACTTTAAAAATGGCTAACTTAAAACTTCCTAAACATTAAGTCCATCCTGTACAAACCCCCTCAATGTGATACCATTATCAAAATATGTTCAAAGTTACAACTCTACTTTTTTGATCTCTGCAGTGTCTTAAGGTTTACGAGCCCGACGTCCAATGGGCCAATGTTGAAAGCTGTGTTAATGGTGATCTTGGAAACAAACTGATGCACCAGAATGCGGAACTAACGAGAGCACTAAACCCACCACATAAATATGTTCCCTGGATCCTAGTCAATGGGGTAAGTTGGAGAGATGTACCCTGCTCAAGAAGGCAACGTCTCAAACTTGTAAACCGCTTTCACGTGACTCAGACATAGAACCATACAGAAGTGAAGGCACAGAAAGAGGCCATTCAGCCCATCGTGTCTGCGCCGGCCCAAAGGAGGAAAATAAGAAACTAGCCGCTCATTTTAATATCATTTTCCTGCCCCTGGTCCATAGCCTTGCAGATTACATTACTTCAGATGCAAATCCAGGTACCTCTTAAACGTGTTTAGTGTTTCAGTCCCAACCACCCACTTAGGCAGCGAATTCCAGAGGCCCACCATCCTCTGGGTGAAAAGATTTTTTCTCATGTCCCCTCTAATCTTTCTACCAATCACCTTAAATCTGTTCCCATGGTAATTGACCCCTCACCTAGGGGGAAAGAAGTCTTTCCTATCTATCCTGTCTAGGCCCCTCATAATTTTGTATACCTCAGCTAGGTCCCCCTCAGCCTCCTCTGTGCTAAGGAAAACAACCCGAGCTTATCCAATTGCTCCTCGTAGCTGCAATTTTCAAACCCTGGAAACATTCTTGTAAATCTTCTCCGTGTGCACTCCTGAACAATTATGTCCTTTCTGTAATGTGGTGACCACAACTCTGAACAAGCCTCCAGCTGTGGCCTATCCAGCATTTTATACAGTCCACCATTACATCCCTGCTTTTGTATACAATACCTCACCCAACAAAGGAAAGCATTCCATATGCTTTCTTGACCACCAAATCCACCTTCAGGGACCTGTGGACATGCAACCCAAGGTCTCGCACTTCCTCGACCCCCCTCACTATCCTCCTGTTTATTGAGCATTCCCTTAATTTGTTTGTCCTCCCCAAATGTATTACCTTACACTTTTCTGCATTAAATTCCATTTGCCACCTATCCGCCCACTTAATCAAACCTCTGATATCATTCTGGAGACCGCTATCCTCTTCATTATTAACTAATGGCCATTTGTTTTTTTGCATGATGCGCAAATTTCCTGATCATGCCTCTCACATTTAAATCCAAATCCAAAACATGTCTAAAGGGGAAAGAGATTGCATTTCCCATCTAAAGCACTGGACTCCAGTCACTGCTAATTTCAGGCTTCCTTATTCAGAGATCTTTCTTTTTTTCCCCCAATTTAGGGGCAATTTAACGCGACCAACCCACCTACCTTGCACATCTTTCTTTGGGTCGTGGGGGTGAGACCCAAGCCGACACGGGGAGAACGTGCAAACTCCACGTGGACAGTGACCCAGGGCCAGGTGTTTCTTCCTACCGCCCTCCCCATCCCAATCCTGCAGCCCCTTGCTGCTGGCCACACGCCTCCTCCCCTGCTGACATCACACTCACCACCTATCTCCCATCGGAATGTACTCTCCACCATGATTATGAAAGAGTGAAAATCTAAAATGAAATCGTTGAGCTCTTAATTCTCTTTGAGGCATTCTGTTGTGATGTTCAACTCCCAATCTCTTTTACAGAAACACACTGAAGAGTTGGAGCAGCAGGCTGTGTATTCACTCTTCAATCTAGTTTGTAGCACTTATTCGGTGAGTGACCCATTTCCTGAATCTCGAAAACCATAATCACATAATTTTGCTAGTTTCCTCAAACGCGTTAAGTCGGTAATGTTTCACCATGTCCGATGGTTTGGGGTCTTAATGGTTTGCCACGAGAGCCACCAGCTCTTCAAAGGCCTTGGAATCTGGGGCACATGATGCTTTTTATCACGCTGAAGTTGGGGGCTCCACAGGCAGTCAAGAATATTATTGTCTGTCGCTCATCACCGCTTAAGCGTTGCCCTGAAAAACTATCGCACATTCCAGAGCACCTGGAAGAAATCCATGCAGACAAGGGGAGAATGTGCAAACTCCACACAGGCAGTCACCCAAGGCGGGAATTGAACATTGGGTCCCTGGTGCTGTGAGGCAGCAGTGCTAACCACTGTGCCACCGTGCCGCCTGAACAATTTTTTAAGGGACTTCAGCATTTATGGACTACTCAATCCCTTATTCACCGCCCCCTGACAATCACTCTGTGCACCAGGTTTCCTACCTGAGGGCCAACCATCTGAACTGTAGCCATCTGGGATGGCCACTTACAAAGGATCCCGGGAAATATGGCCACTTACAAATGTTATGGGCCAGGGCTTAGAGAACCCCAAAGTGTATCATGGAGTTCACCTGACCCACAACTTTTAATAGATTGTGGTATGGGGAGCACACGGCCCACTCTACAGGTGCGGTACAGCAGAAATGGAAAAGTATTTTGTAAATATTTATTCTATGAATTCAAGTTAACCTTTTTGAAACATACAGTGAACATATTAGCAACCATCAATTCAAATACAACCCCCAAAGAATACAACACTAAGTAATCCTTAATAACTTCCCAAACAACATCCAGAAGACCGAAGAAACACCTTTGAACAGAAGCACATTAGGTTTACATTCACTACTGAGAACATTTATAATTCTGAATTCACCAAATGGTCAAGAGATAGTCTTTTGATGGCAGAGAGAACAGCAGTACACCTGCTCTGTCTGGCTTAAGCTCCAACACTGAAAACGAAACAAAAACACACCCTGCAGAAAACAGCCTAAAACGAAAGTAAAAAGCTGACAGACAACCCAGCTCCACCCACACTCTGACATCACTGCAGTAGTAAACACCCATTTCTAAAAGCAACTCTCACTACAGGTATGTAGACACACACCCATTTATAAACACCCATTTCTTAAAGGTACTCTCACTACAGATACTTATATACACACCCATTTATAAACACCCATTTCTTAAAGGTACTCTCACATGACACCTCCCACCAAGAAAAAAAAAACCCCATCAACTTCAAGATGGTTTCATTTTTCACCTTTTCACCATCCTTTAAGAAATGCACACAGTAAATATACTTTTTAGTTTCAAAAAACAACACACGCAAACAGGTACAACAATATAGTCCATTTTTGTTCTTCTTCCTCCAACTGAAATCCTTCTTGATTGACAGTCTCATTGAACAAAGAAGGTCTCTGCACGATCCATCCATTTCTCTACGCCTCGGCATTTCTCTTTAAAGTCAGTTACTTTAGTTCAATCTGATCACAGAGACCCTTGTAATTCTTAAACACTTGAGCATTGGTGATCACAGCTTTCAGGCAGTCAAATGCCTGTTGAAACTCCGCTGTCCACTGTAATTTTTGACGTGTCTTCAGCAAGTCCATCAGTGGAGCAATCATGCTACAAAACTTTTGCACAAATGTTTGATCAAATCCACTCATGCCAAGAAATCACATTATTTCCCTTTGTCTTGAGGGTATTGAAAACTTCTCAATAACTGTTGGTTTCACATCCTGTGTGACCATTCAACCCAGTCCGATTGTATGGCCAAGGAAAGTGACTTGGGTTTTTCCAAATTCACTTTTGGCTAGGTTTATCACCAAACCTGCCTCCTGAAGTCGATCGAATAACTCCATCTGATGTTTTAAATGTTCTTTCCATGTCTGGCTGAAAATTACCAGATCGTCGATGTATACCGCACAATTGGGTAATCCTGAAACAACTTTGTTAGTTAACCGTTGAAATGTGGCCGGGGTGTTTTTCATGCCAAATGGCATAACTTTGAATTGGTGTATACCATCTGGAGTCACAAAAGCTGCAATCTCCTTTGCCCTTTCGGATAAAGGTACCTGCCAGTCACCTTTAAGTAAATCCAGTTTAGAAATAAAAACTGATTGTCCCACTTTCTCAATGCAATCCTCCAAACGTGGGATAGGATAAGAGTCCATTCTTGAAACTGCATTAACCGTTCTATAGTCCACACACAACCGTTGGGTACCATCTGGTTTTGGTACCATCACTATGGGTGAGTTCCATTGGCTGCAATCCACTTCAATTATGCCATTTTTAAGCATACTCCCAATCTCTTTGTTAACCTGTGCCAGTTTTAAAGGGTTAAGTCTGTATGGATGTTGTTTGATTGGAACAGCATTTCCCACATCTACATCATGTGTAGCCATTTTAGTACTTCCCAATTTATCTCCACAAACTTGCCCATGTGATATCAATAACTCTTTCAAGTCAGTCCGTTTTTCCTCTGGAAGGTAACTCAACAATATTTCCCAACTTTTAAGAACATCCTCGTTTTCCAATTTAATTTGAGGTATGTCAAATTCACAGTCATCTGGATTTGGTTTGTCACTTTGAGTTAGAATCATTAAAACCTCCTCCTTTTTCTCTCTTTCCCTTTCAAAGTACCTTTTAAGCATATTCACATGACACACTCGGTGAGTTTTCCTTCTATCTGGTGTTTTTACCACATAATTCACCTCACTTAATTTCCTTTCAATCTGATAAGGTCCACAAAACCTAGCTTTTAAAGATTCCACGACCACTGGTAACAATACTAAACTTTATCTCCACTGGCAAAACTACGAACTTTGGATTTCTTGTCCACTTCATCACATTTTGTGCAACTTTTAAATGTTGTCTAGCCAATTCACCTGCTCTATTTAATCGTTGCCTAAAATTTGACACGTAATCCAATAATGTAATCTGAGTTCTCACCAATTTTTTCTCAATCAATTTAAGTGGTCCTCTCACCTCATGGCCAAAAATTAGTTCAAAAGGACTGAATTTGGTTGACTCATTAGGTGCATCCCTAATTGCAAACAGTACGAATGGAATTCCTTTATCCCAATCCTCTGGATAATCTTGACAATAAGCCCTCAACATTGTCTTTAATTTCTGATGCCACCTTTCTAACGCTCCCTGCGATTCTGGATGGTACGCAGTTGATTTAAATTGTTTTATTCCAAAGCTATCCATAACTTCTTTGAATAACCTTGAGGTAAAATTTGATCCTTGATCCGATTGTATTTCTGTGGGTAGTCCATATCTCGTAAAGAAATTAAGTAACTCCTCCACAATCTTTTTAGCTGTAATATTACGTACTGGAATGGCCTCTGGAAACCTAGTAGACACATCCATTATAGTCAAAAGATATTGATTCCCACTTTTTGTTTTCAGAAACGGCCCTACGCAATCAATTAGGACCCTTGTAAAAGGTTCCTCAAATGATGGAATGGGTATTAAGGGCGCTGCTTTTATCACTGCTTGAGGTTTCCCTATCACTTGACATGTGTGACATGATTGACAAAATTTAACTACATCTTTATGTAGTCTAGGCCAATAAAAATGTTTCTGGATTTTAGCTTGAGTTTTCCTTATTCCCAAATGACCTCCCACTGGTACCTCATGTGCAACTCGCAACACCTCCTTTCTATACCCTACCGGCAATACTACTTGATGAACTTCTGCCCACTTTTCATCCGCCTTTCTCTGTAAAGGTCTCCATTTTCTCATCAAGACATCACTTTTACGGTAATAACGCTCTGGTACACACTCAGATTCCTCTTCCGTGTATGCTTTCTGATACATCCGTTTTATTTCTATATCTTTCAGTTGTAACTCCACCAATTTTCCTGAACTAAAAATATCCACCTCATCCTCCACCTGTTCTTGTTCTTTTTCAACCATCTGATCAAAAATAGTTTCTGATAATTGCACTTCAACTTCATCTTCACTCTTTGATTTTGCCTCTTGTCTTAACCTGTGACTTTGCGACCTTGTTACCACACAAATCGGAAAAATCCCAGGATATTCATCCTTGAACACTTCAGTTATCTGATTTTCCACTGGCTTATCCACCACAGTAGGCATCATTCCCACCTGCGATCCAGCAATATCATTACCCAAGATAAACTGTATTCCTGGACAAGATAGTTTCTCTATTACTCCTACTACCACTTCATCATTCTTACTGGACTTTCCAACCTGACCTTATATAATTGAACACTACTCCTCTCACCCTGAATTCCACATATTACCACCTTTTCTGGCAACATTCTTCCCAAATTACCTAACTCCTCATCTCTTACCATTAAAGATTGACTGGCTCCCGTCTTCTTACCTGCTCCTCCTGATACACATGAGTAAACTTCACCCACACAAGTAAATTCTTTAAAGAGATCTGGCACCTTCTTATCAATCACCTCTTGATCAAGCTGTACAACCTTTTGCACCTCCTTCGCTTCACTTGGGCTTTCCTTTACCACTTTAACAAACCCCACTGTCTTATCCTGTTTTACCACATCAGCCTTCCCAGTGCTTTTCTTCAGCCACCAACACTGTGACTTTACATGGCCTAGTTTATTACAGTGAAAACATTTGAAACTTTTCATTTCTCTTCCACCCTCCTGGATTTCTTTTTTAATCAGAGGTACACTCTCCTTATTATCTCCCATCAGATCACCGTTATCTTCACCACTTGAGTATTTCTCATGTCCCCAGTTTCTACCCCTCACCGGCTGAAACTAATGTCGGAAACCAAGCTTTGATTTATGAACTAATTCATAATCATCTGCCATTTCTGCTGCTAATCTCGCAGTTTTAACCCTCTGCTCTTTCACATGAGTTCTCACTACATCAGGAATATAATTTTTAAAGTCTTCCAAAAGTATAATTTCTCTGAGAGCTTCATACGTTTGGTCTATTTTCAAAGTCCTTATCCACCTATCAAAATTACTCTGTTTGAGCCTTTCAAACTTCATGTATGTTTGACCAAATTCTTTCCTTAAATTTCTAAAGCTTTGTCTGTAGGCTTCAGGCACTAGTTCATATACACCTAAGATGGATTTTTTCACCTCCTCATATGTCCCAGATACCTTCTCCGATCGTGATGCAAACACTTCACTATCCCTACCTATCAGCTTTGTTTGAGTCAGTAATACCCACATGTCCTGTGGCCATTTCATTTGTTTAGCCACCTTCTGAAATGGAAGGAAAAAGGCTTCTACCTCCTTCTCATCCAGCCTTGGCAATGCTTGGGCATTTTTAAATAGATCCCCACCAAGCCTTCGACTATGACGCTCTTTCTCACTATCCTCATCACTATCATCCAACTGTACTTTTCCCTTTATGCTTGCCAATTTTAACTGATTGTCATGTTTCATGGCCATTTTCTGAAGTTCAAACTCTCTCTCTTTATCTTTTTCCCTGATCTGTATCTCCCTTTCTCTTTCTTTTTCCTCTCTCTCTCTTTCCTCTCTCTTTCGTATTAAAGCTGCTTTAATTCTTTTTTTTAAAATAAATATTTTATTGAAAATTTTTGGTCAACCAACACAGTACATTGTGCATCCTTTACACAATATTATAACAACACAAATAACAATGACCTATTTTATAAACAAAAAATGAATAAATAATAAATAACAAAAATGAAAACTAACCCTAATTGGCAACTGCCTTATCACAAGTAACACTCTCCAAAAATATAATTTAATAGTCCAATATATAATTATCTGTCGCAACGACCTATACATATTATACAGTATATATTAACAACCCTGAGAGTCCCTCTGGTTCCTCCCCCCCCCCCCCCCCCCACCCCTCCCTCCCCCCCCCCCCCCCCCCCCGATCCTGGGCTGCTGCTGCTGCCTTCTTTTTTCCATTCCATCTATCTTTCTGCGAGGTATTCAACGAACGGTTGCCACCGCCTGGTGAACCCTTGAGCCGACCCCCTTAGAACGAACTTAATCCGCTCTAGCTTTATAAACCCTGCCATGTCATTTATCCAGGTCTCCACCCCCGGGGGCTTGGCTTCTTTCCACATTAACAATATCCTGCGCCGGGCTACTAGGGACGCAGAGGCCAAAACATCGGCCTCTCTCGCCTCCTGCACTCCCGGCTCTTGTGCAACCCCAAATATAGCCAACCCCCAGCTTGGTTCGACCCGGACCCCCACTACTTTTGAAAGCACCTTTGTCACCCCCATCCAAAACCCCTGTAGTGCCGGGCATGACCAAAACATATGGGTATGATTCGCTGGGCTTCTCGAGCACCTCGCACACCTATCCTCCACCCCAAAAAATTTACTGAGCCGTGCTCCAGTCATATGCGCCCTGTGTAATACCTTAAACTGAATCAGGCTTAGCCTGGCACACGAGGATGACGAGTTTACCCTGCTTAGGGCATCTGCCCACAGCCCCTCCTCAATCTCCTCCCCCAGCTCTTCTTCCCATTTCCCTTTTAGTTCATCTACCATAGTCTCCCCTTCGTCCCTCATTTCCCTATATATATCTGACACCTTACCATCCCCCACCCATGTCTTTGAGATCACTCTGTCCTGCACCTCTTGTGTCGGGAGCTGCGGGAATTCCCTCACCTGTTGCCTCGCAAAAGCCCTCAGTTGCATAGACCTGAATGCATTCCCTTGGGGCAACCCATATTTCTCGGTCAGCGCTCCCAGACTCGCGAACTTCCCATCCACAAACAGATTTTTCAGTTGCGTTATTCCTGCTCTTTGCCACATTCCATATCCCCCATCCATTCCCCCCGGGGCAAACCTATGGTTGTTTCTTATCGGGGACCCCCCCAAGGCTCCAGTCTTTCCCCTATGCCGTCTCCACTGTCCCCAAATCTTCAGTGTAGCCACCACCACCGGGCTTGTGGTGTAGTTCCTCGGTGAGAACGGCAATGGGGCTGTCACCATAGCCTGTAGGCTAGTCCCCCTACAGGACGCCCTCTCTAATCTCTTCCACGCCGCTCCCCCCTCCTCTCCCATCCACTTACTCACCATTGAAATATTAGCGGCCCAATAATACTCACTTAGGCTCGGTAGTGCCAGCCCCCCCCTATCCCTGCTACGCTGTAAGAATCCCTTCCTCACTCTCGGGGTCTTCCCGGCCCACACAAAACCCATGATGCTCTTTTCAACCCTTTTAAAAAAAAGCCTTCGTGATCACCACCGGGAGGCACTGAAACACAAAGAGGAATCTCGGGAGGACCACCATCTTAACCGCCTGCACCCTCCCTGCCAGTGACAGGGATACCATATCCCATCTCTTGAAATTCTCCTCCATTTGTTCCACCAACCGCGTTAAATTTAACCTATGCAATGTGCCCCAATTCTTGGCTATCTGGTTCCCCAGGTAACGAAAGTCCCTTGTTACCTTCCTCAACGGTAGGTCCTCTATTTCTCTACTCTGCTCCCCTGGATGCACCACAAACAACTCACTTTTCCCCATGTTCAATTTATACCCTGAAAAATCCCCAAACTCCCCAAGTATCCGCATTATTTCTGGCATCCCCTCCGCCGGGTCTGCCACGTATAGTAGCAAATCGTCCGCATACAAAGATACCCGGTGTTCTTCTCCTCCTCTAAGTACTCCCCTCCACTTCTTGGAACCCCTCAACGCTATCGCCAGGGGCTCAATCGCCAGTGCAAACAATAATGGGGACAGAGGGCATCCCTGCCTTGTCCCTCTATGGAGCCGAAAATATGCAGATCCCCGTCCATTCGTGACCACGCTCGCCATCGGGGCCCTATACAACAGCTGCACCCATCTAACATACCCCTCTCCAAAACCAAATCTCCTCAACACCTCCCACAAATAATCCCACTCCACTCTATCAAATGCTTTCTCGGCATCCATCGCCACTACTATCTCCGTTTCCCCCTCTGGTGGGGCCATCATCATTACCCCTAACAGTCTCCGTATATTCGTGTTCAGCTGTCTCCCCTTCACAAACCCAGTTTGGTCCTCGTGGACCACCCCCGGGACACATTCCTCTATTCTCATTGCCATTACCTTGGCCAGGATCTTGGCATCTACATTTAGGAGGGAAATAGGTCTATAGGACCCGCATTGTAGCGGGTCCTTTTCCTTCTTTAAGAGAAGCGATATCGTTGCTTCAAACATAGTCGGGGGCAGTTGTCCCCTTTCCTTTGCCTCATTAAAGGTCCTCGTCAATACCGGGGCGAGCAAGTCCACATATTTTCTATAGAATTCGACTGGGAATCCATCCGGTACCGGGGCCTTTCCCGCCTGCATACTCCTAATTCCTTTCACCACTTCTTCTACCTCGATCTGTGCTCCCAGTCTCACCCTTTCCTGCTCTTCCACCTTGGGAAATTCCAGCCGATCCAAGAAGCCCATCATTCTCTCCCTCCCATCCGGGGGTTGAGCTTCATATAATTTTTTATAAAATGTCTTGAACACTCCATTCACTCTCTCCGCTCCCCGCTCCATCTCTCCTTCCTCATCCCTCACTCCCCCTATTTCCCTCGCTGCTCCCCTTTTCCTCAATTGGTGTGCCAGCAACCTGCTCGCCTTCTCCCCATATTCGTACTGTACACCCTGTGCCTTCCTCCATTGTGCCTCTGCAGTGCCCGTAGTCAGCAAGTCAAATTCTACATGTAGCCTTTGCCTTTCCCTGTACAGCCCCTCCTCCGGTGCTTCCGCATATTGTCTGTCCACCCTTAAAAGTTCTTGAAGCAACCGCTCCCGTTCCTTATTCTCCTGCTTCCCTTTATGTGCCCTTATTGATATCAGCTCCCCTCTAACCACCGCCTTCAGCGCCTCCCAGACCACTCCCACCTGGACCTCCCCATTATCATTGAGTTCCAAGTACTTTTCAATGCACCCCCTCACCCTTAGACACACCCCCTCATCTGCCATTAGTCCCATGTCCATTCTCCAGGGTGGGCGCCCTCCTGTTTCCTCCCCTATCTCCAAGTCTACCCAATGTGGAGCGTGATCCGAAATGGCTATAGCCGTATACTCCGTTCCCCTCACCTTCGGGATCAACACCCTTCCCAGCACAAAAAAGTCTATTCGCGAGTAGACTTTATGGACATAGGAGAAAAACGAGAACTCCTTACTCCTAGGTCTGCTAAATCTCCACGGGTCTACACCTCCCATCTGCTCCATAAAATCTTTAAGTACCTTGGCTGCTGCCGGCCTCCTTCCAGTCCTGGACTTCGACACTATCCAGCCCTGGTTCCAACACCGTATTAAAATCTCCCCCCATTATCAGCTTTCCCATCTCTAGGTCCGGAATGCGTCCTAGCATCCGCCTCATAAAATTGGCATCATCCCAGTTCGGGGCATATACGTTTACCAAAACCACCGTCTCCCCCTGTAGTTTGCCACTCACCATCACGTATCTGCCCCCATTATCCGCCACTATAGTCTTTGCCTCGAACATTACCCGCTTCCCCACTAATATAGCCACCCCCCTGTTTTTCGCATCTAGCCCCGAATGGAACACCTGCCCAACCCATCCTTTGCGTAGCCTAACCTGGTCTATCAGTTTCAGGTGCGTTTCCTGTAACATAACCACATCTGCCTTAAGTTTCTTAAGGTGTGCGAGTACCCGTGCCCTCTTTATCGGCCCGTTCAGCCCTCTCACGTTCCACGTGATCAGCCGGGTTGGGGGGCTTCCTAACCTCCCCCTTGTCGATTAGCCATCCCCTTTTTCCAGCTC
Organism: Scyliorhinus torazame; assembly: GCF_047496885.1. NCBI lineage: Eukaryota > Metazoa > Chordata > Chondrichthyes > Carcharhiniformes > Scyliorhinidae > Scyliorhinus > Scyliorhinus torazame. The sequence goes on from NC_092724.1 coordinate 27,614,391, forward strand.
CTCACCCGGTTCCCACGCAGCTGTATCTCCCCCAGGCGGTGCCCCCCCGCCCATCCCCTCCCATACCAGCTCCCCCCTCTCCCCAGCAGCAGCAACCCAGTAATTCCCCCCTCCCACCCCCCCTCGCTAGATCCCCCGCTAGCGTAATTACTCCCCCCATGTTGCTCCCAGAAGTCAGCAAACTCTGGCCGACCTCGGCTTCCCCCCGTGACCTCGGCTCGTGCCGTGCGATGCCCCCTCCTTCCTGCTTCTCTATTCCCGCCATGATTATCATAGCGCGGGAACCAAGCCCGCGCTTCTCCCTTGGCCCCGCCCCCAATGGCCAACGCCCCATCTCCTCCACCTCCCCTCCTCCCCCCATCACCACCTGTGGAAGAGAGAAAAGTTACCACATCGCAGGATTAGTACATAAAACTGCTCTTTCCCCCCTTTTTAACCCCCCTCTTCGCCCCCCACATTCGCCCCACACTTTGTTCAAATGTTCTTTTTAATAACCCGCTCATTCCAGTTTTTCTTCCACAATAAAATTCCACGCTTCATCCGCCGTCTCAAAGTAGTGGTGCCTCCCTCGATATGTGACCCACAGTCTTGCCGGTTGCAGCATTCCAAATTTTATCTTCTTTTTATGAAGCACCGCCTTGGCCCGATTAAAGCTCGCCCTCCTTCTCGCCACCTCCGCACTTCAGTCTTGATAAACGCGGATCACCGCGTTCTCCCATTTACTGCTCCGAGTTTTCTTTGCCCATCTAAGGACCATTTCTCTATCCTTAAAACGGAGGAATCTCACCACTATGGCTCTGGGAATTTCTCCTGCTCTCGGTCCTCGCGCCATCACTCGGTATGCTCCCTCCACCTCCAACGGACCCGCCGGGGCCTCCGCTCCCATTAACGAGTGCAGCATCGTGCTCACATATGCCCCGACGTCCGCTCCCTCCGCACCTTCAGGAAGACCAAGAATCCTCAGGTTGTTCCTCCTTGCGTTGTTCTCCAGTGCCTCCAACCTTTCCACACATCGTTTCTGATGTGCCTCATGCGTCTCCGTCTTCACCACCAGGCCCTGTATGTCGTCCTCATTCTCGGCTGCCTTTGCCTTCACGACCCGAAGCTCCCGCTCCTGGGTCTTTTGTTCCTCCTTTAGCCCTTCGATCGCCTGTAGTATCGGGGCCAACAACTCTTTCTTCATTTCCTTTTTGAGCTCTTCCACACAGCATTTCAAGAACTCTTGTTGTTCAGGGCCCCATGTTAAACTGCCACCTTCCGACGCCATCTTGGTTTTTGCTTGCCTTCCTTGCCGCTGTTCTAAAGGATCCACTGCAATCCGGCCACTTTCTCCTCCTTTTTCCATCCGTATCCAGGGGGGATTCCCTTCTGGTTTACCGCACAGTGTTTTTAGCCGTCAAAATTGGCGTTGGGGCTCCTATCAAGAGCCCAAAAGTCCGTTTCACCGGGAGCTGCCGAAACGTGCGACTCAGCTGGTCATCGCCGCACCCGGAAGTCAAAGCTGCTTTAATTCTTTCTCATGTTCCATTTGTTTAATCATTTTGATCCCCAAGAATTCATCCTTGGACAAATTTGGGAAGGTGTTTGAAAAGTGCATTAATTCTGCAGTTCTTCAGTTATTGCTGTTGTCATAAAGGCAAGTGCTTGATATGTTGGTCATGAATGGGTTGTGATTTTCGTGCTGTGTGATATTGCATTAATTGAGCATTGTTTTGTCTGCAGGGTACGAAGCCACTGGCCTGTGCAAAAGCTGAAGGAACAAAGTCATTCCCGAAATGCATGATCTAGTCATGGCTGCACAATGACTCCAGCCAAACTCCCCTCTGGCCATGGCTCCAGCCAAACTACCCTCTGGCCACGGCTCCAATGTGTTTACATTTTATTGTTTGGATGGGATAGCAGGTGTAACTGTGGTCTCAAATGCGTGATACCTGACTGGGCAGCATACATTTTAACTGCTTCAGTTTTTTACTGAACATTGCTGGAGTTCTGGAGAGCTTTTATTTTCCTGGGCAGTAGGAACCCAAACGCTGTATTTTCTTTGTCCTTACTATTTCTTTATGCAAGTTGTCTTTCATGAAACAAAAGCAAAATACTTCAGATGCTGGAAATCTGAGTTTTATAAAACAAAACAGAAAATGCTGGAAAAGTACGAAGCTTCTCAATCTGTGGCTTGAGAAAGAAGCAGTTCTGAGCAAAAGTCAATCAGCTTGAAACATTGGCGAAGTTTCCCAGCTGTTAACGCTGGCGGGATCTTCCAGTCCCAGCGCGGTCTCCCGGCGGCAGGGGGTACGTTCAATGGGAAATCCCATTGACGATGGGGCGGGGGGGGGGGGGGGGGAAGATCCTGCTGCCGGCAAATGGCGGGTCGTCTCGCAGTGGGCTGCTCTGCAAATCCTGCTGGTTAACTTTGTACAAATGCCCCCAGACCTGTTGAATATTTGTGGACGTTTCTTCTTTGATTGTGTTAGAGAAATCTGGCTGCAGACCCCTGGCACTAAAACCAAGAGAGAGATTTTCGATGCTGTGAACATTCAAAACCAAATTCAAGCACCAGCAAGATTCTCCAGGTTGTCATCTTAATTGTTTTGTGCTACTTCTGTCCCGGTGACTTTAATTGAAAATGTAATGGATTTTTTTTACTGAAATATTTTTTGCTATTTCTGCTGAAGTCAAATAAAATGAACATTTAAAATTGAATTGTATTGGGGACATTCTTAAGCGACTGAGATAAACTCCAATCTTAAGCATAATCAATGTTGGTCATTTATTGAACGCTGAGAAATTACCATCTCTCTTGTTGGAGGTGGTCATTGTCTGGCAGTTGTGTAGTGTGAATGTAACTTGCCACTTGTCAGCCCAAGCCTGGATATTGTCCAGGTCTTGCTGCATTTGGACGCGGGAGTGCACCAGTACCTGAGGAGATGCGAATGCTGCTGAGAATTGTGCAGTTACCAGTGAGCATCCCCACATTTGACCTTATGATGGAAGGAAGGGCCGGCACGGCGGCGCAGTGGTTAGCATTGCTGCCTCACAGTGCCGGGGTCCCAGGCTCTGGATCACTGTCCGTGTGGAGTTTGCACGTTCTCCTCGTGTTTGTGTGGGTTTCGCCCCCACAACCCTAAGAAGTGCAGGCTAGGTGGATTGGCCACGCTAAATTGCCCCTTAATTGGAAAAAATGAATTGGCTACTCTAAATTTATAAGAAAAAAAATGATGGAAGGAAGACCATTGGATTTTTTTCTTTTAGAATTTTAGAGTAGCCAATTATTTTTCTTTTCCAATTTAGCGTGGCCAATCCACCTAACCAGCACATCTTTGGGTTGTGGGGGTGAAACCCACCCATACATGGGGAGAATGTGCAAACTCCACACGGCAGTGACCCAGGGCCAGGATTCGAAGCCAGGTCCTCAGCGCCGCTGTCCCAGTGCTAACCACTGCGCCACATGCCGCCCAGGAAGACCATTGATTTTTTAAAATAAATTTATAGTACCCAATTATTTTTTCCAATTAAAGGGCAATTTAGCGTGGCCAATCCACCTATCCTGCACATCTTTGGGTTGTGGGGGTGAAACCCACGCAGACACGGGGAGAATGTGCAAACTCCACAAGGACAGTGACCCAGGGCCGGGATTCGAACCCGGGTCCTCAGCGCCGTAGGCAGCAATGCTAACCACTGTGCCACCGTGCTGCCCCTGGAAGACCATTGAAGAAGCAGCTGAAGATCTTCCTCCTCTCCCAGTTGTAACACCTTTTTCAAATAAAGAAACTAAAAATGTACGTCAAATTCTAGGTTTGGCCTCATCAAGGCTCTGTACAGATGCAGGGAAACTTCCCGACTTGTATATTCCATTCTCCTTGCAATAAATCTTAGCATTTCACTTGCCTTGTGTTACGACACCATGGGCTAGTGCGTGGTCAATTCCAGCCCTCCCCTTGACCCGGAGTCACAAGTGAATTAACAAACAATTCTGAAAAGGATAACTGAACACTTTGGCCCTTGGCTGCCCAATAATTACAGTCACCAGGTTTGTAAATGTAAACTCAATTACTTTCTATTAATAACAAGAACTATCATGACTATTATCCAATTCCTAATCACCCCCCCCCACCTTAACTTGCCCACACATATATATACATATATACACACACACACACGACAAACAAACACAAAGGGGAAGATGGGTGAAAATAGTAAGGATGAAAGTAACAAGATAAAAGAGCCTTTGGCCGCGACTTGCCCGAATGGGGACAGAGTGCCATAGCGTGATTAGACGGATGTTTCCCAGCGCTCGGAAGACCGAGAAACACCCCGCTATCCAACGGTCATGCATGGCCTCCCCACATTCCTGGCCTGATGCTCGCCATGCAAACAAATGCCAGCTTGGCCTTGGAAATGCCAGTCTGGCACTCTGTGGTGCCCCTGCCAGCTGGCAGCGCCACCTTGGCAGTACCAGGCTGGCGGTGCCTGGGTGGCACCGGCACCAGCAGTGTCAGCGTGCCACCTTGCCCAGAGGGCATGCACCTGGGGGACTTCGATTTCCTGGGGGACCCCCTTGAGTGCCATTCCGTCTGGTTCCCCTTTGTGGAGGCGACCATTGAACGGGTTCACCCGAGGTCTCCAAAGCGAGCGAGTTAGATAGTTTTGCTGCCTTGATTACATCTCGGGACTGGCTGTCTCGTTCTAATATGCAGGTTTGCCAGAAAGTGATCCTGCCCACAATGGCGGGATTCACATTATGATGTCTCGCGAGACTGTGTTAGGTCCCATGAGATGCAGCAAATTGAGTAGATCCCGGACATGGGATTTCCCAGCATCTACCAGCTGTACACTGCTTTTTGAGTGCAGCACAGCCATTAGATCCCACCCTATGTTTCAGACAGTTGTTCCTAGCATCTTTCTTCTCTTCAAACATTGCTTTCAGTTTGAGGTTGTCACCGTAGATTCATTCAGGTCTCTGCAGTTTCAGAAATACAACAACAATAATAATCTTTATTGTCACAAGTAGGCTTACATTAATGCTGCAACGAAGTTACTGTGAAAAGCCCCGCCTGTTCGGGTACACAGAGGGAGAATTCAGAATTCTCAGCAGCAGCTTTTCTGGAGAGATAACGAGGGAGCGAGAGCAGGTCCTTCCCTTCCAGCGTCAGAATCTACTTTCCTTAGGTCTCTGAAAATCATCCCACTCAGGCAAGATCCAATCACTATCTGTTACCAGGCGGACCACAGCCTTTTGGCCAATTTATTAGCTACCAGCCAAGCAATCGAACCAATCCTACCCCATCTCTCGGGTGCCATAAAGTCTGAATCTTCCTTTTTGAACACTAGTACCAAGTATTATGTTGCAACTTCCTGAATTCTTCATTCTCTCCGCTGCTTAACTTGAAGACACATGTGCATTAAGCATCCATGGATCAAAAATGATAGCGGCAATAATAAAGAAAGCGGAAATAAGGGAATCAACAGGAAGGACCCACACTTCGTAACCACTTGCTGTACCTGAATACTAACATTTTGTGATTCATGTGCCAAGACACCCAGGTCCATCTGTACTTCAGAGTTCTATAGTCTCTCTCTATTTAAATAATGTGTTGCTTTTTCCATTCTTCCTGTCAAAAAGGAAGAGTTCACATTTTCTTACATTATGCTCCATCTGCCAACCTTTTAGCTCCGTTGGCTGGGCAGCTGGTTCGTGATGTAGAGCGATGCAACAGCATGGGTTCAATTCCTGTACCGGCTGAGGTTATTCATGAAAATCCCGCCTTCTCAACCTTGCCCATCACCTGAGGTGTGGCGACCCTCAGGTTAAATCCCCACCATTCATCTCTCTCAAAAGGGAAGAGCAGCCTCTGGTCCTCAGGGACTATGGCGACTTTCATTTACTGTAGTACTGCCTTGCCTGACAAAATGGGAAAAGGTACCAATTATTAAACTTAGCGAGTCTCGAGGCCGTCGAAAAACCCGGGTCATTAGTTTTCCAGGTGGAGGAGGATAAAGAGGACCTTGAAATAATCCTCCCAAAATTTGAGAATATCTGTCTCCCAGAAAAAACATAATCCTCGATAGACATGTGTTCAATTCAACAAACCAAAGAGTGGATGAATGAATACAATCTTACACGGCCGCCCTGAAAATATTGGCAAAGAAACGTGCGTCTGGATTAGAGATCAAATAGTTTGTGGAATTCACAGTGGCTTAGTCTGCAAGCAGCTGATGCAGGAGAAAGACCTAACGTTAGAAGCAGTACCTGTATGTTAAACAAACAATCAGAAAAAAGAAGCAGAGATTTTAGGTGGGTAACAGATGTATTTGCAGTACAGAGGCGCTCTGCTCCAACTGCAGTGGCCTGCACCCTCTGAACAGAACAGCTTGTTTTGTATATGGTAAAAGATGCAACAAATGTGGGAAATGGAATCACTTCGCTCAGTGCTGCAGATCAAAACCGCAGCAGCAACATGGCAGTGGATCAGCCCTGCACGGGTAGGAGCGACAGTAAGGTGATTGAATTGGGGCTCAGCAAAGCTACAGAGCTCCAATAACACTTCATTGCAAGATCTTTATCACCCTCAACATAATTGGCAGTAATGGAAGGGTAAAGATAAAGATTGACACAGGAGCAAAGTGCAACATATTATCCAGCCGAATGTTATGGGAAAGAGACCCATCTGCGGCACCAGATCCCAACACCCTGGCAGACAACGTGGCAGATAAACCATCCGTGTAGGTGTAGCGACCCTCCACTGCACACAGGGCAATTTCAGGTTTCATATAGTTGACCAGAATGTAAGGCCACTGCTGGGTCTTCGGGGCAGCTTTACATTGAGTATTATGAAAAGAAAGCGGAGGGATAGAGCAGTGGACCCAGAGTGCGAAGGAAAGAAAGTGTGGATCAGCCTCAGCAGTCAGCTGTGGGCTTTGCAATTAGATCGGAGTTGGAACGCAAACTCAACTCGCGTGCCAAAGCTATCAACAATCGACACATGGTACTTCCAAAAGGTTTCGCTCGAAACCACTATGCAACACTCATCGATGCATGTGCACCAACTCTGACACCATACATGCGGGGCGAAAGAAGCCTTCCACGATAAACTCAACAGCATAAACTCTTCATCCTCGGTGATATCAAGTTGGTACAGACTACAATACATGGAGGTAAGTACTGGGACATCACTGTGTTGATAGGGTAAACACCCGACAATTTCGAACAAACTGCTTGTGAGACACCAATCAAATTTATATGTATCTTACTCTCTCTTCTACAACAATGGTGTGATGTCTGTACCTGGTCATATGGTTAGGCCTCATTTGCAATTTATGCGCAGTTCTAGACTCCATGTTGCAACAAGGATATAAAAGCATTGGAAAAGGTATCAGAAAGATTTACAAGTGTAATAACCCTCACAATGCCCACGGGGACACACTAATCAATCCCCCCGTGGGACCCGTAGAATACCAGCTTCCCCAAGAGTGGGAAGAGGCTGGCTCACCTGGGGCTCGTTACCATGCTCTGTAAAAGCCGGCCTTGATTGGGACCGGAGGGGGTGACCCAATAAAGGTCTTTCAAGTTCTAAAAGGATTTGGTAGTGCAGAGAGAAGCTGTTCCCGCCTGTGTACAAGTCCAGAACATAAGGGCCATTATATATAAGCCAGTCATTAATTAACCCAATTGGCGATTTAGGAGAAACATCTTTACCCAGCGACTGGGGAGAATGTGGGACTCACTGGAAAATGGATCCGCACATGAGCAAGAAAGAATAAGAAAGTGACTCTGATAGGATGCAATGAAGGGGTTGGGAGGAGGTTTGTGGGAGTATATAAATACTGTTAGGCAGAATGGTTGTGCTGAAAATATATTGAAATTCTATGCCACTATTTGCATATCTCATGAAGATTGGTCAGCTGTTGCCAGAGCTGGCGGCTCTTTCCTCTCTGAATTAAATTTTACCTTGGAGGTGGAGTCTATGCTCCCTGTCATAGAGGCAGGAACAAGTCAGCTTCCGCTTCTCCCCTTCTCCCCATAGCCAATTAACGGCCTTCTTCCGCCATCTGGGAGAAAGCCCCACCTCTGAGAGCTGTTGACCAATCAAATTGGCCATCAGCTCTCCTGTACCAGAAGCATCATGGAGAGTGGTGACCACTGCTGGGATTATAGGCAGTCCCCTGAAGAAGAGGAGCCAGGAACCTGGATAAGTCCGGGGTCTCTCCAGGGCTAATATGGTAGCCCCTGCTAGTGGGGTGGTGGGCCTGGGGTGGACAGGGGGGTTGGTTGGGAACTGCAGGTTTGGGAAAAGACCTGTGGGAGCCCCTGCTGGACAAAGGGGCCCAAAAAGAAGGTAATTTTCTGCAGTAGTGCAGCCCCTTTAAGGGGGTGGGGTCTGTAGTGTTGGGTGTTCTGATGTACAGATGAACCAACACGGTTGTATTTGGTACAACGCTGTTTTATTTCAACTTGTTATTTACAGTTCTGTCTTGATACTCTGCACGTGGTGACTCCCTGTGTGTGATGTTAATCAGGTCCTGTCCTTGTCCTGGTCTCCAGATCTACTGGCCACCAGGTGTCGTGTTTCTTCTCTTATACTGTCTCTGTCCTTGTCTATGATTGGTTGTCGTGTTGTGTGTGTTGATTTGTCTGTTGGTGTGTCTATCATGATATGTGTGTTTGAATATCATGACAGGGTCCACGATCCACGAGGCCAGCTCGGTGTCAATCGCATGGGAGAGCGCAAACTCTGGCCAATGGGGAGTTTGCGCGGGGCCCTGGAAACAGGAATCTGGGCAGTGTGGATTAGGGAGCCAAAGTGTTAAGACCTGTTGTATAATGCTCTGTGCCTGTTACTTAACTCTCTTTGCCTTTCATCAATAAACCCCTTTGTTAACTACTGGAAGCCTCCAGTGCATAGAATTCATAGAATTTATTCATAGAATTTACAGTGCAGAAGGAGGCCATTCGGCCCATCGAGTCTGCACAGGCTCTTGGAAAGAGCACCCCACCCAAGGTCAACACCTCCACCCTATCCCCATAACCCAGTAACCCCACCCAACACTAAGGGCAATTTTGGACTCTAAGGGCAATTTAGCATGGCCAATCCACCTAACCTGCACATCTTTGGACTGTGGGAGGAAACCGGAGCACCCGGAGGAAACCCACGCACACACGGGGAGGATGTGCAGACTCCGCACGGACAGTGACCCAAGCCGGAATCGAACCTGGGACCCGGGAGCTGTGAAGCAATTGTGCTATCCACAATGCTTCCGTGCTGCCCGGCATGTCTGGAGCCATCACACTCTCCAAATTGCTCAGCCACCAGTCTGCTAGGATTCAACTTGCAGGCTGGATACTTGAGGTTGACCTCCAGAACCTCAGGTAAAATCCCAGCAGTGGCAGGAGGAGGCCCTTCAGTGACCATTGATTGCCCAATTAAGGGCCTCAACAAGCTCACAAGCGAGCAAGGTGCCCGACACCTGCCCCAGCGCTGGTGGAATTGTAACAAGGTGGGTGGCAGGCTGACACCACTGCACCGGTGCAGAATTTTACTGCCCCCCCCCCCCCAAATAAAACCCTCTCCCTCCCTCCCTACCATCCTGCTGTAAAATTCTGGACTCTTTTTTGAAACAGCCAAAGGTGCAGTACTGAACGTTAGGAATTCCTCTGTATATTGGAGCAGTGAGTAAAATTATTTGGGGGTTAATGTGGTTTCTATCAGTAACTGGTGGAGTAATGATTATGTTAATGATATTAGTCACATGCTGGAGAGGGTCAGAGTCTGGACTAGACTTGCAGGATGAAGCTTCTGGTGGAGTTGCTAATTGTTCTGTCTCTTTGGCCTGTGAGTAGACTTATTTTTTGGCTCATTTGCCACTGTGCTCAAGGCTCGCTCCCCGATTAAGACAGAAATGTTGGTGTCAGCTTCCATAGGCTGCCACATGTTGAGCAGCAGGAGATAAGTCCAAAGTGCTGATACCCGAGGACTGGTTCCTCGAGTGCTGGTGGTCAGAGCTCCCGTGTATACCAGTATCGGGCCCAGCGTTACAAACGGTCTCTGTTTGGTATACACACCACCCTTTATAAACCTACAGAACCTCATCCAGTCTTTACCTTCTGCTGTCCACAGGTTGAGAGCAGGCCCGCGACTGCAGAGACCAGGTTATTGTCACCTGTGCGGATCAGCCTATTCTATGAGTCCCGCTGCCCAGACTGTCGTCATTTTGTGGTAACCCAACTCTGCCCAACGTGGTCCAGGCTGAAGGAAATTCTGAATATCCTGCTGATTCCATTTGGCAATGCTGAGGTAGGAGTCACAATACATTCAATGGAGAAGTTTAAGCAATATTTGTGTTCCCTCACGGAAGATGGTGGGGGCCTAGAATTCATTTTAAACACATTTGGATATACCCGTGAGGTCTAACCCACCAGGGCTGTAGACCAAGAGCTGGAAGGTTGGATTCAGCTGGATCATTCTTTCTTGGCCAGCATGGAGATAATGGGTTGAATGGCCTCCTTCTGGACTGTGTACCTTTCTTTGTTTCTTTTTTATAACTTTCCTGGCAGAACGAACTGCATTGAAATGTTATACAAAGAAATTAAGACATCAGGTAGTGAATTGCAGACTGAATTCTAATTGGAAGATTCAGTGGGGTTTATGTGTGGAATGCCAAAGATCTGGTGGTGTGTATTTACTCACCGATCTTCCAGCATGGAGCCATCGGCCCATTGTGTCTCTGCTAGCCCTACGACAGAGAAATCCAATCAGTCTCGCTTTCTCAGCTTTTCCCAAATTGTCCTTCTCCAGTATTTCTACAATTCTCATTTGAATATTGCTACTGAATCTGCCTCCACCATTCCTTCAGGCAGCTCCTACCAGAACACAACTGTTAAAAATAATCCTCACCATCTCCCCATTGGCCCTTTAGCCAATTGCTTTAGATCTGTGAGGCTCTGGTTCAGAATGCAGGAAATAGTGTTTCCTGATTTACTCTTATCAAAACCTTTCATGATTTTGAACACCCTCGATTAAATTTTCCCTGAAGCTTCTTTGTTCAAAAGAGAACACTCACAGCTTCTCTAGTCGTTCCACATAACTGAAATCTCTTATTGCTGCTACATTCCAGTAAATCCCCTCCGCACCATCTCCTTAGCATCCTGTTCAAGTCTGAATTCAGTACTGTGGCTGGGCCGCAACCAGTATTTTATAGAAGTTGAGCATAGCTTCCTTTATTTTGTATTCTATTCCCCTATTTATGAAGTCAAGGATTTCCCTTTTTTTTTTTGAAAAATATACTTTATTCATAAAATCTATCATAAACATTACCGAACATTTCGAATTGTCTTGACTGTACATTTCCATCAGAGTTACACATTCCCTTGACTTTCTTCCATTCAATTTTGATAACATTACACACATATCGCTCTTTACATTACAATTTCTTCTTAAACATTTACATTGTCATGTTTCTTTTATACATTGGAGTGTTAATGACCCAGACCGAGGGGGGTTTACACTGTTACCCGCCCCTCGGTGTACATTTGCTGGGTAAGACCTTACACAGTGGTCTTTCCCCATTGCGCCTTGGTGGCAAACAGTCTTCAACTTGCACTGCCACCTTCAAAGGTCTCTTCCTGCATGCCATTTAAACTTTGGGTAATTCACTTCATATGTCACTTCACATTAAATAGCATTACATTTTACCCGCCATTTGTCTGTCCATTTCACCCTCTCTATGCCCCCCATGAAATTTATCATACTTGCTGTTTACTTTATTGGCACGTTTTGTATCACTAAACTTTGAAATTCGGCCCCGCACCCCCAAATACAGGTCATCACCATATCTCAGGAAGCATAATGCCCTGTCACTTACATCGGGTTGGTTGGCCTGCAGCTGGGGATTTATCCTCCTCCCTTTCCCAAATATAACATTTCCCAGTCTCTAGTGGTCTGACTCAGAGGAAAACAGGAACAGGAGTGAGCTAGTTAAACCCACTCCTGTACATCATGCCTGAACTGTGAACTAACTGTAAGAGGGTCACGCTCCTGTTTCCCCTGATGGATGGTTCTTGACTTTAGGACTTTAGGACACAATTTGGCTCAACCACAAGCTTTTCGTTAATTAAAAAAAACTCCCAACACCCTAAAACAAAAAGTTCTAAACAAATGTATGTGGCACTATTCAACACTTAATTGGTTCATCTAATTTAAATCCCTCCACTTCCACTTAATCACACAAATCATCATGACTCAGGCAAAACCCCACACTTCTATTCCAAACTATCCCAGCTTCAAAAATCCCCAGCATTTGGTTGTTACCCTTAATGTTGCTTTAAAAACTTTGGGTGCAATCTACCGGCTGCATTGTGCTCTCGCTCAAGCGCATCACAACTGGTAGATCCAGGGGGAAGCATCCCGCGAGATTCTTGGCAGCCATCACTCCGCGGGATCTACCCAAGTCCAAAAGGGGAATGACCAAACAGCGCATGCCTAAGTAGTGTTTAAACCTACGTAGGCGCGCTTACCCGGGATATACCAGCCTCCCAGCGAGGCTGCAGCTGGATGTCACACAAACATGGAGCAGACAGAACAGCCCCCGTGGGGTCTCACGGGCCATCGGAGGTCCTTGGGTGGTCTCTCCCAGGATCTACCGGCCATGTTGCGCATGAACGAGAGCGTAACACGGCAGGTAGATCGCGCCCATATTGTCGTTTGATAGCGGTGAGGAACTCACCGGCAGAGCCGACGGGAAACTCCCCGAGAAACCCACCACAAATGAACTTAGAAACGTGCTGCGCGGTTAATTAGGACGAGACGAGGGTAGAGAGTAATCGAGGCTTTATTAAGCAGAGATGTGTAGCCTCTTGCAGATGCTGCCGAAATGGCTGCAGCTCGGTGAGCACACACATTTATACTCCGCCTACTGGGCAGAGCCAGCAGGCAGGGATCTACCCCTGTACCTGTAGTACAGGAGCCTTACCGTATTACTTCTCATACACGTCATATATACAAACAGTGGTGACTACCACATTCACCCCCTGTTAAAAAAAATAGTCCAGGGGGGGGGGGGCAACGGTGGAAAACTACTTACATGTATGTGAGCATTTTTAAAGTGTACAGTTTGGTGAAAAGTTCACAAGTTTAGCCGGTCCGGTGCTTTGATCCTCCACTGTGAGCGCCGCAGTCCCGGTGGCGACGCAGGCGCCGGCTTGGTCGCCGGTGACTCCGGGAGCGTGTAGTCCTCATCTTCATCCTCGGGTGGAACCAACGGGAGGACGGATCGTCCTGGAGCGGGGGCTGTGATGTGGTACGTTGGGGGGAGGGTGGGTGGCGCCGGAGCAGTTGGGGGGGGGGGCCCACCTGGTGCCAGGTCCCTGAGGGAGATGTTGTCTTGGCGGCCGTCGGGGTACGCCACTGCAGGTTTGCATAGAGTAGCTGTACCCTCTCGACCAACAGGTCCGCCTTGTGGAGCCGCACGTGCTTGCGGAGGAGAACGAGTCCTGGAGCTGCCAGCCGGGTTGGGAGCGAAACCCCGGAGGTGGACTTTCTGGGGAAGGCAAGGAGGCGTTCATGGGGGGTTGCATTAGTCGCAGTGCAAAGTAGCGATTGGATGGAGTGGAGGGCGTCGGGGACGACCTCCTGCCAGCGGGACACAAGGAGATATTTAGGCCGTACGGCCAGCAGGACGGCCTTCCAGACCGTCCCGTTCTCCCTCTCCACCTGCCCGTTTACCCGGGGGTTGTAGCTGGCCGTCCTGCTCGAGGCAATGCCCTTGCTGAGCAGGAATTGACGCAGCTCATCGCTCATAAAGGAGGATCCCCCGTCGCTGTGGACGTAAGCGGGGAAACCGAACAGAGCGAAGATGTTATTGAGGGCTTTGATTACTGTGGCAGACGTCATATCGGGGCATGGAATGGCGAAAGGGAATCTGGAGTATCCGTCAACCATGTTAAGGAAGTACGTGTTTCGGTCGGAGGAGGGGCGGGGCCCTTTGAAATCCATGCGGAGGCGTTTAAAGGGGCAGGAGGCCGTCACCAGGTGAGCTTGGTCTGGCCTGAATGCCGCGCAGACCTGGTAGTCTTTGGTGACCGCCCTGACTTCCGCAATGGAGTTGCGGGCCTTTATGAAGTGAAAGAACCGGGTGACCCCTGGGTGACAGAGACCATCGTGTAGGGGCCGGAGTCGGTCCACTTGTGTGCTGGCACATGTACCTCGGGATAGGGCATCGGGGGGACTCGTTGAGCTTACCGGGGCGATACAAAATCTCGCAATTGTAGATGGAGAGCTCGATCCTCCACCTCAAGGTTTTATCATTTTTGATCTTGCCCTGCTGTGTGTTATCGAACATGAAGGCAACCGACCGTTGGCCTGTGAGGAGAGTGAATCTCCTGCCGGCCAGGTAATACCTCCAATGCCGCACAGCCTCAATGATGGCTTGGGCCTCCTATTCGACGGAGGAGTGCTGAATTTCGGAGGCATGGAGGGTGCGGGAAAAGAATGCGACGTGTCTGCCTGCCTGGTTAAGGGTGGCGGCCAGAGAGACGTCTGATGCATCGCTCTCGACTTGAAAGGGGAGGGTCTCGTCGACCGCGTGCATCGCGGCCTTGGCGATGTCGGCCTTGATACAGTTGAAGGCCTGGTGAGCCTCGGCCGTCAGGGGGAAAACTGTGGAGTGAATGAGTGGGCGGGCCTTGTCCACATAGTTAGGGACCCACTGGGCGTAGTATGAGAAGAACCCCATCGTTTGAGGGCCTTGGGGGAGGGGGGGAGGGGGAATTCCATGAGGGGGCGCATGCGGTCGGGGTCGGACCCTAGAACTCCATTTTGCATCACATAGCCAAGGATGGCTAAGCGGTTGGTGCTGAACACGCACGTCTCCTTGTTATACGTTAGGTTCAGGAGTTTGGCGGTGTGGAGAAATTTGAAAAGGTTAGCATCGTGGTCCTGCTGATCCTGGCCGCAGTTGGTGACGTTATCCAGGTACGGGAAGGTGGCCTGCAGTTCGTACCGGTCAACAATTTGGTCCATCTCCCGTTGGAAGACCGAGACCCCATCAGTGATGCCGAAGGGAACCTTAAGGAAGTGATAAAGGCGGCCATCTGCTTCAAACGCAGTGTATTGGCGATCCGCCTTGCGGATGGGGAGCTGGTGGTAGGCAGATTTCAGGTCCACTGTAGAGAAGACCTGGTACTGTGCAATCTGATTGACCATATCAGATATGCGTGGGAGGGGGTACACGTCGAGCTGCGTGTACCGATTGATGGTCTGACTGTAGTCAATAACCATCCAGTGTTTCTCCCCAGTCTTCACAACTACCACTTTGGCTCTCCAGGGGCTGTTGCTGGCCTCGATGATGCCTTCCCGCAGCAGCCGCTGGACCTCCAACCTGATGAAGGTCCTGTCCTGGGCGCTGTACCGTCTGCTCCTGGTAGCGATGAGTTTGCGATCCGGGGTGAGGTTTGCGAACAGGGAAGGTGGGTCGTCCTTAAGGGTCGATAGGGGTGGTAGGGTCCCGCCGAATATCAGAGTTAGACTTTGGAGGTTGCACTGGAAGTCCAGGCCGAGTAGCAAGGCAGCGCAGAGGTTGGGGAGGACGTAGAGCCAGAGGTTGCTGAACTCTACGCCCTGGACGGTGAGGGTGGCGGTGCAGTACCCCCGTATCTCCACGGAGTGGGATCCGGAGGCCAGGGAGATACGTTGGGTAATGGGGTGCACCGCGAGGGAGCAGCGCCTTACTCTATCGGGGTGGATGAAGCTCTCCGTACTCCCGGAGTTGAGAAGGCAAGGTGTCTTGTGGCCATCGCCTTCACCGTCGTTGTCGAGGTTGCGAGGTTGTGTGGCCGGGACTGTTCGAGCATGATGGAGGCGAGCTGCGGCTGGTGTTGGTGGGCCCCGGGCTGGTCGGCGGCGGTTGCGGGTGATGAGCGGCCCGATGAGGTGCCCGATGAGCAAGGGTCCTGAGGCGCAGTCCAAAATGGCGGCGAAGATGGCGGCACCCACGGGGCGCACGTGGCAGACGGCGTTAAAGATGGCAGCGCCCACGGGCCGCACGTGTTCTGATCTGAGGAAGATGGCAGCGCCCACGGGCCGCACGTGGGTTGCGGGGACAAAAATGGCAGTGCCCACGGGTTGCACGTAGGGTGTGCAGGAACAATGGGCATGGTTACAGCGGCGATCGACCGGGCCTAGCACACCGCAGCGAAATGTCCTTTCTTCCCGCAGGCCTTGCAGATTGCGCTCTGCGCCAGGCAGCGCTGCTGGGGGTGTGGTGATGTGCATCAATGTAAATGCATGTAGGCGAGCTAGACACTAGAGGGAGCACCAGAAACATCACACACACACACTCAACCAATAGATCAGTTAGATAGGACACGGCCAATGGACATTTACGATACACACACACACACACAGGGGTGACACCACAACAGGGGGGCATTACACCAACCCATATATAAAAGGACACCACACACATGATCTGCCTCTTTCCAGTGGAGACAGTCAGTGAGTAGAGACACAGGGTTGATTCAATATTACACCCACCACGTGGATTGCAGCAGCTGGTTAGTCAGTCTGGGTAGCTATAGTAGGATTAGCAGTAGTGTCAAACCCGAGTAATAGAAGTGTAAATAGTTTAATAAACGTGTTGAAGTTGTCTCCACGTCTGAACCTTCCTTTGTCAAGTGCACCACAAGGAAGCCGCTTCTGTTACATCTAGAACATAACAAATCAGGGGGTGCTTTGTCTGCCCGCAGAAATAGCGCTTGGGCCCCCAGAGGTTGGTTGGCTGCCACGCGGCGCAGGCTTGGGGTTGGCTGGGGGTGGTCACTGGTGGGGTCCACGATGTCCAGGAGGGGGGCGCCGTGCGGTTGGGGGCATACGCTTGTACATTACGGGAGGCTACCGTTAGTGAGGGCGTGAGTTTCTTGATCACTGCGAGGTCGAGCATACCCCCTTCTAAGAGGCGCTGGCGGATGTACACCGAAACTATGCCCGTAACGAAAGCGTCCCTGATTAGGAGTTCGGAATGTTCAACGGCCGCAACTGCCTGGCAATCGCAGTTCCTCGCCAGGGCGTGCAGGGCACGCCAGAAATCTTCCAGTGACTCACCGGGGAGTTGTTGCCGCGTGGACAGGAGGTGCCTGGCGTAGAGTTTGTTGATCAGCTGGGTGTAGTTCTCTTTCAGAAGCATCATGGCCTCAGTGTAGTTGGGCTCATCCCGGATAACGGGAAAAATATCGGGGCTCAACCGTGTGTACAGGATCTGGAGTTTCTGTGCTTCTGAGGGTTGTTCTGTCGCTGATCCGATGTAGGCTTCAAAGCAAGCTAGCCAGTGGTCGAAGGCCGACGTGGCATTGTCTGCTTGAGGGTGCAGCTGCAGGCGATCTGGCTTGATGCGTAGGTCCATCACTGTAAAATCTCTGCTTAATAAATTGATGCACTATCAATTACGACGAGACGAGAGTAGAGATAATCGAGGCTTTATTAAGCAGAGATGTGTTGCCTCCTACAGCTGCTGCCGAAATGGCTGCAGCCCGGTGAGCACACACATTTATACTCCGCCAATTAATTTGCCCTTTAGCTCCAATACCCTTTGGATTTGACTGATAAATTACAGCCCCTACACGGTTGTTCCTTCTGGCATGAATTGTGGGTCCACAAGTCAGGTTGACAATTCCTGACCCTCCTTCTTGACTGCAGTTCCAGACCCTTTGATCTTGTCCTTTTTTATGATGATTTTTAGCAGAATATCCGAAACACATTTCCTGAAGCCATCCTGCCGAATGGTCAGTGCATAGTACCTCTCAATCTCTTTAGTCTGTTACATGCTCTGATCCAGTCAGACTCATTAAGTGCTCATATTATTTCAACAGCCAAAAACAATGGGCTCCATTAAAGTGAGGTATCTCTGGCTCCAAAGCTGATATGCCGGCAGTGAATGCTGGTGTGTGATGGGTGTTGTCTGGGGCCATTTGGTGGTAATAGTGGCCTCCTCAGCTAATTAACTGGGTGTGGTGGTACACTGGGTTATCCAAGCACCTCTGTTGTAATAATGTCCCACTATCCTTTCATAGTATCAGTTCTGCTTCAAAGTTGGGATGCTTGAAATTAACCCCTGACACTATAGTCTGCCTCTGTGTGCTTTTGTGTTGTGGGTTGGTTTTTTTTATTTGCAGTTTTTTTGGGTGCAATTCTCCGGAAAAAATTCTAAGTGTTGTAGCGAGCAGGATTTGCCGCGACTTCCCGGCCCTCAGCCTTGGTCCCCTCGATGAGGCCTCACAAGCTGCTCGTTGCAAATAAAGGCTCGCCAGCTGATTTGCCGGGACCATGCTCGCCAGCTCCCTGCTAACGAGGTCGAGCAACACTCAAGCTACACTTGCTCAGCCGACCCCAGCCTGGGGAGGTTGCACTGGAGGCCAGGAGGGATGTCCTGTTCCCCCCGGGGTTCTGGAGGGTCAGCCACAAGGCAGCCAGTGCTGCCTGGGATGAAGTGGAGGCTGTCAGCTCGGGGAGTGTGACCAGGACTGGCTTGCACTAACTACCCCCCCCCCCCCCCCCACCAAGGGAATATCCACCCCGCCAATTCCCATGCACATTGGGAGTGGGGTTTGTACAACACATTAAACACCTTTTCGCACAACCATTATGATGCCTCTGTCACTGCCTTCAGCAATGTGGACTGACCTCTGGGACCTTTTGCCCATCTCTCCAGACATCATCTCAACCACGCCGGAGCCGATTCACCGCTCTGCCCCGGGCTGAGAGAATCCCGTCCCATACACCCATTTCGTAGACACTCCTATCTTCAAGGAGGTTTAGAAGATTCTGATCAGATATTCCACAATTTCCACACTTAACTTCCTCAATAATCTAAGATAACTGGATTCTATTCTAAATGGACTACAGTTAAGCGCTTAAGTACCTCCACTTTAGGTTTATCCTATCCAATTTCTGTACTACCTCCTTGTTTACTGTGACATTAGCATCATTTTTCATTGAAAACAAATGCAAAGTTTTTGTTTAGTTCCTCAGCATTGGCCATTGTCTTCACAAGATGATCTTTTTAATTTCTAATTGACCCCACCCTCCCTTTGATTATCCTTTAATTATTTATAGGTTTACAAATGTTTCATGTTACCCGTTGACCTCTTATATTCCCCCTTTGCCCCATCATTCCCTTTTCAGGCCTCCTCCATACTTTCTATTTTAAGCTTAGTTCTCTCTTATTATGGACCTGACATTTATCTCAAGACTCCTTTTCCGTTTTGTTTCATTCTCAACATCTTTACTCATCCCGGGAGTTCTAGCTTTAAATGTCTTTCCTTTACGTCAATATAGGCCAGAATTCTCCAGCCAATGGGATTCCTTGTCCCCGCCGGCAATGCACCCCTGACCCGGGTTTCAACAAACAAAGAAATGTACAGCACAGGAACAGGCCCTTCGGCCCTCCAAGCCCGTGCCGACCATGCTGCCCGACTAAACTACAATCTTCTACACTTCCTGGGTCCGTATCCCTCTATTCCCATCCTATTCATGTATTTGTCAAGATGCCCATTAAATGTCACTATTGTCCCTGCTTCCACCACCTCCTCCTGCAGCGAGTTCCAGGCACCCACTACCCTCTGCGTAAAAAACTTGCCTCGTACATCTACTCTAAACCTTGCCCCTCTCACCTTAAACCTATGCTCCTTAGTAATTGACCCCTCTACCCCGGGGAAAAGCCTCTGACTATCCACTCTGTCTATGCCCTTCATAATTTTGTAGACCACTATCAGGTTGCCCCTCAACCTCCTTCGTTCCAGTGAGAACAAATCAAGTTTATTCAACCGCTCCTCATAGCTAATGCCCTCCATACCAGGCAACATCCTGGTAAATCTCTTCTGCACTCTCTCTAAAGCCTCCACATCCTTCTGGTAGTGTGGCGACCAGAATTGAACACTATACTCCAGGTGTGGCCTAACTAAGGTTCTATACAGCTGCAACATGACTTGCCAATTTTTATACTCAATGCCCTGGCCAATGAAGGCAAGCATGCCGTATGCCTCTTGACTACCTTCTCCACCTGTGTTGCCCCTTTCAGTGACATGTGGACCTGTATTCCTAGATCTCTTTGACTTTCAATACTCTTGAGGGTTCTACCATTCACTGTATATTCCTTACCTGCATTAGACCTTCCAAAATGCATTACCTCACATTTGTCCGGATTAAACTCCATCTGCCATCTCTCCGCCCAAGTCTCCAAACAATCTAAATCCTGCTGTATCCTCTGACAGTCCTCATCGCTATCCGCAATTCCACCAACCTTTGTGTCGCCTGCAAACTTACTAATCAGACCAGTTACAGTCCCGGCAGTGTGGGGTGGCTTCAATGGGAAATCCCATTGGCAAGCGACGGGAGCAGAGATTCCCACCGCCAATGAATGGCGCATCGCTGAGAATCACATGGCTGGGGGACCGGAGAATCCTGTTCACAATGCATTTCTAAATTTCCCCAGCTTGAAGACCTCCCATTATTCAACAGCTGCTCTAAATCTAGAGGGTTTGAATTGTGTGTTTGGCAAACGAGGACCATGTAGGAGTGAATGGAAGGCAGACATTTAATCCACATCGCATATCATACAATGTTAATGGTTTGGTTTTATTTCTGTCCCCAGTTGCTCTTTTAGCAGACTGTCATGTTCCAGTCATGACCACATGCTGTACGTTGATTAATATCAGAAGGTTATCAATGGGGGAAATAAAGCAGCTAGGAGGGGTCCTAGCCGGGAAGGGGGGGGTGGTGGAAATCGAGTTGCTGCTGCTATGGTCAAGGGGGAGTGGGAGCGCGTAGGGGGGGGGGTCGAGACGGGGGTCTGCCGCCGTGGGGAACGGGCCGGGCGTGGGGTGCGGGCGCGTGTCTGGCCGAGGAGGGGTTATGGCTAGTCGGCGGGGAGGGGGTAGCCCCCTGATCCGGCTGATAACCTGGAATGTAAGGGGACTGAACGGGCCGGTCAAGCGGGCCCGCGTGTTCGCGCACCTGAAGGGGCTGAAGGCGGATGTGGTCATGCTCCAGGAGACACACCTGAAGGTGGCAGACCAGGTAAGATTGAGGAAAGGGTGGGTAGGTCAGGTGTTTCATTTGGGGCCGGATGCCAAAAATCG
Source organism: Scyliorhinus torazame (assembly GCF_047496885.1). Lineage (NCBI taxonomy): Eukaryota > Metazoa > Chordata > Chondrichthyes > Carcharhiniformes > Scyliorhinidae > Scyliorhinus > Scyliorhinus torazame. The sequence continues at coordinate 27,635,512 of NC_092724.1, forward strand.
GGGGGGTGGCGATCTTGGTGGGAAAGAAGGTGTCGTTCAAGGTGTCGAGCATTGTGGCAGATAATGGCGATAGGTATGTAATGGTAAGCTGCAGGGAGAGAGGATGGTGCTGGTCAATGTGTGTGCCCCGAACTGGGACGATGCGGGTTTTATGCGGCGCATGTTGGGCCGGTCCCCAGATTGGAAGTGGGGGGCGACTTTAACATGGTGTTGGATCCGGCACTGGGTCGCTCCAGGTCTAGGACGGGTAGGAAGCCGGCAGTGGCTAAGGTGCTGAGGGGATTTATGGACCGGATGGGAGGGGGCTAGGGAATTTTCAAGGCCGGGGGCGAGGGAATTTTCATTCTTCTCGCATGTCCATAAGGCTTATTCCCGAATCGACTTTTTTATTTTGAGCAGGGCGCTGAAAGCGAGAGTAGGGGATACAGAGTACTCGACAATAGCCATTTCGGATCACGCCCCGCATTGGGTGGACTTAGAGCTGGGGGAAGAGAGGGACCAGCGCCCGTTGTGGCGCTTGGAGGTGGGGCTGTTGGCGGACGAGGAGGTGAGCGGGTCCAAGGAAGCACAGAGAGATACCTGGAGGCCAACGATAACGGGGAGGTCTGAGTGGGGATGGTATGGGAGGCGCTGAAGGCGGTTGTTAGGGGAGAGTTGATCTCCATTAGGGCCCACAAGGAGAGGAGGGAGAGGGAGAGGCTGGTGGGGGAGATGGTGAGGGTAGACAGGAAGTATGCGGAGGTGCCTGAGGAAGGATTGTTGAGGAAGATCCAGGCCGAATTCGACCTGGTGACCACCAGGAAGGTGGAGGTGCAGTGGAGGAAGGCCCAGGGGGCGATTTATGAGTACGGGGAAAAGGCAAGCCGGATGCTGGCGCATCAGCTGCGGACGTGGGACGCAGCTAGGGAGATCGGGGGAGTTAAGGACAGGGGAGAGAGTGTGGTGCGGAGTGGGGTTGGCATCAATGGGGTCTTCAGGGACTTTTATGAGGAATTGTATCGGTCCGAGCCCCCACTGGAGGAGGGAGGGTAGGGCCGCTTTCTGGACCAACTGAAGTTTCCGAAGGTGGAGGAGGGATTGGTGGCAGGATTGGGGGCCCCGATTGGGCTGGAGGAGTTGGCCAAAGGGATAGGGAGCGTGCAGGCGGGGAAAGCACCAGGGCCGGATGGTTTCCCGGTACCACGCGCCCGGTAGTGGCGGCTGCCCTCAAAATCTGGGGGCAGCGGAGGCAGCACAGGGGGGGGAGGGGGGTTTTGCAGGGTTGCTTTTTAACTGTGTTTCGTATTTAACCCTGTTGGGTTCCTTTTTCATTTTGTTATTGATATTCTGTGAAAACCTTAATAAAACATTTTTTTTTTTAAATAACAGAAGGTTATGATGATATAACCTGCTTGGCACCTATTCCAGTTTTTATATTAGAATTTGCTCAGCATTGAAACAAATTACTGTAAAAACACAGAGCGCTGAAGAGGGCAAGCTGACACTGATCACGGTTTACTGATCATAGGCAAACAGTGCAGAAGGTTCAAGTACAAGGTTTAATTTCCAGCGGTTAGTAACCACACATTCATTCCAAAGGGGGAATGTTACAAACTAAATTCAACTACTTTTGTCCCTTTGTTGATGTGGATGTTTGGAACTGGGAGACAGTTGATTTGAGGAGCTAAACCAGCGACTAGAGATTGGAAACTGGGGAGCAGCGATGTGCAACCTGGGCTAGTGGGTGGGCCGCATGATTGGCCCTCCTTCATCTCAATGGGCCGCAAGATTGAAATCGGGGTTATTCACTCACCATGACCCATGAAAAAGATTAAATACATTTAATACATGCCAAATGTTTCACAATGAGTTATAGAAAACACTTAACCATTTATATATCTAGAGGATTATCGTCAACTTCAAATGGTAAACACAAAATACATATTTATACTTTGGACGCAGAGGGTGCCTCTCACAGTCAATGCTATCAGCAATCAGCACAAACGTCACATCGCTCGCCCTTGTTTTATCACTCGAGTCATAAGCTGATGGAAATCAGCGGAATGTGGTGACCCTGTGCGTGGGCCGCATCCAGAACTCAGGTGGGCCACATGTGGGCGCCGGGCCGCAGTTTGCCCACCACTGCTAGAGAAAGGACTGGGGATGGAGCATCTTTTTAGCTTGAGTCACTCACTCATCTCTGAAGAAATCACAGCTGCTTTCTCACCCATCTCGGTGTTTCCAAAGTTGCATTGCTCCACATCTTTAACAGACTCTCCCCTTGTTCTTACTCCCGGCTCTCCATATCCCCCTCCTTTTCCGTATTTCCCCCTTGAGTCCCCAATTCCAGGACACCCTGGTCTTTCCAGAAGGGTTGAGAACCCGTCTCCTATTAGGCCACTCCCTCCATCATGTCTTTTTAGAGAAATGGACCTCAGCTCTCCGTTCTCTCTATATTTGTTTAATAATGATAAAGATGAAAATTATTGACAGCACTAATCCTCTCAAAGAATTTGTATTCTAAATTGCCTACCACAGGATAAGCTGGAACCTGACAATAATGCAATTACCTTTCTATTTACTTTTTGCTTCAAATTCCACTCCCATAACAACCTACGGTTGCCTATTTAACTGATGATGTCAAAACGAGGAAACAAATCACCACCACCTCTTGAAATACTCCTCAGTTTCACTTTGTTCGTGAAGAGGACAATGCTCAAAAAGAGCATTTCCCATGGGTCATCACAATACTAAAGGCTTAGATCTACAGGTATTTGGATACTGTGATAACCCGCGCGGGTCGAATGGGGTAGGGATGATCCACAACCCTATGGAGCTTGCAGAATATGGGCTCGTTTATAAGAGGACGGGAGACCCTTAATGCAGCTCGTGTGCCTTTGCATAGAGTCGGCCAGTCAGGAACTGGAGCTTAGATAATAGTTAACCTGTTAAACAAAATAAAGTTTTGTTTTTCTAGGTGTGGACTTCTTTTTGTTGACCCTTACAACAGATTCTAAAGGAATTAAGAGATATGGGAATAGTTGGGAAAATGGAGTTGAGGAAAAAGGTCAGCCATGATCTTGTTGAACTGTGCAGATGGTTCACAGGCTCAAATGGCCAGTTCTGCCCCTTATTCTTACACTATTATGACCCCTCTGTACCCATTGACAGTGGCAACAGGTTCGGTGGTGCCCATCACTGCACAAGGCTTTCCTGGCGGCACTCTGGGCAGCATGGTAGTACAGTGGGTGCTTCACAATGCCAGGGTTCCAGGTTCGATTCAGAGCTTGCGTCACTGTCTGTGGAGTCTACACATTCTCCCCGTGTCTGCATGGGTTTCCTCTGGGTGCTCCGGTTTCCTCCCACAAGTTCCGAAAGACGTGCTTGTTAGGTCGTTCTGAATTCTCCCTCAGTGTACCCGAACTGTGGAGTTCTCTCATAATTTGGCAGTAGCAGACAGAAAATGGGCGCTTAGTCCACCGGCAGTGGTGACGGGTTTTCGCGTAGTATTTATGTTTGGGACGCTAGAAAAAAGGTTCCCCCGCCGGTTCCACGCCACCTTTGTGGCGGGCGGCCTCGGATTCATCCACCCCGCCATCAGCTGAGCACTTCAATCAACGGGGTGCTCCCCAGCCACTTCGTCATGGTCCAACACAGAGAATAGCTGCTAAGCCGTCTGCCCCACGATTTCCGGAGGCCTCCCTCATCAGGCTGCTGGTTGCCGTGGAGCATTGTATTGATGTCCTCTCACCACACACTTGAGAGGAGGCCAGCAAGCAATGGGAAGCAGTGGCAGCGCTGGTAAGCACCATGTTCCTGCATAACCCTAACCCAATGCTGAACAAGGATAAATGACCTCCTCCGTTCTGCCGGAGTGAGTCACTCCTCCCATCACCCTCAACTCACACACCGAGGTTGTTAATGGGTGAGGGATGGTGCATTGAACAACGAGAAAGATTGCTGGCGTGGTGGGTCCAATGTGACATTTGAAGATGCATTTTCAGTGATCTTGGCCACTCATATGGGGTCATTGAATCTTTTCTGGGGCTGTATTTAGGTTCTTCGCACCAGATTCCTTGCATTGACCTCTGGACTCATGGACTCATTCCCGTCGAAGTTTAAGTCCGGTTGGCCTCCTTGACCCCTGTAGAATTATGATCCCACTTTCACTGTTGCGTCCCTTCCTTCATTGGAGAACCTAGGAGCCTTTTCTCTGGCCTGTTGTTCTATTGCTCCTCTTTCTTCCTTCTGAGAAACACGTTGACAGAAACTTTCAACATCTCCTGCAGCCAGCCTGCACCTTTTGTTTTTGAGAGGGGGAGGCTAACCTTAGTTGGCGCTTTTCTCTATGAAACTAGGCCCTCCTGCTGGCCTTGCAGCCACTTAGCAGCACGTATATTATTGGGCTTCATGCCACAATAGAATCCCGTCAGTAGGGAAAGGAGGCTGTCCGGCACCAACCCTCTGAAAGAGCATCCTACCTAGGCTCACTCCCCTCCCCATCTCCGTAGCCCCGTCTAACCTGCACCAGCCACATCCAATCATTAGGCCATGTGCTGCCGGGTTCCAGAAATCGGCTGAGAGATTTTTTTAAAAATCTAAATGGCTGGAATTAGTCATTCCTATTTCTGTAGAATATTCTAGTTTTCAGGGATGCATGTCTAGTAGTATTCCAATGTTAGAGGGCCGTGACTGGGATGAGATATTAAGCCAAGACCACGCCTACTCTGAGGTGAATTGAATTAAATGCAATGGCACTTTCGAAGGCAGAGTAAGGGAGTTCTCCCTGCGTGACGGCCAACATTTACCTCTCAACCAAAACCTGAAAACAATTTTGTCATTGCCAAAGGAAAAAGAGTTGCATTTAAATCGCGTATTTCTTGACCTTGGGGCGTCACAAAACATTTTACAGGCAAAGACGTACTTTTGAAATGTAGTCACTATTGCAATGCGAGCAACACGACAGCTAATGTGTGCACAGCAAGATCTCACAAATAGCAATGCGATAGCAACCTAATAATCTTACTTTTTTTGTGATGTTGGTTGAGAAATAAAAGTTGGCCAGGACTCTCAACATAACTTTCCTGCTCTTCTTCGACATAGTGACTGTGAGATCTTTCTCATCCAAGGGGCCAGCTTGTGACTCTCATTTGAAAGAAAGCACCATACTAACAACGCAGCACTCCCTCGGGAGCCAGATTTAAGGAACCTGGATGCAATGAGGATGTTGTGACTCTGACTGGCATGTCAGTCCTTTAACCCTTGTCCTTTGGTGACCCCCAACCCACCCTCCAACATTCTTGACTAACCATTATTCACGTTAGTCCTTACCCGCATCAGCATTGGTCAACCCTCCAGCACACTGGAGCTGCCCCCGTTATCCTTGAACTGCCATCTGTCATCTTCAACCATCTACCTCGTTCATTCACACGGTTTTGCCTTGACCAATCAGATTCAATCTGCCTGGTTTGAATTTAAGCAAAAGCTTCTCAGTTAACTCTTCTCTGGTGCATTCTCCATGGTAATGCCTCAAGCAATCAAAGTCCACCCGCAAATCTCTTCACATGCAGTATAAATTATAGTTTTCTTTAAAATTGGTATTCTTGCGTATCTGATCTGATGAGTGCAAGTCGAACAGTTTTGACAGCATATCTCTTTTTTCAGCAGATGATGATGGACCAATTTTCATCCCATAGTCGGGAATCTGACATTGTCTCCCGCTCAATAAAGTTAGGTAATTTGGACATTCTGAATTCTCCCTCCGTGTTCACGAACAGGCGCCGGAATGTGGGGCGGGATTCTCTCAGCCCTGGGCCGGGCCGGAGAATCCCCGCGACCGGGCCACGCTGCCCTGATGCCGGCACGAGATTCTCCACAAGAGCGGAGAATCGGCGCCGGCGTGGTTGGCGCGTCGTGGGCCGCTCTACGCGGCCGGCCCGGCAATTCCCAGGCCGGGTGGGCCAAGCGGCCGTCGTGGAAGCGCGGAGTCCCGCCGACGTCGTCCACACCTGCTCTCAGCTGGCGGGAGCTCAGCGTGGAAGGATCGGTATGCCCACTTGTGACAATAAAGATTGGTATCCCTGCCCACCTCATTTCCTGCTCCAGGGAGATTCACAAGATTTTGCCCATTATATCGGTCCCCTTCCTTCTCCTCCTATTCCAAGTCATGTCACTCTTCATTTTTCTACTATAGAAAATTCAATTCCAAGCGCAGGCTTTTGGAAGATGCTGAGGTCTTCAAGGAAAAAACAGAACAAAGTCTTCAAAAGACAGAAACATAATTCCATTGGTACATCTAATTATTTTAAATATTTTGCTTCAATCCTTATATTAGAAAGGTGACATACAGGAAGTAGATGATGGACTGGGCGCGATTCTCCGGCCATTACCGCGCCCGCCATTGGCTGGTGCTGGGATCCTCCGGCCCGGCCACCGTCAATGAGGTTTTCCATTGAATCCACCCCACAGCGCTAGGAAAGCCACGGCAGGGGTGCGTTGTTGGTGGACCCGGAAGATCTTGCCGGCGTGAACAGCTAGAACAGCCTTAGTGTTGGGTGGGGTTGCTGGGTTATGGGGATAGGGTGGGGGTGTTGACCTTGGGTAGGGTGCTCTTTCTAAGAGCCGGTGCAGACCCGATGGGCCGAATGGCCTCCTTCTGCACTGTAAATTCTATGAAGATCTCGCCCTCTCGATGTGTTTGTACATTCCCGTTTCCAAATAACCTCGCAAACATATCAAATACTTTTATTCACAGGAAATTCTAGAAGGTCGGAGTTGGCAGTTCAGATGTCAGCATGGAGAGAACGAGTGCCAAGGGAACATCATCCAGGTCCAGTGACTTCTTATTGCAAATCATCATTTGAATCGATAAATTCAACCGTGCAGTGTCTGTTCCTCAGGTTTTAATTAGCCTGCCAAGCCTCCATACAACAGGTAGAGAGAGAATTCTCATTTCCAACACAAATGCTACACCGGACATTGGTGCTAGTCCTTTGTATATGCAAATAAGGTGACTGTTTGAGCTCGTCCTGAAGCACATCACAGAAAAGCGGCTCAAGTTGGCTAGGTAGCTGGTTCATGATGCAGGGCAAGGCCAACAGCGCAGGTTCAATTCCCGAACCGGCTGAAGTGTGGGGTTATGTATTAGGGGTAATATGGTACACCATGAATGCCGAGGAGCTATTGGAGGACAGATGCTGGGTCCCGATTGGATCTGCCGCCTACTGGGCTCCACCCAGATAGGCGGGGTATAAGAACCCGTTTTACTCCCCGCAGCGGCATTCTGTGACTGAGCTGCTGGGGAACAAGTCTGCTCAATAAAGCCTCGATTGAAGTTTTTTACGTCTCGCCTCGTGTGTGATCGATGGTGCTACATGGTGATCTTCGGGTTAAGTCACCACCAGTCAGCTCTCCCCCTCAAAAATACTTGGAACTATGGCGACTTTACTTTCCTCATATGAACAGTAAGAGGCCAACCAGCACCTTGAGCCTGATACACAGGTACAGGAAAAAGTCACTCAAGCCTGTTAAGGTCGAATCATTGACAAAGAGTCAAAAGAACAGGAGGAGACCATTTGGCCCATCATTTTTATGATGGCTATCCTTAGAGCATTTCTAGTCGGTCCCAATGCCCCCACTCTATCCCCATAGCCATGCAAATTTATTTCCCTCAAATGTCCATACAATTTCCCTTTGAAATAATTCATTATCTCAACTTCCACCATCCTTGAAAGCAGCAAATTCCAGATAAGAATTTACAGTGCAGAAGGAGGCCATTCGGCCCATCGAGTCTGCACCGGCTTTTGGAAAGAGCACTCTACCCAGTAACCCCACCGAACACTAAGGGCAATTTTGGACACGAAGGGCAATTTATCATGGCCTAACCTGCACATCTTTGGACTGTGGGAGGAAACCGGAGCACCCGGAGGAAACCCACGAACACACGGGGAGGATGTGCAGACTCCGCCCAGACAGAGACCCAAGCCGGAATCGAACTTGGGACCCTGGAACTGTGAAGCAATTGTGCTATCCACAATGCTACCGTGCTGCCGTAATTACCATAAGCTGTGTAAAGATCGTTCTCACTGCCCCTCCCATCTTAAATCTGTTTCCTCCATTCTTTGCCATCAGCAAGTGAGAACCACTTTTCTCTCTCCACCTTCTCACAACCTGTATAATCAAGCATACCTCTAATAAATCTCCCCTCAATATCTTTTGCTTCAAGAAAAATGTCTCCAGATTCCCCAACCTTATCTCATAACTAAAATCCCTTATAATTCTGTTAAATCCCCTCTGCAACCTCACAAGGATCTTCACATCCTTCCCAAAGTGTGGTGGCCAGAATTGGACACAATACTCTCGCAGTAGCCTCACCCAGAGCTTTATAAAGAGTCAGCCTAACACCCCTGCTTGGTTATGTCTATTTATGAAGCTGAAGATCTCCTATGTGTGACTAACCACTCTCTGAATATGTTCTGCTCACTTCAAAGGTCTATACACATGAGCCGCCCCCCCCCCCTTCCCCAGGCCCCTCTGTCTCTGTATGCTCTTGAACTGTACCATTGAGTCAATATTGTCCCTTTCCCTCCCTTCTGCCAAGATGCATCACCACACACTTCTCTGTATTAAATTCCATCTGCATCCTGTAAGTTCCAATAAGATCCCCCCTCATCCTTCTAAACTCCAACGAGTACAGACCCAGAGTCCTCAACCGTTCCTCACACGACAAGCTCTTCATTCCAGGGATCATTCTTGTGAGCCTCAGGGAATTAAATTTCAGATTTCCACAAGCGTTTGGGTGCAGACGTACACCTTAGAGTTGAAGGTTGGGGTGGGGCTGGGTGTGTGTAGAATGCAGTCTGGTGGTTGTAGGAGATTCAATAATTATGGAGGCTGAGAGTCATTGAGACATAGAGAACATCATTGTCGGCAAGCTGGAGAATCCTCATATACTGAAGCGTGTCCATGTCCATGCAAGACCTGGGCAATATCCAGGCTTCAGCTGTGTTATGGGCCAGGGTTTAGAGAACCCCAAAGTGTATCATGGAGTTCACCTGACCCACAACTTTTAATAGATTGTGGTATTGGCAGCACACGGCCCACTCTACAGGTGTGGTACAGCAGAAATAGAAAAGTATTTTTTAAAGCAAAACCATGTTTATTCTATGAACTCAAGTTAACCTTTTTGAAACATAGTGAACATCTTAGCAACCATCAATTCAAATACAGTCCCCAAAGAATACAACACTAAGTAATCCTTTAAGCTTTCCTTTTAACATCCATAAGACTTAAAACACCTTTTACCAGAAGCACATCAGGTTAAAGTCACTACTGTTATTAGTTTTAAATCACCAGGATCGATTTACAGTCTTTAGGTTACAGAGAGAGACTCTAATACACCTTCTGGCTGTGACTGCAGCTATCCAGCTCTGAAAACGAAACTAAAACACACCCTGCAGCAAACAGCCTAAAACAAAAGTAAAACGCTGACAGACAGCCCAACTCCACCCACTGTCTGACATCACTGCAGTAATAAACACCCAGTTCTTAAAGGTGCTCTCACTACAGATATTTATATACACACCCATTTCTTAAAGATACTCTCACATGACAGCTGCCAAGTGGCAAGTAACATTCATGCCATCGCTAACAAGAGAGGATCTAACCATCATCCCTTGACATTCAATGGCATTAACATCAGCAAATCTCTCACTATCAACATCTAGGGGGTTAAATTGACCAACAATTGAACTGGACTATTGTAAGAATCTATAATTTATGGGATCTTAACCTGTCGAACTACACCAAGTTTGGGGGAAGCTTAGTTGATGAATCAAGTCCTGGCGCAATACGACAAGTTGTAAGATTTGTAATATTTGTAGACTTTGCCAAGTTGTTCGATTCCTTGTATTATTCGACTGTTAAAGTTGAAGGAATTCATATCATCTCTGCTATTCGGTTATCAGTAGCACTTTGCGAATACTGGAACTCAGCAGAAATTTGCAGTATAAACTTCTCAGGTGCCAAAAAGAATTGTTTTATTTGTAGTCGCTTGATTACAATTTGAAAATCATTTAAAAGGCAATTCGTAGACAATTCGAAGCTTTCAGAGAATTACAGACATTATCTTTCTTTGCTTAGGCAGACAGCTTGAAAGTAACTTTTAAAAGGTCAAAGTCTGGCAATGAAACATGAAGAGAGAGAGAAAGCTAATCTTCAGCTAAACTCAAACTCAAAGTCAAAAGTGGACTAACATCACTGACACAGACTGATAGACTGACAGAACCCCCAAAAGACATCTCTAAAATGGAGACTATAAAGGACAAAACTGACTCAACTAACAGAAAGACAACACAAAGACATCTCCTCAACACACACCCCCAAAGACAATACTAAAATGGCGGGTAGAAACTTTTCAGTTATACACTTTCATATCTGTCTTAAGTCATCTAATTACACCCCAATATAATCCTAATTGGTTTGGGTTAGACTCAAACACATTTGATTTGATGGCAAGCCGTCCATCTTCAATGTGCAACATCAGCTTTTTAATTGTTTCATGTCTACATGTTATGGAATGTGATATTTTGCTAATCTTTCAGCTGGCTTGGCTAATGTAAAATTGAGACTTCATATCGAGAATATATATATGATTCAATGCTCTTACAAACTGCATTGGACTCTTGCCACCTAGTTGCCATGGAACTCAGTCCTTGGCCTTGACAATTAGCAGTGTCAAATTGTCTTGCAACTGTGCTGCTATAATCTTATAATGGAATTTTATGCTGTTTCATGTATCATATTGAAGTACTGAAATTCTCATTTTTAAAAATGAGTCCTTAAACAGCTATTTTTTTTACCTATACTAGTTGTATTTGAAATACCTGGCTTCTACAGTCGGCCCTTTGATAAATCGAAAAATTAAGTGAGATATATCAGAAAAGGTTAAATACATCATTAATGATAGGATAGGTAAAAGCGCAAAGAATCATTGCAGTTTTAAACAATAAAATTGACACTTAAAATACAACAGGCATTTCAAAATAATTATAATTAATAAATTAATCAAATTTAATCACATTGGTATGTTATGTAAATGATGAATACAGCTACACAGGAGAATAGGATTATTCTTATTGTGGACATTCCAGTGTGTTCAAGCCACCCACAAATTTTATCACAGAGAGAGATAAATTGGGGTGGATCAAGTTTTTTGATTTCTTTTTGGATATGTAATGCCAAATCTTTAATTTCTTTCGAGTTATCGGGAATGAAAGTGCAACACTCTGCACCAATCAGGGCGCAGGTGCCACCTTTTTCAGCTAGCACATAGTCAAGTGTCATTCGATTTTGTAATACTACGGTTAACATTTTACAGATCTTACCATTGATATACTGATTGAAAATTGATATCATGATTACATAATTCAGCAATAAACAATTAATAATAACTTCATGTATACAAATAAAATGATTATACAGTAAAAAGTTGAACATATGATCTAGTAATAAATGGTAAAATGATTATTAAAATTGATGTCAAGTCTTTGACATCTTCTGGATAATACACAAAAGCTTGTTGAAAGGGTTAATTTTCTTGCAGAGACAAAAAGAGGCGTATAGCTTGGAATGATGCCATTCGCATCTTTAAACTTTATTTTTGTCACTCAAATAAACAGGGAGTAAAAGTTGGATTGCTGCCAAATTCCCGTTATCAAATTTCTTTGAACAACCTGTTCTTTTGGCTTTTAATCAAAGATTGTTGGGTTTTTTTTTTAAACCAGCTTCCACATTGTTTGAAGTTTTAATTCCCAGGCTAATTTTAAACATTTATTTTAAAATATCAAATACAATAACTTATTAAATATATAACTGAACCAATCTTGGCTGTATCTTGATTTTCTGTAGATGAATTTGTCGATTCTGTTAAAGGAAACACAGCTAACAAGATATGTTAATTTCTTTAAATTAATAAAGCAACGTTCAGAATAATGACAGTTTTCTTAAGTTGACAGTTCTTGGCAACTTTTTAGCGATACATTGAGGTTTCTTTAGTTGCTTTGATGGCAGCCGTTCTCTTCTGAGTAAGTTCCCTTTCTCGTTTGGAAATTTTCTGTCCCAAGTAAACATCTTTCTGGGCAATTTGTGCTTTGTGAAAGCTAGCTTTGTGACTGTTAGTACTGAGGTGGTACAAGACCACCCGCAAGTCTTTGTCATGATCATCTTTATTGATGGAGGTTATCAGAACATCATTTTCATATTGGATAATGGTGGAAGGCCGAACAGGCAGTTGCCTGAGATGATTCTGTAAAGCCATGTGGTAAACAGTTGGGCTATTATGATACTGTTGTTGATAACTGTAAAAGCAAACCATGGTTGTAGTTGCTTAGCCAGTGTTGCTGACCAGAAGCCAAACTGGGTGTGTCTTGTTGGTACGTGTTACATGGTTGACCATGAGGGGGAGATGTATTGTAGTGAACATGGTCTACTTCATTATCATCTCTCGAATCCATCCGTTGTTTTTGATAGCATTTTGCCATCCAGTGTCCTACTCTACCACAGAAAAGACATTGTGGTATTTCCTTACGTGATTTTAATGGAGCAAGGGTACATGTTTGTTCTAGCGCTGGTGGTGAAATTGTAGTTACTGCTGATATCCCTGCAAGTGCTGCAACAGCCACCGTTGGAGCAGCAGGTAACATGGGCTGGATTTGAGCACTATCTTCGTCTGATTCATCTGACAAAGTAACTGATTTATTCGTGACATTTGTTCTTGGCTGTGCAATTGCCGATTGTGCCACTAGGTGGGGTGCTTGGGCTGCTCTGAGTTTGTGCTGTTTGTTCAAATTTCTGCACAGAAATTTTGCAGTGTTCAGCTAAAACACATCTTTCTTTCATTAACTTGCAATTTTCAAGTTCAATTCACTCAGTTTTTAATTGCAATTGTCGGTATTTTGACTCCACTTCAAAGACTTGATTTTGGAATTCTGTTATTTGAAAAGATTACTACTGGAGTTCAGAGGTTTTGTTTTGCAAATCTGTTTTAATTTCATCATAATGCTCAAGTTTGGATTTTGCATGTTGCAATTCTTCAACAACTGCAATTAGTTGCTTTTTAGTGGACCTATACTCATCATCACTTCGCTCAGTATTGAATTGCAACTGTTGGTATTTTGACTCCACTTTAAAAACTTGATTTTGAAATTCTCCGATTTGAACAGATAACTGCTGGAGTTCAGAGGTTTTATTTTGCAAATCTGTTCTAATTTCATCATAATGCTCAAGTTTGGATTTTGCAACTTGCAAATCTGTTTTAATTTCATCATAATACTCAAGTTTGGATTTTGCATCTTGCAATTCTTCAACAACTGCAATTAGTTGCTTTTTAGTAGACCTATACTCATGATCAAATTTAATTTTTGCAATTGTCTCTTGATGTTTTTGGAGCTGTGCCATTACTGCAAAAGATCATTTCATACGTCTTCCACCGTTTAACCGTGTGGTTTTACCCCATGCCTTCTTGATATTATCAAGGGACCACTGTCCTTTGGGGATATCATATTTTGATTCAATTTTTGTAGCAACTTCAGACAGTCCAAATTGTCTACGAATGAAAGATCTAAAATCCCACAACATATCTTCAACAGAAACATCTGGTATTCCAGCACCCCCCTTGGATGTAGTGGGGAGTAATTTTCTGTCTGCTAAAGGCTCTGAATCTACACTTTGATTTGGATCAGCCATAACTTTTCTTGATCGCTGACTGCCGTTTTATTTTAGTTACTGCAGTGACTAATCTTGCAGTCACGTCTATGATAGTCTGAACGACTGGCACTTGATTTATTTAACACCGTCTATAAAAAGTGTTCTTTTCAAGGGTCGAAATACTGATTGATGCAGCTTTAAGACTTTTAATGGGTGAAAAAGATATTTCTTACCCTAGTCTAGCCGTGGGTTCCGGCTGTCTTCTGGGCCTCCTCCGATTATCTCCGAAGCTTCCCGACCTCCTCCGATTATCTTCGAAGCTTTCCGTCGTCACCTGGGCCTCCGAAGGTCGTTCAGTATTCCCCCCCAGCTGCTGACTACGCCAAAATGAAGAGAGTCTATAATTTATGGGATCTTAACCTGTCGAACTACACCAAGTTTGGGGGAAGCTTAGTTGATGAATCAAGTCCTGGCGCAATACGACAAGTTGTAAGATTTGTAATATTTGTAGACTTTGCCAAGTTGTTCGATTCCTTGTATTGTTCGACTGTTAAAGTTGAAGGAATTTATATCATCTCTGCCATTCAGTTATCAGTAGCACTTTGCGAATACTGGAACTCAGCAGAAATTTGCAGTATAAACTTCTCAGGTGCCAAAAAGAATTGTTTTATTTGTAGTCGCATGATTACAATTTGAAAGTCATTTAAAAGGCAATTCGTAGACAATTCGAAGCTTTCAGAGAATTACAGACATTATCTTTCTTTGCTTAGGCAGACAGCTCGAAAGTAACTTTTAAACGGTCAAAGTCTGGCAATGAAACATAAAGAGAGAGAGAAAGCTAATCTTCAGCTAAACTCAAACTCAAAGTCAAAAGTGGACTAACATCACTGACACAGACTGATAGACTGACAGAATCCCCAAAAGACATCTCTAAAATGGAGACTATAAAGGACAAAACTGACTCAACTAACAGAAAGACAACACAAAGACATCTCCTCAACACACACCCCCAAAGACAATACTAAAATGGCGGGTGGAAACTTTTCAGTTATACACTTTCATATCTGTCTTAAGTCATCTAATTACACCCCAATATAATCCTAATTGGTTTGGGTTAGACTCAAACACATTTGATTTGATGGCAAGCCGTCCATCTTCAATGTGCAACATCAGCTTTTTAATTGTTTCATGTCTACATGTTATGGAATGTGATATTTTGCTAATCTTTTAGCTGGCTTGGCTAATGTAAAATTGAGACTTCATATCGAGAATATATTTATGATTCAATGCTCTTACAAACTGCATTGGACTCTTGCCACCTAGTTGCCATGGAACTCAGTCCTTGGCCTTGACAATTAGCAGTGTCAAATTGTCTTGCAACTGTGCTGCTATAATCTTATAATGGAATTTTATGCTGTTTCATGTATCATACTGAAGTCCTGAATTTATGTGTGCTGAAATTCTCATTTTTAAAAATGAGTACTTAAACAGCTATCTTTTACCTATACTAGTTGTATTTGAAATACCTGGCTTCTACAACTATACACTGTGGCTACCAGAGCAGGTCAAAGGTAGAAATCCTGGGGCGAGTAACTCATCCGGCTCCTTGGTCTGTCCACCATCTACAAGGCACAAGTCAGGAATGAGATGGAGTACCACCCTCTTCCCTCTTGCCTGGATGAGTGCAACTCCAACTTGAGAAGATCAACACCATCCAGGACAAAGCAGTCCACTTGATTGGCATTGTCCTGATCCCAGCTGGTGTTACTATTGGGTACTCAACTGTTCCCAGAGCAGAACCCTAGCTCACAGCTTTTATTTTTTGTTTGGAGATGGGGATGAATGGAGTGCCAATTAACTTTTTAACGAAAGAATAAAACATTTATTATCCAAGAAAAGCTCAACTATAATATATCATTCCTTCACAGATTTATAAGGATTACACAAGTTACAAAATATATCTCATGTTCTAATGTTCTCACACAGTCCATGTAAATGCCCAGTTGCGTGTCCCACTGTGAGTCAACTGGTCTTTCTACATGAGTGTTTCCAAAGTTCACTCTCAAAGAAGACACCTTAAAATCTTCCACCCCATGCTTCCTTTCTGGTGCCTTCATGAAGGATTCGCATCCAGGATTTCAACTTCTCCTTTCAGTATTCCTCTGCCCTGGATTGCCACGTGCATTCAAGCTTCCGTGCAATCTCTCAGGTATCCAGTCATGCCACCAGAACACCACTACTTCACAGGCTGTATTAAGATGTCATCAACCTTAGGATCACTTTGGATGTCTGGCTTCTCCCGACCTGATGTCTCCAGATCTGCACTTCACAGCTCAGTCTTTAATGGAGAGTCTCTCTCGTTTCCTGATACTAAATGGAAAGCTTTCCCAGATTTTTGTTCTCTATTCTTTTAATTTCCTGGAACTCACACTCCCTGATTTCTTGCTGTTCTTTAGCTTCTGCGACTTGTTTCCTGCATCCCTGTATTGTTCTGCCTGTACTGGCAACTTATGTGAGAGTTGCTTTCTTCAGATACCTGGGGCGGGATTCTCCCCTACCCGGCAGGGCAGGGGGTCCCGGCGCTGAGGAGTGGCATGAACCACTCCGGCGTCGGGCCGCCCCAAAGGTGCAGAATCCTCCGCACCTTCAGGGGCTAGGCCGGCCCCGGAGTGGTTTGCGTCGCGCCGGCCGGCGGGGAAGGGGCTTGGCGCCACGCCAACTGGCGCGAAGGGCCTCCGCCGGCCGGCACGAGTTGGTACATGCACGGGAGCGCCAGCGTGTGCTGGCGTCATCCCAGCACGTGCGCGGGAGTGTTCTCTCCACTTCGTCCATCGTGGAGGACCACAGCGGCTGATGCGGATGAATAGAGTGCCCCCACAGCACAGGCCTGCCCCGGGATGAGTGGACCCCGATCACGGGCCAGGCCACCGTGGGGGCACCTCCCGGGGCCAGATCCCCCCCCCCCCCCGCCCCCAGAGGACCCCGGAGGCTGCCACGCTGCCAGGTCCCGCCGGTAAGGACCTACTCTAATTTACGCCGGCGGGATTGGCAAAACACGGGCGGCCACTCGGCCCATCGCAGGCCGGAGAATTCCCGGGAGCCCACTGCCAGCAGCCGCCGAACGACGTGGCGCGATTCCCGCCCCCGCCAAATCTCCGGCACCGGATAATTCGGCAGCCGGTGGGGGCGGGATTCATGCGCCCCCCCGGCGATTCTCCGACCGGGGGGGGGGGGGGGGGGTCGGAGAATCCCGCCCCTGGTTCCAATTGAACTCAAATGCTTCTACTTTTCAGTGTGATCCTCTGGTTGCTAAGCAATGGCTTAATATTTTTACCTCTGTAATTGATTTGCAAACCCTTAATTACAATGCAGGCAAAGTCTAAAGTGAAACTAGAATTATAGACATGCAGGCAGTTTTCTTTAGCTTGAAGCCACCTATAAAGTTTTAACCCTTTCTTAGCACACAAATCTAAAAACCCAAGTTAAGCTTAAACGTACACCTTATTTCTGCTACCCACAGACAAATATAAATTACTTTAAAGTATATCTATTTTTTTAACAGGCATCCCTTCCACAAATATTCACCCCCTTCATCAATGATAAAGTGGCAGCAGTGTGTACCATCTACAAGATGCACTGCAGGAACCCACCAAGGTTCCTTCATCAGTACCTTCCAAACCCATGACCACTACCATTTAGAAGAACAAGAGAAGCAGACACATAGGAACACCCCCAGCTGGAGATTCCCCTCCAAGCCATTCACCACCCTGACTTGGAAATATATTGCCGTTCCTCCACAGTCACCGGGTCAGAATCCCTGAACTCCCTCGCTAACAGCACTATATGTTTACCCAGACCACATGGACAGCAGTGGTTGAAGACGACAGCTCACCAACACCTTCTCAATGTCAATTAATAAATGCTGGTCTAGCCAGTGATACCCACATACCAAAATTGTATTTTAAAAAGCATTCAATATATCTAAAAATGAAGTACAAACCTGGTAATGCTCACCTTGTGTATCTCACCCCTCCTGACCCTCTCCCTTTCCACTGGGACCTCTCTCACTTTAGCACTGTTGCCCCTCTACCCTCCAGCCCTAGCCCTCTTTACCTCATACCCTCCTCTCTCCATGCTCCTATTCCCTTCTCTTCTCCTCGCTCTCTCTTCCCCCCCCCCCCCCCCCCCCCTGCTCATCATCTCCCCCCTCAGGACTGTTGAGGTGAGGAATTATTGTGGAATCTTTCTCTTCCAATTTCAGCAGGTATAGGCCGCTGTGATTTGAAGGACCCAGGCACTAAGTCAGTGAGCTGGTGCAGACACAATGGGCCAAATGGCCTCCTTTTGTGCTTCGGTGAATATCCAGACACCCTTTTTTCAGAAAAAATGCTAATTTTCTAAGTATAAAATAAAACATTTTGAAATAACTCTAATTGTCTTTTCTGCTGGTTTGAATGAGAGGGTGTTTATGAATCGTTCACTATCATAATCTGTCTCAGGGTATCTTATTTTCCAGTTGCCAAGGAGAAATTTCACATTCAGAATGGGGTAGTGCAAAAATGCACTTATTTTTTGTAATGTTAATTTAATGTGGTTATGCTTGTCCAGAGCTGCGTGATGCACTACCTTCAGAATGCTACAAGTTATATGCCAGTGATTTGCTGCATGGAATCTGCCTCCTCAGCCCTTACTGAAGCTCAGCGGGTGAGTAACATTACCGAGACTCAAGCCTATAAATGTTAAGGGCTCACAAAAAGGCAATGAACCAGCTAAAACAAAGCCAACTGTTAGCGCCCATCATAGAATCCCTACAGTGCAGAAGGAGGCCATTTGGTCCATCGAGTTTGCAATGACCTACCTCGGCCCACTCCCCCACCCTATCCCCGAAACCCAGTAAACCTATCTATCATTTTTGGACGTTAAGGGGAAATCGAGCATGGCCAATCCATTTAACCCGCAAATCTTTGGACTGTGGGAGGAACCCCACGCAGACACGGAGAGAATGTGCAAACTCGGCACAGACAGTGACCCAAGGAATTGAACCCGGGTCCCTGGCGCTCTGAGGCAGCAGTGCTAACCACTGTGCTACCCTGCTGCTATCAATGTGGCTACAATGATTCCGTCTAATATACTTTACCTGTCTTATTCTGGGAAACCATTTATCTCCACAGTGTTTGCAAACGCATGCACCAGCCGTGTTGTGGGATACCATTAGTGACTGTGTAAACGGGGATCAGGGAAATGAGTTGATGCATCAAAATGCTCAAATGACAAATGAACTGGAACCATTGCACAATTATGTCCCATGGATCCTGATCAACGGGGTAAGAGATGTTATATTTTTGTGTGAGAACTGTACATATCTCAAACAATTGACATTAGTAAATTTCCTGTTGTGCTATTCATATGAATCAGATATGTTGTTTAAAAGCCAGTAAGACTCACTATAAGGTTGGGGCTGAACGCTCTAGCAACAGCGCCGCTCCCGATAGCACCGGGGAAATACTCAGGGAGTCCGGTAATAATAGCTTGATTGAAAATCTGGAGGTAGTTTCGCCAACACTTCGGGTTGGGGGCAGGGTCGGGGTGGGGCGGGGGGGGGGGGGGGGGGGGGCGGGGGGTGCTGATCACGTTCATATGTTTTGGTCCTATCCAAAGCTAGGAGAGTACTGGAAGGAGGTGTTTAGGGTAATTTCCAAGGTGGTGCGTGTGAAACTGGACCCGGGAGGCCATATTTGGGGTATCGGACCAGCCAGGGTTGGAAACGGGTGCGGAGGCAGATATCATTGCCTTCGCCTCGTTGATCGCCCGAAGGTTGATCCTGCTGGGATGGAGAGCAGCCTCTCCACCCAGTGCCCTGGCGTGACAGGGGGACCTGTTGGAATACTTGACCCTTGAGAAGGTTAAGTTCGAACTGAGGGGAGCTCGGAGGGGTTCTACAAGTCATGGGCACTATTTATTATGCACTTTCAAGGACTGGATAACATCGAACATTAGTTGGGGGGGGCTGTGTAGATTAAGGGTGACTATGGGTAATCCCGGATTCCTTTTTGTCATTTGTTTATGTAAACATGCGGGCTGATATTTGGGGGTTGGTAGGAGGATGGGAGCGGTGTTACTGCTATGGGGATTGACATATCTGTTGCTGATTATTGTTTATTGTTGATGGGTGTAAATGCGGGAGGAAATGTGAAAAAGGAGGAGAATAAAAATATGTATATTTTTTTTAAATGACTCACTATCAGATTTTATTCAAGTATTTTGTTCGCATTCACCAAAAAGACTCAACAGTTGGTGCATTTCTTTCTAGAAAATTTCTAAAACCTTCTTTCCTTGGATGCAAAATAATAAAATGTGAAACATTTCCAAACTTTACTGACACTGACCCTGTATCAGTTCCCATCATGCAATTTGGTTCTGCTGGATTCAATTAGTTTCCATCAAGTGCTGTCCCTTCATCACTCTCTTAAAACAACTCAACTTTTGTTACGATCCGAGTTGACGTTATAACTGGATGGGAAGATCCCAGCCACTGTGGCTCAAAAACGTTTTTCATAAAACCTGCAGGAACAGAGCCCCAAATTAGTTTTAAGAGCAAGACAAACACCAACATGAAAACATTGGATTATAATACAATACATTACTCTCCCCTTAGCTTAACGATTACACACATGTTTTAGGATTAACCTGAATTGAAAATTACATCTTAATCTACAGTGGTTTCATGAACACAAAGTCTCTTTTAAGCACACAGATGATTGTGGTCAAATACACACACTCACTCAGCTCTGAACCCATGTTAGGGTTTGTGGATTTCTCTTCAGAATCCCCCCCCCCCAGATGATGATCACATGAGAGTTTCCAAACTCCACTCCCCAAAAACAAGTTTAGAAATCATAATCGTACTTTCCCTTAGTTGTTTGAATTCCAAATCCAATCCAAGCTTTCAAAATGACATTTTAAAATAAAGCTTCCACTCCATTTTTTTTACAGCGAATCCAGTCCAGGACTACCCCCTTTATGATTTATTTCTTTTGACTGTTTTACATAATCTCCATATCCAGCCACCTATTTCCATAGTAATTTCAACTCCCGTTCCACAGGCTGTAGTAACATTTCACAAACCTTTAAAAATCATTTCATATATCTTTCTGGCATCTCAGCCTTCTTCTCAGCTTTGTCTGCCTTGACTGAACATGCTCTCTTTTAGTACCTTCAACCTTAGACTTCTTGGAAACTTCTCTTCATTTCTATGGTTTCCTTAACTAGTTGCTCTTCAGGGGCAGGATACTCTGACCCGCTGCCAGGTCGGAGAATCGCCGGGGGTGGTGTGAATCCCGCCCCCGCCAGCCGCGGAATTCTCCGGGACCGGAGATTCAGCGGAGGGGGGAATCGCGGCGCGCCGGTTGGCGGGCCCCCCCACGGCGATTCTCCGCCCCGCGATGGGCCAAAGACCCGCTGCTGTAATGCTGGTCCCGCCGGCATGAATTAAACCTTACTGGCGAGACCAGGCGGCGCGAGTGGGCTCCCGGGTCCTGGGGGGGGGGGGCGCGGGGCGATCTGACCCTGGGGGGTGCCCCCACTGTGGCCTGGCCCGTGATCGGGGCCCACCAATCCACAGGCGGGCCTGTGCCGTGGGGGCACTCTTCCACCTCCTCCTCGGCCATAGCCTCCGCGATGGCCGACACGGAGGTGACCCCCCCCGCACATGTGCGGGGATGACGTCAGCAGGCGCTGACACTCCTGCGCATGCACGGACTTCCGCTGGCTGGCGGAGTCCCTTCGGCCCCGGCTGGCATGGTGCCAAAGGTCTTCCACGCCAGCCGGCGGGACGGCAACCACTCCGGCGCGGGTGTAGCCCCTAAAGGTGAGGGCTTGGCCCCTAAGGTGCAGAGAAATCCGCACCTTTGGGGCGGCCCGACACCGGAGTGGTTCATGCCACTCCATCCCGCCGGGACCCCCGCCCCGCCGGGTAGGGGAGAATCTCGCCCCAGATCGCTGCACTTGTTTTCTTAACCATTACTCTATGCTCTGGCTTTTCTTCTAGCAAAGCCGAGAGAGATGTTCCCTCACTATAATAATAATAATCTTTATTGTCACAAGTAGGCTTACATTGAAGTTACTGTGAAAAGTCCCTAGTCACCACATTCGGTGCCTGTTTGAGAACACAGAGGGAGAATTCAGAATATCCAAATTACCCAATAGCACGTTTTTTGAGACTTGTGGGAGGAAACCGAAGTACCCAGAGGAAATCCACACAGACATGGAGAGAACGTGCAGACTCCGCACAGACCCAAGGCAGGAATTGAACCTGGGACCCTGGAGCTGTGAAGCAACTGTGCTAATCACTATGCTACCGTGCTGCCTCGATTTGTGAATCGGCCTGGTGGGTTAGCACGCCACATTGTCCCTAGGCTGGGGTTCGTCTGGAATTACATCCGATTTGCACTCCCGGGAGAGTTGTAAATTGGTTGCAATTCTCCGCCAACGAGAGAACATAGGGCGGGATTCTCCATCCCGCCGCACACGTTTTTTGGTGCGAAATCCTCCGTCCCGCCAACTGGCAAATGGGGTTTCCCTTTGTGGGCACTGCCATACCATCGGGAAATCCGCAGGCATGAGTACACTGCCAGCGAATGGGAGGATCCCACTGACAGAGCATCCAGCCCATAGTCTCCCAAACAGAGAAATCATCCTGAATGTCTTCACAAAGGAATTAGATATATCTAAGGATATGGGGGGGAAAAGCGGGAACAGGTTACTGAGTTGGATGATCATAATGAATGGTGGAGCAGGCTCGAAGGACTGAATGGCCTCCTGCTGCTCATACTTTCTATGTTATTATTGTGTGATAACCGGGACTGGGGTTTGTCTTTGCACAGGAACATTCTGAGGATCTCCAACATCAAGCTGAAACTGACCTCTTTAACCTGGTGTGCAAGACTTACATTGTGAGTGAGAAGGTGTGAGTGAGAAGGAAGGTTCTGACCCACATGTTGTCCACAGTGCAAGGGAATTAAGTGAAAATCATTAACAAAACAATGCTGAAAATAAACTGCAGATCAGGGGCCATCTAACAAATTCGAAAGTTTAAAAAAATCTTTTTGATATTTGCGGTTTTTCCATCAACTAAAATATATCAACACTTGTCGAATAAAGTTGCACTTTTGACAGAATAAAATTTGGACTAAATTTCTTACGAAGTCAAATTAAGATTGGAATTGGAGATGGAGCCAAAATTCAATCTAAAATTATTTCCAGTACTAAATTGGAAGTGATAAAACAATCGAGTAAACATTGGAATTAAAATCTTCTTCTTTGCCGATCACTGGCTAATGAGCATGATTGTCCACCTACGAAGCTCCGTGTTGCTGGTCACGGGTTCTGTGAGTCCTTGCGTGGCTTATGGGCCTGACCCCAGAGCCGCACCTTCGACTGCACACTTGTCAGGTGTTCCCGGAAGGTGGGATCCGTCCTTGCACTCTAGATCGCTGGTATTCCTTTCTCGCGATCCTTTTCCGGGCCTCCTCTTGCCGTTGGGTGCCCTCAATGAACTGTGTCCCAATATTATGGCGTGAGATAGTTTTCCGATCTGTGACACTGTTGGAAGAGCAGGTGGGATGAGATTCCCATTTGCCCAATGCGTTCAGCAGCGTTTTTGGTGGGGAGGAACCCCCCTCCAAACATTCTCAATGCTTCTGCCTACACCGAAGAACTGAAATTCAAGTCATTTTACGTTGTCCATCAATTGCCTCCAGTGAATTTCCTGCTATGGCCATTGAAAGGACAGTAAGGTCAAGAGGCAGAGAGACGTTGAAAGGTATTCCAGAGTTTGGGGCCTAGGAACTGAAAGCACAGCCATCGAAGATGGAGCAATTAAAATTAGGGCTAGAGGTCAGAATATGAGTTTGTGTCTAAGACAGAGATCTGGATCAAAGAAAGACTGGACTGCGTGTTAAATATTCCTGAGTACAATGTGTTTAGGCAGGTTAGTGTAGACCGAGTGGTCACGTGATGCTGCTATGACGCAGTTACTGAAGAGGTCATGTGACAGAAGCACAGGAGTTCTCCCCGGAATGCAAGCATGGAGTAGCTCACCTTCCGGAAACACCTGCCAAGTGTGCAGTCGAAGGTGCGGCTCTGGGGTCGGAGTATCAGCTGGTTAATAAACTATTCAAGGGCAGCAATGTGGCTCAGTGGTTAGCACTGGGACTACAGCGCTGAGGATCTGGGATCAAATCCCAGCTCTGGGTCACTGTCCGTCTGGAGTTTGCACATTCTCCCCGTGTCTGTGTGGGTTTCACCCCCACAGCCCAAAAGATGTGCAGGTTAGGTGGATTGGCCACGCTAAATTGCCCCTTAATTGGAACAAATATAATTGGGTACTCTGAATTTACTTTTAAAAAACTATTCATAGAATCATAGAATCCTGACAGTCCAAGGAAGCCATTGGGTCCATTCAGTCTGCACCGACCCTCCGAACGAGCCTATCTTGGCCCCCGCTTCTGCCACATCCATGTAACCCCACAAACCTTTTGGACACTAAGGGGCAATTCAGCATGGCCGATCCACTTAACCTGCACACCTTTGGACCGTGGGAGGAAACCGGAGCACCCGGAGGAAACCCACGCAGACACAGGGAGAATGTGCTAACTTCACACAGTCACCCAAAGTCAGAATCAATCCTGGGTCCCTACTGCCGCGAGGCAGCAATGCTAACCACTGCGCCACCGTGCTGCCCACACAAACTATTGTTTGTTACAAGTCTCTGGTTGCCATTCTTTGGGAATCCAGCACTTCCACATGGTGTCAGGAGTTGGTGCTGGTAATGTTTGACTGTAAATAACAGGAGAGAGAAATATAGTACATTCTGTATAGTTTAATTTAACTTTCCAAATGCAGATGAAAAGGTGAGATTGGTGGTGTCAAAGGACAAAAGCATGGTTTTCAGAATGTCAAAAGCATTAGCACCAAATTGTGAAGCGCAGTATAGCACGTGGTGAAGCGCAGTATAGCCCGTGGTGAAGCGCAGTATAGCACGTGGGTTTTGCCACATCGACCTGCTCGCATTTGATGAAAATATTGCAGTCAACTGGGCCAAGTTTGAAAGTGAGTGGCGTGTACACTGCGGTGCTGGATTATCAGATAAATCAAAAAAGGTACAAGCGTACACCTTACTAAATCTACCTGGTTCTGAGGCCATCTACAGTGATAGAATCTACATGCAGTGCAGAAGGAGGCCATTGGGCCCATCGAGTCTGCACCAGCTCTTGGAAAGAGCACCCCACTTAAGCCCACAGCTCCACCATATCCCCGTAAACCAGTAACCCCACCTAACCTAAGGGCAATTTAGCATGGGCAATCCACCTATCCTGCACATCTTTGGACTGTGGGAGCAAACCCACGCAGGCATGAGGAGAACGTACAGATTCCGCACAGACAGTGACCCAAGCCGGGAATTGAACCAGGGACCCTGGAGCTATAAAGGAACAGTGCTGACCACTGTGCTACCGTGCCGCCCAAGTTTGAGTCTTTAGTGTTTCAAATGGAGGAGGAGAAAGAGGACCCCAAAATAATTCTAAAAACGTTTAAGAATGTTTGCCTGCCAGCAGTGAACATAACACGTACCAGGCACATGTTAAACTCTGGAATTGATAGAATCATGCACTTCAAAAAACTGCGTAAAGAAATGTGCATTTGGCACTTTTTCCTGATGAGTTAGTCAGGGATTGAATTGTTTACGGGGTCCACAGCGACCTAGTTTGCAAGCAGCCCCTGAGAGAGAAAGATTTAACACTACAAACAAGGATTTGCATGCTTGACAAACAGTCAGGGAAAAGCCAGGAGTTCAGGCAGGAAACTGAAGTTTTTGCAGTGCAGGGCACGCCCTGCTCCAACTGTGGTGGCCATCACCCTGAGAACAGAGCATTTACATTTTTTAGAAATTTATTTACGGGATGTGGGCGTCGCTGGTTAGGCCAGCATTTATTGCCCATCCCTAGTTGACCTTCAGATGGTGGTGGTGAGTTACCTTCTTGAACCGCTGCAGTCCCGGAGGTGTAGCAGCATGTTTGACGTATGATAAACTGATGATAAATGCTGCAACAAGTGTGAAAAGTGGAGTCACTTTGCAAAATTCTGCAGATCAAAGTCACAGCAGCTTTCTTTTGACAAGAGCCACCCTGCAGCCAGGTCTCCTCCAAGGTTAGGAGCGTCAGCAAAGTGAATGGATCTCGGTCAGAGCAATCAAACCACTGAGGCTCCGACAACACTCTAACTGTGAGAGTGTCGACACACGTCACAGAGAAGGGAGAGATCTTCACCACCCTGAACATGATTTACAGCAACGCTAAACTGAAGGTAAAGGTAGACACAGGAGCAAAGTGTAATGTGTTGCCCAGTCGAATGTTATGGGAACTAGACCCATATTTAGCACAGGACCCTAATACCCAGGTGAACCCCGTGGCCTATGGTGTATAAATCATCCACACAGAAGGCGCGGCCACTCTCCATTGCACACAGGGCAATTTCAAGGTTCATACAGTTGACCAGAATGGAAGGCCACTGCCAGTTCTTTGCAACAACATCACACTGGGGCTCTTCTAACCCGGTCCAGTGGTATATCCTCTGCAACTCCAAGCCCCAGAAATTATAGGGTTCAAAAACCTCTTCAACTGTGTCATTCGTGAGCTACCGGAAATTTCCAGGCGAGATTAGATGACTTGGTACCACCAACAGTCCGAGAAGATCACCAATAACCATGAAGCAGAAAGTAGCCATTGAGCTGTACCGGGGGATGACAGCGGGTATCATAGCTCCTGTAGACCAGGCCGCAGAATGGGTTTCAGCAATGGGACGGTCAGTATTTGCATTGACCCAGTGAACTTGAATAAGGCTCTGCATAGACCTCCTCACCCTATGAAGACAGCGGAACAGGTCTAACTCTGCTAAATGCAGACATGTCTAACACCAAGGTTCTCAGCATCCTGGATGTGAAATACGGGTTCTTCCAAACTTAACATTCATGTCTCCAGTAGGCAGATATTGTTTTCTTCATATGCCTTATGGGATCTCCACTGGCAGCGAGATCCTCCAGCGGTGCATGGAGCAACTCTCTGCAGACCAACCCTGCAAAATCATTGTTGGTGACATTCTGGTTTGGGGGTCGTACTCCAATAACTTGGGCTGGGATTCACCCCTACCCGGCGGGGTGGGGGGGGTCCTGGCGAGAAGGAGTGGCGGGAACCACTCCGGTGTCGGGCCGCCCCAAAGGTGCGGATTTCTCCGCACCTTTAGGGGCCAAGCCCTCACCTTGAGGGGCTAGGCCGGGGGCGGTGGGAAGGGGGGGGGGGGGGGGGGTGTCTCGCCGACCGGCATGCCGCGATTCCCGCCCCCGCCGAATATCCAGTGCCGGAGAATTCGGCAACCAGCGGGGGCGGGATTCACGCCAGCCCCCGGCGATTCTCCGACCCGGCGGGGGGTCGGAGATCCCGCC
Organism: Scyliorhinus torazame; assembly: GCF_047496885.1. Classification (NCBI taxonomy): domain Eukaryota; kingdom Metazoa; phylum Chordata; class Chondrichthyes; order Carcharhiniformes; family Scyliorhinidae; genus Scyliorhinus; species Scyliorhinus torazame. The sequence goes on from NC_092724.1 coordinate 27,662,690, forward strand.
CATGATGTCTGTCTTCGTCTCGTCCTAGACAAAATCAGGACCATACTGCTGAAGCTTAACTCTGCTAAATGCATATCCAGGATCAACCGGGCTCAGTATGTGGGCCACTTACTCACAGCCGATGTAGTGAAGCCAGATCCAGTCAAAACAACAGATGGACATCCCCGTGGGCAAGCACGCTTTACAGCACTTCTTTGGTGTGAGAAATGATCTTTCGAAGTTCAGCCTAAGTTAATGTGAGGTCACTGGACCTCTTCCAACAAGATGTCAAATGCTGTTGGTCGGAACATCATACAGCGGGTCTTCAACAGACTCAAACAAGCACGCTCGGCCCCACCGCCGTTACAATACTTTGACGTTCGAGCACCTGTACTTATATCAGCAGACACTTCCCAGCATAGACTTGGCAAAGTCTGCATCCAAAATGACAGGCCTTTTGCATCAAGGGCCCTCACTGACACGGATACCCATTATGCACAGATCGAAAAGGGGCTTCTTGCTTTAGTTTTCGCCTGACAGAAGTCGTCTGACTCCACATATGGTCGTCCTGCAACTGTTGAAACAGATCATCAACCACTCAAACTACCTTAAAGAAGCCTCTCCACACTGCGTCTGTACCACTGCAGCGCATAATGCCACATCTACAATGCTACTAACTCAGTGTCGTCCACAAACATGGTAAGCAGCAGTACTTGACCAATGCCCTCACTCAGCCTTGACGATCTATGAATTCCAAGTCACCTACTACAGGTTTCAAAACCAGCAGAAGCCACAGTACCCCAGCCATTCAGTCTACAGCATAGGCCCCCTGAATCAGTGTAAATGGAGGCCCTCCAGAGGCCCTACACAACAAGTCCTGCAGCCACTTGGCATCCCTATGGAGCATTCCAGGTGGTCCACACTGAGGACACCAGCCGGAGAACATCTAGAGCACAGCCAACCGGTACAATCACACACTCAGGGCATGTGACCAAAAACAGGGTTCCAGGACTATGCAGGGAACTAGTCGACACGATTACTTAAGAGGTCGGGTGATGGGAGTGCGGGATTTCTCCCCGGAGCACGGCACAGCACCAACATGGAACAGTCGCTCAGCTAGTGAATAAACTATTGTTTGTTACAAGTTTGTGGTCGGCAGTCTTTGGGAACCCAGCTCTTCCACGATAGGAAAGGAAGAAAAGGAAGAGGGTGGCCATGTTGATTGAGAAGAACATTGCTGTGCTGGAGAAAGGGGATGTCCCAGAGGGGTCAAAGACAGAATCAATTTGGCTGGAGCTGAGGAACAAAGAAAGTGTAATTTCATCACTCGGTGTAATTTATAGACCACCAATTAGTCAGAAAAGAAATTAGAGAAAGGTGCAAAATCTGTCTGGAGGGTTGGGGGTGATTGTGATATAGTGATATTGTCACTGGGCTAGTTAAAATTTTAAACAATGACCATGAAACCATTGTTGATTGTTGTTAAAAATCATCTGAATCTCCTTTAAGGAGGGAAATCTGCTGTTTTTACCTGGCCTGGCCTACTTGTGACTCCTTACCCACGGCAATGTGGTTGACTCTTAATTGCCCGCCTCAAATTACCTATTCAGTTCAAGGGCAATTCAGGGTGGACAATAAATGCTGGCCTCGCCAGTCATGCCCACATCCCACATATGAATTTTCAAATTATATTGGGGACTTTAGTTACCCAAATATAGTCTGCGGATAGTGGTATTGTAAAGGACAGAAAGACCCAAGAGCTCCCAGTCTACAGGAACATTTTCTACAGCAGTATATGTTTTCCACTACAACTAGAAAGGAGATACAGCTAGACCTGGTTCTTGGGAATGAGCTGGGCCAAGTGGATCCAAGTGTCAGTAGGAGAACATTTAGGGAATAGTGATCATTGTAGCGTAAAGTTTACCTTGAATGTGCGGTTCAAAGATTGGTTTGGGAAAAACAGGTTTCGATGCATAGGGCACTTGCATCAATAGCAGCAGGCACTTTTTACTTACCTTCAGAGAGTAGAGAGGAATGGACTTGTGTGGATGCACCTCTAATCAGGGAGGCAGCTTGGGGCCTTCTCCTTCAGGGAGTTGAGAGAACCCTGACTTTTGTGGAAGCATCTAGAATCAGGAGCCTTCAGGAACTGACTGTGTTTGAAAAAAAATAAACAGTTATATCACAGGAAAACCATAGATTGATTGGCTGGTGAGTAACTGTTTTTGGGTGTATATGTAAATAGCTAAAAATTAGGTGGGGGGGGGGGTACTTTTTAAGTAGCTACTTTATAATTAATTAAGACATGCAAACAGAAGGGAAGTAAGAGACTGTATTATTTTGAAGTGTTATGGTTTATTGCATCACCAAGGTTTAAATTAGTAGATTGAGCGGTGGTGAAGAGAGGCATTAAGAAAATAATTAATTAGCTAATTAAAACTCAATAAAGGGCAGGTGATGTGTTGCAGCTGCACTCTCTGGGGTTAATTGGTGTCAATGTGATCCATGGCAACCACACCGGCAGGAAGAGTCTGCGACATGAGGAACTTCAATTTAGACTCAATGGCTGGAGGACGATGGGGAGGGGGAAAGATACCGGGACACTTGGCTCTGGAAGCTGCACTTCTTAGAACCCTTACAATGCAGAAGGAGGCCATTCAGCCCACTGACACTGCACCAACCCTCTCAAAGAGCACCCTAGGCCCACTCCCCTGCCCAATTCCTGTAACCTGCACACCTTTGGAAACTAAGGGGCAATTTACCACGGCCAATCCACTTAACCAACACACCTTTGGACTGTGGGAGGAAACCGGAGCACCCTGAGGAAGCCCACGCAGACACGGGGGAGAACGTGCAAACTCCAAACAGACAGCCACTCAAGTTGGGAATCGAACCCCGGTCCCTGGCATTGTGAGGCAGGAGTGCTGATCACTGTGACACCATGCTTAGGCTAGGGTCTTCTGATCTGGTCCTGGGTAAGGGACGGAAAGGTTTGACTGCGAGTAGTCAGGTATGGGAATCAAGGTGGAAGTGATGGTGCCTCAGCCCTTGCAATTGTCCAACAGATTTGAGGTTCTTTCAGTTTGTGCAGATGATAGCGGAGGCTGTCGTGTGGATGAACAATCTGGTCGAAGCACCAGGAAGCTACACAGGTAGGGGAGAGTAAACAGGAGGGTAGTGGTAGTAGGAAAAGTAGTCAGGGAGATAGACACAGTTCTCTGCAGCCAAGGGTGAGAGTCCCGAAGGAGGGCTCAAGACATCTGCTTCGGGAGGGAGAAGAACTGAGAGGTGGAGGGAGATGATCCAATGCTTGTAGGTACCAAGACATTGATGGGACTAGAAAATAGATTCTGCTCCGGGATTTTGAGCAGCTAGCGCTAAATTAAAAAGCAGAACCTCAAAGGTAATCATCTCTGGATTATTAGGGTATCCTCGAGAAAATTGGAGTAAGGTAAAGAAGATTAGTGAAATGAATGAGTGGCTCAAAGATTGGTGTTGGAGAAATGGGTTGCAATTGGTGTAGCACTGGCACCAGTACTGGGGTAAGTGGCAGCCGTACTATTGGATTGTCTTCACCTGAACCGCGGTGGGGCTGAGTTCTGGTGATTCACTTTCTAACACATAGCTGAAGGCACGGAGTCGGGAGAGGAGGCAGGAGCAGACCAGTCCAGGCACAACGGAGGGAGTAAATTGAGAGGCAGTTCAGCGAACCTTTACTTACCTGAAGACAGAGTTGAGAGTGGAGGCAGGAAAATGACTGTTAGAGCTGCAGGGTGTGGAAAGGGGGCAGGAACGTGGCTGTTACAGCTGCAGGGTTGGGAAAGGGGGCAGGAACGTTGCTGTTACAGCTGCAGGGTTTGCGATGGGGGCAGGATCATGACTGTTACAGCTGCAGGGTTGGGAAAGGGGGCAGGAACGTGGCTGTTCCAGCTGCAGGGTTGGGAATGGGGGCAGGATCATGGCTGTTACAGCTGCAGGGTTGGGAAAGGGGGCAGGAACGTGGCTGTTACAGTTGCAGGGTTGCGAAAGTGGGCAGGAACGTGGCTGTTACAGCTGCAGGTTTGCGATGGGGCAGGAACGTGGTTGTTACAGCTGCAGGGTTGGGAAAGGGGGCAGGAACGTGGCTGTTACAGCTGCAGGGTTGCGATGGGGGCAGGAACGTGGTTGTTACAGCTGTAGGGTTGGGAAAGGGGGCAGGAATGTGGCTGTTCCAGCTGCAGGGTTTGGAAGGGGCAGGAACGTGGCTGTTACAGCTGCAGGGTTGGGAATGGGGGCAGGAACGTGGCTGTTACAGCTGCAGGGTTGGGAATGGGGGCAGGAATGTGCCTGTTCCAGCTGCAGGGTTGGAATGGGGCAGGAACGTGGCTGTTACAGTTGCAGGGTTGCAAAAGGGGGCAGGAACATGGCTGTTACAGCTGCAGGGTTGGGAAAGGGGGCAGGAATGTGGCTGTTCCAGCTGCAGGGTTGGGAATGGGGCAGGAACGTGGCTGTTCCAGCTGCAGGGTTGGGAATAGGGGTAGGAATGTGGCTGTTACAGCTGCTGGGTTGGGAATGGAGCAGGAACGTGGCTGTTACAGCTGCAGGTTTGGAATCGGAGCAGGAATGTGGCTGTTACAGCTGCAGGATTGGGAATGGGGGCAGGATCAGTGGCTGTTCCAGCAGCAGTGTTGGGGCAGCACGGTAGCACAGTGGTTAGCACAATTGCTTCACAGCTCCAGAGTCCCAGGTTCGATTCCAGCTTGGGTCACAGTCTGTGGGAAGTCTGCACATCCTCCCGTGTGTGCGTGGGTTTCCTCCGGGTGCTCTGGTTTCCTCCACAGTCCAAAGATGTGCAGATTAGGTGGATTGGCCATGAGAAATTGCCATTGGTGTCCAAAATTGCCCTTAGTGTTGGGGTGGGGTTGCTGGGTTGTGGGGATAGGGTGGAGGTGTGGACCTTGGGTGGGGTGCTCTTTCCAGGAGCCGGTGCAGACTCGATGGGCTGAATGGCCTCCTTCTGCACTGTAAATTCTATGATGATAGAATGGGGGGCAGAATGTGGCTGTTCCAGCCTGCAGAGTTGGGAGTAGAGGTGGGCAGGGGACGTCACCCTCAACGGAATGTAAGATCCCGCCAGTGGGAAGGAAAATCCCACACACATGAAAACGACTTGGGAAACGACTATTCAATATCTCAAACCTACTCCATCAATGGATCATGACAGCGGGATGCCTCCACCCCTCGCTGCAGTGAATGGAGATTTGGCTTTGGCTGGTTATCTCAAGTGGAAATGTGGAGGATAGCCCGACAGGGTATTCCTGCCGTATTTTTAAACTCGTGGAGAAAGAAGGGAAAGAGGCGGCTCCTACAAAGTCACGCTGGTGGGTTGGGCTCTGCGTGACCTGATTTTTAAAAAACTAAAATTGAAACATGGCCCCTCATGGAACTTCCCCACCTCACAGAACCCCCCCTCCCTCTCCCTGCCGACGGATTTCCCTCCCCCCACTGCATGGAATCCCTCAGTACCTCCCCCATAACTCCCCCCTCCCCTGTGGATCGACCCCCCCGTACCATACGTATCTCCCCCACCACCACAGAACTCCCTCTCCCCCCACCCCACTGTACATATCTCCCCCCCACCACCACAGAACGCCCCTCTCCCCACCCCACCGTACATATCTCCCCCCACCACCACAGAACTCCCTCTCCCCCCCACCATACGTATCTGCCCCCACCACCACAGAACTACCTCTCCCCCCCACCATACATATCTCCCCCACCACCACAGAACTCCCTCTTCCCCCCCCCCTACCATACGTATCTCCCCCACCACCACAGAACTCCCTCTTCCCCCCCTACCATACATATCTCCCCCACCACCACAGAACTCCCTCTCCACCACCCCACCATACTTATCTCCCCCCACCACACAGAACTCCCTCTTGCCCCCCCCCTACCATACGTATCTCCCCCCACCACCACAGAACTCCCTCTCCCCCCACCATACGTATCTTCCCCCCACCACCACAGAACTCCCTCTCCCCCCCACCATACATATCTCCCCCCACCACCACAGAACTCCCTCGCCCCCCACCATACGTATCTCCCCCCACCACCACAGAACTCCCTCTCCCCCCACCCCACCGTACATATCTCCCCCCACCACCACAGAACTCCCTCTTCCCCCCCCCACCATATGTATCTCCCCCCGCCACCACAGAACTCCCTCTCCCCCCCCCCCCCCCCCACCGTATGTATCTCCCCACCAGCACAGAACTCCCTCCTCCCCGCCCCCCTCCAAAGAACCCCCTCGGCACCTCACCCACGGAATTGCCCAATCCCCACACAAACACCCCTCCCCTCCCCAATGGAACCCCCCCCCCCCCCCCATGGAACAGACCCCACCCCTGATTTTCCCCCAGCATTGAACACTGCCACTGTCTGGGCAGTGCCTAGTGGGCATTACCAGGGTACTGCTTGGGCATGACCCTCTCCCTCTGGGAACTGTACTTACCTGTGCACCTCCAGTGGGTTCTGCTTGCCAGGTGTACATTGTGCGGGGTGGGGGGCCCTCTTGTGATTCATGGTGACGCGTCATCGCGCTGACTTAAATGGACAATTTAACATGTGGGGGGGGGGGCTGTATCAGGTGAAAGGCCTGATAATCATATATAAATTGTTACTGATTCCCATTACTTCATTGGCGGGGAGTGGGCAATTGATTGGAGAAACCCTGCCAGCACAGAAGCTATGTTATGTCCCCAGCGCAATCCCCCTCACCTCCCACCATTACCCCCCCAATAATGGGAGCGGGAACCTCACCTCCCCCTTCCTCTCCCCCCAGACTTCTTTCAGTACAGGAGAGCCCAGCTATATCACACTTCCACTGTGGAGAAACAACTGTGGATCTCCTTGCATTAAAACCTGAAGGAGTGTTAAACTGGACAGCCCTTCCTGGAGGAAATTATTGCATGTACTTTTATTTGCCTTTAACAGCCTGCATTGTTTCTTGTTCAACAGGGTCGTGAGGTCTGTGACCTGGGAGAGGACATCGCAAAATAATTCTCAAAAATGGCAATATTGCTGCACTGTCGAGTGGGAGCATTTTACATTGGATGTCATTTCATTCTCATAATTCTGTAATTCTGTCAGAACTTTGTGCTGTGTTCTGCACATTGGACTCTGTAACGCAGTTGTACTAAATTACTTGAGTCCAAACCTTTTCAAATTTGCCTTTAGTTCAGTTTTTCAGGTTTATTTGTATCCATGATAATCTGTCAACCACATGGAGAACAAAGTGGTGTCACAGGCAGAATGTATTTTCTCTCGACTGTACACGATCAGTATGTTTCTTGTGGAAAGAAATGAAATGAAAATCGCTTATTGTCACAAAGTTCTGTCTCTTCTTACCCTTGAAGTGTGTATTCCAATTAATAATTCAGCAGTATGCTTTCGTGACTTTAAATTAAAGAGGGTTATTTATTCTCGCACACTCACCCCAAATTAATGCAACATCACACACTTGGTTTCACACATGCAAACACACACACATACATAAACACACGAAGGGGTTGGATGCAGATAACGCTAGTGTACTTTTATAGATTACAGTTAATTCCACTTCTGATTTATGATCTCTGCTCTCGCATGTAGCAGGCCTGTGGTTTCTTGGATGGATTTGATTATCCAAGGACACCCCACGGATGACATGAAGCCCTTCCTCACTAAACAACAAGAACTGAGTGTAGAAGATGGCATCATCCTGCGAGGAGCCCAAGGAGTCCCCCCCCCATCCCCGTCCCCCGCCCAGGTCAGCACCACCCTAACGGAATTACACAATGGACACCCCAGGGTGACCAAGATGAAAATGCTCACAAGGAGCTATGTGTCTGTGGCTCGGCTCAATGCAGACATCGAGAATCTGGTGAAGTGATGCTCCTTGTGCCAGGAGGACCAGAAGCTCCCACCTTCGGCCTCTTTGCACCCATGGGAATGTCCAGGAAGACCATGGGTACTGGTGGATTCTGCGGGACCGTTGTTGGTCCTTATTATGATCAATGCCCACTCAATACTGTTAGAAGGTCATCGTATGTCCTCTATGACTTTTTGTGCAAATGTAGGAAAACTCCAGCAAAGTTTCTGTATGCTCCCAGAGGTCCTGGTCTCCGATAATTCTACCCCCTTTACCAGTGGAGAATTTCAGGCATTCATGAAGTCGAACGGTATTAAACACATCCGAACGGTGCCATACCATCCATCGTCTAATAGCCTGGCCCAACGGACGGTTCAGACATTCAAAACCAGAATGTTTCGGGATAGGAACCATCAGGTTTCCCGTGCCCTCCGGAGAATACGAACATCCCCGGTAACGGGGAAGGGTTCTCCCTCAACAGGAGCAGCCCCTCTCATATAAAAACCCCAACCTGGGTGCGGGGCGGGGAAGGAGACCCTCCGGGAAGTGGTGGCGTTTGACTTTATCGAGTGATAAACTTCTGTGCTCTAAACTACTGTGTGGCTACTTACCTCGTGTGATGAACGGTTACTGCCTTATCATCATGTAAGGTGATGTCCCCTTTAAGACCGGGCTTGGAACCCTGGGGACTCCGCCTCTGGCTCCGCCCATCTGGGAGCCATACATAAAGGGCTGCCTCATGGCTGTGTAACAGTCAGCTCTCGTCTCTAGCTCTAGCATAGTTATTAGTCTAATAAGCCTTCTTTACAGTTTAATCTCTAAGCGTCATTATTGAGGGTACCTCACCTCGAATCTAACAATGAAATGAAAATCGCTTATTGTCACAAGTAGGCTTCAAATGAAGTTACTGTGAAAAGCCCTAGTCGCCACATTCCGGCGCCTGTTCGGGGAGGCTGTTACGGGAATTGTACCGTGCTGCTGGCCTACCTTGGTCTGCTTTCGAAGCCAGCGATTTGGCCCTGCGCTAAACAGCCTCCCTCTGTGGCCTTGAGGCGCTCAAAAGGAAGCGACAATCCCCAGCCACTTTTTCCATTTCACAATTTTGTACATTAGAACACATGAAATACTGCCCCTTGTGTGGAAGATTTTTAATTCAAAAAAGACAGCTAATGATATAAATTACACCAAAGGAAGATTTTGTTCTAAATAAGGTGGATTGAGCACAATAATACTGCTGACTACAAAGTATTCAGGAAGGTAATGGGGGAAGCTGATAACATTGATCACTGAGCATTTCTGCATTGGAGAGGGACAATGTTGTTAAAGGGTTAAAGAATCTGTTTGGTTAGAATTAAGAAATATAACCGGGTGAGGAGCTGGAAAAAGGGGATGGCTAATCGACAAGGGGGGGGGGGGTAAAAAGCCCCCCAACCCGGTTGATCACGTGGAATGTGAGAGGGCTGAACGGGCCGATAAAGAGGGCACGAGTACTCGCACACCTTAAGAAACTTAAGGCAGACGTGGTTATGTTACAAGAGACGCACTTGAAACTTATAGACCAGGTTAGACTACGCAAAGGATGGGTGGGGCAGGTGTTTCATTCGGGGCTAGATGCGAAAAACAGGGGGGTGGCTATACTAGTGGGGAAGCGGGTTATGTTTGAGGCAAAGACCATAGTGGCGGATAGCGGGGGCAGATACGTGATGGTGAGTGGCAAATTACAGGGGGAGGCGGTGGTCTTGGTAAACGTATATGCCCCGAACTGGGATGATGCCAATTTTATGAGGCGCATGCTAGGATGCATCCCGGACCTAGAGGTGGGAAAGTTGGTAATGGGGGGAGATTTTAACACGGTGCTGGAGCCAGGGCTGGACAGGTCGAGATCCAGGACTGGAAGGAGGCCGGCTGCAGCCAAGGTGCTTAAAGATTTTATGGAGCAGATGGGAGGAGTAGACCCGTGGAGATTTAGTAGACCTAGGAGTAAGGAGTTTTCGTTTTTCTCCTAAGTCCACAAAGTTTATTCGCGAATAGACTTTTTTGTTTTGGGAAGGGCGTTGATCCCGAAGGTGAGGGGGACGGAGTATACGGCTATAGCCATTTCGGATCACGCTCCACATTGGGTAGACTTGGAGATAGGGAGAAACAGAAGGGCGTCCACCCTGGAGAATGGACATGGACTAATGGCAGATGAAGGGGTGTGTCTAAGGGTGAGGGGGTGCATTGAAAAATACTTGGAACTCAATGATAACGGGGAGGTCCAGGTGGGAGTGGTCTGGGAGGCGCTGAAGGCAGTGGTTAGAGGGGAGCTGATATCAATAAGGGCACATAAAGGAAAGCAGGAGAGTAGGGAACGGGAGTGGTTGCTGCAAGAACTTCTGAGGGTGGACAGGCAATATGCGGAGGCACTGGAGAGGGACTGTACAGGGAAAGGCAAAGGTTACACGTAGAATTTGACTTGCTGACAACGGGTACTGCAGAAGCACAGTGGAGGAAGGCACAGGGTGTACAGTATGAGTATGGGGAGAAGGCGAGCAGGTTGCTGGCCCATCAATTGAGGAAAAGGGGAGCAGCGAGGGAAATAGGGGGAGTGAGGGATGAGGAAGGAGAGATAGAGCGGGGAGCGGAGAGAGTGAATGGAGTGTTCAAGGCATTCTATAAAAGATTATACGAAGCTCAGCCCCCGGATGGGAAGGAGAGAATGATGTGCTTCCTGGACCGGCTGGAATTTCCTAAGGTGGAGGAGCAGGAGAGGGTGGGACTGGGAGCACAGATCGAGATAGAGGAAGTAGTGAAAGGAATTAGGAGTATGCAGGCGGGGAAGGCTCCAGGACCGGATGGATTTCCAGTCGAATTTTATAGGAAATATGTGGACTTGCTTGCCCGATACTGATGAGACCCTTTAATGAGGCGAAGGAAAGGGGACAGCTGCCCCCGACTATGTCAGAGGCAACGATATCGCTTCTCCTAAAGAAGGAAAAAGACCCGCTGCAATGCGGGTCCTGTAGACCTATTTCCCTCCTAAATGTAGACGCTAAGATTCTGGCCAAGGTAATGGCAATGAGGATAGAGGATTGTGTCCCGGGGGTAGTCCATGAGGACCAAACTGGGTTTGTGAAGGGGAGACAGCTGAATACGAATATACGGAGGCTGCTAGGGGTAATGATGATGCCCCCACCAGAGGGGGAAGCGGAGATAGTGGTGGCGATGGATGCCGAGAAAGCATTTGATAGAGTGGAGTGGGATTATTTGTGGGAGGTGTTGAGGAGATTTGGCTTTGGAGATGAGTATATTAAATGGGTACAGCTGCTGTAAAGGGCCCCGATGGCGAGCGTGGTCACAAATGGACGGGGGTCTGCGTATTTTCGGCTCCATAGAGGGACGAGGCAGGGATGTCCTCTGTCCCCATTATTGTTTGCACTGGCGATTGAGCCCCTGGCAATAGCATTGAGGGGTTCCAGGAAGTGGAGGGGAGTACTCAGGGGAGGAGAGGAACACCGGGTATCTCTTTACGCGGACGATTTATTGGTGTATGCGGCGGACCCGGCGGAGGGGATGCCAGAGATAATGCGGATACTTGGGGAGTTTGGAGAATTTTCAGGATATAAGCTGAACATGGGGAAAAGTGAGCTGTTTGTGGTGCATCCAGGGGAGCAGAGTAGAGAAATAGAGAACTTACCGCTGAGGAAGGTAACAAGGGACTTTCGCTACTTGGGGATCCAGATAGCCAAGAATTGGGGTACATTGCATAGGTTAAACTTAACGCGGTTGGTGGAACAGATGGAGGAGGACTTCAAGAGATGGGACATGGTATCCCTGTCACTGGCAGGGAGGATACAAGCGGTTAAAATGGTGGTCCTCCCGAGATTCCTCTTTGTGTTTCAGTGCCTCCCGGTGGTGATCGCGAAGGCTTTTTTCAAAAGGATTGAGAAGAATGTCATGAGTTTTGTGTGGGCCGGGAAGACCCGAGAGTGAGGAAGGGATTTTTGCAGCGTAGTAGGGATAGGGGGGGGCTGGCGCTACCGAACCTGAGTGAGTACTACTGGCCGCCAACATCTCAATGGTATGTAAGTGGATGGGAGAAGAGGAGGGAGCGGCGTGGAAGAGATTGGAGAAGGCATCCTGTAGGGGGACTTGCCTACAAGCCATGGTGACGGCGTCGTTGCCGTTCTCACCGAAGAAATACACCACAAGCCCGGTGGTGGTGGCTACTCTGAAAATTTGGGGGCAATGGAGACGGCATAGGGAAAGACGGGAGCCTCGGTGTGGTCCCCGATAAGAAATAATCATAGGTTTGCTCCGGGGAGAATGGATGGGGGATTTGGAACATGGCAAAGAGCAGGAGTACCACAATTGAGAGATCTGTTTGTAGATGGGACGTTTGCAAGTCTGGGAGCGCTGACCGAAAAATATGGGTTGCCCAAGGGAATGCATTCCGGTATATGCAACTGAGGGCTTTTACGAGGCAACAGGTGAGGGAATTCCTGCAGCTCCCGACGCAGGAGGTGCAGGACAGAGTGATCTCAAAGACATGGGTGGGGGACAGTAAGGTGTCAGACATATATAGGGAGATGAGAGACGAGGGGGAGATTATGGTAGACGAGCTGAAAGGGAAATGTTAAGAAGAGCTGGGGGAGGTGATTGAGGAGGGGCTGTGGGCTGATGCCCTAAGTAGGGTAAACTCATCATCCTCGTGTGCCAGGCTAAGCCTGATACAATTTAAGGTGTTACACGGGGCACATATGACTGGAACACGGCTTAGCAAATTTTTTGGAGTAGAGGATAGGTGTGCGAGATGCTCGAAAAGCCCAGCGAATCACACCCACATGTTCTGGTCATGTTCGGCACTACAGGGGTTTTGGGTGGGGGTGACAAAGGTGCTTTCGAAGGTAGTGGGAGTCCAGGTCGAACCAAGCTGGGGTTGGCTATATTTGGGGTTGCAGAAGAGCCGGGAGTGCAGGAGGCGAGAGAGGCCGATGTTTTGGCCTTTGCGTCCCTAGTAGCCCGGCGCAGGATACTGTTGATGTGGAAGGAAGCCAAGCCCCCGGATGTGGAGACCTGGATAAATGACATGGCAGGGTTTATAAAGCTGGAACGGATTAAGTTCGTCCTAAGGGAATCGGCTCAAGGGTTCACCAGGCGGTGGCAACCGTTCGTCGAATACCTCACAGAAAGATAGAGGGAATGGAAAAGAAGAAGACAGCAGCAGCAGCCCGGGGGGGGGTGGGGGGGGGGGGGGGGGGGGGAGGAACCAGAGGGATTCTCAGGGATGTTAATATATAAGTATAATATGTATAGGTTGTTGTTATAGATAATTGTATATTGGACTGTTAAAACATATTTTTGGAGAATATTTATCTGGGACAAGGCAGTTGCCAATTTAGTTTTGTTTCTGTTTTTGTTTATATATTATTTATTTCTTGTTTATAAAACTGGCCATTGTTATTTATATTGTTATATTACTGTGTAAAGGATACACAATGTACTGTGATGGTTGGCCAAAATTTTCAATAAAATATTTAAAAAAAAGAATTAAGAAATATTGGAGGAAATATTGTGCTGATTGGTGTGTGCTATAGGCCGATGGTAGGAATTATATAGTGGGGCAACTAGACAGTGGAAGCATTGGGCGTGATTTGGGTGCAAATAGCAGGGTGTTTCTCAGAGCCTGCAGCACCAAGAGGTAACGGTAAAGTCGCCATAGTCCCAGATGACTTTAGGCTGCTTTCCACCTCACTAAATGCAACCACACTTCCCTTAACGTATACATGCCCCCAGCGACAGTGAAGGAATGACAATATATTTCCAAGTCAGGGTGGTGCGTGACTTGGAGGGGAACCTCCAGGTGGTGGGGTTCCCAGGTATCTGCTGCTCTTATCCTTCCAGATGGTAGTGGACGTGGGTTTGGAAGTTGCTGGAAGGAACGTTGGCAAGTTACTACAGTGCATCTTGTAGGTCGTACACACGGCTGCCACTGTTCGTCAGTGGTGGAGGGAGTGAATGTTTGTGGAAGGGGGCGCAATCAACCGGGCTGCTTTGTCCTGGATGGTGCTGAGCTTCTTGAATGCTGTTGGAGCTGCACTCATCCAGGCAAGTGGAGAGTATTCCATTACACTCCTGACTTGCAGATGATGGACAGACTTTGGAGGTCAGGAGATGAGTTACTTGCCATAGGAATCCTAGCCTTTGACCTGCTCTGGTGGCCACAGTATTAATGTGGTTAGTCCAGTTTGCTTTTTTTTAGAAAGTATTTTATTGAAGCATTTGTAATTTTCACAATTTAACATGTTGACATTTCTAAAACAACCGCACGGGTCGACGCACAAAATACCCCCTAGAAGAACAACAAAACAATAAACCACGTCCCCCACTTCTCCCACCTGATGCGACCATCAATTCACTCAAGGACTCGTGTCGGAGTAAAACAGTGGTTTTAATTAACTATCAACTTTGCCTGCCTGCGACTGGTACATACTGAGGACAGTCCCACAGGCCAGCTATTCTTATACTCCTTCAAAGGGGCGGAGCCATGGGCTGAGCCCATACATGTTCCAACATCCTCCAACATCTCCCCCTGTGGGTCTAGCCACACAATGGCCCACAGATAAAACCCACAGGGTTAATAACATAGAACATAGAACATAACTGGTGAATTAACTGTATTTACATTCACCACACCACCCTGTCCCCAATTACCCGTTGACTAAGCCTTATTTAACATTACCCTGCCTCCGGTTTTCCTCCCCCCACCCCCTTTTCCCTTTCCCCCCTTACTGCTGACGTTCAGTTTTTGTTAAAGAAATCGATGAACGGCTGCCAACTCCGGGCGAATCCCTTTACTGATCCTCTCAGAGCGAACTTGATTTTCTCCAGACTGAGACTCTCTACCATATTGCTGACCCACACTCCTGACTTTGGGGGCTCCGAGTCCCTCCATCTCAGCAAGATCCGTCTCTGGGCCACCAGGGAGGGGAAGGCCAGAATATCGGCCTCCCTCCCCCACTTTGCCCCCGGATCTTCCGACACCCCAAATATTGCTAATTCTGGACTCGGAGTTACCCTACCTTCCAGGACTTCTGACATAACATCCACAAATCCCTGCCAGAATTCCCTCAGTTTCGGACATGCCCAAAACATATGAACATGGTTGGCCGGGCTACCCCCACACCGCCCACATCTGTCCTCCACCTCCTCGAAGAACCCACTCATCCGGGATACCATTATGTGGGCCCTCTGGACTACCTTGAGCTGAATCAAGCTAATTCTAGCACAGGACGAGGATGCATTTACCCTTTTCAAGGCTTTTTCCCACAGTCCAGTTTCCAGCTCCTCTACTAGCTCCTCTTCCCACTTCCTCTTCACCTCTCTGATAGGGGCCCCTTCCCACTCTAACAATTCCCTGTATATTCCGAAACCTTCCCACCTCCAACCCCTGTTTTTGACAGCACTTTATCCTGTAGTCCCCTCAGGGGGAGGCGAGGAAAGCTTGGGACCTATCTCCGCACAAAGTCCTGCACTTGAAGGTACCAAAACCCGTTCCCACCCGGCAAATCAAACTCTTCCTCTAATGTCTCCAAGGTCGGAAAGCCTTCCTGGATGAATAGATCCCCAAACCTCTCAATCCCTGCCCGCTGCCATACCTTAAAGCCCCCCACCCCCCCCTCCGGGACAGACCGGTGATTGTCACAATCGGTGACCACACCAGTCTCATATGCTGCCTCCATTGCCCCCACACCCTTAGCGCTGCCACCACCACCGGATTTGTAGAGTACCGAGCCGGCGGGAACGGCAGGGGCACCGTCAGTAAAGCCTCCAAACTCGTACCTTTGCAGGATACTGCCTCCATCCACTCACAGACCGACCCCTCCCCCACTACCCACTTCCTGACCATCGATATGTTGGCAGCCCAGTAATAGTTAATAAAGCTCGGGAGAGCCAAGCCCCCTTCTCCTCCGGCCCGTTCCAGGAGAGCCTTCCTTACTCTCGAGTTTTACCCACCCATATAAACCTCAATATCACCGCATTCATACTTCTGAAAAAAGCTTTTGGGACAAAAATTGGGAGACACTGAAAAATGAATAGCAGTCTCGGAAGGACCGCCATCTTCACCGTCTGAACCCTCCCCGCCAGCGCCAGTGGGAGCGTGTCCTATCTGCGGAAATCCCTTCTCATTTGATCCACTGCTTTGCCCAAATTTAACTTGTGAAGTGTGGTAATACCAGGTATTGCAGTGCCTAAGAGGTGGATGCCCATTGGCTAGACCTAGGAGTCTCCCATTGGCCAATGTACATAGCTCCGCCCTGAGAGGCGGGGTATAAGAACCGGTGCCGTCCCAGCAGCCTTCACTTTCTATATCGAAGCTGCTGGATACAGTTCTAGCTGATTAAAGCCGATTAGTATGACTCTCCTTGTCTCTCGAGTAATTGATTGTGCATCATGAAGCTGCCTCCAATCCTTGGCCACTTGAATTCCCAAATATCTAAAACTCTTCCCAACCACTTTAAAAGGTAGCTCCTTCAGTCTCCTTTCCTGCCCGAGTGCCTGGATCACGAACATCTCGCTCTTTCCCATATTTAACTTCTCGCCTGAAAATCGCCCAAATTCTCCTAATACCCCCATGATTCTGGTCATCCCCCCCATCGGGTCCATGACCTAAAGCAGCAAATCGTCCGCATAGAGAGAGACCCTGTGTTCCACCCCCCCCCCCCCCCTCCCCCCCTCCCCCTCAGAGCCATTGCTGAGGGTTCTATGGCCAGGGTAAACAGTAATGGGGAGAGCGGGCACCCCTGCCTTGTCCCCCGACATAGACTAAAGTATTCCGACTGAACTCAGTTCTTACATTTGCCACCGGGGCCCGGTACAATAACCGGACCCACTCCACAAATCCCTGCCCAAACCCAAACCTGCCTAAAATATCCCATAGATACTTCCACTCCACCCGGTCAAAAGCCTTCTCCGCGTCCCTGGTGACTACCACCTCAGCCTCGCGCCCCTCCACTGGCATCATAATTACATTAAGAAGCCGTCTAATTTTGGATGTCAGGTGCCTGCCCTTTACAAATCCCGTCTGATCCTCCCCAATTCTCTCCAGGACACAATCCTCTATTCGAGTGGCCAGGATCTTTGCCAATAATTTGGCATCTACATTCAAGAGGGAGATTGGCCTGTATGATCCACAGCTGTCCGGATCCTTGTCACGCTTCAGGATGAGAGAAATTGATTCCGGTGATAACGTTGGGGGGAGTACTCCCAGCTCCTTGGACTCGTTAAAAGCTTTAACCAGGAGCTTCCCCAGGAATTGACTCATGCCCCCCTCCCCAACCGGGGGTTCCAACTCGTATAGCTGGCTATAAAATTCCCGGAACACTTCATTCACCGCCCCCGGGTCCGTCACCATCTTCCCCATCATATCCTTTATTTTCCCCATTTCTCTCGCCGCCTCCTGTTTCCTCAGCTGATGTGCCAGCATCCTGCTAGCTTCCTCCTCATGTTCATATATTGCCCCTTTTACTCTCCTCAGCTGACCCTCTGCCTTACCTGTGGAAAGGAGCCCAAACTCCATTTGAAGTCTCTGACGCTCCTTCAGAAGCTCCTCATTTGGAGACTGAATATCTCCTGTCCACCTGTAAGATTTCTCCTACCAACCTGTCCAACTCCGACCGCTCAGTTTTATCGCTGTGGGCTCGAATCGAAATACATTCCTCACTGATAACCGCTTTCAGTGCCTCCCAGACCACCCCAGCCACAATCTCTCCCGTGTCATTGATCTGTATGTATTCCCGAATGGCCCCTCTCACTCGCTCACAGATCTCCTCATCTGCTAACAGCCCTGTATCTAGTCTCCACTGTGGGGATTCCCGTGCCTGCCCGTAGATCTATCCAGTCTGGTGCCTGATCATAATTGCTGAGTACTCAGTGTCCTCCACCCCTGCTAACAGTGTTTTATCTCGCACAAATAAATCTATCCTGGAGTACGCCTTATGTACATGGGAGTAGAATGAATATTCCCTGCTCCTTGCTCTCTCAAATCTCCATGGATCTACCCCTCCCATGCGCTCCATGAACCCCCGCAGTTCCTTTGCCGTTGCTGATAGCTTCCTCGACCTAGCACTCGACCGGTCCAATCTCGGGTCCAGGACCGTATTAAAGTCACCACCCATGATCAGCTGGTGCAAGTCAAGGTCTGGGATCTTCCCCAGCACCTTCCTGACAAATGCGACATTATCCCAATTTGGGGCATATATATTCACCAGCACCGCTGCCATTCCCTCTAGCTTCCCGCTAACCATAACAAATCTGCCTCCCAGGTCTGCCTCTAACTTCCCCACCTCGAATGTCACCCTTTTGTTAATCAGGATAGCCACCCCCCTTGTTTTAAAGTCCAGTCCTGAATGAAACACTTGCCCGACCCATCCCTTCTTTAATCTAATTTAGTCTCCCAGCTTCGGGTGTGTCTCCTGTAACATGGCCTCGTCCGCTTTTAACTGTCTCAGGTGTGCGAACACATGGGCTCCCTTAACCGGCCCATTCAGTCCACAATCATTCCATGTAACCAGTCTGGTCAGGGGGGCCCTTACCCTCCCCTCCCCTGTCGCTCAGCCATGACCTTTCCTAGGCCAGCTCCTAGCCCGTGTTCCGCATCTCACTTGATCCGCCCCTTGGCAGCGACCGCCATCTGATCTCCATTTCCAGTCTCCTAGCTGTCCCTTACCCATCAGCAGTACTCCACTCCCGCCCCCACCCCTCGCCCCCTCCTCTTCGTCTTTCCTCAGCTCTCCCCCCACTTTGCTCCCGTGAACTAGCTATCCAGCTATCCCATAGGCTCCCATCCTCTGGCGTCAAAAAACCTGCCATCTGCCAGATTCCATCCCCCCTAAACATAGCGCAAGCACTCAACACAATAACAACAATCCCCAAAAACAAACACACTATCCCCCAAAGCACAGGCAACAGGGCCCCACCTCTCCCCCTTTAACCGATTCTTATCAGTCCCATCACCTTCAAACAGAATCGAACACAATAGAAGAAGCTTCAATTAGCTTAAGGAAGATTTTTCATGCAAAAATCAACCATCTTTCTTACAGAAAAGAAACCCCCCCGTCGCAACTTAAAAGTTTTTTCCTTTGTAACCCAGTACACAAAGCAATAAATCAAATCAAAATTACACAAGAAATTAAAAAAACTTTTCTTCCCGAACATCGCGACGTAACTCACAGAATTAGAAAGACTGAAATGTTAAACAAGATAAAACAAAACACAGAACTATTTTTCTCCCCCCCCCCCCCCACTTTATCCCTTCCCCCAAACTCAGTCCACCACAGTTTGAATTTAAAACCTTAAACCAGATTATTGTCCTTCATAAAAGTAGCCACCTCTTCCGGAGAGTTAAGTACAGCTCCCAGTTCTCGTAGGTCACCCAAAGACGAGCCGGATACAGCAGTCCAAATTTACTGTCGTTCGCAAACAGGACAGCCTTAACTTTGTTGAAACTTGCTCTCTTCTTTGCAAGTTCTGGTCCCCAATCTTGGTACACCCGGACCTCTGATTCTTCCCACATGTACCGTTTTGTCTGCCTGGCCCACTTCATGATACGCTCCTTGTTGAGGAATCGATATAGCCTCACCACCATGGCCCTTGGGGCCTCACGGTCCTGGGGCTTACGTACGAGCACCCTATGTTACCGGTCCACCTCCAGCGGCTTGTCAAACACATTGGCCCCGACCATCTCCTGCAACATCTTCCCCACATACCCTCCCGCATCTGATCCCTCCTTTCTCTGGCAGCCCGGCGATTCGGATATTTTGCCTGCGAGACCGCTTCTCCAAGTCTTCTACCTTATCCAGCAGTCGTTTCTGGCTGTCCTGTGGCATGTTAATTTCCAAAGCCATTGCAGGGCATTCCTCCTCTCGTTCAGTCGCCTGCTCCGGCAACCTCTGAATCTCCTGTCCCTGGGTCATCATTTTCTTCTCCACCCGCTCAACCACCTCCTTAATCGAGGCTATCGCGTGAGTCATGTCTTCTGCACACTCCTTACAATGCCGGGCGAACTTCTCATCCAGGTCCTTGACCCATTGCTCCATCGACCAGTGAGCTGGCGCGGAGACGCTTTGTCTCATCACCATTGTGCTCGGTGGCCTCTGAGCCTTGCTTTCACTCATCTTTTGGTTTCTTCTTTTTCGACTCTTATTTGGACACAATCCCATAAATTGAGGGTCACCTCCTTTTCCTCTCCCTTCGATCAACTGATGTTGAGAAATTTCCTGAAAAACTCAGCTTAAAAACCATTATAAAAACCACTAAGGGCAAGAGCTGCTGAATGTGTGACCTTTCACTCCATTGTCGCCACCGGAAGTCGTCCAGTTCAATTTCTGATCAATGGTAACCCCAGGATGTTGATTGTGGGGGATTCAGTGATGGTCATGCCATTGAATGTCAAGGGGTGATTGTTAGATCCTCTCTTGTAGGAGAGAGCCTGGCACTTGTGTGGTGTGAATGTAACTTGCCACTTGTCAGCCCAAGCCTGGATATTGTCCAGATCTTGCTTCTTTTGGACATGGACTGCTTCATTACCTGAGAAGTTGCGAATGGGGCTGAACATTATGCAGTCATCCACAACCATCCTCACTTCTGACCTTATAAAATAAAATCTTTAATAGTTTAAACAAAATAATCTTTATTATTGTCACATTAGGCTTACATTAACACTGCAGTGAAGTTGCTGTGAAAATCCCCTAGTTGCCACATTCTGGCACCTGTTCGGGTACACAGAGGGAGAATCTCCCAGAATCCCCATAATTTCTTCCATCCCTTCCAATGGGTCCGACACATATAAGAGCAGATCGTCCGCGTATAGCGAGACTCTGTGTTCTACCCTCCAGGACCAGTCCCTTCCAGCCCTTTGAGGCTCCCAACTCAATTGCCAGCGGTTCTATGGCCAGTGCGAACAACAGCGGGGAGAGGGGGCATCCCTGCCTCGTCCCCCGGTGCAGCCTAAAATAATCCAATGTCAGCCTGTTCGTCCGAACACTTGCCGCGGGCGCCTGATACAGCAGCCTGACCCAGTCAATGAAGCCCCGCCCAAATCCAAACCGCCCCAGTACCCCCCACAGATAATCCCATTCCACCCGGTCAAGTGCCTTCTTTGCGTCCATTGCGACCACTACCTCTATGTCCCTACCCTCTGGGGGCATCATGATAACATTCAACAGCCTTCTTCCATTGGCCGCCAACTGCCTCCCTTTAACAAATCCCGTCTGGTCCTCCCAAACAGGTCCGGAACGCAGTCTTCAATCCTTGAGGACAGGATCCTAGCCAACAATTTGGTGTCTACATTTAGGAGAGAGATCAGTCTGTCGGACCCGCATTACTCCGGGTCCTTATCCTGCTTCAGGGTCAATGAGATAGTGGCCTGTGACATCGTCGGGGGAAGCCCCCTCCTCTCCCTTGCCTCGTTAAATGTCCTCATCAGCAGCGACCCCAGCATCGCAGAGAGCTTTTTGTAAAACTCCACGTGGTACCCATCCGGTCCCGGGGCTTTACCCGACTGCATGGCCTTCAGCCCATCTGCTATCACTTCCAACCCGATCGGGGCCCCCAGCCCTTCTACCAAGTCTTCATCAACCTCCGGGAACTTCAGCGCCCCTAAGAATTGCCTCATCCCCTCCAACCCAGCTGGGGGTTCCGACTCCTACAACCTGCTGTAGAATTCCTCAAACGCCTTATTGACCCTAGCTGAATCTCCGACCAGGTTCCCATCCCTGTCCCTTACTTTCCCAATCTCCCTGGCCGCCTCCCGCTTTCTAAGCTGCTGCGCAAGCATTCTACTGGATTTCTCCCTATATTCATAGATTGCTTTCCTCAGTTGCTCCAGCACCTTCCCTGTAGTTAACAAGCCAAACTCCACCTGAAGCCTCCGTCGTTCCCTTAGAAGCCCTGCCTCTGGGGTCTCCGCATACCTCCTGTCGACCTGTAGTATTTCCTTTATCAGTCGGTCCGTCTCTGCTCTGTCTGCCTTCTCCCTGTGGGCCCATATCGAGATCAGCTCCCCTCTAACCACTCCCTCCCAGACCACCACAGCCGGAACTTCCCCCGTGTCGTTGACTTCCAGATAGTTCTGAATACATTTCGTCAGCCGCCCACACACCTCCTCATCAGCTAAAAGTCCCATGTCCAGCCACCAGTGTGGGCGCTGGCTACTCTCCTTGCTCACCTGTAGGTCAACCGAGTGCGGGGCATGATCCGCGATCGTGATCGCTGAGTAATCAGTGTCCACTACCCCCATCAGTAAAGCCCTGTTCAGGATTTAAAAAAGTCAATCCGGGAGTACACTTTATGCATGTGCGAGTAGAAGGAAAACTCCTTCACCCTCGGCTGCCCGAATCTCCATGGGTCCCCCCCCCCCCCCCCCCCCCCATCTGCTCCATAAACCCCTTTAGCTCCTTTGCCATTGCCGGCACCCTGCCTGTCCTTGAGCTAGATCGGTCTAGCCCTGGGTTAATGACCGTGTTGATGTACCCCCCAAAACCAGCTTATGCAAATCCAGGTCCGGGATCTTCTCCAACATCCTCCTTATTAACTCCACATCATCCCAATTCGGGCGTACACATTCATGAGTACCACCAGCAGCCCCCCCAGCTTCCCACTGACCATTATGTACCGACCCATCACGTCCGCAACTATTCTTCCCACTTCGAATGACACTCGCTTATTAATCAAGATCATGACCCCTCTAGTCTTAGAGTCCAGCCCCGAATGGAAAACCTGTCCGACCCACCCCTTACTTAGTCTGACCTGGTCAGTTACGCTAAGGTGCGTCTACTGCAACATTGCCACGTCCGCCTTCAGTCCCCTCAAATGCGCAAACACGCGTGCCTTCTCAACCGGCCCATTTAGCCCTCTTATGTTCCATGTGATCAGCCTGGATGGAGGGCTTCTCCCCCCCCCCCTCCCCCCCCCCCCCACCCCCCCCCCCGCCGATCAGTCATCACCTTTCTTGGGCCAGTCTCCATCCCTCGCCCCACGCATCCGCAGGCCCGCCCCCCGGCAGCCTTCGCCCCCCCGACCTCCCTATTGTCCCACGACATAAGTCCCTCCCTCGTCAGCAGAACATTCCCCCCCCTCTCTCCCCCTAGTAACAGCACTATACACACAGCCCCCTCCAACAAGCATACCATCAGCTCACTTCCGTGAGCTAGCCCGCCCAGCTAGCTTGGTGGCCCCTGCCCATGGCGTCAGACATTTTCCCACCTATTGTTCCCTCCCCCCCCACCCCCCTCCGCTCGGACACACATATGCAAACGTAAACAATCCCAACCCAATTGCCCAAAATAAAAACACAAAGAAAATCAAAAAGAAGATCCAACATCTAACATTCACACCTCCATCCCCCATCAGTGAAAATGCTGATTTTAACTCAAGCAGCTCGTCCACAGATCCCAAATCAATACAAAAGGTATGACAAGCAACATCCAAAAATAACTAAAAAGAAGAGAAAAAACCCCACATGAACATTGCAGCAAAGTTCAGTTCAAACACCTCAGTCCGCGACCAGCACTTTCCTTCTCGCAAAGTCCATCGCTTCCTCGGACGACTCGAAGTAGAAATCTTCCTCTTCGTGCGTAATCCAAAGACGGGTCAGGTACAGTAGTCCAAACTTTACCTTCTTCTTAAAAAGGGTCGATTTTATCTGGTTGAACCCTGCTCTTCTCCTGGCCACGTCCGTGCTCAGATCCTGACACACACGCAGGACGCTGTTCTCCAATTTGCAGCTCCGCGTCTGCCTGACCCACCGTACAATGCACTCCTTGCCCATGTGCCTGTGGAATCTCACCACCATTGCTCTCGGGGGGTCACCCACACGCGCCTTCCTCGCTAGCGCATTGTGTGCCCTGTCCACCTCCAAGGGTCAGGTGAATGTCCCCTCTCCCAGTAACTTCTCAAACATAGCCGCTATGTATTTCCCTGCGTCCGTTCCTTCGGATCCCTCCGGGAAACCCACTATTCTCAGGTTCTGCCGGCGGGACCTGTTCTCTAGGTCCTCCACCTTCTCCTGGAGCCTTTTCTGTTGGTCTCTCAACATTCCCACCTCCAACTCCACTTGGTCCGTGCTTTCTCCACTCTCTGGATCGCCCATCTTGAGCATCCAGTCTGAGTTCCAGTCGCGCAATCGACTCCTTTTTTTTTTAATAAATATTTTATTGAAAATTTTTGGTCAACCAACACAGTACATTGTGCATCCTTTACACAACATTATAACAATACAGATAATAATGACCTTTTTTATATAAACAAAAAACAACAAATAAATAAATATTAAATAACAAAAATGAAAACTAGCCCTAATTGGCAACTGCCTTGTCACAGGCTATACCCCCCCCCCACCCCCCCCCCCCCAATCCCTCCCCCCCCCCCCCCCCAAGTCCTGGGCTGCTGCTGCTGCCTTCTTTTTTCCCCCATCTATCTTTCCGCAAGATATTCGACGAACGGTTGCCACCGCCTGGTGAACCCTTGAGCCGACCCCCTTAGGACGAACTTAATCCGCTCTAGCTTTATGAACCCCGCCATATCATTTATCCAGGTCTCCACCCCCGGTGGCTTGGCTTCTTTCCACATTAGCAATATCCTGCGCCGGGCTACTAGGGACGCAAAGGCCTCTCTCGCCTCCTGCACTCCCGGCTCTTGTGCAACCCCAAATATAGCCAACCCCCAGCTTGGTTCGACCCGGACTCCTACTACTTTTGAAAGCGCCTTTGTCACCCCCACCCAAAACCCCTGTAGTGCCGGGCATGACCAAAACATATGGGTATGATTCGCTGGGCTTCTCGAGCACCTCGCACACCTATCCTCCACCCCAAAAAATTTACTGAGCCGTGTTCCAGTCATATGTGCCCTGTGTAATACCTTAAACTGAATCAGGCTTAGCCTGGCGCACGAGGACGACGAGTTTACCCTGTTTAGGGCATCTGCCCACAGCCCCTCCTCGATCTCCTCCCCTAGCTCTTCTTCCCATTTCCCTTTTAGTTCGTCCACCATAGTTTCCCCTTCGTCCCTCATTTCCCTATATATATCCGACACCTTACCATCCCCCACCCATTTCTTTGAGATGACTCTGTCCTGCACCTCTTGTGTCGGGAGCTGCGGGAATTCCCTCACCTGTTGCCTCGCAAAAGCCCTCAATTGCATGTACCTGAATGCATTCCCTTGGGGCAACCCATATTTCTCGGTCAGCGCTCCCAGACTTGCGAACTTCCCGTCCACAAATAGATCTTTCAGTTGCGTTATTCCTGCTCTTTGCCACATTCCATATCCCCCATCCATTCCCCCCGGGGCAAACCTATGGTTGTTTCTTATCGGGGACCCCCCCAATGCTCCGGTCTTTCCCCTATGTCGTCTCCACTGTCCCCAAATCTTCAGTGTAGCTACCACCACCGGGCTCGTGGTGTAGTTCCTCGGTGAGAACGGCAATGGGGCTGTCACCATAGCCTGCAGGCTGGTCCCCCTACAGGACGCCCTCTCTAATCTCTTCCACGCCGCTCCCTCCTCCTCTCCCAACCACTTACTCACCATTGAAATATTAGCGGCCCAATAATACTCACTTAGGCTCGGTAATGCCAGCCCCCCCCTATCCCTACTACGCTGTAAGAATCCCTTCCTCACTCTCGGAGTCTTCCCGGCCCAAACAAAACCCATGATGCTCTTTTCTATCCTTTTAAAAAAAGCCTTCGTGATCACCACCGGGAGGCACTGAAACACAAAGAGGAATCTCGGGAGGACCACCATCTTAACCGCCTGCACCCTCCCTGCCATTGACAGTGCTACCATGTCCCATCTCTTGAAATCTTCCTCCATCTGTTCCACCAACCGCGTTAAATTTAGCCTGTGCAATGTGCCCCAATTCTTAGCTATCTGGATCCCCAGGTAACGAAAGTCTCTTGTTACCTTCCTCAACGGTAGGTCTTCTATTTCTCTACTCTGCTCCCCTGGATGCACCACAAACAGCTCACTCTTCCCCATGTTCAATTTATACCCTGAAAACTCCCCAAACTCCCCAAGTATCCGCATTATTTCTGGCATCCCCTCCGCCGGATCCGCCACATATAGTAGCAGATCATCCGCATATAAAGATACCCGGTGTTCTTCTCCTCCCCTAAGTATTCCCCTCCATCTCTTGGAACCTCTCAGCGCTATCGCCAGGGGCTCAATCGCCAGTGCAAACAGTAATGGGGACAGAGGACATCCCTGCCTTGTCCCTCTATGGAGCCGAAAATATGCCGATCCCCGTCCATTCGTGACCACACTCGCCACTGGGGCCCTATACAACAGCTGCACCCATCTAACATACCCCTCTCCAAAACCAAATCTCCTCAACACCTCCCACAGATAATCCCATTCCACTCTATCAAATGCTTTCTCGGCATCCATCGCCACTACTATCTCCGTTTCACCCTCTGGTGGGGCCATCATCATTACCCCTAACAGCCTCCGTATATTCGTGTTCAGCTGTCTCCCCTTCACAAACCCAGTTTGGTCCTCGTGAACCACCCCCGGGACACATTCCTCTATTCTCATTGCCATTACCTTGGCCAGGACCTTGGCATCCACATTTAGGAGGGAAATTGGTCTATAGGACCCGCATTGTAGCGGATCCTTTTCCTTCTTCAAGAGAAGCGATATCGTTGCTTCAGACATAGTCGGGGGCAGTTGTCCCCTTTCCTTTGCCTCGTTAAAGGTCCTCGTCAGTACCGGGGCGAGCAAGTCCAAATACTTTCTGTAAAATTCAACTGGGAATCCGTCCGGTCCCGGGGCCTTTCCCGTTTGCATGTTCCTAATTCCTTTCACCACTTCTTCTACCGTGATCTGTGCTCCCAGTCCCACCCTTTCCTGCTCTTCCACCTTGGGAATTTCCAGCCGATCCAAAAAATCCATCATTCTCTCCCTCCCATCCGGGGGTTGAGCTTCATACAATTTTTTATAAAATGTCTTGAACACTTCATTCACTCTCTCCGCCCCCCGCTCCATCTCTCCTTCCTCATCCCTCACTCCCCCTATTTCCCTCGCTGCTCCCCTTTTCCTCAATTGGTGTGCCAGCAATCTGCTCGCCTTCTCCCCATATTCATACTGTACACCCTGCGCCTTCCTCCATTGTGCCTCTGCAGTGCCTGTAGTCAGCAAGTCAAATTCCACATGCAGCCTTTGCCTTTCCTTGTACAGTCCCTCCTCCGGTGCTTCCGCATATTGTCTGTCCACCCTCAAAAGTTCTTGCAGCAACCGCTCCCGTTCCTTACTCTCCTGCTTCCCTTTATGTGCCCTTATTGATATCAGCTCCCCCCTAACCACCGCCTTCAACGCCTCCCAGACCACTCCCACCTGAACCTCCCCATTGTCATTGAGTTCCAAGTACTTTTCAATACATCCCCTCACCCTTAGGCACACCCCCTCATCCGCCATTAGTCCCATGTCCATTCTCCAGGGTGGGCGCCCTCCTGTTTCCTCCCCTATCTCCAAGTCTACCCAGTGTGGGGCATGATCCGAAATGGCTATAGCCGTATATTCCGTTCCCCTCACCTTCGGGATCAATGCCCTACCCAACACAAAAAAGTCTATGCGCGAATAGACTTTATGGACATAGGAGAAAAACGAGAACTCCTTACTCCTAGGTCTACTGAATCTCCACGGGTCCACACCTCCCATCTGCTCCATAAAATCCTTAAGCACCTTGGCTGCTGCCGGCCTCCTACCAGTCCTGGACTTCGACCTATCCAGCCTTGGTTCCAACACCGTGTTAAAGTCTCCCCCCATTATCAGCTTTCCCGTCTCTAGGTCCGGGATGCGTCCTAGCATTCGCCTCATAAAGTTGGCATCATCCCAGTTCGGGGCATACACGTTTACCAAAACCACCATCTCTCCCTGTAATTTGCCACTCACCATCACGTATCTGCCCCCGTTATCCACCACTATAGTCTTTGCCTCGAACATTACCCGCTTCCCCACTAATATAGCCACCCCCCTGTTTTTCGCATCCAGCCCCGAATGGAACACCTGCCCCACCCATCCTTTACGCAGCCTAACCTGGTCTATCAGTTTCAGGTGCGTTTCCTGTAACATAACCACATCTGCTTTAAGTTTCTTAAGGTGTGCGAGTACTCGTGCCCTCTTTATCGGCCCGTTGAGCCCTCTCACGTTCCACGTGATCAGCCGAGTTGGGGGGCTTCCCACCCCCCCCCCCCCCCCCCCCCCCCCCCCCCCCTTGCCGGTTAGCCATCATCTTTTTCCAGCTTCTCACCCAGTTCCCACGCAGCTGTATCTCCCCCAGGCGGTGCCCCCCCGCCCATCCTCTCCCGTACCCACTCCCCCCTTTCCCCAGCAGCAGCAACCCAGTAATTCCCCCCTCCCACCCCCCCCGCTAGACCCCCCGCTAGCGTAATTACTCCCCCCATGTTGCTCCCAGAAGTCAGCAAACTCTGGCTGACCTCGGCTTCCCCCCGTGACCACGGCTCGCACCGTGCGACGCCCCCTCCTTCCTGCTTCTCTATTCCCGCCATAATTATCATAGCGCGGGAACCAAGCCCGCGCCTCTCCCTCGGCCCCGCCTCCCATGGCCAACGCCCCATCTCCTCTCCCTCCCCACCTCCCCCCATCACCACCTGTGGGAGAAAGAAAAGTTACCATACCGCAGGATTAGAACATAAAACCCCTCTTCGCCCCCCCCATTCGTCCCACCACTTTGTCCAAACGTTCTTTTTCATAATCCACTCATTCCAGTTTTTCTTCTACAATAAAAGTCCACGCTTCATCCGCCGTCTCAAAGTAGTGGTGCCTCCCTTGATATGTGACCCACAGTCTTGCCGGTTGCAGCATTCCAAATTTTATCTTCCTTTTGTGAAGTACCGCCTTGGCCCGATTAAAGCTCGCCCTCCTTCTCGCCACCTCCGCACTCCAGTCTTGATAAACACGGATCACCGCGTTCTCCCATTTACTGCACCGAGTTTTCTTCGCCCATCTAAGGACCATTTCTCTATCCTTAAAACGGAGGAATCTCACCACTATGGCTCTGGGAGTTTCTCCTGCTCTCGATCCTCGCACCATAACTCGGTACGCTCCCTCCACCTCCAACGGACCCGTCGGGGCCTCCGCTCCCATTAACGAATGCAGCATCGTGCTCACATATGCCCCGACGTCCGCCCCCTCCACACCTTCAGGAAGGCCAAGAATCCTCAGGTTGTTCCTCCTTGCGTTGTTTTCCAGTGCCTCCAACCTCTCCACACATCGTTTCTGGTGTGCCTCCTGTATCTCCGACTTCACCACCAGGCCCTGTATATCGTTCTCATTCTCGGCTGCTTTCGCCTTCACGACCCGAAGCTCCTGCTCCTGGGTCTTTTGTTCCTCCTTTAGCCCTTCGATCGCCTGTAGTATCGGGGCCAACAACTCTTTCTTCATTTCCTTTTTTATCTCCTCCACGCAGCATTTCAAGAACTCTTGTTGTTCAGGGCCCCATATGAAACTGCCACCTTCCGACGCCATCTTGGTTTTTGCTTGCCTTCCTTGCCGTTGTTCCAAAGGATCCGCTGCAATCCGGCCACTTTCCTCTCCTTTTTCCATCCGTGTCCAGGGGGAACACCCTCCTGGTTTACCGCACGGTGTTTTTAGCCGTTAAAATTGCCGTTGGGGCTCCTATCAAGAGCCCAAAAGTCCGTTTCACAGGGAGCTGCCGAAACGTGCGACTCAGCTGGTCATCGCCGCACCCGGAAGTCCGCAATCGACTCCTTAATCGGGTCCAAGCATTCCTGTTTCTGCTTGGCGAAGCCCTCCTGTATAAACTATATCAACTGCCTGGGGCTGGTTTAGCACAGTGGGCTAAACAGCTGGCTTGTAAAGCAGAATAAGGTCAGCAGCGCGGGTTCAATTCCCGTACCAGCCTCCCCGAACAGGCGCCGGAATGTGGCGACTAGGGGCTTTTCACAGTAACTTCATTTGAAGCCTACTTGTGACAATAAACGATTTTCATTTCATTTCATTTCTCCGTCGACCGCTGGGTCGTCGAGCCAGAACTCCGGTCGTCCGCCATGCTTTCTCCCGTTGCAGCCTCAGCCGAAGCCTTCTCCGTTCGCCTATTTCTTCTTTGCGAGCACTCCTGGTCCGCTTCTCCATGCACTGATGTAGGATTCCTCGTCACAGTTGTATCCAACATCAATTTTCCACTTCATAGAACATAGAAAATACAGCACAGAACAGGCCCTTCGGCCCACGATGTTGTGCCGAACCTTTGTCCTAGATTAATCATAGATTATCATTGAATTTACAGTGCAGAAGGAGGCCATTCGGCCTTTTGAGTCTGCACCGGCTCTTGGAAAGAGCACCCTACCCAAACTCAACACCTCCACCCAACACCAAGGGCAATTTTACTTTAGTAATGGAGAAGGATAGGTGCATGCAACAGGGCAAGGTTTACAATTGGGGGAAGGGTAAATACGATGTTGTCAGACAAGAATTGAAGTGCATAAGTTGGGAACATAGGCTGTCAAGGAAGGACACAAGTGAAATGTGGAACTTGTTCAAGGAACAGGTACTACGTGTCCTTGATATGTATGTCCCTGTCAGGCAGGGAAGAGATGGTCGAGTGAGGGAACCATGGTTGACAAGAGAGATTGAATGTCTTGTTAAGAGGAAAAAGGAGACTTATGTAAGGCTGAGGAAACAAGGTTCAGACAGGGCATTGGAGTGATACAAGATTGCCAGGAGGGAACTGGAGAAAGGGATTAGGAGAGCTAAGAGAGGGCATGAACAATCTTTGGCGGGTAGGAACAAGGAAAACCCCAAGGCCTTTTACACGTATGTGAGAAATATGAGAATGACTAGAGCGAGGGTAGGTCCGATCAAGGACAGTAGCGGGAGATTGTGTATTGAGTCTGAAGAGATAGGAGAGGTCTTGAACGAGTACTTTTCTTCTGTATTTACAAATGAGAGGGGCGATATTGTTGGAGAGGACAGTGTGAAACAGATTGGTAAGCTCGAGGAAATACTTGTTAGGAAGGAAGATGTGTTGGGCATTTTGAAAAAAAAACTTGAGGATAGACAAGTCCCCCGGGCCTGACGGGATATATCCAAGGATTCTATGGGAAGCAAGAGATGAAATTGCAGAGCCATTGGCAATGATCTTTTCGTCCTCACTGTCAACAGGGGTGGTACCAGGGGATTGGAGACTGGCGAATGTCGTGCCCCTGTTCAAAAAAGGGACTAGGGATAACCCTGGGAATTACAGGCCAGTTAGTCTTACTTCGGTGGTAGGCAAAGTAATGGAAAGGGTACTGAAGGATAGGATTTCTGAGCATCTGGAAAGACACTGCTTGATTAGGGGTAGTCAGCACGGATTTGTGAGGGGTAGGTCTTGCCTTACAAGTCTTATTGAATTCTTTGAGGAGGTGACCAAGCATGTGGATGAAGGTAAAGCAGTGGATGTAGTGTACATGGATTTTAGTAAGGCATTTGATAAGGTTCCCCATGGTAGGCTTCTGCAGAAAGTAAGGAGGCATGGGATAGTGGGAAATTTAGCCAGTTGGATAACGAACTGGCTAACCGATAGAAGTCAGAGAGTGGTGGTGGATGGCAAATATTCAGCCTGGATCCCAGTTACCAGTGGCGTACCGCAGGGATCAGTTCTGGGTCCTCTGCTGTTTGTGATTTTCATTAATGACTTGGATGAGGGAGTTGAAGGGTGGGTCAGTAAATTTGCAGACGATATGAAGATTGGTGGAGTTGTGGATAGTAAGGAGGGCTGTTGTCGGCTGGAAAGAGACATAGATAGGATGCAGAGCTGGGCTGAGAAGTGGCAGATGGAGTTTAACCCTGAAAAGTGTGAGGTTGTCCATTTTGGAAGGACAAATGTGAATGCCGGATACAGGGTTAACGGTAGAGTTCTTGGCAATGTGGAGGAGCAGAGAGATCTTGGGGTCTATGTTCATACATCTTTGAAAGTTGCCACTCAAGTGGATAGAGCTGTGACGAAGGCCTATGGTGTGCTCGCGTTCATTAACAGAGGGATTGAATTTAAGAGCCGTGAGGTGATGATGCAGCTGTACAAAACTTTGGTAAGGCCACATTTAGAGTACTGTGTACAGTTCTGGTCGCCTCATTTTAGGAAGGATGTGGAAGCTTTGGAAAAGGTGCAAAGGAGATTTACCAGGATGTTGCCTGGAATGGAGAGTAGGTCTTACGAGGAAAGGTTGAGGGTGCTAGGCCTTTTCTCATTAGAACGGAGAAGGATGAGGGGCGACTTGATAGAGGTTTATAAGATGATCAGGGGAATAGATAGAGTAGACAGTCAGAGACTTTTTCCCCGGGTGGAACAAACCATTACAAGGGGACATAAATTTAAGGTGAAAGGTGGAAGATATAGGAGGGATATCAGAGGTAGGTTCTTTACCCAGAGAGTAGTGGGGGCATGGAATGCACTGTCTGTGGAAGTAGTTGAGTCGGAAACATTAGGGACCTTCAAGCAGCTATTGGATACGTGCATGGATTATGGTAAAATGATATAGTGTAGATTTATTTGTTCTTAAGGGCAGCACGGTAGCATTGTGGATAGCACAATTGCTTCACAGCTCCAGGGTCCCAGGTTCGATTCCGGCTTGGATCACTGTCTGTGCGGAGTCTGCACATCCTCCCCGTGTGTGCATGGGTTTCCTCCGGGTGCTCCGGTTTCCTCCCACAGTCCAAAGATGTGCAGGTTAGGTGGATTGGCCATGATAAATTGCCCTTAGTGTCCAGATCCGACAAAATATCGGAGAAAATGGTCCAAAGTTCCGAAGCGAGCGGGAGCCACCAAATGTGCGACCTACTCCTTCATAGCCGCCACCGGAAGTCTTAGTTGCTGTGTCACTGTGCACCAGGTGTCTGGGGGATTTCCGATTCCAAATGGCATGACTGGACACTGGTATAACCCATGCAGGATCCGAAGGCGGAGGTTTTCTTTGCTTGGGTGGTGAAGGGAACCTGCCCGTATCCTTTGAGTAAATCTATTTTAGTGATGTAGTCTACATCAGTGTTCTTCAAACTTTTTTTCCGGGGACCCATTTTTACCAACCGGCCAACCTTTGGGACCCAACCCGGCCGACCTTCGCGACCCACGCTGGCCAACCTTTGCGACCCACGCCGACCGAACTGCGCGATCCACCATTTTCTCTTACCTTGTTCAACAAAAATGGAGGAAATGGTTTTGGTTCCTTTTGGCCCTCGTACACGCTCCTCCAATGGAACCTGTTGGATGAAGGTGAAGCCTTCCGGTGTCGGAAAGTATGAAGTCGCCATCTGTCCAAAGTTTTGCATTTTTTTCCTGTAAGATTTTATCAAATAAACCTCGCCCGAACTTGTAAAAAAAAATGAATAAAATAAATGAAAAACTAAAAATTAAATGAATAAAATAAATGAATAAAAACCTCCCGAACTTGTCAAACAAAAATCTGCAGCCGTTTAAAAAATAGCGGCCGCACTGCGCATGCGTGCCCGATCATCGGCCTGTAAGCGCTATGCGGCCAAATTTTTTTTACATGTTCGCGGCCATTTTGAAGGCCGCTTGCAGCCGGCGTTATTAAAAGCCGGCTGCTGCGCGGGGATTTGCGCGATTGGGAGCGCCGTGAAGGACGGCTCCGCAACCCTCCCGACACTCGCCTGCGACCCAACCGCGGGTCGTGCCCCCGAGTTTGAAGAACACTGGTTTATATTACCCACGCTTTCTATGCAGCCCACCAGGTGGGAATCTGGTTGGAGCTGACTCTGGTCACTGCATTAACCTTTTGGTAGCCAATGCAGAGCCGTGTGGAGCCACCTGGCCTGGGTGTGAACACAGCTGGGGAAATCCAGCTTGCTGTCAATCTCTATTAGTTGGTGGTCCAGAATGTGGTATAAGTTTAGCTCACTTGGCTAAACAGCGGGTTTGTGATGCAGAGCAAGGCCAGCAGCACAGGTTCAATTCCCGTACTGGCTGAGGTTATTCATGAAGGCCCTGCCTTATCCTCAGGTAAATCACCACCAGTCAGCTCTTCCCCTCAAAGGAGAAAGCAGCCTATGGTCATCTGGGACTTTGGTGACTTTACCTTACCTTATAACTGGGCGGCACGGTGGCACTGTGGTTAGCACTGCTGACTCACAGCTCCCGGGTTCAATTCTGGCCTCGGGTGACTGTGTGGAGTTTGCACTTTCTCCCCGTGTCTGAGTGAGTTCCCTCCGGGTGCTCCGGTTTCCTCCCACAGTCCAAAGATGTGCAGGTTAGGTGGGGTTAATTGCCCCTTAGTGTCAAGAAGGTTAAGTGGGGTTACTGTGTTATGGGGATTGGGTGGAGGTATGGGCTTATGTTGGGTGCTCTTTTGAAGGACCGCTGCAGACTCGATGGGCCGAACTGCCTCCTTCTGCACTGTAAAATCTATGATCTATTATCTTCTTGAATCTGGGCCAGCCTTCCAGGACACAGATCGTCGGTGAAGTGTTGGGTGCTCTGAGGTACAGACGAACCAACACAGTTGCGATTGGTACAACGCAGTTTTATTCCATTAAACTATTTATACATCAAACTTGGTACTCAGCACGTTGTGACTGTGTGAGTGTCTTGCTTTGAGGTCCTGGCCCTGTGCCATCTCCAGATGGACTGCCCAGGAGGTGTCGTGTTTCTTGTTTTATACTGTGTCTGCTCTTGTCTGTGATTAGCTGTGCGTGTTATGTGTGCAAACTGGTCCGTTGCTCTGTCTATCATTATGTATGTGTTATGATGTATGTTTGAATATCATGACAGTCGGGATGTTGCCTTATGTTTTTAAATGTAGGGACAGTCTTATCAGGCTCTTCCTTCTGCGTTTAGGCATGCAAGATGGTGTCCAATTCTGCTAGAATACCTGTGTATGCTACCTGGCCAGTAGGAGGTTCTATGTGGGCCTCACTCATGTCTCCCTCCAATTCATCCTCACTCTTCCTTTTGCCCTTCAGGTCTCTTATTATTGGAGAGTCGGGATACATGTGCGTCCCCTTGTCAGCTGGGATTTGTTTTACCATGTTGGCGTGACACTACCTTTGCTTTCTCCTGTGGTCTGCAGTGTCAAGCTTCTTTGCGACTCTGTTTGGGCCCCTGACTTTGTCTTTTAGGGTCTCACCCAGTAGTGGTAGGGGCAAGCTAACATGCAGTCTCCTAGCTGCATGGTAGCACAGTGATTAGCACTGCGGCTTCACAGCGCCAGGGTCCCAGGTTTGATTCCCAGCTGGGTAACTGTCTGTGCGGAGTCTGCATGTTTTCCCCGTGTCTGCGTGGGTTTCCTCCGGGTGCTCCGGTTTCCTCCCACAAGTCCCGAAAGATGTGCTGTTAGGTAATTTGGACATTCTGAATTCTCCCTCTGCGAACCCGGAGAGGCGCCGGTATGTGGCGACTAGGGGCTTTTCACAGTAACTTCATTGCAGTGTTAATGAAAGCCTACTTGTGACAATAATAAAGATTATTATTATTAATAGCTGAAAGGTTAGGACCCTGCCATGTTTGGCTGCCTGTTTTTTCATAACTATTTGGGAGATTTAGAAATGTTTTTGACCCACGTCACAGCACTCGAGGGAACACAGTTGCATTGTCGAACAAGGAGATATGATAGTTTAATTTAATGCTAGTCTTCATCCAATGACCAGTTGTACGCGCTTCCACAAGAAGTTTCTCGCTAGCAGTCAGGATCTGGAATACTTGCCGATCTTCCTTGATCAAACCTGTTTGCTGAGCCAGCCCAGGCAGAATCACTTCACCTCAGCACAGATGAGAGATTGAGCTAGAGGCCTTCCTAATCCACACATGTCAGCTATCTGCCAGATAAATTAGCTACTGGTGGAACGGTTTTACCACGCTTTATGATGGTACTATACAGACTGGTCTGGGTATCTTTTGCGAGAGCCACGAAGAATCCAGCACGTGTTTCAAGGATACAAAGAAATACATTTATTGACAATAACATATATATACACAACAGCAGCAACCTCGCTTGCTGCTTACTCATTCCTGCTGGTTCCAAACTGGCCAGCTTTATTTATACAGGGAGTCTGCTAATGATTTCTCCGCCCCCTCATTGGGGAAGCTCATACTCCCACAGGATTGTGGGATTGTCATTAGTCCCCAGCCAATGGTAAGCAGGCAGGTTATAACATCCCTCCCCCCCAAAGTCCAAGGAATCCACCGAAGACCCTGGCGAAGGAGGGCGTCGGACTCGTTTTGCCGCAGGCCGGACACCATTTGCACGAGGCGCTGGATTGGGCGGCGTGTAACGAGACGGAGACCGGCGCTTCCGTGATGAACTGCGTAACGGTTGTACATCCACGGCCCGTGGGCCCGAGGATTCCCCCTCTGATGCGTCCTGTGTCTCCATCTCGGAGTCAGAGTCTGCTGCCTCTGTCATCTCGGAGTCTCTATCTCCGCGCGGTTCTGTAACGACCTGCGCAGGCTTTGAGTGAGGCACCAGAGGAATATTTTGAGGACTACTTTCCATTGTCTCTGGTCTCTGTGGCTGTAGACATGAGCTCCGGGGGTGGGGAATTTTTGGAAGGGATAGCCTTCTGGACCTAACGTGGTCTATATGTTTGTGCTGGAGACGACCCTGGGCTTGCACCTGGTAAGATATAGGGCCCGTTTGGCAAAAGATTACGCTAGGGACCCACTGGGCACCACCAGCAAAATTGCGAATGAACACTGGGTCACCGGGCGCAGACTGCCGAATCGGCCGATGCCGAGAAAAACCCTGTCCCTGCCGTTCCTGTGTGCGGCGTACTTTTGCGCCAATGTCCGGGAAAACCATACTAAGGCAGGTGCGAAGTCTCCGGCCCATTAGGACTTCTGTGGGAGCTACCCCAGTCACCGCATGGGGGTTGGTCCTATACGAAAACAAAAAGCGAGCCAGTCTAATGTCCATTGACCCGGAAGACTGCTTCTTTAGGCCTCGTTTGAATGTCTGCACTGCGCGCTCCGCCAACCCATTTGAAGCCGGGTGGTAAGGGGCAGTGCGGATATGGCATATGCCGTTCATCTTCATGAACCTCGCAAACTCCTCACGGATGAATGGAGTGCCGTTATCCGTGACCAGCACCTTGGGGAGGCCATGTGTACTAAAAGACAAATGCATCTTCTCAATTGTTGCGCAGGACATTGTGCTTAGCATCTTATGTACCTCTAGCCATTTAGACTGGGCGTCGATTAATAAAAGGAACATGGATCCTTGAAAAGGGCCAGCGAAATCCGCATGCAAGAGCGCCCAAGGCCGCCCTGGCCATTCCCAGTGATGTAGGGCGTGGCCGGCGGAAGCTTCTGATGCTCTTGGGAAATGGAGCAGTTTTGGGCCACCTTCTCAATGTCGGCGTCGAGGCCTGGCCACCAAACATAACTCCGAGCCAACATTTTCATTTTGGTCACACCTGGATGCCCATTGTGCAAGTCTCTTAGTATCAGCTCCTGTCCTTTTTCCGGGACAATCACACTCGTCCCCCACAAGAGGATGCCGTCTTCCA
Source organism: Scyliorhinus torazame (assembly GCF_047496885.1). NCBI lineage: Eukaryota > Metazoa > Chordata > Chondrichthyes > Carcharhiniformes > Scyliorhinidae > Scyliorhinus > Scyliorhinus torazame. The sequence goes on from NC_092724.1 coordinate 27,700,068, forward strand.
CGCTGAATGCTGACAGCTAGGAGGAAAATGCCCGCAACTCGCCTGGGAGCTGTCTATGCTGCCCACCATACAGGACTATGTGTCGAACCTTTGACAGGACTGGCTCCGTCTGGGTCCACTCACGGATCTGTGATGCCGTGACAGGCAAGGTGTCCATAAAATTTAGGGTTGCAACCACCTCACCGGTCGTGGGGGTCAACATGGGGCCGGTCGATAAAGGCAATTGGCTCAGTGCGTCGGCATTCGCTATCTGCGTTCCTGGTTTGTGCTCCAGAGAATACTCGAATGCAGTGAGCAACAAAGCCCAGCGCTGGATCCGTGCGGAAGCAATGGGCGGTATTGGCTTATCCTCTCTAAAAGTCCCAGCAGAGTCTTATGATCAGTCACGATAGTGAAGTGGCGGCCATACACGTACTGGTGGAAACGTTTCACCCCAAGGACCACTGCCAGGCCCTCCTTCTCGATCGGCGCGTACTTTTTTTCCGCTGCAGTCAATGTGCGGGAGGCGAAAGCTATCGGCCGCTCGGCCCCGTTCTCCATCTTGTGGGACAGGACGGCCCCAATACCATATGGGGATGCATCACATGTGACGAGCAAAGGTTTTCCAGGATCATAGTGGGTTAGTAACCCAGACGATGACAATTGTTTTAACCGCCGGAAAGCGGTTTCTTGCGGCTGACCCTAAACCCAGGTGTGATTTTTCTTTAGCAGAAGATGCAACAAGGCCAGCGTAGTTGCCAGATTGGGGAGGAACTTCCCGTAATAGTTTACGAGGCCGAGAACGAACGAAGGTGCGAAGCGTCAGTCACGCGCACCTTCTCTGCGACAGGGTGCAAACCTTTGCGGTCCACCCGGTAACCCAGGTTGACTATTTCCTTCGCCTGAAAGACGCACTTTCTGCGACGTAAACGGACTCCAGCCTCCGAAAAGCGTCTAAGGACAGCCTCCAGGTTTTCCAAATGTTCCTGCTCCGGCATCCCTGTATTCGAAACGTTGTCTAAGTAGACAGCGACACGCGGTAAACCTCTCAAAATGCCCTCCATAATGCGTTGAAAAATAGCGCAGGCAGAGGATACTCCAAAGGGCAAACGTGTATATTCATACAGGCCCCGGTGTGTATTAATCGTTACATATGGTCGGGAGGCAGGGTCCAGCTCCAACTGTAGGTAGGCGTGACTCATTTCTAATTTTGTGAACGAGAGTCCGCCTGCAAGCTTCGCGTAGAGATCCTCTATGCGAGGCATTGGATATAGGTCGAGTCGGGAAGCCGTATTCACTGTACGTTTATAGTCGCTGCACAAGCGAACTGTGGCATCTGGCTTCATTACAGGTACAATTGGTGCTGCCCAGTCAGCGAAACGGACGGGCCTGATAATACCCAAAGTTCCCAAACGAGTGAGCTCCCCTTCTACCTTCTCGAGCAAGGCGTAAGGCACCGGGCGCGCCCGGAAATAGCACGTCGTGGCTCCTGGTTCGACTTGGATACGGGCTATGACCCCTTTTATTTTTCCCAAACCGGGCTGGAATACATCTGGGTATCGTCCTAGCACCTCAGTCAACCCACCAGAAACTGTTTGGAGGATGTGCTGCCACTGCAAGCGCAAATGGCGCAACCAGTCCCGACCCAACAGGCTGGGCCCATGGCCGCGCACCACGATAAGTGGGAAACGTCCCTCCTGGCGTTCATAAACAACAGGGGTCATCGTAGTTCCTGCAATGTTCAATGGTTCCTCCGTGTAGGTGGCCAACCTGTCCTGTGTGTCGGTTAATGTAGGGGTCTGTATACCCTGCCTGATGCGGTTGAATGTCCTCTGGGCGATCACGGAGACTGCTGCGCCAGTGTCCAACTCCATCTCAAGCGGGTGACCATTGACCCGTACTGTCACCTTAATGGGGGCCACACGGGGAGCTGCCACACAATGCAGCTGCAAGCAGTTGTCCTCCATCTCCACGTCCTCAGGAGTAGTCGCCACAGGTTCATGCACATGGAAGGTACGGCCCCTGGGCTGGTCCCAGTTTCGGTCAGAACGACGGCGCCTCTGGCGCCCGAAGGACCGGCGCCCGCGACGGGGTCGGCGCCTACAATTCTGACACGGACATGGCTCCTCATCCATTGGTTCTGGAGAAGGCTCCCTTCGGGGAGGAATGTCCGACAGCCACTGGCGTCGATCCGGACGTCATCTTGCCCAAGGTACCGCAGGAGTGCGGGGGGACATTTTCGGACGGAAGGGGTTGCGCCCCAAGGCATGCACTTCCATTCCCTGTATCTCCTGCACTCCTCGTTCTGCGCTCTCTCGGGACAATACTATTTGAATGGCCTGTTAAAAAGTCAATGTTGGCTGAGCTAACAACTTTCTCTGGGTGGCCGCATTGTTAATATCGCAAACCAAACGGTCGCGTAACATTTCTGACAAGGTCTCACCATAGTCACAGTACTCCGCAATCCTGCGTAGCTGGATAGAAAGTCGGCAAGGGATTCTCCTGGGTCCTCTCAGAGGTATCAAACCGGTAACGTTGGACTATCGTGGACGGGGTTGGGTTAAAATGCTGCCCCACTAAATTCACAAGTTCATCAAACCATAAGACCATAAGACCATAAGACATAGGAGTGGAAGTAAGGCCATTCGGCCCATCGAGTCCACTCCACCATTCAATCATGGCTGATTTCAACTCCATTTACCCGCTCTCTCTCCATAGCCCTTAATTCCTCGAGAAATCAAGAATTTATCAACTTCTGTCTTAAAGACACTCAACGTCCCGGCCTCCACCGCCCTCTGTGGCAATGAAGTCCACATACCCACCACTCTCTGGCTGAATAAATTTCTCCTCATCTCTGTTCTAAAGTGACTCCCCTTTATTCTAAGGCTGTGCCCCCGGGTCCTAGTCTCCTCTGCTAATGGAAACAACTTCCCTACATCCACCCTATCTAAGCCATTCATTATCTTGTAAGTTTCTATTAGATCTCCCCTCAACCTCCTAAACTCCAATGGATATAATCCCAGGATCCTCAGACGTTCATCGTATGTTAGGCCTACCATTCCTGGGATCATCCGTGTGAATCTCCGCTGGACCCGCTCCAGTGCCAGTATGTCCTTCCTGAGGTGTGGGGCCCAAAATTGCTCACAGTATTCTAAATGGGGCCTAACTAATGCTTTATAAAGCTTCAGAAGTACATCCCTGCTTTTATATTCCAAGCCTCTTGAGATGAATGACAACATTGCATTTGCTTTCTTAATTACGGACTCAACCTGCAAGTTTACCTTTAGAGAATCCTGGACTAGGACTCCCAAGTCCCTTTGCACTTCAGCATTATGAATTTTGTCACCGTTTAGAAAATAGTCCACGCCTCTATTCTTTTTTCCAAAGTGCAAGACCTCGCACTTGCCCACATTGAATTTCATCAGCCATTTCTTGGACCACTCTCCTAAACTGTCTAAATCTTTCTGAAGCCTCCCACCTCCTCCACACTACCTGCCCCTCCACCTATCTTCGTATCATCGGCAAACTTAGCCAGAATGCCCTCAGTCCCGTTATCTAGATGGTTAATATATAAAGAGAACAGCTGTGGTCCCAACACTGAACCCTGCGGGCCACCACTCGTCACCGGTTGCCATTCCGAAAAATAACCTTTTATCCCAACTCTCTGCCTTCTGCCTTACAGCCAATCGTCAATCCATGTTAGTACCTTGCCTCGAATATCATGGGCCCTTACTTTACTCAGTAGTCTCCCGTGAGGCACCTTATCAAAGGCCTTTTGGAAGTCAAGATAGATAACATCCATTGGCTCTCCTTGGTCTAACCTATTTGTTATCTTTTCAAAGAACTCTAACAGGTTTGTCAGGCACGACCTCCCCTTACTAAATCCATGCTGACTTGTCCTAATCCGACCCTGCACTTCCAAGAATTTAGAAATCTCATCCTTAACAATGGATTCTAGAATCTTGCCAACAACCGAGGTCAGGCTAATTGGCCTATAATTTTCCATCTTTTTCCTTGTTCCCTTCTTGAACAGTGGGGTTACAACAGCGATTTTCCAATCCTCTGGTACTTTCCCTGACTCCAGTGACTGTTGAAACATCATCACCAACGCCTCCACTATTTCTTCAGTTATCTCCTTTCGAACTCTAGGATGTAGCCCATCTGGGCCCGGAGATTTGTCAATTTTTAGACCTCTTAGTTTCTCTAGCACTTTCTCCTTTGTGATGGCTACCATATTCAACTCTGTCCCCTGACTCTCCGGAATTGTTGGGATATTACTCATGTCTTCTACTGTGAAGACTGACGCAAAGTACTTATTCAGTTCCTCGGCTATTTCCATGTCTCCCATCACAAAATTACCAGCGTCATTTTGGAGCGGCCCAATGTCAACTTTTGCCTCCCGTTTGTTTTTAATGTATTTAAAGAAACTTTTACTATCATTCCTAATGTTACTGGCTCACCTACCTTCAAATTTGATCCTCTCTTTCCTTATCTCTCTCTTTGTTATCCTCTGTTTGTTTTTGTAGCCTTCCCAATCTTCTGACTTCCCACTACACTTTGCCACATTATAGGCTTTCTCTTTTGCTTTGATGCATTCCCTAACTTCCTTTGTCAGCCATGGCTGCCTAATCCCCCCTCTGATAACCTTTCTTTTCTTTGGGATGAACCTCTGTACTGTGTCCCCAATTACACCCAGAAACTCCTGCCATTGCTGTTCTATTGTCTTTCCCACTAGGGTCTGCTCCCAGTCGATTTTCGTCAGTTCCTCCCTCATGCCCCTGTAGTTACCTTTATTTAACTGTAACACCTTTACATCTGATTCTACCTTCTTTCTTTCAAATTGGAGGTTGAATTCGACCATATTATGATCACTGCCTCCTAAGTGCTCCCTTACTTTAAGATCTTTAATCAAGTCTGGCTCATTACATAACACTAAGTCCAGAATGGCCTGTCTTGGTGTCCGGCACAGCTGGGTACGCAAGGCTCCTAATCACCCCAAACGTATGCGGGCCGCAGGCGGTGAGCAATATGACCACCTGGCGTTCGTTTTCGGTGATATTATTTGCCCGGAAATAGTAACGCATCCGTTGTGCATACTGGTTCCAACTTTCCAGCGCAGCATCAAAAACATCCAAACGTCCGTACAGAGGCATGGTGTAATAGAAAACAACTTCCAACCTGTATCCAACAAAAAAACAGGGAGGTGGCTTCAGCAATGTAGACAGCTATTCACTTTAACCCTCGTCGCCAGTTTTGTGAGGCCAGGAAGAATCCAGCACGAGTTTCAAGGATACAAAGAAATACATTTATTTACAATAACATATATATACACAACAGCAGCAATCCCGTTTGCTGCTTACTCCTTCCTGTTGGTTCCAAACTGGCCAGCTTTATTTATACAGGGAGTCTGCTAATGATTTCTCCGCCCCCCTCATTGGGGAAGCTCATACTCCCACAGGATTGTGGGATTGTCAGTAGCCCCCAGCCAATGGTAAGGAGGCAGGTTACAACAGTATCAGTCTCGTTTATGCCTAGCCTTTTTTCTTTTAGTTTCTGATTCAATCTAAGACAAATAATATTTTATGAATAAAAAGCTTCAAAAAGAATCAGTGCTTGAGGCTAATGTAATATATGGCTCACCCGCCATTTTATTATTATACATTCTCGTAAGTGAGTGTGAGTTTCTGTCCATTTTTATCATTTCAATTTAAACAGGAACCAGCTGTACTTCAATAAAACTGCGAAACCATAACTATTTCTGTCGTAACCTAATCAAGATCAGGATACATCACAGGAAAATATTTGGTTAGTTTAATTAATCTAAATGAAAATACTAGATATTCATTTTATTTTTATAGTGGTAAGACGATTTTACCCCCTGAACCATGGTATATTGTGACAATTTAGATGTTCTTTGTCGTGCATCTGAAATGGGGGCCAATTTTTTATATCCTCCTGTGGCAATTTGTGTGACCCAGACAATGCTGAACTGAAGAGCAGACTGATTGCATGTATCAGCTCAGATTCCTCAATTGGGATCAAGTGAGTGTTGTGTAGTCATACACGTTCATCTGTAAGATTAGTCAACTACGTGACTGGCACTGAAGTGACCAGACAATGCCAGGAGCACTCAAGTGAAGAATTTAAAATGACATCATGTTGGTATTGTTAGCACATCTTCACAGCCAGATACTGATTTTTTTTTACCCTTTGGGGAATAGTGGGGGAGGGGTTTCCGGGCTGATTACCAGACTGTTGCAACACGTTGAACAGGCTCCTTTCATGGTCAATAAGTCCTGCCATTGGACTTGAACCTTGAGCTTCTGGTCCAGCGGTAGGGGTGCTACCACTGCGTTACAAGGCCTCCTATAATTACGGCATTATGTATATTGAGAGTAGTCTCTCTCTCTTTTCACATGGGGGACGGACCCATTTCGATTTTTTTTGTTTTTGGTAAGATATTAAGGCTCCCCCCCCCACCCCACCCAATCCCCCAACTAGGCCCGTGAAACCTGGGCACTTTCAAGAGGAATCACATCAGGAGGTAGTAGCCAAGCAGGTCCTCCACTCATTTGGTGGGCTTTTCCTTTATTTAACAATATTTTTTATTAATTCATGTATCTAGGAATCAAAATTCATTGATATCACATTTTAAAAGGGCAGAAAAATACAGATCTGTAAAGAATGTTGAGCAATATATGCAAGGGTCTAAAATTGGTTTCGACAATTTCATGCAAATGTAGACAATGAAGCCATCAGAAGTTACTGAAGCTTTAATTTTTATCTTAATATACTGCAAAGTTTGTGATAGATTATGTACAAAAAGGACTGATGGATATAAAAGAGTATGGATGCGCTGCAGAAATGGTTCAATGGTTTCTCTGTATGGCTTGTTTATTATATTCCCGCAATAGAGCATAAAATACAAGATATAATAATTTCTATATTCATCACAATGTGCTTACAAATTTTTAATATTTTATTCGAGTGTGTATTTGTCGTGGAAATTATAATAAAGACAAATTACTCGAGGTTCGATTTAAGGAAATTTATTTACACAATTATAATTGCGGAGAGAGAGTGTTCTGGCTGTATAGCCGCACTGCACTCTGAGATTCGATTGAAGAAAGCATATTTTTATAGTCTGAAATAACAGCTTGAAGTAAACAGCCATGTTTATATTAAATAGACCTTGGAAAGTATGTAAGATGAAATACGTGGTACGTATGTTCTTGCCCTTGGCTAAAAACAATTCGAGTACACATTTTGTTATCTTTTGGAGGACAATGTGTTGTCACAATAAGGCCGAGACCAGAATATTAAGCAGTATTTTGTTTATGTTATCTGACCTACTTATTTTCATTCAAAAGCAGTGTTGAACTATAGTCAAGCATTTCCCAGCATGCTTCTAAGTTGGCAACTCCTTACTTTCCCTTCCACAGTATATATATATATCTATGATTAATTAAATAAGCAAATAAAAGAAAGAGACACAGCCAAAACTGGAATATTCAGGTGAGGCTGTGAACTAGCTGCTGTCTGGTGTTAGGTTGCCCAAAAGAAACCCAGACTTAAACAATTACACCTGGAAGTGCACTGGCAGTGATGATGCTAAATTGCACTTCCTCATTCTGCCACTTTGAAGACTCCATTTGCTGTGACTGCTTTTCCTTGTGGCCTCCACGGACTGTTCCACCAACTTGACCTTATTGCTCCTTTTGGGGCTGCGGCGCATGCGGTGGAGGGTGAAAGGGAGCTATGCTGTGAAAGCAAAGGATAAGGGGCTGGATGGGTCACCCTCATGCGTCCGGTGTGTGGGATGACTTGTTATTCCTGTGGTGGAGAGGGAAGGATGCCCTTCCTTATTGAGGGGTTGGCGCTGCTATCCTTGTTGGCGGGGGTTGACATTTGCATTGTGGCATGGAATGGGGGGACTATCCCTGGACGCTGGGATCATGGTGCCCGTTCAAAATGGCAGCCTGTACCAGTGATTGCAAGGAAACCAGTGTGTTCACTGCTGTGCATAGTTTTACATGGTAAGGGTATGAGAATATCACCTCGACGACAATCCTAGCTCCAGTGGGGATCAGTCCTGATTCTTGGCTGACGGGATCACTTTGCCTCTGAAACAGAGTTCCTGCCCCTTGTGTCTAGTTAAAAAGGAAGATTAACTTTTATTTTCCCTCAGAATACTCTAATATCACAATTAAATCTTCATGATAGTGGTGATTGTGAGACCGGGTGTGCATATATCTGTGCATGCATGAAGATGTTTTGTTTTAAAGATCAAGAACAACGGCAATGCCGAATCCATTGCTTATCCCGAGTTGCCTTGAGAAGGTGACAGTGATCCCTGTCCTTCTGCCTCTGCAGCCCCTGTGGTGGTAGGGCTGTCACTCCTCCAGGACTGTCCCAGAGTCTCCAGGGATAGAAGATTAACCGCCAGGACACTGCAGCGGGCAACTAGGGAGAAAAACCATAAGGATATTAAAAAAATAATTTTGTGTTCATTTCAGTTTCTTTCAGTACTTCTATTTATTCGTTATAAAAATAAGATTATAAAGATAGTTTTACCAGGTCGGGCAGAAGGAGGTCCCCCTTCAGAAATGTGTCTGACACATTTCAATATTTTCCTTAAGTATTATGACACCTGATTCCAGCCCCACTTGACCCAAAGTCACAACACAATTGAAATTAACAAATAATTCTGAGAGAAAGTCTTTGGCCTTTGGCTGCCTAATAACTACAGGAACGAGGGGCGCGATTCTCCGACCCCCCACCGGGTCGGCGAATCGCCGGCGGCTGGCGTGAATCCCGCCCCCGCCGTGTCCCGAATTCTCCGCCACCAGAGATTCGGCGGGGGCGGGAATTGCGGTGCGCCGGTCGGCTGGAATCACGCCGGTCGGCGGGCCCGCCCCCGGCGATTCTCCGGCCCGCGATGGGCCGAAGTCCTGCCACTGTCAACCCTCGCCAGCCGGCGTGGATTAGACCTCCTTTTGAACGCCGGGACAAGGCGGCGCGATCTGGCCCCGGGGGGCACTCTTTCTTCCACCTTCGCCATGGTCTTCACTATGGCGGAGGCGGAAGAGACCCCTTCCCTGCGCATGCGCGGCGATGCCGTAAGCGGCCGCTGATGATCCCGCGCATGCGTCGCCCGGCGAAGTCCTTTTGACGCCGGCTGGCATGGCGCCAAAGGCCTTTCCTGCCAGCTGGCGGAGTGGAAACCGCTCCAGCCGGGCCTAGCCCCTCAAGGTGAGGGCTTGGCCCCTAAAGGTGCGGAAAATTCCGCACCTTTGGGGCAGCCCAACGCCGGACTGATCCGCGCCGTTTTTGGCGCCGGGTAGCGGACATCGCGCCGTTTGCAGAGAATCCCGCCCCAGGTTTATAAATGTAAACACAATTAATCTTTATTAATAATGTTAGGGGCGAGGCATTTTAAGAAACCCAAAATGTATCATGGAGTTCAACCAACCTCTCCCTTTAATGCATTTGTTGCTTTTCCTAGCACACGACTTTTTCCCGAGGTGTGGGATTACAATTATGGACACGTGAGTTTTTAAACACAAAACACTGTTTATTCCATGAACTCAACTTAACATCTTAAATAAACATTGGATCTCTTAACACCCCTTACTTCAAAGATAACTCAGAAAATATTGCAACAGTAAATAACTCCTTAAAATGTTCCTTCAAACTTCCAAGACCTGTCCTTGGTTCTCTGAAAACCATCCCACTCAGGTAGGACCCGATCACCGCCCGTCACCGGGCAGAATTCAGCCTTTTGCTAATTCTTTGGCCACCAACCAATCAATCGAACCAAATCCCCCCGAGCTTTCCCAGGTGCCAAAAAGTTTGAGTTCTGCTGTTCAAAGGCTAGCACAGTGTACTATATTGCAACTTTTGAGTTCCTCACTTTCTCTGCTCACCTTGTCTATTATACATCAATGGATCATAAATGACAACAGCAAAATAAAAGAAATGGGAAATAAAGAATCAACAGGAAGGGTCCTTACAACAGTGGCACAATTCTTTTCAAACTATATACCTTGATAATGTTGCACTCTGTGGCGCTTCAATACATTTACATACGGTTAGGATTAAGCACACAGTTCAAGGGGTTTTACACTTCTACTAACCCTTACACAGTGGCCTTTCCCCAGCAATATGTCCGACCGGTTTGGTAACATTATGTGGTGATGACGTGACCAGACATCTGGGCCAGGATTCTCAGGAATCCAGGCCAAGTGTTGACGCCCGTGTAAACACCGGAGTGTTGTACGCTGGAGTCAACGGCCACCTGGCCCAGCAATTCACCGGTCTTTAGGGGGCTAGCATGGCGCCGGAGTGCTGCGCGCTGCTCCGGCGCTGAAAGACGGCCCTGCACGGCTCCGCGCATCCGAGCGACAGCCGTCTCTACGCCAGCGCATGCATGTGGGTGCCGTCAACGCGCCGGCACATGCGTGTGGTTGCCGTCCCTGCGCCGCCGCGGAGCAACATGTCGGGGACCTTACAGCAGGCCGCGCGGAAGGAGGTAGGGCCCCTCCAGATCTCTGCCGCCCGTCGATCGGAAGCCCCCGATTGCACGCCTGGACCTTGTGTAGGGCCACCCCCCACCCCCCCCCCCCCCAACCAGGATGTTCACCGCGGCCGTGGGTCTGAGCTCCCGCCGGGTGGTACCAAGTTTGAATCACGGCAGCGGGACTCGGCGGGAGTACGGCCCTTCGCCAGCGGAGAATCGCTCCGGGGGCCTATTTCAACGGTCCCAACCAGCGCCAAGGCGACCTCACAGGCGCGATTGACGCCAATTCTACAGTTGCCGGAGAATCAGCGTCCCGGCGTCGGTGTGGCAGGTATTTCCCGCGCTCCCACCGATACTCCAACCCGGCGCGGGCTTGGAGAATCCCGCCCCTGGATTTATACCAGACAGCGTGATCTTTAGCCGGTCTAGCCACTGTTTGCTCTGGGTGGCCTCACATCCTGTATTTTGAACCTTGGCCCACTTACTTTATTAAAGCACTGGCAGTGAGGTGGCTGTGATCATTCCTTTCCCCATCTGTAGCAGCCTCAATGCGATGGAGATGCAAAAATAAGATTTGTTTTCACAATTCAACCCCCACCCCCTCCCCCACCCACCCACCCTTTGTCTGTCCAATGGCAGGTAACCTGCATATGTGGTGACATCATTGTGGTACGAAGTTACATCAGCCTATGCTTGACGATGCAATCTGGAGAGTCGCGAAGGTGTCCTGTTTTGCTGGCCTCGACACTGGCCACCATGGTGTTCCCACGATGGAATTCTGGCCTTGATGGTCTTCACTTGGATGGTGACTCGGATGGTCGTGATCCCGGGACCTCCATTGGGGTTATAACAGGGCCCTCCAAAGTCCGGAGCAATATCCACAACCATGGGTAAATGCGCTGGGTCTATTTTTACCGTTTTGCCTGTGGACGGCGTTTAGGCGCAGACCTTGCGGTGTCAGGAGACCTGGGAGTGGAGTTTGCGTGACTAGCATCTGGGCAGCTACAGTATTGCTGGTGTGGCCACGAGGGCCAGCACAGGCGCCTCCAGTGGAGGGATGGCAGAACGTCCATCTCGGTTTTCACGTCGGAGTTAGGCCGTTCTTCACCCAGCATCTCAGTGTCTTTTTTTTTAAACTTAAGAGTATCCAATTATTTTTTTTCCAACTAAGGGCCAATTTTGTGTGGCAATTTTGTGTTGTGGTGGTGAGACCCACGCAAACACGGGGATAATATGCAAACTCCACACGGACGGTGACCCGGGACCGGGATCGAAACTGGGTCCTCAGTGCCATTAGGTAGCAGTGCTAACCACTGCACCGCTCCCTTGGTGTCTTCAAAAAAGATCTCGGGAGCCGGTGGAGACAGGGGTGGCAACAGGTGCAGTGGTGAAGATGGCAAACTGGGACATCCGAATCAATGGGTGGTACAGCTGGAGTGTCTGGCACACAGCTTTGAAAGTGGTCCGCCTGGCAATTAGACCCGTGGCTCTGTGTCTGTATTTGGTAGGAAACCGGACTTGTTTTCGCCAACCCAACACCCAGGATCCAAGCAGCCCCATCGCCAAAATTCCGGACGTGTACCACGTCTCCTGGGGCGAACTCACACAGTGGCCTGCGGCGGCCTGTGTCTGCTTCGGTTTGGTCCTGAGCGCAGCAGACCTTTCCGCCAATATCTGGAAAGACGAGATTCACGCGGGTGCGGACAGCGACCCATCAACATCTCAGTTGGTGCGATGCCTGTCATGGTATGCGGGGTTATCCGGTAGCAGGAACCCGATGTCTCATTTAATGTTACTCCGAATTCGCAAGTCTCAGCTAGTTTTCAGAGGCAGGCCAGGAAGTCACCAGCAACTCGGTCTGGGCCTGGGCAGCCATGTGGAAACGGAAACGGCGCACGATGAGCAATGGTTTGGGATCTAAATACTTCCCCTCTAGGGCCACCAGAGTGGTGAATGACTGAGTACCCAAGAGGTCCAGGTGAGTCAGGCTCTTTATCACACTGTAGGTAGATCCTCCGCAAGCCATTAGCAATACCAGTTTGTCTCTCATCACATTGTTTGAAAAAAAAAATATTATGCGTTCTACGTATTGCCCCCAATCATCTGCACTTGCGTTAAAAGGTTCCAGCTTTCCGATATGTGTTCAGTCGTGTTGAATCCCCGATAAGCAGAATGCCTAGACGGTAAGTAGAAATGAACAAACAGGGTTTATTACAATACAAATCCAAAACTCCTCCACTCTCCTAAGAGTCTTCTTCCCCAACCTGCACCCATGCCTGGGTTTTTAAGCAAGCAGAGGCTCACCTTGTTAAGGGGAAGTCCTGCCCCCTTAAAGGGGAAGTTCATATTCTGGGGAGGTCATGAGAAACCGTCATTCTCCAGGCCCTAAAATACATCATGGGAAACTGTCATTCTCGAGGCCTCCCATGCTTGGTGGGCACCACAGGGGTTGGATTGCTTTATTGACTCCTCTTTTCACATTATGATTTAATGTTTTTAAGTTTCCGTTTTTCTTTGTTATCTTTGGGCAATGCCCCGACCAGGAGCGGCCCCTTTTAATTCGTCCACGAGTTAATTTCTTTTACTATATTGTTTTAGAAGCGAAACCATACGGCCCTGATTCCGGGACCTCCACTGGGGTTCTAACAATTATATGTTAAAAAATAAAAATTTGCGGTCAAAAATGTGACTTTATTTCCTTCCTTGCCGTGGCTCATTTGGTCGCACTACACCTTCAGAATTGTGGATTTAATTGAGCACAACAATCTAGGCTGACATTGTAATACGGGCATATGAACAAGGAGCAGGAATAGGCCATTAAGTCTGTTATAACCCCCATGGAGGTCATGGGATAAGGACCATCCAGATTCCCGTGACCTCCACAGAATACGAACTTCCCCAGTAACATGGCGGGGCTTTCCCTTAACAAGGGGAGCCCTCACTTGTATAAAATCCCTGTCCTGGGTACAGATCGAGGAAGGAGACCTTTAGGGGAGTGGAGGTGTGTCGTATTGCGGATAAACCTTTATCCAGTATTTCCTATCTGCCATTTTTGCATGCTGCTTTATGCGGATTCGACACAGTCCCTCGAGCTTGCTCTGTTATTAAATAAGATCATGGTTGATCTGATAGTAACCTCAAATTTGCACCCTGTACAACTCCTGATAAGGTATCACCCCCTTCCTTACCAAGAATCTATCTGCTTCCTCATTAAAAATATTCAAGGACTCTGCTTCCACCACCTTTTCATGATGTGGAGATGCCGGCGTTGGACTGGGGTGAGCACAGTACGAAGTCTTACAACACCAGGTTAAAGTCCAACAGGTTTGTTTCGATGTCACTAGCTTTCGGAGCGCTGCTCCTTCCTCAGGTGAATGCAGAGGTCTGTTCCAGAAACACATATATAGACAAATATTTGTCTATATATGTGTTTCTGGAACAGACCTCTGCATTCACCTGAGGAAGGAGCAGCGCTCCAAAAGCTAGTGACATCGAAACAAACCTGTTGGACTTTAACCTGGTGTTGTAAGACTTCGTACCACCTTTCCAAGAAGGGAGTTCCAAAGACTCATGACCCATTGGGATCATGTCGGTCAGTGCCATTGTTTGAACAGTTATAGCCCCCCCTACTCTCATAGGTGGATGTAAAAGATCCACAGTGCAATCGGGTGGCACAGTAGCACAGTGGTTAGCACTGTTGCTTCACAGTGCCAGGGACCCGGATTCGATTCCCGTCTTGGGCCTCTGTCTGTGTGGAGTCTGCACGTTCTCTCCATGTCTGTGTTTCCTCCTGGTGCTCCGGTTTCCTCCTACAAGTCCCGAAAGACCTGCTTGTTAGGTGAATTGGACATTCTGAATCCTCCCTCAGTGTATCTGAACGAGTGCGGCGACTAGCGAATTTTCACAGTAACTTCATTGCAGTGTTAATGTAAGCCTACTTGTGACACTAATAAAGATTATCAAGAAGAGCAGGGGCGTTACCACAGAAGCAGCAAAAGTATTTATCCGTCAAACAACATCACGCAAAAATATAAAACCCTCAGATTAATACGGTCACAATCGCACCGTGGTTTGCAGGAGCTGGCTGTGCGCAAATTGGCTGCTGCGTGGCTGTAGAAGTGAGTGATACACTGGCTGTAAAGTGCTGTGGGACGCCCTGTGGTGGTGAAAGGTGCTACATAAATGTAATTGTCTGGTTTATTCACCCCCCCCCCCCCCCGGCTCCTAAATGTTTGCTGAGGGCAGGAGGCCTCACTGACGTCAGAGGCTGGAAGGAACCAAGATGGCGGCGGGGGGCGGGCGCAGCGGAGGGAGTGAGAGGGCCGCTCGGGGCTGAAGGCCGCTCCGCCAACTCCCTCCCTCCCCCACATACCCCCCTCTCGAAACCTCTCGAGGGGGGGTGATTATGCCTTGTCCCCGAGGCCGGGACCCGAGTGCAGAATGCTGCGTTCCACCGAGTTTTTCCGCAGCATCCAGTGTCCGTTTTACGGCGATGGCGGCGACTCCTCCTGTAACCGGCCCTATTGTCACTTCAGGCACCGCAGCCAGAAGCCCAGGGAGAGGCCCGAGGCGGACGGGCAGCCTCTAGCAGCCGACCGAGGTGAGTCGGCGGGAGGTGACTCTCCCGGTGTCCGCGGGTGGGGTGGGGTGGAGGAGGGAGGGTCTCCATTTCTGACCCTCGGCACACTCACGCCCGGGGGGCCGGGGGGTGATCTTCATGTCTGTTGTGGGTACGCTGTCCAGATCAGGTGCAATTGAATTTTCCCCGGGGGAAGTGGGAGGGCCTTCCTCCCCTCCTTCTCGGTGCACGCGTCAGTATTTTGGTTCAGTCGCTGCTCTTGTTTTTCCTCTTAAAGGTGTCCGTGTGGAGCCACCACTCTAGCTGCCAGCGACAGGACAAGAGTGTTGACCAGGTTAATTGGTGTTGACCAGGTTAATTTGTGCGGTGGTCTGAGGTGTGTGTTCCACAGTTTGGTGCTCTCTCTCTCTCTAACTGGCCTCTGTGCAGGTTTAAAGGGCAAGACACGTTTCTCAGAAAAATAAATGTCTGTGTAACTTGCCCTCCTTCGCTTGCGATCAATAGTTGGTCGTGGTTAAGTTTGTTTAGCTTCTCGGCCAGCCCAGCAGCCGGTGGCTGATCCATTTTGTGCTCCACAATAGGGAGAAAGGGGTGATGGAGGGGGGGCAAGAAAGCAGTGACCTCCAGCTTCCTCACAGACTTAATCATAAAGCTTGGAGAACTGATCTATCGTTGTTGGGTCAGTTGTGCATTTAGACAAAATTCAAGGAAAATATTATCTTTGATATGCAACACATTCAATTTTGATCACTCCGTCTGAGGTACAGCAGTAACACATTAAATTTAGATAACTCCATCTGAGGTACATGCATAAATTCTTTTCACAGATATGCCAAGTACACTATTTCATGCAACAATTATGAAAAGGGCACTTTCCTGACCTCTATAGGTGTTTAAAGATCGGATGGTGACTATTCAGCTTTTGTCAGTGTTTCAAAGCAAGCCCCATAGCCTTGAATATTTTCCAAAATGGAATGATCTCCACCTGAACTCCTTCCTGTGACAAAGCATTCCATGTGACAACAGTTTGTTCTAAAGACATTTCTCAAAACTTCAGTACATTTACTATTTTAAATTGGTGGCCCTTCACAGGATAATCTTTTTCTGTTCACTTTATCAAAAACCTTTTTAACCACCATCTTTTACTTTTTTTTAATACAAATTAAAATAATCCCAGTATTGATGTCTCTTTTCTCATAAAAGGTGCCATTCTAATCAACTTACTCTCCATATTCCATATCTTTAATGCCTATTCTAACCAACACATCCAAAATTGGACCATGATTCCATCTATGGCCTTATACAATTTTACCTTTACTACTTTGGCTTTGTTCTCTATCCTGTTTAAATTTTTTTTTATCACTTCTTGCAAATTCTGCTCCCTGACAGCCTTTTGCATCTTGCAATAGAGTAAATATTCTAATTCCTTTTTCTTTATTAAAGGCATTGCACACAGTTCTCCACATTAAATTTCATCTACAATCTGTTTGTTGTTGCTCTCTTGAAGTCTTTTACATTCCATGAATTTTTAATCTGTACCATTGGTAAATTTTGACATCGCTTTCCCAGTGCTCCAACCTAAATTATCTAATTGTGTACAAGTAAAACATAAGTTGATCTTTGAATCTGACACTTACAATCCTGCTCCAATCTAAGCATCAGCTGTTGACCTAACATTGGTAGCACAGTAGTTATAATAATAATCTTTATTGTCACAAGTAGGCTTACATTAACACTGCAATGAAGTTACTATGAAAAGCCCCTAGTCGCCACATTCTGCTGCCTGTTCGGGAACACCGAGGGAGAATTCGGAATGTCCAAATTACCTGACAGCACGTTTTTTTCGAGTCTTGTGGGAGCACCCGGAGGAAACCCACGCAGACACAGGGAGAATGCGCAGACTCCACACGCAGTGACCCAAGCTGGGAATCAAACCTGGGACTCTGATGCTGTGAAGCAATAGTGCTAATCACAATGCTACCGTGCCGCCCAACCTGTTGCTTCACAGCACCAAGGACCTGGGTTCGATTCCTGGCTTGGGTCACTGCCTGTGCGGAATCTGCACTTCCTCCCCATGCCTGTGTGGGTATCCTCCGGTTTCCTCCCACAAGTCCCGAAAGATGCGATTGTTAGGTGAATTGAACATTCTGAATTCTCCCTCAGTGAACCCGAACAGGTGCTGAAGTGTGGCGACTAGGGATTGTCACAGTAACTTCATTGCAGTATTAATGTAAGCCTACTTGTGACACTAATAAAGATTATTATTATTTTTGCTCATTAGCACACACACCATTCACTCGACATTTCCTGATGCACCATACAACTGAATGTTTAGTAAAGTGAGACATTTTATGGGATGCCCTTGAAATTCCACATGCAGCACATTTACTCATGTTCTCTTAACCCAACTGGTCACTTCTTCAAGAAATCCTATTAAATTTGTCAAATACATCCTTTCCATAAAAGAACATCTATGCTGACGATTCTTGGTTAACCGTTAAAGGTCAGGTGACCTCTGTACCTGAAAGTCAAATTTTGATTTTTCTTCTAAGACTCATTGGGACATTATTCATGTAACATTATTAGATGCATAGATTCTGATTTTTTTTTTTTTTTGTCACTTCCTGAGCATTGTGCAGGTTGAGCACCCCTATTCGAAAGGCTCTGAAATCCACACTTTCTTTCGACCGCCAAAATCATGTTTCTCGTAAAAAATAACATGATGTTCACCTGAGATCGGCGTTTCACAACTATACCTCTACAGGTATTCCAAAATTCGAAAAATTCTGGAATCGGAGATACTTTCGGCCTCAAGCGTTTTGAATAAGGGATGCTCAACCTGTACCTTGATGAAGGTAATTGTGACACATTGTTTGACATTTGTTGCTGGCTAAGGCTGATGAAGTTTGTCGAAAGTGAAGGTACATCAGAGTGTTGGTCATCTCAATTTATTTGTGGTTGAATATTTGGGAGTTGAAGGGCCCTAAGGAGAAATAAGTGAACCAATATGTTTCAAAATGTACAGGAAATTGGAGTGTTTTGGTTAAATGCAGCCCATGCTCAGTGTAGCAGTTTTGTCTCCTATCAGGAGACTGTGGGTTCAAACCCCACTACAGAGATTTGACCATATATGATGTACACCATTGAGGGTGTGCTGTTCTTGAGGTGCTGTCTGTCAGATTTAATATTAAATCGCGATGCAGTCTGCTCATTCAATTGGATATAAAATATTACATTGCTCTTTGTTGTTTTGACCCATATTTATCTCTGAACCATCTTGAACTTATGAAAGGCGCTATATAAATGCAATTCCCAACTTTAGCCAAGACCTGAAAATGTACTTTGTGTTTATAAGCTTAATGATAAAACTGCTACATTATTTGGTGATACAAATATTAACTGATCACAAAATTGCCAGAATATTAAATGCTATGTCTAGTACTGTGGGAGGTTGGAGAATTTGTTTTAATATATTTGTCATTTTATTTATGCATTTCATTGAATCATATAGAGGTTATTTGACCCATCGTGTCTGTGCTGGCACTTTGATAAAGCTGTCCAATTAGTCACAATCTCTGTGGCCCAGAGTTTTTTCCTCCCCTGTTCTAGTATAGGTCCAACTTCCTTTTGAATTTTGCTACTGAATCAGCTTCCATCACCCTTTAAACCAAATCATAACTTGCTGTGTTTTTGAAAAAAACTCTCTTCCTCTTCCCCCCCCCCCCCCCCCCCTCTGTTTCTTCTACAGATCCGTGTTGGCTGACTTTTATTAACCAAAGTTAACCCATGTTCTTCCAAGTGTCAATTTTGTCCTGGATCAAAATATTCCATGGCCTGTTAATCTCTGGTTAACATCTCTCATTTTTCCTCTGGCACCACTCCCACATCTAAGGTGCATTGAAAATTGTGATTAAAGCAGCTTCTATTTCCAACCTTCCATCAGCAATCTGGGGCAGGTGACTTTTCTACTTCTGGGTGCTGTCAGCAGTTACATTTCACCATTTGTATCCTATCCAATCTCAATATCCCTCCCTTTTCCTATGACATTGGCGGCATTCTCTTTTGCGAAGACAGATGCAAAGTATTAATTTGGTATCTCATCTGTGCCTGCACAAGATTTCCTTTTTGGTTGTTAATTGGACCCACCCTTTCTTTGACTATCCTTTATGATTAAAGATAGAGGTAGAAACAGAAAAAGGAGGCTAATGATAACTGCCACATTCGTAATAAGGTAGAGAATCAAACACAACACAGTATGCAAAGGGGAACCAAACTATATTGCTGCTCCTTCACTGTCGCTGGGTCAAAAACCTGGAACTCTCTCCAAAACATTGCTGTGGGTGTACCTACACCACGGACTGCAGCAGTCCAGGAAGGTAGCTGACTCGACCTTCTTGAGGACGTTTAGGGGTGGCCACGAAATGTTGGCTTTGCCAGTGGTGTTCACATTTCATAAATTGAAAAGAACGACAGCTTCAGTGCTCCCTTTTGTTATCTGGTAATCTTTTCTCGTACCCTTTTTGACGTTTTTACTTTCTTTTTTGGTTCTCCTCTGCATGCTCTGTATTCTGTTTGATTCTCCACCTTATTAAAGCTGGGTGGCAGAGTGAACTGTGCGAAGGATGCAGAGATGCTTCATGTGATTTGGACCAGTTGAGTGAATGGGCAAATGCATGGCAGATGCAGTACAATTGTGGATAAATGAGGTTGTTCACGTTGCTAGCAAAACAGGAAGGCAGATTATTATCTGAATGCCTATAGATTGAGAGAACGTAATGTACAACATGACTTGAGTGTCCTTGTACACCAGTCGCTGAAGGTAAGCATGCAGGTACAGCAGGCAGTAACTAAGGCCTATGTAGCAAGAAGATTCGAGTACAGGAGTAGGGATGTTTTGCTGCAATTATGGTTGGCCTTGATAAGACCACACTTGGAATATTGCACTCCTTATCCTCCTTGCTATGGAGGGAGTGCAATGAAGGTTTACCAGACTGATTCCTGGCTTGGCGGCACTGACGTATGAGGAGAGATTGAATCGGTTAGGATTATATTCACTGGAGTTCAGAAGACTGAGGGGGGATCTCATAGAAATCTATATATTTCTAACAGGACTAGACAGGGTAGATGCGAGAAAGATGTTTGCGATGGTGGGGGAGTCTAGAACCAGGGGTCACAGTATAAGGATACACGGGAAAACCATTTAGGACTAAGATGAGGAAAAAATCCTTCACCCAGAGAGAGTTAAGCATGTGGAATTCAATACCACAGAAAGCAGTTGAGCCCAAAACATTGTATGTTTTCAAGAAGGAGTTAGATATAACTCCTGGGGCTAAAGGAATTGAAGGATATGGGGAGGGGGAGGGGGAGGACAACTGGTTACTGAGTTGGATGATCAGCCATGATCACAATGGATGGTGGAGCAGGCTCGAAGGGCAAATGGCCTCCTCTTTTCTATGTATGTTTCTGTGTGTTATGAACTTGGCAAGTATCATTAGCTTCCTTTTTCTGTTTCCATCTCGTATCTTTAATCATCTAGCTCTACCTTTGGATGACTTTCCTTTTTCCTCTTCAGTATGTACCTAGACTGCACCTGAACTATGTCCTCTTTGAAGTATCGACCTCCCACTGCTCTACCATTCCTGCAAGAACAAAAAAGATCTAAAATTGAATGAAGTGGATCTCTGAGCAATGCACAAGCAAATTGTAAATTGGGTAAGAAAGCACTTACACAAAGAACCGAAACAGGATAGAAAACACCAAAAGGTTTGGAAATGGAGCACTAACACAATAATGTTTCAACCATATTCTGTTCTTAGTTTTGTCAAAGTTGGAAAGACACGGCACGGTGGCACAGTGGTTAACACTGCTGCCTCACAGCTCATGCGACCCGGGTTCAATTTCAGCCTCAGGTGACTGTGTGGAGTTTACACATTCTCCCCGTGTCTGTGTGGGTTTCCTCCGGGTACTTGGTTTCCTACCACAGTTCAAAGATGTTAAGTGGATTGGCAACGCTAAATTGCCCCGCAGAGTCCAACATGTTAGGTGGGGTTACGGGGATAGGATGGAGGCGTGAGCTTAAGTAGGGTGCTCTTTTCGAGGGCCGGTGCAGACTTGATGGGCCAAATAGCCTCCTTCTGCACTATAAATCCTATGATTTTATGATACCTGCCCAGGCCTTCGTATAGACTGGAATTTTTTAAGAGCACCCAAAGTTTTGTACAAAGCAAAATTCCACAAGGCAAGAAGATGGAGGGAACTCGAACTGATCTACGATCTACATGCTACACAATCTTTGTTCATACCCCTTCAATAGTAATTTTCTGACAAGTAAATTGAAATTTCCGATGCATAAAGCATTTCTTCCTTACTCCATTCTCCTCCCAATCATTTTGATTATTTCACCTGGTGTGGAAGCAGAAATGCATTTACATTTTATATTAGCACCTTCCATAATTTCATGATGTTCCAAAGTCCTTTGAAGTGTTGTCACTATTGCAACGTAGAGAAATGCACAAATAAGTTTCAGATTTAAGGCTCGCAATATTTTTGGAATGGATAGCAACCATTGCAAAATATTAGTTTTTGACAAAGACATGCAGCTGACTGAAATTATGTTTACCTTTCTCCGCAGTTATTCAGATGATTAATATCCTTATAAATAGGTACTAGGCACGGTTTGGTCTCCATGATACAGAAAGAATTTAGAGGCACTGGAAAAAGTTATGGCTGATGCCGGAAATGAGGGGCTGTACTCCTTGAGAAAGAATAAACAGGCTGGGGCTCTTGAGGAAAGAGATGCCTGAGCGGTAACCCGATGGAGTTCTTTAGGTAATGAAAGGGTATGATAGGATAGATGTCGAGAACATGATGCCACTTGAAGGGAGACCAAAACTAAATATAATACAGTCATTAATAAATCCAGTAGCATTCAGGAGAAACTTCTTTTCTGTAAGAGTTCTTGGAATAGGTCACGCTTCCACAAAGATTAGTTGGGATGAATAGCACAGATGCAGTTATGAAGCTAGATAAATAAATGAGGGAGAAAGGAAAAAAAGTTTGTTTCTAATAGGGGTGGTGAATTTTTTGTGGAGCATAAACACATGGAAACCCAAGTTCAGCTAAGTGACCTCATTTCTGTGCTGTGATGAAGATTGTTGTAGACCAGATCTGACTGTGTTGTATTATTAACTAAAATATTTAACCACTCACGATATAAATACTTTCACACTTTACTGCACACCTGAAAAAAAACATCTGATGACCGACCGTGTGACCTTTTATATCAGAGATGTCAGTAGGTTGACATAGCCCTGCTTCTGATCATCAATGTTAATAAACATTACAGTTTGCACATGGAGTCCACAAAAGAATGTTCATAAAGGCCTTGTGCAACTTTAAACTTTAACAACTTTGGATTTGCATATCTCTGTAAATGACATATGACAACATAACGCTTTTTTGGTAATGCAATGACTTCTGTTCTGCTATATAATACAGTTCACCTTGTTTTCTACAATTGCTTTTTTAAAATAAATATTTTCAATAGCTTTTTCAAATTTTTCTTATACATAAATAACATTACAAATATTTAACTAACATTTAACAATCCCTTCCTCAACCCGAAAGCAATTAATTAGCTAACTATCCCCTCCCACTTTAGTTGCTGACTGAGATTAATTCCTTAAAGAGAGCCATAAACGGTCGCCATCTTTTATGAAACCCCTCCTCGTTCCCTCTTAAACTCGTTCCCTCTTAAACTAAATTTAACTGTCTCTAGGCTTAGAAATTCCATTAAGTCTCCCAGCCATATTGAGGCACATGGCTGAGAAATTGACCTTCAACCCAATAGGATCCGCCTCCTCACCACCAGCGAGGCAAAGGCTAAGACATCTGCCCCTGTCTGGAGCTCCGGCAAGTCTGACACCCCGAATATAGATCCCAGGGGACTGGGTTCTAGGTCCAACTGTAACACTGCTAACATTGTGCTAAAGAAGGTGTTCCAGAATTTTCTAAGTTTCAGGCATGACCAAAACGTGTACACGATTGGCTGACCCTCTCTCACATCTGGCGCAAGTGTCCTCAACCCCTTCAAACATGTGACTCATTCTTGATCTCCTCAAATGTGTTGTGTGAATTACCTTCAATTATATTCGTTCCTACCTCACGCATGAGGTTGATGCATTTATCCTCCGTGAAATTTCATATCATAGCCCTTCTTCCAACATCTCCCCTAATACCTCCTTCCATTTGGCCGTAACTATCCAGAGACTCTGATCTTGCTCCATAATTTTTCTTTGAATTTAGAGGTAATTCTCCCTTCTATCCCCAAAACAATCGACATCTCCTCCACAAAAGGCTGGTTTAGCGCAGGGCTAAATAGCTGGCTTTTAAAGCAGACCATGGCAGGCCAGCAGCGTGGGTTCAATTCCCGTACTAGCCTCCCCGAACAGGCGCCGGAATGTGGCGACTAGGGGCTTTTCACAGTAACTTCATTTGAAGCCTACTTGTGACAATAAGCAATTTTCATTTCATTTCAAAGAAGAAGGGGCTAACATTAGGAGTGTAGGGAAGGTCTCCATTATGAAAGGCCGTATCTATGTGTATCTAAAGGCCTCCATCCTTGTAAGTTTATATTTCTCCCTCAATTCTTCAGATGTTGCAAAATGACCTTCAAGAAACAAGCCTTTCAACGTGATCACACCTTTTTCCTCCCAGTCTTCAAACCCAGCGTCTATTCTTCAAAGTTTAAATAGATTGTTTTCTCGGATTGGCATTAGTTTCGACCCTGCCTCTAATTTAAAATGTTTGCGAAACTGCTTCCATATCTTCAGTGTTGACACTACAACCAAGCTCATTGAGTATTTCCCTGGCGTCTGTGGGGGTGGCGCTATAGCCAGCACCCACAGCCCCGAGCATTTACATGCCCCTTCATCCATCTGCAACCACACTGTATCTGGTTCCCTCCCCCAGTATCGAACCTTCTCTGCATTCACCGCCCAGTAATAGTGCCTAAGATTAAGCAGGGCGAGGCCACCCAATTGTCGCTCCTTCTGAAGTAACAATTTACGAATCCTAGGAACCCCACCAACCCATATAAACAAAGAGATAAATCTTTCTACCCCATAAAAGGAACTTTAGTTAAAAAGACATTGAAATTAAAATGAAAACATGGCAGAAATGTATTTTTACCACTTGGGGAGGTGGTGGTTAGCTTCAAATGTACGACGCCTGTTAAACATGGTTTTGACTCCAGCAGAGGGGAAGGAGCAGGAGGTGATACTGGCATTCGATGCAGAGAAGGCGTTTTATAGAGTCGAATGGAAATATTTGTTTGTGGTGTAGAAATAGTTCGAAATTGGGCCTAAATTCGCTGCTTGGGTCAAATTATTGTATGCAGATCCGAGGACGAGTGTACAAACGAACAAAATGAGCTCAGTGTACTTTCAGCTACAGAGGAGAATGAGACAGGGGTGCCCCATGTCCTCTCTACTGTTTACTTTAGCGATAGAACCCTTGGCCATTGGGCTGAGGAACTCGAATAAATGGAAGGAAATAATGAGGGTGTGGGTGTGGAACAGAGTATGCCATTAATACGCCGGCGATTTACTTTTTTTAATATACATAATATGGGCGGAATTCTCTGATAATGGGGCTGCGTCCCCACGCCTGCGAGCAAACAGGCGCAAATCACTCTAGACTTTCCTGGAGAAAGTCCAGAGTGATTTTCCGTTTTGAAGGGGGCCAGCAGGGCCCCGGAGTAGTCCACGCAGCTCCGGCTGCTGATCCGGAGCCCTGCACCTCCAGCCACGGGTCCACGCATGTGTGCGGCGGCTGCCTGTGGCGGCGGTCCCCGCGCAACATGGCAGACCCACACAGCGGGCCGGCCCCAACAATACAGCCCCCCCCCCCCCCCCAGATCGCGCGCCTGCCGATTCGGTGGCCCACGATCTCAAGCCTGCCCCCCCCCCCGGTAACGGATTCCCCCCGACTCCCACCAGGGCGGTTGCTGACTGTGTCCGCAGCTGCCACTCCGAGTGCCCGCCGCAGGGAACTCGGCCAGTTGTTGGCAGAGAATCGCGGCGGGGGCCTCTTTCAATGGCCCCTGAACGGCGCCTCGTCGAATCATGGGAAGGCATCTGACCCCATCGCGATTCTGACACCCCATTCTCCACCCCCGCGCTGAACGTGATTGCGGTGCGGAGGCTCGGAGAATACCAGCCTATCTCTGTCTCTCGTCTCTGTCTCTGTCTCTCTCTGTCTCTGTCTCTGTCTCTGTCTCTCTCTCTGTCTCTCTCTCTGTCTCTCTCTCTGTCTCTCTCTCTGTCTCTCTCTGTCTCTCTCTGTGTCTCTCTCTCTGTCTCTCTCTGTCTCTGTCTCTCTCTGTCTCTGTCTCTCTCTGTCTCTGTCTCTCTCTCTCTCTCTGTCTCTCTCTGTCTCTGTCTCTCTCTGTCTCTGTCTCTCTCTGTCTCTGTCTCTCTCTGTCTCTCTCTGTCTCTCTCTGTCTCTCTCTCTCTCTCTCTGTCTCTCTCTCTCTCTCTCTGTCTCTCTCTCTCTCTGTCTCTCTCTCTCTCTCTGTCTCTCTCTCTCTCTCTGTCTCTCTCTCTGTCTCTCTCTCTGTCTCTCTCTCTCTCTGTCTCTCTCTCTGTCTCTCTCTCTGTCTCTCTCTCTGTCTCTCTGTCTCTCTCTCTCTCTCTGTCTCTCTCTCTCTCTCTGTCTCTCTCTCTCTCTCTGTCTCTCTCTCTCTCTCTCTGTCTCTCTCTCTCTCTCTCTGTCTCTCTCTCTCTCTCTGTCTCTCTCTCTCTCTGTCTCTCTCTCTGTCTCTCTCTCTCTGTCTCTCTCTCGCTGTCTCTCTCTCGCTGTCTCTGTCTGTCTCTGTCTGTCTCTCTCTCTCTGTCTCTCTCTCTCTGTCTGTCTCTCTCTGTCTCTCTCTCTGTCTCTCTCTCTGTCTCTCTCTCTGTCTCTCTCTCTGTCTCTCTCTCTGTCTCTCTCTCTGTCTCTCTCTCTGTCTCTCTCTCTCTGTCTCTCTCTCTGTCTCTCTCTCTGTCTCTCTCTCTGTCTCTCTCTCTGTCTCTCTCTCTGTCTCTCTCTCTGTCTCTCTCTCTATCTGTCTCTCTCTCTCTCTCTGTCTCTCTCTCTCTCTCTGTCTCTCTCTCTCTCTCTGTCTCTCTCTCTCTCTCTGTCTCTCTCTCTCTATCTGTCTCTCTCTCTCTATCTGTCTCTCTCTCTCTATCTGTCTCTCTCTCTCTATCTGTCTCTCTCTCTCTATCTGTCTCTCTCTCTCTCTATCTGTCTCTCTCTCTCTCTATCTGTCTCTCTCTCTCTCTATCTGTCTCTCTCTCTCTCTATCTGTCTCTCTCTCTCTCTATCTGTCTCTCTCTCTCTATCTGTCTCTCTACCTCCCTCTGCCTCTCTCTATATATCTACGATTGGAAACATTATGGAACTATTAAAACGTTTTGGGACCTTCTCAGGGTAAGTTAAATGTAAGAGTGCTTTCCCCCCAATCTGTAATAATCACCGGTTTGCCCCGGGAAGTATGGATGGGGGGGGTTCCGGATATGGCTGAGAGCAGGGATTGAGAGGATGGGGGATATGTTTATAGAGGAGAGCTTTCCGAGTATGAGGGCACTGGAGGAGAAGTTTGGGCTGGCGAGGGGAAACAAATTCAGGTATCTGCAGGTACGGGACTTCCTACGTAAACGGGTGTCAACCTTCCCGCTCCTACCGCTAAGGGGGATTCAGGACAGGATAGTTTCCAGAGGGTGGGTAGGAGAAGGGAACGTCTCGGACATTTACAAGGAGCGTATGGGGTCGGAGGAGACGCAGACTGAGGAGCTGAAGCGCAAGTGGGAGGAGGAGCTGGGAGGAGAGATAGAGGATGGTCTGTGAGCGGGACGTATTGAGTAGAGTCAACGCGTCCGCAACATGTGCCAGGCTCAGCCTGATACAATTCAAGGTCATTCATCGGGCTCGCATGACAGTGGCCTGGATGGAAGACAATTGTGTAAAATGTGCAGGAAGACCAGCGAACCATGTCCACATGTTCTGGGCATGTCCAAAGCTTAGGGGATTTTGGCAGGGGTTTGCAGATGTCATGTCCACGCTGTTAAAAACAAGGGTGGCGCTGATTCAGAGGTGGCGATTTTCGGGATGTCGGAAGACCCGGGAATCCAGGAGGATAAAGAGGCAGACGTTCTGGCCTTTGCTTCCCTGGTAGCCCGGAGACGGATACTATTAGCTTGGAGGGACTCAAAGTCCCCGAAGTCGGAGACCTGGCTATCGGACACGGCTAGCTTTCTTTGTTTGGAGAAAATCAAGTTCGCCTTGAGAGGGTCACTGTTAGGGTTCGCCCGGAGGTGGCAACCGTTCGTCGACTTCTTCGCGGAAAATTAATCGTCAGCGGAAGGGGTGGTGGTGTTAGTTTAGCTTGGAGTAGGGGGTTAATAAAGGTGGGACCTGTAAGGGAGGGAGACGGCTTTTGCACTATGTTTATAGTTTCATGTATATTGTGTTGTAAAAATACCAAAAAATACCTCAATAAAATGTTGATTTTTTTTAAAAAAAAGAGTGCTTTTCAATCTCAACACAGGGAAGGACAAAGCATGTAAGACATGTCATTTTGATCAGTAAATGACCTCTTTAGATACCTGGGGGTACAAGTAGCTCGAGACTGGGCTCAGATCCGTAAATTACATTTTTTCAAGCCTAACGGCAAGGTTTAAAAAAGACTTATAAAGGTGCGATGGTCTGCCCCTATCGCTTGAGGGCCAAGAACAAGTTGCTATTTTAATCAGTTTCGGAATCTGAAATCAAGTGAAAAATCAATATTACAGCATAAACAACATTAACATATGTGCCATTTGTAGATTCCTTCCATGGAAAGGGAGAATGTGTTTGAGGAGTCACAGGCTGCAACTATTAGTTTGGAGTTCAAGAGTGGAAGAGCTGTTCTACTGCTAGGTGTATACTGTAGAGCATTCCAAACTCCCTCTCTCGGGGATATTGAAATTAATGTCCCAAATCTAACCTGGCTGAAACCTGTTAACTCAGCACAGACTAGGAATTGCACATGTTACTGTTTCTATGTTACTGTTTCTATGTTACTGTTTCTATGTTACTGTTTCTATGATACTGTTTGTATGATACTGTTTGTGTTGCAATTACCAGCCTAGCTTTTGGGAGAGCCTTGGAATTCTTTTTTGTAAATAAAATTTTGTCTGAGTATTACATCTTCAGATTGTCATGTGATAGTCAAATTTTGTTATCTGATGCTGGATTTTGAAATTCGGTGATAACTGTAATGCAAGTTTAGAAACAAATAGTGAAACACAGTGTTATAAACACTAATTTTAGCTTCACACTTCAAATTGAACCGACGACAGGGTGCTTCAATCAGGCAGGCAGATAATTGTGCAGGATTGCTCATCATCGTATCAGAATTCGCCAATAATGACACGTGCACATGTGTGTGTTTTGTAATACAGACAGAAAATGTTGGAAGTATTCAGCAGGTCTGATGGCATCTATGGAGGGAGAAAGAGTTGACGTTTTAGGTCAATAACCGTTTTCATCTTGAAGCATTAACATCTCCCTCCACAGATGCTGCTAGACCTAAGTATTTCCAGCATTTTCTCCCTCTCCTGTAGAAAACCAGGTGATCTGTGTTATGGCTAGCAGTTTCCAATATCTACAGTATTTTGCTCTTGCATAACTTACTGATTGGAGAACATCAGAACTGTGCACAATTCATGATTACACGGAGAATACATAAAAAAAATTGTTACACATTTAACTTTTTTTTGTAGCTAAAATTGCAGAGACAACCTTGAAAGAGAAATCACATTCTCAAGGTTTCCTACCTTTGCATCTATTTTAGCCCTACTTTGGAGTTTATGAAATTCTGAAGGACAAAATTAAGTGAGTTCTATACAGCAGTTTCAGCTCACTGCATCTTATAATAACTTGCATATATCTTGCTGATAAATGTTTGTATATTGTGGGTAGATTTTTTTTATCCCATTTTATCTCCTGTGGCATAGCTCTGAGACAAACGTTTCTCTTCCTGCTTCCTCCCCAACAACTTTCCCCTATTTTGTTACTTCTCTCTTCTACATTTTGCTTCCCTTCTTCCAAGCCTTTTATGTGCTTTCAGTCATTGGGAGACTACCTGTGGTGCTATACATTTCATCTCATAAATGTGATGGCAAGATTTTCTTTGACTATTTAATGAAATGTTTAATGTTCACGAAGAATGGGTTTTGCAATTTTGATTACAAATCTGAAATCTTTTAGTTTGCTACAAACGCAGTGAAACTGGAAACAAATATTGCAACCCATGTTGTTTCTGTGCAGGTTTGTCTCCGTCCCAATTGCTCCGTCCGTTCCTTCTCATTTTCGCACTCTTGTTTACCTCTCACAGTCATTTTCTGTCTTCCTTTTATGTTTTCACCTGCCTGTCCCCTCATGTTGAACCTAAGCCAGACTTGGGGCCCCGACTCAAATTTTCAGCAGAAATGGTGTTTCACGTGGAGGGATGTGTGATGTGTGTTCCTTTTTTATGTTTTTGTGTGCCCCTCATTCCCTTTCGCACCAGGAGGAACTGAGTGGGTAGATTGGTGGATGCCTGCGGCTGGGGGGCAACAAGTGGGTGACTGAGTCTGGAAAGTAATGGTAATAATAGTATTTGATATTAGTCCAATATTTGGGAGTAGTTTGTAAACCCCCCCCCCCCCCAACAGCAGTTATGCTGTTGGACAGGACATTAAACAAGAAATTATTGGAGCTTGCAACAATAGCAATGTGATGGTTATAAGTGGCCTTATAGACTGGAGCAATCAAATTGGCAAAGGTGGTCTGGAAAATTAGTTTGCAGAATGCTTTGTGACATAGTCCTGCAGCAATGTGTTGTGGAACGAACACGAGATTAAGCTAATTTAGATCGAGCATTGAGATGGAGTTAATTAGTAATCGTAAAAGATCCACATAATACAATTGAAAGCTGCAATAAGTTTGAAAGCAACATAACTCCAATCATAAACAAGAATCTTAAACAAAGCCAATTTATAGGTATGGGGGGGGTGGGGAGTGACTAAGGTTGGTTGGACAAATAGACAAAAAGGTATGGCGGAAAATAAACACTGTAAAACATTTAAACACTTGAAACACATTGTTGAAAAACTCAGCGAGAAAGATACATCCGTGTCTTAGAAGGCTAAGGAATGTATTTGATTAAAAGGAGCGACTTACAATGTTGCAAAAACCAGTAGGAAACCTGCGGATTGGGAATGTATTAAAAACCACCAAATGGTCTCCAAAAAGTTGATTTTAAAAAGGGAAAAGTAGGAAAGTAGCCAGAAAAAAGATTGTAAGAGCTTTTATAAGTATATAAAAAGGAAGAAAACAGTTAAAGTAAACATTGGTCCCTTTAAGCAGACAGGAGAAATTAACATGGGAATGAAGAAATGGCAGAAACTTTGAACAATATTTTGTCTTTTGTCACAGTAGAGAAAACACATCATACCAGAAATAGAGGGTAACCTAGGAGCTAATATTGAATGAGAAAATAGGATAATTTATGCCAGTTTAGAAAAAATGCTAGAGAAACCTGAGGGACTCAAATCCAACAAATCCCCAGGATGGTCTACATCCTAGAGTTCTAAACAATACAGCTGCAGAGGTAGTGGACATGCTGGCAATGATTTTCCAAAATTCCCTAGGTTCTGGAACGATTCTGGAAGTTAGTAAATGTTACACCGCTGGTCCAGAAAGGAGGGAGAGAGGAAGAAAACCGGAATTTCAAACCAAGTGGATAATGGGGATCCTGTAGATGCCACATATATGGACTTCCAGAAGGCATTTGATAATTTACCGTATAAAGGTTAATACACAAGGTAAGATCACATGGGGTTCGGGGTACTTTGTTAGCTTGGATAGAAGACTGGCAAACTGACAGAAGGCAGAGAGTAGGGATAAATGGGTCTTTTTCTGGTTGGAAAGACACAACTAGTGGGGTGCCACAGGATTTGGTCCTAGTTATGTTCAGGCCAGTTAACCTGACGTCTATCATCAGGAAGTCTTATCAATGCACTTGGAAAAGCATAATCTGATCAGCAGAAGTCAGCATGATTTTACAAAAGGAAAATCTTGTTTGGCAAACTTAGTAGAGTTTTTTCAGGTTTTAACTAGTGGGTAAAAATATAGAAAATAGTAGTTGGAGGAAGCCATTTGGTCCTTCGAGCCTGCTCCATCATTCAACATGATCATGGCTGATCCTCTGTCACAACACCGTACCCCCGCGCCCTCTCCATACTCCTCGACGCTTTTAGAGTCTAGAAATCTATTTCCTCAAATATACTCTGTGACTTGGCCTCCACAATCTTGTATGGTAAAGAATTCCGTAGGTTCACCACCGTCTTGAGTGAAGGTGTTTCTACTCATCTCAGTCCTAAATAGCCTACCCCATATCCTGAGACTGTGACCCCTTGTTCTTGACCATCTAGCCAGAGGAAACAACATTCCTGTATCCAGTCTGTCCAGTCCTGTCAGAATTTTATGTTTCAATTAGTACCCCTCTAATTCTTCTAAATTCCAGTGAATACAAACCCATTTGTATTCTCGGGAATCAGTCTGGTGAACCTTTGCTGCACTCCCTCTTATGGCAAGTATATCCATTCTTAGATAAGGAAACCAAAACTACAAAAATCTCCAGGTGTGGTCTCATCAAGGCCCTGCACAGCTGCAGTAAAACATCCTTTTTCCTGTACTCAAGCCCTTTTGCAATGAAGGCCAACTTACCATTTGTCTACCTAACTGCTTGCTGTACCTGCATGTTTGCTTTCAGTGACTAGTGTACAAGGACACCAGGTCCCCTTGTACATCAACATTTCCCAATCTGCCATTTGATTTCTCCATTCAAAGTGGACAACTTCATATTTATCCACATCATACTGCATTTGTCATGTATTTGCCCACTCACTCAACTTGTCTAAATTACCTTGAAGCCTCTTAACATCCTCCTCACCACTCACATTCACACCAATTTTCATGTCGCCTGCAAACTTGGAAATATTACATTTGACAATCATTGATGTATATTGTGACTAGCTGGGCCCCAAACAGTGATCCCTGCAGACCCCACTAGTCACTGTCTGCCACCTTCAAAAAAGATCCACTTATTTCTACTCCGTTTCCTGTCTGTTAACCAGCTCTCAGTCCATACCAATATATTACCCCCAGTCCCTTGCGCTTTAACTTTGTACACTAACCTCTTACGTGAGACTGTATCAAAAACTTTTTGAAAATCCCAATACATCTTGTCCACTGATTCACCCATATCAATTCTACTGGTTACATCCTCAAAAAAACTCCAGTAGGTTTGTCAACTATGATTTCCCTTTCATAAATCCATGTTGCCTAATCCCATTTTTAAAAAGATGTGAGACTTGTAAATATTGATTTTCAGATTGACTAGGAGCATACTTGTAGAAGGAACTCACAAAGTTACAGTGCAGGTGCATATAACAAGCAGTTTGGTAAATTAATGCATGCTAGCCTTTATTTCAAGGGGATTGGTGGTGCACATGAATAAAGAAGTCTTGCTACAATAATAAGGGGCTTTGGTGAGACCGCATCTAGAGTATGGTGTGCACTTTTGGACTTTGTTTTTTGAGGAAGGATACACTTGCATTGGATACAGTACAATGAAAGTTCACTGGATTAAACACCGGGATGAGACGCTGAGTATAATAGGTCTATACTCTGGCGTTTAGAATAATGAAAGGTGATCTCAGTGAAACATTCAAGCTTAAGGGGTTTAACAGGGTAGATATTGAAACGCTATTTCCCCTGCCTGGGGAATCTAGAACAAGGGGACACTTTTCAGGATAAGGGGCTGATCATTTAGGCTTGATGAGAGATTTCGCCACTTGAGGTTGAGAGTCTTTGGAATTCCCTATCCTAGAGGATTGTGGATGCGTCATCATTAAATATATTTGAGGTTGAGACAGACAGATTTTTGGTGTCTCAGGAAATCAAATATAGAAGCAGGCAGAAAGAGAATCAAAGAGCATGGGGAGCAGACGGAAAAGTGAAGTTGAAACCCAAGATCAGCATGACTGTAATGAGCGGTGGAGCAGGCTTGACATCCGTAGGGTCTTCTCCTGCTCCTCCTTATGTAGTTACCAGCCTTAGACAGTGTTACTGATGAAATCATGCTCTACCTTTTCATCATCTGGCTGGGTGGGACTGCTTTTGTCTGGCTTCATTAGTGCCCCTGCTTGATCTGTCTTTGACGCACTCGTGTTTGTCAACTGCACAATGCCCCTGGTTAACAGCATCAGTTTCCATGTGTACACTGATGTACTCAGTTCCACTTCCTCTTCTGGCTCTAAAGTGTCAGACTGCTTATTTAACCTCCATTGCCAGATGAGTAGAAATTTCCTCGAACTCCATATTGGGAAGAGGGACACCATTGCCTTTGATCCCTTTCAGGAACTTCATTCCCTTTCTAACTCCATCCGTTTCCCAGACAACAAGGCTGTACTAGACTATTTGCAGCCTTGGTGTTGTATTTGACCCCAAGCTGAGCTTCCAGCTACATATCCAGACGTTCACCAAGATTGGACATATCTATCTCTGCAATATCACCTGACTCTGCCCTCGCCTCAGCTCATCTGCCACTGAAACCCTCATCCATGGCTTTGTTACTTCTGGATTTGACTATTCCAACACATTCTTGTCCAGCATCCCTAGTTCTGCCCTCTGCAAACATAAGTATTTCAAATCTCTGCTGCATGTGTCTTAATTCACAACAGGCCCCTCTCTCCTAACTGTTCTGTGCTCGCTGACCTACATTTGCTCCAGGTTAGCAACGCCTCAAGTTCTCTTTTTATTTTAAAATTCCTTCATGGGTTTGTCCTCCATATCTCTGCGATCTCCAGCCTTGCAACCCTTCCACAGAACTCTGCTCTCTGCCCGTTCTGACCTTTTGAGCATTTCCAATTTTAATCACTAGCCTTGCTGACAGCTCTCAAATTCATTCCCTAAATCTTTGTTTCTCTTTCCTTCTGTAATACACTCCTTAAAACCAACTGGTTAGGCCATATGACCAAAATCTTGCTCAGATTTTTCTTTATGTCGCTCTTATCAAATTTTGAAAGAAAGAACAAAGAAAAATTACAGCACAGGAACAGGCCCTTCGGCCCTCCAAGCCTGCGCCGATCCAGATCCTCTATCTAAAACTGTCACCTATTTTCTAAGGATCTGTATTCCTCTGCTCCCTGCCCATTCATGTACCTGTCTAGATACATCTTAAATGACGCTATCGTGCCCACCTCTGCCGGCAATGCGTTCCAGGCACCCACCACCCTCTGCGTAAAGAACTTTCCACGCATATCTCCCTTAAACTTTTCCCCTCTCACCTTGAACTCGTAATTGAGTCCCCCACTCTGGGGAAAATGCTTCTTGCTGTCCACCCTGACTATACCTCTCTGATTTTGTAGACCTCAATGAGGTCCCCCCTCAACCTCCGTCTTTCTAATGAAAATAATCCTAATCTACTCAACCTTTCTTCATAGCTAGCGCCCTCCATACCAGGCAACATCCTGGTGAACCTCCTCTGCACCTTCTCCAAAGCATCCACATCCTTTTGGTAATGTGGCGACCAGAACTGTACGCAGTATTCCAAATGTGGCCGAACCAAAGTCTTATACAACTGTAACATGACCTGCCAACTCTTGTACTCAATGCCCCTTCCGATGAAGGAAAGCATGCCGTATGCCTTCTTGACCACTCTATCGACCTGCGCAGCCACCTTCAGGGTACAATGGACCTGAACACCCAGATCTCTCTGTACATCAATTTTCCCCAGGGCTTTTTCATTTACCGTATAGTTCGCTCTTGAATTGGATCTTCTAAAATGGATCACTTCGCATTTGCCCGGATTGAACTCCATCTGCCATTTCTCCGCCCAACTCTCCAATCTATCTATATTCCGCTGTCTTCTCTGACAGTCCCCTTCACTATCTGCTACTCCACCAATCTTAGTGTCATCTGCAAACTTGCTAATCAGATCACCTATACCTTCCTCCAGATCATTTATGTATATCACAAACAACAGTGATCCCAGCACGGATCCCTGTGAAACACCACTGGTCACAGTTCTCCATTTTGAGAAACTCCCTTCCACTACACCTCTGTCTCCTGTTGCCCAGCCAGTTCTTTATCCATCTAGCTAGTACACCCTGGACCCCATGAGACTTCACTTTCTCCATCAGCCTATCATTGGGAACCTTTATCAAATGCCTTACTGAAGTCCATGTATATGACATCTACAGCCCTTCCCTCATCAATCAACTTTGTCACTTCCTCAAAGAATTCTATTAAGTTGCTGCGACATGACCTTCCCTGCACAAAACCATGTTGCCTATCGCTGATGAGCCCATTTTCTTCCAAATGGAAATAGATCCTATCCCTCAGTATCTTCTCCAGCAGCTTCCCTACTACTGACGTCAGGCTCACCGGTCTATAATTACCTGGATTATCCCTGCTACTCTTCTTAAACAAGGGGGACAGCATTAGCAATTCTCCAGTCCTCCGGTACCTCACCCGTGTTCAAGGATGCTGCAAAGATATCTGTTAAGGCCCCAGCTATTTCCTCTCTTCCTTCCCTCAGTAACCTGGGATAGATCCCATCCAGACCTGGGGACTCGTCCACCTGAATGCCTTTTAGAATACCCAACACATCCTCCCTCCTTATGCCGACTTGACCTAGAGTAATCAACCATCTATCCCTAACCTCAACATCCGTCATGTCCCTCTCCTCGGTGAATACCGATGCAAAGTACTCGTTAAGAATCTCACCCATTTTCTCTGACTCCACGCATAACTTTCCTCCTTTGTCCTTGAGTGGGCCAACCCTTTCTCTAGTTACTTTCTTGCTCCTTATATATGAATAAAAGACTTTGGGATTTTCCTTAACCCTGTTTGCTAAAGATATTTCATGACCCCTTTTAGCCCTCTTGATTCCTCGTTTCAGATTGGTCCTACATTCCTGATATTCTTCCAAAGCTTCGTCTATCTTCAGTCGCCTAGACCTTGTGTATGCTTCCTTTTTCCTCTTAGCTAGTCTCACAATTTCACCTGTCATCCATGGTTCCCTAATCTTGCCATTTCTATTCCTCATTTTCACAGGGACATGTCTGTCCTGCACTCTAATCAACCTGTCTTTAAAAGCCTCCCACATATCAAATGTGGATTTACCTTCAAACAGTTGCTCCCAATCCACATTTCCCAGCTCCTGCCGAATTTTGGTATAGTTGGCCTTCCCCCAATTTAGCACTCTTCCTTTGGACCACTCTCGTCTTTGTCCATGAGTATTCTAAAACTTACGGAATTGTGATCACTATTCCCAAAGTAATCCTCGACTGAAACTTCAACCACCTGGCCAGGCTCATCCCCCAACACCAGGTCCAGTCTGGCCCCTTCCCGAGTTGGACTATTTACATACTGCTCTAGAAAACCCTCCTGGATGCTCCTTACAAATTCTGCTCCATTTAGACCTCTGACACTAAGCGTATCCCAGTCAATGCTGGGAAAATTAAAATCTCTTATCGCCACCAACCTGTTGCTCCTACATCTTTCCATAATCTGTTTACATATTTGTACCTCTATCTCACGCTCGCTGTTGGGAGGTCTGTAGTACAGCCCCAACATTGTTACTGCACCCTTCCTATTTCTGAGCTCTGCCCATATCGCCTCACTGCTCAAGTCCGCCATAGTGCCCTCCTATGGAGAGCTTTTATTATATTAAAGGTGCTATATGAATGCAAGTTGTTGTAGTTATGACTGTATAACTTCTAGTGTATGTACTACCATCTTAGATACAGATCAAATAATCCTTTGCTCTCAAGGTTTGTAATGCCATTGACATGGCTCAATTGACTGCCTTGAATCTCTTTGCCATCATCCTGTATTTATTGATAGTCTTTCAAATGTTTCAAAAGTACAAATCAATAGCTATAATGTAAAGGCATTGTATTACAGGTACTGATTCATTTGAAACTTTACTTCGAACAAAACAAAGCTGTAGACCCAAGTTTAAATGGCAGCTCTGAGTCATTTTTGCGTTGTGTTACATAGAATATACAGCACAGAAACAGATCATTCAGTCTAAATTATCTGTGGTCCACACGCGTGTCCTCCACTCCTCTTTGTTTAACCCTATCAGCATAACCTTCCAGTCCTTTCTCTCTCATGGAACTTGCGCTCCAGGACTTTGCACAAATTGAGGTTGATATTCCCGTGCCGTCTAAGGGAGTGCTGTGCTGTAAGAGGTGTGATTTACAGATCTCACATTTAAACTGAGACCTTGTCTGTCCTGTCGGATAGACGAAAAAGATTCCATCGCACGATTTTGAAGAAATGTAGAGGAATTATCTCTGAGCCAATATCCCACAATCAACCTCAAAAAAAAATCTATCTGGCCATGATCACGCTGCTGTTTGCGGGAGCCTCCTGTACACAAATTGGCTGGAAATAACGCCATTCTCTGGTTGCAAAGAGTTTTCTCTAAATTCTTTCTATAAAACCAAGTCTTTAGTTCCCTTTAAATGCATCTATGCTATTTGTCGCTGCTATTGTTGTAATAGCGAGTTCAATATTTTGTAAAACAGTTGAGTCAATGATTGCTTTAATGTTCAAATTAATTTAAATATTGAAACTTAATTTTATAGGTCTGCAATGAGTTCAAAGCTGAAGTTGATAATGAAGGTCTCCAGTCCTTGCTTTAATGGTTTGTTTTATTTCACATCCAGAATGCAGTGCACACATGGTGTACGTGCAAAGTTGATGCCGCTATCCATCCTAACCGTATCAATTTTTATCCAGAATTTAACAAATGGTCTTGCATCCCTTTTTTTCCTCTTTGCTTGTTTGCACCAATATTCCAAAATAGTTTGTATATTTGGCAAATGTAGAGCAGTCAACAAAAAGACCCTCCATTCCATCGGTGGTCTTAAGACTTCAATATTGACTAGTATCCAGATAGTGTTATCGTGGGAAGGCACGGTAGCACAATGGTTAGCACGGTTGCATCACAGCACCAAGGTCCCAGGTTCGATTCCCGGTTTGGGTCACTGTCTGTGTGGAGTCTGCACGTTGTCCCTGTGTCTGCGTGGGTTTCCTCCCGGTGCTCCGGTTTCCTTCCACAAGTCCCAAAAGACGTGCTGTGAGGTAATTTGGACATTCTGAATTCTCCCTCCGTGTACCCAAACAGGCGCCGGAATGTGACGACTAGGGGCTTTTCATAGGAACTTCATTGCAGTGTTAATGTAAACCTACTTGTGACAATAAAGATTATTATTATTACTGTACATTAAATAGAACCAGTTTTGCTGTTAAATGTTTTATAAAATAGCTGTTGTGATGAGATCTGTCTGAACATCATTTTGGATCCTGTTGTAATGGCTTTCTTCATTAGGTTCGCACTAACCTGGGGCCTGACAAAATATACATTTAGACCAATTGTACTGCAGCATGTGCAGAATTGCACATTTGCTGGGGTAAAATAGTCTGGTGCAGATCATGCAAATGTGAATTGTTTGCTTATTCTGGTGTGCACCATGCAAATAATATGCTTGAAAAACTTTAGTTAGACCCAAATTTTAACTCTGGTGGTTTCCATTGAGTTTCTTCTTGTGGATCTGGCTGGGTTATGTTGCTGGTTTAGCAAGGTAACTCCATTGGTCATGTGTGTTATTAGTTCTCTTTTATGAAACATGGATGTTGGTCACTGCATTTAGTTTCATACTTTTGGAAGAAAACATTATGGTGGTGTCATGAGCTTTAAATCTGCCCATTTCTGTCAGCAGTAAACTTTTCATTGGTGAGAGTCCCATCACCTGTCATTGTTTTGTTTGTGAATGCACCAGTGACTTCTCCACGTTATTAATATGGAATTTGGGAATAGCCCCATTATGGGAATGGGAGGGGAGAAAGAAGAGTGAGTTGGATGGCCATTCACCGAGAGCTATTTGACTACATCTTAACTTAACTGAATCCCAGGAGATAGATCTCAAATCTGTTTTCCTAGATAAGTTTGATGTCGGGGAGTGAAAACAAGAAAGATTAAATACCCAGAGTGAGTTTCTAAAAAAGGGGTTAAGATGAGGAAACCAGTTGTATCTAGCAGAACTGTGTGTAAAGAGACACTTGCAATCCCTGTACATTAGAAACAAAGCGAGACTAGGGGTGAGATTTAACTAAATGGGAACAAGGTCACATAGCGAGGGTGTTTAGCCACGTGTTTCTCGGTGCTCACAGCAGGGAAACACAACACTATAAAATGGCACTCATGTTAGATTGGGGACCTCAGTGTGGAACGCGTGGCCGAGGCCGCACATTGACCCATTTTGTGCACTGAGGAACTCGGCTCACTGAAACTTCTCAGTACAGCGAGAGATTGGACGTCATTTAAAAATACTGTTTTGATCTCTGGAGCCTCAAAGTGATCCCGATGACCCCCAAAGCCCAAACACACTATCGGAGCCCCCCCCCCCCCCCCCTCCCAAGCACCAGTGCAGATCATCCTCGGCCCGGTCGCCACCACCCAGAAAATGCCAGCTTGGCACCCTGACAGTGCCAACCTGGCACCCAGCTGGCACTGCTAGGGTGGCACTACCGGGTGTCCAGGTGGCACCAACAGTGCCAGGGTATCACCCTGCCCAAAGGACTTGCACCTGCGGGCCTCCGATCCCCTGGGAGACCCCCACGAGTGCTGTTCCGTCTGGTCCCCATGGAGATCAGTACTGAACGGTGCTCGCCCAAGGTCTCCGAGGCAAAGGGGATAAATGCCAACGCCTCGGGTACCTTGGGAATCTGCACGTTAAAGTGAGTCGAGCCCACAGTGGGCAGGATTTACATTGCTAATCCCAGGAACGGGATCTCCAGGCTTCGATCAGCCATGTTGCGCCGCGGCGGTCTGCTTCTCGGCCCGAAGTGTGGCCATTCGATTGCGTCCTTGATAACACATTATCATGATTGCACATGCCATACATGATTTTGTTTGGAATATATTTGTCAGTTATGCTGTGTGGGATGTTGAGATTTTGTTAAAGCCTAGCAATGTGTTTCCTTGGTAAGACTTTTTTCTGCATCCTTGAGCTTAACTTGTTGGAAATATGATAAAGATGTGGAGAGGGCAGCAGGGCATCTGGGTCTTAAGTGAATGGCAGGGCCAACCAATACTTATTCCTAAAATTGCAATGACTAAGGAGATAAAGAACAAGGTAAAGAATGACTGGGATGGAGGGTGAATTACAGTCAAATTGGCATAGAAAGAAGAATAGAGTGAAGGTGATTTTGGATTGAGAGAGGGAACACTGAGAAAAGTAAGAAAACGCATTTAAAATATTACATTTTTAAAATGACTTTTATCTATCTGAATTTTAATTTTAATTTTATTCCTTTCACAGAGCTACAAAGTCCGAGTGGACAGGGCAAACCATTAATCCATCTTCTTTCTCACCTCAAAAAACAATTCCAATTGAATCCAACAATGCTGTATGGCAATTCCGCATCATTATTTGTCCAGCAAGATGCATTTATTTTATGTAGTGTCTAGTTGTGCCAAGCAGACCAGGAAAGACCCAGATGCAACCCCTTATTTCTAAGCTAACTCCTCTCAACTCTGGTAGCAGTAGAAATGTCTTCCATATTCTTTATGGGAAAAAAAGTGGGAAGAAATGTCAAGCAAGGTTCCTACTCCTATTTCTAGAACAGTCACATATTATTGCAATTATGCAGTTGTTGGATGGACATTAGTTAAGGTGGATGTAATGCTTCAGTGCACTTGAGTGAGGTATGGGAGGTGCCCGAAGCCTATGCATTGGAACCCCATCAAGAAATCAATGCCTTCAGAAGGCGAAAAGAACATGTGTTCGGGGGCAGCACGTTGCACAGTGGTTAGCACTGTTGCCTACGGCACTGAGGACCGGGTTAGAATCCCGGCCCTGGGTCCTGTTCTCCCCGTGTCTGCATGGGTCTCACCCCCACAACCCAAAGATGTGCAGCGTAGGCAGATTGGCCACGCTAAATTGCCCCTTAATTGGAAAAAAATAATTGGGTGCCAATTTTAGAAAAAAGAACATGTTCATAAACTAAATATTGCCAAATAGGACAATCAAAAATGTAATGCATTGCGATTTCCATTTGTCTGTGAGCATTTGTTATGATTTTTTATAATGGCTCCGCCCCATAGATGAAGTTGTTTTATTTGTTTTAATATGCTCTGTCTTTCTGAAGATGGTGATGCAGAATGGTGTACAAGGCAGCAGGAAGAGGAGGCAGGAAATCCCCCCCACCTGCTGTTGCATGCACTGAAACCATATGCTTGAAAAGTAATTTCTCAAACAAGATAATTAAATTGAGAAGGAGCCATTTAGTTAATGGAATGAATGTTCAACCATTCAACTTAAAACTCATCTCTGTTTCAAAGTGGTGTGTTAAGCATGCAGGCATAATGCTGAGATGGTAAATTTTACAACAGTCCATTAGAGCATATTTTTCATTAAACAAAATAATTGCAGTGCGCCATCTTGCCAATCATATGGCTAGTATGCGAAATAAATGTCGAGAGGAACAAATGAAACATGTTTTGTTAAATGATTTGATTTTTTTTAAAGTGAAAGCTTTTGGGCTTAGTCCTGGGTTCATTTTGTGACACTTTTTAAACAAAGGTAATTCAACAGCCATCGGGCATTGCAATCTAGGTTTAACTTCACTCCCATACCCGTACATGCTTGGAATGCCAAGGCGAACCATACCATCTGTAATGTTGCCCAGCTGATTGGACCATTTTGGCTCATTGCCACATCACCATGTGCCTTTAAACCTATCTGGCTTTGTCCCTTTTTTTCAATAAGTTTGTCACCTGCCTCACTTTGTGATTATAAACTTCCTCCGTGGTTCATATTAACTTTTTCCCCCCCATTCTGCCTTCTGAGGGCATTGACTCCTCGTTATGTATGGATTCACAGGTACCAATCATGCATTTGGCTATTCTTCCTATGAGAGCACTGATTGAATTTAGGCTGTCACCCAGGCATTTTGATCTTTACAGTCCAGTTCAATCTGATTATTGGTCAACACTAATGCATTCATTTCATCAGCAAAGGTCACTGGAGAGCATTTGAATCTTGCCTCAAAAACTGGGGTGCTGAGGCCAATTGCAGTATGTCAACAGCTGTCTGGCTGAAATAAAGACGCAAAATGCTGGAAGCATCAGCAGGTTAGGCAGCATCTGCGAAGGAAGGAAGGTGAGGTGAAACATGTTCTGTCTTCTGAGCCTTCACCAGGCTTGGGTGGACAATTGGCCAGAAGACCTGAAACATTGAACCCTACCATCCCCTCTCCATAAATGCTCCCTGACCTGAGTGTTTTCAGTAGTTTTTCTTTTATCTCCGGTTCCCACACCTGTAG
This sequence comes from Scyliorhinus torazame, assembly GCF_047496885.1. NCBI lineage: Eukaryota > Metazoa > Chordata > Chondrichthyes > Carcharhiniformes > Scyliorhinidae > Scyliorhinus > Scyliorhinus torazame. The sequence goes on from NC_092724.1 coordinate 27,742,619, forward strand.
CATTTTGCTTTTTGCTGCCTAGTTTAGATGATTTAACTAATCATTGGGTAGTGACTGCTTTGTCTTTGAGTGCACATCACACAATACTGCTTCGACGTGATTTGCCTTGTTTAGGAGGAACACCTTGAATCAGGCCCTAGCCTCTGTATCAAGAAGGCTGTTTGTTCAAGTCCCACTTGAACACAATCTAGGCAGTTACTCCTGTGCAGCACTGAGAAAGCACTGCACTGTTGGGCGTGTCTAGTTTTCAGACAAGATCTTCACATTGCACTATTTGGAGAGAAAAAACAGCAGAGGAGATTTGCTGACTTCATGGCTAATATTTATCCATCAGCCAATGCCACTAAAATCAGGTTAGCTGGTCTTCCATCTCAATGACGTTTGCAACATCTTGCTGTTGGTAAACTAGCAGTGACTACACTTTCAAAAGTAAATCATCAGCAGTAAAAATGTTTGGGATATTCTGAGAATTATTTTACTTCTGCAATAAATGTGCGTCTGGTGTTGAGCACAGATCAGCATTGGATTGAGTCTGATTTGCTCATCCATGTTGGAAAAACTGGATGCTCGGAGGTGAGTGTCAGTCTGTGTTATGGGGGATATTCAGAAATATTGCGTATAACTATTTGGAAGTAGTTGGTATGATATTTTAATATCATCACCGTACCTCTAAGCATTAATAAATTGACCCTTTTAAATAAATTTGGTTATATTTTGTTAACTTTGAAGTGGCTATAAAATGACAGACCTTTTTTGAGAATTGCCTCTTCCAATTCTGACTTTAAAGGTTCTATGGTGCTCTTTGGCTCTTGTGTGGCCATTTTACATGGATAAGTTAAGTTGATAGAATACTTCCCATTCACCAGTTGGGTAAATAACAACTGCAACATTTATTTACATACAAATACAATGCAGAGGCTTTTGTGACTACAAGTTAGCTTCTAGGTCAAACCTGATGCAGATACCCGGGCTTGCTAGGGTGATATCCCCCCCGGTGCCTGATTGGTCACCGGGGCCACGTGACCCTCCCGGCACATCTCCCCTTAAAGGGGGGCAAACATCACAGTCGGTGAGCAGCCTATTTAATCGTAGGTGACATTGCAGCCAAGCATGAGCCTTCCCTCACTTTAAGGCCACAAAGGATATGTTTTAATAATGATCATTGCAGGTGTGAGTTTGGGTTGTCTTTTCATTCCCACCGTAAGGCAGGGGCGCGCCTAATGCCATCCCAACGGACTTTGGTAACTCTGCACAGAGATTGGCACCTCACCTGTGTGGCTCCGTTGAAAACCTACCTTTATATTTGCATGAGTCGCACCTAGATATTTTTGACTTGAGCTTCATTCAACTCCCCATGGTCCCTCAACTGGGATTAACAGTCAGGAGTTGGCACACAGTTAGAAATTGCAGTATTGTGTATGCTGTAAATACACTTTTTAAGGCTGATTTTTGAGTGCAAGCTCATTATCCTGTAAGGAGCATCATGGAAGCATTTCATTGGGAACAGTGGGAGCTGTGAATTCAGTCCAGCCGAAGCTGTGCTTGCCGATAGACCCCAGGAAACCACACTACATGTTGGGGATTTAGGAGTTCTAGTATAGGACATGTTGTTGAATTGAGAACAATTATCTCTTGACTTTTAATTTGCATCTCAGTAAGTGGCACAAGTAATTAATATGTGCGTTCTTGAACGCTGCTCAAAATTATGAAGTGTAAGTTGAAGGTGAAGTCATCACTGAGACATGTGCACTTTTCTCATACTGAGGTGTTTTTCGGGGGTGGCCTAATGAGATATTAACAGCTGCGTAACCCTGGGATCTCTGATACCACGCATATTATCTTCAGAAACTACGTGGTCCCTTGTCGAGAGTGCATATTACAAAGATGAGTGGTGCAGTGAGTGGTCTGCTGCAAAGTTAGATTCTAGGAAGACATGAACAAGTATATTTTATACCTGTTGAGCAGCAGAAGTCGTGGTAACTGATTGTTTGTCTGTAGATCTAATTTTAGACTTTGGAAAACAAGTAACATATCGGGTTGTACTGTAGTTAAATCATTCTCTATGTGGCTAATACTTAAAATATTTGATGTGGACTGCAAATGTATAAGTGTGTCAGAATGTTTTTTTTTAATTTGTAGTGCAAGATTGTACTTTTAGCAAATAATGCCAAAAATAATATATTTGCTTCTATTTTAATATAGCCAGGAGAGGCATTTTGCGATTCAGCTTGAAAACTAGTGCACTTAAGATAAAATGCTTTGTTCAGTATGCTAAAGAATATTTAGCTAATTGGTGAATTAAAGTAATACTAGCAGTTACCTTTATTACGGAGTGTACAGCGGGTTGTGTATATGCTCGTTACAGGTACAACTGCATCAGACTCTTGCTTCATTACTTGTTTATTTAGAGCACGTTAAATGAAGCAATGATTTTCTTCTTATTCGGTGTTACTAAAAAATAGCGGCTAGGTTATGTACAAAACAGTTGTAAAATATTAACTTTTATGGCAAACATTGCTATTTGTATGCACAAGCAATATCAAAGTAGTTGCTAAGCCTTAGATTTTGTGTGCCTGCCAGTCCGATCCTGAACGCGCGATGGGAGTGTTGATGCGGCTGAACCATTTCCTGTTCTAAAACACATCATTTTTTTATCTTGGGCTGACCCTTGTTGGAAAGTGCAGAAGTGTAAAAGTCAGGTGGGAATAGAATTCAACTTTGACTCAGTCTTCCCCCTAGCTTATCTGCTGAATCTACAAATATACATGTTCTTGAGGTAGGTGCCAGAAAGCTGATGTTACCTGCAGAGCTATAGCTCGATGCTGATAAATAACTTAAAAATGAGCGAGCAAGGATATTATTTGAATTTGCTCCCAATCGAATGCTGAGGCCAATTATAGTGTTTGTATTTTTGTTGCAGCGGAGATCTTCAAACTGAGCATGGATCAGAGAGTGAAAATGTGACCGTTTATTTCTAATTAGCTCAGTATAAACTACAATTTGCATTGTCAGGGCATCTAAACTTTGCGTATCCAGGAATTCTATATCCCTTTAGTCTGCTGAACTAAATTAGTTATTTAGTTGAATGTAAGAACTACATCTACACTGTTCTCCAGCTCAAAATTCCCAGGAAATTATGGTGTGCAAGAGTTACAGAATAACGCAATACTAAATTATAGTACTGTGTGAACAATGATGTAATTGTGTTATGCAATTATTCGCACTGTGAAATAATTTCCTGGAATATTTTCCCAAATACCTTTTGCCAAATCTATGAAAAGTTGATCACCGTAGCTTCATTCTCCCATACACATCAGCGGCGATGGTGAATTTCTGAGATTTATGCTAGTCTTCTCACCACAGCCACTTAAGGTTAATAATGGCGCAGGTGGACCCTTGGTATTGATGCGAACACCAAGTCCAAGAATTCTAATTAATGACCATCCTTATACTTGGCCAATCTCTTTGTTATCAGATTCTTACTTTCAAGTGTATTACACCTTTATGAATTTAGGAGAAACTGTTACTGTTTTAGGGAGGCAGAGATTCCAGATTAAGATAGTGACAGCAACATTGAGACATTTTCCAGTGAGAATGCCATTGTATTTCTTTGTGTGATATGCTTCTAAAAACCAACGCCAGTGACTTTGCAAATTTGAAGATGTCCTTTTTTGTATTTAATAGAGCAACCTTCCTAATACATAAACATGATACATGTTTCGTAATATAATAGAATCGCTTCTTGGCCCTTTGGCTAAGATCAAGTATAGTATCTGCTCTGCCTTTTGGCTCGGATCTGGTATGTCTCTTGCAGGGAACATGAATTGGATTCAATTTGAATTGTTTTTTGGAGCAGGCAAGGAGCTGGATTAGAGGTTCGCCCCTGTCCACACTCTGAGCCCTGGCTTTGTAACTCAGAAAAAGTAATTAAAAAAAAAAAGTAAAATAATAGAGTTGATGACTGACTACACCTCAGAAATGTGGTGACTACCTTGGTGACCTTTACCAAAACAGTTTGTTAGAAACCGTTTGGTCCGTCTCCCCAACTGCTGAACGTCCAGGTACTAGACAGATAATAAAAATGAAACCAAATAAAATCATAGGATTTTCTTGGTTTCTGATTTCATTTTATGGAGCAGAAACTGTCTGAATTTTTTCAATATGTGATTCTGCAATCCGTCTGTTTTAGAATATATTTGGTTATTCAAATTTTTATTCAGTGTAACTGATTTGTACATAGATCACATTCAACAGCAAAAAGATTGACGGATGAAGTTGTGATATCAGAGTCTTTTTAAAAAGGGAGGTGTTGTGCTAGCTGTAATAATAAATAGCTTTGGATTGGAATTTTACAGTTTGTCACAGGTCAGACCAGAAAATCATTCTTTATGAAAATCTGCCACCGGTGAAAAATAATGGAGCATATTTGCTTTCCACTTGTGCAAGTATATCTACATCTTGCTGTGAATCCTTATTTTCAGGGTGGGTGGGTGGAAGAGTGGATGTTTCGGACATCTGAAATAAAAACAAAATGTTGAAAATACTCCGGCCAAGCAGCAGCTGTAGCAAGAGAAACACGCTTAATGTTCCAGGCCGATGATTTTGAATTATCTTTACATTTTTTCAATTCTAATTATTATCAAAAATCATTGATAACGACAATCTGTTCTTGTGTTATAGCCTGCCAATAAAGAGAATATAAATTGGGTGCATTGCTGTTTAATTGGAACCAGTACCTGGAAAAACTGTTGGGGAACTAAAAGTTGGTTGGGAAAGTCCCTTTAATAAATGATTGGGCAGTCTTCAAAAATGGGTATAGTGTAAGTTTCCGTTTGTATCAGAGAGTGAAGATAGTTGTGCTTCAAATAAACTTGGTTTCAGGTCAAGTACATTGTCCTGATGTTTGTAGCTGCAGCAGGAATAGCAACGCGCAAGCACGCATCTACCAATATCATCTGCATGCGAATACTAGAATGTGTGTTTAAAATTTGAATGTGTGTTTTTTAAAAAAAATTATCAGTGAATTTTTAATCGAGTTATAAGGATATGGTTGTGACACTTGTTTACCCCATTTTGGTTTATATATTTTCACACTGATGTTCAGCTTCTGCGTGGAGTATTATCTAACTGCCATTCAACATCTACCCCAGAGGCAGTCAGTCCCGGAAGTTTGAAAATTTATTGCTTTTTTGGAGGGGAAGAGAAAGATACAGGTGGAGAAAGCACACAATTCTTTATATTAATACACTGCATCACCATTGCAACTAGCTGAAGTTAATGCTGTGAGCAGCAGAGGAATCTTGCCCTTTTAAAACTATTGTTTGTGATTTTCACCCAGCTACAGTGTGTTTTCAATGCACATTTTGCTGCCTACCTTGTTCAATTAACATCAGGGTCAGTTTAATTATTAGATTCTTAAATCATAATGCAAGTATCTTAATTCTAAATTTAAATGATTGCCACCAGTTTTTTTTTCTCATGCCACTCCCTCGTTCAAATTTTAACGTTAGTAATATTTTTGATTCGGTGAGGAAGTCCTTAAGAGTAAAGAAAAGGGAGGGCAAGAAATTGAAATAGTAATTACCTTACCATGTAATAATAATAATCGCTTATTGTCACAAGTAGGCTTCAATGAAGTTGCTGTGAAAAGCCCCTTGTCGCCACATTCCGGCGCCTGTTCGGGGAGGCCAGTACGGGAATTGAACCCGCGCTGCTGACCTTGTTCTGCATTACAAGCCAGATGTTTAGCCCACTGTGCTAAACCAGCCCCTGCGCTGTGGAAGTGAACTTTTGTCGAGTGTTATTTTGGATTTGTTTTGAATGACTTATTCTAGTGCTACTTTGAAAGGAAGAAACTGTATTTGTGTAGGATATTAATACAACTTTGTAGATTGATTTGAACCCTTTACTTAATGTTTACAGTACTTTAATGTTTATCTTTCTACAGAACTTGGTTACGATCCATATAATCCTGAGCTTCCTAAGGGTTCGTCCAGAAATGAAGATGGGATATCAGGTGACCTTACAGAATCCAGCTCCAGTACGCTGGAATTGGAACTGGTCAATAAAGCCATTGAGGTTGTCAAGAATGAAGTTGAACAAGAACAGAAAAAGTTGTCGAGATATGAGGATCTTCTGGATACAGAGGAGGAGTATGTCCCTTCGACGCCATCAGCACAGAAGGCACTTAGCAAGACCAAGACTTGCAAAGAGCTTTTACCTATTGAGGATAAGTTGACAAAGTCTTTGGAATATATTCCAGACAGTTACCGCCAAAATAGCAATGTAGAATACACCCCTACTCCACTTTCAATTACTGCTTCTTTCAGTAAATATACTTTGGATACAGATGATGAAGCTGATGCAAAGGGTAGTTCGTTAAAATATGTTCCAACGCTCGTGACTAAGCCTGTCAAATATGCTACCTCTGTACCCAGTCATAAATATGTGATCGACAATACCAAGCCATGCACTGATTTAGAGTATGATCCTTTGTTGAACTATTCAGCACGGCTGATGAACAAAAAAAAGACAAGGGAACAGGGAACCAAGAGGCTCAGAGAGAGCAGCTCGGAGGAGCGTAACACAGCTGCTGCAAAGAAACGTTGCCATCGCTTGAAGTCAAGCAAATGTGATGGGGGTTTGGCGTTCTCAGACTCTGCAGAGGAACTTAGTAATACCTATCCGCAAAGTCATGGGGACACTTCAAAGTTTCAAAATCCTGTGCTTTGTGACAATAAGTCGGATGAAGGATTGTCTTTAAAGGCTAAAGACTTGAATAAACGATCTATGAAAGAGATTGCAGTTCAGTATGATGTAGACGATGTTTGCTGTTTTGAGAGCAACCAACAGGAGAATCGAGGGAAACAGAAGTTGAAAGCCACCAGTCATTCATCTAAGATTTCAAAATGCAACAAGGAGGAGCTCAAAGTGCGAGAAAGTAAAGAGAAAAAGGATAAAGGTAGTGACCTAGATGGCTCCAAAGTAAAGGTGAAAAAGGACAAAATAGACATCACTAAAAGCAAATCTCCTCACCACTCGGAGAAAGCTAGCAAAAAGGGGAAAATAAAATGCGATAAAGACAGACTAGAGGTTAAGCGAGAAAAACAGGGGGAAAAATTAAAAAACAAAGAAAAGAATGGCGTTGACTTGGTTATTGAAAAGAAACACAAAGGTGATGAGAAACATAAGGTCAAAGAAGAAAAGCAAAAGATTAAAAGTGATGGAAATTTTAGTAGGAAGATGGAAAAAGGAAAAACAAGCAAATTGAATGGGGTAAAAAGTGAAAAACAGTCAAAATCTGGGTCAAACAGTTCATCAGTTACTGCAGGAAAAATCAAATGTCATGGAGTTAAGATCACAAGTATCCGGAAATCTGACAAAAATAACGACAACTCAAAATCCAAAACATTGATGCATAAAAATGGGATTCATTTAGGTAGTAAAAGGAAAGGAGAGGAGATCAAGGGTTCAAAATCTGTGAAAGATAAGGCAAAACGTTTGGAAAATATAAAAGAAAATTCATGCTTTGCAAAGCGAACACTCAGTCACACAGAGTTGTTTGGTGATGACAGTAGCGATGAAGAAATCACCAGTAAACCTGTCACTGCCATGACTTATAAGTCAGACTCCGACTCTGACCGAGACCCCTATTCCAATTCTAGTGATGATGAAACTGGGGGGAATTTAGAACAAAGATCTTTGTCTTCAGAGGAGGAAGTTGATTTCCCTAGTCTTGAAAAGGATTTCGAATTTGAGTCTGATCCTATGGAGGAATGCCTGAGGATTTTCAATGAGTCTAAAGAAGTAAAGAATGAAGATAAGGGCAGAGTTTCCAAGCAGGTAAGATTTTAAATGTCTGTCTTGTTTTGAAATATTTGATTTTATTTGAGCTAAGTTCTGGGTTTCTTATTCTTTTTTGATTGTGAACATCTATTGCTTTTCCATGAGGCTGTGTTTTACACCAACTGTGTCTGAGAGCTATGCAATGCCTTTAAGATTGCTTTTTGTGTGCACTGCTTGCGTGTAGTCCTTTGTCTTCTGTTCAGCTTTTTCAGAATGCTGCTCTGGCTTGGAGGGAATCTTGCACAGAAATATTGTCATTGTCTCTCTGAGCAGTGTAATTAAGCGACCAGGCCCAGATTTAGTTTTGGGTCTGATCTCGTAGTGCTTTCCATGTGATGTGACTCTGATCCCAGCCCTACATAACACAATATTGATGCTCCCAACATAATGCACCACTACTTTAGGTTCACTCTATTTTCTTTTCTTCCTTCCATGCTAAAAGTAGTAGGCCTATCTGTTGCACTTATTTTTGTTTTACACCACATAGTAGAATACTGAGGGATGCAAAAGATGTCTGTAATCTCTTGATTTCTAGGAACAAACAATTAGACTTTAAATGCAATGCATCCTCAGATTCACCTAAGTACCATTGCAGCAAGTTCCAAAGTGGAAGTAATTATTATAGAAACATGACCTTCCTGTGTCAAACTTCTACATAACCACATTCACTATGATTCATTTACACAGTTTCTGTTGAGCATTTAGAAGGTAAACTAGTCAAATCACTTAAATACTTTTTTTAAACATCCGATTTTTCTTCTCCAGTAGTCAGCTACAGCAGGTGTTATTTTTGAAAATGCAACTTTTAAACTTGCTCTTCTTAAAAACCAACAGCTTAAAAATGATATTTCAACTTTCAATTTTCCAACTTTGGTTAGTTGAGTCGATATAAATCCTTTTCCCGAGACTTATCCTCTAACAGAAGAATGGAGATTCCGAGATGTCCAGAGCAATGTCCCTTCTTTCCTCTCGCCTCACTAGTAGTTAACCCAGGATTGCTTTCCCAGTCTTGTTACTTTCCAACACACTTTCACTCAACGCCACCAACAAGAACAAATCCCCACCAATTCTTGAAAGCTCAGAACGTCAGTGCTACTTTTTTTAAATTATAAATTTAGAGTACCCAATTACTTTTTTCCAATTAAGGGGCAATTTAGCGTGGCCAATCCACCTAATCTGCATATCTTTGGGTTTTGAGGACGCAACCCACGCAGACATGGGGAGAATGTTCAAATCCACACAGACAGTGACCCGGGGCCAGGATCGAACCCAGATCCCTGGCAGCTCTCTGCAGCAGGATTTGGAGATCACTGGTGCCTTACATGTTGGGTTGCCAACCCTCTGGGGATTGAAAATTAATCTCCAGGATTAACGGCTTTGAGCAGCCCAGAAGAAAAATCATACGGCCTTTATTAGTTATAAAAATACTGGAGGTGGAATACTGTAGACAGTAGTGCTAACCACTGCACCACCGTGCTGCCCCACTCCAGTGCTACTTAATGTCTCATTGATTCCAGTACACTAATAAAAGTCCCAGAAAATTGTATAATAATGCAATTTGATTTATTTTGTTGTCACAAAATGGTGATCCTGGTATAACCTTGCATAACCTCATTGTTATGAATTGGCATCCTCAAAAGATCTGATAGTATACACACAATCCTTTGTCAACATTTTAAGTCTATATTTACAACCGGAAAACTGTATGTAAGCGGGAACATTTCACTTGTGTTGAATTGCTTCATTCAAAGTTGAACTTTCTAACGTCAAATATAGTTTTTAAGCAACACGTTTTTAAAAAATTATATTTTACAAGACGGTTACATTTATTAGGATACTTTATACATTAAATACGGTATGCAAATACAAGTTTATTTTGTGCCTTCCAAGTGAAAACTTTCATGAAGGTATTTGAAAAAAAATAAATAAATAAAAATTGTTGACTTCGACTTGATATCCCCAAGAGCAATGGCCCGGATTTTGCAGGCAGCAGCAAGTAACAGCACTTGCCACTGACCTTGCAAGCGGCCCACAAAAGTCTAGTAATCTCTGTGGCATTGATTTCGCCTTTCCTGATGGTAATTCTATTCTGGTGCCAACTGTAGGGCACCTCCGGAGTCCAGCAATGCTGATACGATTAAGCAGCCAATTATATTCTCGGCTAGTCCAAGTGACTCATTGTTTAATCATTTTACAAAAGCTAAAGATTGAAACATACACATGGGATGGGTAGAGGCTAAATACAAGTTTTTTTGGGGAAACATTACTGTTCAAAAACAGATGAAATTTTTACCATCAGGAAATCTGACATTCCACAATGATGAGGTGGCTTTTTTGGGAGCCAGAGAAGTTGTTCAATAATTATTACAACAAGAACCTGAATTCACATTAGCACCTTCATAATGAAATGTCCCAAGGTGCTTCACAGGAGCATCATAAAACCAGTGTGACACCAGGTCACATGGAGATTTCACGTTGGATAATCAAACGCTTCAGCCAGAGGTTTAAGGAGCATTTTAAAGGAGGAAAATAAAGGAGAGGTGTCGGGAGGTGATTCCAGAGCTTGGCGCCTAGGCCACTGAAGGCAAGGTGCCGAATAATGGAGTGATTAAAACCTCGAGGTTACAGGGACCAGCCAGCACTGGAATAGTCAAGTCCAGAGGATGCAAAGACATGAATGAGGGTTTCAGCAGCAGATGAGCTGAGACGGAAAAAGTTGAATCATGTTACCAAGGCGAAAATAGACGGAAGTATGACACTTAATGTATGCCAATTCAAGTGATTTCTGAAGATTTCCATCCCCCTGGATTTAAACACCATGCCCTGCGGAGAAGCAGGGAATCACTGAAAGTGACTTGCAGCTTTCTGCATTTAACTGCATATGTGCAGGTGCCAAATATGTCCACTTGTAATGACAATGTCTGCCAATAATTCCCCTGTCATTACAATTGCAAAATCCAGGCAGTTGTTTTTCATAAGATGAAGGGCCTGTTCTGTGCTGTATTTTCTATGTTCTATGTTCTTGTAGCCTCTTAATTCATCTTGGCAATCATGCTTAACAAAGATATCCCAAGTCAGAGTTCTGATCTGCAACATGAACACCAGTTCAATTTCGATGTTGTCCATCGGTGGCACAGTGGTCAGCCCTGCTGCCTCACAGCACCAGGGACCCGAGTTTGATTCCTGCCTTGGGTGACTGTGTGGAGTTTGCACTTTCTCCCCGTGTCTGGAGTTTGCACTTTCTCCCCGTGTCTGGAGTTTGCACTTTCTCCCCGTGTCTGGAGTTTGCACTTTCTCCTCGTGTCTGCACGAGTATCCTCCAGGTGCTCCGGTTTCCTCCCACAGTCCAAAGATATGCAGGTTAAGTGGATTGGCCATGGTCAATGCGCGGGGTTGTGAGAATGGGGCGGGCGAGTGGGCCTAGGTAGAGTGCTCTTTCAGAGGGTCGGTGCAGACCTAATGGGCCAAATAGCCCCTTCCTACGCTGTAGGGATTCTATCGATTCATCCAACCCTGTGCTTTAATCTTCACATGAGAACAGAGTATGACTTTGGCACATTTTCACTTTGTATTGTGTAATGTAGAATGGCAAGGTCCTTGATAAAACCACATAATAACTGAATTATCATGTGCAATACCACTAGAAATCCAGTAACAATTGTCAGATGTATGAAATTTAGTATAAAGCTAATTGATAACATTTTGAAATCCAGCCTATTTCAAGCTTGCAAATTTGTCTATGCTTTTGCACTTAGTGGTTTCTTCCCCTCAGCCTCCATTAGCAAGCCAGTTTGAACTGCTTGACAGCGTATGTTTCTAAATAAACTGATATAGGAATGCAAGCAGCAACCATTTTCTTAGGCTGTTTACAGTTGCTAAGTTTTAAAGCGAGGTTCACTAATTAAAATGAAAAGAAAATACATAATTTTGTTAGTGACTTTCACAAGCAAATTAATTTTAGTCAACGTCTCTTTTGCCAGTCTGTGTTTGCCATTTTGTTCCTTTTTAGCACTTGTTTTCTTTTAATAAATTTAGAGTACCCAATTTTTTTTTCCCAATTAAGAGCAATTTAGCATGGCCAATCCACCTACTCTGTACATCTTTGGGTTGTGGGGGTGAGATCCACGCAGACACAGGGAGAATGTGCAAATTCGACACAGACAGTGAAGTGTTTTTTAAACTTCAGTCTCTGGATGTGTGCGTAGCTGCAAAGGCTGACATTGTTGCCCGTTGTTAGTTTATTCTGAGAAGATGGTTAGCCACCTTCTTGAACTGGTGCATTCATGTGGTGAATATGCTGCTGCAATGTTGCATTGAACGTCAGTAGTCATGTTCCTTCTTGGGGAAGGATGTTACTTGTGTCATTTATGTAGTGAGAACGTAACCTTCCACTTATCAGCCTGAAGTATAGGCTGTAATATTGTCAAAATTATTCTCATGATTTTTCACTTCACCACTTGGAGGTCTTGAGTGGCCATTTTGTCCTCAGTAAATTGATGACCTTTTGTTTGGTTGAAGAGCAAAACATTCTGGGTTTGCCATTAGGGCAATGTTGTGTTCTCTGAGCACCCCCAAATAGCAGTTGGGTCTCCTCTAGGAGGAGTGTAACTGGGAAGAGATGCAATGAAATTATGGAGCTAATAGCAAGTTATTTTTGTTTCTTTCCCCAAAGGAGTTTTTTTTTTGTTCTGTGCTTTTCATTCCACTGTGCCTTAATTGATAATTAGCTGATGCAAGAGGTGTTGGTCTTCCCTGGGGAATAAGAGTCCTTCGTATAATTCATCCATTATTGCTAGACTTCTATTTATAGTATAGAATAATATATAGTTTACTGAACATTTTACTGATAGTAAAGCAGCTGGGTGCGCAGGAGGGAATATTAATTAATGGCTGTCACCAACTGATCACCTTAGTGTTTTAACAGATCTCCTATTATTGCTTCTTGAAATAAAGCTGCATCACGACATGCATGCTTCGTCTGTAGTTATTTGGTGCTTAATAGGTTTTTAAAAATCTTTGCAGTCATCGAGTGATTCAGTTTTCAGTTATCCCATGAAAAACATTCAGGCTGGAAGCTTATGGACTCTAATGTAACAAAATGTTACATCAGTAGCAGAAGTGAGAAATAGCACATTGTTGACTTGTTATAAGACTACATGATGAATTAAATGATGGCAAAATAAAATGTTATCACTTCAGTTTATTGCTACAAGTTTTCATTTACAACCCACCTCTTGTTTGTAGCCGATACTTTGACTTTAGAAAATTCGTATGACCCCGACAAGACAACTTGGATATTTCTTGACTTCACAATGTTCATAATAAACTAGAGCTGAATGATTTGATTATCCACATTCAAAGGTGAAAATGGCAAAAGACCATCTTGTCATCAGTTACTCTGCCATTACCACCATGTCAGACGATCAACCCTGGTTCAGCGAAGTGTGCTAGGAGCAGCACCAGGCATACCTAAAAATGACGTGTTAACCTGGTCAAACTACAACACAGGGCTACTTGCATGCCAAACAGCATGAGCAACAAGTGACAGACTGAGCTAAGCGATCCCATAACCAACTGTTCAGATATAAGCTCTGCAGTCCTGCCATCCAGTCGTAAATGGTGGTGTACAATTAACTCGCTGGAGGAGGAGGCTCCACAAATATCCCATCCTCCATGATGGGGGAACCCAGCACATCAGTGCAAAAGATTAGGCTGAAGCATTTGCAACAATACAATCTTCAGCCAGAAGTGCCGAGTGGATGATCCATCTCTGCCTCCTCCAGAGATGCCAGTCTTCAACCAATTTGATTCGCTGCACATGATACCAAGAAACGGCTGACGGCATGATGCTGCAAACGCTATGGGCCTTGACAATATTCCGGCAATAGTACCGAAGGCTTGTGCTCCAGAACTTGCTGTGCCCCTTGCCAAACTGTTCCAGGCAAGCTACAACACTGGCATCTATCTGGCAATGTGGAAAATTACACAGGTATGTCCTGTGTACACAAAGCAGGACAAATCCAAGGCGAGCAATTATCTCCCCCCTTGGTCTATTCTTGATTATTAGTAAAGTGCTGGAAGGAGTGATCGCTACCAATTGACATTTGCTTAGCAATAGCCTGCTCACTGATCTTCAGTCTGGGTCCTGCCTTATTACAGCCTTGGTTCAAACGTGAACCAAAGAGCTGAAAGATTAGGTGAGTGTGACTGCCCTTGATATCAAAGCTGCATTTGACTGAATGTGTGATCAAGGAGCCCTAGCAAAACCAGTGTCAATGGGAATCAATGGGGAAACTTTCCACAGATTGGATTCATACCTAATGCAAAGGTTGTGGTTGTTGGAGGTCAATCATCTCAATTCCAGGACAACACTGCAGGAGTTCCTCAGGATAGCATTCTAGGTCCAACCACCTTCAGATGTTTCATCAATTACCTTCCTTCCATCCGAAGTGGAGGATGTTCGCTAATGATTGCACAAATGTTCAGTGCTATTGACGACGACTGTTGCTATATTTACTTGCTATAAATATGGCAGTCAATAAGGTTGCCTTTCTTAATATGGATATGAACATGATATGCTTTCAGAGTCGCCAGGTATCAAATGATACCGCCACAAGGTTCAATCGGGTATCGATCAAAGAGCCAAACAACCAGTTAGTTAGTTCAAGGTCAATGATACTTTATTTACACACTAGGTTAACTTACACATGCAACATAAACACTACGAGCTAAACTACACCCATCACTATAGCAACCTGTACTTAACTTCAGGCACCCTGCTTAGGTCAGAGGAACAGTGGCCTTTGTTTGAATCTGGACCTACTGGGTCTGGAGAAGTAACTGCGGTTCAGCTAGGATCATCCGTCTGGTAGCGAGCATTGAACTTGCTTCTGGTCGTGGTGCTGCAGTTGGAGATGGACGTTGCCAGAGCGCCAGGTCCAAAAGAGGCCGAACACATGGCAGTGTCTCTCTTTATCCTTGGGGGGGGGGGGGGGGGGGGGGGGGGTTTCGCGCTCTTTTGGGCGGTCCTTGGGTTTGGACCCAATTAATTGGGCAGTTCTCGATCACTGCCTTCGATCTGAGTCAATAAAAGGGGTGGGTGCCTTAATGGCTGGGCATGTCCTAAGTGGTCATTGACCTTGCTGTTTATGCTTCCTGAGTAAAGGGAGTGGCGCCGAAATGTCTGGAATCATATCACATACCTGAGTATCAGTCCTTTGTCTTACGGAGATGGGTCATTAAAATGCAAATCAGCTGTCTGGATTCTCTGTTCACAAATATACATTCCGGCTCTGTGCCTGCCTGAACCTTACATTGGCCATATTTCCCTTTAGGCTTTGCGAACGTCCATGTTTCTTGTTGTAAGTGGCCATTCCAGATGTCTACACGACTCAAATACTGAAGCAGTCCATGTCCAAATTCAATATCCAGGCTTGGGCTGACAAGATGCAAGTAGCATTTGTGCTATGCAAGTGCCAGGAAACGACCATCTCCAACAAGGGAGAGTCTAACCAAACCCCCTGACATTCAATGGCATTACTATCGCTGAATCCCCCACCATCAACGTCCTGAAGTTACCATTGTCCTGAAACTGAACTGGACTAACTATATTAATATGTGGCTACAAGAGCAGGTCAGTGGCAAGTTACTCATCTCCTGACTCACCAAAGACTGTCCATCATCTACAAAGCCTAAATCGGGAGTATGATGGAATGTTCTTCACTTTGGGGAGGCAGTGACACAGTGGTATTGTCACTAGACTAGTAATCCAGAGACCCGGGGTAATGCTCTGGGAACCCGGGTTCAAATCCCACCTTCGATCATGAAATGTGAATTCCAATAAAATATGTCCTTTAGGAAAATACATCTGTCTCCTCCCTGGTGTGGTCTATATGTGACTCCAGATCCCCAGCAATGTGGTTGACTCTTAAATGCCCTTGGGTGTTCAAGAAGGCAGCTCACCACCACCTCAAGGGCAATTGGGGATGGACAATAAATTCTGGTCTTGATAGCAATGTCCACATCCCATGAATGAATAAAAAATAAAATATTCCTTTCAACACCCTGAAGCACTCTTTCAAGAACAAGAGGAACACACCTACTCACAAGCCTCCCATTCTCAGCTACCCTGCATATTTTTGTTATTATTAACGCAAAACGCTTCAGGCGTTGAGGGCAGCACGGTAACATTGTGGATAGCACAATTGCTTCACAGCTCCAGGGTCCCTGGTTCGATTCCGGCTTGGGTCACAGTCTGTGCGGAGTCTGCACATCCTCCCCGTGTGTGCGTGGGTTTCCTCCGGGTGCTCAGGTTTCCTCCCACAGTCCAAAGATGAGCAGGTTAGGTGGATTGGCCATGATAAATTGCCCTTAGTGTCCTAAATTGCCCTTAGTGTTGGGTGGGGTTACTGGGTTATGGGGCTAGGGTGGAGGTGTTGACCTTGGGTAGGGTGCTCTTTCCAAGAGCCGGTGCAGACTCGATGGGCCGAATGGCCTCCTTCTGCACTGTAAATTCTGTAAATAATTAATGTTTCAAGTCCAAAATGACAACTTCAGAACTCTCAATACTTTTTTGTTGCTTGAATTTACCCTCCCTCTGAATAATATGTTTAACTTTCGAGAGAGGGAGAGAATTCTAGGAATCTGTGCGCTTTGCATGTTTTGGTGATCACTTGCCAAGAGCGATGATTCTGTGCAAATAATTATTTCCTAACATCTAACCTAACTCTATACCTATATTATTTATAAACGTGTCCCCTAGTTTTTCCCATTCCTATAATTCTTAAGTAACCCATCCAACTCGATGGAATCTATTCCCTTCATTTTAAAAATCTCTTCTCTAAGACTCTGTTTCTCCAATGAAAATTTTCCTGGAACCTGTCCATGGCCAATAAACCTAAGAATGATTACTTTCACCACCACCTCCTTATGTACCCCAGCATGCCTGAGAAGAAGACCCTCAAAGTGATCAAAAAAACTCTTGTTGGCCAAGTATTGTGTTCTTAATTTTCTATTTCCGATCAATACAATCCAAAGCCGCCTTTGCTTTCCCAAAGCTGACCAGTGACTTGTTGCCGAGTGCTTTCTGGAAACCATAGCATACAATGTCGATTTGGTTGCCGCCATCCACGAATGTCGGTCATTTTTTCAAAGAAATAAGAGGTAAGTGAAACTGGATCTCCATTTCCTAAAACAATGCTGAGATGCTCCAGGTGCAAATGCATCTCGTCTTTTCTTAATGACGTACAATATTAAACTATAACTGCCAGGGAGAATGCAATATCTTTTTTCAGTTCTATTCATTCTTCAGTCTGGCGTATAATTCCCACAGTCTGATTACTTCCTCATCTTTAATATTGGAACTCCTCCCTCTGAGTATGCCTGATGTATTGAATGTATGATACTATCTTGCATAATAGCCAAATTTATTTCTACACCCCAGAGCAAAGGTTAACGGGTCCACTAACTTTACCTTCTATTTCATCATTGACTTTTATGGAATTAAATTTAGAAGCACCCATACCTGGAGCTGGTGGTAGGTACTGTAGCATTTTCAATACTGATAAGAGAAGCAAAGTATCCATTTAACCTGTAGGCCCTGGAATCATACAGCACAGAAGGAGACTTTTGACCCATCTAATCTGTGCCGGGTCTTTCCAAGAGCAATCCAGTTTATCCCACTCATTTCTGCCCCATATTCTTCCCAAATTGTTTCTCCAAGTAGTTATCTAATTCCCTCTTGAATCTGTATCCACCACCCTATCAGGCGACGCATTCCAAATACTAAGCACTCATTGTGTGTAAACTTTTTTTTTGTGTAGCCTCTGATTCTTTTGCTAATCACCATAAAATCTGTGCCCTCTGGTTACTAACTCTTTAATCAAAATCCTTTGCTTACAAGATTACACTTTGTTGTACATTATTTCTCAAACTGAAAACAGGTCAACATGTGCTTATGTTATATAATTTTGTACATTAAAGAATTTTGAAAAAGATTGTTAGACCAGTGTTTTTCGAACTTTTTTGCCCGGGACCCATTTTTACAAACCGGGCAACCTGCGTGACCCACGCCGGCCGGCCTTCGCGACCCATCATTTTCTCTTACCTTCAATGCGAGAGGTGAGCCTGGGCTTCTATTCTATAGTCTAGAATAGCTAAGATTGAGAAATGACCTCATTGAAACAGGCATTATTCTCTCAGGATTCTACAAAGCAGATGCAGAATGTACATTTTCCTCCTCAGATGGGTGGTTTACGCCTGGGGATGCAGTCTGCAAATTACAATGTAACGATTTTCGACATGGATGAGGAGGGATTACTCAACTCAGAAGTATTGCGAATATTTTTAATCTCAAAAATTCACTATCAAAGAGTTCTGCAGGCTCAGCCATTGAGCATATTCAAGACAGATACAGGTAGACTGAATTGAATTTTTAAAAAGATCTTCTCTTGGGTCAGCGTGCTGACGTCAGGAGAAGGCGGTGTTTCTCTCTGGGGTCCGGGCATGCACACTGATGAGCGGTCATGCATGTGCAGCGTGTCCGCATTTTTAAAGCCGCTAGCAATCAGCATTTTTAAAAGCCGGCTGCTGCTGCCATTGCGCCTGAATTCCCATGATCGGGAATGCCGTGATGGATGGCTCCGCGACCCTCCCGACACCCACCCACGGATCGCGACCCCCACTTTGAAAATTCTTGTGTTAAACTACCATGCATGTAGTGGACACTGTTATTTTGGCACCTCTAAATCATGGGCCATCACCACTGCCAGATGGGCCATAGCTCAATGCCGGAAACAGGAACACTGCATGTCAAAGTCATGGGAGAGGGCTGGCGAGTTCTTGGGATGGTCAACAGCAAGCAAGGGAGGGACACTGGACAGTGATGTCACCGACCGTGCAGGTGCAAACCATACTGACCCCACCAGACAGGCGCACACCCATGACATCAGCTGCAGGGGAGAAACTGATTCAGTTCAAAATGATAGCATGTGCACCTGTTCCTGGCACCTCGTTGATCAGCCTCAGGAGTTACTGAACTTCATTTTTCAGGTTTTTTGCATTTTTTATTATTTATAGGCTATTCTTTGAACATCAGTACAGCGTGCATTCTGTTGGTGGAATGATTAGCTCTATGCCCATTGTCTGAAATGAGTAACGGGTTAAATTTATGACATATTCTTGTATTATCCTGTAGAAACTTAGTTTGAAAGTGAAAATTCTCTTCCCAAGAGTAACTTGTGTAATAACTGTAGTTATTTAGTTATATACAAAACCCCTGGGATTTTCCGAGTGTGTAGTTGTACTCATTAACTTGTAGCTTGATAAAACACATCACCCAACGTCAGGAGAGGGTGGTTCGGGGGTTCGTTATGTACAATGAAGTCACAAACTCATTGTTAAAAGTAGACTTTTTGTTAGATGTAGCATATAAATTAACTGACCCTTTTTTCTTTACTAATTCAAATGTGTTTGGAAGTGTTACATGACTTTCAAATTTGTACTCAGCAATTATTTATGCTTGTATGTAGGTGTCTATGGAAAGTAATGAAGATAAAGAATCCAGTCTAACCACACTTTTCCCAGGACAGAAAAGGAGAATTTCGCATGTTGCAAAGCAAGAAAATGTAAGTGGAATATTAGCGTTATACCATCGTAACTTTGCATATTCAGTTCACTATCTGTCTATTCACCCTGCCCTAGATTTTCTATTTCAATTAGCTTTGAAGTTAGGAATACACTCAACCTGAACTCCTCCCAGATGGAAATCGATTAGAAATCACTGAGTTGATGTGAGCTTGCAATGTTTGCTCTATCTTCTCACTGGAAAAACCTTTGATTATCTGCACCTTGTTGAGTGAGGTGTGCATGGAATTTTAAACATTGAAAATTCCCTCGGCCACTGGAAAATTTATTTTATTTCTGTGAAATATTGAATTAATTTGGTTCATGATATATCTTGCACAGTTTTTAAATTATAAACATTTAAAAAATTGTTTATGATGTTTCTGCTTTTACCTTATTCTCATGTGTAAGTTCCAATCTTTATTTCACTTCTTGTACAATTCTAAAAACTAAACGATAAAACTTTCTTGTTACTTCATGATGTCTGTGAGAATTCTCTGTGATTGGCTACTTAGCCTGCTTGATATATCACTGTCGCTGGGTGCCTGAATGAAAATACAGCTGGTGTCCAAATGAAATCAACATTGGAAATGATTGAAATCCATCGCTAGATATTCTTGGGCAGCTTTCTTTACGGTTCGTGCTCGGCTGACTGCAAAATGGGCCTCTTGATTACTCTCTCCATCTTCCAGGATTTAACAGGGAGGCAGTGAGGAAGTGGTAATGTCAATGGACAAGTAATCCGAAGGCTCAGGTTAATGTGCAGGAGACGCGGGTTCAACTCCCACCACGGCTGCTGGTGGAATTTATATTCATGGGGCAGCACGGTGGCACAAGTGTTGGCACTGCTGCCTCATGGTGCCAGGGACCCGTGTTCAATTCTCACCTTCGGTGGCCGTCTATGTGGAGTTTGCACATTCTCCCCATGTCTGCGTGGGTTTCCTCCGGGTGCTCCGGTTTCCTCCCATGGTCCAAGGATGTGCAGGTTGGGTGAATTGGCCATTAAAATTACCCCGTAGTGTCCAAAAGGTTAGGTGAGATTACTGGGATAGGGCAGAGGATTGAGCCTAGGTAGGGTTCTATTTCAGATGGTCGGTGGGCCGAATGGCTGCCTTCTGCACTGTCGGGATCCTAAGAAAATGTGTAAATTTGTGTCTTGCACACGTTGGCTGAGAAGCACTTCGGTAAACATATTTGTTCGTTTAGGAAGCAGTAGCGAATATTCCCAGTTTTTAAAGAGTTATCTTCTAGAAATTAGTTTACTCATTGCAGGAATTTTTGTGAGCTTGATGTAATTTTGCTTGATACTTTGTGGATAAGCAGATTGGTACACAAAATTCAGACCAGCAAGATCCTTGATGAAGCCATTGGTTTGTGGAGAATTTGCTGATCTCAGCAGGAGTGGTGATTATAACACTACAATTGCTTTTCGTCCTGGGCTCCAGTAAAGGAAAATTAACCCCTGATTGTAAGTACGTGAATGAAGCATCAAGTATGAAAGTATTGAACTCAGCAGTGATGGCTTCCAATTGTGTGATGTCCCAGAAAGTTGCCACGTACTGTGATAGCTTACTTTTCCGCAAGGGGCAGCACGGTGACAGTGGTTCGCACTGCTGTCTCTCAGTGCCAGACACCTGGGTTCAATTCCGGCCTCAGGTGACTGTGTGGATCTTGTACGTTTTCCCAGTGTCTGCATGGGTTTCCTCCCACAGACCAAAGATGTGCGGATTAGGTAGACTGACCATGCTAAATTGCCCCTTAATGTCCAGTGATGTGCAGGTTAGGTTATGGGATTACGGGGATAGGGCGGGGTGGACACACATAATGGGCAGAGTGCTCATTCAAAGGGT
Source organism: Scyliorhinus torazame (assembly GCF_047496885.1). Taxonomy (NCBI): domain Eukaryota; kingdom Metazoa; phylum Chordata; class Chondrichthyes; order Carcharhiniformes; family Scyliorhinidae; genus Scyliorhinus; species Scyliorhinus torazame. The sequence continues at coordinate 27,763,936 of NC_092724.1, forward strand.
CGATGCATATTCAATGGGCCGAATGGCCTCCTTCTGCACTGTAGGGATTCCACGCAGTCACTATCTTTTAGGAGCTCAACTGGTGGAGAATGTTAAAAATAGAAAAAATAAATTGCACTTCTTTACATCTTGTTCTGTGTTTGCATTTAGGAATCTGTTACCTTGTAAAACTGTCCCATCTATACTGAGGATAATCCAGCAAGTTGATAAATAGCTGATTGGTGTACTCACTTTTTTCTGTATACTGGCTGTTGCACAAGTGACTGAAAACCACAAAATAGGTGTGGCACTAAATCTAGTTTTCTGAGTATGTAATTGGGACCGGGTGACGGGAGCAATATTTCTACACAGGCAATTTTTGTGGTCGCTTCTTTGAATTCTATATCACAATTTGTGAGAAAGGAATAGAAGGATATGTTAATGGGGTTAGATGTGTGTTTGGGGGCTTGTGTGCAGCATAAACACGGGCATGGACCTTTTTAAAAAAAAAAAAAAAAAAAAAAATTATGCTTGCATGGAATGTGGACATCGTCCGAAAGAGCAGAATTTGATGCCGTCTTTAATTGCCCTTAAACTGAATGGCCTGCTGGACAATTTCAAAGAACAGTTAAAAGTCATTGCTGTGGGTATGGAGTCGCATGTAGGCCAGACCAAGTAAGGATGGCAGCATTCCTTTAGGACATTCATGAAGCCAGATTGATTTTTACAAAAATTGATGTAATAATCTGGATTATTAGTCCAGTGACATTACCACTATGCTACCATCTCCCCTACCTGTTTGGCTGAATGGTATGATCCTGTGCTTTGAATACAGCATATGTATTTGTTACCCTGATTGAAGAAACACAATTCTTTAAGGGCACCCAAAGGCAAGAGAGGCCTGTAAAAGGAGCCTGAGAAAGGAACAAGGACCGATGCCACCTCCCGGAAACACCTGCCAAGTGTGCAGTCGAAGATGCGGCTCTAGGATCAGGTTCATCAGACATGCAAGGACCCACAGAACCCATGACGAGTAACACAGAATTTCTTAGATGGACAATTATACTCGTTCGCGAATGATTGCCAAAGAAATGTGATTTTAACTAATGAACTCTGGATTTATAGTCCACACTATTATATCTTGCCTAAACTCAGTGGTGAATCAGTGTTCGACTGAAAAGTTACTGTTATAGTCTCATGGAATTAAAGCACTTAAAATATGATTTAGACAAATTTTGAATAAAACGTTTGCTCTCCAGCTTCAACATTATACATAAAATGGTATTGCAAATTTGCATTTTAGGGGGAAAATAACCTTCTTGAAATATGTGACAAAATGTATTTTTCTTTAGGTGGAACCAGCCAAGCCAGTCATCCGTCCTTTTCGTAGATTTACTGCTCAAGAGGTTTGCTACCAACGAAGTTTGATGGCACAGCAGCAAGCAGCACAGCTGGCAGAAGTAGAAAAAGCAGCTAGCACATCTTTTACCAATCGAGGGGACAAGAAGAGAATTGCGCATAAGCCAAAAGCAGATGCGACGCCATCAGCAAGACATGATGTGGAGATGCCGGCATTGCCATCAGCAAGACAATGTAAGCTGTCCTTCCTGTTTTTGTGTAATATTCCATGTAACTATTTTGATTCGGTTATATTCACAATTTCCTAGAGTAATTTTGTATCCGTGCTCTCTTCCACCTCTGATCTGTGACCAATTTGCCTCTTCCATGTCTCGCTTGTCCTGCATTAATGTCCATAATGTCCACTGGTTGTTGACCAAGTCGGGGTTTGTTGTATTCCCTTAAAAAAATAAGGCAGCAAATGCAAATATGCAGTAAGGTTTTCCACACAGTAAGTAAAAAGGCTCTATTTAAATAGAATTTATTTATTAGAACTCTTGGCCCTTCAACCTTTTGGAATCAGGAGCTTTTTATATGAGGTACAGAAGATGCAGACCCAAACAAAATCTCTGCGGTGTACTATGTTGACAGTTGACAGCTCAGGTTGACAGTTTTCCTGAAAATTGTCCTCGCATTTAACATTGATTTATGATTGTGCCCGCAATACAAAGTAGAATAAAATTATCTTTATTCATCCTCTCTGTCGGTGTCTGAGAGTGCAATTTTCCCCCTTGTATGTAGTTCATATTATGCAAACTATTTTTGAATCACTGGAACCCGAAATGACTCATTGAAGGAACTGCATTTGAAAAGCCGTGGAAATCTTGAACTCCTATACCACTGCCGCCCCAGCCTCATTTCAAAAAGCTGTTGAGACCAGGCCAAGTGAAAATTTCAGATCTAAGGTTGATTTTTTTTTTTTAGGAAGGAACATTGAGGGTTATGGAATTGAAGTACTTTGTAACCCTCTATCTTTGCCTGTCAAAATAATGGAGTTATAACACCGATCAACCATGATCTAATTAATCTAGGACAAAGGTTCGGCACAACATCGTGGGCCGAAGGGCCTGTTCTGTGCTGTATTTTTCTATGTTCTATGATAGACTGAATGGCCTACTCATATTCCTATTGTCATGAATCTGCCTAGCAACAGCAGTAAAACGAAGTGAACAAAAATGGGATTTGAGATGTCCACCAACAAGTAGCAATCTGCCTTGAGACAGCAGTAGACAGTATTCAAAAGGCCCCATTGATATGCGTCTCTCCTAATAAAAAGATTAGAAGGCCATTTAGATAGTAAATCTGGTGTGACTAGTTTATGAGGAGACCCAGCTTATAAATGATTGGGAATGTCAATAAGGAATACAAACATTAATGTATAGTCAAGGCAGTTGGTCGGGGCAGACAACCGAACACACAAGGCATAATCAAAGAAGAGCAAAGTTATAAATGGCCCAGAAGCCAGGGAGGCAGTTAACATCTAGCACTCTCAGAAAGCAGACCAGCCAGTTTCCAGCCACCAAGCCTGAAAGCTGATTTTCCAGCTAGCAGCCGAGAGATGAAGTTTACATGAAACAATTCTCTAAGTCTTGGAGGCAAGACGGTGCAGAAAACCTTCATAACAGCAGTTTTAAATATCTTCGCTAGCATCCCAGTACTGTGCGGTAACTATAAGCTGGTTATTTAATTTTGGATGTCGTTTGGAGAAACTGGGAAGTCTTGCAGAGTTCAGATAATGTAGATCTATTTTGGAACAAGCGGTATGTTCTATATAAACTGTGTGTGTTTTATAATACATACATCTTAATTACATGCACATAGCCCTATTTGCATGTATTTGTCTTTACTTTAATAAATAGTCTTTACTAATTGTTACAAAACTACAACCCCCCCCCCCCACAAACCAGTATCCCAAGTTGGGATACCCTCGCAGGTAACATCCGTGTGCTTTGTGATGCTATCTCATTATGTTCCTTGTGGTTCTCATCATAACCCTGGTACCTTGTTGAAGCGGCCATTTTTTATGTATGAGCCTGGACAGTGAACATTAGCAGGCTATTGATTTGATTTGGTGTCACGTATACCGAGGTACAGTGAAAAGTATTGTTCTGCGTACAGTCCTGACAGATCATTCCATACATGGAAAAAACATAGACATACATAAATACACAATGTAAATACATAGCCACAGGCATTGGGTGAAGCATAAGGCGTGTAGTACTATTCCATAGAGAAGAAGTGTGAAGAGATCAGCTCAGTCCATAAGAGGGTCATTCAGGAGTCTGGTAACAGTGGGAAAGGAGCTTTTTTTTAACCTGTTAGTGCGTGTTCTCAAACTTTTGTATCTCCTGTCCAAAGGAAAAGGTTGGAAGAGAGAATAAGGGTCTTTGATTATGCTGCCCGCTTTCCCAAGGCAGCGGGAGGTGTAGACAATGAATGGGAGGCAGTTTTGCGTGATGGACTGGGCTGTGTTCATGACGCTCTGTAGTTTCTTACAGTCTTGGGCTGGGCAGTCGCCATATCAGTCTGTGATGCAGCCAGAAAGGATGATTTCTGTGGTGCATCTGTAAAGATTGGCAAGAATCGATGCGGACATGCCGAATTTCCTTAGTTTCCTAAGGAAGTATAGGCGCTGTTCTGCTTTCTTGGTCATAGCGTTGACGTGGGTGGACCAGGACAGATTGTTGATGTGCACACCGAGGAATTTGAAGCTGTCAACCATCTCCACCTCGGCACCATTGATGCAGACTGGGTGTGTACGATACTTCGCTTCCTGAAGTCAACGACCAGCTCCTTAATTGTGCTGATGTTGACGGAGAGATTGTTGTCGTTATACCACGCCACGAGGTTCTCTATCTCCCTCCTGTACGCTGACTCATCGTTGTTCAAGATTCGACTCATACAGTCACGTCATCAGCAACCTTGTAGATGGAGTTGAAGCAACATTTTGCCACACAGTCGTGTGTGTACAGGGAGTATAGTAGGGGGCTAAGTACACAGCCTTTTGGCGCTGCGGGTATTAAGGAGTATTGTGGATGAAGTGGTGTTGTTTATCCGTACTGATTGTGGTCTGCAGGTCAGGAAGTTGTGGATCCAGTTGCAGAGGGAGGAGCCAAGTCCTAGGTTTTGGAGTTTTGATACAAGTTTGGCTGGGATTATGGTGTTGAAGGTGGAGATGTATGGGTGTGTCCGAGACTGCTGAGGCAGTTGACGACAATGGTTGTTGGTTTCCTGCTCGAAACGAGCAAAGAATGCGTTGAGTTCATTGGGAAGGGGTGCGCTGCTGCCGGAGATTCTACTCTGCTTTGCTTTGTAACAGGTTGTTTAAGCCTTGCCACAACCGATGAGAGTCCGTGTTGTTAGTCTGTGACTCTAGCTGAGTCTGGAGGAGCTTCACCGATGATCGACCCTCCACACACGACACACTTTTTTTAAATTAAATATTTTATTGAAAATTTTTGGTCAACCAACACAGTACATTGTGCATCCTTTACACAATATTATAACAACACAAATAACAATGACCTATTTTATAAACAAAAAATGAATAAATAATAAATAACAAAAATGAAAACTAGCCCTAATTGGCAACTGCCTTGTCACAAGTAACACTCTCCAAAAATATAATTTAACAGTCCAATATATAATTATCTGTAGCAACGACCTATACATACTATACAGTATATATTAACAACCCTGAGAGTCCTTCTGGTTCCTCCTTCCCCCCCCCCCCCCCCCCCGATCCTGGGCTGCTGCTGCTGCCTTCTTTTTCCCATTCCGTCTATCTTTCTGCGAGGTATTCGACGAACGGTTGCCACCGCCTGGTGAACCCTTGAGCCGACCCCCTTAGGACGAACTTAATCCGCTCTAGCTTTATAAACCCCGCCATGTCATTTATCCAGGTCTCCACCCCCGGGGGCTTGGCTTCTTTCCACATTAGCAATATCCTGCGCCGGGCTACTAGGGACGCAAAGGCCAAAACATCGGCCTCTCTCGCCTCCTGCACTCCCGGCTCTTGTGCAACCCCAAATATAGCCAACCCCCAGCTTGGTTCGACCCGGACTCCTACTACTTTTGAAAGCACCTTTGTCACCCCCATCCAAAACCCCTGTAGTGCCGGGCATGACCAAAACATATGGGTATGATTCGCTGGGCTTCTCGAGCACCTCGCACACCTATCCTCCACCCCAAAAAATTTACTGAGCCGTGCTCCAGTCATATGTGCCCTGTGTAATACCTTAAACTGAATCAGGCTTAGCCTGGCACACGAGGACGACGAGTTTACCCTGCTTAGGTCATCTGCCCACAGCCCCTCCTCGATCTCCTCCCCCAGCTCTTCTTCCCATTTCCCTTTTAGTTCATCTACCATAGTCTCCCCTTCGTCCCTCATTTCCCTATATATATCTGACACCTTACCATCCCCCACCCATGTCTTTGAGATCACTCTGTCCTGCACCTCTTGTGTCGGGAGCTGCGGGAATTCCCTCACCTGTTGCCTCGCAAAAGCCCTCAGTTGCATATACCTGAATGCATTCCCTTGGGGCAACCCATATTTCTCGGTCAGCGCTCCCAGACTCTCTAACTTCCCATCCACAAACAGATCTTTCAGTTGCGTTATTCCTGCTCTTTGCCACATTCCATATCCCCCATCCATTCCCCCCGGGGCAAACCTATGATTGTTTCTTATCGGGGACCCCCCCAAGGCTCCATCCAGTCTTTCCCCTATGCCGTCTCCACTGTCCCCAAATCTTCAGTGTAGCCACCACCACCGGGCTTGTGGTGTAGTTCCTCGGTGAGAACGGCAATGGGGCTGTCACCATAGCCTGTAGGCTAGTCCCCCTACAGGACGCCCTCTCTAATCTCTTCCACACCGCTCCCTCCTCCTCTCCCATCCACTTACTCACCATTGAAATATTAGCAGCCCAATAATACTCACTTAGGCTCGGTAGTGCCAGCCCCCCCCCTATCCCTGCTACGCTGTAAGAATCCCTTCCTCACTCTCGGGGTCTTCCCGGCCCACACAAAACCCATGATGCTCTTTTCAATCCTTTTAAAAAAAGCCTTCGTGATCACCACCGGGAGGCACTGAAACACAAAGAGGAATCTCGGGAGGACCACCATCTTAACCGCCTGCACCCTCCCTGCCAGTGACAGGGATACCATATCCCATCTCTTGAAATCCTCCTCCATCTGTTCCACCAACCGCGTTAAATTTAACCTATGCAATGTGCCCCAATTCTTAGCTATCTGGATCCCCAGGTAACGAAAGTCCCTTGTTACCTTCCTCAACGGTAGGTCCTCTATTTCTCTACTCTGCTCCCCTGGATGCACCACAAACAACTCACTTTTCTCCATGTTCAATTTATACCCTGAAAAATCCCCAAACTCCCCAAGTATCCGCATTATTTCTGGCATCCCCTCCGCCGGGTCCGCCACGTATAGTAGCAAATCGTCCGCATACAAAGATACCCGGTGTTCTTCTCCTCCCCTAAGTACTCCCCTCCACTTCTTGGAACCCCTCAACGCTATCGCCAGGGGCTCAATCGCCAGTGCAAACAATAATGGGGACAGAGGGCATCCCTGCCTTGTCCCTCTATGGAGCCGAAAATATGCAGATCCCCGTCCATTCGTGACCACGCTCGCCACTGGGGCCCTATACAACAGCTGCACCCATCTAACATACCCCTCTCCAAAACCAAATCTCCTCAACACCTCCCACAAATAATCCCACTCCACTCTATCAAATGCTTTCTCGGCATCCATCGCCACTACTATCTCCGTTTCTCCCTCTGGTGGGGCCATCATCATTACCCCTAACAACCTCCGTATATTCGTGTTCAACTGTCTCCCCTTCACAAACCCAGTTTGGTCCTCGTGGACCACCCCCGGGACACATTCCTCTATTCTCATTGCCATTACCTTGGCCAGGACCTTGGCATCTACATTTAGGAGGGAAATAGGTCTATAGGACCCGCATTGTAGCGGGTCCTTTTCCTTCTTTAAGAGAAGCGATATCGTTGCTTCAGACATAGTCGGGGGCAGTTGTCCCCTTTCCTTTGCCTCATTAAAGGTCCTCGTCAGTACCGGGGCGAGCAAGTCCACATATTTTCTATAGAATTCGACTGGGAATCCATCCGGTCCCGGTGCCTTTCCCGCCTGCATGCTCCTAATTCCTTTCACCACTTCTTCTACCTCGATCTGTGCTCCCAGTCCCACCCTTTCCTGCTCTTCCACCTTGGGAAATTCCAGCCGATCCAAGAAGCTCATCATTCTCTCCCTCCCATCCGGGGGTTGAGCTTCATATAATTTTTTATAAAATGTCTTGAACACTCCATTCACTCTCTCCGCTCCCCGCTCCATCTCTCCTTCCTCATCCCTCACTCCCCCTATTTCCCTCGCTGCTCCCCTTTTCCTCAATTGGTGTGCCAGCAACCTGCTCGCCTTCTCCCCATATTCGTACTGTACACCCTGAGCCTTCCTCCATTGTGCCTCTGCAGTGCCTGTAGTCAGCAAGTCAAATTCTACATGTAGCCTTTGCCTTTCCTTGTACAGTCCCTCCTCCGGTGCTTCCGCATATTGTCTGTCCACCCTCAAAAGTTCTTGCAGCAACCGCTCCCGTTCCTTGCTCTCCTGCTTCCCTTTATATGCCCTTATTGATATCAGCTCCCCTCTAACCACCGCCTTCAACGCCTCCCAGTCCACTCCCACCTGGACCTCCCCATTATCATTGAGTTCCAAGTACTTTTCAATGCACCCCCTCACCCTTAGACACACCCTCTCATCTGCCATTAGTCCCATGTCCATTCTCCAGGGTGGGCGCCCTCCTGTTTCCTCCCCTATCTCCAAGTCCACCCAGTGTGGAGCGTGATCCAAAATGGCTATAGCCGTATACTCCGTTCCCCTCACCTTCGGGATCAATGCCCTACCCAGCACAAAAAAGTCTATTCGCGAGTAGACTTTATGGACATAGGAGAAAAACGAGAACTCCTTACTCCTAGGTCTGCTAAATCTCCACGGGTCTACACCTCCCATCTGCTCCATAAAATCTTTAAGTACCTTGGCTGCTGCCGGCCTCCTTCCAGTCCTGGACTTCGACCTATCCAGCCCTGGTTCCGACACTGTATTAAAATCTCCCCCCATTATCAGCTTTCCCATCTCTAGGTCCGGAATGCGTCCTAGCATCCGCCTCATAAAATTGGCATCATCCCAGTTCGGGGCATATACGTTTACCAAAACCACCGTTTTAGTTTGCCACTCACCATCACGTATCTGCCCCCGTTATCCGCCACTATAGTCTTTGCCTCGAACATTACCCGCTTCCCCACTAATATAGCCACCCCCCTGTTTTTCGCATCTAGCCCCGAATGGAACACCTGCCCCACCCATCCTTTGCGTAGCCTAACCTGGTCTATCAGTTTCAGGTGCGTTTCCTGTAACATAACCACATCTGCCTTAAGTTTCTTAAGGTGTGCGAGTACCCGTGCCCTCTTTATCGGCCCGTTCAGCCCTCTCACGTTCCACGTGATCAGCCGAGTTGGGGGGCTTCCTACCCCCCCCCCCTTGTCGATTAGCCATCACCATTTTCCAGCTCCTCACCCGGTTCCCACGCAGCTGTATCTCCCCCAGGCGGTGCCCCCCCGCCCATCCTCTCCCATACCAGCTCCCCCCTCTCCCCAGCAGCAGCAACCCAGTAATTCCCCCCTCCCACCCCCCCCCCCCGCTAGATCCCCCGCTAGCGTAATTACTCCCCCCATGTTGCTCCCAGAAGTCAGCAAACTCTGGCTGACCTCGGCTTACCCCCGTGACCTCGGCTCGCACCGTGCGACGCCCCCTCCTTCCTGCTTCTCTATTCCCGCCATGATTATCATAGCGCGGGAACCAAGCCCGCGCTTCTCCCTTGGCCCCGCCCCCAATGGCCAACGCCCCATCTCCTCCACCTCCCCTCCTCCCCCCCCATCACCACCTGTGGGAGAGAGAAAAGTTACCACATCGCAGGATTAGTACATAAAACCCCTCTTTGCCCCCCACATTCGCCCCACCACTTTGTTCAAACGTTCTTTTTAATAACCCGCTCATTCCAGTTTTTCTTCCACAATAAAAGTCCACGCTTCATCCGCCGTCTCAAAGTAGTGGTGCCTCCCTCGATATGTGACCCACAGTCTTGCCGGTTGCAGCATTCCAAATTTTATCTTTTTATGAAGCACCGCCTTGGCCCGATTAAAGCTCGCCCTCCTTCTCGCCACCTCCGCACTCCAGTCTTGATAAAGACGGATCACCGCGTTCTCCCATTTACTGCTCCGAGTTTTCTTCGCCCATCTAAGGACCATTTCTCTATCCTTAAAACGGAGGAATCTCACCACTATGGCTCTGGGAATTTCTCCTGCTCTCGGCCCTCGCGCCATCACTCGGTATGCTCCCTCCACCTCCAACGGACCCGCCGGGGCCTCCGCTCCCATTAACGAGTGCAGCATCGTGCTCACATATGCCCCGACGTCCGCTCCCTCCACACCTTCAGGAAGACCAAGAATCCTCAGGTTGTTCCTCCTTGCGTTGTTTTCCAGTGCCTCCAACCTTTCCACACATCGTTTCTGATGTGCCTCCTGCGTCTCCGTCTTCACCACCAGGCCCTGTATGTCGTCCTCATTCTCGGCTGCCTTTGCCTTCACGACCCGAAGCTCCCGCTCCTGGGTCTTTTGTTCCTCCTTTAGCCCTTCGATCGCCTGTAGTATCGGGGCCAACGGCTCTTTCTTCATTTCCTTTTTGATCTCTTCCACACAGCATTTCAAGAACTCTTGTTGTTCAGGGCCCCATGTTAAACTGCCACCTTCCGACGCCATCTTGGTTTTTGCTTGCCTTCCTTGCTGCTGTTCTAAAGGATCCACTGCAATCTGGCCGCTTTCTCCTCCTTTTTCCATCCGTATCCAGGGGGGATTCCCTTCTGGTTTACCGCACAGTGTTTTTAGCCGTCAAAATTGCCGTTGGGGCTCCTATCGAGAGCCCAAAAGTCCGTTTCACAGGGAGCTGCCGAAACGTGCGACTCAGCTGGTCATCGCCGCACCCGGAAGTCCCCACACTACACACTTTTGATGATGAGTAGTGCTAAGGTATTGAGGGCAGGAGCTCTGATGCCTAACTAGCTCTGTGGTGCCAAAGTCAATCTTAGGGCCTCTACTAACTAGCTCTGTGGTGCCAAAGCCAATTTTAGGGCCTCTATGAACAAATCTTCTGACATGAAATAACACAGATTAAAGGTCACACCTTTGACCTTTTATAAGTTGCACTTTAATGCACTGACTGTTGGACAAGCACTGACTGCTGGACAAGCGTTTTCATCCTTTTAACAAGAGCGAATATCAATAATGTGTATGTTTATGCATCAATAATGTGTATGTTTTATGCTGTCCGGAATATTGCATTTATACCTAAAAGTACAATTATGAACTTTGATTTATTATCCTGCATAATTATATGGATGTAATATTTGCTGTGAAAAGTGGAATCACTTTTAGTAATTTGTTTTCATAACTTGTTTGTGTATTTTAGCTCCAGTAAAGCTGAAGATGGAATCAATAAATAGAACTGTAGTATCTCCTAATTGCCCAAGAAACAGCAACCTCAATTTAAAATCTCAAACTATTGCTGGTATGGCACCAAAAACTGTAACTACTACAGCACAGAGGAGGATAGCGCATGCTCCCACTTTGAAGGTAAGCTTCCACATGTTGTCTCTGTGCATGCTTGAATATTGGAGCATTTAGAACAGTACTGTAACAGTCTGCTGCAGCGTCGGATTCAGGTTCTGTTGCAGCAATTAATTTGACATTTTTATTTTATCAATCAGGGTAATATCCCCTTCTGTTTTTGTTTCCTCAATAGCTTCTTCCTTTATTTATAAATTTGAAGTTGTGTTGTGGGGTTTCAGTTCATTGTCATCAGTAAAACTCTGGTATATTCTGCCCTGCCTCTCCTGTGAGCCATGTAACCAGCTCCATTCTCCACAAGCTACTCTGCTATAGGCTTTCATTCCTCCTAGCACGTGGCATTGTCTTTTGTCAGGGGCTGCACAGTGCTATCCTGGTTTGAAACTTTCTGTTTTTGTCCTAATAGCACCATCACAAAAGCGTGTGAATACCCAATATCTCATATAGCAGGACAGATCTCTGGGGCGAAATTCTCCCCCAACGGCGGGATGTCCGCCGACTGGCGCCAAAGCCGGCGCCAATCAGACGGGCATCGCACCGGCCCAAAGGTGCGGAAGGGTCCGCATCTTTGGCGGCCTAGCCCCAACATTGAGGGGCTAGGCCGACGCCGGAGGGATTTCCGCCCCGCCAGCTGGTGGAAATGGCGTTTGTTTCCCCGCCAGCTGACGCGGAAATGCGGCGCATGCGCGGGAGCGTCAGCACCCGCTGTCAGTTTCCCAGCGCATGCGCAGGAGCGTCAGCGGCCGCTGTCAGTTTCCCGCGCATGCGCAGTGGGGAGAGTCTCTTCCGCCTCCGCCATGGTGGAGGCCGTAGCGGAGGCGGAAGGGAAAGAGTGCCCCCACGGCACAGGCCCGCCCGCGGATCGGTGGGCCCCGATCGCGGGCCAGGCCACCGTGGGGGCACCCCCCGGGGTCAGATCGCCCCGTGCCCCCCCCCCCCCCAGGACCCCGGAGCCTGCCCACGCCGCCTGGTCCCGCCGGTAAATACCAGGTTTGATTTACGTCGGCGGGACAGGCAATTCCTGGGCGGGACTTCGGCCCATCCGGGCCGGAGAATCCAGCGGGGGGGTCCCGCCAACCGGCGCGGCCCGATTCCCGCCCCCGCCCAATCTCCGGGAGCGGAGACTTCGGCGGGGGCGGGATTCACGGCGGCCAACGGCCATTCTCCGACCCGGCGGGGGGTCGGAGAATGACGCCCCTGATCTCTCATTTGTAGTGTTGAAATATTCAAGCAAGAACTAGTCTGATGCATCTACTTTGCAAAACAAATTTGAAGTAAATAATTCCCCTGCCAACAGCCTCTAAGACTTTTGCATGCTTTGGAAATATTGGTTTTGAAGGTAAGGTGCCAAAGCAAATGCTGCCAGATGTGCCAGCATTTTCTGTTTGTATTTCAGATTTGCAGCATCTGCAGTGTTTTTCTTTTGTGTTACTATTGATACATATGTTCTCATTTAGGTAATGCTGTCTTATCTGGATGCTTGCAGCTTCTTGTGAAACTGATCTTTACAAATCTTGCAAATTATTGGTTGCTGTTGGCTATAGAATCATAGAAACATTACAGTGCAGAAGGAGATAATTCGAGTCTGCACCGACCCTCCGAAAGAGCACCCTCACACCATCCCAGTAACTCCACCTTTACGATACCTATTGGGCAATTTAGGATGGCCAATCCGCTTAACTTGCATATCTGTGGGTGGGAACCCATGCAGAGCTGGGGAGAATGTGTAAACTCCACACACACACAATTTTGGAATAGAAACCGGGTCCCTGGTGCTGTGAGACAGCAGTTGGCCACTGTGCTATCTTATGGATTATTGCTTTCAATTTTGTTTACCAAATTAGATATGTTGGAGAAGTCATTAAAAAAAAAAAATATTCCAACAATGATTATAACAGAGTAGAGGTCAATTTCAATGACTCTCTTAATCTATTTCTATGTTTCATTTACTTGAATTTCTAGCTACAAGTAGAAATTCAGTGAAGCTAGAAATAACAGATTTTTCAACCAAAAAGTGTTGGAATTGCTGATATATTTAGAACTTCCAATTGGTACAATGATTCCGACTTTGCAATTGTAACTTAATTTCTGTTGTGGACGCCACCCGTTTTATAATATGATCTACCCGATGTGAAGTCTGTTTAATAATGCAAACTTGTCTTATGGAGAGACAAGATTTTCATTCCATTAGTCTGAGACAAATTTCAATCTCGGTTCCCATTCGTTTTTGGAAGGACCTTGAGCTCCTAATTATTGTAGGAATGGACTAACCAAAAGTTCAAACAAGAGACTGCTTTAATGAGCTAAAGGCAAACTAAGTTTATTAAGTTCTCAGGTAAGCTAAAGCAATGAACTCAGGCAGTGATTTACAGTCTTATGTGGGCTATATACTCTCCGTATTATGACCTGATGGGGGTCACACAATGTCTCTTGTCTTGTTGCCTAAATATTTCCATTGTGTGAATCTGATCGGGAGCCCTGGCTCTTATCTAATTAACCCCTCCCTCGTCCAATCAATTTCTGCCTCGTAATCATGCTTTTCTTGACCAGCCCGGAACAGTTTATGTGGCTGTTGCTAGCGTTACATTTTTACATAATGCCCTCTGTATTTACCACGATATCGCAAGCCTTTCACATCCCGTGCTTTCTTATCTTGTAGAGGGAGACATCTACTTTCTATTCTTACGCAAGCAGTTTCTTACAGGCAGCATTCAAGGTCTCACTTTTTACTACAGTAAGCAGCAAAACTTGACAAACTCCCAGAATTCCCCCTCCTACACTGGCAACTTTTATGTACCCTGCCCTCCTCCTAGGTTTTCCCATTTTATTGTACTACCAAGACAAGTTCCGGATAAAATTGGGTGTTGGTTTCAAATGATAAAGTTAGATTTTAATGATTAAATTTCTTGATAGTAACCTAATAACCTTACATTTCTTTAAAGAGCTGTTTCCTAACTTTTTCTACCCAATATTTCTTGACCTGTTTCACATCCTCAGGACATATCAAAGCACCTAACGGTCAATTCATTGCTTTTAGAATATGTTGGGTTGTTTTGCAAGCAGAAATGGCAACCGGTTTGCACTTGACAGAATCCCAAAGCAACATTATGATAAATGAACAAATGATCTGTTTTTGTGGAGGTAGAAGATAAATTTTGGCCAGGACACTAATTAGTAATCTTTTTCAAAGAGAAGTGCCATGGTATCCATCTACTGTCTCATCTGAAAGATAGTTCTTCCAATAGTGCAACAACTGCACAAGATAGCATTGAACCATTAGCCTAGATGATAATTCCATAGTTACACATGAATCCACAATCTTATTCAGAGGTGAATGTGCTACAATTGAGTGATAAGCATTTATAGAAATTCTTCTTTAATCGCCTTTAATCAGTGAGGTAGCAAAATGAATTTGAGGTGTTATTTTTGGCAATAATATATTGTTTGTATTTTCAGCCTTTTGGTGATCTGAGCAATTTTGTATTAGTTTTATTTTCCTTTTTCGAATGACTATTTGTTTAGTGTTCTTTTACTCTGTCCTTGTGCTATAATAATTATATATCGCCCATATTTTGGATCTCGATGTAGATGATATAACCCAACATTTTCTTCAAAACATGGAATACCTGGGTACAAAATAATTACATTTTCATTCTGGAATTTATAGATGTGAAACAGAAGTAGTTTTTCTTTTGAAATGAATGTTTTGGTTGGGAAATGCGGAAGTATTTTTATTTTGTATCTTCACTATGATTTGAGGATTTCAGTGCTTATTTCTAAATACAGTGGATGTTGTGTTGGAGTTATTTGCTCAAAATAACTACTGATTTTTAAAAATATTGTAGTCACATTAACTGGAATATTCTATTTTTATTGTATAATAACGCTTTTCGCAAAAATACTTTTCCATGTGCAAGGCAACTGACCATTTCTTGCAATTTAAATCTGTATTGAAAACATTTATTTACCTGTCTTTAACATATACAGAGTTGCAGTGAGATGTCCTATGCAGAATAATTATTGATCAGGAATGCTGTTGCGTTTTCAGGGGTATTACTGAGCACATGGAAACTGTTAACAATGACGTTTTGAGTTTATGCAATCATCAGTACCCAGAAAATTGTGCAGCCATCTCACAGTTAACTGTTGTTGTTTTGCATGATATTGGTGCATTCATCTGTGCTACTTCCATTCCCACCAGCATTGAGTTTTTCCATTCCGATTTGTACTTTGTACAGTCTTATTCAATGATGCCATCACCTACATTTAACTAAAAACAGAACAATACTTGCAACTTAAAATCATCAGCTTTATTAAAACATCATATGAATGGATGGTGAAATATCTAGATGTTCACACCTAATTTGATTTGAACTGTTCACCCAGTTGTTGGATAGGTGTATATGTATGTATGTAGTTAAATGTTGCTGAATAAAGGGAAGAAAGTAGTGTGCTAATAACTACCGGATTAACTGTCCTACCTTTTTAGCAGCAAAAAATTAGTTTGAAAAGTGCCTGAGGACTGTGGGCTTTGCTGTTTGCTAATTGTTAAGTTCTTCAGTATCTGTATTTTTTTATGTGGGATTTTTGTAAAGTGGAGGAGGGCGTGGTGTTATGTGGCGTGTTGGTGGGGGGTTGTGTCCAGGTGAATTTGGGGGTTGTTTAATGTATTGTTGAAAATGTTTGGGGGAGGGGATTTGGATGTAGTTCTTTTTTCTATTACTATAATGTGCAGTATTAAACTTGGATATGGGTAGGGGGGCTGAAGGACTTTGATGTTAACCCCTGGGTGGGGTCACCCTGCTAGCAGTATAGCTAGTTAACGGGGGCGGACGGGGAGATGGCTGCAGCTGGTTACCTGGGAGGTGGGGGGTTCTTTTGTTTTTCAAGGTAACAAACTTAGGGTTTTTTTGGTTTTAGAACATAAGAACTAGGAGCAGGAGTAGGCCATCTGGCCCCTCGAGCCTGCTCCACCATTCATTGAGATCATGGCTGATCTTTTGTGGACTCCGCTCCACTTTCCAGCCCACTGGGCAAGGAATTCCATAGATTCACAACCCTTTTGTTTTGTTTGGGGGCAGAGGAGATTTGGTTCTCAGTCGGGTGGTTGTCTGGGGGGTTGCGGGGGATGCTGAGGGGGAGGTAGGGGGAGGGGTAGTTTGCTGACGGTGACAGGGGTGAGAAAATCAGAGGTATGTATTTAAATGTTGCCTAAATGTAGGGAAGAAAGTACATGGATTGGTTATGGATTGTGAAGGGGTTACGTGGCGCAGTTAATAGGTCTCGGGGGTTTGTCCACCTGAAAAGTTTGAAAGCTGTTGTGTTTTTTTTTACAGGAGATTCATTTGAGAGTCCGGGATCAAATGAGGCTGCAGAGAGGATGGGTGGGGCAATTGTCGCACTCTGATGTTAGGACAGGGGGGGGGGGGGGGGGGGGGGGCGGTTCTGATTAACTGGAGGGTAGCTTTTTCTGCGGTTAACATGTTGGCAGACTCGGGAGGGAAGTTCATTTTTGTTAGTATGGGGTTAGCGGGCACGACGGTGGTTTGGGTCAACGTATATGCACTGAATTGGAATGACACGGATTTCATTAAGAAGGTGCTGGCCTTTTCAGATCTCGACTCACATCAGTCAATTAAGTGGGGGGAGGGGGTGGTCTTCAATTGTGTTCTGGATCCTAGGCTGGATAGCTCAGTGGGCGAGACAGCTGGTTTGTGATTGGATTGGATTTGTTTATTGTCACGTGTACCGAGGTACAGTGAAAAGCATTTTTCTGCGAGCCACTCAACAGATCAAGTACATGAGAAGAAAAGGGAATAAAAGAAAATACATAATAGGGCAACACAACATATACAATGTAACTACATAAGCACTGGTATCGGATGAAGCATACAGGGTGTAGTGTTAATGAAGTTAGTCCATAAGAGGGTCATTTAGGAGTCTGGTGACAGTGGGGAAGAAGCTGTTTTTGAGTCTGTTTGTGTGTGTTCTCAGACTTCTGTATCTCCTGCCCGATGGAAGAAGTTGGAAGAGTGAGTAAGCCGGGTGGGAGGGATCTTTGATTATGCTGCCCGCTTTCCCCAGGCAGCGGGAGGTGTAGATGGAGTCAATGGATGGGAGGCAGGTTCGTGTGATGGACTGAGCGGTGTTCACGACTCTCTGAAGTTTCTTGTGGTCCTGGGCCGAGCAGTTGCCATACGAGACTGTGATACAGCCCGATTGGATGCTTTCTATGGTGCGTCTGTAAAAGTTGGTAAGAGTGACTGTGGACATGTCGAATTTCCTTAGTTTCCTGAGGAAGTATAGGCGCTGTTGTGCTTTCTTGGTGGTAGCGTCGACGTGGGTGGACCAGGACAGATTTTTGGAGATGTGCACCCCTAGGATCCAGAACAAGGCCTGCAGCGCGGGTTCAATTCCCGTGCCAGCTTACCTGGACAGGTGCCGGAATGTGGCGACTAGGGGCTTTTCACAGTAACTTCATACTTGTGACAATAAAAGGTTATTATTATCCCAGTTGTTGTTTGCCTTAGCGATTGAACCGCTAGTCACTGCGTGGAGGTCATCTGGCAGTTGGAGGAGGATAAAGCTAGAGGGAGGGAAGATGGTGTTTCCTTATGTGGATGATTTGCTAAAATACACCATGTGGGGTAGTAATGGAGGTGCTTAGGGAATTTGGCTCTTTTTCAGGGTATAAGTTAAAGCTGGGCAAGAGTGACGTTTTCTCGGTGAACCCTCCGGGGAGGGGAGCGGGTCTGGGAGGCTACCATTTCGTCCGGTGAGGACAAGTTTCCGGTATCTGGGAATTCGAGTGGCCTATGATTGGGCCTTGCTCCATAAACTTAACTTGGCCCGACTGGTGGATGGGGTGAAGGCTGATTTGAAGATGATAGATGCTCTTCCTCTGACCTTGGCGGGAAGAGTACAGACGGTGAAGATGAATATCCCCCCCCTAGGTTTCTGTTTGTGTCTCCCATTCTAAGGCTTTCTTTGGTAGGGTCAGTACTTAATATCTACTTGTGTCGTGGGCAAGACCCCTCGGGTTTGTAGGGTATTTCTGCAAAGGGATAGACTATCGGGGGGTTGGCACTACCTAAATCTGTTGTGTTATTACTGGATTGGATGGATTGGATTGGATTTGTTTATTGTCACGTGTACTGAGGTACAGTGAAAAGTATTTTTCTGCGAGCAGCTCAACAGATCATTAAGTACATGAGAAGAAAAGGGAATAAATGAAAATACATAATAGGGCAACACAACATATACAATGTGACTACATAAGCACTGGCATCGGATGAAGCATACAGGGTGTAGTGTTAATGAAGTCAGTCCATAAGAGGGTCATTTAGGAGTCTGGTAACAGTGGGGATGAAGCTGTTTTTGAGTCTGTTCGTGTGTGTTCTCAGACTTCTGTATCTCCTGCCCGATGGAAGAAGTTGGAAGAGTGAGTAAGCCGGGTGGGAGGGATCTTTGATTATGCTGCCAGCTTTCCCCAGGCAGCGGGAGGAGTAGATGGAGTCAATGGATGGGAGGCAGGTTTGTGTGATGGACTGGGCGGTGTTCACGACTCTCTGAAGTTTCTTGCGGTCCTGGGCCGAGCAGTTGCCATACCAGGCTGTGATGCAGCCTGATAGGATGCTTTCTATGGTGCATCTGTAAAAGTTGGTAAGAGTCAATGTGGACATGCCGAATTTCCTTAGTTTCCTGAGGAAGTATAGGCGCTGTTGTGCTTTCTTGGTGGTAGCGTCGACGTGGGTGGGCCAGGACATATTTTTGTAGATGTGCACCCCTAGGAATTTGAAACTGCTAACCATCTCCACCTCGGCCCCGTTGATGCTGACAGGGGTGTGTACAGTACTTTGCTTCCTGAAGTGCTTACTGGTGGCAAGCATTAAAAAGGTGCAAGGGTGGTATAAGGACCTGGATTTATAATGGTTTGTGCTGTCTGGTTTGGACTCAAGTGTTCAGGGAATGGGAGGGGGAGGGGTTGGAGAGGCTCAGATTTGTTTCTGCAGGGCATGTTTGCTGGTCTGGATGAGACTGGAGAAGTTCCAGCTCCTGGGAGGGAATGTATTCAGATACTTTCATGTGTGCGATTTTGTGCGTAAGGAGCTTCCTTCGTTTTCCCTGGTGCTGGCAATCTTGCTTTTGGATAGGGTTTTGTCCTTGGAGGAGCTAGGGGAGGGAAGGATCTCAGTTGTTTATGGGCAGCTGTTGGCGACAGAGCAGGCATCATTGGAATAGATAAAGAGGAAGTGGGGGGACAAGATGGGTTTAGGTTTGAGGGTGGGGGGGGGGGTTTTGGAGTGAGGCACTTTATAGGGTTAACTACACCTCTTGCAAGCTTAAGTCTGATCCAGTTCAAGGTGGTTCACAGGGCGCACCTGATCAGGGCACGTATGAGCGGGTTCTTCTTGGGGGTGGAGGACAGGTGTGAGTGGTGTTCTAGGGAGCTGGCGAACCACACACACGTTCTGGTCCTGCCCCAAGCTTGTTAATTTTTGAGTCTCGGGACAACGTCGGGGATTCTGGGTGTTAATCTGGAGACCGGTATGAAGGCCTTGGCCTTGCTCATAGCCCGGAGACAAGTCCTGCTTGGGTGGAAGTCTCCAGTGCCACCTCAGGCTTTGTCCTGGTTTGGGGACCTGAAGAATTCCTGTACCTGGATAAGGTTAAGTATGCGGTGAGGGGGGCGGTGGATGGGTTTGACTCGAGGTGCCTTTTTCAGGGAGCTGGTTACCATCAGCTGTTTGGCGGGTAGCGACAGGAGGCAGAGGTGAGTCTTGTATAGAAGTTTTTCTTTTCTCTAAGGGGAGGAATCGGGTTTATAATGCACCATTTACACAAGACAGCTTATACTTGCACCAAAATCATGTTGGCTTCTGCTATCTGAAAAGTTTGTCTCAATCTGTTGTACAAATTAGCAAAACCACCAGAACTAAATAAAACAATCTCCTTACTATTTGTCCCCAAAAACAAGTCAAGCTTGAAGAGACCCACGATTCCTACAGAATATGGCTCCAAAGTTCCAACCAATGTGAGGCAGCGGTATCTGAATGTGTTCATTGATGAATGTTTGAAATTTTGTGGATCTGAACAAATGGCCTTTGAAAAGGTACAAGATTTTATATCTATGGTATGTTATAAGCATAATTGTTGGGCAAATGCATGCCAATCCTAATAATGAAGCCTTCTAAGAATTTAAATGTTTAACAATTTAACTAACAGTTTTTGAAGGAATACGTATCAAGTGGTTTTGCATAAATGTGCTTCTTTTAACCTGTGACTGCTTTTTGTTATATTCAAGTTCAAATTCATTGTTGATTAATTTCTCCTTTTCTAAAATATAATCTTCAATTGTTGAAAATGAGCCTTGGTCAAACGGCATTTGAAGAAAGAAAGATAATGCTATGAATATAAAGTCCATCGCAACTTGCATTTATGTAGTAACTTTTAACACAGTAAATTATCCCATTATGTTTTGCCCAGGATATAAAGTGCTATGGCATTTGGAAAAGGTGACTTAAAAATTGGGTTGGAAGACGGTTTTTAGAGAGAATTGGAGAAAGCAAACGTGTTTAGTGAGCTGGTTCCAGAGAATAAGACCAAGGTGGCTGAAGACTCTGTCACCAATGGGAAGACAAAAAGAATGGTAGAGTTTGAGAACCCAAACAATTGAGATGGGGGCTGGAGAAGGTTGTAGAGGCAGGATTGAAAAGGTTGGGGAGAAATTTTGAGATGAAGGCAAGAATTTTAACCACAGCAATTTTGGGGGCAAAGTAGTTTTGGAGTCTTGCTAAGTGTTCTGTGATGCTACTTTTTTTTACAGTGTTAAGGTGAAAAGTTGTTGCTTAATATGAGGAAATTTGGAACTTTAGCCGAGATATGTTTGCTGTCTTAATTCTGCTTTTGAAAATAACCTGGTAAATTTGTAACCCGCCTCTCAGGCTTGTACTTTACAGTATTAATTCAACTGAGTAAATGCAGGTTAATCGTGCTACAGTAGAAAAATGAGAACCCATGATATCTCTTCAACATGGATACGTCTTTATGTTTGTATAATTAACTATTATAAATAAAGTATACTTGACGAGCTGTGATTTTCCATTTGAATGTTGCAGGCTTTAAGCGAAGAGGAGAATGTATATCAACGAAGTACTAGCAGGACTGTGTACCTGAATGTCGCTGTAAATACCTTGAAGAAGCTGAGGAGTCAAAATGATACCATACCATCACCTACAAAGAGTATGTTGCTATATGATACTTATCAGTTTACTTGCCATCAGCTATAATACTTCTGTCTTGCCTGTGTTCTTCTCTTTCCTCGTTAAGGCATTGACTATTTAGGAAGGTACAGTTTCACTGACATCCACAAATTTGTTTGTGATTGCCAAGTCTTTTGCCCATTTAACATCAGAGTTGTATTAAGAGCCCCATTTTATCTTATGGCATTCGCAAGAGCACCTGTAGAATAACTCCTATATGCAGCGCCTTTAATATAGAAAAATGTCCTACGGTCCTCCCTTGCTCTATACCTGATCCCAAATATTACAATGTTAGGATCGTAGGAGGACAGGAAAGGAACATTGGGTTATCAGCAATTCAGTGGAAAATAGTTCAAGGACGCAGGTGGTGAATTGCATGGGTAATCTCAAGTTAGATGCAAGGTAAAGGATGGAAGCACAACATAGGCATTCGAAAACTTGAAATTTAATTATAAGTGTCTTGCAGGATGGAGAAGCGGCATTGTTTTTATCAGTTAAAGAAGTGGAATGATTTTGGTGGTGAGGGCCACAAGGAAATGTACAGAGATGGCCAGTAGAGGGATTCTGTGAGATGGCAACATCAAAACACCATTAATGTGATAGCATTTAACCGGAGGGAGTGGTTTAGGAAGGTTGGGAGTGAAATCGGAGAAGCATGCGAGAAGCGAGTTGAAATGAAGATTGAAATTAAAGTACTAGCAGATGCACAGTGCTGAGGGAGAGTGGTGCATCTGCAGAGAAAGTCAGGATGGAATTGGGAATGTAATAGTGACTGAAAATTTAAAGTGACATGAGCAGGGTGGAAGAGGGTGTGATTTAACAAGTCCCGTGTCTGGTGCGTTTACCTGGGTATTTCCTGGTGCTTACAGTGCTGAGAACGGCCCTGCTGTTAAAAGGGACTCTGCTTCATTTCTGGGCCTCGGTGAGGGACGCCCCGCCAAGGCCACACTTAGTCCCATTTCCTGCACTAACAAGCTGCGCTTGCCAGTGCAGGAAATGGCCCCCTGATCTCTAGTCACCCCATCGTGGTCTCCAGACCCCCCCCAGCGCCCCAACTCACCAATTAGGGGGATCACCAAGCGCCCCCGCACCCCACCTCGGGGCACAGGGCATCCTTGGGCCCAATCCCCGGCACAGGCAAGATGTCACCATAGCACCTTGGCACTGCCAGCCTGGCACTGCCCTGCCAGTCTGGCATGCCACCTGGGCCCCCTGATCACCTGGGAGTTCCTTCCAAGTTCCAGTACGCCTGGTCCACATTTGTGGAAACTCGTGCTAAACGACGCCTATTCCGGGTCTCCGAGGCAAGACCGTTGGTTTGATTCCAGACGTTGGAGAGATCCAGTATGGACGTATTCAAGTGAGACTAACTACTCACTTAAATATGTAAATCTGGATCCTGACCTCTGTGATCTCACAAGGCGAGACGAGGCTGGTAAATCCCACAGGAGGCCTCTCACGAGATTTACCAGCTCCGCGCGTCCCGAGTCAACCGTGACAAGGCCAATAGATCGCGCTCAGGGAGGGATAATGGTGTATTATGATGATGCCGAACTGCCACTTGGGCAGGGAAAGTAATGAAAATTATAGCCATGTGGGGAGGCCTCCATAAGGAGCAAGATGTCGTAACCATGAGCCAAGTTTTTGCAAATCCATGGTGATAATGCTCTTGTCACAAGATGGCCATGGGTGAAAGGATCTGGTTTGCGAATAAACAGACAATCTAGACTGAAATGTGGAGAGGAGCAGAAATTGTTGATCTGCTAGAAGAATCGAAGAGGAGTAGTGGTGGGTATCATCAGGAATCCCTGTTGCAGGTTGATCTTCCACTCAAATTTTATTTGAGTGCACATCAGGGCAGCAGGTTTCATAAGCAGATTGTGTGACCCTTATGAATTGTAGATTGTGAACTGAAGCCCCATCTTCATTCCCCAACATGTATTGATTAGTGTTGCTAAACTTTAACATATAACAGATAGTTGCAATGATCTAGTTATTGGAGAATAGATGGCATGCCAACCACATTCTGCTGTCATCTTGAAAGGGTCCAGATGTACGCTTATTAGGCTAATTCTACTTAGTTAAATTTGTTTCCCAGTGAACTTGATATAGAGAAAGAAAAAAAGACAGCAAGGTATTGATGTAGCCCGAAAGCCATTCTTGCACAATCTGTCAGTTTTTTAAAACAAGGAGGTATAAATAATGACTTGTGTTAACAAACTATAGAGTCGGCAACAGATCTGCCAGCAATTTGTGACATCTTGATTTAATTTAACAAATATTTTAAAGACTTTATATTTTACTTGAAAAATTGGGCTTTTAAGGGAGTGTTTGGTGCAGTGTTATAAAATACATTGGTATGAAGCAGTTTGACTTGTCACCAACGTAGTTTCCGCCTGAGTCTGGCTTCAGGGCCCAACCAGAGAGTGAAAGGAAGTAAAGTGAGATTCCATAATGGACGTCATCACAATCTGCTTCACTTCAGAGTAATTCAGGGCCTTGGCACTTGATTCATGTTGCACTCATTTAATGTTACAAAGTGGAAATCAATTTTCGAATTTGTACAAAATGAATACCTCCCCCCAAGCTGTTGTGTTTTGGTATCTTTAATTTCTGAGCACCCAAATGCTGCTGAACTGTTTTCACGGAGACTGCTAGTTTAGTAAATTAGTGTTCTAAATGTAAATGTGTACTTTTAAGTAACACCAGTCTTCTAACCCTCATGCCTTTTACACTTTCCACATGAAGCTAGCAGTTTTTGCAAAATGCTAATTTATTAAAGAACCAAGTTCAATAAGGTCAATACCATCTGTGTTTTGAAACTATGGGATTTCGAGGTGAAGTATATGAAATGCATGGAATTAATAAACTGACTACTGGAAATGTTGCCAATTGACCCCATTCAGAACCAGGTGCTGCTTGTTGATGCAACATGCAATGCTTCATGTTACAGTTTTAATAGAGAAAACTGTTGGTGGAAAAAAACCCAGACCAGAGACAAATGCCTCTGAGATGTGCCTTAAGAATTCTCTGTATAGTTTGTTTTCTCCTGGAATGCCATTCATTGCAGACTCCTATGAGTACTCTGTAAAGGTTCTGATTCAATCTATCTTTACTACTGACTATATTTTCTTTCAGAGACCGCTGCTGTATCTGCAAACAAGAAAGTCCAGTCACATGAAGCAATGCTGGGGGGAAAGTTGGCCATGAAGACAAGTTTCACTCTAAATAGATCTGGAAAGCAACAAGATGTTGAACTTGCAGGTGAGTGAAGGTTTCTAAAATATTTGGTACCAGCCAGATTCAAATTCATATTTATCTGTTCTTATGCAGTCTGTTGAACCTGCATGTAATGTGATAATACAGTGAATTGGAATTCCCAATATGCTGTGCTGTAGTTCTAAACAAACTGCACTGCTGATGTTTGCCAATGTGCAGGGGAGGTACTGATTGAAGATCAGACACTACCCCACAGCAAGAGAAGAAATTGATAGAGAAGCTCAATTTGGCCAGTATCAAAGCAGCATTGGCAATAGATTAGCAGTGGGTCCCTATCTGCCACATGGGTATACCCAGGACCGCAAGAAACTTCAGAGAGTCGTGAACACAGCCCAGTCCATCACACGAACCTGCCTCCCATCCATTGACTCCATCTACACCTCCCGCTGCCTGTGGAAAGCGGGCAGCATAATCAAAGACCCCTCCCACCCGGCTTACTCACTATTCCAACTTCTTCCATCGGGCAGGAGATACAGAAGTCTGAGAACACGCACGAACAGACTGAAAAACAGTTTCTTCCCTGCTGTTACCAGACTCCTAAACGACTCTCTTATGGACTGACCTCATTAACACTATACCCCTGTATGCTTTATCCGATGCCGGTACTTATGTAGTTACATTGTGTACCTTGTGTTGCCCTATTATGTATTTTCTTTTATTTCCTTTTCTTTTCATGTACTTAATGATCTGCTCGCAGATAAACACTTTTCACTGTACCTCGGTACACGTGACAATAAACAAATCCAATCCAATCCAATGTGTTCTACTATAAAACTTTGAAGATTGGCAACAGCATCTAGGAGTGAACTGCAAAAGCTGTCAACTAGAATGTGTGTTCAGTCCTAAACTGCAGTCACCCTTGCTGTGAATTAATGATATCTTAACCTCGTGGGTTTTGATGACAGTCTTGCCAACTGACTTCATTATCATACTTCAATTCCTCATGTATCCTGGACTTGAAGTTGAGCGCACATTTTGGTTGCCGTAAAATAAAAATATCCATCTATCTGATGGTTATGTTATTACCTGGTCATTAAGTAGTGAAAGGAAAATAAAAAGCTTTGAAGAATTTCCAAGAACTGAGATGATGGAATGAGTGCTCCCATGTGCAAGTTGCAATTACAAAATACAGTTGTGTAACTCAATTAGGTTCTTTTGAGGACATGTGCTCAGCTTCTCTTTTGGCTCTCCATTTATAGATATTTAAATAGAAATAGCCAACATTTTCTTTTGGTTTTCTTGCTGCATTCACATCCTCCTTTTCGAAAAGACTAATTCTTAGGGTCTTACTGAATGAGACCTATTACATCAGACTAATGCTGTCCACGCATCGGACTTTACAGAAATTGGAGAGCAATCTAGGCCAGACAAAAGACTTAACTGAGTCCATGAGTAGAGCAATGTTATCCATGATAAAGGTGGATAGATGCATCTGTTCCAATTTAATTTTGGCGTGACTGGCTAAACTAGCATTTATTACCCATCCATAATTGCCTTTGAGAAGGTGATGGTGAGCTGCTGCCTTAAACTGCTGCAGTTAGTGCGGTGAGGTTACAGGGCGAGAAGTCTTGGTACCCTTTCAAGAGGCATGTCTAATGCCAAAGTTTCTTCATCTGTTTAATCCAGGTTCAGATTTGTAGGTGACTAATTGAGCTTGGATTCCAATCAATCAAGAAATACAAAAGACAGGAAATGATTCTTTAGTTATACAGAGCCTTGGCCATACCCCATCTTCAGTACATTGTTTGGTATTGGGCATTGAATATCAGGATTTGGCCTTAGGAAAGGATACACAGTGCAGGTTAACCACAATTGTGTATTAAAAGATTAAAATGAGAGCATATGGGCAGCACGGTGGCGTAGTGGTTAGCATTGCTGCCTCACGGCGCCAAGGTCCCAGGTTCGATCCCGGCTCTGGGTCACTGTCCGTGTGGAGTTTGCACATTCTCCCCGTGTTTGCGTGGGTTTCGCTCCCACAACCCAAAGATGTGCAGGGTAGGTGAATTGGCCACGCTAAATTGCCCATTAATTGGAAAAAATGAATTGGGTACTCTAAATTTTTTTTCTTTAAATAAAAAAAGATGAGAGCATATGACTTGTCCTGCTGTGCCCTTGCTACCCTCGATGCTTCTTCAAAGTGCTTTTCTATGTGGTGGAGCACTGATTCATCAGTAACTTACTCTGAGTGATAAACATTTATGTCCATCAGCAGAGTGATTTGGCAGCACCACTATTTACGGAGCTGACAAAAGTCCTGAAAGACATTTTTTAAAATTCAAAATGATGGGAAACTGGAATAAAAAGGCACGTTTGGCAGAATCTGCAAGAGAAAAGAGCAATTCTAATTTAGGTTTCCCTATGACCTTGAAGTATATGTAGAAGTTGTCTATAGATGGTACTCTGTGAAGAGGGGAAATAGAATGCTTCAAGTGTCATTGTATCTGCTTTTCTTGGCTCTTTCATGAACTCTTGATGTTTCGAATCTTTAAAAGAATGCCCATCTTTACTAGTTGTCTGATCCAATTTGAATATCAGCAGCAAGAATGATAAAGTATTAAGAAAATACCCCAAATATTATAATAGTGGACTGTCTTACAAAACTAACTCAAATATAATTGCCAACAGCAGCTGAAACGGTCTCCCACCCTACATGAGGTGACTCTATTTGAGCCACCTGTGTTCCAGGACGTTCCATGTCCCCATTTTGTATTGGTAAACTCTAGGTGAACCCTTATCTAAAATTGTAAAATACTTGGTCAGATTTCAGTAATTTCCCAAGATAAATTGGATTTGTTGTTCCAAAATAAAAATGGCCAGAGATGAGATATTTTGCACCGTCAGGAACCTTGTAAAATTTTAAACAAAAATATATTGGATCTAAATTTGGGGCGAAGTTCACTTGGGAAAAGTATCAGGGCCAGATTGTTTTTACATTCATGGAATTTAGCATCAAGACATTCAGAGGTAGAATTGGAATGATTCAGAATAAAGCCCCCACTATATTTTCCCCATTATTATGCCTTAAGCATCAACATAACATTCCTATTTCAGCTTGGAATGAATCTGTCAATTTACTAGCAAATTATTATTTTGTGCTGTGCAGTTCTATTCACTAAGAACGGGTTCTAGAATGTTGAAACAAATTTAATTACAGTTGTGAGGTGGGGGGGTGCGGTGGGGGAGGGTGGGGTGGGGGGCGGTGGGGTGGGGGGGTGGGGTGGGGGGGGTGGGTGGGGGGGGGGTTTGGGGGGGTGGGGGGGGGGGGGGTTTGGGGGGGGTGGGGGGGGGGGGGAGTTCTCCAGCCAGTTTGGGCTGGATTCAAACTTGGATCGTAAAGATAAAATTATTACTGTACAACCAGTCACAAATATGATGGCAAATTTCATTTCACCCAGGTGCTATGCTGTACAAGAGGCTGACCGAATATGTTTTAACTGAAGAGCAATTGCAAGAAAATTGCTACCCAAGGCCTCATCCAGAGAAGCCTGGTATTGCAGTGCTTTATAATCAGGGTGAAAGAAAGAATAATACTGACCGTAAGTAAATGTTATACTACCAGCAAAAAATTTTTTTTTTTAAACTTTTAAAAGAATCCAACGGATTTTTCTTTTACATTTAAATTTTTGTACTGTGAAAATCTAAGTGTTCATAGTAAGCAAGCCAACCAATTCTGAATTCTGCACCTGCAAAATAACTTTGTTTTCAATGGCCAAATGAAACTAGAGCCGGAATTTTAAAGTCACAGTATATTTCTCTTGCATGCCTTGCAACCTAGAATTTTCACCCTTTACTGCAAAACTCAGTGGCAATTTTAAACTCCCCTAACTGCTATTTAATTACCTGTCCACGATATTGACCAATATCTTAGGCTTGTTTTGATATCTGCCAGTTTAAACACATTTTCCTCCGTGCTCCTTGATGAAGCCAGGGCAGCTTTTAAGAACTTCCCAAACTTGTCATACCAGCTGTTATTATTTTAGAAATATTTGTTGCTCGTTGCCATCCAAGGTTATGCTCAAGTGACAATTCTTTGAGCGAACCTGAACCTAGCCTATTGGCTGCTTGAAGGCTGAACTGAGTTATGTGGATTTTGAGTTGGACTGACTCATCTAGCAAGCATGCCGTACTCCTTCTTGACTATCTTGTCCACCTGCGCTGCCACTATCCGTGATCTGTGAACCTGTACGCCCAGATTTCTCTGCCTGTCAATATTCATAAGGGTTCTGCCATTAACTGTATAATTCCCACCTATATTAGACCTTCCAAAATGCATTATTTCAGTTGACTGCTGGTCATTGAAGCTGCAGGTCATTAATGATGAATTAATGTAACCACAGGCATCTGTGCATCTGAAATTTTCCTAAATGCTACTTTTGAGTAAATTGACTTTTGGATCAGTATAATACATCATGGAAATTGAAGTGCAAGTGGCCATGGGTATTGTCATGATATTTAGATCAGCATATCATGGTGCAATCGCGCACACACTGATGGACATGCAGTAGGACCAACCAACACACACACAACATCGCAGCCAATCACCAGTGAGAGCACACGCACTATAAAAACAGGGGACACTACAGTTCCCACTCATTCCACCAGCAGCCAGCTCAGAGCACCGAGCTCAGAGCCTGCCACTCAGACGTTCACCATGTTCTGAGTGCCTCACCCAGATAGTGATAGGACAGGGTCCACAGATTAGCTGGTAATGCACGTACCCAAGTTAGCAGTGTGCTGTTACAGTTGAGTTGTTAATAAAATTGAGTTACACCAACTCCAGCCGTGTTGGATCGTTTGTACATCAGAACACCCAACACGACATGATACCAGAAGTGGACGCAAACCAGCGCCTGTGAGACCTACCTGCAACGTATCAGCAATCCGCCGTCCTGCACCATGGAGAACATCAACCCGCCGCCGCCGCCGCTCCGAATCGCTGGCAATCTCGGGGTCAATTGGAAACTGTTCAAGCAGCGCTTCCAGCTCTTCCTTGAGGCCACAGACAGGGAGAATGCATCGGACACCAGGAAGATTGCCCTTCTTCTCTCCACGGCGGGGCAACATGCCATCCACATCTTTAACTCCCTTACATTTGCGGACGGCGAGGACAAAACCAAATACAAGACGGTGCTCCTGAAGTTCGACGAACACTTCAGCGTTGAAGTAAACAGGAGCTTCGAAAGGTACCTGTTCCAGCAGCGCCTGCAGGGTAAGGACTAACCTTTCCAGTCTTATTTAACACACCTCCGCATCCTCGCGCAGTCCTGCGGCTATGGGACCACCTCTGACTCCATGATACACGACCAGATAGTTTGCGGAGTCATGTCGGACACCCTACGCCAGCAGCTCCTTCGGGTCAAGCAACTCACCCTGGCGACTGCCGTCGAGACCTGCGTCCTGCAGGAGAACGCCACCAGCCAGTACTCACACATCCAGGCAGCCGAAAGGGCGCGGCACGGGCCCCACAAGGCGGAGTGGGTCCAGACGATAGAGTACCTTCCGGGCCGCGGCCTGGAGGAGTCCGGCCATTTCGCGCGCTTTCCGAGGCGTCCCGCGCTTGTACGCGCCAAAAGAGGGGACGCTGACGCAGAGGAACACGATGCGCAGGCGGGCACTACGCAAGACCGCACTGCGCATGCGCGGTGGCGCAACGAATGCACTTGATGTCACGACGTGCGGCAACTGTGGCTCCGCCCATTTAAAGCGGCAATGTCCTGCCAAAGCGCTGTGGCAGGTTGGGCCGCTGTGCTGCCTGCTGTCGAGCAGCTCAGCCTGCCAACTCGTAGCTGTTTAACCAGCCTCGCAAAAACGTTTGGGCAATTCAACCCACGTTCACCGAGTCCGATCCCGACATCACACAGACCAGTGACACTGACGACAGGGAGCCCTTCCGCGTTACTGTCATCAACAAGAACAAGCTGTCCCCGAATCGAAAGCACCAGCCGCTGTCAGTGCACAGCATTGATCCGGATGATGAGTGGTGTACCACCCTGACGGTCAACCCGAATTCGCCGCCCACCTGAGAGACTTAATTTATGAACCTTTTCATATTGGACTCACTGACTTGTTCTGACATACTGTTTCAGACTTTTTGCCATACTGTTTAAGATTTTGTTATTGTTAATAACATTGGTTTCGCTCTTGGTGTAACATAGTTAGTTTCTGCACCTAGCACCTTCCTGTGTATATAGTATAGCCACATGTACATATTGTTGTAAATATTGCACACACATGATTACATGCACTCACTGCACTTCTTTATTTATTATCATGTAGGCACATATTCTTTGCGAAAAGGGAGGATGTCATGATATTTAGATCAGCATATCATGGTGCAATCACACACACACTGATGGACATGCAGTAGGACCAACCAACACACACCCAACATCGCAGCCAATCACCAGTGAGAGCACACGCACTATAAAAAACAGGGGACACTACTGTTCCCGCTCATTCCAGCAGCAGCCAGCTCAGAGCACCGAGCTCAGAGCCTGCCACTCAGACATTCACCATGTTCTGAGTGCCTCACCCAGATAGTGATAGGACAGGGTCCACAGATTAGCTGGTAATGCACGTACCCAAGTTAGCAGTGTGCTGTTACAGTTGAGTAGTTAATAAAATTGAGTTACACCATCTCCAGCCGTGTTGGATCATTTGTACATCAGAGGGCAGCACGGTAGCATTGTGGATCGCACAATTGCTTCACAGCTCCAGGGTCCCAGGTTCGATTCCGGCTTGGGTCACTGTCTGTGCGGAGTCTGCACATCCTCCCAGTGTGTGCGTGGGTTTCCTCCAGGTGCTCCGGTTTCCTCCCACAGTCCGAAGATGTGCAGGTTAGGTGGATTGGCCATGATAAATTGCCCGTAGTGTCCAAAAGTGCCCTTAGTGTTGGGTGGGGTTACTGGGTTATGGGGATAGGGTGGAGGTGTTGACCTTGGGTAGGGTGCCCGTTCCAAGAGCTGGTGCAGACTCGATGGGCCGAATGGCCTCCTTCTGCACTGTAAATTCTATGAAATTCTAAATTCTATGAACACCCAACACGACAGGTATGACTGGCTTACGTTTTAACTTCCAAAATCGTTTTTGCTGCTATTGTCAATTAAACGCAGATGTCAATTAAACGCAGTACACTGATATCTGGGTGGAAAACATGCAGACGCTCCAAGCCTGAATCATCGTGGACTATTTAATTGCAGGTGCATCACAACTGAACCACTGTCATCAGACATTGCATCTAACGTGCAGAAATAGGCCATTAAGCCCAGATGTGTTAGCCAGCATTTATGCTCCATGCGAGCCTTCTCCCAATCCACTTCACCTAATTCCATCAACATACCCTTCTGGTATTTTCTCCCTCATGCATTGCTCTAGCTTTTTCTTGGATGCAGCTATGATATTTCCCGCCGTTGCTTCCCATTCCACATTCATGATAGTCTTTGGGTAAAGATGGTTCTCAAGAATTCCCTATTAAGATTGTTAGTGACTCTTGTACTTATGGTCCCTGGTTTTGAATACCATCTAAGTGGAAACATATTCCCTGTCTCGAGTCGCCTCTCTGACGTTTTGTTTTGTAGAAAAGAGCCCCAGCTTACTCTGTCTTTACAATCTGATATCAACCATACAGATTTTTGTTTTTGGCATCTTCTCCAATGCCTCTATATCCTGGTTACCATATGGATATCAAAAGTGCAGTGTGTGGTCTAACCAAGGTTCTACTTCCCTGCTTTTCAATCCTCTCACTCTAGAAATGAACCCCAGTGCTTGGTTTGTTTTTTGCGATGGCTTATTAACTTGTTGCTATTTTTAGTGACGTGTTTATCTACATCCCAAACCTCTTTGCTCCTTGTCCCTTTTGAGTGTTCCACTGTTAAGGCATATGGCCTCTTTATTCTTCCTACCCAATTGCACCATCTTTCACTTGCTTATGTTTGTTTTTTATTTGATCCCAAGATGAGCCTCCAACCACTTACCAATATAATTTTAAGACAGCCTGTTTTCACCTCCGTAACGTTGCCCAATTTTGTTCCTGTCTCAACTTATCTGCTGCTGAAACTCTTGATCATACCTTTGTTACCTCAAGTCTTGAATATTCAAGTTCCATTCATCCATCACCCGAGTTCACTGACTCACGTTGGCTCCCAGTCATACAGCATCTTGAGTTTAAAATTCTCTTCCTTGTTTTCAGATTTGATATGGGCCAGGGTTTAGAGAACCCCAAAGTGTATCATGGCGTTCACCTGACCCACAACTTTTACTAGATTGTGGTATGGGGAGCACACGGCCCACTCTACAGGTGTGGTACAGCAGAAATGGAAACGTATTTTTTAAAGCAAAACCATGTTTATTCTATGAACTCAAGTTGACCTTTTTAAAACATACAGTGAACATCTTAGCAATCATTAATTCAAATACAACCCTCAAAGAATACAACACTAAGTAATCCGTACTTTCCTTTTAACTTCCATAAGACTTAAACAAAAACCTTTTAACAGAAGCACATCAGGTTTAAATTCACTACTGAGAATAGTTATAACTTTGAATTCACCAAATGATCAAGAGATAGTCTTTACATGGCAGAGAGAACAACATTACACATTCTGTGGCTGACTGCAGCTCCAACACTGAAACGAAACCAAACAAACACAGACACACCCAAGCTTTTCTCAAAATTAAACTAAAAGCTGACAGACAGCCCAGCTCCACCCACACTCTGACATCACTGCAATAATAAACACCCATTTCTTAAAGGTACACCGACTACAGTTATTCTATGAAAAACACCCATTTCGTTAAGGTATTCTCACTTGACAGATCCCAGCAGGTCCTACCGCCCCCACCCCCCCAATCTCTAAAATTGGTTCCTGCACCACAACCCTCTGAGCAAACTGCACCCATCTAATTCTGGCACCTTGAGTCATCCCCAATTTTAATTGCTTCACCATTGGATGTTCGGTTAGGAAATAGTTTACAATCAAGGAGTGTTTAAATAATTTGCGTTAATTGGTTAAGCACATCACTGGCTGATTCTAAAGGGAAAAAGGGTGTAAAATGCTGGCGTTTTGGGTTATAAGAATAAAGCACTGAAAGGCGGCAAGACCTGGCTGCTCATGGGATCTTACGGCCCTGCCGATGGCGACCCCTTCCCCATGGCGTGTTCCCCGGCGATGGAGGGTGTGGGATATGCAAAACTATTCCGCTGCCAGCCAATGTTGGGCTACCTCCGCTGCTGGAAAATATCTCATGGGGACTGGAAAATCTCATCCTTGGTTTCTGTCTTTATTTACGTACTGGCCCACTGCTTCTGCGGAGTCTGCACGTTCTCCCTGTGTCAGCGTGGGTTTCCTCCAGGTGCTCTGGTTTCCTCCCACAAGTCCCGAAATACGTGCTGTTGGGTAAATTGGATATTCTGAATTTGCCCTCCATGTACTCGAACAGGCGCCGGAGTGTGGCGACTAGGGGATCTTCATAGTAACTTCATCGCAGTGTTAATGTGAGCCTACTTGTGACAATAAAGATTATTATTATCGCCTTTGGAGTTTTACAGTGCCTTAGCTGCCTAGGCACTAAGCTCTAGAATTCCCTCCCTGCACCTCTTTGCCCATTTACCCCACTCTCCTTTAAGACGCTCCTAAAATATATCTTTTTGACCAAGTTTTTAGGTCATCTGACCTAACATGGCCTTCCATGGCTCGGTGTCATATTTAGTTTTTTTAAATGCTCCAGTGGGAGTGTCTTGGGAAATTTTGATATTTTAAATCATGATATAACCGCAAGTTGTTATTGAAATTAATTTGCCATCTAATAGCTCACTCTGCAAGTTTATTCACACAGCCTTTCCAGCGTGGGTTTTTGGATGGCGATTAGGAGATATAATTCCCCTGCTGATTTGGTCAATTTACAACTCCTATAGCTGCTGAAGCTTAGGTTGGCTAATTCAGTTGCTGACTATCTAAACTAGCTGAGCTATCTTGAATGAGCATGGACATGATTCCGAAGAGCAGAAAAACTCGATGGGCTTTTTAGTGCTTAATGTAATAGTGTTTAAAGATAAAATTACATTTCTAAAATCTCCGTGATTGTCAAGTTCGGATTGTATCTGCACCTGTCTACAAGTTGCCTAAATATAAGAACATAAAACTGGCCTTGCCATTTAAAGCAGAGATGTATTTGTATGGCTTTTTAAAATCAATTTGTACTGATCAATCTTCCATGGTGTTGCATATGAAGAGTTATGAGCAAGTGAAGTTGGAATGGAGGGCCAGGGAATAATTATAGCATATTGCATTTCTGGCATTGAGTCCCTGTTTAGGAGTCATATCGAGGGCTGGTTTAGCTCAATTGGCTAGATAGCTGGTTCGTAATGCGGAGTGAGGCCAACAGCGTGAGTTCAATTCCCGTACCGGCTGAGGTTATTCATGAAGACCCCGCCTTCTCAATCTTGCCCTCGCCTGAGGTGCGGTGACTCTCAGGTTAAATCACCACCAGTCAGCTCCCCCCCTCAAAGGGGAAAGCAGCCAATGGTCTTCTGGGACTATGGCGACTTTACACTTACACAGGGATCATAAGGTTCACCCTTATATTTGTGTAATTTTTGCAAGATGCTTTTACATGTTTCAGATACTGTTAATTTATGGCAGTTCAGAAAGTTTAGAAGTAGACTTGGTTCAAATATTGGTGTTTCTCTGTGTACAAGTAGAGGAAATAGACAAGCAAAATTAAGGTGCTGCAGCGCCACCTTTTGTGGGGCAGTATGTTTACAGTTTGCAAATCATTTCCACTATACATGTGGACATTTTCAAGTATGACGGTGTATGGTTCTAAAGCTTTTTATACAGGTTAAGTATCCATTATACTTGGTGACAGTAGCATTTCAGAAACCACATATAGACCGAGGCCTACTTGCATTACAATTGCTGAAACCTAGGCGAGCTATAGTCTAAATAAAATGGCTAGAAAAGTAAGACGTATCACTGAATAATAAATACAGGACACCTGTAATAAGTTCCCATCCAGAGAGCCATCTGTGATTCTTCTTGTAGGAGAGTGAGGTAAAGAGTGTAGACAGACAGCTAGACTTCCCACACTGAAGTTTAGGTGCGGTTGGCGAGGTTCATGTTGCTCGGATCAAAGAATTCCTGCGCTAAAGGTTGTGTGCAGTCGGTAAGGTTCATTTCAGCTCTGGTCAAAGGATTCCTGCGCTAAAGGTTTTGTGCAGTCGGCGAGGTTCATTTCAGCTTGGGTCAGAGACTTCCCATGCTAAGGTCCATGAGGTTTAAAAATAAAGTGTAGTTTTTGAACTTGTTCAGTTTTCGGATTTATGTATAAAGGATACTCGACCTGTAGCTATCAAACTGTGAATGGTATTTTCAAATATTTTTAAATATAATTTGTGATATTTGCATCAGATATATAATGCAGATCTCTAATATATAACCGTTCCCTCCTTTCTTTCTTTCCTCCTTTCTTTCTTTCCTCCTTTCTTTCTTTCCTCCTTTCTTTCCTTCCCTCCTTCTTACTTAGACATGAGTCTTGCTCAGTTCTGTGTGAAAATATAAATTCCAGGCTCCTTTATGGTTTTAGAATTATTTGAGGCACATCATACTTGTAAATATATTCAACAAACAGCAAATTTTACCATATTTCCTAAAACTAAAGGACTCATTAATAGTTTTGCTGATTGAGTAAATTATTTACAATACTATCAAACGCACAAAAAATTAGTTGATTTCTGCATCACGCTTATTACACCGAGAATACACATGTGTTTGACTATACCAAATTTTTTGGTCTTTAGAAAGTTAAGTTCAATCAAGTGAATTAATTTGCCCTGTTTGGGTCCCTTGACTTTGAAAGCTCATGTAAAGACGATCAATGGAAAGGCTATATTTTGTAGCAAATTACATGTTATCACCTGTTTGGAAGCAAGTGACAAAACGGAAATTTTAACTGAACATTCTAGATTGCAGCCAAGATGTGAAAAAACATCAGATTTATTGGTGTTGAAAATACAATCGGTTTATTTGTACATGTGTAGAATCCTGTGCAGTTGGCTCCCACAATTGATCGTGCTGCCAACCCTCATTGCATAGACATACACGTAAGGAATGATGGTTGTTACAATTCAAAGATGATAGACCGCTCCTATTGGTAAACTTGTAGCTTATGTAGATTACATTTTGTGCACAAAGAAATGAGATATTATGCCCTGGATAATAACAGATTCACTGATAATTCTATGTATAATAGCGACAAACTGATTATTTGCTTCAGCTATAGCTAGACAGCCTACGTCTAAACCCGCATTCCCATACTTGACTTATTGGGTTGCAGAGTAACAAGCAATTGCTATTGAAATTCAATGCCTTCAGCTGGTAAAAGTAGGGGTGGTGTGCATCTGTACAATGCTCAGGAGGATGGTGAGAATAGAATTGTATTTTATGAAAGTTATGCTATTTTGGAAGACTTGGGCTGTCTAGCAAGATTCTAGATTATTCAACAGCTTTCCTGAAAACTTGGTGAAAAAATTCAGCCCAATAATCTAATGGTTAGAATGTGTGACTTTGGTAATCAGGATTGCTAAAAACTAAGAATAGATGAGTGTTTCAATCTACTTGTACCCATTACGTCCCGTCCTCTAAATGCCTCTTTGACATCCTTTTAAATAAGAAATTCCAATTAGGTGACCTAATATTTTGTGTTAATTGAATGAAACTTGTGTGATGTGAGCAAGACTGTAACTCTTCCACCAAGGTATTATACTCCGGAGGTCTGTGTAAGATGCCCATCTTATTCTTGTCCAGTAAACAGGCAGGACGTTACATGCACTCAAACTGATGAAATCAGTTGAAATCTAATCGTAAAATATATTTACATGCAATAATACATTGAAGTAAAAACACACAATGTGGCACTTTTTCCAACATAAAGATTAAACCACAAGAGATTAAATATCTCCTTCAGAATCTATTTCCAACAAAGATCTTTGGGATAGAAAATGATCAAAAAAGTGGTTTGAAACATAAATTAATTAATATGACAAGTTTAAAATTAATGCCTCGCCCTGGTCTCGCGCATCTAAACTAATGCTTTGGCAATGTTTTATCTAATAAGTACCAAGATCCAATTCCTGCGTTCTGACTGATCTTCAGGTCAAAGACTTTGTTTGCATTTCAGTGATATCTTGACATTGGGCTTCCGTTTTCTTGCTGGTCGATAATGACGCCTGTCACTCAACTCTGATTCATTCAAAAACAACTGTTATTATTTAATAGCATTACCTGAGGTGAATTGAAGAAAATGGTGCTCCTTATCAATTGCAATGTTATAAACCAGGTGCAAGAGGGAAAGAAGGATGCTTGATAGTTGTGCATACTACAAATGATTTATGCAAACAGAAATGTCCTTGTTTAAGCATTGCTAAGAACTGCTTTCTTCACAATCTGGCTGTGCTGAGTCGGCTTGTCTCACTCCGATTAGCACTTGGGCTCCAACGTTCTCGATCATGATTGCTGTCCAGTGACCTCTGTTGGTAGATACAAGTATTTGGATGTAGATGATTGGGTTAGCTGTTGTGGTGCCTTGCTTGACTTGAGTATTCAACTGATTTTCACTTGGCCAATTGTTAGAATTTGTGGAAGTGTACATTGAGAAGGTGAGGAAAACCTGAGTTAACAATTGCTTTTAGAATTTGTGATAGCAACTTCTGGAAATTCCTGTAGCTGAATTTGTGTATTGACACTTTGCTGCCTAAAATGTGCATACTTCAAGTTTGTTTGTTTTAAATTTAGCTTTATTAAGGATCTGCTGTCGCTGCGGATCTGAGTACAGTGTTTCCATTCGTGGGGATTGCATCCGCAAAGAAGAGTGCAACTACCACTGGGGACGGTTACGCCGACATAAAAGTGAGTTCAACGTTGATATTTCATTGAGGAAATGATCATGAAGAAAAATCTTGTTACACGATCAGAGCATAGTTTTATGTTACATCAGTGAATATTTGAATAGAGTTTTTGCCTTGCTCTGACCAACTTAAGAATCTTCTTTCATGTGAGCATAATGGAGTTAACTTGTTGCGTAGAACTATGTAGAATGTACAGCACAGAAATAAACCATTTGTTACCATTGGTGTGAGGTAAGTACCATATTTTATTATTATTATTCTTTTTTTTTAATTTAATTTAGTTGTTAGCCAGATCTTGGTAGAAAGTTAGAGGGATGGCAGGGAAGGGAGTGCAATGTTCCTCCTGCAGGATGTTTGAGGTGAGGGATGCCGTTAGTGTCCCTGCTGATTTTACCTGCAGGAAGTGCTGCCATCTCCAGCTCCTCCAAGACTGAGTTAGGGAACTGGAGCTGGAGTTGGAAGAAATTCGGATCATTCGGGAGGCAGAGGGGGTCATAGATAGCAGCTTCAGGGAATTAGTTACACCAAAGATTGGAGATAGATGGGTAACTGTAAGAGGGACTGGGAAGAAGCAGTCAGTGCAGGGATCCCCTGCGGTCGTTCCCCTGAGAAACAAGTATACCGCTTTGGATACTTGTGGGGGGGATGACTTACCAGGGGTAAGCCATGGGGTACGGGCCTCTGGCACGGAGTCTGTCCCTGTTGCTCAGAAGGGAACATAAGAACTAGGAGCAGGAGTAGGCCATCTGGCCCCTCGAGCCTGCTCCGCCATTCAATGAGATCATGGCTGATCTTTTGTGGACTCAGCTCCACTTTCCGGCCCGAACACCATAACCCTTAATCCCTTTATTCTTCAAAAAACTATCTATCTTTATCTTAAAAACATTTAATGAAGGAGCCTCTACTGCTTCACTGGGCAAGGAATTCCATAGATTCAC
This sequence comes from Scyliorhinus torazame, assembly GCF_047496885.1. NCBI lineage: Eukaryota > Metazoa > Chordata > Chondrichthyes > Carcharhiniformes > Scyliorhinidae > Scyliorhinus > Scyliorhinus torazame. The sequence goes on from NC_092724.1 coordinate 27,803,396, forward strand.
AACCCTTTGGGTGAAGAAGTTCCTCCTAAACTCAGTCCTAAATCTACTTCCCCTTATTTTGAGGCTATGCCCCCTAGTTCTGCTTTCACCCGCCAGTGGAAACAACCTGCCCGCATCTATCCTATCTATTCCCTTCATAATCTTATATGTTTCTATAAGATTCCCCCCTCATCCTTCTAAATTTCAACGAGTACAGTCCCAGTCTACTCAACCTCTCCTCGTAATCCAACCCCTTCAGCTCTGGGATTAACCTAGTGAATCTCCTCTGCACACCCTCCAGTGCCAGTACGTCCTTTCTCAAGTAAGGAGACCAAAACTGAACACCATACTCCAGGTGTGGCCTCACTAACACCTTATACAATTGCAGCATAACCTCCCTAGTCTTAAACTCCATCCCTCTAGCAATGAAGGACAAAATTCCATTTGCCTTCTTAATCACCTGTTGCACCTGAAAAACAACTTTCTGCGACTCATGCACTAGCACACCCAGATCTCTCTGCACAGCAGCACGTTTTAATTTTTTATCATTTAAATAATAATCCCTTTTGCCGTTATTCTTACCAAAATGGATAACCTCACATTTGTCAACATTGTATTCCATCTGCCAGACCCTAGCCCATTCACTTAGCCTGTCCAAATCCCTCTGCAGACTTCCAGTATCCTCTGCACTTTTTGCTTTACCACTTATCTTAGTGTCGTCTGCAAACTTGGACACATTGCCCTTGGTCCCCAACTCCAAATCATCTATGTAAATTGTGAACAGTTGTGGGCCCAACACTGATCCCTGAGGGACACCACTAGCTACTGATTGCCAACCAGAGAAACACCCATTAATCCCCACTCTTTGCTTTCTATTAATTAACCGATCCTCTATCCATGCTCCTACTTTCTCCTTAATGCCATGCATCTTTATCTTATGCAACAACCTTTTGTGTGGCACCTTGTCAAAGGCTTTCTGGAAATCCAGATATACCACATCCATTGGCTCCCCGTTATCTACCGCACTGTTAATGTCCTCAAAAAATTCCACTAAATTAGTTAGGCACGACCTGCCCTTTATGAACCCATGCTGCGTCTATCCAATGGGACAATTTCCATCCAGATGCCTCGCTATTTCTTCCTTGATGATAGATTCCAGCATCTTCCCTACTACCGAAGTTAAGCTCACTGGCCTATAATTACCCACTTTCTGCCTACCTCCTTTTTTAAACAGTGGTGTCATGTTTGCTAATTTCCAATCCGCCGGGACCACCCCAGAGTCTAGTGAATTTTGGTAAATTATCACTAGTGCATTTGCAATTTCCCTAGCCATCTCTTTTAGCACTCTGGGATGCATTCCATCAGGGCCAAGAGACTTGTCTACCTTTAGCCCCATTAGCTTGCCCATCACTACCTCCTTGGTGATATCAATCCTCTCAAGGTCCTCACCTGTCATAGCCTCATTTCCATCAGTCACTGGCATGTTATTTGTGTCTTCCACTGTGAAGACCGACCCAAAAAACCTGTTCAGTTCCTCAGCCATTTCCTCATCTCCCATTATTAAATCTCCCTTCTCATCCTCTAAAGGACCAATATTTACCTTAGCCACTCTTTTTTGTTTTATGTATTTGTAGAAACTTTTACTATCTGTTTTTATATTCTGAGCAAGTTTACTCTCATAATCTATCTTACTCTTCTTTATAGCTTTTTTAGTAGCTTTCTGTTGCCCCCTAAAGATTTCCCAGTCCTCTAGTCTCCCACTGATCTTTGCTACTTTGTATGTTTTTTCCTTCAATTTGATACTCTCCCTTATTTCCTTAGATATCCACGGTCGATTTTCCCTCTTTTTACCGTCCTTCCTTTTTGTTGGTATAAACCTTTGCTGGGCACTGTGAAAAATCACTTGGAAGGTTCTCCACTGTTCCTCAACTGTTTCACCATAAAGTCTTTGCTCCCAGTCTACCTTAGCTAGTTCTTCTCTCATCCCATTGTAATCTCCTTTGTTTAAGCACAAAACACTAGTGCTTGATTTTACCTTCTCACCCTCCATCTGTATTTTAAATTCCACCATATTGTGATCGCTCCTTCCGAGAGGATCCCTAACTATGAGATCCTGAATCAATCCTGTCTCATTACACAGGACCAGATCTAGGACCGCTTGTTCCCTCGTAGGTTCCATTACATACTGTTCGAGGAAACTATCGCGGATACATTCTATGAACTCCTCCTCAAGGCTGCCTTGACCGACCTGGTTAAACCAATCAACATGTAGATTAAAATCCCCCATGATAACTGCTGTACCATTTCTACATGCATCTGTTATTTCTTTGTTTATTGCCTGCCCCACCATAATGTTACTATTTGGTGGCCTATAGATTACTCCTATCAGTGACTTTTTCGCCTTACTATTCCTGATTTCCACCCAAATGGATTCAACCTTATCCTCCATAGCACCGATGTCATCCCTTACTGTTGCCCGGATGTCATCCTTAAATAACAGAGCTACAGCACCTCCCTTACCATCCACTCTGTCCTTCCGAAAAGTTTGATACCCTCGGATATTTAACTCCCAGTCGTGACCATCCTTTAACCATGTTTCAGTAATGGCCACTAAATCATAGTCATTCACGATGATTTGCGCCATCAACTCATTTACCTTATTCCGAATACTACGAGCATTCAGGTAAAGTACACTTATGTTGGCTTTTTTACCTCTGTTCTGAATCTTAACACCTCGCTCAGTAACCTCTCCTAACTTATATTTCCTCTTAACCTTTCTCCTAATTTTCCTTGTCGTCGAACCCACATCTTCCTGTAACAACCTGCCGCATCGCTTACCATTAATGTTTTCACTTCCCGTTTTATTTCTTTTAGTATTCCTTTTAGTAGCCCAGGAAGGGGGGAGAGGAGCAGAGCATTAGTAATTGGGGACTCGATAGTCAGGGGCACAGATAGGAGATTTTGTGGGAGCGTGAGAGACTCACGTTTGGTATGTTGCCTCCCAGGTACAAGGGTACGTGATGTCTCGAATCGTGTTTTCCGGGTCCTTAGGGGGAGGGGGAGCAGCCCCAAGTCGTGGTCCACATTGGCACTAACGACATAGGTAGGAAAGGGGACAAGGATGTCAGGCAGGCTTTCAGGGAGCTAGGATGGAAGCTCAGAACTAGAACAAACAGAGTTGTTATCTCTGGGTTGTTGCCCGTGCCACGTGATAGTGAGATGAGGAATAGGGAGAGAGAGCAATTAAACACGTGGCTACAGGGATGGTGCAGGCGGGAGGGATTCAGATTTCTGGATAACTGGGGCTCTTTCTGGGGAAGGTGGGACCTCTACAGACAGGATGGTCTACATCTGAACCTGAGGGGCACAAATATACTGGGGGGGAGATTTGTTAGTGCTCTTTGGGGGGGTTTAAACTAATGCAGCAGGGGCATGGGAACCTGGATTGTAGTTTTAGGGTAAGGGAGAATGAGAGTATAGAGGTCAGGATCACAGATTTGATGTCGCAGGAGGGGGCCAGTGTTCAGGTAGGTGGTTTGAAGTGTGTCTACTTCAATGCCAGGAGTAAACGAAATAAGGTAGGGGAACTGGCAGCATGGGTTGGTACCTGGGACTTCGATGTTGTGGCCATTTCGGAGACATGGATAGAGCAGGGACAGGAATGGATGTTGCAGGTTCCGGGGTTTAGGTGTTTTAGTAAGCTCAGAGAAGGAGGCAAAAGAGGGGGAGGTGTGGCGCTGCTAGTCAAGAGCAGTATTACGGTGGCGGAGAGGATGCTAGATGGGGACTCCTCTTCCGAGGTAGTATGGGCTGAGGTTAGAAACATGAAAGGAGAGGTCACCCTGTTGGGAGTCTTCTATAGGTCTCCAAATAGTTCTAGGGATGTAGAGGAAAGGATGGTGAGGTGATCCTGGATAAGAGCGAAAGTAACAGGGTAGTTATTATGGGAGACTTTAACTTTCCAACTATTGACTGGAAAAGATATAGTTCGAGTACATTAGATGGGTCGTTTTTTGTACAGTGTGTGCAGGAGGGTTTCCTGACACAATATGTTGACAGGCCAACAAGAGGCGAGGCCACGTTGGATTTGGTTTTGGGTAATGAACCAGGCCAGGTGTTGGATTTGGAGGTAGGAGAGCACTTTGGGGACAGTGACCACAATTCGGTGACGTTTACGTTAATGATGGAAAGGGAGAAGTATACACCGCAGGGCAAGAGTTATAGCTGGGGGAAGGGCAATTATGATGCCATTAGACGTGACTTGGGGGGGATAAGGTGGAGAAGTAGGCTGCAAGTGTTGGGCACACTGGATAAGGAGCTTGTTCAAGGATCAGCTACTGCGTGTTCTTGATAAGTATGTACCGGTCAGGCAGGGAGGAAGGCGTCGAGCGAGGGAACCGTGGTTTACCAAAGAAGTGGAATCTCTTGTTAAGAGGAAGAAGGAGGCCTATGTGAAGATGAGGTGTGAAGTTTCAGTTGGGGCGATGGATAGTTACAAGGTAGCGAGGAAGGATCTAAAGAGAGAGCTAAGACGAGCAAGGAGGGGACATGAGAAGTATTTGGCAGGTAGGATCAAGGAAAACCCAAAAGCTTTCTATAGGTATGTCAGGAATAAGCGAATGACTAGGGAAAGAGTAGGACCAGTCAAGGACAGGGATGGGAAGTTGTGTGTGGAGTCTGAAGAGATAGGCGAGATGCTAAATGAATATTTTTCGTCAGTATTCAATCAGGAAAAAGATAATGTTGTGGAGGAGAATGCTGAGCCGCAGGCTAATAGAATAGATGGCATTGAGGTACGTAGGGAAGAGGTGTTGGCAATTCTGGACAGGCTGAAAATAGATAAGTGCCTGGGTCCTGATGGGATTTATCCTAGGATTCTCTGGGAGGCCAGGGAAGAGATTGCTGGACCTTTGGCTTTGACTTTTATGTCATCATTGGCTACAGGAATAGTGCCAGAGGACTGGAGGATAGCAAATGTGGTCCCTTTGTTCAAAAAGGTGAGCAGAGACAACCCCGGCAACTATAGACCGGTGAGCCTCACGTCTGTAGTGGGTAAAGTCGTGGAGGGGATTATAAGAGACAAGATTTATAATCATCTAGATAGGAATAATATGATCAGGGATAGTCAGCATGGCTTTGTGAAGGGTAGGTCATGCCTCACAAACCTTATCGAGTTCTTTGAGAAGGTGACTGAACAGGTAGACGAGGGTAGAACAGTTGATGTGGTGTATATCGATTTCAGCAAAGCGTTTGATAAGGTTCCCCATGGTAGGCTATTGCAGAAAATACGGAGGCTGGGGATTGAGGGTGATTTAGAGATGTGGATCAGAAATTGGCTAGCTGAAAGAAGACAGAGGGTGGTGGTTGATGGGAAATGTTCAGAATGGAGTTCAGTTACAAGTGGAGTACCACAAGGATCTGTTCTGGGGCCGTTGCTGTTTGTCATTTTTATCAATGACCTAGAGGAAGGCGCAGAAGGGTGGGTGAGTAAATTTGCAGACGATACTAAAGTCGGTGGTGTTGTCGATAGTGTGGAAGGATGTAGCAGGTTACAGAGGGATATAGATAAGCTGCAGAGCTGGGCTGAGAGGTGGAAAATGGAGTTTAATGTAGAGAAGTGTGAGGTGATTCACTTTGGAAGGAATAACAGGAATGCGGAATATTTGGCTAATGGTAAAGTTCTTGGAAGTGTGGATGAGCAGAGGGATCTAGGTGTCCATGTACATAGATCCCTGAAAGTTGCCACCCAGGTTGATAGGGTTGTGAAGAAGGCCTATGGAGTGTTGGCCTTTATTGGTAGAGGGATTGAGTTCCGGAGTCAGGAGGTCATGTTGCAGCTGTACAGAACTCTGGTACGGCCGCATTTGGAGTATTGCGTACAGTTCTGGTCACTGCATTATAGGAAGGAGGTGGAGGCTTTGGAGCGGGTGCAGAGGAGGTTTACCAGGATGTTGCCTGGTATGGAGGGAAAATCTTATGAGGAAAGGCTGATGGACTACACACAACTTCCCATCCCTGTCCTTGACTGGTCCTACTCTTTCCCTAGTCATTCGCTTATTCCTGACATACCTATAGAAAGCTTTTGGGTTTTCCTTGATCCTACCTGCCAAATACTTCTCATGTCCCCTCCTTGCTCGTCTTAGCTCTCTCTTTAGATCCTTCCTCGCTACCTTGTTTTCGTTGGAGAGAAGAAGGTTAAGAGGAGACTTAATAGAGGCATACAAAATGATCAGGGGGTTAGATAGGGTGGACAGTGAGAGCCTTCTCCCGCGGATGGAAATGGCTGGCACGAGGGGACATAGCTTTAAACTGAGGGGTAATAGATATAGGACAGAGGTCAGAGGTAGGTTCTTTACGCAAAGAGTAGTGAGGCCGTGGAATGCCCTACCTGCTACAGTAGTGAACTCGCCAACATTGAGGGCATTTAAAAGTTTATTGGATAAACATATGGATGATAATGGCATAGTGTAGGTTAGATGGCTTTTGTTTCGGTGTAACATCGTGGGCCGAAGGGCCTGTACTGCACTGTATCGTTCTATGTTCTATGTTACGTTTGGATATTGCTTCTGTTTACACTCTACACTAACCTCCTCCAACCTACTTCACCTAACCTCCTATCATTATAATGCTATTTGCCTCAGCTACTCATTATGCTGGAACATTCCATATTCTGACCACTCTGAGCGAGTTTCCCCTGAATTCACAAGTGGATTTATTAGTGACTAGAATATTTTTATGATCCTTTGTTTTAGTTGCGCTCCTAAACAACTGAAAACGTTTTCTCTACGTCTAGCTTGGGATTTGTTTTAATCTGAACCATCACTGCACTAAAATGGATCCTGCTTCAAAAGATCAGGAATGTTCACTGACCCTTTGCCTTTCTTGCTGGTTAATGCTCAAAATGTCAATATAAAAGTTACACACAAAGATAAAAGTAAATTACTGAGGATGCTGGAATCAAACAAAAACAGAAAATACTGGACAATCTCAGGAGGTCTGACAGCATCTGTGGAGAGAGAAGGGATCTAACGTTCTGGGTGACTGTTTTGTCAAAGCTGGAGAGAACTAGAAACAGGGTACGATTTAAACTGTTGGGGTGGGGCGTGGAGGAGTGAGGCTGGATAGAGGGCCAGCAATAGGTAGAGATTGACAATTATATCGTGGAGAGAAAGACAACAGGAATGTAAATGAGGGTGATCAAGGCTAAGAAGGGTGCTGATACGGGCACATTAACAGATCATAATGTGTTGGACTTCCGGTGCCGGCTATGAGGCGAGTGGTCACCACTTGGTTTTTGGCCCTTTTTGCCTAGTTAACGTGTGCAGTTTTGGGAAGAAAAGTGGAGTAATTGAAATTTGTTGGTTCCTCCTCCGGTGGGGGATATCTGGAGGAGGAACCAACAAACATAGAGAAAGTGCAGAGGTGAATGAAGGAGCTGGGGTGGGGGAAGATGGAGGAGGCTTCCTATGTACGTTCACGTGTAAGGTGTTACTTACATTCTCTCCGACCAGGTTCTCCACTAGCCCCGGTGGCGTCTCTAAGAATTTGGGACCAATTCAGGCAGAATTTTGAATTGGGAGCGTTGTCACTGCTGTCACCAATTTGTGGGAACCAAAGGTTTGCAAAGTCCGGGATGGATGCAGTGTATAAGATTTGAACCTCATCATTTCGCTTTACCGCAAACCCACGGATAACCTCACGATGCTCCACTTCTCCAGCTTCCACCCTAAACACATTAAAGAAGCCATCCCCTATGGACAAGCTCTCCGTATACACAGGATCTGCTCAGACGAGGAGGAGCGTAACAGACATCTACAGACGTTGAAAGATGCCCTCGTACGAACGGGATATGGCGCTCGACTCATCGATCGACAGTTCCAATGCGCCACAGCAAAAAACCGCACCAACCTCCTCAGAAGACAAACATGGGACACAACCGACAGAATACCCTTCGTCGTCCAGTACTCTCCCGGAGCGGAGAAACTACGACATCTTCTTCACAGCCTTCAACACGTCATCGATGAAGATGAACATCTTGCCAAGGTCATCCCCACACCCCCACTACTTGCCTTCAAACAACCGCGCAACCTCAAACAAACCATTGTTTGCAACAAACTACCCAGTCTTCAGAACAGTGACCACGACACCACACAACCCTGCCATGGCAATCTCTGCAAGACGTGCCCGATCATCGACATGGATACCGCTATTACACGTGAGAACACCACCCACCAGGTACGCGGTACATACTCGTGGGACTCGGCCAACGTTGTCTACCTCATACGCTGCGGGAAAGGATGTCCCAAAGCATGGTACATTGGCGAGACCATGCAGACGCTGCGACAACGAATAAATGGACATCATGCGACAATCACCAGGCAGGAATGTTCCCTTCCAGTCGGGGAACACTTCAGCATTCAATGGCATTCAGCCTCTGATCTCCGGGTAAGCATTCTCCAAGGCAGCCTTCAGGACACTCAACAACGCAGAATCGCCGAGCAGAAGCTTATAGCCAAGTTCCCCACACATGAGTGCGGCCTCAACCGGGACCTGGGATTCATGTCGCATTACATTCATCCCCTGCCATCTGGCCTGCAAAATCCTACCAACTGTCCTGGCTTGACACAATTCACACCTCTTTAACCTGGGGTTACCCCAACTCTGGATCTGTAAAGATTTAATCACCTGCTAATGCTCACATTCCAAGCATTATCTGGCATCTTTGAATCTGTCTATATATATATATATATATATATATATGTTTCTGGAACATACCTCTTCATTCACCTGAGGAAGGAGCAGCGCTCCGAAAGCTAGTGACATCGAAACAAACCTGTTGGACTTTAACCTGGTGTTGTAAGACTTCTTACTAAAATTTGAAAGAGGGAGGTTTGGGAGAGGTTTAGGGATTTGTTTGTGGAAGGTAGGTTTGCGGAGCTGGAGGAAATAGTTGAGAAATTTCAACTCGAGTGGGAGTTCATTCCCTTGGCTACCGGGACCCACACTTATGGGGAAGATGCTATCTTCATATCAGATTGGAAATGGAAAATATCCGATGTATATGGGTGGTTGTTGGGGACTGGGAGAGCACCATTAGAAGAAGTAATGGGGAAGTGGGACGAGGAGCTGAAGCTGGAGGGAGGGGTGTGAAGCATTATCTTGCACAGGGTGAATTCCACCTCTTGTGCCAGGCTGAGCCTAATACAGTTCAAAGTAGTTCACAGGGCACACTTTGGACTTTGGGAGGAAACCGGAGCACCCAGAGGAAACCCACGCAGACACTGGGAAAATGTGCAAACTCCACATGGTCACACAAGGCTGGAATTGAACCCGGGTCCCTGGTGCTGTGAGGCAGCAATGCTAACCATTGCCACCGTGCTGCCTTGTGCTACACCACCATTGCGTAGTTCCCTGCTGCTTAGTTGTGAAATTTACACTCTTGTGTAGTTGAACTGCTCCCACACACAATCTAATTCATCTTACAATTAAAGAATGAGTATAACAGCAGGTATTATGAGACCAGCAAACACCAAATGGCTGCCGTTTCTCTCCATATATGGCCTCTTAATATCAGGTCGTATTGCAGCAAAGACCTTCTTTGACAAAATCCAGGAGATGCATTATTTTTATGCCTGTAAAAGTGCCTTGTCAACAGATCACTCATCTCCATGCTGATTGCTGTAGCATTATGGTGAACTGAATGGGGATGAACTCTTACCTCTTTTTTTGGAGAAAAAAAAATTCCTCCCTTATCACTAAAGCCAATGAGGGACATCTCTGATGCAAGCTCAACCATTTTAGAAATCAGCTGGTGTACAGCGAGTATACCTGGAGACCCAAATAGCCCCCTGTGGCTGTGGTGCTGTTGAGGGCATTCTACATCTACTGAATGATTGGCCTTTTCTATAATGACCGAAAAATAACAGAAGTAATGACTAATTACATTTTCCTTAATTTTTACTAAAGGTGATGAAATAAACACTTCTGTTGAAGAAGATTAATATGGTTAGGGTAAAAAGGGAGAAAATAATTGACAAGCTGGCAGAGGATAAGAGTATAAAACCTCAGGTCTGGATGATATGCATCCAAGCATTGTCCAGGAAACTAGGGAGGAGACAGCAGTGGGACTAGACTAGTTCCTTAGAAGAGGGAATATAGAGTACTGGTGAAGGTCTGTGATAGAAAATATACTGGAATCATTACTAAAAGAACTGTTGATAAGAGCAGAAAATATAATTAATAGTTAGCATGATTTCTGACAGGCCAAGTCATGCTTAACTAACCTGATCAAATTCCTGGAATATGTAATGGAAAGAGGGTAATATAGGAAATGTTGTATATTTGGATTTTAAAAAGCTTTCAACAAGGAATCAATTAAGAAGTTCATGACAAAGATTAGAGCGTGTGGGGAAAGTAGATAAATAACTGAATGGATAGCAAAGGAAATAGTGGAAGCGTAGTTATTTAGTTTGGAGGAAAGTAGAAACCTTTGTTTCACAAGGATCTGTGCTCGGACCACTGTTATCCATAATTGACGTTAATGATTTGAACTTGGAAGCGTGCAACTCTAACAAAATACCAAACTTGGTGGGAGTCTGCAACTAACACTGAGGAAGAATGCAGCATAATTAATACAAGAAAACCTTAGAAAACTTGCAGATTAAGTAGTTAAGTGGTAAGTGAACTTTCACACCGATAAATGTGATGTGATGAACTTTGACAGGAAAAAATAGAAAATCACTTGACTGGAGCAGATGAGCAAAGGGTTCTAGGACTACTGATGAATTTCATATCAAGAAAGGAATTTAAAATTCTAACGGAGTGCTGGGGGTTATTTCTAGGAATATGGAATTTTAAAGTAGTTATATTAAACTTGTATTGAATGCTGGTCTAACAGCACTTGGAATTTGTGTGTACAATAAAAAGGACTTGGCAGGGCAGCACGGTGTCGCAATGGTTAGCAGTGCTGTCTCACTGCGCCGAGGTCCCAGGTTCGATCCCGGCTCTGGGTCGGTGTCCGTGCGGAGTTTGCACATTCTCCCCATGTTTGCGTGGGTTCCGCCCCCACAACCAAATATGTGCAGGGTAGGTGGACTGGCCACGCTAAATTGTCCCTTAATTGGAAAAAAATGAATTGGGCACTCTAAATATTTTTTTTAAAAAGGACTTGGAAGTGCTGGAAAAATTGATTTTTTAAAAACTTAGAAGGATGGTACTAGAACTGACGGATTGTAGGTATTGAGAAGCATTGAATAGCTTGGGACTTTGTTCTTTGGTCGAGAGAAGACTTGGAGATGACATGATAGCAGTCTTTTAAAATTGAGGTGAGCAGGATAGATGTGGCAAGAATGTTTGCGGTTGTGGGAGAATCCAAAACAAGGAGGCATAATGACAGGATAGGTACTAATAAATCCACGATGACAGGCTTGGTGCTAATAAATCCCAACCTGCAAATAAGGAGAAATGTCTTTATTCAGAATGGTTGAACTGTAGAATTTTCTACCCAAGGAAATAACTTGGATGCTTTCTAAAGAAAAACGAGTGGGGACATGAGAGGAACAAGGAATAGAATGATCACTGAAAGGCTGAGATGAGGCAAATAGGCTCCCTCATGTGCAGTATAAACTCCAACACTGAAAAGCACAAATGACTTTTTTTGTGCTGTCCATTCCATGTAATTGTACGTAATTTCATGACTTTTCCGGCTCCACAATCCTTACCTTTGAAGTTACTGATTGCGCAAAGCACATTTTGATGCTCAGCTTCTTGATATTTTTGGTTGTAGTTTACCTCCTTTTAATAGCCCATATGAAGTTCAGCGAATTGATGCTAAATGAACATTCTGCTACCTCTTGACAAAAAAACATGCAAATGATGTTTTCTAATTTTATTGTTTATATCACAGTACCCGGTGGTTGGGAAACGCAATACAGCTGCTGCGGAGGAGCAGTAGGATCTGCAGGGTGTCAGACAGCAAAGGTAAGAAGAGCTGATTAAGAGCGACAGATCATGTGTTCATTAACTATTAGGAACATGGGGACTTCCGGTTGCGGCTATGCAGAGCTAAGTCGCACGTTCGGCAGCTCCAGCTTGGAACGGACTTTTGGGCTCTTTTCAGGGCCCCCAACGGAATTGTTTCGACATTTCCCGGTGTGGGAAAAAGACTGCAACATTCCCCCGACAGTGTATGGCTTGGACCAGGAGTGGGGCGACTAAAAAAGTGGTGGTGAACCCAAAGAAAGTGTGAGGGAAGAAGAGCAAGATGGCGGCGGGCGGGGACCAGGCAGCATGGATGCAGTGGGCGCAGGAGCAGCAGGAGGTTATCCAGCGCTGCTCCAGGGAGCTCAAAGCGGACCTGCTGGAGCCGATGAAGGCTTCTATTGATAAGCTGCTGGAGACCCAGACGGCCCAGGGGGTGGCGATCCGCGAGGTCTGACAAAAGATCAGTGATAACGAGGACGAGATCTTGGGCCTAGCGATAAAGGTCGAGGCGCTCCACAAGAAATGGCAGGAACGGTTCGAGGAGATGGAGAACCTGTCGAGGCGGAAGAATCTGCGGATCCTGGGCCTCCCGGAGGGGCTGGAGGGGTCGGACGTGGGGGCCTATGTGGTCACCATGTTAAACTCGCTGAAGCTGGAAGGGGGCCATAGAGTGCTGGCGAGGTGGCCCAAGGCTAACTGGCCACCGCGGGCGGTGCTGGTGCGGTTTCATCGGTTCGCTGATCGGGAGTGCGTACTCAGGTGGGCCAAGAAAGAGAGGAGCAGCAGGTGGGCGAACGCGGTGGTTCGAATATATCAGGACTGGAGCACGGAGGTGGCGAAGAAGAGGGCCGGGTACAACCGGGCAAAGGCAGTGCTGCACAGGAAGGGGGTGAAGTTTGGCATGCTGCAGCCGGCGCGACTGTGGGTCACCTCAAGAACCGGCACCATTATTTTGAGTCCCCGGAGGAGGCGTGGGCCTTTGTTCAGGCCGAGAAGCTTAACACAAACTGAGGGTCGGGGTGGGGATGGTCGGGGATTGTGGTTGCTGTGTTCCATTTTGAGGGGGGGTTCTTTGTTCTTGTTTCTTTTTGATTCGGTATGGATGGTTAGGATGGGTTGGGCACTGTTTTGGTTGGGTCTGTCGGGTGGGCTCTTGGAGTGGGGCAAGTAAATGGAGTAGAGGGTGGATGATCGGTAGGGGGGATGGGGCCCCGTGAGGAAGGGTGAGGCCCGAGTCGGGGGTGAGGGGACTTGGCCTGTAAAAGGAGCTGCGCCAGAGGAGGCGAGGCTGGGCAGGTGGAAAGCGCGGGCTTTTCCCCGTGCTGGAGGGGGCGGGGCCGGGGCGTGGAAGCGCGGGTTTTCTTTCCCGCGCTTGGGATGGAAGGGGGAGGCGGAGAGCCTGCTGGTTGGTAATGGAGGGGGAGGGGAAGTCCCACAATGGGAGGAGTCGAAGGAGAGGTGGGAGTTGCCGGAGTCAGCTGACTTGCGGGAGTGCAATGGGGGGAGCAAAGCAGCTAGGAGGGGTCCTAGCTGGGGGGTAGAACCGGGTTGCTGCTGGTATGGTCAAGGGGGAGCTGGAGCGAGTAGAGGGGGTTGGGACGGGGGTCTGCCGCCGTGGGGTATGGGCCGGGCGTGGGGTGCGGGCGCGTGGCTGGCCGAGGAGGGGTTATGGCTAGTCGGCGGGGGAGGGGGCGGGTAGCCCCTGATCCGGCTGATAACCTGGAATGTAAGGGAACTGAACGGGCCGGTCAAGCGGGCCTGGGTGTTCGCGGACATGAAGCGGCTGAAGGCGGATGTGGTCATGCTCCAGGAGACACACCTGAAGGTGGCAGACCAGGTAAGATTGAGGAAAGGTTGGGTAGGTCAGGTGTTTCATCCAGGGCTGGATGCCAAAAATCGGGGGGTGGCGATCTTGGTGGAAAGAGGGTGTCGTTCGAGGCGTCGAGCATTGTGACAGACAATGGCGGCAGGTACATAATGGTAAGTGGTAAGCTGCAAGGGGAGAGGGTGGTGCTGGTCAACGTGTACGCCCCAAACTGGGACGATGCGGGTTTTATGCGGCGCATATTGGGTTGGATCCCGCCTGATAATGGAGGGGGGACTTTAACGTTGTGTTGGATCCGGCACTGGACCGCTCCAGGTCTAGGACGGGGTAGGAGGCCGGTGACGGCTAAAGTGCTGAGGGGGTTTATGAACCAGATGGGAGGGGATTGGAGATTTGCAAGGCCGGGGGCTAGGGAATTTTCATTCTTCTCGCACGTTCATAAGGCCTATTCCCGGATTGACTTTTCTGTTATGAGCAGGGGGCTGATGGCGAGAGTAGAGGATACCGAGTACTCGGCGATAGCCATTTCAGATCACGCCCCGCATTGGGTAGACCTAGAGCTGGGGCAGGAGAGGGACCAGTGCCCGTTGTGGCGCTTGGAGGTGGGGCTGTTGGCGGACGAGGAGGTGAGTGAGCGGGTCCGAGGAAGCATAGAGAGATACCTGGAGGCCAACGATAACGGGGATGTCCGAGTGGGGATGGTCTGGGAGGCGCTGAAGACGGTGGTTAGGGGAGAGCTGATCTCCATTAGGGCCCACAAGGAGAGGAGCGAGCAGAGGGAGAGGCTGGTGGGGGAGATGGTGAGGGTAGACAGGAGGTGCCGGAGGAGGGACTGTTGAGGGAGAGGCGTAGCCTTCAGGCCGAATTCGACCTGTTAACCACCAGGAAGGCGGAGGCGCAGTGGAGGAAGGCCAGCGGGCGGTTTATGAATATGGGGAAAAGACTAGCAGAATGCTGGCGCATCAGCTTCGGGAGCGGGACGCAGCTAAGGAGATCGGGGGAGTTAAGGATAGGGGAGGGAGTGTGGTGCGGAGTGGGGTTGGCATCAATGGGGTCTTCAGGGACTTTTATGAGGAACTGTATCGTTCCGAGCCCCCACTGGAGGAGGGAGGGATAGGCCGCTTTCTGGACCAATTGAGGTTCCCGAAGGTGGAGGAGGGACTGGTGGCGGGATTAGGGGCCCCGATTGGGCTGGAGGAGCTGGCCAAAGGAATAGGGAGCATGCAGGCGGGGAAGGCACCGAGGCCGGACGGTCTCCCGGTCGAATTCTACAAAACATATGCGGACCTGTTGGGCCTGTTGCTGGTTAGGACCTTCAATGAGGGAAGGGGGGGGGGGGGCGGGGGGCCTTGACCCCGACGATGTCCCGGCTCTGATTTCCTTGATCCTGAAGCGGGACAAGGATCCTCTGCAGTGTGGGTCTTACAGGCTGATTTTGTTGTTAAATGTAGATGCCAAGGTGCTGGCGAAGGTCTTAGCCACGAGAATTGAGGATTGGGTGCCGCAGGTTATCCACGAAGACCAGACTGGGTTAGTGAAGGGGAGGCAGTTGAATGCGAATGTGCGGAGGCTCCTGAACGTTATTATGATGCTGCCGAGGGAGGGGGAGACGGAGATAGTGGTGGCGATGGACGCTGAGAAGGCCTTCGATAGGGTAGAGTGGGGGTACTTGTGGGAGGTGCTGAAGAGGTTCGGGTTTGGGGAGGGGTTCGTCTGGTGGGTTCGGCTGTTGTGCGAGGTCCCGATGGCAAGTGTGGCCACGAACAAGAGGTCTGAGTACTTTCGGTTGCATCGAGGGACGAGGCAGGGGTCCCCCCCTGTCCTCCCTGCTCTTCGCACTGGCGATTGAACCCCTGGCTATGGCACTGAGGAAGTCGAGGAACTGGAGGGGGTTGGTGCGTGGTGGAGAGGAGCATAGGGTGTCGCTCTCTGCGGACGACTTGCTGCGAGATGTGGCGGACCTGGTGGGGGAAATGCCGGAGGTAATGAGGATCCTCAGGGAGTTCGGGGATTTCTCAGGGTACAAGCTCAACATGGGGAAGAGCGAGTTGTTTGTGGTTCATCCAGGGGACCAGGAGAGGGGGATTGACGAGCTCCCACTAAAAAGGGCGGAGAGGAGCTTCAGGTATTTGGGGGTCCAGGTGGCCAGAAGCTGCGGGGCCCTGCATAGACTTAATTTCATGAGGCTGGTGGAGCAAACGGAGGAGTTTAAGAGGTGGGACGAGTTGCCACTGTCCCTGGCGGGTAGGGTGCAGTCAGTCAAGATGACGGTGCTCCCAAGGTTTTTGTTCCTTGTCCAGTGCCTCCCCATTCTTATCCCGAAGGCCTTCTTTAGGCGGGTCAACAGGAGCATAACAGGGTTTGTGTGGGCGCGAGGGACTCCGAG
Source organism: Scyliorhinus torazame (assembly GCF_047496885.1). Lineage (NCBI taxonomy): Eukaryota > Metazoa > Chordata > Chondrichthyes > Carcharhiniformes > Scyliorhinidae > Scyliorhinus > Scyliorhinus torazame. Next base: position 27,819,568 of record NC_092724.1, read on the forward strand.
GGTGAGAAGGGTGTTCCTGGAGCGGAGTAGGGATGGTGGGGGCTGGCGCTGCCCAATCTCTGTGGGTACTACTGAGCCGCCAATGCAGCGATGGTGCGCAAGTGGGTGATGGAGGGGGCTGCATGGAAGAGGCTGGAGACGGCGTCCTGTGAGGGTACGAGTCTGGAGGCACTGGCAACAGCGCCGCTGCCACTCCCTCCAATGAGGTATACCACTAGCCCGGTGGTGGTGGCTACCCTCAAAATCTGGGGGCAATGGAGGTGGCACAGGGGGGGAAGTGGGGGCCTCGGTGTGGACCCCGATATGGGGGAACCACCGGTTTGTCCCAGGGAAAATAGATGGAGGGTTTTTCGGGGTGGCACAGGGCAGGGATAAGAAGGTTGTGGGACCTGTTTGTGGATGGGAAGTTCGCGAGCCTGGGTGAGCTGGAGGAGAAGTACTGGCTCCCCCCGGGGAGCACCTTTAGGTATCTACAGATAAGGCCGTTTGCCAGGCGACAAGTGGTGGAATTCCTGCTGCTGCTGCCATGCACGGTACAGGACAGGTGCAGGGTGCTCTCGGGGGTGTGGGTTGGAGAGGGGAAGAGCTCGGCAACATACCAGGTGATGCAGGAGGAGGAGGAGGTCTCGGTGGAGGAGCTGAAAGGTAAGTGGGAGGAGGAGATGGGGGAGGAGATCGAGGAGGGGACGTGGGCAGATGCCCTTGGGAGGGTGAACTCTTCCTCTTCGGGCACGAGGCTCAACCTCCTACAGTTTAAGGTGCTGCACAGGGCACACATGACCAGGACAAGGATGAGCCGTTTTTTTGGGGGTGAGGACAGGTGTGTTAGTTGCACAAAGAGCCCAGCAAACCACACCCATATGTTCTGGGCATGCCCAGCGCTGGAGGAATTTTGGAAGGGCGTAGCGAGGACGGTGTCGAGGGTAGTAGGATCCAGGGTCAAACCGCAATATTTGGGGTTGCAGGGGAGCCGGGAGTGCAGGAGGCGAAAGAGGCCATGCGTCCCTGGTAGCCCGGCAAAGGATTTCTTCTTCAGTGGAAGGATGTGCAGCCCGCAAGCATGGAATCCTGGATCAACGATATGCTGGGGTTTATTAAATTGGAGAGGGTGAAATTTGCCTTACGGGGATCGGTGCAAGGGTTTTTCAGGCGGTGGCAACTGTTCTGGACTTCCTGGCAGAACGGTAGACAATGGCCAGCAGCAGCAGCAACCCGGGGGGGTTCTATTTTATTTTTGTTTGTCTATACTGGGGGATCTGAGGGTGTGGATATATTTGCTATGTGTTAATTCGGGGTGTTAATTTATTATTTATGTATAGGGGGAGGGGGGTACGCGGTTGTTTTGCTTTGTACTTCATTCTACTGGGTTCCTTTTACATTTTGTTGATATTTTGTGAAAACTTTAATCAAAATTATTTTCCAAAAAAAAACTATTAGGAACAAAGAGCATGTTGAGAAATAGCCTAACCCACAAGTAACATGTTACTGAGCTGAATGATCAGCCATGATGGTAACAAATGGCAACGCAGGCTCGAAGGGCCGAATAGCCTCATCCTATTTTCTATGTATCTGTATTGATGTGGTATAAATTAATTGCAGATCAGAATGTCCATACTACTCAATTTTGAGACTGGCAGCATTAAAATTAGTGTATAAACATCTCAGCCTAATGCTGTTAACTCAAGTTGAAGATTACAAGAGGTGCTCAAATGATGGACACTTAAATTATGAACTCTCGACAGCCTTATCTATTTCATGTATTTTATACCATTAGAGATGGATTGACCATACATTTTTCCTAAGGTGATAACTCAAATGCTCCAATGAAGCCTGACCAGTGCTCTGTATGACTGATAGTACTTGGCTGCTTGTAGGAACATATGAAATCGGAGCAAAAGGCATTACAGCCCTCAAGTCTGCTTTGTCGTTCAGCAGGATTATGGCTGATCATCTATCTCAATTCCTGCCAAATCTCTTGAGTCGCTTAGTGTCCGATATTTGAAACTATTTGTGACAAAACATAATATCCCAGAAGCCCTTTGATCATTTTTTAGCCAAGTAGGCAAGCTTTCATAAGTGGCAGTAGAGAAGGGAGGTCGGTATGCTCTCAACCCACAGAGTTGTGGCGCAAACGCAGAAGTTGCAGCTGTCCTTCTGATTTCCCATACTTGCCGGCTCTTCTGCTTCTTTGTGGTCAGGCATGGCCTTCCATCCATCATAGTTGTTAATCTATGTGGTCATGATGTGAGTAAACTGTGATAGGAACTTGTGACCGCCATTTCAATGCCTCTTGGAAACTAAAGTTTGTTTATTTAGATTATTGCAGTTAATGCCTTAGCCAGAGGGGCATTTTATTGAGGCCAAAATGAAGATTTCCAAGAGACGTTGCATAATGATATATTGAAACAGTCCCTGCAATCATTTTGGGGCATGGTAGCACAGTGGTTAGCACCATTGCTTCACAGCTCCAAAGTCCCAGGTTCGATTCCCGGCTTGGGTCACTCTCTGTGCGGGATTTGCACTTTCACCCCGTATCTGCGTGGGTTTCCTCCGGGTGCTCCGGTTTCCTCCCACAGTCCAAAGATGTGCAGGTTGGGTGGATTGGCCATGCTAAAGTGTCCAAAAAGGATAGGTGGGGTTACTGGGTTACAGAGATAGGGTGGAGGAGTGGGCTTGGGTAAGGTGCTCTTTCCAAGGGTCGGTGCAGACTCGATGGGCCGAATAGCGGTCTCCTGCATTGTAGATTCTATGATTTATTAAACCTTGATATTAATTTGAATGTATTCTTCCTGCAGCAACATGTACAGGATGGCCGTAAAGAGAAATTAGCTGGTTTCATGAAGACGTTTGATAAAGAAATGCCACCAGATGAAAACCCAGGTATCTTTGCCCTGGATTGTGAGATGGTAAGGAATACCAATGTACTGCGTTATTCTTAGTGTGTGTATATTGTGTGCACATAGTGTGCATATATCATATATGAATTAAAATATGGATTTATGCCAGTTACCTTTCATACAGCTGAGTCCCTCAAATCAGCTGTACTAAATTCCCCAGAGGAGGACAAATCACAAGAGAATCATCATGGTAAATGATACATGGCAGCATTATTAGTAAAGGCATGTGAGCAGGCCAGCTGTTCTTGCATGACTAATAAAACCCAGAGACAGGAAAATACAGGAAAGCTTCCTGGGAATACGGCGTGTACTCTTGTGCATTATTATTCAGTACCAATAACACTTTAAGCGACTGAGCAATATTAAGCATCCTGGGTTTTGGTCAAGAACCATGAATCAAGCAAGATAGAAGCACTGTCGTGCTGAGCTGTACAGATATTTGTGGCATGAGTGAATTCTGTGTAATGCGGGAAAACATGGGATTAGCGGTACACCTTGAGATTCCTCATTTCTGATATACGCATCCATTGATTTCGGTGGTCAGAACAATCACTAGGACAGGATTTCACTGAATATGCTAGTTCACACTGAATTAATAGTACAGTGCGTATGTGCAGAAATATTTTGCACAAGTGGTGCCTTGTTCAATGTCACTTACTGGAAGCATTACAGTCTATTCAACAACAAAAAAAGTCAATAGTAAGTTTTTAGCACCGTAACTTTGCAAAAGGCTACCCATCCTGAATTAGTATTACATTCTATAGATGTCAGAAATACGATTTGAATGCCATTTTACATAAAAGGAGGATTTGAGTATGTACCCATTTAGAGTAATATGTAATTTTGCATTTTATTATGACTTTCCTTCTTTATCTAATAACTGAATGACTCTTTCCAGTGCTACACAAAGCAAGGTTTGGAGCTGACAAGATTGACTGTTATCAACCCAAATCTAAAAGTGGTGTATGATACATTTGTCAAACCAGACAGTAAAGTCATTGATTATAACACCAGGTATGTTTAATAATTAAGTGGCAGTTCTTGGCAAGTGGGCACACTTAGTTTATCATTAGAAACACAATCTTTAATTCCTGCAGTTATTAGTTAACTTGGACTTTGATGAGTCACTACAAAGAGCTAGTTGCAATGATAACTCAATAACTATGTTGGAGAAAGATTGCTGGTCATTTCCACAATGTAAATCTTATTTTAACTAGTTTTCTGTACTTGAGACGTTTATACTGAAGAAAATAGAAAATCTTGATCGAATTCTGTAATTTCCATACTTTTCAGCAACTCTTGAATTGTTCCTGAATTGTTCAGATGTAATTGAGGGGAGGGACAGTAATAATGCAAGTTACGTCCAGTTTCCATTCTTAACATGAATGTAGACTTTCCTAGTGATCCAATTCCTCACTTTTGAAAAATTGGTACTCCTTTCCCCCATCTTCCCCCATACCTTTTTTCCTTTTCCAAAGGTTCAGCGCTTGCTGGGGTACCGCTTACAATCCATCAGCATGCTGTCTGACCTCACCCCAGTGAGAACTCTGTGAAAGCCCACTTAACAATTGACAGCAGGTCATTCAGTCCAACAGGGCATGGCTGTTAAGATCAAACCTGGCAGTGGGGTGTGGGATGTTCGTATTCCCTTGTCCTGTTACTCCTTTCCAACCATTGCTGCTCGAATTGGGTCAGCTAACTCCACACAATCAAGGCTCAAGTCTGAGTTGGTACCAGCTCCATACCTTGTAGGATGATATCTGAGTCATTGGGAAAGCAGTTGATTGGTGAATTTCTCGTGATTGCCATTTAAAACAATCCATTCTCTGTGGGGGCTGAAGTGTTTCTGCAGGAAAGGCTTGGTCATTTACATAATTGGAATGAGGTAAAATCTTTAAATCATGAAATAAAACTACTGTGCATATTGTTTGGGATTGAGACAGAGCTTTGGCTTTGGGCGTCAATAACTAATGGGCTGCAAGATTAGACATATCTGAACCCCTTGATTGTATTGCTCATTTGTTATTCATTTCAGTCCATCCTTTCTACTCTATTGTATAACATTTAAACTCCCCGAAGTTTGGGTACTGATCTACTTTTAGGCAATTGCATTAGTGAACCTTCTATTCATGCGCAATCTTAGTGTGCTGGCTTGGAGTTTCCTCCTTGAATGCAAGCTGAAATTCAGACCTGAAAATGCACCAAGTGTTGTGCCCAGTTTGCCAGTGTCAATTTAGATTATTAGAATGGTCAAATTTAAAATGAGTGGTTTTGCTGATTTACAGTCAGAATCCAAGGTGAACACCATATACACACTTTGTTCCTTTAAGCATGAACATTTTAGTTTCAACTCACTTAACCATCATTCAGGCTCAGCAGGTTTAGGATCCTGCATTCAGGGATGCCTTTCAATATTTGATTTTAATTAAAAATTGGGAGGACTGAAATTATCGCATTTGGCCTCTGATGCAGACTCCATTCCCGAGCCACCAATTGCATTCCCATTCCTGACCAATGTCTCAGACACTGAACCAGACCATTATCAGTCTCGATGGCCTTTTTGACTTCGAGCCAGCTGCTAATTCCCTCAATCAGAAAATCTACCTATTGCCATCTCGTATCATATAGTTGTCACTGCTACCCCCTCAGCTTCCCTCATTGTGCTTTTGCTACCTTCACAATTGACCATTCAATGCTGTCCTATCCAACATCTTGCCATCCACCCTTCATAAACTTTAACTCCTCAAAACCTTTGCTAGCCATATCCTAATGCGCCAAATCCTGTTTGCCATCACCCCTGTGCTCATTGATCCAGTAGGCTCCCGGTCCATCAATGCTTTGATTTTAAACTTTTCATCCTCATGTTAAAGCCCTCAATTGCCTTGCTTTCACCCAACATTGTTACATCCACCAGCCCTAAAGCCCTCTGAGAGCCCTGCATTCCTCCAAGTCAATTCTAATAGATTGTATGAAGGACAGGTGTAAATGATCAAGGAGATGGGCGTATTGTAATTAGGCACATAACTCACTTATGCTGAAAATTCAACAATTATTTTCAAGCGCATAACTTGTTTGCACCCAGATTGCTGTTGTATCATAATGGCCTGGTGTTTCTTCCATGTTATAACCATGTTTATAGTGAGGCACCTATTTTTTTTCTTTTATTTATGTAGATTTTCTGGCGTAACAGAGGAGGATATGGAGGGTACAACAATTACTATTCGTGATGTACAGGCAGTATTACTGAACATGTTCAGTGCTGGAACTATATTAATTGGGCACAGCTTGGAAAGTGATTTATTTGCACTAAAGGTATCCATTTCTTAAAAATAAAATTACTAATTTAATATCCATTCTCTTAAGCAACTAATGAGCTGTTAACCTAAGCCTTGCAGCAAAGTTTCTGCAGCAAAATAACTTGGCAAGTTTCTTGTTCCATATTTAGAAAAATAGGCATACTATGTTTCATGAAACATGAGAAATTTATCTGAAGTAACCTTAATAACAGAATCGTCTTGATTTTTATATCCAAAGCATTCATGCTTTTTAAAATATTTATATTCAGTAATACATATTTACAGGGCAGTACACCATGCAGAACGAGAGTATGTGTTCTGTGTATGTTACACAGTATTTGTAAATATATACACGGAAAGTCCTGCTGCGTGATATGTTATGTGCTTCTACATGTTTCGTCCGAATGTCCTGGCTTTAAGTCTGGCAAAGGCTGTAAAATTTGTTCAAAATGCAACAGCGCATTTGCAATGATTGATGTTCTTAATTATTGAATAAGGTGCTTGAAACCAAAACCGTAAAACTTTGATATGGCGTTTATTATATTTGTAAAGAATTTTCGAATTGGTGCCAGATTGTGAAGCAAAGTTCTCTCTAACCTAGACGTTCCTATGAGGGGCAAGCACACGCACTTAGTCAGAGCTTTGACAAAGCCATCCAGACTTGAAATATTAGCTCCGTTCTCTCGCCACAGAAGCTGTCAAACCTGCTGTGATGTCCAGCATTTTCTGTTTTTGTAATGTTACTTGATAATTAAAACACTTTGTCCTCGCCTGTTTTGCTGGCTTTTCGTGTCGCTGCAAATATCAACCGCTTCTAGAAGAACTAAATGCAGTTATCTGGTTCTAACTGATCATCTTTTATACATGTCTGTTTTTAACATGGTAGGCTACAAAGCACAAGTAAACACACTGAACCAAATTTTGCAAAAGGAATGATGGTTGAACTCCATAGTCATCATTGTTACTCTTGTGGGGTGGGCACCCATCCCACCACCTTACTGCCAATATTGGACTGGCTGGCAGCGCTTTAGGGTGAGATCTCTGCCCCAATGAGGGCTGGAAGTCCCACTCTGCCCTGGTTAGTCTGCCCCGCAGTGCACTATGGCTGTGGTTCAAGTTAGCATGGATCATTTTGGTTCCATGTGCCAACGTCGTTTCCAAAGTATGTCATCTGTCGCTCCTTCCCAACACCACATATTTTTCAGCCTGTTGTATTATGATCCCACCTATCCAAACCTGGAGACATATTGTACCTTGAGGGGCAAGTGTTCTGGGTCAGTAATCACAGTTTATTTAGCTTCAGGACAAAGCAAGATAGTGTTTCGCACAGGTGCTAAGGCATCATGCAATAGAATATGAGGAAACTGTATCGCACTGTCTAGCTGCAATATCACTAATATTTATATGGCGAGGTAGCATTTTGTTTCTCTGAAACCAGTCCAGTACCGTGAAATTGTCAAATTCCAATGACACAAAATCTTGTGTCGAAATGATCAACCATTCCTTTTTTTAAAAAAATAATTTTTATTAAAGGTTTTCATAAAATATCAATAACAAAATAAAAAAGGAACCCAACAGGGTTAAGTACAGAACACAGTCCAGAAAAACAACCCTCCATACCCCCCCCCCTGTACATAAATAATAAATTAACATTAACACCCCGACTTAATACAACAAGTATATACACCCCCTCAGACCCTCCAGTGTGATTAACAAAAACTAAAAATAATAAAGTGACCCCCCCCCCCGGGGTGGTTGCTGCTGCCATTGACCAATGTCTACCGCTCTGCCAGGAAGTCTAAGAACGGTTGCCACCGTCTAAAGAACCCTTGTACCGACCCTCTCAAGGCAAATTTCACCCTCTCCAACTTAATAAACCCCGCCATCTCGTTGATCCAGGATTCCACGTTTGGGGGCCTCGCATCCTTCCACTGAAGAAGAATCCTTCGCCGGGCTACCATGGACGTAAAGGCCAGAACACCGGCCTCTTGCGTCTCCTGCACTCCCGGCTCCTCTGCCACCCCAAATATTGCGAGCCCCTAGCCCGGTTTGACCCTGGCTTCTACCACCCTCGACACCGTCCTCGCTACGCCCTTCCAAAATTCCTCCAGCGCTGGGCATGCCCAGAACATATGGGTGTGATTTGCTGGGCTCCCTGAGCACCTAACACACCTGTCCTCGCCCCCCCGAAAAACCGGCTCATCCGTGTGGTCCCGGTCATGGGTGCCCTGTGCAGCACCTTAAACTGTATGAGGCTGAGCCTCGCGCACAATGAGGAAGAGTTCACCCTCCCCAGGGCATCTGCCCACGTCCCTTCCTCAATCTCCTCTCCCAACTCCTCCTCCCACTTACCTTTCACCTCCACCACCGAGGCCTCCTCCTCCTCCTGCATCACCTGGTAAGTTTTCGAGATCTTCCCCACTCCCCCCCCACCCCCCCGAGAGCACCCTGTCCTGTACTGTGTGTGGCCATAGCCGTGGGAATTCCGCCACCTGCCGTCTGGCAAACGCCCTTGCCTGTAAGTACCTGGAGGTATTCCCCGGGGGGAGCCCGTACTTCTCCTCCAGTTCACCCAGGCTCGCAAACTTCCCGTCCACAAACAGGTCCCCTAACTTGCGTATCCCTGCCCTGTGCCACCCCGCAAACCCTCCACCTGTTCTATCTGGGGCGAACCGGTGGTTCCCCCGTAATGGGGTCCCCGCCGAGGCCCCCCCCCCGACTGCCGCCTCCACTGCCCCCAAATTTTGAGGGCAGCCACCACCACCAGGCTCGTGGTATACCTCCTTGGAGGGAGCGGCAGCGGCGCCGTTGCCAGCGCCCCCAAACCCGTATCCACACAAGACGCTATCTCCAGCCTCTTCCATGCAGCCCCCTCCCCCTCCATCACCCACTTGCACACCATCGTCGCATTGGCGGCCCAGTAGTACCCACAGAGGTTGGGCAGCGCCAGCCCCCCTATCTCTACTCCGCTCCAGGAACACCCTTCTCACCCTCGGAGTCCCTCGCGCCCACACAAACCCCATTATACTCCTGTTAACCCGCCTGAAAAAAGCCTTCAGGATAAACACTGGGAGGCACTGGAACAGGAACAAAAACCTTGGGAGCACTGTCATTTTTGTTGACTGCACCCTACCCGCCAAGGACAGCGGCAACGCGTCCCACCTCTTGAACTCCTCCTCCATTTGCTCCACCAGCCTTGTAAAATTAAGCCTATGCAGGGCCCCCCAGCTCCTGGCCACCTGGACTCCCAGATACCTGAAGCTCCTCTCCTTTTTTAGTGGGAGCTCGTCAATCCCCCTCTCCTGGTCCCCTGGATGAACTATGAACAGCTCGCTCTTCCCCATGTTGAGCTTGTACCCCGAAAAGTCCCCGAATTCCCTAAGAATCCTCTACCTCCGGCATTTCTCCCACCGGGTCCGCCACATACAGCAGCAGGTTGTCCGCAAAAGTGACACCCTGTGCTCCTCCCCACCACGCACCAACCCCCTCCAGTTCCTTGACTCCCTCAGTGCCATAGCCAGGGGTTCAATCGTCAGTGCGAAGAGCAGGGGGGATAAGGGACACCCCTGTCTCGTCCCTCGGTGCAACCGAAAATACTCGGACCTCCTCCTGTTTGTGGCCACACTCGCCATCGGGACCTCCTACAACAGCCTAACCCACCTGACAAACCTCTCCCCAAACCTGAACCTCTTCAGCACCTCCCACAGGTACCCCCACTCTACCCTATCGAAGGCCTTCTCAGCGACCATCGCCACCACTATCTCCGCCTCCCCCTCCCTCGACGGCATCATGATAACGTTCAAAAGCCTCCGCACATTCGCGTTCAACTGCCTCCCTTTCACAAACCCCATCTGGTCTTCGTGGATGATCTGCGGCACACAATCCTCAATCCTCGTGGCTAAGACCTTCGCCAGCACCTAGGCATCTACGTTTAGCAACAAAATCGGCCTGTAAGACCCACACTGCAGGGGATCCTTGTCCCGCTTCAGGATCAAGGAGATCAGTGCCCAGGACATCGTCGGGGACAAAGCCCCCCCCCCCCTCTCTTGCCTCATTGAAGGTCCTAACTAACAGCGGGCCCAACAGGCCCATATATTTTTTTATAGAATTTGACCGGGAAACCTTTCGGCCCAGGTGCCTTCCCCGCCTGCATGCTTCCTATCCCTTTGATCAGCTCCTCCAGCCCAATCGGGGCCCCCAATCCCGCCACCAGTCCCTCTTCCACCTTTGGAATCCTCAATTGGTCCAGGAGTGGCCCATCCCTCCCTTCTCCCGTGGGGGCCCGGCTCGATACAATTCCTCGTAGAAGTCCCTGAAGACCCCATTGATGCCAACCCCACTCCCTCCCCTGTCCTTAACTCCCCCGATCTTCCTAGCTGCGACCTGCTTCCGAAGCTGATGCGCCAGCATCCGGCTTGCCTTTTCCCCATACTCTTAAATCGCCCCCTTGGCCTTCCTCCACTGCACCTCCGCCTTCCTGGTGGTCACCAGGTCGAATTCTGCCTGGAGGCTACGCCTCTTCCTCAACAATCCTTCCTCGGGCTCCTCCGCATACCTCCTGTCTACCCTCACCATCTCCGCACCAGCCTCTCCCTCTCCCTCCGCTCCTTGTGGGCCCTAATGGAGATCAGCTCTCCCCTCACCACTGCTTTCAGTGCCTCCCATAGCATCCCCACTCGGACCTCCCCGTTGCCGTTGGTCTCCAAGTACCTCTCTATACTTCCTCGGACCCGCTCGCTCACCTCCTCGTCCGCCAACAGCCCCACCGCTGGTCCTTCTCCTCCCCCATCTCCAAGTCCACCCAATGCGGGGCGTGGTCCGAAATGGCTATTGCCGAATACTCAGTATCCTCTACTCTCGCTATCAGCGCCCTACTCAAGATGAAAAAGTCAATTCGGGAAAAAGCCTCATGGACATGTGAAAAGAATGAAAATTCCCTGGCCCCCAGCCTTGCGAATCTCCAAGGGTCCACCCCTCCCATCTGGTCCATAAACCCCCTCAGCACTCTAGCCGCCACCGGCTTCCTACCCGTCCTAGACCTGGAGTGATCCAGTGCCGGATCCAGCACCGTGTTAAAGTCTCCCCCTATTATCAGGCCCCCCACTTCCAAGTCTGGGATCCGACCCAACATACGCCGCATAAAACCCGCATCGTCCCAGTTCGGGGCATACACATTGACCAGTACCACCCTCTGTCCCTGCAACTTACCACTTACCATTATGTACCTGCCGCCATTATCTGCCACACTGCTCAACGCCTCGAACGACACCTTCTTTCCCACCAAGATCGCCACCCCTCGATTTTTGGCACCCAGCCCCATGTGAAACACCTGACCTACCCTCCCCTTCCTCAATCTTACCTGGTCTGCCACCTTCAGGTGTGTCTCCTGAAGCATAGCCACATCCGCCTTGAGCCCCTTCAGGTGCGCGAACACACGGGCCCGCTTAACCGGCCCATTCAGTCCCCTTACATTCCAGGATATCAGCTGGATCAGGGGGCTACCCGCCGACTAGCCATGACCCCTCCTCGGACAGCCACGCGCCCACACCCAGCCCGTTCCCCACAGCGGCATACCCCCGTCTCGACCCCCCCACTCACTCCAGCTCCTCCTTGACCATAGCAGCAGCAACTCTATATGCCCCCCCCCCCCCCCCCCCCGGGCTAGGACCCATCCTAGCTGATTTACTCCCCCCATTGCACTTCCGCAAGTCAGCTGACTCCTGCTGACCCTGGCCACTCCCGCCTCTCCTTCGACTCCTCACATTGTGTAGCACACCCTCCTCTCCCGTCCCCCCTCCGTTCTCAGCTTCCCCGCCCCCTCCAGTCTTCAGCGCGGGAAAGAGCCCGTGCTTTCCACCTACCAGGCCCCGCCACCTCCTTTTACAGGCCCGGTCCCCTCACCCCTGGCTCGGGTCTCCCCCTCCTCCGCAGGGCCCCATCTCGCCTCCAAGAGCCCCCCCCGACCAACCCAACCAAAACAGTGCCCAACCCGCCCAGCCACCCTCACCAACCCAAAAGAGAAAAAACACAAAGAAAAAGAACCCCGGAGCAATACAAAGGCTCGAAACAAAAATAAACATAGCATATCAACCGCAGTCCCCAATCGTCCGTCCCGACCCTCGATCTGTGTCCAACTTCTCGGCCTGAACAAAGACCCACGCCGCCTCCGGAGACTCAAAGTAATGGTGCCGGTCCTTGTAGGTAACCCACAGTCGTGCCGGCTGCAACATGCCAAACTTCACTGCCTTCCTGTGCAGCACCGCCTTTGCTCGATTGTACCCGGCCCTCTTCGCCACCTCCGCACTCCAGTCCTGATATATCCAAACCTCCGCGTTCTCCCACCTGCTGCTCCTCTCCTTCTTGGCCCATCTGAGCACACACTCCCGATCGACGAACCGATGGAACCTCACCAGCACCGCCCGCGGAGGCTCGTTAGCCTTGGGCCTCCTCGCCAGCACTCTATGGGCCCCTTCCAGCTCCAGGGGGCCCTGGAAGGACCCCGCTCCCATCAGCGAGTTCAACATGGTGACCACATAGGCCCCCACGTCCGGCCCCTCCAGCCCCTCTGGGAGGCCCAGAATCCGCAGATTCTTCCGCCTCGACCGATTCTCCATCTCCTCAAACCGCTTCTGCCATTTCTTGTGGAGCGCCTCGTGCACCTCCACCTTTACCGCCAGGCCTAAGATCGTGCCCTCATTGTCAGAGATCTTTTGTCGAGCCTCGTAGATCGCCACTCCCTGGGCCGTCTGTATCTCCAGCAGCTTATCAATAGACGCCTTCATTGGCTCTAGCAGGTCCGTTTTAATCTCTCTGAAGCAGCGCTGGATACCCTCCTGCTGCTCTTCCACCCACTGCATCCACGCTGCCTGGTCTCCGCCCGCCGCCATTTTGTCCTTCCCTCGCACCTTCTTCGGGTCCACCACTACCTTTTTTGTCACCCCATTCCTAGTTGAAGCCATATACTGACGGGGAGCTGTTGTAGACTCCTTCCCACACCGGGAAACGTCAAAAAAGTGCAGTTGGGGGCCCTGAAAAGAGCCCAAAAGTCCGTTGTTGCGGGAGCCGCCGAATGTGCGACTTAGCTCCGCATAGCCGCTCCCTCATCCCTATGCGGCTCCGCATAGCCGCAACCGGAAGTCATTATCAACCATTCCTGACAGCAGAATAGCAAAAGCTATGAGACAATGCCTGTGGTTAGCTGAAATTCTGTAGTAATTCTTCCAGGTCTACTGTCCCTTTTCTTTGAAACCAGCCGGAAAAACATTCTGAACTAAGGTGACTGCACTGAGCAATCAGCGAAGTGATTGGAGCTAAGCGTGCTCACATTGCTCTGTGAAGCAATTTGCAGGGAGTGCAAGTATGGCAAAGCCTGAGAGAAAGTCAAAAGTGTTGATCAGAGAGATTACGTTTATTGAGCAAATGGGAAACAATGGCATGAAATCAGACATTGCAAACGAATGGGAGATTCCACAATCAAGTTTGCCCAGCATTAAAACCGTGGGGAACATCTTTGTAGAATTTACTGTGTAGAAGGAAGCCATTCGGCCCATCAAGTCTGCACCGGCCCTTGGGAAGAGCACCCTACTTAAGCCCTTGCCTCCATTCTATCCCAGTAACCACACCCAACCTTTTGGGCACTAAGGGGCAATTTAGCATGGACAATCCATCTAACCTGCACATCGTTGCATTGTGGGAGGAAACCGGAGCACCCGGAGGAAACCCACGCAGACATGGGGAGGAAGTGCAAACTCCGTACAGACAGTCATCCAAGGCCGGAATTGAACCCGAGTCCCTGGAGCTGTGAGGCAGCAGTGCTAACTCACTCTGGAACAAGTCAACAGATATTCTCTCCAGCAAAGAGGAGAATGAGAATGGCTGCCTGTCCCAACATCAGAGAAGCTCTGCTAACGTGGTTCAAGGCAGCCTAAACAGGCAACGTGCTCTTCTCCAGCTCAATCCTGAAAGAAAGGGGAGTCGCTGTGGCAAAGAAGTGCTGGATGGCTGGACAAATTCAAAACGAGGCACAATATAATCTTTGGTTCAGTAAGTTGTGTGGGTAATAACATTACCTCTGTAATGTCAGAGAATTGGCTCCAAAATGGTCTTGTCCATGCCTTGAACGAGTATGCACAGACACATTTTGTCACGGGTGAACTGGACTGTTTTACCATCTTTTTCCAGATCCCCCTCTGATGTTTATGGGGGGGGCACGTGCAATGGTGTAATGTGGAGCAAGGAACGGGTCACTGCTGTAGCTATCACTGCCAATATTAATGGCACCAAAAATCTGCTGTTTCTCATGATGGGGCAGCCCAAGAAGCCACGTGCTTTTCAAAAGTCAAGACACTACACAGTGCGAGGCAAATAAAACTGCCTGATTGGTCGCCAATATTTTGGAGGCACGGGTAAGAAAAGTGGACAAAACGTATCAACAGGGGAAAAAGAAGATTGCCCTCATTGTAGACAACTGTCCTACGTACAGCCATCGCTGGCTTGAAGAGCATCAAGCTGATGTTCTTGTCTCCCAATGCCACAGTCAAGCTCCAGCCAATGGATCAGGAAGTGATTAGGAACTTGAAATCCCACTAGCGACAGCAGCTGATCTCTCCGCGTATCGAGGCCATCTATAAGAAGTAGGACTGCAATCCCACTGTGCAGGAGATGCTGAAGAAAGCCGCAATCTCAATCTGCTTTAACCATGGTGGGCTCAAACAGTTTACAGTTACGCAGGATGACGATAGCTAAGAGAAGCAAGGTGACGCCAACCAACATGATGACCAGGCAATTTCCATTCATTTACAGGATGCTGGTATGGCGATTCTGGCAGAGACAGGAGGTGGGCACTGCTGTGCAATGCGTGACCAAACTGACAGATGATGCCATCGTCCGTGCAGGAGGTTCTTTAGCCAAGGAAGGTGAGGGAGTTAATGACCCTGAAGATTCCAATGAATGCCCACTCACTCGCCTACCTGTTTTCTGACCATTACTATGAAGGCTGTAGAGATCCTCTAGAATTTAACACTTCAGGCCAAAAACAGGAAAAAGTATTTGAACGCAATGACGGCACAGCAAACTATATAGCACGCAGAGCTGTTGCGGTGCTAAATCCTGGTCTTTCTCGAGACCAACACGGTGTAAACTGTGAACAAATGGATTAATGATTTTATTACTCTTACTGTGATTTAAAATGTTTTTTTTAATTTGCCATTTGAATCTGAAAAACGAAAGCTTGCATAGAGGTACATTTGTGTGGCAAATTAGGCCTCCTTGGCTATCTCAAAGCTCTGCTTATCGCAAATGTGATGGCAGCTTCCCTAGGATTTGACTCTGTTTACTGTATGTACACTTTGTAGAGGATATATCGGCCAAATCTTCCTGTCTCCCCAGTGTCAGATTTGGTTAAAGATGCTCTGGAGAAACCCTCTGGGAGGTTCTCGGGTAAGGCAATTGTCCAGGAGTGCTAACTCCCCCTGGACAATTGCTCTGTGTTGGGAACCATTTGACAAAGTGATTGAAGTCGCTTACTTCAGATGTTGCGCTAATAGTTACTCTGAAAAGGTGAGAAGCATTTCTAACTTCAGCATAATTTTAAACGTCCAGACTGAGCCCTGCACAGGCCACTCCCACCCCTCCCTAATTCGTCCAAGCCATTCCGCCAGAACCCCCAGCCAACCCGCTGCCCTGACCACACACATGCCCACCCCAAAATATGACACCCCTTCCCTCCTCATCCCAACTACCGACACAACCCTCCCAACCAACCAACCATTCACATACCTTCTCCCTGACCTGTCAATTTCACTGGGCCCTTTAAACCTACTTACTTTATGGCAGCCAGTGCTGCAAAACAAAGTACATGGCCTCCCTGAGTTTGCTGGAGTTGCACAGCACTGTGGCTCTTACACTGCAGGATCCAAGGAGCGGAGGTTTGAACAAAGTTTTCCAGAGTGGATCAGTGCACTTTAAACTATTGTAATTCCAGCAGACCAGGACTTTACAACGCTAGCCATGGCCCATTATGTAATTTTGGATATCATTATTCTATTGACAAAAATTGTCTAATGACTACATATTTACAGAACAATTATGGTCTTCGTCCTTTTGTTCATTAAAGAATTTGGCAAGTTGTCATGGTGCTTAAAGAGTGGAAAGCTAATGCCCTCTCTAATGGATTAAAGTCTTACAGGTTGCCATGTGAAATTTTGAATTATTGGATTGTTTACCGAAGAGCAGACAGAAACTGCCGCTTCTAGATAATTCATTAAAGTATTCCCAGTGCTCCGCAGTTAGATCATATGTATGAGACATTTAGAGCAGGTGTATGCCCCTTATTTCATCCCCAATCCATACTTCCAAACAGACGTGCACATGCTTAATCGTGGATGAGCTGCAGGTTCAAAGTTGTCTTTGATGCCTCTCCAGTCAAATTGCTGCCCACTGCTGTTTGCTCTTTAGGTTCATGTCTTATTTGGTGAAATATCAAAGGGTGTTTTGAACCATTGGAAACCTATCCTAGCATAGAATCACTGGTTTCAGAAAAGGAAGAATCACTGGTTTCAGACAAATGAAGGCTAAATTGGTAAGAAGCAATATAAAAAGGGTATCACACAAAAATGTTTTTTTTTTTTAAATTGTGTATATTTTCATGAAGTGTACATAACACATCTAATGTGTGTGCATTAGATAATATTCCTTGCTGTGAGGATGCAAAGCACTCTGAAGGAAATTGGTTCAGTTCATTTACCACAAAAATGGAGGATAAGTAGTTTGTAGGCTATTGTTTGAGTCCAAAGTGTAATTAAACTTGCAGTATGTAGCAAAATTTTACTTGTTGCAATATGCGTGAGGTCTTAAACAAGAGACTCCATCTGCCCTCTCAAGTGGACATAAAAGATTCCATGCACTATTTTGAAGAAGAGCAGTGGAATATTGGGTCCTGGGGATAGGGTGGAAGTGAGGGCTTAAGTGTGTCGGTGCAGACTCGATGGGGCGAATGGCCTCCTTCTGCACTGTATGTTCTATGTAATAATTCCAGGCCAATATTTAACCCTCAATCAATGTCATAAAATAAACAGATTATCTCCTCATTATCGCATTGCTCTTTGTTTGAGCTTGCTGTGCTTTTATTAATTCAAAGGATGTGGGCTTCACTGGTTAGGCCAGCATGTGTTGCCTGTCCCTAATTGCCCTCGAGAAGGTGTTCAAATTGACTGCTGCATTTCTTGTATTACAACAGTGACACATTAAAAGCAGGTGTTTCATTAACTGTAAAATGCTTTACAACATGTAGTCGTGAAATTTAAATGCAAGTCTTTTTTCATATCTTATCTTTTCTTAAGACATGGGTCCCATTATTGAACTTCCCTTTTCCGGTTGTACCTTTCTCGAAGGTCAGGGAATGAAAAAAACATATTTACAAGGTCTTTCTCTTTTTCCAACTTCCCTTTCCTCTCAAGTCCTGGAGTGTATTGTGGAGTTTCAAACATGTGCCCATTTTTAACCTGTCTGCGGCCCCTACCACACTGTGAAATAGACATTATCAAAATCACAAATGATAACCTGTGTGCCTGTGACCACAGTAAACTATCCTTCCTTCTCCATCTCAATCTGTTCACCACCGTTAACCACACCATCCTCTATTGTCTGTCCTGTGTTATCCAGTCGTCCACAGTGGATTCTCTTCTCACTCCTGCACTGTTACCTCTGGAATCCCTCAAAGACCTGCTCTTGGCCCCTTCCTATTTCTCATATGTATGTTGCTTCTGGGCAACAGCATCCAAAAACTCATCCGGTTCCACTCCTAAGCTGATAATACCCAACTCTACCTCACCATCACCTCCTCTCTCTCTTGCTCTGCAGTCCCTGATCTTTCACACCGCTTGTCTGGCATCCAGTATAGGATGAGTAGAGGTTTGCTTTGATTAAATAACGGGGAGACTGAAACTATTGACTTTGGTTCCTTGTCCTAGCCCCCTACTCCGTTCCTTTCCCAGACTATTGAGGCTGAACCAGACAGTTGTATTTGATAATGATGAGCTTTTGACCACACATCCGTTCCATCATCAACAGCATCTACTTCCACCTCAATAGAAATTGCCAGTCTCAACCCCTGTCACAGTTCATCCGGCTGGTAAAACCCTCATCTACTTTGTGTTACCTCCAGACTTGGCCAATCCTCTCCTGACTGTCTTCTCATCTTCCAGCATTCATAAACTTGAGCTCATTCAAAACACTGTTACCCACAGCCTAACTCGCACCAAAACCTATTCATCCACCACTTTTGTGCTTGCCAACTTGCATTGTCTCTCTGTCTGGAAATACAACAGCTGTAAAATTATCATCCTTAATCTGATCTCTCCGATATCTCTATAATTTAATTGAATCATCCTAGATTTCTGCTCCTCTCCTATCCTTACCTTTTGCATGTCCTCGGTTTTACTCACTGCATTATTCACAGTTGCGGCCTTCAGCTGCATGAACTGAAGCTTTGGGATTCACTCCTTAAACCTCCAAGCTTCTTCCTCTCCTCTGTTTTTTAAGATGCCCCTTAAAGCCAATGATTTTGACTAAATATTTAGCTACATGTTGTAATTTGGTGTCAAGTTCTGTTTGATAAAGATCCTGTGAAACACCTTGAGGCATTTTATTATGTTAACAATGCTTTATAAATATAAGTTGTTGATGTTTATACATTTAAGTGTAATTTGTTGAAAAGTTATAGATTTAAGTACAATTTGCTGAAAAGTTTAAAATAAACATGGGAGGAAATTGATTCCCATTAACTATGGTGGAAATAAGTGGAAGTGACAGGATAGACAGTATAACTGTGTTTCTTCTCTTCCAGCTTATGCATAGCACAGTGATTGACACAGCAATTGTGTTTCCACATCGACTGGGATTGCCATATAAAAGAGCACTGAGAAACTTGATGGCAGACTACCTCAAACGCATCATCCAGGATAATGGTATGTGGTAGTTAGTAAGAAGAGTCACTGTATCTTTGATTATCTACGAATTAAAGCAATTGGGACTGGGATTTCCAAGGTCCAATCATGTGTAAATAATTTTACACTTATAATTTAGGCTTTGGAATTGTTCATCGTCTATTGCCTGAGATTACCATAAATGTCTGATTAACTCTTCCAGATTAAGTATAGATGCCAAATTTCTTTTTTCTCTGAAGATCTGAAACCTGTACAGTTGTACTGGAAACGCACGTAGTTTTTCAGCTTGTAAAAGCAATGGAGGAATCCAATTAACCATTGTTGTATTGGCTTTGAATGAACACATTGGGAGGGGATTTTCCAGCCGTTCTCGCCAGCAGGATCTTTCTCCCGCCAACGGCGAACCCCCACCGCGGGTTTCCCGACCGCCGGGGAGGGAGGTGGATTCAATGGGAAATCCCATCAACAGCGGCGGGACCAGAAGATCCGCCCAACGGCAGGCCGAGGAACACAATGGGGGGGGCGGGGAGGTGCGTGGAAAATTCCCCCCCCCCCCATCTGTTTAAGAAATTAAATAGAATGCTATGGCTGTCACTTTCCTACCAGAACGAGACTTGTTCTGAAATTATAGCTCAAATTTCATTAAAGTTTGTCTGTGTAACAGTTTTTGTTATTTAAAACATTTTTTTTTTATTGTTGAACATTCTCTATATTATGCAATGTATCTTCTTGGATCCATAACTATTGAATATCAGTGCCATGAATAAGCCAAGAAATGACCTTGAGCCACAATTGCCTAGTGGATGGTTTTGTTCCATTAAAGGAGAGCCCATTCTTTCTCAATTGCTTATTATTTCTTGGTTAGTGTGTTATTACGGAAATTCATGATATATTTTCAAAGAGGATAAAACAAAATGAATACCGACACACCGGAAGGGCAGCGCTGCATACTACACTACCACTGTCTCAAGCACAAATTCCATTTAGAGCACCAGCTTGACTTCTTAATTTTCTGCTCTTTGTTATTTTAAAGACAGTATGTATTTGCTGTGGAATCATGTGGTCTTGGAACTGATTTAGGACAGCAATATTCAGTTGCCTTGGTAACCCTTCAAAGCCATCAAAGAGAGATGACTTGCATCCCAGCTGCTGGTCTTGGATTAAAATTTCTTCCTGGAGTGCTAAGACCCACCATATTACGCTGCCCTATGCCCTGACCAATTTTCCAGCTTTCAGCATATGACCATCTCTATTAACGATGTTTGTTTCCCCCCCCCCCCTCCCAGTGTACAATTGAGATCAAATCTGGTGATTGTAGACAATGTAACAAATTAACATTTACTTTTATATAAGAATCCAATATTACTGCAACTAGTTCTCCAACTAGTCATAAAGTATCACCATGAGAAGTAATGTGATAAGAAAACCTATTAAACACGGCACATTCTGTCATTGTGTGCTTTGAAAATTCTGGTGGCACAGTAGCACAGTGGTTAGCACTGTTGCTTCACAGCACCAGGGACCTGATTCAATTCCTGGTTTGGGTCATTGTCTGTGCGGAGTCTGCACGTTCTCCCCGTGTCTGCGTGGGTTTCTTCTGGGCATCCCGGTTTCCTCCCACAAGTTCCGAAAAACGTGCTTGTTGGGTGAATTGGACATGGAATTCTCCCTCAGTTTACCCGAACAGGCGCCGGAGTATGGCGACATGGGGATTTTCCACAGTAACTTCATTGCAGTGTTAATGTAAGCCTACTTGTGACAATAAATATTATTATTAAATATGTAATCTCCTTGATAATTCTCTCACTTTTGTTACTAGTTGAAGGACATGATTCCAGCGAAGATGCTTGTGCCTGCATGGAGTTAATGATGTGGCGATTAAAAGAAGATGCAAAACTGAGAAGATGACATCTCTTGTTGCTTTTTCACATGTGCAAGGACTGACATTGCCAACAAAAGTCATAAAGGATATGTGATACAGATGTTGCGATTTGTAATTGTTTTGCAGAACAAAAGGCAAGGTTTAGGCTGTTAAGATGATCCAAAACTGCCTTTTTTGTTTACAGTATTTATTTGTTTTTATATATGTAAAGATCTTTTCACAAAAATTACTCCACACCCATTGTAAATGTTAGACTTAGTAGCATTTTGACATTTCTTTAAAGTGGCATTCCAAGAAATGCAGTAATTGTTGCTGCTAAGCAACTAGTATGTATGGGTAAGTACAACTCAGTAACACAAAGCCCGGGATTTTTTAAAAATCCGATTTAAGAAAAACATTTTGACTATCGACCCAGAGATAGAGTATGCTTTTTCTTAACTTTTCTGTTTTGTTTCTTCAATGTTGAGTTATGTGATTTTCAATGCTGAAAGGATTAAAAATCTGATTCTTTTATATGTAAAGCCTGCTAAATAACTTTTCCAGAAGTGTTTTTGTAAGACTGATTTGGTATATCTTTTGTGTCTACAGTTACGTTATACATAGAATACAGCAGACCTTTTGAGTTTTGCTTGGATATTACTTCCTCACTCCTTTTTTTTTGTCCCATTCCAGAACTTAGGACAGACTGGCTGACTTTTTCTTTGTCTCTTGTTTTCATCAAGCCTCACATTACCTCTGTTATGCTTTTTAATTGGCCATGCTGGTCCGCAATGAGGCAATTGTAGATGAATGAAGACATGTTGGCTCCCAATTTCATATCTATCGTATTGTCTGATCATATGTTACTGCCTAATTCTACACTGACAGATTTATTGTGGCTTTGTTCCGAGATTGATCCTACGCGCATTATTGCCCATGTGATTTCTTTTTTGTTACTGTACCTTCATGCCAATTATTACATCTGAAATTAGATAAATTATTGGGGACTACCTTTAGTGAATATATCATTAAAATGTGCCACATTGTTTAGTGGCAACATACACAGCAAGGACACTTCCCCAACACCATCTTTTGTGCACAAGTCTAAAATCTCAATGCATTTTAGAAAGAAAATTTGATTGAATTGTTAAATCGAATATAGGTATTTTTATGATAAATGTTTGGCTGTTTTTATTAGCTTAAAATTCAATGGCAATATGTCTTTAACGAATGGGAAATACTGCTTTACAAGCCAAATATTAGGTGAATTGAACTTGCTTCAAAAGCTTCTATGATAGCACTAAACACTTGCTCCAGCAAGAATTCAGATAGGGCTTTAGTTGTACATTATGATATTTGACCTGCAGAATAATCATGGCCTGAGAGTTGCAGTTGATTTTATTGTTTATCCAGTAAATAGCAGAAATATTATCTTTTTAAAGTTTATATATACATATGTAAATACACGTGTGTGTCTTTTCAAGGGTGAAACACTAGAGAGATCATAGGTATTCTAAAGTTTCCTAAACTGCACCAGTTTGTGAATATCACTGGGACTCTTTGTTGCACCTTGTAACTGCTTTACATATTCCTAAAATGGTTGTTAATATTCTACTTAAGGTGGCTTGGCACACTGGAGTCTGCAATGAACTATTGTTTGAAGCAATAGTTTTCTCTCTAAACTTGACAAGGTAGTGTGACAGAGTTAGTTTGGGTACGTTGCAACATGTGGCAAAGGGCTACTGCTGCAGGAGGAAATTCTGCAACAGTGTAAAATAAATAAACTTTGTTGGTTTAAGAAAACTACTGCAGGTTCCCTGAAAGCTCAGTGTGGAAAAGAACCATGCGTGCTGGAAAGATTCAGTTTTAGCCCCTATGCTGCATTGGTTAACTTCAATGGGTGACAATAAGGGTACTACATCTAACCTGTTGGGCTAAGGGAGGGAAGATTAGCCAGAGCTCCAAATCTAATTATTAGCCACTGACCGTGCAAGGGTGACTGAAGGCCAGGGTGGGCTACTGGGGCCTGTCAGTTTGCATCGAAACATATCTTGCATCAATTAATACTCTCCTGTTGGGAGAGGGGGTTGGGGAGGGGAAGGTGGTGCTATCACGTGTTTATTTTTACAACTGAATAGTAAGTAAAGACAAATATCTGCACTGAATATTTTTGGTGAGGAAAAGTTAGTATTTTATTTCTTCAAAATTATTCTTAGCGAGCTTTCTTAATGACTACAAGTCAACAAATGCATCATGCAGTACGGTCCAAAGCCATACCAAAAACAGGTCCAAGAATCCAGTCCTGATTTGAAGAGCGTTAGCTGAACCCGGTTAGAGCAGAAGTTGGGCCACCACAATTTGCCTTTGATCTTTTCTTTAACCCAAGAGCACAATCACCTAGGGATCTTGTGCTTTATTGTTGTCCAGTCACGATTGCTCGAAAGGGCATGATCGTAGGTATCTAGTGAGGACAGAATCTGACTTAACTGTGAAGGGCTGGCAAATGACAATAGCCTCCTAACACTTACTGTCGCCACTTGAATGAGGTACTGACTGGAGTGCTGCTTGACACATAAGGAATTGACCCCAACAGGAATTGAGAAAGGAGCAAATGGGAAATCCGTGTTGCTATTCATGTTGTTCAAATGTTTTGTTAAATGCACAAATGTTTCATTATTGTTTAGAGCTGCAGCTAAAGAAACATTCACTGTCTTAGGCTTTCTCTTTTTTGACTTGTTTCAGAAAAGGTGAAGGTGAGTCGAAATCTTAAAAATGAAGGCATTGTCTGCCCTGTGTTTGCAGTAACTGGGCAGTCTTTACCCACATTATCCGGGGATTTAATACATTGTGATAGTTCTTTCTTTAGATGGATAGGCCTCTATTCAGGTGGCCTGAGTTTTATTTTCTGCTTCCAAAGGCATACATTCTGTTTCAGAAAACCAGTGTCTCGACTACCAAT
Source organism: Scyliorhinus torazame (assembly GCF_047496885.1). Classification (NCBI taxonomy): domain Eukaryota; kingdom Metazoa; phylum Chordata; class Chondrichthyes; order Carcharhiniformes; family Scyliorhinidae; genus Scyliorhinus; species Scyliorhinus torazame. The sequence continues at coordinate 27,843,525 of NC_092724.1, forward strand.
TAAATAGGCTACTCCATGATGACTGAACAGGACAACTTGTAGAGTAGCACTGCTTGCTTTGCCACTGAACAGCTATTAGTGTGAGGGGAAAACTTTCAGACTAGACAAGCCTATCATGTTAGTTTAAAGTAATGGAAGAGAGTGGGCTGAAAGTGACTAAATTGAAATTTATTTTGTTGGGAAGAAAATACCCCACATTTGTAAAGTGTTATAATTGGTAGTGAAGTTTGCAAGTTTGGAGAAAAATTATTTATCAAGACCGTTTCATTTTATGATCAGAACAACAGTAGACGTTTCACATGAAATCTACAAGACCTGGACAAAATATTTGGAAACATCATCACCTTTTTTGTTTAAAGACCCCTCAAAATGGTACTAAAACACAGCATCCCTTAATCAGTTTAACGTATTAGGTGTTTAAAGTTTGCGATTATTTTTTACATGTTTAATTTAGGATGTAAAGTACTAAGATTCTATGAAAATAATCCGGTGAGAGAGAAGTTATGCTCTGAATCCCCTGATGTACAGTAAGCATGAAAATGCAGTGAGTTATGTAAAGATTTATAGTATTCGAAATATGTTCTATTTGTCGGCCTTTCTGACCAGTCTGTGAGCAGAAAATATCTGCTAATGATCTGGAAAGATTAATTGAAAAATTTAAATACAGTACTGAATTTTAAACCACGTCGGATAGAAAACTAAACTTCTGTAGTGTCTACTAAACATTACGAAGAGGTGGAACTGTGATTTTATATATATATATATATACATACATATATATATATATATATATATTCTGTAGTAATTTACATTCCTTGTTTTGCAATAAACTTTTTTTTTAAATAAATACTTATGGCTTCTTGTGCGTTTGCTTCACATTTTTGTGTTAAAATGGCTCTTTAAGGTGCATCTCGTTGCAGTGAGAATGAAAATTGCTACAGTGAGCCTGCTGGCTGAACTATTCCTGCTTCCAACTGAGTAGTTTTGAGGAGATGGTTTGTGTCACATTGCTTTTCTCCAGAATTAGCTGCATGGAATACTGTGATCAACCATTCCATTTCATTTTATTGGAGCGGGTGAGGTGCTAGGATAGAATAAGTTCAATCCCACACTTTTGTGCCCACTCTTCCCCTACCCGCCCAAACAAAAAAAGCTATTGAAGAAATGCATAGTTCAAATTGAAGCCGGTTAAATGGCAGCAAAGCAGCCTCTATTGGTGATAAACCGGGGGGTGGTGGGGGGAATAAAATATTTGGTATAACGTAGTGGGTGTTAACCATTATAGCTAATGCTGAATGCATCACTTGGTGTTTGTCATTGATTTGCATTCCCTTGCTTGCAGAACTGTGGATGAATGCAAGGTATTCAGGAACTTAAAGTCTGCTTCTAAACAAATTTAAAGGAGAATAATGTCTTAACTTTTTTTTAAATTGATAATATTTTTTAAACTTATACAAGTCACTCACCAGTGCAGCAGTTTGTTTAATTGAAGAATTTCAATACATTGCAGTCCTTCCTTTTAAACAGTTACTGACATTTTATCTTAAAACTGTTATTACTTAAATCCCGCTGGATAGAAAAGGTTTTGGGTGAAAGTCTGCCCCATGTTTTTTTTCCAAAGGATAGCCTCATCTGTTGACCTCTATACAATGCCCATGACCTTTAGGGTTATAGGTGACCAGGGAGATCAATTTTGGTAATCAGGAAGTCTTTTAACTTTTTCTTTATTGTGTTTTTGGAACCACGTGGTATGTTGTCATCTGTTTCTTAAAGTTGAAAGGCTACATTGTGGTGGTATTGATCACCAATTGTGTTTTGCAAAGCAGTAAAGAGCTTTTAAGTGCTTAACTGACCAGTGAATACCAATGTTAATTTCTATATTGATTGGTGATTATCAAATTAACCTTGGACAGATTGGCTGAGCATCTGTTGTAGGAAAATAAAGCTGATGCAAATTTTAGAAACCCCAAGTTTTCACCTGCCCCACATATTTAAAAAAAAAAAAAAAAAAAAAATTGCCCACCTCAATTTCAATGTTGGATTTTATAAACCGATCTAAACAATTTTGGAATGTAAGTTTACTGCAAAGCACTATCTAAATTTGCCAATATATTTAATTTCTGAAAATGCAGTTGAGGATTCAGTATGACTAAACTCCTAATCTGAATTGAAGATTTGCACCATATTGTAATTTTGAAACTAAACAACATGCACATTTTCATGTTTCAGTTCTTTAATGACTCCGTCTATTGGCTAAGAATCATTAAACAAATAATACCCATTTTTATGTGAACCAGTTAAGTTTCCTTTAAATCGATTAACTCATAGTTGGGACAGGTTAGAACACGTGCATTTTTGTGGACTTCAGTGTTCCACTTCTGTCAACCTGATGGGAGGTACAATTAATTATGGGTTACTTTTCTCTGCCATCAACCTATGCGCAACAGAAAAAGGTAAGAGCCAAGACGTGGCGACATTATTCATTTTTAAGTAAAATCATGGAATTTATTATCAGGGATAAACTCAGATTATTAGTGCAATAATAAAGTAGCACATTGATGTCAACATTGATTTAGAAGAAGCTCCTGCTTGATGAATCTTGACTTCTGAGAATGTGACATTCAGCTGGACCTCCAAACACATTGCAGAAAGTATTTGACAAAAGTTCCAAATGAAAGGCCATTGGTTAAACTCAAAGTTGTGAGTTCAGTGTAAATCTTGAACATGGATTTTTAATTAATTAAAGAGTAGAAAAATTGCTTGCTAGAGGGGATTTGATTCTTTTTTAAATCTCACCCTTGTTTCCAAATTCCTTGTTGAACTTGTCCCTTTCTATCTCGAATCTCCTCCAGCCCACATCCCTGCGAGATATCTGTGCTCCTCTAATTCTAACCACTTTAGCATTTCTGGTTTTAATTGCTCTACCATTGGTGGCAATGTCTTCAGCTGCTAAGACCCTAACTAAGCTCGAGAATTGACTTCCGGTTGCGGCTATGCTGAGCTAAGTCGCACGTTCGGCAGCTCCCGTCAGAAACGGAATTTTGGGCTCTTTCTAGGGGCCCCAGCGGCATTTGTTCGACGGTTCCCAGTGTGGGAAGGCGACAGTACGATTCCCCCAGTACTGTATGGATTGGACCAGGAGCGGAGCGGTGAAAAAAGTGATTTTGGTGCAGCGAAAAGTGCGAGGGGAGGAGAACCAAGATGGCGGCGGGTGGAGACCAGGCAGCGTGGGCGCAATGGTCGCAAGAGCAGCAGGAGATCCTCAAGCGCTGTTTTGCGGACCTGAAGGCAGAGCTGCTGGAGCCGATTCAGGCGTCGTTCGATAAGCTGGTCGAGACCCAGAAGGCCCAAGGGGCAACGATCCGGGAGGTGCGGTAAAAGGCCTCGGAGAACGAGGACGAGATCTTGGGCCTGGTGGTGAAGGTGGAGGTGCACGAGGCGCTGCACAAGAAATGGCAAGAAAAGTTTGAAGACATGGAGAATCGGTCGAGGAGGAAGAACCTTCGGATTCTGGGTCTCCCGGAGGGAGTGGAGGGGTCGGATGCTGGAGCATACGTGGTCACTATGCTGAACACGCTGATGGGTGCGGGAGCTTTCCCGAGGCCCCTGGCACTGGATGGGGCTCACCGAGTCCTGGCGAGGAGGCCCACGGCCAACGAGCTGCTGCGGGCGGTAATGGTGTGGTTCCACCGCTTTGTGGACAGGGAATGTGTCCTGAGATGGGCTAAAAAGGAGTGGAGCAGCAGATGGGAGAACGCAGAGATCCGTATATATATATCAGGACTGGAGCGCGAAGGTGGCCAAGAAGAGGGCCGGGTACAACCGGGCTAAGGCGGTTCTGTATCGGAAGGAGGTGAAATTCGGGATGCTGCAGCCGGCGCGATTGTGGGTCACGTTTGAAGACCAACACCATTACTTTGAGACGTCGGAGGAGGCGTGGACCTTTATCCAGGCCGAAAAGTTGGACACGGACTGAGGGTTTGTTGGGAGAGGGGGTTATTGTGTTTTGGGGGATGTTTTGTTCTGTTTTCTTTGGTGCTGGGTGGGTTGGGTAAATGGTTTGAAGTGGGGGTTGTGTGAGAGTGTGGTCTTCGGTGGTAGGAAGGACTGGTCCCCGCCCGGGGGGTGGGGGGGGGGGGGGGGGCCGAGGTGGGGGAGCTGAAATAAGGCCACAAAAGGGAGCTGCGGCAGAGAGGGCGGGGCCGGCTTGGTGGAAAGCGTGGGCTTTTTCCCGCGCTAGGGAAGGAAGGGGGTGGGGCCGGGGGGAGGGCAGTGTTGGAGAGGAGCGCATGCTGACTGCCAGGAGGGGAGGAGAGAGACTCTCACTGGGGGGTCGACGGAGTGGCGGGAGAGGCCGGGGTCAGCAGGAGTCAGCTGACTTAGGGGAGTGCCATGGGGGGAGCAATACAGCTGGGGGAGGGGGGGGGGGAACTGGATTGCTGCTGCATTAGCCAAAGGGGAGCTGGAGTTCGGAGAAAGAGTCAGGGCGGGGGTCCGCTGTCTGGGGGAAATGGAGGGTGCGGGAGGCGCGGGCATGTGGTTGGCCTAGAAAGGGAGATGGCTAGTCGGCAGGGGGGGGGGAGGGGGGAAGCCCCCTGATCCGGCTGATAATTTGGAATGTGAGAGGCCTGAACGGGCCGGTCAAGAGGGCCCGTGTGTTCGCGCACCTGAAGGCTGATGTGGTTATGCTCCAGGAGACGCATTTGAAGGTGGCAGATCAGGATAGGCCGAGGAAGGGGTGGGTGGGGCAGGTTTTCCACTCTGGGTTGGACGCGAAGAATCGAGGGATGGCGATCTTGGTGGGGAAGCAGGTGTCGTTTGAGGCGCTGAACATCGTGGCAGATAATGGAGGTCGGTACGTGATGGTGAGTGGTAAGCTGCAGGGGGTGCGCGTGGTACTGGTGAATGTATACGCTCCGAAATGGCAGGGTTCATTAAATTGGAGAGGGTAAATTTGCCTTGCGAGGGTCTGTGCAAGGGTTCTTCAGGCGGTGGCAACCGTTCCTAGACTTTCTAGCGGAACGTTAGGAGGTGGTCAGCAGCAGCAACCCAGGGGGTGGGGGGGCGGGGTTCGTGTATGTGTTTATTATTGTTTCATGGGGGGGGCGGTTGTACATTGGGGGAATTCGCGATATAAGTGTACAATGTTGATCTGTGTGTTTTATGCTTTTTTTTCTGTAAGGGGGAAGGGTTTATTGAAAATTTGCTAAAATTGAATAAAAATATATATTTTTTAAAACCTAAGCTCTAGAATTCCCAACTGTAAATCGCTCTGCTTCTTTACCTTTCCTCCTTTTAAAATATTCCTGAGGACCTACCTCTGACCAAACATTTAGTCATCTGCCTTGAACTCCTTATGTGACTGGTATCAAATATTGCTTTATAATGCTCCACTAAAGTTCCTTCTGATATTTGTTTTATTAAAGATGCAAAATGAATATAAGTTTTTGTTGGATAAACTAGGATGTAACAACTGTATTGTACTTAAAACGCTTTTCATTATAATACCTGAGTTTTGCAGTCATCAAAATGTGGCAGTCTATAATGTCTTGATTTTGTGCCATTTGCTATATTAAGCGCTACAGTATATGAATGCTTGTGCATCTTCAAGATGTATTTGTTAATCTCTCAGTTAAAATGGTAAACTTGCTTTCTCTCAAAATATTTATCATCTTGCCTTTTTTCAGGCAAGTGTTTTGAGAACAAAATGTTTGTTTTGGGCTCTCAAATGTGCATTTGCAATTTGTGAAGTTATTTTGCTACACGCAAAAGAGTGGATATCAAATTTTGTTCTTGGGGTTTGAAACAGTTCAATATTATCATTCCAGATACTTGAGCACTTAATCTGGGCTGGCATTTCAGAGTGTTGCAAAGTCAGAGGTGCTCCATTTCAGATTAGATGTTAAATAGAGCCCCCATCTAGCCTTTATGGTGGCTGTATACCATGCTAAGAGTGAGGGAGTCGTCCACTCTCTTGGCCAACATGTATCCCTCAGCCAACATCAATGGCACAGGTTGGTTATTATTTCAATACTGTTTTGCCAGCCCTGTGCTCAAATTGGCTGTTCATACAAGTGACCTCATTTCAAAAGTACTTCATTGCTCTGAATCCCTTTCTGAGATTGAGGTTTTGAAAGCCATAAGCTCTTTTTTTGATATTTTCTTTGAAAGGAATTCAATGTGTTATTCATACTGCATTCAATTTGGGCATTTATACAGTGTCAAAATTACCGAAGCTTCAGTGAGGAGTTTGGGTAATGGAAAACTACATAGGTTGTTGATGGCAACTGAATATAAAAAGCAATGGCGTGCCCAGCTCCTAACCCAGTGTTTGAGGTTGAAATAGAGCTACTGGCCAATGAGCTTTCTTGTTGAATGCGTAAATTAAATTTTGTTGATTCTGGAATCTTTCATTCCATAACTGAAGAAAACTAACAACCGTGCATCAAACTAAGCTTAGCACAGGAATCGTACCTTTCTTTGTATATTTAAACAGCTCATGAACTGTGACCGAATGTAAATGACAGTCGCTAAATCAAAACAATAACAATGTTGCCCTGGCCTCCTTTTGAAATTGGTGCATTATGACACTACTTTCCCATTTTGGACATCACGATGATGTTGTCAGCCCATGTTTATTCTCACAAGGCAATGTTCCATTGCACTAGATTTGCAGTTTTGACATTTTGTGAGCCTATATGGAACTATATTAGAATGTACTTTAAATGCAGGTCTGCACAAGTAGTTTGCAGTGTACCAAGAACATGCAATAATTCTTTGTCATGTATGCAATAAGTCATCTCTTGTAATTTATTATTTAAGATAATTTACTTGGTCCTGTATAACACGCGTGACTTAATGGACAGGAAGGAACTTAGAAAAGTGGGACACACCAGTCTCCAGCGAACCTTGAAAAACTTGATTGGTTGATTGGCCTTCCTCTTCAAGTTGCCAAACAGCCAGGGGAGACGAACGCTTTGCGGAACCCCTTCGCTTAGTCTGCAAGCATGACCCCAACATTCCTGTTGTGTGTCATTTTAACTCAACACCTTGTTCTCATGCCCACATGTTCGTCCTTAACAGTGAAGCCCAGAGCAAGCTGGAGGAGCAGCATCTCCTCTTCCAATTGGGCATGTTGCAGCTCTCCGGACTCAAAGTTCGCAAATTAAGATGGAGGAGATAGGTCAAAATCTACTCCCACCCCCCCCCCCCCCCCCAATTCTATTTGTTTTTAGGATATTCCATACATATATTGCCTCAATTCAAAACAGCCTTCTCACACCAAGCCATCTTGTCTTTTGTTCTGAAAGTTACTACTTTGATATGAATGAATGAAATGAAAATCGCTTATTGTCACAAGTAGGCTTCCAATGAAGTTACTGTGAAAAGCCCTTAGTCGCCCCATTCCGGCGCCTGTTCGGGGAGGCTAGCATGGGAATTGAACCATGCTGCTGGCCTGCCTTGGTCTGCTTTCAAAGACAGCGATTTAGCCCTGTGTTGCAACTTGTTGCAACTTTTTGTTGCAGTTTCTACATTCTTTTTCTTTTCAGTTCCCACAAAGAGCCTGAGGACTCAAAACATGAACTCTGCTTCTCTCCTGACAGAAGCTGCCAGTCCCAAGTTTTTCCCGTGTCCTCTGTACTTGTATCAAATTCCAGCATCCACACGCAGTGTTTTGCTTATCTTTCTCTGTTTACCCTATCTTGCTTGTAGAAGATTCCATAGCACCACTTTGAAAGAATGGGGGAGTTCACCTCGGGTGTCCTGGCTATTAATTATTTCTCAATCAACACATGATTTGGTCGTGGTCATATTGTTCCCCCTGGGATCCTGCTATGCCCATTTCTTGCATTACAACAATGATTAACTACACTTCCAAGTCCCTTTTTCTCTATAAAGCGCTTTGGGCCTTTTGCTCTCTGCTAGGTGTAATTAACTTTTGAGAAACTGGATGGATGAATGGATAACACAATAGCTGTTAATTCTTCCAAATAAATTTAATATCTTAAAATTAGGTCTGATACCCCATTGCTGTGTTGCTTTCAAAGACTGAAGCGAGACACATGATGGTATAAAATATTTCCAGTGACTGGAAGCAGATATTAGACATTTCTTGGGCGCATTATCAAAAGTTTAAATAGTTATCCAATCAAGTTACACTCAATGGTAGAAAAACCGATACGTGGTAATTATTTAAGTTCTGAAAACCGAAATGTTCAAGGATAAGAAGATGAGAAAAAAAAATCCCCAAACTGAACAGTGAGTTACAGCTCCAAAGCATTGGCGAACAACGATTAAGGGATAGATCGAGGTTTTTCGCATCAGGAGAGGATAAGTGGTGACATTGATAGTTCATAGTGTGAAGTTAGAAATATATGAACTGAATGAGGAGCTTGAAACTCAGTCTCGCTTGAGATTGTACTCATTATCAGAGCTTGCAAACCATCAGCATCAATCTGATTAGCAAAAGATAGATCAGTGTGCCTATCGCACATAGCTACTGGCGGAAATTGGACAGAATGGGGGAGGGGGCAAAAGAGTCTGTGGGCAAAGAAATAGCCTGGGCGATCAATTTCAGGGCGCGAACTGTCTGTCTCGATCATCCCCAGAGTTGTAGCGTTTGCTGAATTGGAAATTGCTGGCTTGCATGTCCAAAGGTGGCCAGCGATGTTACAGTGGTAAGGGTTTGGCATCACCTCAGTTAGTGGTCAGAGATGTTACAGAATGCAGCGGGTGCAAGTGGGGATGATGCCACCTAGAAGGACCCGGATGAATCACCACAACCCCAAGTGGAGGAGGAGACAATATAATGGGGCCCTAACGGGACTTGGACATGGAGATATCCCATCCTTTCGGGCGGGGACTGCATACGAGTAGATCAGAAGCTAACATGTCGAGATCATATGTGGAGTCAGGTGGCGATGTATTTCAGAACCTTAAAACAGAAAGGAAATGTAGAGAGGGGAGGGGGAGGGGGGGGGGGATAATTGTGTACGGTGGTAGTTTTGAAAGGATCTGCATCGATTGAAAATGTAAAACGGGGGTAACAATGCTATACTGAACACCAAAAAAGGTAATTAAGTAAAATGACTGAGTGAGAGACAGCATTTTTTACCTGCTCAAACAGCACATGATATTTTTTAATGTTCATTTGTCTTGCATTATATGCTTACATTTCTCCGATTGCCCCACCAAATGATGTCATTTTAATTTAGATATGTATTAAAAGTTTACTCTGGGTTGGGATGTTGTTGATGGATACAGCCAGAAGCTTCAGTGTCCATCACTTCTTGACCTCTCCAATGTTGACCTTGTGAACAAGTCCACATATATCAAGTCATCAAAGCCAGAAAACGCTGGAATCATTCCTGCAAATCGGGAACTTTATTTTTGATTCCGGAGTCTCAGGTCTGCAGTATGTTAGTTAAGTCCCTCCGAGTTTATATTGATGGTTGTTTAATTGCCCACACCCACACTGGAGTTTAGTTACCATTTTAGACAGTGGAATTGGGGTAGGAATAAGCATTCACAAAATAACCTACACCGGGCTTGTGTTGGAAAATGCAGGTGGGTGTGACGGAGAGAAAGAACAACGTTGGCAGCAAATCCCATTAATTCTTAGAAACACTGGTGCTCAGAATGGAAAATGTGCTAAATTTGGTCAGGGTTTTTTTTGTGTGGCTGGTCAATTCATCCAGCTCACAATAAATTGGCCCTTCTCGTTAATAAGTGTCTTGTAACATGATCAATAAAAGTCCCTAACTGGGCGCCCGCCAGCCCTATTCGGCTGTCAACGTTCATTAGTTTCCAACAAAGTACGTCGTTTAGATCATCCTTCAACCCTCCCAAATCTCCAAGTCTTTTAAATCCAGCAGATTAGAGCAAGGGCCTTTGTTTTGCCACACGGGAGGATTAGGAAAGATTTGCCGCTAGGAAAGTTGGCGATTTAGTCGCACGTTTATCCCTGAATACCTCTTTTTTTTTAAATGGTGCTGGTTGCGGATTAGGGCTGCACAAAGAGACTCCTTGTGCAGAATGAACTGATGAGAGAACCTTCTCCTGTTCGTTTGAAAGTGAGAGGGATGTCTGCAGATTTGCCCGCTGTCATTGTTCCCTCCCCCAAACCCTGTTTTCAATCGGTTTCCATATTTCTCGCCCCTTTTTGCAATGATCAGTGGCAATATTAACTTCCCATGGAGCAGGAGGACCGCTGTGTGCTGAACCTTTAGCCCACATTTACTGGGAATCATTTTGTTTTTGCAGGATGGGTTTGCTGATTGCTGCTGTCACCTTTACATGTCCATGTTTCACTTTCTAGGTAGTGACTGAAATGTGTTTTTTTAAAAACCAGTTTTACATTCCAACATCCAATATAGCTCACACTGCCAATTTTTGTGGTAGGGTTTAAAGCATTTTTTTAAACGTCCACTCTCCTCCCAACTAAAATAAAGTTCATCCAGTTTCAATGTGGCGGTTAATCTGACAAACTCCATCGGATAGTTTAATTCAAGGTCATAGTGGCCTGTCCTATTTTGCAGTGAGGACTCCTGATTGAGCCAGAGCTAGTTTAACATCATCTCAATGCAGATTCCGATTTTAATTGCTTTTCGGAAACATAGATATTTCGGAATTGCCCACGAAATGCAGTCATTATGAATGGGATAGAAACCCATTAATTGTCAAGATCTTTATTCTTACTCTGTAGCCAGTCCTTTCATCTGCAGGTCAATTCCCTTTGATTTGTAAGAAAATATATTTAAACTCGATATGTGGCCAGGTTATGTACCAATTTGGTCTTTCAAAAGTAAGTTTTCTGTATACATGGGTCAATTGGAGATTAACTTGATTTGTCAGAATAATTAACTACAGTTATTGAAGATATGTGCACCAATTGACTTTGTATCATTTTTACGTTTAATTTGTTTTTCAGTACAAAAATAAATATGGTTGAATATGTATTTCATCTTGAAGGCTAAATTCACAACAGAGGTGGTTAGAATATTCTTATAAGCACACTAACTTAAAAGTAAGACACAGCAAATAAACCTGTGAAAGAAAAACTCAAAATTCTGGAACTACACAACAGGCCATCCGCCTCGGTGAAGAGGAAAGACAATATCACAATTGTTGGTTTCTACCTTGATTGATTAAGCTTCCCTGCCATTTCCCAATCCTATGCACGTTTGGAACAAACATGCACTTGGTCAAATGTCCCACTTTATTTCACAGAGGTAGAGGAATCAAAATAAGGAATTGAACCAAAGGACAGATTAGAAGGCCATGCTTAAAGCTTGGTTTCAAAAGTAGTTTTTTAAAGGAAGGCTTTTAAAAGAGAAGGGGTTTGTGGAGGAAATGGTGGAGGTGCTTAGATCATGGGGGAAAATCTGTGGGGAGTGGGAACACCAAAGGCTACAAACCACATAGGAGCAGGCATGAGACCACTCGGCCCATCCGCCTGCTAAACCATTCAATGAGATCCAGGTGGATCAGGTTGTAATCTCAACTCAACATTCCCACCTACCCCATAACCATTTGCCTCCTTGTTAATCAAGAATCTGCCCAAACTCTGCCTTAAAAAGATTCAAATACAATTTGAGTGGAGTGTGGGGGGGGGTTAATGCTGGTTGGGAGTCTTGAGACAACCCAAGCCTGGTTAGCACTGATGCCTCACAGCAGCGTCCTGGGTTCAATTCTGGCCTCGGCTAACTGTCTGTGTGGAGTTTGCACATTCTCCCCGTGTGTGCGTGGGTTTACTCCAAATGTTCCAGTTTCCTCCAACAGTCCAAAGATGTGCAGGTTAGGTGGGGTAATGGGGGATAAGACGGAGGAGTGGTCCTTGAATAGGATGTGGTGCACACTCGATGGGCAGAATGGCCTCCTTTTGCAACTGCAAGCCTTCTATAAAGTTTGGAACTTTCTCGCGCAAATGGCGAGTGTTGGGGGAAAAACTATTTATTTGAAACCCCAGACTGATAGATTTTGAATAGATATGGAGCAAGGGAAGGGATATGGAGCAAGGGAAGGGATAGGGAGCAAGGAAAGGGATCTGGAGGAAGGGATATGGAGCAAGGGAAGGGATATGGAGGAAGGGATATGGAGCAAGGGAAGGATATGGAGTTGGGTCTCACTGACAGACAGAGATTCCCCGATTCCTATGATTCGTGCAGAGCTGTGTAACATAGAACATGGAACAATACAGCGCAGTACAGGCCCTTCGGCCCACGATGTTGCACCGAAACAAAAGCCATCTAACCTACACTATGCCATTATCATCCATATGTTTATCCAATAAACTTTTAAATGCCCTCAATGTTGGCGAGTTCACTACTGTAGCAGGTAGGGCATTCCACGGCCTCACTACTCTTTGCGTAAAGAACCTACCTCTGACCTCTGTCCTATATCTATTACCCCTCAGTTTAAAGTTATGTCCCCTCGTGCCAGCCATTTCCATCCGCGGGAGAAGGCTCTCACTGTCCACCCTATCTAACCCCCTGATCATTTTGTATGCCTCTATTAAGTCTCCTCTTAACCTTCTTCTCTCCAACGAAAACAACCTCAAGTCCATCAGCCTTTCCTCATAAGATTTTCCCTCCATACCAGGCAACATCCTGGTAAATCTCCTCTGCACCCGCTCCAAAGCCTCCACGTCCTTCCTATAATGCGGTGACCAGAACTGTACGCAATACTCCAAATGTGGCCAAACCAGAGTTCTGTACAGCTGCAACATGACCTCCTGACTCCGGAACTCAATCCCTCTACCAATAAAGGCCAACACTCCATAGGCCTTCTTTACAACCCTATCAACCTGGGTGGCAACTTTCAGGGATCTATGTACATGGACACCTAGATCCCTCTGCTCATCCACACTTTCAAGAACTTTACCATTAGCCAAATATTCCGCATTCCTGTTATTCCTTCCAAAGTGAATCACCTCACACTTCTCTACATTAAACTCCATTTGCCACCTCTCAGCCCAGCTCTGCAGCTTATCTATATCCCTCTGTAACCTGCTACATCCTTCCACACTATCGACAACACCACCGACTTTAGTATCGTCTGCAAATTTACTCACCCACCCTTCTGCGCCTTCCTCTAGGTCATTGATAAAAATGACAAACGGCAACGGCCCCAGAACAGATCCTTGAGGTACTCCACTTGTGACTGTACTCCATTCTGAACATTTCCCATCAACCACCACCCTCTGTCTTCTTTCAGCTAGCCAATTTCTGATCCACATCTCTAAATCACCCTCAATCCCCAGCCTCCGTATTTTCTGCAATAGCCTACCGTGGGGAACCTTATCAAACGCTTTGCTGAAATCCATATACACCACATCAACTGCTCTACCCTCATCTACCTGTTCAGTCACCTTCTCAAAGAACTCAATAAGGTTTGTGAGGCATGACCTACCCTTCACAAAGCCATGCTGACTATCCCTGATCATATTATTCCTATCTAGATGATTATAAATCTTGTCTCTTATAATCCCCTCCAAGACTTTACCCACTACAGACGTGAGGCTCACCGGTCTATAGTTGCCAGGGTTGTCTCTGCTCCCCTTTTTGAACAAAGGGACCACATTTGCTGTCCTCCAGTCCTCTGGCACTATTTCTGTAGCCAATGATGACATAAAAATCAAAGCCAAAGGTCCAGCAATCTCTTCCCTGGCCTCCCAGAGAATCCTAGGATAAATCCCATCAGGTCCCGGGGACTTATCTATTTTCAGCCTGTCCAGAATTGCCAACACCTCTTCCCTACGTACCTCAATGCCATCTATTCTATTAGCCTGCGGCTCAGCATTCTCCTCCACAACATTATCTTTTTCCTGAGTGAATACTGACGAAAAATATTCATTTAGTATCTCGCCTATCTCTTCAGACTCCACACACAATTTCCCATCCCTGTCCTTGACTGGTCCTACTCTTTCCCTAGTCATTCGCTTATTCCTGACATACCTATAGAAAGCTTTTGGGTTTTCCTTGATCCTTCCTGCCAAATACTTCTCATGTCCCCTCCTTGCTCGTCTTAGCTCTCTCTTTAGATCCTTCCTCGCTACCTTGTAACTATCCATCGCCCCAACTGAAACTTCACTCCTCATCTTCACATAGGCCTCCTCTTAACAAGAGATTCCACTTCCTTGGTAAACCACGGTTCCCTCGCTCGACGCCTTCCTCCCTGTCTGACCGGTACATACTTATCAAGAACACGCAGTAGCTGATCCATGAACAAGCCCCACTTATCCAGTGTGCCCAACACTTGCAGCCTACTTCTCCACCTTATCTCCCCCAAGTCACGTCTAATGGCATCATAATTGCCCTTCCCCCAGCTATAACTCTTGCCCTGTGGTGTATACTTATCCCTTTCCATCATTAACGTAAACGTCACCGAATTGTGGTCACTGTCCCCAAAGTGCTCTCCTACCTCCAAATCCAACACCTGGCCTGGTTCATTACCCAAAACCAAATCCAACGTGGCCTCGCCTCTTGTTGGCCTGTCAACATATTGTTTCAGGAAACCCTCCTGCACACACTGTACAAAAAACGACCCATCTATTGTACTCGAACTATATCTATATCTTTTCCAGTCAATTTTATTTTGGAAATGAAATTAAAATTGTGTTTGTGACCCACACACACACCTTGTATCAAACATGGAAATGGAACAAGGCGAACAGCTGATGTGATCTGATTGTGTTTCTGTTGCCACACACACCATTGTTGGGAGGAGCGACTCCTGGACCTGAATCCCAGATGAGGGATTGGCCCACTGCCAATCTCTCTGGCTGGCGGGGGAGTGGGGGCGGGGGGGGGGGGGGGGGGGATGGGACCCCCTGAGGAGTCATTGGTTCAGAAAGGGTGCATTTATGCGATTGCATTTTCCCCTCCTCTCCCATTGGCTGGGAGCAGGAACCCAGGGAGTTGGCTGTCTTTTCTTGGCCAAGGGAAAGTGAGCGAGTGGCAAGGCTATAAATAACCGCGTCTGGGGGATCGAGCCTTCGCTAAACTGTGGGCTGGCTCTCGCTGGGAAGATTAAATAAACTCTTGAACCGTGAGTAAGACCCGAGAGTATGGTGAAACATCTGTAAGGAGAGATTTGATCTCAATCCGATTCTATTTGATTGTTGACATTTTTATATAACGCAGGATTTGAGACCTGCTTAAAGCTCTTATATGAGATTAGAAAAAAAATGTATTGGGAGATGAAACAGAAGTTTTCAGTTTGAAATCTGGTCACTTCTCCCTCTCCCGGGAGCTGGAGCGTTAATATTTCTGATTTCTCTGCGGGTTTGAACGATCTGATTTGCTGGGAGAGTTGTTTTGTCTGGTCCTGGGTCGGGGTGCTGGATGTTTTAGAGAATTGAATGGAAAACAACTACCAGTGTGTTCCCCATGACCAGCACAGGGGACGTGTGGACTGGATCACTGCAGCTGTTGGGAAAGCAATGTTTCCCGGTAACACGTTCCCATCGAGAGGAACTGGGAGCCAGAGCGGGTGAGGCAGGGACTGGGTTTCTCGGTCAGCAGAAACCGGGCTGGAGGGGTTAAAAACCACCGGGGCTGCGTCTTGTCAAACTGACTCCTTTCACCTTCTCCCAGATTCCTCCTGGGAATCCCCAGGTTGTGTCTGCTCGTTCAAGTCTTCGCGGATCTGCTTTTCCCAGCGCTTTTTAGTGGAGAGTGAGGTTTCTTTGGCTTGAGATTTGAAATAAGGTTTCGCCCAGTAAACTTGCAACGTGTGATCTAAAATGCAATATTGTGAGGAGGAAGCTTTATTAAGCTCCGATGGTATCTCTGTAATAAAAACAGGTCTGAACTTCTTCAACTCCAATTTTATTGAGTTCTACAACCACTTCTCTAATACTACAGTGCCACCTGTATTCCCTTTATATATATATATATGTGTGTGTGTGTGTGTGCCGTCTATCAAACAGTAAGTCTGACCTATTAAACAATTAAAGCCCAATTATAACGTAAACACTGGGTGACATTAACTATTTCCGAACAAGCTTTCCAACATAGAAAATAAATTCAGCCCTTCTAGCCTGCTCTGCCGTTCAATACAATCATGGCTGATCCCCTATCTCGACGCCACACTCCAGCAACCTCCCCATTCCCATTGACGCCTTTAGAGTTGGCACAACTATCTATTCCTTTCTTAAATATATTCCGTGATTTGACCTCGACAGCTCTCTGTGGTAGAGAATTCCACATGTTCACCACCCCCTGAGACCTGAAAGATGTGCTGTTGGGTAATTTGGACATTCTGAATTCTCCCTCGGTGTACCCGAACAGGCGCCGGAATGTGGCGCCTAGGGGATTTTCACAGTAACATCATTGCAATGTTAATGTATGCCTACTTGTGACAATAAAGATTATTATTATGAAGGCCCGGTGATAGTGAGGCTCAAACTGCAATATCAGAATTACTCAGAAGGAAATCCATTTGCACTGCTTCATACCTGTAACCTTGCTCTGATCAACACATTCTGAAACGAGTTATGTCATTTATTTAGAAAGTTAAGTTACAAAGCGAGTCTGATTGTAGAGAAGGAAATGTTCCCTATTTTGTGAGTTAGTGTATTTTATACCCATAGCTGCCACTTGGAAATGTTCCTCGCTCACAACATTATCCACTTTGACCCCATTAAAAGTCATTCATGGTATATAGTTGCTTGTTATATTCACCTGTCATTCTTATAATAGGACAGCTGCAGACATGTTGTTATTGCACATCAGCAATACCACACACTCCGATTGTCAATAAAATGATGGTGTTTTAAAGGTTATTCACATAGAAGTTGCTTTCGTTACATAGCATGAATTGGGAGGGCTGAGTTGGGAGCACAGTGGAGGCTTGTAGATTGTTGCATCTTTGCAGAGTGAAGATGAATGGAGGAGATTTATATACATATTGCATTGTGTCTGTTGCAGTAATGTTATTAAAATAACTTAGTATAAGGTATCCAGATTATATGTCTGCTAAAGTGGTGATTAAGGGGTTAAAGGTTTGGCAGGTTGTGATGTCACTCATGGGAGGGACTGGGTCTGTTTTAGTTTTGTTTTCCAGCCCCACCCTGGATCTGTTTTCAGTTTCAGAGTTCTGCGCTGGGTTCTGAGGAAAGGAGTTGTGTTTCTCAGACTGACTTCTGAAAGTTTCTCTCCAAGGACTTTGTGAATAAATCTGTAAGCCACTAAGTGTTACCGGTTTGTGGATTTTGCTGAATTTAAATTTTAGTAGATGGGAAAATAAGCTCAAAGACCTTTCTTAAATTTTTGTAAGGACAGTTAAACTGTTAATTGAAACACTTTTTTTCTTGGATGTTAATGGGGTTAATCTTATGTTAATAATTACATTTGTTTTAATACAAAAAGTCTCTATTTGTCAGTGGAATCTCTCCTGGGGGTGAAATATCCTTTCCTCAGTTTACAAATTGAAACATTGTTTTTTTTTGTCCGCCATCCTAATATAAATTGGAGGCTTGGCCGGGTACCGTGTCGCGAGTGAAGATATAATAATAATCTTTATTAGTGTCGCAAGTAGGTGTACATTAACACTGCAATGAATATCCCCCTAGTCGCCACACTCCGGCGCCTGTTCGGGTACACTGAGGGAGAATTCAGAATGTCCAATCCACCTAAAAAGCACGTCTTTCAGGACTTGTGGGAGGAAACCAGAGCACCCAGGGGAAATCCATACAGACACTGGGAGAACGTGCAGACTCTGCAGAGACAGTGACCGACGCCGGGAATAGAACTCAGGTCCCTGTGTCATGGGAATGTCACTTTAAGAAATGTTTGTCTGCTCAAGTGGCTGTAGTGATGTCAGAGTGTGGGTGGAGCTGAGCTCTGGCTCTGCTTTTTTGTTTTGCTTTGCGGAAAAGCTTGGGTGTGTCTGTGTGTTTTAGTTTCGTTTAAGTTTTGGAGAAGCTGCAATCACAGCAGGATGTGTGTGAATCTCTGCAAGCTTATGAATGTCCACTTGGTGATTCCAACATGGTAACTGCTCTCAGTAGAGAATTTAAACCTGACGTGCTTCCGTAAAAAGATTTGTGTCTTATGGATGTTAAAAGGAAAGTTTAAGGATTACTTACAGTGTTATATTCTTTGGGGGGTGTATTTGAATTGATGGTTGCTGAGATGTTCACTGTATGTTTTAAAAAGGTGAACTGAGTTCATAGAATAAACATTGTGTGGCTTTAAAAATTACTTTTACATTTCTGCTGCACCACATCTGTAGAGTGGGCCGTGTGCTCCCCATACCACAATCTAGTAAAAGTCGTGGGTCAGGTGAACTCCATGGTACACTTTGCGGTTCTCTAAACCCTGGCCCATAACACCTGGCTCTGTGAAGCAACAGTGCTAACTACTGTGCTACCGAAGACTGGAGTATCAATGCAGTGACTATAATTGATCGTCAAGAGGATGTCTTTTGTCTGAGAGGAATATGAATGCAATGGTCACCCTCTGCATTCTCATGAAGCTGCCACTATTCATCTGCTGGATTTGTTTTTTGTTGCTGTTCCTGGAAGTTTTTCTCCTCCATGGCATCTAAAATAAGACTTCGTTCTAAGGCAAAGTTATACAGCAAGCAACTCACAACCATAATTCTCGAGACCATAGAATGGTTATATTGTAAGTCTTCACTCAGTTGTTCCGATTTGTCTGAGGGTATAGGGGACCCACTCCTGCTCTGCTTGGCCCACAAACAGTCCATCAACAAAGAGCGTCTCTGCCGTGTCCGCCAATTCCGGCCTCCCCTTGGTGGCTGAGTTACTGACCCTGGGAAATCTGGCTGGCAGCAATTAAATTAAAATGTTTCCCAGGATCTCTGAAGAGGCGCGGTTCAATTAAATGTTATCATTATGAACCTTCACTTCCAGAGTGATATAATCTATGACAGGTTGGTGATAGGTTTCACGTATTTACCTATTTAATGTCCCCCCCACCCCCCCACTCCCATGATCTTTCTCAAGTATTGTCCTGTTTGTCCAAATGTTTCATTTAAAGATTTATTAAAATGGGCTAGATTATCTATGAAAGGAATAGGGAAAACTGGACTCATAAAAGTCTTGTTTCTAAATGAACTTGCTTAAGTCTATATTGGATAGAAATGGATTGTAGTTATAAAATTATGTCTCCTGATATTATGAGTTGCTCAATTGCCATTGGAGAATGAATACGTCACATTTATGTGGTATGTTTCACAACCTCAGAATTCTCAAAATTCAGCCACTTAAGTACTTTTTGAGGTATAGTTACTGTTGCACTGCAGGGAAATTTGGTGGGAAACTTTGCTGCCAATTTGTACATAGCCAAGTCTCTAAGGTTAATGACAAAACATTAGCCACAATTTAATGGCCACGCTGTACCCGAAAATCAGCTCGCTGCGGTGCAGCGTGGCCGATAGAAACCGGGGGATAGAACCCCACCCCTGGGATCTACCTGGCTCGTAACAGCTCGCGAGATCCAATGCGATCTGGCGAGACATTGTGAGGTGAACCCCGCCCATTTTTAGCAAATTTGGATATTAAAGCAAGGCAGCTAGTCTCATTTTAATGTGCAGTTTCCTCAGTTACCTGAGGAGCTGGGATCTCCACAAACGGGGACCATATGGAACGGCACTCGTGGCGGTCTCCCAGGGATTCAGAGGCCCTTGGGTGCATGCCCTTTGGGCAGGGTAACACCCTGACACTGCTGGCATCCTGTCAGTGCCAGCCTGGCATCCTGGCAGTGCCACCTGGGATGCCAGTCTGGTGCTGGCAGGGGCATGGCCAGTGTGCCAGGTTGGCACTGTCAAGATGGCATGCTGACATTTTTAGCATGGGTGGGGTGCCCCGAGGGGTGTCGGGGGGGGGGGGGGGGAAAGTCATCCCCAGTGCGTTGGGCCTTGGGGTTGGACAGGGGTCGCTTCGGGAGCCTCGGAGATCGGGACGCCATTTTAAAATCTCTACGCCACACTGAGGAATTCCCGCAAGCGGAGGTCCTCGATGTACAAAACGGGGCTATGTGCGGCCTCAGCGCCAGGAAACACGTGGCTAAACATGCTCACTATGGGACTTTGTTCCCATTTAGTTAATCGCGCCCAATGTTTAGCAATATTACTTGGGGATAAATATTGGAAAAGGTCATTGAGAGAACACGCCTACTCTTTGTCAGATATATTTCTGCCATGGGATCCTTTATACTGACCCAAGCAGACAGACAAAGGTTGAATTCTGAATCTGAAGGATGGCACCTCTAGCAGTTTAGTACTAGATCAGTACACTAAAGCGTCAGCCTGGATTGTGTGGTCAACTCCCTGGGGTAACCTTGACTCGTAACCTTGTGACTCTGGGTGCGAGAGTTACCACTGAATTATAATAATAATCTTTATTATTGTCACAAGTAGACTTACATTAACACAGCAATGAAGTTAATGTGAAAAGCCCCTAGTCACCACATTCCGGCGCCTATTCGGGTACACAGAAGGGAGAATTCAGAATTCTCAGCTGGTACGGGAATTGAACCCGCGCTGCTGGGCTTGTTCTGCATCACTGACCCGCTGTCTAGCCCACTGAGCTAATCCAGTCCTTAGCTAACCAGTGATTCATCAAGCAGTAGGAAGTTCATATCTACTAATGAATGCTCTGTCAACTGAAAACCTTTTCAACTAACTGCAATACAGAAAATAATTAGCATTCTGTCTCCTCTCAAACTCGTGCAGGCACAAGGAGGAGGTGGGAAGATGCCAAACAAGAGTAACACTTACAGTGGTTAATACTGCTGCCTCACAGGGACCCGGGACAGACCCCCTACCTTGGGGGACTGTCTGTGTGGAGTTTGCACGTTCTCCCTGTGTCTGCGTGGGTTTCCTCCGGGTGCTCCGGTTTCCTCCCACATCCAATGGTGTGCGGGTTAGGTGGGTTGGCTGTGCTAAATTTCTCCTTAGCGTCCAACTGTTAGGTGGGATTATGGGGATAGGGCGGGGAAATGGATCTAGACAGGGGGCTCTTTCAGCGAGTTGGTGCAGACCTGGTGGGCCTCGGTCTGAACTGTAGGGGTTCTATGAATTTTTAAAATATCTACTGCATCAAGAAAAATAATTCCATATTTTTTCTCTTTTAGGTGCTAATTTGGAAAATATAAAGAGTTAAGTACAACTCTCTGCATAGCAAAGTTTCCCAAATAAAATGAACGCGGTGTATTATTACAGAGGGAACAGCCATCGTCTGCAGAGCATAAATTCGCTGGCGGCCGGGTTTTACCTGCACCAGCAGGCGAATGACCAATTGCAGCAAACGCAGCCAGGAGGGCAGCAACCATTCATTCAAACCCTCACAGTGGCTGAACACCTAGCTGGTGAGCGTCTATTTTTCTGGCACTGGGTAAGAGAGAAGGTATTGAGATTGGAAATGTTGACCATCACTCGATTGCTTTATTAAGAAGCGGGCTTTGCAACGTTAAGTGATCAGCTTTTGCCTCAGGAGTTGTCACTTGTGCCTCGAAACCTGGTGATAACCCTGTGCACATTTGCACCCCTCCTTTATAGAATCTGGGATTACCTGTCCGGTAATATAGCCACCACACTGTCACTTCATTGTGACATTTCAATTGTCATTTCAATTGGGGTCATTAGAAATTAAATAGGGCATTTTGTGTAACGGACCATGTTATTTTCACAACCACTCTGCATTTTCAGTAACTTTTTTCCTTCCCTTTTCAACATCATGCTTCCTGAAAGTTTCTGCAATGGATCATTACCTCGGTCAAACCTTTTGAAGAAGAGATTCTGGAAATTCAGCTGAAATCTTTGACTTTGTCATTACATTAGCCATTGTTCCTTTGTTGCTGTGATCGTCTTGCCTTTTCTGTATGATTTTCTTTTTGATTTTCGTTTCTCATTTTAATCTATTTTTTTAACTCTCAACAGTTTACTTTCTCACTCTCTTCCGCTCTCTTTCTCTCGCCCCTCTCTCGCTCCTTCCTCTCTCTCCCTCTCGGTCCCTCCTCTCTCTCCCTCTCTCCCCTCTCCTCTCTCCTCTCTCTGGGTGGGCCAGTTGGGTCACCCCTGTACACGGGGTAAGGGAAGGGACCCAGAAAATCTAGGGGTGGGGGACTGATTTGCGATGTGAGGGCATGGGTGCTGGCCAAGCGCAGGATCTCACTATCTGGCCGCTCACACACACTAGCAGCCCGATAGCAGGAATGCCTCCTAATCCTCACCATGCATAAATTAGCTGGGCAAGGGATAGTGAATTGCTTCCTGATCTGTACTCCCAGAGAGCAGATCACCTCCGGCGGGAGAACATTGGGCTGGATTCTCATGTTGACCGACAGTCGGGGCGGGCCAATCCATGAGCAGGGGGAACTTTATCAGGAGCTGGGGGCACTGTGGGGGAGTGGTCCTGGGCACGCGAGCTGACCAACGTGGGGGGGGGGGGGGTAGTATTTAGCGGGCCTGGTCTGCGAGCGGCCGGTGTCATGTAGCACGGCGTGACCGCTGCAGGCTGCTGCCGTGCACATGCACGGCCACAGACCTGGAAATTCTCTGGGCTGTATCGGCAGCTAGAGCCAGGTGCTCTATGATGCCGGCATGATAGCCCCGGCCAAACGGAGGATCGGTGACCGTTCGCATGCCGGCGTGGGGACATAACCGCAAAATCGGAGAATCCGGCCCATTGTCTCCCAAATGGAGAATTTCACCAAATGTACTACTCCCCAGGGAACCCGCTTGATCCAAACAGAAATCCATTATCCCAAGCTTTTACGATGCTTTAATTGCACCTCTGGCTCCCAAAAAGCCTAGCTGTCTTGCAAACCAGGATTTTTAAAAACACATTGCAGCAGTCATACACACTAACCCAGACATTTAAGTCTCACTGCACCAAATACATATAACACAATATATCTGAAATTCCTATGTTCATCACAGTTGTACTATGTGTTATATTTGGACGTGGTAGAATACGGATTGTGGCACTGTACTAGAAACCTTGAGGTCATGAGTTCAACTCGCAACGCAGTTGAACTTAATTCAATAAAATTGGTAATGTTTTGGGTTGGCATCTGAAAAATCTCCAATGACGCTGTTACCTTGTATTAAAACCAATCTGGTTTACCAATGATCTTCTCAGAAAAACACCTCCCACTCTCATCTGGTCTTTCCTGTACATAATTCTAAGGTGATGCCTTTTAATGAAATTGGAAGTTTATAAGAAAACGATCACTCTAAGGTGGACAACTCCCACAGAATCAGTGATGAAAAGGCAATAAATATTCACATCTACAATCTTTTTTTAAGTTATGCAAGTACCACTGCTGATCTTCAATAGTGTAAAAGGTGGGGCCACCCTTGCTTAGGAAGACAGAATTATTCAGACTTTATTTTACTTAAACTGATGTTTATTGATGTCTGGCAGAAATAATCCTAGAAGCGAGGTATGGCAGTTCTCACCAGAAACAGAGACGGAGCAGAACCGCCTTTACCACCCAACAGCTGGAGGCACTGGAGCGAGCGTTTCAGAAAACACACTATCCTGATGTGGAGATGAGGGAGCGGCTTGCAATGTACGTCAACCTGCCAGAGGCACGAATTCAGGTAAATTCAGGGATGGTCAGAGAGTACAGGATGCCTGATATAATTCCTGGGTGTCAACCTTCTGGACGGATTATTGCACGTCTGAATACCAAGGATGCCCAATCCTGAAACTGCCCATTGTTGGGCAAGAACATTGCCAGTTCAATACCAGATAGATCGCTATATTGTCTATGGATTCACAGTGTCAGGGACCCCTGTTCGATTCCTGCTTGGGTCACTGTCTGTGCGGAGTCTACACATGACGAATGTGATATAAAATAGTTACTTTAGAGATATTAGTTAATGTAATGTAGAAATAGGCCACTTTGATTCTGGTTATTTCATAGACAAAGGATTTCAGACTGCATGGAAAAAGCAGGAAGAGGTGTGTCTACGAGAGTGATGCTGGATAATAGGGGCCAGAGGAAGGGATTGGAAGTGAGCCAATCAGAATAGATCAACAGGTCAGGAGGGATATAGGATGACCTATGGGCATCGTGTATGTGAAACCTGATGCCATTTGAATGTATCAGTACTGATTCCTTTGTTCCATATCCTCACTTGATTCCAGAAGTCCATGGAGCAGAATGTGCTTCGTGCTCCTGAGAATTGAGGAACGCTTGCAAGCTAAATAAAATAACTAATGTTATACCTGCAAATCCATCTCGACTTTTATTGAGGCCAGACTGACGGGTAAAGAAAACTGGGATTCAACATTTGGTGCCGAAACCCGGGATTTCTCAGGGCGGTCCTGACCAACTGCGAAATCAGAATTAGACTGATTATGAACAGGAGGATGGGGGAAAAAGGGCCCTCAATGTAAAGCTGGAAAATGATCACGCATTGATTTTTCCCCTCTTCTTATCGTCTGATTAGTCTGGTCACTCGTGGTTGGCACAGAAAGATCGCCTCGACGAAATCAAAGGTCAGTCTGGGGATTAGCATTTTAATTGATGGGATTTCATATTGTTAATTCGGCTGGGGCTAGGTTATGTGGTTGATGTGACATTTGAAATTGTAAATGGTTCAACTTCATTTGTGAGTTAATTCGGCTGGGGCTAGGTTATGTGGTTGATGTGACATTTGAAATTGTAAATGGTTCAACTTCATTTGTGAGTTAATTCGGCTTGGGTTAGGTTATGGGAGGTCGATGAGACATTTGAAATTGAAAATGGTTCACCTCCATGTGTGAGTGTGTTAAATATATAGTTGATTAAGCTAAAATTGTACCCTTGGACTGTAGTGGCGAAAAACGCAGTTCCGAGGACTAGTTGAGATTGTGGGGAATGCTGCATATTGGTTGAAGCAGAAGTCTCTCAAAGGGTTAACAGCAGCAGGCAAAATCAAAAGACAGACAGTGCTTCTCACTCAGGCTTTGAGATAACAGCAGCAGCCTGTAGTGTAATCGGATACCTTTCCTTTGAGTCAGTGAACACTAGCAAAGTTACGTTTTGAATTAATTAAAGGAAACCAGTTGGTTTCTCCACCTCTTTGATAAAAGTTATTATTTTCGAAAGCAATTGATTGAAATTGCCAGAATCTTAAAGTTTTACTTACTTGAAATAATGTTTATCTCATTTTATCAGGAGATTAATAGAAACTTAAAGGAGGTCACGGACAGCATTTTAAAAAAGTGTAAATCTGGAGATGATAGTTGATTTTGCCAACATTTATGTGAATGTAAAAGAAAAAAAAATTTGTTAAAAGAAAAATTGTTAACATAAAGAAATAATTAAGTTGTAAATGTTATACAAGTTTGTGTTAAGCAAATCGTAAATTTAGTTCTGAGTTGAGATCAGAGCTAAGCTTGCAAGTTGCAGTAATTCAATTTGAATTTTCAAACATTTTTAAGTTTTTAAAAAAAAAAACAACCCACTGTTAGAACCTTTTCAACCAAGTAGAGACAGGAAAGGCACGGGTGAAACAAAAGATGAGCTACGTAGTTCAATGGCTGGCCTTGAATTGACAGAAAAAGATAAAATCAATCATTTAGAAAATGTTCACTAAAAGTTCTGACTGCACCTGTAGCATTGTCTGCACTAATTCCAGAACCACCAGAGTATAATAATTGATATCCAGTCACTGCTCCCAGATTCCAATTATGCCAGTAACTCAAGCCCTTTTGGGTGATAGTGTGGGTCCTGATTTACCATCTTCACGATCAGTAGAGGGAGAGGAGCTCTGTTCCACAAGCCCAGTTAGCTCTAGGACAAGATCTCGGACAGCGAGAGAGGGGCTTGACCCTCACCAGAAACAATTAAGTATACCACCTAAGCCTCTCCAAACTAAGGAGAAACCACAAGGTTCGGGAACAAAGGAACCTGCAATAGATGATTTTGAAGAGAAAGAACTCCCCCTAGTGACAGGGAGAGACGTTGAAGTCTTGGAACAAAGGGGAAATAGCTAGAGTGCCCCCTGGTGAGATTCGGAGACAGTTGCCGATTAGGAAGATACCAAACCCACCCAAAGGGACCCTCAGCTCCTTTTTATGGCCCACCGAATGCATCAACAGTCTTACAACCGGAGCCCCCTCTGAGGGGCCATTGGTCTACTGGGAGAAGAGGACGAGGCAGATATAGAGGGAGCAATGCATGTTTTAATTGCGGCCGTGCAGATCACTGGCAACAGGAATGCCCCTTTAAAAGACAGGCAGTAGAAGGAGATTATCCGACCCAAAGGAGAGGGTACCCACCAAGGGGAGGACAGACGAGATACACTGACTTCTCCCAGGAAAACCCTTTCCCAACACAGGATTGACTAGCTAATTTAGCCATAAGGACTCTCCAATCGGACAGGGAACCTATTATCTCTCTGCAGATAGGAGATCAACATCACTCATTTGTAATCGACACTGGAGCAGCCATGTCTTCTGTGCAATCAGCACTTAAACTACCATTATCCGACCACACGCAGCAATTGTCGGGGTTCCAAGGACAGGTGTGTGAGTATCCTATTTCTGAACCTGTGACAGTCACTTACGAGAATAAGTCTGCAGATCATCAGTTTGTAGTGACTACTGGATTGGACTGTAACTTGTTGGCCCGTGATTTACTGTGTATCTTCCAGCTACAGCTAGAGTGCGGAGATGAGGGGGTAACGGTTACATCATGGAGGATGAGACAACAGTGCTATATTTCTATCACCCCCCAGTGGTGGACGTTAGACGTTGAACAGTCACTGCATCACGTTACCCTGGCCTATGACAGAACTGGACGAAACAGGGAGTTGGAGGACAAATACCAACACACATTCTCCCCGTGTCTGCGTGGATTTCCTCCGGGTGCTCCGGTTGCCTCCCACAAGTTCCGAAAGACGTGCTGTTAGGTGAATTGGACATTGAGAAATCTCCTTCAGTGTACCCAAACAGGTGCCGGAGTGTGGCGACTAGGGGATTTTCACAGTAACTTCATTGCAGTGTTAATGTGAGCCTACTTGTGACACTAATAAAGATTATTATTATTAGGATAGCTATATTGTCTATAAATAGCTACATAATCATGGATAGCTATTTTATCTGTCGATAGTTATATTATCTATGGATAGTTATATTACCTATGGATAGCTATATTATAGTGAATAGTTATATTATCAGTGGGGCGGATTGAAAGGAAATTGTAACATTGTCCCCATCCTTTCAATGACAATGCATTTCTGCTAGCCAATTAGAGAACACTATTGTGCAGTGTAAACGATGCTGGACCTTCCAGCTAAATCAAAGCGAGAAAATGTCAACGAGTAGTTCCCATTTGTGTTTTTATGAAGAGAAATTGAGCATACACACAATAGTAAATTAGCTCGTATTCAAATTTGAGGAACAGTTATGAGTAATTATGATAATGTTGCTTTTAAAAGGAGGGATGGAGCCGATCAGGGACTAAAATGGGGATTTACACATGGAAGCAGTTGACATGGCTGAGGTACTAGATGAGTACTTTCAATCTGTCTTTACCGAGGAAGAAGATGCTGTTAAAGTCAGATTGTTTGAAGAGAAAATATTAACGTGGCTATGGGGAAAGGGTGAGGAGAATTGAATTTGCTGAGTTGCTGTTGCAGAGAGCTGGGTATGATGGGCTGAATGGGCTCCCCTGTGGCTGTAGCCATTATATAATTCTATATTTTATCCATAAAATTCTATTGGCATGTTGAAATACTTTGGAAACTGATGATGTGAGATGCCTCCTGGCGAACACTGGTTTCTACAATAATTTTGCAGGTTTAACTATCTATAAATTTATCTCAAAATATTGGGCTTAGTATTGGGTTCCCAAGCATCATCAACAGAACAGAACTACAGTGCAGAAGGAGGTCATTCAGCCCATCGGGTCTGCACCGACCCTCCGAAAGAGCACGCTACCTACACCCACTTTCCTCCACCCTATCCTCGAAACCCCACCTAATCTTTGGACGCTCACGGGTAATTTAGCATGGCCAACTCACCTAACCTGCACATCTTTGGACTGTGGGGGTGAAACCGGAGCACACGGAGGAAACCCACGCAGACACAGGGAAAATGTATAAACTCCACACAGTCACCTGAGGTTGGAATCAAACGCAGGTCCCTAGCGCTGTGAGGCAAACATGCTAACCACTGTGCTGCCTTAAAGGTGATCCATGACTTAATGAAAGATATTATGCATTAATAATTTTCTCCGAAAAGTGGATTAAATCTGATTCCCAAAACGCAAACAAAATTATTGGAAACTCAAGTAATTGAAAGATGGAACGTTACAATTTAGTCGCCTGAAACTCGTGAAGTGGAAATAGACAGGCAGGTGCAATTTCCAAAACTTTGGTAATAGTCCTGGAATCTTATTGAATTTACCCGGGATTTGATATTGTTCCAGTCACCATAAATCAACAGCCCTAACTTTGTTTGATTTGAGTTATGCATAAAGGTTATGAATTAATGTCCGAAATCCAGCACTTTAGACCAATCATGGTCTGCGCATCTGTGATTTTCTGATAAGCCACTTGCTGTGTGTAGGTGCTGCAGGGCCATTGAAAATTCTGCCCAAATTTGTATTCCTCTTCCACACATGATCCCTATTTTCGTTGTGCAAAATGCATTGACCATTATCATTCTCACTCTCTTTTCAGATACCTTGCCATAAGTGAGCATTGGTGACCATGCACTTCCTCATGTTGGTCTATGGTTATGCTTGGCAAGGTACGGCAGTGATTTGCTGTTGCCTTCGACAGGTTCTGCCGCACTTACCGCCTGCCATTGGTGCATTAGCAGGATTGGCAGGTTGATAATCAAACTGTTTGTCGATGTTAGCGCAAGTTCCGGAGTGGGACTTGAACCCAGAGCTCTGGCTCACTTGATTATATATCCTTTAGATTCATGGCAAAAAATAACATTCCCCTAATAGACTCAATTGTTAATACAAATCAGGATGATGATCTTGAACTTGATGCAAAGGCAAGTCAGGTTCCTCACCGAAGAAGAGTCATGTTGGACTCAAAACGTTAACTCTGTTTCTCTCTCCACAGACGCTGCCAGACCTGCTGAGTTTTCCCAGCACCACCTGTTTTCATTTTAAGGCCCTCCCAGTTGTCTGCCGGGAATAAGCCGATGGGTGAGCAGGACTTTGTGTGAGCAGCAGATTTGGATAAGTGGAATTGTGGGGCTTTCGAGACGGACAGTGAGACAGACATTAGTGAAGTTGAATCTAGAGGTAATGTAAGTGTTGATGAGAGTTTTGGCAGCAGTGCAAGTGAGGTGCAGTCAATGCAAATCCAGGCCTTGAATAATCTAATTCTGAACCGAGGCAACTTAACATAAAGAAACGAGTTCTTCACGCCCAAAGCCACAGTCTTGAGGAGGAGACCATTTGCCAGGGAGGTAAATATTTCCTTTGTAAAGTCCTTAAAGAAGGAATTGAATTGCTTTTGGATTCACCAGAAACATGGCTTCTGAATTTTGGCACAAGTGTGCTTCACAGATTGAAAATGACTGTCGGAAAGACCGAAACTATCTGTTGAATAAGTCGATGTCTTTAAACAAAAATACAAATTATTCACCCGATTTAGGTCTGGTTCAAAAATCGACGAGCCAAGCACCGTAAGCACCAACGCATTTCAGAGAAAGATGAGTTTGCGACGGAATGGATGAAGAAAGGTGACGGGAGAGAGAGGAAAATCAAATTGGAAAAAGACAAACATCCCATCCAACAAAAAGACCCGGAATTCTGTGGCTCCGTGGACAACACATCTACACCTGTAATTTGGAGCATGACTCCGGCTCCACGACTGCTTGACAGAGAAAAGCCAGCAAAGCACATTGTTACAGCAAACAAACGTAAAGAGCTGAAACTGTATGGTTTCAGATTCTCTCTTCAGGATGCATGTTGTTGTATGTGTGATTTGTATCTATATGAAATGTTTGTGCACAGAACGCAATTTCATGCATCTTGCTCCGTTATCATGATTTTTAGTTTTGCCCATACATTTCCACGCTTTTGTTGTCAATTACCTTGTAGTAAAGTAGCAATGCATCAGAACTGTAAAGTTACGGAATATATGAACCACAAGCCATGAACAATTTTTGATTTGTTGTGGACCTGCTGTGGGATTCAGTAGGGTAGTGATTGGATCGTGCGCCTGTTTTATGGGTTTAAAAGATGCAATTTCAGACATCATCAACTTGTGCCATAAGGAGGCCTGAAAAATATCCCACTCGAAATGGAGTCACACTATTTATCAGGCACTCCCGGCAGCTGCCTATAACACACACTGGGCCTTCAGCCTGTGTAAGCGGGGCCTCATCCTGCTTTAGGCTATTACACTGAAATTGATCTGTGTTGCGTGGGGCAGCTGTTGGATCTGCTTGGCTCTGGATGCTTCAGGGGTAATAAAAGGCCGTACGCAAGTTTTGTCTGTAAACATCGAGAGAAAACACCCACTTCTACTTAGACCAGGCAAAAATTGAATGAAGTTCCGTTTCTAAATTTAATACAAGCTCAAGAACATGAAGTAATATCTGACAGTTGAACTGTGAAATCTGCCAGCATCACCTAAAAGCAAGGCTCCAACAAACTTTTTTTTTATTTTTATAAATTTTAGAGTACCCAATTCATTTTTTTTTCCAATTAAGGGGCAATTTGGTGTGGCCAATCCACGCACATCTTTATGTTGTGAGGTCGAAACCCACGCAAACACGGGGAGAATGTGCAAACTCCACACGGACAGTGACCCAGAGCCGGGATCGAACCTGTGACCTCGGCACCCTGTGACTGCAGTGCTAACCCACTGTGTCCCCGTGCAGCCCTGGCTCCACCAAACCTACAAGTGGCCTGACCGGCAATGCAGATTTGGCACAGGCCTCTGTGCTGCTAAATTAATTAAAATAACGCCGGCATCTCCACATCATGGCTAAATTAATTCTCATTGTACTCATTGAATAACATGTGAATTAAACCTGATTGAAGTTTATGGATTGCGCAAGTTCAAAAATCTTG
This sequence comes from Scyliorhinus torazame, assembly GCF_047496885.1. Lineage (NCBI taxonomy): Eukaryota > Metazoa > Chordata > Chondrichthyes > Carcharhiniformes > Scyliorhinidae > Scyliorhinus > Scyliorhinus torazame. Next base: position 27,874,541 of record NC_092724.1, read on the forward strand.
CAAGGATGCTACATTCCCTCCCTGTAAAATAAAATAATTTTGCGCTGGGGAGGGGGGTTGGAGCTCCCTTCGCGGGGATGCCATCTGCTGGTCGTCTCTTCCCTCTCCCTAAATTTTTTTTAAAAAAATCTTACAAGGTGATGTAATTATTCTATAGGTCCCTTTTAAAAAATAAGTCTACCTTGCATCACACCTGAACTGAGTGTGCAGGTAGATTACTAAATAGTAGAGGGCACCACAGCAAGTATTTGAACTTATCCTTGGTCAAAATTCACACGTGTATTTTCCATTAAATACCAGGAAACAGAAATCGGGCATGGGTACTGTGGTGATTGTCCCTTTATGGGCAACCCAGCACCGGTCAATCACCACCGGTATCCTGACTAGTTTTTTTAAAACCTGATTCCATTTAAGGAGAGCTATGCACCATCCTCAGCAAAGGGGTCAGGTTAAAGACTGATATTATCCAGAGGAGGTCTGCGAGAGAAGCCTAGAATCATTCCTTCACCACTTCAATGAATTATTCCATAGCTATGCTGAGATGAGGGCAGCACGGTGGCGCAGTGGTTAGCACTGCTGCCTCACGGCGCCGAGGTCCTGGGTTCGAGTCTGGCTCTGGGTCTCTGTCCGTGTGGAGTTTGCACATTCTCCCCGTGTCTGCGTGGGTTTCACCCCCGCAACCCAAAGATGTGCAGGGTAGGTGGATTGGCCACGCTTAATTGGAAAAAAAATTAATTGGGTACTCTAAATTATTAACAAAAAAGAGCTATGCTGAGATGTGTAGTTTTCACTTGGAACCTTCCCGTGTAACTATCTTAAGGCTTGTAGGGATTGGTCCTGCATGAACCCCTGTTTCATTTTTTCGTGGCACAGGGGGCATTTCGATTGCCTGCATTTCGATTTGTCGTCTTTTTAAAAAAATAATCTTACCCTCTGAATAATATGTTTCCTGCAGGTCCCACTGAAAAGATTGGGCTAATCGATGAAAACGTCAGCATTCAGCTTCCGGAATATTCTGCTCTGCAACAACATGGTGCAGATCTACAAGATCAAATTCAGCGTCACATGGCTTTGGCGAGTGCTTTTGTGCCAGAGTCCCACTATGGAATCAGTGCTCCAAATCTGAATGCAAACCCGGCACCGGCCCTGTACCCCTCGTATTATCAGCGGGTTTCCCATACACTCGATGCTTGTCCCGCCTCACTCCTTCACCATTCCCATAAATTTTCAGACTTGATCCCGAAACCCAGCAGCCTGGGGAGCCTGCGGCATTGAAAGCAAAAGGTGAATGTGCTGGGTCTTAACCTCCAATACTAAAGAATTTGTATTAATCACTGAATCTGTGGCTCCCAGACATTTTGTATCGTGAAAAAATAAACAAAAATAAAATGAGTTTACAATGAAATATATTTTTGTTGTTTAATTTAACTATTCTACTACTATTCTACCAGGTGTCACGCCAAACAATTGCCTCCATATCGAATAAGGGACCTTTTACTGAAGGATGCATTTTTTAACTGCAATCTCCCCATTCAAAAAGCAGAACGATAATAAATACGAGGCAATAAAAGGTCACTATTTGGATGCTACACATGAACATTTGCATGATTTCAGAGCCATCAAAATAAAGAAAAAAATAATATTTTTTGTTATCGGGACCAATGATTAGCAGGTTTTCGAATGGCTCCTGATGTAATCCCGATAGGACTGCAGCGGAATGGAGCAGGGGGCGGGGGGAGGTGTGGGGCAGATTAGGCCAATGCGGTTTTGGTCTCAGACTGCCATTAAAGATTACGGATGGACTTTGATTTAAAACATGGGAGTATGATGTCATTGCTGTCACCGACACATGGTTGAGAGAGGGGCAGGATTGGCAGCTCAATAGTCCAGGATATAGGGTTTTCAGGCGAGACAGGAAATGAGGTAAAAGAGGAGGGGGCGCCACAATTTTGATTAGGAATGAATTGCAACGGTAAGGAGGGACAGCACCTTAGAAGGCTCTTCAAGTGAAGCCTTGAGGGTAGAATGTAAAAAAACAAAAAGGAGCAATCATATTGCTGGGTGAGTTCTATAGCCCCCCCCCCCCCAACAGTCCGAGAGAAATTGAAGAGCAGATAATAATAATCGCTTATTGTCACAAGTAGGCTTCAATGAAGTTACTGTGAAAGGCCCCTAGTCGCCACATCCCGGCACCTGTTCGGGGAGGCCAGTACGGGAATTGAACCCGCGCTGCTGGCATTGGTTCTGCATTGCAAGCCAGCTATTTAGCCCACTGTGCTAAACCAGCCACAATGTTTGTAGGCTAATTTCAAAGAGGTTATAGGGTAGTGATAGTGGGGGATTTCTACTTCCCCAACATTAACTGGAGTAGTTGTAGTGTGAAAGGTTTAGAGGGAGTGGAATTCTTAAAATACATCCAGGAGAACTGTTTAAGCTAGTACCCAGAAGGTCCTACAAAGAGAGGAGGGGCAATCCTGTACATAATTTTAGGTAACAAAGCGAGGCAAGTGGTTGAAGAGAGGGGTACATTTTGCAGACAGTGATCATAACTCCATTACGTTCAAGATTGTTATGGAAAAGCACAAGGATGGACCAAATCAAAGTTTTAAATTGGGGGGGGGGGAGGAGATCAATTTTAATAAGATCAGATATGATTTGGCTAAGGTGGACTGGGATCAGACACTTTTAGGTTAACCTGTGACAGAACAGTGGGACACATTCAAGAAGGAAATAAGGAGAGTAGAGGGCCAACATGTTTCAATAAAGAAAACGGGTGGGACCAACAAATCCAGTGAACCCTGGATATCGAGGGATATACAGCATTGGATGAGGAGAAAAATAGTCTTATGGCAGATATCGAGGGCTCAAAACAGCAGAAGCTCTAGAGGAGTATAGAATGTGCAAGAGGGAACTTGGAAATTAGGGGAGCAAAAAGGAGATCTGAAAGGATACCGGCAGGTAAAATAAGAGAAAATCCAAAGTTTTATCAGCACATTGAGGGTAAATGGATAACTCGAAAAGGGCCCATTAAGGACCACAGATAATGTGTGTGTGGAGCTGGAAGATGTAGATAGGGTTCAAAATGGATACTTTGTGTCGGTATTCACTCGTGAGAGGAACGGTGTGGGTATATAAATCAGGGAGAAGGTCTGTGATGAAATTAAATAAATGAATATAGACAGAGAAGAGGTTCTGAGCGATCTTGCAGGCTTAAAAGTAGATAAATATCCAGAGCCAGCTGAAATGTATCCCAGGCTGGTGAGTGAGGCAAGGGAGGAAATAGCAGGGCCGCTGGCAATAATTTTCAATTCCTCCCTGGCCACAGGAGAGGTGCCAGAGGTCTGGAGGATCGCCAATGTGGGACCATTATTCAAGAAGGGAGGAAGGGATGAACCAGGAAACGGCAGGTCAGTCAGTCTAACCTCTGTGGTGGAAAAACTATTGGAAGCAAATGAGAGTCAGAATTAATCTGCATTTGAAGAGGCAGGATTAATCAAGAACAGTGGTTTTGTTTGACCAGCTTGATTGAGTTTTTTGAAAACGTGACAGGTGTGTAGATGAGGACAATGCACGACTTTTGATAAGGTCCCATATCAAAAGTATATGGGAAGGTATGATCGCGAAGGTAAGAGCCCATGGGATCCGAGGAAATTTGGCAAATTGGATCCAGAATTGGCTGAGTGGCAGGAAGCAGTGGGTGATGGTCGAGGGGTGATTGGAATCCTGTGTCCAAATGGGGTCCTGCAGGGATCAGTGTTGGGGACTTGCTGTTTGTCGTTTATATAAATGATTTAGTCCTCCGTGTAGGAGGGTTGATCAATAAGTTCACAGATGATACGAAAATTGATGGGGTGGTAAATAGTGAGGAGGATAGACTTAGCTTACAGGAGGATATAGACAGGTTGATCAGATCGGCTGTTCAGTGGCAAATGGAATTCAAAGCGGATAAGTGGGAGGTGATGCATTTGGGCATCAAGGAGAAACAAGGCAAGGGAATACATAATAAACGGCAGGACCCTGGGAAGCACCGAGGATCAGAGGAATCTTGGTGTGCATGTACACCGGTCCCTTAAGAAAGCAGGGCAGGGACTTCCGGTTGCGGCGATGCCCAGCTAAGCCGCACGTTTCGGCGGCTCCAGCTCAAACGGACCTTCGGGCTCTTTTAAGAGCCCCAACGGGGAATTTTTTCAGGACGAAACCCGGTGTGGGGTGAGTTAACAGGGAGTCCCCCCCAACGAAAGAGAAAAATATCGGCGGTGGCGGCTACATCGCGAAGAATCCTCGACGATAGGGACAGGAGGAAAAATGAAGCAAGATGGCGGCGGAGAAAGCCCAGGCGACATGGGGGCCCGATCAAGACGAATTCTTAAGACGGTGTGTGGAGCTACTTAAGAAGGAGGTGCTGACTCCGATGCTACAGGCAATTGAGGGGCTTAAGGAGGCACAAAGGACCCAGAAGACAGAGTTCCGCGTGGTGGAGCAGAAGGTGACGGACAATGAAGACGAGATCCTGGGCCTGGCGGTCAAAACACAGACGCACGAGGCGCTCCACAAAAAGTGCATTGAAAGGATTGAGGCCTTAGAAAACAGAGCACGAAGGAAGAACCTTCGGATCCTGGGTCTCCCTGAGGGAGTGGAAGGAGCGGACTGCGGGGCTTACGTGAGCACGATGCTAAGCTCGCTGATGGGAGCTGAGGCCCCTTTGGGCCCCTTAGAAGTGGAGGGGGCTCATCGGGTCCCTGCGAGGAGACCAAAGGCGGGAGAACCACCTAGGGCGACAATCGTGCGATTTCACCGCTTTAATGATAGAGAAGTGGTTCTGAGATTGGCCAAAAAGGTACGGAGTAGTAGATGGGAGAATGCGGTGGTACGGGTGTACCAGGATTGGAGTGCGGAGGTGGCGAGAAGGAGGGCGAGTTTTAATCGAGCCAAGGAGGTGCGACACAAGAAGAAGGTGTAGTTCGGGATGCTGCAGCCGGCGCGACTATGGGTCACGTACCAGGAGAGACATCACTACTTCGAAACGGCGGAAGAAGCATGGACCTTTATTAAAGACGAGAAACTGGATCGGAACTGAGGGACTGATCTTAGAGGGGAAATGGCACTGTCGATGTATATAGGGATGTAAATTGGGAAGGGGGGGGACACTAAGAAATGTGGGCGCCGGTGGGGGGGAAAGAAGAGACATAGGCGGAGGATGAGGAATGGGAGTGGGGCGGGGGAGGGAGCTGCGCCACAAGGGGTGGGACAGCTATAGAGAATATGGAGCCTACTGTCCTTGTTCCCGCGCCAGAAAGGTGATGGCGGGAAGATAGGCGCAAGGTAGATGGGAGTTCCCCACACGGGGGGGTCAAGGAGTGAGCAGGAGAAGCCGGGGTCAGTTGAAGTCAGCTGACTTTCGGAAGTAATATGGGGGGAGCAATCACGCTAGATGGGGATCTAGCGGGGTGGGGGGGGGGGGCGGGGAAGGGGGGGAATAACTGGGTTGCTGCTGCAGAAATCAAAGAGGAACTGGCTAAAGAAAGGGTGGTCGGGGCTGGAATGCGCCGCCTGGGGAACGAGTGGGAGCGCGGAATTGGGACGTGGGACTGGTTTAGAGAGGGCGATGGCTAGTCGACACGAGAAGGGGGCAGGTAGCCCCCCAGTGCGGCTGATCACGTGGAACGTGAGAGGCCTAAATGGACCGATTAAAAGGGCCCGAGTGTTCGCGCACTTGAAAGGACTGAGGGCAGACGTGGCTATGCTCCAGGAGACGCACCTGAAGGTGGCGGACCAAGTTAGGTTAAGGAAAGGATGGGTGGGACAGGTGTTCCACTCAGGGCTGGATGCAAAGAATAGAGGGGTGGCCATACTGGTGGGGAAACGGGTATCATTCGAAGCTAGGAGCATTGTAGCAGATAGTGGAGGCAGATATGTGATGGTGAGTGGCAGACTGGAGGGAACGGAGGTCGTGTTGGTTAACGTATATGCCCCGAATTGGGATGATGCGGGATTCATGAAGTGGATGCTGGGACGTATCCCGGACCTGGAGGTAGGAAACTTGATAATGGAGGGAGACTTCAACACCGTGCTGGACCCAGGGTTAGATAGATCCAGATCTAAGACCGGAAGAAGGCCGGCAGCGGCCAAGCTGCTTAAGGGGTTTATGGACCAAATGGGGGGAGTGGATCCATGGCGATTTGTTAGACCGAAGGCCAAGGAGTTCTCCTTCTTCTCCCATGTCCACAAGGTGTACTCCCGGATAGATTTTTTTGTTTTGGGAAGGTCACTGATCTCGAGGGCGGAAGAAACTAAGTATTCAGCCATAGCTATCTCGGATCATGCCCCACATTGGGTGGACCTGGAACTAGGAGAGGAGAGGGAGCAGCGTGCACTCTGGCGATTAGATGTGGGATTGTTGGCGGATGAGGGAGTCTGTGGAAGGGTGCAGGGATGTATCGAGAGATACCTGGAGGCCAATGACGACGGGGTGGTCCGAGTGGGAGTGGTATGGGAAGCACTAAAGGCGGTGGTCAGAGGAGAGCTGATCTCCATCAGGGCCTACAAAGGGAAAACAGAGGCCAAGGAAAGGGAAAGATTACTGGGGGAGATCTTAAGGGTGGATAAAGAATATGCGGAGACCCCGGAGGAGGGACTGTACAGGGAGAGACGACGACTCCAGACGGAGTTTGACCTTCTGACCACCAGGAGGGCGGAGGTGCTGTGGAGGAAGGCACAGGGGATGAGATATGAATATGGGGAAAAGGCTAGTCGCCTGTTGGCCCATCAGCTGCGAAAGAGGACAGCGGCGAGGGAGATAGGGGGAATTAGAGACGAAAAGGGAGCTACGGTGCGGAGAGCATGGAAGATAAACGAGGTGTTTAAGACCTTTTACGAAAGACTTTATAGGTCTCAACCCCTGGAGGGAAAAGAGGAGATGTGGCAGTTTTTGGACCAATTAAGGTTCCCGAGGGTGGAGGAGCAGGAGGTGGAAGGCCTGGGGGCACCAATTGGGGTGGACGAGGTTACCAAGGGGCTGGGGAACATGCAGGCAGGGAAGGCCCCGGGACCAGATGGGTTCCCGGTGGAATTTTATAGAAAATATGTGGACTTGCTGGCCCCGCTGTTGGTGAGGACTTTTAACGAGGCCAGGGAAGGGGGGACTCTACCCCCGACAATGTCGGAGGCGACGATATCGCTAATTTTGAAGCGGGATAAAGATCCGCTGCAGTGCGGGTCCTATAGGCCTATTTCACTGCTAAATGTGGACGCCAAGTTGCTAGCAAAGGTGCTGGCATCGAGGATAGAGGACTGTGTCCCGGGGGTGGTGTACGAAGACCAGACAGGATTCGTAAAGGGGAGACAACTAAATGTCAACGTGCGACGGCTATTAGGGGTGATAATGATGCCCCCAGCAGAGGGGGAGGCAGAGATAGTGGCGGCAATGGATGCAGAGAAGGCATTTGATAGGGTGGAGTGGGGGTACCTATGGGAGGTGCTGAGGAGGTTCGGGTTCGGGGATGGGTTTGTTAGCTGGGTCAAACTCCTCTATGGGGCCCCAACGGCAAGTGTGGTCACGGGTTGGCACAGATCGGAGTATTTCCGACTATACCGGGGAACAAGACAGGGATGCCCGCTATCTCCATTACTGTTCGCGTTGGCAATTGAACCACTAGCCATGGCGCTGAGAGACTCCAGAAAATGGAGAGGGGTGATTAGAGGGGGAGAAGAACACCGAGTGTCACTCTACGCGGATGACCTACTGTTGTATGTGACGGACCCAGTGGGAGGATGACAGAGGTCATGCAGATATTGAGGGAGTTCGGAGATTTCTCGGGATATAGGCTTAACATGGGGAAGAGTGAACTTTTCGGGGTACACCCTGGGGACCAGAGTAGAGGGATAGATGGCCTGCCTTTAAGGAAAGTGGAAAGAAACTTTCGATACCTGGGGATTCAGATAGCCAGGAGCTGGGGAACCTTGCACAGACTTAATCTGACACGACTGGTGGAACAAATGGAAGAGGACTTCAAGAGGTGGGACATGCAGCCACTGTCACTGGCGGGCAGAGTGCAGGCAATTAAGATGATGGTCCTCCCGAGGTTCCTATTTGTATTCCAATGTCTCCCTATACTGATCACTAAGGCCTTCTTTAAAAAAATAGACAGGAGCATCACGAGCTTCGTGTGGGCAGGGAAAGTTCCGAGGGTAAGGAGGGGGTTCTTACAACGTAGTAGAGACAGAGGGGGACTGGCGCTGTCGAATTTGGGCGACTACTACTGGGCCGCCAATGTGGCGATGATCCGTAAATGGATGATAGAGGGAGAGGGAGGGGCGTGGAAAAGATTAGAGAGAAAGTCCTGTAAAGGGACGAGTCTAGAGGCGCTGGTGACAGCGCCACTACCGTTCTCACCAAAAATATTTACCACAAATCCAGTGGTGGCGGCAACATTAAATATTTGGGGGCAATGGAGGCGACAGAGAGGTGTGCTGGGAGCCCTGGTGGGGTCCCCAATTAGGAACAATCATAGGTTTGCCCCAGGGAGGATGGATGGAGGATTCCAGAGCTGGCACCAGTTGGGAATTAGGAGGGTGGGAGATGTATTTATAGACGGGATGTTTGCGAGCTTGGGAGCGTTGGAGGAAAAGTATAAGCTGCCCCGGGGAAATTTCTTTAGGTATATGCAGGTGAGGGCGTTCACAAGACAACAGGTGAGGGAATTTCCATTGCGCCCGACACAGGGGATCCAGGATAGAATGCTCTCGGGGGTGTGGGTCGGGGAGGGCAAGGTGTCAGAGATATACCGAGAGATGAGAGAAGAGGGGGAGGAGCTGGTGGGCGAACTGAAAGGAAAGTGGGAAGAAGAGCTCGGGGAGGAGATAGAGGAGGGTCTGTGGGCTGATGCCCTAAGCAGGGTAAATGCCTCTTCCTCGTGTGCCAGGCTTAGCCTGATTCAATTTAAGGTGCTACATAGAGCACACATAACGGGAGCGAGGTTGAGCAGGTTCTTCGGAGTGGAGGACAAGTGTGGGAGGTGCGGGGGAAGCCCGGCAAACCGCACACATATGTTTTGGTTGTGCCCGGCACTGGAGGGGTATTGGAGGGGAGTGACGGGAGTGATTTCGAAGGTGGTTAAGGTCCGGGTCAAACCAGGCTGGGGGTTAGCTTTATTTGGAGTTGCGGATGAGCCGGGAGTGCAGGAGGCGAAAGAGGCCGATGTCGTGGCCTTTGCGTCCCTAGGAGCCCGGCGTAGGATTTTACTCGTGTGGAAGGAAGCGAAACCCCCCGGACTGGAGGCCTGGATAAACGATATGGCGGGGTTCATAAAACTGGAGCAGATTAAGTTTGCGCTGAGAGGATCGGCTCAAGGGTTCACCAGACGGTGGCAACCGTTCCTCGACTACCTAGCGGAACGTTAGAGGGAAGATAGATGACCAGCAGCAGCAACCCAGGGGGGAGGGGGATGGGGGGGGGGGGGAGGGGGAAGGGGAGGAGGAGGGGGAGGGGGAAGGGGAGGGAGGAGGAGGGGGAGGGGGAAGGGGAGGGAGGGGGGAAGGGGAGGGAGGGGGAGGGGAGGGGAGGGAGGGGGGGGAAGGGGAGGGAGGGGGGGAAAGTTTCATTTTATGTTTTTTGGTTAGTTTACCATGTTAGTTAGTTACTCTCTATTAGATTGTAGTTATCATGTTACTTGTACTGTTAAATTTTCTTTATATTTGATGTGTAAGGGGAAAAAATTGTGAATGAAAAATTTCAATAAAATATATTTTAAGAAAAAGAAAGCAGGGCAGGTTTTGTTTTATTTGTTCATGGGATGTGGGTGTCGCTGGCAAGGCCAGCATTTATTGCCCATCCCTGAGGGCATTTAAGAGTCAACCACATTGCTGGATCTGGAGTCACATGTCGGCCAGACCGGGTAAGGACAGCAGATTTTACATAGAATTTACAGTGCAGAAGGAGGCCATTCGGCCCATCGAGTCTGCACCGGCTCTTGGAAAGAGCACCCTACCCAAGGTCAACACCTCCATCCTATCCCCATAACCCCGTAACCCTACCCAACACTAAGGGCAATTTTGGACACTAAGGGCAATTTATCATGGCCAATCCACCTAACCCGCACATCTTTGGACTGTGGGAGGAAACCGGAGCACCCGGAGGAAACTCACGCGCACACAGGGAGAATGTGCAGACTCCACACAGACAGTGACCCAAGCCGGAATCGAACCTGGGACCCTGGAGCTGTGAAGCAATTGTGCTAACCACTGTGCTACCGTGCTGCCCGAATTTTGCCAGGATGTTGCCTGGGCTGGAAAGTTTTAGTTATGAAGAGAGATTGGATAGACTGGGGCTGTTTTCCTTGGAGCAGAGGAGACTGAAGAGGGACATGATTGAGGTGTATAAAATTATGAGGGGCATAGATAAAGTGGACAGGAAGAAATGCTTCCCGGTGGTGGAGGGATCAATGACCAGGGGACATAGATTTAAGGTAAGGGGCAGGAGGTTTAGAGGGGATGTGAGGAAAAGCTTTTTCACCCAGAGGGTGGTGGGAGTTTGGAACTCACTGCCTGAAAGGGAGGTGGAGGCAGAGACCCTCATAACATTTGGCCATTTGGTGTAGGTACAGCCACAGTGCTGGCAGGGAAGGAGTTCCACGATTTTGGACCTAGCAACAGTGAAGGAACGGCGCTGTATTTCCAAGTCAGGATGATGAGTGACTTGGAGGGCAGCCTTCAGGTAGTGGTGTTCCCATGTATCTGCTGACCTGGTCCTTCTAGTGGTCACATGTTTGGAAGGTGCTGCCTATGAAGCCTTGGCGAGATGCAACGCATCTTGTAGATGGTACCCATGGCTGCTGCTGTGCGTCGGTGGTGGAGGGAGTGAATGTTTGTTGAAGAGGTGCCAATCAAGCGGGGCTGCTTTGTCCTGGATGGTGTTGAACCTCTTCAGTGCAGTTGGAGCTGCGCCCACCCAGGCAAGGGGAGAGTATTTCAACACACTCCTGACTTCTGCCCTGAAAATGGTGGACAGGCTTTGGGGAATCGAGGTGAGTTATTTGCTGCAGGATTCCTAGCCGCTGAACCACTCTTGTAGCCATAGTATTATATGGCTAGTCCAGTTCAGTTTATGGCCAATGGCAACTCCCAGGATGTTGATAGTGGGGGATTCAGCGATGATAACACCATTGAATATCAAGGGGCAATGGTTAGACCCTTTCTTGTTGGAGATGGTCATTGCCTGACACGCGTGATACAAATGTTACTTGCCACTTGTCAGCCCAAGCCTGGATATTGTATAGGTCTTGCTGCATTTTGGCTGGACTGCTTCAATATCTGAGGAGTCAGGAAGTGTGCTGAACATTGTGCAGTCATCTGCAAACATCTCCACCTCTGACCTTGTGATGGAAGAGTGGTCATTGATGAAGCAGCTGAAGATGGCTGGGCCTAGGACACTGCCCTGAGGAACTCCTGCAGTCATTTCCTGCAGCTGAGGTGATTGACCTCCAACCACCACAACCATCCTCCTTTGTGTCAGGCCTAACACCGACCATTGTAGGTTTTTTCCCATGATTCTCATTGACTCCATTTTGTAGGGTTCCTCAACTCGTTTAAATGTTACCTTGATTGCCAAGTTATAAAACAGCAGAGGAATGACTGATGACGGAAATCCAATGACCACCCTATCCGCTGGCAGGAATCACTCCGACATGGATTTGCAGAGCTAGGATGTGACCTGGACCCCTGCACAGGAGAATTTTGTGCTCACTTCCCAATCTGGATCCAAAGCGACATTTTGCATAATGCCCAATATTTCAGAGGGGCAGCACGGTGGCACAGTGGGTTAGCACTGCAGTCTCACGGCGCCGAGGTCCCAGGTTCGATCCCGGCTCTGGGTCACTGTCTGTGTGGAGTTTGCACATTCTCCCCGTGTTTGCGTGGGTTTCACCCCCACAACCCAAAGATGTGCAGGCTGGGTGGATTGAATACACTAAAATTGCCCCTTAATTGGAAAAAATGAATTGGGTACACTAAATTTATAATTAAAAATATATATATATATTTCGGGTACACGAGATGTGCCCCCACTGTTAGCTGCACCTGTCTTGACTATTTCAAGTTAGGAAACCTCCTCCTGATCCTGAAGACGCTGCCAGAGTTATCATGGAATATTCCCGTTAGGAACACTTTGACATTTAGTTCAGGATGCTGCTCCCAAAGGATTTTGTCTCAAAGTTTGTATTTTATATTACCCATGTATAACATTTCAAATAATTACATACAATATGGCTAAATAGAAGTTAACCATTTCTCTCCTCTGGTTTGCAACTTGATCTCTGAGATATCAGATGCTGTCGTACTCGAAGCATAGTTTGTCAAGGCTATATACATCTGTGTTCTTCACACACAGTAACCGGAAGGACTGGTGACAAATTCAGCCTCTAGAAAAGCTGTGTGTAGTTCATTGCAGAAAACAAAGCATTATTGTAAATTAATAAGCTACAGTTTGCGAAAGAATCCTGAAAGAAATTCAGAAAATGCAAACAGATTCTCCATTTACGGACATACAAACAAATGAAATAGGAGCAGGTAGGCCATTCGGCCCCCTTGAGCCTATTTTGATTTTGATTTGATTTGATTTATTATTGTCACATGTATTAGTATACAGTGAAAAGTATTGTTTCTTGCATGCTGTACAAACAATGCATACCGTCCATAGGGAAGGAAGGAGAGACTGCAGAATATAATGTTACAGTTATAGCAAGGTGTAGAGAAAAGATCAACTTAATACGAGGTAGGTCCATTCAAAAGTCTGAGATGGTAGTAGGGAAGAAGCTGTTCTTGAGTCGGTTGGTACGTGACCTCAAACATTGGTATCTTTTTCCTGATGGAAGGAGGTGGAAGAGAGTATGTCCGGGGTGCGTGGGGTCCTTAATTATGCTGGCTGCCTTTCTGAGGCAGCGGGAATTATAGACAGAGTCAATGGATGGGAGGCTGGTTTGCGTGATGGACTGGGCTACATTCACGACCTTTTGTAGTTTCCTGCAGTCTTGGGCAGAGCAGGCTCCATACCAAGCTGTGATACAACCAGAAAAAATGCTTTCTATGGTGCATCTGTAGAAGTTGGTGAGAGTCGTAGCTGACATGCCAAATTTCCTTAGTCTTCTGAGAAAGTAGAAACTTTGCTGGGCTTTCTTAACTATAGTGATTTTCTTTGGTTTAAAAAAATATATATTTTATTAAAGTTTTCAAACACAATTTTTTCCCTTACAAATCAAAAAAATAAAAATAAAGGTAACATGATGTGGTGGTATGTATTAGGGGTCATGTGGGACTGTGAAGCCGTGATGCTATTGGCTGACAGATCCCAGGTCCTGGTTGGCTGTTGACTCCTGTCTCCGCCCTGAAGGCGGAGTATAAGAACCCGAGCTTCTCCCCGCCGCTTCATTCTGTTGCTGAACTGCTGGGGACAAGTCTCGCTTAATAAAGCCTCATCGACTTCATCTCTACTCGTCTCTCTCGTAAGTCATTGTGCGCTACAATTTATTAAGCAAGCTTAAAGGACTATGGAGCTCCGGATCGCCCCGGAATGCCTGCGGATCAGCCCCCACGCAGCGAACTCGGCAGCAGTTTTTAAACACTGGCAAGCTTGTTTTGAAGGCTACCTCCGAACGGCCCCCGGCCGGATCACAGAAGACCAGAAAATGCAGGTCCTGCATTCGAGGGTAAGCCCGGAAATTTACCCTCTCATAGAAGACGCAGAGGATTTCCCGACGGCGCTCGCAGCACTGAAGAGCATCTACGTTCGCCCCGTGAACCAGGTCTACGCACGCTACCAACTCGCAACGAGACGGCAAAGTCCCGGAGAATCGTTAGAAGAATTCTACGCCGCGCTGCTAATTTTGGGACGGGGCTGCAGCTGCCCGCCGGTGAACGCGATTGAACACACGGACATGCTAATTCGCGATGCGTTTGTGGCAGGTATGAGCTCTCCCCAAATCCGCCAAAGACTTTTAGAAAGAGAGTCGCTAGGACTCTCAGAGGCACAGGCCATTGCAGCTTCCCTAGATGTGGCCTCGCAAAACGCCCGCGCCTACGGCCCCGACCGCGCGGCAGCCCCTTGGGCTCCGTGGACCCCCATCGCGACAAACCCCCCCCCTCCCTCACAAGCTTGTGCAGTTAAAGCGCCAGACCATCCCGGGGGGGCCCGCTGCTATTTCTGCGGGCAAGCGAAACACCCCCGGCAGCGCTGCCCGGCCCGCGCAGCTATTTGCAAAAGCTGCGGCAAGAAGGGCCATTACGCGGCTGTGTGCCGTTCCCGGGGGGTCGCCGCAATCCCCGGAGAAGAACGAGCCCAGCGCATCCCAAACGCTCCCCAACCCCCCCCCCAGCGCCCCATGTGCGACCCACGGGCGCCGCCATTTTGGGTCCCGGACACCACGAGGGGAGGATGGGCGCCACCATCTTGTGACCCCCCAGCCACGTGCGATTCATGGGGGTGGCCATTTTGTCCACCCCCGACCACGTGCAATCCATGGGGCGGCCATTTTGTCCACCCCCGGCCGCGTGCGATTCATGGACGCCTTGGATGACAACAAAGGACCCCAGCATCGACTGCTCCACGGAGTCCGAAGAAGACGCCGAGACACTACGACCACGACTGGCTTCGGTGACGCTGGATCAATCATGGCCCCGGACGCTCCAGACGACGACAACAACGGTGCTGATCAACGGACACGAGACACCGTGCCTGATCGACTCCGGGAGCACCGAAAGTTTCATTCACCCAGACACGGTAAGACGCTGTTTTCTGACCATCCATCCAAGTACGCAAAAGATTTCCCTAGCTGCAGGATCCCACTCCGTAGAGATCAAAGGGTTCTGCATCGCGAACCTAACGGTGCAAGGGAGGGAGTTTAAAAACTACAGGCTCTACGTCCTTCCCCAACTCTGCGCGCCCACATTACTGGGATTAGATTTCCAGTGTAACCTGCAGAGCCTAACATTTCAATTCGGCGGCCCAGTACCCCCACTCGCCATCTGTGGCCTCGCAACTCTCAAGGTTGAACCGCCGTCCTTGTTTGCAAACCTCACCCCGGATTGCAAACCCGTCGCCACTAGGAGAAGACGGTACAGCGCCCAGGACCGGATATTTATTCGGTCTGAAGTCCAGCGGTTGCTGAAGGAAGGCATAATCCAGGCCAGCAATAGTCCCTGGAGAGCCCAGGTGGTAGTAGTAAAGACCGGGGAGAAGCAAAGGATGGTCATAGACTATAGCCAGACCATCAACAGGTACACACAGCTAGATGCGTACCCTCTCCCCCGCATATCCGACATGGTAAATCGGATTGCCCAGTATAAGGTTTTCTCCACCGTGGACCTCAAGTCCTACCACCAGCTCCCCATCCGCCCAGGTGACCGCAAGTACACAGCCTTCGAGGCAGACGGGCGTCTATACCACTTCCTAAGGGTCCCATTTGGTGTCACGAACGGGGTCTCGGTCTTCCAATGGACCGAATGGTTGACCAGCACATGTTGCAGGCCACGTTCCCGTATCTCGACAACGTAACCATCTGCGGCCACGATCAGCAGGACCACGACGCCAACCTCCAAATATTCCTCCAGACCGCTAACGCCTTGAACCTCACATACAACGAGGAAAAGTGCGTTTTTAGCACAAACCGGTTGGCCATCCTGGGATACGTAGTGCGCAATGGGATAATAGGCCCCGACCCCGAACACATGCGCCCCCTTATGGAATTTCCCCTCCCCCACTGCTCCAAAGCCCTGAAACGTTGCCTGGGGTTCTTTCCATATTACGCCCAGTGGGTCCCCCAGTATGCAGACAAGGCCCGCCCGCTAATACAGACCACTACCTTCCCCCTGTCGACAGAGGCTCGCCAGGCCTTCAGCCGCATCAAAGCGGATATCGCAAAGGCCACGATGCGCGCCATCGACGAGTCCCTCCCCTTCCAGGTCGAGAGCGACGCCTCTGACGTAGCTCTGGCGGCCACCCTTAACCAAGCGGGCAGACCCGTGGCCTTTTTCTCCCGAACCCTCCACGCCTCAGAAATCCGCCACTCCTCAGTGGAAAAGGAAGCCCAAGCCATAGTGGAAGCTGTGCGACATTTGAGGCATTACCTGGCCGGCAGGAGATTCACTCTCCTCACCGACCAACGGTCGGTAGCCTTCATGTTCGATAATGCACAGCGGGGCAAAATTAAAAATGACAAGATCTTAAGGTGGAGGATCGAGCTCTCCACCTTCAACTACGAGATCTTGTACCGTCCCGGAAAGCTGAACGAGCCGTCCGATGCCCTATCCCGCGGCACATGTGCCAACGCACAAATAGACCGTCTCCAAGCCCTCCACGAGGACCTCTGCCACCCGGGGGTCACTCGGTTCTACCATTTTATAAAGTCCCGCAACCTCCCCTACTCTGTGGAGGAGGTCCGTACAGTCACCAGGAACTGCCACATCTGCGCGGAGTGCAAACCGCACTTTTTCATGCCGGATAGAGCGCACCTGATCAAGGCTTCCCGCCCCTTTGAACGCCTCAGTCTGGATTTCAAAGGGCCCCTCCCCTCCACCGACCGCAACACATACTTCCTGAACGTGGTGGACGAGTACTCCCGTTTCCCCTTCGCCATCCCCTGCCCCGACATGACAGCGGCCACAGTCATTAAAGCCCTTGGCACCATATTCACACTGTTCAGTTGCCCCGCATATATCCATAGCGACAGGGGGTCCTCCTTCATGAGTGACGAGCTGCGCCAGTTCCTGCTCAGCAAGGGCATAGCCTCGAGCAGGACGACCAGCTACAACCCCCGGGGGAACGGGCAAGTAGAGAGGGAGAACGGCACGGTCTGGAAGACCGTCCTACTGGACCTACGGTCCAGGGATCTCCCAGTTTCCCAGTGGCAGGAGGTCCTCCCGGACGCTCTCCACTCCATCCGGTCGCTGCTGTGTACCACCACTAACCAAACGCCTCATGAGCGCCTCCTTGTCTTCCCCAGGAAGTCCTCCTCCGGAACGTCGCTGCCGACCTGGCTGGCGGCCCCAGGACCCATCTTGCTCCGGAAACATGTGCGGGCGCACAAGTCGGACCCGTTGGTCGAGAGGGTTCACCTCCTCCACGCGAACCCGCAGTACGCCTACGTGGCGTACCCCGACGGCCGACAGGACACGGTCTCCCTGCGAGACCTGGCGCCCGCCGGCAACACACACACCCCCCCGACACCGATCATCCCCTCCCTGCCACCGGCACACCCCGCGACCGCCCCCTTCCTGGGAGGATCGGTCCTCCTCCCGTGCCCGCCCAGGAGTAAAACAGGAACAAACACCGAAACGCTCCCGGAGACGACAACGCCGGAACAATCACCTGCACCACCACCGGGGCTGAGGCGATTGACGAGGAAGACCAGACCGCCCGCTCGACTCGTGGCATCGGCGTGACACCAAGAATGTTGTTGGACTGTAACAAAATAAATTTTCTCTCACTAATATTGTAAATAGTTTCACAAACCTTGTACATAGCCCAGTGTAGGGCGAAAACTGTAATAACATGTCCGAAATTTCCTCCCAGGACCAGCCTTGTAAACCCCTACCACCATGCGAAGCACCACCCCGCCGGGTTCATTTTTAACAAGGGGTGAATGTGGTGGTATGTATTAGGGGTCATGTGGGACTGTGAAGCCGTGATGCTATTGGCTGACAGATCCCAGGTCCTGGTTGGCTGTTGACTCCTGGCTCCGCCCTGAAGGTGGAGTATAAGAACCCGAGCTTCTCCCCGCCGCTTCATTCTGTTGCTGAACTGCTGGGGACAAGTCTCGCTTAATAAAGCCTCATCGACTTCATCACTACTCGTCTCTCTCGTAAGTCATTGTGCGCTACACATGATAACTGCAATATAACATTGTGTAACTAACATGGTAAACTAACCAACTAACACGAAGTAATACTCCCCCCCCCGCCCCCTCTCCCCCTCCAAAAACCCAATCAATTTACCCCCCCTCCCTCCCCCCCCCCTCCCCTTGGGTTGCTGCTGCTGGCCATCTATCTTCCCTCTAACGTTCCGCTAGGTAGTCGAGGAACGGTTGCCACCGTCTGGTGAACCCTTGAGCCGATCCTCTCAGCGCAAACTTCATCTGCTCTAGTTTTATGAACCCCGCCATATCGTTTATCCAGGCCTCCAGTCCGGGGGGTTTCGCTTCCTTCCACATGAGTAAAATCCTACGCCGGGCTACTAGGGACGCAAAGGCCACGACATCGGCCTCTTTCGCCTCCTGCACTCCCGGCTCATCCGCTACTCCAAATATAGCTAACCCCCAGCCTGGCTTGACCCGGACCTTCACCACCTTCGAGATCACTCCCGTCACTCCCCTCCAATACCCCTCCAATGCCGGACACAACCAAAACATATGTGTGTGGTTCGCCGGGCTTCCCCCGCACCTCCCACACTTGTCCTCCACTCCGAAGAACCTGCTCAACCTTGCTCCCGTTCTGTGTGCTCTATACAGCACCTTAAATTGGATCAGGCTAAGCCTGGCACACGAGGAAGAGGAATTTACCCTGCTTAGGGCATCAGCCCACAAACCCTCCTCAATCTCCTCCCCGAGCTCTTCTTCCCATTTTCCCTTCAGTTCGCCCACCAACTCCTCCCCCTCTTCTCTCATCTCCCGGTATATCTCTGACACTTTGCCCTCCCCGACCCACACCCCCGAAAGCACCCTGTCCTGGATCCCTTGTGTCGGGAGCAGCGGAAATTCCCTCACCAGTTGTTTCGTGAACGCTCTCACCTGCATATATCTAAAGAAATTTCCCCAGGGCAGCTCATACCTTTCCTCAAGCGCTCCCAAGCTCGCAAACTTCCCGTCTATAAATAAATCTCCCACTCTCCTGATTCCTACCCGGTGCCAGCTCTGGAATCTTCCGTCCAGCCACCCTGGGGCAAACCTATGGTTGTTCCTGATCGGGGACCGAGGCTCCCAGCACACCCCTCTGTCACCTCCATTGCCCCAGATACTTAATGTTGCCGCCACCACTGGGTTCGTGGTAAATCTTTTTGGGGAGAGCGGTAGTGGCGCCGTCACCAGCGCTTTTAAACTCGTCCCTTTGCAGGACTTCATCTCCAACCTTTTCCACGCCGCTCCCTCTCCCTCTATCATCCATTTACGAATCATCGCCACATTGGCGGCCCAGTAGTAGTCGCCCAAATTCGGCAACGCCAGTCCCCCTCTGTCTCTACTACGTTGTAGGAACCCCCTCCTTACCCTCGGGGCCTTCCCTGCCCACATGAAGCTCGTGATGCTCCTATCTATTTTTTTAAAGAAGGCCTTAGTGATCAGTATAGGGAGACATTGGAACACAAATAGGAACCTCGGGAGGACCATCATCTTAATTGCCTGCACTCTGCCCGCCAGTGACAGCGGCTGCATGTCCCACCTTTTGAAATCCTCTTCCATTTGTTCCACCAGCCGTGTCAGATTGAGTCTGTGTAAGGTTCCCCAGCTCCTGGCTATCTGAATCCCCAGGTATCAGAAGTTTCTTTCCACTCTCCTTAGCGGTAGGCCATCTATCCCTCTACTCTGGTCCCCAGGGTGTACCACGAAAAGTTCACTCTTCCCCATGTTAAGACTATATCCCGAGAAATCTCCAAACTCCCTCAATATCTGCATGACCTCTGTCATCCCCCCCACTGGGTCCGCACTTACAGCAGTAGGTCATCCGCGTAGAGTGACACTCGGTGTTCCTCTCCCCATCTAATCACCCCTCTCCATTTTCTGGAGTCTCTCAGCGCTATGGCCAGTGGTTCAATTGCCAACGCGAACAGTAATGGGGACAACGGGCATCCCTGTCTTGTTCCCCCGTGTAGTCGAAAATACTCCGACCTTTGCCGACCTGTGACCACACTTGCCGTTGGGGCCCCATAGAGGAGTTTAACCCAGCTGACAAACCCGTCCCCGAACCCGAACCTCCTCAGCACCTCCCATAGATACTCCCACTCCACCCTATCAAATGCCTTCTCTGCATCCATTGCCGCCACTATCTCTGCCTCCCCCTCTGCTGGGGGCATCATTATCATCCCTAATAGCCGTCGCACGTTGACATTTAGTTGTCTTCCCTTTACGAACCCTGTCTGGTCTTCGTGCACCACCCCCAGGACACAATCCTCTATCCTTGTTGCCAGCACCTTTGCTAGCAACTGGGCGTCCACATTTAGCAGTGAGATAGGCCTATAGGACCCACACTGCAGCGGATCTTTATCCCGCTTCAAGATTAGCGATATCGTCGCCTCCGACATTGTCGGGGGTAGGGTCCCCCCCTTCTCTGGCCTCGTTAAAGGTCCTTACCAGCAGCGGGGCCAACAAGTCCACATATTTTCTATAGAATTCCACCGGGAACCCATCTGGTCCCGGGGCCTTCCCTGCCTGCATGTTCCCCAGCCCCTTGGTAACCTCGTCCACCCCAATCGGCGCCCCCAGGCCTTCCACCTCCTGCTCCTCCACCCTCGGGAACCTTAATTGGTCAATTAAGCATGGCCAATTAAGGAACCACCGCATCTCCTCTTTTCCCTCCGGGGTTTGGGACCTATATAGTCTCTCGTAAAAGGTCTTAAACACCTCGTTTATCTTCCCTGCTCTCCGCACCGTAGCTCCCATTTCATCCCTAATTCCCCCTATCTCCCTCGCCGCTGTCCTCTTTCGCAGCTGATGGGCCAACAGGCGACTCGCCTTTTCCCCATATTCATATCTCATCCCCTGTGCCTTCCTCCACTGTGCCTCCGCCCTCCTTGTGGTCAACAGGTCGAACTCCGTCTGGAGTCGTCGCCTCTCCCTGTATAGTCCTTCATCCGGGGCCTCCGCGTATTCTTTATCTACCCTCAAAATCTCCCCCAGTAGTCTTTCCCTTTCCTTGGCCTCTATTTTCCCCTTGTGGGCCCTGATGGAGATCAGCTCTCCTCTGACCACCGCCTTTAGTGCTTCCCATATTACTCCCACTCGGACCTCCCCATCGTCATTGGCCTCCAGGTACCTTTCGATACATCCCCGCACCCTTCCGCAGACTCCCTCATCCGCCAGTAATCCCACATCCAGTCGCCAGAGTGAACGCTGCTCCCTCTCCTCTCCTAGTTCCAGGTCCACCCAGTGTGGGGCATGATCTGAAACAGCTATGGCTGAGTACTCAGTTCCTTCCACCCTCGAGATCAGTGACCTTCCCAAAACAAAGAAATCTATCCGGGAGTACACCTTGTGAACATGGGAGAAGAAGGAGAACTCTTTGGCCATCGGCCTAACAAATCGCCACGGATCCACTCCCCCCATTTGGTCCATAAACCCCCTAAGCACCTTGGCCGCTGCCGGCCTTCTTCCGGTCCTAGATCTAGATCTATCTAACCCTGGGTCCAACACGGTGTTGAAGTCCCCTCCCATTATCAGGTTTCCTACCTCCAGGTCCGGGATACGTCCCAGCATCCGCTTCATAAATCCCGCGTCATCCCAATTCGGGACATATACGTTAACCAACAAGACCTCCATTCCCTCCAGTCTGCCACTCACCATCACATATCTACCTCCGCTGTCTGCTACAATGTTCCTAGCTTCAAATGACACCCGTTTCCCCACCAGTATGACCACCTCTCTATTCTTTGCATCCAGCCCTGAGTGGAACACCTGTCCACCCATCCTTTCCTTAACCTAACTTGGTCCGCCACCTTCAGGTGCGTCTCCTGAAGCATGGCCACGTCTGCCCTCAGTCCTTTCAAGTGCGCGAACACTCGGGCCCTTTTAATCGGCCCATTTAGGCCTCTCACGTTCCACGTGATCAGCCGAACTGGGGGGCTGCCTGCCCCCCCCCCCTGTCGATTAGCCATCGCCCTCTCTAGGCCAGTCCCACGTCCCGATTCCGTGCTCCCACCCGTTCCCCAGGCGGCGCATTCCCGCCTCGACCACCTTTTCTTTTACCAGTTCCTCTTCGATCTCTGCATCAGCAACCCAGTTATCCCCCCCCCCCACCCCCCATCCCCATCTAGCATGATTACTCCCCCCATATTGCTTCCGAAAGTCAGCTGACTTCAACTGACCCCGGCTTCTCCCGCTCTCTCCTTGACCCCCCCGTGTGGGGAACTCCCATCTACCTTGCGCCTATCTTCCCACCATCATCTTTCTGGCGCGGGAACAAGAACAATAAGCCCCGTGTTCTCTAGAGCCGACCCGCCCCTCGTGGCACAGCTCCCTCTGCCGCCCCGCTCCCATTCCCCATCCCCCGCCTATATCTCTTCTTCCCCCCCACCGGCGCCCACATTTCTTAGTGTCCCCCCCTCCCCAATTTACATCTCTATATACATCAGCATTGTCGTTTCCCCTCCAACATCAGTCCCTCAGTTCTGATCCAGTTTCTCGTTTTTAATGAAGGTCCAAGCTTCTTCCGCCGTTTCGAAGTAGTGATGCCTCTCCTGGTGCGTGACCCACAGTCGCGCCGGCTGCAACATCCCGAACTTCACCTTCTTCTTGTGTAGCACCTCCTTGGCTCGATTAAAACGCGCCCTCCTTCTCGCCACCTCCGCACTCCAATCCTGGTACACCCGTACTACCGCATTCTCCCATCTACTACTTCGTACCTTTTTGGCCCATCTCAGAACCACCTCTCTCTCATTGAAGCGATGAAATCGCACGATGGTCGCCCGAGGTGGTTCTCCCGCCTTTGGTCTCCTCGCAGGGACCCGATGGGCCCCTTCCACTTCCAAGGGGCCCGAGGGGGTCTCAGCTCCCATTAGCGAGCGTAGCATCGTGCTCACGTAAGCCCCACCGTCCGCTCCTTCCACTCCCTCGGGGAGATCAGGATCCGAAGGTTCTTTCTCCGTGATCTGTTTTCTAGGACTTCAATCCTTTCAATGCACTTTTTGTGGAGCGCCTCGTGCGTCTGCGTTTTGACCGCCAGGCCCAAGATCTCGTCCTCGTTGTCCGTCACCTTCTGCTCCACCACGTGGAGCTCCATCTCCTGGGTCTTTTGTGCCTCCTTAAGCCCCTCAATTGCTTGTAGCATCGGGGCCAGCACCTCCTTCTTAAGCAGCTCCACACACCGTCTCAAAAATTCGTCTTGGTCCGGCCCCCATGTCGCCTGGGCTCTCTCCGCCGCCATCTTGCTCCTTTTTCCTTCTGCCCCTGTCCTCGAGGATTCTTCGCGATCTGGCCGCCGCCGCCGATATTTTTCTTTTTTGTTGGGGGGGGGGGGGGGGGGGTGGGGGACTCCCTGTTGCCTCACCCCACACCGGGTTTCGTCCCGAAAAAATTTCCCGTTGGGGCTCTTAAAAGAGCCCGAAGGTCCGTTCGAGCTGGAGCTGCCGAAACGTGCGGCTTAGCTGGTCATCGCCGCAACCGGAAGTCCTTAACTATAGTGTTGGCATGGGGGGACCAGGATAGGCTGTTGGTGATCTGTACACCTAAAAACTTGAAGCTCTCGACCCTTTCTACTTAGTTCCCATTGATGTAGACTGGGGCATGTTCTCCACTACGCTTCCTGAAGTCGATGACAATCTCCTTCATTTTGTTGACATTGAGGGAGAGATTATTGTCGTCGCACCAGTTCACCAGATTTTCTATCTAATTCCTATATTCTGTCTCGTCATTGTTTGAAATCCGCTATTGTTCTGCTATTCAATAAGATCAAGGCTGTTGGGTTCTACATCCCCCTCTGCCTCAATAACCTTTGAGTTCCTTGCCTAACAAGAATCTATCTACCTCCGCCTTAAAAATACCCAATGACCTGCCTCCACCACCTTCTGAGGCAGAGCGTTCCAAAATTGCACAACCCTCAACTCTGTCCTAAATGGGCAACCCCTAATTTTAAAACAGTGCCCCCTCGTTCTGGACTCACCTGTTGTGTTATGTACTCTGGGATAACACAGGCTGCAACTCGATGCAGCTTTGACCAAAAGATACTCCAGACTTTGAAGTAAGTTCAATGTGATTTATTGAACCATTAGCACAGTTCTCTATGAGTTCGATTCTCCTGCTAATCTTGCTACAGTAACTCAGTCTAACTAACCAGTCTGCTCTAAGCCACGTGGTGGGTGTGATGCTTCTGATCTGCCCCTGTCCTACTCTCTAAGTGTCACCTGTGGAAAGAGACAGAGCATGTGTGCCCTGTCCTTATACATGTGTTGTGCAATGCCCCCTTGTGGTAGTGTCACCTCTGGGTGTCTTGACTGCCCATTGGTCGTGTCCTATTCTAAGTGTTCATTAGCTGTATGTTTGCATGTCGTGACGTCTCTGGTGCTCCCTCTAGTGTTTACTTAGTCGTAGTGTATTTGCATTAACCCCTTGCGTATTTGTGATGCATATCACCACATCACGCACAAGAGATAACATCCTTTCCACGACCACCTTGTCGAGACCATTCAGGATCTTATATACTTCAATCAAGTCACCTCTCATTCTTCTAAACTCCAGTGGAAACAAGCCCAGTCTGTCCAACTCATAATTTCAGTTATCAATCTTGTAAACGTCCTCTGAACTGCCTCCAATGCAGTTACATCCTTCTTTAAATAGGGACACCAATACTACACACAATATTTGAGATATGAGCTGGATTCTCTGGTCGTTGGGATCCTCCTTCTCCGCTGGAGGCAAACATCCGCCCACTGGCTTCCCGGTGGCGTGGGGTGGCTTCAATGAGAAATCCCATTGACAAGTGTTGGGAAGAGCAAATCCCGCTGCCAGTGAAAGGCATGCCGCCGAGAAACACGTGGCTGGAAAACCAGAGAATGCCACCTGGCTGCCTCACAGCACCAGAGACCCAGGTTCGATTCCTGGCTTGGGTGACTGTGTGGAGTCTGCACGTTCTCCCCCCGTCTGCGTGGGATTCCTCCGGGTGCTCCTGTTTCCTCCCACAGTCCAAAGATGTGCAGGGGCTGTTTAGCACAGGGCTAAATCGCTGGCTTTGAAAGCAGACCAAGGCAGGACAGCAACACGGTTCAATTCCCGTAACAGCCTCCCCGAACAGGCGTCGGAATGTGGCGACTAGGGGCTTTTCACAGTAACTTCATTGAAGCCTACTTGTGACAATAAGCGATTTTCATTCATTTTTCATTTGGTGGATTGGCCATGCTAAATTGCCCTTTAATGTCCAAAGATGAGTAGGTTAGGTGGGGTTACGGGGATAGAATGGGGGAATGGGCCTAGGTAGGGTACTCTTTTGGAGGGTTGGTGTAGACCTGATGGGCCGAATGGCCTTCTTCTGCATTGCAAGGATTCTATGAATTCTATGGGCCATAAGATCAATATGGCAAAGACCCACTAATACAGAGGTAGGGAATTTTGAAGGTCGGAACAACTCAGTTGTAAATTTACGAACAGGCATGATATTTTGGGGGGGAGAATGGGAGTATGTAGGCGCAAGCTCCATAGATTACTTTGATCTATTTATCTGTCAACCGTCTGATTGAACCGGTCATTTTTGCTGTGAGATCTCTGTACTTGCAAGCTGGGTTATAACCTCTGCTTCTGGTGCACATTGCTCTGTGGTCAGTTGTAGGCATAGTTTCCAAACCACAGATACACGGCTAATTCTCACTTTGCTGTCCAATTTCCTAAAGGCCAAACACATATTTTATCTTCAGCATCATTGCATACGAGATATCCAAGGTGCTTTGACCTATTTTACAATTCACACCACTTTCCAGTTAAATTTGGACGTGTTTGGTCTGCTTTTTGACTTTTGCCAATAAATTGCCCAGTGACAGGAAGTTTAAGAATTTCTCAATTAACTCTCTGACTCCTGAATTGTATTTTTATCCTTCAATCCTTACTTTAATTTTCTTGGTTAATCATTAAATAACATTTTTCCATAAAACTTGAATCAATATATCAAGGCGGCACGGTGGCACAGTGGTTAGCACTGCTGCCTCACAGCGCCAGGGACCCGGGTTCAATTCTGGCCTTGGGGTGATTGTCTTTATGGATTTTGCACTTTCTCCCCATGTCTGTGTGGGTTTCCTCCGGGTGCTCCAGTTTCCTCCCACAGTCCAAAGATGTGCAGGTTAGGTAGATTAGCTATGCTAAATTGCCCCTTAGTGTCCAAAAATGTGCTGTTTGGGTAGGGTTACGGGGATAGGGCGGAGGAAGTAGACCGAGGTAGTGTGCTCCTTCAGAGGGTCCGTGTAGTCTCGATGGGCCAAATGGCCTCCTTCTGCACTGTAGGGATTCTATGTTGAGTCCACTCTCGATCATCGGCAAAGTGATGGAAGGTGTTATCGACTGAGCTATCATGCGGCACTTATTGAGCATTAACCTGCTTACCGATCAGCCACTTAGTTCCAGACTTAATTACAGCCTTGGTCCAAACATGTTCCGATAAGCTGAGATAAGAGGGACTGCCCTTGACATCAAGGTAACATCGGACCAAGTGTCACCTCAAGGAGCTTGAGTAAAACTGAAGTCAATGGGAATCAGGGAGAAAACTCTCCACCAGTTGTCATCACATTTAGTGTAAAGGAAGATGGTTGTGTTTCCTGCAATCTCACCAGTTTGCTCGGATTCCCACATGACATGACATGGCTTTAGATCGCACCCATATTCTTTGAAGTATTCACAATATAACGTTTTTGCTGTGAGCCTTCAGATCAATGCTAAAAGCCAGCTTGGCTCACATTATAGAATCAGCTAACATACTAATTATTGCAATAAAATTGCATGAAAATGGAATTATTTTTCCTGACTTAGATTTGTAACTCACAAACTGTGCAGGTTGAAGGACAATGCATGTCACCAAGGGATGTTGTCGCCTGTTCCATTATCAATCAAGACATAAATGAGAAAGAATAGAGGCAAGGGGGGAAATTGCTGGGGCCTTGAGAGAAATCTTTGTATCCTCACAGGCTGTAAGGGATTATGAGGGACATGGACAGAGTGGATAGTCAGATGCTTTTCCCCAGGGTGGAAGGGTCAATTCATAGGGGGCATAAGTTTAAGGTGCGAGGGGCGAGGTGTAAAGGGGATGTGCGAGGGAAGTTTTTACACATGGTGTGGTGGGAGCCTGGAACTCGCTGCCAGGGGAGGTAGTGGAAGCAGATACGATAGTGACTTTTAAGGGGCATCTTGACAAATACTTGTATAGGATGGGAATAAAGGGATATGGTCCCCGGAAGGGTAGCGGGTTTTAGTTTAGATGGGCAGCATGGTTGGTACAGCTCTGGAGGGCCAAAGGGCCTGTTCGTGTGCGGTAACTTTCTTTGTTCTTAGTTCTAATGTTCAGGGTTGTACCATACAATCTCAACTCCCTGTTAGGAATCCAGTATTGTGATGCTAGTATTTTCGCAGTGCATTTACCAATTTGTGCAAAAACGTTATGACCAATTTTCCTTTCCCCTACTGTTACGTGGATGCCTGAAAGTGCATCTGCCAAATCCAAGCAGCATTTATTCCTGTGGTTAGATTATTTTAATAGGTCATGTGTCTATAAGAAGTGAATCATTGACAGTGCTACCAAGTAGCACACACTCAGATGTAACCTGCTCACGTGCTCACTTTTAGTTCCTCCAGAGTTGATCAGCTCCAGACCTCACTCCAACCTTGGCCCAAACATGGCCACAAGAGCTGATTTCTAGAAGTGTGATGAAGGTGACTACCCTTGGCATCAAGGCAAAAATTGAGCATGGCATCAAGGTACCTCAGTAAAATTGAAGGTGCGAGGCAGGAGGGAAGCTCTCCGCTTCCTGCAATCATACCTCACACAAAAGGAAGACGGTTGAAATAATAATAATCTTTATTAATGTCACAAGTAGGCTTACATTAACACTGCCATGAAGTTACTGTGAAAATCCCCTAGGCGCCACATTCCGGCGCCTGTTCAGGTACACTGAGGGAGAATTCAGAATGTCCAATTCACCTAACAAATACATCTTTGGGGACTTGTGGGAGGAACCGGAGCACCCGGAAGAAACCCACGCAGACATGGGGAGAGCGTGCAGACTCCGCACAGAGTGACCCAAGCCGGGAATCGAACCCGGATGCTGTGAAGCAACACTGCTAACCACTGTGCTACCCTGTTATGTTGAAGATCAATCAGAACTTCATTGCAGGAGTTCCACAGGACAGTGTCTTAACCCGACCACGTTCAGCTGCTTCATCAAAGAACCTTCCCTCCATCCTAAGGTCAGAAGTTGGGATGCTCCCCAGCGATTGTGTGGCGACTAGGGGATTTTCACAGTAACTTCATTGAAGCCTACTTGTGACAATGATAATGATTATTATTATTTTATTTGCAACTCCCCCAGATACAGAAGCAGTGTGTGTCTGCACCCAGCTAGACCTGGACAATGCTGAGACTTGCGGTGATAAATGAAAGTAACATTCATAGCCCATGAGGCCAAGCAATGACCATGCCCAACAAAAAACAGCTCAACTTCACCTCCCTTTGACATTCAACAGCATTATTGATATTTAATTGGACCCTCATATAAATACTGTGGCCCTCATATAAACTCACTCCCCAAAGCCATCTCACCATCTTCTCGACATTGGTCAGGAGTGCAACCTGAACACTCAAGAAGCTTGACACCGTCCAGAACTAAACAGCCTATTTGATTGGCACCCCATCCACTATCTTAAACATTGACACCTCCCTGCACTGGTGCACAGAAGCAGCAGTGTGTACCATTTGTAAGAAGTACCGCGGCAACTTGCCCAGGTTTCTCTGACAGCAGTTCCCAACATGCAATTGCTCGAATCTAGAAGGACAATGTCAGCATGGGAATACGACCACCTGGGAGTTTCCCTCCAAGCTAAGCAGGATCCTGGTTTTGGAATACATTGACGCCCTCTCATTGTCACTGGGTCATAATCCTGGAACTCCCTCTCAGAAGAGGCCGATTTAGCTCAGCTGATTTGTGATGCAGAACAAGGCCAGCAGCGTGGGTTCAATTCCCGCGCCGGCTGAGGTTATTCATGAAGGACCCGCTTTCTCAACCTTGCCCCTTGCCTGAGGTGTGGTGATCCTCAGGTTAAATCACCACCAGTCAGCTCTCCCCCTCAAAGGGGAAAGCAGCGTATGGTCACCTGGGACTATGGCGACTTTACCTTACACCGCACAGATTGAAAGCAGTTCAAGGGCATGGCTCACCGTTACCTTTCTCGGGCAATCGGTGATGGGCAATAAATGCCCAGATCCCCGGGACAGATGGAAACAAAAGGATGGCAGCCTTTTCTGCAAGCTTAAGATTTATTTGGACCTGTCTTTTGTACAGAGTTCCACTGGTAGGTAACATTCATAAGCATTAGGTGTAAACAAGTTGGTTCGAAACAGGTATTACTTCCAGTTTGTCAAAATAAACAGAGATACGTACATTCAGTTTGACTCTTCAGAATGATGATGGATCTGCTAGCAATGAATTTAACATCGTATTTACTTTGCTGCACTGGGATGCCGTGTGCTGCAAACCTCTGGAATGTTTCATTATTACAGACACTGCATGACTTAATCAGCATTCACATCGACATTAAAGTATGATTAAACCCGCAAAAAGGTGAAGCAGTATCATACGTCACCATACCCATGTACAAAGTCATGACAGAATGGGTGCAGGTTTAAATCTGAACACTGTAAAATGAAAGAATAAGTTGCATTTTTATAATCGGTTGAATGCCACGCCCAAAAGATGGTACCTCAGACCATGTAGCGCCCCCTCCATCAGTACCGCATGAAGTGCCGACCTGGAAATCATGCTCAAGCCACAGGTGGGGCTTGAACCCAAAACCTTTTCACTGAGGAGCGAGTGACCCACTGTGCCACGACTGAACACATGTGCACAGCTTCGGAGGAGGGGCGGGGGGGGGGGGGGGTGGGGGGGGTATCCTAGTGGTGGTCAGGTACCTCCCAAAGTGGGAAATCATCTCAGAATGTTTGTCATGTCATGTGGCATGGGAGCAAACAGCCATGATGTGGGAAAGGAAGAACATTTATATCTTTGTGCACACATCGTCTTATTTGTTATTCATTGCAGAGGCAGATTGTTTAATAATTAGAGTGACTTTGTTGCTGCCCCGGAGTGCGGTGGATGCTGGGACCATGAGTAAATTTAAGGAGGAGTTAGACAGATTTTTAATTGCTAATGGGTTGAAGGGTTATGGAGAACGGGCAGGACGGACGGTGGAGTTGAGGTCAGGATGGGATCAGCCATGATTGAAAGGCGGAGCAGCCTCGATGGGCCAAATGGCCTCATTCTGCTCCTTTGTCTTATGAACTTACGTTTGATGCATTTCTTTTTGTCTGGAAAGTTAATCGTGGCACCCAGACATATGTTTTCAAGATTTAATTGCTCATTGTAACTTGTGGAGGTGGTGGAAAATAGGTAGTAGCAGATTGGCCATAGGTTACGCACCCTTTCCCTTTGCATAGAAGTGGGGAGTATGGCCTCTTTCATCTGTGCTTATCTTGTGACCTATTAAGAATATTCCAATAGTGGCTGGAAAGTGATTTGTAGCAGGTGACAAGACATAAAATACAAGGATAAAAATGAACGCGAGAAGAAATTTGGACATGATCCAAATGTTGAAGTGCTGCCGCATTTCGAACTGACGCGGTTTTCAGTCACTTGCTTTTTCACAGGACTCCAGTGCTGCATCTTCAGATTTCTACCATTGTCTGAAACAAACGAATACGTTTCATTCCCTTTCTCCGTTTAATTGCAAGATCATTGAGACATCAGGGCCGGGATTCTCCTTTCTGGGGACTAAGTCCCCACGCCAGCGGGAAAACTGGCACCAACGACTCCGGCTTAAATGGCCCCCAAGGTGAGGAATTCTCACCTGTCTAGGGGGCTAGGTGGACGCCGGAGAGGTTGGCGTCGCCCCCCCTCCGAGGACCGCCCCCGCCAACTTACCTGCCAGGTCCTGCCTGTACGTGAGTTGAGTGATTCACGCCGGCGGGGCTGGCCAAAAGTAGACGGCCACTCGGCCCATCGGGGCCTGGAGAATCGCCGAGGGGGCCGCTGCCAACGGCCCCCGACCGGCGTGGCGGGAATCCCCCCGCCCGAAAAACGGCGCCAGAGAATACAGCAGTCGGCGTTGGGGCGGGATTCGCGGCGCCCCCCCCCGGGGACACTCCGATCCGGGGGGGGGGGGGGGGGGGGGGGGGGGGGTCGGAGAATCCCGCTCCAGGTTATTGCAAAGATGTATCCATTGTTTACAGTGATTTTAAAAATTAAAAATGAACATGGTTTCATCGGCTTGATGTGTACAATAAGATTTCTAAGTAACAAAGGCAACACAGTCTGCTTTAAAGGAAGTCACAAAGACATCTGTGGGTGAATATCTACTCAAGCATCAGGTTTGCACTGGTATAGGGTGTGCCGTGACACAGTGATTAGCATGGCTGCCTACGGCACTGAGGACCCGGGTTCGAATCCCGGCTCTGGGTCACTGTCCGTGTGGAGTTTGCACATTCTCCCCATGTTTGCGTGGGTTTCACCCCCACAACCCAAAGATATGCTGGTTAGGTGGATTGGCCACGCTAAATTGCCCCTTAATTGGAAAAGAAATAATTGGGTACTCTAAATTTATAAAAAAACAGGTGTGCACTGGTATTAAGACTGTCCACAATTTAATATCGCAATCTGCTGGAGGCCCATTGTATTATAGCGCCTCAAACAGGGATTCTATAGCTGGAAGAAATTGGAGGGGCTTTGCTGCACATTTCAGATTTTTAAAAAAATTGATGAATGCTGTTAAAAATGTATTCTGTAGCTGCCTCACTAGGAATGCTCTTAAGCCTCTCTATCTGCTATATATCCTCTGTAACAAAGTCTAGATTTGGGTCATTGGGCAGAGATAAGATCTGAATAAACTAATTTCCCATCTCCAGTTTGCTCAAAGCTGGGAAACGAGTACTGGTCCAGCACAAATCAACAGCAATCCAAGATGAAATTAAATACCTTGTATATGGGGTAGGACAAGCAGGACCAGATGTCTAGCACAGTGCACTGTTAACGTGCTTACGTGAGACAGGTTGAAAATTGAATTATCCACATGCTCAGTAACAACATTTTCAGATAATATTTGGTTTGTACAAGCACAGTGTAACTTCCACAAATGATCAAATTGATCTTATTTTATTTTAATTTTTTTAAAAAAATGTCCCCATTAAGGGGCAATTTAGCATGGCCAATCCACCTACCCTGTACATCTGTGAGCTGTGGGGCTGAGACCCACGCAGACGTGGGGAGAATGTGCAAACTCCACACGGACAGTGACCGGGATCAAACCCGGTCCTCGGCACCTTGGGGCAGCAGTGCTAACCACTGCGCCCTCATGCCGCCTTCAAATTGATCTTACTCCAACGAACACGTTCATCGGAATAAGACCTCCTAGATCCTCAGCTCTCGGTTTTGAAAAAAGCATAGAGCTTTACAAAAGTGTTTAATAAATGGCAGGGTATATGAAGAATGCCTTTGTTTTTTTCCACAAACAAGTTAGATCATCAGGCAATTCATATATTTGCCAAGCCGTGCATGGATGCTTTGACATTTTAAAAAGTTGATTTTAAAATGGTTGTGGACCAGCTTTAAATTGGGCAAAATTTCTTTGAACGGCCATTTCAAATTTTAGAAAAGAGATTGAAATCCATTTGAGAAATGCAGCACCATAACTTACACATTTAAAAAAAAACTTCATTTTTGGTCGGAAGTGTGTCAGCCTGGATCTGTGGAAGCTCATTTGCCCCGGAGTCAGTAGATTGTGAGTTATAATGATAATATATAATAATCTTTATAGTCACAAGTAGGCTTACATTAACACTGCAATGAAGTTACCGTGAAAAGTCCCTAGTCACCACATTCCGGCACCTGTTCGGGTACACTGAGGGAGAGTTCAAAATGTCCAATTCACCTAACAGCACATCTTTCGGGACTTGTGGGAGGAAACTGGAGCACCCGGAGGAAACCCACACAGACACGGGGAGAACGTGCAGACTCCGCACAGACAGTGACCCAAGTTGGGTCTCGAACCTGGGACCCTGGTGCTGTGAAGCGACAGTGCTAACCACTGCGCTACCATGCCACACATCAGAGATTTGGTGACATACATTGACATCCCAGTTCAGGGGTGCCGCACTGTCAAAGATGCTGCTTTCTGGATGAGAAGTAGAATGAGGGCCCTATTTCTGGTGGATTTAAAATTACGTGCCACCTTTTGATGGAAGAGCAGTGTGGCGGGGGTGGCGGTGTTGCCCCCGCCAGCATTTACATTTATTTCTGCGCCATCACCAGATTATTTAACTGTTTATTTCATAGCTGTTGGCGAGTTCTTGCTGTTGCACAGTTTAATTGTTCTGTTTCCTTCAATTACGACAATGGCCACTCTTTAAAAACGAGCTGTGAAGTGCCTTTGGACATCCTGTGGTTTTTGAAAGATGCTATCAGAGTCGGAGTGCTTTTTCCTGTAAACATCGCAATTGCAGGCTTAGTCTCCTTTGACAGTTGTGAGCTCTTTACAATGTCACACTCAATGTTGCTCTTACCATTTCTGTTTGCAAACCCAAATTTGGCCAACTGCCAGGACAATCACCAAGATAATCACTTTGCAGATAATGAGCGCAAAAAGGTTCAGCAGTGTAGTGTTGAACGCTGGAATAATAAGAAAATAGAAATGTTGTTAAGGTGCAAATCGCCTATGAAAACATATAAAACATTGAGGATTAGCATTGTTTACAATTCCACACAAGCTTTGGTACCAATGTTCACTGTTATTTTTATCTCCACATACAGCATATTCTAAGGTACAAACTAAACAAGCAAGTTGATTTTCCTTTCGTCGTGCACTATTACTCTGCAACCCCACAGGAGGACCCTGTCCTCACAAGTGATTTCATCCCAAGGTTTCGAATCGGGCTTCATTTGTTCTGGCTTCTCAAAACGCCAGCCAATAAGAACCATTCTCTTAACTCTTGAAAACACAGGGGGCGGGATTCTGCATTTCAGAGACGAAGTGTTGAGAACAAAGAACAAAGAAAAGTACAGCCCAGGAACAGGCCCTTCGGCCCTCCAAGCTTGTGCCGACCATGCTGCCCGTCTAAACTAAAATCTTTTGCACTTCCGGGGTCCGTATCCCTCTACTCTGGTCAAAAAGAAGAAGGAGGCATATGACGTACATAAGCAACTGGGATCAAGTGGATCCCTTGAAGAGTATAGAGATTGTCGAAATAGAGTTAAGAGGGAAATCAGGAGGGCAAAAAGGGGACATGAAATTGCTTTGGCAAATAATGCAAGGGAGAATCCAAAGAGATTCTACAAATACATAAAGGGGAAAAGAGTAACTAGGGACAGAGTAGGGCCTCTTAAGGATCAACAAGGGCATCTATGTGCAGAGCCACAAGAGTTGGGTGAGATCCTGAATGAATATTTCTCATCGGTATTCACGGTGGAGAAAGGCATGGATGTTAGGAAACTAAGGGAAATAAATAGTGATGTCTTGAGAAGTGTGCATATTACAGAGGAGGAGGTGCTGAAAGTCTTAAAGCGCATCAAGGTAGATAAATCCCCGGGACCTGATGAAATGTATCCCAGGGTGTTGTGGGAGGCTAGGGAGGAAATTGCGGGTCCCCTAACAGATATTTGAATCATCGGCAGCCACAGGTGAGGTGCCTGAAGATTGGAGAGTGGCGAATGTTGTGCCCTTGTTTAAGAAGGGCAGCAGGGAAAAGCCTGGGAACTACAGACCGGTGAGCCTAACGTCTGTAGTAGGTAAGTTGCTAGAAGGTATTCTGAGAGACAGGATCTACAAGCATTTAGAGAGGCAAGGACTGATTCGGGGCAGTCAGCATGGCTTTGTGCGTGAAAAATTATGTCTCACAAATTTGATTGAGTTTTTTGAGGGGGTGACCAAGAAGGTAGATGAGGGCAGTGCAGTAGACGTTGTCTACATGGACTTTAGCAAAGCCTTTGACAAGGTACCGCATGGTAGGTTGTTGCAGAAGGTTAAAGCTCACGGGATCCAGGGTGAGGTTGCCAATTGGATTCAAAATTGGCTGGACGACAGAAGGCAGAGGGTGGTTGTAGAGGGTTGTTTTTCAAACTGGAGGCCTGTGACCAGTGGTGTGCCTCAGGGATCGGTGCTGGGTCCACTGTTATTTGTGATTTATATTAATGATTTGGATGAGAATTTAGGAGGCATGGTTAGTAAGTTTGCAGATGACACCAAGATTGGTGGCACAGTGGATAGTGAAGAAGGTTATCTAGGATTGCAACGGGATCTTGATCAATTAGGCCAGTGGGCCGACGAATGGCAGATGGAGATTAATTTAGATAAATGTGAGGTGATGCATTTTGGCAGATCGAATCAGGCCAGGACCTACTCAGTTAATGGTATGGCGTTGGGGAGAGTTATAGAACAAAGAGATCTAGGAGTACAGGTTCATAGCTCCTTGAAGGTGGAGTCGCAGGTGGACAGGGTGGTGAAGAAGGCATTCGGCATGCTTGGTTTCATTGGTCAGAACATTGAATACAGGAGTTGGGACGTCTTGTTGAAGTTGTACAAGACATTGGTACGGCCACACTTGGAATACTGTGTGCAGTTCTGGTCACGCTATTATAGGAAGGATATTATTAAACTGGAAAGAGTGCAGAAAAGATTTACTAGGATGTTGCCGGGACTTGATGGTTTGAGTTATAAGGAGAGGCTGGATAGACTGGGACTTTTTTCCCTGGAGCGTAGGAGGCTTAGGGGTGATCTTATAGAGGTCTATAAAATAATGAGGGGCATAGATAAGGTAGATAGTCAACATCTTTTCCCAAAGGTAGGGGAGTCTAAAACTAGAGGGCATAGGTTCAAGGTGAGAGGGGAGAGATTCAGAAGGGCCCAGAGGGGCAATTTCTTCACTCAGAGGGTAGTGAGTGTCTGGAATGGGCTGCCAGAGGTAGTAGTAGAGGCGGGTACAATTGTGTCTTTTAAAAAACATTTAGATAGTTACATGGGTAAGATGGGTATAGAGGGTTATGGGCCAAGTGCGGGCAACTGGGACTAGCTTAATGGTAAAAACTGGGCGGCATGGACTGGTTGGGCCGAAGGGCCTGTTTCCATGCTGTAAACTTCTATGATTCTATTCCCATCCTATTCATGTATTTGTCAAGATGCCCCTTAAATGTCACTATCGTCCCTGCTTCCACCACCTCCTCCGGCAGCGAGTTCCAGGCACCCACTACCCTCTGCGTAAAAAACTTGCCTCGTACATCTACTCTAAACCTTGCCCCTCTCACCTTAAACCTATGCCCCTTAGTAATTGACCCCTCTACCCTGGGACAGGACAGAATCTGTGGACTTCGACGACAGCAAAATTGGTGCCGGTCCCGGAGCAATTCGGGAACCGTTAACGGGCTCGCACCAGAGCCAGGTGGAACATGAGCGATTCCAATGCAAAACGTGTCCGATTCACCGGGGTTAGGATTGGCACTCGAGAGGCTGGCAGGCTGCAGCCGCATATGAACACTCCACTGCCCACACACACTGATTCCAGCCAATAAGATGGCATTGGTTGCGCTGAAGTGCGCCCATCCCGTTGACAGGTCGACTGGGGCCAGATGATACCTGGGGGGATGGCCTGGGGTGGGGGGGGGACACTTCCGACCCGTGGCACTATATGCTCGCAGTGGGCAGTCAGCACAATGGTGTTTCGTGCCCGTCCACCCCGACCCGGAGGCCCAACCCCTGGCCGCCCCAGGCTACTCCCCCCCCCCCCCCCCGACCCTGGCAGAAGACCCCCGGTCAGCGACACAACAGTCACCACATTCAGCACCTCCTCTCTCTCTCTCTCCCTCCCTCAGCAGCCACAGTGCCTGCTTCCCAATTTCTAAAACCACAAGTGAAACTCGGCATTGGTAATTCCTCCAGGCGGAGTTGGAGCATCGCGGGAGCCCCGGAGAATACCGGCTCAGGCCTGTTAATAGTATGCCAAAGGCGGTTACAATATGTGTGGAGTAGAAAGCATTGCCGCTGCTGTTGAGGCACCGGAGCACGGCACTCTCATTGACGCTGCTGTGGGTTTTAAAACCCCACTTAGCCCTGCTGATGCCGGATCGATCGGCCACCCGGTATCTATCGGCCTCGTCCAGGAGACCCCAACCGAGTGCCGATTAGCACAGGGCCCCACAAATGGGGGCCAGGCATGCGGGCACTTGGAGGTCTCCCGGGCGATTGGAGGCCTCTGCATGGTTGGCCTCTGGCAAGGCTGGCACCCTGGCACTGTTGGTGCCAGCTGGGCACACTGGCACTGCCAGCCTGGCACACTGGCAGGGCCACCTGTGTGCCCTGGCAGTGACAACTGTATGCTATCCTGGCACTGCCAGTCTGCCCAGGTGGCAATGTGAGGCTGGCAGGGGCACTGCAGGGGTGCCAGGCTGTCAGTGCCAAGGTGCTAAGTGCCATTTTGCCTGTGCCATGGATCGAGCCCAGGGGTGCCCTGCCAGTCTCTGGTGAGGTGCGGGGGGATTCAAGGACCCCCAGCAGATGAGTTGGGTCACTGGGGAGAGGGGATGTGTGTCCGGGGGTTGCGTCAGGGCGGTGGAGAGATCAGATGGCGCCCCGATCTCTTCCTACCCAGAGGAGCTCTGTTCATTGGAGTTCCTCAGTGCAGCACGGGCGATACGGTAGCATAGTGGTTAGCACAGTTGCTTCACAGTGCCAGGGACCAGGGTTCGATTCCTGGCTTGGGTCACTGTCTGTGCGGAATCTGCACGTTTTCCCCGTGTCTGTGTGGGTTTCCCCCGTGTGCTCCAGTTTCCTCCTACAAGTCCCGAAAGACGTGCTGTTAGGTGAATTGGACATTCTGAATTCTCCCGCTGTGTACCCGAACAGGCACCGGAGTGTGGCGACTAGGGGCTTTTCACAGTAACGTCATTGCAGTGTTAATGTAAGCCGACTTGTGACAATAAAGATTATTATTAAGAATATGTGGCTAAGTGCGGCCTCAGACGGTATTCCCGTGCGACAGCGGGCCCGTTCCCGGTGCTACATTTCCGCCCAGACTGGACTCTAAATTTTTTTTAAAGTAAAATCATCCCCAAGGTATTAAGAAAATTTAGAGCCAGGGCGATCTCCTGCAGAGTGGGAGTCTCAGAAATTGTTTACGGTAATGGAATCCTGTTCAAAGCATTTGCTTTTGATAGTTGGGTTCCGGGTATGTGCTGAAAGGTTTATGAATATGCAGCCAGCAGCAGTGCCTATATTTGCACTCGTGCTAAAGCTATTTGTGGGATGGGCTTATCTTTATGAAAAATGCAAAGTAAAGGTTTATGGTCTGAGACAATGATAAAATGTCGACCATAAATGTATTGGTGAAATGTTTTTACAGTGTAAATGACAGCCAGA
This sequence comes from Scyliorhinus torazame, assembly GCF_047496885.1. Taxonomy (NCBI): domain Eukaryota; kingdom Metazoa; phylum Chordata; class Chondrichthyes; order Carcharhiniformes; family Scyliorhinidae; genus Scyliorhinus; species Scyliorhinus torazame. The sequence goes on from NC_092724.1 coordinate 27,912,865, forward strand.
CTTTCTTTATCTGTCTGGGAATATTTCCTCTGTTTGGGATGTGGAGGCAACAGGTCTTTCTTCACCATCTTCCATTTTGTGTGAGAGAACCACACCAATGCCAAACAGAGATGCATCACAGGTAACAATGGGTTTATCCGGATTGAAATGGACCAGGAAGGTCGATGACTGGAGGGCCTGTTTGACCTGATAAAAACTTCCTCTGGGAATCCTCCCACTTCCAACATTGGCGATTTTTTAGAAGTTGATGAAGGGGTACCTCGATGGTCGACAGGTTGGACAAAAAGCAGCCGTAATAAAATTGACAGTCTCTAGAAAATACTTCAATTCCGATGCATTCTTGATTCCCGGAACACCTTTGATTGCCTTTATCTTATCTTCAAGTATAACCTCTCGCATCATCTCTAAAACCTAAATACTTGACTCCATCAGCCTGAAACGTTTCACTCTTTAACCAAATCCCACCTTCTTTAAACCTATGAGGGATGTCTTCTAAATTAGCCTTGTGTTCCTCTTGTGTCGCCCCTGTCACTAGGACATCATCCAGATACACAACAACCTTCAGAGCTCCTGCAGTAGGCTCTCCAATGTGTGCTGGAATATCGCACAGGCCGATGAGATACCAAAAGACAATCTTTTAAATTGGAACAAGTCTTTATTTACTATATTATTTATAGTAACAAACTTTCTTGACTCTTCTTCCAGCTCAAGCTGCTGGTACACATGGCTTAAATCTAACTTGGTGTATTTAAGACCTCCAGACAACTTAGCATATAAATCTTCTAACCTAGCTATAGGATATTTATCTACTTTAGCCACCCTGTTGACTGTCATCTTATAATCACCACACATTCAGACTGTGCAGTCTGGCTTCAACACTGGTACGGTGGGTGCTGCACATTCTGAAAACTGTTCTGGAGTAATTATCCCCAGGTCCTCCAGGCACTTAAACTCCACCTCTTCTTCCTGGTGTAGAGCATAAGGCACCTCTGGCGGGAAAGATTGTCGGTGTTGCTTCTGGCTCTACACAGATCTTCACACCTTCTGTGCATCCTAATTCTCTCTGGAAGACCTTGTGATATTTCAGTAGAAGCTCCTGGCAAACCCCGTCGATGAGACTGAATATTTCGAACCAATTCAATTTGATTTTCTTCAGTCAATCACGCCCATGAGTCTTGGCCTCTTTCCCTCCAAAATGGCCACATTAAACACCTGTGTATTTTTCTCTCCTCTGTCAAAATTGGAGTAGCTGACGTTGACATTCCAAGGCTTCTTTTCTATTTGATCAATTTGCTCCTCAAATCCCAATGCTCTGCCCCTCGATCCCTACCTAAAACATCAAGGGAGAAGCTTGTGGATTCCTTTGTTTCCAGAATGGAGACCATCCTATCTTTCTTCTTTGCATCTTCTCATTCCTGCCTCTGGCTTTCTCCTAACTTTCAGACCTGACTCCATATTACTCTTCCTTTTCTTCATGCCTTTTCCAAGAGTAGATCTTCCATTGGGACCCAGCTTCTGTTTCGTCCCTCTTTAATCAACCTCTGACCACCAAGGTATTACCCTAAACCCACCTCTAGTTAATATTGGTTTCCTTTCCTTAAGCAACATTCCTCACCCTTTTAAAACTGCCATTTTTACTCCTCCCTACAAAAACAAATATTAGCTCACTTGTACTCTTCAACCGTTGCTAAGCGCCCGTTCCCCTGTAAGACCATTGGTTGTATTATCACTTCCAAGTTCCATCTTCATGTCCCAGGTTCGATTCCCGGCTTGGGTCACTGTCTGTGCGGAGTCTGCACGTTCTCCCCGTGTGTGCGTGGGTTTCCTCCGGGTGCTCCGGTTTCCTCCCACAATCCAAAGATGTGCGGGTTAGGTAGATTGGCTATGCTAAATTGCCCTTAGTGTCCAAAATTGCCCTTAGTGTTGGGTGGGGTTACTGGGTTATGGGGATAGGGTGGAGGTGTGGTCTTGGGTAGGGTGCTCTTTCAAAAGAGCCGGTGCAGACTCGATGGGCCGAATGGCCTCCTTCTGCACTGTAAATTCTATGATTCTATGATTCATCTGTCCCAAAACTGAATGGATTGCTCCAAATTAGCTTCCGCCCAACAGATAAGAACAAAATTGAATGGTTAAAGCCATTAATTCACTGTGGCGGTATCCATGGTGTATTATTTATTCTTGCAGTCCTAAGGTTTGACACAATGGAAAGCGTCATTCTTCTCCATTGTCCAACTCTGTGGGAAAGTTCTTGCATTTCCCACTCCTTATTTATCTGAATGAAAACAATTCTTCTGCAGTAATGGTTCCTGGAACTGAACTGTCAACATTGGCGTCATTCAAGGATCTATCCTTGTCTCATTCTTTTCCATATCTACACGTTATTTTTTATAACATGGCAGATTCCATATATAGGCTGATAAAATCCAGCTGTATCTCTCCACCTTTCTTGATACCATGTTCACTTCCACTGTGTCAGACCACCTGTTTGACGTTAAACCATGGATAAGTCCCAACTTTTTCCAACTGAAAATTGGGAAGGCCAAAGCCATTGGGCTGGATTCTCCCAAAATGGGACTATGTCCCCACACCGGCGTAAAAATGCTGGCGTTTCACTCTGCAGGTTCCTGCAGAAAAGATGAGCCGATTCACTGACCTGCAGGGGACTACAGGGACCCAGAGTGATTCACGCATCTTTAGCTGTGGATACGGGCCCCCGCACTTCTGGTTTTGAGTCCGCACATGCACATGGCGGCGGCCTCCAGCGGCCGTGCTGAGCGCCATGGCCGACTCGGACCGCGGAGGCAGAATGTAGACCCCCCAATCAGCCGCGCGCCCGAAGATCTCACCGCGCCGAGCTGTCTGCCGGCCGCCTATAAGGCCCCCCCCTGTGTCCGATCCCCCTGTCCCCCACCAGGGTGGCCGCGGACCGAGTCCGCAGCTGCCACGCGAGAGTCCCGACCGGCAATAGGTGGTTAGAACCACGCCGTCGGTAACTCGGCCGGTTGGGAGCGGAGGATCGCTGGGCGGGCCTCTGGCAATGGCCCCCCAGCCAAACGAGATTTTGGCGCGAGGCGGCAGAGAATCCAGACCATTGTTTCCAGTCCTCCCGGCAAATTCCATTTCTTGGCATTGACTCCATTCTCTTCCCGGGTCAACATTTTAGAATTCTTACTGTCGAGGCCATGCACAATATCAAGATTGCTTTATTCTATCTCCAGAATATTTCTCCCTTGCCTCAGCCAAGTTACATGCACAATATAAATATCAATGAACCCACCACCACTTTGGGAAGTCACCCATTTGTTGCCCATCTCAATGCCATTGGAACACCAAGCACAAATAGTTTGTTTTTCTGCTTCACTCAATTGTCAAGTGATTTTGCTCAGTGACTTGGGGGTGCCATTATTTTGGGCTTGCCATCATTCCCTCGATCATTGGTGACATTCTGGGTGTCAGTCACTGAAACCAGACTGCTGCTCCCAATTGGGCCAAGCTTCTGATTAAACTGTTCCTCCTGTTCGATTGTTTCACACTGGGGATGATGCTGTTTCGGTGGCCGGTGCTATTGTACTTCTCTCATGTATTAGGATTTGTATCTCCATCATGGAAATCGATACTATAAAAACAATGTCACACTCCAAAAAATTAAAATGTACCCATAGAAAAAGCAACATACTTCTATATTCTAATTGGCAGTCATATAGAGGCGATAGCACAAATGAAGATGTCAAATTGGACAACACATGGGGCTGGTTTAGCACAGTGGGCTAAATAGCTGGCTTGTAATGCAGAACAATGCCAGCAGCGCGGGTTCAATTCCCGTACTGGCCTCCCCGGACAGGTGCCGGAACGTGGCAACTAGGGGCTTTTCACAATAACTTCATTGAAGCATTCTTGTGACAATAAGTGATTATTATTATTACATGATACAGTATACAGTGAGCAGAACTGAGGGAACAGATTCCGGAGTAGCTGACGCAATGTAATATTAATATGTGTAAGGTCGGTAATTTAAAAGTTTGAGTAAAATAAAGGCAACTTACCCTGAACTTGCACATTTATCGAACCGATTGTAATGATCTGTGATGACGAATATGCAGCAGCACAGCAGTAATAAACTCCAGCATCTTCGATTTGGAGGTTGACGAGAGTCAGTGTAAAATCGCGTGTGTCTGTTGCTGTTGTTTGGTTGTCGATGCTGTGTCTGTTTATAGGCATCGACTGGCTACAGTTTTCATTATCCTTTGTCCAAAATACTGTCAGTGTGTTAGTCAAATTCTCATTAAGCTTCACAATACACTGAAGCTTTAGGAAGCCCCCTCTTTGACCTCTCATTTGGGAATTGGGAATCACCATCTTGAATTCTTGGGATTCAAAAACAAAACTGTTTACGATCATAAGATTTAAGGCAGTGCAATTTTGTGTCTGGGAACATGAGGTTGAGTACATTAGCTAAGTGCTGGAGACACATTCATTAAAAAAAAAAATTAGAGTACCCAATTCATTTTTTCCAATTAAGGGGCAATTTAGCGTGGCCAATCCACCTACCCTGCACATCTTTATGTTGTGGGGGTGAAACCCACGCAAACACAGGGAGAATGTGCAAACTCCAGACAGACAGTGACCCAGAGCCAGGATCGAACCTGGGACCTCGGTGGTGTGAGACAGCAATGCTAACCATTCCGCCACCGTGCTGCCCCGGCAAGTAACATTCATGCCACACAAGTGCCAGGCAATGGCCATCTCCAATGAGAGAAAATCAAACCTTGCCCCTTGATGGCATAACCATCATTGAATCCTCCACTTTCAACATCCTGGGGGTTACCATTGACCACAACTGAATTGGAGCAGCCATATAAATACTGTGGCTGCAAGAGCAGGTCAGAGGCTAGAAATCCTGCGGCACTTAACTCACCCCTGATTCTCCAAAAACTGCTCACCACCTGCAAGGCACAAGTCAGGAATGTGATGGAATACTCCCCACTTGCCTTTGAGTGCAGCTCCAACAACACTCAAGAAGCTCACCACAATTCGGGACAATGCAGCCCGATTGATTCGCACCCCTTCCACAAACATTCATTCCCTCCACCACCAACGGACAGTTGCAACAGTGGGTACCATCTACAAGATGCACAGCAGGAACTCACCAAGGTTCCTTAGGCAGCATCTTCCAAACCCATGACCACTACAACCTAGAAGGACAAGGGCGGAAGATACCTGGGAACATCACCAGCTGGACGTTCTTCTCCAACTCACTCACCATCCTGACTTGGAAATATATCGCCGTTCCTTCACTGTCCCTGGGTCAAAATCCTAGATTCTCCCTCTCTAACAGCACTGTGGCTGTACCTTCACCACATGGACTGCAGCAGTTCAAGAAGGCAGCTCACCACCACCTTCTCAAGCGCAATTAGAGATGGGCAACAAATGCTAGCCACATCCCATAAAAAATGAATTAAAAAAAAAATGTCATTCCGACAGCAGCTCTTGGTAATGATCCAGCGATTTTCATTTCCACCTCCTCTAAACCTATCATTTGCTTCTTTATCCTATTATCATCTTTTTTTGCCTTGCACCCTTGTACCTTTCTGCCATTTAATCTCTTCCACCTTATCAGGTCTGCCCCTTCATTTCTCCCCTGCCTTTACCATCTCTGAATTTGCTGAATATGGTCACATCTCAAACATCTTCCAGTTCTGATGAAAAGGTAGAAAGTTAACTTTCATCTCTCTTCAGTTTTGCCTGTTCTTTCAGATTTCCAACATTCGTCTGTTCCCTTATTTAGGTGCGACTCATCCACAACTTAATCATGTGGAAAATGATGCATTGATCCTATTGATTTCACAGATGCATCACATGTCATCGGTGTGCCATTTATAAAACATGCCTTAAAACCTGCTGCTGCGGCACGGGGGCACTATGGCTAGCACAACTGCCTCACAGAGCCAGGGACCCGAGTTTAATTCCAGCCTTGGGTGACTGTGGAGTTTGCACTTTCTCCCAGTGTGCCGGTAAGGTGGATTGGCTATGTTAAACTGCCCCTAATGCCCCAAGTTGTGCAGGCTAGGTCGGGTTACTGGGAGAGTGCTTTTCCAGAGGGTCGGTGTAGACTTGAAGGGCTGAATAGCCACCTTCTGCACTGTCGGGTGTTATATTACTTTGTGTAACACATAATTACTCTTTTGTACCAGCCGAGTTCTTGAAATGAGTAGTCTTCCTGTGAAGATAAACTAACTTGAGTAATATAAATAAATATGGTGAGTTCTTTTTACTTAATACTCAACTAGTAAAACAAAGAAACAATTGTCGAGATAACTAATTAAATTACGCAATACAATGCTTTGATAACTAATAATTTCTTCTCTGCGCTCCTGATACACTCTCCTTCAGAAAGAGCGGTAAAGCTATTAATATAGGTCCTGACAGTGAGGCATCTGGTGTTCAATTGTTTGTACTAGCATTACATATATTGATCATGTACATTGATATACAGAGATCGTTACATAGGGATTCTATGGAAATGAAGAAATACAGGTTCTTCCATTTCCAGAAAAACTCCTAAATATGGATACCTCTGCTGTGGTGGCTACATGGCTAATGCATGCCTGATTGCTTCAGGTTTAACTGGCTTAAAAGCATTTAACTAAGATTGTATTGTACTTTGGATTCTTGGTGGAAACTTTTAAACAAGCATCGCCAAGCATTTAAAGGAAATTGTTCAGGATGTAGATTTCTACCCTTGAACGTATCTTGCAATTTTGAAATACTATGCTGCATTGCAAAACTTACAAATTAGTTCAACATGATTGGACTCGAAACGTTATCTGTTTCTCTCTCCACAGATGCTGCCAGACGTGGAGTTTTTCCAGCGCTTTGTTTTAATTTCAGATCTCCAGTCGCCGCGGCACTTTGCTTTTTATTAAAGTGGTTCCTGATTTTCAGTACTTACCGACCACGACAACTGTTATCATGTGGCCCATCACAATGGCTGAGCTGTAGCTGGGGAGTCGGCCCTGACACTGATAGACTCCACGGTGGCCAAGGTGAGCAGAAGAAATCCAAAAAATAGAAGTCATTGTGCCGGGCCCAAAATGTGATTTGTAAGTGGTTTGATTGACAAATTCATCCAGCTGAGGCAGCAACATGCAACCTGTTGATGTCTGCTTACACCAATATAATTCTGGCACAGAGGAACTGTTTTCACAGTAGTTAGCGGTGCACGAGAGAGAAAACACAGAGCCTTCCACAGCATAGATTGTAGCTTTTGAGTAAGAGAGGATTAGTTGACATGGATTTGAATTGCGCCCTAAAATTGAGAAAAAGGATGAAAAAAAACTATATATTGAGGCTTTATAAAATACAAATTTCTCGGTTAGAGTTGTAATGTTAATGGGTGGTTAGTTCATTGGATGTGTCAATAATGAGTTTTTTGAGGAAATAATGGAGCAAGTTAACAAAGGAAAAACCATGGATGCTGTGTGTGTGGATTTGAAAAGGAGTTGAGAAAATATAGTACCTTCCTCAGGAGTGGCAATCATCGTCAGGGCAGACACCTCAAGCAGAGCTCGGTTTTGGTCTTTAAAAGTTTTGGACACCGTTTTTTTCCTTCAAACTCTTTCAGATTAGTTATAAGAACATAAGCTAGGAACAGGAGGAGGCCACCTGGCCCCTCGAGCCTGCTCCGCCATTTAATGAGATCATGGCTGATCTTTGTGGACTCAGCTCTACTCTCCGGTAAAACTGCCAGAACCACCCGAAGTTAGCTATTTAAAATTGCTTTGTCAGATGGTTCCCATCCCACCCAACGGCAGTTAGAGCTTCTGGACATTTCCTGGATAAACCTTTACAAAGAACAATAAAGCACAGGAACAGGCCCTTCTGCCCTCCAAGCCTGCTGCCCGTCTAAACTAAAACCTTCAGCACTTCCAGGTTCCGTATCCCTCTATTCCAATCCTATTCATGCATTTGTCCTGATGCCTCTTAAACGTCACTATCGTATCTGCTTCCACCACCCCCGGCAGCACATTCCAAACACTCACCATTCATTATAAAAAAAAGTTGCACATCTCCTCTAAACTTCCCCTCGTAATTGACTTTTCCACCCTGGGAAAAGCATCTGACTATCCACTCTGTCCATGCCACTCATGTGGAAACGTTCAAGAGGGATTCCCCAGCACAACATTGGAGTACCTCCCAAATGTACTGCTGGGAAGCCAGGAGGTTATGGCCTGCAATTTGACAAAATTAATACATATAGCATCAAAGTGAATGAAGTAGATGGGCTATATTTCCAGCATCTGGAGTATTTTGTTTTCCTGTTGTTGCAGCAGCAAGAATAGAAATTTGGCTGAAGAATAGAAACCATAAATGAGTGGTCAGTAGATACTTTTAACACTATTAGAATATAATATTTTACTATGAATATTAAACTTCACGAGATTGCAGACTAGTATTCAGTCTTTAAGAGTTTAATTTTCTTTTACTCTTTAAATGTGAGAAAAAATGGCATTGAAACTGAAGTTTCTTACAGTTAGAGCTGTGGTCATCTTCAAGGTCTGTGAGTCATCTATGTGTAAATAGACAAACATGGTGCCAATGCGGAGAGACAAGATGGGCGACACGGTAGCACAGTGGTTAGCACGGTTTAATTTGGACATTCTGGATTCTCCCTCAGTGTACCCGAACAGGCACCGGAATGTGGCCACGAGGGGCTATTCACAGTAACTTCATTGCAGTGTTAATGTAAGCCCACTTGTGACAATAAAAAGATTATTATTATTAAGATGGGGCAACAAGGAACTGTATGCAATTGAACAATTGTGCTCTGCGATTTTGTTAGCATAGTGACATTCACCAGGTGAAGAGAGTCATCTATATTCATGGCCACTTCCTAAATCGGACCATGTAATTTTTTTTTTGCTCGGTTTGTTAATTACTGCATAGATACTTGCCCTATCAACCCTTATTTTACTTGTCAAAATAACCGATTACTGAAACCCAATGGTTTCAGTTTTGATTTACTGGACAAGTAAAAGGGTCTTAAAATTAAAATTAAGATTTAATTTCAGAGGTGTAAACAGTGGTGTTCTTCTGGGTCAGTTTCTCTTTTCAAGGTATGGACCGGACTAGGGTATGAGAACACAATGAAAATAGTTGCAGACAAGAAAAAAAAGTATTAAACGAGAAAGCAACTTCAAAAAGAACTATGAAACTGTAGATTGGAAAGAAAGATCTCAAAAAATAAATGGGAACGTTGATATATTTTGTGACGGTGAATGAGGAAATAAGATGGTGAAACTTTAAAATAAGTACATATTTAGGGATTCGGAAGAAGACATCTAAGAATAGGACAAATTGCTAAAGCTTTAAAGGGGATTATAAGTGTCTAGCCTTTATAGAAATAGGCATAGAGAACAAAAGCAAATAATAATCTTTATTATTGTCACAAGTAGGCTTACTGTAACTTGCAATGAAGTTACTGTGAAGACCCCCTAGTCGTCACACTCTGGCGCCAGTTCGGATAGAGGGAGAATTCAGAATGTCCAATTCACCTAACAAGCACGTCTTTTGGGACTTGTGGGAGGAAACCGGAGCACTCGGAGGAAACCCACGCAGACACGGGGATAATGTGTAGATTCCGCAGACAGTGACCCAAGCCGGGAATCGAACCTGGGACCCTGGTGCTGTGAAGCTACCGTGCCGCCCATGAAGAAAAGCAAAAAAAAAAGAAAGAGGTTTTTGGTTAGACTGAGTTTACAATATTGTGTTTTCTTTTGGAAATCTTACTATAGGAATGATATGAAGTCCATGGTGCAGCAGAGTTGCATTAGAATGATACCAAGGCTGAGATTTCATTATGAAGAGGGACGAGAGCATTTTGGGCTCTTCACAATAAAACAGAAAAAAAATAAGATGTGCAGGTGGTAAAACTTATTTAAGCTTTTGATAATCAGCACAAAAGAGGTTGGTAAAAAATTAAACTGAGAAGGTTTTTAGCAAAGAGAATGTCCTTTGAGAAGCAGTGGTGGAAGAGTCCATATTAAGTGAATATGTTGTTATAATAGATTTCGGTAGAGTACAGGGAACAGGAATGGGATTGGATTGCACAGCTCCAATAGAGAGCTAGTATGGCTATAACTGGCCAGATGGCCTGATCCTGTGCTAGAATATTCTATGATTCTGCAACTTGAGAGATTGCAGTGGAACGTAAGCTTGATTCAACTTTTGATAAAGTAGGTTTATTTCTTAGAAACTTTCAGATTCATCTTTAATTAATATGGGGGAGGCAAACAAAATTAATCAGTTGCAATATCTTCATAAACCAATAAAGCAAAATGATAAGATAATCATTCATACAAAATAATTGTACAAAGCTGTTTCAGTGCCACAGAATATGGTCACGCATTAGCAAAGATTGTTTAGCACTGAACAAAAGATCAAAGTTACAAAGTGGAATTTATACAAGCTTGGGGACGTAAGATTTAATGAGGTCCTTTCAAAAAGGAATGTTTACGATTCTATGGTTTTGATAACAACATATTTATAAAAATACCTTTCCTGCTTGGAGTTGAAAAAATAAATTACATTTTGACAAACATTCCTACCTTGTACTGTGAACATCCACCAGGTAGTTAACAGAAATGCCCTAAAAGGCATTGCTACATGCCGAGGACACTGACGATGCATCTCAAGTTGTGTTGAAAGTGCTACTTTCAATATAAGCTTTTTAAAACAAATATTGTGAGCTGTAAAGCAGCCCTCATAAGCACTGTGTTTTGCCTTCATCCAAACCAAAAGGTGGAATAAAACACAGTTTTGTTGCTCATTAGCTGCCAACAGGAAGTGGCCTTTTAAAAAAACCCCAGATAAAACAATATAATCGGAACATCAGTTGGTGACACTGAATGGGACCGTTCCATAATGACAGCAGAAATTCCAGGACATATTCACATTTTAATGACGAGTATCCTTCAGAAAAATGTTGTTTGGGCAGCACGGTGGCGCAGTGGGTTAGCCCCATTACCTCACGGCGCCGAGGTCCCAGGTTCGATCCCGGCTCTGGGTCACTGGCCGTGTGGAGTTTGCACATTCCATCTGTGTTTGCGTGGATTTCGCCCCCACAACCCAAAGATGCGCAGGCTAGGTGGATTGGCCACGGTAAATTGCCCCTTAATTGGTCATAGAATTTACAGTGCAGGAGGCCATTCGGGCCATCGAGTCTGCACCGGCTCTTGCAAAGAGCACCCTACCCAAGGTCAACACCTCCACCCTATCCCCATAACCCAGTAACCCCACCCAACACTAAGGGCAATTTTGGACACTAAGGGCAATTTATCATGGTCAATCCACCTAGCCTGAATTGGGTACACTAAATTTATTTAAACAAAAGTTTTGTAAAATTGCGATTCTTGAAAAATTCTCTTACACCCACTGGAATTAAAAAGAATTTTAAAATCTCACTGGTGTCATTCACTGACTACGCTTCAATAGCGTGTGCGATTGTAAAATTAAGAGTCGAGACTTTCATTTATATGGAGTCGTCTTGATGACCTCAGCAAATCCTAAGACACTTTACAACCAATGAAGTAGTTTAGGTGTTGTGGCTATTGCAATGTAGGAAATCACTTCTGGACTTATTCGATTCCCCATTAATTGAGGGGGGAAACTAGGGCAAGTGTGAAACTGTAAATTTACATTTACTTCTGCTGTGAAATTTAACCATCTTTCGAATGATAGGCAAGTCATCTGTGCAGCAGGATAGCTGCCACAGATGCAGAAGACAAGACTCGGGGCCAGGATATTAAAGGTCTTATCACCGGATCGTTGAATCACCCGATGTGGAATTTTCCAACTGGCCTTGTACACTAATTTAACGTGCACTTGTATCTGCATTATCTTAATTTTACCATCATTTTTTAAAAAAAATATATAATTTTAAAAAATAATAATTTAGAGCACCCAATTATTTTTTCCAAGGGGCAATTTAGCGTGGCCAATCCACCTATCCTGCACATCTTTTGGGTTCTGGGGGCGAAACCCACGCAGCCACGGGGAGAATGTGCAAATTCCACACGGACAGTGACCCAGGGTTGGGATTCGAACCTGGGTCCTCAGCGCCGTAGGCAGCAATGCTAATGACTGTGATGCCCCTAATTTTACCATCATAAGAAAATTACATAGAGATTAGATCAGGCACAATTTTTGACCTAAAATGCACAGTAAAAGCACCAAGCTCAAAAGCTAAATTACAGAACATTTCATTATGTGCCTTATTTTCTTAAAAAGACTCCCCACTTAAAAATTCAGGTGACTGCCTGCTTTCCAGACAGCGGTCATATACTCATCTTCTATGTCGGGGTTATTTCTAAAGAAGCCATTATTGTCTGCAACACACTACACAAATGTTGTCATCGACAGGTCTAACCTATTGTAGGACTACGGATTTGCAGATTTTAAACAGGCCATGGATGCTGCTAGGTTTTAAGGGTCCAGAGATAATTGTAGGGCAAGGGTAGCAAGGTAAATTAATCAGAGGCGGGTAAATGAAGTGGAGGTACAGGTCAGCTATTGACCTTATTGATTGGTAGCGCAGACTCGGGTTGAATTGTTTATTCCTGTTTCAGACCATAAGACATAGGAGCAGAATTAGGCCATTCGGACCATTGAGTCAGCTCCGCCATTCAATCATGGCTATGTTTCCCACCCCCAATCTCCTGCCTTCTCCCCATAACCCCTGTTCCCCTTATTAATCAAGAACCTATCTATCTCCGTCTTAAAGACACTCAGTGACTTGGACCCATCAGCCTCCTGCGGCAATGCGTGCCACAGATTTACCACCTTCTGGCCGAAGAAATTCCTCCTCATCTCTGTTTTAAAGGATCATCCCTTCAGTCTGAGGTTGTTTGTAGGTAAAATGCAAGAATGGAAGTTGGCTAACTCCCAAAAGATTTGATCCCATCTTAATTCTGGTCTTTCTGATATTATTTATTCATTGAATACCATTATTTTAAAATGGGGCTATCAGACCCTAGAGGCTCCCTGAAGTAGCAACATTTCTATGCTTTCTATTTACAAGTGCATTACTTCCATTGTACATGAAAACATTTTTTTGCAAAGATGACAATCATCGTTTGGTTAAAGAACATGCTTTTCTAGAATGCAGGATATGGGGTCTTGAATATTTGCACGTCCCACAGAAAGGTTTTAAAACCATTGCAGTTAATCTCCTGTTGACAACATTCATCAACAAAGAAATCTCTGCCTTCAGCACTTAACATGAGCTGACATTTCCAATCCAGTAATAAAGGAGTGTTGCATTGTCAGGACACTTTAAACTCAGGTGCCGCCTGCATCCCGCAGTGATCATGGATGTCAAGGGGCTATTTGAGGAGGTGCATGGATTTTTCCTGGAATGCCAGACAAACATCACAAAAAACGATTGAAGTGGTTATGATTTCTCTGCTGCTTATGAGATATTACTGCCACAGAATAATTGCTTTGATTGCCCGCACAAGTTATTGGGCTTTAAAAATAATCCAGTGGGGTGAAGTGTGATATTGCAGTACAAGATGCTATATAGTGGTTAGCACTATGGCTTCACAGCACCAGGTTCAATTCCCGCTTGGGTCACTGTCTGTGCGGAGTTTGCATGGTCTCCCTGTGTCTGCATGCGTTTCCTCCGGGTGCTCCAGTTTCCTCCCACAGTCCAAAGATGTGCAGGTTAGGTGGATTGGCCATGCTAAATTGCCCTTAGGTTAGATGGGGTTGCTGGGTTACACGAATAGAATGGAGGTGTGGGCTTAAGTAGGGTGCTCTTTCCAAGAGCCGGTGCAGACTCGATGGGCCGAAAGGCCTCCTTCTGCACTGTAAATTTTATGATTCTACAAATTTTGCTTGCAACTACTTTTCATCTTTTCCAATCCAATTATTTATTCTTCTCGTCATTTTTCTTTTACCTCTTTGTATGCTTTCAATTTGGCCAACTTTTGTTACATCCTTTCCAAGGATTGAATTTCAAGTCATTCTTCACGTACTTGGCTTATTTGTATCAAGGGTTATCCAGCAGTGATGCGGGCAATGAATTTAAGATGTTTTTAAAAATCTACACAATGGCAATAGTTATTTCAGAAATTCACGTCACGGAACCTAGTGGTCACATGGTGGCTGATGCACAGCAAAATTCCAGGTGACAAAAGGGCCCAAGGTTTGTGGTAAGGAAGGGCGTATTCTACAATACAAGCAAGGTATACAGACAAATAGTCTGTGTGGACTTTCAACTTCAGTTAACAGCTTCACATGAAAGAAAAAAAAGTCCAATGGAGAGTATGCGCATGCTGGCCGACACCAAGAAGTGATGCAATGCAATAAGTCCAAAACCATTTTTCTTGATTGTACGACAAATTAGGAGAGGATAGAAAGCACCTGCTGTGACAAGAAAAATAAATGGAGGTGGCATTGTTTTCTTTTAAAAAGGCAAGTCAACAGAAGGTTTTACGTTTTTATTGATTTATCGACACAAAAGATACAGCAGCTTGTCATTATTTTTTTTAAACCTCCAAGAGGGAATGTTGATAGTAAATAATTTTAAACACATTGTTCAAAATCCTAGAATTAACACACAGGATTCTATGAGAGAACGCTACATGCTAAATTGACAGTTTTGACCATCAAACAAAACACCACTATTTTTGGAATAAACATTTAATTAAGACAAATTTAAAGTAAATGTTCAGTCTCTGACACAGACTGGCAGACTACTTTGGGTTCACAGCTGCTTGCACAGCATCACTACAGTTCAATTCTTCAGGAATGCAGTATCAATTTGAAATACACAAACCAGTTCAATACACTCTAGGAGTCTGGATGTTTGAACGGCTGCTGGTCGCAGTCACCAGTATAATACACATGGTTGCATTATGAGATTGAGGTGAAACGATATGTGGAGTAGAGGCCAAAAGAAAACAAAAAAACCTTGAATACAAGATTAGGATGTTGAACTGCAAATGACTGTGAAGATAAATAATTCACATGCCTTGTGTTAAGTAGCTCATGCTTTCAGGGGAAAACATAATACAGGTCTAGTGTGATTTACAACGGCTCAGCACTTCTCTGTCAATGTCTGCTTCAATTCATCAAGTAGATTCCCAAGAAGGGTAGAGTCGTTGCATTTCCCATCCACAGAGACGGAGCTATCACCCTATTTAAAACAAAATTGTAATGTTTCGCACTTAGTGTAAATATGGAGGTCCGTTCACACGTTACAAGATGAGCTCTAACTTGACAAAGTTTACCTTAATATTAAATATTTCAGTTTGAAAAATATGGCTGAGCTCCCCTAATTAAGTTGGCAAATGCAACATTCAATGTGACCCTGAGCTATTGAGCCAAAGCTTTATCATTGTGCTGGGGCAAAGGGAGGTATTACCAGCCCCAGTACTACTGATTGATGGATTTGTTTGGCTGTGACACCTTTTGTGATTGAAAATTGTAAAATTCAACTATTTAGTTTTGTAATAATACCCACTTGGGCTGCTGACATTTTTTGAACTTTGTCAGTATGATTCAGAAGAGGGGAGAATATCAGAAAACTTACATCTAAGTGAGGAACAGGACCAGGATTGGCATAGGAACACGGATCCTTGCTCCCACAACAAATCCTCTTGCTGGCAAACTCACTGCCAATCTTTACAGAATAGCTCTCATGACCCAATGTAGCTGGTCTCTTACAGGTTCCAGTCATGGGAAATATAGAGACTTCTGCCAATAGTAGAATGAACACACAGTTGCAATTGGGTGTACACAAACTTCAAAATTCTGATTAGAAACAGGTACTTCAGACTTGCAGAATCATACACTGAAAATACCCTTTAAATTGTTTCCAGGCCACTGAAAGCTTTCAAATCAATCTGAGTTACTGAATACATGACTTAATTCTATTCCGTTTACATTGTCTTCTTGATGTTAACAAACCAATTAGTTTTAAAGCATAACAGTTATACAATTAGCTCCACAGGGTTTCTCAAGAAACTTCAGCTTGGATTTTACTTTGCAGCAAGTTTGGAACCAGTATAATTCTCCTGCTTGCTTCCTTTCAAACAACCTTTCAAAACTAATAATGGTGGACTTGGTGGCATTCTACACAAGTCAACCAAATCCGAAGTCTGTGTGATAAACAAGATGCACATAAATAGGATGTGCGGTCAGTTTCACCCATTTCCAGGTCTTGAAATTAATAGTCTGATCAGACTTCAATTGACAAAACTTGTCTAAATGCTGTTGTTGGTCTCAAACTGTTGTTGGCCTTGAACTAATGGAGTCCACATCCTAGCTTTCAGAAACTGATGGGAGGTTCAGGATGATACACAAGTGAAAAGGACATTGACGAGGATACGTCACAACATGCTACTAATACTCACCATTTTCACCAAAAGACACATGTGATGACCCTGGATAGAACGGCTATACATAGATGCACATGAATTGATTCGTTCCACAACTGTGAGGATGGAAACAAAGAGCATTTCTCACACAACCACAATAAATCATTTTCTAGAGAAGCAGAATTTCATTTAAAAAAAAATGAAGTATCAATCACCCTTGTTTTAAAAAGGCTTGCAAGGTATGGATAGTACTAACAGGTTAAAGTGGAAAATCGACAAATGTTATGAAACTATTTTGTTGAATTTTCTAATGAAGCCGAAGAGGCTGAGAAATCTCTCAGATGAATATTCCAAGGCTGGGACTAGGAGAGAGCATTTAACATTATAATCTAAACTTTTGCAAACACAGCTTCAATCAAAACACTGCATTCTTCAGGAGTTAATGATCCAGCATTATACACAAGAGCTGACTGGAGATACCAGATTAACAGATACCAGGGTAGCAACCAGTAAAATAAAAGCAGATTTTATTACAGGCCTTTTTAGGCCATTTGAAAATATATGGTCTCAGATGTCCCACTGTGGAGATATGCTGAATAATGGCAAAAGCATCAGTTTAACACTGTAGGCAAGAGACGTACAATTGGAATAACCAAAGTTTCAGTGTTGAAGATGAAGTTCCAGCAGAAAGCCAGTTATCCCTCTTTCACTGAACAATGGATCTCTTAACATTCATTTGGCGGTCAAGTCCGGAAGGCGAAAGTTCATTTTGTCCACTGTCAAAAGTAATGACCTACTTCAGGTGTGATTTGTGTAACTGTACCAGAATGATGCATGTTCTAGTCAGAATTGAGGTTGCCCTAAAGGTCAATGAGGAGAAGCAACTTAAAAACTGGCCTGCAGTTTAAAAAAAAAAGAAACAGTCCACGGTAACTAATCTAAATGGAACACAGCAAGCATATAAATTGAATGGATTGAACATAATACTGGTCTGAAGATTTACTTAATCCATATTAGTAACGCATGTACATTGCTATGATTGTAAATGCATCATTAACATTCAAACTGGAGGAACACGGTCTTGGACCAAGTAGGGGTGAATGGGGTGTTTAAGGAGTTTTATAGCAAGCTATACGAGTCGGAACCTCCGGCTGGGTTGGAGGAGATGAGACAGTACCTGGGTCAGTTGATGTTCCCGAAGGTGGAGGAAGGACTGGTGGAAGGGTTGGGGGCCCCAATTGAAATTGAGGAAATAATGGAGGGGGCTGGAGGCCATGCAGTTGGGTAAGACCCTGGGACCGGATGGCTACCCAGTGGGATTTTACAAGAGGTTCTCGGAGATGTTGCGCCCGCTGCTGGTGAGGGCGTTTAATGAGGCAAGAGAGGTGTCCTTCTCCCAATAATGTCGCAGGCCTCAGTCTCATTGATACTGAAGCGGGAGAAGGACTCGGAGCGATGCGGGTCATATAGGCCAATCTCCCTATTGAATGTGGACACCAAACTGCTGGCTAAAACTTTGCCGGCTTGTCGAGCAAATGAAGGAGGACTTTAGGAGATGGGACGTGCTCCCGCTGTCACTGGCGGGGGCCGTGCAAATGACGGTCCTTCCCAGATTTCAGTTTGTTTTTCAGTGCCTCCCCATCTTTATCCCGGGGGCCTTTTTTTAAACGGGTAAATAGGGTGACTTTGGGTTTTGTGTGGGCGGGTAAAACTCCGCGAGTGTAGAAAGTGTTGCTGGAGCATAGCTTTGGGGGGGGGGGGGGGGGGGGGGGGGGTGTTGGCACTGCTGAACGTTTGTAAAGCTTTTTGGGGGGGGGGGGGGGGGGTTGGCACTGCTGAACGTTTGTAACTAGTACTGGGCGACAAATATAGCCATGATTAGGAAGTGGGGGGGGGGGGGGGGGGGGGGGGGGGGGGGTCGGGAGCGTGTAGAGGCGGCATCATGCAAGGACACAAGTCTGGGTGCACTGAGAAGGCACCTCTGCCGTTCTCGTCGGCCCGGTAGTTCACAAGCCCAATGTGGTCTGGAGGCAGTGGAGGAGATATAGGAGAGTGGAGGGAGCATCGGTCTGGGCCCCGATTTACAATAACCATCAGTTCGTACCGGGAAGGTTGGATGGAGGGTTTCGGAGTTGGCAGAAAGCAGGGATCAAGAGGATGGGGGATTTATTTATAGATAGGAGCTTCCCCTGTTTGAAGGATTTGGAGGAGAAATGTGAACTGCCAGCAGGGAATGGGTTTAGGTATCTGCAGGTATGGGATTTTTTGAGAAGGCAGGTTCCAATCTTTCCGCTTCTGCCACCATCGGGGATACAGGACAGGATAGTTTCCAGAACGGGGGTGGGAGGGGAAGGTATCAGATATCTACAAAGAGCTTATGGAGTTGGAGGAAATTCAGATAGAGGAGTTAAAGGGCAAGTGGGAAGATGAGCTAGGGGGAGAGATAGAGGCGGGTTTGCGGGCGGATGCCTTAGGCAGGGTTAACACATCCTCATCATGTGCCAGGCTCAGCCTGATACAATTTAAGGTAGTCCACCGGGCACATATGACGGTGGCCTGGATGAGCACGTTTTTTGGGATAGAGGACAGGTGTGCAAGGTGCACACGAGGGCCAGCAAATCATGTCCACATGTTTTGGGCATGCACGAAGCTGAGGAGATTTTGGCAAGGTTTCGCTGATGTCATGTCTACGATACTTAAAACAAGGGTGGCGCAGAGTCCGGAGGAGGTGATCTTTGGAGTGTCAGAAGAGCCGGGTGTCCAGGGGGCGAGAGAGGCGGACGTTTTGGCCTTTGCCTCCCTGGTAGCCCGGAGGTGGATTCTGTTAATATGGAGGGACTCAAAGCCCCCGAAATCAGAGATCTGGGTTAGCGACATGGCTGGGTTTCTCAGTCGTGAGATAAAAAAGCTCGCCCTAAGAGGGTCAATGTTAGGGTTCACCCGGAGGTGACAGCCGTTTGTCGACTTTTTCGGGGAAAATGAAATGTCAGCAGAGGTATAAATCTGGGGGTGGGGGTGGTTTAGGCTATTGTTTCTGTGTTGGGGGTGTGAGGAACGTGTCAGGGATGGAAATGTCTTATATACGATGTTCATGTTATTATTATAAAAACTACAAATATCCTAATAAAATGTTTTTTAAAAAAACATTCAAACTGGAATGGCAGTTTTACTTTCCTCTATTTCAGCACGAACGACCTCAAATAGGAGTTTGCAATCCTCAATCCACTAGAGAAAGCTACTGTGACTGCCACAAATGTTTAGTGTGAAATTAACTAGTGTGAGATTAACTCGGATGATGCATCGCTACGTGACAATGGCCAGGTTATGTTGCAAATTCATCATGCACAGAGAAAATTATTGGTGTCAAATGTACTACACAAAAGATGCGCTGGATTTAGCCAATTTTAGAAGGAGCCAGAGTTTAGAAGCAGTAAGTAGAAACATTGCATATATTGGAAACTGCATGTGCCAAGTAAACATGCACTACTGAAAACGAATTGCCAGTAAGAGTACTTGGTGGTGGACAAAAACAGCTGGGGCTACTGGCAGCATTCCAGAACATTTTGTCTACATTAAATAAATGCTGAATACAGGGTCAATGGCAGGATTCTTGGGAGTGTGGAGGAAAAGAGGGATCTTGAGGTCCACGTACATAGATCCCTCAAAGTTGCCACCCAGGTTGATAGGGTTGTTAAGAAGGTGTATGGTGTGTTGACTTTCATTAACAGGGAGGATTAAGTTTAACAGCCGCGAGGTTTTGCTGCAGCTTTATAAAACCCTAATTAGACCACACTTGGAATATTGTGTCCAGTTCTGGTCGCCTCATTATAGGAAGGATGTGGATGCTTTGGAGAGGGTACAGAGGAGATTTACCAGGATGCTGCCTGGACTGGAGGGCATGTCTTATGAAGAAAGGTTGAGGGAACTAGGGCTTTTCTCACTAGAGTGAAGGAGGAAGAGAGATGACTTGATAAGAGGTGAACAAGGTGGTGGGAGGCATGGATAGAGTGGATAGCCAGTGACTTTTCCCCAGGGTGGAAATGGCTGTCACGAGGGGACATAATTTTAAGGTGATTGGCAGAAGGTATAGGAGAGATGTCAGAGATAGGTTCTTTACACAGAGTGGTGGGTGGAATGAGTGGAATGCACTGCCAGCAGAGGTGGTGGAGTCAGAGTCATTAGGGACATTTAAGCAACTCTTGGACAGGCACATGGACAGCAGTAAATTGAAGGGTGTAGTTAGGTTGATCTTAGATTAGGATAAATGGTCGGCACAACATCGTGGGCTGAAGGGCCTGTATTGTTCTATGTTCTAAACTGATGGCAGAAAGCGGCATTCAGCCACAATAATACTTATTTCTTTTCAGCTTCCACTACAATGTTCACACGTGAAAGGCCAAGCAGATTTTCTATGAGCTTCGAGCTTTCCACAATGGCTCTGAATTGATCAGCTGGCACTTGGCGTTGCTGCGATTTCCAGTCTATTTGCAACCAACTCTTCAAAGTACAGTGTCAGCTGTATACAGGCCATCAAACATTCAAAGGAATCTCAAAATGCGAATACAGCAAAACAATTGTCTAATGGTGCATAGAAAAAAAGTACCTGAGAAGTGGTGATGAAAGCAAATCTTTGCCAGAAGGAGCTGGAAGGAAATACTTATTCCATCAACTTTTATTGAACACATCTTTAGTTCACCAGATTCTAGCAATTTTGCAAATGCGTCACTGAAAAAGTAAAGAGGAAGCATTTAGAAATTATACTGAAAGGTCCTTGATTGCGGAGTAAAGGAAAGAAAAGACTAATTTGTAAGGCAGAAAATGCCAATCCATCAAAAAGCAGCACAATGGAGAACAAAACAAAGCCACACAGACACAGGGAGAACGTGCAAATTCCACACAGACACCCAGGGCCGGAATCAAAGCCGGGTCGCTGGCACCGTGAGGCAGCAGTGGTTGTCAGGGTTCACTTCCATAAAAGATTTTAGTGAACCAGCTGGGTTTTAAAAGTTTTCATGTAACTTCTTTCACTTGCCTGCCCACAAATTAACACATTTATTGAAGTTACTTGTCAGAGGATGTATGTCCAGTATCATAATCATAAAATTATAAAGCTGAAATGACCGGCATACCCCAAGTTAGTTACATCACGTCTGCCTTTACTGGTTACAAGTTGAGCAATTTACGAGATTTATATTAAATAAAAACTAAGTGCTGGAAATACTCAGCAGGTCTGGCCAGCACCAAAGGAGAGAGAAACAGGGTTAACATTTGGTGTTGCCTCAGAATTGAAGGAACATGGAAATGTGATGTGCTTAAGCTGTTGAAAGGGGCGAGGAGGAAAGAAGAACAAAAGGGAAGGTCTGGGATAGGGTAGAGGGCAGGAAAGATTAAATGACAAAGGTGGCAAAGTAAGTGGCAATAATTGCAGTAAAGGAACAAAGCATTCATCCAGGCTGAGTATGAATGGCAGAATAGGAACAGCTTTATCCAAAAGCAAGAACATGAAAACAAGAAGACTGACATATGGCAAAAAACAGAATCAGAATGGGGAAGAGAGATCATGGTCTGAAATTGTTGAACTCAATGTTGAGTCTAGATGCTGTGAAGTGCCTAATTGGAAGGGGAGGTGCTGTTTCTAGAGCTTGCGTTCAGCTTCAGTGGAACACAGTAGAAGGCAGATGACAGACACATGGGCATGATAGCAAGGTGGTGGAATTAAAATGGCTGAAGCTTGAGGTCATGCTGGCAGACTGAGTGGAGATGGTTTGCAGCGCAGTCACTCAATCTGTGTTTCGTTTCCCCAGTGTAGAGGAAACATCATGTGAGCAGCGAATAAATTGAAAGTGGTACAAGTAAATTGCGGTTTCACCTGGGCGTTTGCGGCCTCAGACAGGGAGAGCGGGGGTGAAAGGCAGTTGTGTTACATTTCCTGTGAGTTCATGGGATGATCGAGGAGTGGACCATGGTGTCATGGAGGAAATGGTCCCTTTGGAATGTTGACAGGAGAGTAATAGATGTGTTTGATGGTGGCATCTTGCTGAAAGTAGTGGAAATAGTGGAGGGTGATCCTTTGAATGTGGAGGCTGATGGGATGGAAAGAAAAAGACGACATATCAGAAGCACTGCTTTGGACGATTGCAACAGAGAAACTCGGAGAATGAAATGGAATGGAGTCCTTGCAGGAGACAAAGTGTGAGGAAGAGTAGTCGAGGTAGTAGTGGGAGTTGGTGGGCTTATAATAAATATTAGTAGACATCCTATCCCCAGAAATGGGAGATAGGGATGTCAAGGAAGGGAAGGGAAGTGTTGCAGACGGACAGTGTAAAGCTGAGAAAAGGGTGGGGGAAAAGGTAATGAAGTTTCTAGTTGTGGGCAAGAACAGGACACCGTACTGATACAGTCATCAATGTACCAGAAATAAAGTTGAGGAAGGGAGCCAGAGTAAGACTGGAACAAGCTAATGTCCCACAAAAAGACTGGCATAACTAGGACCCACGCTGGTGTCCAAAGTTCCTCTTTTTATATGGAGGGAATGAGACAGTAAAGGAGGAACTGTTAAATCAAGGACCAAGTTCAGCCAGGCAGGTGAACATGGTGGATGGGAACTATTTGAGCCTCTGTTCAAGGATGTGGCAGAACTCAGACTATTTTGGCCTGGGCTGGTGGTGTAGAGGTTGGCAGTCCACAGTGAGGAGGGGTGGGGTGGGGGGTGCAGATAGGGCCAGTTGTTGAAACGCAGTAAGGTCTCAGAAGAATCACAGGTATAGATAGCTAGGAATAAATTGGACGAGGGGAAAAATAGAGTGAAGGTAGGAAGAAAAAAGGGCCATGAAAAGGCTGATATGATGGATCAGCCAAGACAGTCCTGCTTGTAGATTTTGAAATGGAGGCAAAAGTAGATTCATATTATTAGTCATATTAGTGTTGTGTCATAATTATTAAACAGGAGATGCTGTCCAAGTTTGGCATTGCAAGACCCTGTTTGTTCAGTTTTCAATTAACAGACTTTTTTTTAAAAGCAAGACCTTTCAATTCCTGTAAAACTAATCAGGTGTACACAATATATTTTTTAAAAACCATGCAACATCTCTCAAACACTGATACTGCTGTGCACAAGAAATATTGGAGCTATTCTATTGCTTCAGATACCCCAAACCAATATTATAATGTTGACTTATTATTCCAGATTCAAATATCAGCACTAAAACCAAAAAGGTAGGAGTGAGGAAACAGCTATATGGCCCTTGGTGTCTGCTCTGCCATTCAACATGATCATGGCTGATCCTCTACATCAATGCCATACTCCAGTGCTCTCCCCATACCCTTTGACACCTTTAGAGTCTAGAAATCTATTTGCTTCTTAAATATATTCAGTGATTTGGCCTCCAGTCTTCTGTGGTAGAGAATTCCACAAGTTCACCACCCCGAGTGAAGGATTTTCTCATCTCAGCCAAAATGGCCTACCCCATGTCCTGAGACTGTGACCCATTGTTCTAGAATCCCCCCCCACACACACAAGGAGGAACATCATTCCTGCATCCAGTCTGTCCAGCTGTGTCAGAATTTTAGACGTTTCAATTAGAACCCCTCTCATTCTTCTAAGCTCTAGTGAATATAGGTCGAGTCGACCCAATTTCTCCTTGTACAATAATCTTGCCATCCCCGGAGTCTATCTGGTGAATCTTCACTGCGCTCCCTATATGACAAGTATATCCTTTCTCAGATAAGTAGACCAAAACTGCACACAGTACTCCAGGTGAGGTCTCACCAAGGCCCGGTACAGCTGCAGTAAGACATCGTTGCTCCTGTACTCAAGTCCTCTTGCAATTAAGGGCAACATACCATTTGCCTTGCTAACTGCTTGCTGTACCTTGCATGCTTGCTTTTAGTGACTGGTGCACCAGGACACCCAGGTCCTTTTTGTACGTCAACATTTCCCAATCTATCACCATGTAAATAATACTGTCATTCCGTTTCTCTGTCCAAATTAGTACAAAAGGTGAAGTCACACGGGATCAGGGGGAGCTGGCAAGGTGGATACAGAACTGGCTAGGTCATAGAAGGCAGAGAGTAGCAATGGAAGGATGCTTTTCTAATTGGAGGGCTGTGACCAGTGGTGTTCCACAGGGATCAGTGCTGGGACCTTTGCTGTTTGTAGTATATATAAATGATTTGGAGGAAAATGTAACTGGTCTGATTAGTAAGTTTGCAGATGACACAAAGGTTGGTGGAATTGCGGATAGCGATGAGGACTGTCAGAGGATACAGCAGGATTTAGATTGTTTGGAGACTTGGGCGGAGAGATGGCAGATGGAGTTTAATCCGGACAAATGTGAGGTAATGCATTTTGGAAGGTCTAATGCAGGTAGGGAATATACAGTGAATGGTAGAACCCTCAAGAGTATTGAAAGTCAAAGAGATCTAGGAGTACAGGTCCACAGGTCATTGAAAGGGGCAACACAGGTGGAGAAGGTAGACAAGAAGGCATACGGCATGCTTGCCTTCATTGGCCGGTGCATTGAGTATAAGAATTGGCAAGTCATGTTGCAGCTGTATAGAACCTTAGTTAGGCCACACTTGGAGTATAGTGTTCAATTCTGGTCGCCACACTACCAGAAGGATGTGGAGGCTTTAGAGAGGGTGCAGAAGAGATTTACCAAAATGTTGCCTGGTATGGATGGCATTAGCTATGAGGAGCGGTTGAATAAACTCGGTTTGTTCTCACTGGAACGAAGGAGGTTGAGGGGAGACCTGATAGAGGTCTACAAAATTATGAGGGGCATAGACAGAGTGGATAGTCAGAGGCTTTTCCCCAGGGTAGAGGGGTCAATTACTAGGGGGCATAGGTTTAAGGTGAGAGGGGCAAGGTTTAGAGTAGATGTACGAGGCACGTTTTTTACGCAGAGGGTAGTGGGTGCCTGGAACTCGCTACCGGAGGAGGTGGTGGAAGCAGGGACAATAGTGACATTTAAGGGGCACCTTGACAAATACATGAATAG
Organism: Scyliorhinus torazame; assembly: GCF_047496885.1. Classification (NCBI taxonomy): domain Eukaryota; kingdom Metazoa; phylum Chordata; class Chondrichthyes; order Carcharhiniformes; family Scyliorhinidae; genus Scyliorhinus; species Scyliorhinus torazame. The sequence goes on from NC_092724.1 coordinate 27,938,243, forward strand.
GATGGGAATAGAGGGATACGGACCCAGGAAGTGTAGAAGATTGTAGTTTAGTCGGGCAGCATGGTCGGCACGGGCTTGGAGGGCCGAAGGGCCTGTTCCTGTGCTGTACATTTCTTTGTTCTTTTTGTTTGTTCAAAGTGGATAACTTCATATTTATCCACGTTATACTGCATCTTCCATGTATTTGCCCACTAACTTAAACTTGTCTAAATCATTTTGAAGCCTTTTAACATCCTCCTCACCACAGGTTTTCTGTCATCAGCAAACTTGGAAATATTACTTTTAATTCCTTCATCCAAATCATCAATGTGGATTTCCTCTGGGTGCTCCGGTTGCCTTCCAGCCCAAAGGTGTGCAGGTTAGGTGGATTGGCGCGGGGTTACTGCAAAAGGGCAGGGGAGTGGGCTTAGGTAGTGTGCACTTTCGGAGGGTCGATGCGGAATAGGTGGGCCTTTTGTACCATAGGGATTTTTAAAAAAAAAACATTTCTCCAATTCATAAAATCCATGGTGCAGAAGACAACCACCCAGCCCATCGAGTCTGCACCGGCCACTGGAAAGAGGACCCTACCCAAGCCCACATCCCCACCCCACTAACCCCACCCAAACCTTTTGGACACTAAGGGCAACTTAACATGGCAAATCCACCTAACCTGCACATCTTTGGACTGTGGGAGGAAACCGTAGCACCCGGAGGAAACCCATGCAGATAGGGGGAGAATGTGCAAACTGCACACGGACAGTGACCCGGGACCGAACCCAAGTCCTCAGTGCCGTGAGGCAGCAGTGCTAACCATTGTGCCATCGTGCAGGCCCACTGTAGGGATTCTATGGATCATTGATGTGTATTGTGGCTATCTGGGGTCCAAGCACCAATCTCTGCGGGACCCCTCTGGTCACTGCCTTCTACTTCTAAAAAGACCCATTTATTCCTCCTGTTTTCTGTCTGCCATCCAAGTTAGTCCATGCCAATATACATGATCACCAATGTCATGTGCTTTAATTTTGCACACGAACCTCTTATGTGAGACTTTACAAAAACACTTTTAAAAATTAAAATTCACCAAATCCACTCTCACCGTTATCTGTTGTACTAGTTACACTCTTAAAACACTCCAGGTTTGTCAAACATGATTTCCCTTTCATAAATATACGTTGACTTTGCTTGGTCGCATTGATATTTTCTAAGTGCCCTGTTCCCTATTACTGATGTTAGGCCTACCAGACAGTATTTCCTGTTTTCTCCCTCACTCCTTTTAAAAAATATTTATATCTGCCACACTCCAATCGGCCAGGACTGTTCCAGAACCTACAGAATTTTGGAAGATGACAACCAACGCAGCCACTATTTCCATTGCCACCTCCTTTAGTACCTGGGATGTACATCATCAGGCCCTGGGGATTTGTCGGCTTTCAGTCCCATTAATTTTTACAACACTATTTTTCTAGTAACACTAATTTTCCTTCAATTCCTCCTTGGCACTAGACCTTGGCTTCCTTAGCATTTCTGTAAAGTTACTGGTGTCTTCCTCCATGAAGACAGAACTAAAGTAGCTCTGCCATTTCCCTGCTCTCTATTATAAATTCTCTTGTTTTGCACTGCCTTCATTGATCTATTTATATACTTCGAGAAGTCTTTACAGTCCGCTTTTATGTTACTTGCAGGTTTATTCTTTCCCCGCACTTACCTGTTTGTTCTCTTTTGCTGAATACTGACCTTCTCCCAATCAGGAAAAAACAGATGTCCCAATTAAAGGATGGTGGACTTTAAAACCATAGCTTTCCACAAATAGAATCAAAAAAAAAAAAAAAACTTTGGCTGTTTTATTCATTTACCAGGGAAACTGTAAGTAGCATACCATCACATCATATTGCCCACCACAGATTTAAAGATCTAGAGTGCATATTCAATTGCATGAATACACTCTTGCAAATAACCAGGAAGAGAATAAATGCACATTTACTCAAGACATTGGACAATCAGGTTAACAGTGATGCAAAATACCACAAGCCTGAATAATTTGACTTTTCTATTCTCCTTTCAGTGCTTCATTTTTATTACCATTTCAAGATAATATAATGAAGCATAATTTTTATTTGAACTGTTTTGGATTCGCTGATGCTCTTACACAGCAGAACTTTCCAAGTAAAACAGAAGAACTTGAGAACAAACCTATAACAAGGCGTCGTGATCATGTACGATGTGCAAGTGAAGTGCAACTTAAAATCAAGCTTTTCATGAGAAGATCCATCATCTGTCTGGAAAAAAAATAGTATTGTGAAAGACTGAATGCAATGCAAGGAAAATGCAGAAACAGACAACCGAGCCAATGCTTGGAACTTACTTTTACTATAAATGTAAGGGTTCCTTTCAGCTTCTGTGGCATGACTATGCTTTCCATAGTAAACACAAACCGAGCTTCATTTGAAACTTCTACAGGAATAAAATGCAATTCAACAGGTTAGTTTTCTAAGAATCATGAGATTTAAAGATAATTCAACAGCCATTAGTTGCTGGCAAAGAAATATACAATGCTCCAGTGGTTTCAGAATTTCATCATACCCCGGGAATCCTGCAAGTTCCCTATTTGAATTAGAAATTTGTTCCTTTTGTCATCATTTGGTCAAATGACTTCCCAAGAGCTACCTCACACCATGCAGAGAGCGGCTCAGATAGAATATACAGTGCAGAAGGAGGCCATTTGGCCCATCGAGTCTGCACCGACCCACTTAAGCCGTCACTTCCACCATATCCCATAACCGAACAACCCCTCCTACCCTTTTTGGACACTAGGGCAATTTAGCATGGCCAATCCACCTAACCTGCACGTCTTTGGGATGTGGGAGGAAACCCACGCAGACACGGGCAGAACGTGCAGAATCCGCACAGACAGTGTCCCAGCGGGGAATCGAACCTGCGACCCTGGCGCTATGAAGCCACAGTGCTAGCCACTTGTGCTGCCATGCTCACCGCCACCATCTCAAGGACAGTTGGAAAAGGAAATAAAGACCACCCACGTCCCATGAACCAGGAAGAAAACAAAAAACTGGCTTGTGTTGCAACCATCTGGCATGCACTTAATTCCACAATTAGAAGTTGCAAGGATTGCTATCCCTTTTCCAGCGTGTAGATTCCTCGACTAATAGTTCAGAGAACAAAACAAGCACGTCAATATTAAATGGTGGCAGACCACATGCATTACCGAGTTGGGATATCGTGAAATGAAACTAGAAAATGGGGGGAATGCCAGGAGATACTCCCTGACAATTCAAAACATGAAGCGGCCCTTTCTTTTTCCAAGTTGTTGACTGGGCTGACTTGTATTTTCAACTTTTTGTTTTTAGTTTCAGATTTCTGACAACTGCGCATTTCTTTTTAATTACCTTTTGTAGTTCTACATTATTGTGTTTGCTCTTCAGCTATCTAATTTGTCGTAAAGCTCGGAGTTCAAAACTAATTTCTAGAGCACAGCCCAAATAGTTCGGAGTTATCTCAAATGAAATTGCTGATCATGCCATCAATGAAGTGTCTCACCTGGTGGAAGCTGGAAAGGAACGGATATGCCATCGTGTATGGAGGACCCTTCTGGTCGAACCAATTTAGTGTTGAGAGAGTCTAAAACATTGAACTCCATTGATTTCAGATAACCGCTACTTTGATTTTCAAAGATAACCGATACAACAACTTGACTTCCATCCTGAAGATTTCCTTGAATATCACACATCTGATAAAGTTAAAAAATATACATACTTTTTATTTAAATAATCATTTTACGCTACAAAAATATCCAACATACTTTGTACATTAATTAATCTCCCAGGGTATTTCACAGGAAAAATAAAGGCTAAGTACAATAAGTGTATATGGCTCAAGGGGGAAAAGTGGGTGAGGAAAAGCAGAGAAATACAGGCCAGGACAGAGAAAAAAAATGAGCAGCAAATATTCTTAGCTTGGGGGGTTGGAGGGGTTTGGCTGCAGTGTCTTGACAGGTTGGTTGGGCTGGAGATAGGTGGCAGAGAGTTGGCAGCCTTTGATCCTCTTTCAGTGTGGAGAATTTGCATTGTGTTTGTTGAACTACCAGTGGGATGACTCTCTGCTGTTTAAGGTAGGTTGGGGAAAAGGAAATTACCAATCGATGGATAGGAATAATTAGGCCTCTGAATTTGTTTTTTTGGATTTGAGTTTTCTATGTCCCGGGGATTGTGTGGGCGGGGGATGGGGTGAAAATGTCCAGCTTGCCTATGAACACTAGTAGAGTTTGAAATTCTGTTAATCGAATCTTAGAAATGTTCCACCAATGAAAGTTCTTGGGAATGGGGTGGCAAGGTCAGAGAAAGATGCTGCATGACATTTTAAATAAGTTTTGACTTTGCTCTTTCAGATTAGTAGAGGGGGCTTTCTGAACTAGGCGGTTAGTACAAAAAGCTTTCCACACTGTCAGCGCCACTGGAACAGACTGCAGTAAGACTGCAAAAAGCACAGCAGCCTTCAAAATATTCTCATGGAACGAAGGAGGAAGTTTCATGGCTAAAACCAAATGCACCTGACATTATAGGGCAGCCATTTAATACTGAAAAGGAATATCACAGCACCACCTACAGGTACCACTTGGAAACAGTTAACTGCCAGCACCAAATAAAAAAAACAACTAAATGTGAATTTATTTGTCAAACGAAGAGTATACAGAGCTCCCTTTCAAAAACATTGTTAATTTCCTTGAACAAATACCTTGAAACAGGAATTGGCAAAACATGCTGTGTTTCAAGGGAAAATAATTCAGAGGAGTGAATGACTAAGGGCCTGTTTCCTCAAGCTGTGCAGTTCAGAAACAGCCCTGTTGCCTGACATTCTCGTATCCCAATCATTAGGGTGGCACGGTAGCACAGTGGTTAGCACTGTTGCTTCACAGCATCAGGGACCGGGGTTCGATTCCCGGTTTGGGCCACTGTCTGTGCGGAGCCTGCACATTTTCCCCGTGTCTGCCGGGGTTTCCCTTGGGCTCTCTGGTTTCCTCCCACAAGTTCCAAAAGACGTGCTGTTAGGTGAATTGGACATATTGAATTCTCCCTCTGTGTATCTGAACAGGTGCCGCAGAATGGCGACTAGGGGATTTTCACAGTAACTTCATTGCAGTGTTGATGTAAGCCTACTTGTGACATTAATAAAGATTATTATTGAAGGAGTCAATCAACAATGCAACCTTTTTCTCTGCTGTGCTACCTCCTCAATGTGCAGTATATAAAGACAGACAAGTGTACATCCCCACATGATGGTTTCTAGCTTTATGAATTTTACATTCTGTTTGACATATTGTTGACTCACATGCCTCCAGTTATAATTCTGGGGTTGTACAAAAATCAACTGCACATTGTTTGTAAATAGATGGTCATGTCCATTAGAATGTCCATCACCCGTGCAACCCTAACCTATTGGACCATTTTGCATCACAATCTTTTTTATGTGTGTTATTCTCCGAAAGATTATACTAGGATCATATATATTTTTAAAAATAATCTACTAGCTGCAAATGCATGATATCTGACTGATCACAAATGTGCAGAAGTCACAACATAAACTACATAGTTTTCTCACCTGCAGGAATGTTCAAGAAATGCAAACATGTGTGATGAGGGATGAAACAATGCAGGTTAAAAAAAAACATTATTCTGGAGCCATTTCAAAATACACAGTGCTTCATATAAAATACATCTGTAAAATAATATAGAAGAAACAATTATGGTACTCACCATTTTAACATAAGAATTTTCTGCTAGAAGGCAGTAGTTGGACATCGGCTGCAAAAATTAAAAACATTAGTACAAAAATGACAGGCAGGTAAAGCCCCATTAGTCTATCCAGCCTGTCCAACACAGTTGTAATGTGGGGTTCTGCAATCTCTGGGAAGGGGAGGTGAAAACACAGGCCAATTTGGGAGCGAGGGGAATTGGTGAAGTAGAGAAAATTCCTTCCCACCTGCCTGAGGTAATTGAAGTCCAGGAGATCAAAATTACTTTGTTTTATGTCACAGGATATCTAGCCCACCCCAAACAAAAACAGTCCCAGCTCTCGCTTGAAGGAACATAATACACCACCCTTTTTAGCACAAGCTGGCAACCTACCCCATTGGTGCACTGTTCTAAGAACTGCCTAGCATCCAACATAATTCGGTCTTGCACAACTTAAGATTTACAGGCTTATCGGCTTCACACCTGTCAAAATAATAGGCCTATATAAGCACAATTTAGATCCTTCATTATTTTATACATCTCAATTTAATCACCCGTACATCTGGACTTTTCTAAAGTATAGCGATACAGCTTTTGTCAATACTGATTTTGCTATTTCTGTTTAGGCCTCCTCTGGACCCATCTTTTGCTTCTGTACTTGTTCCATATCATTTTGCCTCACAAGCGTGTCATCTATTCACCTGCCTTCCACTCCATCATATCTTCCCTTTTGTTACTTTCTTTCCACCCCCCCCCCCCCCCCCGCCCCGCACACACTCAAACCCCCATTCTTGTTTAAAATTGTTCCATCTTTAACTTTTCTCTAGTTCTGCAAAAAGTCAGTGACTTGAAACAATATAATTTTCTCTGCAAAGATGCTTCCAGACCCGCTGAATAAATTCTCAACATTTATTTCTGATGTTCAACATCTGCAGTATTTGCAACCAAAGAAAATCATAATGGAAGTATGAGCAGAGACTGGATAGGTTTGGGTTGTTTTCCCTGGAGCAGAGAAGTCAGAGGGGGATCTGTTAGGTGTATAAAATGAGAGCCATGATGTGGACTATAAAATGAGAGGCATAGATAGGGTAAACTATGAGAATTTGTTCCCATAGCAGAGGTGTCAAAGACCAGAGGTTTAAGGCGAGGAGTAAGGCAGCACGGTAGCATTGTGGATAGCACAATTGCTTCACAGCTCCAGGATCCCAGGTTCGATTCCTGGCTTGGGTCACTGTCTGTGAGGAGTTTGCACATTCTCAGTGTGTGCGTGGGTTTCCTCCGGGTGCTCCGGTTTCCTCCCACAGTCCAAAGATGTGCGGGTTAGGTGGATTGGCCATGCTAAATTACCCATAGTGTCCAAAATTGTCCTTAGTGTTGGGTGGGGTTACTGGGTTATGGGGATTAGGTGGGGTTACTGGGTTATGGGGATAAGTGTGGAGGTGTGGACCTTGGGTACGGTGCTCTTCCCAAGAGCCGGTGCAGACTCAATGGGCCTCCTTCTGCACTGTAAATTCTATGTAAGTGGTTTAGGGGGGGGGACCTGAGGAAATATGTTTTCACCCAGAGGGTGGTGGAAATATGGAACCCACTGCTGAGAGGGTGGTGGAGGCAGGTACTCTTGTAACATTTAAGAAGCATCTGGACGAGCATTTAAAATGCCACGGCATAGTAGGCTATGGACCAAATACTGGTAAATGAGATTAGTATAGATGGGCATTTGATGGTCAGCATTGGCATGGTGGGCTGAAGGGCCTGTATCTGTGCCGTATGACTCAATGACTCGGAATTATATAAAATTGCCCCATTTCAAAGCATTCAGAACAAAACCTTCAGCTAAGTAATGCATGTTTGAAACCTGGTTGCTATACATATTACAGATTAGACTTCAGCAGAAGATTTTAACCTCACTATAAAGATGGTTTCTCTTTTTCTTAAGTAAAGTTTGCTATATTTAAACAGACAACTATTGTATATTCTTTCACATGTCCCACAATCCCAGCATTAAAAAGTCAATAGTAGGCCAGACTTAACCGTGGCCAGTAAATGAGTTATCAACCTCACTCCCTCAAACTGTTGTGTGTGTTATGTTTAGACAGCCACAGTGAGCAGGAAAGAAGCGGCAGCCTAAAGGAAAAACTTTTTAAAAAGCTCATGAACCTGAAGGTAACTTGTATCATTTATTACAAGTTTGCTTGAGAATTCAATTGTTACACATTCTGGTCAGCAAATTTAAACATTTTGAATATGGTTTCCTAATTATTTCCTTGCAGGATGGGAATAGCAACAAAAACATGACCATCATTCACAATATTTATTTTGAGACCTCGGGTGTAAAACGATCACTATCATCGCGAACCTTAGAACCTGCTATAGTGTACATATTTACTTACCGGTAAGGGCTCTTCATCCAAGCTACCATTCTGAACAGATTCTGGAGCCTCTTCGTCACTGTGGTGCTTTTTTTTCTTTGATTTCTTTTCTTCTTTTGTCTTATCTTTCTTATGCTTCTTCTTCTTGTGCTTTGATGATTTCTAAAGTAGTAGTGACACAGCAATCAGGAAATCTTAATTATAGGTTCTATGCTTAGCAATAAGGCTCATGCTTATTGTACGAAAGCGACAACCATAATCCACATGCGAAGTCTGACCTGGAACTATATCACCGTTCTAGACTAAACCTCTGGTCACCGATATTGTCCCCTCTGACTTCAGAATTAATTTTCTGGTCAAACCTCCAGAAAGCACCTTGTGATCTTTTTTGCTTGTGCTTGTTTAATTACCCAACAAACATGGACAACTTATGACCAGCTTACCCTCTAAACTGTTGCTGTGCAGCCACCAGCAATCCAGCATGTGCTGTGTAGAGAACAAACAGGCTATATACAAACACTAGTCCATTTAAGTTGTGCACACACGTGACAATCTTAAAGAGACTAAAGCAGGGCCCGCACAAAGCAAAGGTACATTAGTAGAGGGAACATTGGTTATGTTACAACTGTATTCACTTCCTTCATCTTCAACATAAAGCTAGGGTGCCATTCATGACTGATATGTACAAATTATCTCCAATAATGTATACATGATATTTAACTTTTGTTTTGAAAAAACAAGGTCATAGAAACCCAAGGGGTATGTTGAATTTAATATTGCATGCTCACTAAATTCTAGCTGTGCTATAATACTTTGAGTTAATTAATAATAATTAATAAAGAGTTGATGCCTTCAGCAACAACTGTTTCCAAGCAATGATTTTCAAAAGCAACAAAGCTGTAGAACAGAATGTAATCCCCAGCCATGTGAGAAACCGTAATTCTCACTTAATTAATGCTCAAGGACAGAAAGAGGAACTCAATATTATCAAAATTATCAGGGTGGCTGTAAACCAAGTTTGACAAACTGGAGTATTTAACTTACTGAGCAAGTATTCATACTTGAATGAGCAGCAACAGAATGATGTAAAATTCCATCATGGACATTTTGTGCTCAAGCTTTCCTTTTTACACTGTACTTGTGCGGTTAGCAGTTAGCACTGCTTGCTAACTCAGTCTCAGTAGAATGGGAACTTACTGCATCTTCTTCCTTATCCTTTTCCTTTAATGTCTCTTCAAGTTCAGAAGCCACTGGTTCAGAAGCCACTTCATTCCGAAGTGGTTCTGGCTGCAAGAAAAAAATAAATCAATATTTTCAACTGCTCAAACTCATCCACATTACAACAATTTTCTTTACTTGATTTCAGTTCTCACTGAAAATCAACCAGTACAACTGCAAACCACCCTCTATATCATATTATTAATGCCAGCACAGTACTAACATATTTGTTCACAGATTGTGAGAGATAACAGCAAAGTTACATCTATTGTCCATTTGCGGGTGTCCCCACTATTGCTAGGAGGCTTCTTTCCTTGAGGGACAGAATTAAATCTTTGGGTTGTTGCCACAACCAGGCAGCTGTCATGGTATTTTTCTATTCCTGACACTAGAACAGCTGTTAGCTTTATTGAATTCAATTTTACAACTCTTAACCTTGGAGTTACTAATCCAGTACAACTAATTCACACAATTTAAGGAGCTCAAGGAAATCCCTCTATGATAAACAATTCTGACCCAAATACTTTTAACCTTCTCTTGAATAGCTTTTTGCCATTACCTTAACATTTAAGTCTTTGTTACTTAATGAGAAGTGGAAACATCCCATTATTGACCATAAAATAGTTGCAGAAATTTGAATACCTCTTATCAAGTTGCTCTGAACCTACCAGTTCTAGCGGAAAATAATCCCCAACTTCTGCAGCTTAACTCCTAATTTCTAGCAATACAGTGAACAATTGTTCATTGTTTCATAGCTTTCTATTAATCAAATCCCTTAAACTAGAGAGTATTCTAACTGCAGCTTAAGGTCCAACCATCCTTTACATATTCTAGACACAAAATCATGGCATCCCTTTTAAGATAGCCTTATTGAATGAGGATGGCTGTTTTACTGATCCATTGTGGTTCCTTTATTCCTTCACTTCATTTGAAATCTTACAATTTTAAGTGAATCTCCATGCACGATTCTTATTTCCAAAATGTAATTACTTAATATATTTCTACTTTGAATTGCGTCTGCCACTTAGCTGCCCATTCCGCTAGCCTGTGTTCATCTGCAGCCTTTCACATTGCAATTTTCACTGGCTACATTTAGCATCATTAGTAAATTGAAATTTTGCTCTCGCAAGAGCTTCAAAAATTGCAGAATAAACAAACACCACCATTTTCATTCTGCAAACTTCTTTAAATAAAGAAAATGGTCAACTTTTTAAGAAATTCTTTGTACACTGCAAGGAATCCTTTGCAGACTATTCAGCTTAGAGAGCACAATCTAAAATAAGTAGCTGATTAATTACCGAACGGATCTCCATGAATACAGACCTGTGATTTGCTTTGTACTGGAGTATTAGATAGCCAGAAGTCCAGATCTGATGCCTGAACACGAAAAACAAACAAAATCCCAGCAAAATTAGAAACAACATTTCTGATGATGGAACATGGTGTAAAAATGACAAAGACACAGAGAATATAAAAGACAAATACAGGGAAGGACATTGATGCAAATCCCTGTTTGAATCTTTTGCATCAGGTTCTCATCTTTGCCAGAGTACAGTCAATTGTATCAAATATATAATTGAATTGCTGTGACTGTGGGTGCAAATTATTTTCCCACCTTGACTCTTCTACTTTGCTTAGTTTTACTTAACTATCCAATCACAGCCACAACATTTCCAGTTATGGCTTCAACCATCCTTTTCTTCAATACCTCCACAACAGCCCAAGAATTGATTACTGATCTCCTCTCTCTTCTTATACATGCTGCCCCCTTGGAGTCATAAGCATAAAATCAACTTCCACACGTATGCTGAAGGCACCCAGATTTCCCTTTCCATTATCATTAGGAGGTGCTATTGCACCTCTTGAGAGACTTCTCTTCTGGTCTGAAAATTTCACTTAGCTAAATATTGGTGACTGAAGCTATGGTCTTTGGCTCCCATCATAAACTCCATACCTTAATCACCAATAATATCCCTTCCCCAAGTCACTATTTCAGGCTGAAACAGATTCTGTGCAGCTTTGGCATCCTATTAGAGCAGAGCTGAGTTTTGACTCCATGCCCTCTCCATTAACTGACAGACCACTTCCACTACAGCTATTGGCAAAAAGACGCTGTGGTTTGCCATGCAGGAAAACGGATGGGAGCTCACGCCTAGATTGAAAAGACAGAATTCATAAGGCATTGAAATAAGGCTGGAATATTCAATTAGCTTGCGCTAGCAAAATAATTTTCAGGCAAAAAAGAAACCACACTGTGAAAGGCAGTCCTGGCATTACAAGTTTTCAGGCTGAGAATCATCTTAGACTGGGAGAGCGGAATGTATACTTAAAGGACAGTGTAAAGAATATCCGAGAAGTATGTCGTTGGTTGTGCCAAAAGAAAAAAGGAGAGTGTTCTGTATTGTAGTTTAAAGTATAAGCTGCATGGAAAAATAATATTTAGTCAATTTTGCTGAAAAAAAAAGAGAGATTTGCAGCCATCAGGATGTTAAATTTCAATCGATTACAACAATTTATAGTACAGGGTAAAGGGTTGCTGATTGGTTGCTGGCCAAAGTGGTGCCATGAAGAAAGCAGCGTTAAGCACTCCTTTAGTTTTACCCCACACACTACATTATATTGTGGGCGAGACAAAGAGGAAATAGTAAAGGACAAAAGACAAGCAAGAAAGACTGGGAAGCCCCAACAAAAATGAGACAATTCTTGCCCACACTGTAGAAGGCGGTGCAGGTCTGCAATGGGGCTCCACATTGGAATGCACAACAGATGACTCCAAGCATTTTTTGCCATCTTCAATAATGAAGGAAAACCAACCATTTACTTCTTAAAATTTTAAAAGGAGGCATTTTTTTGGTCAAATATACTGTTATGGTCCCACTTGATGTTATAACTGGATGGGAAGATCCCAGAAAGGAGCCCTGGCTCAAAAAGACAAACTTTTATATTTGTTTATAAATCGTGGAGGAACAGAGTAACAGGACCACAAATTAGTTTTAACAACAAGAAAAATCATTAAACATGGTTTCCAAATGACATGTTAAAAAACTTCTGCTTTACTTTCAACAGCGAATCCTGTCCAACATTTTACACCATCCCCTTAACTGTTTTTACAAAAATTCCAAGATTCAGCCACCAATTTCCATAGTTATTTCAACTCTCATTTCACAGGCTGTTGTAAAATCTCACAAACATGAAAGTTATTATTTAAAAAATAAATTTAAAGTACCCAACTCATTTTTTTCCAATTAAGGGGCACTTTAGCATGGCCAATCCACCTACCCTGCACATCTTTCGGTTATGGGGGCGAAACCCATGCAAACACGGGGAGAATGTGCAAACTCCACATGGACAGTGACCCAGAGCTGTGATCGAACCTGGGACCTCGGCGCCGTGAGGCAACAGGGCTAACCCACTGCACCACCGTGCTGCCCCTGAAAATTATTTTATATATCTCTTTCTGATGTCCCACCCTTTTTCTTAGCTCTGTCTGTCTTTACTGAACAGTTCAGTTCGAGTACCTTTAACCTCAAACATCTTAGAAACTTCTCTTCATTCCTTTAAGTTTCCTTCACTAGCTGCTCTTCAGATTTCTGGATCTCTTTTCTTAACCATTACTCCATTGTATGGTTTTTCTTCCGGCAAAGTTGAAAGAGATGATCCCTCTCTAGCCTTCTAAACAAACTGTTTCAAAGAACAAAGAAAGTACAGCACAGGAACAGACCTTTTGGCCCTCCAAGCCTGCGCCAACAATGCTGCCCATCTAACCTAGTTGCCACCTCTCTCATTACTCATTTCCAACAGCAACCAAATTTCCAATACTTAAAGCTTCTCTACCGTGCAAGGTCCCAGTTGCTAAGCAATGGCTACATACCTCTACTGGCCTATTCTTCAGTGTAGCCTCTCTAAGCACAATAGAAACACAGTTGGAATTGAAACCAACCCCTACACATACATACACCGTTGTCCAGAATGAATCAATCTATACGTCTGACCCTTTGAGGCACAGAAACATAAAACCACTTAAAACTGTAACTTATTTCTAATGTTTACCAATACAAATATAAATCCCTTAAAAGTACCTTTGTTTTCCTAGCAATACAGTGCAGTACTGACCTCCCCTGTGGGCTTTTCACTTTCTTCTTTGGACGTGGGTGTAATAATTTCTTCTTCTGGTGCAGCATGTTCATTCTCTGCATTTTCAGAAAACTTATGCTTTTTACTAACTTTCTCTTTACTTTTCTGTACCAAGAGAACAGATAGCACAGAAACATAAAGCAATCACATTTATGAAGAAAACTGAATTCTCCCCAGCCAGTAGGCAAGGTGTGGCAACATGATTCCAACTTACTAACAAGTGCGCTCTTGCAGTGAACAGTTTGGCCTATCTTGCCCGCTGCATGAATTGAAAAGTTACAACATTACAGAATCGTAATCAAGTGAGACACTCTCAACAGGAATTGGTGACTTTCAAATGGCAAATATATTCTATTCATTTATATAAACTAATCTAAAACTAATTTGCACTTCACCAGGGCATAACAAGGATTGTTATTGATCTTGAATCAGAATCTACAGTGCAGAAGGAAGCCATTCAGCCCATTTAGTCTGCACTGGCCCTTGGAAAGAGCAACCAACTTAAGCCCATGCCCACCCATTCCCCATAACTAAGTAACCCCATCTAACCTTTTGGAGACTAAGGGGCAATTTAGCATGACCAATCCATCTAACCTGCACATCTTCAAACTGTGGGAGGAAACCAAAGGATCTGGAAGAAACCAACGCAGACACGGGGAGAGAGTGCAAACTCCACACAGACAGTCACCAGAGGTGGGAATTGAACCCAAGCTCCCGGTTTGGTTTCCTCCCAAAGTCCAATGATGTGCAGGTTAGGTGGATTGGCCATGCTAAATTGCCCCATAGTGTCAAAAAGGTTAGGTGGGATTACTTGATTATGGGGATATTGGGCAAATGATAGCAGTTCAAAAAATTAAATGTGCTTCCAATAATTTCTTGTGGTATGTGAACATGGCTGACAAAGCCGGCAATTGTTGTCTGTCCCTAATTACCCTTGAAGGTGGTGATGAGCTATTTTCTTGAGCTGCTGCAGTCCATCCGGTGTTGGTACACCCACAGTGCTTTAAGGGTGTGAGTTCAAGGTGTTTCACCTAACAACATTGCAGGAACAGTGATTATAGTTTCAGGTCAGGATGGCATGTGAGTTGGAGGAGAACTTGCAGGTGGTGGTGTCCTGATGAGTCTGCTGCCCTGCACTTCAAGGTGGCCAAGCTTGTGGGCTTGGAAGGTTCTGTCAGAGGCGGTTTTGGCAAGTTGTTGCAGTGCATCTTGTACGTGGTACACACTGCTGTCACTGTGCATCGATGTTGGAGGGAGTGAATTTTTAAAATGGTGGATGCCGTGCCAATCAAAGAGATTGCTTTGACCTGTTAAGTTTTGAGTGTCTTTGGAGCTGCATTGAATCAGATATGTGGAGAATATTTAATCACATTTCTGACTTGTGCCTTGGAGATGGTGGACAGACTTCAGGGAGTCAGGGGATGGGAGCTACCAGCTGCAGAGTTCCCAGCCACTGACCTGCTCTCATCGCCAGTTTATATATGGTTGGTCCAGTTAAATTTCTGATCAATGGTAAGCCGCAGGGGTATTGATTCTGGGAGATTCAGCAGTGGCAATATTGCTGATGACAGAGGGAGATGGTTTAGATTCTCTCAGAGCACAAAGTAACATTTCCCTTGATACAACAGTCGCCAAAGCAACATGAGGAAAGAGATGCACCAAGTTTTCATGGAAGTGAAAGAGCAAACACGAAGAACAACACATTCCTACAACAGAAGGTATTGAAAGGAGTAGGAATTAGACCAATGTTAAAAACTAAGAGTAGTATATGAAGGTTCTAAAAATCGCAACATTCATCATCAACAATAATCAATTCTCCAACATGGTTGAACGGAAAAGGAAAATTGAGGATTTTAAGAGCATATCATTGCATCGCATGCTTTATTAAGTTTAGTTGATTACTGCAGCACAAACAACTAGGAATACCCACTGAAACCATTAAAATTCACATGTTCAGGATCTATACTTTATGAGATAACTGAAATGATACATACATCCTGTCTTCAGTAACAAATGTTATTCATAGAATCATAGAAACTCTGCAGTGCAGAAAGCCATTCGGCCCATCGAGTCTGCACCGACCTTCTGAAAGAGCATCCTACCGTGGCCCACTTCCCCACCCTATTCCCGTAAACCCCACCCAGCCAGCACATCTTTATACACCAAGAGGCAATTTAGCACAGCTAATCCACTTAACCTGCACATCTTTGGACTGTGGGAGGAAACCAGAGCACCCGGAGGAAATCCATGCAGACACGAAGTGAACACACAAACTCCACACATCTTTGGATTGTGGAAGGAAACCCACGCAGACACGACGAGAACGTGAAAACCCCACACCCTCAACAAAGCTGGAATTGAACCTGGGTCCCTGGTGTGGTGGGGCACCAGTGCTAACCACTGTGCCACCATGCTCCTTTTGTTAATAATAGTGTAATAATTTTCACTATTTTATGCCAGATCATAGTTTAAAAAGGTAGGCTGTAATTTTGTTTACTGCTTCACATTATTAATTCACCAAATAAAACATTCAGGTCATTAACAGGCTAGGTGTTGAGTAAAACTTTTCCCTACTACTCTCCTCGAACCATATACCTGAACTTGAACTTCAAAACAACATCTCACCACACCAAGGTAATTTGGATATTAACTATTTCAGCTATTAAGAATCAAATGGACAGCTCATCAATTACGTTCAGTTAAGTTTGGGTTGGAATTTTGCATGCAATCAGGTCGAGTTTAAGGTATCTGCCACATTTACACCAAGTAGTCCAGATTGGATTTGAAATGGATCCTCAAAATTTAGAGACTATTTGGCAAGTAGACTTTGCCATTCGATCCCATCCAATGATTATACGTTATTTATCCATCATTTAGACATTACTGCAGCAAAACAGTCTGCTTTGCTCTAAATTAAGCTACTGTAAACAACATCAGGGGGCAACACAATTCAAAATAGTTTATTTACCCTTTTCTCTTTATCCTTCTTTTTGTCTTTTTCTTTCTTTGCCTTCTTAGAAGGTTTTTTGCTTTTCTCCTCTACTGGGGAAGTTTCGATTTCTGGTGATTTCTTTTCACTTACTCGGTGTGTCCTCACAGGCAGTTTTTCATTGTCTGCCAAAGGCCTTTAAAATAGCATAGAAATAAAACTGTACCATTAAGTGGCCATTAAATTTAATAAAATGATATGGATGTGTAAGTTTTGGATTCCAATCACTGCTCCATAATTTTAGTTTCACCAAGCCATCACATTAAAAAAAAAACACTTCTACAATTCATTCACAGAACAACCCAGGCGGATCGAGGTAGGAAAAACTAGGAAAATCCGAGGTAAAACTCAAGACAGTTTGATACACAGTTTTCAGCATATTCACATTTGGAAGAAATTTTGAACCTGCTGAAAACATGTTACTGATCAAGTCTAACCAAAGTATGGAATTAAATATTTTCCTCGCCAACAGATTTCTAATTCTCTATTTTTAAGACCAATCCAAAATAATGAAATCAGGCAATTTTAAGATAGATTTGCTCAATTTGATAAATTCTAAAATGGAAAACTGGTGCAGTTATGAGAAAGCCTTAGAATATAATGGGAAGGGATAACGCATTTAAAATTACTGATAGCTATTGTAATGAATGGCCAATTTTTGCGAGAAACTTCAGAACATGAAAAGGCTGGTTCAGATCAGAAAGCAACAGGCAACTAACTAGTTAATGCACACAACCAAACACAAACTGTGCAAAGCATTTACAAATTTCGGGGATCGGAATGTTTCTTTAAAAAAAAAAAATTTAGAGAACCCAATTATTTTTTTTTTTTTACAATTTAAGGGGCAATTTAGCGTGGCCAATCCACCTAACCTGCACATCTTTGGGTTGTGGGGGTGAAACCCACGCAGACATGGGGAGAATGTGCAAACTCCACACGGACAGTGACACAGGGCCGGGATTCGAACCTGGGATCCTCAGCGCCGCAGTCTCAGTGCTATCCACTGCGCCATATGCCACCCTTGAAGGTCGGAATGTTAAGGAAAGTTTAACAAACAGAAAATCTGCAAGCATTGGTTTGGCTCTTAAACAAATCTGTATTTGGGAAACACACTCTGAATATTATACCAATTTCGCAAAGAACAGAATTGCAAGAGTAACCTTTATCAAGTATCCCAACAACAGTTATAAGGCAAGTAATTACTTTGGGCTGATGGGTGATTATAAACAAAAACAATACATTGCCTAGTTTGTGATACTGGGAGACTCATTAAAGGCAGAATTTCAAACTTTCCACAGTTTTCAAATGTAATTCACTGATGCAATTTTTCCAGAACACCAGTGACTGCATGACATATGACAGAGTTTAACCCTTTGACGACTGAAATTACGAATTTGAATACACAATGCTAAATTGCATGAAATATACCTGCCATTAGATAGCTTTAACATCAGGCCAGGTTGAGAAAAAAAATGTGGATCATTGGGTAGGTATCAAAAGGTTAGACCCTTAAAAACACACACAAACCCATCTCCAAGTCAAAGTTATAAAAGGCCACAAATAAATTTTAAAAACAAAGCGTTACACTTTACATACCTTCCTTTTTTCATGGGATTTAGACTTTTGTTGGGACACAAAGGTGATGGTTGTGCGAGCAGTAGAAAGAAAGACAGAAAAGAAAGGAGGACAGAAAAAAATGGAGCGGCATATTAAGTGCGGAAAGAGAGAAAAAGAGAGTGTCACAGAACTAATTAAACAGCTAGAGGTTAGTGATATTCATTCTGGAGCAATTAATAAAATTCACTAAGCACTGAAATCCAGAGTTGTGTTGGTACAACAATTTTTGCTACTACTGTAGTTACAATTAGAATCAATAGCTTTCATGGAGGTGACTGTCCAGAGCTGTAATATTACCACAACTGTGATTTTATATTAAGATGGGGGCTGTCAGGCAAACTGGAAGTTTGGTGTGCGCCAAATCCTGTATGTGCATACATGTTAACCGTACTCCTGTTCAAAAGTACAGTAATTCATTCAATATTACATATAGTTAAAAATGCACCCACATATCTTGATAATAAGTGTGTTTTGTTGGCTAAATTATATGTTGTCAGCATATGCAACATTGTAATTGACAAAATTTAAAGTTGATAAGCGGTTTTAACTGAAGACTCAAAAAAGCCTTCAATATAGATAAGCCACTTCATACTATGTGTGCTTTGCAATTTCCCATACGACAAACATTTGATCATGATTGGGCTACCGAGCGAGATGCAGCGCAAGGGTTTAATAGATGGGGCAGGGCAAGAGAAGGAAGACAAAACAAAAATCGAGATTCAGTTCATGTGGCTCAGTTAATGAAAGCCAGACAGCTCCAGGACGCAAACATAACCAGTTAGAATTCTATCGGCAGTGATAAAATGGCAAGGAAAGGAAGAGAAAGAGAGAACTAGATCTAAAGAGGGGCAGAAGACATTCAAAGAAAAGAGGAATAGATCTAAAATTATACCTTTTCCTAAAGCATCCAAAACTGCGAGTAAACATTGTTAACACAAAAATGTTTATTCTAGCAACCTAATCAACAGTGAACACCAGAATGTTTCTTGCATAATGCATTAAAGAAAGACTGCAATTATCCGGAACCTGACATGACTACAGGACATCTTAAAGCGCTTTAGAACCAATTAAGTGCTTTTGAGTGCAGCAAAGTATGAAATGTGGCTGCCGATTTGCTCACAGCAAACTCCACAAACAGCAATATGATAATGACCTGATAATCTGTGTGTTTGCTGAATGATAAATGTTGGCCAGGACACCAGGGATAACTTCTCTGCTATTCTTCAAATGAATGCAAAGAGACCTTTTACATCCAGCCAAGGAGTAAATGTGGCCACGATTTAACGTCTCATCTGAAAGGTGGCCCCAGCACTGTATCACTAAAGTAAGGCAATGGACTGTCAAACTTGATATTTGCGCTCAGGTGCTGGAGTGAGACTTGAAGCCAAGCTCTTCAACTTACAAGTGTGAGGAAAACAAAGGTAGTTTAAGGGATTTATATTGGTAAACATTAGAAATAAGTAATAGTTTTAAGTGGGTTTAATTTACTGTCTGCAAAGGTAAACCTTGTAGTTAGATTTATGCTGGACAAATGTGTTTATGTGCGGGGTTGGTTTCAGTTCCAACTGCGATTCTATTGTGCTTAGGAAGGGCTACAGCTTGGAGTAAATAAATCATCAGTGGCTGTTTAGCAACTGGGGCGTTGTAAGGTAGAGAAGCTTTTAAGTTGTAGTTTGGCTAATTTGACTGCTGTTGAGATTATTGAAGCTTAAAATGTACTTTGTCATCAGTGTTAATCCTAAACCCTGTGTGCAATTGTTAAAATGAGAGGGAGTAAAAGAGTATTATATAATAAACCAACTTTTCATGGTTAATAAATGTTTATTTTCTTGTTGTTAAAACTAATTAGTGGTCCTGTAATTCTGTTCCTCCACATTTCATTAATGTAAATTAGTCTTTTGAGCCAGGAATCCATTCTGGGATCTTCCCGTCCATTTCTATCAACTGGGATAGTAACAGAGGCCAGAGTGCTGACCAACTGAGCCACAGCTGATACTGCATTCAAAGTCACCTGAACATTTATCAGAACCAGTATGAATTTGTTTTTAGCATCTTTTGTAAATGTCAGCTGCAAACAGAAATAATAAAAAAAGTAGCTTCTCAACTTTATGACAAAAGCAACGTATACTTACTTATCCAAATCAATATCCAGCGCTTTGTATGGATCATTTGGATCTTTATCATCATCATCACTAGGCAAGGCATTCTAAACAAACCGCAAAGACAATTAATAGTGTTAAGTTGCAAAGTTATACTTAAACAAAAAAATGTCAGCATTAAGCGAGTTATCTTTTACTAGAGAAGTATTATAGTCGATGCATTACCATACAACTGTTCAAAAAGTACAAATCACATATTTCACGAATTCCCTCCCTCTCCTATTCAGTTTTTTCAATATGAGATCAGTGTACCAGTTCAGGTTTAACAAAATATTATGTTAAAACAATTACACAAATCAATTTACAGGTGCGATATAAAAGTAGTCATTAGAGAGAGAAATGAACGGAGGTGGAGTTCAAGGGTGAAATTCAGAAAAGGTCCTGTTGATGAAAATGGTACCAGAGAGTGTATTACCAATTAAAACAAATAGAGGCACAACCTTGGAATGTTATGTTCTTTAATCTGGCAACCACTGTGAAAAAAATCCATTCTAATGAAACCTAGAGAGGGATCTGCAAGAATTAAGGCAATAATCTCAACCTAAAGATTTACAATTTAAGTAAGTTATAGGGATATTTTTTTGAGTAGTCATAGTAAGAAAAAAAGCATGGTTAGCACTGCTGCTTCACGGTGCCGAGGACCCATGTTCGAACCCGTCTCTGGGTCACTGTCCGTGTGGAGTTTGCATTTTACCCGTGTCTGTGCATCTCATCCCCACAACCCAAAAAGATGTGAAGGCTAGGTGAATTGGCCACGTTAAATTGCCCTTAGTTGGGAAAAAAGAATTGGATACTCTAAATTTATTTTAAAAAATATATATATACTTTCTGACTTTGACAAAGCATTTGTCGGTTTCAATGTGGATCTGCTGTATTTATCGAGTACTTCTATGGCATTCTAGTCCATACAGTTCGCACTGTTAAAATACTTGGAACTAAGACTAACCAAAAATATGACTTTTTTGTTATTTAAAAAGCCAATTTGGAAATTGTAAAAGCTAAATTTCACATTGAGAATATGAGCATAACAGCACAAATACAGGGAGACCAGAAATCATAGGTAGATCCTGAGGAAACCAAGGTGCATGCACATGACGAAGATATAAGAGAACAAACAGAGAATGTGCAAGAGCAAATGCACACAGGACAAGAATGCACGTGTGATGGTGCTCCAGATAACATAATAAATTAAGAGATACAGCAAGGCAGCAAAAAAAACAAAAGCGATGGGTGATCCAGATCAAAAGAGTGAGATCAAGAGCGTGTGAGAGGGAGAAAAAAAGACTAAGAAAAGTTCCTGCCCTTTGTAAATAATTTTCTGGAAAATTTGCAAAGTACTGTTAGGAAAACAAAGTAAGTTGTTATAGGATTCATATTAAAATTGTCAAATAAGGGGTGCGATTTAACTGAAATAAAACAGAGTCCCATGTCGAGCGCATTTAGCCGGTCGCTTCCAGGTGATTGCAGTGCAGAGAATGATCCCACTAGCGAACGGGATTCTGTTTCATTTCAGGGCCTCGACGAGGAAGACCCCGTCAAGGCCACACTCAGTCCCATTACTTGCACTAACGAGCTCCTTTCGTCAGTGCTGGAGGAAATGGTGCCCTGATCTCCAGGCGCCCCCCACCACCTTGGCCTCCGGATCCCTCCAACTCAACTCACCTATAAGGGGATCATCGAGTCCCCCGCACCCCACCTCATAAGGGCAGTGCACTCCTTGCCCGAGCAAAATGCCATCCAGGCACCTTGGCTCTGCCAACTTGGCACCACCTCTGCCAGTGCAGCACCTGGATGGCAGATGCAGCATGCCAGGTTGCATCTGAAGTGCCAGGGTACCACCCTGCCCAGAACCAGACCATCCAGGCCCCCCCCACCCCCAACCGATGGCCTGGGAGACCACCCTCACTACGTGCTGGTACGCCTAGTCCACATTTGTCGAGACCAGTGCTAACCGGCGTTCACTTGGTCTCCAAGGCGCAGGGGTTAGATGCCGCGCCTGGAGTAACTCCGGCAAGTGCATATTGAAATATGCTTTACAGCACACTTCAATTTACAAATTTAGGACCTGTATCCATTGTGGGCAGGATCCAGATGGCGACATCTCGCGAGATCCCGTTAGATCTTGTGAAGCGTAACGAGTGATTAAATCCTGTGAGATTTACCAGCCGCGTCATGTCCGAGTTACAGAGTCATAGAGGTTTACATTATGAAAACATTGGCTCAACTTGTCCATGCCACTCAGTTTTTAACCCGCCTCTACTACTGCCTCTGGCAGCTAGGCCCAGACACTCACCACCGTGTGAAAAAAGTTGGGCTATTAGTTGATGCCCAAGGTATAGAGTGTATAATTTAATGTTTGTGGGCAGCACGGTGGTGCAGTGGTTAGCACTGCTGCCTCACGGCGCCGAGGTCCCAGATTCGATACCGGCTCTGGGTCATTGTCCGTGTGGAGTTTGCACATTCTCCCCGTGTTTGCGTGGGTTTCACCACCACAACCAAAAAGATGTGCAGGGTAGGTTAATTGGCCACGTTAAATTGCCCCTTAATTGGAAAAAAAGTATTGGGTACTCTAAATCAGGCATTGTCAAACTCGGGGGCACGACCCGCGGGTGGGTCGCGGGCAGGTGTCGGGAGGGTCGCGGAGCCGTCCGTCGTGGCGCTCCCAATTGCGCAACAGCCGCAGCAGCCGGCTGTTAATAACGGCAGCTGCAAGCGGCCTGCAAAATGGCCACGATCATGTCAAACAAAGTGCGGCCACTTTTTTTTTTTAAACGGTCGCAGCTGTTTGTTTTACAGATTCGGGAGGGTTTTATTCATTTATTTTATTCATTTAATTTTTATTTTTCTCATTTATTTTATTTTTCTTTACAAGTTCGGGGGGGGATTTATTTGATAAAATTTTACAGGAAAAAAAAATGCAGAACTTTGGACAGATGGAGACCCAATACTTTTCAACACCGGAAGGCTTAACCTTCATCCAACAGGTTCCATTGGAGGAGCATGTACGAGGGCCAAAGGGACCCAAAACCATTTCCTCCGTTTTTGTCAGCAGCAAACAAGGTAAGAGAAAATAGTGGGTCACGCAGGTCGGCTGGCTTGGGTCGCGAAGGTCGGCCGGCGTGGGTCACGAAGATCGGCTGCCGTGGGTCTAGGTTGGCCGGTTGGTAAAAATGGGTCCTGGGAAAAAGTTAAGAACACTGCTCTAAATTTATTTAAAAAAAGAAAAAAAGTAACTGCGATTCTATTGTGCTCAGAGAGGGTTATGGCATGAAGAATAAATAAAAGGCATTATCTGTGAGCGTTGCTTAGCAACTGGAGGCCCTTGAGAGTAGAAAAGCTTTTAAGTTTTAGTTGGACATATTGCAGTTGGAGACTTGACACCAGGGAGTGAACATCACTCAGCTGTCAGACGATTGGAGGAGATGCAAAGATGCAGGCTTTCTAAGGAAGATACAACCCAGAAAAGCAGGGAATTGGGACAGAAAGAATGCTTAAGATGACTGGAGTTAAGAGAACAGAGATCACGGTATTGTTCAGAAGAATTCAAGGAAGTGTAAACAAAATGTTCTGAGTTAAAGAGACAATTGCAGTAGCCAGATTTAAAGTGGGACTGCAGACTTTAGAGGTAAGTTAAACACCTGATGCCATTTTACTGAGTCTGGGAATCGAGAGTTAAAGAGACTGTGAACAGCGTATACAACAGACAATAGGGCCGCACGGTGGCATAGTGGTTAGCACTGCTGTCTCACGGCACTGAGGACCTTGGTTCGATCCTGTGGCCGCCTAAAGTGGCCGCCCACAAAGGATAATGGGAATTGTGGTCAAGTTGGGACGCAGACAGTGCACAGCCCCTGTGTACTGAGCAAAGGAAAACCAGCCAAACTGAAACTTGCACCTGTTAAAGGTCAATCACTGATTTCCCCAGGACAATAGACTTAAATTAAGGAATAGCAACAGTAAAAGACTCCCCAGCGCCACCTCCCCTTATTTGGAAAGGCATACGCACTTGGAACAATGACCACTAGGACCCTCCCAGCCATGAAAGCACCCGCCCCTAATTGGCCGGTATCGATCAGAGTGATCGAGATCCTACCGATCCATTGGATCCTGAGTTAACCCCACCCAAAAGGGTGCGAAAGACAAGAAGGAAAAGAAGCCCTGCGCACTAGGGATCGGCCACTTTTGGGACCGGCTGAGCCCACTCCAATTGCAGCATAATGACCAGCCAAGTTCAGGACCCATGATCTCGACCGGAGAGAGACGAGCCACAGCAGAGACGAACCGGACGATTTCCAACCGAAACATGTGGGGACTCAGATTAAGGCCTTATCTACCCGCGCAGAGCCAGTCACCCAGACATTAAGCAAAGGTCATCTTAGTTCATAGGTGTAGATTAATACATAGCCGCATGTATCATTGCACAGAGATTAGTCTTGTGTATAATAATAAACCGTCTTTTGAACTAACATACTGGTTGTGTGGTCATTTGGTGAATACAAGAAATATACTCGCTGCTTGTGGTTTGATAGTAAAGTGGCAACAATCCCAGCCTTGGATCACTGTCAGTGTGGAGTTTGCACGTTCTCCCCTTGTCTGCGTGGGTCTCAACCCCAAAACCCAAAAAGATGTGCAGGATAGGTGGATTGGCCATACCAAATTGCCCCTTAGTTAGAAAAAAAAAATTGGGTATTCTAAATTTAAGTGTACAGCAGACAAGATAAAAAAATCCTAAAGGTGCGAATGCTGGACTGGATTCATCATAGTGGAGCAGAAGCTTAGGTCAAAAGAGCCATTTGGAAAACTTGGACTGGATATCAGAATGGAAATCACTAAGGGAAAGCATTATTGTGAGAAGATTTTAAAGCGTGTTTTTGGGGGTAGAATTTGGAAATTCTCACACGCAATCATCTGGGGGGATTCGGAGGAGAAATCCACAGACGCTAACTTAGGTTCAGAGCAGAATGCGTATTTGACCACAGCCAATCTGTGTGTTTAAGGGATTTTGTGCAAATGAGACCATTATAGCTGAAAATATACTTTGTAATCCGTGTTAAGAACATAGAACATTACAGCGCAGTACAGGCCCTTCGGCCTTCGATGTTGTGCCGAACCCGTGAAACCACTCTAAAGCCCATCTACACTATTCCCTTATCGTCCATATGTCTATCCAATGACCATTTGAATGCCCTTAGTGTTGACGAGTCCACTACTGTTGCAAGCAGGGCATTCCACGCCCTTACTACTCTCTGAGTAAAGAACCTACCTCTGACATCTGTCCTATATCTATCTCCCCTCAACTTAAAGCTATGTCCCCTCGTGCTAGACATCACCATCCAAGGAAAAAGGCTCTCACTGTCCACCCTATCCAATCCTCTGATCATCTTGTATGCCTCAATTAAGTCACCTCTTAACCTTCTTCTCTCTAACGAAAACAGCCTCAAGTCCCTCAGCCTTTCCTCATAAGATCGTCCCTCCATACCAGGCAACATTCTCGTAAATCTCCTCTGCACCCTTTCCAATGCTTCCACATCCTTCCTATAATGCGGCGACCAGAATTGCACGCAATACTCCAATGCGGCCGCACCAGAGTTTTGTACAGCTGCAACATGACCTCAAGGCTCCGAAACGCAATCCCTCTACCAATAAAAGCTAACACACCGTACGCCTTCTTAACAACCCTCTCAACCTGGGTGGCAACTTTCAGGGATGTACATGGACACCGAGATCTCTCTGCTCATCCACAGGACCAAGAATCTTACCATTAGCCCAGTACAACCTACCCTTCACAAAACCGTGTTGACTATCTCTAATCAAATTATTCCTTTCCAGATGATTATACATCCTATCTCTTATAAACTTTTCCAAGATTTTGCCCACAACAGAAGTAAGGCTCACTGGTCTATAGTTACCGGGGTTGTCTCTACTCCCCTTCTTGAACAAGGGGACAACATTTGCTATCCTCCAGTCTTCTGGCACTATTCCTGTAGACAAAGATGACTTAAAGATCAAAGCCAAAGGCTCAGCAATCTCCTCCCTAGCTTTCCAGAGAATCCTAGGATAAATCCCATCCGGCCCAGGTGACTTACCAGGAAGGATGTGGTAAGTTCACACTTTCCAGAATTGCTAACACCACCTCCTTATGAACCTCAAGCCCTTCTAGTCTAGTAGCCTGAATCTCAGTATTCTCCTCGACAACATTTTCTTTTTCCTGTGTGAATACTGACGAAAAATATTCATTTAGCACCTCTCCTATCTCCTCGGACTCCACGCACAACTTCCCACTACTGTCCTTGACTGGCCCTACTCTTACCCGAGTCATTCTTTTATTCCTGACATATCTATAGAAAGCTTTAGGGTTATCCTTGATCCTACCTGCCAAAGACTTCTCATGTGCCCTCCTGGCTCTTCTTAGCTCTCTCGTTTGGTCCTTCCTAGCTAACTTGTAACTCTCGAGCGCCCTAACTGAACCTTCATGTCTCATCTTTACATAAGCCTCCTTCTTCCTCTTGACAAGTGTTTCGACTGCTTTAGTAAACCACGGTTCACTCGCTCGACCACTTCCTCCCTGCCTGACAGGTACATACTTATCAAGGACACGCAGTAGCTGTTCCTTGAACAAGCTCCACATTTCCATTGTGCCCATCCCCTGCAGTTTTCCTCTCCATCCGATGCATCCTAAGTCTTGCCTCATCGCATCATAATTGCCTTTTCCCCAGATATAACTCTTGCCCTGCGGTATATACCTATCCCTTTCCTAAAACCTGTGTAATGGTTAAACTAAGGGGGTGGCCCGGGGGGGGGGGGGGGGGAGTAAAGGAGTATTGTATAATGATCCAACTTTTCATGTTACTTTTTTTCTTCTTCTTGCTGTTAAAAGTAATTCGCGGTCCTGTGACTGTTCCCCCACATATTATTTTCAAAAGTTACAATCTTTTGAGCCAGGGTTCCATTCTGGTGTCTTCCCATTCAGTTATAGCACCAACTGGGATTGTAACAGGACTTCATACAAAAGCTTTCTGATATACAGTGACATAAGGTAGCCAAACTATACCAATCAAGATTCTGCCAATAGAACGGCAATAAATGACCATTTATGGTCAAAATCTATTTCTTGCTGGACCATGATTGACTGAAACTCGCAAACTCCTTGCTCCAGGAAAAGTTGAGTGTGATCTGACACGTCCTTTTGCACAGGGGTTGGCTTGGATTAACATCTCATCCAAAGATGATATATATATATATATATATATATATATTATGTATATTTATATAACTAATCACTGGTGATCATGGGTTGAAATAATCATCCCGTGTGCCCTGTAAATTTGCTTAAACCATGTTAGTAACATCAGGTACATCCAGGGTTATGATGTGTGAACTTTTAATGGAGTTCAAATTGCTTTTAGTAGGAGTTTTAAAGGCCTATCAAATGTTCATGCCTACATCTGCTAACTAGATTACCAATCACAAATTAATTTGCTTTAAATAGCACAGGATAATAAAGGTGGACGTTTAACTACTAACCTCGGGCATTTCTTCTGTGATAATATCAACATGATGAACTGGAGCAATGTCCTCATCACTTTCAGTGTGAAGCGAATCATGACGACGTTTGCCTTTCTTGTCTCTCTTCTGTTTTTTCTTCTTCTTCTGCCTATCCTGCTTCTGTTGTTGCCTGCGTTCTTCTTCCAGTTTAAGATACTGATCGGACAAAGGCATTCCTGTATACATCAATACAAAATAAGTTACTGCAAGTTACCTACACGTGATTATAAATGTTTAGAGCAGGATAGTAAAATGAGCAATTTTTTGCACCATGACAGTTAAGCCATTTCAGACTCATTACTTGTCTAGCAATGATTGTGATGCTAGACTTTATGCAAAAAATACCTCCGCTGTAATCAAGATTGAAGAAAATTCAAATTTTCAGGAATTAGTGCACAATTTTCCAAATCAGAAAATTGCCAACACACCCATTTGAAAGCTTTTGGAAGCAGCTAACCATTTTCTCCAAAATTTCTTAAATAACATATAATACTGGTCAACAACTGTTTAGGATTTATCATCCACATTCTTTGCTACCACTACCTCCCCCAAGATTTGGCACTCATTTTCCTTACTTGGTGGCAGCAAGTTCTGACACTATTACTCATTCACTGCAGTGCACTATACTTGTGACAAAGTAAAAACAACTGTTCTCTTCTCTGGTAAATAAATTTAGTCAGCACATTAGCAATATTAGCTCAATGATTACCTATTGTGGAAAATTAGACTCAAAGGATAGGAGCTTCACTGGGACATTTTCACTTTGACTGTGTAGTTGACATACTTGGGGTTACAAAAAACCATCAGTGCAACCTATAGCAAATACTTTTTACATGCAATAAATGGAAGCTGGAGAACTGCAATAGCTGCCTCATTTACCTGGTACTCTCAATGGTACTGTTAGATCGATTTGCACCACAGGTATGTGATCAACGCCACTAGCGTCTTGGTAATTCTGGAATCAAACAAAATTGGCTGTACATTAAATTAATCATTCTCATATATTTGGTTTACAATTAGTTGCTCTCTTTTAAAAACTAGCATTAATGGAAAAGCTTCACATGCCGATCAAACGTAACATATTCCTCAGTTTAACCCACATCGTATTACCCAGTATTGTATTACTGCTTCACAAGATTATACTCATTAAAGCACAGCTGGTATCTTTCTCCTTTGCAAATTTATTCCCAATAGCTGAAAAGAAGTACCGATGCTTCAATAACTTATTGTTAAACACATGTTGGGGCAGAGTCTACGGCCATTTGGTCTGAGTCTATATTGGCTCTTTGCAGAGTAATCCAGTCAGTTCCATTTATCACACTATCCCTGTAGCCCTGCAAATTTATTTCCCTGAAGTGTCTCCTTTTGAAACCAAACATTATTCCAAAGGACTAAAATAAAATGCTTGCATTTACTATCTCAGCTGCTCCCAGATTCCAATTGTCAACCCTCTCCCTACAGACTCCTGTTGAGCAATTCCTCTACTGGCAAATCTTCAGCAACCTGTCGGTATTCCAATTCTTCATGTCAGAGGCCAGAAAGCAATGGTTAGCAGCTGTGAATGTCAGTAATTATTGAAGATGCAAGTTCGTAGCCAAAATCCGTATTTGTGCATTCTCTATCGACTTAACAGAAATGGAGGGTGGAAATCCTGGCCAATTACTACCTGTTTCAGCTCAAAGATAGCAATGCCATCTGTGACAACGCAGATGCTGCTCTAGTTGAGATGAGCCAAGGAATCTTTGCGCCTTCCAATCTATGTGGTTTAGGCTAACACTCAGCTATGCTGCATCCCAGCAGACATTACAAGTGCTCTTGTTTTATCTACATACTCTCTTCACATTTCTTGCTCATCAGCCAAATCAAACACTTGATCAAGTCACATATATTGCGGCCAGTCTGAATTTAAAAGCGGCATCCTCTTCACCACATATCCCCTCAACCAAGGAAGGGATCAAGATATCCCAATATGGAAAGGAGAAAATACAACAAGAATCAGGTACAAAATTACAGGAGGTCAACTTACCTTCTGAGGGGATGGGGAACTCTTGATGTAGAATGGATTGTTTGCCTGTTCTTGCTTTCTTACTTCTCGCCGCTAGGAAGCAAACAAATTGAAGGCATCTTAAATCACACTTCACTTAAAGCTTGACATCAGCTTAAAGACTCTAAACTTATATTTCCATTGAAAGGAAAGGGAGGGAGGGATTGGCCATGCTAAATTGCCCCTTAATTGTAAAAAATGAATTGAGTGCACTAAATTTATTTTAAAAAACCACTGCAATGAAGTTACTGTGAAAATCACCTAGTCGCCACATTCCGGAGCCTGTTCGGGTACACAGAGGGAGAATTCAGAATGTCTAATTCACCTAACAAGCACGTCTTTCGGGACTTGTGGGAGGAAACTGGGGGACCCGGAGGAAACCCACACAGACACTGGGAGAACGTGCACACTCTGCACAGAGTGGCCCTAGCGGGAATCGAACCTGGGACCCTGGTGCTGTGAAGCAACTGTGCTACCGTGCCACCTCACATTTTATGTTATATTTATATTATGGTACATAGATTTGTGTATAAATATCTCAGGTAAAGTATCTGGAATCACTTCAAGATACTACACAAAAGTGGAGGCGTTAAACATAAAGCTGTGTTAGAATAGGGTGAGGATAACTTGGTTAAAGAGTGAGCTTTAGGAAATTTACCATGGGAGAAAAGATCCAACCAGGTTGAGGGGTTTGGGAAAAAAATGCAGATAGTACAATGTGATGGTTAAAGATATACAACTAGTAATGCGAGGTGAAAGACAATAAGCGACACTTGGGAGGATGAGCTATGAACTTGGATGCTGGATTGGAAAATGCTGTGATGGAATTTTTAACTGGGAATATGCACTTGAATCAATTTGGAGGGATGGAAAACCAAATGGAGGTCAGCAAGGACAGGACAGGAGAGTTGGAAATGGGTGGAATAAGATTGTATGAAATGTAGTGTTAAATGAGTTGGAATTTACGTGGGGTCCAAGAGGCTGCCAAGAAGGGCTCGGAAAAAGTCAAGCTTGGATCGGAAACACTCAATCAGGCATCACACAGGGACAAAGACAATTTATGGAACCTTCCCTTTAGAAATTAAACTTGAAAACACAAATAAAATCATTAGAAAATAACTTGATCAGGTGCAAAAGTAAACAGATCTACTCCATCAACATTAAAATCTAACGGCAAGTCAGGCAGTTTCAATTACAGTATTGACAAAATGGTTTTTAGACAGATTACGCGCTTTTTAAAAACACACATTGTGAATACATTAGCTTTGGATTGAAAAACAGCAACTAAGAAGAAAACACATCTCAGGACAAGCGCACAACTTTGAACTTTTCAATCAACGTGGATTTCTAAAAAAGAATTTAGACTTCACGGATGGCAGCTTAACACAAAATATCTCATAGCAATTTACAGAGTTGAAAGCAAGAATTGTTGGTGCTCAGAATAGATTTTGACAGGGGGGTGAGGACAACTGAAGTACGGTTATAGTATTCTGAAGGAAAGGAGTTTAAGCAGCTTAATACTCTGTATGTAAAAGTGTAAGATTAATTAAAAAGTGAACTGCTCAAGGAGGTTAGTGTTGGAACAACAGGATGTCTGGAGACAAACAGGACAGAATGAGCTTGCAAAGAAACAGAGGGACAAGATTTGAGGGGATCTGCAGATAGAAGGATGGAGAAATTGACATGGACAGATACAGAGCCACTGAATTTTTTAGAAGATAATGTGTCTTAGTGCAGCATGTTCAAGCTGCAATTTGAGAAAGGGCAAAACTCAGGAGGCTTGAGGAGAGTAGCAAAATATTTCAGACTGCAGGTGATGCACACAGAGTTAAAGGCAGAGGTAGACACAGGCAGCCTTGGTAGCGCAAGGGATGCTTAATTTAAGGATTGGACCAGAATTCACGGTCAAACCGACCTTGATTAAGCACCATTGGGATTATTCTGAAAGACAAGAGAAAATTAAAAAAATCAGGTGGCAAGGTGTGGAGTTTAGGTGGCTTTTGGTTTTGTAAGTGTGGAGCTGAAAGAAATCCTTGCTTATTTTGAACTTAATAACTGCTAACAGTTCAACACATTGCTGATTCACGTGACTCCAAATGATATTGCCAATGCAACATACAGACAGGTGCCACAGAAATATACAATAAAGGAGAGATGCTGGAAAGGACTGAATGATTGATTTGAGTCAAGTGTTGTGAAAAGGTCAAGGGTACGTATGGGTTGTTGGTGAGGCAAAGAATGTAATTGTTGCTCTTGACCACGGGATTCACAGTATTGTGAATGGGACAGAGTCCAGGTTGATGGGAGTGAAGGGTACTAAATGGGCTGGCAATGATGCATTCCAAGATTTACAAAGCAGGGAAAACTGAGATTGGGTGTAAAAGCACATTACTGTAGATGCTGAAATCTGAAACAAAAACAGAAAATGCTGGGCAATCTCAGCAGGTCTGACAGCAGCTGCGGAGAGAGAACGGAGCTAACATTTGGAGTTGGGATGACTCTTTGTCAAAGGGTGTATTTGAACAGTACAGAGGAATCAAAAGGATTTGGTTTTCTTTGCAGAAGAATGCAAACACAGAAGTTACCCTAGCAAGCTCATCTTCATCCATTTCTGGCTGTCTATGTCTGGCACTTCTTTGTTCCTCCTCATGAAAGATCATTTTTTTGGGGTTTTCATCATCTGAAGAGCTTTCTGAAGGTGCATCGTTGATCCAAGCATCAAGATCCAGCCTGAAGAGGGAGAGAGGTCAAATAGAAACTCATTTCATGTCATGCCAGTACATGTTTAAAATCCATGTTTTGCCTTTGTTTTGCATATCATCCTTGCTGGACAGGTAGACCATATATAATTAGCATCTTGGAGGCTTACTTCAACTTGGAAGACCACTACAATTCATGTATATGCCACCACAACTTCAAATTTTGGATGAACTGGTACATCTACCATCATTCATTCATTTCATTCTGTAGATTCTCCGTATGGTCAAGATGTTGCAAGGAGGCTTTAGCTTCTGAGAAGCAACTGTAAGAGGAGATTTCTCAATTTGAGTCTGCTCACATGGTTCTGTGGAATTAGAGGTTCTACATGCCCTTTAGGAGGCGCTATATGAAACTGAGTCACTTTTAATCTCTTGCTTATGAAGTGCCTGAGTATCTTATTTGATGCATAGAAATTTTAGACTGGGAGAATGCAAGTAAATAACAACATCTTCTGTTTACCCCTTGAGGGAACAAAATACTGGCAACACTCGTTGTAAATTCAATTAATGGTTGATTTACTCCCCTTAAGACGAACAGTGAATTTAATTTGCATTATTCTAAAGTGTCCAAGTCAAAATCCAGGGATGCTCACACGGCCATCTGCAGCAACTAGCGTCATCTTCGTCTCTCAAAATTGGAGCGTGATATTGATGGGGAGGATAATTTGGCTGCACCTAAGCCAACAGTAGTTTCTTCAGCCCACCCACTCAGGCTAACTGCAGCCTTGGACCTGATGGCTACCCAACTGAATCTTGTACATAAAAAACTGACTCCAAACTTAATAGCATTTTTAAAATTCATTCATGGGATGTGGGTTTCAGTAGCATGGGCAGAATTTGTTGTCCATCGCTAGTTAACCTTGAGAGCAGTTAAGGGTCAACCACAACTCCCCTCCTAGCTCAGCTCCTGATGCTACAAGATGGATGGATCTCATATGTGGAAAAGCAAGACTGCCTCCAAATCTGCCCTTCAGTTATTTGTTTTCCATATTGTATCTCAAAAACATTGACCAAATTCATGTGGCCCTTCTGCATATTGTACATCTCCAAAAAACATTTTCAGTGACTCTGTAGCTGATCACTTATCTTTCCTAGCACAAATTCAACCCTTTACATCAGTTTTAAAAAATCACCCTCGCAAGAAAACGCCATAATCTTCTTATGAGTTTACGGAAATAATTGCCCAAATTTCCTATTTTTGTTTGATATTACGAATTATAATTTGTGCGTGTTAGTTGTGGAGCGCTGTGCCAAAAGAAAAACTTTGCTGGATCCAAACCTACAGCAAATTTGAAGACCTCAACACAACTTTCCTCATCCTACTGTTCCCAGTCTCAGGGCTGAACATTCATGTGTCTCTTCCCACTGATAGCCTAAATAGAACTCTTTGATTATCATCTATCATGACAGGGATTTATCATCAACTTTTTCTGTTTTTAATACAAATGTCAGATTTAGGATTCTCGGATAGAACTCGGATAGAACTCTGAAAGGTTCATCATCCTTTTCTTCACACTGATCAAGGTCAACAGGAAAGAGCAAGAAAAAATTGGTATATTTGGGAAGTTAATGGGCCAGGAATGAATGCACGAATATCAACAGACTGGACAATTGGTGGACCATTACCACACTCTGACATCCAATGGTCACTTCACTTATGAATGCATTAGGGAGACTTAATGCATAGAGCATTTGCATTTGCTCTGCGAAGGGGCAGAAAAACTGGTTGAATTATCTTTGACCAATCCACAGAAAAGGAGGGGGGTCAAAATTCAAACTAAGGACATTTAAAAGCTTTGTTGATGACAGCCGGTCAAGGCAGTCTTTTGAAGGGGGGAGGCAACTATGGCAATTTTTTACATGGAGGAAAAATGTTGTTCATGCAAAAGGAAGCATCTGTAATCTGAGTATTAAGGAAAGGTAGTGGAGTGCTGCAAGCTGACGGGACTCAGTGAAGACTTACCCCACTCGAATTTCTCCTTTTCTCTGCTGAGATGCTGGGTTGCAGTTCTGTAGACACTGCAATACTTTTCACCCAACAGATCTAGGTATGAGCCTAGATGGGAAGGATATATCTGCTATTCAACTATGGAAATATCAAAACTAACAAATGTCTGCAGTCACTTATGCCCAATTGTGCATTCTCTTCAATAGGAGTCACCATCAGTTAGCAAAAGCTTATTCTTTCTCTCCTAGCACAGGAATGCTCCAATCACTAACTGGATGAAATCAGTTAACTGAGGGAGATTAAGAATTGAACCTAGGAATTCGCTAATCGGTTTTGTATTTTATCAGCCTTGACCCAATAGGTCCGGAGAGAAACTAGCGTACTTAACAGCGAAAAGCTGTTAATATGCTACATAATATGCTACATTTGGAAGCCATCAATAGGACACCAAGATAATAAGATAAACCAGGAAGTGAAAAAAAACATGCTTTTCTTAAGTAATGCAGCAACATTTGTTTTCCAATGATAATTAAATGTAGTTATTTAACTTTGGACAGCTTTTTGTTTAGATCATAGGATAGATGGTAATTATAAAAGGTTAAACTTCTTTAAATTTGCAATGATATTGTTAAAAGTACTTTGAAATGCTCGAAATAGAAGTCTCACCCATCTGGCAATGGGACTTTCTTCTGTGCTTTGGGAGCAACAGGGTTAAGTTCTCCAGCAAACAAAGCCATCACTTCTTCTGCTACAGGGACATCTTTAGCTTGAAGTTTTTGTATGTATTTTATCAGCTGAAGAATACAGGAAGCCTGGAAAATAAAATTCAAACATATGAGACTTATAGGAGGATATTTGTATGACATTCATGACCTGCGATTCATGTTCATTCATCAAATAAAGATTTAAACCACCAGTTGTGGGGAATTCACAAGCAAATAGATTTTCATGTTGTCTGGCAGTTAACACTAAGAGCAGAGGCTGCTGCGCATGAAGCACAGCCAGACAAAAATGTGTCTTAGAAAAGATTATAGCTCAAAATATCTAAGTTTTCAGGTCAATTGGAAGAACTGTCACAACCAGTTTCACAATTCTGCCCAAATTCCTAGCAGAAACAATAAAGACTTCTCTGCCATTCAGGGAGACTACATGTTAAAGTTTCTTGATTTAGCAGAGCGCATTGCTGAACTATCCATGAATTACTATGAGGAACAGGCAGTTAATTTCACAAATTGCTCATGTCATGTGCTGAGCCAGTGTCCTGAAATGAAGCTCCACAAATGAGAAATGATTCCTATAATTAAGACACAAACTGCATTGATTCATTGAGTACAATTAGACAAGGCCCAAGAGGGATTTAAACTCTTGGATTAAAGATCTCAATCCATTCCATGTGTTGCAGGGACTTGGTCAACCTTAACAAGGACAGGTAGTTTGTAGGAGGGGATACAGAAGAGAACAGGCTTTTATGCACAAGAGGGCATGGCGGAAACGGCTGGTATTCTGCAGCTGATTAAACATATACAGCAGCTTCTACAGGCCACTGCAGCTGAAAAACAGATGGTTATTTGCTGAAGATCTCAACCAATTATTTCTCACAGCTAAAGCTGCGTTTATGTTTTCGCGTTAAAATAATCAGGAGTACACCTTAACCATGCAAGTCAGAGTGCTAGGTAAAGTAGAAACACAATTTTACAGAATTAAATACCAAATCCACATAATGAAGCACAAAAACATCTTCAAAAAGGCAATTATTCCCGTGATTTTCTGCAACCCTATCATGGCGACATTAATGATGAGTGAAGAAATAGCGAGGACTAATGACTCAAAATTAAAAACTATTGCAATTCGTCATCAGAAAGTCTGAAAGGTTCAGTGTGCAGTCAGCCAAGGGAATGATAGGGATGCTACACATTCTAACAATGCCCTCAATTAATTGAGAAAATTTCATCTAGCTAATCAGCAACCTTTGCGGGAGGTTGTGTGTGGGTGTCAGAAGAAGAAAGTAATGCTTTCCCAAAAGGTCAACAGTGACTGAATAGTCTCACAACAATCATGGTTAAATAGTTAAGAATCATGTGAATATCAG
The DNA here is from genome assembly GCF_047496885.1 of Scyliorhinus torazame. Lineage (NCBI taxonomy): Eukaryota > Metazoa > Chordata > Chondrichthyes > Carcharhiniformes > Scyliorhinidae > Scyliorhinus > Scyliorhinus torazame. Next base: position 27,974,840 of record NC_092724.1, read on the forward strand.
TTCAAACAATATACCAGGTGACTAGCTCTCACAAGACCAAAATGAATCAATGTTTTCAAAATAGGTGAAACTGCCAAAATAAATAATGTACATGTAATCAATGGATTGATACTTTGTTTCTGGGTTGGGGAAAACAAATCATACAAAGCTAAGTTAATATAACCTGAAAAGCAAATTTATAATAGTTACGGAAGAATATAGCACAGTAAGGGAAGAAAATGGGCAGTAGGCGGCACAGTGGCTAGCACTGCTACCTCAAAGCTCCAGGGACCCAGGTTCAATTCCGGCCTCGGGTGATTGTGTGGAGTTTGCACTTTCTCCCCATGTCTGCGTGGGTTTCCTCTGGATGCTTCAGTTTCCTCCCACAGTCTAAAGAAATGCACATTAGGTGAATTGGCCATGCTAAATTGCCCATCAGTGTCCAAAAGGTTAGATGGGGTTACGGGAATAGGGTGGAGGCGTGGGCCTAAGCAGAGTGCTATTTCCAAGGGCAGGTGCAGGCTCGATGGGCCAAATGGCCTCCTTCTGCACTGTAGGGATTCTATGAATATAGCAAAGACTATCGACCATGTGAAATTATTACATCATCTGTGGTGAAAGTAAAGACTGTCCACGTACCCGCTCCTGCACTTCAAGATCTGCATTCTGAACAAATTGGGGTAGCTTGTCAATCAACATTTGTGTTATTTCCTGAGCAGCCTCCTTGTCACCATCTTGCTCATTTTGTTGTAATACTGATGCATACAACTTTCCAGCATTCTGCACATAGACAGCCTGGATATGTCCTGGCAGTGTTGTGACTTTAGACTTAAGCATAGCTTCCAATGTTTGATTCGGCTCTTGAAGGTATCTGGAAAACACACAAGTTAGAACTGTATGTACATAACGTTTCTGAAACTGGTTGTCCATTGGTTAGATGGACAGTAGTGTTAAAGGGAATATAACAAAGATGTCGGAGAAAAGACAGATAAGCAAAGATTAAACTGAATGGTGGAACAAACTCAAAAGGGCTAACTTGTATCAAATTCTCTCATGGGATCTGGGTGTCACTGATTTTTAGGACAATCGACAATGGTTTCATGGTTATCGTTAAGACTTTAATTCCAGATATTTATTCAAATTTCACCATCTGCCATGGTGGGATTCTAACCTGGGTCCCCAGAGCATCACCCTGGGTCTCCAGATTACTTGTCCAGTGACAATATGCTATGCCACTGCCTCCTCTGGTTTTTGAAACAGCAATGGTTAAGGCAACTTTTTCAAAGTTGTCAGCTTACAAAATCAACCAGATTCCAACTCCAAAATCTTGCACAATTTTAATGAGTTCCATGGGGTCATAGGCTTATAGGATGAAACTGGCCCAAATTCAACAATGCCATCAGGCGGGACTAATGATGGCTCGTGTGGAAAATGGTAAAATGTCTCAATGATGCAGTGGACTCGCAAGGTTGCACCTTAAGAATTTTGTTGCCACACGTCGTAAAGAAATTTTGTATTTGGCTTGTGCAACCTGATCTCAGAATACACAATATGGATATTATGGGCCTGAAGTGTAAGTTTTCCATTTGCCAATACCAAAATCCTTCAACAGGAGAACAGAAATAAATGGTACTATAAAGCAGCCTTAAATATTCTTTCTAAAAAGTGATATTTTAGGTAGTACATACTCTGAGAATTCACCACAGATCCAGGCGGCAGCATACAAAACTTCACAAATACCATTTCTTTGCATGTTGCCAGCAAGCAGATGGCCATTATCTAACAGCATTGCCATCTGGGACACTGCAAATGCCCTGATAGCCTTCACTCGGATAGCAACATCAAGCATTTGTGCTGCAATTAGATGACCATGTCGTGTTCCTTCCAGTCGAGTCAATTCCACCAGGATGCTAATATACCTGTGTTTTAAATAATTATGAAACACATTAACATTACATTTATTTTGGAGAAAAACATAGTTCAATAACTTGACCACCATTTGCAAAACCGGAGGATAGTTTAAAAAGATGTAGCAAACTTAAGGATAATTTTACTTATAGTATCGGCAATGTAAATCGTCTTTTTAAAACCGTGGCTATTGAGAACTCACCATTCAAAATTGGTGATGTATTGATAGTTGGACTGGCTGCAAATGTCTATGATTTTTGTGAGGAGTTCATCTCTGTACGTTGTGCCCTCTGCTTTATCTACGTGGATCATTAATTTCTTTACTATTTCCATCAAGTTCTTCTTGGAAACCTACCAATATTTGAGTCAATAGGAAAAACTTAGTGCATACAAATTATAAACCATTTGAGCACTTCAGTTTTTAAATCACAATATAGACCCAGTGGCAAACATCCAATGTCCTATAAAAAAGAACCTTTTTAAATAAAACTAAATTCCATTTTCATTCCTAGTCTTGAACTGATTAAGTCCAAAATCTTATTTTTGCTTCTGACTTCTGAGCTGAGATAAACAAAGTTTTGAGAGTCATATTGGACTAACTTTTCTTTTTCCAGATGCTGCCAGACCTGCTGAGTTTTTCCAACACTGATTTAATTTCTTCCTCAGTGAGCTTCATCTCCAACCCACTTCTTTGACCAGTTTTACCCCGACACAACAGACCTTTTCTCCCATCTTCAAATTGATGCAGGCACGATGGGCCAAAGAGCCTTTCCTGTGCTGTAGACTTCCCGCTCGTTCCTTCTGGATGCCTCCCTCTGGCCTCTTACTCTCTCTAGATCTTGTCATTGTAAATGAGAGATATCAGCCATCTCAATTTCTCTGCTCACTCATCCTGACCTACTTCACTCTGAACCTGCAGCAACCCTAACACTGTCATTAAACTTGCTGGCAAGGGTGGCATCATTGTCGCTCAATGAACCAACCACGAGCTTTGGGGGGGATTGAACAACTACTCCCTGACACCTCCCACAACATTCACTTTAAACTATGACCCCCACCATCACACATCAAGTTATCATTTAAGACTGTATTCGCCCCACAGCCTCCACACTCACTCCCATACAGGGTTGCTCTGGCAGACCCAACTTGGTCTCTGTCCTATTAATTTTTTCCCCATCTCAACTTATTTTCTCTTCCCACTTATATCAGAGACTCTTCCAACACCCTCTGCCTCTTAACTGTTTCCAGACTCTAACCATCTCCCATCTCTTTATTCACCATGGACGTCCAATCAATTTGCACCTCCATCCACCCCAGGATGGCCCAAGAGCATTTTGTTTCTTCCTTGAAAGTCCAACTACTCCACAACGCTGAAAATAGTGGCTGTTTATTGTTGGTGAAGGGACGGTTTTCCAAATAAATTCATATTTATTGGTCAGCCCCACTTTATTATAAGACTACGTATTAATATGAAAATACTGTCCGTTAAAGAACTCAAAGGAACAAGTATTTTGGCCATTTAGTCAGAGCTGAAGAGCTACAGAGATCTCTTTCGGAGAGTAAAGTGGAAGGGAGCAGAAAGAGGGTAGAACTAGGCACAGCTGGATGACGGATGCCACAGGGCAGCGGCAGAAGTGCTTCTTGTCACCTGTCATCATAATTCTTCCTCCCACTCTGGAAAAGTGTCGCAGGCGGAGGTCAAAGAGGTTCAACACAAGATTGAAGAACTGAACTTTGCCTTTTTTGCCATTTTATAGCCTTTCGGGCTCAACACAGAGTTCAACAAATTCTAATTTGAAACTCTGCCCCTATTTTTTCCAGACAGCATCTAACCCGATCTATGTTTATTTATTATTTTAATACATTTAGAGTACCCAATTCATTTTTTTTCCAATTAAGGGGCAATTTAGCATGTTCAATCCACCTACCTTGCACCACTTTGGGTTGTGGGGGTGAAACCCATGCAAACAAGGGCAGAATGTGCAAACTCCACACGGACAGTGACCCAGAGCCGGGATCGAACATGGGACCTAGGCGCCGTGAGACTGCAGTGCTACCACTGCACCACCGTGCTGCCCCCATCAATATTTATTTGTCCATTACCATTGCCATTTGCCTTGTATCATCATTCTTTTCATCACCACATTCCATCTCGTCACAGACCTTCCCAGTTAATATTCTTCCTTCACCCCACACAGACTTAAAATCAGTTACGTCGTTTAACGTTATTCAGTTATGATAGGTCATCAACCTGAACATTAATTCTGTTTCTTGCTCCACTGATGCTGCCTAACCTGTAATGATTTTCAGCATTTTCGGTCTTTATTCCAGAACCTGTAGTATTGACTTTTCTATCATTGAAATTTCCATCTGGTTCATTAAAAGATCAACAGTAACACATCTGAGCAGTAAAAGACAATATTAAATTACCATTCCATACAGAAGGTCTAAAGCTCGGAGTCGTATGGATTCATCTTTGTCATCCAAGCATTGTAAAATAAGATCCTTGTGGGATTGTACAGACTTGGGATGAGTCTTCAAAATTTTCGACATGGCCAGTAAACCCAGGTACTTCACTGCAAGACAGTTCAAATTCCATGACAACTGGACATAATAATTACCAGATGAACAGATACTTAGCAGAAAAAAATATGTTATATATAATGGCAAGACGTTTATAAACAGTTTCTTAAGTCCAGGATCTGAAGCTCGATCTATAAAGTGTTAGGTTTTGTTAAGATGTTAGTTCTCAAACTGGGATCCGTGAAATAGCCTCTCCAGCAGCCAAGCGAGCGCTCGAAAATTTCCTTCACACCAATTCTATTACCAGGTTCATGGAATATTTAAAAAACAATTAAAATAACCACTTTTGAGCCCGTCAAACATTTAATTGGGGTGAGAGACGTGTTACTGATTTGGCCATTAGCAATTTGCACTGCATGTCATCTGTAAATTGATTGAGTAGGTGTGTCAATAAGGGGATTTTTAAAACCACATTCCAGCAGTTCAGTTGGCATCACTTAACTACAAGTGCAGCAAAACCCATCTTTTGTCTCTGGTTTCTTTGGACTGTCATCACATCAGTCGAACAGTCCTCAAATTGCTACTCCGGACATTTTTTTCAAAAGTAGGAGTAAAACACTGATAACTTATCTTCTTGAAAAGGTCTCAAAAATTTTTTGCCAAAAAAGTTCAAGAACCAGTCTTAAGCGACCAAATTTAATCCTTGACCAGGAGGTATGAGCACATTATCAGCAAAGCACCTCATCTCCACTGAAAATGTCAGCCCAAATGTCGCTCAACCATGGCTGGTGGTGACGCCCAGTCTTGAGAAGTGCATTGTTTCATCAGCTTTTTTAGCTCAGCTGAAGGAAACAGGATTATAAGGATTCAAAAGGTGGAATTTTAAGAACACAAATAAAGGAACAAGATATAATAGTACAATGTAACTATCCACTTACAGTTTTGGTCTGAATCTTCAATCAGAATTCGCAATTTCTGCACACAAAGCTAAATAGAAAAAGGTATGTCAAGTTTGCAGCAATTAGAGGCAGACAACCTGCAACTATCAAGTGGAATGATAAAACACAAAACCAGAACTGACAATATTAAGTTTACTATAAGGTGTTGCAATCCAAATTTTAATTTTAAAAAAAGGCATTACACAACAGCATATTAATTTTCCAAAAAGAAATTTAAATAGTCACATGTCACTAAAAATTTGCAAGATCAATATTTAAATATTAGCTATTGTTTCAATATAAAATCACAAAGAACAGTGAAATTTGGGCGGCACGTGGCACAGTGGTTAGCACTGGGACTGTGGCGCTGAGGACCCGGGTTCGAATCCCGGCCCTGGGTCACTGTCGATGTGGAGCTTGCACATTCGCCCCATGTTTGCGTGGGTTTCACCTCCACAACCCAAAGATGTGATGGTTAGGTGGATTGGCCACTCTAAATTGCCCCTTAATTGGAAGAAAAATGATTGGGTACTCTAAATTTATTTTATAAAAAGGAAAAAAAAACAGTGAAATTAATTTACTGAATTCTGTCTAAAATTGAAATTCCAATTTGATCTTGAATGCACCAACTCAAATGGCACCTGAGAAAACACGCCTTGAATAAAAAATAAAGTGTGAATAAATTACTAGTATGAGAATTACATGCATATGCAAACACAAAACAATGTATTTTGACAGAGGATCTTATGTTTTGATAGAGTTTGTTACCTGGATGCTAGCACTGTGATTCGGCATTCCAGTAGACAAAGAGATGAGAACTATGAAAAAAATAAAATATAAGCCCGAATCTGGCAAACATTTTTTCCCATAAAAACAGAATTCAGTGGAGTAGTTTTTAAAGCTTTACATGGGAGAAGTGTTGAATAAAGACACCGGCTTCAAATGGTGTTAATTATTTTCATGTGTATTGATCACACAATTCAGAATATACCATTACAATGAAAAATGAAACGCTGTCAATTTGCGAGTGCACAAATATGAACAATGAACCTCGGGTGGCAAAAGCATCATGAAATGGAAAGTTTTATACCACAGGGGCTGGCTCAATGACAGAGCTTTCCACTACCTCTTTTGACTGCCTTTCCTCACTCTTTTGAATTCTCTTTTCATATATTTATCCACTTCCCTCTTAAAAACTAAAGGTTTTATGAGTCACTCTCATTCCAACAACTCACCTTGACATAGTGTTCTTTTGCTAGTTCTTTAGAACTTGTGCTCACCAGTTACAGAATTGCTGTCTCGTGGAAACAGCTCATCCTCTCTTTTTACAAGTGCACCACCTATCCTTTTAACTATCCATGCTTCAATGAAAACAGTCCAGTTTCTTCAGTTGCTTCATATTTAATGCCTCTGGGCAGCACAGTTGCTTCACAGCTCCAGGGCCCCAGGTTAGATTCCTGGCTTGGGTCACTTTCTGTGCAGAGTCTGCACATTCTCCCCGAATCTACATGGTGCTACCAGGTGCTCCGGTGTCCTCCCACAGTCCAAAGATGTGCAGTCTAGGTGGATTAGCGATGCTAAATTGCCCTTAGTGTCCAAAAAGGTTGGGTTGGGATAGGGTGGAGGTGTGGGGATAGGGTGGAGGCGTGGGCTTAGGTAGGGTGCTCTTTCCAAGGGTTTGTGCAGATTAAATGGGCTGAATGGCCTCCTTCTGCACTGTAGATTCTATGAACTATGAGCATCTGATAATCACAAGCTTGCCCTTGCTTTGATAACTTCCAAAGTGGCCAGAACTGGACATGATTGTACTTGTGGCTTAATCAATGATCTGTTTGGTATTGCTTCTTTCAATCATAGAATTCCTACAGTGCAGAAGGCAGCCATTCAGGCAATCGAGTTTGCACTGACCCACCCAAAGAGCATTCCACCTGGGCCCACTACCCCACCCTATCGCCCATAACCCTTTGGATACTAAGGGGCAATTTAACAGGGGCAATTTAACATGGCCAATCCACCTAACCTGCACATCTTTGGACAGTGGGAGGAAACCAGATCACCCGGAGGAAACCCACGCAGATAAGGCGAGAATGTGTGCAAACAGTCAATCAAGGTCGGACAGGAACCTAGGAGAGTGAGACAACAGTGCTAACCACTGTGCCACTGCGTTGTCCACTTCTCACAAATTATAAAGCAGAGGATCTTATATGAGATGAATGAACAGAATCTATTTTGTTGTTTGAGGAATAATTGCTGGCCAGGAGAACTCCCCTGCGACTCTTCAATTAATGTCATATCTTCGTCGACCTCAACAGGTAGAAACGGGTTTTGGTTCAAAACCTTATACAAAAACAGCATTTCTAAGGATTTCAATAATTGAAGTGTGCTCAAATCCAGAAATTGGACGTCAATACCAGACCTCTGAGGCAAGAACACAAACACTGACCCAAGCTAATATAGAGTTCTGCAAAATGCCTTCCCACTTCTGCTAAAGTATTTCACATCTGACAATACCGTACTTAAATCTACACTAATCTGTTCAAGCTAACTCATGATAAAGTCAACTAAACAAGGGACATGCACAGATTTAAAACAAACTAGAGCTATGGTCTTTTTGAAATAATGACAACACATTTTGCAACCTGCTACACCATGACAGGTTTGTCTTAATTCTTAACTTTGATTTTAACTGTCTCCATATGTTGTTCTTGGTCTATTTTTTATTTAGTACAATCCTCCAAGTCACTGATGTTAAAATTCATCGTTTGCCAGTATATATTTGCCCTCTTAATTTAGAAGTTGTCTCTCTGTAATTCAGTGTTTTGACAATGATGCAGCATGCCAAATGTATTAACTTAAAAAATATTTTATACATAGGCCATTCAGCCCCTCGAGGTTGTTCTCACCATTCAATGAGATCGTGGCTGGTCTGCAAACTAACTTCCATTTACCCATCTTTGCCCCATTTCTCATAAAACTGTATACAAGTGCCAGTTTAAATTTTAAGCAACCAACTGCTGTTTGTGGAAACAAGTTTCAATTTTTCACCAGCATTTTACAGAAGTGTTTCCTAATTTTCATTCTAACTAGGTCAGTGCCAATTTTCACACTAAACTGCCTAGTTCCAGACTCACCAAACTATTTACCCTACCTGTTCCCCTTAATATCTCACAACTTGCATCAAATCACCCCCTTACCTTGTTCCAGTGAATACAACCCTAATTTGTATAACTTCTCTTCAGACTTGGGAGTCAAGATATCATTACGGTAAATTTAAGTGCTCTCCCACAAAGACCAACAAACCCTTCCCCGCGGAATAGTGCTGCACAGTAGCACAGTGATTAGCACTGTTGCTTCACAGCGTCAGGGACCCGGGTTCGATTCCCAGCATGGACCACTATCTGTGCGGAGTCTGCACGTTTTCCCAGTGTCTCTGTGGGTTTCCTCCGGGTGCTCCGGTTTCCTCCCACAAGTCCCGAAAGACCTGCTTGTTAGGCGAGTGAACATTCTGAAATCTCCCTCTGTCTACCCGAACATGCGCAAGAGTGTGGCGACTAGGGGATTTTCACAGTAACTTCATTGCAGGTGTTAATGTAAGCCTACTTGTGACACTAATAAAAATATTATTATTAAGGAGAGCACAACAGTAGCACGGGTGTGGGCCTCTAGATACAAGGTGCAGCATTCCATTAGCCTTTATCTTTGTACCTGTCTATGATATTTTAATGATCTATGTACCTGGACCCCCTCAAAGCCTCTTTGGGCTCTACTGTATCTAGCTCAGCACCATTTAGAAAGTACAGTGTTCTATCCTTTATATGGAGATGCCGGCGTTGGACTGGGGTGAGCACAGTAAGAAGACTTACAAGGTTAAAGTCCAACAGGTTTGTTTCGATATCACTAGCTTTCAGAGCGCTGCTCCTTCCTCACCTGAGGAAGGAGCAGCGCTCCAAAAGCTAGTGATATCGAAACAAACCTGCTGGAATTTAACCTGGTGTTGTAAGACTTCTTACTATCCTTTATAGGTTTGAAGTGGAATTAAGTACAAAGGGAAATTAGCCTCCATAAGCACTTATATATGACAACTAAATATATATGCAGCCATTTGATTATTGGATCACCATCAATACAACTTTTTACACTGCAAAGTAAGAGCACTCCAGATTAACAGAAAATATATTTATTACCTGCTATCACGGTGTTCACACATTCATACAAAAGGGACATGGCCGAGGTGCTGCAAAGAAAAGAATTTTCTTCACTAAATATATGAAAGGTTTGACATCGGTTAGGAGTTCGTACAAATAGGAGTATTATGCATTTTTATGCACTGTTGTTGTATTTACAAGGCAATATCAACCACAAGAGATGTCTGAAGCTTTTTTCTTCATGCACTCAATTTCTCATTATACACAGCCTGAAAGCCACACTTATCATAGAATCCCTAGTGCAGGAGGCCATTCAGCCCCATCAATTTTGCACTGACCCTTCGAAAGACCACCCTACCTAGCCCTATCCCCAGCCCAATTCCTGCAACAATTATCATGGTCAATCCACTTAACCTGCACATCTTTGGACTGTGGGAGGAAACCGGAGCACCAGAGGAAGCTCATGCAGACAGGGGGTGAATGTGCAAACTTCACAGTCACCCGAGCTCGGAATTGAACCAGAGTGCCTTGCGCTGTAAGGTAGCAGTGCTAACCACTGTGCCACCCAACTTAAGACCATGGATTTGAGACAGCGTGGGTTTATTCTTTCAAGGATTTGGCAAGTTGCTCCCCCTTACTTTTAAGTTCCACGATGGTACTGTTCCCCCTCTCCAACTTCATCTGTTAGTTGGCCCTCCTACAAATTTCATGTTGTTACTTTTGCAATCCAATCTCCCAATTTCAGTTCTTCCTGCCTCCTGTTAAAGTTTCAAATTGCACCACGATCCAAGTGCTGTCCCAAGTTAAAACAATTAAATAGCATTACACACAATGGGAGAATATCAGGAGAATTCACAGAGATTTGTAACAGACAACTCAATTTTGAAATGTAGTTTGTGTAATTTCATCCCTTTCCTGGCCTCACTCTGCCTGTCCCACCACATTGCAGTTCTTCCACCCACCCTCTGGGTTACAATACTGGTGAAGTAAATTTAGAAAGCTGCAGTTGAAAGAGAACCACAGCATTCACCTTTGAAGAGGGTGGGTAAGTGCCCCACCCGACACAAACAGTGATCGCAAATAGTCAGATTAATAAATACACCTTTCCCAGCCATGGACTGGCAAAGTTTTGCATTCATTCCCAAATGTGATAGCAATTGAAGTAGCAATGACTAATGGTGACAACATGAAACCCATCTCTTCACTATCCACATTAAAAATGAAATTCATCCCTACGAAAGGAGACAAGGACGTACCCACAACCGCCACGACAGACATTACTGGAAGAGTTACAGGACGCAAGCATACTAGATAAAGGGAACTATAGCGACATGTATGACCGACTGGTAGAAAGAGCCGACACCATACTGGACGCAATAAGAAAGAAATGCGAGGAAGACCTGGGGATTGCAATAGGGTGGGGACTCTGGAGCGAAGCACTGCATAGGGTCAACATCCACCTCCACGTGCGCAAGGCTCAGCCTGATGCAACTAAAAGTGGTACATAGAGCCCACTTAACAAGAACTCGTATGAGTGGGTTCTTCACGGAGGTGGAGGATAGATGTGAACGGTGCCGAGGAGGCCCGGCCAACCACGCCCACATGTTCCGGTCTTGTGGGGTACTGGACAGCCTTCTTCGAGGCAATGTCCAAAGTGGTGGGGAGGAGGGTGGAGCCATGCTCGAAAGTGGCGGTCTTTGGGGTATCAGACCAGCCAGATCTATTCCTGGGGAGGAGGGCGGACGCCCTTGCCTTTGCCTCCCTGATCGCCCACCATAGAATTCGGTTCGGCTGGTCGTCAGCAGCACCACCCAAAGCTGCAGACTGGGTGTCCGACCTCTCAATCTCTCCAAATGGAAAAAAATCAAATTCGCCATCCGAGGGTCAGACGGCGGCTTCCACAGAACGTGAGAGCCATTCACCCAATTGTTCCGGGACCTGTTTCTGGCCAACAAACAAGCAGAAGAATAGCCAGGGAGCCAAGAATCAGGGGAAAGTAGCCGAGGCGGGGGATGGAGGGATAGACCCGGGGGGGGGGGGGGGGAGATGAGAGAGAACAGCTAAACCTAAGAGAAAAGAAAGGCGAACCACAGGAGGGGGGTGGAAGGGAAACGATAGCTGGAAGGAAGGAAGGCACGGGAAACGATAACAAACTTGGCATCTACAGGAACAGAGAGTAAGGAAAATACGGGCGAAAGACAGGACGAACAGCTGAAGTGGAGGTGAACGCGAGACGACAACGGCAGCAAAATCCATCAGGGAGAAGCAAGTGACAACACCAGATCCATTCACGTATTGCCCTCTGTAATTGTTTCTCTGGCACCCAAATGTATATGTACCTCCCCCAGTTCTCTCTCTTCTCTCCTCCCCCACCCCCCGACAAACAGATGCCTAGTTATGTGTTAAAAATTATCTTGCCAATTGTACAGAGCTGCTGCTGTTGAGCTAGTGCATAATACCCTACCAGTTATTTTATTTATTTATTTTTTGTTTGTTTCTTTTCTGTGTGCTCTTCTCTTCACATTTATTTTTAAAAATGAAATTCACTCCAGTAAACCAAACAACCAGTAACTTAGATTTGCTTCCATCAAACCAAGAACAATTCTCAAGGAAGCATCAACATTTTCTGCTGGGAAGATGGTGAATGCAGTTAGCTGAATAAGATGACGGTCAAATGCTATGTAACAAATATAAAAGCTTGTGGCCATGTTACTGATTTATGACAAACATAAAATAAAGAAGTTACAAGAAAGTATTCAGAACACAGCTTTTGTGCAAAAATAAAGTTGTTGAAATCAGAATATGGTGAGTGCTAAAAAGTTGTAGGATATTATGTGCAAATCTCATTCTCGAAGCTACATTTATACAGAACTAGATTTTTATTCTGGTGGTTTGTGAAAATCACAACTAAATTGAATTCTGAAATATAAGCACGGCATTTAATCAATCTTGTCAACTTTAGACTACACTGTTCTTCCTGGAAAGAATTCCTTCAGAACCTCTTCAGAGGTTCCATCGCAATGCAACATTATTTTAGAATTCACACACACAAAACAAGAATATGTTTAGAAATTATACTGGAGATTTTGGCGATCCATATATTGCTGCAAGCATTGATCATGCAGAACTCAAAGTTAATTAATATGGAGCAAGCTCGGCAAGCAGGTTGAAAAATGCCACTAGTCTTCTGCACATCATAAGGCTTAACTAAGTATGCACCATATATGCACACTCTTGGTTGGATAAATAACCATCAAAATGGAAAAAGTGACCACCAAATGCAACTACTAACCTGTGTATTAAATTTGTCAGTGGTTCAATGAGCTTTTTTCCCAGCCGTGGTTCAAGCGGGGTAAGTGCTCCGAACTAACAGAAAAGTAGATGTTAGCACAATGTGACAAGCTCACCTATATATAATCAGCATAGAAAATGTCACTTCATAACCAGACAATTTGAAAATCAAACAAGATCTTGTAATAGACACAGCCTTGAGCAAATATCATAGTTTCAAAGTATGATTGGTTCAAACTCAGTATTACCAGACCAAAGAATTTAACACAGTCCATAAATGATTGCATAAAAACCATTTATAAATCTGGCAAATTAGGTTATGATTATTAAAGAAACTGAAGAATCAGCGTAATTCCTTCAAATTTATTTTCAACTTGCCTTGCAGAATCTGATTTGCAGATACTTTCTCCATTTACTGATATTTTGATGCCATCAAAACCACTAGTTGAGTAATTTATCTTGTTCATATTTTGGTACAAGAGACATTCCATGAAGTGCATGAACTGTGGTTTTTACTGCAGCATTTCTATTTAACCTATGGATCCCTTGGCATCATTGTTGTTTGATCCAGAGCCTCCCTACACATTCCCCAAAATAGATTCTTTGAATTACCATGTACCACTATGACGCCAACCTGGGATTCAACTCAACAACTCGGGTGCGTTTTCAACTTCACATTTTCAGAATTATTTATGCTGAATTCTGAAACTTGGGACAGGAAAGTATTTTCCACAGCATGCTGACATTTCCCATTTTTTATTTTTAAGTTTGTCAGGATTGTGAGACAGTCACATCTTTTTGGGGGCAATGATCCAAGTTAAACCCCTGCTGTAGTGAATCCCAAGGTTAGCCAAATGCTACAATTGCCACAATCATGAAGTACAACTTTAACAGTTTATAAGCAGTCGCAACTGCTTATAATGAACAGAAAATAGCAAATTGCTTGAAAGTGCCACATTTCCTACAATGCAACACAGACTACTTCAAAAAGTACTTTATTGGCTGTGAAGTGTTTTCAGGTGTCTGGTGGTTGTGGAAAACACTACATAAATGCAAGTTTGTCTTTCTTTCTTGAAGTTGTACACAATCTGTGCTTGTTAACTAAAATATCAGGGACGCATGTCCTCGATGTACTCTACCCTGATCTGAAACCAGTTTCAAACTCACATCATCCGATCTGGTCTAGATTAACTAAATTGCAACATTTCAAAAGCACTTTTAAAAGTAATTAACATTTAAAAAGCTCAATGTTATTAAGTCTTGAGAAAAGAAATGGTGAACTTCCAACCTAGTCTAGTATCATCACAGGTTATTAGGATTGACTAATTTCTGCATTTAATTCTAATAGCTTTGCATGTACAACACACAAATTAAACTGCATATGACTAACTATAAATTAATAGATTTTATTCTACTGTGGTTAGGACTGTGAGAATCCCAACAATTTGCAATTTGTAAGGCTGTGAAGGAAAACCACAAGGGTGATAAAAGTTTTACATTCAAATAAACTTTAAATACAGAATCAATCATGTTAATAACACATTATTAGCTTTCCAATGAACAGTTCTTAAATAAAAAGAAAAAACTAACTCCCCATCTATACCTGCGACCATATATTCCAATTCAAAAACCCAATACAGTTCAAATGCGACTTATAAATAACGTTAATGGGGCAGCACGCTGGCACAGAGGTTAGCACTGCAGCCTCACATCGCCAAGGAAACCCCGGATCACTGTCCGTGTGGGTTTGCACATTCTCCCCATGGCTACGTGGGTCTCATCCCCTCAAACCAATGATGTGCAGGATAGGTGGATTGGCCATGCTAATTTGCCACTTAATTGGAACAATTAGGGCTACTTGCTTCTGTCATGGGAGTGCCCCTTTAAGAAATGTTTTTGTCTTATCACATGGCTACAGTGATGTCATTATGTGGGTGGAGCTGGGCTGTGGCTGAGTTTTACTTTCGCTTTGAGTTTGGACTGGTTGTGAACTGCACAGGTTGAAAGAAGTGTCTCTCTATATTCATTTTAAAAGCTGTTTCCAGACTTAAGTTGGTAACTTAAAAGAGATAATTGCTTTCTGGAAGGAACTCAAACCTGCTGTTGAAAAGGGAAGAGTATCACTAACAAGTCTGATACCAGTAAGAAGGCTGTGTGCTGGGCCACACTTTTGAAAAGGGGTTTCTGGTTTTACTTGGATTTTGTTATTGAATTGGAACAGTTAAGGCGGAATTCATTAAGGGTATACATTGATTATTGTAGCTGGGTGGGGTCTTTGTTTGTAGTTGATAAAAAATTCTTACTGTGCATGTTATTACAAATGTTAACTAAATCTGCAGAATAAAGCTTGTTATTTTGACTAAAAGCACCTAAGAACTATGCTGAATACACGTGAAAGACAGGCTCGTGTGCTCATCGTAAACAAAATCAATAAACAGTTGTAGGTCAGGTGAACTCCATGATATACTTTGGAGTTTTCGAAACCCTGGCCCATAACACTTCTCTGAAGACCTTTGGAGAAACTCCCTTTCAGGAACATGAAAATCCTTCTGTGTCAGACTAAAATTCTATGGCACGCTGCAAAACTACAGACAGACCTGGCTCCTCCCATTAATTACATCATCTGTATCCCAAGCATAAGGCATTCTCCAGTCTCCCATGACCTGCTTAGCTAGGATGAAACACGATTCCTCAAGTTATCTACACCTCGGGGATCCTCCAATATAAACAATATTCTATGAGCCATCTATATATCAACAAGTAAATGGTTAAAATCAAATGGTTACCTCCCCTTAATCATAGCTGTAGCAGACATACTGTCTGTATATATTTGAACTCAAGGTTTTTAATAACATTACTACAAAAGGTATAACACAGTATATAACAATTTCCTACATTCATGACAATGCCTCAATTATAGAATTAGCACATAAGATGCAGTCACAAGCTCGATATTGTAGTCCCAATCCATGTTTGCATTTTCTTTGTGACAAATCCATCATTTAACTGCAAAATTATGCTCAAATAACTATGTTTTATCACAATAAGCCACTCGTCCATCACATCATATGGGGAAATCCCCAAGAATAAACTGCAGCTTTCACTACTATTTTCCATAATCCATTTCCGGAAACCTTTTTTGATGAATAGTTCATTGAGACTTACCAGTTTGATTATTTTAATGAGGACCCAGTTATTAGTTGATGATGTCATTAGCTTGAAGAACAATGGAGCGAGAGAAAGATAATTCTTCGGATTGCGCCGGGCAAGTTCACAAATAACATTCACAGCAGCAGATTGGACACCTACAAGATAGAGGTAACAGTATACTGAATGACCACTGCAAGCAACTTCAACCAGTTCCGATTTTGATCACATTTAACGTCTCCTATAGGATATGCTTCACTCCTGTGCAAACTCAACGCATTTTGGTTTTATGAAGCACCCAACTTTTTTTTTAAATATAAAAAAGGAATAATGAAGTATCTATTGAGACATTAAATATTTTAAAAGGGTGATATAAAAATTACTTCACTATGACATTTAACACTTGCGGACTACGACAAACATTGCGTCATTGGGGTAGTATTGCTGATCATTGCAAATCGATTTTATCCATCTTATAAATCTTATGAAGTGCTGAACTATAACGTTTCTGTTCCAAATTAAAGCTAATGTTGGAACTAAACTAAAATGGAACCAATGCATTCCTTCAGACACTTGGTTTGGTTCTATCTAGTCTTGCATTTTACTAAGCGGCAGCTGATACAAGTGTCTTAATTCTATTCCAGCAATTTTAAAATTTCAGAGTACAGTTGTACTGTTATGAATTTCTTCATCTACACTGTTGGAATGTGAAATATTGCAACATGATGGGAAGATCTTAAAATAATTTGCACAATTTCATAGGCACTGTTTGGCATTGTGCCCTGTGAGGAAGATAACAAACTCACCAGAATCTGGATCCTCCAGCTTCTCTTTGAGACGTGGGAACGCAGGTCGTAGGGATTCTGGGTATTTAAGGAACACCTTGTACATAATAAGCACAGCTTTCTTTCTAATGTAAGGCTTTGTATGAGACATCTGTGGACCAAAGTAGTGCATGCTGTTAGTGTACAAGTCTAACAGATATCCAACAAGGAACTCCTATCAAGTGCAAGCAGGTTTTGAATCCAAAACAACTCACCAGTGTCATGATGTCATTTGCCAAATCCCTGGCAAGATCTGGGGTAACAAAACATGATAAACCAGTCAAAGCAACTCCAGTATCATACTGATTTGGGCTGCTGAGATCCTGTGTACACAGTAAAAACTTTATATTACAATTAATAGTGACAAGATCAAATAAAAAAAGGTAGAGTTTTATTTTGATTTTGCACCAGAATTATAAATTTTTAATTTAAAATAAATCAACCATCTCTCAATTTACCTTACGAATCTGATTAGTTGTCAACATGATTACATCAGTCCCTTCATAAAAACACTGTGAGGCAGCCAGATATCCTATTCTCTGCAATAAAGGGGGAAAAAATTAACAATCACAATTGGCAAAGATTTCAGTGTGCTTCACAGCAGTATAAATCAAAGTTTTTCAGATATATCCATGTTCAAATCATCTATTTACATCAGTTCAGAAGTTCAACATAAAATCAATCTGAAATGCATCTCCAGTGAGGAGCAATGTACAGATAAATAAGACTCAAGTGTTAAAATATTACCAATCCTGTTGGCCCAAATTTTTTTCGTTTAGGAGAGGTTTTTATAATTGCACAAGTGTAATTTTTTTCTGGAAGCTCGACTGTCCAACTGGTGGGTAACTAAAATAAGCCCAACACTTAGCCATTGCCAACTGTGCTGAGACAGCAACAACTACAGGCAGAAGCAGGTTTTACTGAAAACGGGAAGCTGAATTGCCAGAAAATAGCACATCTTATAATCTATTCAGAATTACGAAGACTTGGGAATCCCAAGCCTCACAGGTCTAGTTGAAAAATATACACTTAATAAGGATACTGGGCAGAACTTTAAAGTGCAAAGCAATATATGCTTAATAATTAGTGAAAATAGACAGATCTTATATTTTCACAAAGATTCATGAACAGCAGCACCAAGGCTCATTTCACTATGTTGTTTCTGTTGAACAGAACCTCAAGACAGCACATCCCCAAATTAGCAGCTCAACAAGACTGGGGAGTTGCGAACTTGTGCTGTAGTAAGTATTTTACTCGGCTTTCAAACATAATGAACAAGATTCAGGTCTGCCGATAGGAGTAATATATGCTGCTGTGTCAGGAGGAATATATCTGATGTAATGCAAAATATATTCTATAATATAAAGAAATACTTAAAATAACAAATTAGTACACAAGTTAAATTTTCAATTCCCATTTTCTACAACGTCAGGAATGAAGAGAGTAATGATTTAAAATAAATACCCAAGTATATCTTTAGGCAACACTGGGGGAAGGTGGGGTAAAGTGAATGAAATACACAAAGTATGATTACCAGGGATATTATACAGAAATAGTGGCAACAGGCTGTTCAATTAACCAATTCCTATTAATTTTTATCTTCCACATGAACACAAACCAAGTCCCATTCACCCCAGGACTTAATGACCTATGTTGGCTTCCAGGTAAGCAATACCTCAATGTTAGAATTATCTCTTTTCCAACCTATGGCTTCACCAATTCCCACCTCAAACCTCCTCCAATCCCATGCCCTTAGAGACTTCTGATTTTAATTATTTCATCATTGATTGCTGTGCCTTCAGTTGACAAAGGCATAAGCTCTCAAATCCCTTCCCTAAACCTCTCCATGCTTTCCAGCTTTAGGAGGCTCCTTAAAACCAATGCTTTTACCAAGCTTTTGGTCATCTGCCCCAATCCGATATGACTCGGTGTCAAATTTTGATTGACAACACTCCTATAAACACTTAAAAAAAATTTTTTATAGTGTACCCAATTCATTTTTTCCAATTAAGGGGGCAATTTAACATGGCCAATTCACCTATCCTGCACATCTTTGGGTTGTGGGGGCGAAACCCACGCAAACACGGGGAGAATGTGCAAACTCCACACGGACAGTGACCCAGAGCCAGGAACGAACCTGGGGCCTCAGCGCCGTGAGGCAACAATGCTAACCACTGCGCCACCGTGCTGCCCTGTAAACACTTTTGCACTTTTCACTTTGATAATAGTATGGGAGCACAGTGGTTAGCACTGTTGCTTCACAGAGCCAGGGGCCCAGGTTTGATTCCCGGTTTGGGTCACTGGCTGTGTGGAATCTGCACGTTCTCCCTGTATCTGCGTGTGTTTCCTCCGGGCGCTCCGGTTTCCTCCCACAAATCCCGAAATAAGTGCTTGTTAGGTGAATTGGACATTCTGAATTCTCCCTCAGTGTACCCGAATAGGCGGCGGAATGTGGCGACTAGAGGATTTTCACAGTACCTTCATTGCAGTGTTAATGTAAGCCTACCTGTGATGCTAGTATAATTACCTATTTAAAATGATTCTTAAATGTTAACACGTTCCCTCTTAAAATCCTTATTCTTTGGTAGGCAGTAGGGAACTGAGCAAAGTTGTTATAATTTGCAAGTGTTCGGAGAGTGGGGAGTGCAAGTGGAACATTTAGGCTAGGTACCAAAGGAAAACTCTCAGACAAGCAGAGTCTAATGTATCCTGGGAAGCCTCCCCAGGGCAGTGGGATGAGGGAACACTTTTCTTTACAAAAAGAAAGATGCAGCTTGGCCAGGAATCAACATCACTGTGGGGTGCGGTGACTACTTATGGCAAGGAACATTCAGACAAATTATCAACTATACATCAAGGTGAGAAAAGGGTTGATATTGACATTACAATGGATCACATTCTCTTGCGTGATCTTCAAGTAACTCCATTATCGTTATCCATTCCCATTTTCACTTATCCATTTTCTGCCCTGCTCCCTTTATGGATTCTTGCTCTCTTGTTCCTTTCCTGCGTCTTTGCACTCGTAATCCTTTGTTACATATGGGAATGAGGCTTGATCGAGCCCACAGCCATGGACCATTAGCATAGTCACTATCTAGTTTCACTATCTTTTTCACCTCCTTTCCTTCAGTCTCATTCTTTTCTTTTTCTTCCCTTTTTCAGTGATGCTTTTCCCTCTCGCCTGCTCTACTTTCTAGGTTTTAATGCTTTTGGTTGAGGGAGGGTTTGGGCTGCAAGCTGGCACTGGGATGTAGGAGGGGACCCAGCTAAGGCTACAGGCACCAGACCAGCTCAGATCAAGATCGCAGACACAACCTGGGGCACCACGGTGGATGCTTAATGAAAATTTAGAAACAGCCTGGAGGGAGTCTCAAGAAACAATAGTTGCAAGTTTAGCAAATTTCAGTGTGGTACAGCAGAGCATCATTTACTTTGGTGATTTCATTCAGGAAGCTTAAAATGCATATGGTGAAACCCAGCAATGGCGTGACAGGAACAGTTACTTGCTGGAAGTATTGGAAGTGCATGCAATAGGCAAAACGTTTAATGTATTAGGAGATGTGGAGGTACAGTTTCCATTATACAGACTGCCAGCATAATTTGCTCCAATTCGTCTAAACCAGTTCAAAACATCAAAGAATTTAAAGCACAAGTTGAGTTTCAGTAATCTTTCACATGGACTAGAAAACATCATGTTGGAAGCCAGCCCTGGCCACAAAACTAGCAATGTCAATAATTATTAAGCCCGACAAGCCTCCACTAATTGGACTTTCAGGAATAAGGGATTGATAATAAACTTTTTGAACGACTCTTCCAAAGATTCTTTCCCAGTTGCGTGCAATGAGACATGAAAGAAAAGAAAGTTAAAATACATTTTGCAAAGAACATAAATGTCACTATTTGCCACTATTAGTGAATCTCCAACTGCATTCTCAGCAAATACAAACATGCTAACGTAACATTCTGGTGGTTCCTAGTTGTGTAATTGGCAATTTATATTACCATATCACACACGTTACACAGTAATATATCAAACCACTTTATAGATTCAAAAATGTCTCTACCTTGAATGTAAACTTTGATGAACTCATTACTTCTATAATGTTGAAGGCAGCCCAGCTGATGTCATAACCCAGCATCTGCAGCTGTGGGGTGAAAATAATAGTAAATCACAGAACTGTACAATATAAGATTTAAATCACTAAGGATGAAACAAGAGAATACTTTCAATATATTTCAGTTCTTTTAGATTCCACACGGAATTTATCTTGAAAAAGAAAATTTAGACCAACAATAGTCTGCCAACAATGCTTTTGTGCCGAATCCTAGCTCTCAACGATGCACTCACACTACACGTTTAGTGCTGTCAGCTTTGCATCAAAATTTAACTTCAGTGTAAATCTGGTGTCAAGGCCTCAACTGATTCCAAAGCAAAACAAACCAAACTCCCTCCTCCACTCTGCTTTACTGTCACATTTAAGTCCTAAATCTAAACCAAGGCACACTTGTGCTAAAATTACAGTAATGGTGCAAAGCAAATTCCCAACATTTCATGAAAACAGATGATGACAGGGTCTGCTTTGGTAATATTCAGTACTTGGCGAATGGGGGATTGTGGTTGAGAGAACAAGTTCAATTATTAGTGGATCTTGTTAATTGCACCTTAAGAATAAGAACTGAAGGATGTGAAAAACAAAAAATAACTATGATATAATAATCCGAGAAGTTGCACACCAACGTAAAAAACTACCAAAAGACATTTACTCCGGTGCATTAACTGAACAAATATATATTGCCACGCTTTCAGCACACTTTATCTAATTTTATTTAAGTGGGACATTTCTCAAATATGATAATATACTTACATATGCAAGTTTGATGACTGCATTGGCCTTGACTGCAATATTATCCTGCTTCAGCTCGTGTTTTATTTCATCGATACACTGCGAAATATACTTGGCCTGAAAACAATTAAGAAATATCAGCAACAACATTAAGAGCTTTATTTATCTGCTCAACGCACAGTATTTTGAAAATTCACTGGGAAAACTACCAGTTGTAATTATTTTAAGTGTGCCGATTATAAAATCACTTATTTGCATCAACCAACATCAAGCGACAAAACCCATCCAATACTGCTTGGGCAATACCAAGTTTTTTTAAAAAAAGTCATTCTTGGGATTTGGGCTTTGCTGGCTAGGCCAGCATTCATTGCCCACCCCTAACTTCCCTTCAGATGGTGATGGTAAGCTGCCTTCTTGAACTGTTGCAGTCATGTGTTGTAGGTACACACTCACAGTGTTATTAGGGAGGGAGTTGCAGGATTTTGACCCAGCTACAGCGCACAACCAACTGCCTCCCCAGAAAAGGGACAGGAGACCAAACTAACAGGGAATTTTAAAAAAACACAACAAAAAGGAAAAGCATAGTGAAATAACTGACATTATATGGCAGCCACTGGTTACTGGAGTCACTGTCAGAAATGCTTAACCATACTCTTACGGTCATCTGCAAGTGAAATTTATTTTCAGCAATGAGATCCAGTTCTTCCACTGTCACTATCAGACTGTTCATCTGACATCCTGAACTGGATGAGCAGAATTCTCCTCCTACTAAACACTGCAAAGACTGAAACCACCGTCTTCAATCCCTGCTACAAACTCCACTCCTTAGCTCCTGATTCAATTCTTGCTGACAACAGTCTGAGGCTGAACCAGACTATTCGCCAAGATAAAAGCAAATTACTGCTGATGCTGGAATCTGAAACAAAAAGAGAATACTGGACATCTGTAGAGAAGGGAGCTAATGTTGAGTCTGGATGACTCTTTGTCAAAGCAGAGAGAACTGGAAATCTGATCACATTTAGACTGTTGTGGGGGGCCTTGGCCTTACTTGTCTCAGAGCTTCTGACCACTTATCCTTACTATCACTAAGATTGCCTATTAACACCTTTGTAACATTGCCTGAGTCTGTCCCTGGTTCAGCTTATTTGTTGCTTAAACTCTCATCCACACCCTTCTTACCTCAGCTCGATTACTCCAAGGCACTCCTGGCAGGCCTCCAACATTCTACCCTTCGTCACGTTGAATTCATCCAAGACTCTGCTGCCAATGTTCTTTCTCATACGGAGTCTCATTCACTCATCATCCTGTGCTTACTGATCTATAATGGCATCCAATCAAGTGAGAACTCATTTTCAAGTGCTTCCATGACCTCACCCCTCCATTCCTTTAATCTCCTCCAGCCTTACAACACCCCTCACACTCCAGCAAGATATCGGTCTAATTCTGGTCTCATGAGCCCCTATTTTATTTGCTTCTTCATTGGTGGCTTTGCCTTCAGCTACCTAGGCCTGAAGTGCATGATTTTCCTCCCTACACACCTTGGTCTCTCTTTCATCCTTTAAGATGTTCCATAAAATCTACCTCTTTGACTAAGCTTGCAACCATTTGCCATTGTATCGCTTCATGAGCCTTGACATTCAAATTTGTTCATAATGCTTATGAAAATGTCTGGGACAT
This sequence comes from Scyliorhinus torazame, assembly GCF_047496885.1. Classification (NCBI taxonomy): domain Eukaryota; kingdom Metazoa; phylum Chordata; class Chondrichthyes; order Carcharhiniformes; family Scyliorhinidae; genus Scyliorhinus; species Scyliorhinus torazame. The sequence continues at coordinate 27,998,116 of NC_092724.1, forward strand.
TGTTTAAAGCATTAAACACAAATTGTTGCTACTGTCCAACTGAGATGCAACAGTAAAAGAGCAATCCATGATTACTCAAATTTTGCAGCTCATATTCCAGATCCAACACCACTGTCACAACACAGGCTAGACAGGTTAGACAGGCTAATTTCAAAGCTGGGAAAATGTTCATTACATTTTAACAACAACTTTACACAATTCAAATTTTATTTACTACTTGCTTGGTCAAAAAAGGGCACCTTATTTGGAAAAAGCAACCCAGTCCATTAATTAGAACACAAATTGTGGTTTGTAATTCTTCCTCTTTTGATCTCATACACAGGAGGCTGGGGTGGATGGACAGAGGGAAGAAAATCCAAAATAGGTAAACCACCACTTAAAATGAATTCAAGGGACTAACTAGGAGAATCTGTTTGCATTTGGAAATATTTATTAAAAAATAAAAATTGGGAAAGTTATTGCTGCACGAGATGGAGTTTCCTCTGGGTGAAATTTCTCTATTAAGTTTCCTCATTTTAGAATTTTCATTTCTATCTGGATATAGTCAGTCGGAAAAGACAGTCAGTAAAAAAAAAAGAGGCCACTCCCTCCCCTCCCAATTTGTCTTTTGCCACCTGTACTACCAGTTCCCTCAATCCATTGTTACTGTTGAGGACCCTTCATGCATGGTGAAAATATAAGCTTTCTATGACTCCATTACTGCTACATACGTTTCAATTAGCTCTTGCACAAGATGACTCACCAAGTTTTTAAAAAGCTTTTTAGATAGCAATGGGGATAATAAATCATTTCCAGGAATAGCTTTATCTGAAGAACGTTAGATGAAGCACACTGAAAATTATGTCAATATTCTAAGATTAAAGGGGTAATTCACATTTGAGCTAGTGTGCTGTCTCCTTCCCCGACACCATTTCTTTATACACAGAAGCATTTCCCAAGGTATATCAATTTCAAATAGATTTTAGATCTAGCTATGTTCTTTGGAACATAGAAATGCAAATATATCCAAAATAATAATTTGCATTTATATATCAATATGTGCTTATTTCTTGAAAATTCAGGGAGAAATAAAGGGAATTACTTGTGACAAGCAAATCATGCTTTATATTGAGAACATTTACAGCAAATCCTTAAGGAAATAGATTTTCAGCTTATTCTTACTTTCTGCATGTGAAAATTGCTCCAAAATACAATTAAACCGAAAAGTTCCAGATGAGTTTTCATATGATATAAACTATTTTTTTGGCCGGGGGGGGGAGGGGGGGGGGGGGGGGGGGGGGGGGGAGAGAAGAGAGAATCGCGTTGCGCCCGTCGGGGGCCATTGGCAGCGGCCCCCCCTCGGCGATGGGCCAAGTGGCCGCCCATTTTTGGCCAGACCCTCCGGCGTAAATCAAACCAGGTCCGTACCGGCGCTGGCCCTGGGGCGCGCCCCCCACCGTGGTCTGGCCCGCGATCGGGGCCCACCGATCCGCGGGCGGGCCTGTGCCGCGGGGGCACTCTTTCCCTCCGCACCAGCTGCTATAACGGTCCGCCATGGCTGGCGCGGAGAAGAAACCCCCTGCGCATGCGCTGGGATGACGCCAGTACACGCTGGCACTCCCGCACATGCGCCAACTTGTGCCGGCCAGCGGAGGCCCTTCGGCGCCGGTTGGCGCGGTGCCAACCACACTGGCGACGGCCTCGCCCCTGAAGGTGCGGAGGATTCTGCCGGTTGGGGGAGAATCCGGCCCAATGAATTTGTTGTACAGTCAATGCTGACTATTTGGACTAAGACACATACTTTTAGTTTGAAAGCTTAACCTGATTTTAGTACACATCCAAAAGTAAATATTGCTCGACAAGGAACAGATTGTATCCGAGTTAGTTGATGGGTCTACATCAAAATATTTAACCGCAACTCAAAGTGCATTATTTTATGCTTTGTGTCGACACTGCAGCTATAATGGAAATGGTACCTGAATCTAGACTCTGGGCCAATCCACTGCCAGTTTGAGCCCCAAGACTCGATTTATCCGACCCAAAATTTAGTGCCCATTGTCATGCAAGAGTGCCTTTAAGAAATGGATGTGTAAGCAATGTACCTTTAAGAAAACAGTGATGTCAGAGAGTGGGTGGGGCTGGGCTTTAGGTCAGCCATTTTGCAGATTTTTAGTTTCAGTTTTAAAAGCAGTGTCTGTATGTTTCCAGAGAGCTGCAAGTTTTGCAGTTTGGTTTTGCTGAGAGCAGCTAAAAAGTGCCTGGCTGGTTTTGCTGAGAGCAGTTTAAAAGAAGAAAGCCAATTTGCGACAGTCTCTGCCATTGTACAGAAAATATATATATCCTTTAACCTGATGTGATACTGTTTAACGGTGTTAAGTCTCTTGGAAGTTTGAAGGAACATGTTATGGAATTATTTACTGTTGCAATATTTTCTGAGTTATCTTTGAAGTAAAGGGTGTTAAGAGATCCAATGTTTATGTAAGATGTTAAGATGAGTTCATGGAATAAACAGTGTTTTGTGTTTAAAAACCCACATGTCCATAATTGTAATCCCACACCTAGGAAAAAGCCGTGTGCTCGGAAAAGCAACAAATCCATTAAAGGGAGAGGTTGGTTGAACTCCATGATACATTTTGGGGTTCTGAAAAGCCTCGCCCATAACAATATGGAAAGCCCAAACCATTGCATTGTGACAATAACCACAAATTGTACATTAGCTTCCCCAAGCTTTACATACATAAATTTACGGTTTTGAATACAATGATTTACCCATCTGATGCCACACCCATTGAATAACTTGTTAAACTGTCAGATGTAAATGATGTATGGTGAATGAGACACTCAGTCACTGAGCAGAATCACTGAGGAGCACCAAACATTTTGGGGATAGTGGGCTATGGCAAGAATTCAGAGGCACTATAATGGAGATGATTAGTTTAGTCTTATTTTATGTTACACTACAAGATTGAATGGTAATGGGGATAGGAGGGTGCGAAAGCGAGTGCCACTTTAAGGGATGCGTGGAATAAATCTGACGGGAGTAGGCCCAGCCATCCTAGAATGGTGTATCCCATACCTGATCAGTTTAAGACTAAAATGGTAAGTAAGACATGAAGTCTTTTTTCTATTCATTCATGGGATGTGGACAACACTGGCTGGGTCAGCATTTATTGCACATCCCTAATTGCCTTTGCACTGAGTGTCTTGCTAGGACATTTCAGAGGCAGTTAACAGTCAACCACATTGCTGTGGATCTGGAGTCACATGTAGGCCAGCCCAAGTAAGGGTGGCAAATTTTGTTCCCTAAAGGGTACTTGTGAACCAGCTGGGTTTTTTTTTGAAACAACAATCAACAATGGTTTCACAATCATTAAACCTAATTCCGGATTTTTTAAAAATTGAATTTAAATTTCACTATCTGCCCAAGGCAGTCTGAAGAGTCTCTGGATACTGGTCCAGTGACATTATTACATCCCCATCTCCGAATTGGCAAGTAAATATCAAAAGGCAGAGTCCTGTTCTTAATATATTTGCATTTATGAAGAACACTTGGAATTGATCAAAATTCACTGAAAACCATTCTGCGCACTTCTAACCTAGATGTAAATTAAATCAATTTCTTAGGTCACAATTGGCCTTATGTCAGAGTGCTCATCAATCTCACTTAGAAAGAGGAAATACATTTACATGGCATTATGCTAAAAATCACAGCATCGAGGACACACACACGTCTTTTTTTTGGTTCAAGTTCTAATGATGGTGGTCCCCGGGTCTTTAGCTCTGAAGTTAAATAGACTTGAAACATTAACTCTGCTTCTCGCTCCACAGATGCTGCCAGGTCTGAGATTTTCCAGTATTTTCTGTTTTTACTATCCTTTAGCTAGATATCAGGTGATTAATTCTCAAGTTTATGGTGCCCATTTACAGAAGTGGGAACAATTACATTGAACCCAGGCACCATTTAGTGTAGATTCAAAATTTCCAACAGTCACCATGAATATCATTTTCAGCTTGAAAATATTCTATTTGGGCAGCCTGTAGCAAATTAAGTTCGCACTACAACTGCCAGTGCAATGACAGACCATTTTAATGGCTGGAGAAGGCATGTGGACATCCAGAGGTAGTTCAACGGGTCCCGGCCAAAATAACATTGGGTCCCAGCGGCCTTAAAGATGTCAGCAAAGCAGGTTATCAGCGGTTGGGGAAGATTTTAGGAAAGCAGGATGGGAGCCCAGGATCCTAAACGGCTGGAAACTACTTGGAACTACTCGCTGATTCTGATCCATCAGTTTTTAAAGATTGCAAAAAATGGTTCTGGGGTCCGATCTATGCAAATGTGGTTCGTATCGAACCACATTTATACAAATGCATGAGGCTACTGCACAATTCAGATGTGAGCCTCAGACATCAGGGCTTTAGCAAGATGTAAATATTTTCATTTTTTTAAAAACCTGTTTATGAGAGAGAGGGAGGGAGGGAGAGAGAACCACCCCATAACTTTAAAAATGAACCTCACCTTTATTGCATGTATTTTTTTTTAGCCTAATGAGGATGTCTATTGGACGTCATTTAGGAGTTTTAAAAATTTATTTCACGGGGTGCGCGCATCGCTGTTACTGCCCATCCCTAATTGCCCTATAGGAAATGGTGGTGTGCCATCTTCTTGAACAGTTGCAGCCCATGTAATATAGGTACATCCACAGTGCTGTCAGGAAGAGAGTTCAAGGATTTTGCCCCAGCAACAATGAATGGATAGTGATCTAGTTCTAAAGCAGGGTGGTGTGTGGCTTGGCAGAGAGCTTGCAGGTGGTGGTGTTCTCATGCATCTGCTGCTCTTGTCCTTTGAACTGGTGGAGGTAAAGACTTTGGAATGGGCAACCGAAGGAGCCTTGGCTGCCACTGTGTATTGGTGGGGGGGGGTCGGGCTCCAATCAACGGGATTGCTTTGCCTGGATGTTGTCAAGTTTCTTTGTTCTTGGACCTGCATTCATCCAGGCAAGTGGTGAGTTACTTGCCGCAGAATTCCCAGTTATAGCATCAGTATGTATACGGCTGATCCAATTCAGCCCCAGGATGTTGATCAATTCAGTTGAATTGCTGCCAGCAAAATGAATGTTATACATTGAAAGGGGGGGAGGGGGGAAAAGAGAGAAAGGAGGGTGATGGGAGTTAGGCACATTCATACAAACGAGTAAGAATGTTTTTGAATGATTGTTCAAGTTTCGACTAAATGTGAAGTTCAGGTTTACAGATTATTTTGTGCTGCCCCTTCACATTCTACGACAAGCAGTACCAATACTTCTCATTTTTACAACCAGGGTCCTTTGATGCGGTGTTAATTAATCCAAAATAATCATGCTATTGATGGAACAGATAATGTCTCTATTCTACATAGCCTATTATCATAAATTTAAACACTGCTTCGATCATCTCTGACCCAATCAAACCAAGGGACCTTCACAAAATCACCTTGCCTCCTCATTGTAACTTTTTTTTAATCTGTAAACCACCACAATACACTCTTATGTAAACCCTATCAGACATACCTTAGATGAGGTGATCTCATTCAAGCATGTAAAGTTCTTACAAGGCTCGACAGGGCAGATGCAGGAAGCTTGTTTCTCCTTGATTGGTTGGGGCTGTGGAGACTCAATCATTGAGTATGTTCAAAACAGAGATGGACAGATGCTTGGATATTAAAGATATCAGGGCATATGGGTTGTGCAGGAAAATGCCTTCAAGATAGAATGACCTGCTCCCGCACCTATTTCCTCGGTTTCTATGCCTCCTTCCAATTCTGGGCCTTGGGGAGCTACTGAAGCCAATTGTTCACAAATACCCCTTCCCTTTCGCGTTCTAGACTAGGCAGAATTTGTTTCAGTAGCAATAATCAGCTTTTAAGCACTCTAGGCTAAAACAAATGTTGCATTCTGTTGCATTGAAACAACTCTAGCTGCACACCTATCCTGCAACAGCAGCACAAAGTGCACCCACCCTGTTACAAGTTGTGACACCTGAAACTTGATAGGTACCTGTCTGCGTCCAGTGCATTTTGATGATCTTTTCCATTGCAAGTGTTAGATTTCCACTACCTTACGGCTATGATCAATTTAGTCAAAACCTTTAAATTATACGAGTAGAATTGTTTGTTATATGAACAACTTTGACACCCCGTTCCCCTGAAGGCAAATATCTAAACTTGTGCCGTAGAAATGAAACCGATTACTCCAGCCAAATATTTTAACAACATTTCAAGAGAAAATAAATCACAATTAAGCTTTAAAAACAAGGTCTCCGCACACTCAAGCTATACACAGTGGAGTATCCTAAAGTTTCAAGAATTCAGCTTGTGCATAACGTTTGAATCCAGAACTGCTCATCATATCAAACCACAAAACATAAGCAGCATTGCAATAATCCTTAAGATAAATGACCCAATGTTGGCTCCTGCTAAGCCAGTCAAGTAAAATAAGCTTTAATTTCCTCTTTTCTGGAGATTTGTTTAATGGAGTTTTCATTTATGTTGGTGGATGGTCAAACAAGAGGCCACTTTCAAACTTAAACTACAATTTGATTTCAAATCTCTCATAACTATCGCTGTGAAAGGAATTTGATACTACAGTAACATTAGCACGAGCTAAGACAACAGAAGAGCTCAAGTTGCAATTGCATGGAGGCGTAACCATGGCATTTAAACCCTTGTGAAATTCAGAGACATGCTGTGAGCCACCCATGATGTCTGTTCAAATGGAAGGTAGGTTACATTTCAGACATTAGCGACAACTCAATCAATGGCAATATAATTAACCTCAAAATTCAACATATAATTAACTGTGTTACAAAACTTGTTTGCCAAAGACGAAACATTTTGTAATACTTGCAGATATATGTGCAATGAGAATATATAATTCTAGACACAAGAATGGTACCACTCAACACGCCTAATTGGGTCGAGGGTGGGAGAGATATCGGATTGAGGAAGCACTGACAGGTTCGGAGCAAACCAACATATTCGGCAACCAACCAAAAAGAGGTGTCTCCAGTTGGGAGGCTTGATTTGGATGATTTAGATAACCCAAGTTGCTTAAAACAATACCAATACAACAATGTACAGAAGTCGAGAATATTTCTTGACCTATAATGCAGCAAAGTGAATATTTAGACAATTCACCATGCAGAAGAGCCAAATATCCTGGAAGATTAAACTAGCTGCTTGTGATGTATTGCTGTGTAAACCCCAGTGCTCAAATTGGATTACTGCAATGTACTCGAACATCTAAATTTTATTCTTGGAGAAACTTAAACAAGCACTCAGTGGCAGCATTTCAATAAGAACACAGCAGGAAGAAAATGAAAACACTGATTGACGATTTACAAATGGATCTTTTAACCTAATTATGGATACAATGATATTCATTTGTTCTACCTACATGTACTAGTAGTGTTGTTGCATTCTGACACACAAAAATATTGCCCTGAAGAATTAATCTCTTGGACTAAACAAAATTCAGACAGTATTCAAATCTTCCACTGAATCTTGAATTTTCCTTATTTTCAACAAACATTATCTGAGCTACATAAGGAAAGGACACCTGCAATGGGGCTTTTTTCACGCTACTGAAATTCGACTTTTAATACCTCATGCCAATTTGAAAAAAGATCACTGAAAAATTAACACAAATGTATCAAATTAATTATTGAATTAAAATGTAGTTGCATAACTTTTCCCAAGTCCCTATTTTGTCAGGGCCCTATTTTTAAATAATTTCTGCAGTTATTGACAAACCAGCTAACTGATTCAGTTTACAATTCAAAAATTCAAAAATATTGGGTGAGATATAAGGAGAAAGACTTGCAACAGGTTTTCACAAATTAACCTCATTTTATGTTGTAAGTTTGATAACCAAACATTTGACTTCTATTCTCTCCAAGACAACAAAGTTATGACAATGCAAATTATATTTTTTCTTCAACATAACATGAAAGCCATACAAATTTCCTCAACACCAAATGCCAAAATAATAGTTAAATCTTGCCTGAATCGTTGATTCGTTTTCTCCCCTCCAGGTAAAAAGGCTCCATCTCACAGCCCCGTAAAAAGACTAATCCATATTGATAGCATAAAAATAAAAGCAAAATACTGTGGATACTGGAAATCTGAAGTAAAAACTACTAGAACGACATGGCAGGTCTGGCGGCAGCTATCAGGAGTAAAATAGTTAATTTGAGTCCAATATGACTCCTCTTTGGCACCCAGTGTTTGCAGTTCTGAAGACGGGTCATATTGGATTCGAAACGTTAACTATTTCTCCACAGATGCTGCCAGACCCGAGTTTCACAGCATTTTCTGTTTTTATCCCATATTGGTAGCAATCTTGCTTGGGTTTTACACCAATTTTCTCTTTTGGAAGCAGAGTTTGTGTGGATTCCGTATGGTTTGAAAAATCTGTGGTGTATATAACAGAGCAACCAATGTGCCAAATGCAAGAGGATATCAGTTCACCCGAACCATGCCCCAATGGTAGGATTCTGCTTGTAATAATGCCTTCAAGGAGTCACAGAGCAGAGACAAAAATCTGTCCTCATATGTACCTCCAAAAGAGGTATAATATAGTGTGATGGAGGCCTGAAATTATGGTATCTGCCCATACAAAAAGCTAGGAAATTGTCTTTTTCTTGACATCTTGAATAAATACAAAGAAAATAATTGTTTTTTTCCCCATCAACATTTAAGATGAATTAACTAGTCCAATGTCCTGAAAAGAAGAAGAAAAGTGTATTCAGAAATCCAAGGTTATTCTTAGCAGTTTAAGAATTCAACCAACTGTAATGTCAAACTCAATACAAAGTAAACCGTGATACCAACAGACAGGAATCCAATTTTCTCAGCTGAGGTCACAAGATTTTCCCCAGACATATTATTCTGCCACTTATCTTTTCTTAATATACCTTTAGGAGGGAAATTGATTTCCTTAGCCAAGGCAGTTTATAAAGCCCATTTTTATTGGAAAATTAACAGATCTTGGATAAGGCAGAAAAGTAATCAATGATACTTTTATTAACCAGAAGTTGCTCCTCAAAAGGTAGGTGTAGGACCCACAAAGACGAACAGGCTGTCTTCCAAGACAGAATTTGATAAAAGAAAACTACCGACTATGTTACAGATTTAAAAATGTTCCACAAAGATACCCGTTGCACATGGTGCTAAAACATGAATGCGCCATCATCCACCACTGACCCACCTCATTTTATTCAATAAAAACACAATATAGTGAGAGTTTGGCTTTGAAGAAATTGGAAGGGACCTTTTATAAATGGATATGGTGCACTGGATAGGAAGTGGCCATTGACATGGACCTCGAAAAGTAGCTTGCACACTCCACTCTCTCGCGGCCAGAGCACGTGACCAGTTCTCTGCCGCCATTTCTGGTCAGAAGGCTCCATCGATTTTTTAAAAACATCTGCACCTGGATCAGCACATCAGGAGGAGGCGGAGTGCCTTGCTGGGCTCCTGGCCGGCGCATTACTGAGGGAGCTCGCATGCACAGGACGGACGGCATTTTTGAAAGCCAGTTGCAGCCGTTGGGCACTTCTTTCCGCAACCAATGGCTCTGCAACCCTCCTTATACCCACCCGTGGTTTGCAATCCTGTTTGAATATTAATGCTCCATGCTTTACTAACTGCTTTCTCCACCTTCCCTACCACCTGCAAAGATCAATTTACATATACACCCAGGTCCCTCTGCTCCTGCACCCCCGTAAGAATTTTATCCCATAGTTTGTATTGTCTTTCCATGTTCTTCCTACCAAAATAAATCACCTCGCACTTCTCCACAAACTTTGAAATCATCCCCGACACACAAGATCTACATCATAGCAGGTAAAGCAAAGGTCCCAACACCTACCCTCGGAAGCACCACTACCAACCAACCTTCCTCCAGCCCGAAAACTATCCACTGAGTATTAATCTCTGCTTTTTATTATTCAACCAGTTTTGTATCCATGTTGCTACCATCCCTTTTATTCCATGAGCAAGAACTTTTCTCACAAATCTGTTGTGTGGCACTGTGTCGAATATCTTCTCAAACATCCACAGCATTACCCTCATCGACCCGGTTACCTCCTCAAAAGGCTCCAGCACGTTAGTCAAACACTATTTTCCCTTTTAGAAATCCATGCTGGTTCTTCGGAATCAACTCACATTTTTCCATGTGACTATCAATTCTATCCTGAATAATTGTTTCTACTTTTTTTAATGTAAAGTAGCCAATTCTTCTTTTTCCCCCACTTAGGAGAAATTTAGTGCGGCCAATCCAACTACCCTGCACATCTTTTGGATTGTGGGAGTGAGACCCAAGCAGACACAGGGAGAATGTGCAAACTCACACATATAGTGACCCAGGGCCAAGATCGAACCCAGGTCCTCAGTGCTGCTCCTGAATAATTGTTCCTAGACGTTTGCGTACCATGAACGTGAAACTGACTGACCTGTAATTGCTGGGGCTATCCGTACAACGTTTTTGAACAATACTGGGCTACAATTTAGACTTCAAATAGAAATTTCCCATGCACAGTATGGTTGGCAACATGCATTGAGTATGAACTCAATTGTGAAACCCAGAGGTTGGGCCCCTTTCCTTTTAACCACAGAAGGTACTTTGAATCACTAAAATTTTAATATTCGTCCAGTATATTTTATGCAATTTGGTTAGCATATCTTTTTCTTTTGAACCTTCTGTTAATTTTTGTTACAGTAGGAATTTAAATATTAAAAAGGAGCTTTTAGCAAAACACTTGTGACAAAAAAATTGATTTTATGAAGTTTGAAACTTTAGAACAAAACGGTGACTGATCTATAAGCCACTCATTCATCAAACTGACAAAGAAAATCTCCTTTACTATTTGCTACAAGTGCATTTCAGTGCCAATAAATCACAAATCTTATGTATATAATCAAAGGGGATGTGTTCATGACGCAACATCTGCATCATTCCAGATTTAACAACAAGTGTTTATACTGCAACTATCTACAGCTAGTTCTTCAGTGGGCTCAAAAAATAGAACTGATGGGTACATTAGAAAGGATGACTAAAGGCTTGGCCGAAAAAGTACGTTTAAAGGCCAGTGTTATCATGAGTACAGGTTGTGTAGCGATTTAGTCAGGGAATTCCAAACTACAGAGTTAAGGCACCTGAAGGGATTGTTAATCATAGTAGAAAGGAAGATGTGTGGTACTAGAATCTAAAATCAAGGATACAAAATTGAGGGGAGGCTGTAGTGTTGGAGAATGTCACCGAGTTGTGGATGCACATGGCTGTGGAGGAGCTAAAATTTATGGTTGGTCACTTTAAAATTGCACCATTTGGAGATTGGACATGAACAATGCAGCTGAGTGAAAATTGAGTAATTGGCAAACAGGACAGGACATGGGCAGAGCTTAAGTTTGCACAGTTGAGTAATTGACGTGGAAGGGGTCAAAATCATGAAAGATACCTTCAATAGCAGAAAGAGAGAATTTGCAAGGGGTTAAAGTGGTGGAAATAGGGGTGCTGTTTTGTGACAAAGCCGATAAAGGATCCTAACAACGTTAGGATCAGATTATTTTTTGCTTACTTTGGAGGCTTTGATTACCCGACAACCCCCCCCCCCCCCCAAACAAGATGGAGATACATAAATAGCTCCAAATCTAAAAATGATTTGTGAGAAATTAAGATATGCTAATTTTGGCAATAAATAATTTCACGAGACAACTGTTCTAATAAGTTGATCTTGTACTTAATTTTGATTTGTCAAAATGTAAGATAATTTCTGTTTTCAACTTTTTCTTGTGAGCACTATTGAATCCACTTTACTTCTAAGATGTATCGAGCTCTTAACCTTCACAAAACTAGGTTCAATATCCTTTATTAGTTTGAAAAGGTGGGCTCCAATCATGTTGCGAGCCAGAAGATAGTAAAGAGTTTCCCTTAGACCATAAGACATAGGAGCAGAATTAGGCCACTCGGTCCATCAAGTCTGCTCCGCCATTCAATCATGGTGGATATTTTTCTCATCCCCATTCTGCTGCCTTCTCCCCATAACTCATGAACCCCTTATTGATCAAAAACCTATCTATCTCGGTCTTAAAGACACTCCGTGATTTGGCCTCCACAGCCTTCTGCGGCAAGAGTTCCACAGATTCACCACCCTCTAGCTGAAGAAATTCCTCCTCATCTCAGTTTTAAAGGATCGTCCCTTTAGTCTGAGATTGTGTCCTCTGCTTGTAGCTTTCCCTACAAGTGGAAACATCCTCTCCACGTCCACTCTATCCAGGCCTCGCAGTATCCTGTAAGTTTCAATAAGATCCCCCCCTCATCCTTCTAAGCTCCAACGAGTACAGACCTAGAGTCCTCAACTGTATTAGCGAGAGGCAACACGGCTTTGTGAAGATCAGGTCGTGTCTCACTAACTTGATAAGAGTTTTTCAAGGAGATCACAAAGATGATTGATGCAGGTAGGGCAGTGGATGTTGTCGATATGGACTTCAGTAAGGCCTCTGACAAGGTCCCTCATGGCAGACTGGTACAAAGGGTGAAGTCGCACGGGATCAGAGGTGAGCTGGCAAGATGGATACAGAACTGGCCAGGTCATAGAAGGCAGAGAGTAGCAATGAAAGGGTGCTTTTCTGATTGGAGGGCTGTGACTAGTGGTGTTCCATAGGGATCAGTGCTGGGACCATTGCGGTTTGCAGTATATATAAATGATTTGGAGGAAAATGTAACTGGTCTGATTAGTAAGTTTGCGGACGACACAAAGGTTGGTGAAATTGCGGATAGCGATGAGGACTGTCAGCAGGATTTAGATTGTTTGGAGGCTTGGGTGGCAAGATGGCAGATGGGAGTTTAATCTGGACAAATGTGAGGTAATGCATTTTGGAAGGTCTAAAACAGGTAGGGAATATACAGTGAATGGTAGAACCCTCAAGAGTATTGACAGTCAGAGAGATCTTGGTGTCCAGGTCCACAGGTCACTGAAAGGGGCAACACAGGTGGAGAAGGTAGTCAGGAAGGCATTCTTGCCTTCATTGGCTGGGGCATAGAGTATAGAAATTGGCAAGTCATGTTGCAGCTGTATAGAACCTTAGTTAGGCCACACTTGGAGTATAGTGTTCAATTCTGGTCGCCACACTACCAGAAGGATGTGGAGGCTTTAGAGAGGGTGCAGAAGAGATTTACCAGGACGTTGCCTGGTATGGAGGGCATTAGCTATGAGGAGAGGTTGAATAAACTTGGTTTGTTCTCACCGGATTGACGGAGGTTGAGGGGCGACCTGATAAATGTCTACAAAATTATGAGGGGCATAGACAGAGTGGATAGTCAGAGACTTTTTTCCAGGGTAGATGGGTCAATTACTAGGGGGCATAGGTTTAAGGTGCGAGGGGCAAGGTTTAGAGGAGGAGATGTACAAGCCAAGTTGTTGTTTGTTTTTTTTTTTTTTTTTTTACAGAGGGTAGTGGGTGTCTGGAACTCGCTGCCGGAGGAGGTGGTGGAAGTAGGGACGATAGTGACGTTTAAGGGACATCTTGACAAATACATGACTAGGATGGGAATAGAGGGATACGAACCCTGGAAGTGTAGAAGATTTTAGTTTAGACGGGCAGCATGGTCGTCGCAGGCTTGGAGGGCTGAAGGGCCTGTTCCTGAGCTGTACTTTTCTTTGTTCTTTGTTCCTCATATGACAAGCTCTTCATTCCTGGGATCATTCTTGTGAACCAGACAGACTCATTTTTCAGAAGCTCCATGGAAACTCTTCAACAGCTAAAATGATGACAATTTGCTCTGCAGTTCTGCAAAGGGTGCTGAGATTAAAGAAAGATTTATAATCGAATCAAATATGGTGTTCAGTCTTACTTCCCTTTCGCCCAATATATCTGATCTGTAATTTGTAGCACAAACATTTCAGTTTCTCAGTGTTATTTATTTGTCCAGGAGGTTTGGTGTTACCCTAACTGAAGTTCAAAATTGCAACTGACATCGCAGCAGTTTAATCAAGAAATATCTTGCTATCACTATTTGAAGAATCTACACCCACCTCATGCAACAAACTTTTATATCCTTCCAAAGAAATTCAACGGTCAAAATATATAATTGCTTCATGTCGAAGTAAAGTTTCACTTACATCCAAGAAAACTTTCACACACCCTTTAATGCAGCACCAAAAACTTTCAACAGAAGACGTGTCTAAACCATTCGTTCATGTGGAAGGGAAATGTCAACATCGAAGAAGAGAACCAAATGGCCTCTTCAAGGTTGTAACTCCCAACATATTTCCTTACGTGCTTAATGTTAAAATCACAGCAACACAGGATGGAGCTGGGAATTTATAATGTACTTCTGCAATAATCTTCTCACATTTATAACTGAAAGAGCCTCAAAATGTTACAGAGTAAATAAACTACTCAAATATCCTTGTCCAACATGTTCTTGCTCGATTCAACAATCTACAGAAATGTTTCATAGATTGTCAGGCTGAAGGGACAAGGCTCAGAGAGCGAAAAAGAGAATCATGAAAGTGATGAGGCAACATGAATCTTGGCTGTGATGGGAAAGTGAATGTGATGTGTCAAAACAAACTATCAAAGCAGATTCAGCGATTTACACTCGCATACCAAGTTCCTTGGACAAAAATTCAAAAGCAGACTAAGCTATGTTATTCCTCTGCATCTGTTAAGTGCTGATGTCACAAGCTTCCAGGAATTTTCCCAAGTTTAAAAAAAGATTTAGTTTATTTTAAATCACAGCATGTCCATGTCACATTGAGAAAAATATGCAAAAATTCAGATATTTGTACATATATCGTCCAATATCTGTAAAAAGCATTTGCAGTAGCTATTTCCATGCTGGGAGAAAAGAATGAGTCAACTCAATGAAATTCACTTCTGGAATGTGGCATATCTGGTCACGTGTTTTTCTGGAAATTTCTGGTTACTTATACAGCCACTTGAAAACTTGCCATTAACAATGAACCAGGTGAAAGTGTGCCGAATGCAAACTAAATATAAGTTAATGAAATTATTCCCCACCCACCCATCGACGGTGCACCAGCCATTGATCTCCATGTAGATAAAGTCAATCTTTCTCTTTCTTCAAGTGCTTTTCATGGTCATTAATTCTCATCACAGAAATACATCACAATTTCTTCAAGTACCTCACGTAAGGCTCGCACATTACGATAAAAGTGAACAGCACATAATGGAATGGACTGTATCATGTTTATTCATTGCGTTATTTAGACAAATGTTGACACTAGTTCAGATATTGAGTGTAATATTTCTCACACATTATATTACTAAACTTAAAACCTCAACAACTATCAAGAAAAACAGTCCTGTATTTATAACCCTACGGTTGGATAGGCTTGGGTTGTTTTTCCTGGAGCAGAAGATTTAGGGGTGACCTGATCGAGGTGAACACGATTATGTGGAGCATGGACAGGGTATATAGGGAGCAGCTGTTCCCCTTAGTTGAAGGGTCAGTTACAAGGGGACACAAGTTTAAGGTCAAGCGGTGGTTTAGCGGGGATTTGAGGAAAAGCTTTTTACCCAGAGAGCGGTGACGGTCTGGATACACTGCCTGGGAGGGTGGGAGAGGCAGGTTGCCTCACATCCTTTAAAAAGTACTAGGATGAGTACTTGGCACGTCATAACATTCACGGCTATGGGCCAAGTGCTGGCAAATGGGATTAGGTAGGCATGTCAGGTATTTTCCATGCGTCGGTACAGACTCGATGGGCTGAAGGGCCTCTTCTGTGCTGTATTATTCTGTGATTCTGAAACTGTCCAGTCTCTGTCATCCCACTTAGCAATAAGAAAAAGATCAAAAATAAGTGCAACTTGAAAATAGCTATAATGGTCTTCCTCCCTCCTTTCAGTTCTGACAAAGGATCAATGTATGACTTGAAACTCATAGAATCATAGAATTTACAGTGCAGAAGGCGTTAACGGTTTCTCTCCTGATTGATGCTGCCAGACCTGCTGAGCATCCTCTGTTCTTTTTTCAGATTCCAGCATCTGCAGTATTTTATTTATTTTACTATTATTGTGGCACTGTTTAGAATGGACATCAGTATTTTAATGACATGTTTTGTTGGCATAGAGATATACAAACTTGTTTCCAAATAAAATGCAGAACTTTCTATATTACATATAAGATGACAATTTCTTTCACTTCTACTTCAAGTTTTACTTCCCCAGTTGAGTACACCGACTTCAGAAAGTGGAATCCCAAAAGGTTACTCAGCAGAAATCAGTGCCATTCTGGAGCAGGGCCCAACCACAATGAGCCTGGAGTTAGAGCTAAATTGCAAAATAATGAACTCCTTACCCACAAAGAAAATACAGAACACAGAAAACACAAAAAACTTCATACAGAAAAGTTCAATTTTAAAAATGAATGTGTAATCAATATGACAAATCATATTTATGAAAATGTTTAGTAGCTCAGACATCAGAACCAGAATAAATAACAGCTAACTGAATTCATTTGCGTTAAAACTGCAGATCACAAGTTTTTAAAAAATCTTTGAGCAGAATTGCTTCCAAAGTCTTTTCATGAATGATTTCCACAGCCAGATTCCAAATCACAAAAGATTTTGATACATTAGAAGTTTCTCCAGCCTCAACTTTGAAGTTAATCAGCATTCAACCAGTGTTTCATCTGCTGAAGTGTGGCAGATTTTGATCACTCATAACCTGCAATGCAGGTTTAAAAAACAGACCAGTTGCATACACTTCTCATGATACACTGCCAGCAGTCTCCAATCTAATGTCCTGCACTCAAAAGGGCAGAAGATTACCGCAGATGGTGCACAGCAAAGGGGACACGAAACCGTCTCAGGAAAAAATTGTACTACTCAGATTTAAAGTGCATCTGCTGAATCAGACTGCCAATCTCACTCTTACCACTTTTGCAATGACAAAAGTTGTAGTATAACTGCACTAAAAATGTCAATAAAGAATACTCGTAGACAACACTAGGAATCGTGTCAATTAAATTTAAATGGTTTGAGATATAGTTAATGCAAGATGATGCAATCGCACACTCCTTGTTCAGAGCAGAATTTCATGTAACAGTTAGTGAGTACGCAGACTGTAAAGAACCATAGACAACAGAATTTCACCAGTGGAATTCCATCAAGTTTGAACTTGTGCTTTGCTAGATCAACGCAAAACCAATTCCACGGCCCTATCCTTTTTTATCATCCTTGTAAATTCCTCTGTTCATAGAGCTATGGGTGCAGGAACTTGCCTAAAGTTTAATAGCCCCAATAATTTGCCTATTTCAATTTGTGAGATATATTCACTAAATAAGGCAAACACACCAAAAGCAGCTCTTTCCAAACCTAAGGCCCACAAATTTGAAACAGGGTACAAAAGCATGCAAGGATTGAATTGCTTCGACTTCATGCTGGGTAAGCAGGACTTTGGGCTCAAAGGCTGCAGTTGGATATCCCTGCTTTTAGGATTATGCAACCACTAAGATGAATCTAATTACTCAAAATACAAAACAATTTCATCAGAAGTTACATTTGGAAATTTACATTTCAAATTGTTAACAATTCAACTTTAATTTGGACTAGAACATATATGAATTTTCCGAGCAATATATTAATGTATTCTAACTTGAGCTATGCAATTTGTATTATATTACTTGAAAATGATTGTCGTTCTGCT
The DNA here is from genome assembly GCF_047496885.1 of Scyliorhinus torazame. Classification (NCBI taxonomy): domain Eukaryota; kingdom Metazoa; phylum Chordata; class Chondrichthyes; order Carcharhiniformes; family Scyliorhinidae; genus Scyliorhinus; species Scyliorhinus torazame. The sequence goes on from NC_092724.1 coordinate 28,015,805, forward strand.
ATTTAATAAATTAACAGAAGCAGCAGCAACTGGAAGGACCAAAAGTCCACAATCCTTTTCATGCACTTTCCAACAACCTCATCACGTATGCTGCTAAATCTCCACCTTTCTTTTGTCAATCATACACTTTAAAAAAAATTCTGATTAAGCTCACCAATATCTAACCCCCAAATAGCACTTCCTTGCAGTAATACAGAATGAGACACCATCTTGCACAACCACCAGATGTTTCAAAGTGCTTTAGAGCCAATGAAGCACTTCTGAAGTGTTGTTACTGTTGTAAATGTGGCAGCCAATTTGCACGCAACAAGCTCCCACAAACAATAATATGGCAAGGACCAGACAATGTATTTGTACGATGCTGATTGAGGAACAAATATTGGCCAAGTCAGCAGGGATAAATATCTCAGCACTCTCTCTCTCCTCCCCCACCTAACGCCAAGCTCTCCTAACACCAACCAAGCAGACAGATGTCCCGTTTGACATCTCAACTGAAAGATGGCACCTCCAACAGCACAGTACTCCCCCAGTAAGACACTGGAGTGTCAATCTTGAATTTTGTGCTCGGGTAAGGTAGTGAGACTTGTCCTAAAAGGCTGCAATCCAATTAGTATTGCTGCAATCCAATTAGTATTTCTTAATGAATAGAAAAGGTTCAATCATAGCTATACTTTAAAAAAAATAATTGTTGCACTTGACATACAATGGGTGTAGATTATAACCTTTCTTAAAATGAGTATGCTTTTATCAAATGGCACAAAGATTTTCAATTTTAAATATTCCATTCACTATTTCAAAACAACAAAACATATGGTCCTAAACTGAAATACAAACTCAGTAATGGTAGAGTGGGCACAAGGTAGCTCAAGTATAGTTGTGCTCAACTTACTTCATTGAGTTGGGTGAATGGCATTATTAGAAGTGAGTGCTTTCAAGCAAGTACAGAAAGTCTACTTTGATAGCCATTCTGTCGTCTGCTGCGGTACAAAGTGGACAACCAAATAATTTGCCAAAAACAAAGGCAAAATACTGTGGATATTGGAAATCTGAAATAAAGTCAGAAAACGCTAGAAACAAAATCAGGTCGAAGCACCTGTGAAGAGAGAAACTGAGTTAATGTTTTGACTCTGAAGATTAAATTGACTGTTGACTGAAGCAACTCAAAAAAGAACAGTCAGATATAGTCGCAGAATTATCAAGCAAGAAGTAAACATGAGGAGCAGGACTGTGGCAGTGGCTAGCACTGCTGCCACTCAGCGCCAGGGACCCAAGTTGGAGTCTGGTCTCAGGTGACTGTGTGGAGTTTGCACATTCTCCCCGTCTGCATCAATTTCCTCCGGGTGCTCGTGCTTCCTCCCACAATCCAAAGATGTGTGGGTTAGGTGGATTAGGCATGCTAAATTGCCTTCGTGTCCAGGGATGTACAGGTTGGGATGGCTGAGTGGATGGACCTGGGTAATGTGCTCTTTTGGAGGGCTGGTGCCAGACCCGATGGGCCGAATGGCCTCCTTCTGTACTGTAGGGATTCTACGATTCAAATAATTTCACTTGCAGGACCAGTACTCATGCCATGCTTATCTGCCAGTCTATCAGCAAGGGTTTTACAACTTTTAACAAATTAACTATATTCTGAGAAGTTCTTCATTTTTATAGACTGAGCAATCCTGGTCGATAGGAAAAAAGCGAATTGAAACGTCATGCACAGGAACTCACAATTTATCGTGAGTTGAACAACTCTCCCACATTCTCTTTGCACATACAAATGTCAAAGCTAACACACACCATTAAGGGGAGAGTGATGTCAGGCAGAAGTCGAGCACACATGTCTCTCGACGATCAGGTTACCAAACGCCCGAGTGTCAGGCAAAGCATCAGCTGATGGACCAAAACACACTTGGACCCCGAATCGTCAGAAACCAGTGTGGACAAAATTTGAACCTTACTCGGGGGGGGGGGGGGGGGGGAGGGAAATGGGTGAACGTCTTACAATAACCCTCGGGCATTTTCTTCCTTTAAAAAAAAAGATAGAATGGGCGTTTTCAGGAGGAAACTAAAAGCCAGGCAGAAAGTGAGGTGGGCGAGGAGAGAAATGAGGAGGGAGAGGTGCTAAGGTGAGTGAGGACAGTGAGGGAGAGGTGCGAAGGTGAGTGAGGACAGTGAGGGAGAGGTGCTAAGGTGAGTGAGGACAGTGAGGGAGAGGTGCTAAGGTGAGTGAGGACAGTGAGGGAGAGGTGCTAAGGTGGATGAGAAGGTGGTGCGGACTCTTGCGAGGCTCTGGCAGCAGCCGGCCCGACTTCCAGGCGGAAGCTAAACTATTCCAGAGCGCCGGGACCGGAGGGAGGCGAGCGACCGGGAGACCGGAGGGAGGCGAGCGACCGGACTCCTCCCGCTGACTAGGCCTCGGGCTGGGTTTAGGGTTAATTGGCAGTTACTTTTCAGGGTTTCTTTGCCCTCCTTCCTGCTCGACTCGCGGCACAGCTCAGGGAGAGGGGAGGGGGGGTGGGGGGTGGACTCACCTCGTCATCCTTGTGGTTCCTGATGCCACGTACCAGGTCCTGCAGATTCTTGTCGAACATTCGGTCAATGCTGCCTTTCACGATTTTCAGAGCCATGTTCGGGCCGCCGCCGCCGCCGCTCTCGCGATCCCGCTTTCCTGTCGTTTTTTCCCCCTCCTCCCGCGTTATAAATCCGCCTCCCTTTCACCGGGCGCCGCGAAACATGCCAGCTTCTTCTCGTTTATAAAAAATATATATTATATATACATGTGTGTGTATATTTGTAAGGGAGCCGGGGATCCGGCTGGGCGCTGCTGCTTGTCTTGCGCCCCCAGGGCCGCCCTCACCTTCTCCCAGGCTCCGGATAGCAACAGAAAATGGCGGCGGCCGGGCTGGAGTCAGGTGACCGGCTGCAGGAGGAGGGGGGGGGGGGGGGAGTGACAGTGGGCGGGGGCAATGATGGGCGGAGCCAAGGAGGGGGCGCGGCCAGGGGCCGGGCTGTGGCCCCCTCCCTCGTCCACCAGGGCCCTTAGGGCTGAATTGGCAACACCCCTTTCCCCTCGCTTTCTTATTATTATGACTATTTATACTTATCCCCACCCACAATCTTCCAAGATTCCTTTCTTACATAAGGACGTTTAGCCACACGAGACCTCAGTGTGGTTTTCTGCTTTTTTTGTTTTTTTTATTGAGGGGGGTGGTCTCATAGAATCATAGAATTTACAGTGCAGAAGGCCCATCAAATCTGCACCGGCCCTTACAAAGACCCCATATCTCTACCCTATCCCCGTAACACCCACTTAACCTTTTGCACACTAAGGGCAATTTAGCATGGCCAGTCCACCTAACCCGCACATCTTTGGACTGTGGGAGGAAACCGGAGCACCCAGAGGAAGCTCACGCAGACACAGGGAGAAAATGCAAACTCCGCACAGACAGTGACCCAAGCCAAGCATCGAACCTGGGACCCTGGAGCTGTGAAGCAACTGTGCTAACCACTATGCTATCGTGCTGCTCCACGGCTATGTGACGCTGAAATGGGACATGCTGAATTGAACTGGGACAGTAGAGACTGAGATTTACCATGACTCGTTTAAATGTCTCGCACTGATTTTCTAAACCTTAAAGCCTCATGTTTCTCGCCAGTCCAGATTCTGTGAGAGTTATGACAGGAAAAAGGTGTTTGCCACTATTATTGCTCTTGTAATCCGTATGTGAGGAGTTAAACATAGAATCACTAGGATTCTAAGTGCTGCCCGAGGGTGGGGTGTCCTCGCAATTAATAATCACTGAACAAACAAGATCTTCCTCTTTTAAGATGTGTTAATATTGCTAACTAATTCCCCCCTCACCGCACAAAAATGTTACAACTTGTTGATGATGTGTGACTGAGGTTTTTAACGGCGTACTATGGCTGAAGAACCTCTCTGGCCCTGAAAAACTAATTTCATAGTTGTCTAATATTTCATGTCCAGCATTGACCTCAGGCTGCTTGTGTTAGCTTGAAGTTCATTATTTCCTTTAACTAATTGTTTCTAATAATAATACTCTTTGTTATTGTCACAAGAAGGCTTACATTAACACTGCAATAAAGTTACTGTGAAAATCCCCCAGTCGCCACACTCCGCCGTCTGTTCGGTGCACTGAAGGAGAATTCAGAATGTCCAATTCACCTAACAAGCATGTCTTTCGGGACTTGTGGGAGGAAACCGGAGCACCTGGAGGAAACCCACGCAGACACGGCAAGAGCGTGCAGACTCAGCACAGACAGTGACCCAAGTGGGAATTGAACCTGGGACCCTGGCGCTGTGAAGCAACAGTGCTAACCACTGTGCTATTGTGCCGCCTCTTCATGCTCCTTTCTGCGAATTGCTGCTTTCTCTTGCAACTGTTCAATCTTTTCCTGAAACTTTATGTTTTTGATTTACATTTTGGCCATTTCATTTTTCATCAACACAACTGGAGGCTTACATGGTAGAACATAAAACATTTAATGGTAACTGATAACTATATATACATCTCCAAGGTGCAGCTCTGCACAGGTGCTATTTCCGTGCTGGCTTCTTCCAGACTCCAATATACACACAGACTGGGATTATATGATTCTCTACAGTATACCGTGGGTGTTCCGGTTCTCCAGTCCCATATTAAAGCTTGCTCTGCCTGAACACCCTTATACTACACCTCCCACAAGTCCTTACCCAAGCACATTTGCAATGCAATCTTTACTTTGTACCTATTCTCCGCCCCTCAAATCCCTGACTTTATAAACTCAGATTGCCTGGAGACTTGACAATTCTTCCAGATTGCATTCTTGTCATGTTTGGAGGAATGGTATTCTCAATTGCTTTGGGATTACATCATCGTTTTGGCCTTGAAATTGTACTGTGTTTCTGGCACTTGGTTAATTGAATTTGAAATGCTTTTTACTTTCCTTTGAGTTGAATTTCCCTTTATCAACTACCCACCTGCTTTGTTCAGACACCATTAGTCCTGTTCCTTCTGAAGGGGGGTGTTCACTCCATTCATTCCTGAAGTGGGCTCGGATTTTCTTTTTCCATGGCGTCTGCCATGATCTTGCAGGATGTTGACATTTTCCAAATGGAACCTTCAGTTCCACTTCTTTCACTGTTTTAAATAAATATTTGTTGATGCTCATATTTTCCAATCCTTTTTCAAGCTTATGAATCTTTTTATTCAGCTCAGCAGCCACTATGGAGAGTTCTATTGTCTTTTTTCCCAGAGTTATCTGCTTTTAAAGTCTGGATTTTCTCTTCTATAAGGTACATCTCATTGTTATTTTTCTCAGATTGGATTGAAGTTCAAGAATGTAATCAGTTTTGTTAATTCTACATTCAACCAACTATTCCGATTCATCGGTGTGGTAATACCAGGTATTGCAGTACCTGAGTGGTGGATGCTCATTGGCTAGACCTAGGAGTCTACCATTGGCTAACGTACATAGCTCCGCCCTGAGAGGCAGGGTATAAGAACCAATGCCGTCCCAGCAGCCTTCACTTTCTGTATCAAAGCTGCTGGGTACAGTTCTAGCTGATTAAAGCCGATTAGTTATGACACACCTTGTCTCGAGAGTAATTGATTGTGCATCAATCGGCAATTCCATTTCCTGTTCCAGCATTTACCTCATGCTCTTTGTGTGGCTTGAAGTTCATTATTTCCTTTTGCTAATTGTTTCTGAGACTCTCCATGCTCCTTTGTGTGAATTTCTACTTTCTCTTGCAATTGTTCAATCTTTTCTTGAAAACTCTAAGTTCTTGATTTTCATTTTGGCCATTTCATTATTCATCAACTCAATGGTGCTCAGTACATCTGAGGCACCCAGTGCTTTTCTTCTAGTTCCTTGAAATTCAGCATCAAATTCACATCATTCAAACTTATTTCTATCTTTTCTTTCTCTGCCTGCAGCAGAGCTTTGTCCATGTCTTTCATTTTTGTTTCATTGTTTGCCAGGTCTGTCTCCAACAAAGGCAGCCCTTGACCGAGTGTGGCATCAAGGAGCCCTCGCTAAACTGGAGTCAATGGGAATAAGGGGGGAAAATCCCTGCTGGTTGGAGTCATACCTGGCATAAAGGAAAATGGTTGTGGTGGTTGGAGGTCGATCATCTTAGCTTCAGGACATCACTGCAGGAGTTCAGCACCATTCGCAACTTCTCAGGTAATGAAGCAGTCCGTGTCCAAATGTAGCAAGACCTGGACAATATCCAGGCTTGGGCTGACAAGTAGCAAGTCACATTTGCGCCACACAAATGCCAGGCAATGACCATCCCTTACAAGAGAGGATCTATTCATTATCCCTTAACATTACCTTCAAGGAATCCTCCACAATCAACATCCTGGGGATTACCATTGATCAGAAGCTGAACTGGACTACCCATATTAATACTGCGGCTACCAGGGCAGGTCAAAGGCTAGGAATCGTACAGCGAATAACTCACCTCCTGACCCCCAAAACCTGTCCACCAAGGCTCAAGACAGGACTGCAATTGAATACCCTCCCCTTGTCTGGATGAGTGCAGCTCCAACATTCAAGAAGCTCGACACCATCCAAGTAGCCCGCTTAATTTCTCCCCTTTCACAAACATTCAAACCCTCCGCCACCGAAGAACAGTGGCAGCCGTGTGTACCATCTACAAGATGCACTGCAGTTACTCGCCAAGGTTCAAAGAACAAAGAAAAGTACAGCACAGGAACAAGCCTTTTGGCCCTCCAAGGCTGCGCCAACCTTCCCTTTGTCAGCATCTTTCAAACCCACAACCGCTACCATCTAGAAGGACAAGAGCAGCAAATGCTTGGGAACCCCACCACCTGGTGGTTCCCCTCCAAGTCACCACCCTGACTTGGAACTATATCACTGTTCCTTCACTGTTGCTGGGACAAAATCCTGGAACTCCCTCCCTAACAGCATTGTGGATACATCTACATCTCAGGAATTTCAGCGGTTCAAGAAAGCAACTCACCACCCCCTTCTGAAGGGAAAGGAGGAATGGGCAATAAATGCTGGATGAACCAGAAATGCCCACATCCCGTAAATGAATGAAATAAAATAAAACGTCTTAACTGGTTTCATTTCTGCAATCATTGGTCCATTATCTACTCCCAACTTGGAAAGTTTGATTGCTTTTCCTTTCAATATCTCCACTTTTCCATGCAGCTAGTTCTTCAGCTCATCAGTTTATTTTTTATACCTCCTGGTTTCCTCCTGGAATATAGAACATTGCTGAGTCTTCTCTGCCAACTGGTGCTTCAATCCAGTCAGAGAGACATTAAATTCATTTTGCTTCATTTCGGAATTTTCAAGAGGAACTACCTTTGAATTGAGGGATCCTTGTAGTTTGTGAATGTCCTTCAACAGGTTTTCCTTTGTGTTGTGAAGCTTAATTGAGTTCTTGCAATTCATCGGGGTCTTTTCAACTTCTGCTGTTCAAGACAGTTCTTCACCTCCTCATGTTGCTGAAGAGTTATTTGTTCTTTTTGCATTTGATCTTGAAACACAAATAGCTGTTCTTTCAACTATTTATGTTCTTGTTGACCACTTGTCAAATCATGCTGCACTTCAGTGTATTACTGTATCACCACTTATAGTTCCAATGCAGTTTTATCTGATGTAGTGCTCAACATATCGTTTAACTACTCATATTTTGTCCAGGATTATGTATTGATTCCTCAAAGAATCTTGCAGGGCAGTGACTTGTTTGAGTATATTTTCTGCCTGCTGTTGTGCCTGACGGTACTTCTGGCCAAATTCCTCCAACTCAGCTGTGACAACAACATTTTCCTGTGGAACAGCTTCATTTTCTTTTTGCAGGTTTTGTTTCTTTTGGGTTACCTCCGATAGCTTTCCTTCATTCACAGCAATCTGCTTGCTCTGAACTGCCACCTGCTGTTGCAGTTTGGATAATGCATCGGCATTTTCAAAAAGCTCTATTTTGAAATCTTCTTGCTGCTTCTTAGCCTCTTCTTTCCTTCGCACTGACCTCTTTGGATAGTGCACTTTGTTGTGCTGACATCGTCTGCGATCATCTTGTGGTTTGCTGAGATATTGTCTCCCTCATCCTTGGGTCTGCTGCTCCCTTGGCTTGGGACCTCCTGTCTCCCTCATCCTGGGATCTCCTTTTCCTATAGTGCTTTATGGGGGTGCTCTACAACTTTTTAAAGGCCTGTCATCCCCACAACTTGAGATTTAAATATTAAATATTAAAATATATGTCAAAGACTTTTAATATATCATCAAAGCTGGCTGAGGATTCTTCATTGTCTTGCTTTGGAATCATTTCATCATGAAATTCATAAATAAAGTATAAAAGCATATCAACTTGTACTATTTCTGATTTAATCAAGATGTACTCCTGTAATCTAACCATTTTCTCTCCATGACACCCAATTTTGGGTCTGGTTTGGCTCTTACCTTAGTCTAAATTGGTCTGGTAATGTTACTTTGCTATCCATGGTTGTTTTCTCACACAGAGAAGTATAACTTTAAATGTTGTTGCCCTTTTAAAAATGGCCGTGCGGTAACCTTTTTCCTTTTCTTCGTTCTTCCCACACTTGTCAGATTCAGCAGGCTCCTGCTGCTCAGATGGGGCTTTTTTTAAATCAACTCATTAACTCTTTAGAAAACATTTCAAACACAAAGTTTGCACCATCAACTTGCTTTTTAAGCCTGGGAATCAATTATAAGGTGATTTTTGTTTGGTGCTGCCTGCCATTTTGACAGCTTTTCCCCCTCATTCAAATGCTGGGGTACCACATGTAATGGTGCCGGCTTTGAATCTTTGCTTCAGCTTTCTTCCAGCTGTTCTCTGGAATGCTCATGCTGATCGTGAACGCTTCCTAGTTTGAAATATATTTTCAGCATTTTTACTATATTTTGCTCACCCTTTATATGATTTGGCTAGATCCCTTGACTCTACGTTCGTTCAGTTTCTTCTTTTTACATTTACAGTGAATTCTTCTGTTCCTTTTCCGCCTTTTTTCCCCCTTATTTGAATTTCGTTTATCCTTTTGTGTGCCAGCTAGGTCCTTTGATTCTGCATTCGATCAGATTTTACAATGGACCTTCAAATGCCCCAGTGAAATCCTGCAATCTGCATGGTAGCACAGTGGTTAGCACAGTTACTTCACAGCTCCAGGGTCCCAGGTTCGATTCCCGGCTGGGGTCACTGTGCGGATCTGCATATTCTCCCCGTGTCTGCGTGGGTTTCCTCCGGGTGCTCCAGTTTCCTCTCACAATCCAAAGATGTGCAGGATAGGAGGTTTGGCCATGATAAATTGCCCATAGTGTCCAAAAAAATGTGAGGTGGGGTTACTGGGTTACAGGGATAGGTTGGAAGTGTGGGCTTCATTGATCATAGAATTTACAATGCAGAAGGAGGCCCTTCAGCCCATCGAGTCTGCACCAGCCCATGGAAAGATCACCCAACCTAAGCCCCCACACCTCCAACCTTAAATGGGGTGCTCTTTCCAAGGGCTGGTGCAGACTCGATGGGCCAAATGGCCTCCTTCTGCACTGTAAATTCTATGATTCTATGAAGCTCCACATTTGCAATGGAGCTGCTTATTTAGTGATCTCCGACTGTGGCTTCAATTTAGGCACACTTCACTCAAGTCAGGTTTCAGTTGCTTTAACCTTTACTGCTTTGAGATTCTGGGACTCTTCTCCAACTTCTGTGGGATTTCAGAGTCCATCCTTCACTGGCACCATGTTGCAAGGTTGTTTGGTGTCTCACTCAGAGGCCTGTATCGTTGAACATAAACTATTTATCAGTAACCTGTAACAATATACATCTCCAAGGTACAGCTCTGCATGGGTGCCGTCTCCATGCTGGCTTCTCCCGGACTCCACTGAACACATCGGCCACTATCATGCGACTCTCTTCATCATACCATGAGAAATACTATTCTCCAGTCCCAAATTAACTCTTGCTCTGCCACCACCTCCCCCTCCCCCACCCCGCCATCAAACATATCATGGGGGAAGGCAATGTGTATGAGACGCATATCCTGGGCGGAGGGGGGGATTTTCCCAATCTTTCGGAGCCTATCAAGATAGTGGATGGAAATTCTGTGTTGACGTACGAATGGCATTATGAATGTTGAGAGGAATATGCTAGAAATTCTGTAATCATGTGTAATCTGTTGGCTGACTTTCTACAACTGTCTAACCATCAATAAACTGGCTTCATTGTTCATATAGCGTAGCAGAGTAGTTATTATTCACTATCTGAAGACAAAAGGATTCATGTCACTTTCAGGGAGCTTTTACAGTAACAAGGGTTTCTGTACAATTTTGGGGTCAATATTGCAAGGCACACTCTCTGTGTCACATTGTGAAGACCCAGTCTGGTTTGTGGAAATTATGTTTAGTGACGATGATGATGGTTTGGCCCGTCGCTCCGACAGATGAGTGTTCAACAGAGGAGGCCAATTTCTCAACATTTAGGTTAGTGTCATCTCATATGTGATGCAAAACCAAATCTCGGTTTGCAGATTGGATTGCAGACATTGCATTTGGAGCCACTGTGGGTGAAGGCACTGGTTATGTGGCATGCTCCATTGTCCTGTCGGCACTCGACTCTGCTCTCCTCAAATGTTGAGATTATTTGAGGTCAGAGACCTCTCCATTTGGATCTGTCCAGGGTTATTTTTTTCCCATGTTGTTCCCATGTTTAGTACAAGAGATACCTGATTAGAGCCTAAAGAAAGCCAACAATGCTTCTTAAAAGTAAACAAAATTAAGCTTGTGGGTGAAGTAAACGGCAATGAGGGAGTCCGAAGAGTTCATAAGAAGAGACGTTTATTCAGCATTTTATTATTATTACACATCTCAGGATGGTCACTCCTTTCTGTCAGCTGCGACACTTTCCTAGTGCTGGTTAACTCACAGCCCAATCAGCACCAGGGAACAACCAATGCCCAGCTGGGTGAGTCCCTCGCAGGGTTATAACAGCGGGTCTGTTGATTTTTTATTTTATTGATGTAAATTTCATTCAACATTTTGACACACACTTTTTACCAGCCTTAATCTTTCATCAACAAGAATGACATAGATTGCAAACATAAGAGGAAGACAATAGTTTGGGGGTGTGAACGGACATACAAAGTTACAAACAAAGAGCAGGAGTAGGCTATTCGGCCCCTCGAGGCTGCTCTACCATTTCATAAGATCATGGCTGATCTGACAGTAAGCTCAAATCTGCATCCCGCCGTCCCCCGATAACCTATCACGGCATTGCTTACCAAGGACCCATCCACCTCTGCCTTAAAAATGTCAATGGCCTGTCCTCACCAAATCAGTGAACTCTTTCTTGCACACCGTGAAGAAAGTAGCGACACAGGCTGACGTTATCTCTCAACTGGCCCATGGTTGTTGTTGATGAACTTCAGGGAATAGAGCGTTTATCATCTTCAACGCTGTAAGAAGCAAGATTTCTACTAATAAAGATACGCCGATTAGACACTGTAGGCCATGGCTAAAATATACCACAGTCATCCAGGATTTCTTTTTCCACTTCCTATTAAGTGACCTTTGTGGGAGAGAGCGTTTTCCCCTACACTAAAGGTGCTGGATAAATGCGAGTTGCTGCGGTTTGGATATCGGGTGAGGATAGGACCAGGCTCAGTGGTGAAATCCTCCCATCAACAAATAACCTGTCACACGCAGCGTCAAAACTCACACATGAAACACTATCATTTGGGTGTAATACTGCAGCACTGCTGATGCCCATGGAAGCACGCTGGGCAAGAGTCAATATTGTAAAGACAGGAAGGGAAAATGTAGAAACAGGGCTGCGGTCTGCTTTAACTGGATTGCTTCTTCCAGATATGAATTTACCTTGTGGTTCCACCTTGATTCCAGTGTTGTAAGAATATGTCAAATGTTTAACCTCCATCTCTAATGGGTGAGTATGTAAAACTGTGGAGCTAGTTATTTCCCAGAGTTCTGCTGTTGGGAAAATCTCAGTCATCGAGCTAGACATTTTTGGTCCATTTGTCTTTCTATCTCTATTCCTGAGAATAACATACTAAAACAGGTTACACTCTTGTTAAAAAACTAAAGGTCGGTCACTCCCAAGACATGCTAGCAAATTTGCTTCTTCTCTTCATAGAATTTACAGTGCAGAAGGAGGCCATTTGGCCCATCGAGTCTGCATCGGCCCTTGGAAGAAAACACTACTTAAGCCCACGCCTCTACCCTATCCCTGTAACCCAGTAACCCCAACTAACCTTTGGACACTAAGGGGCAATTTAGCGTGGCCAATCCACCTAACCTGCACATCTTTGGACTGTGGGAGGAAACCGGCACACACAGAGGAAACCCACGCAGACACGGGGAGAAAGTGCAAACTCCACACAGACAGTGAGCCCAGGCCAGAATTGAACCCGGGTCCCTGGAGCTGTGAGGCAGCAGTGAAAACCACTGTGCCACTGTGCCATCCAATGCTGCCCAATGCCGCCCTTCTCCCATCTCCTTCACTAATAAATGGTCAAAACTTACACATGAAGGACATAAACATACATAGAACATACAATGCAGAAGGAGGCCATTCGGCCCATCGAGTCTGCACCGACCCACTCAAGCTCTCACTTCCACCCTATCCCGGTAACAAAATAACCCCTCCTAATCTTTTTGGACACTAAGGGCAATTTATCATGGCCAGTCCATTTAACCTGCACATCTTTGGACTGTGGGAGGAAACCGGAGCACCCGGAGGAAACCCACGCAGGCACGGGGAGAACGTCCAGACTCCGCACAGACAGTGACCCAGCAGGGAATCGAACCTGGGACCCTGGCGCTGTGAAGCCACAGTGCTAGTCACTTGTGCTACTGTGCTGCCCATACCTAAGGAGAAAACATACCTAAGACTTACTCTCAGTTCAAAGAAAAGTAATGGGACAATGTAAGAAGACACAGAGAAAAAAGAAACAGAAGAATTGCAGCATTTCCAGAAAATCATGACATGCAAACTAGAGTATTGTTCATTGGCAGCTGACACCCAACACATTGAAAGATCAGTGAAAGCGAGGTGCAAAAATTGAGAGAGTTCTCAGAAAATCAATTGCGCCACTATAACCAGCTCTGGCTCTAACTATCTGGAGTGCGGGTTTAATTGTAATTGACGCATCAGCCCTCCTGAGCCGTGAGGGTATCCACACAGGTTGAACTGCCTCAGCAGCTGATCTGAATCACGAAGGCAGCCATCATCATGACACCAACATTAAGTAGTTCTTGCTAATAACTAACATTAAAAGAATGAAATTGTAATGTTGTACCATCACACACATATTACAGCAACATTGTTCGAATATGATCCACCAAAAAAGATTTGTCAAACACATCATTAAAATATGTTAAGGTCAGCCTTGTCATATCATGAGTATTCCTCCAAGTGAGAGAGATTGGCGAGCCTACAACTCAAAAATGAGTTACACTCACCTTGCAAAGTGAGGTATTTATTGGGGATAAGAGGTAGACGAGATGTGTTATAATCGAGTACATATGTCAATGCATATTAATGTCTTCTGAGCCACAAGGAATATAAATTTTTCCATATAGTACTTGAAGGTGGATTTTAAAGCAGATGATTTTGTATGTTCAACAAAAAATAGTTGTTATTCCATGAAGCCAGGCAGTGAAGGATAGCTACTGCGGTCACATCCCTTAGGGCAGAAGAACTTGAGAGTTAGTCAATGGTCAGGGACAGGAAGGTATGATTGCGAGTCAGGCAGGTTTGAGGAGTGCTGCAAGGATCAGTGCTGGGGCCTCAGTGGTTTACAATCTAAATGAATGACCTAGCTAAAGAAACAGAGAGTAATGTATCTAAGTTTGCTGATGATATGAAGCTAGGTAGGAAGGTAAGCTGTGGTGAGGACACAAAGAGATATAGACAGGTTAAGTGAGTGGGCAACAAGGTGGCAGATGGAGTATAATGATTGATTGATTGTCACATGTACCGAAGTACAGTGAAAAGTATTTTCCGGCTGCCAAGGGAACGTACACAAAATGTACATAGTAGACATAAAGAATAATCGACAGAGTACATTGACAAACAGTACATCGACAAATGGTGATTGGTTACAGTGCGAACAAGGGCGAAACAAAGCAAATACATGAGCAAGAGCAGCATAGGGCGTCGTGAATAGTGTTCTTACAGGGAACGGATCAGTCCAAGGGAGAGTCGTTGAGGAGTCTTGTAGCTGTGGGAAGAAGCTGTACCTATGTCTGGATGTGCGGGTCTTCAGACTTCTGTATCTTCTGCCTGATGGAAGGATCTGGAAGAGGACAAAGCCTGGCTGGGAGGGGTCTCTGACAATGCAGTCTGCCTTCCTGAGGCAGCGGGAGGTGCAGACAGAATCAATGGGAGGATGGCAAGCTTGTGTGATGTGTTGGGCTGAGTTCACCACACTCTGCAGTTTCTTGTGACCTTGGGCCGAGCAGTTGCCGTACCAAGCTGTGATGCAGCCGGAAAGGATGCTCTCTATGGCACATCTGTAGACGTTTGTGAGAGTCGATGCAGACACGCCAAATTTCTTTCGCTTCTGTAGGAAGTAGAGACGTTGTTGGGCTTTCTTGACTGTTGCATCAACGTGAATGGACCAGGACAGACTGCTGGTGATGGTGAGCCCCAGGAACCTAAAGATATCGACCATCTCCACTAATGTAGAGAAGTGTGAAGTTATTCGCTTTGGTCATAAAAATAGAATAGAAGAATATTGTTAAAAAGGTGAGAAACTTGTAAATGTTGATATTCAGACAGACTTAGATGAGCTTGGATAAGGAATTCATAAAGTTAGCAAGCAAGTACAGCAAGCAATTAGGAAGGCAAATGGCACATTGGTTTTTATTACAAGGGATTGGAGTAAAAAGTCCAGCTACAATTGAACAGGGCTTTAGTGAGACTACGGGTGGGATTCTCCGTTGGCCGACAGCGAAATCGGTGCGTGCCCAATAGCTCCCAATGCCAAAATTATGGCAGGTGCCGGTTTGACACCAAATCGCGATGATCCGCCTCCTCGAAAACTACGTCAATGTGATGTACGCCGCGTGTGGTTGAAACACCGTTCGCATGTCATTAGTGGGCCACCCACGATGCTCCGCTTCTGATGGGCCGAGTTTCCGAAGGCACGGTCCACGTGTGTTCTCACAAATCGTGAACCTGCATCTACCAAGAACTACAGGAGGCAGAGGAAGCCCCAGTGGTGGGACTTAAGGGCAAGTGGGAGGAGGAGCTAGGCGGGGAGCTGGATCCGGGCTGATGCCCTAAGCAGGGTTAATTCCCCCTCATCATGGGCCAGGCTCAGCTTAATTCAGTTTAAGGTGGTCCATCGGGCACACATGACGGCAGCGAGAATGAGCAATGTCTTTGGGGTTGAGGATAGATGTGCGAGGTGTGCGGGAAGCCCAGCAGACCATGTCCATATGTCTGGCTCTCAAAGGATTCTGGCAGGGATTCGCTAAGGCAATGTCCAAGATCCTAAACACGCGGGGGTGCCGAGTCCAGAGATCGCGATCTTTGGTGTGTCAGACGATCCGGGGGTTCAGGAGGCGAAAGTGGCCGAGGTTTTGGCCTTTGCCTCCCTGGTAGCCCAGAGATGGATCCTTTTAATGTGGAGAGACTCGAAACCCCCGAGTGTGGAGACCTGGGTTGATGACATGGCTGGGTCTCTCAGTCTTGAGAAAATAAAGTTTGCCTTGAGAGGGTCCATGATGGGGTTCTCTTGGAGATGGCAGCTGTTCCTCGACTTTCTAGGTGAGCATTAAAATGTCAGCAGCAGCAGCAATGGGGGGGGGGGGGGACCTGGCATGGTGGCTGCTGAGAGAGAGAGGGTGTACGGACAGTATCCAGCACCGCCATACGTCACCAACAGTCGTGCCACTGGACGGGTGGCTTCTGCAAGGGCTGGGGGGAGTAATGGGGATTGGCCAGGAGGTGGGCTGTGGGGTTGGGGTGGGTGGTGCGCAACACCATTACCGCAGCCGGCAAGGCAGCCATGCAGCTGCACATGCTGCTGATAGCCCGCTATAAACCTAGTGCCCTGGGTCATGTAGGTGACCCCCCCCCCGGGGCACAACCTTCGGTGCTCTCTGGCCCCAGCCGACCCATCAGCTGTAAGGGCACTCCTCCAGCACAACATGGCCCATCTTTTAGGCCGCAATCAGTGAGTGTGTCGCGGCTGCAGCTTGCCAGCCCTGCGAGTGTCCATCGTGGGCCCGGCAATTCCTGCATTGTTTTTCATGGGTTTTGATGGTGTTCCACGCAGCGCCGGTGTAGAGGTCTATAAAATAATGAGGGACATAGATAAGGTAGATAGTCAACATCTTTTCCCAAAGGTAGGGGAGTCTAAAACTACAGGGAATAGGTTTAACTTGAGAGGGGAGAGATACAAAGGGTCCAGAGGAGCATTTATTTCAAACAGAGGGTGGTGAATGTCTGGAACGAGCTGCCAGAGGCAGTATTAGAGGTAAGTACAATTTTGTTTTTTTAAAAAGCATTTAGACTGTTATATGGGTAAGATGGGTATAGAGGGTTATGGGCCAAATGCGGGCAATTTGGACTCGCTTCGTGGTTAAAAACTGGGCGCATGGCCAAGTTGCGCAGAAGGGCCAGTTTCCATGCTGTCAACCTCTATTACTCTATGATTCAATGACTTTATATACCTCATTCATTTCAAACAGGGTAGCAGATTTTTGTTACTGAAGTTAAATGGAGTTAAGTGTATCTCCAAAAAAATAGGTACTGAATGGAGTGCATCATTTGCAATCTGTATTTATCAACAAATTTACATGGGAAAACCAAAAATGGCCAGCAAATATAAAGTGGAGGAGTGTGAAATAATGAATGGGATAAACAAAGTGAGACAGGAAATGTTAAGGGATTTAGTATCTTTAAAATCAATAAATTTACCAGGCCCAGATGAAATATATCTCAGGCTGTTAAGGGAAGCACGGGAGGAAATAGTGACAGTCATTTTCCAATCCTCTCTGTCTACTGGCGTGGTGCCAGAGAGCTAGATAACTGCTAACATTATACTGCTTATCAGAAAGAGAGAGAGGAATAGGCCATGCTATTACAAGTCAGTCAGCCTAACCTCAGTGCTGGGCAAACTATTGAGAAACACTCTGAGAGGCAGTATCAATGATCATTTAAAAACGTTAACGTCAGGTTTGTTAAGGAAGGTTGTGTATGAATAACTGAATTGAATATTTTGTGGCGGTAATAAGGAAGTTCGATAAGTGTAACACATTTGATGTCGTCTGCATGGATTTTAGCAAGGCTTTTGATAAGGTGCCACATGGCAGACTGATCAGAAGAGTAAAAACCCTTAGGATCCAAGGAAAAGAGGCAAATTGGATCCAAGGTTGGCTCAGTGGCAGGAAATACATAGAATTATAGAAGCCCTACAGTGCAGAAGGAGGCCATTTGGCCCATCAAGTCTCCGCTGACCGTCTGAAAGAACACCCTACCTAGGCCTACCCCCATAGGCCCTATCCCCGTAATCCAATAGCCCCACCTAACCTTTTGGACACTAAGGGGCAATTTAGCATAGCCAATCACCTAACCTGCACATCTTTGGACTGTGGGAGTAAACCAGAGCTCCCGGAGGAAACCCATGTAGACACAGGGGAACCCAAGGCTGGAATTGAACCCAGGTCCCTGATGCTGTGAGGCAGCAGTGCTAACCACTGTGCCTCTGTGCCGTATTTCTATGTAATTGGAAAGCTGTTTCCAGTGAGGTTGCACAGGGATTAATACGAGGTCCCTTCCCTTTTGTAGCATATATCAGTGATTTAGATTTATTGGGCACGATTCTGAAGTGTGTAGATGATACAGAAATGGCCATGTGGTTGTTGGGGGGGACGACAAAAACTGTAGATTGCAGAAACATATCAACATAATGATCAGGTTGGCAGAAAAGTGATCATTGGAATTCAATCTGAAGAAGTGTGAGGTATTGCAGTTGGGAAGCTCAAATATGGCAAGGGACTAAAAAAGAAATGGCAGGATATTGAGAAATGTAGAGGGACCGAGATACATTGGAGTACATGTCCACAGATTCATGAAGCGAGCAGGACAGTTAAATAAGGTGGTTCAGCAGCCTTACAGGATACATTCCTTTATTAGCCGAGGCATTGACTTTGACAGCAAGGATGTTATGCTAGAACTGAGTAAAACGCTAGTTAGGCCACGGCTAGAGTACTAGCTGTATCTTTTCTGGTCACCTCATTACAGACAAGGTTTATGAGCACAGTAAGAAGTCTTACAACACCAGGTTAAAGTCCAACAGGTTTGTTTCGATGTCACTAGCTTTCGGAGCGCTGCTCCTTCCTTCACCTGAGGAAGGAGCAGCGCTCCGAAAGCTAGTGACATCGAAACAAACCTGTTGGACTTTAACCTGGTGTTGTAAGACTTCTTACTGTGCTCACCCCAGTCCAACGCCGGCATCTCCACATCAAGGTTTATGAGGACATTGCCGGAATAACAAAATTGTCACAATGCTGAAAGGTCGGAGAGTTGGAACAGAGGAAGCTGAGGGGAGATTTAGTAAAGGTCTACGAGGTTATGAGGGGCCTAAATAGAGTGGGTAGGAATAACCGGGGTGTAGATTTAAAGTAATTGGCAGAAGGATTAGAGGTGAGTTGAGGAAAAGGATTTTCATCCAGGGGATGGTGGGGTTCCGGAACTCATTGTCTGTAAGCGTGATAAAGGCAGAACTTGGAAAAGCATTTGATGTGCCACAACTTACACAGCTAAAGACCAAAAACTGGGAAGTGAGGTTAGGCTAGATAGCTAATCTTTGGCTGGCATAGACACAATGGGCCAAATGGCCTCCTTCTGTGCCATGAATTATCTATAATTCCAGAACACATCATCCTACTTGCTAACATGTGGGATACTTTAGTCATTAATGTGCCAAAGCAAGAACTCAAGCTAACATGAACAGCTGAACAACTCAAAAACCACCAGTGGAGCTTAGGCAGAAGGCAGTCTTTGGTTCAGTGGGTAGCATCCCTGCCTTTAAGCTAGAAACTCTGGGGTTGAGTCCCATCCCAGGAATCAATAGCCATTGAAGGTATATTTCTGGCCAAACAGGTTGATGATCAGCCTGTAATTCCTTCCATTATGCCTAATGGCAGGTGGTAAGAGTAGGAGTGTCACCTAGCCAGCCATACTCCAGAAAGCAATGGCAAACCATCACAGTACCATATCGTGGACCAACATAAATCCATGATCCCCCATGCCCTGAATAGAGTGAGAACTTCCACTGTATTGATTTCTGAGCCTTTAGTTGTTATGGGAATGAACTGTCCAAACAAGTCATTTATGAGACTACTTTCGTGAGATAAAGTTGGAGCAGGTTTATTAAGTTTTCAGATAAACAAGCAATAAACTCACGCAGTGATCTGCGATCTCATGTGAGCTATATACTTACCATACATTGACTGGGTGGGGAGTGGACAATGATTTCTCCTTTGGGCCCTTCCTTTTGATTACCTTTTCCCCCCTTTTCTTTATCTTTTTCTATTATCATTTTAATCCGTGGATGCTTAATGGGCATATACCTTTAAGTTGAGCAGGGGAAGTAAGGAATTCAAAAGTTACAAAAGAGAACACTGTGCTAGTTTTCAGACAGCATAACTCAGACTTTTCAGCATCTGAGAGATTGGTGGGACTCTGTTCGATTGGTTGGCTGGTGACCAATGAATTGGCCAAAAGGCCGTATTGTGCCCAGTAACAGGCGGTGATTGGATCTGGCTCAGTGGGATGATTTTTCAGAAAACCAAGGAAGGACAGTTGAGTTCTCGGCACTCAGAGGAAAGGGCCTGCTCTCTCTCTTTCTCCAGAACAGCGACATAGCTGTACAGAGGCCTGAATGAATCTACTGTGAAAATCATTACCGATTGAAAGTAAAAGAACTTAAACTGAAAGCCTAGATTGAAGGAAGGTGTGCTGTAAGGCAACCATCTGAACAAAGTCTTTTATCCCTTACATTTTTTTTTACCCCTCTTTTCCCCTCTGCGTTTGTCTGTCCTGTGTGTGTGTAGAGAGTGTGGGGGGGGGGGCGCGGTTAGGAATTAGATAATAGTTAACCTGCTGTATCTGCTGCATATTTAATTATAGTTCTTGTTATTAATAAAATTAATTGTGTTTAAATTTAACCAGGTGACTGCAGTTATTGGCCAGCCAAGGGCCAAAGACATTGGATGTTTTTCGAAGAATTATTTATTAAATTCAATTGCCTTGTGACACTGGGTCAAGTGGGGCTGGAATTGACTGTGCACCAGCCCAGGGAGGTGTAACATAATTTGGGCTCCGGGATCTTTGGAATGGTAGATGGCAATGTTTGGGTACAGTATAAATTAGAAAGAGCCCAGGTTTGTGGTGATATAACAGGTTAGCTCTGGAGGCTGCTAAGACTTTTCTTCAGGTGGATGACGTGTCTTTGGTTTCCTTAAAAGAGCTTCCAAAAGACAAGCTAGCCGAATTGACCGGTGAATTAGAAATAGAGCTAGGGCTTCCTAGCTAGAGCTAGGAAGATAGCGATAACAGAAGCGACTGCTCAGAATTTAAATTTAAATTTAAAATACCAGGAACACAACCTGGGTCATGACAACAATCAGTAGAATTAACTGAAATCCAGATACAAATGAAACAATTAGAGATCATAGAATTTACAGTGCAAAAGGAGGCCATTCGGTCCATCGAGTCTGCACCGGCCCTTGGAAAGGGCACCCTACTTAAGCCCACACTTCCACCCTATCCCCGTAACCCAGTAATCCCACCTAACCTTTTTGGACACCAAAGGCAATTTAGCTTGGCCAATCCACCTAACTTCAACATCTTTGAACTGTGGGAGGAATAACAATAACAACCTTTTATTGTTACAAGTATGAAGTTACTGTGAAAAGCCCCTAGTCGCCACGTACGGCGCCTGTTCGGGTAAGCTGGTACGGGAATTGAACCCGCGCTGCAGGCCTTATTCTGCATCACAAACCAGCTGACTAGCTCACTGAGCTAAACCAGCCCTCTGGAGCACCCGGAGGAAACCTGGGGAGGACGTGCAGACTGCGCACAGATTCCCAAGCCGGGAATCGAACCTGGGACCCTGGAGCTGTTAAGCAACAGGGCTAACCACTGTGCTACCTTGCTGCCCAGTCCAACCAGAACACAAAGGTATTAGAAATTGTATCTTTGGCACAGTGGTTAGCACCGCTGCTTACTGCGCTGAGGACCCAGTTTCGATCCCGGCCCTGGGTCACTGTCCGTGTGGAGTTTGCACATTCTCCCCATATCTGCGTGGGTTTCATCCCCACAACCCAAAGATATGCTGGTTAGGTGGATTGGCCACGCTAAATTGCCCCTTAATTGGAAAAAAAATAATTAGGTACTCTAATTTAAAAATAAATAAATTGTATCTTTTGAATTAAAAAAAACACATCCTCGTAACAGTGTAATGATAATCGAGTGGTGTGACTTAGACTCATCACTTCACTCAAGCTGATGACAGGTATTTATCAAATCCAACTTTGAAACAATCTGGGCTCCTGACAACATTGTGAACAGATACTCCGCATTTGCCCAAGTATCGAGTTGGTTCCAATCTGGTTCCTGATTTACAATCACCTTATAATCAACACACATTCTGACATTACCATCTGACTTTGGTGCTGTCACTCGTTACTTTGTTCTGCTTCACAGATAATAGGTGGGATTTTCCGCGCAACCCACCGCATGTTTCGCGGCAGCCGAGGCGGCTGCCATTGGCCGACAGCGGACCTTCTGGCCCTACCGTTGTCAACGGGATTTCCTGTTGAAGGCACCCTTCATCACTGCCGGCGAGACCGGAAAATCCACCGGCATGGACAGTCGGAAAGTTTCAGTCAACGTTCTTAGTCTCAGTCTTTGCAGTTCCTGCTTTACGTTCTCTCTTCAAGCACAGGGCACGAGATGAGGCCTGCAGTAAACTGGTCTTGTGTTCCCCTGAACCCCATTGGTCTTATATCCTTCAACTGTTTGCCAGTTTCTCTCAACAAGAGGGTTCACTTCTATGCGAAGAGCTCATTCCAATTTAAGTGTTCTTAACCAGTGTCTTCCTAACAAGGCTAGCCTTTCGATTTTCACTTCAGTCATAGGCAACTTTACACTTTGCCCTTTGCAGGTGACTGGAACTGACACACTTCTCATTATGGAGATTTTCTATCCTCCATGACTTCACATTTCTTCAGCCGAACTCAATTTTTCATGGTGTAGCGATTCAAGAATCATGCTAACTTCTGCTCCTGTGCCGACCTCCATGTTTACCAGAGCTCCATCCAGCACTACTTGGGCTATGATGCCCTGCAGATTTCCACTGGCCATTCTTGTGTTTTGGATTGTATGGGTCTCAACTGACCCCTCAGCAGCCTGGTGTCATTTGACAACCGTATGCAGAGACTGCTGTTTTCTCCTTTTTCATTCTATCAATGTGCCTTGGCAAGGAGACCTTTCTTCTCACAGTTGTAGCACTTTCCCTCCACTTATGGACAATCCTGTGCCCAATGTTGGCCTAAATACTGGTAACAGACCTTGTCTGTAGTCTCTTTGCTACTTCAGCAGATGACTGGCAGTCATTAACTTTGACTTCTCTCGAGTTGCATTCTGCCATGTCCACGGATAATGTTGTTTGGCAAGCTATATTGAAATGTAATTAAGGCACGGGGAGTCAAAGGCGAGTTGTAGAGATATTTATTCATACAACATTATATACATGAGGCCCGGGTACAGCTTAGTGGGTCCCTTCTTTTTTGTCAGCCTCACACTGGCTGACCTTTTATCTCAGTGCTACTCAGGCTACTCCACCCCCAACGGGCACAGGAACATCCTCAATTTGATGTGTCATGCGCAGGTTTAACACTCCTCCCCTGCCAAAGTCCAAAATCCCATGAAGAACGACAATAAGGAGGTGTTTGCCGAAATCGAATATTCGAAGAAGAAACAGAGGACGAAACTGGCATAGCATCTGCGGCGGTCTGGGGACAGGGAAAACAAGTGCCCCAGTTCCAGCAGGCACAATAGATCAAACGGGCAGGAATGGGCAGCGTATACCCAGCCAGAAATTACGCCTGGCCCAACATCCTCCACAGGCCACACACAGGAGCCAAACCTGGAGATGTTGCACAACAAGGTGCCTAACCCATTGAACCAAGGTGTGAATTGCCATAGCGTTCCTTGCAAACCTCACCAGGAACATGCAGGGACGGGGCCCGACAACGTCCCACTCACCGTCCTGAGCACTCCCAACAGCGCTAGTGTGGAAAATCAGATCTACATCACACACCAAAACACCAAGGAGCTGTGGTCCCAAAACTCTTCATGTACTACTTTCAGAACCAGATAAAACTGCACTGCAGGAATAAAGAGCAGGGTCCACTGCACTCCGTCACAGGACCACCGTCCGTCACAGGGCCACCGTGCGGAACGCAATGGCAATGGTATCCACAACAGGCAGTCAGACACGAACTCTCTTCAATACCCACAACATGAGGGTCACCGTATTTGCGCACCAATTGCCTGCAGAACCCTTCAGCGGCTCCAGCCGCAAACATCCGCAGTCTCATTAGCCAGCAGCCTTTGGATGGAATATTATTGTTGTGTATCCTACAGACTCATCGGTCGCAGAGCATTGTCGTCAACAGAGCACCACTCCCCACTCCACTGATGATCTAAAGGTCCAGTAGAAAACTTGACAATGGACTCCCCGGAAGACCACTCCACCTCATCGAGCCAGCATCATAAAACAACGATAGATGGAGTTCTGACCGAAACATTGCGCCACCAACTCAATAAATAGGATAGATGACACCACATCCAGTATCACTGGATACGGAAGGCTCTGGACCTCTCCAAACGTACGTGCAACACAGGCCGTCAACAGAACCTCGGCCCGGCACTCAATTTCCAAGTCAATCGCTCCAAAAAAACATGGCACATACACTGCGCACCAATTCCAGATGCCCACACTAGGGTCAGAAACATCCAAATGCTGGAACACTAGCAACGTACCCCATACCTCAGTTCAAAAATCGTTCAGGGAAGTAGCTCAACCAGGCGAGTTGCATGTCGACAGCTCCAGTTTTACCCTCATCGCCAGTTTAATAAAGGCACGGGGAGTCCGAGGCGAGTTGTAGAGACATTTGTTAACACAACTTTATGTAAATGAGACCCAGCTTACTGGGTTTTCTCTCCTTTTTAGTCAACCTCACATTGGCTGACTTTTTATCCCAGTGCTAGTAAACTACTCCACCCCCAAGGGAGCGTGCACTCCCAATGAGCACATGGAAACTATCATCCTCAATTGGATGTGTCAAGTGCAAGTTATTACAAAATGCCAGCAACTTACTGTAAGTACATTCACTTTTTAAACAGATCCATCCCATAGTGCTCCCTCCTGAAATTCTCAATAATGACAAAGAATGAGATGGCTTTTCCAAAGCCACAATAAACTCACCAAGGTCGTCAGTCAACAACTGCTTCCTTGTTCCAAACCAATAGCTTCCAGCAATTTCCAATGGCTTGGGACTGGAGTGCTGCTCAAAGTTTTACAAATGTCCTGCAGGATATCTTTTGGATTGGCAGTGATGTGTTTTTCATACACTTCTCGGCCTGTTTCAAAAGTATTGACTTTTTTCTTTACCCCATTGCCTGATTAACAACTGGATGATCAAGATCTTCAAGAATATTATTAACAATGAACAACATCTACAACCATTCCAAATATGCACTGAAAGACTCTCAGTCATGACTATACTCTCCCAGTTGCCCAACCGTACCTGTTGATGCAGCCATCTTTGTAGGTCAATCTACCCAAGTGTACAAACTGCTTTTCTTTTTTAAGATTTTTAAGCCAAAAGGAACCCCTCATTGTTCCTCTGCTAGTTTGCTGGAAGCTTCTCGCACCAAATTTATTCAGCCAGTGAATTTGTAATCCTATCCTCATCGCCAGACTGTGATATCTTTGCTGGACAAAAATAGACTGATGTATGCACATGGAGTTCAAGTACCCCACTAGTTTGCTTTTAGGCACACACACAAATGGCCACAAGCAAATGCTATTATTGTTAGTAACTGAATTATCTTCCAACAGAATCTGAAGGCCAAAATAATGTATGTGTCGAGTTCACGACTCAGTCTTCCCAAGGAGTTCAAACAAGAAGAGCTTTTATTGGCACTATTTATTTCCTTTCCCATTACAACCATTTCCTTTCAAGTAAACAATCTGAGAGTTCAATACATTTTACACCTTGTGAACGGAGGTGTTAATGCGTTTCCTTCATAAATTCCCTCAGACATGATTTTCGCTGCTATAATTGATTCCTCCCCTGGCTCAGTAACCATAGAGAACAGAATGTTTTATTTCTGGGGTGCCTAAAATCTGGCTGTAGAATTAATCACATCCACTCTTAAATATAATCCAACCCATGTCTTGACTTGGGCAGTCTCTCAGGGTTGAGGATAACTTGTTTCCAGTCCGGGGAGGTGGGTTCTGCGGTGGTTGGATAGCCCAATCCTGGATCCGCAGACTTTGCCACAGGTTTGGCAGGCTGTGTTTGATGAGGTGGGTGGGTGGGACCCTGGGTGGATGGGACCCTGGGTGGGTGGGATCCTCTGGATTCTGCGCTCTTCTTCTGCTGTTTACCCTTGGCCTCCGCGTGCTCCACCCTGTGATGCTCGAGGTGATTGCCATCTTCGCGGATGCTTCTTCTCCAGTTTGTGCGTTCTAAGCGATTCTCATAGAACAACTATCGCTAATTGCTCTTTGGTCCACCTCAGGTTTGCTCCAAGCATTTGCAGTAACATAATTTAATTGAGACTATGGTAGCTAATGGGAGGTGTTCTGTGACATATGGAATGATATGTCATACGGAGTGGTGCTGCTGTACCGTGGAGAATGAAAGCAGTTTCATTCAGTGAAAGTGTGTCACTTTATTCCAGTGGACTTTCACAGAATTGCTGCTTGATTTAGTGTCACAGCATGTGCTGGTTAGGAAGAACCATTGAGATGTATCAGAAATGTGAAGGTAATGATGCCTGTGGGCAAGTTACAGAGCGGCTCAGCATCCATTCCCACTCAATGGCTAGTAGTACAGCAGGAAGAAACAAGGCACGCCGGAATTCACCAGGTTATAAAATGTAACTGCGGGCGGCACGGTGGCGCAGTGGTTGGCACTGCTGCCTCACGGCGTCGAGAACCCGGGTTTGATCCCGGCCTCGGGTCACTGTGTGGAGTTTGCACATTCTCCCCGTGTCTGCATGGGTCTCAGGCCCACAATCCCAAAGATGTGCAGGATAGGTGGATTGGCTTAGCTAAATTCCCCCTTAGTTGGAAAAAAAGAATTGGGTACTCTAAAATTTTATTTTTTTTAAACGTATCTAACTTACAAACCATGCTCCAAACCAAGTCTTCAAGGTTCTCCATTGTAATATCTAGCAGCACTTTGCATTCTTTCTCGTGGACAGAAGGGATAAATTTCCGTCTGCCGGTAAAAGTCAGTTTTAAGTGGTTCAGAATTGGTACCGTTCCTGGCAGAATGACAAAGTGCTGACAGCACTCAAATCTCCTGGGCGAGTTAATTTGCATTATTGATTATTGTTCACAGATCCGGGGGTTGGGGAGGTACAGATTGTGTGCGAGTGAAACGTAAGAAAACATGAGGCGGAATTTAACGGAACGCGGGGCTGTAAAACGTGGGAGTTGTTCAGAAGCCTCTTGACTTTGATGGGACCGGAAAGTCCGGCTGGAGGGAGAGGCTGGAAAATTCCGTCCATGGAAAATTAAAGGGAGGATCAAAGAATACAATGGCTAGAGAAAAAGTGGGGAATTTTCCCTTAGAGCTTCCTTGCAAACAAATCCCATACTAGTGGATTCATTTCAGGAATTGCCACAGAATTAAAACAATTCAACTCGGGGAGCAAGTGACCACATCTTCCCTGATCCGCCCTCAAGCGTTGCGGGTTCGAAGAATCACAGGATTGTTACAGCGCAGAAGGAGGCCATTCGGCGCAGCGGGTCCTCCAGATTTCCCGTGGAAGGTTGAAACCAGAGACTTCACCAACCGGGTCAGTTGCAGCTGGTGATGTTCGCAGTCAACCAAGAGGTGTGCCATTGAGAGGGAGAGGTGGGGCTGTCGTCTGTTTGTAGGGTGTGGAGTGGGCTCTAGTTGGGACTTTGAAATTTCACACAGGCGTCTGAGATTTTCTTGAGGTCCTGCATCAATTGGAGCTTTTCATTAGCAGTCAGGCAATAACCTTTGAGGAGTCAGCCCTTTGTCAGGAATTTAATAATTTGGCGTTGATCCACCTCAAGTGCTGTTCTCTATATTGAGGAAACTCATTTGCCTCATTGAATAAAGTGAGAACTCTGAGGGTGGAATATTTTGATTTACTGTATAAATCTAGACATCGTGATTAAATGAAAGACTTGCTAAGAGTCGGGGTTTGAGCTTGTAGTGTGGAGACTGTGCAGCTTTAGATAAGGTTGAGTATTAATCCTATAAATACGCTGCTTATTTTGGCAGCTGGATTTATTGAAATGCCAGACCAATCAATTATAGCTTTACACAATATTGTTTTTTGCCGGTGAAAATGATATGAAATTCCTCATGTTTTTAACTAATACAATGACGCATGGAGAAAGTCCTTCTGATTGAATTCTTGTGTCATTTTACTTTGGTAACGGCAGTTTTATATATTGTAAAATATTTAGAGTATTTCAGTTGCAAGGAAGGTTTCAATCTCTTCCGAAATAGGGCTTGCATGCTTATAAAATCCTGTTATTAACGACAACCATCTGAACGCTTCTTTGCAGGAGAATCATCTAATCAAGGTATTGCCATGGTTTATATTAAAGATCGTCAGATATTAAAAAACAAAATGTCAGTGCCTCTACAGACCTATGACAAATTCCACACATGGTGGAAATAATTTTAAGCTCCATAGAGGAAAGGTGTGTTATGATGCCCATGAGAGATCAATAACTTATCACATGAAATTTGGACTTCCAGTTGATAGCTGAAAGTTCAACGCATAAAGGTTTCAAGTTTTAAGACATTTACCATAGCAATAGACTACAAACGCTATTGACTATACACTGTCTTTGTAGGCAACTTATACCATAAGCCAAAGGATGGAATACCCCCTTCTTATTTTAGCCCAATTGAAAAAAAACACTATTAGGTATACATTACACTGTCCTTTAAATTGACATTCCATTCTCTTAAAATCAGTTCAAAATTATTCTTGGTTCCTGAGGGTTTGTTTCTGTTCTTTTTCTTTCTCAGCCTGGTAACTTCTAACCCCAGAATTGTTCCACACAGTAATAGTATTACTGGAGTTCCTTCCTCTAGCAAAAACTAGGCGAATCTTACAGTCCATTTTATTCCTCCAAGAATTTGATCTTTTCAATCTGAGTACAAGCTTCCATCCACATTCTGGTGTGGTGAACAGTAGACTTTTGGCATCTAACTGCTCTTACACCTGGAACCTGGTGCCTAAGTGTTTCTGTGAGTTTTTAAGGATATCTTATAAATCCTTCTATTCTCAAAGGTAATTTCCATGGCAAAATGAACCACATGGGCCTTGTATTCAGGTAGAGATGCTGGTTAGTTATCCTTGAAAGCCCAACTCTCTTTTATCTTGGAACTAAACAGGGGGCTTAAAGAATAATTGTTTAGAACAACATTCCCAGCACTTTTCTGGGACTTTGGAGACTCACGGTCTATTCACTGTTAGCACAGGCAGCTGCTGTTGTCTCCAAGTGTAAATTCATTGCATCTTCCTCCCAGTAAACAACATGGGTCCCCTATAACCTCCAACAATCCAAACACTCAGGCTTGCTGTCAGGCAGAATTCAGAACAGGTCACATGACCTTCTTTCTTTAACCTTAAGTTAAAGACGCAATCCCAAAACACCACAAACGTATAAACCTCAAAATTGTACCAGGTGATTTTCATTGGTCTTCAAAATTATTGGAAGGTATATTCAGGAGAGCAGTCAAGGAAGGGTGCTGAATACTCCATGTATGAGATGCAGAAGTGTAAAAGTAGGCACATTCTGGAATGTTCCATAGCAGGAACACAAGGATGCAGATGGACTGAGGGGAGAGCAAGTATTGGAGGAGCACCTGGTGGAATCACGTTGATATTTGAATCCTGTACAGGAACTAGCTATTTTTCTCATCTCAGTAAATACCATGGGTAGGTATCTGAGCAATAATTTCCCAGTTCTTCCGGACTGTCTGGGACTGGACGTAGCCTATAGATGTGCTTCGAGGCCTTGCTTAAGTACCAATGGAGTTATTTCACAGGAATTTCCCGGAAACGTTGACCCACTGAAAAAATCTCCAACTCTCAGTTAGATTGGGAAGCTTTGGACCGTTACGACTTTCTTACCCGGATAGTTACCTATAAAAATCCTAACTTGGAATCGCCCCTCCCGCCAGCGATAGGGTTTGTGGTAGGCGGGGCGGACAGTCCCCATCGTCACGGCAGAATAATGCTGGGTCGCCACTCTCACCAGAGGCTGATGGGAAGCCGTTTTGCATCCCATTGTCAAGAATCAAATGAGCACCCAATCAGAATTGTGTTGTCCCCCCAGCTGTCCAATCACCCGCCACCACCAGCAGGATTTCACTCCGACCCAGAACACCGGACCAATGTCGCGTGAAGATTTTGGGATTTACCTGGTGGAGGCCTGGAGCAGATGGTTAAGCCTCGTGATGGTGGTAAGGTTAAGAAGGCAGGGCCTTCATGGATAACCTCAGCCGGTACAGGATTTGAACCCGTGCGGTTGGTGTCACTCTGCACCACAGACCAGCCATCCAAGCTAACTGACCCTCCATTATAGTAACGTCATAACAGCAGCAGCAACAATTTGCATACAGATAACGACCAGATCATCTGCTTTACTAATGTTGGTCGAAGGATAAATGGTGCCCAGGATGCAGGGCGAATTCCTGTTCTTCCTTAAAATACTGCCAGAGGATCTCATATGCTCACTTCAGTTGGCACACACTGCCTTGGTTTAATGTCACATCCAAAGATTTGACATTGCGACCCTTGTTCAGTAACTGTTGAATTGTGGTCGTCTGTGCTGGAGTCTTTGAACTATGGCTTGAACTCATGGGCGGCACGGTAGCACAGTAGTTAGCACCGTTGCTTCACAGCGGCAGGATCCCGGGTTCGATTCCCGGCTTGGGTCACTGTCTGTGCGGAGTCTGCACGTTCTCCCCGTGTCTGTGTGGGTTTCCTCCGGGTGCTCCGGTTTCCTTCCACAAGTCCCAAAAGACGTGTTGTGAGGTAATTTGGACATTCTGAATTCTCCCTCTGTGTACCCAAACAGGTACCGGAATGTGGCGACTAGGAGCTTTTCACAGTAACTTCATTGCAGCGTTAATGTAAACCTACTTGTGACAATAAAGATTATTATGATCTAGAAAAATGATGTAGCCATTCACAGTCTTAGGGAGCAGACTGGAATATTTTATTTATGGCAAGTGGATAAATACATCCATCTTTTATTATTTCTCATAACTCTTTAAAGCGAGAAATGCTAATCCTGTGGAAAGGAGTACTTTCATTGGCATGAAGCACTCCCAGACTTGATCAGGTGGCAATCAAATCTTCTTCTACCCTGTCCCATTAAAAGAAACCAACTCTCCCCCAATTGCAGAAGAGCACATCCTCCTGCTCAGATCCAAAATTTCTTCCAGCACAGCAAATGACAGCTGGGGTAGGAAGACCAATTGGGCCTGGATTTTCCAGCCCTGCCTTCGGTGGGATCTTCCCCAACAGCGTGGCTGGCGAACAGTGCAAAATGCCGTTGACGTTGGCGGGACTGGACGACCCTGATGGCGGGCAATGGCAAACTGCCTCTGCCGCTGGAAACCTAGGTGTGCGGGGGGAGTGGAGAGAGTGAAAATCCTCCTCCAACTTTTCCAACAGTATGGGTTGCAGAGGAGTGGGATTTAGCTCTGCTGCTTGACTCCAATGGGTTTACCACATCACTTATTGCTTGAAAAAAGGTGATAAGCAGAAGTGAGGAGAAAGTGAACAAACCTCAAAGAGCGATTCCTTGGCCAATTGTGGCACCGCAGGTTTGGGGCAGGACCATGCCAGATCGGAGAACCATTTGCTCTTCTCCTGGCCATAGCTAGTTCATGGTCCAGGGAGACCCAGCAGAGAAAGAAATGGGAGAAAGATTTGAAAAACTCATAAAAATGAGGACATCCATTTTTAATGCAGATGCCATTACAGAATGGGTTTGTAAATTGCTCTGAATTTGACATGGTATATAGGTCAGTAAGCATCTGTTGGCAGAGCTCAACTCTGCTCAGGCACTATCTTTATAAATAAAAGCATATAATTAGAACTTAATGTGTCAATTCCACTAGCTGGGTAATTTTTCAATCTCCTCCCGCTCCTG
Source organism: Scyliorhinus torazame (assembly GCF_047496885.1). Classification (NCBI taxonomy): domain Eukaryota; kingdom Metazoa; phylum Chordata; class Chondrichthyes; order Carcharhiniformes; family Scyliorhinidae; genus Scyliorhinus; species Scyliorhinus torazame. The sequence goes on from NC_092724.1 coordinate 28,047,277, forward strand.
TTTTGCAGTATTTGTGGAGCAGATGTTGCTTGTATATATTACGGCTAGCAGCACACCAATAGCCCAGCTCTAAGTGTTGCTGTATCAGAGTAAGTATGATTCTGAGAAAAATCTAACACGAGAGTTGGTGTTTCTCTACCCACACCTGTTGGTGCAGCGACCTTCATCTCATTCCATAGCTGCTTTGCTCTGGGACGCATCATGAACATATCACAAGGGGCGAGAAGAAGCCAGAGAGGCACCATTCTGCATCAAACCTGGCTGACCAGGGGTCTCTCCCACTCTTACTGATGTGTTGGGTGTTCTGGATCACATACAGGTAACCAACACTTGAAATAGTGCAACACTATTTTATTGAATCATTAACTGTTTAAACATACTCAGACTGTGGGTTAATACGATACTAGCTTTAACTAAAGACCTTTGCCTTGTTCTAACCAGTCGATGCACTCAGCACATGGTGAATGTCTGTGTTACAGGCTGTGAGCTCTGTCCTCCTAGCTAGCTGCAACTCGAATGAGCGGGAACTCTGATGCCCCCTGTCTTTCTAGTGCGTGTGCTCTCACTGGTGATTGGCTGCGGTATTGTGTGTGTTGATTGGTTCCATCAGTGTGTGTCTGCACCATGATATACTGGTGTATATTATGACACTTACCACCAGCCATTGACGTGTTGGAAGGATTTTTGCAGGTTGATACTCAACCTGTTTGACCACATTATGAACACACCTTCCTTGGTTATCAAGCCCTGGCTAGGTAGAGGGACTCAAACCTGGAGCTTCTGGTTCAGAGGGAGGGACACCACCCACTGCACCACAAGACCTCCTGGTTTAACAGTGAAGTCATCTTAATTTCACTAGAGTGGAATTCTGAAAATGTAACTGAACTTTCCGCTTTATTTATTGGCATTTAGACTCTAATAATTTTGGCAGAAATTAGAAAAAGAGAAGGAAAAGCCAGGGAACTCTTTCTGAACAATTTATTTTTGGAAAGACAAGCTATAATGTCAAAAAATAGTTGTTGGGGGCTGTGTATTAGCACAGATAGAGGGTTGGCTAACTAATAGAAGACAGAGAATTGAGATAAGAGGGAAATTTTCACAATGTAACTGGTGGAGTGCCACAGGATCAGTGCTGGGACCACAACTATTGACAATATATATGAATCACTTAGTTGAGGAAAGTGAATGTACTATTGCCAAGTTTGTGGATGACACAAAAACAGGTGGGAAGGATAGGTGGCACTGCCAGGGTGGCAGGGGCACTGCCATGGTGCCAGGCGGACAATGCCAAGGTGCCCAGATGGCATCTTGCTCATGCCGGGGATCGGGCCCAGGGATGCCCTTGTGGGGTGAGTTGTGAAGGGCTCCATGAACCCCTTATAGGTGAGTTGGAGCGTGAGGGGGCATCTGGAGGCTGCGGTTGGGGGGGCGGGTCTAGAGATCGGGCCACCATTTTTAAATGGTGCCCCAATCTCTTCCCACACTGGCGAGCGGAGCTCGTTATGCAGGAAATGGGTCCAGTGTGGCTTCGGTGGTGAGTTCCTCGCCGAGGCCCCGAAATGAAGCAGAGTCCCGTTTAATAGCGGGGTCGTCCTCGGCACTGCCAGTGTCAGGAAACACCCAGCTAAACGTACTTGACACAGGACTCTACTCCATTTCCATGAAATCGTGCCCACAATGTAGGAAAATAGTTATGCACTTTGGTGGGAAGAATAAAGGAGGTTAACATTATTTAAATGGAGGTGTTTCCCTTTGTGAGAGAGTCTAGAACCAGAGGGCATGATCTCAGGGTACGTGGGCGCCCATTTAAGACAGAGAGGAGGAGGAATTTCTGTGAGGTGAATCTGTGGAATTCTTTACCACAGAAAGCTGTAGAGGCTGGGCCGTTAATTATGTTCAGGGCTGAGATAGACAGATATTTAATCAGTAAGAGAATAAAGGGTTATGGGGTTAAAGTGGGAAATTGGAGTTGAGGATTATTGTATCAGAGCGGTCATGAACTCATTGAATGGCGAAGCAGAATGGATGGGCTGAATGGCCTGTTTCTGCTCTTACATCTTATGGAAGTTTTTCATATTGAGTCAGTAACAGCCTCAATTCTCTATCCCGGGCGAAAACACAGAGGGCGTGATTCTCCCATCGGGCGACAAATTGCCGACGGCAGCGTGAAAACGGGAGTGTTTTACTCCGGCGTCGGGGTACGTTCCGAGACCCGGTTCTCCGGGCCACAGTGGGGTAGCACAGGGCTGGAGCGGCCCACGCCGCTCCAGCTGCCGATCCCGGCCTGAACCCGGCACCGCGGGGTCCGCGCATGCTCAGTTGAGCCGGCGCCAACTAGCGCATGCGCAGTGGCCTTCTTCCCTGCGCCGGCCCCGACGCCAAATGGCGCAGGGCTACAGGAGCCGGCATGGAAGAAAGGAGGCCCCCCGACAGAGAGGCCAGTCCGCTGATCGGTGGGCCCCGATGGTGGGCCAGGCCACTACGGAGGCCCCCCCCGGGGTCGGACCCCTCCTCCCCCCCAACAGGCCGCACCCGGACCCTTCAACGCCGAGGTCCCGCCGGCTCAGAGGATGTTAGAACGGCGCCGGCGGGACTCGGCTTTGCGTTGATGGCCGCTCGGCCCATCCGGGCTGGAGAATCGGCACGCCGGGCGTGCTGGCCCGGGCCAGAGAGTCGCCGCCTACCCTGAGCGGCGCTGCTGCAGACCACGCTGGCCCCAGTGGCGCCGAATCTTGGCTCTGCGGAAAATCACGCCCCGGCGGCGTGGCGCGATTCGCGCGGCCCGCCGGCGATTCTCTGACCCGGCGGGGGTGTCGGAGAATTCTGCCCAGAATGTCTGATCAGGGGCGTAGCAGGTTTTGCTTGCTGGGGAAGCGACTTCATCCGAGTCCAAATCGTATCTGAAGAAACGTCCGCTGGTTTACGATGATCGCCTTTCAACTTGCAATTTAAAATTGCAGTCGGCCAGATCGGAGCAGCAAAGGTGGTGACAAGTCCGAACGCTAACATTTTTTTATTTCCAGCAGGTCCCCCCGCCACACCGAGGCACAGGGAGGAGAAGCCGACCTCCACCCCAAAAGAATCCGCCTTCGGGTGATTAGCGAGGAGAAGGCCAAGACATCTGCCTCCACACCCGCTTCCAACCCCAGCCAATCCAACGCCCCGAATATGGCTTCTAGGGGACCAGGTTCGAATCTCAAAGAGTGCACCACCTTTGAGATTACCTTAAAGACCTCCCTCCAATACCCCTCCAGTTTTGGACAGGACCAAAACATATGAACGTGATTAGTGCCCCCCCCGCCCACACCGTTCGCAAACATCCTCCACCCCCTCAAAGAGTCGGTTCATTCTCGTCCTTGTGAGGTGCGCCCTGGACACCACCTTCAACTGTATCAGCCCCAACTCACGCTAACATTAACTGTACTGTTGGCTAGTTTCTGCCTGACTGGTGGGAGGAGGACATGAAAATCAACCCCATGATTTTATTAAAATAAGGATTATATTTTCCCATGCACACTTTCAGCTGGGAGGATTTAATGGTACTGGCAACTCGAGGGAGGGGAATCCAGATAACATTGCGTTGTATTTTTCACCAGTTTTCAGTATCCACTCAATACAAATGAATGGGGTAATTGTTAAGTCAGACCAGTTGATGTATGAAGCCCTGCCAAAGTAAATAAAACTGTTGACCTTCCACAAGATGTAGGCCATAGTGTTAATTGTATATTGTTTGCATGAGTTGGGCAATAACCTGCGATTCAGATGTGCTCCTATAAATAAACACAGGTTGAGACTATAGTTCAAAGCAAATTACTGCGGATGCTGAAATCTGAAACAGAAACAGAAAATACTGGACAATCTCTGCAGGTGTGACAGCATCTGTGGAGTGAGAAGGGATCTGACGTTTCGAGTCTGGATGACTCTTTGTAAAGTTAGAGAGAACTGGAAATGGGGTCAGATTGATACTGCTGCGGGGGAGGGACATGGAGCAGGGGGGCTGGATAGGGGGCCAGTGATAGGTGGAGATTGACAAAGACGTATTAGACAGAAAGACAAAAGGAATGTAAATGGGGGGTGATTAAGGTTAAGAAGGGTGCTGATAGAACATACAGTGCAGAATGAGGCCATTCGGCCCATCAAGTCTGCACCGACCCACTTAAGCCCTCACGTCCACCCTATCCCCGTAACCCAATAACCCCTCCTAACCTTTTTGGACACTAAGGGGAATTTATCATGGCCAATCCATCTAACCTGCACGTCTTTGGACTGTGGGAGGAAACCAGAGCACCCGGAGGAAACCCACGCAGACACGGGGAGAACGTGCAGACTCCACACAGTGACCCAGCGGGGAATCGAACCTGGGACCCTGGCACTGTGAAGCCACAGTGCTATCCACTTGTGCTACCGTGCTGCCCATAATTGGCACGTAAAGAGATTAGAATGTGTGACTGGCAGAACAAAGGCGAGCAGTGTGTCAAAGGACAACTAGGAACAGGGAACAGATGCCCAAGTGGGATGGGCTGCGGGGAGGGGGACAATGGTGATGGAAAAACAGATAGATGGAAGAAATGAAAATAAATTGATAGAAATAAAAATGGGGTGAAGGTGGAGGAGAGAGTTCACTGTCTGCAGTTGTGAACTCAATGTTAAGTCTGGAAGGCCTAATCTGAAAATGAGATGCTGTTCCTCCAGGTGGACTGAAGATGTTCTGCAAAGCGGTTACCCAGTCTGCGTTTAGTCTCTCCAGTGTAGAGTGTGATGATATGCATAAGCAATCTTGTATATAATGTACACGACCTTCGACCAGCAAGTGGCAGTCTAAACATGCCATGCGACTCTGTGCCTTGGGGTGATGGGAGTAAGTCGTGTTGGTGGATAGATGTGTTTTGCAGTAGCACAAGAATCATTAGTTAGTGTTAGTAGTTTGTAATATATTTATCCCAGTTATATTTACCACTCATTTGTTTTATAATAAATTATTTTAACGAGTCAAGAACTAGATGTTCTGGAGTGCATCATTCCTATTGGCCAGTGCAAAGAACATGACAGAGAGTAGACTGCACTGGGAGCATTGAATGCAATAGACCAGATTGAAGGGGGTGAACGTGAAGCGCTGCCTCACTTGAAAAGAGTGTTTAGGCCAATGGATGTTGAGCAGGGAGGAGTTAAAGGGGCAGGTGTTAGACCTTCTGTGATTGCATGGGAAGGTGCCGTGGGAAGAGGGCGAGGTGTTGCACTGAGTTCCGTCAACTCCAGCATGATGCCACCACCAAACACATCTTCCCCTCACTCCCCCTGTCAGCATTTAGCAGGGATCATTCTCTCTGGGTTACTTTAGTCCACTCCCCAACACCGCAACCTCTTCCCACGTCCAATGTGTTTGTGCCAATAGACAATTAAACTTTGTGGTGAGGTTAGAAGCCCGAGGAACACCTTTGCTGGTGCAGATTAGTTTTTTAAAAATTCACTATTGAGATGTGGGCGTCGCTGGCTGGGCCTGAATTTATTGGCCATCCCTAGTTGCCCTTGAGAAGATGGTGGTGAGCTGCCTTCTTTAACCACTGCAGTCCCTGAATTGCAGGCACACCTGCAGTGCTGTTAGGATGTTGACCCAGGTACGGCAATATAGCTCCAAGTCAGGATGGTGAGTGACTTGGAAGGGAACCTCCAGGTGATGGTGTTCCATGAGTCTGCTGCCCACCCCCTTCCAGGTGGCAGCAGTGGTGAGTTTGGAAGGTGCTGCCTCTGGAGCCTTGGTGAGTTATTGCAATCAGTCACCATGGGAGGGGAGAATGCCAGCGGAAGTTGGAAGAGAATATCCTGGTTTCTAAATAGGCTAATCTAGACAGCAGATTTATGGGGGGGCGATTCTCCGAGCCCCGCGCCGGGCCGGAGAACCACCTCAACTGCGCCCCGACGCCAGCGTGCGATTCTCCGAGGTGCGGAGAATCGGCGGTATTTGCGCCGCCACGTTTGACACGGCGCCGGCCGCTGGAATCGACAGGGCCGCCGATTCACTGGCCCGGATGGGCCGAGCAGCCACGCGGATACGACAGAGTCCCACCGGCGCCGTTCACCCCTGGTCGCTGCCGGCGGGAACTCTGCGCGAACAGTAGGGGTGCAGTCTGTGGGGGAGGAGGGGGGCTCCGTCCACGGGGGGGGGCCTCCGATGGGGTCTGGCCCGCGATCGGGGCCCACCGATCGGCGGGCCGGCCTGTCCCCCCCCCCAGGCCTACTTTTCTGCGCGGCCGGCCGCAGATCACCGACTCCATGTTGAGTTGGGCCGGCGTGCTGAAGAAGACCCACGCGCATGCGCAGGTTGGCATGCGGCGCCCATTTGGCACCGGGAAGGGAGGCTGGAGCGGCGTGAACTGCTCCAGCGCGGGGCCAGAATTGGTCATCCCTGTGCCCGTTTCGCGCCATTGCGTTTCACGACGGCGTTCACGACGGCGCGAACCCTTGGGCTCCATTTGGGAGAATTGCCCCCATGGTCTGACATAACAAACTGCATGGTGTTTTGTTTAATTTGCTTTTCAAAAATCAAATGATTTATATAGAAAGGTGCTTGTCTTCCAGTCAATGCCAACAACTTCATCACAGTTGTGAGGGTCGACTTTAAAGACATTGGAGATGTTGGCGGCAGCGATAAGAGAAGGTTTAAGGTAAGAAATCTGGTGGAAGTGAGCCATCGTTTTGTCATGGAATACAGCTGAATCTTTACATCATTAAAATACTCAAGGAGAAGGTTTTCCAGGGTCAGCTCCTTATCTCCCTCAATTTAGGAGTATTTATGTGTTTTCAGATATGGTTTTATGCTATTTTTATACTTTTTGCATAACATAAATCTTACATCTTCCTGGATTTCTTGTTTCTTTTTTAGCTCCCTAAATCTTGAAGTGCTTGCGACCAGGTCTGTTTTTATCAGTCAAACATCTAAACGTAAGCTCACATTTATGAATTTGCCGTGTCACAGTTTGCATTTCATGGTGTAACATAATCCAGTAGTGACTAACTGTAACCCGAGAGTTACATAGTAATTTGGCCTCCAAAGATCAGGCAATGTAATCTGATTTATGCTTAAACCTCTTTTTATTCCGTTTTGTGGGTCATGAGGTTTGTAAAGGACACTTCTCAACCTTATATCTTCATTGGTAGGTCATGTTAATTCCAATAATTGTATGTTGAGGAAGAATGAGTCAGAAACTAGCCTGTTCCTGAAAACTGGTTTATTTCCAAGACAGCAATGCAGTCACAGACTCTTCCAGTTCCTCCCTGAGTGATGGGGTTTGTATACTCTAGCAATGATTTCCTAATCCATCCCCAACTGGAGACCAATTCAAAGCATGTGTTCTATTGCACCACCGTTCTATCCCTATCTGTCTCATTCGTTACTGCACCATATCTAAGCTGTTGTTTCTTAATACACTTAATAAACCATCTTAAAATTACTTGAGACAAGTCGACTGCCTATTTAGGTATCTGTGGCCCCCGAACCCTGAGATCTGACAATGTGGGTGGCTCAGAATGATAATTAAATTGGATATTTGGATTGCTGTCATTGCAATGAAAGAGGCAAATACCACATTGCTGTGAGGTTAAACAAATAAGTTGAACATTTGCTGCCATTATCACCTCGTGCACAGAAAACCCCCAGAAGGGAAATTTCTGCTCAAAATGTTCACTGTGCTCGTGAGGGGCTTTCATTGAGAATTGAACTGGTGAAGGGAAAATTAGTCCTCCTTGGGAAAAAGAAAGCACTGTGGAATCAAACATTTTCACCATTTTGCACTCACTGGTCAGGTGCAGCATGAGGTGAACACAGAATGATGTTTTGCAAGCTGCCAATAGAAAATAATATAGAAAATAGAAAGTAGAACAGTACAGCACAGAACAGGCCCTTCAGCCCTCGATGTTGTGCCAAACATAGTCTATTTTTTTTTGTTCTTCTGCCTCCAACTGAAGTCCGTCTCAATTGACAGTCTCTTTGGACAAGAAGGTCTCTGCACGATCCGTCCATTTCTCTACGCCTCGGCATTTCTCTTTAAAGTCAGATACTTTAGTTCAATCTGATCACAGAGTCCCTTGTAATTCTCCAACACAGGAGCATTGGTTATCACAGCTTTCAGGCCGTCAAATGCCTGTTGAAACTCCGCTGTCCATTGAAATTTTCGGCGTTTCTTCAGCAAGTCGATCAGTGGAGCAATCACGCTGCAAAACTTTTGCACAAATGTTCAATCAAATCCACTCATGCAAAGAAATCGCATTATTTCCCTTTGTCTCGAGGGTATTGGAAGCTCCCCAATAACCATGCGACCCAGTTCGATTGTATGGCCAAGGAAAGTGATTCGGGCGTTTCCAGATTCACTTTTGGCTAGGTTTATCACCAAACCCGCCTCCCGAAGTCAATCGAATAACTCCATCAGATGTTTCAAATGTTCTGTCCATGACTGGCTGAAAATTACCAGATCGTCGATGTATACCGCACAATTGGGTAATCCTGAAACGACTTTGTTAGTTAACCGTTGAAATGCGGCTGGGGCATTTTTCATGCCAAATGGCATAACTTTGAATTGGTATATACCATCTGGAGTCACAAAAGCTGAAATCTCCTTTGCCCTTTCGGATAAAGGTACCTGCCAGTAACCTTTAAGTAAATCCAGTTTAGAAATAAAAGCTGATTGTCCCACTTTCTCAATGCAATCCTCCAAACGTGGGATAGGATAAGAGTCTGCTCTTGTAACTGCATTAACCTTTCTATAGTCCACACACAACCGTTGGGTACCGTCTGGTTTAGGTACCATCACTATGGGTGAGCTCCATTGGCTGCAACCCACTTCAATTATGCCATTTTTAAGCATACTCTCAATCTCTTTGTTAACCTGTGCCAATTTCAAAGGGTTAAGTCTGTATGGATATTGTTTGATTGGAACAGCATTTCCCACATCTACATCATGTGTAGCCATTTTAGTACTTCCCAATTTATCTCTACAAACTTGCCCATGAGATATCAATAACTCTTTCAGGTCGGTCCGTTTTTCCTCTGGAAGGTAACTCAACAATTTATCCCAATTTCTAAGAGCATCCTCGTTTTCCAATTTAATTTGAGGTGTGTCATATTCACAGACATCTGGATTTGGTTCGTCACTTTGAGTTGGAATCATTAAAACCTCCTCCTTTTTCTCTCCTTCCCTTTCAAAGTACCTTTTAAGCATATTCACATGACACACTCGGTGAGTCTTCCTTCTATCTGGTGTTTTTAACCACATAATTCACCTCACTTACTTTCCTTTCAATCTGATAAGGTCCACAAAACCTAGCTTTTAAAGGTTCACCTACCACTAGTAACAATGACGAATGTGATATAAAATAGTTAGTTCAAATATTAGTTACAGTAATGTAGATGTAGGCCAGTTTAATTCTAGTGAGTTCACAAAGGACAAAGCACAAAGGAGTTCAGAAAGCATGGCAAGGAAGGGGGAGGGGTGTCTGGTAGAGGATGGGAAAAGGATGCTGGGTAGCAAGAGGCCCAGGGTTAAGGAATGCGAAGTGAGCCAATCAGGATGTATGGCCAGGTCAGGAGGGGTATAGGATGACCTATCGGAATCTTGTATGTGAAACTTGATGCCATTTGAATGTATTTGCAGAGATCTCTTTGTCTCCGACCTCATTTGTTTTCCGAGGGGTCCAGGAGACAGTTTCTGTGTTCTGTGTCTCTATGAAGCGAGTCAGACTTGCAAGTTGGTTAAAAATAAATAATACTATACCTACAAATCTATCTCGAGTTTTATTGAGGCCAGGCTGACGGGTAAAGAAATTAATACTGTCATTTGGTGGCGAAACCCAGGATTTCTCCAGACGGTCACCGACCAACTGCGAAATCAGAATTCGACTGATGTTGGACAAGGAAAGTGGAAACGGGCCCACAATGTGTGTAGCTGGAAAATGACCACACATTGGTTTTCCCCTCTTCTCATGGTCTGATTGGTCTGGTCACTCGCGGTTGGTACGGAAAGATTGTCTCGACGAAATCAAAGGTCAGTGTGGGGATTAGAAAATTAAACTGATGGGACATCGGCAAGATGGTTCAGTTCTACGAGTGTTTTTGATGAACTGATAGGACATTGGTAGGATGGTTCAGTTCCAATAGAGTGTTTTTAAAACTATAGTTGATTCAGCTAAAATTGTATTCTTGGACTGTAGTGGCGAGAAACGCAGTCTTGAGGACTAGTTAGAGATTATGGGGAATTGCTTGGGTAAATTTCAAAACAAAGAACATCCATAGAACTGGATGCTGCATGTTAGTTAAAGCAGAAGTCTCTCAAAGGGTTAACAGCAGCCAAAGTTAAAGACTACAGACAGTGCTTCTCACACGGGCCTTGAGATAACAGCAGCAGCCTGTGGTGTAATCGGATACCTTTCTTTCGAGTCAGTGAAACTCCAGCAAAGTTACGTTTTGAATTAATTAAAGGAAACCAGTGGATTTCTCCACCTCTTTGATAAAAGTTAATTATTTTAGCAAGCAATTGATTGAAATTGCCAGAATCTTGAGCGAAATTCTCCATCCCGCCCCGCCACATTTCTGCCCCGACCCGCCGGCGGGATGCTCCGTTACACCGGCCGGTCAATGGGGTTTCCCATTGTGGGGCAGCCCCACGCCGTCAGGAAACCCCCGGGCGCCGGCAAAACGGAGACTCCCGCCGGCTGAGAATGACGCCCTCTAAGTTTGAATTCCTTGAAATAATGTTTATTTCATTTTATTTGTAAATTAATAGAAACTTAAAGAAACACACTGACACCATTTTAAAAAGTGTAAATCTGGAGATGACAGTTGACTTTGCTCCGGTATAAATCACCGCAGCTAACTGCTCCCTCATTGATAGCAGCCAACATTTTTATGAATGTAAGAAAAACTTAAGGCCAATCTTAAATGAACCAGTGTGATATTTACATTTTACTGCTATCATCATCACAAATTAATATTGACCTGTGAACTCACAGCCACATAAAACAGAACTGAAATTACCCAGCCTCATATTAAATTTTCCTTGGTTTTAGTTGTGGGACATTATGCTCATTCTGAGATGGATTCAGACACAACAGGACCACTTTGAGCAAGGGTGTGAAACAGCTGACAGTGAATCAGCTACCTGTCATAAATCTCTCCTGATTCTTACTTTTGTTAACTTCGATCAGAAGAGATGTGCAATGGTTGACAGTATCACAATATTATATCACTTGGTTTGCGCTATCACTCAAAGTGGAAAATAACCCCAGTGCCACTTGCACATTGGTTAGTTTTAGAAAAACATCCACAGTAAAATTCGTGCCACGCAAGTGTCAGGCAATGACCATCTCCAACAAAAGAAAATTTAACCATTTCCCCCTTGACGTTCAACGGCATTATCATCGCTGAAGCCCCCACCAACAACAACATGGGCGTTCCTATTTACCAAAACCTAACTAAACCAGCCATAGAAATACTGTAGCTCGAAGACAAGGTCAGGGGCTGAGGATTCTGCAGCAAGTAACTCACCTCTTGACTCCCCAAAGCCTGTCCACCATCTACAAGGCCAAAGTTAGGACTGTGATGGAATACTCTCCTTTCGCCTGGATGAATGAATTCGAGAATGTAGGGAAGTTGTTTCCATTAGCAGGGGAGACTAGGACCCAGGGGCACAGCCTTAGAATAAAAGGGAGTCACTTTAGAACAGAGATGAGGAGAAATTTCTTCAGCCAGAGAGTGGTGGGTCTGTGGAATTCATTGCCACAGAGGGCGGTGGAGGCCGGGACGTTGAGTGTCTTTAAGACAGAAGTTGATAAATTCTTGATTTCTCGAGGAATTAAGGGCTATGGAGAGAGAGCGGGTAAATGGAGTTGAAATCAGCCATGATTGAATGGTGGAGTGGACTCGATGGGCCGAATGGCCTTACTTCCGCTCCTATGTCTTATGGTCTTATGGTCTTATGGAGAAGCACTAAGATGTTCAACACCATCTAAGATAAAGCAGCCTATTTGATTACCAGCTGTGATGAATGTAAGAAATTAGTATATATTTTCTATTATATGTATTTTGTGCAGCAATGTTTTCAAAAGCCAGGGTTAGCGTGTCTATAAAAATCTGCTGCAGTAATATATATTTTTAAAATCTGGCTTGAAAGACAGCCAGACTTTGTGGTGACAAAAGGTACAATTAAGATGTTGTAAAAGTGAGATAATCCTTCTTTCCAACCTATATATATATTTACAAAGAGAGGCCTAATGGGTTTTTGCTCTGATTTCTGGGGAGAGGGGTGGCACAGTGGTTAGCACTGCTGCCTCAGGGCGCCGAGAACCCATGTTCGATCCCGGCTCCGGGTCATAGTCTGTGAGGAGTTTGCACGTTGTCCCCAAGTCTGCATGGGTCTCACCCCCACAACCCAAACATGTGCTCGGTAGATGGATACGAAATAAAAAAAAGTTATTTCTGGGGATTCCCCCGGGGTAGATAATTAGAGACATTGGACGGGATTCTCCAATAATGGGGCTATGTCCCACGCCGGCGTGAAAGGCGGCCCCAACAACTTTGGCGTCAACCATCCCCGATAATGAAGAATGCTCCCCTTCCTATTGGGCTAGGTCGGCGCCGGAGTGGTCCCTGCAGCTCCAGCCAGTGCGGAACGGCCGCCGCGAGTTCGCGCATGCACGGGGGTTCCCTTCTCTGCGCCGGCCCCCGGACAATATGACGGAGCCCTACAGGGGCCTGGCGCGGAGGAACATAGGCCCCCACGGAACCAGCCCAGCCGTCGATCGATAGGCCCCGACCCCGGGCCAGGCCACTTTGGGGGCCCCCCCGGGGTGAGATCCCTCCGCTCCCCCTCCCGGTCGGCCCCCGCAGACACACCTTCCAGGTCCCGCCGTGTGGGATCTGAGTAACCCACGCCGGCGGGACTCGGCCGAACTCGACGGCCACTCGGCCCGTCGAGGCCCGGAGAATCGCCGGGGGGGCCACTTTCAACAACCCCCGACCGGCGCGGCTTGAATCCCGCGGGCGCCCGAGAATCGGCGGGGGAGAATCGGTAAGCTGGTGTTGAGACAGCGGGGCGCGATACTCGCGTTCCCCCCGGGGATTCTCTGACCCGGCACGGGGTCGGAGAATCCCGGCCATTTTGTTTAAAGTTAAGCAAGTCGGTCATGGGATTTGAGTGGAATGGGGATGCTGTAATTAATGGGAGGAGCCAGGGCTGTAGCAGGCAGTGTTTGCATTTAGTTTTTGGCTGTGAGCTGAACAACAGCTTCTGCAGAAGACTGTCAGAGATTCAACATTAATCTGACAAGATCTCTATCTCTCTTAAAGCAGTTTTTCAAAAGATCTCTCTACCCAAAGATTGGCAAGTAATCCTGTGTTTGCTAACTCTAATTAAAAGTGGGTTTTGACCTGCGATTGGTTTTCCTTGATTGGAGATAAAGAAAATATCAGTCAGAAGTTAAACTGTTTCTTTTTATTGCTGAGCATCATTTAACTTGTAATTGTAAGCTATATTTCTGTGATGTTAAGGTAGTTTAATACTGTGTTAATAATAAAGTTTTATCATGTCTCTATTTATGCGTGGAATCATTTCTGGAGCAAAGTGTCCTTTCCTCACAGTTTTACAAATTAAGCAAAGATATTGGGGTCCTTATCTGGTATCCTACAAAATGCTGTAGGTTTGGTAGAGAATTGTAGTAACCCCATCTGGTCTGCTACCACAAGCATTCACCTCCTCCACCATCAGCGCATAATAGCACAACAGCAGCAGTGTGTACCATCTACAAGATGCAACCCAGCCAAGGCTCTTTCGAATGCACTTTCCAATTCACCACCTCTACTGACTATAATAAGTGCAGCAGACACATGGGAACTCCAGTACCTGAATGTATCCCTCCACGTCACACACCATCCTGACTTAGAAATATATAATATTTCTTCACTGTCGCTGGGTCAAACTCCTGGAACTCCCTTCATAACGGCGCATTGGGTGTTCCGACACCACAGGGGCTGCAGCGCCCCAAGAGGCCGCTCACCACCACCTTCCCAAGGCCAACTTGGCAAGTCAATAAATGCTGGCATTTCCAGCATTGCCCACATCCTGTAAATTAATTTTGGAAAATGATATTCCACTGAGGGATGCGTTGGACACAGAGGTATATTCAAGGACCTAAAGGAGATGACCAAACTTGATGTTGAATAGATACCTTTTGTGGGGGCAGTGAGGGTTGGGAGAGGCCAGGCATTGATGTTTAGGAAATTTAGATTAAGGGATTATGATGGCTGAAGGATAAGTCATCAGTGGGAGACTGGAAGCAGGATGGCAAGACGGTGGGGTTGAGGCCAGGATGGTATCAGCCATGATCACATTGAAGGTGTTTAGGCTCGGGAGGTTAAATTGCCGACTCCTGCTCCTAGGTCATGTGTTCTGGGGAGGAGCTACTCTGGCTGATTTCGCTATCCAGCTCTTGGCCTGTAACATTGTAGGTAACAGATTAGGAACATATCAGCCATGATAGAGTGTTGGAGCAGACTCTATGGGCCAAATGGCCTAATACTGCTCCCATGTCACGTGAACTTATGTCCAGGCCGGAGAGTCAGGAATAAACCAAAGGAAGGTAGTAATAATAATAATCTTTATTATTATCACAAGTAGGCTTACATTAACAATGCAATGAAGTTACTGTGGCAAGCCCCTAGTCGCCACATTCCGGCGCCTGTTCGGGTACACGGAGGAAGAATTCAGAATGTCCAATTCAGCAACGGCACATCTATCGGGACTTTTGGGAGGAAACCGGAGGAAACCCACGCAGACACGGGGAGAACGTGCAGACTCCACACAGACAGGGATCCAAGCGGGATTTGAACCTGGGACCCTGGCGCTGTGAAGCAACAGTGCTAACCACTGTGCTACTGTGCGTCCCACTTAATGAGAAACATTTAATGTTTCTGCCCGGTTGGTGAGAAAGAGGAAAAGACACAGAGCAGAATGCAACATTTGTACTGGCGAAATGTTAGATTTTGAACCCTTCACAGTGCACAATCTCCATTTCTAATAATTTCTAATAATTTCTAATTTAATTGTTTTTTACACCCCCTGAAAATGTATGCACAGCTTATTTGAAAACGATACTGCTTGTGATGTTACAAACAGAAGTGATAATGAAAACTAAAAATATGTTGCAGCTGCCGCACTTTACTCACGTTGAACGTTACTAAATGAAAAGGTTAGCTGCACCTTGCAAAGTTTAAGGGGGCTGCTTTTCAGAATCAGCAGGACACAACAGCATCCGTTTTGACGGTGGGCCATCCCCCTGAACTATCTACTCGGTTTCTCGCTCCACGGTTGCTGCTGTACATTTCCAACATTTTCTGTGGGTTTTTTTTAAACTTCGGGTTTCCAGCATCAGAAGTGTTTTGCCCTCTACCGTTCCGACTGTTGGGCGTAAATGCCCCTTTGACAGCCACATATAATTACAGGAAAGCCTTTAACTTTGCCTGTTCCGATCCACTTGCATGTCAACGTACGGCTGTGGTAAGTGAAATCATCCAATCAGGTGTTTGTTTGAATTATTTAAACTTATTGCTGTAAGCGATGGGAATCAGAAACTTGACCTGCTCCAGTGAACGTGACTGACGGTAAAAATAAAATAATTCACTTGGAAAGCCACTTTTTCAAGCTTGAATGGCTTATGTCAATGAAATTGTAAATCAAATGCAAGAATATGATCTGGTTTAGCCGCTGAATCCAACAGTTGAAAGATCCATTGTGCAAAGAGATAACACCGTTTCAGAAGTGCTGAGAGATTCATAGCACTGCGGCAAATATAGCTTCAGCGTAACACTTAGATTGCAGATCATTCCAATATTGGCTCCCATTGGCCAAGTCATTTTGTTTATTTTTGGCTGGCACACTGTAATGCTGGAAGTAGGATCAATGTTATAACAATAAAGGTCACCAGATGTCAGAATAGCTCAAATGAGGAATATCGGCCCTGAAATTCCATCAGGGGTTCGACCAGTCTCCTGCCCTAACAGTGTTTTCAGCTATTTGCTTAATATTCTAGGCTACCCCCACAATCACCAGGTAGAGAAGTTATGGCAGAACACAAGAGGCGATTAGTTTTCCAAAGGTTATGGATGGTGGAGGATCAGAGACCAGTCAGGAGGCCATTGAAGTAAAATAAAGTCGCCATAGTCCCGGATGACCGTAGGTTGCTTTCCCCTTTGAGGGCGAAGAGCTGACTGGAGGTGATTTAACTCGAGGGTCACCACGCCTCAGGCTGGGGGTAAGGTTGAGAAGGCGGGGCCTCCATGATTGACCTCAGCAAGTCGGGGAAATGAAATCCACACTTGTTAGCCTCATTCTGCATCTGTTCAGCCAACTGAGCTAAACCTGCCCGCAGATCATTCAAGTAACTAATGGATGAGGTTTTGAGTAGCTGATGGGCTGAGGTAGGGGCAGGTGTTTTTGGGATGGGTGGGGAGTTTAGCTTGAATGGAATAGTAGGCTGAGGTTGTGAACTATCTGGTTCAATTTGTGGCAGTGGCCAGGCAGAAGAATGGAACAGTGACAAGATTTGTTGCAAAACCACTTCAGTGATCCGATCACAGACCAAACTATAGGATCATTCTCCACACATTCAATTGGATCTCTGGACATTTTCCAGGTCCCTCCCCTTCCTTCAATGGCCCTGTCGACTCCCCACCTCTTTTTATATATGACGTATGAATGCGGTGTTACGGGCCAGGGTTTAGAGAACCCCAAAGTGTATCATGGAGCTCACCTGACCCACAACTTTCAATAGATTGTGGTTATGGGGAGCACATGGGCTTACCTTACAGGTGTAGTGAACAGAGAGTTAAAGTATTTTTAAATTAAAACAATGTTTATTTATGAAACCAGTTAACACTTTATAAACCCACAGTAAACATCTTAACAACTATCAACACCAATAAATCCTCCAAAGAATACTGTACGCTATAAGTAACTCTTAATCTTTCCTTGCAACATCCATAAGACAAAAAGAACCCTCTGTACAGAAGGACATCAGGTTTAACTTCGCTACTGAGAACAGTTACCACGGTGAAATTACCAAATGGACATTCATACTCCACTGGCAAAACTACGAACTTTGGATTTCATCACATGTTGTGCACCTTTTAAATGCTGTCTAGCCAATTTCCCTGCTCTATTTAATCGTTCCCTAAAATTTGACACGTAATCCAATAATGTAAGTTCTGATTTCTCACTCACCAATTTTTCCTTAATCAATTTAAGTGGTCCTCTTATCTCATGACCAAAAATTAGTTCAAAAGGACTGAATTTGGTTGACTCATTAGGCGCATCCCTAATTGCAAACAGTACGAATGGAATTCCTTTATCCCAATCCTCTGGATAATCTTGACAATAAGTCCTCAACATCGTCTTTAATGTCTGATGCCACCTTTCTAATGCTCCCTGCGATTCTGGATGATACGCAGTTGATTTAAATTGTTTTATTCCTAAGCTATCCATACCTTCTTTGAATAACCTTGAGGTAAAATTTGATCCTTGATCCGATTGTATTTCTGTGGGTAGTCCATATCGAGTAAAGAATTTAAGTAACTCCTCCTCAATCTGTTTAGCTGTAATATTACGTACTGGAATAGAATTTGCAGTGCAGAAGGAGGCCAATCGGCCCATCGAGTCTGCACCTGCCCTTGGAAAGAGCACCCTACTTAAGCACACGCCTCCACCCCATCCCCGGAACCCAGTAACCCCACTTAACCTTTTTGGACACTAAGGGCAATTTAGCATGGTCAATCCACCTAACCTGCACATCTTTGGACTGTGGGAGGAAACCGGAGCACCCGGAGGAAACCCACGCACACACGGGGAGAACGTGCAGACTCCTCACAATGGCCCAAGCCGGGAATCGAACCTGGGACCCTGGAGCTGTGAAGCAACTGGGCTAACCACTGTGGTACTGTGCTGCCCCCAAATGGCCTCTGGAAACCTAATTGACACATCCATTATTGTCAAAAGATATTGATTCCCACTTTTCATTTTAGGAAGCGGTCCTATGCAATCAATTAAGACCCTTGTAAAAGGTTCCTAGAATGCTGGAATGGGTATTAAGGGCGCTGGTTTTAAAACTGCTTGAGGTTTCCCTATCACTTGACATGTGTGACATGATTGTCAAAATTTATCTACATCTTTATGTAGTCCAGGCCAATAAAATTTTTTTTATATTTTAACTTGAGTTTTCCTTATTCCCAAATGACCTCCCACTGGTACCTCATGTGCAACTTTCAACTCCTCCTTTCTATACCCTACCGGCAATACTACTTGATGAACGTCTGCCCTCTTTTCATCCACCTGCATATGTAAAGGTCAATTATCGCATCAAGACATCACTTTTACAACACTCTGGTATACACTCAGATTTCTCTTCCGTGTATGCTTTCTGATACATCTGGTTTATCGTAGATTATCGTAGAATTTACAGTGCAGAAGGAGGCCATTCGGCCCATCGAGTCTGCACCGGCTCTTGGAAAGAGCACCCTACCCAAGGTCCACACCTCCACCCTATCCCCATAACCCAGTAACCCTACCCAACACTAAGGGCAATTTTGGACACTAAGGGCAATTTATCATGGCCAATCCACCTAACCTGCACATCTTTGGACTGTGGGAGGAAACCGGAGCACCCGGAGGAAACCCACGCACACACGGGGAGGATGTGCAGACTCCGTACAGACAGTGACCCAAGCCGGAATCGAACCTGGAACCCTGGAGCTGTGAAGCAATTGTGCTATCCACAATGCTACCGTGCTGCCCCAGATGTTTATTTCTACATCTTTCTGTTGTAACTCCGCCAATTTTCCTGAACTAAAAATATCCACCTCATCCTCCACCTGTTCTTGTTCTTTTTCAACCATTTGATCAAAAATCGTTTCTGATAATTGCACTTCCACTTCATCTTCACTCTTTGATTTCTCCTCTTGTCTTAACCTGTGACTTTGTGACCTTGTTACTACACAATCCGGAAATATCCCAGGATATTCGTCCTTCAACACTTCAGTTGTCCGATTTTCCACTGGCCTATCAACCACAGTAGGCATCACTCCCACCAGCGATCCAGCTATATTATTACCCAAGATAACTGTATTCCTGGACAAGATAGTTTCTCTATTACTCCTACTTCCCCTTCAACACTCTTCACTGGACTTTCCAGCTTTACCTTATATAATGGAACACTACTCTTCTTACCCTGAATTCCACACATTACTACCTTTTCTGGCAATATTCTTCCCAAACTACATAACTCCTCATCTCTTACTATTAGTGATTGACTAGCTCCCGTATCTCTTAAAATTGTGACTTCTTTACCTGCTCCTCCTGATACACATAAGTAAACTTTACCCACACAAGTAAATTCTTTAAAGACATCTGGCACCTTCTTATCTATCACCTCTTGATCAGGCTGTACAATCTTTTGCACCTCCTTCGCTTCACTTGGGCTTTCCTTTACCACTTTAACAAACCCCACTGTCTTATCCTGTTTTACCACATCAGCCTTCCCAGTGCTTTTCTTCAACCATCTACACTGTGACTTTACATGGCCTAGTTTATTACAGTGAAAACATCTGAAACTTCATTTCTTTTCCACCCTCCTGTATTCCTTTTTTAATCTGAGGTATACTCTCCTTATTATCTCCCATCAGATCACCTTTGCCTCTACCACTTGAGTATTTCTCATGTCCCCAGTTTCTATTCCTCACAGGCTGAAACTGATGTCGGAAACCAATCTTTGATTTATGAACTAATTCATAATCATCTGCCATTTCTGCTGCTAACTCGCAGTTTTAACCCTCTGCTCTTCCACATGAGTTCTCACTACACCAGGAATTGAATTTTTAAACTCCTCCAAAAGTATAATTTCTCTGAGAGCTTCATAGGTTTGGTCTATTTTCAAAGCCCTTATCCACCCATCAAAAGTACGATGTTTGATCCTTTCAAACTCCACGTTGTTTGACCAAATTCTTTTCTTACATTTCTTAACCTTTGTCTGTAGGCTTCAGGCACTAGTTCATATGCACCTAAGATGGATTTTTTCACCTCCTCATAAGTCTCAGATACCTCCTCCGATAGCGATGCAAACACTTCACTAGCCCTACCTACCAGCTTTGTTTGAATCAGTAATACCCACATGTCATGTGACCATTTCATTTGTTTAGCTACCTTCTCAAATGAAATGAAAAAGGCTTCCACTTCCTTCTCACCAAACCTTGGCACTGCGTGGACATATTTAAATAGATCCCCACCTTTCTCATATCCTCATCACTATCCTCCAACTGTATGGTTCCCTTTACGTCCGCCAATTTTAACTGACTGTCATGTTTCATAGCCATTTTCCGAAGTTCAAACTCTCTCCCTCTTTCTTTTTCCTCTCTCTCTTTCTTTTTCCCTGAACTGTATCTCCCTTTCTCTTTCTTTTTGTTCTGCTAGGGCTATTCTTTCTGTTTTCCTTTCTTCTCTCTCTTTTTCTTTTTCCTCTCTATCTCTTTCTCTCTCTCTTTCTTTTTCCTCTCTCACTCTTTCAAATTCAAGCTGCTTTAATTCTTTCTCATGTTCCATTTGTTTAATTGGTAACTGAATTTTTGCCATTTCCAATGAATCAAACTGTATCTCAGGCAATTTTAAATGCTTAGCCACCGCCATAATTACCTCACCTTTTCGCATTTTGTCAGGTAATGTTAACTGCAATGTTTTTGCCAACTCTAAATGCCCGCTTTTAGTCTCTGCCCGTAAGGTACTGCGTGTGACCGTCTCCACCCCCAAAAACTTCAGAGTCTCTGAAAGAGCCATTGTGCACAACACACTCCCTACTTAAACTGAAATACCACACCTGAAAAGCAACCACAATATGCTCACCCCTCACTGTCTTTAAGTTCACTAAGCCAATCCAATAGATAGACTTTTATCCCCTCAAGCCCCCAATTTGTTATGGGCCAGGGTTTAGAGAACCCCAAAGTGTATCATGGAGTTCACCTGACCCACAACTTTTAATAGATTGTGGTTATGGGGAGGACATGGGCTTACCTTACAGGTGTAGTGAAAAGACAGTTAAAGTACTTTTAAATTAAAACAATGTTTATTTATGAAACCAGTGAACACTTTATAAACCCACAGTAAACATCTTAACAACTATAGACACCAATAAATCCCCCAAAGAATACAGTACGCTATAAGTAACTCTTAATCTTTCCTTGCAACATCCATAAGTCAAAAATAACTTATGGATGTTGTACAGAAAGACATCAGGTTTATCTTCACTACTGAGAACAGTTACCACGTTGAAATCAGCAAATGAACATTCATAAGCTTGTAGAGATTCATACACATCTTGCTGTGACTGCAGCGTCTCCAAAACTAAAACAAAATTAAACACACCCTGTAGCAGACAGCCTAAAGCGAAAGTAAAAGCTGACAGACAGCCCAGCTCCACCCACACTCTTACATCACTGCAGTAATAAACACCCATTTCTTAAAGGTACTCTCACATGACAGCGGCAAGAAACGGGCCAACATTGTTGCTAAAGCAAATAGAGGTGAAAAAGGGGAAAACAAAGTACAAGAAAGAAGGGAAAGGGAGAAACTAGGTGCATGGGGCAAGAGATGAGCTAATTAGAAGAAGAGAACATGGGTGACAGAATGGGAGGTGTGAGAGAACTAAATGGAACCGGTGAGAAGTGAGGCAAAACTGAAGGACGAGAGAGTTAACAGAGTGGAAATATGAAGAATGTAAGGAATTAGAACAGATGGTCAGACTTGCGGGAGGAAAGGGAGATGAAATGGGAGACTAACTATCAGAAAAATGTGACACAGTCTTCCAGGGTGGTCGAATGGGTTAGCCAATCCACTCTCTGGTCCATCCATTTTCCTAGGTTGGTCACAAAATCATAGAATGGTTACAGCGGTGTTATGATCCTGGATGCGAACCCAACTATTTTCAATTTGTACAACTGTGAGGAAATGTTACTGCACTGCAGGAGTGATAACAGGTATCTTTTATATTAAAACAAACTGTAATTTCATCACAAAATTAACCACAATGGCAATAAAGAAACAGCTTTACAGTTAACAGTTACAACAGTTCTTAAGTAAAATAAGAAACCATAACTTATTTCCTAAACCTGCCACTATATTCCAATTAAGCAAACCAATATATTTGAAATACCACTCATGAATAAAGTTAACAACCAGAGGATTTCTTGCTTTGCTCTGTGCAGCATCTTTGGAGAGAGAACCTTTCAGGACCAAACTGAAACACCTCTGTTCAGATTAAAGTTCTAGGACCAACTGACTCTTTAGACAGATCTGGCTCCTCCCATTAACTACTTAATCTATACCCAAACCACAAGATACCATTTTATCTCTTTTTACAAGATGTCCCTTGACTTATTTCACCAGGACCAAATACAATAACCATCATATATTATCTACACCCCAGGTGTCCTTCAAACATAAACAATATTTCATTAGCTAGCTGTCTGTAAACAAGTAAATGGTTCTCAAGATCTATTAGGAGAACACTTCTACTGCAATCACTGATTACCTCACTTTTGCAAAACCTTAATCACCACTCTGGCAGTCATACTGTCTGTATGCATCTTAACCTGCTTGAGGTTTTCCTTTCACCTGACACGTGTGACATGTATGACAAAATGTAATCACATCCTTATGCAATCCAGACCAATAAAAATGTTTTTGTATTTTTACTTGAGTTTTCCTTACTCCTAAATGACAAGCTAGTGGAACCTCACACACTGCCTGTAAAACCCCTTTCTATAATCCACCAGTAATATAACGAGATGAACCTCTGCCATTTCCCATTTGCCTGAATTTGTAAAGGACATTAATACTTTGGCCCATAACTTCCTGGTAATGGCGGGAAGTCACGGGCTGCCGATTTTAAAAGTGAAATCTGTGCACTTAGTTGCGTCCAACCTTCCTTTTCCTTCAGCATCCAGAGACCTCCAGCACCCCGGTCTGCGCAGGCTCCAGTGTGGCATAGGAGAAGTGCAGCTCCATCCCCTCATGACGTGGCCAGCTTGGGAACGCCCATGGAGGGCAGTAATTAAAACAATAGATTTAGATAGAAAACAACAGGCAACTATTTTTTCAAGTGTTTTAAAGGTATGTAGACATCTTTAAAACTTGTTTTCGCGCTTTCTTTTAAATGGGACACTACTATTGTTGATTCTTTTAAAGTAATTTTTAAAAACTTTTTATGATTAGAAGTGGTTATTTATAAGTGAACATTGGTTTGATTATTTGTTTTTAATCTGTGAAACTATTTAAATCTGCACTATATCATTATATAACTTTACGTGCTTACATGTTTAAAATTGTTTGTATGTTTTAATTTAGATTATTGTCATAAGATTTGAAAAGCCCCCCAGGGCTTTTTGCTGTCACTGTCCTTGTAACAACTGATGTTTTTAATTTGTGTTTATCGAATCCCTGCAGTGCAGGTGAAAGCCATTCGGCCCATAAAGTCTGTACTGACACTCCGAAAGAGCACCCTACCCAGGCCCACGCCCCACTCTATCTCCATAACCCTACCAAACCTTTGGACACTAAGGGGCAATTTAACAAGGCTAATCCACCTAACCTGTACATTTTTGGACTGTGGGAGTAAGCCGAAGCACCAAGAAAAAACAGCGGAGGCACGGTTGTTAGCACTGCTGCCTCACGGACCCGGGACCCGGTTTCAAATCCGTGCTTGGGTGACTGCCTGTGTGGACGGTTCTCCCCGTGTCTGAATAGGTTTCCTCGGGGTGCTCTGGTTTCCTCTCACAGTCCAAAGATGTGCAGGTTAGGTGGATTAGCCATGCTAAATTGCCTCTAGGTGTTCAGGGATGTACAGGTTAGGTTTTGGGGATCGGGAAGGGGAGTGGATCCAGGTCGGGAACTCGTTCAGAGGGTTGGGGTGGACCTGATGTGCTGAATGGTCTCCTTCTGCAAAGAACAAAGAACAAAGAAATGTACAGCACAGGAACAGGCCCTTCGGCCCTCCAAGCCCGTGCCGACCATACTGCCCGACTAAACTACAATCTTCTACACTTCCTGGGTCCGTATCCTTCTATTCCCATCCTATTCATATATTTGTCAAGATGCCCCTTAAATGTCCCTATCGTCCCTGCTTCCACTACGTCCTCCGGTAGTGAGTTCCAGGCACCCACTACCCTCTGCGTAAAAAACTTGCCTCGTACATCTACTCTAAACCTTGCCCCTCTCACCTTAAACCTATGCCCCCTAGTAATTGACCCCTCTAAAGCAACTGTAGGAATTCTATGGTTATATTCCATGGTTCTAGGAAACCCATGCAGACACGTGGAAAAGGTACAAACACGACACAGTGACCCAAGGTCCGAATTGAACACGTGTCCCTGGTGTTGTGAGGCAGCAGTGCTAACTAGTGTGCCAAGATGTTAAATATGCTTCTGCCTTGTTTACTTCAATTATCTTACTCATTTATAATTATCTCAATTAAATATTATGCTCTAATGTTTCAGTAAGACATTTATAGAAGCTTGTAAAGTTTAATGTAAAATGTTTATTAACAAAAATAATTTTATAAGTACAAAACTTTGAAACCAGTTAACATCTAATTTAACGTTTAACTCTATCAGCTGAACAATGACATAAAACTGCCTCAACCTTTGCAAATTTCTCGCAATAAAATATATTTTCTCATTTAAGCACAACGGTTCTATCTATTTGTAAAGGGGAGGGAGGGAAGGGGAGAAGGGGAGGGTTTTGACAAATGTTAATTGACAAGCTCAATGTGCGAAAGCAGTAACTGCTGAAGTGCAGTATCCTGGCGCACATTTCCTCTGACATCATTTTGGTATGTCCTTTGGCATTACACTCTTAAGGGTGGGTGATTGATTCGCTGCAATACCTGTCAGACAGATAGTTCACATTGGCTTACAAGAGGTTTGCAAATATTAAAATACATTGTAAAATCCAAATGTGCTTTCATTGAGAATTGAACTGGTAAAGGAAAAATTAGTAAGCATTTCATGATGACAGATGTCAGGGCCACCAGTCGGTAGTCGTTGAGGCTTGCTACCTTGTTCTTCTTTGGTACTGGTATCATGGTGGTCTTCTTGAAGGAGGTGGGGACCTCAGAACAGACAAGTGAGGTGTTGAAGATGTCTGCGAATACATTCGCCAGCTGGCCTGCGCAGGCTCTGAGTGCTTGCCCAGGAGCTCCGTCGGGGCCCGTTGCTTTCCGTGGGTTCACTTTCAAGAAGGCAGCTCTTAATGCATTATCCCTGAATCCTTCTGTTGTAATCATACCAACATTCTTGAACTAAATATATCAGCTTCACCCTCTACCTGCTCGGGTCCTTTATCTGGTCAGAGATTGTTTCTGATAACTAAATCTCAGCCTCCCTATCTTTACTCCTTGATTTATCCCCCTGGTTCAACCTGTGGCTTTGTGGTCTTCTTACCACATAATCTGGAAACATCCTAGGATATGCTTCTTGCAGCACCTCAGTAGTTTGACTTTCCATCAGCTTTTCAACCACAGCAGGCATCACTCCCACCTGTGATCCAACTATATCATTACCCAAGAAACGCTGTACCCCTGAAAAGGGTAATTTCTCTATTACTCCTACCACCACTTCACCACTTTTCATCGGACCCTCTAACTTTACCTTACATAATGGAATACCATTCACTTCAACATCAATCCCACATATTACCACTTTTTCTGTCTATACCCTGTCTGAACTATACATCTTCTTATCTGTAAACAGTAAATATTGCACAAATAAAATCTTTTAAAAAATCTGACACCTGCTCTTCAACACACCTCTGAACAGGCAGTGCACACTTCTGCACCTCTTCAGCTACAAAATGGTTTATTTTGCTACTTTAATAAATCCTACTGACTTATCCTATTTTAATATCTTCATCTATACCTGCTTTGCCTTGACCACCTGTGGACTTATTCATTTCCCCAGTTTCTATTCTTCGCAGACTGAAATTGATGTTGAAAACCTTGATTTCTGAATTAATTCAAAATCATCTGCCATTTCTGCTGCCGGTCTAGTAGTTTTAAACCTCTGCTCTTCCATATGAGTTCTAACTACTGCAGGAAGTGAATCTTTAAATTCCTCCGGAATGATAATTTCCCTAAGAGCTTCATGAGAAATCCATTGACCTTGGGCTGAATTCTCCAGTCGCCAGGCGGGCACGGCCGGAGACTCCCGCCCTTCGAAATTATTTGGTTGAATCGCCCCCCCCCCCAAAAAAAGAAAGACAATTAAAGAAAGTGAGCAAGGTATAATAAGTGACATTGTGGATGATGAGCAGATAGACAGGTGTAAAAAGAATGTAAGGAACACCACGGCAGGATATTCAACTCTTGAATAAGCCAGCGGGGCTGGTTTAGCACACTGGGCTAAATCGCTGGCTTTTAAAGCAGACCAAGGCAGGCCAGCAGCACGGTTCAATTCCCGTACCAGCGTCCCCGAACAGGCGCCGGAATGTGGCGACTAGGGGCTTTTCACAGTAACTTCATTGAAGCCTACTCGTGACAATAAGCCATTTTCATTCAAATCCCTTTTCTCCCCAAGGTTTGGCACGTAACCCAGTCCCTCATTGGCAGAAAGCTCTGGAGTTTTTTCTTTTGGTTGAGCAGATATTGTTTGGGGCACAATTCATCAGAAATTGGCCAAATCGGTGCAAAGAAATCACAGAATTTCAAGTGCAGATTAGGTTCGGGACAACGTGAGTTTCCACAACTTTTTATATTCGCGTAAAAAAATTCACACTGGGAACTAGCCCCGCTCAGAGCATTGACCATGATCCCAACTGGCAGTAATCACCACTGCCAGTTTCAGCTCCTTGCACCTCATTGCAAGCCTTCGAGGAGGCTCAGGTTAAGTTATTTTTAAAAATTGATTTCTTCAGGTCTTGGTAGTGTGGTTTAAAATGTTTTTTTTAAATAGAACCTATCTGTAGCTAACTGCAACTAGTTATCACTCTTAAACATATCAAGAATAATTTTTAAAGCAGAGGTTCTTTTCAAATTCTAAAGTTTGGGCTGGTTCGTGGCAGAGGCCTGTATCTGGTGTTATGCCAATAGGTTAGAGCAGAAACTTCAGGGTAAAAAATGCTTGCTCAAATCCATCCCACTTTTGGGCTGAAGCTTCACACGTTTGCTGGTTGCACCCAAAAGACAGCGCGCGATCTTCCTCAAAGGGAACAAAGTCCCCTAGCGAGCGCGTTTAGCCACGGGTTTCCCGGCACTTGCAGTGCCGAGGGGCTGCGCAGCGCCCTCTAACACGCATGGTGGGCAACCCTGGCCCAATCGCGTGCAGAAAATGCCAGCTTGGCAGTGCCAACCTGGCACCCTGGCAGTGCCCCTACCAGCTGTCAGTGCCACCTGGGCACCTTGAAAGTGCCAAGGCTGGCACCCAGGTGGCACTGCCATGGTGTCAGGTTGGCACTCCCAGGGTACCCAGGTGGCATCAACAGTGCCAGGGCACCACCCTACCCAAAGTGCATGCAGCTCGGGGCCTCCCCCACAAGTGCCGTTCCGTCTGTTGTTGGGATCAGTGCTGAAACGGCGCTCACCCGAGGTCTCCGAGGCAAAGGGATTGAATCCCAAAACTAACTGCCTCGCATATATGCAGATTTGCCAAAAGGTGATCCTGCCCATTGTGGGCAGGATTCTCCTTGCAACGTCTCGCGAGATTGCGTTGAATTTCTGGAGGCATTGCAAGCGGGTGGATCCCGGGAGGGGTGTCTCCCGGCTTTCACCGGCCACGTTGCACCGCAGCGAGGTGCTTTTCCGGCGCAGTGTGGCCGGAAGATCGCGCCCAGAACCTGTACTCCATTATGTTCAGGCCTCACTCCAGAACATATAATTACTGTAATACTTATAAAGTTACAGTGCAATGGAAGGGGTGTTGGGACGAAAGAAAACATAGAAGTCATAGAATCCTGGCACGGTAGCACAGTGGTCAGCACTGTTGCTTCATAGATGCAGGGTCCCAGGTTCGATTCCCGGCTTGGATCATTGTCTGTGCGGAGTCTGCACGTTCTCCCCGTGTCTGAGCGGGTTTCCTCCGGGTCCTCCGGTTTCTTAACACAAGTCCCGAAAGGCATGCGGTTAGGTAATGTGAACATTCTGAATTCTCCCTCTATGTACCCGAACAGGCGCCGTAATGTGGTGATTAGGGGGTTTTCACAGTAACTTCATTGCAGTGTTAATGTAAGCCTACTTGTGATAATAAAGATTATTATTATTAGGAGGTCATTTGGTCCAATGAGTCTGCACTGACGCTCTGAACGAGCATCCCACCTCGCCCTACTCCCCCGTCCTATCCCCTTAACTCCACCTAACCTGCACATCTTTGGACACTAAAAAACAATTTACCATGGCCAATACACCTTAAAGGCAAACCATTCAAATGCAAAATTCACGGCAATTTGTTTGACCTTTTTACTGCAGGCTTTTTTTGATTACCAAACCTTTCCTGTCATGGGTACCAATTAATGGATCAGTTGGTCAAGCCGTAGCTCCTAATTTACAGGATTCTGGGATCAAGGCCTAATTAAGGCTTTAAGTCACTGTCTGTGCGTAATGTGCACGTTCTCCCGTGTCTGCATGGGTTTCGCCGGGTGCTCCGGTTTCCTCCCACAGTCCAAAGATGTGCAGGTTAGGTAGATTGGCCATTCTAAGTTACCCTTAGTCTCCAAAAAAAAGAAGGTTGGGTGGGATTACTGGGCGACGGGATAGGGTGGAGGTGTTGACCTTGGGTAGGGTGCTCTTTCCAAGGGCCGGTGCAGACTCGATGGGCTGAATGGCCTCCTTCCGCACTGTTAATTCTATGATTCTCAGTACAAAGATAGAAGTTGACACTCTTGTGCACTTACTTGCACCATTGGAGGTGCCATCTTTCAGATGAAGTGTTAATCGAGGCCCCATTTGTCCGCCTGGGTGGGTGCAAATGATCCCATGACACTATTTGAAAGAAGAGAAAGGGAGTTTTTATTGTGTCCTGGCAAATATTTATCCCTCAATCAACATGACAAAAAGCAGATGATCTGGTCATTGTCACGTTGCAGTTTGTGGGTATTTGCTGTGTTTCTATTGGCTGCCCTGTTTCCTACATTACACCTGCACTTCAGAAAAGCACTTCATTGGCTGATGTCTTTGAGAGGTCTGGGGTTCATGAAAAGCGCAATATAAATGCAAACTCTTTCTTTTATGTAAAGAGTGCCCTCTGGTGTTCACAGGCTAACTTCAGGATGCTGATGTGGAAATACCTTACTTATGCGAAGGCTTTATTTGCTGGGGTTTTTCCAGGACAAAATCTTGAGCTAGTTGGAAGCACATTATGTTTCCCTTATTATTTGCATTTCACTTCCTTTTCTTTGTAAATGAGAATGCGTAACATGGCTGCACTGTGGCACAGTGGTTAGCACTGCTGCCTCATTGTGCCAGGGACCCGGATTCACTTCCTGCCTTGGATGACTGTCTTGTGTGCAGTTTGCACCTACTCCCCGTGTCTGCGCAGGATTCCTCCGGGTGCTCCTGCGTCCTCCCACAGTCCAAAGATGTGCAGGTTAGGTGGATTGGCCGTGATAACTTGCCCCGTAGGGTTCAAAGATGTGCAGATGAGGTGGGTTATGGGGTGGGGGACTGGGGAGTGGGCCTAGGTGGGGTGCTCTTTCAGGAGGTCGGTGCAGACTCGATGGGCTGAATGGCCTTCTTCTGCACTGGAGGAATTATATGGTTCTGTGTGGCTTTTGTTGTTCTTGTTGATTTTGGCCAAAATCTTCCAGTCCCGCTCGCACAGGAATCTTCATGTGCAGGATGGTAAATAAGACGGACAAATCATAAAGATCCGGGCTGGAATGTCCGGTCCCCGGGGCAGATAGGTCCGTAATATTCCTACCTTTGTCTTTGTTCTTGTGCCTCGTGAGTAAACAAACAAATTTTGAATTCTTGGTTATCCGCCAATTCCTACTTCTCACTAGGAGGTGATTTCTTTCTATTATAATGGACAATGAAGCTTCCAATTTTGCCACATCTGAGTTGGCATCAATGTTGCCTTTAAAACTTAAGTGAGTGCAACTAGTTTTATCAGCTCACGGTCCCTTTCCACACACATGGCACCTTCGCCCCGTATTAATTCACAAAACATGACCAGTGTGGTGTCCTCCAGGCAGCTGCCTGGCAATGTATACAGGAACATCGGTTTGAGAGCCGTGGTTTTAAAATCTTCCGTGTCAGGGACTTTCTGCAAATATTGACACATGTCCACAGAGTGTTCTGCAAGGCAGCATCAGAAACCCTGGCCAGGGTAAACAATGCAATAATTGTAGAGAATGCTCTTTATTACAGCCACAGCAAGAGGGGAAACACAGTGATGGTCGGTCAAAATGATCGCGGAAAACCACAAGCGCCTGAGGATGGGTGATTCAAATCCATTTGCTTCAGCTTGCCACAAATACCCCCATAAGAGGCTTGTTCTATGCGAGCACGAGAGCAATACCTGTGACACAGTAGCCACAATAACCGTTAATGTTAACAGATATACAGAAACAGGGGAGAAAATAGAAACATTTCAGCGTCAGAAATAAATGTGGCATAGGTTTAAAGTTGATGAAGCAAACAACATGCATGACATGGAACTTAATCGGCGAAACCTTGAAACAATTAATATGTATCCAGTGATTAAATACATGGGCAGCACGGTAGCACAGTGGTTAGCACAGTTGCTTCACAGCTCCAGGGTACCTGGTTCGATTCCCGGCTTGGGTCACTGTCTGTGCGGAGTCTGCACTTTCTCCCTGTGTTTGTGCGGCTTTTCTCCGGGTGCTCTGGTTTCCTCCCACAGTCCAAAGATGCGCGGGTTAGGTGGATTGGCCATGTTAAATTGCCCTTTGTGTCCAAAAAGATTAAGTGGGGTTATTGGGTTACGGGGTTAGGGTGGAGACGTGGGCTTGAGTAGGGTTCTCTTTCCAAGGGCTGGTGCAGACTCGATGGGCCGAATGGCCTCCTTCTGCACTGCAAATTCTATGAATTTATCCTCTCACTCAGAGGATCTAACATAGCAATCCTGAAGTCCATAATATGGAGTCACTCAATTGAAGAACATTTTTGTGCCCCAAACCGGGATGACTGGCCTACTTGCATGGTTAAGCTTGTTAAATGATCATAATAGTGATAATGGGCGGCACGGTGGCACAGTGGTTAGCACTACTGCCTCACAGCGGCAAGGACCTGGGTTCATTTCCGGCCTTAGGTGGCTGCCTGTGTGGAGATTGCACATTCTCCGCGTGTATGTGTGGGTTTCCTCCGGGTGCTCCGGTTTCCTCCCATAGTCCAAAGATGTGCAGGTTAGGTGGATTGGCTGTGGTAAAATTGCCCCTGAGTGTCCAAAGATGTGCAGGTTGGGTGGGGTTATGGGGATAGGGCGGGGGAGTGGGCCTGTAGTGCGTGCTCTTTCAGAGGGTCGGTGCAGACTCGATGGGTCGAATGACCTCCTTCTGCACTGTTGGGATTCTGTAAGGATTCTATGATAATACCAACTATCGTCTTCTTGGGTGGTCCCCAAAGCAGTGGACAATAGGGCGATACCTTTTTGATGAAAATTAATTAATTAGTCCACAGTAGCTTTACCGATAGGCTCATTCTACAGAATCCAGATAACGACCTGTGGAATCACTTTAATATACTTTCCTGCCACTTGGCAGCACAATTTCCTGTTGAAATCATTGTTTCGTCAAATGCTTGCATCAATTCGTACTACTGGTAAAATACATTGACAGTGTCTCCTTTGTCTCCACCAACCATGATGACCCTCCTGAACTATAGAAATCATAAGATGGAAACAGAGTTGAAAAGCTGACATCAAAAGTGTGAAGCACTGACAGCCGTGTTGCTCCAGTCAGTGTGCAGCTGACTTGTGGGACTATCGGGGAATGAATGTAGAAATATAGAAATATAGAAAATAGGGGAAGGAGGAGGCCCTTCGAGCCTGTCCCGCCATTCATTTAGATTATGACTGATCATCCAACTTAGTAACCTGTTCCTACTTTCCCCCTGTGGTAAACACCACTGGTAACACACTACGCGTATTACGGTACTGCCACTGTATTACAGGTACCACAGTAATCCCAGCCTGCTGGCTCCTCCCAGCAGGCGGCGTATAAAAGTGTCTGCTCTCCTGCACTGCTCCCATTCTGGTTCCAGCTGCAGGAAGCTCAACATCTTGTGCAATAAAGCCTCAATTGTTTCACCATTCTCGTCTCGTGGTCTTTGATGGTACATCAATTTATTGCACAAGATTTTACGAGCTGAATGTCTTAATCAAGCCCGATCGCCTGGAGCTGGACCCTCAGGCAGCCGAAGCCACTGCCACCTTCGAGCACTGGCTAGCCTGCTTCGAAGGATACCTCAGAGCAGCCACTGAAGAACTCTCAGACCCGCAGAAGCCCCAGATCCTCTACTCACGGGTGAGCTCACAAGTTTTTCATCTCATCCGGGACACGTCCACCTACAGAGAAGCAATGGCCCTACTAAAGGGACAGTACATCAAGTCGGTGAATCAAGTGTATTCCAGGCACCTCCTGGCCACGAGACGGCAACTCCCGGGGGAGTCTCAGGATGATTTTTTGCGGGCTCTACGGATACTCGGTAGGAACTGTAACTGCCAGGCAGTTTCGGCAGTCCAACACACCGAACTATTAATCAGAGACGCTTATGTCACGGTCGTTAAGTCTACTTACGTTCGCCAGCGACTACTGGAAGGGGGTACGCTCAACCTTGCAGAGACTGTGCAGCTTGCTAACTCCCTAGAAGTGGCCTCCCGTCATCTGGAGGCCTACACCTCCGACCGTGCGGCACCCTCATGGGCATTGTGATCCCCACCAGTGGCCGACTCGAGTACACTGCAAGCCTGCACCGCGTGGCAGCCAGCCAACTCCGGAGGGCCCAAATGTTACTTCTGTGGCCAGAGCAAACATCCCAGGCAGTGCTGCCCGGCACGGAGCGCGACCTGCAACAGATGTGGGAAGAAGGGCCACTTCGTTTCCGTTTGCCAGGCCTGGTCGGTCGCCGCTGTTTCCAGGCCCAGCATCGCTACACCCCCCACGTGTGATCCAGAGGCGCCGCCATCTTCTCCACCACAAGCCACTTGCGGCCCGTGGGTGCCGCCATCTTTGATATCGCCCGCCATGTGCGCCCGTGGGCGCCGCCATCTTGGACCGTGCCTCAGGACCCCTGCTTGCCTGGCCGTTCGCAGCCCGCCGATACCTCCGCCACCGCTGATCAGCCCGGGACCTCCCAACATCTTCCGCAGCTCGCTTCCATCACCCTCGGCCCCGCAACCTCGCGACCGCTATGACGACGGTAAAGACCAACGGGCACGGGAAGACCTGCCTCTTTGACTCCGGGAGCACAGAGAGTTTCATCCACCCTGCTACGGTAAGGCGCTGTTCCTTCCTGGTACTCCCCGTTACCCAGAAAATCTCCCTGGCCTCCGGATCCCATTCCGTGCAAATCCGAGGGTACTGCTTCGCAACACTCACCGTTCAGGGCGTAGAGTATAGCGACTTCAGGCTCTACGTCCTCCCCCATCTCTGCACTGCCCTGTTACTAGGTCTCGATTTTCAGTGTCACCTCCAAAGCCTTACTCTGAAATTCGGCAGACCCCTGCACCCCCCCCCCCTCGCCGTTTGTGGCCTCACGACCCTTAAGGTCGAGCCGCCGTCACTGTTCGCAAACCTCACCCCGGACTGTAAGCCCATCGCCACGAGGAGCAGACGGTACAGTGCGCAGGACAGAACCTTCATCAAGTCAGAAGTCCAACGGCTTCTGCGGGATGGGATCATTGAGGCCAGTAACAGCCCCTGGAGAGCTCAAGTGGTGGTAGTCAAGACTGGGGAGAAACACAGGATGGTCATTGACTACAGTCAGACCATCAATCGGTACACGCAGCTCGATGCGTATCCTCTCCCCCGCATATCTGACATGGTCAATCAGATTGCGCAGTATCGAGTCTTCTCCACAGTTGACTTGAAGTCCGCCTACCACCAGCTCCCCATCCGCCCGGAGGACCGCCAATACACTGCATTTGAAGCAGATGGCCGCCTCTATCACTTCCTTAGAGTTCCCTTCGGCGTCACCAATGGGGTTTCGGTCTTCCAGCGAGAGATGGACCGAATGGTTGACCAGTACGGGCTACGGGCCACGTTCCCGTACCTAAATAATGTCACCATCTGCAGCCATGATCAGCAGGACCACGACGCAAACCTCCAAAAATTCCTCCATACCACTAAAATCCTTAACCTCACCTACAATAAGGAGAAATGCGTTTTCTGCACCAACCGCTTAGTCATCCTTGGCTACGTGGTGGAACATGGAGTCCTAGGGCCCGACCCCGACCGCATGCGCCCCTTCCTGGAACTCCCCCTCCCCCACTGCCCCAAGGCCCTGAAACGATGCCTGGGGTTTTTCTCATATTACGCCCAGTGGGTCCCCAATTATGCGGACAAGGCCCGCCCACTCATCAAGTCCACAGTTTTTCCCCTGACGGCTGAGGCCCACCGGGCCTTCATCCACATCAAGGCGGACATCGCCAAAGCCATGATGCATGCGGTCGACGAGCCCCTCCCCTTCCAGGTGGAGAGCGATGCATCGGACGTGGGTCTGGCCGCCACCCTCAACCAGGCGGGCAGGCCCGTGGCTTTCTTTTCCCGCACCCTCCATGCCTCCGAAATTCGGCACTCCTCTATCGAAAAGGAGGCCAAGCCATTGTGGAAGCTGTGCGACATTGGCGGCATTACCTGGCCGGCAGGAGATTCATTCTCCTCACCGACCAATGGTCGGTTGCCTTCATGTTCAATAATATACAGCGGGGCAAGGTCAAGAATGACAAGATCTTGAGGTGGAGGATTGAGCTCTCCACCTCCAACTATTAGATCTTGTATCGCCCGGGGAAGCTCAATGAGCCCCCAGTTGCCCTATCCCACGGTACATGTGCCAGCACACAAGTGGACTGACTCCGGGCTCTCCATAGTGACCTCTGCCACCCGGTTCTTCCATTTTATCAAGACCCGCAACCTGCCCTACTCCATCGAGGAGGTCAGGACCGTGACCAGGGACTGCAAAGTCTGCGCGGAGTGCAAACCGCACTTCTACTGGCCAGATAGAGCGCACCTGGTGAAGGCCTCCCGCCCCTTTGAGCACCTCAGCATGGACTTCAAAGGGCCCCTCCCCTCCACCGACCGCAATGTGTACTTTCTCAATGTTATTGATGAGTACTCCCATTTCCCATTCGCCATCCCATGCCCCGACACGACTTCTGCCACGGTCATCAAGGCCCTGCACAGCATCTTCACCCTGTTCGGTTTTCCCACCTACATCCACAGCGATCGGGGCTTCACCTTCATGATTGATGAGCTGCGTCAGTTCCTGCTCAGCAAGGGCACCGCCTCGAGCAGGACGACCAGCTATAACACTCGGGGGAACGGGCAGGTGGAGAAGGAGAACAGGACGGTCTGGAAGGCCGTCCTGCTGGCCCTTCGGTCTAGGAATCTCCCGGTCTCCCGCTGGCAGGAGGTCTTCCCCTACGCGCTCCACTCCATCCGGTCGCTCCTGTGCACCGCTACTAATGAGACCCTTCATGAATGTGTGTTTGCCTGCTCTAGGAAGTCCACCTCTGGGGTCCCGCTCCCAACATGGCTGACAGTTCCTGGGCCCGTCCTCCGCCGGAAGCATGCGAGGAGCCATAAATCGGATCCCTTGGTTGAGAAAGTCCACCTCCTCCATGCAAACCCAGAGTACGCCTACATGGCAAACCCCGACGGGCGACAGGACACAGTCTCCCTCCGGGACCTGGCACCCGCTGGGTCCCCACCCACAACCCCAGACCTGATACCGCTTCTCCCCCCTCCAGTTGCCTCCCTCACCACTGTGCCGCCCACCCTCCCGGCAGCGAACCCCACTGCAGCCCCCACCCCAGCAGCATCCGTCCCCTCACCGGATCCACCACGGGGTGACGATGGAGAGGACAACACGCTCCCGGAGACGCAGGTGACCACATCAGCGCCCACACCACCACCAGGACTGAGGCGATCGTAGCGGAGGGTCAAAGCCCCCGACAGACTCAATCTGTAATGTTGTTCTTCATCCCCGCCGGACTCTTTTTAAATAGGGGGTGAATGTGGTAAACACCACTGATAACACACTACGCATATTACGGTACAGCCACTGTATTACAGGTACCACAGTATTCCCAGCCTGCTGGCTCCTCCCAGCAGGCGCCGTATAAAAATGTCTGCTCTCCTGCGCTGCTCCCATTCTGGTTCCAGCTGCAGGAGGCTCAACATCTTGTGCAATAAAGCCTCGATTGTTTCACCATTCTCGTCTCGTGGTCATTGATGGTACATCACCCCAAACATCCTCTGATCCCTTTAGCCCCAAGTGCTACATCTACCTGCTTCTGGAAAACATACAGGGCGGCATTCTCCGTTCCTGAGACTAAGTGTTGACGCCGGAGCAGGATTTGTGGACTTCCACAACAGCAAAACTCGAGCCGCACCTGGACCGATTCAGCGACTGTCAAGGGGCTAGCACTGGTGCCATGTGGAACACTATCTATGCCAATGAGAAACAGTGCGGATTCGCCGGGTTTGTGATTGACTCTCAGGAGGCCGACAAGCTGCAGCCGCACATACACACTTCACTCCCCACACACACCATCCCAGCCACCAAGATGGCAGCGAGGAGAGCGGCTCCACGTTTCATGGACGTCGAATTGAAGACCCTCCTGGACGCGGTGGAGGAGAGGCGGGCACCCTGTGTAACCTGGCCCTGGAAGGATGCTGCCAACCGCCAGCGTTCGCTCTGCCTGGGCGCAGATGGCAGAGGTGGTGAGTGCCACCAGTAACTCCATCTGGACTGGCCGGCAGTGCCATAAAAAACTGCATGTCCTCCTCAGGGAGGCCAGGGTGAGTAAGCAGCACTGTGCCCCTAGCACCAATCCCCGTCCCACACACCCGTAACCTGACTGCTCCCCCCACCCAGAGCGTGGACGAACCCCCACCCTGCACCACATGCTGGCACCCGTACCAGCTGCCATGGCCAGGTGCCCTGGCCACTGAGGCCGCCAGCTACCCACCCCCTGGGTTGCATGCATTGGACTGTCTAACCCCGTCATTTTCTGTTTATTCCCCCCCCAACGCTGACACCACCCTCAACCCCACGCTCACCTTCACCCCTTCACCACCCTCACTCTCACCCTCACGCCCACACCACCCACACCCCCTAACCTCACCCTTGCCCCCACCCTCACCCCCTCATCACCCTCACCCCCACCCTCACCATCACCCCCACACCACCCTCACCCTCATCCTCACCGCTCCCACTCCCCCCGACCGCGGTCTAATCATGTGTCTTGTCTTGTGTCTTGCAGGACCTGCTGGTGATGGGGCGGGTCCATCTTGTGTTCCCTGCCCCCAACCAGTGCCACAGCGGGAGCCCCTCCCCCCTGTGTGCCGACCAGTGATGGGGAGAGCTGTGTTTCCCGATTTTAGCGTCAGCGGATTGAGAATCCCACCTACCATGTTTTGGGCTCAACTGCTTCCTGTGCTGGAGAATTCCACAGGCCCACCACTCTCTGATGAAGAGATTCCTCCTCAGTCTTAGTCCTAAATGGTTTATCCCATATCTTTAGACTGTGATCCCTGGTTCTGGACTTCCCCACTTTGGGAACATCATTCCTGCATCTACCCTGTCTAGTCCTGTTGCCATTTTTCTAAACTCCAGCGAATATAACCCTAACCAAATCGATCTCTCCTCATAGGTCAGTCCTGCCTTCACAGGAATCAGTCTGGTAAACCTTGGCTGCACTCCCTCCAGAGCAAGAACGTCCTTCCTCAGATAAAGAGATCAAAGCTACACACAATATCCCAGATATGGTTTCACCAAGTTTCTGTATAATTGCAGCAAGAGATCCGGGCACCTGTACTCAAACCCTCTCGCTATGAAGGCCAACAGACCATTTGACCTTCTTTACTGCCTGCTGTACCTGCATGCTTACTTTCAACGACTGGTGTACAAGGACACCAAAGTCTTGTTGAGCAGCACCCCCCCCCCCCCCCCCCCCCCACCCCCAAACCTATAGGCATTCAGATAACAACCTGCCTTCCTGCTTTTGCTCCCAAACTGGATCATCTCACATTTATCCACATTATACTGCATCAGCCCACTTACTTATCTTGTCAATATATTTCACCGACCCTGCACTTAGCCTCACTGCCAAGTAGATCTTTGGCCGTGCTTGAATTCACATCCGTGTGTGCAAAGTCAGGGCCTGCCTATCCACTATGCCCTAGTCTGCCTGCCAGCCAGTCTTCCTGTGTCTGCCTGCCTGTTCCTCCTCTTAAACTGCTCCACTGCCCACGGGAGTCCTTACTTAGTGTGGTAAACCACTGTTGCACCTATATTAGGTGATGAATGCTAGGACCTGTACTACAGGTACGACGGTAGTCCCTGCCTGCTGGCTCCGCCCAGTAGGCGGAGTATAAATATGTGTGTCCTCTGTGCAGCAGCCATTTCGCCAGCTGCTGTGGGAGACCACACATCTTAGAGCAATAAAGCCTCAGTTGTATTCAACTCTCGTCTTTGTGCAATTGATCGTGCATCAATTTATTGCTCTAAGATTTTCAGAAGATGAACCTCTGTATCAAGCCGGATCGCCTGCAGCTGGATCCGCAATCAAGCAACGCCAAAAAGGACTTTCAACACTGGCTAGCTTGTTTCGAGGCGTATATCAGGTCTGCACCAGACCCTGTTCCGGAGGCTCAGAAAATACAGATACTGTACTCGAGGTTGAGCTCCAACATCTTTCCGCTGATCCAGGACTACTCAAAGAAAATTACGCCCAGAAGATGAACACGCTCTTCGCCAGACACGTACTCGCCACTCGCTCTCAACTCCCTGGTGAGTCCATAGAAGACTTCTGGCGGGGCCTAATCCCACTAGTCCGGGACTGTGACTGTCAGGCCGTTACGGCCACAGAACTTTCAAACCTCCTTATGCGGGACGCTTTTGTTACGGGGATTGGGTCGGACCTCATACGGCAGCGACTTCTTAGAGCCATTTCACCAGCTGCTGTGGGAGGCCACACATCTTAGAGCAATAAAGCCTCAGTTGTATTCAACTCTTGTCTTTGTGCAGTTGACCGTGCATCACTTAGTTGGTCAGTCTTCGGCCGTGGTGAGATTTGAACCTGGGTCCCTCGTTTTCCAGTCCTTGGGCAGTAACACAATACCATCGCCTCCCCCACAGTACAGAAATGTTACTGTCAGTGTGAGAAATGGAGCGTTTAGCAAGGTGATCAGTTCAGATTGCGAATGTTCCATAGGGGATGTGGGTGAAGACACTGGCTTTGTCGCATGCTCACTTGTTCTGTGGAGACTGGACTCTCTTCTCCTCAGGTGTTGAGGTTGTTTGGTGGCAGGGACTTCTCCATTTGGATCTGATCTTTTTGCATTTATTTTATTTATTTAACCTTTATTTAGGCAGGGAGGTCAACTGAGAACCAATTCACATTTACAATAATGACCCGGCTAAGAGGCTATCGCTGCAGCAATAGAAATTACGCAACTATACAATTAACTTAAACGCTAAAAAAACAAATTCAAATCAGCAGGGAAAGAGAATTGGGAGACGGGCAAGTACAGGAGTCAGTCAGACAGTCTTAGCCCTTCGGCGACAGGCATCCATGGTAATAAATGTAGTCACGCAGTATGGTCCAACTTATAGGTTCTGAGATTGGATTTCAGAATGTCTTTGCATCTAAGTTTGGGATATCCTTTAGTCCAGGTTCCCATGCTTAGCTGGCTGTAGAATACTGTCTATGGTGTGGTGATATGCCTGTATATAGTTGTCTGTCAATGTTTCTAGTTATCGATGCGACCTCCATCCAGCTGGTGGCGGTAGAGATCTACAATGTGACTCGAGCTATCCGACAGTTGGCTGTGAGTTGTACTGGAGGACAGTCACACTAGCAGTAGCTCCAGGAGAATTCACTGAATTCATTTATTATATTATAGTTTGTTAGTTATCTTTCCACGTGTTCATCTTGTTAATAAATCATCTTACTCGTCAAAGAACTAAATATTCTGTGTTGATCTTTACTACAGCCAAAACACAGAACATAATATATGGTGTGCAGAAATCTTCCATGTGATTCTCACAGCTGATTCAGTAAAGCTGACAAATATGCTCTTGATATCAGTATGCAACGCTTGCAAGAACTTTGGAAAAGGAAACTCTAATTTTGTTCACTTCACTAGAGGGCAGCAGACATTATTTATTCCTGGTTCAGCCTCACCGATGTATTTTTATTTCACTTTATTCTTTGCTCTCAATTGCTTGGAAAGAGCAATCAAAAGTTGCAAATCAAATTTGATATATGTCATTCCTTCATTTCCCTTTTCGCTGGAGTTTGATCCCGTTGCCGTCCTTTGCTATGTTACCTTTCCCAGTGCCATTCAACAGTCAGTTGGCAAGGCCATGTTGTGTCTGTCGGGTACAATAAGTTGGGAGTTTTTTTCAAACCGCCGGATTAGGAGTTCTGCCGCCGCCCTTTCAGCCAGCAACCGCCTGCAGCTATTGTTCAAAAAAGGTCGAGAGGCCTCGACTGAGAATTGAAAATGTTGATCTGAGCTCACAATTCACTGGTTTGAGGTTCATTGTTTTCTAATTATAGTAACACCCTCCCATAACAGCAGAAACACTCACTCACTGACAAAAGAACAAAGGCAAAAACAGGCCGGGCAACAGAGCACAAGATAAAATCACAATTGGATAAGTGAGCTTTCTGAAAATGCAATTTGGGCGACAGAAATGTAACATTGTATGTGTAGTTTAAACAAGTTTAGAGTTTATATGTTGGCTGTCTCCTTAAATCAGTCATTTGTGTACCTGTGAGAGCTATAACCTATGATCATTAAAATTGTGCATCTTCAGCCTGATTGAGATTTCGCTCCCTATCACCGAGGCCTCGACACCCAGCTCTGCTTACGATAAAGATCTGCGAATAATTGAAATATGAAACAAAATGATAAAAATGGAACTGTAGGTCAGCTCAGCATCTGCAACGAGACACCGATGTAGGATTTGCATTTGCATTGTCCCAATCACCTGGCATGGCTTTGGCAGAAGACCAGTAAATAACCAGAGAAAGGACAGTAAGCAGCTTTTCTGGGCTATCCGCAGAGCTTCTGGCAAAGTTACAGCAGGGGATCAGGAGAACTGCCACGTCAATGTGACTCCTGGTTATCGTCCTGTCACTGCGACAGACATCAATCAACGGAACTCTGATTGAGACGTATCCCTGCCACCTGTTGGTTCGTATGTCTCAGCTGCACGCTTTACCAGCTGAACCACGTTGGGAAGCTTGACTGCCCTTAACAGCCATTAATGAAGCCCAGTCCTGGCAGGATGCATTTTGTCTCATTGCTGATTGGGGACCTTGTGAGCCAACAGGCATCTGTGTTCCTCTACCTTACTTTAACCGCTGAACTTCAAAAGTACTTCACTGGCTGTAAAACACTGTGAGGCGTCCTGAGGTGACAAAAGGCACTTTATAAAATGCAAACACCTTCTTTCGCGAGCAACGAGTTCCTTTCCCTCAATTTTTTCCTCTCCTGAAAGAAATTTCAGACATTGTCTGTGGTTGAATGATTGTTGCTCAGCCTCTGGTTTCTAATCCAAGTGCACAGTCTTAATTTGCAAACCTGTTCAGTGAGTACCAACAGGCCTCTTGACAACAGGGATGCCACATTGTTCTAGGAAACGTTGATCCAGAGTGCGAACCCTCGTTGATTCTTATTTTCCTTCCCTAGCCCAGGAATGTTGAAGCAAGTCAACTATCGCCTCAGTTCAGGCCAGCTAAGTCAGCACAGACCTGAATCCTTCCTGGTCTTCCGCTTTGGGAATATTAAACAATTGATAGGACTTCGCTGAACTAATGTGTGTTATGTACTTACTCCTGATGACCAGAAAAACCTGTTTGAATATGGATATTTAAACAATTTAAAGAAGTAAAACAAAAAGTATTAATATATATATATATGACAGTTATATTGTTTTATAATTACAATGTAATTTAATATATTTATACAAACTATCTAAATGCAAACTTTGGAATATTTCAAAATGTTTGATGGTAATTAAAGTGCATGCAGAGTTGTCAAGTGACCAGCTAATGATTGATGACTCAGATCCATACCTATTCCATAAAATCTAGACAGAACCAACTGGTCCGAAATGAAGAAATACAACGAGGGCTTCCCCTGTAGTGTGACACGGTAAAGCTACTTTGTGACCGTTACGAAGTGCGCAAAAATAAATGTCCATTTGTGGCAGCTATGAAGATGTTTTGTGCTTGTTGTTCGCAATGTTGGCATCCACACAGCGACCATTGGGCCATCTATTACTTACATTAGATTCAGTTGTAATAAAATGGAAGATTTAAAAGTTGGATGAACCATCAATGGTTTTAATGAACTGCTTTGAAAATTTGCGTCGCTTTTTGTCAATATCAAATTCTGATATCAGTTCCCATTGATAAATGTATGTTCGGTTATCATAGTAACAATAATCTGGCCAGCCTGGTGGCAGAAGTCAAAAAGGACCTGCAGAGGTGGGACACACTCCCACTGTCCCTGCTGGGGGAACTGAAAACATTGCACAGATGCATGATGATCATTAAGTGCATCATCTTGTCTTGTGCATGCTAACTTTTCTCCCTAAAGCACAGCATTTATTAAAACCGCTCGGTTTGATGATGAGAATATTGGCTGTAGTTTGGTGCATACATTAATTCATTCTTTCAGATATCAGAAAGCTGCATGACTGTAGCATTCAGCCGACTCAGCAAATGTCAAAGCCCATTATGTTGAAACAACTAAACTCTATCTGATCCAAGTTTTCACTGGGTTTATAGCGTTACAATTTAAGCTATACACTCATCAAGTTTAAGAGAAAAGAAGTTGATGAATCCTTGAAAACATTTATTTTGTGTAAATCTAGCTCTGAATGGCCAATTTGTCTCCTTACCCAGCAGCTTTATAAATTGTCAATGTTTGGCGTGGCATTAATGTTGCGTATTTTAGATCTCTCATCACATAATAGTAACACTGTAATGGGGAGAAAACAGCTCACTAATATTTGGAGAATGGTGGAAGTACTTCAGAATGTGCGCTGTCAGGTTTTGGCTGTGTGACTTGAAGTTATCAGCTGAAATATTCTAAATTTGTTTTATCTGATCAGAAGTGGCTTCAACAGTACTTTCAATTTTGGTCAGGGTTTTTAACTTGCTGCTGAGCCGATGGCCCTCTGATTTACTTAACTGGCTGTAAAACGCAGCCCTGAGTTCCCCTGTCCACTGAAGAGGGGTCACAATGCACCCACCCTCTGCCCCACACCCGCTCCGCTCTTGATGGTGGGACCGTAGTCACCTCTCAAATATTTTGGCCGTAATAACATAGGAAAGTCAGCTGATCATTCCGCTCCTTGGGCGGGATTCTCCGCTATCCGGCGGGGCGAGCCGTACCGGTGCAGAGGAGTGGCGTGAACCACTCCGGCGGCGGGCCGCCCGGAAGGTGCGGAATCCTCAGCACCTTCAGGGGCTAGGCCGGCGCCGGTGGGGTTGGCGCCGTGCCAGCCGGCGCTGAAGGGCCTCCACTGGCCGGCGCGAGTTGGCGCATGTGCGGGAGCGCCAGTGTGTACTGGCGTCATCCCAGCGCATGCGCAGGGGGGGTTCTTCTCCGCGGCCGGTGCGGAGGGAAAGAATGCCCCCACGGCACAGGCCCGCCCGTGGACCGGTGGGCCCCGATCGCGGGCCAGGCCACCGTGGGGGCCCCCCCCGGGGCCAGATTCCCCCGCGCCCCCCCGAGGACCCCGCAGGCCGCCTGCAGAGCCAGGTCCCGCTGGTACGGACCTGGTTTGATTTACGCCGGCGGGACCTGCCAAAAATGGGCGGCCACTCGGTCCATCGCAGAGCGGAGAATCGGCGGGGGGGGGGGGGGGCGCTGCCAACGGCCCCCGACCAGCGCAACACGATTCCCGCCCCCACCGAAAAACCGGCGGCGGTTGGGGCGGGATTCACACCGCCCCCCGGCAACTCTCCAGCCCGGCGGGGGGGTCGGAGAATCCCGCCCCTTGAGTCAATTACACTATTCAATTAGCTCATGGTTGATCAGCGCCTCCATTTCATTTACGCCTTCGCTCTGTAATCTCATGACACACCTGAAAATTCAGGTAGGTCAGAGTGCATGACTGGAATGGAAGCCTCGCAGTTTTCCTCCATTTGGCAGGTTAATCAGTGTCCATGGGCCTAGCAATCGCCTCTCTCATAACGTATATAAAATATAAAAGTATGTCAACTATTGGAAGATATCTGAGTAGCTCCACTGGCCTGGTCCTAATTATCTACTTGCCTCTTTGACAAGAAGGCATTGCAATGTTAACTGTGGAATTCACTACCACAAAAAGTAGTTGAGGTGAAAACATTGTGTAATTTCAAGAAGGAATTAG
This sequence comes from Scyliorhinus torazame, assembly GCF_047496885.1. Taxonomy (NCBI): domain Eukaryota; kingdom Metazoa; phylum Chordata; class Chondrichthyes; order Carcharhiniformes; family Scyliorhinidae; genus Scyliorhinus; species Scyliorhinus torazame. The sequence goes on from NC_092724.1 coordinate 28,091,920, forward strand.
CTCTTGGGGTTGAAGGGATCAAGGGATATGGGGGGGGGGGGGCGGTAAGGCAGGATCAAGGTATTGAACTTGATGATCAGCCATGATCATAATGAATGGCGGAGCAGGCTCGAGGGGCCGAATGGCCTCCTCCTGCTTCTATTTTCTATCTGTGTTACTATGAATGTTTTTTTTAATACATTTTTTCAATTAAGGGGCAATTTAGCTTGACCAATCTACCTACCCTGCACATCCTTTTTTGGGTTGTGGGGGTGAGACACAAGCAAACACGGGGGGAATATGCAAACTCCACATGGGTAGTGAGCGGGGTCGAGATCGAACCGGGTCCTCGGTGCCGTGATATTTCTATGTATGTTGACAACAAGTGTAAACTAGTTCAGATACATCACTTTTCCAAGCTGGCTAAAGCAATTCAAATTTGGTGTCACATTTACTGCAGAGAAGAATATCTAATGATGTACCAGACATCAACATTCACTGCTGGCATCTAAATAAGAGCTTAATATGGAGTAAGCGGAGAAATCTTTGGAGGGATTAGTCATTGTCTTGACATTGCACTATATTGCATTCTTACTGAGTTTAAAGGTTAGAACTTTCACATAGTTTTGAGAATTGCTATGTAAGTAACGCTTTAGTGGCAGAGAATAGCTCAGAGTATTTGCTTTGGCAATCGTGGTATCTTGCAATAACTCTGACTAATAGCCACTGGAATGTTTTTTTTGTGGCAAACCTGCTGTGAAGCTAGAATGCTGACTGAAATGAGAGTAAAAACTTTGAAGTTCTTTTGTTGTATTGTACGCTGACCAAATAAAGAAAGAAGAAAGGACTTTCCTGACCTCGGGAAAGGAGGACGATGGTGCTGTAGAGGTAATGTCACTGGACTAATAATCCCGAAGTCCGGCCTAATGCTCAGGGGACATGGGCTCAAATCCCACACCAGCAGCTGGTGGAATTTCAATTTAATTAACAATAAAAAAGTTAAATCTGGAATTGAAAGCTGGACTCAGAAATGGTGAGCAGGAAACTATCGGCATTTTCTGTCAAAATCTACCTGGTTTACTCATGTCCTTTAGGGAGGGAAATCTCTCATTGTCACCTGACCTGGTCTATAGGTGACTCCGACCCCACAGCAATGTCTCTGAAAGGGCCTCCGAAGCAAATAACTCTGATCAAGTGAAATAAGGGATGGGCAAAAAATGCTGGCCTTGGCAGCAATGCCCACATCCCATGAAAGTATAAATAAAGTTCCAGAGCACTTGATGTTGTGTTGGGTGTTCTGCTGCACAAGTGATCCAACACGGCTGTAGATGGTACAACTCTGTTTTATTGTCTTAACAACGGTAACAACTAACTGCTGGCTTGGGTACGTGCTTCACCAGCTAACCTGTGGACCCAGCCCTATCACTATCTTAGTGAGGCACTCAGCACATGGTCTATGTCTGAGTGGCGCGCTGTGAGCTCTGTGCTCTGAGCTATCTCCTGGTAGAATGAGCGGGAACTGCGGTGTTCCCTGTTTTATAGCGCGTGTGCTCTCACTGGTGATTGGCTGCGATGTTATGTGTGTGCTGGTTGGTCCAACTGCCTGTCCATCAGTGTGTGTGTGATTGCACCATGATATGCTGATGTGGATATCATGACACTTGACAGCCAATCAAATGCTTTAAAAGTCACTGATGTAATGCAAATCAGAAATGATAAGGGGAGATTTTCCTTCCTGTGCTATGGAGGGTGTGAGGGTGGGAAGATGCTCATATTTTCTCTGGAATACGTACAAGGCATGGGAGAAAATTAGCTGCAGACCTATATAATCCCTGGCTGGACCTCCCATCTAAAAACAACCAGATGGAAAAGGTGCTTCTACAGGCCTCGTCGGTGTATGTGGCTACGCTCTAAGTCTTTGTGGCTGGAACTCTAACCCTACTGCAGGAGGCCTGCAGCATAAAGTCCCACCTGCTTGATGGGGGTTTGGGGTTGTGGAGTGAAGGGAGGGAAGCTTGGTGCAGGCGATGGAGGGAATGGAAAAGAGTTCTTGAACTTAAGAGTTTACCTCAGGACAATTGCAGATTCGTTGGACTGCATCTTTGCAACTCTCTGCACCACCTCTCTACAACTCGGCTATTGAATGAGTTTCATAGAATTAGCAAGGATTGAGGCCAGCAATGGCCCTTCCTTGTCTAATTGGAATCGATACACTGACCCTGTGCCTACTCCGAGCAAAGGGCTATTTGCACTTACTGGGAAAGTTTCAAGACATTCCAGGCCTTGCAGGTGACCAGAGGTCGCAGGTGCACCGTAAATCTCCCCCCAAAGTTTCCCGAGTCACCGAAGATTTTTAACACAAGACCTAAGGATTTGACAGCAGTGTTGTGCGATCTGCTAAGGACAACAGTAAGCCCCTTGTACATCTGCCAGCAGGAGGGCAATGGCAATTAAGATCAGCCATTAATAATAACTACTGAGCATGTGTGTATGGAGATATGTCATAATGGTGTCAGTCCGAGAGAGATGAGTGAGAAGAACATAGAAGAGGAGCAGAATATTTCTGTTGTGCGTTCTGTAATCTTTCTCCGGCTGGAGAACAGCTGGAGAATTCCGGCCCTTGAATGTACTTAGTTATATGAATAAAAGTTCCTTTAAGGAAAAATGTTTGCCTCCAGCCAGATCTCTTATCGGAGTAAACCGCCCAATGTCCTCTGAGACAATCCAACAGTTACAGAGGGTGGCAGCAGTGACTACAGTGACAGAGAAACATCTTGACGAGAAGTCCAGCAGCAGCAGAGATCAGCAGGTGAAAGACTTTGAGGTCAACCCGATAGTGAGTCCAGAGAGGGAAACCATGAGGACAGTCAAGTGAGAAGTGTGGAAAGCAGTACTGGAAATGGGAATACCAACGCAGCGTGAGCAATGACTTCCGCCCCATCTCTCCCAGAATCATTCCGGGAACGTAGAGGGCCCCAGTCAAACTGAGCAATGGCAAATCTGGTGCATCACTTGGTACTGCAAAGCTTTAGGTCTTGACAAGCAAGAATAACAATGCCCAGGTTAGTCCCTTGTTATGCGCTGATGGCCGTACTGCAGATGACTTTGCTGGCCAGGCAGGGTCTGTCGAAACATAGTAATAGAGTGGACAAGGTTTAATCAATATAGTTGAAGGAATCAATTCACTCATCAATGATCTCAACTATTTGGCTTGCAATTGTGAATATGAAACATTAAAAGACAACTTGATAAGAGACAGAATGGGAGTTAATATTTCATAAGAAACCCTTCCAGATCTTCTACAATCTCAGAACAATTTGACACAAAATAAAGCTGGCAGGCCGAAGGGTGAAGGCAAAATTGAGTATTTGTCAGGGGGGATAGAGAAATCCTGCAGGAACAGCATGATAAAGCCATTCAGATTGTTGGGCGTAAAATGCAAAGGTACATTGCCGCAGCAAGCAGGGAGGCCTGCTGAATGGGCGGCAAGTACCATTTTCCAATGTCCCTGTTGCAGTGGCAAGAAGGTCCTCGGGTGCAAAAAATGTTCTGCCCAAGCCACACAGTGCCATGGGTGTCATTTCAAAACAGTATGTCATTCAAGGTATTGCCTTGAACCACCACACTGCAGCGTTTACATTGAAGTCAAAGGACATTGCTCAAAATCTTAAATGGATACCGGAGATGTAGTCTCAATTTTATCTTGATAGAATTCGACAGCTACAAAAGATTATTCAGAACTTTCATCAATTCAAATACAAGAGGCGGGATTCTCTGATGGCCGACGCCGAAATCGCGTTCGGCGATTGGCCGGAGAATCCGTTTTTACGCCGGAATCGGGGGCGGTACCGTTTTTCGGACGCTCCGTCCCCTCAAAAATGGGGTACTCGAGGAGTACACCGCATGCTGTTGGGACGGCCTCAGGACGTCACCTGAGGCTCTCCCGCGATGCTCCGCCCCATGATGGGCCGACTTCCCGATGGCGTGGGACACCTGTCTGCACAGTTTCCGGGGACCTCGCAAGGCGGCTGCAGACTGTATCCAGTGCCGGGGGGGTGGGTGGGGGGGTGGGGGGCGTTCCGATGGCCGGAGGGGCTGGGGGCTGGGTGGTCCGAGGGTGTCAAAGGGGTTTGCAGGGCAGCACTATCTGGCAGGACCATTCCGTGCGCAGTCGGCGCCATGCTGGGGGAGATCGAAAAGCACAAAGGGATGACAGCACTGGACAATGCACTTTCGTTTAATTGTCACTTTCTCTTCTCTCAGAAATTGCTTTTTCAATAATTTTGCGAAATATTGACAAGAAATGTAGTCCATGCAGCTGGTGAAGATTAATTCAGTTGTACAGCCGAGTCAGTTGTACAACTTTACATAATTGATCATTCTGATCTTGACTGACATAATTCAGGAAGACCCATGGTTGACTGTACTGTGGAAATACCATAATTAACTCTACAATCAAAACTCCCACTGTCAGCTAACATTTATTTATTCTTTACATTTCGAGTGCCCAATTCATTTTTTCCAATTAAAGGACAATTTAGCGTGGCCAATCCACCTAACCTGCACATCTTTTTGGGTTGTGGGGGCGAAACCCTCGCAGACACAGACACGAGACACTGTACACGGACAGTGACCCAGAGCCAGGATTGAACCTGGGACCTCGGCGCCGTGTGGCATCAGGGCTAACCCACTGCGCCACCGTGCTGCCCTGCAGCTAACATTTATCAGTAAAGTAAATTAAGTTGCTGATAACATTCTTTGATTTTTATCCTGAAGGTAATGATAAATTAGCATGAATGTTTCCAGGCCAAAAATTATAATCTGAATTGATCAATTTTGTTCTGGTCCCATGTTTAGTCATTTTAAATGTCTTAATATACTCTCAAAATTTGATCTCGTTGCCATTTTCAATCCAAAATCACATAATTTATCCAGCCATCCCTTAATCTCCTAATTACAAATAAATCAGTTAACGGACTGCCAGACTTAAATGAGCGCAACAAATTCTGGTATCAAGGAGGCTGTGTCAAGATATGCAATTATTGTGCAAAATTCAATGAAATATGTGCAAGACCTTAAGAATGTCCAATGCGTTGATGTATTGCTGCATTGAACCATGGAATGACAGAATCTAGGTCATACCTGGAACACTGTATGTGTACAGAAACTCTCAACGCAGTAAGATTTCAGCTGAGTTGGAAAAGTGAAAAGATGAGCCACTAGAACGGTGGATTGACCAGAAGTTAAAATGCACGAGGATAGACTCAGCAAACTGGGTGATGCACTATCAATTACGACGAGACGTGAGTAGAGAGTAATCGAGGCTTTATTAAGCAGAGATGTGGAGCCTCCCACAGCTGCTGCCGAAATGGCTGCAGCTCGGAGAGCACACACATTTATACTCCGCCTACTGGGCGGAGCCAGCAGGCAGGGATCTACCCCCGTACCTGTAGTACAGGGGCCTTACTGTAATACCCCTCGTATGCGGGATATACAATACAACAGTGGTGACTACCACACTGGGGCATTTCTCACTGAAGACGTGAAAACTAAGGGAGGATATGGTGGAGATATTCAACTCATTGAAGGCTCACGAGTAGCGTGTCGAGGCCATTGGGAGGCCGAATTGAGCTTTAGATTATAGTACAAGGAAGGGACAATGCCACCGTACCTCCGACCATCCCCACTACATTTTGGCTATACAAATCTTTGTGTCCGGCTTTGGTCCTTGGTAAGTGGTGGGAGATACCAAAGCCCTGGAGAAGGTACGATTGAGAGTAAGCAAAATAATGACACCAAGGCTTAAGTGTTCACACTAGTGAGAAGGGAACTTCTGATGGAGGCAACCCCCCTCCCCCCAACTTCCCTCCATGATCTTTGTTTATGCATTATCCTCCCCGAGCTGTCATCCACCCACCGGCCACAAAATTGAGTCTGAGCGGGAAAAGGCCCTTATGGCCACTTAAAGGCCTTAATTGGGGAACGGGTGGGCTTCCCGTCCGAGGCCCTGTCCGCCCTAGTATAAAATCACTACCAGGTTGACGAATTGGCAACACTAAAAATGGGAGTATTATAACCCGCACGGGTCTTACGGGGTAGGGATGATTAACAACCCCGAGGATGTTGCAGAATTCGAGTTCCCCCGATAAGGGGGTGGGGAACCTTAAACAATACTTGGCTTTGTATAGAGTCGGCCAGTAAAGCACTGACTAGAGAAGACCCAGTAGGGAAATACTGGAGCTGTAAATAATAGTTACTGTAAAATAAAGTATGTTTTTGTTTCAAGTTCGATAGAAAATGGGGCGGTGCCAGAGGAAAGATGCACAGCTAATATTGTTCCTGTATACAAAAAGAAAGTTAGAATAAAACCTGGAAACTGTGGCATATTGTTCGCCTCGGCACTTACTTCCAATTCCAAATCCCTCCCACACCTAGTGGCGCACGAACGTTGTCTGTTTCCATAGCTCGTAATTCCCGGAACAGGTCGCTAGTCTGTCACCAGGGGCTTATAGCTTGAGGGTGGCTGACCAGGGGTCTCCCCCGCTCTTACCGCCAGCCATTGGGTGTTGGAAGGATTTGCAGATTAACACACTCAACCTGTTTGGCCAGGTTATAAATGCACTTTCCTTGGCCATCAAGTCCTGGGCATGACTCAAACCCGGAGCGTCTGGCTGAGAGGCAGGGACGTTACCCAATGCCCCACTAGACCTTAGGACACCTATTTGGCATCTGAAAAATTAGATTGTGCCATCCAATTTCTGAGCCCAACTCTTTAAAATCACTCAATAAGTTTTAAGCTTTATTGATTTCAACCAATATCTACTTTTCGGGTTACTTTTTCCCCCTTTATATCAAATTACAGAACCGCAATCCAGGTATCGACAAGAAAGTAAAAATATCACCTCGCTGTTGCAACACGAAGGTCAAGTTTTAATTACGAAGCTCCAAGGCTGAAATTCTTCTGCCGAGATTCTCCGGTCCTGAGACTAAAGGCCGCAAGATCTGCGGGGGCGGGACCCGGACCAGGTAAAGGTCCAGGGGCATCGGGCGGGAAATTTCGGTCTCCGGGCGGCTGGCCGGAGAATCCCACCCTATATGTTGGCGGCGAGGCAGGATTCATGGACTTCCACCACAGCACAACTGACGCCGCACCTGGACCGATTCAGCGACTGTTAAAGGGCTAGCACCGACGCCACGTGTAACACAATCGATTCCAATGAGAAACGGTGCGGGATACGCCAGACCCTCCTGGACGCCATGGAGAAGAGGTGGGCCACCCTGTACCCCGACCCGGGATGGAGGATGCCAGCCATTTCCATTCGCCGTGCCTGGGCCCAGATGTCAGAGGCGGTGAGCGCCACCAACAACACCATCCGGGTCGGCCTGCAGTGCCGTAAAAAACTGCACGACCTCCTCAGGGCGGCCACGGTGAGTAGGCAGCACTGTGCCCCTGGCACCAACCCCTGTCCCACACACCCATAACCCCCAGGAGAAGGCTGCTCATAACTACCAGGAGCTGGAGAAAACTGGAGGGGGACTGCCGGACCTGTGGGCCCCGCACCGTGGCAGAGCAGTGGGCCCGAGGAAAGAGCAGCGATCGGCCTGAGGCGAGGAAGTGAGACCATGCTGAGTTGCGGTTCCCCATGCCACGTGTGTAACCAGCCCGCCCCCCCGACACCACCCTCACCCCACACCACCCTAACCCCCACACCACCCTCACCTCCACCCTCAGCCCCACCTCACCCCCCACATGACCACCCTCACCCCCTCACCACCCTCAGCCCCGCATAACCCTCACCCCCATACCACCCTCACCCCCGCATCACCCTCACCCCCCCCCCATGCCAACTGCACCCCCACCACCCTCACACCACATCACACCCTCACCACTCTCACTAACCCCCCGGCCCGGAGTATAATGATATCTCTTGTCTTGTGTCTTGCAGGACCCACTGCTGATGGGGCGAACCCTTCTGTTGTCTCCCCCCCCCAGCCGCAGCCCGAACCCCGGGAGCTGAGCAGTGACGACGACACCGACATGGAGGTGATCCATAGGCCCGGGACACCCTGGAACTCGAGTCCGATGGCCAGACCAATTTCACACATATGCTCTTGAAATGAAATGAAAATGAAAATCGCTTATTGTCACAATGGGCTTCAAATGAAGTTACTGTGAAAAGCCCCTAGTCGCCACATTCCGGCGCCTGTACGAGAAGGTGGACGGTCGGAGGGCAGGCCGAACCCAGGGATTAGCTGAAATCCAGACGGGTTTTGTCTTCCGGAATGGAGAGTCTCCTTGATTGTGGAGCTGCAGTCGCAGAGCCAGGGACTACATGAGGGGTTGCCGGCGAGCAGCCAGCACTTGCAAGTGCAGGGGGAGGAGTCCAGCCGCGTGCAGGAGCCGGAGGCGGTGCCTACCATGCGTGTCACCCAGGCCATCACCACATGGGTGGCATCTGCGGTTGAGGCCTTAGAGGCGAAGGTTGCGGCTATGGATCAGCATGTCCAAGGCCTGGGGCATTCTGTGCAGGTGGTGACTGAGGCACAGGACAGGACTGCCCTCTCACAGGCAGCCATTTCCCACAGCCACCTGGACATCGCAGCAGCGTCTCTGAGCGTCGCCCAGTCACATCAGTCCATGGCTGGGAGCGTCGGCGGCATCGACACAAAGGGAGATGGTGCAGTCACTGGCTGATGTGATACAGACCCAGAAAGTGGTGGCACAGACACAGTGCGACGTGGTGCAGTCCCAGGCGGAGGTGGTCCACTCCCTGTGCTCCATGGCCGCGAGCATGTAGGCCCTGGCTGAGATGAGAGTGGGCCGTCAGGACTGGAAGCGCCAGGTGGCAGGGAAACCGTAGGGGATAGCTCTGCTCGCACCCCCATCCCATCGGGCACCCCGAGGGAGGAGGAGGTGATGTGGTCCGTACTGGTGACTTCTGCAGCGGAGGTGCCGGAACACCACAGCACCTCAGACTCTCCCCACCCTCCTGTCCCTGGTGCATCTAGTGGGCAGCGGGCAGAACAGGGCGGCTCCACGCCACCTGGGGCAGCCGAGCAGCAGCCGAGCCCATCCACGCCCCAGAAGACACTCGCCAACGGGGACCCAGGTCACAGGGCGGGAATCACAGCAGGCTGCCTCCTCTCATGATGTACCCGGGCGGACACATGCTCCGGACATAGCTTCAAAATCGGAGAATCCAGGCCTTAGTTTCAGAAACGGAGAATCCCGCCCAAGGTCTTACATCACTCTGCAGAGCCAGATGGAGCAGGAGTGGAAAACAATTGAGATTACCCATCATGAACTGGCTGAACATTATCTTTGGTTTAATATTTTCTCCTCTTCACTGCATGTGTGCTACATGCCATCTGTTACTGAGGCAAATCCTCCACCTATGTTGCTTAGAACATGAGGTTGACAGGTGTGTGAGAGTGGCCCAGAGGTAGTCCTTCTATTAATTTGCCCTGCCTGTGGAGAAGCATCTGGGATTTCGCTGAGAACCTCTCCATAGTGACAATTAATATTGTCAGAATTCTGATCATACCCTCGGAGATTGTCCTGGCGGTTATGAATAATAGAGGTGGGCTCTGTTGGAATGGAAAATTAAAAATAAGCCAGGCTAAGATATTGTCACACATTGATCTCTAATTGTGGATGTTCGCAGTGTAGTTTCAGCTTCCAATGTGTGTCAGTTTAAGAATTTATGCTGTAGTTATTTATTTGGTGAACCATTTCGTTTCTTGGCTATTTTTGTTTGTTCACTTATTTAGGAATTACAAAATGATACCAGGAATTGCAAAGATCGCGAGTTGGAGATATTAGGAGGGACTATATGGCCACAGTTGCCACTAGTTTTCTGCAAGTTGTTACGGACAGGAATGGGGCAGACTGATCTTGTTTATCCTCTCCCCATTTGTCCGCAAGCGGAGGTGTTTTTGAATTATTTTTTAAATGTGGCTGTGGCGTGATTCCCCCAAACCCTCAGTTTGTGTGGTCCAATTTGAAAAATGAAACGAAAATCGCTTATTGTCACAAGCAGGCTTCAAATGAAGTTACTGTGAAAAGCCCCTAGTCGCCACATTCCGGCGCCTGTTCGGGGAGGCTGGTACGGGAATTGAACCGTGCTGCTGGCCTGCCTTGGCCTGCCTTAAAAGCCAGCTATTTAGCCCTGTGCTAAACCAGCCCCTTTGTAGGTAATACGCAGCAAACTTGCTTTTTGATGACCAAAGATGTGCAGGTTAGGTGGATTGACCATGCTAAATTGCCCCTTGGTGTCGAGAAACGTTAGGTGGGGTTACTGGGTTATGGGGATAGGGCGGCAGTGTGGGTTTAAATCGTGTGCTCTTTCCAAGGGCCGGTGCAGACCCGATGGGCCGAATGGCTTCCTTCTGCATTGTAAATTCTATGATTCTATGACCTCAGTAGGTTAGTTTAGGTAACTAGGGGTTGGTTTAGCTCAGTTGGCTAGATAATAAAGCCAACAATGAAGGTTCAATGCCCAGATTGGCTGAGGCTATTCATGAGAGCCTCACCTTGCCCATCGCCTGAGGTCTGGTGATCTTCAGCTTATATCACTGCCAGTCAGCTCTCCCTGTCAAAGGCAAAAACAGCCTGTGGTCATCTGGGACCATGGCAACATTACTTTAGTTGATTTCACATTTAAAGGCAGGGAGGCTCACACACACACACATGCACACTCACGTGCACACATATGCACACACAAAAACATAATAAGGGGAGGAGGGGGGTGGGTGGCAATAGAAAAGACTGAGTTTGTACAACTGTCGATAGTAACAATAAGAGAACCTTGGGAATTAATTCTGGTTCATGTGCTTTCCAAAGTCCCCGATGTCAAAGTGCAGAGGGTGCTTCCTTCGTGGTGGAGTTCACTCTCGATGAGTTTCTGGTTGGAGACAGCAACACGTTAATCCTTGAATCAAGTGACGATGTGGCACAATGGGCTCTCTATGCCTCGGCCGCTTGGCAGGCACTGGCCAGAGACTTTTAAAATCAAACAGGTTTCCAGAATTTGAGTGATGGTGGCCGGCTGGATGGTCAGCCTGGAGATCTGCTGGTGTTCTTTTTTGGGTCGTGTTAAATCAGTGGACTGAGCGGTGAGGCTTAAACAAAGTCCAAAAGTGTAGAAGCACGAGGTCATGCAACATGGCCCACTAATGAGTTAAAGGCAGCCTCACAAGCAGTTTCTGTGCTTCTGACCAAAATCCATTGTTTCCCTTTGGAGCAAAATGGTGGCTGTTAACACATCTTTGGATATGGAACGTTTTGTTGTCGCTGCTGTTTTCATCCCGACTGGGGAGTGTGAGTTCATCTGTTAGTCACCTAGTTTCGTTATTATAATGTGGCAGCAGATGGATGGGAAGACCACCACATGGAGGTTCCCCTCCAAGTCAGTCACCATTCTGACATGGAAATATATCGCCTTTTGATCACTGTCGTTGGGTCAAAATCTTGGGACTCTTTCCCTCAAGGCACAGTGGCTGTGCCTGCACCACATGGACCACAGCAGTTCAAGAAGGCAGCTCAACATCATCTTTTCAAGGGCAATTAGGGATGGGCAACAGATGCTGGCCTAGGCAGCGACACCCACATCCCAACAATGCCGCTTTACTGGGCCACTGAATTATATACATCTTAAGTCGATTCGATGAGTCGAGATGGTGCTCTGGTCGCCCTTTCCGATCGTCTCAGCCCGGGTGGTGGTGTTGGTGCTGGCTCGGGTCCGGTCGACTCTGGGAGCATCGCGCTGTCCCCCTCTGTTTCCTCACCCCTGGATGGGCCTGGGAGGAGAACTGATCCCCCCCGGGAAGGGGGTGGCTGTGGGGTGCACCGGCGGGAGTGAGGGGGAGGTGATTTGTGTTGGGGCGGGGGGGGGGGGGGGGGGTGGGGAGCTCTGGCGGGCGCCAGGTCCCGCAGAGAGACCGTGTCCTGTCGGTCGTCTGGGAACGCCACGTAGGCGTACTGCGGGTTAGCGTGGAGTAGATGTACCTTTTCCACCAGCGGGTCTGATAAGTGCGCCCACACATGTTTCCGGAGCAGGATGGGTCCCAGGGCTGCCAGCCAGGTCGGAAGTGACGTTCCAGAAGCGGACCTCCTAGAGAAGACAAGGAGGTGCTCGTGAGGCGTTTGGTTAGTGGTGGTACACAGCAAGGACCGGATAGAGTGAAGGGCATCCGGGAGGACTTCCTGCCAGTGGGAAGTTGGGAGACTCCTAGACCGTAGGGCCAGTAGGACGGTATTCCAGACTGTTCCGTTCTCCCTCTCTACCTGCCCGTTTCCCCGGGGGTTGTAGCTGGTCGTCCTGCTCGAGGCAATGCCCTTGCTGAGCAGGAATTGACGCAGCTCGTCACTCATGAGGAGGACCCCCTGTCGCTATGGATGTAGGCGGGGAAACCGAACAGGGTAAAGATGGTGCCAAGGGCTTTAATGACCGTGGCCGCGGTCATGTCGGGGCAGGGGATGGCGAAGGGGAAGCGGAAGTACTCGTCAACGACGTTAAGAAAGTACGTGTTGCGGTCGGTGGAGGGGAGGGGGCCTTTGAAGTCCAAACTGAGGCGTTCAAAGGGACGGGAAGCCTTTATCAGGTGCACTCTATCTGGCCTGAAAAAATGCGGTTTGCATTCTGCGCAGATTTGGCAGTTCCTGGTGACTGTTCGGACGGAGTAAGGAAGGTTGCGGGCCTTTATGAAGTGGTAGAAACGAGTGACCCCCGGGTGGCAGAGGTCCTCGTGGAGGGCTTGGAGACGGTCCACTTGCGCGTTGGCACAAGTGCCGCGAGATAGGGCATCGGACGGCTCGTTCAGCTTTCCGGGACGGTACAAGATCTCATAATTGTAGGTGGAGAGTTCGATCCTCCACCGCAGGATCTTGTCGTTTTTTATCTTGCCCCGCTGTGCACTATCGAACATGAAGGCTACCGACCATAGTGAATCTCCTACCGGCCAGGTAATGCCTCCAATGTCGCACAGCTTCCACTATGGCTTGGGCCTCCTTTTCTACTGAGGAGTGGCGAATTTCTGAAGCGTGTAGGGTCCGGGAGAAAAAGGCCACGGGTCTGCCCGCTTGGTTAAGGGTGGCCGCCAGAGCTACGTCGAACGCGTCGCTCTCGACTTGGAAGGGGAGGGACTCGTCGATGGCGCGCATCGTGGCCTTTGCGATATCCGCTTTGATGCGGCTGAAGGCCTGGCGGGCCTCTGTCGACGGGAAAAGTAGTGGACTGGATTAGTGGGCGGGCCTTGTCTGCGTACTGGGGGACCCACTGGGCGTAATAAAAAAAGAAGCCCAGGCAGCGTTTCAGGGTTTTGGTACAGTGGGGGAGAGGGAACTCCATGAGGGGGCGCATGCGTTCGGGGTCGTGGCCTATCACTCCATTACGCACTACGTAGCCAAGGATGGCTAGACGGTCGGTGCTAAACACGCATCTTTCCTCGTTGTAGGTGAGGTTGAGGGCGTTTGCGGTCTGGAGGAATTTGCAGAGGTTGGCGTCGTGGTCCTGCTGGTCGTGGCCGCAGGTGGTGACGTTGTCGAGGTACGGGAACGTGGCCCGTAAACCGTGCTGGTCGACCATTCGGTCCATCTCCCGTTGGAAGACCGAGACTCCGTTCGTGACGCCGAATGGAACCCTTAAGAAGTGGTATAGCCGCCCGTCTGCTTTGAAGGCAGTGTACTTGCGGTCACTGGGGCGAATGGGGAGCTGGTGGTAGGCGGACTTAAGGTCCACGGTGGAGAAGACTGTGCAATCCGATTGACCATGTCGGATATGCAGGGAAGAGGGTACGCATCTAGCTGCGTGTACCTGTTGATGGTCTGACTGTAGTCTACGACCATCCTTTGCTTCTCCCCTGTCTTCACTACTACCACCTGGGCTATCCAAGGACTATTGCTGGCCTGGATTATGCCTTCCTTCAGCAGCCGCTGGACTTCGGACCTGATAAACGTCCGGTCCTGGGTGCTGTACCGTCTGCTCCTAGTGGCGATGGGTTTGCAATCCGGGGTGAGGTTCGCAAACAGGGAGGGCGGTTCGACCTTGAGTGTCGCGAGGCCGCAGATAGTCAGTGGGGGTATAGGGCCGCCAAATTTGAATGTTAAGCTCTGGAGGTTGCATTGGAAGTCCAACCCCAGGAGGGTGGGAGCGCAGAGGTGGGGAAGAAAGTACAGCCGGTAATTTTTGAACTCTCTCCTCTGCACTGTTAGGTTTGCGATGCAGAACCCTTTGATTTCAACGGAGTGGGACCCCGGCGCCAGGAAAATGTTTTGGGTGCTTGGCCGAATTACAAGGGAACAGCGTCTTACCGTGTCCGGGTGAATAAAACTCTCCGTGCTCCCGAGTCGATCAAACACGGCGTCTCGTGCCCGTTCACCAGCACCTTTGTCGTTGTCATCTGGAGCGTCCGGGGACGTGACTGGTCGAGGGTCACCGATGCCAAACGTGGTTGGTGTATCAGATCGTTGTCTTCAGGCAGTGTGGAGCCGTCCACGCTGGGGTCCTTGCCTGTCAGCCAAGATGGCGGCGTCCATGGATCGCACATGGTCGGGGGTGGACAAAATCTCCGCTCCCATGAGTCACACTCGGCCGGGGGTGGACAAAATGGCCGCTCCCAAGGATTGCACGCGGCCCGTGGGTAGGAAGATGGCGGCGTCCGTCCTCCCCTCATGGTGTCCGGGGTCCAAAATGGCGGCGCCCGTTGGCCGCCCGTGGGTCGCTGGGGGGGGTTGAGCCCGTGGTCCCATTTGTTCCCCGGAGATAGCGGCGACCCCACGGGACTGGCACACCGCTGCGTAGTGCCCCTTTTTACCGCAGCTTTTGCAGGTGGCCGAGCGGGCCGGGCAGCGCTGGCGGGGGTGTTTTGACTGCCCGCAAAAGTAGCAGCGGGGCCCCCCCGGGTGGTCTGGGATTCTGGCTGCGCACGCTTGCGGAGGGGTTGGGGTTGCCGGGGGGTCGGTTGCGGCGGGGGTCCACGGAGCCCAAGGGGCTGCAACGCGGTCGGGGGCATAGGTGCGGGCGTTTTGGGAGGCCACATTGAGGGAGGCTGCGAGGGCCCGTACCTCTGTGAGTCCGAGAGAGTCTTTCTCTAAAAGTCTCTGGCGAATTTGCGATGATGCCAAACCTGCTACATAAGCGTCTCTGATCAGGAGGTCCGTATGTTCGTTCGCCGTAACCGCTGGACAGTTGCAGTTTCGCCCCAGGATCGTTAGAGCATTGAAGAAATCGTCTAGCGATTCCCCGGGGATTTGTCATCTCGTCGCGAGCTGGTAGCGTGCGTAGACCTGGTTGACGAGCTTAATGTAGATCTCCTTCAGCAAGTTGAGCGCCGCTGGGAATTCTTCCGCGTCCTCAATGAGAGCGTAGATTTCGGGACTCACCCTGGAATGCAGGACCTGCATCTTCTGGTCTTCTGTTGGTCTGCCGGGGGCCGTTCGGAGGTATCCCTCAAAGCACACCAGCCAGTGCTTAAACGCCGATGTTGCATTAGCTGCGTGGGGGCCGATTCGCAGGCACTCCGGGGTGATCCGGAGCTCCATATTCCTTTTTAAGTCTGCTCAATAAATTGTAGCACCATCGATCACACACGAGGCGAGACGTAAAGAACTTCAATCGAGGCTTTATTGAGCAGACTTGTTCAGACTCGTTCCCCAGCAGCTCAGTCACAGAATGCAGCTGCGGGGATTAAACCCAGGTTCTTATACCCCGCCTATCTGGGTGGAGCCCAGTAGGCGGCGGATCCAATCGGGATCCAGCATCTGTCCTCCAATGGCTCCTCGGCATTCATGGTGTACCGTATTACCCTTAATACATACCACCACAAGATACAGAGAGAGAGAGATACAAAGACAGAGAGAGAGACAGAGACAGAGAGATACAGAGAGAGAGAGAGAGAGAGACAGAGAGAGACAGGGAGACAGAGACAGAGAGAGAGAGAACAGAGACCGAGAGAGACAAAGACGGAGAGAGAGACAGAGAGAGAGAGAGACAGCGAGAGACAGAGAGAGAGATACAGAGAGAGAGAGGCAGGAGAGAGAGAGAGAACAGAGAGAGAGAGAGAGAGAGCGAGACAGAGAGAGAGAGAGCGAGAGACAGACAGAGAGAGAGAGAGACAGAGAGAGAGATACAGAGAGAGAGAGACAGGCAGAAAGAGAGAGAACAGAGAGAGAGAGAGACAGAGAGAGAGAGACAGAGAGAGAGACAGAGAGAGAGAGACAGAGAGAGACAGAGAGAGAGAGAGACAGAGAGAGTCAGAGAGAGAGATACAGGCAGAGAGAGAGAGACAGAGAGAGAGAGAGAGACAGAGAGAGACAGGGAGGCAGAGAGATACTGAGAGAGAGAGAGATACAAAGGCAGAGAGAGAGAGAGACAGAGACAGAGAGATACAGACAGAGAGACAGAGCGAGACAGGGAGGCAGAGAGAGACAGAGACAGAGAGAGAGATACAGAGAGAGAGAGACAGGCAGAGAGGCAGGGAGAGAGAGAGAGAGAGAGAGACAGTTTGTTACAGAGAAGGCTGCAGATACTGAACTACCACCCGTGGGAAGGCTGAAATAAGCTTACCCTACAACCACCGCCACCGCAGGCGGAGTCTCTAAAATCATTCGGGAGCAAATAGTTCCCCGATACGGGTTGGTAGAAAATATAGACTTGGACAGGGGAAGTCACTTTACCTCTAAGGTCTTACAAGAAACCATGAGAAGTTTGAAGATAAATTGGGACTTCCACACTCCTTGGCACCCCCCTCATCAGGACGGGTGGAAAGGATGAATCAAACCCTTAAAAATCAATACTAGAAACTAGGCTCCCTTGGACAAAATGCTTACCGATAGCCCTTCTAAGAATCCGAACGGCTCCAAGAAAAGATTTGGGGTTGTCCCCATGCGAAATGTTGTTCGGATTGCCATACCCTGGAACAATGGGAGAATTGCCCATTGCAGAATGTAAAGATATCTATGTAAAGAAATATATACTGACACTGTCTTCCTCATTGTCATTCCTCAGGAGACAAGGACTGCTGACGCAGACACCTCCCCTTGAATTCGCAGTCCACAAATTTAAACCAGGAGATTGGGTACTGGTGAAATCGTGGAAGGAAACCAAGCTTCAATCCACTTGGGACGGACCGTTCCTGGTTTTGTTAACCACAGAGACTGCCATACGAACCGTGGAAAAAGGTTGGACTCATTACAGCAGAACGAAGGGTCCCGTGAAATCACCACCTGAACAGGAACAATGGCATGTGGAGGCCACTGAGGAACCATTAAAGATAAGGTTGCAAAGACACTGAATCCTGAACTATTCAATAATATGATGAAACTACAGCTAAAATGGACTATACAATGTATAATAATATTAATAATGTGGGAGGACGGAAACGGTCGTTTGGTTACATTGACAATCCCAGAAAGTCGGCACCCTCAGGTAATACGGACTGATCTATGCACCCTCATAGACTGCGAGTCAGCGGGTAATGGAAAGGAATTTAGGGTGGAGGCTCTTGATTACCGAGGGGAGGAAGCATTGTTCACTAAGAAATGAGTTATTCGGGGTAAAAATGAGAAATAGCGAGACTAAATGCTGCTTCAGTATCTCAATAGACCAGGGGGCAACTCCCACTAATGGAACTAGGAACGACAAGGAGGAGGAAGGACAGGGAGTCAAAATAATTGAAGTAAAAGATTTAGAGAAAGCCTTTGAGATAGAGACCGGCTATGAGGGACAGAATGCGTGGATTGAGTGGGTGAGGTACTCGGCCCAGACGCTGAAGAAAGACAATTGTTATGCTTGCGCATCAGGTAGACCACAGGCCCATCTGGAGCCCTTTCCACTGGGGTGGACAGACAATAGAGGGAGCATGGAATGCATGATGGCCTTGTACCAAGATGCGACAGCCTGGGGCAACAAGACCTGCACTGCCCTATCTCTGATGTTTCCTCCTGTTAAGCAGAAACAATCGGCAAACCCTCCCTCCTTCTTGGTTACCGTGACGCTTCATAAATCGTGTATAAGTCGTTCTGATACGGGACTAAGTAAAAATATGGGAGGACTCAAGACGTGTCTTGAGACTGAGAACGTGACCGCCCAGGGCAATTACTCATCACTAAAAATACCACGTGCAGATATATGGTGGTATTGCAGAGGAAAAATCCTAAGACCCACTCTACCCCCCCAATGGAAAGGGACATGCGCATTAGTTCAGCTAGCCATACCGTTCAGTATAGCCTATGAAAGACAAGAGGAGAAGGGGAGTGTAAAAGGGAAACGATCAAAACGAAGCATACCCACCTCATTTGATGAATGTTTGGGAAATGGAAAGGGTTAATTGTATCCATCCTCACCTCCATTATCGTAGTAATAGGAGCGTTGGTGGCAATAGGCTGTTGTATCATCCTGTGCGTCAGAGGCTTGGTGCAGAGGCTCATCGAAACAGCCTTGACCAAGCAGATGCCATTACCCCTGGGTAAGGGAGGCCAGGAAACAATTTGCCTACTAGAAAGAGGGAAGACTGAAGGAGAGGACGACCCCATAGAAAGAGAGGTTGAGGTTTTTTATTTTTACTCTTGTTGCTTTTTACACTATGTCGCCCCTTCTAGCCTTCCCCAAAATTATCCAACATCCTGGTGGAGTTGTGGATAGTGAGGAGGGCTGTTGTCGGCTGCAAAGAGACATAGGTAGGATGCAGAGCTGGGCTGAGACGTGGCAGATGGAGTTTAACCCTGAAAATTGTGAGGTTGTCCATTTTGGAAGGACAAATATGAATGCGGAATACAGGGTTAACGGTAGAGTTCTTGGCAATGTGGAGGAGCAGAGAGATCTTGGGGTCTATGTTCATACATCTTTGAAAGTTGCCACTCAAGTGGATAGAGCTGTGAAGAAGGCCTATGGTGTGCTAGCGTTCATTAACAGAGGGATTGAATTTAAGAGCCGCGAGGTGATGATGCAGCTGTACAAAACTTTGGTAAGGCCACATTTGGAGTACTGTGTACAGTTCTGGTCGCCTCATTTTAGGAAGGATGTGGAAGCTTTGGAAAAGGTGCAAAGGAGATTTACCAGGATGTTGCCTGGAATGGAGAGTAGGTCTTACGAGGAAAGGTTGAGAACAAAGAACAAAGAAATGTACAGCACAGGAACAGGCCCTTCGGCCCTCCAAGCCCGTGCCGACCATGCTGCCCGACTAAACTACAATCTTCTACACTTCCTGGGTCCGTATCCCTCTATTCCCATCCTATTCATGTATTTGTCAATACACAGTCTTCAGTGATGAAACATCATTGATCGTTGGAGTAATAACATAGAAGAATGATTTTTTGGAGACATCAAAACATTCTCCAGCACTTAAAAAAATGCACACTGATACTCCATATAAAATAAATGCGGTTGATGAGGACAAATGGCTGCTGCCACTTGAAGTGAATGGTACAATGGTCCAATTGAAGTTAGACACTGGTGCCAAAGCCAATTTAATCAGCATGACTGATTTTAAACAGGTAAAAAATTCAACCGATTAGAAGAAATCACAAAATATCTCTGAGAGATTAAAATGGTTCAAGAATTAAATGTTATGGTGCCTGTGACCTGAGTGTGGTGGTAAAGAACACAGTTTATTCCATCCCATTCTATATTGTATCTGAGGGCTTGGATTCATTATTAGGTGATCAGTCCTGTGAAGAATTATGTCTAGTGCAGTTGGTATATAGCATCCACAAAAGATTGGATCAACACTGCAACAATTCTGAGAACATTATCTGCAAATTCAGCAATGTGTTCACATGATTTTGTGCACTACCATTCACCTGCAAGATACAACTCAAAGAGGATGCAAAACCTGCGATACAGGCACCAAGAAAAGTGACTGCACCTCTTCAGGATCACCACAAAAAGAAGCCAGACAGAATGACAAAATTAAAAGTAATCAGAAAGATAGAAGAACCTACCGAATGGATAAATTCCATGGTACGTGTAAAGAAAAAGACTGGCGATATTCACAGATGTATGGATCCCAAAGATCTTAACGTGAATATCAAAAGAGAACAATACCAAATACCAAAGCGTGAGGAAATCACATTTGAGATGGCTGGTGCACAATTCTTTGTGAAACATGACATATCTCAAGGTTTCTGGCAGCTAAAGCTAGAGGAACAAAGTGCAAAATACCGCACTTTTAATGTGCCATTTGGATGGTATTGCTTTCTGAGAATGCCGTTTGGCATAATTTTGGCATCAGAAATTTTTCACCGTGCAAGGGAGCACATAATCGAAGGCATCGATGGTGTATGTGTGTACGTGGATGATATCATCATTTAGGGTTCAACCATCGAAGAGCTCAATACAAGGTTGCTTAAAGTTCTAACGAGCGTCAGGAGAAATGGGTTGAAGCTCAACAATTTGGAGTAACTGAGTTGACATTCCAAGGTGACAAGATCTCATTGCATGGCATTGAACCTGACAAGGACAAAATCCAAACAATTCTCAACATGCCAAAACCACACGACAAGAAAGTCACCTTAAGAGTGATGGGTATGCTCAATTTTATAGGGAAATTCATTCCAAACCTGTCAGCAAAAAACAACACATCTACGTGATCTCCTGCACAAGACAACAGATTTCACTTGGAATGAGCAACAGGAGCAAGAGTGGAAGAAGGTCAAGCCTTCACTGACCACCATGCTGTGATGTTCTTTGCTTTCTGAATGAGGATGGCTTCGAAGCCTCACAAAGAACATCAAGCTAGGTTTTGAACAAAGCTAATTTATTTACAACTAAAATACAACTAAATAGAAGTAAATACAACTAAAATACAACTACAACTAAATAGAAATTCCACGGCTACGTGTATGGGCTTCCAACTTTCACAGTTGAGACAGGTCATTGTCCTGTGGTTAACATCATCAAAAAGAATCTCAACCAAATATCTCCGCTCATTCAGAGGTTGATGATAAAGATCCAACGCTATGACTTCAATCTCATGTACACACCAGGCAAATATTTGTTCTTAGCTAATGCATCATCGAGAGTGCTGAAGATGTAGATCTGCATGTCAATCTTATTTTCACACTACTAACAATATCAGATACGAAACTAAGTGAGATCCAAGAAGAGATGAGGAAAGATCAAACTCTTCAAGATGTGATGAGGAACATCAACTCACACTGGCCCAGAAGTCAATATATGGAGTTCTACAAGATAAGATCTGAACTCAGTGTCATTAATGGAGTGGTGCTTTGTTTGAACACTATAGTTATACCTCAATCTCTTCACAAGGATGTATTTAAGAGGATACATGAAGGATATCTCAGTAAACGGAGGGCTCGTGACCCTGCTTACTGGCCAGGTATAAACCACGATACTGACAGGATGGTCAGTTGTTGTGACACATGCCAGACGCATTGTTGCAAACAAACAAGAGAACCAATGTAAATATCTGATTTACCTACGGCACCGTGGCAGAAAGTAGCTATGGGTCTCTTTCACCTATGAGGGAAAGATTATTTAATTATCATAGACTATTTTTCAAACTATCCCGAAATGACTCTCCTGTCAAACATAATGGCAAGCAGGCTAATACTGCATACCAAGTCAATGTTTGCTGCACACGAAATTCCTCAAGTCGTCGTGAGTGACAACGGTCCTTGTTTTAGCTGTAAAGTGTGACAACATTTCGCAATCACGTCTGATTTCAGTCACGTCACGTCAAGTCTGTGGTACCCACAAGCTAATGGCAAAGCTGAAAAAGGTATCAAGCAATTGTTGAAGAAGGCAATGGACAATCTGATCCATATCCCGCACTATTGAGTTACAGAGCGTCACCATTGTCACATGGTAGATCGCCAGTGGAGTTACTCATGAATAGAAGGTTGCGTACCATATTTCCATACTAGGAAAAGAAGGGGGAGAATGCAGCGGTACTGCAGGAAATGCAAAACATTAAAGCAAAACAAAAGCAGCTCTATGATAGAGTGTCGAGAACTTTACCACCTCTGAGGAGTGATGACATTGTGAGAGTAGAAGATTCAGGCAAGTGGTCAAGAAAAGCCAATTGATGTGAAGAGGTAGCACCACATTCCTGCAATGTATAGACAGAGGAAGGGTTGGTTTTAAGAAGAAATCATCGTGCGCTCTTGAAAACCAGAGAAGACTTTCACGCCAACGTGATGGATGACGAATCTACGTCAGAATCAACGTCAGCTGCAGTGTCGGATAGTTCAGCAGTTCCTGAGCATGGGAATGTCATGGAGAACAATGCGTGGGTTTCTCCGTCCCGCCGTGCCAGATTTCTTGCTCAGCACGGCGTCGGGATTCTCCGTTCTGCTGGCTGGTCAATGGGGTTTCCCATTGTGGGGCAGCCTCACGCCATCAGGAAACCCCCGGGCTGCCGGCAAAAGGAGTATCCCGACGGCGGAGAATTCAGATAAATATATGATATATATATACATGTATATATTTGTTAAACCAGTTTTAAAAATTAAAAAAAATTAATGCTGTTAGACTCACAGGTTAATGATATCACATGCAAATATACTGATAATAATGTATTAATTTATTCCTTCAAAGGAAAGGGAATGCAGTGAAATCATGGTTGTGTTGTAATTCACTGACTGACCACTCGGAGTCTCATTAGTATAATAATAATCTTTATTAGTGTCACAAGTAGGTTTACATTAACACTGCAATGAAGTTACTGTGAAAATCCCCCAGTTGCCACACTCCAGCGCCTGTTCGGGTACACTGAGGGAGAATTCAGAATGTCCAATTCGCCTAACAAGCATGTCTTTCGGGACTTGTGGGAGGAAACCAGAACGCCCGGAGGAAACCCACGCAGACACGGGGAGAACATGCAGACTCCGCACGGACAGTGACCCAAGCCGGGGAACCACTGTGCTAACATGCCTCCTTATAAGTGAATGTTAGGGGCAGCGCGGTGGCGCAGTGGGTTAGCACTGATGCCTCACAGCGCTGAGGTCCCAGGTTCAATCCCGGCTCTGGGTCACTGTCCGTGTGGAGTATGCACATTGCACATTCTCCCCGTGTTTGCGTGGGTTTTGCCCCCACAACCCAAAGATGTGCAGGCTAGGTGGATTGGCCACGCTAAATTGCCCCTTAATTGGAAAAAAAAAATGAATTGGGTACTCTAAATTTTAAAAGAAAAAAAAAAAGTGAATGTTAGAGTCAGGTGACCTCAGACTGGCTAGGGAGCTGGGAGAGAGATTGCTTGTGCACGTTCATACAGTTATTTATCTGTTGTTTTGTATATATTTAACCCACAGTTAATGTTAATAAATCATTTATAGCTTTAGCTACAAGTGTTTTTGTAATATAAATCAGGCCATCCGACAAGAACATTACAGTGGGTGTGGTTCAATGGAAGTATAGTGTTGCAGATTCATTTTAAACTTACTGCCACCAAATAGGAATTTAGTTTGATTCATTCCATTTTCCAAGGCTCGTGGTTCTATCGGGTGTTTCTAACATTCATTTCAATCTGATTTGCATTATGGGCTGCGGGCTATTTGAATGTACATGTAGTTGATGTGTTTCATGGCCAAACCACAAATACACAATTTTGACAACAAAATTGCAGTCCTGGGGATGTGTTTCCCACCTCCTTGGCTTAAGACCTTCCAGTTAAAAGAAACTGTATGCAGCCCTTGTTATGCACACATATGTTTTGAAGACGTATATGTTCTTTCGCAGCACTGTGGAAGTATTGCTGTAAATGTAACGAATGCCAAGATTATCACCACAACGAACACATCATCTCCTTCAATTCTCTGCCTGAGGCAGGTTCTTGGTGATTATTTGCAAAACCACAGTAAAGTGCCTTGATTTTCTTTACTATGGATAGGACCCAGAGGCAGGTCCTGAGCCTGCCTCAGCCAGAACGGGGATTAATCCACATGCCGTTGACATTAATTTGATCCATATGCTAGCTAACTGAGCTAACTGGACCACAGTGAACACACGTGGAGATGTTAATAAGTACTGTGCATCAGACTTTACGAAACAGAAGGATATTGGAGAGGAGGTGAATCCTGATGTGGTTGACTTTGAGATGAGCGTCATTATGATGGATGAAAGGAATATTTTAGAAAGGTTGATTTGGCTAAAGGAAGAAAGGATCTGATGGAATATTTCCTAGATCTTAAGGGAGACGAGGAAGGAAGTTGCTCAGACCATGGGAAGAAACATGACAATCATTTAGAACACTGTTGGAAAAGAGCAGGATAGATCTCTCTCTGGAAGAAAAAAGGATGGGCTGGATTCTCAGTTTCAGCGGCTAAGTGCCGGCTGAAATGGAGACTCTGCGGGTGTTTTACAACGGCAAAATCGTTGCCGATTCCGGGACTGGTGAGGAGCTAGCTGCGGCGCTGGGTAAAACCCCGGCACCCGTGGCAAAAACGGGCGGCACACAGCAAAGACCTGCAGCGGTCGCGCCGCACAACATGGCGCCGGCCATGCGCGGACCAGACCTGCCAAATACGGCCCCACAGGCTGCCTCCGGGCCACCCCCTGTCCACCCCTCATTGTCCCCCCCGCCCTACTGGACGGAGGCCCCCCCCCCCCCCCGGCCAGCGGCACCGCTCCCGGCCGACTGTGGCGGCACTGGACACAGTCTGCGGCCGCCACGTCGGGTTCCTGACCGCTCAGACCACAAATCAACTGCACAGTCGGGAATTCGGCCCATCGGGGGCGGGGCAACGAGGGACGTCATTCCAGCGGTGTGCGGCACACAACGCGATGACCCCATTTTGGAGGAGGCGGAGATTTGAAAACCGGCTTCAAACAAGTGCCGCCCCTGATTTGGCCGCCGGAAGGGATTCTCTGATTACGGTATTGGCGTCGGGCAACGGAAAATCCCGCCCGATATTTTTAGACCTGAACAAAGTCAACTCCAGAATTCCACAAAAAACTCTAATTTCTGTTAAATTTAATTGGACTCTAACTTTTTTTTATTTCTGATATCTGTCACTGTGTGTGTGTTATCTGGCTTTAATTATTTTTTCTCAGGTTTAATAACTAATAAACTTACTCTTTATCTGACTCAAAAGACCTGGTTTGATTGGCTCCTTATTAACAAATAAACACAGTTGGTTTGGAACAACACTGGCATATACCTGGCAATGTGGAAAGTTACCCAGATGTGTCCTGTACACAAGAAACAGGACAAATCCAACCCAGCCGATTACCGCCCGACAGTCTACTCTCCGTCATCAGCCAAGTGATGGAAGGAGTCATTAACAGTGCTATCAAACGGCACTTACTCAGCAAAACCTGCTCCCGGACACTCAGTTTGGATTCCGCCAGGTCACTCAGCTCCTGACCTCATTGTAGCCTTTTGTCAAACATGGACAAAAAAGCTTAATGCCAGAGGTGAGGTGAGAGTGACTGTCCTTGACATCAAGGCAGCATTTGACCGAGTATGGCATCAAGGAGCCCTACTAAACTGGAGTCAATGGGAATCAGGGGGAAAACTCTCCATTGGTTGGACTTGTACCTGGTACAAAGGAAGATGGTTGTGGTGGTTGGAGATCAATCATCTCAGCTCCAGGACATCACTGCAGGAGGTCCTCAGGGTAGTCTCCTAGGCCCAACCATCTTCAGCTGCTTCATCAATGACCTCCCTTCCATCATAAGGTCAGAAGTGGGGATGTTTGCAGATGACTGCACATTGTTCAGCACCAATCGTGACTCCTCAGATAATGAAGTAGTCCATGTCCAATTGCAGCAAGACCTGGACAATGTCTAGACTCAGGCTGACAAGTGGCAAGTTGAATTTGCACCACACAAGTGCCAGGCAATGACCATCTCCTATAAGAGAGGATCTAACCACTGCTCCTTGACATTCAATGGCATTACCACCGCTGAATCCCCCACAATCAACATCCTTGGGATTACCATTGATCAGAAACTGAACTGATCTAGCCATATTAATACTGTGGCTACCAGGGTAGGTCAAAGGCTAGGAATTCTACAGCGGATAACACACGACCTCTTAACCCCCCAAACCTTTCCGCCATCTACAAGTCAGGAATGTAATGGAATACTCTCCACTTGCCTGGATGAGTGCAGCTCCAACAAACTCAAGAAGCTCGACTCCATCCAGGACAAAGCAGCCTGTTTGATTGCTCCCCCTTTCCCAAACATTCAAACCCTCCACCACCGACGAACAGTGGCAGCCAGATGGTGTACCATCTACAAGACGCACTGCAGTATCTCGCCAAGGTTCCTTAGGCAGCACCTTCCAAACCCACGACCACTATCATCTAGAAGGACAAGAGCAGCAGATACCTGGGAACCACACTACCTGGAGATTCCCCTCCAAGTCATTCACCATCCTGACTTGGATATATATCGCCATTCCTTCACTGTTACTGGGCAACATCCTGGTACTTCATCCCTAACAGCACAGTGGGTGCACCTTTACCTCAAGAACTGCAGCGGTTCAAGAAGGCAGCTCACCACCACCTCCTGAAGGGCAAACAGGTATGGGCAATAAATGTATGGGCACCTAACCGACGGTGCCCACATCCCGTAAATAAATTTTTAAAAAGAAGCATTTACAGGGAAAATAAACTTTAAGCATCCTTTGTGGCGATCAACCAAGGGGGCTGAAGGAAAGGGGAGCCAACCCACTCCACCTCACCCGGTTATAACACCATTGGCGGCTCATTTCGGAGGTTTGTTCCCACAGACTAACGAAAGAATTCGAGTAAATTGTTCATCTGATGCCAGTGCTTTTCGAGAAGAGGGAAGTTTTCAATGAGGATTGTAAAGTTCTGTCCCTGAAGAGCTAAAAGGGCTAACTGAGCACTTAGGGTTAGAATGGGCAGCACGGTGGCACAGTAGTTAGCACTGCTGCCTCACAGCACCAGGGACCTCGGTTTGATTCCGACCTTGGATCACCGTCTGTGTGACATTTGCATGTTCTCCCCATGTGCCCCCCCCCCCCCCCCCCCCCCCCCCCCCCCCCATGTTAATCGTCCAATTTAAAAGATGTATTGTTGTTTTTGGTGGAACATAACTCCTCTGTGAACAATAGCCTTTATTAATGTTTAGACAGTACTAAATAACCTCGTGCACATTCAGGTTGTCCACAAACAATGGACCAATGTGGATTACTGACCACTGAACATTCATAGAATCATAGAATTTACAGTGCAGAAGGAGGCCATTTGGCCCATCGAGTCTGCACCGGCTCTTGGAAAGAGCACCCTACCCAAGCCCACAATTCCACCCTATCCCCGTAACCCAGCAACCCCACCCCACCTTTTTGGACACTAAGGGCAATTTGGCATGGCCAATCCACCAAACCAGCACTTCCTTGGACAGTGGGAGGAAACCGGAACACCCGGAGGAAACCCACGCAGACACGGGGAGAAAGTGCAAGCTCCACACAGACAGCCACCCGAGGCCGGAATTGAACCTGGGACCATGGAGCTGCGAGGCAGCAGTGCTAACCACTGTGCCACCGTGCCGCCCCAGAGATAAACAGATAAGAACAAAAATGAACAACTTGCATTTAGATAGCGTAATAAAATGACCCAAGATGCTTCACAGGTGCAATATAGTGACACCGAGCCTTGTAAGAAGATATTCGGGCAGATGACCAAAAGCTTGGTTGATGAGGTGGGTTTCAAGGAGTGTCTTAAAGAAAGAAAACAAGTTGGGGAGGTGGAGAGCTTAAAGATGGGAATTCCAAAGCTTGGAGCCTTGGTAGCTGATGGAACCACCACCCACCACCTGGAGCAATTAAAATCGGGGATGAGCAAGAGACCAGAATAGGAGGAGCACTGATATCTCAGAGGATTGTAGGTGTCATGATATGCAGACACACACATAATGATATACAGACAAGTAGCTAATGGACACAGAGAACAGGACATGACCAATAAGCAGGCAGCACACTCAGGGGTGGGGTCTGGCTAGAAAAGACTTGAGGCACTCACACTCCGCCTCTTTCCACTGATGAACATCTAGAGAGTCAGTCAAGGGTGTTGTTACAATCCCACACCTCCACCACGTGGCTAAGAGCTAGTCTGGTTCAGTCAGACAGAGTAACCACACTTAAGTTAGCAGAGAGTCGAACTCACAGAGAGCTGTGCTAACTGTGCTATTAGTTCAATAAACCTGATTGAACCAACTTCAAGGTCTGGAGTATCTTTCTGATCTAAGCTGCATTCAGTTGCAGCCAGTGTTAGACCAGTGTACCTAACACGACAGTCGGGGTGGAGGAAATTACAGTAACAGGGAGGGGGCCAGGCCATGGAGATATCTGAGAATTTTAAAATGGAAGCATTATTCAACCAGGGGCCACTGTAGGTCAGCAAGCATGAGTGCATGGGAACAGGATTTGTGGTGAGCCAGGTCACGGAAAACAGAGTTTTGGATCACCTGGGGTTTATGGAGAGTAGAATGTGGGAGACCAGCCAGGAGTGCAGTGGAATGTTAGAACAACCAAACCTGGAGGTAGCAAGGACAGGGATGAACGTTTCAGCCGCAGAAGAGCTGTGGTCTGGGGGTTGATGTTATGGAAGTGGTAACAGGCGAACAGCACAGATATGAGGTTGCAAGCTCATCATGGGGTCAAATATGACACTGAAGTTACAAACAGTCTGACTCAGCTACAGACAGTTGCAAGGGAGAGGGACAGATTTGATGGCGAGGGAATAGTTTGCGACAGGGTTGAAAAGGCAATAAGCAGAAGAAGGACATGCACGCAGACCTGTATCCTATCGCAGTAGCCTTGGGTGAGTTCCTACAGAGGCAATGTGAGAGGGAAACGGGGCACCTCGATTTCCCTCCAAGTGTTGCTTCCCCTCAAGGAGGAAGCACTCGGGCACCCAAGGGGGGGGAGTAAGGAAAGCTGGAAACCCCTGGGTCATCCACTCGGGATTCTGAGAGGCTGTCTGCTCCGTCTGAATCCCCTCAGCCTCTGACCCCTTCAATCCCGGCCGTCTGTTACTGCAGAGGGAGCTGCTGGCCCACGGCAGCAGTTCAGCTGTATGAAGCCAGACCTGGAGTGATTCTGGAGGGAGGAGGGCCTCGTGCAAGCACTCGTCCAGGCACCTGAAGCCTTCATCCGTCACACTCATCTAATGTTGGTGTAAGCTTTCTGCTTTGGCAGTGTACGATGGGATACTTGGCTATATAAATTAATGCTTGCTTTTAAGTTGCCACAAATGGTGATTACTGCTGAGACAGTGAACTTTGGACTAAGAGTGACTCGAACAGATGTAGCCTCCAATGACAATGGGTCAGTGATGACCAATGCTCCACGGACTGCAGGAGCTGTTATTCTAAGCTGTCAAAACAGCTGCAAGAGGAAGGGGGGGCCTTTAGTTCCGGCATCCAGGACTGGCAACTCATGACCTGATGACTGGCAACTCAAGACCTTATGACCTTATGTAATTACGTGTGCAACATATTGATTGGACGAATGTAAACCACTGTGTAAAGAATTGATAACTATATATGGAATGAACTGCGATACTAAGAGAACAGATTGGCTGTATGTAAATGAGAATGCAAACTAATTCTGCTCATGAAAGTGTATATTAACCCAGTTTAAGCCACAGCTCAGAGAGAAAGTGCCGTCAAGACCGAGGGGTCGAGGACCTTTCTCCCAGAGCTCTGCAACAATAAATTGCTTCTTTCGCTCACGTTAAGGTCGACTTATGGTCACCCAACATCTAACATCCCCAAGCTTTTCCAAAGCTGCTTTCTGAGGTTTTCTTTCAGTTGTCCAGCTGAGCTGACCAATGTCCCCGCCACCCACAGAATGAACTCCCATGCAGCACCTGTGCTTGTCCAATACGAGGCTCCACTCATTTTCGACTTTGGAAAAATGGTAGTGGTCAGCTTCTCAGTCAGCTTCCCCATCATCTCCCCTCCCCCAGTCACCCAAGTCCTTTCCCCCATCACTGTCGACCTCCCTGGCATCACCTTAGACCTATCCACTGTTACCCCACATGCTGAATCTTTCCTCAGGAATATCCAGGTGAACGCATATGTCTTCCACCTACCTGAATTCCACCCCCATCCACATTGACCTCTCCAACCTCATTTCTACCACTAGGGCCCGTGTTTACCCCTAAAAAACACCTCTTCAACCCCTGTACCAGTACCGCCGCATCCTCACCATCACACCCATAAGACCATAAAACATAGGAGCAGAATTAGGCCACTCGGCCCATCGAGTCTGCTCCGCCATTCAATCATGGCTGATATTTTCTCATCCCCATTCTCCTGCCTTCTCCCCCTAACCCCTGATCCCCTTATTAATCAAAAACCTATCAATCTCTGTCTTAAAGACACTCAGTGATTTGGCCTCCACAGCCTCCAGCGGCAAAGAATTCCACAGATTCACCACCCTGCGGCTGAAGAAAGTCCTCCTCATCTCTGTTTTAAAGGATCGTCCCTTTAGTCTGAGATGGTGTCCTCTGGTTCTAGTTTTTACTACAATTGGAAACATCCTCTCCACGTCCACTCTATCCAGGCCTCGCAGTATCTTGTAAGTTTCAATCAGATCCCCTCTCATCCTTCTAAACTCCAACAAGCCTCGACCAGGTCTCTCTGCTCCATCTCACACTCATTATTCCACCCGACCATGCCGCCCTCAATTCACTCCCTAAGAGGCTCACTTTGATCCCGCAAACTCCCCACTGGCACATTTACCTGGACATTCCTCCCGCTGCACCCCCCCCGCCCCCCCCCGGCACCATCGATACATCTGTATACCGTTCCCCCTCCCACTTACACTTTTCACGCCCCAATACCTATGCCGTACCCTCCCAACTTCACCCCCCCAACATTTTTGCTCCCCCACTCCCAACTTCATCACTCCCAGCACCTTCCCTCCCACATTCACAACCTCACCCCTACCCTCCATCCTCACCCCCAGGTACCCGGTATACCTCCCTCGCTCACTCACACCTCGAGCTTCCTCTTCCCCCTACCCACTTCACTGCTCATCCGTCCCTACCCATAGCGAAGTCCATGAAGATCTGGGGCGGGATTCCCTGCAATCGGCGCGATGTCCGCTGACCGCGCCAAAAACGGCAAAATTCTCCGCATCTTATGGGGCCGAGCCCTCACCTTGAGGGGCTATGCCCGCGCCGGACTGATTTCCGCCCCGCCAGCTGGCGGGAAAGGCCTTTGGTGCCCCGCCAGCTGGCGCGAAACTGACTTTGCCGTGCGGCGCATGCGCGGGAGCGTCAGCGGCCGCTCACTGCTTACCCGCGCATGCGCAGTGGAGGGGGTATCTTCCGCCTCCGCCATAGTGGTGACCATGGCGAAGGCGGAAGGAAAAGAGTGCCCCCACAGCACAGGCCCGCCCGCGGATCGGTGGGCCCCGATCGCGGGCCAGGCCACCGTGGGGGCATCCCCCGGGGTCAGATCGCCCCGCGCCCCCCCCCCCCCCAGGACCCCGGAGCCCGCCCGCGCCGCCTTGTCCCGCTGGTAAGAGAGATGGTTTGATTCTCGCCGGCGGGACAGGCATTCCAGCAGCGGGACTTCTGCCCATCGCGGGCCAGAGAATCGGCGGGGGGGGGGGGTGGTGGTGGCCTGCCACCCGGCGCAGTGCGATTCCCACCCCCGCCGAATATCCGGTGCCGGAGAATTCGGCAACCAGCGGGGGCGGGATTCACGCCAGCCCCCGGCGATTCTCTGACCCGGCGGGGGGTCGGAGAATCCCGCCCCGGAAGCTTCAGCGAAGTCAAAGCTTCTGCATGAAGACCACCCACCGTCCCGGAGCTGCTTTGCAACGGAGTCACAAGTGTGAGGATCCACACACCATGCGACACACGTAGTCATCCAGGGTCAGGTAGCTTTAGGCATCCATCTTCTCTTCCTCAGATGTCCACGATCTGAGCTCTAAAGGTAAGTCTTGATTTTTGCATGTTGCACTTGTCCAGATGTGTTCCGGTCCAGCACGTTTTCTTACTCGCTTACCAGTAAATCAGGTACGGGAGGGACATCCGGTCGGGCCTTACCTAATATCCCATTAACGGGTTGCATATCATCTCCACTCCGGCCACCATTAGGATTCGCAATGGCGGAAACCATGGGATTGCACACACCATCCCCCCCATCCCTGCCTGCCATGGTGCAAATGGGAGCAGAAGACCTTGGTTAATGGCATTGTTCTTCCTGATATTTAATTGGAGGATATTTCTGCTTCTCCAGTACTGGCTATTGGACAAGCAGTCTGACAGACAGTGGAGGGGTCGGAATAGACAGAGGTGAGATAAAGCTGTGAGTCACTGAGACCTTTGCACACCTACACGTGCGTCCATCCCCAACTCTCGATGTGACCTGCAACCTTCCCTCCACCCTCCTTCCCCTTCAAACCCCCCAACCTTTCCGACCCCCCCCCCCCCCCCCCAACCACGGTGAACCACGCATGTTATTAATGATGCCATCTCTGTATCTCCTCATGAAAAGCTCTCTCACAATCATCGGGAGAGGGCCCAGATTGGTGGTGGTGTACCAGACATAGGAATCCTCACAACCTTCGAGGAGCAGGCCCTGGAGGTGCCTGGTGTGGCCGAGGACAGAGCAGTCGCCAACGCGGAGTCTGGCGAATGCCGCAGAGGTGAGGAACCACGAGGCTCCACCACACCCGGAGGACCTGTCAAACATGAGTCGTTATTGCCTTACTGACTGACCTATCCCTCCCGCTGACCACATGTCCATTCTCCCACAGGCTCTCTAGCCGACGGGCACCGGCCCATCCTGGATGGCCCCCTCTCCAGACTCCGAGGAGATCACCTCGGAGGAGACCTCCAAGGATGCCACCGTAATAGTCACATCACAGATGTCATCCCCACCCTCCACCAGCGCAAGTACATGTACCTCGGTGATAAATGTTAGTGGTCAGGCTTCTGGGTACAATTTGGTGAACACCTCATAGTTGCTGATGCACATCAGATGGAGGCTGGAACCCCCAGGCGAAACAGCAGTCGGAGGGCTGTTGGATCCCAGGATTCAGCTGGGTCCCAGCCTGATGCTGAGCCTGTGGAAGCGGTCATCCCGCAGCTGATGGGGACGTTAGGGAGAAGCCGGGACATTCAGAGGGAGATGTCAGCATCACTCCAGCAGATCCATAGCCGCTTGGAGGACTCCCAGAGACTCCTGGTGCTGGAGGTGGCTCTCACAATGCCTGGCACCAAGGCCAACACTGCTAGGGTGTCATTAGTGAAGGTGGCCAAGGCTTCATGCAGTCCGTGACGGCCATGGCTGAGGGTCTAAGCAGAATGCCTGCCTCATTGGTGGATGTGACCCAGTACCAGGCTGACCTTGATGAGGTTCTGCGGGACACGTCCCGCTCTCAGATGGGCAAGGCTGAGGCGCTGTGGAGCTTGTCCCAGTCGCAGGTGGGCATTGCCAAGCCTCTGCAGAGCATGTCCCAGTCACTGAGGAGTATCGCCAAGGGCATCAACACGATGTTGCGGACCATGGGGAACCGCCAGGGCTGGCAGAACCAGATGATGCAGGGGATGCCGGGGCTCGAACCAGCTGCCTCTTTGTCCCAAGGCGAACTGCAGGGCACTATGGGCACCGAATGGGAGGAGGGGGCGCCGGGTGCCACCCAGACCCATCCCATGGAGTGGTGATGATGGCCACCAGCTCCCGCGGGTTCCACCCCTCTGATGAGGCCGTGTCTTGCAGTCAGCAAACGGGACAGGGTGACATGGCTGTACCTGTGCTGCCAACAAGTGACTCGGTGCCCTCCAGCCTCAAAGCCCCCAGAGGATGCCCAC
This sequence comes from Scyliorhinus torazame, assembly GCF_047496885.1. Lineage (NCBI taxonomy): Eukaryota > Metazoa > Chordata > Chondrichthyes > Carcharhiniformes > Scyliorhinidae > Scyliorhinus > Scyliorhinus torazame. Next base: position 28,125,662 of record NC_092724.1, read on the forward strand.
CAGGGGCATCGCAGGCCAGGGAACAAGGTAAGCAGCTGGCTTCCTCCACCTCAGATGTGCATCCTGGAGACACACCTAGACATAGCGGTAGAGTTAGGAGGGCCAAGCAAGTTGAGGATCACTAAGGGCAGCGGGGGAGGGGTTGTGGGGTAGGTAGGGGGAAGGGGGCAGGGGTGGGGGAACGGCAGCACCTTTGGGAGGGTGGGGGATTGTAAAACACAATAAACACCCTTGTGCACAACCAGTATGACGCCTCTGTCACTTTATTCCGCAATGCGGCCCGACCTCCGAACACTTGGCCCATCCCTCCAGGCATTCCCCCACCTCCTCGTAGCACTCACCCACCCTCCGGCCGCGGACATGTCCCCGGAGCTGTGTCCCATCTCCTGGGTGTTCGGATGTTGGCTGCTGCCTGGTCTCGCCTCCCACTCTGTTCAAGCACAGTGTCCAGGCATGACGGTGTGTTTGAGATGCTAGTCAATGTCTCCCACGTGCTACATGGGCAGCCCGGCCACGGGAATCCACTTGGATTGTGTGAAGTGGTCACTTAACCAAGCTTGCCAATTCCCTATTAGCAATGGCAAGAGGCCTCTGCAGCCGGTGAGGGCCACTGGTGGTCAGTAGGGCAGACAGGCAGTGACATGATTTGCCCCGGAAAGGGTACACACAGTCCAGGGGTTGGCATGATGGTGCCATGCATGGTTGCCCCCCCTCCCCCCGTTTTCCCCCACAGTGCCTTCCCCCCACCCTTCCATGGTGTCCCACCCCTCAGAGGTCCCCCACCCGCAGCCAAGGGTCCCCCACCCCTCACCGAGCCCTGGGTGGCAAGCCCAGCACCCCTGTGAGCAAAGATGGCTACTCCCCTCAGCTCCCCACAGAAGCCCTTCGCCAGGTTCACGTTTTTAAAAAGGAGTACTAATCGGCGCCAGTGCACACATTTGCTGGGGAGTCCACTGAATGACAGGAGGCCATTGGATAAGGGGTGGCTCTCGTTAATTGTATTGAAATAGGGCTTAAGTGGTGATAATTGTTTTCTTGCCACACTCCGGTGAGATCCCGATTTTGCCGGGGCAAGCGGGTCAGTTGCATCTCAAACTGTTTGCACCTGGCACGGTTCTTGTCTTCTGCCTCTCCCGCTATCCACTGGCATCGTTTCGCTCGAGCGATAGCACTACGAGGCCAGAGAATTGCGGCCACAGTGTTATTATCAAATTGTGCTTGGGACCGGCAAGATTCCACCTGGCACTGAAAGTTTATTTGTTTCTCTTTTGGCTCTGTCAACGCTGCATGCTTCTCTTGTGAGAGTGGCAGGCAACTGCTTGCAAATCAATACTCTTTGACCACCTACTAGGAACAGCACAGGAACAATCTCGAGACAGATACTCAACAACCCTCCTCTTCAGTTTCTGGGCAAGATTGTAAACTCAGTGCACGGTGACTCATGGACGTGAAGCTGCATGTTGCAGGTCAGTGATACAACTTATTGCTAAACCAGCGTGGTACACTGCCCACAATGTTCCTTTATCCAATTTTCCTCCCGCCTCTCCCAGGCAGGGTGATTCAGGCTGAGGCAGCATCGTGATGTGGAATGGTCCCTGAGTGCAACGTGCCAACTCACACATTGTGACTCAGACAGATCCCATTGTCCGCAAGCAGCCTGTATGAGAACACTTCAGCATGACGAACTGAACTAGAGAAATGCACAGTGGCCATGATTATGCAAACTGAAAAACACAAAGAAGTCGTTCGGACCTCCAGCTAGTGAAAGTTAGTTACAGTAAATCAGTAACTTTAATGCTGAGTTCTCTCTTTGGGTGGGGGATCTAACTGGATTTGGCCTCCCGCATTCAGATTGGACAGCCGCAGGTGGCTCTGATTGAATTTAACATCCAAAAGGAAGAATTTGTGCCCAAAAGGCAGGAGCCAGCATTGAAAATAATTAATTCAGCACTAATTATTATCAGGAATATGGAAAGGAAATCTCTTCTCTTTAGACATCGGAGCTTGGATCACAACAAGCCTGGGTCGCAGTCCAGGAGCTGGACGCCAATTATCCTTTGGCCAACAGTGAACCCATCTGTTTAATCAAACATAATAGAACATTAATATCTTTGTTTCACTCCAAAATGCCCAATTATAAACAATAACATAAACCATTGAAGGGACATAAAGGATCAGTGATATTACTAGCCTGCATGCCACAATACAAAGCAATACTGAAGTATTGAGTGACTGCTTAAGCAACCATGAATTAGACTGGTGCCTGTTTAATTTGCAACGTCGGGCGATGTAGGTGATGCCGATTTAGCCAGTCGGTGTGAGGACCAGAGGGAAACCCATATCACTTCTCCAAGGGGCTATTTAAATGGAATCAGACCTCTTCAGTGGGCAGCATTCAGCATTGTTGAACTGAGTCACCCAGTAAGGCAGAAATCCATCCTCCGAGAGCTGCCAGCCAATCAGAAGCTGGCAGCCATTCATTCCAGCAGTGCCTTCGGAGGAGTGGCTTCTAGAAATTCAGTCAGGCCGGCATTAGTGATGATCACCGGAGCCCTGGGGACAAGTCAGGGTGGGTGAGTTGGGTGCTGCAACAAGGTGGTCTCTGGCAAGGTGGCAAGGTGGGGGTGGTCGGATGCAGGACAGGGGGGGGGGGGGGGGGGGGGGCGAGGTGGGGGGGGGGGGGGGGCGGGGGCTGGCAGCTTCCAGCAGGCAGCCGGTACCTGATGTCGGGTTCCTCAGTCAGGCACTAGCTGCGGCACGGTGGCGGAGTGGTTAGCACTGTTGCTTCACAGCACCAGGGTCCCAGGTTCGGATTCCCGGCTTGGGTCACTGTCTGTGCGGAGTCTGCACGTTCTCGCCGTGTCTGCGTGTGTTTCCTCCGGGTGCTCTGGTTTCCTCCCATAAGTCCCGAAAGATGGGCAGGTTAGGTAGATTGCACATTCTGAATTCTCCCTCTGTGTACCCCGAACAGGCGCCGGAGTGTGGCAACTAGGGGCTTTTCACAATAACTTCATTGCAGTGGTAATGTAAAACTACTTGTGACAATAATAAAGATTATTATTATATTATTGGAGGCTTTTGAAACAAGGACCCTCTTGAAGGCCTCTGGCAAACTCCAACAGGGTTTGTTTGGCAGCATTCAGGAGGCATGGGAGATCCTTGTCAGATCAGGAGAATCCCTGAACCACCGTTACATCCTGGTGGGAATGGCTTTTAAGTGGTTCAATAATGAGATTAATAAGCCAGCCTGTGGGTTTCCCACGGCGACACGTTTCTCTCCCCCTTGACTAAATGGGAGTCAGCTTTCCTGATGACCGGAATGGCAGCCTCTCCTACAATTGTCCGTGATCCACCGACTCTGGCAGACTTTATTACATCCCAGCCACAGTGACAGAACAGAGGAAGACCCCTAAGCAAAGGGAATAACTATATTCACTTCATCTCAGGTTTAACTTATAGGTCTGGATTTTCAGCCTCAACCCTGACGGCGGGAATCAAGAAATTTCCCAACACAGCATGCCGGCCTCAAGGGAAAGTGCAAACCAAGGCAGGATTTTTGTTCTGCAGATGCAGGAATGTGCTGGATTTGTGTTCGCTGGCCCTTGAAAAAGTTCAGAGGCAGTCACAGGGGCTGCCACATGTGGCAGTGGGCTGCTCCTTGGTTCTTTGGGACTTCTTCCCTGTTACAATTAAAACAGTAAGGCCCTCCAGCCCTCACCCCTCACACATCCCCACTCCTCACATGCTCCCCATGCCCCATCCATGAAACCTCATGCCCTCCATCCACCCCTTCCCCATGGCCGCTCATGCACACCAGGCCCAGCTATGACACTTCTGTGCCCATTCAACCATTATGCATTCCATATAGAACTGATAAATGCTTTAGTGACAATAGATGTGTTGAAAATGCTTTTTAAATAGTTTATTCATTCATAAAAATTGCTTTCACTACAGGTCAATAAAAGTGTCAATTATCAGATCCTTTAAAGTGTCAACAGTAGAAACTGCAAGCACTTGAAACCTCTTTATCTTGTGCAAATGAACCTTGTGAAATTGATAGAATGGATCAGAGAGCTAGACTGTCAATCAAACAATGCTTTCACTGGGCAGCAGTGGTTGCAGCAATCTGATGGATATGTGGGCTCTACTCAAAATACATAATGAGGTTTGGCTGAGAGTGCTTGAACTAAATAAAGAGATGTCAAGTTCTTGCAGTTTCTACTATTGATACTTTACATGATCTGAATGGTTGACATTTTTATTGGGCAATCGTAAAAACAATTCTCATGAATAAATTACTTTTTAAAAAACTTTAAAAATGCATTCTATTATCACCAACTGGTACCATATGGAGTGCAGAGTGGTTGAATCAGTATGGAAGTGTCACAGTGGGGCATGGAGGGGATGGGGGCAATGTGAGGTGGGTGGAGGGGCACAGAGTTGCATGGGTAGCTATGAGGGGGTATTCATAGATCATAGAAGTTACAGTGCAGAAGGAGGCCATTCGGCCCATCGAGTCTGCACGAGCTCTTGGAAAGAGCACCCTACCAAAGCCCACACCTCCACCCTATCCCCATAACCCAATAACCCCACCCAACACTAAGGGCAATTTTGGACACTAAGCGCAATTTAGCATGGCCAATCCACCTAACCTGCACATCTTTGGACTGTGGGAGGAAACCAGAACACCCGGAGGAAATCCACGCACACACGGGGAGAAGGTGCAGACTCCGCACAGACAGTAATCCAAGCTGGGAATCGAACCTGGGACCCTGTAGCTGTGCAGCAATTGTGCTAACCACTATTCTACCGTGCTGCCCATATTGGGGTGGGTGGAGGGCAAAAGTTGCCATGTGAGATATGAGGGATCATTGTGGGTGGGTGGCAAGCCAGAGGTTGGAATGGGGATGTAGAGATTGGCATGGGGGTCCTTTTTGAACTTACCTTCCAAAGGCTTCCTCATCCAAAACCTCTGATACGCAATGAACCACTAGTCATTAAAATGCTTTAAATGCTGGCTCGAGTCCATAAACACTGTAACGGACTAGGACAATGCCTATCTCCATGATGGAGCTGGCCTAGCTGGAGTGGAGGGGGCAGGCTCACTGCCCGAACCAGCCCACACCTTAAATTGCAATTGCTTGAAATTCGAAAACCCTGGGAATAAGGTCGGGAATCCCAGAATCGGGAACTGGCCACCATTTCTACCCCTCAATGCAGTATTCCCAGTGACCCAGCACTGGGAATGAGAGGCAGAATCCCAAAATAACCAAAAGACTTGCACTTAAACCATGATTGTCACAATCTCACAACACTACACAGCATTGTACAGCCAATGAAATACCTTCATAATAGCTTTCTTTTATATTTAATTATGGAGCGTGTCACTGGTTAAGCCAACATTTATTGTCCATCCCGACTGCACTTGACAAGGTTGTGGTGAGCTACCTTGTTAAACTGCTGCAGCTCATGTGTAGGTCCACCCACAGTGCTGTTGGGAACTGAGGTTCAAGATTTTGACCCAGCGACAGTGAAGGGACGGCCAATATGTTTCCAAGTCAGGATGTTGAGTGACTTGCAGGTGGTGCTGCTGGAGCATCTGCTGCCCTTGTCCTTTGAGGTGGTGGAGGTCGCGGATTTGGAAGGTGCTGTCAAAGGAGCCTTGGTGAGATGCTGCAGCACATCCTGCAGATGGTACATACTGCTGCTACTGCATGTCGGTGGTAGAGGGAGTGAACATTTAAGGTGATGGATGGGGTGCCAATCACATGGGCTGTTTTGTCCTGGATAGTAGCATCAAGCTTTTTAAGTAGTTTTGGAGCTGCACTCATCCAGGCATGTGGAGGATATTTCAACACACTCCTGACTTGTGCTTTACAGATGGTGGACAGGTATTGGGGAGTCAGGAGGTGAGTTATGCTCTGCAGAATCCCAAGCTTCTGATATCTAGTAGACACAATGTGTCTAGTTGGCCCAGTTCAGTTTCTGGTCAATGGTATCCCAGCATGTTAATAGTGGGGATTCAGAGATGGTAATGCCATTGAATAACAAGGTTATGGGGCGCGAGTCTCCCAAAGGGAGACAAAGTTTCGACGCCGGAGTGAAAACCGAGTGTTTCACTCCGGCGTCGGAGCCCGCTCCCAGCCCCCTATTCTCCCGCTCCCGGGGGGCTAGGAGCGGGGTCGCGTATTTTACGCGTGCTGGGCCATGGCGCCGCATAAAAAGCGGTGCCGCGTAAATGACGCGGCCGGCGTCGCGTAAATGAAGTCACCCGCGCATGTGCGGTTGCCGTCCTCCCCGAGGCCGCCCCGCAGAAAGATGGTGGATGGATCTTGCGGGGCGGCAGAGGAAAGGAGGTCCTCTTTAGAGAGGTGGGCCCGCCGATCGGTGGGCCCCGATCGCGGGCCAGACCCCATCGGAGGCCCCCCCCAGTGAAGGAACCCCCCTCCCCCCCCGGCCCCGGCCCCCCCCCCCCCACAGGCCGACCCCCAGCGTTCCCGCACAGTTCCCGCCGGCAGCGACCAGGCGTGGCCGGCGCCGGCGGGAACCTGTCGTGTCAGAGCGGCCGCTCGGCCCATCCGGGCCGGAGAATCGCGGGGGTACCGGAGAATCGCCGTTGTGAGTGTCTCGGGCGATTCTCCGGCTGGCGCGGCGCATAACTCGACGGGGCCGTTCTCGCCGGTTGGGAGAATGGCGGGACGGCGTCGGACCAGCGTCGCGCGATATAATGGCGCGGCCAGTGATTCTCCCAACCGGCACGGCATCGGAGAATCGCCCCCCATGTTCTTTCTTGTAGGGGATGGCCAACTGAGTTTGAAGATTGTTCTTGAAATGGGTCTAGGTTACCAGACGGTAGTGTGGATTTCAATCATTTTTCTCTTGCTCCCGAAGAGACCAGGATGCATTCCTCTGACATATACATTTAAAATTCAATGATTGTTGCAAAAGAATAAAGTCGGCAAAGTCCCAGATGATCCTTTGAGGGGGGAGAGCTGACTGGTGGTGATTTAACCTGAGGGTCATGACACCTCAGGCAAGGAGCAAGGTGGAGGAGGTGGGGCCTTCATGAACAACCTCAGCCAGTACAGGAATTGAGCCCACGCTGTTGGCCTCGTTTGGCATGACGAACCAGCTGTCCAGCCAACTGAGCCGAACAGTACCGAAAGAGTAAACAGACACTCATTGATGTGACGGCTGTTAAGCCACTGTCATGTATCAACAACCTTAACCCTTTTGATAACTACAGTGGGTAAGTAGACTTTGGATAAAATTAAATTCCCACTTGACTTACATGGAAGTGAGGTGACATTGTTGTACAGGTCACATGAGAACGGTGGCCATCTTGCCTTACCGCGGAAAGCTTTGAAAAGGGCAGGAAAAAGGCAGATCCACCTTGAAGCTTCAACCCAGGGAGAGACAGAAAAAGGCATCTAGGAGCAGCCACAGCTCCCGGTGTAAGTAACTAGGCAGTTTGAAAGTTTCCTTGTAAACTCTGATTTCACCTGATAAGCTCATCTGTTAAAGCAACATGTGGCACTTCAACAGTGGAAGCTTTCGCAGCTGCAGGGACAACTCTGCAACCTCAAGACCTTCACTACAGAAAACGCAATATCTCACCTTCAAAGGTAGCAGGCCTGCACTGAATATAGACTAAACCTATCTAATTTTTATAAGCATCATTTTTAATCTTCATTTATAACTAATGTTTGTGTGTGTAACTATTATTGAGTAATCCCTAACAATAGCGTGAAATATACAAGTCTTTTCTATTTTAAGTAAAAAAGCCTAGCCGCTAGGTTATTTGAAATTCAATTTCTTACTCCACGGGTTTGAAAATACATACACACACACACACACACACACACACACACGGTGCCCAGGCATGGACCACCATTGTCGCGGCCTGCAAGGCAGCCATCTTGCTGCGTGCCCCACTGACCACCACTTTGGCCCCTGGTTCTGCAGAGTGACACCGGCCATATGGGTACCCTCACCCCACGACCCCCGCACCCCACCCTCCGCCTTACCATCCACCATCCAACCGGCTGCCACCAGCCCGAGGGGCATCAGGTGGCCCACCCAGAGCAACGCCCACTGTGGCCTCTGTGTGGTGCGCACCAGAGAGTGTCCCAGGAGCCTCTCCACTAAAGTGTCCAACTGAGGTGATTGTCTCTGGAACGGTGGAAGGTGTTGGAGACAGCTGTGACAGGAAGTCAGTGTCATCCTTGGACTCGAGCTCCGGGGTGTCTTGGGTGTTTCGTGGACGACTGCTGTCCGAGCTGCTCTCCTGGTCGCTGCTCAGTTTACGGCGGGAGCGGCGGGTTGGGGGGGGGGGGTCTTCACTCCCAAGGCTTTACTTCTGTTTGTTCCGGTCTCAGCCTGTCAACGTCTAACCCCAGAAATGTCCTTCTCAGTGAGTATTACTGGAGATCTTGCCTCTGGCAGGAAGGTTGGGAGCTGAGTGAAGCGTCCAACCTTGGCTTAACTCCTCATGTGTTTGGTCATTTCAATCTTCAGTTAAACTTTAGGAAAGCCTGTAATCCAATCTATAAATTAGCTTCCCCATGGCAACATAAATCAAGGGTCTTGTGTCCAGGTATAAACGCTGATTAGCTATTTTTAGAGTCCAACTCTGTCCTATCCTGAAATCAAATGGGCAGTTCAATGTCAACCCTCTCACAACCCAACATTCTTAACATTTCCCTGGAACCCGGAGGCTCAGAGTCTGTGTACGGGCATCACAGCTGCCCTTGCCATTGTCTGCATGCGTGAAATCCTTACACTTCTTTTCCCCCCAGTGGAACAATCTAAATCTTCCTTTAATCTTTGGCAGTTGCATCACCCAACCTGTTGTCAGGCAAACTTCAATACAGGTCACATGAAGCATCTACTCAAGATCACCCAAGTTGTTTTTTAAAAATAAATTTAGAGTACCCAATTCATTTTTCCAATTAAGCGGCAATTTAGCGTGGCCAATCCACCTACCCTGCTCATCTTTGGGTTGTGAAACCCACGCAGACACGGGGAGAATGTGCAAACTCAACACGGACAGTGACCCAGAGCCGGGATCGAACCTGGGACCTCGGCGCCGTGAGACAGCGGTGCTAACCACTGCACCGCTATGCTGCCCCGAGAACACCCAAGTTGATGAGGAGACATTGGTTAAAATTTGGTCTTCCGTAATCTGATAAACAAATTGCAATTCATACGTTCAACATGGTAAGAGATGTCGATGCTGGGAAATTGAACATTTCAGTGTCAAAATCAAATGCTCCTGGGTCAGTTATTGCAGCATTTAATAAAAGTTTATTTTAGTTTGCCACAATTATTTCACAATATTTAATACCCTCTGCAAATTAAAGTTGGATAGCAGGCAAACTGCAGTACAGGTCACACGAAGCACCTCGTTTCACCCTAAATTTGAAGACAGGGTCCAAACACATCTCAACTTCATAATTATAACACAAGTGTCGTCGCCATTATCATGTCGAGAAGATGGCAGGCAATTTTCAAACAGTAAACTCCCACAAACAGGTGTGTGATACTGGCTAGACAATCTGTCATTTTTGTGATGTGACTGAGGGACCAACATTAGCTAAGATGCCAGGTTTCACTCTGCTTTTCGTGCCAAGCGATCTGTTACTTCTGCCAGAGGGGTAGATGGGGTCAAAAACAGAGAATCTCATCTGAAAGACAGCATCCCTGATGTAGTGATATGCATCACTGTATATACACAAGGGGTTAAGGTAAATACACTACAACTAAGTAACCACTAGAGGGAGCACCAGAGATATATACATACATAGACAAACAGGAAGTATCCTCTCTCTCTTCACAGGAACGGCAGCTGGTGAGCAGGACACAGACAGGCAGCTCAGATGTAACATAGTCTAAGCGCTGGAGAGAGAACGAACTCACAGAAATAAAGCATCTACTTCAACTGTAAGACTACGAGATTCATTCAGACACAAGGAATAATACACCTGACAGTGCAGCCCTCCCTCAGAACTGCACTATAAGTGTCTGTCGAGAGTTTTGTGCTCAAGTCCTGGAGAGGGACATGAGCCCACCACCTTCTGATTTGCAAGTGGGCGAGCTATCAGCTGAGCCATGGCTGACAGAGAGCAGATGCAGCTGAAGCCACTGTGGGACTGGAAGTCTGCCCTTAGACAATGACTATAGGAAGCTGATTTTAACAGTGGACATATCACAACTGAGTCCAATTAAATCATCCTTCAGCATTAACGTGCCAACAGGGTTAACTGGAACTCAAAACAGTAGGAATTGCAGCTGATTTTGCCCTCTGGTTAACCGAGAAGCAGGGGAATACCTCACCACTGTCCTACTCAAGATCACCCAAGTTTTTTCAAAATAAATTTACAGTACCCAATTAATTTTTTCCATTTAAGGGGCAATTTAGCATGGCCAATCCACCTAGCCTACACATCTTTGGGTTTAATAAAAGTTTCTTTAATTCTGCCACAATTATTTCACAATATTTATCCCCTCTGCAAATCACAGTTGGATACCCAGCCGTTGTTGGGAGCTCAGCTTTGAATCTCGCCATTGTCTTACTTCAAAGAACTGTTCCATGCCAACATTTTCAGCCTTGAGGCTGTTGATGGGTGTGCCACACCTGAGCAAAGTGCCAGATCTCAGGGAGGAAAGCTCAGTTGGAAAATTGCTGCCATTCTACATTGGACATTTTTCTTGCATACATTGAACCAGAGCTAATTTGATCGCAGTCTCAGTAAAAAATGTGCTCAGAATATCACGGTGGCACAGTGGTTAGCACTGCTGCCTCACAGCGCCAGGGATCTGGGTTTGATTCTGGCCGTGGGTCACTGTCTGTATGGAATTTGCGCACTCTCCCTGTTGTCTGCGTGGGTTACCTCCGGGTGCTCCGGTTTCCTCCCACAGTCCAAAGATGTGCAGGTTAGCTGGATTGGCCAAGTCAAATTGCCACTGAGAAGTGGGGTTACGAGGGGCAGCATTGCTGTCTCACGACGCCAAGGTCCCAGGTTCGATCCCGGCTCTGGGTCACAGTCTGTGTGGAGTTTGCACATTCTCCCCGTGTTTGCATGGGTCTCACCCCCACAACCCAAAGATGCGCAGGGTAGGTGGATTGGCCACACTAAATTGCCCCTTAATTGGAAAAAATGAATTGGGCACTCTAAATTTTTTTTTAAAAGTGGGGTTACGGGAGTAGGGTGAGGGAGTGGGCCTAGGTAGGGTGCTTTTTTGGAGGGTCGGTGCAGACTCGATAGGCCGAATGGCCTCCTTCTGCCCTGTAGGCATTCTATGATTACATGATATCCCACCTTCCCAGCTGAAAGTCACCTGTGTGAAGGCAGAAAAGATGGGATGATACATAGGAAACAAATTAACCAACCATTAAAATAACAACTTTGCATTTATCGAGTGCCTTTAACATAAATGCCCCAAAATATCCATCAACATCGTTTAACTTGTTCATTGATACGTATTAGAATAGATTTTTTTCTGTATTCTTTCATGGGATGTGGGGGTTGATGACAAGGCCAGCTTTTGCTGCCCATCCCGAATTGCCGTTTAAATGAGTGTTCGCTAGGCCATTTCAGAGGGAAATTAAGAGTCAACCACATTACTGTGGATCTGGAGTCACATGTAGACCAGACCAGGTAAGCATGGTGGACTCCCTTCCTTAAAGGGCATTAGTGAACGAGATGGGGTTTTACGACAATTGACAATGGTTTCATGATCATCATGAGACTTTTAATTTCCAATTTATTTTGCACCGCACCATCTGTTGTAGTGAGCTTGAAATCCAGGTTGCCAGAATGTTACTAGTCCAATGACAATACCACTCTGCCTCCACCTCCTCTTAATCCTAGTAAACACTTGTGGTCAAGTGTTCAGAAATATCTGAGGGTGGCATGGTGGCGTACTGGTTACGACTGATGCTTCACAGCGCCGCAGATCTGGGTACGAACCCAGCCCCGGGTTACTGTCCATTTGGAGTTTACACATTCTCCCCGTGTCTGCATGGGTCTCACCCCCCCAGAACCCAAAGATGTGCAGGGTAGATGGATTGGCCACGCTAAATTGCCCCTTAATTTGAAATTTAAAAAAAAAATGTTTTTAAAGTTCAAAAATGTTGAAATAAATAGCATAAATTTTATATCAGATATTGATCAATTAATCCTAATTGTTGATGTCGTTGCAGGGATAAATATTGGCCCAAACCTCAGGGAGAACTCCCCTTTCCTTATTCAAACTGGTGCCAGGGAATCTTTTACATTTATCTGACGGGCAAGGCGAGGACTCACATTCATTTTTATTCCCTCTCTCACAAAAAACTGCGCCTCACACAGTGCAGCACTCCGTCTGTGCTGCACGGAAGTTTCAGCCCAGGTTTGAAGCTCAATTCTCTGAACTGTCAGCTGAACCCCAAACCTTCTTATTCAGAGGAGAGAGAAATACCCATTAGGAGTGATTGACATCATTGGGCAAGTGAAAAAACACAAATCGCTAATCCTCCTTAAAACAATGTAGATCAGTGTGACCAACAATATATGACTGAAATCAGATGATTTATAAAGCTGTCGTGGCTTTCTAAGAGTTAACGATCAGACCAAACCTGGATCTTTTGCTTTTCTTAACCACTGATCTTATTAGATCTAATTAAATTCAACCCTCCCACTGTGATTGTAATGATCCCACTTTGTGCCACACTGCAGACTGGGAATGTGAGACCGATTGCTCAGGTTGTTTGCTATTGTGATTGTTCAGGGCAATGAGCTGCAGAGGCAAATCCCTGCAGTTGATACACTTTGCAATGTCAGGACTCAAGAGATCTCATAATCCCATCGGGGAACGTGTCAGAAATTAATAGGATCGTTCCAAACTTCAGACTTTGAGAATTGTTTGCATTTTTGGGCTGGGTTGTTTGATAACCTCACACGGCTGACTCAGGATGCCGTGTCAGACAGAACTGCTGATGACTGCAAAACAATAATTTTGCCATGATTCAATCATGATACATCTGGAACATTGGTTTGCTGGCATATAAATTATACAGTGAGCTGAAGTTTTGACATTATCGCGCGTCCAAGTTCAACATTGCGCAGGCACGCAGGCTACGCATTAGCAGGGATGTGCCATTTTGGAGGTTTTAAGCCCATCTTTATAATATTCCTTTTCACTGTGGACAAACATCCACAATACCCGTAGTCTTTTCTCATAGCTCAGATGCTCAAGACATTTATCAACGTTGTTGCCCTTCCTTGTACTGTCACCAAGGCCAGGATGTCCTCAGGTGGCACAATGCTGGGAATAATACACAATACTCATGGTGGGGGCGCTGCAGAGCTTTTTTGAACAATAGCTGCCAATTCCTGCCACCTGTGCTCGACACTTCAAGCTATAAACCCTCGATCAAATTTCATCTTTTATTTTATTACTGCCAATATTTATCCCTGCAACGACATCAACAATTAGGATTAATTGATCAATATCTGATATAACTGTGGGGATAGCTTGTCTTCAATACTTTTAGAGTACCCAATTCTTTTTGTTCCAATTTAAGGGGCAGTTTAGTATAGCCAATCCACCTACCCTGCGCATCTTTTTGTGTCGTGGGGGTGAGAACCAGGCAGACACGGGGAGAATGTGCAAACTCCACACGGACAGTGACCCGGGGCCGGCGACATGAGGCAGCAGTGCTAATCAGTGCGCCACCGTTCCGCCCTTCTGTGGGGATAACTTGAGGACGTTTTCTACTAAAACTGCGTCTGGGATTTTCCAACTCTCCTGTCAAAGTCCATGACAATTTGCATAGCTCTCCCTGCCGCTGCTGAGGACCCTGTGGCAGGGATCGTCTTTGGCGGGACTGTACGATCTCGAAGGCGGGAAGGTCCAGATAATCCCGCCCTCAAAAGTCCTGGCGTGCCTCTTTACCTGTAAACTGTTTCTTTTTATTGCGCGCTCTTGTTTGTTTCGTGTGGGTTTTCCACTTCCGACCACCCGACCTGCCAGCAGAAATGAAGAGTGGGATTCAGCCTCTTTGGCTTTTTTCTCCCGAGGCACTAGTTCTCATGAGCCTTTGTGATAACTATTGTCAAATAAATTTGTCTCCGAGGAAAACAATGGTTTCTCACTGTGGCTCCCCAGTCACAGAAGGTGCGAACCAAAGAAATGCTGGCAGGCGGGTCATGCTGTCTGTCGGTATTTACATCCCCAGGTGCGATGCGAGGATACCATTCTTTGACAGACAATTAAATCCAGCAGTGGCTCCTCTTCTCAACACAAACCGAGGAAGCAGGCCCACACACACCGCTGTATTATGTGAAGGCCAACCAACTATACTATTACATCGTCCCTGAGAAGCACTCTACAGTGGGCGCGATCTTCCGGCCACACTGCGCCGGAAAAACAGCTCACTGCGGTGCAGCATGGCCAGTGAAAGCCGGGAGACCCCGCTCCCGGGGTCTAACTGGCTCGCAACACCTCACAAGATTCAACGCAATCTCTCAAGACATTGAAAGGAGAATCATGCCCACAATGGGTGGGATTACGTTTTGGCAAATCTGCATATTAAAACGGGGCAGTAAGCCTCACTCTAATGCACAGATTCCCGAGGTACCTGAGGCTTTGGGATTCAATCCCTTCATCTCGGGGACCTCGGGTGAGTGCCGTTTGGTACTGGTCCCTACAAATGGATACCAGATGGAACAGCACTCGTGGGCGTCTCCAAGGGGATCGGACGCCCACAGCCACATGCCCTTTGGGCAGGATGGTGCCCTGGCACTGCTGATGCCACCTGGGCTCCCTGGCAGTGCCACCTGGGTGCCAGACTGGCACTTCCAAGGTGCTCAGGTGGCACTGCCATCTGGCAGGGGCACTGCCAAGGTGGCAAGCTGGCATTTTGTACAGCACTCGATTGGGCCGGGGTTGCCTGGTGTGGGTGTTAGGGGGGTGTTTGAGGCCCGACGGCACTCCCATGTTGTGTTCGGCCTTGGCGGAAGTCGGGTTCGGCCTTGGGGGAGCCGGGTATTTTGTTTGTGGGCCTCGGAGTTGGTTGCCATTTAAAGATGGCGTCCCGATCTCTCGTAACAACGGGAAGTTCTTGGGACCGGAGCTCCCCATTACAAAAAACAGGGCTATGTGCGGCCTGGGCCACGCGTTCCCCGTTTAGGCCCCTTTTTTAAAGCGAGTCGCGTTGAATTGCCATGTGTTTCTCAGCGCTGCGAGCGCCGGGAAACACTTGGCTAAATGCGGTCGCACGGAACTTTGTTACCTTTTGGGAAGATCGTGTCCAATGTGTCATGCTTTCAAAGCCACTGCATGAAAAGAGCCATGCCAGGGCAATCAACAACCCACTTGAATTGACTGTACATATCAGCAATACCTGGACGTCTTGGCACACTTAATGACCATGGGAACTATCTTCACAGAGTCCAGGTCATCGGACGCCAGCTGTTGCCAGTACCATGAAGCACCAAGTTGCCACATCCACCACCACCTGAGGACGGTGCAGAGGACACGATACAGTGGTTAGCTGGGTACAGTGGGTATCATGGTTGACCGCGTTGAATGCTGCCAAGTCATCCAAGAGCACAGATATGGACAAAGTGCCACCTTTGCAGTCACGGAGAGTAGCGCTGGCAACCTCCATGCTGGAGGAGAGTGGGGAAGTCAGCCGACGAGGCTCATCAAAGACTTCTGGAAGAGGCAAGTATGAAACTGTGAAGCAACAAAGTGTTCAAGACCTTAGAGAGGAAAAGGAGGATGGAGATGGAGCAGTTGTTAGAGAGGACATGAAAGTTAGATAGTTAGACCATAAGACATAGGAGCGGAAGTAAGGCCATTCGGCCCATCGAGTCCACTCCACCATTCAATCATGGCTGATTTCAACTCCATTTACCCGCTCTCTCTCCATAGCCCTTAATTCCTTGAGAAATCAAGAATTTATCAACTTCTGTCTTAAAGACACTCAACGTCTCGGCCTCCACCGCCCTCTGTGGCAATGAATTCCACAGACCCACCACTCTCTGGCTGAATAAATTTCTCCTCATCTCTGTTCTAATGTGACTCCCTTTTATTCTAAGGCTGTGCCCCCGGGTCCTAGTCTCTCCTGCTAATGGAAACAACTTCCCTACGTCCTCCCTATCTAAACCATTCATTATCTTGTAAGTTTCTATTAGACCTCCCCTCAACCTCCTAAACTCCAATGAATATAATCCCAGGATCCTCAGACGTTCATCGTATGTTAGGCCTACCATTCCTGGGATCATCCGTGTGAATCTCCGCTGGACCCGCTCCAGTGTCAGTATGTCCTTCCTGAGGTGTGGGGCCCAAAATTGCTCACAGTATTCTAAATGGGGCCTAACTAATGTTTTATAAAGCTTCAGAAGTACATCCCTGCTTTTATATTCCAAGCCTCTTGAGATAAATGACAACATTGCATTTGCTTTCTTAATTACGGACTCAACCTGCAAGTTTACCTTTAGAGAATCCTGGACTAGGACTCCCAAGTCCCTTTGCACTTCAGCATTATGAATTTTGTCACCGTTTAGAAAATAGTCCATGCCTCTATTCTTTTTTCCAAAGTGCAAGACCTCGCACTTGCCCACGTTGAATTTCATCAGCCATTTCTTGGACCACTCTCCTAAACTGTCTAAATCTTTCTGAAGCCTCCCCACCTCCTCCATACTACCTGCCCCTCCACCTATCTTTGTATCATCGACAAACGTAGCCAGAATGCCCCCAGTCCCGTCATCTAGATCGTTAATATATAAAGAGAACAGCTGTGGCCCCAACACTGAACCCTGCGGGACACCACTCGTCACCGGTTGCCATTCCGAAAAAGAACCTTTTATCCCAACTCTCTGCCTTCTGCCTGACAGCCAATCGTCAATCCATGTTAGTACCTTGCCTCGAATACCATGGGCCCTTAGTTGAAATATTTAATCTAAAAATTCAAAGGAAGAAGTTTCAAACTTTTATTTGCCTGACTATCTGGAAATTAGCTGTTGAGATTAGGTGCATTCTGATTAATGCCATTGGTATGGTTAATTCCGGGAGACAAATGAATCATTTTGTCACACGGCGTTGTAATTTCTTGGCAACGACAGAATCTCATGTCCTCTAAACTGACATTGGCATGTTTCTTATTCTTGGAAATATCAGTCAGTGAACTGAGGGTGACCTTACTATTTATTTCAAGTCTAACATTTGTGCAAGAGTGGACTGGATTTGACTTTGGCAATGGAGTACTACCTAGACAAACCATTTGAAAAACGACAGTCAGACAGCTGTTCCAGTGATTTTAAAATGGTGGACGACAGACTGATGCCTGGCCCTTGCAGACTTGGGCTCCCATCCAAATCTGCAAAGCAGCAGCGCAAATTGTCAACTGTGGTTTCAGTTTCTGTCCTCGGCATCAAAATAGGTTTCGAGGAAAATCCCACACAAATAACTTGCAACGAAGAGAGAATCTCTGAAAGATTAACAATTTTATATCACCGTTTCTTTGGGCTCCAGGACATTCATTCTGAACAAATTTATATTGTGACTGTGCGACAGTGGCAATATTTATGATGTGCAGAATTTACATTTTTATTATTTTGGCGCATTTAATATTTGCATTCAGTTGAGGGCTTTCCATCCTGCTGGGTATTTCAAGCACTTCGCATTCTTAATTTAGACTTCCATCAATTTTAAAAAGATTTAAGTCACCATTTATGGTTATTGTGGCATTTTAATAATTTCTTTTGCGTTCCACCTTTTAGATTCCTTCCTTACTTGACACACCAAGCCTTCTATACTGTTTCCTGACTGGGGAAGTGGGAGGTGTCTGGGTCGTGTGTGGTGGTGTTAGGCTCAGTTGGCTTGTTCCCAGGACTCGTGAACCAGGTTGGGTGAATGTCACAAATGTATCACCCCCTCTGCATCCCCCTGTCACCGGACTAACCCCCCCCCCCCCCCCCCGCCCACACACCCCTGTCACCGGACTCCCCCTCCCAACCCCTTGCCCCCCCCCCCCCAACCCCCATCTCAATGCATGGGGAAACATAACAACATTTTAAATTATTGATGTGTTATGCACTCTGGGATAACACAGGCTGCAACTGGATGCAGCTTTAACCAAAAGATACTCCAGACCTTGACATTAGTTCAATCTGATTTATTGAACCAGTAGCACAGTTAGCACAGTTCTCTCTAAGTTCACCTCTCTGCTAACCTAAGTGTAGTTACTCTGTCTGACTGAACCAGACTGTCATAATATACACCAGCATATCATGATGGACATGGAGTGGGACCAATCAGCATACACAACACCGCAGCCAATCACCAGTGAGAGCACACGCACTAGAATGACAGGGGACAGGAGAGTTCCCGCTCATTCTAGTAGCAGCCAGCTCGGACCCGGCACAGAGCTCACAGCCTGCAACACAGACATTCACCATGTGCTGAGTGCATCACCTGGTTAGGACTAGGCAAGGGTCAACAGTTAAAGCTGGTATTGCATTTACCCACAGTTCAAGTATGTTAATATAGTTGACCTTATAATAAAATAGAGTTGCACCACTTCCAGTGTTGGTGATCTGTTTGTGATCCAGAACACCCAACACATCACAGACTAGCTCTAAGCCTCGTGTTGGAGGTGTGATACTGTACATACACCCTGACTCACTCTGTAGATGTTCATCAGTGGAAAGAGGCAAAGTGTGGGTGCCTCGTGCCTTTTATAGTGAGATACCACCCCTGCCTGCCTGCTTATTAGTCATGTCCTGTACTCTGTGTTCATTAGCTGCCTGTCTGTGCCTGTCTGTATATCATTATCTGCGTGTCTGCATATCACGACACTTCTCACCTCCTCCTCATGTGGTTATGCAATGTCAACCCTTCACCCAGCACACCTGTGGTCTCCACCATGGCGGAGGCGGAAGAGACTCCCTCCACAGCGCATGCGCAGGAATGCCGTCAGCGGCCACTAACGCTCCCGCGCATGCGCCGCCCGGAGATGTAATTTCCGCGCCAGCTGGTGGGGCACCAAAGGCCTTTTCCGCCAGCTGGCGGGGTGGAAATTCGTCCGGCGCCGACCTAGCCCCTTAAGGTTGGGGCTCGGCCCCCAAAGATGCGGAGCATTCCGCACCTTTGGGGTGGCGCGATGCCCGACTGATTTACGCCGTTTTGGGCGCCAGTCGGCGGACATCGCACCGTTTCCGGAGAATTTCGCCCCAGATCTCCATTTCAATGCCATTTAACACCTCATCCACCTCTATCAGGAGGAACCACTGATCGCCTCCTTTCAAAAGCTGAAATCCTTGAGTCACTTCACTACACTGCAAATTAAGCTGCTTGTTATCTGCGTTGCTGAGGATGAATTTTTAAAACATTTATTTACAGGATGTGGGCGTTGCTGGCTAGGCCAGCATTTATTACACATCCCTGGCTGCCACTGAGAAGGTGGTGGTTACCTGCCTTTTTGAACCACTGCAGTCCCTTGTGGTGGTATGCCTGTGCACAGTTCTGTACACAGTTAGCAATGTGACCTCCAACCAGCTGGTGGCCATGGAGATCTATCACGTGACCCAAGACACCTGCCAGTTGGTAGTAAGCCGTATGAGAGGATAGTCGCACTTAGAGTAGTTCCAGGAGAATTCCCTGAATTCATTTGATAGCCATTGTCTGTATCATAGTTTGTCAGTTATCTTTCCACGTGTTTGTTAATAAATCATCTTTCCAGTTAAACAACTAAATGTTCTGAGTACATCATTGCAATGGTTGTATCAGAGAACACAACATCCCTGAGGTGTAGGCACACCCACAGTGCTGTTAGGGAGGGCATTCCAGGATTTTGGCGCAGCGACAGTTAAGGAACGGCAATATATTTCCAAGTCAGGATGGTGAATGTCTCCCTTGTATGCCAGGAATGGATGCTCTATTTGAGATGTGGTCTCACTAGATGACTGAGTGGTTCAAGTATGACTTCCTCTAGTAGGTATTCTACTGTTTCAGCCATATAGCAGGAGCGCCCAACCTTTCCGAACTTTGAATCGCTTATGAGAAACTGCAGACATTGAAAGCTGCGAGACGTGAATAATCTTTACAGACACACTGGGCAGAATTCTGGAGAGGAAGGCCGATATTTTCCAGCCTCGCCTGTTGCTGCGGGATCTTCCAGTCCCGCTGGAAGTCAATGGACATTTGGCTGGACTGCTGAATCTCCTGCGGTGGTACCCGCCACACGAGGGCCAGAGAATCCCAGCCTATATCTTGTTGCGGGAGCAGAGGTTGGAGTGACTTCTGCTGGAGAGCAGGGCAGCTGAACACACAAGATCTTGCAATGTTCAGCCCATTGATTATGTAACCGCGAGGAATATGGCAAATCTCATGGTGGGACAGGCAGGAAGTGGTCCACCCCGCCGTCACCTCATAGGCTCCCACGTCTGAGCACCATATTTAAATAGCAGGCAGACAGCCATTCACTCACTGCAGGCCAGGACCTCCACCCCTTTCTAGCCTTTGCCCGCCTCCCTTGCCTAGCCTCCACTCCATCCTCCCACCTCCTTCCTCCTGCGTCCCATTTACAGCCTTGGCGCAGCTTTGGCTACCAGTAGCCAGGAGCGCTCTGCAGGAAGGTGAAAGCAACATTGACTGCCCTGAATGTCCAGGATGACTTACAGTCGTGAAACGGAACGTTCTAAATCCCAGCTCACAATTTGGAGAGGGGAGTAAGATTCCATTGTGTTGGCCTTTTTTTGAATAAATGTTTTTTCTGGCTTTTTGAACAAAATATATTTGCCGTTATGTACACAGGATATGACATATATATATATATACAGAAGGAGAGAAGGGCACACACACATAAATCACAAAGGGAAAGAAAAAAAAAGAAAAAAGGCAACAACATGAGAGAAATACAAAATCAATTATTTACACACATAAGTAGGCATCTGTTTGTGGCGGGGGGGGGGCGCGGGGGGGGGGGGGGGGCGGGGTGGGGGGGGCAGATACACATTTGGCTGCCGGAGAGACAATTCCGGAGGGCAATACTCGAATGGGTCTGGTGCTGGTGTTGTCCCTTGCTTCTCCCAGACGGATTTCGCTGCCGTTGTCATCTCGCGCTCACTACCGCTTCAGCCGGCCCTCCCGTCTCCTGCCTGTATTCTCCTTTTCCTCTGTCCCTGTGGATGCCAAGTTTGTTAGCGTTTCCCTGCCTCCCCCCCCTTTCCACCCCCCCCCCACACCCCCCAGGTCTATCTCTCCCTCTCATGCTTTGGCTACTTTCCCCTGGTTCTTGGCTACCTGGCTATTCTTCTGCTTGTATGTTGGCCACAAATGGGTCCCGGAACAATTGGGTGAATGGCTCCCACATTCTGTGGAAGCCAGCGTCTGACCCTCGGATGGCGAATTTGATTTTCTCCATTTGGAGAGATTCCGAGAGGTCGGACAGCCAGTCTGCAGCTTTGGGTGGTGCTGCTGACCGCCAGCCGAACAGGATTCTGCGGCGGGCGATCAGGGAGGCAAAGGCAAGGGCGTCCGCCGTCCTCCCCAGGAATAGATCTGGCTGGTCTGAAACCCCGAAGACCGCCACCTTCGGGCGTGGCTCCACCCTCATCCCCCACCACTTTGGACATTGCCTCGAAGAAGGCTGTCCATTACTCCACAAGTCTGGGGCAAGACCAGAACATGTGGGCGTGGTTGGCTGGGCCTCCTTGGCACCGTTCACATCTATCCTCCACCTCCGGGAAGAACCCACTCATACGAGTTATTGTTAAGTGGGCTCTATGTACCACTTTTAGTTGCGTCAGGCTGAGCCTTGCGCACGTGGAGGTGAAGTTGGCCCGATGCAGTGCTTCGCTCCAGAGTCCCCATCCTATCTCGATCCCCAGGTCCTCCTCTCATTTTATTCTTGTTGCATCCAGTACGGTGTCGACCTCTCCTACCAGACGGTCATACATGTTGCTACAGTTTCCTTTATCTAGTATGGTTGTGTCCAGTAACTCTTCCAGTAATGTCTGTCGTGGCAGTTGTGGGTATGTCCCTGTCTCCTTTCGTAGGAAGTTTTTGAGTTGCAGGTACCTTAGTGGCGAGGGCCCGGAGGGAGGTCCCCATGCAGGAGGCCTCTTCCACGCGCACCCACTCGGCTTCTGGCTCCTTGATCCATCCCCTTATTCGCTCGGCCGTCGCCGCCCAGTGGTAGAATTGTAGGTTTGGCAGGGCTAGCCCCCCCCCCCACTGGATTTTGTTTTTTGTAGGACCTTCTTTGGGATCCTAGCATTCCCCCCCCCCCCCCCCCCCCCCCCATACGAACGCCACGATTAGTTTGTCCAGTGCTTTGAAAAAAGGCTTTGGGGATGTAGATCGGGATAGATCTGAATAGGAAGAGGTACCTGGACAGTACGTTCATTTTGATCGTCTGGACTCTCCCCGTGAGGGAGAGTGTGAGTGTGTTCCATCTTTGCAGGTCCTTTTTTACTTCTTCTGTCAGACTGATGAGGTTCCATTTGTGGATCCCTTTCCAGTCATGGGCTATTTGGATCCCCAGGTAGCGGAATTTGTGTCGGGCTTGTTAAAACGGCAGTCCCGTTAGTGCTGCCCCCCCCCTACTTGTGGCTGTACCGGGAAGATCTCGCTTTTGCTCATGTTGAGTATGTAAATCGAGATGGCACCAAACTCTTTCAGGAGCGCGATGATTCCGTCCATGCTGCTTTGTGGGTCTGAAATGTAGAGGAGCAGGTCATCTGCATAGAGTGAGACTCTGTACTCTCTGCCGCCCCTTCGGATCCCCCTCCAGCTTTTTGCTGCTCTGAGCGCAGTTGCTAGTGGCTCGATCGCTCGAGCGAACAGCAGTGGGGACAGTGGGTATCCTTGCCTGGTGCCCCTGTGCAGCTGGAGGTATCGGGAGTTGGCGTTGTTTGTCCATACCCTCGCCATGGGAGCGTTGTATAGGAGCTTTACCCTGGAGGTGAACCCTGTCCCAAGCCCGTTCGCTCCAGTACCTCTATGAGGTATTTCCATTCGACTCTGTCAAAGGCCTTTGCTGCGGCTCGGGAGCTGATCACCTCTGGTGTTCTCTCCCCGGAGGGGGTCATTATCATGTTCAGCAGGCGCTTGATGTTCAAGGTTAGCTGTCTACCTTTGACAAAGCCCTCTGCGACCACCTCTGGCACACAGTCTTCTAGCCTTTTAGCTAGAATCTTGGCCAGTCTTTTGGCATCTGCGTTTAGCAGTGAGATGGATTTGTATGACCCACATTCCGTTGGGTCTTTATCTTTCTTGGGTATCAGCGAGATTGAGGCCTGTGCTAGCGTGGGTGGCAGTGTGCCCCTAGCTAGCGAGTCTGTGAACATCTCCCGCAAGTGCGGGACCAGTGCTGTCGCAAATTGTTTGTAGAAGTCCACCGGGAACCCATCTGGTCCCAGCGCCTTCCCCGCCTGCATGGAGCTAATGCTGTCCATGATCTCTCTCAGTGCTAGTGGTGCTTCCAGGCCCCGTTTTCTGCCCTCCCCCATGACTGGTATGTCCAGTTCATCAAGGAACTGTTTCATCCCGGACTCCCCCATTGGGGGCTCTGACGTGTACAGCCCTTGGTAAAAGGCCCTGATGGCTTTGTTGATCTTTTCTGGTTCTGTTTCTAGCGTGCCTCTGGTATCCCTGATTTGTACAATTTCTCTGGTGGCTGCCTGCTTTCTCAGCTGGTGTGCCAGCAGGCGGCTGGCATTGTCTCCGTGTTTGTAT
Source organism: Scyliorhinus torazame (assembly GCF_047496885.1). NCBI lineage: Eukaryota > Metazoa > Chordata > Chondrichthyes > Carcharhiniformes > Scyliorhinidae > Scyliorhinus > Scyliorhinus torazame. Next base: position 28,149,392 of record NC_092724.1, read on the forward strand.
AAGGTCCCACGTGCCTGGCGGAGTTGGTGCACTGTTTTCCTGGTGGAGAGCAGATCAAAGTTCCTTTGTAGCTCTTTCCTCTCTGCCAGGAGCTCTACAGTCGGGGCCTCGGAATATTTACGGTCTACCTCCAGTACGGAGTCGACCAGCTGCTGCCTAGCCGCCCTTTCCTCCCTATCTCTTTGCGCTTTGAAAGCAATGATTTCCCCTCTTAGCACGGCCTTTAGCGCTTCCCAGAACGTGGTGAGACCTCCCCGTTCTGGTTGTTCTCCGTGTACTCTGCTATGGCCCGCGATATCTTTTCGTTGAAGGCCTTGTCAGCTAGTAGGGCAATGTCCAACCTCCATGTGGGGCATTGGGCCCAGCCCGTTTCCAGCCTCACGTCCATGTAGTGTGGAGCGTGGTCGGATATCACAATTGCGGAGTATTCCACTTTGTCTATCCCCGGAAGCACCGTTTTCCCCACCACGAAGAAGTCAATTCTGGTGTATACATTGTGTACTGGGGAGAAGAAGGAAAACTCCTTCTCCACTGGGTGGGTGAACTTCCAGGTGTCCACCACTCCCATCTGTTCCATAAAGTGACTGAGTTCCCTTGCCATGCTTGAGGTTTTCCTTGGGGTTCGATCTGTCTGTCGTTGGATCCTGTATACAGTTGAAGTCCCCCCCATGATTAGCCGGTGCGTCGCTATGTCAGGGATTTCTGCTATGGTCTTCTTGGTGAAGTTTGTGTCGTCCCAGTTGGGCGCGTACACGTTAACTCATACTGCCGGTGCCCCATCCAGGGCCCCGCTGACCATGATGTACCGCCCCCCTAGGTCCGTAACCGTCTTTGTTGCCCTAAACATCGTCCATTTGCTGATCAGTATTGCCACCCCCCTGGCCCTCGTCCCGTAACAGGAATGGTAGGTCTGTCCCACCCAGCCCTTTCTTACCCGCAGTCGATCCTGCTCTCTCAGGTGCGCCTCTTGGAGGAAGATTATGTCTGCCTTCATGTTTCTTAGGTGGGTGAGGACTCTGGATCTTTTCATTGGGCAGTTGAGTCCCCTTACGTTCCAGGTGACTATCCTGGTGGGGGGCCTCTGTCCCCTCGCTCCTGTGGGATTAACCATACTTACCTGGTGGACGCGCCCCTGCCCTCCGGGGTTCCCCTTTATTAGGGGGCCATCCAGGATGGCTGCTGTCACTGCTCTCTCCATGCGGTCGGGCCCCTGCGCTCCGGGGTTTCTCTTTGTCCAGGGGGCACCTGACATGGCCGCACACTGTGCACCCACCACGCGGGTAGTCCCCTGCACTCTGAGGTCTCCCTTCACCCAGAGACCATACTGGGTGGATGCTTGCAGCGATTCCTTGTTCCGAGCCCTTGGTTGTGGCACTTTGTAGCCCGATTGCTATTCCTTTTCTAGCCTTGTCTGTCCCACCGTCCCTTTGTTCCACCCCCCACCACCCCCCCCCACCCCCTCCCCCCCGGTCCCTCCCTTCCTGTGCCCCCTCCGGTCCCTCCCTTTCCTCCCTTTTCTCTCCCTCTCCCGTGTATCACTCCTTTGTCCCTCTTTCCCCTGTTCCTATCCCCGGTTGCTCTCCCGCCTCTGTTGAGTGGTCCCCCCCCACCCGTCCCCCCCCTCTGCCTGGCACCTTCCCCCCTGTTGGGGGCGCGCTGCGGCCCTGCTTTGTTGCATGCCCCCGGCGCTAGCTTTCTTGTTAGTGCGGTGACCCCCCCCTCTCGGGAGTTACTGTCTCGCTTCTCCCTTGCCCGGCCTCTGCGTTTTTTGTGTTGGCCTTTTAATGATCATTCACGAGATGCCAATGGGATTGCCGACTAACTCTACAGAACATTCATCTCGCCTTTCAGCCGGCAGGAAAATCAGGAGATCAAAATTCAAAACCCATTTCCTGACTTTGGGAAAATGATTTTGGCTGCGCGCCAAATCTTGCTCCCCTGCCCACCACAGATCCAGCTCTGGCGGGAGTGGAAAATCCTGCCCACTATGTGAGGAAATATGTTTAATAAAAATGTTAGTGCAAATAGTATAAAAAGTATGGGCGGGATTCCCTGCCCACCCCCCTCCCCCCATGCAGCTTGTTTCTGCGGGGGGGGGGGGGGGGGGGCGGCAGGATCCCCCGATCCCCCTGCTGTCAATGGGATTTCCCATTGAATCCACCCCATTCCCCGGGAAACCCACTGCGGGGTGCACCATCGGTGGGACAAGACAATCCCACCGGCGTAAACAGCCGGAAGGTTCAAGCCGACACGAACGCAAGAATGTTTACTGATGCATACATTTTTTTATCTTTACGTTTTCTCTTAAGTTCAATAACCAGAAAGTACATTTACCATAGTTTCCAAATCTGAATTGTTATATTTTACCTGTACTCAATGTGGTAATATGCTTGCTTCAATTAAATTCCACATTTTAAAACAATTGTAACAGTAATGTCCCTTAATTAAGATGGTACTTGCTGTTATCAGGGCTAATCACTGCTCGAGTAGAGGCTTTGTGAGTCTCCAACTCAGATTCAAGGTGTGACATGTACAAATGTACAGCATGTGAAGAGTTAATGTTTTGCTAAGCCTAGTCACTAGCGGGAGCTAAGGGGCAGTACTATAAATTGCACTGGCTCTTGGAATGGGGGAGGGATTAGATTGGAGCTTAAGAAAACAAGATTCATGGGGTGGGATTCTCCCATTCGGCGGCAGAGTGTCCACGCAGTCGGAAACGCCATCGCGTTTTACAACGGCGTGACCGAGCCGCTGGGAGTTCTGGGATTCTGCCCCTACGGGGGCCAGCACGGCGCTGGAGCGGTTCACGCCGCTTCAGCCTCCCATCCCGGCGCGAACTGTGCGCCGTGGGATCTGCGCATGCGCGGTGGCCTCTTTCAACGCGCCGGCCCTGACGCAACATGGCACGGGAGTTCAGGGGTCGGCGCGGAAGAAAATAGGCCCGGGGAGCGAGAGGCGTTCGGTGGGCCCCGATCGCGGGCCAGGCCCCATCGGAGGTGCCGCCGCCCCCCCGGGGTCGGAGCCCCCCTCCCCCCCCCCCCCTCACAGGACACCCCCCGACCCTGCGCGCAGAGTTCCCACCGGCTGCGACCAGGTGTGGACGGCGCTGGCCGGCCTTTGCCATTTTAGAGCGGCCGCTCAGCCCATCCGGGCCGGAGAATCAGCGGCCCTGCCGCGTACAGCGGCCCGCGACCGGCGCTGCGCCAAATGCGCCAGCGCCAATGACGCGGATCCTCCACTCTGCGGAGAATCGCGTGCCGGCGTCGGGGCGGCGTGTCCCGCTTGCAGGGATTCCCGGCCCGGCCCCGGGCTGGGAGAATCCCGCCCCCTGTGTATTGAAGAGCTAGTTAAGATATAATAGTGATAGTTTGTAGATAGAGATAGTGTTAGTGAATGTAGTTTAATTCTTACATGTATGTTTGCTGTTTAGAATAAGTGCCGAACTCAAATTTATTAACGTTAATAAAATTAATTTAGTTCTTCAAAAGAGCTTTGTGTATCATTGTGATCACTACATCCTCCATCCTGGAAACCCCTCACAAAGATCACTACACAAGGCTTTGAAAATCCAACTGATACGTTGTCAAGGTCTTACGATGGGGTCCGTCAATTTGCAAGACTTCCTGTTTCGATTTTATGAACTTCATCCCAAAATATCACGATTCACTGCAGCATGTCGTGCCAAAAATTGAAAGAATTCACACATTAGTTTGAGTCATGGACACTTCGTTCCTGGCACCTGTGCTCTATTGTCGATTGGGATTTATGCATCATCTTGAAATCTTGTTCGTTCTGTAATCCCAACAGTTCCAATTCCTCAGTCGATGTTTGTGCAACCAAGGGTTTGGGAATCGGAAAACCATAATTGAAAACATCAACCAACACAGAAGAACGTAAGAACTAGGAGCAGGGGTAGGCAATTCAGCCCCACAAGCCTTTTCTACCATTCAATACAATCAAGGCTAATCTCATCTCGGCTTCATTTACACCTTCCAGCCCTTCATCCCGCTACTAATTAAAAACCTTTCCATCTTCTCCTTAAATTTGTTTAGTGTTTGGGAGTCCACTCACTCTGGGATAGAGAATTCCATAGATTCACGACCCTTTGAGTGAAGTAATTCCTCCTCAGAAGTTTTAAATCTGCCAGCACTTAGCATAAAACTATGGCCCCTTGTTCTGGAATATCCATCAATGAGAAACATCTGTTCTACGTCTACCCTGTCAATCCTGTTTAGCATCTTATATACCTCAATTTGATCTCCTCTCATTCTTCTAAACTCCAGTGAGCATAGGCTGAAACTGCTCAATCTCTCTTCATAAGAGAAATTCTTCATTCCTGGAATCAATCTAGTGAACCTTCTCTGAACCAACCCGAATGCATTCCTCAAGTAAAGGGAACAAAACTGTGCACAACTCCAGATGCGGCCTCACCAATGTCCTATGCAGTTGCAATAGCACTTCCCTACTTTTAACCTCTATTCCATCAGCGATGAATGCCAAAATTCCATTTGCCTTTTATTATAATCGCCCCTAGAGGAAGGAGTCCACATCGAGTTGCAGAATAAACAGGATGTTTGTTGAAGTTTCTTACAGAAACTTTCGTACAAGCTACTCCTCCGAGTAAGCACCGGCTGGTTGTGAGCCGGCTGACTTTATACCGGACGTCCTTGGAGGCCCGCCCCCTTCCAGCGGGAGAGCGCGTATTCTCCGAGGGCTTCTGGGAAAACCAGATCCCCAACTCATGAAAGCAATGATAGTCTCAAATAATTCAACAAACCTATTTAAGATATTGCTGCTTGATCACCACCTCGCAATGCAGGGGAAAGAAACATTGTTAGGTGTGCCTTCACGATCCAGCTCCTCGGTGAAATTTCTGAGCTTTCAGCATGATTTTCCATTTGAACGGATTAAATTGACAATTTCTAGGGCAGTTTTCATAACATTTCTGCACTTCAAGTACCTGCTTGCTGTCTGATCATGGAAAATGATGCAACGAAGAGGGAGAAATTGGACGTTACTTTTCAAGAGTCTGAGAAGGTCCATCATTTTTCCCATCTGTGATGAATGTAGAAATTATTGCATGTTTTATTTCATAATTCATTATGAGTCGCAAAAGGTTTACAGGTGCAACAGGTGATTAGAAGGCGAATGGAATTTTGTCCTTTGTTGCTAGAGGGATGGAGTTTAAGACTAGGGAGGTTATGCTGCAATTGTATAAGGTGTTAGTGAGGCCACACCTGGGTATTATGTTCAGTTTTGGTCTCCTTACTTGAGAAAGGACGTACTGGCACTGGAGGGTGTGATTGGAGATTCACTAGGTTAATCCCAAAGCTGAAGGGGTTGGATTACGAGGAGAGGTTGAGTAGACTGGGACTGTACTCGTTGGAATTTAGAAGGATGAGGGGGGATCTTATAGAAACAAAAAAAATTATGAAGGGAATAGATAGGATAGATGCAGGTGGGTTGTTTCCACTGGCGGAATTATAAGCTGTTGGTGCTTACTCGGAGGAGTAGCTTGTACGAAAGTTTCTGTAAGAAACTTCAACAAACATCCTGTTTATTCTGCAACTCGATGTGGACTCCTTCCTCTAGGGGCGATTATAATAAAAGCAGAACTAGGGGCATAGTCTCAAAATAAGGGAAAGTAGATTTAGGACTGAGTTTAAGAGGAACTTCTTCACCCAAGGGGTTGTGAATCTATGGAATGCCTTGCCCAGTGAAACAGTAGAGGCTCCTTCATTAAATGTTTTTAAGATAAAGATAGATGGTTTTTTGAAGAATAAAGGGATTAAGGGTTATGGTGTTCGGGCCGGAAAGTGGAGCTGAGTCCACAAAAGATCAGTCATGATCTCATTGAATGGCGGAGCAGGCTCGAGGGGCCAGATGGCCTACTCCTGCTCCTAGTTCTTAGGTTCTTATAATTGCAGCAGTAATGTTGTCAAAAACCCTGGTTTAAAATACATGCAAGCAGATTGGTGCACGATCAATGACCACTAAAGCGAGGTTGTAGTCCAACAGAAGGCTTTAATAAGCTAGATGTTTCCTCCAGCAGCTCAGGTACAGAATGAAGGCTGCTGGGGCGGCACGGGCTCTTATACCCCGCCTTGCAGGGCGGAGCTACCATACAGCTTGACCAATAGGAAATATACAATATCTACCAATGGTGTTCCAGCATTACCAGGTACCGTAATACCTCTACACAGACTACCACATTCACCCCCTGTTAAAAAAAAGTCTGGCGGGGGTGGTGGCCTGATATTACAACATGGTAACGTGGTAGAAATTATAGTTATGGAGGTACCGTAATACCTCCGTACAGCGTTTTTTTAACTATTTACAATACTATTTACTATTTACAATTTATGATTCATAATTAACTGTACACTTTAAAATGAAGCATCAGTTGATCGGGGGCCCTGGTTGTCCTCTGTGATCGTCGAAGCTTCGGTGGTGACTCCGGTGGAGGCGTGGCCACGATCTCTGTGGCAGCTTCAACACCCCTAGATGGCGCTGGTGGGGAAAACGGTTGACCTGGGAAGGGAGCGTCTGCGGGGTGCGTCGGTGGGTGGGGGGCCTAGATGGGGCCGGCGGAAGGAAAGACCCTCCTGTAAGGTGCACTGGTGTGAGGGAGGGTGGGACTGGTGGCTGGGGTGTGCATGCGGCTCCAGCGGGCGCCAGGTCTCGTAGGGAGACCGTATCTTGTCGGCCGGCGGGGGACGCCACGTAGGCATACTGGGGGTTAGCGTGGAGAAGATGGACCCTCTCGACCAACGGGTCTGACTTGTTTTCGGAGCAGGATGGGTCCGGGAGTTGCCAGCCAGGTTGGGAGCGAGGTCCCAGAGGAGGACTTCCTGGGGAAGACAAGGAGACGTTCGTGAGGTGTTTGGTTGGTTGTGGTACAAAGCAGTGACTGGATGGAGTGGAGGGCATCCGGGAGCACTTCCTGCCAGCGGGAAACTGGGAGATTCCTGGACTGTAGGGCCAGTAGGATGGTCTTCCAGACCGTTCCGTTCTCCCTCTCTACCTGTCCGTTACCCCGGGGGTTGTAACTGATCGTCCTGTTCGAGGCGATGCCCTTGCTGAGCAGGAATTGACGCAGTTCGTTGCTCATAAAGGAGGACCCCCCTATCACTATCTATGTAAGCGGAGATGACTAATGGGATGTTGCTTTGATTGCTGGCGAATCACTGGAGAGTAGATAATTTGTTTATTTATATATTTTTTTAACTTTTTCAAATTAAGGGACAATTTAACATGGCTACTCCACCTGCACATCTTTGGGTTGTGGGGGTGAGACCCATGCGGACACAGGGAGAATGTGCAACTTCCACATGAACAGTGACTCAGGGCCAGGTCCTCAGTGCCATGAGGCAGCAGTGCGCCACCCTGCCGCCTGAGAGTAGATAATTTATGAGGGATTATATTTTGTCCCATCTGAGCAGGCGATGGGACATTTTAGTGGAATACAGATGATGAAATTAATGGGAGGAGCCAAGTGGGTCTGTACTTTACAGTTTTGCCAAATGCTATGTGTTCGAGTAGAAGAGTCTGACAAGACAGAAGGATTTTCAGGTTGTTCCTGGAAAGGTTCTCTTTCTCCAAAGGTCTGCACAGATTACCAAGTAACCTGTTTTGTTAACGTTATTTATAAGTGGCATTTGAACTGTGTTGGGTTGCTGAATTGGAATTAGAGGCAGATGTAGATGGCAAGTTAAAACCTTTCCATTGATTTAAGAACTGTTTAACTGTTAATTGTAAAGCTATTTCATTGATGGTAACGTGGTTAATTTTGTGTTTAAATTATAGTTTGTTTTAACATAAAGAAGAACATAGCAGAAGTTGTTGCAATTTTAGATCCAAATAACACAAAACTTCTGTGACTAATAACAAATATTCCAATTTTGCACCACACTTTGGAGAGCTGTATTTCCCAGATCGGTGCTGATGTTGCAAGCAAACTGACCTGAAGAATGTTCCGGCATTCATGGAAGTTTTGTGTTATTAGGATCTAAAATTGCAACAACTTCTGCTATATTCTTCTTTATGAATTCTCCATCAGACTATGAATGTTTAGTATGAACAATATTCCATGACATAGCAAAGCAAACTTCTGCCATTGAGTCGGCCTCCTTACAGAAAGCTGAAAGTCGAGTCTGCTGACTGTTAGGCAAGATTTTAACATGGCTCGCTTGTTTTACCACAATTCTGACTTGGGAGGATATTCAGATGAAAGGTTTTGGTGGTTCATTTTGTTGTGAAGTCTCAAATTGTTGTGAGCGTAATATTTCAGATTAGGCACATAGGTCTCCCGCCTTTAACAGTGACGGCAAATTCTTCCTCCCATTTTACACTTTGATTGTCTTCTCCTTACTTCTATTTCTTATCATTTAACGTTGCCATTTTCATCCATGGAGCTTATGAAGGGTTTAAATTCAACTTATACTTTGATCAGAAGTCTCCCTGTTCGCCCCCACTCAGGTTTTGAAACTACTGGGAATGACTCACATCTCCACAGCGCAGGCGGAGGTGGAGTAAGCAAGGCTGTAGCCCTATTGGTTTTACCAGGTCAGAGAAAAGTCTTGTCCTGGCCCGGAGTCCCAGGCATATTTCATCCATTGTCTCATTGTCAGGATACGGGGTGAAGATGCTCACATCCTCAGAGCCATCGCTTCCAGCAACGGTTCAGGAGGAAGTGACGGGCAGGGAGAATTGGGGGGTAGGGAGTTGGGCGAGAGCAAGGATTGGCAGGAGGGTGAATCAGGGAGCAACAGAGGTTGCAAGTTCGAGAGTCAGTGGCAAGAGGGCGGGTTTGAGGGCTGGTGAGGGCACTCCAAAATGGCACTGATCAGGTCACGTGGCTATACGTCAGGGCGATGGGAAACAATGTGAAAAGGAATTTTGCTACCCTAAACAGGAACACAAGCCCCATTAATTGACTGATGTTAAAGTGAAACAACTTAAAATGGGGCAATGTTAAACTGGGGCTGGGATGTTCCGGCCCTCTCACTGGGAGGTGGGGGGGCGGGACATCGCCGCATGCAGGGCGGGAATATTTAGATAACAGTTACTTTAAGAACACCCTCATTACTCTGAATGAGATGGGTGTGTTGGCCTGTCCCGTCCAGTACAGGCCACCTCGTGTCGCTGAGGACACACCACGGGGAGGCCACTGAACCTCTACCAGTGTGCATAGCTTGAGGATGAGTTACACCCAGATTTTTCCATGCGCCGCAATTTCAAAGAATCGCAGGCAGCTCATGAGCCATCATATAATTCAAAATATTATTGATTACTATTGCTTGGACATATTAGGTGTCAGAGTTGTTAGATCTCTTTCAACTTCACATTTAACTAATTCAACACTCATGTTGTTCATTGTTTCTCATGATATGTAGGGTGGGATTTTCCGGTCGCCGACGCCGAAATAGCGTTCGGAGATCGCCAATCTGCCGGAGAATCCCCATTTTCGCCGAAATCGGGGGTGGCTCCGTTGTTGAGATGCTCCGCCCCCTCGAAAACAGCACACTCTTCGAATACGCCACAAGCCGAATGGACGGCCTCAGAACGTCACCTGAGACCCTCCCCCGATGGGCCGAGTTCCCGACGGCGTGGGTCACTCATGCTATTTCTTTCCGTGAACCCGGAGAGCCGGCTGCAAACTGAGTCCAGCGCCGCCACAGTCATGGGAGGTGGAGCCGTTCCACGGGCATGGGGGGGCTTTGGCGGGTGCTGGGGACACTGGTGGGGGTGATCCGAGGTGGCGAGGGGGGTTGCTGGGGGGCAGTATGTGGCAGGTTGGGTCCTCGCATGGCCGGCACCATGTTGCACAGCGTGGTCGCTGCAGGCCGCCACCGTGCGCATGTGCGGCCACGGTCCGGGCAATTCTCCGGCCGTATCCGTAGGTAAAGGCGGGAGCTTAATGCTGCATGCCTGCTAGCCCCCCACCAGACGGAGGATCGGTGCAGCTTTTGCGCCATTTTTTCTGGCTAAAAACGCCACTATTCCCACGCTGGCATCAGCATTTAATCTTCAAATCGGAGAATCTAGCCCATAGAATATAAACATGCCCTTATTAATTTTCATCATCGGATTTTCTATTTCCACTTTCTTGCATCTGATTTTGTAATTCCCAGATTACCTCCTTAGGGTCGACTGCCCCATCTACTCTGGTATAATTTACCAAACGAGCATCTTGCATTGAATTTCTAAATCTACACCTGATTTTATATTAGCGTCAGGGATTATTTACTTCGAATTTCCAATAACAGCATCAGTTCAATGTAAATTCGCAGATTGTTTGAAGGCCGGTGTTCTGTTTTGGCCGGGTCTTCCTGCTTGGTTGACCTTTACAATTCCAACAGGTCAACCAACATTGGAGTCTCTGGCAGTGTTCCCAGAGCACAAGAATTTCAGCGAGACCAACATTAATGCAACTAATGTCATTATGAAATGAAATGAAAATCGCTTATTGTCACAAGTAGGCTTCAAATGAAGTTACTGTGAAAAGCCCCTAGTCGCCACATTCCGGCGCCTGTTCGGGGAGGCTGGTACGGGAATTGAACCCACGCTGCGGGCCTGCCTTGGTCTGCTTTAAAAGCCAGCCATTTAGCCCTGTGCTAAACCAGCCCCTGGTTGTAAAGATTAATGTAAAAATCCCAACACTGATCTCCGTGATATCTCACTCCCCACCCCTCACCAAACGTGCTGACATCACTATTTTAACAAGTACCTGCACTTGTGCTTAAGCTATTGGTTTATATATATCCCTTCAGGTTTTATCCTGGATTTTCATTATTCGGAACCCAAATACTGGCCTTTTGTGTACAAATTTCTACGGTGCTTTTTGATGCCAGGGTATGTCACATTTTGTTGGGCTCTTTTTGAGTCTAGCCATTGTTGACCAAAACCCTTGCTCCAGTCAATTGATGGACATAACTTTATTTTTAAATCAAATCACGTCGTTACTGACCACAAATGAGAGCCTAGTGCTCAGCAATACTACAAGAGAGGTTCTATCATACACTACATCGAAAACACATAAATGATTCTACCTTCTTTTGCTACCACTACATGTTCACAAGTGTAGGCTAAACTGTTGGTACTTATCTAACTTCTAGTAGTGGATTTGTTGAGGACATCACTACCTAGTCGCACTTGACCAGGCACAAATGAGAATCGGACTCTGTCTTCAAGCTGGAGGCCTCTTTCTTCTGTGATGTTGTTCCTTGAGTTCTGCTGATTAAGTCTCTTTCGATCTCCTTCTTATGCAGATCTCGCTGGCACTGATCTCATGTTTCTAGTCATGTGCTCACAGGACTGCACTAATCAATCATTGTTTTTTCTGGTCATGAATGTTCAAAGAGTCACCGGGCAGCACGGTAGCATTGTGGTTAGCACAATTGCTTCACAGCTCCAGGGTCCCAGATTTGATTCCCGGCTTGGGTCACTGTCTGTGCGGAGTCTGCACATTCTCCCCATGTGTGCGTGGGTTTCCTCCGGGTGCTCCGGAGGAAACCCACAGTCCAAACATGGGCGGGTTAGATGGATTGGCCGTGCTAAATTGCCCTTAGTGTCCAAAAAGGTTAAGTGGGGTTACTCCGTTACGGGGATAGAGTGGAAGTGTGGGCTTGGGTAGGGTGCTCTTTCCCAGGGCCGGTGCAGACCCGATGAACCGAATGGCTTCCTTCTACAATGTAAATTCTATGATTCTAAGACTCCCTCGGGGGTTGTACTTCTTTTCAGGAGCACGACACACAGATCTATGTTCAGTCACTGTCTGTCAAAGGCAAAGCAACAGCCAATGTCTGATCAGCTCCTGTAGTTACTCCCTGACTGCACGTCTTAGGCTGGATTCTCTTATTTGGGATTATGTCCTCATGCCAGCATCAAAACTGTGGACTTTCACATCAGAAAAACTGGCGATAAATAGCCACATATTCCTAGCCCTGCAGGGGGCTAGCAGGGACCCCGCATAAATCTAGCAGCTTTTGCTGCAGATATGGGCCCCCGCACTTCTGGGTCAGAGGCCGTGCCGTGCTGTGCTCCATGGTGGACTCGGACCACGGAGCTGGACACTGAAAATAGAACCCTCGATCGGCCGCACGCCCGACCCTCATTGCCCGCACAAACATTGCCCGGCCGCGTTCACCCCCCCTGCCCTCCAATCGGCCCGCCCCCAACCAGGGCAGCCGCGGACTGAGTCCGCGGCCACCACGCTAGTATCCCGACCAGCAGGACCACATTAGATCCACGCCGTCAGGACGTCGGCCGGTCGGGGGCGGAGCCGGCCTCCAGCAATGGCCCCAGGTAAGTGCTAGGCGGCGCAGGGTACTCTCCGAGTACGCCGTTTTTTGAGGCCCGCAGAATTGGGGAACCGGCGCCGGTCCCGATTCCGTGCGGGGATTCTCCGCCCCCGCTCTGGCCACGATTTCGGCATTGGAGTGCGGAGAATCCAGCCCATTCACTGCAGACCCCCATTGTTTATGCTGCTTATGCTGAGACAGAGTTAGCCTTTTAAACCATCAGGTTTTGCTAATGTCTTCACTCTGCTGGTGCCTTTACGAATACCCATCAGGCTATAGTGTCTCTTTTAACTTGGCCATATTTTCCAGTAGGCTTAGGGCCAGGACATCACCATTTAAATTCACTGCAATCCAGTCCAGAATTTAAATTAAAATTCACCTTGTCCTGGGTTGAACAATATCTCCGGTGTGAAATGATACTGAGGCAAAGCTAAATAAAAATGTAAATAATTATTCATCACACACATTGGAAAGCAGCACAGCACAAGACCTTCATTTATTTCAAAGGGCAGTAATAAATATGCATTCAGAAATATAATTCTATCTTCCACCATGCTGCTCCCTCAGAAGATTCATCTTAAATTGAAGCTGCAACAGGTGAATGACCTGTGTTACAGCCCTCGGCAGCACACTGGCAAACTAAATCAGTTTGTTGCCCATCACAGAAAATGTCTGATCATGCTGATCACATACTTCTTGTAGACTGTTTTGTTATGCTCTTGACGTGGCATAAGCTGCTTCCTTGATGTGCACTCTGACAAAGGAAAGTTCAGACTTGGAGATAGCTTTAACACGTTTATTAAACTATTAACAATTCTCCTACTTTGATTCGACTCTCCTGTTAATCCTGCTATAGCTACTCAGACTGACTAACCAGTCTGCTACAATCCACGTGGTGGGTGTCATGTGTGTCAATCAAGCCTGTCTGTACTCACTAAGTGTCTCCACTGGAAAGAGACTGAGCATGTGTGCTGTGTCCTTTATATATGGGTAGCCCCTTTGTGGTAGTGTCACCTCTGTGTGTGTCTTGACTGCCCATTGGTCGTGTCCTATCTTCTTGACCTATCGGTTGAATGTCTGTGTGTCATGATGTCTCTGGTGCTCCCTCTAGTGTCTAGCTAGGTATAGTGTATTTATATTAACCCCTTGTGTATTTACAGTGATACATATCACCACATCCCCTCTTTTTTCGTGTTACATATTTTCTGTACAGTGTTAAAGAAAATTGAACAAAATGGGTAAATAAATGGTGACATGTACAAATCATAATGAGGGATGATTACACAATAAGTCCAAATCATATGTATGAGTCCAAAGTTCATTAATTAATATGGTCGAGTGGCTTTCTTGTTTTGTTGATGAGGTGGTGATGTTGATGGTGGCATGTCCTTGTGAACGCCATCAGTGTCCCTGTGCTTAAGAAGTGGTCAAATCACCTTGTTGTCTGATTTGGTCTCTGTTTTTCTTTCGATGCTTGTGGTAGCGATATATGCAATCTGTGTCGTCCTGCCATGGTATGTCATTGTACTGAGCTATGCAGTAACAGTGTCCCACATTTGCAGAGTTGTACCATGTCGTACCAGTCGTAGTTCCATTGTTGTTGTTTTTGTCATGCTTGTTGTCAACGTTGTTGCCTCTGGTACACTTCTTGCTATTGTCTTTGATGTTGTTGTTGTGTTGGTTGGTTTTGTTGTCGTGTTTACTGCGCTCAAGGACCACACTCTGTGGATAATACGAGTCCTTCACACGGTTACTCGTGTCAGCGTGCTTTGTGGCATCTGCTGTTTCCTTGAGCGTGCCGTCACTGAGTTCGCGGCGCTCCCAGTCTGGAGTCATGGCCGGCTTACTTGAATCAGCTTTGGCTTGTCGATGCTCCCCGTCTGGAGTCTGGTCTGTTTCACCTAAGTCAGTTTTGGCTTGTCGATGCTCCCTGTCTGGAGTCGTTTTGATGAATGTGATATAAAATAGTTACTTTAGGGATATTAGTTAATGTAATGTAGAAATAAGCCACTTTGATTCTGGCAGATAGAGACAAAGGGATTTGAGACCGCATGGAAAAAGCAGGAAGAGGTGTGTCTACGAGAGTGATGCTGCATTGATAGGGGCCAGAGAAAGGGATTGGAAGTGAGCCAATCAGAATAGATCAAACAGGTCAGGAGGGATATAGGCTGACCTATGGGCGTCGAGTATGTGAAACTTGATACCATTTGAATTGATTTGCAGAGATCCCTTTGTCTCTTTGTTCATTCGCTTTCTGGGATGTAGGAGACTGGATGTCTCTTATGTTTCTATGAAATGAATCAAGCTTGCAAGCTAAATAAAATAACTTCTTTTTACGTGCAAATCCATCTCGACTTTTATTGAGGCCAGACTGACGGAGAAAGAAATTTGGGAATCAACATTTGGTGCCGAAAACCGGGATTTCTCAGGGCGATCCTGATCCAACTGCGAAATCAGAATTAGACTGATTATGAACAGGAGGATGGGGAACAAAGGGCCCTCAATGTAGAACTGGAAAACGACCGCGCATTGATTGTTCCCCTCTTCTTATCGTCTGATTAGTCTGGTCACTCGCGGTTGGCACAGAAAGGCCGCCTCGACAAAATCACAGGTCAGTCTGGGGATTAGCAATTTAATTGATGGGATTTCATATTGTTGTTTCGGCTTGGGTTAGGGTTTTGGGTTGATGGGACATCTCAAATGATGATTCAATTCCAAGTATAAGGGTTCAGAGGCTGATGTGACTTCAGTAGATGGAGGTTCAGTCAAGTATAAGTGTTTTTATGGCTGATGTGACTTCAGTAGATGAAGGTTCAGTCCAGTATAACTGTTTTTAAATCTGAAGATGGTTCAACTCTATGTGTGAGTGTTTTAAATATATAGTTGATTAAGCTAAAATTGTCTCCTTGGACTGTATTGGCGAAAAACGCAGTTCCGAGGTCTAGTTGAGATTGTGGGGAATGCTGCATATTGGTTGAAGCAGAAGTCTCTCAAAGGGTTAACAGCAGCAGGCAAAGTTGAAAACAGACAGTGCTTCTCACTCAGGCTTTGAGATAACAGCAGCAGCCTGTAGTGTAATCGGATACCTTTCCTTTGAGTCAGTGAACACCAGCAAAGTTACGTTTTGAATTAATTAAAGGAAACCAGTGGGTTTCTCCACCTCTTTGATAAAAGTTATTATTTTCGAAAGCAATTGATTGAAATTGCCAGAATCTTAAGTTTTACTTACTTGAAATAAGGTTTATCTCATTTTATCTGGAGATTAATAGAAACTTAAAGAAGATCATGGACACCATTTTAAAAAGTGTCAATCTGGAGATGATAGTTGATTTTGCTAATACTTATGTGTATGTAAAAGAAAAAAAACGTGTTAAAAGAAAAATTGTTAAGATAAAGAAATAATTAAGTTGTAAATGTTATACAAGTTTGTGTTAAGCAAATTGTAAATTTAGTTCTGAGTTGAGATCAGAGCTAAGCTTGCAAGTTGCAGTAATTCAATTTGAATTTTCAAACATTTTTAAGTTTAAAAAAAAAGAGCAAATAGAGAAAAGAAGGACACAGATCTTGAATGCGTTGAATAGCACATTTCAAAGGCCCATAAATCTTTCTGTTATCTTAGACCTAAAACCTAGGAAGACTGAAGAGCCAGAGGAATTTCTGGAGCGTTTTAATGAAATCTACCGGGGGCAGTCAGGCGATTTGCTGTATCAAAATGGTCAGAATTCCCCTCAATACTGTGCTATGTTAATGCATTGCCTACCACCTTCTGTGGTTACTGCTGTGAAATGTAATAACATGAATTGGACAGAGAACGACCCTTCCCAGATGGCAAGGGCAGTCAGATTTTACTGGAAGGAGGGTGTAGGCCAAGAAGGAGGCTCAGTTACAAAGGTTAAGACTGAGTATGTAATGAAAAAGGATGATCTGCGACCCCAACAAGCGGCAGAAATGGTAGTTTACCAGCAGGAGCCCCAATATAGTGACTTTGGGTGGGTGGATCAGCGAAGAGGAGGATGAGACAACAGTGCTATATTTCTATCACCCCCCAGTGGTGGACGTTAGACGTTGAACAGTCACTGCATCACGTTACCCTGGCCTATCACAGAACTGGACGAAACAGGGAGTTGGAGGACAAATACCGGCCATTACTTGAGACCGAATGGCCAGTCAAGGTTACAGCCACAGTCACGGGAAAAGAAGGTACAGCCGATTTTGTTACAACATCACTAAATTTATGGATCGCATACGGGATCACTTGGACGGGATGCAGGATCCTGGCTCTTGGGGTAACTGGGGATTTGGAGGATGGAAGGACTGGTTGATAAATATGGCCATGTATCTAGTGGTAGCTATCGGCTGCATCTTTGTGGGCCTGGCCATCCTTAAATGTGTGATGGGTAGAATGCGGGGTGCACTGGATCAGATCACCGCCCCAATCACCGAAAAAAAATTTTTTAACTGTTAAAATCCATGAGGGTGAGGCAGATGAAGGGGGGGCTAAGACAGGAATTGGAACTGCAGCGACGGATCTTTTTAGATGAGGAACCGTAGCTATGGATTGGATAGTTCGGTTATCATGGAATGATAAAAGGAGGGAATGACGAATGTGATATAA
This sequence comes from Scyliorhinus torazame, assembly GCF_047496885.1. Lineage (NCBI taxonomy): Eukaryota > Metazoa > Chordata > Chondrichthyes > Carcharhiniformes > Scyliorhinidae > Scyliorhinus > Scyliorhinus torazame. The sequence goes on from NC_092724.1 coordinate 28,166,309, forward strand.
AATAGTTACTTTAGGGATATTAGTTAATGTAATGTAGAAATAAGCCACTTTGATTCTGGCAGATAGAGACAAAGGGATTTGAGACCGCATGGAAAAAGCAGGAAGAGGTGTGTCTACGAGAGTGATGCTGCATTGATAGGGGCCAGAGAAAGGGATTGGAAGTGAGCCAATCAGAATAGATCAAACAGGTCAGGAGGGATATAGGCTGACCTATGGGCGTCGAGTATGTGAAACTTGATACCATTTGAATTGATTTGCAGAGATCCCTTTGTCTCTTTGTTCATTCGCTTTCCGGGATGTAGGAGACTGGATGTCTCTTACGTTTCTATGAAATGAATCAAGCTTGCAAGCTAAATAAAATAACTTCTTTTTACGTGCGAATCCATCTCGACTTTTATTGAGGCCAGACTGACGGAGAAAGAAATTTGGGAATCAACAGTTTCATGTTCACCTGTGTCAGCTAAGGTTTCTTGATGCTCCCCGTCCGGAGTCAAAACATTCAGGAATGCATTTGCTTGTGGAGAGGCTCGAGCGAATGAGGTTTTAAGTAACGTGGTGTCACCGGAGTCACCAGTAGTCTCACTGTGATTGTTGAGTGCCTCTGTACACACTAGCTGAGGTCTGTCACGTTGCACATCTGGTATGGGAAGTGGGATGCCGTCGTCACTTGTCTCACATACAGTGGGTAGAGCCTCAGTGTCTTCTTGTCGTTCACTTGAGCTGGGTAGACCGTCAGAAATTTCTTCTGGTGGCTCAAATAATCTCGGTGGACTGTCATAGTCGCTTTGTTGTTCATGTGAGCGTGGTAGACTGTCATAGTCTTCTTGCTGTTCAGTGGAGCGTGGTAGACTGTCATAGTCTTTCTGCTGTTCACTTGAGTGTGGCAGACTTGCATCATCTGCTGCTGGTTGCTCAGAGGAGGTTGCTAGACCCTCATGGTCTTGTTCATGCAAGGACTGTGCTCTGGAGTCTTGTGTTCCTTCCATCGTGAAGCATAAGCTGCTTCCTTGATGTGAACTCTGACAAAGGAAGGTTCAGACTTGGAGATAGCTTTAACACATTTATTAAACTGGTAACGATTCTCCTACTTGGATTCGACTCTCCTGTTTCTCCTGCTATAGATACTTAGACTAACTAACCAGTCTGCTACAATCCACGTGGTGGGTGTGGTGTGTTTCAATCAACCCTGTCTGTACTCACTAAGTGTCTCCACTGGAAAGAGACTGAGCATGGGTGCTGTGTCCTTTTATATGGGTAGCCCCCTTGTGGTGGTGTCACCTGTGTGTGCCTTGACTGCCCATTGGTCATGTCCTATCTTACTGACCTATTGGTTGAATGTCTGTGTGTCATGATGTCGCTGGTGCTCCCTCTAGTGTCTAGCTAGGTGTAGTGTATTTATATTAACCCCTTGTGTATTTACAGTGATGCATATCACCACATCTACTTCAATCCCTGGAGATCTTAGCCCTATTGTCGAAAAGGGTAAGTGAGAGTAGAGGTTTCAATGCTGTGTGCCCAGCCAAAGGGAAGCATCAATAAGACAGTTGCATCACTTTGTGACCACCATGAATTTACATGAGGAGTTTATTTTAATAGCATAAACGTTTTTTAAATAACTGCATCATCTTAAACTGAGCCAAAAGCTGCTCCAACCACAGTCTTTCAAACATTCTTAGAAATGGAAGTGATGGCAGAAGACTGAAAAGTTGCCAGAGTAGGATTTCTGTTTGAACAGGGCGTAAGAGACAGATCAGACAATTACAAGGCAAACATCAATAATCGCTAAACCTTTAAAAGCCATACTTGGGGATAAAACTAACATGGGTTAATTAAGGAAAGCTGTCAAGTGACTGACAAAACTGATCTGTATTTTCAAGGCTGACAGATTTAGTGGATGGAAGGAAATACAGTGGATGTGAAATTTCAGAGGTTATTCGACAAGATACCGCAAAACCGACTCTCGGAGAAGATTAAGAAGTTTTGTCGCTCAGAGGGCGGTGAACCTGTGGAACTCACTACCGCAGAAGGCTGAGGAGGCCAAATCACCGAATGTATTTAAGAAAGAAATAGAGAGATTTCTAGACATTAAATGCATCAAGGAGTATGGGGAGAGAGTCGCTGTATGGAGTTGAGATAGAGGATCAGCCATGATCACGTTGAATGGCGGAACACGCTCGATGGGCCTACTCCTGTTCCTATTTTCTATGATTTACTTATTCGGAGAAAGGTAGCAAATTGGATTAGTAACAGTTTAGATTGGGGGAAACAGAGAGTCAAAATTAAAAGCATTTCTCACAGTGGTTGGAAGTTAGTGGCGGTTCTGGAATAGGACTTTTCAGCCAAAGTTGGGAATTCCTGCACCTCGGCACACTGTTGGCAACTGTTGTAACATCAGCATAGCTTTGATTGTTCCAAGAAGGTGCGCCTTGTAGAAACCAACGTAAGTGGAACCCACCATAGGGTCTCTTGCCGGGCAGTCTGGATGTCTAAAGGTCATGGTTGAGGGAAATATCTTTAGCCCAAGCGTGACTGGTGAAATGATCAGCTACCTCCGCGGTGTGTGGCCCAACACATTCCTCCTCCCGACGCCCCCACCGTACCCCCAACCCGCCCCCAACCCGTCATCCTGGGGTCTTTTGGTGGGAGTTGCCATGAGCTATAAAAGGAAAGCCATGAGGTCATGTTGCAGCTGTACAAAACTCTTGCGTGCAGTTCTGGTCGCCGCATTATAGGAAGGATGTGGAAGCATTGGAAAGGGTGCAGAGGAGATTTACCAGGATGTTGCCGGGTATGGAGGGAAGATCTAATGAGGAAAAGCTGAGGGACGTGAGGCTGTTTTCGTTAGAGAGAAGAAGGTTAAGAGGTGACTTAAAAGAGGCATACAAGATGATCAGAGGATTGGATAGGGTGGACAGTGTGAGCCTTTCTCCTTGGATGGTGATGGCTAGCACGAGGGGACATAGCTTTAAATTAAGGGGAGATAGATATATATAGGACAGATGTCTGAGGTAGGTTCTTTACTCAGAGAGTAGTAAGGGCGTGGAATGCCCTGCCTGCAACAGTAGTGGACTTGCCAACATTAAGGGCATGGAAATGGTCGTTGGATAAACATATGGATGATAATGGAATAGTGTAGATGGGCTTTAGATTGGTTTCACAGGTCGGCGCAACATCGAGGGTCGAAGGGCCTGTACTGCGCTGTAATGTTCTATGTTCTATCTTCAGCAGCTGACACAATCCCGTTGGAAAGCTGTGATCATGACGCATGGGTGTGTCTACGTTTATAATACCATAAATCTGAAACAAAACGGTATCAAGCTATTTTAAGCGTCAGTATCGGGGTTTTATGCACACTTGGGATTGTAAAAGCAGTTTTCTTTCTGAAAAGCAAGTAATTCTTTTGTAACACATTTTTAAATTAATTGCAGAAATAAGTTAATTATAAATCATGCTGAATTATCTATTCTGATGCTAGTTCGTCCGCTTGGCATCACAGATGGCTGGGGTTAAGAAGCAGAGCGTTTAAATCGGATTGTATAAAATAGCAACTGTCTCTTGGGAAAACATGTGCATGTACTAGGCAGGTAAATTAGTAACTTCTGTTGAAGAATTATATCAGTGCAGCTCCATTCTTAAAGCCCCAGAGGACAATATTCACTTCAGCTCCTGACACAACTTGAGTGCCATCTCTCTGGGACACAACCTTTGTTCGAGCCTCATTGTTTTCAATTCAAACAAGGCCAGGGGGATTGGGTGGTGCAGTGTAACAGAACAACTTGTTTTTCACCGATGCTTCAATCCAGCCCAGATCGAGAACACCGTCTGTGCTTCGACATAAACCTACAATGTGACACGTGCTTGTGAGTCTCGATCCTCTTTGACTGTACACACAAAACTAATGTTAATTCTGATTACTAATCAGAGAAGCAGGCAGCACGATGGCATAGTGGTTAGCACTGCTGCCTCACAACACCGAGGTCCCAGGTTCGATCCCGGCTCTGGGTCACTGTCCGTGTTGAGTTTGCACGTTCTCCCCGTGTTTGCGTGGGTTTCGCCCCCACAACCCAAAGATGTGCAGGGTAGGCGGATTGGACAGGCTAAATTGCACCTTAATTGGAAAAAATGAATTGGGTACTTTCAATTTATTAAAAAAATAATGATTACTAATTAGAGAAGCCACATAATTCTTGGTCTGGACTTCTGAAAATCTTTGGCACAAAAACTGGATCAACGGGAACAGAAAAATGACACTCTTCTGAAATGCATGTTTCTCAGAGTGCAACCTTGTCAGATCTCATTGGCACCTATTTCTCCACTCCTCCAGGGCTGTGATATTTAAATGGGCACTCTCCTTCCCCACTTCTCTGGGTCACAAGGCTCCAGGTTCAACTCCCACTCTTGGGCTTAGGAACACAAACATCGGTGACGTTCCAGTGAAGGTATGAGAGAGTGTTTCGCTGCGAAGGTGCCATCCTTCAGATACAACATCAGACCGAGGCCCCCATCAGCCCACTTGGGTGGATGTAAAAGATCCCATGGCACATTTCCAAAGAAGAGCTGGGGTGTTATCGTCGGCGTCCTGGCCAATATTTATCCCACAATCAACATCACAAAAACAGACAATCTGGTCATTATCACATTGCTGCTTGTGTGAGTTTGTTCTGTGTGACTTCATCGTCATTTTTCCGACATTAATAACGGTGACTACGCTTCAAAAAATACTTCTGCTGAAGAATCTCAGTGCAGCTCCACTCTTTGTGATATTCTGCGGTTGTGAAAAATGCTATGTAAATGTAAGCTTTTTTTCATTCCTGCTTCCCACTGCTGTTCTGAAATCTTTTCTCCTGCTGGCTTGAATCTGACTTGAAACCAGCAGTGGAACTAGGTCTGAAGGTGCGAAAGGGAAAGGAGATTTAGCTTGTAAATATTGCAGCGCAGTGTAGCTTGATGGGTATTCGTAAAAGACACCAGCAAAGCCTGATGGTTAAAAAGGTTAACTCTACATCAGCATAAAGCTGGGGTCTGCAGTGAAGAACAGGCAGCAGAACTCTCCGCCGGTGGAACCCTCTAGTCCGCCAGCAGCGCACCCACGCCCACGGGTTTCCCGACAGCGCCGGGTGGCCACAATGGGAGACCCAATAGCCGGCTGGCGGACCGGAAAATCCGGCCCATGATGTGCAGCCAGGGAGTGAGCACAGAGCTGATTGGACAGTGGCTGTTGCTATGCCTTGAACAGACAGTGATTAAACACAGACCCCTCTGTGGCGTGTGCTCCTGAAAGAATTACGACCCCCGAGTGAGTCATGATTCTTGAGCATTCATGACCAGGAAAGACATTGATTGATTAATGCTCTCCTGTGAGTGCATAACTGGAAGCATGAGCAAGATCTGTATAAAAAAAGAGAGACAAAGGAACTTCTGGAGTGATAATTTGCAGGAATAACCATTATAAGACATTGCGTCCTGGATCCGGGACCCAAAGAGGACATTGGGATCCACCAAGCGTGAGTCTGATCACCTTGCCTCTTAACAGGTCATATTTAGGTCCAAGACGTGAGTTATGATACCATTTGTGGAACAGAGTTTTGATACCCTTTATAGTGGTGTTTTGATAGTTTTGGGGTAACTTGGTAAGGCACAATAAAGCAGATTGTTGTACGATATTTTGAGAGTTTGAGTGTTTTGTCTGTAATGCTAGTTGACACAATTTTGAGGTGCAACAGCAGGTAGAACCAATGCTGCTCCTCCAGAACTATGGAAAGCCAGTGGCAACCCTTGCTTCTGGCTCCTAGCTTTGAACTCACCATCCTGTTAGTGATCTATAACTAGAGTCAGGTTACAGGGCTAAGAGATTTAAAATTAGCAGCAAGAGCCTGGACTGGGTCAAGGCATATTACAGCACTGTAGAAGAAGATTTCATGTAGCAATTTATAACATCAGCCCCACATATGTTGTGTTGTGTTGTGTTGTAATATTGCATGTTGTCTCATAAACAGATCCATAGGCTTGTATGGTTGAACAATAACTGTTTATTAATAACACATAACAGCACCCTATATACAAAATACAGTCCTGGCTAGGTTCTATTTTCATGTCAACGTCTGTTAGACTGACGACTACACTCTGCTACTTCTATTTGACTCTCTACATCATAACGTGGGTGGTGGTTCCCAAGATACATATTAAACCTTACAGTCCCAAACCTAAAACAGCAGCTTGCAAGCCATATCGCCTGTGGGGGAATGAAAAGAATTAAAGTCGCCATAGTCCCAGATGGCCATCGGCTGACTGGTGGATTACCACAGCTCAGGCGAGGGGCAAGTTTGAGAAGGCGAGACCTTCGTGAATAACCTCAGCTGGTACAGGAATTGAACCCGCACTGTTGGCCTGGTTCTGCATCTCAAACCATCTGTCCAACCAACTGAACTAAACCGGTCCCAAACAATACATGGAAGCACAAGATAGCTTTCCTCAGCAGAGACTGATTGTTGGAGTACAATGCAAGTGGCCGTGTTGTATCTAGCTTGCGAGTAATATAATGACACTGGGACCTGTGTACGTCTCAGACTTTGCGTCTTCTGAAAGACATGTCCAACCTACATGTGACTTTGCCTGAGATTTTAGCTTTTTCACACAGGGTTCAGGCCTGTGGTGCAGTTTGTGAGCTGCAGTGGAATGAGGGAAGAGTATCTGTGCCGAGGTGAACTGGATAGAAGGTGCATCTCAGTTCTCGGAGACAGAAGTCCAGTTCTCAATATCATTTAAAGACCCCCTAAACCTCGCCCCACACCCCTCCCAGCTTTGCCCATGCCCCCTCCAAACCCCCTCAGATCCCCTATGCCATCCCACTCATTCTCATATCCTCCAGCCACTCACCCAGTATCCATTATGTACATTACTTGGGAGCCATCTTCTCCAAAGGAAAAAGTACTGTAATGCATGTCAACAAATGGTGGCCAATGTAATGGTCAACTTACCTTTGCAGGGGGCAGCACGGTGGCGCAGTGGGTGAGCCCTGTTGCCTCACGGCGCCGAGGTCCCAGGTTCAATCCCGGCTCTGGGTCACTGTATTTATTAGGGCTTATAAAACCCACACCAGCACTCGGAAATGGTGTACAGTAATAAATACAATTTTCCCATGGCTCTCACAAGGTGCTTGAGGCCTTCCCAATCTGCGAACAGACCGCGTGAAAACGTCTGGCAGGCAGAGCAATAGTGTTTTTTTCCAGCAGCAAACGGAAACTAAGCTCAGCACTTTACAAGCTGATCTGCAACTCCATTGGGAAACAGAAACCTGAAGTGGAAAAGGTTCCAATTCCCAAGACACACAGTACTCCATTTGTTCCAGCTTTTGCATTTCATGAATCAAAACCAAACTTGCAAGGTGCACAGTGTATAACTGGAAAAAGGAACTACTTTCTTAAATCATGTTAAATCGAGCAAATACTGCATGTCCATGATATGTACGTCCCTGTCAGGCATGGTTCCCTCACTCGACCATTTCCTCCCTGCCTGACAGGTTTACAAAAGAGGTTGAATGTCTTGTCAAGAGGAAGAAGGGGGCTTATGCAAGGATGAGAAAACAAGGTTCAGTTCGGGCATTTGAGGGATACAAGATAGCTAGGAAGGAGCTCAAGAAAGGGCTTAGGAGAGCTAGGAGGGGTCATGAGAAGTCCTTGGCGGGTAGGATCAAGGAAAACCCCAAGGCATTTTGCACTTATGTGAGGAATAAAAGAATGACCAAGGTGAAGTCAGGGCCGGTCAAGGACAGTAGTGGGAACGTGTACATGGAGTCTGCATGGGAGAGGCCCTAAATGAATACTTTTCTTCAGTGTTCACAAAGGAGAGGGGCCATGTTGTTGAGGAGGATAGTGCGATACAGGCTGGTAGGCTGGAGAAGGTAGATATTCGGAAGGAAGATGTGTTAGAAATTTTGAGAAGCCTGAGGATAGATAAATCCCCTGGACCTGATGGGATATATCCGAGGATTCTTTGGGAGGCAAGGGATGAGATTGCAGAGCTTTTGGCTTTGATCTTTATGTCCTCACTGTCTACAGGAATAGTGTCAGAAGACTGGAGAGAGGCGAATGATGTCCCCTTGTTCAAGAAAGGGAATAGGTATAACCCTGGGAATTATAGGCCGGTTAGTCTCACTTCGGTCACAGGTAGATTATTGGTAAGGGTCCTGAGGGATAGGATTGATGATCATTTGGAAAGATACAGCTCAATCCAGGATAGTCAGCATGGATTTGTGAGGGGTAAGTCTTGCCTCACAAGTTTGATTGTATTCTTTGAGGAGGTAACTAAGTACATAGATGAAAGTAAAGCAGTTGATGTCGTATACATGGATTTTAGTAAGGCGTTTGATAAGGTGCCCCATGGTCGGCTCATGCAGAAAAGAAGGAGGCATAGCACAGAGGGAAATTTGGCCGATTGGATCAGTAACTGGCTATCACATAATTGGCTATCACATAGAAGACAGGGTGGTGGTAGGTGGTAAATTTTCATCCTGGAGCCCAGTCACCAGCGGTGTACCACATGGATCAGTGCTGGGTCCTCTGCTATTTGTGATTTTTATCAATGACTTGGATGATGGAGTTGAAGGTTGGGTTAGTAAATTTGCTGATGACACCAAGATTAGTGGAGTAGTGGATAATGTGGAGGGCTGTTGTAGGCTGCAAAGAGACATTGATAGGATGCAGAGCTGGGCCGAAAAGTGGCAGATGGAGTTTAACCCTGAGAAGTGTGAGGTGATTCATTTTGGTTGGACAAATTTGAATGCGGATTACAGGGTTGATATACCATCAATTCACAGCGAGACCATATGAACAAGTGAACGAAGGCTTTATTACACAAAGAACAAGCCTGCCAGTGACTTCTGTACAAGTGAGCGCCACCCATTGGGCGCAGGACTATATACCGTCCTGGGGGGGCGGAGCCAGAGGTGGAGCCCACCGGGGTTCCAGCTCAATCCTGGTGAATACATTTCGCCACATTCACCCCCTGTTTAAAAAAAGCACAAAGTCCAGTGGGGGTGACGTGGGTCAAATGTCCAGTCTATCCTGAGGCCGGATTGTCCTTTTAGACCTCCTCAGCTCTGGCGATGCGGCGGGCACGGACGTTGTAGGTGACTCCGAGAGCATGTTGTTCGGAGCTGCCTTTTAGACCTCCTAAGCTCTGGCGATGCGGCGGGCACGGATGTCGTAGGTGACTCCGAGAGCATGTTGTTCGGAGCTGCCTCCCGGTGTGTCGGAGATGGTTGCGGGGTAGTGGTCGGCAGGTGGGTGGCGGGTGGCTGCTTTGAAGGCGCGGGGGGCAGTGCAGGCGCGGGGGGCGGCATAGGTGCGGGAGGACACAGGGGCCCCAGTGGGGCGAAAGAGACATGGTTGGTGGCGGTAGGCGATGCTGGGATGTGGGGGGCACGTTGGCAGGGGAACCAGCGGGCACCAGGTCCCGTAGGGAGACTGTATCTTGCCGTCCGTCTGGGTGCACGATGTAGGCGTAATGGGGGTTTGCGTGCAGCAGCTGGACCCTCTCGACTAGGGGGTCGGTCTTATGGCTCCTCACATGCCTCCGGAGAAGGACAGGCCCCGAAGTTGTCAGCCAGGATGGAAGCGAGACCCCAGAGATGGACTTCCTGGGGAGACAAACAAGCAGTTGTGAGGGGTCTCATTCGTGGCTATGCAGAGGAGCGACCTAATGGAGTGGAGCGCGTCGGGGAGGTCCTCCTGCCAGCGGGGAACCGGGAGACTTCTAGACCGGAGGGCAAGAAGGACGGCCTTCCATACCATCGCATTCTCCCTCTCCACCTGCCCATTGCCCTGCGGGTTGTAGCTGGTTGTCCTGCTCGAGGCGATGCCCTTACCGAGCAGGTACTGATGCAGCTCATCGCTCATAAACAATGTGCCCCGGTCACTGTGGATGTATGCAGGGAAACCGAACAGTGTGAAGATGCTGTGCAGGGCCTTTATTACTGTGGCCGAGGCCAGGTCGGGGCAAGGGACAGCGAAAGGGAAGCGGGAGTACTCGTCAATGACGGTCAGAAAGTACAGATTACGGTTGGTGGACGGGAGTGGCCCCTTGAAGTCGATACTGAGGCGCTCAAAGGGCCGGGAGGCCTTTACCAGATGGGCCTTGTCTGGCCGATAGAAGTGCGGTTTGCACTCCGCGCAGACTTGGCACTCCCTGGTCATGGCTCTGACCTCCTCGGTAGAGTAGAGCAGGTTGCGGGACTTAATAAAATGGACAAGCCGGGTGACCCCTGGGTTGCGGAGGTCATTGTGGAGAGCCCGCAGTTGGTCCTCCTGTGCGCTGGCGCAAGTACCGCAGGACAGGGCATCTGAGGGCTCATTGAGTTCCCAAGGACGATACTTAATATTGTAAGTGTAGGTGGAGAGTTCGATCCTCCACCTCAAGATATTATCATTTTTAATCTTGCCCCACTGTGCATTGTCCAACATAAAGGCTACCGACCGTTTGTCGGTGACGAGGGTGAACCTCCTACCAGCTAAGTAGTGCCTCCAATGTCGAATCTCGGAAGCATTGACGGTTCCAGAGAAGAAGGCTACGGGCCTGCCCGCCAGGGCGACATCAGACGCATCGCTCTCTACCTGAAAAGGGATGGAGTCGTCCACCGCGTGCATGGGGCCTCAGTGATATTGGCCTTGATGCGGCTGAAGGCCGAGCGGGCCTCAGCCGTCAGGGGAAACGTAGTGATCTTAATAAGTGGGCGGGCTTTGTCCGCGTAGTTGGGGACTCACTGGGCGTAGCATGAGAAAAGCCCCAGACACCGTTTGAGGGCCTTGAGGCGGTGGAGAAGGGGAAGACCCGTGAGGGGGCGCATGCGGTCATGGTCGGGCCCCAGGATTCCGTTTTCCACGACATAGCCGAGTATGGCTAGCCGGGTTGTGTGGAAAACGCACTTCTCCCTATTATCTGTGAGATTGAGGGATTGGGCGGTTTGGAGGAACTTCTTAAGGTTGGCGTCGTGGTCCTGCTGGTCATGGCCGCAGATGGTGACAATGTCCAAGTACGGGTATGTAGCCCGCAGCCCTTACTGGTCCACCATTCGGTCCATCGTTCTCTAGAAGACCGAGACCCCATTGGTGACGCCGAAAGGGACCCTGAGGAAGTGGAAGAGTTGGCCGGCTGCTTCAAATGCGGTGTAGTGGCGATCTTCCGGGCGAATCGGGAGCTGGTGGTAGGCAAACTTCAGATCCACCCATAGAGAAAACCCGGTATTGCGCGATCTGGTTGATCATCTCCGCAATGCGGGGGACGGTGTACGCGTCCAGTTGCGTGAACCGGTTAATGGTCTGGCTGTAGTCCATAACCATCTGGTTCTTTTCCCCAGTCCTGACAACCGCCGCTCTCCAGGGGTTGTTGCTGGCCTCGATGACCCCCTCTCTCTAGAGTCGCTGGACCTCTGACTTGATGAAAGTCATATCTTGTGCACTGTACCACCTGCTCCTGGTGGTGACGGGCTTACAGTCGGGGGTGAGGTTCGCGAAGAGTGAGGGGGGGGCGACCTTAAGGGTCGTGAGGCTACATACCGTGAAGGGGGGGATAAGAGTCTGCCGAACTTCAGGGTCAGGCTTCGGTGACTGCATTGGAAGTCCAGTCCAAGCAGTAGAGGGGCGCAGACATGAGGGAGGACATACAGCTTAAAAAGGGCATACTTAGCGCCCTGCATCGCGAGGTTCGCGACACAGTACCCCCGGATCTGGACCGAATGGGATCCGGAGGCGAGGGAGGTCGTTTGAGATGCGGGGCAGATGCGCAGGGAGCAGCGCCTTACCATTTTGGGGTGTATGAAGCTCTCCGTGCTCCCAGAGGCGAAGAGACAGGGGGTCTATTGCCCGTTGACCCAGACGACCATCATGGAACTCCTGGGTGCTTCGGCCGAGCTGCGGGTAATCAGTGTAGTCGGAGGAATCTGGGTCATAAAATGGCGGCCCCCACGAGTTGCACGTGTCAAATTGAGCTGAAGATGGCCGCCCCCACCAGTTGCACGTGGCTGATGACGCGTCTGAAGGGGGCGTTTCCGGCAGGCACGCAGCCGCATTACGGGGTCTGCGGGCCTGTGAGTCCATGGGTCGGGCCTGAGGAGCTTTCCGCTTCTGGGCTTTCGGTCTGGCCAGACATACTCTGGCGAAGTGACCCTTTTTGCCGCCGTCGCTGCATATCGCGGAGCGGGCTGGGCAATGCTGCCGTGGGTGTTGGCCCTGGCCGCAGAAGTAGCACGACGGTCCCCCGGTCTGGGCGGGCAGCCGTGCGGCACAGGCCTGTGGCGTGGCCGGGTTTGGCGACATCCGTGTCGGCGGGGTCCACGTTGGGCTCGCTGGGTCCGCGGGGAACGCGCTGAAGCTCTGGTAGGCTAGCTTTACTGTGTCCTGCAGGTCGGTAGCCCCGTTTTCCAGCAGTCGCTGCCTGACGTAATTAGAGCAGACCCCAGCCACATCGATGTCCCGGATCTGCAGTTTCATGTGCTCCTCAGCCATCACGTCTTGATAATTACAGTTTCTGGCGAGTAGGGTCAGGTTTTCCAGATATTCGTCCAGAGATTCTCCTGCACGCTGCTGGCGGGTAGTGAGCAGATGCCACGCGAACACCTCGTTTACAGGCTTGATGATGCGCCTCTTCAGAATCGCGACCGCTGCCTCGTACGTGGCCGCCTTTTCGATCAAAACTGAAATTCGATGGCTCACGAGTGTATTCCAGAGTTTGGTGCATAATCTAAACAAAAAACAATGACTTGCAATTATATAGTGCCTTCCACAACCTCACAATGTTCTAAACTGCTTCACAGCTAAATGAAGCTGTTTTGAAGGGTTGTTGCAACAAAGCTAACATTTCGGTGCACGACCTCGAGAGAATGCTGCATTGTCAAAGATGCCAGGCTGGATTCTCCGATTTTGAGACGAAGTGTTGACACCGACGTGGGAACAGTGGCGTTTTACACCCCAAAAAACGGCTGCACCGATCCTCCATCTGGTGGGGGTCTAGCAGGCACGTAGCATAAAGCCCCGGCTTTACCTGCGGATACGGCCGGAGAATTGCTGGGTCCATGGCCGCGCATGCGCATGGTGGCTGCCTGCAGCGGTCACGCTGTGCAACATGACGCCAGCCGCGTGTGGACCCTGTGTGATGAATGATATCTGTATACACATGTACCTTTAATGTGTAGGCCCCTTTAAGACCGGGTTTGGAACTCAAACGGTGCCTGGGGCTCTTTTCCTATGATGCCCAGTGGGTCCCCAGATATGCGGACAAAGCCCGTCCACTCATTAAGACCATGGTTTTTCCCCTGACGGCTGAGGCTCAGTCGGCCTTCAGTCGTATCAAGGCCAATATCATCAAGGCCGCCATGCACGCGGTGGACGAAACCACTCCCTTCCAGGTAGAAAGCGACGCATCAGACGTCGCTCTGGCTGCTACCCTCAACCAGGCGGACAGACCAGTAGCGTTCTTCTCCCGAACCTTCACCGCCTCGGAAATTCGACATTCTGCAGTCGAGAAGGAGACACAAGCCATAGTGGAGGCTGTGCGGCACTGGAGGCATTACCTAGCCAGTAGGAGGTTCGCCCTCGTCACCGACCAACGGTCGGTCGCCTTGATTTTCGATAACGCACAACGGGGCAAAATAAAGAATGATAAAATTCTGAGGTGGAGGATCGAACTCTCCACCTACACGTATGATATTACATAGCGTCCGGGGAAGCTCAATGAGTCCCCAGATGCCCTGTCCCGCGGCACGTGCGCCAACGGGTAAAAAGACCGCCTGAGGGCCATCCACGATGACCTCTGCCACCCGGGGGTCACCTGGCTTGCCCATTTCATCAAGTCCCGCAACTTACCTTACTCCACCGAGGAGGTCAAGGCCATGACCAAGGCTTACCAGATCTGTGCGGAGTGCAAACCGCACTTCTATCGACCAGACAAGGCTCGCCTGGTAAAGCCCTCTGGGCCCTTTGAGCAACTAAGTGTGGACTTCAAAGGGCCCCTCCCAACCACCAACCGCAACAGTTATTTCCTCACTGTCATCGATGAATTCTCCCACTTCCCATTCGCTGTCCCCTGCCCCGATATGACCACAGCCTCAGTAATCAAGGCACTGCACAGCATCTTCACGCTGTTTGGTTTCCCCGCTTATATCCACAGCGACCGAGGTACATCGTTCATGAGCGATGAGCTGCGTCGATATCTGCTCAACAAGGGCATCGCCTCGAGCAGAACGATCAGCTATAACCCGCGGGGAAACGGGCAGGTGGAGAGGGAGAACGCGACAGTTTGGAAGGCTGTCCTTCTAGCCCTACGGTCAAGAAGTCTCCCAATCGCCCGCTGGCAGGAGGTCCTACCCGATGCCCTACACTCCATTAGGTCGCTCCTCTTTACGTCCACGAACGAGACCCCTCACAACCGTTTGTTTGTTTTTCCCAGGAGGTCCACCTCTGGGGTCTCGCTTCCACGTTGGCTGATGACTCCGGGATCAGTTCTACTCGGGAGGCATGTGAGGAGCCATAAGACAGATCCACTGGTCGAGAGGGTCCAACTACTACATGCAAACCCTCAATACGCCTACGTCCAGCACCCCGACGGCAGGTAGGACACCGTTTTCCTGCGAGACCTGGCACCCGCTGGCTCGCCCACCGACGCCCCCCCTTCTACCGACGCTCCCCTACCCGCACCGGCTGTCGACTGCGACAGCGCCCCCCCCCCCATAGCGCCCCCCCAGTCGGTGCCGGCACCAATCACCCTAGTCACCCCGGATACCCCCCCTGCTCCAATGTGGGCAAAGGCTCAGACAACCGTGCTCCCGGATATACCACCAGCGAGGACGACCGTATCCACCGCACCACCACCAGAGCTGAGAAGGCCGACACGGGCAATCAGACCACCCAAAAGACTGAACTTGTAATTCCACTTCACCCAAGATGGACTATGCGTTTTTTTTTTAAACAGGGGGTGAATGTGCTCAATGACATCTGTATACACATGTACCTTTAATGCGTAGGCCCCTTTAAGACCGGGTTTGGAACCCTGGGGGACTCCGCCTCTGGCCCCGCCCCCAGGAAACTGTATATAAGATTACTTTCAGTGGGCAGCGTGCAGTGAGCACACTTCTCGGCAGCTGCCTGGTTCTCTGGTAATTAAAGCCTTTGTATTATCAATCTCCTCTCCTGAGTCGCAATTGAGGGTATCTCACCCTGCCTGCCAAAAACTGCCTTCCTTTGACCAGACTCGCCACCTCCGGACCACCCTCCACCAGTGCCCCCAACCTCACCAAACGCACCCTTGCCCGCTGAAGGGCTCCCACCCGTCTGTGGCGGCACTGGACTCAGTCCGCAGCCGCCGCGCCGGGTTCACGAACAAAAATAGCATGAGTGACCCACGCCATCGGGAACTCGGTCCATCGGGGGCGGAGCATTGGGGGAGGGCCTCAAGTGACGTCCTGAGGCTGTCCCGATAGCATGCGGCGTACTCTGCGAGTATGCCGTTTTTGATGGGGCGGAGTATTGCAAAAGCGGGGCGATTTCGGCGTCGGAGACCGGAGAATCTCACCCGCCATCTTTCAGATGAGATGTTAAACTTGCCTGCCTAAGTGGGCACAAAAGATCCATGGTCCCTCTTCAGGAAAGAAAACAGTGAGTCCTTCTGGCATCCTGACCAAAATGTCTGCCGCAAGCAACAACTTCCAAAACAGCTTACCTGGCCACTTGTTTATTAGCTGTTTGTGAAAACCTGCTGTGCGCAAATTGACTGCTACATTAACTAACGTAACAACAGCGAGCACATTACAAAAGTAGTCCATTGTGACTGTGATAAAGGCTTTTCCCCCCTCCTCACTTTCTGTGCCTCAGCACCTCCATAAAACCTGTTACATCGTGAACCTTTTCCAGTTCTGACGCAAGATCACAGACCTGATATGTTAACTCTCTCTTTCACCCTCCACAAATATGCCACCTGGTCGATTGAATTTAACCAGCATTTACTGTTCACATTTCAGATTCCCAGCATGTGCGCAATTTTGCCCTTTACAAGTGAATAAAATTGTCGGCTATCAGTTCATTCGTTGGGAATGTGAGAGCTGCCATCGAAAGGGGGCTTGATTCAGCCAACCTAAGTTGGTTTGACTTTGTTTTATTCCCCTTAAATCTCCAGTTCCCTGCTTAAACTTTCATCTCTTGCCCCTCCTTTGTGAATTAACTTGAATTTATTCCAACCTGAGCAAAACTGAAAATTTGGCTCGATTGCCCTTTAACGAGCGATGTCACTTAACAAGCATTTTTCTGTGAGCTAGCTTTCGAAACACAGTTCAGAATGGCACCAAGACTAAATAACAGTAATTAAAGTGGAAAAATCATTTATAACTTTCTTGTTTACTCATAACTACTTTCATTTAACTTTAGCCAATAAGAAAGCCTCCTAATCTATTTTTCCAACTCATATATTCACTCACATTTATTTTTTTTATTAACCCGTTCCAACTTTTTATTTTATCCAGATGATGTCAAGGCCCATTGTCAATTCAGATTGCAGCAAAAATGGGTGTGCTCAACGCGCTGCCTAACAGCATTCCTTAAAGTGGCCACTGGAAAAGATCACTATCAAGGTAAGTTTGTTAATAAATAGGAATGAGCGGGAGTGATTCAATCAACGCCACAGGCTCTGTCCCAATCTCCAGCATTCTCTGATCGTCTCTCTCTCTCCCTCACGATCAAGTGCCTCCTTCCCAATCACTTTCTCCATGTGGAATTCATTCACCCACTACCCAGAACATGCCTGGAACTTACTGCTGGGAAAGCAGCAGCCCAAAATCCAACGCTGATTCGCCGACAAGCTCTTACGTGTGGGAGTGTCCACAGCTCACCAGTCTAATTTAGAAGAGGCCCAAGGAACATGCCACTTCACCCCAGACCCAGCCTCAGGCCTACCTATTCAAGGGCAGTGACGGATCTCTTTGTCTGGTTCTCACTGACAGACTGAAGTGAACAAACCTCTGAGGCAAGCTTTTGATACATGGAAAGTTTCCTTCAATAGCACCTCCAAAACCTACGGTTTATACCGTCCACGAGGACAAAGATGGTAGGCACGTGGGTACAATAGCACCGACATGTGTCCCTCCAAGACACACACCATCCAGACTTGGAAATTTATCACCTTCATTGTCACTGAGTAAAAATCCTGGAATTCCCTCTCCATCAGGACTGCGGTGCTGTCTTCATCACATGGACAGCAAGCAGCCCAAGAAGTCAGCTCCCCATCATCTTCCCAAGGGTAATTGGGGATGTGTAATAAATGCTGGCCTAGCCAGCAATGTCCACATCCCATAAATTAGTAGAAAAGCACTTATACTTCCAACAAATATTTAATTTTTTAATACTGTCAGTTGGTGAAGCAGGAGAAATATTACAGAAAATAACATGCATTAAGTGAAAGCGATGCACAAAAGCAAATGTTTTGGACGTTACAAAAATGTGATCTGGGAAGTCATGGGATTGCTGAATCTCTGAACAAAATTTGAGAATAATAATACCTCTGGAGATTTATTGGCTAAAACGTGGCTACAACAACCTGAAAATAAAATACATTAACAGTAATCCACAAGTTGAACATTGCCATTTTAAGGGGAGCATTGAGAATGCAACCATCTGTTCCGTGCATGCTGAGAGATTACAGAACACAAAGGGAATGACACTTGCTTTCCGATGCAGTGAAAATGACTTGCTGCCCTGTGTAAATGAGTGGTAAATGTCATGTCTGTTTCGATACGGCAAGGAATCTTTAGGGCGATGATCTTGAATAAATCTGTACAGTTAGAGCTGAAGGCTTTGAGTGGAGGAAATTCAGGCCTCAAGGAGCAATGCCACCACCCGCTCCTGGTTGACAGTAGGAGACCTCCTCAAAGCAGTTAAATTGGCTGCTGCCGACTGCAGGAACCTGGAGGCTAACTGGAAAATCCCAGTCTCTTATAATGTTAGCACTGCTGCCTCACAGCTCCAGGGTCCCGAGTTCAATTCCAGCCTCGGATGACTGTGTGGAGTTTGCACTTTCTCCCCGTGTCGGCATGGGTTTCCTACGGGTACTCCGGTTTCCTCCCACAGTCCAAAGATGTGCAGGTTCGGAGGATTGGCCATGCGAAATTGCCCCTTAGTTTCCAAAAGGTTAGGTGGGGTTATTGGGTTACGGGGATAGGGTGGAGGCATGAGCTTAAGTCGGGTGCTCTTTCCAAGGGCTGGTGCAGACTCAATGGGCCGAATGGCCTCCTTCTGCACTGTAAATGCTATGATAGGCTACCCTGCTGTGCACCAGCTTCCACCATCCTGCCACTACGAAAATGGCCTGAAGGTGGAGTGGAGTCAGGAAAACACCATTTTAGCACCTGTGCCTCCAATTCTACCCTATCAAAGGCTACAAATCTAGCCCAGGATTTCTAAAACAAAATTAAAATAAGTCAGTAAAGATGGCCTCCTAGATTTCGTACCCCTCCCACTTTGTTCATGCAATGTGAAATGCAATTTGACTTCAGTTAAGTCTGATTTCCTCAAACAGAAATTCAAGGACTAAGATTTCTCTGGAGAAGGCCATCTCATTGTGTGCCCAGTTTGTCAAACCTGGTCTTGAGGAGATCATGGGATGTGAGTGAGGGAGCGACTGCGTTTTTGCGAGCTCTGGCTCTGCTCGTCTTTTAATCCTTTATTTTATCCGAGTGCGCATTTCATAATCGTCTTTTTGGGGTATATGTCTTGCATTATATCACGGGATGACTCTGATTGGAGTTTTGCGATGAGGAGCTAAATCATAGAGAATCCTTGTTTGACTGAGAGAGTCGGAGTTGGCCTGGGGTGGGGCTCAGCTTGCATGGAGTTTGTTGCTGGTGCGCTGGCCTATGTCCTGACAGTGCTGTACACATCAGGATGATGGCCACCATTGAGAATGTTGGGCTGGATTCTCCGGTTGCCGACGCCGAAATCATGTCCCGCAAACGGCCGAAGAATCCAAGTTCCCGACCAAATCGCGGGCGGCGCCGCTTTCACGATGCTCCACCCCCTCCAAAGCGGCGTACTTGGAGAGTATGCTGCGCCACATATCGACGGCCTCAGAACATTGCCCGAGGTCCGCCCCCCTGATCCTCCCCCCCCCACCGACCGGCCGAGTTCCCGACGGCATGGGTCGAGTGTGGTCTCACCCATCGGGAACTCGGCGTGGCGGCTGCGGACTCATCCAGCATCGCCACAGTCGGGGGAGGGCCGATCCGCAGGCAGCAGGGGACATTATTCGGGACTGGGGGCACTGTGGTGGTGCGGTCCGGGACATGCAAGCCAACTGAAGGGGGGTACTATATCGCAGGATGGGTCTGCGAGCGGCCAGTGCAATGTAGCATGGCACGGCTGCTACAGTCTGCTACCATGCGCATGCGCGGCCATGGACCAGACAATTCTCTGGGGCCTATCGGCAGCTCGAGCAGGGTGCTCTACACTGCCGTCCTGCTAGTCCCCAGCAAAACGGGGAATCGGTTGGGCCGTATTGCGCCAGTTTTCTGGTGTAAAACGCCACCGTTCCCACGCTGGCGTTGGAACATAGCCCAGAATCAGTTCTGGTTGATGATCTCGGCCCGTGGTGCAGGTCTTTGGTGCTCACTTTGAAGAACTGCAAGGCACCCTTAGGAAAATTTCAGGAGAGAATCCTTGTATTCAATAGAGCCCCAGTAAGGGCCCACCTTTGTTTTGTCAAGATCCTGCTGCACAGTGTGTTGCCTGCCCTGATGGGTTCGGAAGGTAAGGGCCGGACAAGGAGTGTCCATGAGCCCAGTCTCTGGCACGAAATGGGAGGTGAGTTCCCGATTGAGTACGAAAATTGGCTACCATGCTTTAGAAATCTTGATAGGTGTGGACATAAGGGCAAGGGAGACCTGTTATCCTATTCCAGAAAAAAACATATTGAGTTGATTATGTGATATGTGGTCTGTGAACAACTTTCCTCTTTTTTATTTTCTGTTATCCTTGCGGTTATGGGAAAGGAGTTGTGATGAATGTAGAAATTTCAGCTATATTGTATTATAAGTATTTGGTGAAGTAAGGGTTAAAAGCTTGTGTTTGAGTGTGTTTGACTGCTGAAATCATGTTTTAAAAGTTTCTTCGGTCGAAAGACAACAAAGCTTTTAGGAGTCGGAGGTGCAACTAACCATCTTAGAAACGTTTGGGCTAATGCAATTTTGTTTTGATTAAGGGGGGTTCCCTGGAGAGTTTAATAGTTCTCAGCTTGGTGAGATTATGTCGTTGCTGTGTGGTATCAGGCTTTTTGAGAAAGCATTTTCAGTTTAATTCTGAGTTGAATGAGGCTTTGGCCAGACGTGAGGCAATTCTGCTCTCACTGTAGGTTAGTTAAAAGAGATTAACAGTATTTAAAGCAGTGCAGACTTGTCTGAGGACAAGGGGGGAGTTGAAACAAGCCAGTTGAAACAGCTTTTGAAGCCAGACAGCCAGATGTCCTGACAGGAGTCAGATCTTTTCTGTAAAGCAGTGTCAAGAGATCTGTTTCTCAAAGAATAATTCCGTAAAACAAGTATTCCTCTGTGCCATTGGTATTTAAGTTGGATTGAGAGCTAGAATGGTTGTTTTATTGTTGTTTTAGTTGGAATAGAGATAGAAATTAAAGGTATACAGGGGTTTTGGATGGGGGTGACAAAGGTGCTTTCAAAAGTAGTAGGGGTCCGGGTCGAACCAAGCTGGGGGTTGGCTATATTTGGTGTTGCACAAGAGCCGGGAGTGCAGGAGGCGAGAGAGGCCGATGTTTTGGCCTTTGCGTCCCTAGTAGCCCGGCGTAGGATATTGCTAATGTGGAAAGAAGCCATGCCCCCGGGGGTGGAGACCAGGATAAATGACATGGCGGGGGGTGGGGAGGAACCAGAAGGACTCTCAGGGTTGTTAATATATACTGTATAATATGTATAGGTCGTTGCTACAGATAATTATATATTGGACTGTTAAATTATATTTTTGGAGAGTGTTACTTGTGATAAGGCAGTTGCCAATTAGGGTTAGTTTTCATTTTTGTTATTTATTATTTATTCATTTTCTGTTTATAAAATAGGTCATTGTTATTTGTGTTGTTATAATATTGTGTAAAGGATGCACAATGTACTGTGTTGGTTGACCAAAAATTTTCAATAAAATATTTTTTAAAAAAAAGAAATTAAAGGTATTCACTGTATTGAGTAGTATTGTTTCAGGGGTAATTGTAGCTATTTTCCGATGTAATGCTAAAGATGTTTCAATTGTGTGTTAGTAATAAAGTTTGTTTTAATATACCATATCCCCATTTTGTGTGAGATCACTCCTGGAGTGAAGTATCCGTTCCTCAAAATGTTACAAAATTGAAATAAAGTATTGGGGTTTCTGTCCAGGATCCTAGCCACTGTTGGGGTTCTGATCTGGGATTGTCGCAGCACTTCCTTCGTGTGAGGGTAGGTTTGATGGGAGTTAAGCGCCCTCCTCCAAGTGTTCTTATATAGTAGTTTCCCGGATGTCCGCCTCATTGTGGTTGGGTTTTCCATGTGGAGGCAGTGTTTGTGTCTCTGTTGAGGCAGTGCTGTCATAACCCTTAATATCCTTATTGTGATGGCATACAGTACTGGGAGGTGGCTAATATTCCAAGGTCAGTTTGGGCTTTCCTCCCTTAGGGAGTGTTTTTTCTTCGCTTGATCTGTGTGAGCAGTATGTTATTATAAATCCTGGTCTAGTTTGGTAGTCTATGGTGGGTGGGGGGGGCGGGGGATTCGCCCTTATTGTACCAAGGGGAGGGTACCGGCCCACCCTCCCAGGGAACCCAATTATTAGGTGGCTTGACGATTCATCTTCTCTTTGGTGGTGGGATCTCCCCGGCGGAGGCTGGACATGGCGCACTGCCCTTGGTGTGGTTGGTGAGATGCAAGACTAGCTGGGGTGTAGGTTTGGGGTGTGCTGGAGGTCCTAAGGGTGTTGACTCTTGTGAATCCGAGTGTGCAGGGCTAGGTCAGGCCCAGTGCTATGGTTGGTATTCTATTGCCCCTGGAGCTTGGGATGTATCTTCTCAAAGGTACTTATTAGGGACATCCTGAGAGGCTGAGCTTTGCCTTGGAGGTCATAGAATCTCTACAGTGCAGAAGGTGGCCATTCAGCCCATCAAATCTGCACTGATCCTCCGAAAGAGCACTCTACCAAGGCCCAATCCCCCACTCTATCCCCATAACCTTGTAACCCCAACTGACCTTTGGACACTTAGGGGCAATTTAGCATGGCCAATCCACCTAACCTGCACATCTTTGGACTGTGGGAGAAAACCGGAGTCCCCGGAAGGAACCCAAACATACATGGGGCGAGTGTGCAAACTATACACAGTCACCCAAGGTCAGAATCGAACCCGGTCCCTGGCGCTGTGAGACAGCAGTGCCAACCACTGTGCCATCATGCTGCCCTGTTGGAATATCCTTAACCTATGGATTCTTCTGTGCATGGGGACCTGGGGTTGGGCCGAGTCCTGTACTTTGGTTGATATCCTGTTGTCTCCCATACAGTCAGGATTTTTTCCTGTTTGAATGAGCAGTGTTTTTCTCTTCTTCATCAATGGGTGATTGGCGTGCGCTGGGGGAATATCTACCCACAGTTGGGCCCTGATCCTCTTTTACCTGTGATCCACCCCGATAGATTTCCTTCCTCTTTTTGTTGGCAGGCAGTGATGGCACTGATCATAATCTGAATATATAGCTGCTGGCCCTCTCTGTATAAATGTGCGGAATGAGTTTGGTTCTGAACTGGGCCTGAGACGGGTTTTGTTGCGTTGTGTGGTATATGTGTAACACCCTTTTAGAAGTGGGGCTCTCACCTATTTCCTTTGTATTTTTCTATTTTTTCAGAGAGGGGATAAAGAATCCGTGATTGGTTTCTGCAGGGGTCTCGACAGGCCTGGTATCCAAGGGAAGGAGGTGGCAGAGTGTCATTGGTGCCTCTGGCGCTGCTGGAGTGACGGGGGATTTATATTGGAGGCAGTCTCCTCACGGCAGCCGGGCGGGACGACTTTGTAAAGTAAAGAGGGAGCAGTCGCTGTGGTCTGAACGATATTCCCCCGGATGGGTTTCCCCCTCCACAACCCAGCAATGGACTTAAAAAATACATTGTTTTGCCTCAGCTCCGGAGGCTGCAGTGCCCCTGCCTGCCTCGGGAATGGCCGCCCCTCCTGGTGGCGCTGCTGAGGCAGCCGGCCCTCTGATTAGACCAGAGGCTCATGGGATGGGGCTGCCATCCCAGCAGAAGCAGGAGCCACTTAACCGGCTGCAAACTGTGAATTCAGGGGGGGAAGTCTCGTTGGCCGGCCCATGATTCCCACTCTGGGCATGTCAGGCCCAATCAGCAAATTTCTAGCCAACATTATTTCAAATCTGGGCTGAGGTGCTTTAGAGTTTACCTTCTGTGATCCTATTAAAGTCTACAAATAGTAACAAGATTGCCTCAGCGTTTATTTGCTCATGAGGATCTCTCAGAATTTCTCACAATGCTGAAAGCCAGAAAAGGCTCAAAGGGTGTTGTAAATGTACCCTCTTATCACTGTGCTCTGTCTGAACTATCGAATACAAAATAGGAAACAGGCTGGTTGACAGGCAGCATGACTCATGTCACCACTCTCTACGATCTACGTACGACTTTAATTATAATAATTTGGCAGAATCCCACAACTTTGTGGCCACACCCAGTCGTGAGCAGAGCTACAAGCATCTGCCATGAAGACTCTGCCAGCTTCTCAGCTGGTGTAAATATAGGGAACTCAAAACAAGAAACAAATAGGAATGAAACAGGATCTCTTCTAAATACAGTGTTTAATTCATGTACACTATAATTTCATGGCAACATCACTGAATGATGAAGAGCTGCCACGATAAAGAGTGTCATGGTATGCAAACATGCAACCAATGAACACTCAGAATAGGACACAACCAATGGGCAGTCAGGACACTCAGAGGTGGCACCACCACAAGGGGGCATGACATAAACACTATAAAAAGGATGAGGCACTCACACCTTGCCTCTTTCCACAGACAGAGATCTAGAGAGTTACACAGGGTTGATCACACCCCCAGCACGTGGCTTAGAGCAAGCTGGTACAGTTAGACTGAGTTACTACAGTTAGATTAGCAGAGAGTCGAACTCATTTGAGAACTGTGTTAATAGTTCAATAAACACGGTGAACTAATTTCAGAGACTGGAGCATCCTTTAGTTAAGACTGCATCAAGTAGCAGCCTGTGTTATCCGAAGCAGCATAACACAACATGATACCAGGAGTGACTGTTCAATCTATTTAGTTCAACTCAGCAAGATCCGTGACAACCAGCTACTGCGTACAGGCACAATGGACAAGGTTCAGGCTCCTCATCAGCTCAGGACCACCGGCAATCTTAGTGCCAACTGGCGATCATTCAAGCAGAAATTTCAACTAAACGTGGAAGCATCCGACCTCAATGGCGTGACCGATGCGCAGAAGATAGCTCTTCTACTCACCACTGCGGGTGACCATGCGTTAGAGATCTTCAACTCCTTTCACTTTTCCGAAGGGCAGGACAAAACGAAGTACCAAACCATCCTGGACAAATTAGACAGCCACTGCGAGGTGGACACCAACATAATCTTCGAGCGCTACATCTTCAGGCAGAGGATACAAGGTAAAGACAAATCCTTCACCTCCTATCTAACTGACCTTAGACTGCTAGCGCAATCCTGCAACTTCGGTGATATCACTGACTCCATGATCAGAGACCAAATCACTTTTGGAGTCCACTCTGATCCTCTGCGTGAGCAATTGTTGAAAATCAAGCACATGACCCTGCCAGTCGTGACTGAAACGTGTCCTGTGCACGAGCACTCTAAAAATCGCTATTCTCAGTACAAAACGGCAGAAAGTGAAAAACAAGCCTCCCACGAGGTGGAGAGTGTTCAGGCCATCTCCCGGATGCAGCGCCTCCACATTGACGAAAGCGGCCATTTCGCGCACTCTTCCCGGTGCCTGACACATGCGCAATGCGATCGGGAACACGAAACGGCCGAAAACCGCACTGTGCAGGTGCAGACGTCCGAGAACCACACCGGGCATGCGCAACGACGCACTGAGCGTCATGACGCCGACGTCATGACGTGTGCGAACTGCGGCACCGCCCATTTTTTAAAAACCTGTCTCTGCTAGAGGCAAATACTGTTGAAACTGTGGGAAATCGACTTCCGGTGTGGACCATGGAGTAAGTGGTCACACACAAGGCAGCTCCTGCCCAAGGTTACAGAAAAGAGCTCTTTTTTAATCAATACGGGGTGGAATTTTGATGAAAAGATGTGATGAATGTTGGAGGGGTACTTTCCCCCAGGAATGGTATGTCTCTTGGTTACCAGACCCGGCAGAAACAGTAAAAGATTTGGCTGAGCTGCTGTAAAGACAAAAGCCTCTTCCAGCATGCAGGCGGGGGAAGGGCAAGCTTAAAGGCTTCAAGCTGACTTGAGGGCCTTTATTAAAGGTGAATTCTAGCAGCAGAGGGAACAACTGTGAAAAGATCTCACCAAGGCCATTGAAAAAGCGGGGACGAGGCTTCCAGTGGCGGCCATGGAGAAGTAGGTCGCGCATTCGGCAGCTCCCATCTGGGACGGACTCTCAGACCTTTTTCAGGAGTTTCCACAGACCTTTTGGGACAGATTGGTGAAGCGAACACTGCCAAAAGGATTCCCTCTCTGTGGGACGTCCGGTGACGGCGGGCAGGAGGCAGCTGTGCGTTGGAGGGCTCCCGTTCGGGAACGACATTGTCGGGGGTTAACGCCCGGTCTTAGGGCCAGCGAAGGCAGTGAAAGTCGGGAGACAGCACAAAGAAGGGAAATGTCGAAGACCGGCAAAACAACGGCCGTGAAAAAAGCAGCTGAAAGTCCGTCGGGGAGTGAAAAGGTCACCGCGGGGTCAGCAACGAAAATGGAGGCTGGAGCGCTAGGGGAGGCCGCATTGCTTACGGCTGATGAAATAACTACGGTGATGGCCGTGGAATTTGAAAGGCAGTTTACGAAACATATGGAGACAATGAGGAAGGAGATGGGGGCGATTTTGAAAGTGCTGGTGGAGGAGGCGATTACCCCGGTGAGGACGGCGGTGGCGAGCGCAGTGGCGGAGGTGCGGGAGCAAGGGGAGGCACTGAAGGAAGTGGAAGAGACAGTACTGCAGCACAGTGGTCAACTTACCTCGATGGGGAAGGAGATGCGGAAGGTGATGGACATTAACAAGGATCTGCGAGGCAAAATGGAAGACCTGGAAAACAGATCCAGGCGACAGAATTTGAGGATTGTGGGGCTGCCTGAAGGAGTTGACGGGCCGAGGCCGACTGAGTATTTTGCCGCGATGTTGGCGATACTATTGGGGGAGGGGGAGGATCCCTCCCGATATGAGCTGGATCGGGCACACCGGTCGTGGAGGCCTGTACCAAAGGCGAGTGAGCCGCCAAGGGCAGTGACTCTGTGCTTCCGTAGGTACAGTGTAAAGGAGAAGGTCCTGTGCTGGGCTAAGCAGAAGCGGGTGGTGCAGCGGGCTGGAGCTGGTATACGCGTATACCAGGACTTTACGGTTGAGCTGGCGAGGAGGCGGGCTGCCTTCAACCGGGTGAAGAGGGCACTGTACATTAGCAAGGTGCAGTGCGGCATTGTATATCCAGCGAAGCTGAGGGTGACCTACAAGTTCAAGGACTTTTATTTTGGGATGGCAGAATGACTGTAGCAGAATTGAGAAATGGTCATGTACCAATGTAGCCTCATGACTGTATTTTTTTCTTCTTTTTTGTTTCACTGCGTGCTGGTGTATGGGCTATAGGAGCCAATGTTGTGTATATTTGGACAAGGTAATAAATGGGACTTTCAGTCGAAATGAGGGCTCTTTGGGGGGTAGGTGGATATGTGGGGTTTGTGTGCTAAAAGGGGACTTCTGGGTTTTTCCTGGGGCCGGGCAAGGGGGAAAGGGACCCGGGCGGGGGCCTTCACGCTGGCCGGTTTAAGCCGGCCAGTGAACGTGAGTGAGGTGGGGGGAGGGGTTGCGGCCATTGGAGCCTGGCAGAACAGGGTCCGAGTGGTCTGGCCGGGGTGGAATGTTGAGGGGAAGGAACCGAGGTTGGGGGGAGGAGTTCTACAAGAGGAAGTGGAGGGGGAGGAGTTGGGGAGGGGGGTTTACAACTCTTGGTGTCATTTATGGCACTCTTTTGGAGGTTGGATGGCATTGAGTGTTGTCGTGGGGTGGGGGGGGGGGGGGGTGGGGGACGGGGGGGGGGGGGGGGGGGGGGGGACGGGACTCTATCGGTTAATGGTGGCTATGGGCGATTCCGGACTCCTTTTTCTTTTTCTTTTTCGCTTTTGTGGTTTTTTTCCACCGTGGGAGGGTTTGTTTTATTTGAGGCATATATTGACAGTTGGGTGGGGTGGTGGAGGATGGGATCGTTGTTGATGGTAAGGGTATTGACTTTGTATTTGTTACCGTTTGTTGCCTGTTGGTGGGGTGTAAATTTTGAAGGAAAATGTGAAAATGGAGAATAAAAACATTTTAAAAAAACAAAAAAAACTGGGAAACCAAACTACTATGCAGCCCTGTGCAGATCTGCACCACCAGTCAGGAGCCAGCCCTCCCAATTCCGACAGTGGCGCATCAGAAGTGTGCAACACCGAATGCTTGACTCTGATCCAGACAGTGCGACGGATCCAGGTGATGAATACCTGACAACACTTACCGAGTGGGCATTATTACGAAGTGCGAATACGCCACACCGGACACATCGCGAGTCCAATCAATCCTGGCCGTGGATTCCTAGGACGAATGGCATGCAGTGATGAAGGTCAACCACTGCCCCATCCAGTTCAAACTGGACACAGGTGCCTCCGCCAACCTGATTTTGCAGGTTTACTTCAAGAGAATCAAGAAGCCCCTCACAATCCTTCCAGCTGCCTGCAAACTCCTGGACTACAATGGAAACGCAATCAAGGCACTGGGGTCCTGCCATCTGCAGGTGTCCAGCCGACACACACAAGCAAGCTTACGCTTCGAGATTGTTAAACCAGACAGTGCGTCCCTGCCCGCCTGCAAGCAACTGAAACTCATTCAAACGGTCTACACCACGACGCCATCCCATTCGGATCTTCAGGCCAGCATCGACGACATCCTAACCCAGTACCCAGGTGTATTTAGCGGGATGGGCACGCTGCCGTACGAGTACAAGATTCTACTGCGGCCTGATGCCAAGCCAGTGGTCCACGACCGCTGCCGCTCTCGCCGACAAGGTACACCACGAGTCCGGTGGTGGCGGCAACGCTAAAGATCTGGGGGTAGTGGAGACGACACAGGGGTGCGATGGGAGCCTCGGTGTGGTCCCCGATCAGAGATAACCATCGGTTTGTCCCAGGAAGGATGGACGGGGGGGTTTCAGAGCTGGCATCAGGCAGGGATTAGAAGAATGGGGGACCTGTTCATCGATGGGACGTTTGCGAGCTTAGGGGCGCTGGAGGAGAAGTTTGGGCTACCCCCGGGAAATGCTTTCAGGTACATGCTAGTGAGGGCGTTTGTGAGGCGGCAGGTGAGGGAATTCCCGTTGCTCCCAGCACAGGGGATTCAGGACAGGGTGATTTCGGGTGTATGGGTCGGAGAGGGCAAGGTGTCGGCGATATACCACGAGTTGAAAGAAGAGGGGGAAGCGCTGGTAGAGGAGTTGAAGGGCAAATGGGAGGAGGAGTTGGGAGAGGAGATTGAAGAGGGTCTGTGGGCTGATGCCCTAAGTAGGGTTAATTCCTCTTCTTCGTGTGCCAGGCTCAGCCTGATACAGTTTAAGGTTATTCACAGAGCGCATATGACAGGGGCAAGGCTGAGTAGGTTCTTTGGGGTGGAGGACAGATGTGGGAGGTGCTCAGGAAGCCTGGCGAAACACGCCCATATGTTCTGGTCGTGCCCGGCACTGGATGTGTTCTGGAGGGGTGTTGCGAGGACTATGTCTAAGGTGGTGCAAGTCCAGGTCAAGCCATGTTGGGGGCTAGCACTATTTGGAGTGGCGGACGAGCCGGGAGTGCAGGAGGCGAAAGAGGCCAGTATCCTGGCCTTTGCGTCCCTGGTAGCCCGGCGGAGGATCTTGCTATTGTGGAAAGACGCGAAGCCCCACAGTGTGGATGCCTGAATAAACGACATGGCAGGGTTCATCAAGCTGGAGAGAATAAAGTTTGCCTTGAGAGGGTCTGCGCAGGGGTTCTTCAGACGGTGGCAACCGTTCCTAGACTATCTCGCGGAGCGTTAGATGGAGGTCGGTCAGCAGCAGCAACCCAGGGAGGGGGGGCGCGTTTCTTTCAGGGGGGGGGGTAGAAGGGTGGGCGGGGAAAGGGGTTTTTCCTAGGGGCACTTGAGAAAGGAAAAACATAAACATATGGGAAAATCAATATGTGCGGGAGGAACCCATTGTACAAAGTCCTGTATTATGGTGGATTGATATGTTTATGTCTTGTTCTGTTACTTTCCTTTTCTTTTTTGTTACGGGGGGGGGGGTTTGAATGGTTGAAAATTTTTGTTGAAAAATTCTGAATAAACATATTTTTTAAAACAAAGTCAGTGGTCCACGCACCACGACGAGTCCCTGCTCCACTAAGAGCGCCTGAAGGCAGAACTCACGAGTCTACAACAAAAAAGCATCATCTCCAAGGTCACTGAACCAACCGACTGGGTCAGCTCTATGGTGTGCGTAGGCCTACGGGGGACCTACGCATCTGCATTGACCCCAAGGATCGAAACAAAAACATTATGCGGGAACATTACCCCATCCTGGAGAGGGAAGAAATCATGAGTGAGATGGCACACGCGCGTTTCTTCACAAAATTGGACGCATCCCATGGATTTTGGCAAATCCAACTTGAAGAATCCAGCAGAAGGTTCTGCACCTTCAACACGCCTTTTGGCAGGTTCTTCTACAACCGAATACCATTTGGCATCATCTCGGCATCAGAGATTTTCCATCGCATCATGGAACAGATGATGGAGGGAATAGAAGGGGTTCGTGTCTACGTTGACGATATCATAATCTGGTCCACAATCCCAGAGGAACATGTGTCGCGACTCAAGAAAGTATTCCAACGCATACATGAACATGGCCTCAAGCTAAACAGGTCCAAGTGCTGTTTTGGAACATCCATGCTGAGGTTCCTGGGTGATCAGATTTCGCAACACGGTACACGCCCGGACACAGACAAAATTAAAGCCATCGAGGCAATGAAAGTCCCCGAGGACAAGAAGGCAGTACTGTGCTTCCTGGGAATGGTCAGTTTCCGTGGCAAGTTCATCCCGAATTTGGCCACACACACCACGGCCCTACGCAACCTGGTAAAAAAATCAACCACCTTTGAGTGGAAGGCGGAGCACCGAACAGAGTGGCTGGAGCTGAAAGCCAAGCTCACCACTGCACCCGTCCTTGCATTCTTTGACCCAGACCGAGAGACCAAGACATCCACAGAAGCGAGTCAGGATGGCATTGGGGCGGTGTTGCTTCAAAGAGATGACACGTCATCCTGGGTATCAGTAGCATACGCGTCACGGGCAATGACACCCACTGAGACCAGATATGCGCAGATTGAGAAGGAGTGTTCAGGTCATTTCACCGGCATCCTCAAATTTCATGATTATGTCTACGGCTTGCCAACATTTACTGTTGAGACAGATCATAGGCCTCTGGTCCACACCATCCAAAAGTACCTGAATGACATGACGACTCGTTTGCAGAAAATTCTGCTCAAACTCCGGAGGTATGATTTCAATTTGGTGTACACACCTGGCAAGGAGCTCATCATCGCCGATGCATTGTCCCGCTCCGTCAACTCACCCAGTGAACCACTGGAGATCATCCAGCACATTGAATTGCAGGTACAACTGTGTGCAAGCACTCTCCCGGCAACAGATGAGAAGATCGTTCTCATCCGAGAAGAGACGGCCAAAGACCCCCTGTTGCAGCGAGTCATCCACAACCTCAGCAATGGCTGGCAGAAAGGGCAATGCCCTCAATTCTGAAACGTCAAGGACGACCTGACGCTGATCGACAGCATCTTGCTCAAGCTGGACAGGATAGTCATCCCGCTACGTCTCCAGAGCATGGTGCTGCGGCAGATTCATGAGGGACACCTGGGTGTAGAAAAGTGCAGACGCAGGGCCCGGCAAGCTGTCTACTGGCCCGGCATCAACCAGGACATCACGGACATGGTCCTGAACTGCAATACCTGTCAGGGGCTCCAACCAGCGCAGAGCAAGGAGACGCTCCAACCACATGACCTAGAGACATCTCCATGGTCCAAGGTTAGCATTGACCTATTCCACGCGAATGGTCGCGACTATATTTTAATCATCGATTACTTTTCTAACTACCCTGAGGTGCTGAAGCTGCCAGACCTCACCTCACGGACCGTCATCAAAGCGTGTAAAGAGACATTCGCACGGCATGGCATTCCGAACACCGTCTTGAGCGACAATGGCCCGTGCTTCCACAGTCGAGAATGGTCCAGGTTTGCCAAGAGCTACAATTTCTGGCATGTCACCTCCAGTCCGCACTATCCGCAGTCCAATGGCAAAGTCGAAAAAGGGGTGCCCATCGTTAAGCAGCTCATCCACAAGGCCTCGGACTCCGCTTCTGACATACACCTTGCACTCCTTGCGTACCGGGCGACTCCCTTGTCCACTGGCATGTCGCCAGCTCAGCTGCTGATGAACAGGGACCTGCGGACGACGCTTCCAGCCATTCACCTGCCCAACCTTGATCACCTCCCGGTGCTGCAGAAGATGCAGCAGCTTCGCGACAGCCAGAAGCAGGGCTATGACGCACATGCCACCGATCTGGACGTGCTATCCCCAGCAGACACGGTCAGGATCAAGATACCGGATGGTGGGTGGTCTGCTCCGGCTGTCGTTGTTCGACAGGCCGCGCCCAGATCCGATGTCATACATATGGCTGATGGTTCCATTGTGCGAAGGAATCGAAGGGCACTACGAAAAGTTGCTTGCCCACGACCACTTTCCCCTCCATTTCCACATGTTGAATTGCCACCTCCAGACACCTCGAACCACGAGGCCACCAGTTGTGCCTCCCACTCGCCTGTCAAGGCACCGTCATCCCCTCCTCCACCTCTCCGACGAGGATCAGACACAAGCCTCAGAGACTGGACTTATGAGCATTTGTTTTGTTTGTTCTGTTCTGTATTCCTCAGTCAGTCACATTAGACAGACACATTCACATGTATACACATCTACAAAAAGGGGAGATGTCGTGGTATGCAAACATGCAACCAATGAAAACTCAGAATAGGTCACAACCAATGGGCAGTCAAGACACTCAGAGGTGGCATCACCACAAGGGGCATGACATAAACACTATAAAAGGGAAGAGGCACTCACACCCTGCCTCTTTCCACAGACAGACATCCAGAGAGATAGACAGGGTTGATCAGCAGCATCACATCCCAGCACGTGGCTTAGAGCAAGCTGGTACAGTTAGACTGAGTTACTACAGTTAGATTAGCAGAGAGTCAAACTCATTTGAGAACTGTGTTAATAGTTCAATAAACACGGTGAACTCATTTCAGAGTCTGGAGCATCCTTTAGTTAAGACTGTATCAAGTAGCAGCCTGTGTTATCCGAAGCAGCATAACACAACTAAGAGCACCGCCATACTATTCAAAATCTGCAAACTCTTTCAGTCTTCCATTCTGCCAAATCTTTTGATTTTTAAACTTTTCTTCCGCCTACGGTTGACAAGTACAATTAGCAGACATAAATACAGGCCTTGATTTTTCTTTCCTGTGGGAGGCAATGGTGTGCGCAAACCCGTGAGCTTGGCCAGGCACACCCGGAGAGTCCAGGGACGTGGCAGCTGTACCGATTTTGAAAGCAGGTCCTCCTTTCAATAAAAGATCCAGAAATCCCACCTGACACCCTGTCAGACTTTGCACCTGACAGGTGGGCCGGAACAGGAATTTAGCAGCAGGAAGCCTGAAAAGGGAGTCGTGGGTATGGTCTGCAGTCGTCAGAATCATAGAATTGCTGCAGTGCAGAAGGGGACCATTCAGCCCATCGTGTCTGCACCGACTCTCTGGAAGATCACCCCACTCCCCTGCCCTACTCCCACAACCCCTCCTAAGGGGTAATTTTGCGTGGTAAATCCACCTAGCCGGCATATCTTTGGACTGTGAAGAAACCGGAGCACCCGGAAAACCCCACGCCGACAAGGGGAGAAAGTGCAAACTGCACACAGTGAGCCCAGGCCAGAATTGAATCCGGGTCCCTGTCACTGTGAGGCAGCAGTGATAACCACTGTGCCGCCTTGCCACCCTAGGTCTGGACGCGATTGGTGCTCAGGGGTACAGGCGGGCAGCAGTTCCAACGTGATCAGGGGTAGGCCTGTGGAGGCTCAACAACTCCTCGCGTAGAAATCCTGCTATTCTAGGAATACAAGGGGTGGATTTTCTGCCCCCACCTGCACCGGGAATAGTGGCGGGTGGGGCACTGAATCTGGCGAAATTTCCCACTGATCTATGACACCTTTGCGTCTCATGAATGGTCATTAAAAGGCCAATTTACCAGAATTACGTTCCCCCTCCAAACTGAGTGCCTCGCCAGTGGATAATTTGAACTGTTTGTTCCCCAACTGCACCTGGCGAGCTTCAGTTCACCAATGACTTGGAGGCACGTCGATGCTGCGGTTGGCTACCTTTATCAATGTTCCTGGGGGATTTCGAGTATCTGCATCACAAGCTGCGGCAAGGATGGTGGGAGGCAACTCCAGAGTGGACGGAGGAGGCAGAAGGATGACTGAGGGGGGAAATATGGAACATTGTCAGGGAGGGAGAAGACAGAGGCAAGACTAAGGGGTGATTAAGGAATAGGGAGGAGTAGCAAAACACTGTCCCGGGGAAAGAACAAAGGACAAAGAAAAGTACAGCACAGGAACAGGCCCTTCGGCCCTCCAAGCCCGTGCCGACCATGCTGCCCGACTAAACTACAATCTTCTACACTTCCTGGGTCCGTATCCCTCTATTCCCATCCTATTCATGTATTTGTCAAGATGCCTCTTAAATGTCACTATCGTCCCTGTTTCCACCACCTCCTCCAGTAACGAGTTCCAGGCACCCACTACCCTCTGTGTAAAATACTTGCTTCGTACATCTACTCTTAACCTTGCCCCTCGCACCTTAAACCTATGCCCCCTAGTAATCGACCCCTCTACCCTGGGGAAAAGCCTCTGACTATCCATTCTGTCTATGCCCCTCATAATTTTGTAGACCTCTATCAGGTCACCCCTCAACCTCCGTTGTTCCAGTGAGAACAAACCGAGTTTATTCAACCGCTCCTCATAGCTAATACCCTCCATACCAGGCAACATCCTGGTAAATCTCTTCTGCACCCTCTCTAAAGCCTCCATATCCTTCTGGTATTGTGGCGACCAGAATTGAACACTATACTCCAAGTGTGGCTTAACTAAGGTTCTACACAGCTGCAACATGACTTGCCAATTCTTATACTCAGTGCCCCGGCCAATGAAGGCAAGCATGCCAGCACGGTAGCATTGTGGATAGCACAATTGCTTCACAGCTCCAGGGTCCCAGGTTCGATTCCGGCTTGGGTGACTGCCTATGCGGAGTCTGCACGTCCTCCCCGTGTGTGCGTGGGTTTCCTCCGGGTGCTCCTGTTTCCTCCCACAGTCCAAAGATGTGCAGGTTAGGTGGATTGGCCGTGATAAATTACCCTTAGTGCCCAAAATTGCCCTTAGTGTTGGGTGGGGTTGCTGGGTTGTGGGGATAGGGTTTAATTGTTGACCTTGGGTAGGGTGCTCTTTCCAAGAGCCGGTGCAGACTTGATGGGCCGAATGGCCTCCTTCTGCACTGTAAATTCTATGCTAATCTATGATATGCCTTCTTGACTACCTTCTCCACCTGTGTTGCCCCTTTCAGTGACCTGTGGACCTGTACACCTTGATCTCTCTGACTTTCAATACTCTGGAGGGTTCTACCATTCACTGTATGTTCCCTACCTGCATTAGACCTTCCAAAATGCATCACCTCACATTTGTCCGGATTAAACTCCATCTGCCATCTCTCCGCCCAAGTCTCCAAACGATCTAAATCCTGCTGTATCCTCTGACAGTCCTCATCGCTATCCGCAATTCCATCAGCCTTTGTGTCGTCTGCAAACTTACTAATCAGACCAGTTACATTTTCCTCCAAATCATTTATATATACTACAAGCAGCAAAGGTCCCAGCACTGATCCCTGTGGAACACCACTAGTCACAGCCCTCCAATTAGAAAAGCACCCTTCCATTGATACTCTCTGCCTTCTATGACCTAGCCAGTTCTGTATCCACCTTGCCAGCTCACCCCTCATCCTGTGTGATTTCACCTTTTGTACCAGTCTACCATGAGGGACCTTGTCAAAGGCCTTACTGAAGTCCATATAGACAACATCCACTGCCCTACCTGCATCAATCATCTTTGTGACCTCTTCGAAAAACTCTATCAAGTTAATGAGACACGACCTCCCCTTCACAAAACCATGCTGCCTCTCACTAATACGTCCATTTGCTTCCAAATGGGAGTAGATCCTGTCTCGAAGAATTCTCTCCAGTAATTTCCCTACCACTGACGTAAGGCTCACCGGCCTGTAGTTCCCTGGATTATCCTTGCTACCCTTCTTAAAAAAAGGAACAACATTGGCTATTCTCCAGTCCTCCGGGACATCACCTGAAGACAGTGAGGATCCAAATATTTCTGTCAAGGCCTCAGCAATGTCCTCTCTAGCCTCCTGCAGTATTCTGGGGTAGATCCCATCAGGCCCTGGGGACTTATCTACCTTAATATTTTTCAAGACGCCCAACACCTCGTCTTTTTGGATCTCAATGTGACCCAGGCTATCTACACACCATTCTCCAGACTCAACATCCACCAATTCCTTCTCTTTGGTGAATACTGATGCAATGTATTCATTTAGTACCTCTCCCATTTCCTCTGGCTCCACACATAGATTCCCTTGCCTACCCTTCAGTGGGCCAACCCTTTCCCTGGCTACCCTCTTGCTTTTTATGTACGTGTAAAAAGCCTTGGGATTTTCCTTAACCCTGTTTGCCAATGACTTTTCGTGACCCCTTCTAGCCCTCCTGATTCCTTGCTTAAGTTCCTTCCTACTTTCCTTATATTCCACACAGGCTTTGTCTGTTCCCAGCCTTCTAGCCCTGACAAATGCCTCCTTTTTCTTTTTGACGAGGCCTACAATATCTCTCGTTATCCAAGGTTCCCGAAATTTGCCGTATTTATCCTTCTTCCTCACAGGAACATGCCGGTCCTGAATTCCTTTGAACTGACACCCTCAGTGTCTGACAATCTGACAACAAAGAGTTGTCAGATTGTCCAACGAAGAGTCCGAGACTGTTTTGGGATGGAGAGTATGCTGTCAGGACATATTGAAGAGACTGTCCTGGGGCTGAGACTACGCAGTGGGGGGTATATTAAGAGACTGTCCTGGGGCTGAGGCCACAATGTCAGGGACATATTGAAAAGACTGTCCTGGGGCTGTTCAGAACAGCAAATCTTGGCCGATTGAAGAAGCATCCGCTAATTTTCCTGCTCAAACCATGGAGAGCATGGCTCAGCAGAGTGCTGAACTCGAGTGTCCAATGCACAATGAATGAACTTTGCTACTTTATTAATAATAACAATCGCTTATTGCCACAAGTAGGCTACAATGAAGTTACTGTGGAAAGCCCCGAGTCGCCATATTCCATTGCCTGTTCGGGGAGGCCGGTACGGGAATTGAACCCGCGCTGCTGGCCTTGTTCTGCATTACAAGCCAGCTGTTTAGCCCACTGGCTAAACCAGCCATATAGTGCACATTGAGGCGACAATCCATTATGTTTAATTGTTGTGGTGCTCATGGTCTTAACTGATCCTTGCATGGCATATCAGAATGGAAGTAGGATCCAAAAAACATTGTCCATGTCTGCTGTGCAAAGGCAACAGTGGACCTACAAGTCTCCATGGTTTCAGTGTACTGGGCAAGGCATTCAATGCAACATGTTTGCAGTCAAAGTGCAAGGACTGGGTATCCAAAGTTATTATCAAGCCACTTGAGAACGACCACACAAAGCTGACTGTGGCTCCTATGACTTGGGTCTTTTGACCCGAATGAAGACCCTTGTTTTGAATGTGCAGTCACATCTCCGAGGCACGCTCAGCCACCTATTGTTCTCCGGGATAATATCATTCTGCAAGGGGTGGCCTTTGTATGTGATGAGCAGCCAAGGTCGAGAGACTGTATTCCTGCCTTGTATATGGACAGAGACCAATCCATGGGAACTGTCATTGATTGCTCAATTGTATCCATTCACAGATAAAAGGAGGAATGGAAAATGCAGGCTACAGGCAACATTGCCTTCTTGATAGCTTTTTTTTAAAATAATATTTTATTGAAAATTTTTGGTCAACCAACACAGTACATTGTGCATCCTTTACACAACATTGTAACAATACAGATAATAATGACCTTTTTTAAATTTAAACAAAAACAACAACAAATAAATAAATATTAAATAACAAAAAATAAAAACTAGCCCTAATTGGCAACTGCCTTGTCTCAGGCCACACAACCCCCCCCCATCCCTCCCCCCCCCCAAGTCCTGGGCCGCTGCTGCTGCCTTCTTTGTTCTCCCCTATCTATCTTTCCGCAAGATATTCGACGAACGGTTGCCACCGCCTAGTAAACCCTTGAGCCGACCCCCTTAGGACGAACTTAATCCGCTCTAACTTTATGAACCCCGCCATATCATTTATCCAGGTCTCCACCCCCGGGGGCTTGGCTTCTTTCCACATTAGCAATATTCTGCGCCGGGCTACTAGGGACGCAAAGGCCAAAACATCGGCCTCTTTCGCCTCCTGCACTCCCGGCTCTTGTGCAACCCCAAATATAGCCAACCCCCAGCTTGGTTCGACCCGGACTCCTACTACTTTCGAAAGCACCTTTGTCACCCCCATCCAAAACCCCTGTAGTGCCGGGCATGACCAAAACATATGGGTATGATTCGCTGGGCTTCTCGAGCACCTCGCACACCTATCCTCCACCCCAAAAAATTTACTGAGCCGTGTTCCAGTCATATGTGCCCTGTGTAATACCTTAAACTGAATCAGGCTTAGCCTGGCGCACGAGGACGACGAGTTTACCCTGTTTAGGGCATCTGCCCACATCCCCTCCTCAATCTCCTCCCCTAGCTCTTCTTCCCATTTCCCTTTTAGTTCGTCCATCATAGTCTCCCCTTCGTCTCTCATTTCCCTATATATATCCGACACCTTACCGTCCCCCACCCATTTCTTTGAGATGACTCTGTCCTGCACCTCTTGTGTCGGGAGCTGCGGGAATTCCCTCACCTGCTGCCTCGCAAAAGCCCTCAATTGCATGTACCTGAATGCATTCCCTTGGGGCAACCCATATTTCTCGGTCAGCGCTCCCAGACTCGCAAACTTCCCATCCACAAATAGATCTTTCAATTGCGTTATACCTGCTCTTTGCCACATTCCATATCCCCCATCCATTCCCCCCGGGGCAAACCTATGGTTGTTTCTTATCGGGGACCCCCCCAGTGCTCCGGTCTTTCCCCTATGTCGTCTCCACTGTCCCCAAATCTTCAGTGTAGCTACCACCACCGGACTCGTGGTATAGTTCCTTGGTGAGAACGGCAATGGGGCTGTCACCATAGCCTGCAGGCTGGTCCCCCTACAGGACGCCCTCTCTAATCTCTTCCACGCCGCTCCTTCCTCCTCTCCCATCCACTTACTCACCATTGAAATATTAGCGGCCCAATAATACTCACTTAGGCTCGGTAGTGCCAGCCCCCCCCTATCCCTACTACGCTGTAAGAATCCCTTCCTCACTCTCGGAGTCTTCCCGGCCCAAACAAAACCCATGATACTCTTTTCTATCC
The DNA here is from genome assembly GCF_047496885.1 of Scyliorhinus torazame. Taxonomy (NCBI): domain Eukaryota; kingdom Metazoa; phylum Chordata; class Chondrichthyes; order Carcharhiniformes; family Scyliorhinidae; genus Scyliorhinus; species Scyliorhinus torazame. Next base: position 28,205,316 of record NC_092724.1, read on the forward strand.
TTTTGAAAAAAGCCTTCGTGATCACCACCGGGAGACACTGAAACACAAAAAGGAATCTCGGGAGGACCACCATCTTAACTGCCTGCACCCTCCCTGCCATTGACAATGCTACCATATCCCATCTCTTGAAATCTTCCTCCATCTGTTCCACCAACCGCGTCAAATTTAGCCTGTGCAATGTGCCCCAATTCTTAGCTATCTGGATCCCCAGGTAACGAAAGTCTCTTGTTACCTTCCTCAACGGTAGGTCTTCTATTTCTCTACTCTGCTCCCCTGGATGCACCACAAACAGCTCACTCTTTCCCATGTTCAATTTATACCCTGAAAAATCCCCAAACTCCCCAAGTATCCGCATTATTTCTGGCATCCCCTCCGCTGGATCCGCCACATATAGTAGCAGATCATCCGCATATAAAGATACCCGGTGTTCTTCTCCTCCCCTAAGTATTCCCCTCCATCCCTTGGAACCTCTCAGCGCTATCGCCAGGGGCTCAATCGCCAGTGCAAACAGTAATGGGGACAGAGGACATCCCTGCCTTGTCCCTCTATGGAGCCGAAAATATGCCGATCCCCGTCCATTCGTGACCACACTCGCCACTGGGGCCCTATACAACAGCTGCACCCATCTAACATACCCCTCTCCGAACCCAAATCTCCTCAACACCTCCCACAGATAATCCCACTCCACTCTATCAAATGCTTTCTCGGCATCCATCGCCACTACTATCTCCGTTTCACCCTCTGGTGGGGCCATCATCATTACCCCTAACAACCTCCGTATGTTCGTGTTCAGCTGTCTCCCCTTCACAAACCCAGTTTGGTCCTCATGAACCACCCCCGGGACACATTCCTCTATTCTCATTGCCATTACCTTGGCCAAGACCTTGGCATCTACATTGAGGAGGGAGATTGGTCTGTAGGACCCGCATTGTAGCGGATCCTTTTCCTTCTTTAAAAGAAGCGATATCGTTGCTTCTGACATAGTCGGGGGCAGTTGTCCCCTTTCCTTTGCCTCGTTGAAGGTCCTCGTCAGTAGCGGGGCGAGCAAGTCCAAATATTTTCTGTAAAATTCAACTGGGAATCCGTCCGGTCCCGGGGCCTTTCCCGTCTGCATGTTCCTAATTCCTTTCACCACTTCTTCTACCGTGATCTGTGCTCCCAATCCCATCCTTTCCTGCTCTTCCACCTTGGGAATTTCCAGCCGATCCAAAAACTCCATCATTCTCTCCCTCCCATCCGGGGGTTGAGCTTCATACAATTTTTTATAAAATGTCTTAAACACTTCATTCACTCTCTCCGCTCCCCGCTCTGTCTCTCCATCTTCGTCTCTCACCCCCCCCTATTTCCCTCGCTGCTCCCCTTTTCCTCAATTGGTGTGCCAGCAATCTGCTTGCCTTCTCTCCATATTCATACTGTACACCCTGCGCCTTCCTCCATTGTGCCTCTGCAGTGCCTGTGGTCAGCAAGTCAAATTCCACATGCAGCCTTTGCCTTTCCCTATACAGTCCCTCCTCCGGTGCTTCCGCATACTGTCTGTCCACCCTCAAAAGTTCTTGCAACAGCCGCTCCCGTTCCTTACTCTCCTGCTTCCCTTTATGTGTCCTTATTGATATCAGCTCCCCCCTAACCACCGCCTTCAACGCCTCCCAGACCACTCCCACCTGAACCTCCCCATTGTCATTGAGTTCCAAGTACTTTTCAATGCATCCCCTCACCCTTAAGCACACCCCCTCATCCGCCATTAGTCCCATATCCATTCTCCAGGGTGGACGCCCTCTTGTTTCCTCCCCTATCTCCAAGTCTACCCAGTGTGGGGCATGATCCGAAATGGCTATAGCCGTATATTCCGTTCCCCTCACCCTCGGGATCAATGCCCTACCCAACACAAAAAAGTCTATGCGTGAATAGACTTTATGGACATAGGAGAAAAACGAGAACTCCTTACTCCTAGGTCTACTGAATCTCCACGGGTCCACCCCTCCCATCTGCTCCATAAAATCCTTAAGCACCTTGGCTGCTGCCGGCCTCCTACCAGTCCTGGACTTCGACCTATCCAGCCTTGGTTCCAACACCGTGTTAAAGTCTCCCCCCATTATCAGCTTTCCGGTCTCTAGGTCTGGGATGCGTCCTAGCATTCGCCTCATAAAATTGGCATCGTCCCAATTCGGGGCATACACGTTTACCAACACCACCATCTCTCCCTGTAATTTGCCACTCACCATCACGTATCTGCCCCCGTTATCCGCCACTATAGTCTTTGCCTCGAACATTACCCGCTTCCCCACTAATATAGCCACCCCCCTGTTTTTCGCATCCAGCCCCGAATGGAACACCTGCCCTACCCATCCTTTGCGCAACCTAACCTGATCTATCAGTTTCAGGTGCGTTTCCTGTAACATGACCACATCTGCTTTAAGTTTCTTAAGGTGTGCGAGTACTCGTGCCCTCTTTATCGGCCCGTTAAGCCCCCTCACGTTCCACGTGATCAGCCGAGTTGGGGGGCTTCCCACCCCCCCCCCTTGCCGGTTAGCCATCATCTTTTTCCAGCTTCTCGCCCAGTTCCCACGCGGCTGCATTTCTCCCAGACGGTGCCACCCCGCCCATCCTTTCCCGCACCCACTCCCCCCTTTCCCCAGCAGCAGCAACCCAGTAATTCCCCCCTCCCCCCCCCCCCCGCTAGACCCCCCGCTAGCGTAATTACTCCCCCCATGTTGCTCCCAGAAGTCAGCAAACTCTGGCTGACCTCGGCTTCCCCCCGTGATCACGGCTCGCCCCGTGCGGCGCCCCCTCCTTCCTGCTTCTCTATTCCCGCCATAATTATCATAGCGCGGGAACCAAGCCCGCGCCTCTCCCTCGGCCCCGCCTCCCATGGCCAACGCCCCATCTCCTCTCCCTCCCCACCTCCCCCCATCACCACCTGTGGGAGAAAGAAAAGTTACCATACCGCAGGATTAATCATACAATCCCTCTTCGCCCCCCCCCCCCACTCGTCCCACCACTTTGTCCAAACGTTCATTTTCGTAGTCCAATCATTCCAATTTTTCTTCTACAATAAAAGTCCACGCTTCATCCGCCGTCTCAAAGTAGTGGTGCCTCCCTTGATATGTGACCCACAGTCTTGCCGGTTGCAGCATTCCAAACTTTATCTTTTTTTTGTGAAGTACCGCTTTGGCCCGATTAAAGCTCGCCCTCCTTCTCGCCACCTCCGCACTCCAATCTTGATAGACGCGGATCACCGCGTTCTCCCATTTACTACACCGAGTTTTCTTCGCCCATCTAAGGACCATTTCTCTATCCTTAAAACGGAGAAATCTCACCACTATGGCTCTGGGAGCTTCTCCTGCTCTCGGTCCTCGCACCATAACTCGGTATGCTCCCTCCACCTCCAACGGACCCGTCGGGGCCTCCACTCCCATTAACGAGTGCAGCATCGTGCTCACATATGCCCCGACGTCCGCCCCCTCCACACCTTCAGGAAGGCCAAGAATCCTCAAGTTGTTCCTCCTTGCGTTATTTTCCAGTGCCTCCAACCTCTCCACAGATCGTTTCTGGTGTGCCTCCTGTATCTCCGACTTCACCACCAGGCCCTGTATGTCGTTTTCATTCTCTGCTGCTTTCGCCTTCACGACCCGAAGCTCCTGCTCCTGGGTCTTTTGTTCCTCTTTCAGCCCTTCAATCGCCTGTAATATCGGGGCCAACAACTCTTTCTTCATTTCCTTTTTTATCTCCTCCACGCAGCGTTTCAAAAACTCTTGTTGTTCAGGGCCCCATATGAAACTGCCACCTTCCGACGCCATCTTGGTTTCTGCTTGCCTTCCTTGCCGTTGTTCCAAAGGATCCGCTGCAATCCGGCCACTTTCCTCTCCTTTTTCCATCCGTGTCCAGGGGGAACACCCTTCTGGTTTACCGCACGGTGTTTTCAGCCGTTAAAATTGCCGTTGGGGCTCCTATCAAGAGCCCAAAAGTCCGTTTCACAGGGAGCTGCCGAAACGTGCGACTCAGCTGGTCATCGCCGCACCCGGAAGTCCCTTCTTGATAGCTTTGATTAGAATGTGGAGGAAAATGGTCCAACTCGAATTGGCGCAACTCAGTGAAGACAGTCACTCTGAGGAACAAGACTCAGCGGGGCCTCAGGAAGATCCAGATGCCGAGAAGGAAGGGCCAAAAACACAAAGATGTTTGGGGCGACCAAGGGTCTATAGATGGTGCAGCTAATACACACAGAAGCCTCTGCTTGTATCGGGATGTGTTAGCTCATATTTGCCACATTCTGCTTGAGAAACTAGACCTGAGGACATTCAACACTGGGAGATCCAAACGTCACCGCCACACTTAACTTCTTTGCCTGTGGATGGTAAGTGCTGAGCTGCCCAAATCCCACTCTACCCAGTGCCCAGCTGCCCAAATTCCACCCTGCCCAGTGCCCAGCTCCCCAAATTCCACCCTGCCCAGTACTCAGCTGCCCAAATCCCACTCTGCCCAGTGCCCTTGAGGGTCCCGGCCTGCTAAGGGTCTTCTGCTCTGGGGAAGGTGCACCCACCTCGGTCTGACCTGCTGGAGTTGATGGAGTCACAGGCAGAGGGGCTTTGGAGCGGCAGGGGAAGTCCTGAGGAACAGAGACCTTGACTTGTTTGTAAACAGATCTCTGAAGGCAGAGGGCAGGTGAATAGGGTGGTGAAAAAGGCCAGTGGTACACTTGCCTTTATCAATCGTGGCATAGATTACAGTAGCAAGGAAGTAATGTTGGAGCTATATAGAACTTTGGTGAGGCCACAGCTGGATTACTGTGTGTAGTTCTAGTCGCCACATTATAGGAAGGATGTGATTGCACTGGAGGGGGCTTAGAGGCGTTTCACCAGGATGTTGCCTGGGATGGAACATTTTAGTTATGAAGAGAGGTTGGATAGGCTTGGGTTGTTTTCACTGGAGCAGAGAAGACTGAGGGTTGTCCTGATCAATGTGTACAAGATTATGAGGTGCATGGACAGGGTGGAGAGGGAGCAGCTGTGTTGAAGGGTCGGTTACGAGGGGACAAAAGTTCAAGGTGCGGGGTGGGAGGTTTAGGGGGGATTTGAGGAAAAGCCTTTTTACCCAGAGGGCGGTGACAGTCTGGAATGCACTGCCTGGGAGGGTGGTAGAGGCGGGCTGCCTCATATACTTTAAAAAGTACCTGGATGAGCACTTGGCACGTCATAACATTCAAGACTATGGGCCAAGTGCTGACAACTGGGATTAGGATTGGCAGGTCAGGTGTTTTCATGTGACGGTGCAGACTCGATGGGCCGAAGGGCCTTTTCTGCACTGTCTTTTTCTGTGAATCTGTGATGCCCTTGGGTGTCCTCGGTGGATGCTGCAGGTTGTCTGGCTGGCACTTCTGCCACCTTTAGGTGCCTGAGCGTCTCTCCCTGCCTGAGAAGGGGCACCTGGAGGGAGGACGATGTGCCCGTCTCCCTCTTGCTGGAATGCACCTATGGCTAGAATGACGGTGCACAGGTCTGAGCACAAATCCATCAGAAACCTGGGTCTTCAAGGCAGCCCCGCCCATGGAGACTGCACTCACATGCTGGAGTCACCATATCAGACAGAGCGTAGGCAGACTCCTCCATCCTTTATTCCAATCTGGTGATGACAACTCTCTGTCTGTCTTTGCATCTCCAACATTTCTCTCAAGGGCCGACTGTGGGACTCATAGCAGACTCGGACTCTGCAGGGCCTGGCAGTCTGTGACATCTCAATGGATTTTAACCCTAAGACTGCTGTCTGATGCCCTAATGAAAGCGTGAGTTTGGAGTGAGTAGAAGTTTCACCCACACAAGCGGAGTTCATAAGATTATTAATTTGTATCCTGCACTGCAGGGCGCTCCATTCTTGATCAGCATTGGTGCTACCTCCCTGGCGATCACCTACAGGGCAACATGGTCAGGTGGGAGGACCTCCTGCTTCCATCCTTTGGAAAGAGGACCTCCTCTGCCTGGCCTACCTAGAGATCCCAGGGTAGCTCTGCTCAACTGTGGAGCTGACGGTTTGGTGTACTTGGTCACCATGGTAATGCAGACGGCCAGCTGCAGCTGACCAGCACTGAACGAGTGTCTGTGTGGACGCTGCTTAAATATGCTGCCAGGACCTTTGACCCCCAACAGTGGTTGGATGAATCACTTCCCATCCTGCCATGAGCTCCTCAATGATGCATAATTAATGAGCTGGAAAGCAGAAAATGGAGGTATGAAAATCTGCCCCAACCACCCAGAGTGAATCGCCCTGACATTCCCGCCCGCCGCTGCAATTAGTCTCCAGAATGGAAGATTCCGACCAAAGAGTTCAAATTGAAGCAAAAATTGCTGAAATGTACACTGGCCTCTTCTGGCCAGTCAGTTCCTTCCTCTGAGGTTCTGCTGTTACATAGTTGACAGTATGGACAGTACAGGACTCCACTTGGATTCTTGTTAATATCAGGCAGAATTCTCCGTCTGTTCGCTGTCAGTGGGATTCCGGCAGCAGCGCGCCTCCGCCAGCGGGTTTCCCAGCGGCGTGGGGGTGGTTTCAATGGGAATTCCCATTGACGGCGGCGGGAGCAGAGAATCCCGCCGCCAGCGAACGGCATGCCGGCTCCCGCCGCCAAGAAACACGTGGCTGGGAGGCCGGAGAAACCCATCTATTACGTAGGAAGACTGCCGATGTTATGAGGTCACATGAAGGTTAAGTAGGTCCCTGCCTGCCTCTGTGGACGCCTTGTCTGGGACTTGATTCACCATCACAAAAACCAGGAACACAGCCGTTTGGAATGAGGAGCTCGGACCTTCTCATTTTAACCCCCCCCCACCCCTCGCCCAGCCCAAATAAACCATTGTGAGTGGGGGAGTGTGGTTAAAATCCCAGCCAAAAACACTTATCACACTACATTTTTATGTGTACAAAACACAAAGTCAGGCACACCCAAAACCCCACAAAACTGAAACAAAACAAAACAAATTAATGTTTTCTGGCTCTGAGAGTTGAAGGTTAAAATTATCCATCTGAAAGACTACTTTGCTTACATTACGTAATTGTGAACACGCTGGCCAATTTTTTTTTGATAGCCAAACCATAATTTCATCGTAAAAAAACAGCAAACAAATATTGCTGTCGGTACATTCTAACCAAGGTCAACATAATAATGAAGCGTATTAAATTGGCTTGTTCTGGTTAAACATAACTTAGGTTTTTTTTGTACCGGAGCAGTTTTGGGCATTCTGATTACCTGTTGGGTGACAGGATTCGGTGCTGAATCTGCATGGACAGAAATCTTGGCGGCTGTGCCGCCATTGTACCCGGTGATGCCTTACAGTGCTGATCCCAGCAGAGGAGGCATGGTTAAATGAGGATATTGCATTGCATGTGGCTGCATCAGATGCTTTCCAAATCCCCTACCAAAGAGACTGGAAACCCCAGTGCCTGTTACTGCCTGGTCGGGTGCTGTAATGATGCATTTTCACAGACTCCATTAGTGAAATCAGAACAGATTAATGAATAAGAATTGTGCACAGCTGCACTTAGGTCCCTACATGTCTCTTACCTCAGAGAGGACTCCACTCCCTGGGGTTATTTCATGCCAGCCCTGACAGTGCTGTGTTACCCTTAAAGGGACAATCATCGAAGGTGCCCAGCAAATCCCCACCCCCCACCCACCTAAACAAATTATTTTTCCACCTCTTCAGTTCCCAAATGTCCAATTCAAATGAATTTATTCATGAGAATGATTCCCGGGATGAGGAACTTCAGTTGTGGAGATAAGTTTGAAATTTTATCTTGGGAAAATGTTCAAAGGTGACTTGATAAAGAGATTCGAAATCATGAGGAGACTGGACAGAGCCAACAGGGAAACATCTTCTCATCGGTGGAGGGATCGAGAATCAGAGGGGACAGATTTAAGGCGTAAGAAGCAATGGTGAATTGAGGAGAACCGTTTTCACGCAGCAAGTGGTTAGAATTTGGATTTACGCTGCCTGAGAGTTTGGTGGAGGCAGGTTCAATCAAGGCACTCAAGAGGGCATTGAATTATTATCTGTGAAGAAATAATGTGCAGGGCTACAGGGAAAAGGTGGGGAAGTGGCAATAGGTCAAAAGCTTCTTCAAAGAGCCAACACAGACAAAAAGGGCCAAATGGCCTTCTTCGGTGCTGTAATGATTCTGTGATTCTGTGAAATGCCCTTCCGCTGGCCCCAACTTGTAAGGAAGCTGCAAATATTTTCTCTTTAAAAAAAAGAATATTGGGGCAGAGGGGTGGGTGTGTGAATGGCTTCCCCCCCCCCCCCACCCCCTTATCCCCAGAACCAAAGGCAGCATTCAGCCAACTAGTCCCACAACAGCTCACCTCGCAACCCCAACATGCTGCGGGTGGGCCCCAATATTCTGCCCAAGGTTTGTTAGACTACATTTACAACTGTACTGCCGAATGCAAAACCATTCCACTTTTCACTGACTTGAAGAATTTCAAGTATATTTTCAACTTCTTCCCCAGGAAGTATTGTGTGGGAGTTGGGCCCTTCGCTGGGGACGAAGTCTCACAATTCGATTGGCTGCTAACTGCATCCATCCTGGCAGTGCCAAAAGCACATTAGTGGACACTCCCGGGACTGCAACCAGGAATAAGGCAACGCAATGGACCCCAGAGACAAGTACATTCAAGGTCTTGGGCACAGAGGGTTTGGGTAAGTTAGGTAGGGGGTAGTGGTATGGTGTGTCTAATGCAGCAGGTAGGTAGGAAGAAGGGGAGCTGATTCTATCTTGGGGGTGGGGGATAGGGGGGGGGGTCCCAAATTTACAAAGCGCAGCCCCAAAGACAGCATCCCCCTTTCTTCCCCTCCTTTGAACTTGTGGTCAACATATTATCAGGATCAATTCGCTTGGTAATAAGCCCAATTAACCCTTGATGATCTATTTAAATATGACGGACAGGCTGCCAACTTCGGCACCCACCTCCGCATTATAGGGGTGAGCTCGAGGTGGGTGGGCACCTGGGGTGGACACCTGCCCTTTTTTACACCTGCGCCCCCACCGATAACGTGCCCAGTGGGAGCATGTAAAATGTAGCCCCCTGTTACAAATTTCGGGTCTCGCGTGTAGTATCCTTGAATTCTGTTTTGTCTCTCAAAATTAACTCTTTAGTCCTGAAGTGGGGGAAATATGGTGGTAGGGTTGGATGATGGAGTGGGAATTTCTGAAAAGTGGATGTAACAATAAAACTCTCTTGTTCTTTCAACTGTAGACTTTGTGATTTTCGCAGGTGTCCTCACTTGAACTTCTCCAATCGCCCAGTCTGCAAAACTCATGAACACTCTTGTGAGATTACATCAATGTAACAGCGTGCGTTCACAGGCTTGAACTGGGTCGCAGTTCCAGGCTTTTAAATTTCTTCTACAGTGCTTCAAATAACATATAATGCAAGAACGCACGCTACTTTACCCTGGCTAGAAGCAAGAATACTCATCTTTGTTTTATTTTCCTTCCCATTAGCCCCCACTGTAATCTGACTGGACAATATTTTAATTTTGTGCAGCCTTTGTTGGAAGTGACCTCGAACATCTGTCTGTTTGACCTATCTGAGACCTCCCAGGATGGGTCATTTTGTCATTAAATTTGTGAATCTATCTGGCCAGCCAGAAGAGAGAAAATTAAGTCATCTCTCACTCTATCACTCCACCCAACCCCAAATGTGGGCTCCTAGACACATAGCTGTTGTTTTCAGAAGGAATCCTGTTAATGTTGTTATCCAAACATGGTAGTGTTGGAATACAATTTCTGGAAGGCTGTCGACAGGTGGTTCAACGGTAGATTTCAAACAGGAAATTAGATATATACTTGCAAAGGAAAAATTGCAGGCTTGATGGGGAAAGGGTAGGGGATTGGGACACGTTGGATAACATTATCAAAGAGCCTTGTAAGAATCCTTGCTGCTTATTCTCTTATTTCCCCTTTCTTTTATTTTGCCATTATGACTTTTGATCCATGGATGATTAATGGGCATATATCTTTAAGTCAAGCAGCAGAATTCAGAAGTTGCCAGAGAGAATACTAGTTCCTGTTGGTTTGAACAGGAGGCTCCAGACTTTTTGGCACCAAAGAGAAAGAGATGGGGTGGGACATGATGTGATTGATTGGCTGGCGGCCAATGAATAGGCCCAGAAGGCCATACTCTGCCCAGAAACAGGTGGTGATGCGATCCTATCTCAGTGGAATGCTTCTCAGAGTCCCAAGAAGTTTCAGTTTGACTGTACTCCCGATTGGACTGCAGCCAATCTATGCAATACAGCTGCCAAAAGGCTATTTACAGTAGTTTGAATTTGACTGCATGTCATATAATTCCACTCTGGTCGAGGATGCATTTTGAAATTGCCCGAATGAATCAATGGACATGCTGCAAAATACAAACTTGTTCATTAAGAATTTTAATGGTAGTTGTTGTCTGTCACTTTCATCCACTTTACTTTAACAGCCATAGGGCTCCAACCATGAAATGATGATGATTCATTGTCAAAGTGGAACCTGCAATGATGTACAGTCAACAATTTTGGCCTACTTAGGACACCTTGCATTCCACAGATATTGGTTTAGGAACAGTAGCTGCACAATCTTGTTGCTAAAATAAAATCATGGACGCAATCTACCGGCTGGGTTGTGCTCTTGCTTGAGCGCGGCACGGCCGGTAGATCCCGGGAGAAGCCTCCCGTGGGCTTCCCGACAGCCTTTATGCCTCACGGGATGTACCCAAGTCCCATGAGGCATTAGAATCGGACTCCTGCCCAAAAGGGATGTGACCAAATGTCTCCTAAGTAGGTTTAAACCTACTTAGGCAAGCTTACCCAGGACCTACCTGTCATAATATGCACCCATGCACATCATGAGGTAAAAGCAGGCAGTGACAGACACCCAGGTGAGCCAATCAACATACAGAACAGAACACAACCAATCACCAGACAGAACACCAGAGGGGGGCTTCCAACTATAAAACACACGAGGCATCAGCAATCTGCCTCTTTCCACTGGTGACAACTGTAGTGACAGTTAGGGTGTACAAATCATTCAACACCATCTACACGTGGATCAGAGCTGGCCTGGTCTAGATAGTTAATGTTATTTTACTTAGAGTAGTAGAGAGACAACCCACAGGCAGCTGTGTGCTTCGTTACTGAAGTTCAATAAATCTTATTGAACCAACGCCTACGTTTGGTGTATGCTTGATCATTTAACTGCATTGTGTTGCAGTCCGTGTTACCCCAGGGTGAATAACACGACATGATACCAGGTGTGGCTACTGCTTCTAAGTAATTTACCTTCGAAAATTCACTGACGACCAGCAACTGCCTTCCAGCGGCATGGAAAAGATCCAGGCACCTCCACAGCTCCGGATCTCCGGGAACCTTGGCGCCAACTGGCAGGTCTTCAAGCAGAAATTCAATCTATACCTTGAGGCCTCGGGCCTCGAAAGTGCGTCCGATGCCCGAAACATCATGCTGCTACTGTCGACTGCGGGGGACCAGGCCATCCAAATCTTCAATTTGCTCACTTTTGCCGACGGTGAGGACAAGACCAAGTTCCAGACCGTCTTAGCCAAATTTGACAGTCACTGTGAGGTCGAGACGAACGAAAGCTTTGAGCGTTATGTCTTCCAGCAGCACCTTCAGGGTAAGGATGAGCCTTTCCAGTCTTTTCTCACTCATTTTCGCATTCTAGCGCAATCCTGCAACTACGGGAACACCGCTGACTCCCTCATCAGGGATCAGATTGTGTTTGGCATCCACTCCGACGCCCTGCGGGAGCAGCTCCTAAAAATAAAAAATATGACCCTGCCAGTAGCAATCGGGACGTGCAAAGTCCACAAACAGGCAAAAAGTCACTATTCCTGCCTTAAGTCGGCAGAGCAGGACCAACTCGCCTCCCACGAGTCTGAGAGTGGACAGGCCATCGCCCGAATGCTGCGCCTGAGCATCAATGAAGGTGGCCATTTTGCACGCTTTTCCAGGGGTCCCACACATGCGCACCACGGTCGGGAGAACGAAGCGGCTGAAGACTACACTGCACAGGTGTGAGCGGCGGCTGACCGCACTGCACATGTGCGACGACGCACCGAGCGTCATGACGTCGACGTAGTGACGTGCCCCAACTGCGGCACCGCCCATTTAAAGCGGCAATGCCCTGCAAGAGGCAGGCGATGTCTCAACTGCAACAAGCTTGGCCATAATGCGGCTTTGTGCAGGTCTGCACCTCCGATAGGGGGCCAGCGATCCCAGTTCCAACGCAGAAGCGTTCGAAGTGTACAACAAGGGCTGCTGGATTTGGAACCTGATCCCGTCAAGGATCCAGAGGACGACTGCCCGGAATCCCCATATCGAGTAGGCATCATCACCATGCATGACAAGGCATCTTCGCATTCAGCAACACACACACCCATCCTCAATGTGGGTTATGCGGACGAGTGGCGTGCCACAGTACAAGTCAACGATTGTAGCATCCGGTTCAAGCTGGACTCGGGTGCTTCAGCCAATCTAATATCCAAAGCAGATCTTGCTCGTATCCAAAGGCAGCCAACAATTCTTCTGCCGGCCTGCCAGTTGCTCGACTACAATGGAAATGTCATCACTGCGTTAGGGTCCTGTCACCTGAATGTATCCAACAAGGCCATCTAGGCCACTTTGCGGTTTGAGATCGTTGAGCCCTGCTTCTCTGCTTGGTGCCCATGTATGCGAGCTGCTCCATCTCGTCCAGCGTGTACATCCCATGTCCTCTGCCAACAGCACTCTTCAGGCCAACATTGAGGAGCTGCTATTGCAATACCCGGATGTGTTCAGTGGGATGAGTACGCTGCCCTACCCCTATAAAATTCTACTCAGGCCTGATGCCACGCCTGTCATCCATGCGCCACGCCGGGTGCCGGCGCCCCTAAAAGACCGTCTAAAGGCGCAGCTGCAGGAGCTCCAAGGTCAGGGAATAATATCCAAGGTGACGGAACCAACTGACTGGGTCAGCTCGATGGTCTGTGTCAAGAAGCCCTCGGGAGAACTGCGCGTTTGAATCGATCCCAAGGATCTGAACCGCAACATTATGAGGGAACACTACCCGATCCCGAAGCGGGAGGAGCTGACGAATGAGATGGCACATGCCAAATTCTTTACAAAGCTGGATGCATCGCGTGGCTTCTGGACGATACAACTGGACGAGTCCAGCAGGAAGCTCTGCACGTTTAATACACCCTTCGGAAGATATTGCTACAACCGCATGCCGTTTGGTATTGTTTCGGCCTCCAAAATCTTTCATCGAATAATGGAGCAAATGCTAGAGGGCATTGACGGTGTGCGGGTTTATGTTGACGACGTCATCATATGGTCCACGACCCCGGAGGGACATATTTCTCGTCTGCAACAAGTCTTCAGGCGCATACATGCCAACGGCCTGAAATTAAATAAAACTAAATGCTCCTTTGGCATGTCATCAGTTACGTTTCTGGTGATCAGATCTCCCAGCAGGGCGTGCAACCAGACTTGGACAAAGTCAAGGTCATCAACACAATGAAGACCCCAGAGGACAAGAAGGCGGTCCTCCACTTCCTGGGGATGGTAAAATTTTGGGGGAGAAGTTCATTCCCAACCTCGCGTCACACACCACGGCCCTCAGGCATCTGGTGAAGAAGTCCACCACTTTCCAGTGGCTACCCACACATCAATCAGAGTGGCTTGAGTTGAAAGCGAAGCTAACCACCGCTCCTGCTCTAGCTTTTTTTGACCCAGCGAGGGAGACTAAAATCTCCACTGATGCCAGCCAGGACGCCATTGGGGCGGTGCTCCTCCAGAAGAACGACACATTATCCTAGGCTCCAGTGGCTACGCGTCAAGGGCCATGACCCCCACTGAGCAACGATACGCTCATATAGAGAAAGAATGCCTGGGCTTTCTCTCTGGCATCGTGAAATTCCACGATTATGTCTATGGTCTCCCGACCTTTACAGTAGAAACGGACCATAGACCCCTAGTGCACATTATACACAAGGACTTAAATGACATGACACCCAGGCTCCAGCGCATTCTCCTTCGACTCCGCAGGTGTGATTTTGAACTGGTTTATACACCTGAAAAGGAGCTAATCATCGCGGATGTCCTGTCGCGTGCCATCACCTCGCCATGTGAGCAGGTAGACTTCATACATGACATTGAGGCACAGGTGCAACTGTGTGCCAGCGCCCTCCCGACATCCAACGAACGCCTCGTCATCATTCGGGAAGAGACCGCCAAGGACCCTCTTCTGCAGCGGTTCATACATCACCTCACGAATGGCTGGCAGAAAGGGCAATGCCCCCAATACTATAATGTAAAGGATGACCTAACTGTTGTCGAGGGGATCCTCCTGAAATTGGATCGCATCGTCATTCTGCGCAGCCTCCAAAGCTTGGTGCTCCCGCAGATACACGAGGGACACCTCGGTATTGAGAATTGCAGGCACAGGGCCCGGCAGGCAGTCTATTGGTCCGGCATCAATGAGGACATATCAAACATGGTCCTCAATTGCACGACCTGCCAGCGCTTCCAGCCTGCTCAGCCCAAAGAAACACTCCAGCAGCACAAGATCATGACCTCTCCGTGGTCTAAGGTCGGCGTTGACCTTTTTAACGCCAACGGGCGTGACTACGTCCTGATAATTGATTACTTCTCCAGTTACCCCGAGGTAGTGAAACTGTCTGACCTAACATCCAGGACTGTCATAAAGGCCTGCAAGGAAGCATTTGCCAGGCATGGAATCACGCTCACGGTTATGAGTGACAACGGTCCCTGTTTCTATAGTCAAGAATGGTCCAACTTCGCAAAGCAATATCACTTCCAGTACATCACCTTGAGCCCGCATTACCCGCAATCTAATGGGAAGGTCGAAAAAGGGGTCCATATTGTGAAGCAGATGCTCAGTAAGGCTGTGGACTCAGCTTCAGACTTTAATCTTGCTCTTCTGGCGTACAGGGCAATCCCTCTGTCCAACGGTATGTCTCCGGCACAGCTCCTTATGAATTGTAACCTGCGGACGACGGTTCCAGCCATTCATGTACCTGACCTGGATCACCTTCCAGTGCTGCAAAAGATGCAGCAGATCAGGACCCGGCAAATGCTAACATATGATGCTCATGCTACTGATCTGCCCGTGATCTCTCCGAAGGACGCTGTTCGCATCAAGTTGCCTGGTGGAGGCTGGTCAGCGCCAGCTGTTGTTGTTCGACAGGCTGCTCCCAGGTCGTTTGTGGTTCGCATGGCTGATGGACCTCTTGTCAGGCACAACAGAAGGGCACTATGCAAACTTGCCTGCCTACCACCGGATCTCACGTTCCCAGATGTCGTTCTGCCTTATCCGGACACCTCGCTCCACGAGGCCACCAATCTGGCTGCATGCCAACCTGTCAAGACACCATCATACCCGCCTCCACCTCTCAGGCGGTCCACAAGAATCCGACGTCAGCCCCAGCAACTGAACTTATAAATAGTTCCTTTGTATATATACTGTTATGTTTCTGCCGCTAGACACCTTACATGTACATATCCATTCACTCACCAATTGCTGTATATAGATACTTTTGTAAATATGTCGTTAATGTTCTAAGCAGCCGACAATTTTTTAAAAATAAGTTGGATGTCATAATATGCACCCATGCACATCATGAGGTAAAAGCAGCAGTGACAGACACCCAGGTGAGCCAATCAACATACAGAACAGAACACGACCAATCACCAGACATAATACCAGAGGGGGCTTCCAACTATAAAACACACGAGGCACCAGCACTCTGCCTCTTTCCACTGGTGACAACTGTAGTGACAGTCAGGGTGTACAAATCATTCAACACCTTCTACACGTGGATCAGAGCTAGCCTGGTCTAGATAGTTAATGTTAGTTTAGTTAGAGTAGGAGAGAGACAACCCACAGGCAGCTGTGTGCTTCGTTATTGAAGTTCCATAAATCTTATTGAACCAACGCCTACGTTTGGTGTATGTTTGATCATTTAACTGCATTGTGTTGCAGTCCGTGTTACCCCAGGGTGAATAACACGTCAATACAGGCCTCCCGGGATCTACCAGCCTCCCCAGCAAAGCTGCAGCTGGGTGCCCTTCTGTACTAGTCCATACAACGTGGACCAGGCGGAATGGTACCCGGGGGGTCTCCAGGGTCATCGGCAGCCCCTGGGTAGCCAGGGACAGTGCAGGGATGTTCCCTGGCCCTCCCCCTGGAACGCAGGCACTTTGGCACTGCCTAGCTGGTACCTTGATACTGCCACTCTGGCACTGCCAGGGGGCCTGGCTAGCACTACCAGGCTGCCAGGGGCACTGCTAGGATGCCAGAGTGCCCACCTGCCAGGTTGGCACTGCCAGGGATCAGACCCAGGGGGCCTTACCAGGTGGAGGGGGGTGAGGGCGTGTTCCCAGGGGCCTACCCAAGTTGGGGGGAGGAGGAGGGGATCAGAAATGGGTGGGGGGGCTGAAAAGGAGGGTGAAGATCGGGGCAGCCAGACAATATGGTGCCCCGATCTGTGAGGAGACTTTTCTGCTGGCGTGCTAAATGCCTCTCAGCGAGGCCTCGGGGGTGAGAAACTCCCGGAGGCCAAGAAAACCCCAGCAAAGTGCCGATAGAAGCGAGCTGTTTCTCGGTGCTGCAGCCGCCGAGAAGTACTCCGCTAAACACACCCAAAACCAGACATAGATTCTTTTCCAGTTAAATCGGGCCCACCAGAATGCATGTCGCACTTACATGCTAAAAGCCTGACTTCTGAGATGATTTGTTTGGGTGGGATAAGATCAAAAGGAACTAAACGCTATATCAGCAGCAGGAGTAATGTGCAGTGCAAAGAGAGAAGCACATCTGATGAGCAGCTTAGATCATAGCCATGCCTGGCTGGAAACAAAACCTCTCCTGAAAACAAGGGCTGAATTCTCCGCCGGCGGGATGCTCCGTTTTGCCGGCAGCCCGGGGGTTTCCTGACGGCGTGGGGCTGCCCCACAATGGGAAACCCCATTGACCAGCTGGTGTAACGGAGACTCCCGCCGGCGTGCTGAAAGTGAAATGTGGTGCGGCGGGACGGAGAAGCCAGCCCCAGGCGTCTCAGCAGAAACGCTGTTGTTTTGAAAACCTCAAAGATTCTACACTGAACCAGAAGAAGACGTCTGAAAATAAAGATACAAATCGTGTGCAGTATCTATTTGATGGATTTGATTCGTAAAGCTAAACTTTATGGGACATTGTTTTAGGTTCAATGACACTCTATGAGTTTAGAAACGTGGATAGATGTGAAAGGGGGTTAATTCAAATATATTGTATGTGTATCGCCATTACTGTCCTAATTGTGTTTTGTATTGTGGTCTTTCTTCTGTGTTTTACAGTTTAAATAACGTTCTTTTCATTGAATGATTGCAACAAAACTGGACCATTCTTCACTGGTTTGCAGATCTGCCCTCACATTATAACTAATTGGAATATAAACACGTAAGGACAGGTGTTTCCAAGTTACCCTTCTGGGTTTTGGGATACCCTCGTATCTAACATCAGCAGGGTTTTTAACATTACTGATTAGAAATACTCTTCCACGTACTGTGGACTGGACACACACAAAGTAATCACTTTGTCCTTTGTCATATTGTGGCATCCGTTCTGAATTGAAAGGATACAGTGCTGACCTACAGGTTCTTGTGAAAGCAAATACTGAAACATTGAAGGAAAAACAGTCAATGATCTGCCCCGGTGCAGTTCAAGACAATTTAGTGTGAATTCAAATTAAAGGGGCTGGTAACACGCTTTTTGTATACCTCCCTGGCACAACTGTAAATAGAAGGCAGCCAAAATACTTGAGTTTCATCTGCTGAAAAAAAAATACAATGTGATACGTGCTCCAAGACTAGCCCTAATCAGAGTTGAGATCATGATTAGCCCCTCAATAGGCAGCCTGTTTAATCCAAGCAATTAAAATAATGCAAGAACAGCCATTCGTCATTTTAATGCCATTAGATGTCTACTGACCACATTTAGATGCAAAGGACAAAGTAAAGGGGATATCAGTTTCAAAACGAAAAGAGACCAATTTAATGCACAATAGTTAACAATTAATTTTATAAAGTCACACCGAGAAACAAATGTGGTACAGGGAGATTTATCAGATTGAGGTTAATCTTGCAACCAGATGCCTTCATTGAGTATTCTGTATGTTGTGCCAGTTGTATGAGGATGTTATTTTATTGAGTTGATCATTTCTACTTAATTTACTGAAGTATTTTCCAAATAAAACTTTTTTTTTAAATGCTGACAAATGTAGCTTTCTTAAAGCCATTGGTGTTTAAAATAGGTCCCTTAAATTCCTTTAATTTCAGTTGTTCCTTCTCAAGCAAATTAATTGTTCCAATGTAACCTCTAACATCAGAAACTGAACAGATTGCTTTGTGGATCATGACCAGCAGTCAGGCTGCACGTTGTTAAGTGTAGGATTTGCATTACTTGAATTGGATTTATATAACACAGGATTAAAGAATGTATGTTTGTGAATTGGTTTTAACAAGAATATAAACAATCTTGCAGTGCCTTGAGAATATCTAAAAATAAACTAAGAACTGGGCAAGGCTTTAGCTTTTTCTGTGTCAACTGTACGTAATCCAGTGTGTACACTCCAGTGAAAAACATAGTAACCTCAAAGCAATCAAATATATCAATAGTTCCTGTGTGCTGAATAAACTCTAAGCACATTTTTGCCACCAAAACAACATTGCCCACAGTTAAGAACCATTGGCGCTATTACTGACAAGGCTATTATTGTACACAAAGCTTTTTTACAAGTTTCTCAGATGACAATAAATATAAATTAATGTAGGGAATTGAGCAATAATAGTTATGAGTTAGAGATAAAAGTTTTGCTAACTTGTTTTAAAACTTTTCAGTTTAAATTGTCAATTTGTCAGCAGCACTTTCTTCCATTCGGGAATGCATATAAATAATATACTGTAGTAAATGTGAATGATTATACATAAAAAGCTAAACTATTTTATAAATTTCAGTACATTTAATTAGGTGCAATCTGGGCTGAACAAGTTTAAGAACCACCAAGGAGACCACCCAAATACATGCCAATATTAAATGTACCCCACTATCTTCAGTTAATAATGCTTTCCGAAGGAAGTGTGGTCCCGGCAGAGAGTAAACACAATCATTGTTCCTGACTATATTCCCAGCAAACAAGAGTCTCAGCTCCTGACTTCTGTTCCCTGATCCTGCATATTGTCAAAAACCAAACCTAGCCTGAAACAGTTTCATTTTTCTATTTCATTGAACGGTGGCTGGAATTCTCTGGCCGTTGGGATTCTCTTTTCCCACTGGTAGCGCACCTCCGCTCTCGGGTTTCCCGTGTGGGGTGGCTTCAATGGGAAATCCCATTACAAGCGGTGGGAAGAGAGAATCCCACCACAGCGCACCGCCGAGAAGCACGCAGCTGGTGGACCGAAGAATCCAGTCTGGTAAGTCATGTTTTCTTTGTTGTGATTGAGTGCTCACAGTTAACTTAAAAAAATATGCTTTTTCTTTTTCTTTGCAATAGTGGTGCAATGACGGTAATGATAAAAGAGATAGCTGCCTCCAGAATTGACCCAATAGTGAAAGACAGCACAATTAAATAAATTAATTTCCCACAATCTTAAGAATTCTGCAGTAAATCTGATACAGAAGGTAATTGTTAGCTTTGAACTTCTTGTACATACAAAGTTCCTTTTCTTCTGAATGCCCAGTTACACAAAGAACTGCATTTCCCCATTCCCGTGGAGACAGGATTGGAGACAGAGGAAGTGGCTGGCAAAATAGGAGGCTGGTGCGTCGGGATGGCTCCCTGACACATTTCCACTTTTGTACAACTTTCCCAGGGGCAGGCAGGAACCGATTTGGCTGCCTGCCTCTGCAATTAAAGTGAGTAAGGCCCCAAGTTGGCCGAATTTGTGGCAGCTTAAGTATTTAACCAACAGTATGGTACCAATATTACTTGCCACTTATTAGTCCAAGCCTGAATGTTGCACTAGGGCATGGACTGTTTACTTATCTGAGGATTTGAGAATGGAACAAAGCACTGTGAAATCATCAATGAATATCCCCACTTCTAATCTTATGAAGCAGATCACTCATGAAGATGCAGAAGTTGGTTGAGCCTAAGATCATAGAATCATAGAATCATAGAAGTTTACAGCATGGAAACAGGCCCTTCGGCCCAACCAGTCCATGCCGCCCAGTTTTTACCATTAAGCTAGTCCCAGTTGCCCGCACTTGGCCCATAACCCTCTATACCCATCTTACCCATGTAACTATCTAAATGCTTTTTAAAAGACACAATTGTACCCGCCTCTACTACTACCTCTGGCAGCCCATTCCAGACACTCACTACCCTCTGAGTGAAGAAATTGCCCCTCTGGGCCCTTCTGAATCTCTCCCCTCTCACCTTAAACCTATGCCCTCTAGTTTTAGACTCCCCTACCTTTGGGAAAAGATGTTGACTATCTACCTTATCTATGCCCCTCATTATTTTATAGACCTCTATAAGATCACCCCTAAGTCTCCTACGCTCCAGGGAAAAAAGTCCCAGTCTATCCAGCCTCTCCTTATAACTCAAACCATCAAGTCCCGGCAACATCCTAGTAAATCTTTTCTGCACTCTTTCTAGTTTAATAATATCCTTTCTATAAAAGGGTGACCAGAACTGCACACAGTATTCCAAGTGTGGCCGTACCAATGTCTTGTACAACTTCAACAAGACGTCCCAACTCCTGTATTCAATGTTCAATTGAGATGAGGAACTCCTGCAGTAATGTTTTGACCCTTAGGAAGAACAACCTCAACAACCATAACCATTTTCCTTTACTCCAGGTAAGACTCCAGGGAGTGGAGAGTTTTCTCTTCAATCATTATTGAGTTCAATTTTACTAAGTCTCTTTAATGCCACACTTGGTCAAATGCTGCCTTGATGTCAAGGGCAATCGCTATTAAATCACCTCTGGAATTTAGCCAATTTTTCCATGTTTGGACCAAGGCTATAATGAGATCTGGAGTCCTTGCTGTCCTTGCCAATCCCAAACTGAGCATCAATGAGCAATTTCTTGGTGAGTAAGTGCGATCACAATAATACTGCCCACGACACCTTTCATCACTTTGCTGATGATTGAGAGTTCAGTGGTGGGGTGGTAATTGGCCAGTTGGATTTATTCTATTTTTTATGGTTTGGATATATCCTCAGGCAATTTTTCACTTTGTTGGGTAGATGTCAGTATTTGTAGCGGTGCTGGAACAGTTTGGCTCGAGGTACAACCTGCTCTACAGCCCAATACCGGCACTACAATGAAATGAAAAATGAAAATCGCTTATTGTCACAAGTAGGCTTCAAATGAGGTTACTGTGAAAAGCCCCTAGTCGCCACATTCCAGCGCCTGTTCGGGGAGGCTGGTACGGGAATTGAACCGTGCTGCTGGCCTGGCTTGGCCTGCTTTCAAAGCCAGCGATTTAGCCCTGTGCTAAACAGCCCAGCTGGGAAGCTGTTGTGCCCCATGGACTTTGCTGTGTCCAATGCACACAACCATTTCTTAGTCTCCTTTGGAGTGAATTGAATTGGCTCAATATTGGTTTCGGAGATGGTTGGCCCTCAAGAGGAGCTCAAGATGAATCATCCAAAGGCTTCATGGTGGCGCAGTGGTGAGCACTGCTGCCTCACGGTGCCGAGGACCTGGATTCAATCCCGGCCCCGAATCACTGTCCGTGTGGAGTTTGCACATTCTCCCCATGTCTGTCTGGGTCTCACCCCCACCACCCAATGTTGTACAGGGTAGGTGGATTGGCCACGCTAGTTAGTTGTTTAATTGTTCACCTCCATTCGCAACTGGATGTGACAATATAGCAGAGCTTTGATCTGATCTGTTGATTGTGGGATCACTTAACTATGTGCACAGCATGCTGTTTCTTGTGTTTATTATGCATAGAGTCCTGTGTTGTAGCTACGCCAGGTTTGCACCTCATCTTTAGATGTGTCTAGTATTGCTCCTTACATGTTATTCTGCACTTCTCATTGAACTGGTGTTGGTGAATTGGCTTGATAGTAATGGTAGAGTGAGGGATATGCCGGTCCTTGAGGTGACATACAATTCTGTTGATTCTGATGACACACAGACACTCGGGGATGCCCAGCTTTGACCTGCTGTTTTTGGCCTGATTCTATCCTATTAAAACCATAGTAATTCCACACAACACAGTGGAGGATGCAGTCAGAATGAAGATGAGGCTTTGTCTCCACAATGATTGTGGGGTTGACACTCCTACCAATGCTGTCGTGGGTAGATCCATCTGAAACAGGTAGATCGGTGAGAACAAGCTCAAGTCGGGTTTTCCCTCATGTTGGTTATTTTATCACCTTCTGCGGGCCATGTCTGGCACCTATGTCCTTTACAACTTTGCCAGCTCAGGCAGTAGTGGCGCTACTGAGTCACTCTCAGCTCGAGCACATTCTGTGCACTCGCTGCCTTCGCTGCTTTTTCAACATGCAGGAGTTGAGGGAGGACAGTCACTGCAGGATGTTTCCATGTTTGCCCTGATGCCAAGTGTCTTCATGGGCCCAGAGTCAATGTTGAGAATTCCCATGCACCCCCCCCCCCCCCCCACCCCACCGCCTTCCCCGTGCTGCCACTGTGCTTCCACCACTGATTATTCTGTCCTGTTGGCTAAATGGACAAACATAGTGATGATGATAGTGCCTGGGATGTCGGATGTAAGGCATGATTTGGTGTGTATTATTACATTAGGTTCTTGCTTGACTAGTCTGTGGGACAGCTCTCCCAATTTTGGCACAAGTCCCCAGATGTTAGTGAGGAGAATGTAGCAGGGCTGACTGGGCTGGGTGTGCATATGATGTGTCAGTCTGATTGTATTCTTAATTATAGCAACTTATGTCACTTAATGGCTTGCTAAACCATTTTGGAGGGAGATGTAGGCCAGACCAGGTAAGCCAGATTTCCTTCCCGAGAGGGCATTAGTGAACCAGATGGGTATTTATGCCAATCTGGGGGTTTCAAGGTCACTGTGAAAGATATTAGCTTTCTTTCCAGATTTATTTAATTAATGGAATTTAAATTTGCGAGTGGGATATGAACTTGTGTCTCCAGATCATTAGTCCGAGTCTCTGAATTAATAGCTCAGCAACATAACCATTATGTTGCCAGAACCACCATACCTTGCATGAAGCCTGATGGTCCTTTCAATGTTGTCAATACCGGGGGCCACCACTCTCAATGCTGAGGTATCTCATAGTTTGGTCCCAGATCACTGCATATCCTTACCCTGTCATATTTTAGTGATCTCTTTCTGCTGGATGTTTCTAGTTATATCCTTCAGTTTTCCGATGTCATGCTTATATTTTGCTCAGCTATCACATTCTGCCCTCCTAAACCCTACCCAGTGTCTATTTTCATGCCCTTCTTTCTTTGATTGGTTTTTCATGGCTTGCTGTGAAACCACCAGATTTCACCTCCATCCAATTATTCAAAAAAACGTGTTCCCTGGCTGTTTAGCCCATAAATTCCTCTCCATGGAGGAATCTGCATTCCTGACAGGTGACTTTTACTTGCTATAATAAAAGAAAAATACTGTGGATGCTGGAAGTCTAAAATATAAACAGAAAATGCTGGATACGCTCAAAAGGTCTGGCAGCACCTGTGGAGAAGGACACAAGAGTTCTGAAAAAAAGTCATATTGGACGTGAAATGTTAACTCTGGGGTGACTTTCCCACCGCGTTGCGCTCGCCGCCAATCTGGTGCGCCGGGTGAATAGCGGAAAAGCTTCAAATCGAGAATCGCGCCGGGTGTGAACCTTTTTGCAATTCACCAACCTGCTCCTGATTACAGGATTCGGTTCTCGCCCAAATTAGCTCATTAAGGTACTCGACCCCCCCAGCAAGAAGTCATGTGGGCTTGGTTTAGCACTCCTCTACAATAACGGGAAGCTGATGCAATGGCTACCGTGGGGAAGTGAGGAGGTGAGTAGCCCTTCCCATTTACCAGCATGCAGCTCAAGGGCACCGGGGCTGCTGCCCCAGTGCTTTCAGGGGGGGGAGGGGGTTGGGGTTGGGGTTGTTCGGGGGGTTGCAGAGGTGAAGGGGTAGGGTTAAGGGCTTTGTGTCTGTGAGGCCCTCAAGCCATGTTTAAATATTGTGGAGACCCATAACAAGGACAACCACAGCTGCAGCCTGTCGGTCCTACCAAACACCTCCAGGACAGAGCCCTGCAGAGCTTCTCTCATGAAAGTCAATTTCACCCCCTTTGACTGTGAGCAGCCTCTAGCTTCACAGTGGAAGGCTATTTCAAAAGTGGGAGTGGTATTGTTAGAATGGCACTTCACGCTCTTGGACAGTGGCGGGGTTGGGGTTGATGGGGAAATATAACTCTGGATGGCCCGGCCTCACCAGGTGGTAATCTTGAAAGACATGTGATCAGTGAAACGGAAGGAGAATTTTGTGGGACATCAACAATTCACTTGAGGCAGGTCATCTGGATGAAGAGTCAGTGAATGCTCACCTCTCTGGTGCAGGCCAATCTTGCTGTCGGTCGCTGCTCTTTCCTCAGGCAACCCTGCAATCTCCAGGGCCCGTTCCTCATTGGGGTGAGGATTTGGATCGCTGGGCTCCCCCCCACCCCCCCCGTCTTTGCCCTTTCCCTCCTATTATGGGCTGTCTTCTCTTGCAGGGACAAAGACAGGATGCTGTGAGCCGCACGCCTGATGAGTCAGGGGGGGTCTATGGCAGATGGCTTGTGTGGGCACTGCACATAGACATGAGGGGATTGCACAGGTGGGTGCCAGGGGGCTCTGAGGAACAAGCTTAAAGATTGGATGTTGGGAGAGTGTGTGGTGTCAGCCAGTGGACTGGGTGGGGGGGGGTTTTGGGGGGAAATTGAGGGGTGGCAGGCAGAACTGTAGTCGGAAGAGAGGTGGTAACTTGCCTGTGGAGCTCGTTGGAGGTCCTTCGTCTTGTGACATTGTGCGCTGGTCCTTCTGGTCATGCTACCTACACTCACTGCTGCTGCCACTCCACTGCCTCCCGGGCGGCATTGCTGACCCTGCTGCTGGTTCTCCCACCCTCTCGGGGGACCATGGTGCCCTGTCTCTCATGCACGGCCTCAAGAAGCCTGGCCAGGTCGGCATGCCCAAACCAAGGAGCAGGTCTACACACTGCCATCCTCATATCTGGGAGTGAGTGAGGGAGCGTATAAAAGCAGCTCCCCTTGTTAGCGGCGAGCAGCTGAGGCATGAGTTGGGTAAATCAGATGGCAAGGGAGTCAGGCTCATCGAGATTCACATGGGGGGCTCATTTGTGGAATTACATGCGGGTGAATACAGGCCACGATCTCGCCATTGCAGTCAACGCCAAACACAAAACCAAACTTGCCCAAGACGACACTTTTAAATTTGGGGGGTAAATCACATCCTCTGTTTCTCTCTTCACACATGCTGCCAGACCTGCTGAGTTTACCCAGCATTTTCTCTTTTGACTTCTCCTTGTTGTGAAGTTGCTCCCATTTTCTCTTTGGGCCTTTTAAGGATCTCTCTTAAAATCTCTCTTCCAAGTTCCAGTACCCGTCAATGTACCCCTGAAGCATTAAGGTGCCGAGCATTCCTCTGGGTACCAAGAGACTGGTATAATTCCACAATTTTCTGTTTTTATTTAAGCTTTCCAGTATTTGCAGGTTTATATTTTTCATTTGTCAGTAATTATCGTGCTATGTGAACGATCTATTTTAAGATTTGCCAGCAGTATTTTACATTTGACAATATGTTTCTATTCTATCACCAATTTATTTCTGCAGTTCCATAAATAAAAGTATCGTGTGAGGAGGTGCAAAGTTAGCATCAAAAGCAACATACTGCCAATGCTGGAAGTCTGAAATCTCTCCACAGATTCTACCTGACCTGTTGAGTTTTCCCAGCATTTTCTGTTTTTATGGAAAGTTATCAACTTTGGTGGGAAAAATAAAAATATCAGAATATCTTTTAAATGATGAGAAGCTGGGGAAGATTGGTACAAAGGGGGACCTGGAGGTCCTTGTATTTAAATTACAGAGATTTAGAGCGCAATCTCATGGCTGCATCGCGCAGGGTGCGAATCTGAGCGAGTCGGTTAGATCAGGGACGGTCCAGAATCGGGAACTGTGCCGGGCGCCAATCGGTTTCCCATCTAACCGGCCGGCTCCCGTTGGCGAGATCTGGATCCCACTGGGCCGTGCGGGAAACCCAGAATCACCAATTAAGGCCAATCTCCATCCCATTAACGGGAAGAACTCCCTATTTAACGGCCTCCCGTGATCTAACCAGCTCCCCAGCGAGAGGTCATGTGGGCGCTCTTTAGCACACCTACATTAAAACCGTGAAGTTAGCAAAATGGCTGCTGTGGGGATCGGAGGAGATGAGTAGCCACCTTGGAAAATGGTCAGTCAGCGGGGAGCTGCGAGCGCGGTCCAGGTGAATCAGCTGGCAGGCCAGCAAGTTCCGACGTGAAGCCTGGGGGCATCATTAAGTGTTGGAAATGTTAGATACCGGTGACAGCCTTGCCGAGTCGGCCGTCAGGAAACACACGGCAATTCCTGCTTCTTACCACACTTAGAAACTTTTCCGTTAGATCATGCCGTGCACATGCAGCAATCAATTAGAAAGGCAATATATGTTTGCTTTAATTGCGAAGGGATTGGTGTACGAGAGTATAGCAGCCTTACTGCAATTGGTGAGTAGTACCGTGAACAGTTTTGGTCTCCTTACTAGGTAAGGTTATACTTGCCTCGGAGGGACTGCATGGAGATTCACCAGACTGACAGCTGGGATTTGGGGAATTGCTCTATGAGAGGAAACTAGGTTTATATGTGCCAGAGTTTAGGTGATTGAAAGGTGAGTTCATTGAAACATATACATTTTTTAATTCTTCAACAGGGTGTGGGTGTTGCTGGCTAGGCAAGCACCTAGTGGCCACTCCTAAGGCGGAATGTTCCCTGAATTGCTCTGAGTGTGGTTGTGGGCATGAAAAATTACATTTTTCCCGCCGGCTACAATGTCAGGTTTTTGCACCATATTGGCCACTTCCCCATGCATCCCACCTCATTAATAATGCATTTACAGGAAACAAGCTGCATCATTGGCCGGCGAGCGGGCTCAGATTTTCCCACCACGTTGTGATCTGAGTGTTTCCTCGCTCTGGGTGCCAAATTTAAAGCGCACCAGAATACAGTCTACTTCACGTCTATAGACCAGGACTGCTCCTGGTGACAATGGCCCTGAAAGCTAGGGAGATGGCAGCCCCCAAATTTACTGGTGATCACTGGAGTATCTTTTGAATGCCATTGAAGCTCCCAACGGGAGGAAGAGGCCTCAAATAGGGCAGTTAGGTGGGGTGGTGGAGTGGCTAATATTGGGCCCCTCTTTGAGGAGTGTGCCGTTGCGTGGACAGTGCCTGCAGCAACAGTGAGGTCAACAGCAAACACCCACATGACGCTCGCGCACCAGATCTTCCCTATCTCCATGCAACTGTGACTGCTCTCTCCATGCAACTGTGAGCGCTCTATTCTGCTCAGCCCCACATGATTTTGAACAGTGATAGTTAGCACTAAGTGATCCCACAACCAACAGAAGAGATCGAAGCACCTGAGTCCAGCCATATCCAGCCATGAATGGTGGTGGACTCACTGGAGGAGGAGGCTCCACAAATATCCCCATCCTCAATGATGGGGGAGCCCAGCACATTAATGCAAAAGATAAGGCTGAGACATTGCTAGAATCTTTAGCCAGAAGTGCAATGTGTATCATCCATCTTGGCCTCCTTCAGTGAGTGTTCCACATGGACTTGCATGGTCTAAGAAGGCAGCTCACCACTTCCTTCTCATAGAATCATAGAATCCCTACAGTGCAGAAGGAGGTCATTCGGCCTATCGAGTCTGCCCTTCGAAAGACTCCCTACCGAGGCCCAATCCCCACCCTATTGCTGTAACCCCACCCTAAGAAGAAATTTAGCATGACCAAATTACTAACCTGCACATCTTTGGACTGTGGGAGGAAACTGGAGCACCTGGAGAAACCGATGCAGACATGAGGAGAATGTGCAAACTCCACACAGACAGTCACGGGAGGTCAGAATCGAACCCAGGTCCCTGGCGCTGTGAGGCAGCAGTGCTAACCACCGTGCTGCAATTCAGGATTGGCAATGAATGCTGGCCTGGCCAGATAAGCACACATCCCGTGAATTAATTTTTTTTAAACTAGGGTCTTGTATAAGTTCTGCAAAACCTCCATGATCTTGCACTCGATGCCCCTTTTAATAAATCTTTGATTACTTTATTAATTTCTCTCTCGACCTGTTCTGTCACCTTCAATTATCTATTCACATATACACCCAGTTCCCTTTGATTCTGCACCCCGTTAAGAAATTTACCCCTTACTTTATATTTTCTCTCACTGTTCTTCCTGCCAAAATGCATCACCTCACACTTCTCCACATTGAACTTCATCTGCCACCTGTCTGCCCACTCTCCCAACTTGTCTATGTCCTTTTTAAGTTCTATACTGTCCTCCTCACAGTTGACAATACTTCCAAGTTTCATATCGTCTGCAAACTTTGAAATTATACCCTGAACACCAAGATCAAAATCACCAATATATATCAGGAAAAGCAAGGGTCCCAATACCGATCCCTGGGAAATTCCACTACAAACCTTCACCCAGCCCGAAAAATATCCATTGATCATTACTCTGTGCTTCCCATTATTTAGCCAAGTTTTATACCCACGTTGTTACTGTCCCTTTTATTCCATGAGCTGTAACATTTCTCACTAGTCTGTTGTGTGATGCTGTATCAAACACCGCTTGGACGTACAGGTACACCACATCAACTGCATTACCCTCACGACCGTTTCTGTTACCTCTTCAAAAAACTCCAACAAGTTAATTAAATCAAATTTCCCCTTTAGAAATCCATGCAGGCATTTCCTGATCAGCCCACATTTTTCTGTGGGACGACTAAGTCAATCCCAAATAATTATTTCTGAAAGCTTGCCAGCCACTGAGGTTATACTGACTGCGGCTATCCATGGACATTTTTTTTGAACAAGGGCACAACATTTGAAATTTGCCAGTCCTCTGGCACCTCCCGTGAGCTGAGCGAATACTGAAAAATTATGGTCAACGCCCCTGCAATTTCCATTCTCACTTCCTTCAATATCCTGGGATGTACCTCATTCAGTCCCGGTGCCTTGTCAACTTTCAATACCAATAGTCCATCCGACCCTTCCTCCTTATCAGATTTGAACTGTTCAAGGAACATAGTTTCCTCATCTGTCACCATGGCCTGCGTAGCATCTACCTCCTTGGTAAAGATGTCTGCAAAGTATTCATTTAGTACCTCAACCATGCCACCAGTCTAGCTGGCTCAGCTCCGTTCTTGCCCCATTGAAGTCGACATTCCTCCCCAGTTAATTATTCTGACTCTGGATTGCCTTTTCTACTAACATTCTACACCTTGTGATAGAATGATCACTGTCTCCTAAAGGTTCCCCCACTGACTTGGTCTACTTGGTCCACCTCATTTCCAAGAACCATGTCCAACAATGCATCCTTTCTCGTTGGACTGGACACAAACTGCTGTCGAGAATTTACCTGAACGCAATCTAGAAACGTTTGCCTCTCTACGCCATTTACACAACCACTGTTCCAGTCTACATTTGGGCAATTCAAGTCCTCCATTATAACTACTCTATGTTTGTATCTCTGTAATTTCCCTGCTGATTTGTTCTTCTACATCCTCCTCACCAGTTGGCGGTCTATAGGCGTCACCGACCAATGTAATTGCACCCTTTTTATTCCTTGGCTCTAGCCAAATTGATTCTGTCCTCGAATGCTCTGGAACATCACCTTTTTCCAGCACTGCAAAGCTCTCCTTAACCAATACTGCCACCCCTCCTCCACCCCTATCTTTTCTGAACACCTTGTACCCAGGAATATTTTCAAGCCTCTCCTGGAGCCTGGTCTCTGTTATCGCCACAGCATCATATTTCCACATTACAATATGTGCCTGTAACTCCCCAAATCTATTTACTATACTTTGTGCATTCACATACATGCACAGTAACCCTGATGTAGACGTCATGGGAGGGATTCTCTCAGCCCATGCCGGGCTGGAGAATCGCCAGGCTGGACGCGAATCACGCGACGCCCCCTTACGCCGGTCCACCGATTCTCTGGAGAGTGGAGAATTGGCGGCGGTGTGGTCGGTGCGGCGCCGTCGGGGGCCGCTCTATGCGGCCTCCTCGCCAATTCTCCGCACGGGAGCCTCAAAAAAAATCCGAGTCCTGCCGGTGCCGTCCGCTTGTGGTCTTACCGGCGGGACCTCGGCGTGCATCCATCCGCGGACGGTCTGGTGGGGGGGGGGGCCTCCGCTGTGGCCTGGACCATGTAGCCCTAGCCATGTTGCGTCGGGGCCGGAGCGGAGAAGGGAGCCACCGCGCATGCCGCAATCGTGCCAGTCGCACTGCGCATGCACGTATTGCCGCCGGTCGCACTGCGCATACGCAGACCCTGCCACCCATTTGACACCGGTATCGGCAACTGGAGCGGCGTGGGTCGCTCCAGTGCTGTACTGTGCAGTGCTGAGGGTCTCGGAATCGCTGCTCCTGGGGGCATGTTGACGCCATCGTGAAACGCGACGGCATTTACGACGGCGTCAACACTTAGCCTCAGGATCAGAGAATCCTACCCTATTACTTTCTCCCTTACTCAAACTTTACTTGCTATTCTCTACACTAGTGGTATCTGTTCCTCCCAGTATTTTGTGCACCCTGGTATTCCTCTCTAATATTTTGTCTTGGTTCACACCCCCCCGCCGAGTGTGTCATGTATAGTGTTGTATTCCAGCTTCATTTACAGGCTTTGTGAGTGCAAACTCCTCCACAGCTAGCAGTTCTGCTTCATGCAGCCAAACAAGGAGTGAACGTGGAGGGAGAAGTGAGTGTGTCAGCGCCTTCCGGAGCCTTGTGCAAGCACTCTTCCAGGCACATGGTGCCTTCATCCATCACACTCATTGTCCCAAGCATTTTCGTGGTTCTGTTCACCTTCAATTTCTGCAGAATGGCGGCCATTAAACTCTTCATTAGCTCCCCTATCCTTTCCCCTCACCCACCTCCTTTCCCCCATTACTGTCAACTCCCTGACATCATCTTCTACTTACCCACCATTACCCTATGGCCAGGTCCCTCCCCCTTTACAAATGTCCAGATAAACATGCAGGTTCCCTACCTGCCTGAAAACAACACCCCCATCCACACTGACCTCCCTGACCTCCTCCTTCCCACCCCAGGGTCCTTGTTTGCCTCTGTGTTCTCACCAACTACCTCCAGCGCCCCTTCTACCGGCATTAATGCACACTCACCCTCCCACCATATCACCTCCTTCCTCTCACACTCACAATTACATCCTACCACTCCCATCCTGAGTTCGCTCCCGAGGAGGTTGACATTGACTCCACAGGTGAATGTTTCACATTCACTGAGACGTTCCACCTGTCACATCTCCCTCCTCCATACATCTTCCTCCCCTCTTACACTTCCCCCACTTCCACTCTCCTCTCCCCTACACCTTCCCCCCCACTGACACCTTCCCACACTTTCTTCCCATTACGCCTTCCCTCAACTTACACCTTCCCCAACTTACACCTTCCTCCTCCCTTACATCTTCCTCCTTCCTCCCTTGTACATCTTCCTCTCCCCCTTCTCTGCTCATCAACATCAGCCCATGGTGAACTCCCTGGAAGATGGTGCAAGTCCTGAAGGTCTGAAGCAGTTCCAAAGCATCAGCAAAGTCCATGAAGATCTGGGGCAGGATTCTCCTTTTCTGAGAATAGGCGTTGACGCCAACGGAGAATCCGTGGATGTTTATGACAGAAATACCACCGCTGCACCTGGACCGATTCCGCTACTGTGGAGGGGCTAGCACTGGTGCCGCATGGTACACAATCGATTCCAATGGAAAACGGTGTGGGATTCGCCGGGTCCGTGATTTACACTCAGGAGGCTGACAAGCTGCAGCCGCACATACACATTACAATCCCCACACACACTCATCCCAGCCAACAAGGTGACACTGGTTACGCTGGAGCGTGCCCATACAGCTGATGGATCGGCTGGGACCAGAGGGCACCCAGGGGAGTGCCATGGGGGGGACACCGATACAACCCGTGGAACTAAGTTCAAAGTGGGCTGTTAGCGGTGTGCGCAGTTGCAAGGCTGCCTTGTCAGCTTGTGGCGGTTTAGGTATTCCGGATCCGAAGGGACTATCTTACGAACCTACATCAGGTTAAGCCTCAGAATACCTCTCATGAGGGGAGGCTACTTTTCTGTGTCTCAAACAGTTAAACAGAATTTCAATTACTTTCTAGTGGAAGAAGTTCAGACACGTCACTCAGAACTAAAACCTCTTACCTTCTTCGGTCGTAGATCCTTGTCATTTAAGACTTACTAAATGAGTGTCTAGGATCTAATACTTATTGAGAGTAAGACTGCACAGTTTCATTTCTAATGATTGTATTTTTATTATAAAATACTCTCAATTGATACATACAGGATTGCAGAGTTAAAAATATTAATTGATTAACAGTCCTTAGTTATCTGCTAACAAACTAACTTCTCGAAGAGAAGGATGTATCTAAACATGGAAAATCCTAAAGTATCTCATATCAATTTCTAAGAATTTTAATTGAAACATACTTACAAAAACCACGATGGTCTTTGTTTGACAAAGCAGGTGGAAGAACAGAACTTGGACGCACTCTAGCAGGAGAGAGAGTGAGTGCCAGGTCTGCGAAACTGCTCCTCCTTTTATACATAATTTCCACTATTTAGTGACGGGTTTTTCCTGTATCTTACCTTTGATACTGGGTAATTTCCGATAGCCAAATGGTCAGGTTTGTGGTTTATCAACAATATGTGATTTAATGATCTTAGTGACCGCTTGAATGGCAGGTGTCTAAGATGTATGATCTGTCAGGGAGTTGTTTGAGACACATTTTCTGTCTATTTTCAGTCTGACAAGTTTTTTTTAGATATGTAGATGTTCAGATAGCCACTATTCCAAATGGTGTTATCGTAAGTGTCAAAAGTTATATAGCTGAGAAAGAAGTTTGTTAATTTATTCCAGTTGCTATCTTCTAGTGTACCTTCCCGCCGGGTCTAGTTATGGTTATAATTACAGGAGGGTAATTTAAAGAATTTACGATCTGTCAATTCAAGGATCTTCCCTATCCCGCATTTGTCTGGGATGGCTTAATGATCCTTGGGGTCAGCTTAAAGTTTTTTAGCTCATGGTGACTTTTGAAAGACCTTTCTGTTGAAATGGTTTTATTCCATTTTGAATTAAATACTTTTATACATGTCCTTATTCTAAACCGAATTCTGCGGACAGTGTGATCTCCATCACAAGCTGCGGCAATGGTGTTCCCTGCCCGTCTATCCCGACCCCACAGCACACCACCTGGCCGGCCCCCGCTACTCTGCCCTGGCCCTGGCGGATGCACCCCCGGCCAGTGGCACAACTGTCAGCAAACCATGGTGATGTTGGACACCTTCCACCCTCTCTCTCCCTCAGCAGCTGCCACACCGGTTTCACGATTTTTAAAAGCACAAGTGAACCTCGCCATCGGGAACTCGGCCCATTGGAGGCGGAGAATCGCGGAGGCCTCGGAGAATACATTAGTGGGTCGGGCCCACTAATGATATGCAAATGGTGTCTACTGTACATGCATTCTGGAACGCATTGACACTGCTGTCGAGGTTGCTGGAGCATTGCGATTTGGCGTGAAATCGGCGCCTGCCGCAATTTGGGCGTCGGAACCGATTCTCCACCCAATTGCCTTTCCCGATTTTGGCACGGGCTGACGGAGAAGCCCACCCCTGAGATCTCAGTGAAGTTGAACCTGCTGCATGCAGTCCTCCCACCTTTCCAGACTAGCTTCACAATGGAGCCACAATGGTGCGTGAGGATTCACTCACCATGCAATACACGGGCTCCTCCAGAGTCGGGTAGCCACAGGTTTCCGGCATCTTCTTCTCCTCAGATGTCCGCAATCTCAGCAAAATCTGAAAGGTAAGCTCCAACTTTTGCATGTTACGCTTGTTCAGACATGTTCTGGATCAATGTGTTTTCCTGGCGGAGTAATAGTAAATCAGGCGTGGGGGACGATTTCAGTCGGGCCTTACTTTGCATCTCATTAGCGGGATGCAAATCGGTTTCATTGCCGTTTCCAACGAGATTCATCGGATGACTTCACTGTGATTTCACAGCGGCGTGAAGCTGAGTTCTGCCTCTCCTGCTGAATTTGCCTCCCTCCCTTTCTACCATTATGCCCGCCGCGAATGGGAGCAGAAACTCTTGGCCCTAATTGCCCTTGCGAAGGTGGTGGTCAGCTGCCTTCTTGAACTGCTCCAGTCTATGTAGTATAGGAACACCCACCATGCTGTTAGTAAGGAAGTTCAAGTATTTTGACCCAGCAACAGTGAAGGACCGACTGATATATTTCCAAGTCAGGATGGTGAGTGACTTGGTGGGGAACGTCCAGGTGGTGGTGTTCCCAGGTATGCAACTTGTAGATGGTACACAAGACTGCTACTGTGCATTGGTGGACAGAGTGAATGTTTAAGGTGGTGGATGGGGGGGCTAATCAAGGGGACTGCTTTGTCCCGGATGGTGTTGAGCTTCTTGAGTGTTGCTGGAGCTGTACACTTCCAGAGAGTATTCCATTGTGTTATGGGCCAGGGTTTAGAGAATCCCAAAGTGTATTATGGAGTTCACCTGACCCACAACTTTTAATAGATTGTGGTATGGGGAGCACACGGCTCACTCTACAGGTATGGTATAGCAGAAAATGGACCAGTGGTTTTTAAAACAAAACAATGTTTATTCTATGAACTCAAGTTAACCTTTTTAAAACAAACAGTGAATATCTTAGCAACCAGTAAATCAAATACACCCCCCAAAGAATACAACACTAAGTAACCTGTATGCTGTCCTTTTACACCCAAAAGACTTAACAAACCTTCAAACAGGAACACATTAGGTTTATATTTAATACTGAGACCTTTTTACAATTCTGAGTTCACCAATTGATCAATAGATAGTCTTTGGATGGCAGAGATCAACATGAGTGCAGGTCACAGAAAAAGCACAGGCACACCCAAGCTTTTCTCAAACTGAAACTAAAAAGCAGAAGTAGAGCTCAGCTCCACCCACACTCTGACATCACTCCAGTAACATGAGCAGCTCCATTTCTTAAAGGGACATTTCTTAAACACTCATTTCATAAAGGGTACACTCACATGACAGTTGCACTCCTGACTTGTGCCTTGTGGATGGTGTACAGGTTTTAGGGAGTCAGTCTACTTGTGACACTAATAAGATGATTATTATTATTATGATTATTACTCTCTGCAGAATTCCCAACTTCTAACCTGCTCTTGTAGCCATAGTATTTATATGGCCAGTCCAGTTCAGTTTCTGGTTAGTGATAACTCCAAGGATGTTGATAGTGGGGGCTTCAGCAATTGCATTGCCATTGAATGTCAAGGAAAGATGGTCATATCCTCTCTTGTTGGAGATGGTCATGCCTGACACTTGTGTGGCATGACTGTTACTTGTCACTCATCAGTCCAAGTCTGAATATTGTCCAGGTCTTGCTGCAAATGTACACAGGCTGCTTCAGTATCTGAGGAGTCGCGAAGGGTGCTGAATCATCTGTGAACATCCCCACTTCTGACCTTTTAATGGAAGGAAGGTCATTGGTGAAACGGCTGAAGATGGTTGCACCCTGAGGAACTCCGATAGCAAAGTCCCCGAATTGAGATGATTAACCTCCTACAACCATATTCCTTTGTGTTAGTGTAGTACCCTCAATAACAACACGAGAGTGTAGAATGGTAAATGAAGGCTTTAATAAGCAGAGAACTAGTTAGTGACCGAGACGTGTGCTTACTGGGTGCCACCTACAGGGCGTCACCTTATATACGGCTCCCGGTGGGCGGAGCCGGAGGCGGAGTCCCCCAGTGTTCCAAACCCGGTCTTAAAGTGGCATCACCTACATGGTGTTAAGGGTACAGTAAGCATTCATCACAGTTACGTAGTCATCTGGGATGGCCACTTCCAGAATACAAAATGGACATTTGCAAAGATTGCAGGGAAAAATGGACAATGTTAAGAAAGCAAGCAGGCACAGAGCCTGCCTGGATATTGGAGCCGTAGCTCCCAGACGAGACTGAAACTGTAGGCCCATTAGCATATGGATGGCCCATCTCCGGGAACAAAGGAAGATACTTAAGTAACCGATCTGGCCCCAGGCCTCGCGGCGCCAGTTCCCCAAACCGAAAGCAGAAAACAAAGCAGGCCAACGGCCACCTAGGACATGCCCAGCCATCAGGGCACCCACCCCTTTATTGGTCAGGATCAATGCGAATGATCAAGAAACGGCCCAATTGATTGGGGCCAGGTTCAAGGCCCGCCCAAAAGCGCGCGAAGCCCCCTTCGGGTATAAGAAGAAGGCCCCAAGAGAGAATCACTCTCTTGGAATCGGCTCTCACAGCGGAGAGACTATTCCACCAGCTACACCAGAAGCAAATAAGTCCAAGGTCAACGCTCGCTACCAGACGGACGACCTTAGTTGTTCCCCTCTACCACTTCGACCCCAGCAGCCTCAGAACCGAACAACAGCCATTGTTCCTCTGACTGAGTGGGCGCCCGAAGCTAAGTATAGGCTTTAGCAGTCGTGATAGTTTAGTCTGTAGTATTTCTTGCAAGAGTATATATTGCTGTGTATGTAAACAAATAGTATTGACTTTGAACTAACTAACTGGTGTACCAACTCTTTGATCAGTATTCGGGTTTGAACCTTGTGGCGGTATCGAAAGATACCTGGCGACTCTAAAGCAAACGTAATTTGAATTAAGGAAGGTGACCATATTGGCCGCCATATTTAGAAACAACCAAAGAGAGCAACATTTACTGGCGACTCTGGTGGGATTCGACTAGAAGTGGCCTAGTCACTCCGAGAGAACACAACCTTTCAATTAGAAGTCCAATTGGAAACAGAAAAACCACAAGTGTAAGAACAATACTGATCAAACCTCCAAGATTCGGAAGTATGTTATTTGCATGTGTACTAACAGGGATATAAGGTAAACCTGAGAGATTTTGTTGCGTAAAACTGTCGGGAGTTTTGTAGGCCGGAAATTAGCGTAAGCCATACCCATGTTTCCATCCCCACTTTATCACCCCCTGTTCCAAATTCGGTAGAGACCACAGAGATAGAGAAAAATGGCAATGAAGGCAATGGAATGCTTTATGAACCCCCAAGAATTCGAGGTCGCAGCGACCAGTAGAGTAGGACAGTGTCCCGTATGGGAAGAAGAGATCAGAAATATCTCAAAGGGAAAGGATGTCCCCTTTGGAGTGAATTCTGCGCCAATGATGAAACAGGTCCCGGGAGTATAGGGCATACTTGGTGGGAGAACCTGACAGAGATCCATAAGAAGAGCTTAGGGAAAGCTCGCAAGCCGATGGCAATTGTGTCCTGCATGGCACAATTGCGAGGCACAGAGGAGGTCGTGAGGACGCTCCATAGAGAGATTGAGGAGAGAGACAAGAGTAGTGAAGGCGATGTGAGTGGATATGAGAGAGAGAACAAGGAACTGAGAGAGCAGTTAGCAGCGAGGGACAAGGAGGTGGAGGATGCCAAGCGGGCACACCAGTCTTGTCTCGCCCATTTGAGCAGCAAACGTAATTAGAATTAAGGAAGGCGACCATATTGACCGCCATATTTAGAAACAACCAGAGAGAGCAACAGTTAGGTATCACTCAAATCAGTGGAGAGTTTTCCCTCTGATTCCCATTGATTTCAGTTTTTATAGATGCTACACTCGGTCAAAGGCTGCCTTGATGTCATGGATAGTCAGGCTTAACTCACCTCTTGAGCTGAGCTTTATTGTGTATGTTTGGACCAAGGCTGTGATGAGGGCAGAAGCTGAGTGACACTGGTGGAACTTATGGTGATCTTTATGTTGCTAATACTCAGGATGGATTCGTAGTGTACACAAAGACCACAAAAAACGAAGTCAAATAAACAAAGCTAAAATTTATTACACTACTTATTAAACAGTTCGATCACGATTCCCAAAACAAGCAATATGATAAATAAACTACAACCTACACTATACTAACACCTGTCTCATGCACGCTATCTTAAATTGTTCTCTGCTCTGCTCCTATTCTCTCTAGCCTTCTCCTGCCTTCTCTACACTCTCTCCCCAGAAGCCTGAGAGGCATTAATGTTTATAGGTCTGCTCCCAGCTCCATCTAGTGGTTGGCTAGAGCATTACATTAACCCTTAATGTGCTAGACATTATACATAATGGCTGGGATTCTCCGCTATCCGGCGGGGCGGGCCGTACTGGCGCCGAGGAGTGGCGTGAACCACTCCGGCGTCAGGCCGCCCGGAAGGTGCAGAATCCTCCGCACCTTCAGGGGCTAGGCCGGCGCCGGCGGGGTTGGCGCTGCGCCAACCGGCGCCGAAGGGCCTCTGCCGGCCGGCGAGAGTTGGCACATGCACGGGAGGGCCAGCATGTTCTGGCGTGATCCCAGCGCATGCGCAGGGGGGTTCTTCTCTGCGCCGGCCATGGCGGACCGTTACAGCGGCCGGCACAAAGTGCAGGAGTGCCCCCACGGCACAGGCCTGCTCGCAGATCGATGGGCCCCGATCGCGGGCCAGGCCACCGTGGGGGCCCCCCTGGGGCCAGATCCCCCCGCACCCCCCCCCCCGAGGATTCCGCAGGCCATCCGCAGAGCCAGGTCCCGCCGATAAGGACCTTGTTTGATTTACGCCGGCGGGACTGGGCGAAAACAGGCGGCCACTCGGCCCATCGCGGAGTGGAGAATCGCCGGGTGGGCCACTGCCAACGGCCCCCGACCGGGGCAACGCGATTCCCACCCCCGCTGTAAAACCGGCGCCAGAGAATCCGGCAGCGGGCGTCGGGGTGGGATTCACGCCGCCCCCCCCCCGCCCCCCCCGCGATTCTCCGGCCCAGTTGGGGGTTGGAGAATCCCGCCCAGTGTCACAGAATCCAAACTAAGTGTTTGCTTAGCGGTTTAGTCAGTGAGCAGGTTTTTCAAGATTCAGTAGCAGCTGCTTGATAGAGCTGCTACTGAATCTTTCCATCACTTTACTGATGACCAACAGCAGACAGATTGGGCGCTAGCTTTGACATTCTTTGCTCCAGAGAACTGTCGATGCTAAGTCATTGAGTACATGCTAAAAAGGGATGAATAGATTTTCAGATACGCTGAGAGCAAAGTGACACAGGGATGGTGCGAGAAGGTGAATCATAGAATCCCGACAGTACAGGAGACCATTCAACCCATCGCGTCTACACCGACCCACTGAAAGAGCACCCTACCTAGGCCCAATCCCCCACCCTATCCCCATATCCCAACCTAGGGGCAATTGATCATGGCCAAACCACCTAATGTGCACATCTTTGGACTGTGTGAGGAAGCTGGAGCACCCGGAGGAAACCCACGCAGACACGGGAAGAATGTGCAAACTCCACACAGACAGTCACCAGAGGTCGGAATCGAACCCGGGTCCCTGGCGCTATGATGCAGCAGTGCTAACCACTCTGCCACCGTACCACCCAAACTTGAGTAGATCAGCCGTGATCTTTGTGAATGACGAAACTGGGTGCGAAAGGCCAAACAACTTATTCCTGCTCATATGTGTCATCTTCTTAAACTGAGCCCACAAATTGCAGTAATACAGAATTTATTACTGTAATGTGGGCTTTGTCCATATGTTGTGGAGTATCACTAGTGCATTGCATTGATGTACTATCTTAGACGATCATGTATTGCGTGTGGAAAATATGAGCTAGCTGAATGGAGGAGTTTCTTAACAGCCATCGAAGTGGTGATGTCATGAGCAACATTTTCTGTGTGGGTCGGTGGTAAGACGATGATTCAGATTGAGGAGAATCACTTTGTCATGCTAGCGTTAACATCAAAACTCCCACACCTTTTTGAATCACGGTAATTGCTGAAGAAGATTCTTTCTCTGAAAGACAGATGAATCAGTGATAAAACAAACATTTGACTCATCCAATCAAAATGATACCGTTCCGCAAATATCAAAGTGATGCCTTTCTGTGACATCTGTTTGAGCTGAAAAACTGTCACAAACGATAGTAAATAACCTTACAAGTGTGAAAGTTTTGAAATGATTTTACTATAATCTGGCTACCCTAACTAGCCAGCATGGATGAAGGTTTCTGATTTTATTTTCTTCCCGTTCTGGAAACATTACTTATTCATGAGCGGTGGAGGCATGTCATTTATATTGTTTTCTTTTCTCGTATGAATGCGAAAATGTCTAGGTCGAGCTTCTTTGGTGAGATATTCTATTGAAACTGTGAGCACTTTGCTCTTGATATATAATCCTCAAAGGAAGCCCTCAAAAAATCCAGAATGAGTCCTTCATGCTGCTGCCAGCTACTAATCCTTATCTCACGTGTATCTATTTTCACTTTCACTTCTCGCAAGTTATAAATTCATCCTTTGGCAGATTCCTCTTCATGATCCGAGAATAGGTGGTACGTTTTTTTTAAGCAGTTCATCAATAAGGTACATACTCGTTATTCAAGGTGGATGTGGTTTTCGTACCCATGACGTTGGCAGGTTAGATCACATGCAACATGTCTCGCAATTATCGACCACACACTACATTGGAATTTTTTGTCTTCTTTGTTTAAATCATGTACTTGGTATGAAATTATACTTTTTCTGTCTGTGCCCGCCCAGTGGTGGTTCTTATTTCCTTTGAACAACAGGGCTATTTTTGTTTCCTTTCTAAGGATGAAGCGAAAGAAATTCCAAACGTGAGATGGAGAACAGAATTGTTGACATTGTGTATCAGTAACTATTCCAATGTCTGCCTTATTTTGCCACACCAGCAAGATTGGAGATTTTTAATCAATGGAACCAAATGTGCAGAATGTGGGGTGATTTTAGTCCTTTAACCTTGTCACAAGCCCCTGGGCGAGTGCACGGTCAATTCCAGCCCCACTTGACCCGGAGTCGCAACACAAGTGAAATTAGATGTTACTTTAAAATACGTGAGGACCTTGGCTGAGCCCAATAAACTGCAGGCACCAGGTTTAACCTGTAACCTTAACACACAAATAACCTGTTATAGTTTAATAGTAATACAATTAAACTGACAAAACTGTAACTGACTACCTGATAACCCTTACCAGCCCCCTCCCACTTTCCAAGTCATCCCACTCTATACACACACACTCAACATAGAGGAAAATGGTGGAAGAAAAAGAATAATGATAATAATAATCTTTATTAAACATGTAGGCCTACGTTAACACTGCATTGAAGTTACTGTGAAAATCCCCTCATCGCCACATTCCGGCGCCTGTTATGGTACACAGAGGGAGAATTCAGAATGTCAAATTCACTTAACAGCACGTGTTTCGGGACTTGTGGGAGGAAACCAGAGCACCCGGAGGAAACCCACGCAGACACGGGGAGAGCGTGCAGACTCCGCACAGACAGTGACCCAAGTGGGAATCAAACCCGCGACCCTGGCGCAGTGAAGCAACAGTGCTAAGTACTGTGCTACCGTGCCACCCTCAGTGAAAAAAATATAAGATCTCCGATGCACTATGATGATTTTCAAAAGTTGAAGTCTTTCAAAAATTCAAGATTTTGCTTTAATGTTTCTTCCTTCTAAGCTTGAGAGGATTTTCTCTGCCACGGCTGTCTACATTCTTTGTAGAATCAAGATCATTCCAACTATTTTGTAAAGATGTGCCAGGCACTCACTGGTATTAGAACAATAAAACAGTTGTTTAATTCAGCAGAGAGAGAGAGAGAGAGAGGGAGCTCCCATTCCTTCTAAGGTCTAATCCTAATCACTTCCACCCAGCTCTTTCAGACGAATCCTGCAGGAAGCAATCTCTGACTATTGCCAGCTAGAACACTGTCCCTGGTCAACCCACCCACATGTTGCCAGCCAACCAATCGAACCAACTTCGTTCAAAGCTTAATCTTAAGATTCCCTGGGTGTTGAAAAAGCAGAAAATGTCAAAATACTCATTAGATCAGACAGCATCTGTGGAGAGAAAAACAGAATTAATTAAGAGATTATTCCTGTATAAAACACTAGTTGGACAACAGCTGGAGTACTTCTTGCATCGGTCATTGAAAAATAGAAAACATGTGATTGCATTAGAGAGGGTGCAAAGGACATTTATGAAGATGTTGCTTGGACTGGAGAATTTTAGTTATAAGCTAAGATTGGATCAGCTAAGGCTGCTTCCTTTGGAACAGAGGAGGCTCAGGGAGGGCCTAATTGAAGTGCATAAAATTAGGAAGGGTATAGATGGAGTCGATAGGAAAGCCCTATTCTCATGGTCCATAACCAGGGAGCATAAATTTAGATTATCATATAATCATAGAATCCCTACAGTGCAGAAGGAGGCCATTCGGCCCATCGAGTCTGCACAGGCTCTCTGAAAGAGCACCCTACCTAGGCCCACTCCCCCGTACACCCGTAACCCCACCTAACCTTTGGACACTGAGGGAAAATTTACCATAGCCAATCCACCTAACCTGCACATCTTTGAACGGGGGGAGGAAACCGGAGCACTCGGAGGAAACCCACACAGACACGGGGAGAAAGTGCAAACTCCACACAGACAGTTACCTGAGGCTGGAATTGAACCCGGGTCCTTGGCGCTGTGAGGGAGCAGTGCCAACCACTGTGCTACCATGCTGCCGCAGGGTAAGAGGTGTTAGGAACACCAAGATAATTTTAAGAGTTGTATTGATCATTGTATTGGTAAACATTAGTATTATGACCACAGAGGAGTCCACACGAAAGGTGAAAAGAAACTGATTATTTATTATTGAAGTAACTATTTATTCGATGTACACAGGTCCCGGTCGGGGCTACTCTGCTTGGCTCCTACTTGGGCTGAGTTTTAATACATAGTGTCCATTGCTCCACTGATGGGGCCCCTGCCCCTCAGTGGGGAAGCTCGTACTCGATGAGACTCACAGGGAGACTAATTGGTCCGACTCCGTAGGTTTCGTTCGGGTTATAACAACCCTCCTGTCCAAAGGCCAAAGCCTCTTCAGAGGAAGGTGGAGTAGGAGGTGCTTGCTCTTTTTCGGCTACGGCTGTGCATCGTGCGCCTGTGGGGCTGGATCATGCGGTGTACATCTAGATGGTAAATGCAACTTCCTCGCTGATTGTCGAGGTTGGACCAACATTGGTGGCTGCTCATCGGTTTGTTCACTGTCAGAAACTTCCGATGCCTGGGTCTCCATATCTGAGTGGGAATACATGGTCTCCTTCATTTCTGTATCGGATCTTCCTTGGGGCAACGCCCTCGAAGCTGCTGGTGCCGTGGCTGTTTGAATCAAAGTTGGCTCCTCCGGAAGAGTTTTGCACATAACCAGCTTCCTGTTGCGGAGATGGCCCAGATGTTTCTTCATTTTTGCGTCTTGTACCCGAGCCCTGTTTATTGAACTACCGTGCCTGTAACCCACTTGGTGCCATCACCGAAGTTCTTAAAGTAGAGTGTGTCACCTGGTATGAACTGTTTGGACTGTTTTCGCCTGTATGGCCAGCGTCCTTGTTACTTTTAACCGCAGCGTATTTTCTCACCAATATCTGGAAATGCAAGGCTGAAGCGGGTCTGAAGTCTGCGGCCCATCAAACGTTCTGCCTGTCACAGCATGTGGGGTGGTATGGTAACAAAACAAGAATCTGGCCAAGCGTTTGTCGAGGGAGCCCGAGGTCTGCTTTTTCAATCTTCTCTTGAACATTACACCACTCTTTCTGCTAGCTTAGTTGAAGCTGGATGATAGGACGCCATGAGGACGTGTTGCACCCATTGGTCTTCATAAAACCCCCAAACTCTTCACTAGTAAATGGCGTGCTGTTGTCAGTGACTAACACTTCCGGAATACTGTGCGTGCTAAATGGGAGTCTCAGTTTCTCAATTGTTGCCTACGAAGTCGTGACTGACATCCTGTGGACCTCCAGCCATTTTGAATGTGCATTGATTATGACCAGAAACATGGAGCCTTGAAAAGGGCTACCAAAATCGGCGCG
This sequence comes from Scyliorhinus torazame, assembly GCF_047496885.1. NCBI lineage: Eukaryota > Metazoa > Chordata > Chondrichthyes > Carcharhiniformes > Scyliorhinidae > Scyliorhinus > Scyliorhinus torazame. The sequence goes on from NC_092724.1 coordinate 28,249,559, forward strand.
AAACAATACTCAAGGCTGTCCTGGCCACTCCTGGGGATGAAGAGGTGCAGCGGGCTGGAACTTCTGCAGTTCCTGGCACACACTACATTGTTGGACCAGTCATTCTATCTCCATGTCCAGGCCCGGCCACCAGACGTAACTGCGGGCAAATATTTTCATTTTAGACATGCCCGGGTGTCCGTTGTGCAGGTTTCTTAGTATGGGGGTCCTGACCCATGTACGAGACCACGACGTGAGTCCCCCAGAGGAGGATGCTGTCTTCCACATTGAACTCTGCTATTTTGGTGGTTAAAAACCTATAACTTGCTGGGCAGTTTTCTGTGGTGGCCCCCGTATAGTGCTATATGGCGAACATTGGACAATAATGGGTCTGTTTGTGTCCACTCAAGTATTTGGGCTGCTGTAACTGGCAGCGTATCCATGAAGTGCAGCGCAGCTATGACATCATCAGTTTTGGGGGGCGTTGGCGGTCTCAACGGCAGAGGAGTTTGCTCAACTCATCCGTGTTTGCGATCTGTGTGCCCAGCTGAAGCTCCAACATATACTTGCACGCCGCCAGTACGAGGGTCCATCTCTGGATTCTGGCCGCCGCTATGGGCGAAATGGCCTTATCCTCCTTTGAAGAGTCCCAACAGTGGCTTGTAGTCCATCAACACCGTGAAATGCCACCTTTACACATTCCGATGGAACTTCTTTACAGCAAAGACCACGGCCTGACCTTCATTCTCGATTTGCGCATAATTGCGTTCAGCCACGGCCAGTGTTCTGGAGGTGAGTGCAACTGGCCACTCCCTACCATTGTCCATCCGATGTGACAGAACGGCGCTGATGCCGTATGGTGAGGAATCACATGTGACTAGGAGTGATTTGGTGGGATTGTAGTGCGTCAGCAGGCCAGATGAAGTAATCTGCCGTTTCACATTAGCAAACGCCTCTTCCTGCAGCGCTCTCCGCGCCACTCCTGATTTTTTTATGCAGGGGGGCTGCGAGGCCCGGGATAAATTTGCCGTAGTAGTTTACTGGTCCCAGAAACTATCGCAATTCGGTTGTGTTTTCCGGTGTGGGGGTTTGTTTGATGGCAGGTAACCTTTTCTCCTTTGGGTGTAGACCCACGATACCCCAGATAGAAGACCTCTTTGGCGTGAAAAACGCACTTCTCCCTCTTGAGGTGGACCCCGTCTCTGCTAAGCGGCTGAACGCCTCATCCAGATTGCTCAGGTGCTCATTCTCTGTCGTGCCCCTGACCAAATAAACCACCACACGCGATAAGCCCCACAGAATATTTTCCAAAACTCATTGGAAAATGGCGCAAGCCGACGATACCCCAAAAGGCAGTCCATTGAATTCAAACAACCCCTGTGGGTATTATCATCACGTACCGCCAAGACTCAGGATCCAACTCCAGTTGGAGGTATGCATGGTTCATATTGAGCATTGTGAACCAATGACCTTCAGCCAATTCTGCATGTAAGTCCTCGATCCGGAGCATCGGGTGTCGTCCGATCTGGAGGCCCTATTTACAGTCAGTTTATAATCACCACAAAGGCAAACAGTTTTATCCGGCTTTAGGACGGGGACTACTGGTGCTGCCCAGTTGGTGAATTTAACCGGCCTGATGATCCCCAAGTCTTCTAGCCGTCCAAGCTCCACCTCAACCTTTGGCAGCAGCGCGTAGGGAGCCGGGCGAGGATGAAAATTTAGGATGTGCGTCAGTGTCTACATGAATTTTTATCATGGCTCCTTTGATTTTCCCCTGTCCGGTCTGTAAAACCTCAGGATACTTCCCAATATCTCCTAGAGGCCTCCTGAGCCCATCTGTAAAATTTGCTGCCATCAAGGCAGAGAGGCTGCAGCCAATCACATCCTAGCAAACTGGGGCCATGTCCTTTGACTATAATCAGTGTAACCTTATGGACTGTTGCCCGTAGGCTACTGGGGTCATCATAATCCCCGCTAAGGCCAGCGGGTTTCCCGTATATGTGGCCAATCTTGCCTCAGTATCCTGTAACTGTAGGCATTGCACTCCTGATTTAATCTTATCAAATGATCGAGACGGCGGCTTCCGTGTCTAATTCCATTTCAAAGTAATGGCCGTTTACTTGAACGATGATCCTAATGGGGGCAAAATTGAATGCTGCGATACAGTTTACCTGCATATGCTCACCCTTTGGTTGTTCTAAGAGAAAGGTGCAGGGTCTGGGCAGATGCCTACCTCTGATGGAGCAGCAGGCTGACTGCCTGACCTGAGGACTCTGCTCCCTGTGGTTTCTCCGGCCACATGCCCGCATCGGCTAGGGTCTTCCCTTACTAGTTCGGGGGATGGGTCCCATCTAGCTGACTCGGTCCTAGACCATCAGCCCTGACCTGGGTGGTGATCTGTCCAGGGTGGGATTCCGGGGGTTCTAAGTTTAGGGCGTACCACATGCCAGGAGGGAGCGCATCCCATACTATTGACTTCCATTACCAACAAATTCTGCACTCCCTTCTGTGCATTGTCTCTTGACAGAGAGATTCTATGGCCTTCTTCAAGTCTAGTAGTGGTTTGGTGAGTAACTTCCGTTGAGTCGCCATATTGTTGCCACCACAGACCAATTTGCCCTACAGCATTTCAGAAAGAGAAGGGCTATACTCACAAAATTCAGCCGATTTCCTCAGAGGCATCAAAAAAACAATTACTGACTCCCCCGGATTCTTTCAGCCATGTTAAAATGGTACCACTGCACGATAACCGGCTTGGGTTGTAATGATTTGCTACTAGCGTTACCAACTCCTCAAATGACTTTGTGTCTAGGGATGTGGAGTATGTTAAGCTTTTAATTATGCTGAAGGTGGCCGCTTCACAGGCAGTCAACAATATCACTGTTTGGCGCTCATCACCGGTTATAGCGTTAGCCCTGAAAAAATAGTGCATATGTTCTGCGCATTATGTCCAATCCTCTACGTTCGCATCAAACATACCCAATCTCCCGAAGCGAGGCATTTTGAATGTAGTGCAAACCTTTCCCCAAGATACAAGTAGAGATGGCCTGGCTTCCAACAATTAGTGGTGCCGTCTGCAGCTTCACTTTATCCTTGTTGCCAATATTGTGACCACAGATGAGTCCACACGAAAGGCAAAAAGAAACTGGTTATTTATTACTGAAGTAACTATTTACACGATGTACAAATGTCCCAGTCGGGTCTACTCTGCTCTAATCCCACTTGGGCTGAGCTTATACATAGTGTCCATTGCTCCATTGATGGGGCCCCTACCCTTCAGCGGGGAAGGTTGTACTCAATGAGACAAACGGGGAAACTAATTGGTCCGACCCGTAGGTCTCATGCAGGTTTTAACAATTAGAAATAAGGTAGCATTTTAAGTGGGATTAATTTAATAATATTCCTGTGCCTGAAAGGGTAAAACCTATAGTTAGGTTCATGCTGGACAAAGGTGTTTGTATGTATGGGGATTGGTTTCAATTCCAACTGTGATTCTATTTTGCTTAAAGAAGGTTACAGTGAAATGAGTAAATAGAAGTAAGACATTGTTTAGCAACAGGAGGCCACTTTCCAGAAAGAAAGGCTTTCCTTTGTTCTTAATTTTAACTGGAAGCCAGAACAGTTAGAGACAGGACACTGGGGAGTGCAGAGCTCTCAACTCTGCCAGGAGAAGCTGAACAAGTCAAGGGTGCTGCAAAGATGCAAGCTTCGTAAGGAACAAGATACAACCCAGATAACCAGGGAATTGGGATAGAAAGAATAGTTAAGACAACAGAGTTATGAGAACAAAGACCAAGGTATTGTTCAGAAGAATTCAAGGAAGAGTATACAAAGTGTTCTGAATGAAAGAAACAATTGTAGTAATCAGATTTAAAGTGGAACAGCAAACATCAAAACTAAATCAAATGTCTGATGTCATTTTAATACAGTCTGGGAATTGAGAGTTAAAGCAATTGTGAACAGCTTGTACAATAGTCAGTACAAAAAAATCTTAAAGGGGTTGGTGTAAATCTTAGACTGGATTCACTGTTAAAAGTGGAGCAGAAGGGCAGCACAGAGGCGCAGTGATTAGCACTGCTGCCTCATATCGCTGAGGTCCCAGGTTCGATCCCAGCTCTGGGTCATTGTCTGTGTGGAATTTGCACATTTTCTCGTGTTGCATGGTTTTCGTCCCCACAACTCAAAGATGTGCAGAGTAGGTGGATTGGCCACGCTAAATTGCCCCTTAATTGGAAAAAATGTATTGGGTACTCTAAATTTATTTTTAAAAAGCAAGAGAAAAGAGGAGCAGATGCTTGGATTAAAAGAGTCATTTGGAAAGCCTGGACTGGATTTTGGAATGCAAACTGCAAAGGGAAAGCATTATTATGAGAAGATTTTAATGCGTGTTTTGGGGAGTGGAATTTGGAAATTCACAGATGATAATCATCTGGGGAGATTCTGAGGAGAAATCCACAGACATTCACTTGAGATTCAGAGTGGAGAGTGTATCTGACCACAGCAATCTTGGTTTAAAGGGATGTGATGTTACTGAGACCATTGTAGCTTGAGATATACTTTGTAATCCGTGTTAATCTTAAAAATCTGTGTGTATTTGTTAAGACAAGGGAGAGTGAAGGAGTATTATGTCATAATCCAACGTTTCCATGTTTAACAAATGTTTTTTTCCTAATTACAGTCCTGTGACTCTGTTCCTCCATGTTTTACAAAAAAAAAGTAAAGGTTAAGGTCTTTGGAGCCAGGGTTTCATTCTAGAATCTGCCTGTCCAGTTATAATATGAATTGTGATTGTAACAGAGGTAGAAGGTATTGAGTGGATTTTTTTCAGCCAGAGGGTTGTCTGCATCTGTCTGAAAGACCAGTAGAGGCAGAAACCATTATAACGTTTAAGAAGTATGCGGATATGCAAATGATGCCTGAGACCTACAAGGCTGTGGACCAAAAGATAGAAAGTGGGATTTGGCTGGATGACTACCTTTTGGCCAGTGTGGACTAGATGGGCCGAATGGCCTCTTTCTGTACTGTAGATTTCTATGATTCCATGATTTTAGCTGCTTTCTGTCGGACAGTGCTGAGCATTGTCACAGGACTGTAAAAAGTAGAGCCATATGCCCACTTGATTTAACTCATTCAGGGCAGCATTGGTGGCAGCCTAGGATTGAAGTGTTCACCAATTCCATCAGCTTGAATGAGACAAATTCAAAGGGTTTGTACCATTAGAAAGGAATAGATGCAAATTAAAAACAATACAGTAGGGCAGCATGATGATGCAGTGGTTAGCACTGCTGCTTCACAGCGCCGAGGACCCGGTTGGATCCTGGCCCCGGGTCACTGTCCGTGTGGAGTTTACGCATTCCATCGTGTCTGCATAGGTCTTACCCCCACAATCCAAAGATGTGCACAGTAGGTGAATTGGCCATATTAAATTGCCCCTTAATTGGAAAAGAAGGATTGGGTACTCTAAATTTATAAAAAGAAAAAAATTGTTGTTCATGTCACCAAAGATTTTACCTGTTCAGAAGTAGCACTCTTACGTCAGCAGATCATTGGGCGGCACGGTGGTGCAGTGGTTAGCACTGCAGCCTGCACCGCTTGAGTATTCAGGTTCGAATCCCGGCCCTGGGTCACTGTCCGTGTGGAGTTTGCACATTATCCTTGTGTCTGCGTGGGTTTTGCCCCCACATCCCAAAGATGTGCAGGTTAGGTGGACTGGCCATGCTAAGTTGCCCCTTAATTGGAAAAAAATAATTGGATACTCTAAATTTATAAAACAAAAGGCAGCAGATCACAGATTCAAGCTCCATCCCAGAGACAAGCAAATGATCTAGACTGAAACTTCCACGTTGTACTGAGAGACTCCTGCACTCTCAGAAGTACACAGGAATATAGGAACAGGAGTAGACCATTCAGTCCCTTTCAGATGAGATATTAAACTGAAGTCCTGTCTGCTCTCCAAGATGGATCTGCAAAATCCCATGAGGAAGACCCGGCCACTTGACCAATATTTATTCCTCAACAAAACCGATCAGCTGGTCATTTAAAACCTTGTTTGACTTTCCTATGTGAAAATTGGCCGTTGCACTTGTCTACAATACAACATTTATTATAATTTTTAAAAAATACTTTATTGGCTACAAACTACTTTGGGACATATCCTGAGGTCATGAAAGGGGCTAAGCAAATTCAAGTCCTTTTTTTTTTGAGCAGTCAAAAATATCAACACAGTGGTAGGAAAGCCTAAAATTAACCTGCAAGCAAATATACCCTATTATTGTTCAGGCAAGAATTCCTACCTTGCAAATAGATATAATTGGCATTTGGTAATAATAGGAAGTAGAATGGAGATTCTACCAAATATATTATTTACAGAATAAATGAGACATAACAACATTTATGTTTTTGTTTTCTTTCTTCTCCAAATTGCAGCAGCCTACACAATTTAAAATAGCTTGGTTTCAAAGATGTAGAATATGTATAATTAATATCTGATTGTACGCATATCACAGAATCACACAGTGCAGCAAAGGCCCTTCAGCTCATCAAGGTTGCACTAACACATGCAAAACATCTGACCTACCTACCTAATCCCATTGACCAGCACTTGGTCCATAGCCTTGAATGTTATGACATGCCAATTGCTCATCCAGATAATTTTTAAAGGATGTGAGGCATCCCGCCTCTACCACACTCCCAGGCAGTGCATTCCAGACCGTCACCACTCTCTGGGTAAAAAAGATGTTCCTCACATTCCCCCCTAAGCCTCCCTCTCCTCACCTTGAACTTGTGTTCCCTCGTGACTGACCCTTTAACTAAGAGGAAAAAGCTGAGTAATCACATCTGATTACTTTCATTATAGTCAAGGCCAAGTTCATTGACCATCTCATCTTCCCAATGCTTATGAAATCAGATATTTACATGCTGTAAGTGGTATGTGGCGTGAATATACTCATAAACTGCTTTCTTTCCATAAACCTATCTCATTATATAGGCCTGGATCTTACACATTGACAGAAGGATACCAGAAACCACCATATAAAACTTTTGGGATCAACATCCCTTTCATCTGTCAATCAATACTGTCAAGACCCCTGTGACCTGTGAAGAACCATATAAATATACCTGGAGGCAACCAGCATTTAACATTGGATAACTTGTTTGGATGAGGTACAGAAAGTTCAAAGTGCCCAAGCAATTTTATGAATAACACCACAACAGAAATGCCTGAAATGGACATTCTAATGTTGCTCTTTATGATGTAATTCACAAAAGCACATAAGGTGACTGGGGATAATCTTGGCACATTCAACTTTTAAGTAATGGACTCACTACGATTATATAGTCAAAATTCAGCCACATAACTCTCAAACTTTCAGACATTGTTCATGAGGGCTGCATGAGGAGATGGATAGAAAATTTGAAAATGGATGGAAGTAAGCAGGTTTCTCTTGAGGCTTAAGAAGTTTATGGTCTCAAATAAAATCCCAACCACCTCTTGAGTTCCTTGATAGTTTTCACTAGGATCTTTCTTCTTATTAGAACATACAGTGCAGAAGGAGGCCATTCGGCCCATCGAGTCTGCACCGACCCACTCAAGCCCTCACTTCCACTCCCCGTCACCCAATAACCCCTCCTAACCCTTTTGGTCACCAAGGGCAATTTATCATGACCAATCCGCCTAACCTGCACGTCTTTGGACTGTGGGAGGAAACCGGAGCACCCGGAGGAAACCCACGCAGACACGGGGAGAACGTGCAGACTCTGCAAGGACAGTGACCCAGCAGGAAATCGAACCTGGGAACCTGGCGCTGTGAAGCCACAGTGTATCCACTTGTGCTACCGTGCTGCCCGATTAAAAACAATTAACTTCTGGAACACGAAGGAAACTGACATCTGAAGCAAAACTGACATCTGAAAGGCAGCTTAAAGATGAGACAGCTATTCCACATACTGATCCCTAAGACTATTACTATCTCCCATCATACTCCAAAAGCATATGGCATTTAGAACTTGGGAATGAACACTGTCTGCGATTGCACATTCCCATTACTGAGGCAACACAGTATGGAGTCCACTCCTCTCAGGGAAATGGTTTATTAAAATGTCCTATCTGTGCAGCACTCTCTGTTCTGTAAGTTTTTTTGAAGTGGAGGATAAACATTCATTGTGTACTTTCCCAGAAAGAACACTTTTAGACATGTCTGATTGTTTTTGGCCAAAACAAAGATTTTGGCGTAACTTTGGATGAACTTAACCACTGATTCCCATTTTCTCTGTAATGACCCTCATGACGTGCTATAATTCACCCCTGCAGACGTTCTTGTTCACTTTCAAGAGGCTTTGGCTATTGTTTTTAACCAACAAAGAATCAGCTCTACTTGCCTCCAAGTGAATGGAGAAGTCAGGGCTTGTAGATTCAGTTTTAATTTCAGCTGCAAAAGGAAGAAAATTGCTTGTCACAGCATCCACCATTGAGTACACTTTTTCAGCCGTCACAATAATCCAGTTCAAGCTTCATGAACAGCAATACTTGCCTGTAGTTGAGTGCCTTGACATGATTACTTGTAGCACTGATACCATCAGCCACTTTAACTTGGTGGTCATTTCTTGTTATGAGGGCCAAGGTGCAATGTTTTCTATTGACGCTGAGTTTGATGATTCAAGCAATTCATAGCCTCTTGATGCCAGTCTGACCCAAATCACATGCAGATACCGAGAATGTGGTTAACCTTAACTGGGAAGCAAAGTCAGCTGCCATGGGACTTGCTACTTTTAACATTTTCCAATCCCCCTTTCAGCCTGAATTGGCCAGACAATACATAACAGAACTATCATTTAAGATGAGTTTAATGTGATTGTTGGCCTCTATGGATGAATTCAATGTACTAATTCCCCTTTATATCTGATAGAGTTTAAGCCAAGATGTGACTGGGATGTCTCTCAAGGGACCCAAAATCAGATTTCACATTGTCTTACCATGGGCTGCCAGATGCCCATTGCAAGGTATGATCTCAACATTTTGAGGGAAGGATGAAAAATGAGGTTGGTACCTGGTGAGACCAGGAATTTGGGATGGAGTCTGTCTTTGCCAGGAATTTTCCTTTGTTATTCTGGCTCTTTAAATTCCCATCATGGGACATGTGTGTGGTGTTCCCCGGCTTCCTTGGAAAATTCCACTCATTCTTCCCTTGAAAGATCTCACGAGAAATCATGGAATTAAAAACAGAAAATTGCTGGAAACATTCAACAGGACAGGCTGTGGCCAGAGGAAGACACGGTTCACATTTCAGCTTCTCGACTCTTTTGTCGGACCTGCAGAATGGAAAAAAGTACGTCGGCTGCAAGCCAGTATGAATCCTGCTGAGGGTTTTCAGAAAAAAACCCAAACCCACACTCTGAATTGGTTTTTGAAGAAAGGTCTGCATCCAGACTGTGAAATTATGTTTTTATTTTCTCTCTCCACCCAATGGTGACAGGCCTGCTATGTGGTGTGAGGGTGTTTTTTTTGTCATTTAGATGACCACTGTAGGCTATATTTGGAAACCCCAAATGGGGCGAGTGTCGTGGGGGGGGGGGGGGGGGGGGGTGGAGGCGACCTGCCAGTCTGGTTGCACCAGTAGGAAATGACCTTGGCTGAGGAGAGATGGGTGATGTGTACAGAGCTTCACTCTGAAATGAAGGCTGATCACTAAAGTGGTGGTGCAGATGAGATGGTCCTGAGGTGATACAATGGTCGGGGCTTCTCACTGCTGAACACATTCCAGAGGCCAACACACCCTCCTGCTGCCTCCTGAGCTTCCCTACATCACGTGCTGGTCTGCCCTCCCCCCCCCTAGCCAATTACACGGGTATCTAAACACCTCCACCCCCATAATCATTTCATACTTGGTAGAATCCCGGGTGTCCCGCCACGTTAGCCGGCGGGGAGGGAGGGGAGGGAGGAGTAATTAAGGGGGCGCCCCCACGATGGTCTCGGCGGGCGCGCGTCGTCCGCGCAATTAAGCCGCGGGGGCGGTCGAGAGAGAGAGAGAGGGGGACGATTGGCGCAGGCGCTCCCCTGCGTCCGCCACTTGGTGCAGTCCGCGGTATCGCGCTCCCCCGGCCGCTCAGTTCACGCCGGCCCCCAAGATGGCCGGGCTTCGGGGCTCCGGTGACAGGGACTCATGAAAGGGATATGATGACAAATTACGTTTGAACTTTTTTGTTTGACTCACACACACAAAAATATAAAAAAAAATATATATCAACGCCCCTTTCTCTCTTCCACCCCCTCCCTCCCCCTTCATCATCGTCCTCCTCCTTTCCATTTCGGCTCTTAATTCCTTTTTTTTTTCTCGCCAAAATCTTTTTCAATCCGTCAAGACATAGCATGCTAGCACCAGGAAGAAAATGGGTGAGAAGCACGAACTGCGACTTAAAAGCCCGGTGGGTGCGGAGCCCGCTGTGTATCCCTGGCCGTTGCCAGTCTATGTAAGTGGAGGGAGATTTGGGTGGGGGGGGAGGGGAGGTCGTTCGCGGGCTCTCGGTCGGCAATAAGGCGGGGAAGGTTGGGACGTGTGGGGAGAGGGACAGTGGGGAAGCGCGGCTTCGGTGGGCCCCGAGAGCGAAGAAAGGCTTTCTCTTTTCAGACCGGGAGGGGGAAATGACTTTTTGGGGGCCGGGGTCCAAACTTAATTTATGTTTAAAAGAAATAAACGTCGATGCGCTGCGCCGGGAGGAGGGGGGGGGGGGGGGGGGGGTTGTGGTGGGATGTTTTGGGAGGGAGCTGGCCGGTTTTTGTGTCTGTGTGAGGAGGGGTTGCTGTGTGCCTGACGCTGTGTTGAGCCGGTGTCGGCGGACCGGGGGGGGGGGGGGGGGGGAATATTTATTCTCTTTGTCTCTCAGCCCCCACACCAACACGCCGATTAATTCCCAGCCGACAGCCAGTGTCGTGTTACCCCCCCCCCCCCCCATCGACTCGAGCCTTCCTTGGTTTTTATTTTATTGTAAATTATATATGCGGTCGAAAATAACAATGGCGAGGATTATTTTGGATCCCCGTGACCTCCCTCCCAACCCCATTCAATCGTCTGGCAGAATGACTTTTAGTCACTGCCCGGCTTTTCATCCCGCCCCAGTGTTTGTGTGTAGCTTGAGGTCACTTGTGCCTCTTGTGTGTGTCTTATTTCTGTGTGTCTGTCTGTGTGTGTGTCTATCTCTCTCTGTCTCTTTCCTGGTGTGTGTCTCGGTGTGTGTGTCTCTCTGTCTCTTTCCTGGTGTCTCTCTCTCTGTCTCTTTCCTGGTGTCTCTCTCTCTGTCTCTTTCCTGGTGTCTCTCTCTCTCTGCCTCTCCCCACGGAGACCGACAAGAGGGAGGCCGAAATAAATCTTAGACCACGACATGTGTACAAATTCTATTGTTTTGTGTGTTTCATTTTTTTGGGGTGGGTGGTGGTGGGGGTGGGGGGGGGGTGAGTCTACTTTCAGTTTGTAACGGTTACCACGTGTTGAATTTCCCCTCTGGCTGTCTGATTTATTCTTGTTGGGTTTGCTTTTGAGCTGGAGTCGGGGGGAGAGAGAGGGTTGGTCGGTGGTGGGGAGGAAGCGTGTATGTGGAAAATGACTGTGTCGCTGTCTGACTTCGGAATGACTGGAATTCGTGAGGAGCGACTGCTTTTTATGGATGTGTGTCTGCAACGTTACAGTTGCAAAGCACATGCCCTTCAAGGGGACCCAGAAGTAGATATCCTCCTTCCCCCCCCCCCCTTTGTTTAATTGAACTTAAACGTCGTTAAGCTGGGTTAGTCGTGGACGTCTGCCGGTGTTTTTCTGATATGATGACCATGCGTTGTTATGGTTTGATAGTTCACGGCCCCGTGCTGACGCTCCTCTGCTGTGGGAGGGGAAACTCATTTTGGCAGATCAGCATCAAACAGCTGTTGGCTCAAAACGATACCGTGATAGATTAGCCAAGGGAAGGGGGGGTGGGGGGGAGGAGGAGGATGGGGGGTGGGTGGGGGTTCCTCCCTCCCCGAAGATGTTGAGTATTGCCTTATCTGCGTGACTTGTTACCAGAAACGCCACATATGTTACAAAATTATTGAGTAATATTTGCAACATTTATGTTCGCTGTAAAAGTTCAGAAACTTCTCTACTGTAGCAATCTATGATTCGGCTATGAGTCACACTCGCCAGGACGTTGAAGCAACAACTTTCTACACATGATTTAGAAAATGTGCACATTCATCTCTATTGCCACTGAGGGAAATGTGATGGAATAGAGTATTTCAAACTAGAGTCCGAGCAAAATCTACTATTTCACGTTAAACTGAAGTTGAGGAAGAAAAGTTACCTTTCATATCTAAAAGTATTCATGTGAATGTTCCTCTTGGTGGCTTTAAACACTAATTTCGTTTGTGGAAAGACCTTTAACTGCGAATAATATTTGCTTATCCATGTTTTTGAAAAGAAAAATTGGAAGGGCTAATAGAACCTGGTCAGTTATTTAAGCAAAAAACTAATTGGGCTGAGGACACTTGATTCCAAATAGCATATTAACCTTTGAATCACAGAGTAACATATATTATTTTTTGTCCCACGAGAATTTAATGCCTAAAATTCAATACTTCAGTTCATAACTTTTATCTCCCACTTAACTCTGTTATGGACATCTATCAGAATAATTTCAAGGATGTTTAACAGTGTTCTAATGGATTGGATTGGATTTGTTTATTGTCACTTGTACTGAGGTACAGTGAAAAGTATTTTTCTGCGAGCAGCTCAACAGATCATTAAGTACATGGGAAGAAAAGGGAATAAAAGAAAATATATAATTGGGCATAATGTATGTTGAATTCTATACTGTGTAGCCAAATTAAAGTTAATGTAGGTTTTCTTGTGACCTGGAATGATGTGAATATGATAAATATAGCACTCACTTGTCAGAAAAAGCAAACTTTAAGGTCACAATTGGAAATAATTGAGATCTCACTGTGAATGTCTTTTTAATCAAGCATTTAATGCCCCTTTCAGGAGGCTGGAACATACTCAATATTCAAAATTAGCAGAAAGTTATCGTGCTCAAACAAACAGCACTAGCATTTGCATTGCACAAAGAGAGCATTTTTGCAGGAGATGCAAACAGCAACTTGGCTTTTGATAGTGCCAGGAACATATAAAAATGCTTCACGGGAAATTATCAGACACGATTTAACACCAAATCATGTACCCCTCTGGAAAACCTAGAGCTCTGAGGCCATTTGGAATTTTGTAATGGTTGGTTTCGCTGATACCAGCAGATGTCCAGGGGGATATTGAACTGGGGACCTTTTCATCTGTGAAATGCATCAAGTTGTGCTTTTACTCATTCAACCATCAGGTGGAGCTATCTTAGTAAGCTCTTAACCACACCAAAATTATTAGTTGAGGCTAATTTGGGTTTGACCTTAGTAGCTGCTAATCTGCATGTCCAAAATAAATACTGCTTATTACTTTTACATGGTTGGATTTTTAAAAATTGTTTATATTCTATAAGTATCCCATGAATGTTCTGCAATGTTCAAATTTAATGAATGACCGAGTAGTTTTCTGTTTACATTTGGTTGCTTAGCTTCTTTGAACATGCAAACTTTAATTTTTCTCCATGACATTTGAGGTCCTACGTTTCTGTTAAATGGGTGGCTTGCCCCTGGAGTTCTTTTTTAAAAAAAAAACAACATTTTATTGAAGTATTTTTGGTTTAGTAACAAACAAAACAAACAATATACATGAAACCATCAACATAGTGCAAAACCCATTTACCTCTCTTACAGGTCCCATCCTTATGACCCCCTACTCTAATCTAAACTGCCCCCCCCCCCCCCCCAAACCCCTGTCTGCTGATGATTAATTTCCCACAAAGAAGTCAACGAACGGTTGCCACCTCCGGGTGAACCCTAACAGTGACCCTCTCAAGGCGAACTTGATTTTCTCCAAAAAGAGAAAGCTAGCCATGACCGACAGCCAGGTCTCCGACTTTGAGGGCTTTGAGTCCCTCCATGCTAATAGTATCCATCTCCGGGCTACCAGGGAAGCAAAGGCCAGAATGTCAGCCTCTTTCTCCTCCTGGATTCCCGGTCTTCTGACATCCTGAAAATCGCACCTCTGGACTCAGTGCCACCCTTGTTTTTAACACCGTGGACATGACACTGCAAACCCCTGCCAAAATCCCCTAAGCTTTGGACATGTCCAAAACATGTTGACATGGTTCGCCGGTCCTCCCGCACATTTTGCGCACCTGTCCTCCACCCCAAAGAATCTGCACATCTGGCCACTGTAATGTGAGCCCGGTGAACAACCTTAAATTGTATCAGGCTGAGCCTGGCACATGTTGTGGACGTGTTGACTCTACTCAACGCATCTGCCCATAGACCATCCTCTGTCTCACCTCTCAGCTCCTCCTCCCCCTTGCACTTCAGCTCCTCGGTCTGCGTTTCCTCCGACCCCATAAGCTCCTTTTAAATGTCCGAGACGTTCCCTTCTCCTACCCACTCTCTGGAAACTACCCTGTCCTGAATCCCCCTCAGCGGTAGGAGCGGGAAGGTTGACACCTTTTACGAAGGAAGTCCCACACCTGCAGAGCCCTGAATTCGTTACCACTTGCCAACCCAAACTTTTCCTCCAACGCCCTCATACTCTGAGAGTTCCCCTCTATGAACATATTCCCCATCCCCTCAGTCCCCGCTCTCCGCCATAACCAGAACCCCCCGTCCATACTCCCCAGGGCAAACCACTGATTATCCCAGATTGGGGCCCAGACCGAGGCTCCCACATGCCGCCTCCACTGGCCCCAAACTCTCAGGGCCACCACCACCACTGGACTGGTGGAGTACAGTGCCGGCGGGAATGGCAGAGGCGCAGTTACCAACGCCCCCAAACTGGTGCCCTTCCATGAAGCCACCTCCATACGCACCCATGCCGACCCCTCCCCCACCACCTCAGTTCAATTCCTGCAGTTCTATCAACTCCATTGTTGATAAACTGGAATGTGATGACACCTGTACTGCCTGTGGCATCTTGGTGTTTTCCCCTCACCATCTGTCTGATTCAGTTCTGACTATGAATGAAAAGGGAATTTGACCTTGCATCCTCTCTATGAGGCACTGCATGTTAAAAAATTTAAACTGGAATGTGATAACTTCTGGCCCGTTTATACCATAAATCTACTTCAAGGAACAGCTCCTTTATCTTGGGGCTTGCATTGCTGTAGGACTCCACAGCAGTCAGACACCAGAAAATGACGTGTGTCGTTTAGCACACTGGGCTAAATCGCTGGCTTTTAAAGCAGACCCAGGTAGGCCAGCAGCACGGTTCAATTCCTGTAACAGCCTCCCCGAACAGGCGCCGGAATGTTTTCACAGTAACTTCATTGAAGCCTACTTGTGACAATAAGCAATTTTCATTTCATTTCATCTTGTAACTTGTAGTGGTTTTTACGTCTTTGTTTGCAAATGTAATAGATTCATCATTAGTTTTGGGAAAGTCTGTACGAACCAGTGAGTGAAAACTATACCATTGGCCTACATTTGACGTGAATTCAAAGATTTAATACCCAGGTAAGATGTTGGAAATGGTTAACATTGTTATCAGGGATATTTCCTATCTGTTTAGGTGTTGGAAGTTGTGGAATTTTATCATGTTGCTGCTATTGATGATGTTGTAAACAGCATCAGTAGTTTGTCCAGATTCCGTGTAAGGGGTGAGTTTCTGTTATTTCTCGTGTGCCATTATTAGAAATTGAGAGAAGATGTAATTTGTAGAAAAAATACATCCCAGAGAGCTTTACAAATCATAAAATCATGGAGTTACAGTGCAGAAGGAGGCCATTCGGCTCATTGGATGCCCTTGGAAAGAGCACTCTAATTAAGCATAAGCCTCCACCCTATCCCCATGACCCAGTAACCCCACCTAACCTTTTGGACATTAAAGGGCAATTTAGCATGGCCAATCCACCTAACCTGCAGATGAGACAAATGAACATGGGAATGTGAAGACCAGATAAAATGGATTTAAGGAATGGAGCACAAAGTATTTGAAATGACAAGTCTTACACATGCTTTTGAAAGCAGAATGTAATGGAGAAGGTGAGGCTATGGTATTTTTGGGGGCGCGGGTTCGCTCAGTTGGCTGGACGGCTGGTTCGTGATGCGGAGTGACGCCAACGGTGCAGTTTCAATTCCCGTAATGGTTGAGGTTATTCATGAAGGCCCCACCTTCTCAACCTTCCCCCTCGCCTGAGGTGTGGCGACCCTGTGTTAAATCACCACCTGTTATCTATCAAAAGGAGAGAGCAGCAACCAGTCATCTCTCAAAAGGAGAGAGCAGCGCATGATCCTGTGGCAACATTTACAGAGGGCGAGGACAAAATGGCTAAAATAGTTGGGTGGTCAGTGAGCGAGTAAATTAAAAGAGGGGAACATGGTACACAACTGTTAGATGTATGACCATGGACCAGTGTTAGATGTCTGTTGTTAGGTTTAAAGTATGAACACTGATGCAAGATTGAAAATCATAAACCAGAACTCCACCTGTGGCTTATTCCCACATTTACAGGTTTTAGTCAGTAACCATGTAGGTATGACACTTCCAAGTGCAGATCCACATACTACTTCAATTTTATAAGGCTTTCTGCCTTTATCTCCCTTTCAGTCAGAGTTCCAGATCTGAAAATGTTTCCTTTGAATCCCTTCTAAACCTCCTCTTACCTAACTCTATGCATCCTGGTTGTTGATCCCTCAACCAAGATGAGAAGGGTCTTCCTATCCACTATTTAGATCCTTCATAATTTTGGACTTTTTAGTTGGGTCTGCCCATCAGTTACCTCTGTTCCAAAGAAAATGATCTTATTCCAATCTTTGCTCATACCTAAAATTCTCCAGCCCAGGAAACTTCTTTGTAAATCTTAACTGTACCCTCCTCTACTGTAATCATAATTTTCTTGTAGTGCGATGACCAGAGCTGCACACAGTACATCGCTGTGGCCTAACTAATGGCTTGTATAATTGCAGCATTACCTCCCAGTTTTATGCTTCATCTGATAACAGCAAGTGTCCTGCATGCATTTTGGCCACCTTATCTACCTCCTTTGGGGATCTGAGGACTCCCAAGTTCTCTGGACACTTTTCTATTTATTATTTCTTCCCTTGCTGCGTCAGCCTTCTGTAAATGCATTTCCTCTCACTTCTCCAGATAAACTTCATTTGCCACTGCTCTGCCCATCTAACTTGCTCGTTGATGTCTTCCTGCGGTCTGCTATTTTCTTCATCAACCACACAACCAACTTCTGTATCATTTGTGAACTTCTATTCCAGTCCAAATCATTGATATATACTGAGACAAACTTGGGACTGAGTACAGACCTCTGGAGCCCCACCGGAAATTGCCTTTCAGTCACTGAAAAATCCTGTTTCTTGCCTTTAAGCTAATTGGATCCAACTTGCCACTTTTCTTGGATCCCATGAACTGGTCTAAAATGCTTCTCAAAAGACTTAGTAATATCGATACAAGTGCATCAAATGTACGGTCCTCAATGCCCATTTTTGTTGCATCTCAAGAAATGTGATCATGTTAGTCAGAAACAACCTTCACTTAAATCCATTAAATGTGTGGAAATCCATTAAATTTGTGGATCGATGCCTGTTGATCCTGTTTGTGCAGGTTTCGGCATGCCTTTAAGGTGTGAAGGTGGGGAGAAATGGAGGCGATGAGAGCGGTTTTGAGAGGAAGTGGTTGTGGGATTTATGGGATGGGTAGTTTGTCGATGGTGACTGTGGGTTGTCTTTTGGCTCCATCCGATGGGAGGTACCATCTTGGGCAGGAACTGCTAGTTGGGGGATTGGGTGCGTCCTTGTTAGGAGGATGGCTGATCCAAAGAGGAGGAGGAGGAGGGAGGGGGGTGGGTGGAGAGAGACCCTGATTGGGTTGATGGTGTGGAAAGTTTGGGGGATAGAGGCCCTATAAATTGGGCGAGCGTTTTTGCTCATCTGAAGAGCTTGAGGGCCGATGTGATGCTGTTGCAGGAGACTCAATTGCAGGTGAAGGACTTCGGAAGGCATTGTAAGGGATGGGTAAACAAAGTGTTTCATTCAGGCTTTGACCATAGAGCCCCGGGGGGCTGCAATTCTCAACAATAAAAGAGTCTGGTTCCAGATGCAGAATGTGGTGGCAGATTCGGGGGGTAGATACGTTATAGTCTCGGATGTCGGAGGGGAGGTTGATACTGTTGGTGAATGTGTACCCTCCAAATTGGGACAAAGTGAATTTCATGAAGAGGGTGGTGGCGACTATCCCGGATATGGACACACATTGGGGTGGTGGGAGGATTGGAATCTGGTCTTGGATTCAAAAGTGGACCGATCCAAGCCAAAGTCTTTGTCCCTTTTGTGGGGGAGGGGGGGGGGTTGTTGGTGGCTTTTATGGGGGAGGTGGACCTGTTGGGGTTTCTACACCCAGGGACAAAGAATCCTCTCTTTTCGCTGGTGCATAAGGTCTATTCATGTATTGATTTTTATTGTAGTGACGTTCCTATTGTCGGGGGTGCGGAGAGCTGAATATTTGGCAATTGTAATTTCAGATCATGCCCCACACCTTGTAGATGTAGTGGAAGGGGGGGGGGGGGTGGCCTGGAGCTTAAATGTGGTGCTGTTAGCAGAGCTGGAGCTTTGTGTGCGGGTGGCAAGAGGGATTGATGAGTATGTTGGGTTTAATAAAAATGGGAAGGTCTCTCCCTCTATGTTATGGGAGGCATTGAAGACGGTTGTATGAGGAGAGATAATTGCATACAAGGTGCAGGTGGATGGGGAGGCACATCAGCGACTGGTGGATGAGATTCTGGAGGTTGACAGTAAATATGGTGAAGGTCCCACCCCAGAACTATTGGCTAATAGGAATGTATTGCAGATGTAGTTTAACCTGGCGACCATGGAAAAGTGGTGCAGCAGCTGCTGCACACAAAGGAGGTGATGTACGAATATGGGGAGAAGGCCAGCCACTTGCTGTCTGGTCAGTTGAGAGACGGCAGGCAGCTTTCCAAGAGGTTGTTCAGATGTGGGAGGCAGGCTGGTGGCTGCGCCCGGGAAGATGAAGGTGGCTTTCTATGAGAGGCTATGTAGGTCGGAACACATTAGAGGCGGAAGATCAGGCAGGGTTAGAGAAATCACTGGGGTAGAGGGAGTTCGGAAGGCAATCGGAAATATGCAGATGGGTAAGGCTCCAGTCCAGGTGGGTTCTTGGTGGAATTTTATAAAAAGTTTGCCAACCAGCTGGTGCTGTTTTTAGTAGAGGCATTTGAGGACACAATGGTTTGGGGGTCGCTCCCAGAGACAACGATGCAGGCATTTATCGCACTCCTGAAGAAGGACCCATTGGAATGCGGGTCATATTGGCCAGTTACGTTATTGAACGTGGGCACAGTGATCCTGGCAAAGGTGCTGGCACTCAGATTGGAGGAGTGCCTCCCGAGCATTGTTGGGGAGGATAAAACAGGGTTTGTGAAGGGTACGTGGTTGTCCTCTAATGTGCGGCGCCTGTTGAATGTGATCCTATCCGTGCCGGAGGGGGGGCAGGAGCAGGAGGTCATTGTGGCACCAGATGCGGAAAAGGCTTTCGATAGGATAGAGTGGAAGTATCTTCGCGGTTTTGGAGCGGTTCGGGATTGGGCCCAAGTTTGTGTTTTATATGAGACTGTTATACAAGGAGCCTAAGGTTAGTGTTCGCATGAATAATATGAGCTCGAAGTGTTTTCAGCTGTATAGGGGAACTAGATGGGTGCCCTATGTCCCCGCTCTTATTTGCTTTGATGATAGAGCCTTTGGCTATCGCATTGAGAACTCTGGTGAGTGGAGGGCAATAGTGAGGGGGTGATGGATCATGAGGTGTCCCTGTACGCTGATGATCTGTTACTGTACATCTGTTACGGGCCCCTACAATGCAGGGGGGTGGGGGCATAATGGCGCCTTTGAAGTGGTTTGGTGCACTCTCTGGGTATGTTAAATCTAGAGAAATGTTTTTCGGTTACCCCACTGGAGAAGGGAGCTAATTTGGGGTGTTGCTGTTGCATTTGACGGGCACTCGTTTTGGGTGTTTCGGGGTGCAGATAGTGCAGGATTGGGCTCAGCTTCATAAGTTCTGGTGGCACAGTGGTTAGCACTGCTGCCTCACAGCGCTGAGGACCCAGGTTTGTTCATGGCCCCGGGTCTCTGTCCGTGTGAAGTTTGCGCACGATTTGCACCCCGTGTCTGTGTGCGTCTCATCCCCACAACCCAAAGATGTGCAGGTTAGGTGGATTGGCCATGCTAAATTGCCCCTTAATTGGAAAAATTAAAGAAACTTCATAAGTGAATTCTCCCTTCGTGTACCCGAACATGCGCCGTGGTGTGGCAACTAGGGGATTTTCACATTGGGGTGTTAATGTAAGCCTACTTAAAGATTATTATTATTACAAAAGTTAAAGTTTACGAGTCTGGTGGGTAGGGTTGAGGCGGACCTACAGAGGTGGGATAGCCTCCATCTTCTGAAGGGCAGTTAGGGATAGCCAATAAATGCTGGAATCGTCAGCGAAGCCAACACCCCTTGAAAGAATAAAAAGTCTTGTGTGGTCTGTAATGGAAGTGTAATGTTTTCATGGTTGGCATATGAACACTGGCATTTTTGGTTAGAATACAGCTAAAATTACAAGTGCGAGAATGGGCCTTGGCAATAATGCATAGGAATAAAGGTTGTTCTGTTGGCAGTTGGAAGAAGGCAATCTTGGTGTTGAAATTAACATGGGAAGGTTTTGATACCAGTCTTTTAAAATGTATGGACTGCGAAAAGAAAATATTTTACCTGGCACAGCTGGTCAAGCCCTTCTGTGTTTGGGCTTCGAAGAGCTGACTCACACTCTCTCCAACCATTTAACTTTACCAATTGGGTTCATTGATTTCATTGGGTCATCCATATCATTGAAGATTACACTGACTTGATTGATAATGATCCAATATGGTAATGCAACTTAATTTACAATATGCTCATATTAGTTTTTTCAATGCCAATTTAACACCTTTTTTCCTGAACGGAATTAAGACAATTTGAATCACTTCTTTTTTAGAATTCTAGCTCCAGTAACACAGAACCAAATTTTCAAATAATGTTGACAGTGAAAGAATGTCACCACTGTAATGGTTCCAATTTTCATTGCAATCACAACAGAAATATGATTGTTTTGTACAAGGTGCAGTTGGGCATACAATATGACATTACTTTGGAAATCTGCTTTGTACTTGGGTGTGATAAGTGTAGTGGTTCTAAAACATAAGCAGCTGTTGGAACAGATCTGTACCAGTCTGTTGGAATCAGAAAAGAGATTGCACACCAGTAGAATTAAGCATAATTCAGATGCAAGGTAATGGTGTCTTATTTGGACACTTGTGCTGCAACTCTTCAGAATTTAATGCAGCCAACATTTAAAGTAAAACTTTCAGCAAGTGAACCTTGAGTTCCACGCAGAGGAAGGTATGACAGGTTGAGCACCCCTGATCCGAAATGCTTGGTGCCGAGTGTTTTTTTGGATTTCGGGATTTTTCGGATTTCGGAATATACTGCGCATGTGTGGTGTGTTGGGAACTGCACATTGCCCAGGAGCCTATGAGCCTTGTTGGATTTCCCATTTGTGATATCACAGCGCTGGATTTCCCATTTGTGATATCACGTCGGCGCTTGAAACAGAGAGTGTGGATTTTGGAATTTTTTTGTTTTCGGATAAAGGATGCTCAACCTGTACCAGCAACAACAATTTAAAATTGCTTTCTTAATTTCACCCCATTTGTTGTCTGTCCTTGCCAGTCTTGTTGTATTCTGAGGCAGGATCATTGTAGTTGTCACTTCAAACGTATATATTTTTATTTGTGATTTTATAAGCACTTTCTACATTAGATTTCACTTAATTTGCCACTTCCAGGAGTGATTCAGTTAAATAACTTACACCACGGTTAAGCTAGAATCCTTGCTATCCTTCTTTAGCATCTTCATATTTGTGGAGCTAAAATTGTTCTCCTTTATCCAAGCAACATTTCTAGTTTCCTTTTGTGACTATGGTAAGCAGCAAATAAGTACACGTTGAAGAGGCAGCAAGCAAGCAGAAAAGGGCAGCAGCAAGCAAACTCTCAGCTACACCAGCCTCCAGGCATTTGCAAGTCACCAACAGGAGCAGCATGCAAGCAAACTCAGCTACAGCAGCGTCTGGGTATTTGCAGCAAACACAACCTGCAACTGGAAAGTGAAGTGCTCACATAACAAACCAGCCCAATTACTTATTAGCGTGCAGCTGTGAATCTCGAGGCTGCTCATAGTTAAAGGGAGTTAAAGTGACCGTCAGCATATCACCAAGAACAGGGTCTGTCCTGGAAGCGCTCGGTACGATAGACAGGTAGCAGCTGTAGTTGCCTGTTAGCGTGTCCATATTTAAAGATAGTTTTAAGGACTCTCAGATAAAAAGCCCCACCCCACAAATCCAGAGGCAACCCCTGACCTGGAATGTTTCAGCTCTCCGACCAAGCCCAACACCCTGAGGGGGGTCCCCCACCGAGCACTGGGGAAGAAGCTCCAGTACTCTTGAGCTGTGTGCGTGAAAATGGAAATTGCTTCTCACCTCCTCTGATCCCCTTTGCAGCCGTTGAACCAGCTTCAAGTTTAAAAAAATAAATACTAAACAACGCCCGGGTGATTTCTCTCTGGTTAATTTCCAGGTGGCAGTTACATTCGACTTCAATCTCACTAATGAGATGGAAATTGGTGCTAATTGGGGTCAATGATTTTACTTGCCACATTTGGACGAGATCCGGAACTCGCCATTGGGAGCAGGCCGGTTAGATAGCAAAGTGATTCACACCTGCTGCAAATCTTGATTTTGGCCTTTCCTGCTATTTAACCGGTGGTTAAATCATACCCGTTTATCTTTGGTTTCCCGTTGTACACCAAACAAGTGAGGAAGAGTTGGCTATTTCAAATCATAACAAGTGGCACTCGCATTTGCTATTGATGGAGATACTGTGACAGAAATAAAACAAACAGTGACATCAGTCCAGCCCACGGGAAAAGGCCACTCCGAGACAGGAGTTGAGTGTGTTCTGGGTGGCAAGTGATTAGTGTCCTCATTGTATTGTCTTCTGTATTTTGATACTGTAAACTGTCCTGGATGCCAAGTGATTGGTATCCTTAGTCCTCTGTATTTTGATACTGTCAATAAACTAAAATATTTGCAGGTTGTGTTCGCT
This sequence comes from Scyliorhinus torazame, assembly GCF_047496885.1. NCBI lineage: Eukaryota > Metazoa > Chordata > Chondrichthyes > Carcharhiniformes > Scyliorhinidae > Scyliorhinus > Scyliorhinus torazame. The sequence goes on from NC_092724.1 coordinate 28,272,801, forward strand.
GCTTGCTCTAGTTGGTGGCTGCAGATGCCTTGAGGCTGCTGGTTCCTTCCTTTTGTGTAGATGGAAAGAAGGACAATTTTTTTGAAGATATCTGGCTCCTGGAACACCGGGCTCAAGGGGATGCACGAGTCCAGAAGGCAATCTGGTTTGAGGCAAGAAGACTCTGTGGGAACTGGTTTGCGACTTTGATCCAGATGTGCCACCTGATGACGCAGTTGAAGAAATGCATTTGTAGATTGCTGTGATGCTTTTGATGCTGATGTGGTGAGTGCTGCCTGTAACTGGCACTTCACCATGGGTTAAATATGCAGGAAGTCAAGAATGTTTAACTGCACCTTGAGCACCAGTGGCATATGTAGATGCCAGTATTTGGTTTCAGTGAGATTGGGCAGGGTGGGTGGGCCTGCACAGCTATGGCTCCTGAAAGGAGAATGATACATGGAACAAGTAACACATTGATGGACAGGTCATTTCTACGACAAAATTCTGGACATAACACATTCTCAGGCTTATCCTCTGTTTCTGTTGAGGAACCTGCGAGGGGTGACGATGTGCATTTGGGATTTTGTGAAAGTGAGCTGGTATAGCTTTGTATTGGTACCAATATGGAACGGTGACGTTTTCTTATTTAATGGTTAGTGTGATGTCACATTAGTTGATTTTCAAATCTTTGTTACTGTTGACTGTTTAATAAACAAAATATTCTCAGGTACCTACTCGTGGGTACATGTGACCATGTCTTGGATTGCATTGCATTTCAATCAAAACTTGATTGAAGCCTGCACACTTTGCCTGAACTCTAGAAGCATCAGCACCATAGAGGCAGCAGCCTGAGCTGGGCTTCAGCACTGGGGATATCCTTGCGATCAAAGGGTGAGTGTGTGGATCAGGGAGAGCACCTGAGCACAGTCTCCCTAATGTTCCCGGTACTGGTCTGGGGTCGAGGGGCTCCTGATGTGGCAGTGGGTGAGTGTGCAGAGTGAGCTTTTCCAGCAGAACTGGCTCGTTGGATGGCACTCTGAGAAGGCAGGTAATGCAAGGGTGGGGAGGTGGGAAACCCTAACTGATTGTCGGGGTGTCTCCTTTTCTAATTCCTTAAAGACCAGAATGCTGTTGATCCTACAGATTACTGTGCCGGTGGCAGCCTAGGCAGCCAGATGCCGGAGAAGGCAGTAGCGTCGACGCAGGCTGGAGGCGGCACCCCATGTGAAGGGGACCGCCACACACCCTGAAGAGCCAACCGCCCATCAGGCCGAGGAGGAACTCCGAGGGGGACACTGGCGATGGCTTAAGGTGCACAGGCGTCGTTGGTCATTCGAGGAGTTGACAGACACCAGATGTCGCTGGAGGCTCCTCGCGGACATGGCACCCCATGGAGGAGGACACCCTCTCCTGTTGGCAGTGAAAGTCACCGCATCCCTGAATGTCTATGCCACTGGTACATTCCAAGGCTCGAGCAAGGACTCTGTGCGGCATTTCACAAGCTACAGCCCCACAAGAGGGCGGCACAGTGGTTAGCACCTGCCTCACAGCACCAGGGACTCCGGTTCTATTCTGACCCCGTGACTGTGGAGTTGGCACATTCTTCCCGTGTCTGCATGGGTTTCCTCCAGGTGCTCCGGATTCTTCCCACAGTCCAAAGATGTGCAGGGTTGGATGTGCTAAGTTGTCCTTTGTTCCGTGTCACTGTCCGTGTGGAGTTTGCACATTCTCCCCGTGCCTGTGTGGGTCTCGCCCCTACAGCCCAAAGATGTGCAGGGTAGGTGGATTGGCCATATCTTTTTATTAAAACAGTAAAAAGTATATACAAGGCCAAACTGTACAAACACTAATTGTGTGTTGGAGAAACTGGGTACCCTCCCCTCAGTACCAATGTACGGGGAGGGGGGTGTGGGTACTCTGATTATTAAGACAGTTCACAACACGCTTCCACAAAAAACGAATGGTACAAGCATTAAACTTATAAAACCTTGCGCTGGAGAGACCAGAAAATTGCACCTTAATTAATTTAAAAAAAAAACATTTAAAAAAAATTGTCCACAGGTGTGATAACGATAAGGTGGTAGGGGAGTGCTCTTTCAACAGGTTGGTGCAGACTTGATGGGCCGAATGCCGCCTCCTGCTTCTATGATTCCAAGTGCATTTGTGGGGTCACATATGCCCTGTGTGCTTGGGCATCAGACTAAATCGACTTTGAGCTGGACCAGTCCACCAAGATAGCGGGGCTGCAGGATTCTCTGTTATCTGCAGGATTCTCTAGGTCCAGGGGCAATTGATGGCATTCATGTTGCCTAACTGTTCATCTCGTGTGCCCACCAACTCGGGATCGTGCACTTGCGGGCATGCTTCCCAAGGAGCATACATGACAGCTGCATCCTAGGACACAGACCCCTGCTATCTTTGAAGACCATTCCGAGATGACGGGTTGGCTCTTGAGGGATAAGGGGTACCTGCGGAGGTCCTGGCTGATGACGCCAGTGCGGAGGTCGGAGACTCAATATATGAGGCCCATGTTGCCACCCATGCTGTCATCGATCAATGCATCAAACTGCTAAAAATTGCTGTTCCGATGCCTGGACTCTTCTGGTGGTGCACTGGAGTACACACCCCACCCCCACCCAGAGGGTCTCTTGCTTTGTGCTGATCTGTTGTGCCCTCCCCAGTCCGGCGCGGCAGCGGGGTGCCATGCTGGTGGATGGACATGCATGCCCAAGACGAGGAGGGGGCAGGAGGGGATGGTGGATGAGCCTGGGGCGGAGGCCCCAGAGGATGGAGGACAGACAGGAAGGCAAGGGTTCGGCATGCCCAGAGGACCAGGGAGGCCCTCAACATCGCATGCTTCTCGTAGGACGAGGTTTTGTCCGGCAGCTCATTCCCCTCCATCCACCTCCTCCCATTCCCCTCCTTCCTGCCCCGCCGGACTACCTTGGCTACCCTCCCATTGTCTGTGTCATAGGGCCTATGTCGGCATTGTCAGTGGGTCAATATACAAGGCAGGAGTGTGATGATCATTCTGGTGCTCTTTGGTTTATGCCAATGTCTGACTCCTGTCTTTCTGCTGACCGTGTGCTCACCCACCCTCTGAATGGGACCTGCAAGGGGTGCTTGATCTTGGACATCTGTTCCGCGGGGGGGGGGGGGGGGGGGGGGGGGGGGAAGAGGGGTGCAGGCAGGCCCGCTGTAAAGAAAAAATACATGTGTTCGATGAGACGAAGGATTTTGTCTGACATGAACAGCTCACTTGAGACAGGTCATCTGGGTGAAGGGGCAGTGGATCCTCACCTCTGCAGTGCAGGCTGAACCTCACTATCGGTGACAACTCTGTCTTAGGTCAATCCTGCAATGTCCAGGACCCATTCCTCAAGGGCGAGAACTCCGGTACTCTGCCCCCCCCCCCCCCACCGTGGCCCTTAACGATTATTATGGGCCAACGTATCCTGCTGGGACAAAGAGAGCATTGTGAGCTGCGTCCTTGATGGATCGGGGATCTACGGCAGGTGAAGTATGGACCCTGGAACTGTGCATGAAGGGGTTGTGTTGGTGTGTGCCAGGGGGTGCTGAGGAACAAGTATGAAGGGGAGGGTGCGAGGTGTCAGCCAGTGATTTGTGGCGGGAGGAAGAGTTGGGATTTGGGTGGTGGCAGGAGAGAGGTGGTAATTTACTCTTGCAGGTCGGTGGAGGTCGTTGGTCATCTTCTGACATTGGACGCTGGTCCTCCTGATCGTGCTGCCTGCACTGACAGCCGCTGACACTGCCTCCCAGGCGGTATTGGTGACCCTATTGCTGGTATTCCAAAACCTAGGGAGAACATCCAGTCTCACATCCACTGCATTCAGAAGCCTGGCTAGGTCGGCATCCCCAAAGCGAGGAGCTGATCTGTTTGCTGCCATGCTTGTGCGTTGATAGAGGCTGGTTTAGCACAGTGGGCTAAACAGCTGGTTTGTAAAGCAGAACAAGACCAGCAGCGCAGGTTCAATTCCCGTACCAGCCTCCGGCGACGAGGGTCTTTTCACATTAACTTCATTTGAAGCCTACTTGTGACAATAAGCGATTTTCATTTCATTTCATTGGGGGTGAGGGAGTGTTTTTATAAAAAAATATATATATTTTTATGCTTTTTCACATTTTCTCTCAAATTTGCACCCACCAACATTAAACAATAATCAGTAATGAATATAATGTCAATCCCCATATCAATAACAACGATCCCATCCTCCCACCAAACCCCAAACATTAGCCCAGGATCTGCGTTCGGGCGATCAACGAGGCCATGGCTACAACATCTGCCTCCGCATGCGTTTCCAACCCCGGCTGGTCCGACACCCGAAATATGGCCTCCCGAGGGCCCGGGTCCAGTTTCACGTGCACCACTTTAGAGATTACCCTAAACACCTTCCAGTAATCCTCCAGCTTTGGACAGGACCAAAACATAGGACCCCCCCCCCCCCTCCCGCAACGTTCACACACATCTTCTACCCCTTCAAAGAATCGGCTCATCCTTGTGAGGTGTGCTCTGTATACCACCTTTAGCTGCATCAGCCCCAACCTCGCGCATGAGGTGGAGGTGTTCACTCTCCGGAGCACCTGTGAGGGAGTGTTTAAAAGCAGCTCTTCTTATTAGAAGCGAGACGCTGAGGTACAGGTGTGGCGATTCACACAGCGAGACATCTAATGATGGCGCGAAGCTCATGGGCTCATTTCCCACACTAAATGCTGTTAAATACGGACTGCGATCTCACCAGTCGCGCCAGAAATAACACTTCAAACATTTTTCATTAAATCGTGCAAATTTTTCGTTAAATGCGCGGTGTTCTGCTAATATTTAGAAACCTACTTGAAGCCAAGATGTATATTGCAGGATACTTAGTTATGTCAATCTTGAGCTTAATTTATTAAAATAAACTGGTCCTGTTCTTCTGTTTACTTGTCAATCTGTGATTCTCAAGTTTTTGAATTAAATTGCAAAAATAACATGCAGTCAAACCAATATACTGTGCATTGGTGCATCTGTGTCCTAAAGAAATCTTGTCCATGACATTTGTTCCACCTTCCTGCTCAGCATGTTAAAAAAAGTTGATTGATTTCTGTTTACAAAAAAGGATTGCTTTTTTTGAAAAAAGAATTTTGAAATGTAATGTATCTGATTTATAGCTTTTGTTGTGCATTAACCATAAAGATATTTCATAGTTTATTTACACTTGAAGTAATACTTTGCAAGATTCATACAGTTCAGAAGTGTTTCATTATTTGAATTAGGATGGTTTTGGCTGTTGTATTTTCCCACAGTAATGTAATTATGTATAGTGTTCAGGTGTGTTGGGTTTCCAGTTCACTTCTCGGCCAAATGTTGATTAAAATGTAATCTTGGGTATATTGCCTTCTCGGCAAGAAGACTTTGTCCTTAAAACTAAAGCCAGGTAGAAGATCAATGTATATTGGGTCTTGCTCAACTGTGAAATGGTGACACTGAAAAATCGGTATGTTACTTGTAAAATTTTTAGTTTCATTTTGCAAGTAGGTTTTTTTCAGGTAACTTTTTGATTTTTAATCTGTCAACTAATTATCTCTGTTTGTTCTCTTTCTCCGTCTCTTCTCTCATCCCATTGTTAGTTTATATTTTGCATTTAGTTTGTGCCTGCAATTAGACTTGGTTTGTGATATTGGCTTGCGGGCTACAAAGCAAAGCGGAGTAGAATCTCCGGCAGTAGAACTCCATGCATTCTATGCTCGGTTCAAGCAGGAAACCACCAAGCCATTGTCAACTACCCCAGCAGCCTCGGACACACCCACACCTACCGTCACAGCTTCCAAAGTCAGATTGGCCTTCTTGAAAGTGAACCCTCGGAAAGCGACAGGTCCTGATGGAGTCCCTGGTCGTGCACTCAGATCCTGCATGGACCAACTGCCGAGTTTGTTTGTGGACATCTTCAACTTCTCCGAGGTTCCCACCTGCTTCAAGAAGACCACTATTATACCGGTGCCAAATGAGGACCAGGCAGCATGCCTCAACGACTACCGTCCTTGACATCGCTCATTATGAAGTGCTTCGAGAGTTTGGTCATGAGACACATCAACTCCATACTCCCAGCATGCCTTTATCCACTGCAATTCGCATACCACAACAACCGGTCCACGGCAGATGTCATCTCCCTGGCCCTACATTCATCCCTAGAGCATCTTGACAGCAAGGATTTCTATTCATTGCCTACAGCTCCGCCTTCGACACCATAATACCAGCCAAGATCATATCTAAGCTCCAAAACTAGGACTTTGCTCCTCTCTGCAACTGGATCATCAACTTTTTGACCCATAGACTACAATCAGTAAGAATAAACAACACCACCTCCATGATAGTCCTCAATACCGGGGCCCCACAAGGCTGCATACTTAGCCCCCTACTATACTCCCTATATACACACACGACTGGCAAAATTTGGTGCCAACTCCATCTGCAAGTTTGCTGGTGACACAACCGTAGTGGGCTGGATCTCGAACAACGATGAGTCAGAGTATAGGTGGGAGATAGAGAACCTAGTGCGAGTGGTGTAATGACAACAATCTCTCAATGTCAGCAAAACTAAGAGCTGTTCATGACTTTGGGAAGCAAAGTATCCTACACATCCCTGTCTGCATCAATGGTGCTGACCGAGGTGGAGATGGTTGACAGCTTCAAATTTATAGGTGTGCACATCACCAACAATCTGTCCTGGTCCACCCATGTCTATGCTACGACCAAGAAAGCACAACAGCTCCTATACTTCCTCGGGAAACTAAGGGAATTCAGCACGTCCACGTTAACTCTTATTAATTTTTACAGATGCACCATAGAAAGCATCTCAACCTGGTATGGCAACTGCTCAGCCCAAGACTGTAAGAAACTACAGAGAGTCGTGAACACAGTCAGTCCATCACGCAAAACCACCTCCGATCCATTGACTTTACACCTCCTACTGCCTTGGGAAAGTGGGCAACATAATCAAAGACCCCTCCCGCTCAGGTTATTCACTCTTCCAACTTCTTTCATCGGACAGGAGATGCAAAAGAGTGAGAACACGCACGAACAGGTTCAAAATCAACTTCTTCCCTGCTGTTACCAGACTCCTGAATGACTCTCTCTACGGACTGATCTGATCACTTCACGCATCTTTTCTACTGAGTAGTGCTACACTCCGTATGCTTCACCCGATGCTTGTGTCTATGTATTTACATTGTGTATTTATGTATGTCCTATATTTTTTTCCATGTATGGAATGATCTGTCTGGACTGTACGTAGAACAATACTTTTCACTGTACCTCAGTACACATGACAAAACAAATCAAATACTTGACCTGTGTATACATTCCCCCATTCTTAGTATGTTCCTGCCAATATTTATCTGCTTTCAATGTGGGCTTCACTGGCTAGGCCAACATTTATTGCTATCTCTAATTTCCCTTGAGAAGGCGGTGGTGAGCTGCCTTGTTGAACCAATGCAGTTCATGTGTTGCAGGTACACCTACAGTGCAGTTAGGGAGGGATTTTATTCCAGCAACTAGAGGAACAGGAATATATTTCCAAGTCAGGATGGTGAGTGGCTTGGAGGAGAACTTCCAGTTTGTGGTATTCCTATGTATCTGCTGCCCTTCTCCTTCAATCTAGATTGTAGTGGTCATGGGTTTGGAAGGAGCCTTGGTGAGTTTCTATTGTAGAGGCACACAGCTGCTACTGTGGGTCGGTGGTGGAGGGAGTGAAGGTTTGTGGATGGGGTGTCAATCAAGCAGGTTTTGTCCTGGATGGTGCCAAGTTTCTTCAGTGTTCATAGAGCTGTACTCATCCAGGAAAGCGGAGTAATAATGATTTGAAAATCATTTTGTAATTTGAAACCATTTCAAAGTATTCATTGCATATTCATCTAATATAAGTGTCAAATCCAATACTTCCGCTCACTGCTACTGAAATCAGTGTTTGCACCATTGTCAACTCCAAGCCAGACTTCAACATGATTAGTAGCCTTTCCAACCCACACCCGGTATGACTACAAATTTTGCTGTTTCCTATCCATCCCATACTAACTTCTCAACTAATGTCCTGTCCCCACCAATTTCCACGTGCATCCTATCAACCAGTTTATTAACTTTAATTCTAGTGTTTCATTATTCCTCCATTTATCTGTCTCTTCATCTGAATATTGTCAGAATTTTTGAGATTTTGTCTTTGTACCTGTTCAAATTATTTTAATCATTTGAAGCAAAATTGATGTCTGGAGCCACAGCGTCCTCACTCATGCTGGCCTGAGGGGCACTCATTTACCTGTACTTTCTATACTTTAGTCATTCTTACCACTTTACATGTAGCAAGAAATATATTAATTTTTGAAACTACATTTGCAATGGGGCTTTGTCATACTCTTGAAAGTTTGCTTCATTTCCTCTTATCCATTTTCACAATCTGTTTGACGGACTTGATTAATCACCAGACTGAACTTTGGAGACCTACAATTACTGAGGGACATACTGACTTGTTTTGGACCTAATGCACAAATGCATCTCACAGCTATTCAAATATGTAGCAACACTTGCTGGATTTTCACTTAAGGAATGTTTAGGCTTTTGGTGTCATGGAACTATACCCCCAAATTAATCTTGTGGAGAGGATTGGTAATAGAAAAATTGTAAGAGCAGGCAAAAAATGATCACTCATTGTGGTATTTGAAAAAAAGTGCAACATGCAATTGGTTTAAAGATTTGTCATGTAGTTCATGTTGTAGCTAGTTTCTTTCCCTCTTTCTGTTTGAATCATTTTTGAGTCATGTTACTTGTCTCCGTTGTATTGTAAGCAATTTTGGCTCTTTGAAGGTAAAGGAGAGCTAAATAGATTCAATGACTTTGCCTAAATCATCTGAATCCTGTTATTAGCTAAATAATTAATGTATATTGTGAATTGCTGGGGTCCCAGAACTGATCCCTACGCTACCCCACTAGTCACTGTCTCCCATTCTGAAAAAGACCCGTTCATTCCTACTCGTAGCTGAGTCCTAAACATTGAACTTTGCAGTTCCCTCTAGTCGTAACTCGGCAACTGGAAATTACCTTATTTTGACATTCATGACTCAGATTCTGAAGCAGTCCATGTCCAATTGCAGCAACATCTGGACAATGTCCAGGCTCAGGTTAATGATTGGCAAGTAACGTTCACACCACACAAGTGCCCGGCAATGACCATGTTTAACCATCATCCCTTGACATTCAATGTCATGACCATCGCTGAATCCCTTGCCATCGACATCCTGGGAGTAACCATTGACCAGAAGCTGAACTGAACCACTCTATAAAATACTGTGCCTGGAAGAGCAGGTCAGAGGATAGGAATCCTGTGGTGAGGAACTCTCCTCCTGACTCCTCAAATCCAAGGCGTAAGTCAGGAATGTAATGAAATACTCTCCACTTGCCGAGATGAGTGCAGCTCCAGCAACATTCAAGACATTCGACACCATCCAGGACAATGCAACCCACTTGATTAGCACTTCTTCCACAAACATTTACTCCCTCCACCCCCTAAGCACAGTAGCAGTTGTGTGTTCCATCTACAAGATGCATTGCAGGATCTCACCAAGGCTCTTCCAACCCCACAACCGCTACCATCTACAAGGACAAGGTCAACAGATACATGAGAACACCATCACATGGAAGTATCCCTCCAAGCCACTCACCATCCTGACTTGGAAATACATCGTCCCTTCATTTTCGTTACATCTAAATCCTGGAGGTCCCTCCCTAACAATGCGAGTACCTACACCACATGGACTGCAGCGGTTCAAGGAAGAAACTGATCACAACCTTGGAGGCAATTAAGAATGGGTAATAAATGCTGGCATAGCCAGCGAAGCCCACATCCCTTGAATGAATTAAACACAATGGAGCTGAGTTACAAATCATCCAATTGAATGCTGGTGCAGGCTAGAGAGGTTCAATAGCCTACCCTGTTCCTATGTTACCATAATTGTCATCAGTATACTGTAACTATTGGTGGGTGCTTGGAGGTTTTGAGGCAGATTTAGACTTGACTACCTTGATTTAAATGTGTGTATCTGTTCCGTCCATATCCAATTCATGTGAGCATCGTTCTATTATACAGATGTACAAAGTACCATTTCTCTCTGGAGGACTTGTTTGCTACACAGTGTTTAACAGTAATGTACATTTTATATTTTCAGGACAAACACCATGATGCTGCTCATGAAATTATTGAAACTATCCGGTAAGAATAGAAGTTCAGTTCTATTGATTTGTTTTATATTCAGAATACAGAATTGTAAATCATCATAATGCTGAAGTCAGCTGCTCAGATTTATCTAATACCTCGTAGATGTGGTTATATTTAAGCATATGTGTAACCAATGTATCCAACCATCAGGCACTGATATTGGGGACTCTCTGAGCTCCAGAATTCCAGTTGGCCAAACCTTCAAATCCAAATTATTATCATTTGCTGAATTTTTTTATACCTTTCTTAGACACTTGTCCCATGACCATTGGCATGTAGTTATGTTGCATGAATATTAAAATAATTCCATATATGTAACTAAAAAGAAACAATACCATATTAATAACTGTTAATAAGCAGAATTCCTCACTAATGAGCTCCTTTACTGTTGAGCTAGAGTTTGGCATAACTCCTTATTCTTCTCTTAACTCCTATTTTTCTTATCTTAACATACATTTCTTTCCTTTTGCACATAATTACTGTTCAACCATGTAAATTTATTGCCCTGATTCTGCACCCCCACATACCGGCCAGGTCCTCTTGACCTACATAAACTTCAACTTGAAAGACAATATTTTCATGAATGTTTTCTTCTGCTGTGCTAACTCATATCTTTGCAATCATGGATCAGTGCCTGCAGTCCCATAAACGCAAGAATCAATACATACTGCAAATTTTCAATAAACCCATTCCTTTAAAGCACATTCTCTTATCAGGTGATTATTTCTCACACACATTTAAAACTGATGCTTAAGGGTCAGTCTTCGGTTCAGTGGTCACAGTTTTAGAACTGCTGTGCAGCTGTACAACGGTATCATCGATTAGTTAAGACATAACTATTTAAAGATCATCATACCTTCATACTTAAATAAAGGCAAGTACTCCCAACATAAAACCACTCCAAATCAGTTTGTGAAAATACTAGTCTGATTAACCCTTTCCTTAAATAATCCCTTTGATTTATAACTTTTAGTTTAATGTGTCCATCCGGTGGATTAACCTATTGAGGTGAGCCGGAGTTAGTGGGCTCTGATTTTTCTTTAAAGATCTGCTCCATGGAGAACGTTAATTGTTTTGTTCCTACATTACAGCAATGGCCATACTTTCAAAGTACTACATTGATTGTAAAGTACCTCAGGAGGTCTTGAAGTTGGAAAAGGTGCTTTACAAATGCAAGTTATTCCTTTACTTCCACTTGGATTGTTCCCAATATGAGGAAGCCATATCTAAACTCTAATTTGTAACTGCCTCCTAAAGAGTTAGAGAACATTGAGTGCTCTGGTAGCAAAATGCTTGTTTGCATGCGTCTTTGTTGCAGGCACTTGGTCCTCATGGCCATTTCACAAGATCCATACAGATGAGGGGCCTTTCAGTCCACTTGAATTCATCTGGAAAGGAGCTGCACAATGTTACTTTTAGATTTAAAAAATACTTGGGGTTTTCACTTTATACACCATCTAGGTATTCATTTGCAGTAGGAACTACTTCGTTATCAGTTTTAAAGAAACTAGTCACTCATTTGAACCGGTTCCCTTGTCCTAATAATCTCACAGACTAATTTATAGTAATCTAGATTTAATGATTCCACCTAGTTTTCATTTTGTACTCTATAATTTCACACCTCAAAGGTGCCATCATTCCTGGCTTCTGAACCAAGTCTACGGTGTAATAGTGAACTATTCAAATTGGCTTGAGAGCAATTTAGCAGATAGTCCATCCAGAATATTAATTGAGGTGAGCACTTAAGTGGTTACATAGCTCAAGATGCAGGGTTGTTGTCAGTTATAAGATTTGAATCTTCAGTCACAAGGCTGTAGGTTCCAGCCCTCCCCCACCCACCCCTCCAGTGGTTGAACACTAATCTAGCCTAACATGTGATTGGGTGACTTGCAATGTCAAAAGGGTGTTGTCTTTAAGGCCATACTTGGAGCTCCACTCCCTAGTTTAGGTGGATATAAAAGATCCAAGCACTGTCTTAAAAAGTAAGAAGTTCTCCTCGTGTCCAGGCCAATAATTCTTGTTTTAAACCAGCTCCACCAAAATCGGATTAACTGGGCATTTAATTTCTTCTGCAGTTTGTAGGACTTTGCAGTATGCAAGTTGAATGCTGTCATTGGCAACATACAGACTAATGAACTTCTATAAGAATAGTTGGATTTGAAGTGCTTCGGAGTATGCTAATGACCCGATGAGGTGCAAAAAAAAGCAATTTACTACTTGAAAAGGATAATTAAGCAATATTTTTTTCTTTTGTCTTGCTACTTGTAACATGTGATTTTTAACACTTTAGGGTGTGTTTGTAATATCCATATGTTTGAGAAAAATAATGTTGCATACAGCATGTATTGAGCATTCAATGCTTGATAATGTCAAAAGACCTCTACTTGCTTGATCTTTCTTTATCTGCAACAATGCTTTCAGATTTTACAGATTAAGTATGGAACGGTGGCACTATGGTTAGCATTTTGCTTCACAGCTCCAGGGTACTAGGTTCGATTCCCGGCTTGGGTCACAATCTGTGCGGAGTCTGCATGTTCTCTCCGTGGCTGCGTGGGTTTCACCCAGCTGCTCCGGTTTCCTCCCACAGTCCAAAGATGTGCAGGTTAGGTGGATTGGCCATGCTAAATTGCCCTTCGTGTCCAGAAAGGTGAGGTGGAGTTACTGGGTTACAGGGACAGGGTGGAGGTGTGGGTACGGGAATAGGATGGAGGTGTGGGCTTGGGTGGGGTGTTCTTTCCAAGGGCCGGTGCAGACTCAGTGGGCCGAATGGCCTCCTTCTGGACTGTAAATTCTATGATTCTATAAGTATGACTTTGCTTTGCATTTTATCGTGGCTGTTGGTGTTTAAGAAAAAAATATTGGTACAAGTGAGGTTGCATTTTATGAAAATGGTGGCCAAGAAGGAATGATTAATTTTCATGAACAAAGGTTGAATGACTACATTTGAATTTATTTTAGATGGGTTTGTGAGGAGGTCCCTGATCTTAAACTTGCTATGGAAAACTACGTGCTAGTGGACTATGATACCAAATGGTGAGATATACTGATGCTTCTTAATAATTGTAATGAGTTCCATGAACACACACAAGCAGTTGCATGATAAAACTGTTGAGAAATGATTCCTAGTTCAGGAGCACTGAGAAACTTAGTGAAATGAAGAAGGTGCTTGAGCAAATTTCAAATAATATCGTAAGACATTTTTTAAAAAAAAGTTCAGTTTTTTAAATGTGAGAGAGGACTACTTAAAGCCCTAAATTGAGGGAACAGAGACCTGAAAGTCTGAGCTTATTGTGTCCTTGTTTAACTGTCGTGCTTGATAAACATTTTGAGAGAATTCTCTAATTTGGAACATTTTTGCTTACTAAACTGACAACTAAAATTGGTGAGTCCTGAGCATTAAGAACGATAAATTCTCGCATCCTGGTGATTAAAATGTACAGGCTATATTTCATTTTTGCACATTGATGTTTTTAAAAAAATTATGGCAACCATTTCAGCTTTTAACTATTTGGATCAAGTGAAGATAATTGTATAGGGGCAGATGAGAATGTAAGCTATTAATGTGAAATATGCTTTTTTTAAGGCAGTGTGGGCCCATACTGGATGCATTGAGTAGCAAATGTGCAAATGAGCTGCCTAATTACAATCAAAGTTTGACTTTGTGTTCGATTTGGCTAAAAGTTTTCTTCTGGTCTACAATGATGTGAAGTGCAACTTGTAATGTTCTAACAGCTTATTTTGTCTTTATTTGCATGAGAGTATGGCTGTATACTGGCATCTTTGTTTGAACCATTAAAGTTCTCTGTAATCATTTGTAAATGCCAAGAGATTTTAACAGGGAAAAGTGGAGTGAGGTGGAAGACACTGCAGAATAATTTTTTTTAAATGACTTCTGTGCTGGATAGCAATTAGCTAACTTGTGTAAGTTTTTTTTAAATTGAGGATGTGCAGGGGCTTGGAGCATGTGCACATACGTGTGGATATTTCTAACAATGCAGTACTGTAATCATGAATGGTGTATGTATAACTAAGCTGCCATTTGAGCAAGCTATATATTTTTTTTTAAAAATAATATTTTATTGAAAATTTTTGGTCAACCAACACAGTACATTGTGCATCCTTTACACAACATTATAACAATACAGATAATAATGACCTTTTTTATTTAAACAAGAACAAAAGAAAACAACAACAAATAAATAAATATTAAATAACAAAAATAAAAACTAGCCCTAATTGGCAACTGCCTTGTCTCAGGCCACCCCCCCCCCCCAAGTCCTGGGCTGCTGCTGCTGCCTTCTTTCTTCCCCCATCTATCTTTCCGCAAGATATTCGACGAACGGTTGCCACCGCCTGGTAAACCCTTGAGCCGACCCCCTTAGGACGAACTTAATCCGCTCTAACTTTATGAACCCCGCCATATCATTTATCCAGGTCTCCACCCCCGGGGGCTTGGCTTCTTTCCACATTAGCAATATCCTGCGCCGGGCTACTAGGGACGCAAAGGCCAAAACATCGGCCTCTCTCGCCTCCTGCACTCCCGGCTCTTGTGCAACCCCAAATATAGCCAACCCCCAGCTTGGTTCGACCCGGACTCCTACTACTTTTGAAAGCACCTTTGTCACCCCCATCCAAAACCCCTGTAGTGCCGGGCATGACCAAAACATATGGGTATGATTCGCTGGGCTTCTCGAGCACCTCGCACACCTATCCTCCACCCCAAAAAATTTACTGAGCCGTGTTCCAGTCATATGTGCCCTGTGTAATACCTTAAACTGAATCAGGCTTAGCCTGGCGCACGAGGACGACGAGTTTACCCTGTTTAGGGCATCTGCCCACAGCCCCTCCTCGATCTCCTCCCCTAGCTCTTCTTCCCATTTCCCTTTTAGTTCGTCCACCCACCATAGTCTCCCCTTCATCCCTCATTTCCCTATATATATCCGACACCTTACCGTCCCCCACCCATTTTTTCGAGATGACTCTGTCCTGCACCTCTTGTGTCGGGAGCTGCGGGAATTCCCTCACCTGTTGCCTCGCAAAAGCCCTCAATTGCATGTACCTGAATGCATTCCCTTGGGGCAACCCATATTTCTCAGTCAGCGCTCCCAGACTCGCGAACTTCCCATCCACAAATAGATCTTTCAATTGCGTTATACCTGCTCTTTGCCACATTCCATATCTCCCATCCATTCCCCCCGGGGCAAACCTATGGTTGTTTCTTATCGGGGACCCCCCCAATGCTCCAGTCTTTCCCCTATGTCGTCTCCACTGTCCCCAAATCTTCAGTGTAGCTACCACCACCGGACTCGTGGTATAGTTCCTTGGTGAGAACGGCAATGGGGCTGTCACCATAGCCTGCAGGCTGGTCCCCCTACAGGACGCCCTCTCTAATCTCTTCCACGCCGCTCCTTCCTCCTCTCCCATCCACTTACTCACCATTGAAATATTAGCGGCCCAATAATACTCACTTAGGCTCGGTAGTGCCAGCCCCCCCCTATCCCTACTACGCTGTAAGAATCCCTTCCTCACTCTCGGAGTCTTCCCGGCCCAAACAAAACCCATGATACTCTTTTCTATCCTTTTGAAAAAAGCCTTCGTGATCACCACCGGGAGGCACTGAAACACAAAGAGGAATCTCGGGAGGACCACCATCTTAACCGCCTGCACCCTCCCTGCCATTGACAATGCTACCATATCCCATCTCTTGAAATCTTCCTCCATCTGTTCCACCAACCGCGTCAAATTTAGCCTGTGCAATGTGCCCCAATTCTTAGCTATCTGGATCCCCAGGTAACGAAAGTCTCTTGTTACCTTCCTCAACGGTAGGTCTTCTATTTCTCTACTCTGCTCCCCTGGATGCACCACAAACAGCTCACTCTTCCCCATGTTCAATTTATACCCTGAAAAATCCCCAAACTCCCCAAGTATCCGCATTATTTCTGGCATCCCCTCCGCTGGATCCGCCACATATAGTAGCAGATCATCCGCATATAAAGATACCCGGTGTTCTTCTCCTCCCCTAAGTATTCCCCTCCATCTCTTGGAACCTCTCAGCGCTATCGCCAGGGGCTCAATCGCCAGTGCAAACAGTAATAGGGACAGAGGACATCCCTGCCTTGTCCCTCTATGGAGCCGAAAATATGCCGATCCCCGTCCATTCGTGACCACACTCGCCACTGGGGCCCTATACAACAGCTGCACCCATCTAACATACCCCTCTCCAAACCCAAATCTCCTCAACACCTCCCACAGATAATCCCATTCCACTCTATCAAATGCTTTCTCGGCATCCATCGCCACTACTATCTCCGTTTCACCCTCTGGTGGGGCCATCATCATTACCCCTAACAGCCTCCGTATATTCGTGTTCAGCTGTCTCCCCTTCACAAACCCAGTTTGGTCCTCATGAACCACCCCCGGGACACATTCCTCTATTCTCATTGCCATTGCCTTGGCCAGGACCTTGGCATCCACATTGAGGAGGGAAATTGGTCTGTAGGACCCGCATTGTAGCGGATCCTTTTCCTTCTTTAAGAGAAGCGATATCGTTGCTTCTGACATAGTCGGGGGCAGTTGTCCCCTTTCCTTTGCCTCGTTAAAGGTCCTCGTCAGTAGCGGGGCGAGCAAGTCCAAATATTTTCTGTAAAATTCAACTGGGAATCCTTCCGGTCCCGGGGCCTTTCCCGTCTGCATGTTCCTAATTCCTTTCACCACTTCTTCTACCGTGATCTGTGCTCCCAGTCCTACCCTTTCCTGCTCTTCCACCTTGGGAATTTCCAGCCGATCCAAAAAATCCATCATTCTCTCCCTCCCATCCGGGGGTTGAGCTTCATACAATTTTTTATAAAATGTCTTGAACACTTCGTTCACTCTATCCGCTCCCCGCTCCGTCTCTCCTTCCTCGTCCCTCACCCCCCCCATTTCCCTCGCTGCTCCCCTTTTCCTCAATTGGTGTGCCAGCAATCTGCTCGCCTTCTCTCCATATTCATACTGTACACCCTGTGCCTTCCTCCATTGTGCCTCTGCAGTGCCTGTAGTCAGCAAGTCAAATTCCACATGCAGCCTTTGCCTTTCCCTGTACAGTCCCTCCTCCGGTGCTTCCGCATATTGTCTATCCACCCTCAAAAGTTCTTGCAGCAACCGCTCCCGTTCCTTACTCTCCTGCTTCCCTTTATGTGTCCTTATTGATATCAGCTCCCCCCTAACCACCGCCTTCAACGCCTCCCAGACCACTCCCACCTGAACCTCCCCATTGTCATTGAGTTCCAAGTACTTTTCCATGCATCCCCTCACCCTTAGACACACCCCCTCATCCGCCATTAGTCCCATGTCCATTCTCCAGGGTGGGCGCCCTCTTGTTTCCTCCCCTATCTCCAAGTCTACCCAGTGTGGGGCATGATCCGAAATGGCTATAGCCGTATATTCCGTTCCCCTCACCCTCGGGATCAATGCCCTACCCAACACAAAAAAGTCTATGCGTGAATCGACTTTATGGACATAGGAGAAAAACGAGAACTCCTTACTCCTAGGTCTACTGAATCTCCACGGGTCCACCCCTCCCATCTGCTCCATAAAATCCTTAAGCACCTTGGCTGCTGCCGGCCTCCTACCAGTCCTGGACTTCGACCTATCCAGCCTTGGTTCCAACACCGTGTTAAAGTCTCCCCCCATCATCAGCTTTCCGGTCTCTAGGTCTGGGATGCGTCCTAGCATTCGCCTCAAAGTTGGCATCGTCCCAGTTCGGGGCATACACGTTTACCAAAACCACCATCTCTCCCTGTAATTTGCCACTCACCATCACGTATCTGCCCCCGTTATCCGCCACTATAGTCTTCGCCTCGAACATTACCCGCTTCCCCACTAATATAGCCACCCCCCTGTTTTTCGCATCCAGCCCCGAATGGAACACCTGCCCCACCCATCCTTTGCGCAACCTAACCTGGTCTATCAGTTTCAGGTGCGTTTCCTGTAGCATAACCACATCTGCTTTAAGTTTCTTAAGGTGTGCGAGTACTCGTGCCCTCTTTATCGGCCCGTTAAGCCCCCTCACGTTCCACGTGATCAGCCGAGTTGGGGGGCTTCCCACCCCCCCCCCTTGCCGGTTAGCCATCATCTTTTTCCAGCTTCTCACCCAGTTCCCACGCAGCTGTATCTCTCCCAGACGGTGCCCCCCCCGCCCATCCTTTCCCGTACCCACTCCCCCCTTTCCCCAGCAGCAGCAACCCAGTAATTCCCCCCCCCCCTGCTAGACCCCCCGCTAGCGTAATTACTCCCCCCATGTTGCTCCCAGAAGTCAGCAAACTCTGGCTGACCTCGGCTTCCCCCCGTGATCACGGCTCGCACCGTGCGACGCCCCCTCCTTCCTGCTTCTCTATTCCCGCCATAATTATCATAGCGCGGGAACCAAGCCCGCGCCTCTCCCTCGGCCCCGCCTCCCATGGCCAACGCCCCATCTCCTCTCCCTCCCCCCATCACCACCTGTGGGAGAAAGAAAAGTTACCATACCGCAGGATTAAAACATAAAACCCCTCTTCGCCCCCCCTCATTCGCCCCACCACTTTGACCAAACGTTCATTTTCATAATCCAAGCATTCCAATTTTTCTTCTACAATAAAAGTCCACGCTTCATCCGCCGTTTCAAAGTAGTGGTGCCTCCCTTGATATGTGACCCACAGTCTTGCCGGTTGCAGCATTCCAAATTTTATCTTCTTTTTGTGAAGTACCGCTTTGGCCCGATTAAAGCTCGCCCTCCTTCTCGCCACCTCCGCACTCCAATCTTGATAAACGCGGATCACCGCGTTCTCCCATTTACTACACCGAGTTTTCTTCGCCCATCTAAGGACCATTTCTCTATCCTTAAAACGGAGGAATCTCACCACTATGGCTCTGGGAGTTTCTCCTGCTCTCGATCCTCGCACCATAACTCGGTATGCTCCCTCCACCTCCAACGGACCCGTCGGGGCCTCCGCTCCCATTAACGAGTGCAGCATCGTGCTCACGTATGCCCCGACGTCCGCCCCCTCCACACCTTCAGGAAGGCCAAGAATCCTCAAGTTGTTCCTCCTTGCGTTGTTTTCCAGTGCCTCCAACCTCTCCACAGATCGTTTCTGGTGTGCCTCCTGTATCTCCGACTTCACCACCAGGCCCTGTATATCGTTCTCATTCTCTGCTGCTTTCGCCTTCACGACCCGAAGCTCCTGCTCCTGGGTCTTTTGTTCCTCTTTCAGCCCTTCAATCGCCTGTAATATCGGGGCCAACAACTCTTTCTTCATTTCCTTTTTTATCTCCTCCACGCAGCGTTTCAAGAACTCTTGTTGTTCAGGGCCCCATATGAAACTGCCACCTTCCGACGCCATCTTGGTTTCTGCTTGCCTTCCTTGCCGTTGTTCCAAAGGATCCGCTGCAATCCGGCCACTTTCCTCTCCTTTTTCCATCCGTGTCCAGGGGGAACCCCCTTCTGGTTTACCGCACGGTGTTTTTAGCCGTTAAAATTGCCGTTGGGGCTCCTATCAAGAGCCCAAAAGTCCGTTCCACCGGGAGCTGCCGAAACGTGCGACTCAGCTGGTCATCGCCGCACCCGGAAGTCGAGCAAGCTATATATTAACACGTAGACAGCATCATAGCTGGAAAGATTTAAGTTATCCTGACCAGACTCATGGGCGTGCAGTGGTTACACTGCTACCTCACAGCGCCCAGGACCTAGTTCAATCTGACCCCGGGTCACTGTCCGTGTGAAGTTTGCACATCCCCCCCCCCCCCCCCCCCCCCCCCCCGTGTGGGGGTCTCCCCCACAACCCAAAGATGCGCAGGGTAGGTGGATTGGCCATGCTAAATTGCCCCTTAATTGGGAAAAAAAAAACAAGAATTGGGTACTATAAATTTAAAAAAAAAAAAATTATATGTGGAATATAGGCATCACTGGCAAGATCGGTAATTATTAGTCCTCTCAATACTTCTGAGAAGGTGGTGGGCAACTGTTTGAACATAGCCATTGGTGCTATTGAGTGGCTTGAGGTAGTTAAGGTAAGCCGTGTTGAGTACAGTCACATGTAGGATGGACTGGATAAAGGACACTACATTTTTTTCACTAATGAATTGGTGAACCAAGTTTTTGTTTTTTTTCCCTGCAAGTTCACAGCTTAATGGTCATGTTTCCAAACTTTTAAAAACAAATTCCAATTTTCAACATCCAATGTTGCGTTTGAAGCCGCATTCTCTGGGTTGTTAGTTCGGTCAGACAACCACTATGATACTAAATGGCGGTAGCACAATGGTTAGCACTGTTGCTTCATAGCGCCAGTGTCCCAGGTTCAATTCCCGGCATGGGTCACTGTCTGTGCGGTGTCTGCACGTTCTCCCCATGTCTTTGTGGGTTTCATCCGGGTGCTCCGGTTTCCTCCCACAAGTCCCGAAAGACGTGCTTGTTCGGTGAATTGGACATTTTGAATTCTCCCTCTGTGTACCCGAACAGGTGCCAGAGTGTGGCGATTAGGGGATTTTCACAGTGGCTTCATTGCAGTGTTAATGTAAGCCTACTTGTGACAATAATAAAGATTATTATAATACATATACTTAATTGTCCATACAAATTTAGTCAATTATAAATATTTTCTAATTTGGTCAATTATAAATATTATCTGCTCCTAGCATGGTTTTTGTATTGGCAGTACTATGGGGATCTCTACCATGGCAGCATTGGCATATAAGCATTTTCATTTGCTACTTGCAAGTATTAGCTAAAGCCTAAAATTAATTTAAGACATTTTTGAAGTTTTCATTTTTGAATGCTTTTCTCAGTTGGCAATATGATCTCTTCTAGCTTTGAGAGTATGCAGAAACTATGTGAAAAATACAACCGGGCAATGGATAGCATTCAGCAGTTGGTATGTATTGTAAGATTCATTTCGTATGGTGCTTTTCAATTAGGTCTTTGAAATTTCTTTAAAGGTACTTATTGTCCTCATTCTATTTTACAGTTTTTGCATGTATTCTCATGCTTTCTCTGCCTTTGTCCCTTTTTAAAATGTTGTTTTTCTTCTGTCTACTTCACATTTATTGTGAGTGTGATGTGTATCTCTATGTATCTCAACTCCACCGAGGCCTGAATCCAGCTTTTGAATGTGATGTTTCGCTCCCGAGCTTTGGACTTGGTCTGTTCTACCCCTTAGGCCATCCGTTTCTGGTGTTGTATTGATTATGAAACTGTGGAAAAAATGTGTCCTTTTTCTTAATGATGGTTTGATTTGGAAGTGGGGAGAAGGAAACAGCTGTAATTGACGTCTTAAGGGTATATACCTATGCCAAGTATCAAAAAGAAAACAAAAGATCTGATGAGGTATGCATTTGACAGGCTGATCAGTCTTCTGTTCCAAAATAGGGGTAACAGTGTTGGAGGAAGGAAGACTTCAGCATTTGTTTTATTAACAAACCAAATGATGAAATGATTTTTGAGTCAGTACATTTTTGTTCTGACGATTCATTTGCCCCACAGTTGATAACAAGGCTCATCAGATTCTTTATAGTGAAGGTCTCATCTTGGCTGAGCTAGCTTATGGTGGAACTGCAAAGATAGGAAATTCATTTTTTTTTTGAATGAGCAGCTTTCTGTTGGCCTCTTATGGCTTATTTGCATACTTTGAATGCTTTCAACAAATGGGTTACCTTTTCATTTGGGGATGAATGGCAGGGGTGCCATTTCAAGAGTTGATTGCAATTTCATAGCATTGTTAATATCTTATTGAAATCCATTGAAACATGTTAGAAGCTAACTTGGTTTCTGACCACTGATAAAGAAATAATACATGTCACAGCTTCCATTATATTGAGTACAAAACAGTGTCTAAGTTTTCCTTTTGAAATTAGAATGTTATTATGAGTTCTTCTGACGGGTAATTCTCTTGTGAATATTCACTGTTTCCTAGGGAAAGTGAAACAATTATTAATGCAAAACTTGCATGTTTTCAATTTGGAAATAAATTTTTAGTTGGCAGGATTAATTGAAATTTTCAGTAATTTTCTTTATATTGACATCCCACAGCAGACCAACAAACTGTTTAAATGCTAATAAAGTGAGTGTTTTAATTGGATATTTGGTGCCTTTTTCACAAGGAAGTTGAGTTTCACCCAAGTTTATAAAAAAAAAAAAAAAGTTGGGCTCCATTTTGCAGTTGTAATGATGGGTGGAGCTGGCATTTGCTGCTGTTAATATGGGGAAGTGACAACTTCTGTTGACTGCATATGCAGAAATTTAGAAGTTGCTGTCACTGATATTCTGCTCATCCACTGGATGTGCTGTTCATGTCTCTGAAGATGGAAATCAATTCGAAATCACTGATTTTATTTAAACTTTTTATACAATTTGTCTCCTTGTAAAGTTGAAAGTGAGTTTTTAATGTTGCATGAAGTTCATAATTCCTAATTTTTGCTGGGCACCAGAGATTCTTTATAATTAGCACGAGAATAAAATTGACTTGGGCAAACTGAAATCCATGTCACAGATCACTGCATCTTTGTGGGCTGCTTTCTTTGTCAGCAGAGTGCCTTTACCTAGTTGCTGCCTGAAATATCCCAGGCAATGTAGTTATCACTGTTTGAGAATGATGTTTGAAAATGGTAATTTAGGAACCATGTCCTTATATTAAAAATCCACTTTTGGCTATTGCCCATATTGTCTATAATTTTCATGCCCCACGTATCATACGTTATTTCTGGATATTTCACAGCTCCATGTATAACCAAAATCAAATTTTTCTCCCAATGCTAATTACATTTCTGCTTTATTTTCCCAATTCTAAAGCTTAAATGTATAGAAATATATCCTCCGAAGAATAGATAGTAAAGTAGGGGTGACTTTTCATGAGCAATCATTTTTAACTAAGAAAATATATTGGACACTGCAATTGGGTGTGATTAGATGAAATGCCAATTTCTGACATTCATAAAGTTGCTTGCATGGTTTTGTGTTAGTAAATTCAGTCTGATTTCCCTACGCTCTGCTATCACTTAATGGTGGTTCTGTTGCCGAACTAAATTGCTGAGTAGGTGCTGTTAGAAACAAATTTACTTATTTGAGTTTGCCTAAAAGAAAAATGCCTCTAATTTAATACAGTGGAAAGGGACGACACAGCCTATGAAACTGAACACTCGGCCTTGCAATGGCTTGCTACGACATATTCTGCAACAGGTCTACAACCACTCGGTAACTGATCCAGAGAAATTGAACAACTATGAACCCTTTTCCCCTGAGGTTTATGGAGAAACGTCCTTTGATTTAGTTGCTCAAATGATTGATGAGATTAAGATGACTGAAGATGATACATTTGTTGATTTAGGAAGTGGTAAGAAACCCAAACTTTTTTGGCTAATTTTATAGAGCGATTGATCGAAAATAATTATGAATAAAAACTGAACTGACCATGCAATCTTATAATTTGAATGTCTGACGACATTTAGCTATTTGATCTGAGTGTCAGTATAACATTGTTTTTGTAATGATGCCGTTTTTATAAGACAACAGAGTAATTTGTATGAAAATAGAAGATTCTGGATTATTTTCTGGTAGTGAAACCTGTTCGTATTGATAGCCCGTTATATTGACAATTATCTTCCCTTTCCTAAGGAGTGGGTCAAGTTGTGTTGCAAGTTGCTGCAGCGACACAGTGCAAGCATTACTACGGTGTAGAAAAAGCAGAGATACCAGCAAAATATGCAGAGGTAAGAACATAAGAACTAGGAACAGGTGTAGGCCATCTGGCCCCTCGAGCCTGCTCCGCCATTTAATGAGATCATGGCTGATCTTTGTGGACTCAGCTCCACTCTCCGGCCCGTACACCATATCCCCAAATCCCTTTATTCTTTAGAAAGGCATCTATCTTTTTCTTAAAAACGTTTAAAGAAGGAGCCTCAACTGTTATACTGGGCAAGGAATTCCAGAGATTCACAACCCTTTGGGTGAAGAAGTTCCTCCTACACTCCGTCCTAAATCTACCTCCCCTTATTTTGAGGCTATGCCCCCTAGTTCTGCTTTCCCCGACCAGTGGAAACAACCTGCCCGCATCTATCCTATCTATTCCCTTCATAATTTTATATGTCTCAATAAGATCCACCCGCATCCTTCTAAACTCCAATGACTACAGTCCCAGTCTACTCAACCTCTCGTCATAATCTAATCCCCTCAACTCTGGGATCAACCTAGTGAATCTCTTCTGTACTCCCTCCAGTGCCAATATGTCCTTTCTCAGGTAAGGAGACCAAAACTGAAAACGATACTCCAGATGCGGCCTCACCAACACCCTATACAAATATAGAGCGATTATAAGTGCCAAATATTGTGAAAAGTTCTCAATTGAGGAAAAAACACAGTATAATTTTGTTTTGCCCTACACAGACAATGGATACGGAGTTCAGAAAATGGATGCGGTGGTATGGGAAGAAATATGGAGAGTACACAGTAAGTTTGTTTTATGCAAAGCTTCAGACATCAAATTTAAAATCTTTTTATTCTTAGAATTAAATTATTAAAAATTATTTTCTCACTTTTTAAATCTGTGTGCATTTCTGTCTTTAAAACATAACTCCTTGTTGTATAATTGTTAGTGTCAAATGTGTCCCATGGTAAATGCATTATATTTGTATGCTCCAGCCTAGTATCCCCTGCTTTCTCATCCCATTTCACATGAGGTCGACACTTGACCTTGACTCCTCATTTAGAGCAACACAGATGTGAGATATGCCTTTATTTCTTTGTTGCACAGGCTTCCTTGTTTGTGCTTCGCCAGCTATATTCTGTTTGATGATCTTTGTTTGTATGTTTTTGTTTCTCTGCTCTCTTTTCTCATTTATTTCATCATTTTGGTCAGGTGTTATGCAAAGAAGGAAATTGCTTGGAACAAGATTGCATTTTCTGGCGACATATGTGTGGAAAATGAACTCTTGGTTGCTCCCATCCTAACTTGGCCTCTGCTTGTCTTTACTCTCCCCTCCTTGTCATTTCTTACTATTCTTTTCCTTCTCCTCCTATACATGCTTTACCTCCATCACTACTTCTGTTGCTACCCAATTTCTCCTTTCCCTGTGCCCCTTTTCCACTATCCCCTGTTCTCTATTTTCCTCAATCCTACTACTGTAATTATCCATTTACCGGCTTTGCAACCTCCTCCCCCAATAGCTGTACTACATTATGTGCTCTTACCTAGGCTTGGTGATCTAATGGTCCCCTGTCTTCCAAAGATTACATTTATTTATTTTTGTCTACAAGTTCCTCCTTTCCCACATTATGTCTGGGATCCTTCCCAGCTCTATCCATGTTCAACATGCTGTTTCCTCTGATTCTGACCTTGTATGCACATTCCACACCCTTGTCTGATCACTGGTGGCATAGTTTGGGGAACATGGGAACAGGAATAGGCCATTCAGCCACTTGATTCTGTTTCGCTGTTCAATTAGATTATGGCTGATGAACATCAGTCAGCTGGAACCCTGACTCCAACCTTAAGCCTCTCTCGACTCTTAAATGCGGTAGTTATAGTTTATTTGATATTTTCTACTTGGCTGTTGGATACCTTTTCTAATCTCACCCTCCCAGCTGGTGTCAGCTTCCTTTGCTTGCCTCTCTGTGAAATTGGAAAAAACTTGCATTGCCGAGCACTTTATCGTGACTAGAACATCTCAAAATGCTTTATAAACAAAAGATTGCTTTTGAGGTGCATTCTGTAGGTAAACATCATGGCCAGTTTTTGTCTTGAAGTGAGTGATTGTATAATTGAAGGTAGGAACATTCAACTTGTGCATGATTATTGCATCAAGATCCAAAATTATTTGTGTAGCAAAGTTTCTGTAGAAGTCTCATTAAAAGATTTTTGTACTTCTATCATAATACTGATATTTCTGAGTTAAAATACGCGCAGAGAAAATAAATCGTTAAACTATTGTGGGAATTTAAGAATTTCAAAAGTTGCTGAAAAGCCATGGTAGAGACCAGTTTGTACTGTACAAATAATGGCTATTGACTTTTGCAACTTAATGTGCAACCAATTGGGTAGTTTTGATCGTAAAAGTTTTATTGCTTCCTCATCTTCTATGCAACCTGTGCTCAAATGTAAGAGAATTTTATATTGTGATTTTGAGCAGTTTCTATTTCTTTCAGCTGGAAAAAGGTGACTTCCTATCTGAAGAATGGAAAGAAAAAATTGCAAGTACAAGGTGACCAGTTTGGAATAATACATAATTCAGTAAATAGTATATTATTTTTTGTTGGCTGTTGAGAAGGTTGTGCCATTTGACCCTTTAGTGGGATTGATAATTTTACAAATGACATGTGACCATTTGTGTATCGATGTGCAAAAGTGGGGTATAGTCAGTTTCATGAATGCACATCCTTGCTGAGTCCAGCTGCAGTCTATAACACCTTTCTTATATTGCCTGCAATTTCTGTTTTGAAACAAAACAGAGGACAACTTTCTCTAGCCACTGCTACAGTTCTTTATTGTATCAGTAGAAATATCGGGGTAGAGGTTCTGCTGGGTTTTAGCAGATGTAGGTCAAACCAGCATAAAAGATTGAGGAATTTCAAGTGCAAATAGTTTTCATAGTGTCTCATCCTATCTTTAAAAGCTACATTGCCCTGGAAACTGCCCATGAACCCAGCAACAGTCTGAGGTTAAACCAGCCTGTTTGCAACCTTGTTGTCATATTTAATCTTGAAATGAGGTTCCAACCTCATAGTGCTATTAGTCAGACTACCTACTTTCACCCATAAGATTTCTTGACTACTACTTCCCGTCTATTCTTATCTGCTGCTGAAGCCCTTGCCCATGTCTTTGTTACCTTTGGACTTGACTATTCCAACACCTCTCGGGCTGGTCTTTTACATTCTAGCCTCCATAAATTTGAGGTCATCAAAACTCTGCCGCCCACACCTTAACTCGGCAAGTCCCATTATCTGTCACCCCTATGCTTGCTAACCCATATTGTCTCCTGCTCGAGCAACATCTCAACTTAAAATTCGCCTTGTTTTAGATTCCACCATGGCTTTGCCCCTCCCTAGATCTCTCAGCGCCTCAAAACATCTACACTCGATTAATTTTGGCCGCTTGTGCATTCCCAATCATAAGTGGTGCACTGTTGATTGCTGTGCCTTCAGTTGCTTGACCCCAAGCTCTGGAATGTTCCTCCCAACACATCTCTGCCTCATTTTCACCCTTTAAGACATTCTTTAAAATAGCCTTTTTTGACCAAGCTTTTTGTCATTTGATCTCGTATCTACTAATGTGACTTGGTGTCATTATTGTTTCTAATGCTCCCGTGAAACGCCTTGGGCCGGTTCATATAAACATAAGCTGTTTTCTGTAATATCAGCCTTCCTTTTGCCATCATGATCCATCTTAAAGTTTTGTTTTATACCTCATCACCATAGCTATCTTTCCCTTATGGGAGAAATAATTTTGATTCTACTCCACCCATCTTTAATTTGAATGATTCTCACTGCTGGTTTATTGTTTACTTAACTTGCCATCTGTTTCCTTCCATTTAAATTTTTTCATTTCCAGTTTACCACATTAAAACAAAGCTCCTCTCTCTTCTATCCCCCCAACCACCTTCAGCTATTCTGCCTTTTAAATTTAATTGTTATTATTCCTGGTCCTATATATTGTACTTTCATGCCTTTTTCTGTCCCAGATCATTTTCTAAAACTAGGCCTAACAACGGTTATACTGGCTAGAATTGTAACCTCATTATGAAAGAACAGTCCTGAGTGCACTCTGTGAACCCTTCCCTATTTTGAATCGTTATAGTCACTAACATCTGGATGGCTCAAGTGCCTTGTTATCTCCACTCTCTTCTGAAACCTTCTTTGAATCATGTGCAAATCTCTTCCTGTATTTGTCAGGATTTGTTCCATAATAAGAGCCCATGATGTTGCAAACCCATTATTTCTCAATTAATTTCCGATTAATTGGAAATGCCAAAGCATAATTTGAGCTTTTGTGGTGTAATATCCGTGCTATCTCGTTGTTGTGTTTAAGGATTGTAACTGAACTTCTCATTCCAATCTTGTCACAGTCAAAGCTTTGTTTCTATAGAAGCTATGACATCCTCTCCCAAAGTAGTTGATATGTTCCCCATTTTACTTTTACTTTGCTTAGTTGCAACACAAATATGCCTTTGGTTCATCTCTTTTTCTACGCTGGTTTTTCCTGATCTTTAAGTTGAGATTTTGTATTCCAAACTTTTCTGGCTAAGTTTAAAAAAAAAATGTAATTTAAACAGTTGCTTATTGCATGACCCTTGGGATTATCAAACATTAATTCAAAGCTGTTTTCTTTTTGTGACCGCTGGATTTTGAATCCTGTTAATGGTAGGGTTAGGGGAAAGAGAGCTTCAAGGTATAGAGTAATGTGGTTAGTGCAAAATCTAGCTGTTGAATTATACTAGCTGCACTTGTTCTTCGCTAAAATTAGCTACATCAAATTCTTCTCTGTGCAGATATTTTTAATTAAGAAGCTAAGAGTGTTCTGGCAAACATTTTTAGAACAAATGCTATTTCAGGCATAGGCTGGGTAGCCCCTTACTGTGCTGTATTATTCTTTATTTATCTTTGTTTTGAGTATTAAGTTTGAGGTTTTGACTTGTGTAGTGATTAACTGTGTTTCATATCGTAAAATAATGCAGGGAAAGCTGGATTGTGTGCCTGCAGTTTGTGCTGTAGGTATATTGAGATTTTTACAGAGGGCAACTCTATTTCTGGAAGCTAAATTTGCCCGGATAAATTAAGTAATGAGGTCAAATCATGTCTTGATGATCACCTTTTACAGTGTTCTGAGCCTATTCCTTCTCAAAACTGCGCCTTTCCTGTCATGACTCAAACATCAACTTGTGCTTAGAAAATTGGAATTCTAAAAATTTAACACCCTGGCTTATGAGCTAATGGCACAGTGAATAGCACTACTGCCTCAAAGCTCCAGGGACACTGGTTCAATTCCCTCCTCGGGTGACTATGTGGTGTTGGCACGTTCTCCCCATGTCTGCATGGGTTTCCTCCGGATGCTTTGGTTTTCTCCCAAAGTCCAAAGATGTGCAGGTTAGGTGGGTTGTCTATGCTCAATTGTCCCTTAAGTGTCCAAAGGTTAAGTGGGGTTACTGTGTTACGTGGATAGGGTGGAGGTGTGGGCTTAATTAGGGTGCTCTTTTCAAGGGCCGATGTAGACTAGATAGGTTGAATGGCTTCCTTCTGCATTGTAAATTCTATGATTCTATATGATATTTATAAACGTTTTCACTTTTGTTGGAGCAATATTGTCACTTTAACTTGTTTAGCAGACACGTCTCGTGATGGGATATTATTATGGTGCAATTAAGCCACCAATTTGAATGCTAAAACTGTTTGGATGTATTGTTAATTGGACTGTTTGCTTTAAATATGTCCAGTTCGCTAACTGTAATGTATGTTCACAGTTCAAGTCTCCTGCTCACCAGAGGAATTTATTCAATTAGGACAACCCACTCCTCCACACCTCCCTTAACCCCTATTCCTGCACGAAAGAGTAATTTTCTCATTCCTGACTGTGAACCTATCCTTAAATTGAGAGGCTCAGTATTTGAATGCTTAACTTTGTTGATTTTTTTTGAAAGGCAAATTTTCAGCCCCAAGGTTAGTGTGACAGGGTTGATCTAACTCTGAGATAGAGTATCTCTGGAAACCCACTCAAAGTTTATATCTGAGATGGTTTCCGTTTCATTTCGGTCAAGAGATTCAGCATATTACCAACTTTCCTTTCGGGTCAACCAGTTGACAATCGAGGTGGATTTCTCCCATGCCCCGGCCGGCGTGTTCAATTGTCGGCTTGTGGGAAGTATATGGCGGGAGGCCTAGAAATCTGTTCACGGCAGGTCTGAAAACTCACCAGAGGCTGGCGTGAACTTCATTTGCATCCTGTTAATAGAATGCAGATGAAGGCCTGAACCCCGCCCCCCCACAGATTCTCCGCGATGCCAAAGGGCAAACACGTTGGCATGAAACCGGTTTAGAACAATGTGGCATGCAGATGTCGAGAGTCACCCGCACGATGCCTGGGCTGCCTCTGAGGTTCAGGATGAAGGCAGCCCGCAACCCTGGAACAACACATCGTTAGGTTGGGGGCACATCTGCAGATGGACCTTCCAGATTTGGTGCCCTTGAGGGGTCCATCTCCTGGCCTCCCAAGAACGCCTAGGGCGATCCATCTTGATTTTCAAGTGGTCCATATTTGTTCTTTGATAAGTCAGTAATGTTGGGTACCTTTCAATATGGAACCTGGGCACAAAGGCACACTATCCACCATCCAGGCCTGCTCACCACTGAATACGGCGTAAAACAAACCTGGGTGCATAATCGGTAATGTTGAGGTCAGATTATTTGACATGTTTTCCCGTCGGGCTCCACAGTGGGAAACTCTCTACGTTTGCGTCCCTACCATGGCACTTAGTCTCAAAATGGGAGAATTTTGCCCATAGGTTTCACTCTGGTAGCTGCAGGGTATTTTAGGAATATTTCTTATTTTGTGTTTAGTAATCTCTTGGGGTGATATCATTTAGATTGTTGTAGGTTAATAAAAGAAACAGGCTACCATTGAGTCTGGTGCTGCATGAATGTGAGGTCAAATTGAAATAGATCGGCTTGGGGGGGGGGGGGGGGGGGGGGGTGGAGGTTGCAGGGGCAAGTGGGTAACTGAGGTCGTTTCCCCAGAACTAGTCCAGATTGGGATTTGTTCCAACAGGGTTTGATGGGTGTCGTCAATGATCCCGCTAAGCTGTATGGATGGTGGCTTTGCAGCAGCCTGTAAGGTACTGCGCAGGCTGCTTTATGAGATGGATAATATGGGTGCTCGGCCACACACAATTTTTAAGGGACATTGAGCAACATAAATTTTCATAAATCTTAATGGCAATGTTGGTTGGCTTAATTTGAAAGTTAAGACTTTGCAGTATTTTTCCAGTCTTAAGATATTAGGATAGAAGTTCATAAGAGAGTGTTATAATGTGGGGGTGTTCATTATATTTTCCGATGTAAATGTGCTGAAACAATACAGTATTTGTTATGAAATAAAAAGAGCAAATGCTGACTAGACTCAGCCAGCTATCACCTGTGGGGAGAGTCACAGCTTTAACATTTTAGGTGGTGATTTATTTGCCTGACCTGTCATTCCAGCATTTCCTGCCATTATTTCAGAATTCTAGCATATGCTGTATTTTACTGGATAAAAGCAAATTACTGCGGATGCTGGAATCTGAGATTTTCCAACATTTTCTATTTGGTTGCTGTATTTTACTTCTGTTTCAATATTAATCTTTTTCATGTATAATTTTAGTTTATTTCCTCAGACTTTATTCACTTACCAGTATATTGTGAAATTTCTGCATTCTCAATTGTTGGATTTTCTTTGGTACGATCTACTTTAGAAGTGTTTCTAAATACTGTTCATTTTACAGTCAAATCGTTTTTGTCAGTGCTTTAATATGAATTTGTCACAATTAACAATTGGTGCAGTTAATAATGCACCCTGTTTTATGTTGTGGTTATTGATGATGAAAGATTATATTTTCAGTATTTCTTTACAGTGTTGTGTTTGTGAATAATTTTGCCTTTGGTCCTGAAGTGGATCACCAGCTGAAGGAGCGATTTGCAAACATGAAGGAAGGTAAGAATACTTGACTTTTTCAAAGTTTTATTAGCACCAGAAATTAGTTGTCTCAAACCAAAAACACTATTGTTCCTACCCTTGTTGAAAATGTACAATTATCAAAATGTGACTTTACAAAGTAGTGGATCCTTGGTCAGATTGACATTCTCTATTGTTACATTACTGTTCTTAGTCAAGTAATAATCAGTTTTAAAACTGAAGTTGGTGCTTCATAATTTGCAGTTAAGATAATACCATGGGTGGACATAGAACTTTAATTAAAACATTTCTTAATTGAACTGCCTCTTTTGTTGGGCCAATTGGGACTTGGTTACTTAAATTGGCATTATATTGACATTTGTTTCCACTTTGCGATCTGTTCAGATTGTTACGAGTGAATTAAAATTGGAAGTACATTATACCATTTTTTCCACCAACTATTTTGTCTGCCTCTGCTTCCACATTCCGACTGAATAGTTGGATGGTTGACCATGGGCATGATGGTAATGCCCCATCATAGCTATTTGATTGGGGGGGGCGGTGTTGCGTAATGCTGTCTTGAGGTTTATCCTGCCCTTAGCTGGATGATTAAAAGCAAGAGATTTAAGACCATGTTCCCCTATTCCACAGCTGCAATCACTGGGAGCAGACTGTTTCTGTGTTCTCTTCCCATCTCATCATAGTTTAAACACATGCATCAAATCATCTCTTAATTTGATTAAAAACAGCCCCATTTGGAATAGGTAAATTATATAACTATCTGTCTCTGTACTTGAGGCATGAAGCTCTACTTGATGGGAGTATGAGGTCATAGACCACTCAAGAGGATAGGCTAGAATTAACAACTTATGCTTCAGTCAAATAAGGCTTTCTGCAAAAAGTGCAATTATATGGGAACTTTATGGAGGCTTTGTAAGTTGTACTTGATCTGTGAAAACCAGGTCAATCCATATCGATTTCCTATTTGACAAGTTTATAAAAATGATTTGAAAGCACTTGGGAAGTATATTTTGAGGAATTTATAATTGGTTATCATTATTACAGGTGGCAAAATTGTCTCTTCCAAACCCTTTGCACCATTGAATTTCAGAATAAATAGTCGGAACTTGAGTGGTAAGTTTTTATTGATCTTGGGGTTTTTAACTTGGCTTGATATGGCTAGAATATCCCAGCCCCTAAGACGTTATTGCGAAACTTATGAATTTATGATTAATTCAATTGCAAACTTCGTGACAGATTTCTTGAAAACATGGTTCTGAAAGTACTTAATACTAAATTGGAGGTAACGCATGAGGAATTTTGATATTTACATCTGCCTTTAAGTTTCTGTATTAAGCTGGGGACTTGAATCTTTTCAACCTCCTTATAAAGAATACAAACTTTATGTTCGCTAATTATGAGATTTCTGTGCAGTCCCATTTTACAGCTGTTATAACCTGCCTACATACCATTGGCTGGGGACTAATGACAATCTCACAATCCTGTGGGAGTATGAGCTTCCCCAATGAGGGGGGGGGGCGGAGAAACCATTAGTAAACTTCTAGTATAAATAAAGCTGGCCAGTCCAGGAACCAGCAGGAAGGAGTGTGCAGCAAGGGAAGTTGCTGCTGCTGTTGTATATGTATATGTATGTATGTTATTGTAAATAACTGTTATTACTTTGTATCCTTAAAACTCGTGCTGGATTCTTCGTGGCCCTCACAAAAACAGCTTAACACTGTTCCCACTGGCATTGATTTGGTAGTGAATCAAATGATTGTTCAGTGGAATCCAAGTGAGCTTTTTTTATGGCTCACCAAAATTATCAGTACTTCAGAGTGGTTTGTGCATTGTGTCAGTGCAATTTGTGCATTGTGTCCATGTTCTTTTATAGGTGCAGCTACACAGCCCTTTGCCAAATTGTCAGCACAGATTAACTGCATGCTCACATTACTGCTCAGGTGGTGCAGTCCTGCATTACTGCAGGAAATTAAGTAACATTTGGACAGGAAATTGCTGAAGCTTTGGAGAAGCATTTATTACTATGTTTTAGTATAATTGACAGCAAAATCAGGAATTTGTTTGATGCCTGTTCTTGTAGGGTATTTAATAAGGAGAAACTGATGGAGGGTCATCATTGAAGAGTTGAGAGAGATGACTTGAAAACGGTCATAAATTTAGGTGCAGGGTGGCACAGTGGTTAACACTCTGCCT
This sequence comes from Scyliorhinus torazame, assembly GCF_047496885.1. Classification (NCBI taxonomy): domain Eukaryota; kingdom Metazoa; phylum Chordata; class Chondrichthyes; order Carcharhiniformes; family Scyliorhinidae; genus Scyliorhinus; species Scyliorhinus torazame. Next base: position 28,306,894 of record NC_092724.1, read on the forward strand.
CACGGCGCCGAGTTCCCAGGTTCGATCCCGGCTCTGGGTCACTGTCCGTGTGGAGTTTGCACATTCTCCCTGGTGTTTGCATGCGTTTCATCCCCATAACCCAAAGATGTGCAGATAGGTGGATTGGCCACGCTAAATTGCCACTTAATTGGAAAAAAATGAATTGGGTATTCTAAATTTATTTTAAAAATAATTTAGGTGCAAAGAAGACTTTTCAAGGCATGAAAATTAACAGCATAATGAAGAGGGATTAGGAAAGGAGTTCCCGGTGAATAGGGTTAAGATAAGGAGGCCCCGTAGAATACGGCCAAGATATTTGAAAGCTTGGCTCCAATGTGAAGTTTGAAAGGGCAAGGTTGCAACATGGCTGGGGGAGGTCACGTTAGGCCATGGAGGAACTTGAACAAGAGAAGACATGCATTGGGTGACTGAGTTAATGGAGGTCACAACAATAGAGGTGAACAGGCAAAATTTGCTATAGGGCAGAAAGCAGACAGTGGGTGGTTTTTTGACAGTTTTTAGGGATTTTTGAGTGTGTGGTATAGCACTATCTCAACAGGTGCCAATTTTAGAATAGTTTGAGATCTTAGTCCCCCGCCCCCCCAGTACACTATTGGGAAATCTTTGATCAGATTTATCCAATGCAATTGGGATTTGCTGCATTGAGGGAAAAGCCTTGCACAGGAAAACCTGTTCATTGATTATAATTTTAATGTACTGATATTTGGCAATGCTTTCCAGTCAGCACTAAGCAAGCTGGTAAAATGTTCATGTAATATTGCAATCATGTATTCATGTATGATAAGCACATGTTTTTGTACTTTTCTGTGTTGCTCTTCAAAGATATTGGCACTATCATGAGAGTTGTGGAGTTATCACCACTGCGAGGCTCGGTTTCGTGGACTGGTAAACCAGTCTCCTATTACCTGCATACAATTGATCGGACCATAGTAAGTAATATGTTGTGTTGTTTAAATTGGAATGTGTGTCAGTTATTGTTCATGGGAGGGAGTGGCATTATTAGTGACCTTTGCCATAGTTTTCATGGTTCTGTGAGATGAGTGGAATTGCAGCTGAAAGTTTTTTAAAATGTCAGTGAGAAGTATGCTCAAAGTGAAACTATGTTTAAAAAGGTGTAACTCTTATTTTTAAAGTTGCATTTTCCTTTCATTGCAAGTTTTTGTATCTTTAATTGATTTACTTTTCCACAAAGACAATTTTTGCTTCAATATATGTTATGTTATTATAAAGATTATGATTATTATAGTAACGCTATGCTTATTTGCCACCTCTACTGGAGTAATTGTCAACTCGTTTTAGTGTAGACTGAGGGGCTTTGTTGGGCTGGATCAGTTACAAGTCCTTGTTTCAATTGAGTAGGTTCTGGAAACTCTCACATTGGTAGCTCTGACTGGACTGGTCCTGAGAGATTTGGGTGGGGTGGGTGCTGGCCAAAGGGTCCAATTTTGCCCAATGTTTCTTTAGCTCCAGGCTTGGTTATACAATACTAACCCTGACATACCTATCATGTGCATAGGTGGCATGCTTGTTTAAGAAGATGTAAATTATGTCACAATGGGGAGAGATATCTTGTTTCCAAGTTTGTTTTGTGGTCTTTGGTTTGGGGGATGGAGGGGGTGGGGAAGTTAGGATGGGCGGGGAATTGGAAAGGTGGGTGTGGGGGGGCTCCTTGTTCTGACCGATATACCTAGGCTTGAATGAATACACCTGCCTTGCTTCATTCAGCTCCTGATGATATAATTGGCAATCAACAAATATATTGTTTTCAAGACATGATGCAATAAGAAAACACAACTCTTTTGTTTCATTTCAGCTTGAAAACTACTTTTCCAGTCTCAAAAATCCAAAACTCAGGGTAAGTCTTTTTTGCTAGCTTATTAAAATTATTTCAGTCAGTCTGACGAGCTCATGAATTTGAGATTGAAGAAGATTATTATTAATCTGATGTGTTTGTTTCTATCTCCTGGACACTAGAAGTATAATCATCTGAAAATGCATTGCAATTCTAATTTTGTCCTCTTCCCACACCCGCCCTTCTCTTCCTTCATTCATTACTTACATTCTGAATGATAGTTTAACGTTTGTTACAGGAGGAACAAGAGGCAGCTAGACGTAGACAACAAAAGGAAAATAAAGAAAATAAGAGTAGTACAACAACTCCAACCAAGGTATTGTGCAGTGTTCAATTTGAATGAAACCCGTATTAGCAGCCTATCTGATCTTAAAAGCTACTGCAGCAAGCTATTTGGGAGTTGTAACTTTCGTCTGTCAGATGTCTAGCACTGCTGGTGATATGTACACCATGATTGACTTGTATGGTTCACAGATCAATTTAACTTTTTAATTATCTGAATTTTTCTGTATTGAAGTAAATGAGATAATAAGTCGATGAATAATTTTCAGCGTTTCCTGAAGTGCCCGTTAAACTGCTGAGCCTGTTATTATTAGAATAATAGAAAATGTGGAATATGGGAGAGGCAGATTGGAGCACAGTGGTTAGCACAGTTGCTTCATAGCTCCAGGGTCCCAGTTTCGATTCCCGGCTTGGGTCATTGTCTGTGCAGAGTCTGCACGCTCTCCCCGTGACTGCGTGGGTTTTCTCCGGGTGCTCCGGTTTCCTCCCACAGTCCAAAGATGTGTGGGTTAGGTGGATTGGCCATGCTAAATTTCCCTTGGTGTCCAAAAAGATCAAGTGGGGTTACTGGGTTACGGGGATAGGGTGGAGACGTGGGCTTGAGTTGGGTGCTCTTTCCAAGGGCCAGTGCAGACTTGATGGGCCGAATGGCGGCCTCCTGCACTGTAAATTCTATGATTCTATGATATTATTTACTCTGAAATGAAAGTATATTGCCATTTTAGTTTCCTATGAAATGGATTATTTTGTCTAGTAATTGTGGCACTGTCATTGGCAGGATTCTGGTCCTGAGGAGGAAAAAACTGGGGCGACCGGGATTAAAAAAGCATCTTCGCCTGCTAAACCACGCAAGAGTAAGATAATTAATAAAAGCAAGAGAATTGCAGTTAGAAAACGAGGCCGCCCCAAGAAAATGAGCACTGCAATTTCCAAAAGGAATACCAAGAAAAGCCAATCTGCACTGGATCTTTTACATGCTCAAACTCTGTCGGCATCCTCACCTCAGGGTAAGTTAAACGTCAGCTGCAATTTGCTACATTCGTAACTGTAGGCAAATCAAAACTTGGTCTGCTGAGTATTTTCAGCTAAAATGTCACCATATAAAGGCTTCTGTGTTTACCAAGCAGCTTTACCGTATTAGCTTGGTGTTCTTTAAACCAAAGACATCGGAACATTTGCAAATGATAAAATGTTGTTGGCAAGTTGGAGGTAACTATTTTGAGTTGCATGGTATGACGCTTCATTTATGGAAGCCCTGAATGTGCCTCTTCTTTTTAAATTGCGAACAGATCTATATTTAGGTGAGCTAATATCATTGCAGATGTTCCACAACTTATCCAAGCAAATCTTGGAATAAGTTTGTTTCTGATGTAAATGATTAATTGATCTTTTTGACTTACTAAATAGATATTGAGCTAACCTGATCACTCACTGATTTATTTTGTGGTTCTGAAAGTGCTAATTTTGTGCAATTCATGTTTAAATACTCATTCTCTCCCCCAAAATATGTGCAGATTGTAGGTGCCTAGATGTAAGGATTTGCTTGTAAGAATGTGGGATTTAATTGATTGCTTATAAAGATAATTGATTACTTTTTTGCTTTACTGATCAGTTACTGGTGAATATATAATAGGTGTTATATGGTACATAAGAATAAGTGAAATCTGGAAGCATAATACATGTACTTGACAATAGATACTGTAAAATGTTGATTGTACAATTCAGTCACTCATGGTTGTATCCTACTTAAAAATACTTTGGCGTGAGAAATAATTGTCATTACATTTTGTGTGGTAATCGTCCAAATTTTCAACAGATAAAGTTCAGTACTAATTTGGCTTTGCCTGCATGCATCATAACTATTTGCTTCTCTAGCATTGCAACTGTGTTTTGGAATATTGGATAATTTAGTTGAGAGAACTATTTGTATTGAATCCAGAATGATTTTGGGTATTGCCATAAGGTTTAGAGTTGATTGTAATTGATAGTTACAAATTGCTAGCTTGTAAAAACCTTCAATGTATTGCTTTTGTTTTTCAGATGCATACAAGTCACCTCATAGTCCATTTTACCAACTACCTCCCAAAGTGCAACGCTATTCACCCAATCAGTTTTTACTGGGTCCTACACCACCTGCACTACAGAAGCTGCTAGGTAAGTACAGCTGCATTTTGGTGTTATGTCGACATGTAATTTTATGGCTATTCTGATCTATTTATGTAAATATAATTGTGATACCTTCTGATTTAGTAAGCAGCACTGCTCAATGCAACTTCTGCTTACTGCTCTTCCATTGTTGTGTTCTATTTTCTACTTCTATTTAAGTTTTGTCTAGGATAGTCAAACTGCCAATCTTTTGAGCCTTTATTCATTATTTTCACCTGACACAATTGCCTTGTCCGTTATTGATTGAATACCTACTTGACGCAGTTATTGAAACGGTAATTGGCATTCAACATAATTGTTCATTTGAGTCTTCAATTCGGTGTTGAGAATAATTCTCTCTACTTTTATAAAATTGTTACTGTCCATTTTGGAATAGAAATGCTATATTTATGTCCACTTTAATACTTGGAATTTTGACATTTAATGACAGACCTGCATGAATAAGCCTGGAATTTTGTGTTTATTGTAACCGCTTTGCTCCTGATGTGCCTGAGAAAATTTATTAATCAATTTTACACCTTGCATTGCCCACCTGTTGGAGAACTCTCCCAAGTATTTTGTAGTGGTCCTTCTTCCTTGGCATTCCTGTTGGCTACCTTACCTCAACCTGTTGTAACTTGTCCATTTAGCTGAGTGTTTCCAAAGGGCATCTTTGATCCCTTGCAGGCACATCTGATTGCAGGTGTTTAATGATGCAATTTGGGTTTTGATAGGCAGGTTTTATGAACTGTGCACTACGGATCCTTATTTTGCCCAAGCATGGGACAAGAACTGGCCATTCTGAGAACCACAGGAACATGCAGAGCAGGGAGAGGTCAGCAAGTATACTTTGTATACATGTTGTCCTGAACAAGGTTATAAAATAGAATTAAAACGTAACTGATTTATTATTGTACCTATTGGAAATTACTTGAAATAGTAAAGATGCAAATTAAGACCAATGATTTGTGGTCCGACTTGTTTCAAAAAATGCCAGTGATTTGGATACTATTGTTTGAATCCTTAAATCTTATTTCGACTTAACATAGAAACATCTATTCAGCTGAAATAATGCTGCAGTTATACTTGAAAAGTTGAAATTCTCACACAGCCAAGTAAGTTCTTAACATTTGAGCTACTGTCATTTATTGAAACTCTCACCACCTTGACAGCAGATTACACACAACCTAGTATTTTAAACGTTTTGAAATAATGTAGTGGTTAGCGCAGAACTTCTCCAGCTGTGGGTCGAGTGCCTCCGTGGGATCGAGATGAAATTTTGGGGTCACAAGCTCCAAGGCAGCAATGGCTGCTTCTGGAGTCTGGACTGAATATTAACAGCTGCAAGACCTGTAAATTCTTGCATTTATTTCTAATGGTGGATATGACCCGAGACAAACCTTTTGAGGCTTGATTTCTGCTACAAAAGGCCTGTGAAGAAAGGATTTTTAAAGAAAAGCCTGCAGTTTAAACACTATGTATCCACCTCTCTTCTCCCTCTGCCTGCGTTCTCGCGCTCAACTTTCGTACCCTCAAAATTTCACTCTGGGGTCTCAAGCTTGGAGCATTAAAATGGGGTCACACTGGGAAAAAGTTGGGAAAGCACTGGATTAGCATGTTGGATTGGTAGTCATAGAACATAGAACATAGAACATAGAAAATACAGCACAGAACAGGCCCTTCGGCCCACGATGTTGTGCCGAACCTTTGTCCTAGATTATCATTGAATTTACAGTGCAGATTTATGTCATGCAATATTTTTAACAATTAATGGATTGAATATAGTGCATGTTGTAAATCGTATGTACTGGTCTAGATGCCGTGATTGTCTGTGAATTTTTGTTGTTTGAAACTTTGAACATGTGGAAGGGCTTATCCCACTTAGCAAAAGTGAATTTGAGTGCAACTTGTAGTAATGGTCCCTGGGCATGTGATACCGAGACAAAGATTTTTTTTAAATAACTTTAGAGTACCCATTTTTTTTTTTCCAATTGAGGAGCAATTTAGCATGGCCAATCCACCTACCCTGCACATTTTTGGGTTGTGGGTGTGAGATCCACGCAGGCGCGGGGAGAATGTGATACCAAGACGAAGATGGAGCCAGTTCGACATGCTGTCTTTGTTCTTGATTTAAGATTATGTGGAAAGATCTGGTAGAAATAAAACCCATCAGACTCTTTACATAGCAACTGATGCATTGACCTTGGCTGAAGATTGCAGTCCGCAGTCTCTCCCCCTTCTGTATAGTCCAACTACATGGTACGCTGCTGGTAAATTTATTTTTATTTTTGACTCCATTAAATCCACCTAAATACGGCTAGGGTTGAGTACTTTAAATTGTGTTCTCTTTTCACTTTTTAATCTTTTTTCAAGACTGAAATGAGTCTCAAATGGGAGAGCGGAAGCACAGTTCAAGAGCAAGGTTTGAAGGAGATTGTTGAAAGATGGAAAGGCATATAGAACAGAGTAGAACATTTAAGAAGATATTGTGGCTGTACGCTGCTGCTAATGGTGGCTTGGAGGAATTCCGGAGCAAGTCAATGTAGGGATGCAAGAAACCGTGTGGTTGGGGGTCACAAAGGTAGGGTGATGTGAGATCCTGTAGGAGTTGAAAAAGCCAGATTAAAATTTTGAAATGAGAATACTGGAACACTTAGCCAGTGGAGTTAAGAAAGAAGGGAATTATTTTATGGAAATATAAGAGCTGACATGAAGAGCCTAGAGGATGCAGTTGGGCTGAGTTAATACTTGTGGGCGAGTATGCTGGGAATCCAGCTCTAAGAACTTGGGAGCAATTCAGCTGTGAGGTCATGAAGGCATGGACTAGAGTTCTGATATCCAAAGAGGAGAAAATGGGTGAAGGTGAAAAATATTATACAGGTGGAAGGAACTGGTTGAGCTGGATGCCAGTGAGCTGTGCTTGTTGCAGATTTGGGTGACTGCTTGTGTTGATGGATCTGAAGGTGTTGATGGGAGAGAGAGCATGACTTCTGTTTCCTTATCTTCAACTAGGACGAGTTATATTTCACTCACAACCTGATATATAAGCAGTTTTGAGAGCATGGCAACAATCCTTGGGTCAATGGCACAGGTAGAGCTGAATGGTGTCATTGTGTATGTTGAAGCTGCTTCTGTAGTTGTCATTCGAAGTGAAAAGTAGATGCCTGAAGATATACTGTTAACTACACCAGATGTAAATGCGTGGGGCAAAAGCCATTGCCCGGACTTGACAGTTTCTTATTGGTTGGAGTGGACCATGGGTCATCGTTGTAAAAGATGGATTGTAGTGAAAAGATATTGGAAGAGTATGGTTTTGTACCAGTGTTAAAAGGTGGAGATGTTAAGGAAAACAGGGAATGGGAGCTATAGATGAATTCTACAGGATGCAATTAATTTTGATGAGTGACATTTTATGCCATGGATCTGGCAGAAGTATTATGGAGAGGACATTAAAGGGGTTGTGAGAGAATGATTACAATTAAAATCTGATACTTCGGTTTCTTTAAATCATTTCCCCAATCCATGGCTAAAAATCAGGCGATCAGCTCCTTGATCTTGGACTACCTTGCTATAACCTAATGGCTCAATGTGATTTTTATCATTCAATTGTTTTATTTTGTTCGATCTGCTCAGCATGTCCTGTAGCGATGTATGGTGTGCCTCTCTCATACTACACACATTGGCGTAGAATGAATGGTAGTGTACCCATGCACATTGCACTGCATCATTTCTTAAAAGCGTACTTTATACAATACTCCTGAAACGTGATCAGATTATGAATGCTATTAGATCTATTTTATTTATCCTCCGCTTCTAGAATGTTATCTTGCCAATGTCTCTTCATTTTAAGCATCCATTTAAGTACTTGGAAGAGCTACTTTATATTCATTTATTTATTTAACCAACTATTTTATTGAAGAAATCCATCGCCAAGTGTTTTGGATTCACTAAAGTTTAAACTGCAGTTGATATTCTGAAAATTTTCTCCCCAAGTACAGTGTTTATTGTCTTTTGTTAGTTTAATGTATTTTGGTGATAGGAATGTGTTCATTAAAAAAATTAAAAGAATAATGCATTAACTAGTCCTGATGAAATACAGAGTCTTTCAGGTTACAGTACCTGCAGTTCATGGCATATATGAAGACACCTCAGTACAAGACAAACTTACAGCAGTTATTGGACCAGGAAAAGGTACAGCAGTTGGATCATCATCAAATTCTGATTACAATGTTTATGATGTGGTTAAAAGGACAGAATATTCTGTCGAATGTTTTTTTTTAAAAAATATTTTTTTATTCTACATTTTCACATTTTCCTTCAAAGATTTACACACCACCCACAAACAGTAAATGGTAACAAATACAAAATCAATCCCCTTAACAATACCAATGACCCCATCCTCCCCCACCACCCCAAACAACAGCCCACCTGTCAATATATGCATCCAATAAACCAAACCCTCCCACGGTGGAAACAAAATACAAAGGAGAAAAAGAAAAAGGAGTCCGGGACCGCCCGTGGTCACCATTGACCTATAGAGTCCACCCCCCTTACACTCAATGCCATCCAGCCTCTGAAAGAGTACCGTACATGATACCCAAGAGTTGTAAACCCCCCCCCCCCCCCCCCCCCAAGGTCTCCAGCTCCTCCCGTCCACTGCCTCTTGTAAAACTCCTCCTCACAACCTCTGTTCCTTCCCACCAACTTTCCACCCCAGCTAGACCACTCGGACCCTGTTCTGCCAGGCTCCGATGCTCCCCCACCTCACTCCCGGCTTAAACCGGCTAGCGTGGAGGCCCCGCCCGGGTCCCTTTCCCCCTTGCCCGGCCCTAGGAAAGCCCAGAGATCCCCTTTTAGCACACACACCCCGCATATCCACCTACACCCCAAAGAGCCCTCATTTCGAGTGAAAGTCCCATCCCTTCCCTTGTCCAAATATATACAACATTGGCTCCTTTAGCCCCTACACCCGCACGCAGTGAAACAAAAAAGAAGAAAATACAGTCATGAGGTTACATCGGCACATGGCCATTTCTCAATTTGTCAGTTTTGCCACAGTCCTTCTGCCTTCGCAAACTCCTCCGCTGCTTCCACCGTTCCAAAATAAAAGTCCCTGAGCTTATAAGTCACCCTCCGCTTCGCTGGATATACAATGCCGCACTGCACCTTGGTAATGTACAGTGCCCTCTTCACCCGGTTGAAGGCAGCCCGCCTCCTCGCCAGCTCCACCGTAAAGTCCTGGTATACACGTATACCAGCTCCAGCCCACTGCACCACCCGCTTCTGCTTGGCCCAGCTCAGGACCTTCTCCTTCACACTGTACCTACGGAAGCACAGAGTCACTGCCCTTGGCGGCTCACTCGCCTTTGGTACAGGCCTCCATGACCGATGAGCCCGATCCAGTTCATATCGGGAGGGATCCTCCCCCTCCCCCAATAGTTTTGCCAGCATCGCGGCAAAGTACTCAGTCGGCTTCAGTCCTTCAACTCCTTCGGGCAGCCCCACAATCCTCAAATTCTGTCGCCTGGATCTGTTTTCCAGGTCTTCCATTTTTCCTCGCAGATCCTTGTTAATGTCCATCACCTTCCGCATCTCCTTCCCCATCGAGGCAAGTTGATCACCGTGCTGCAATAACATCTCCTCCACTTCCTTCAGCGCCTCCCCTTGCTCTCGCACCTCCGCCACTGCGCTCGCCACCGCCGTCATCACTGGGGAAATCGCCTCCTCCACCAGCGCACTCAAAACCTCCCTCATCTCCTTCCTCACCGTCTCCATGCATTTTGCAAACTGCCTTTAGAATTCCGCAGCCATCACCTTAGTTTTTCTTCAGCCGTAAGCAATGCGACCTCCCCTGGTGCACCAGCCTCCATTTTCTTTACTGACCCCGCGGTGACCTTTCCACTCCCCGACGGACTTTCAGCCGCTTTTTCACGCCCGTTTTTTTGCTGGTCTTCGACATTCCCCTCCTGCTGTCTCCTGACTTTTACTGCCTTCGCTGGCCCTAGGACCAGGCGTTAACCCCCGACAATGCCGTTCCCGAAAGGGAGCCCTCCAACGTGCGGCTGCCTCCCGCCCGCCGTCACCGGAAGTCCTCCTGTCAAATTTTTTTGAGGTAATCTTTTCAGATGAGATGTTAAATGTTGGCCCCTATTGTGGATGTAAAAGAATCCCATGACACTTTCACCGAAGAGCTTGGGTGAGTTATCCTTGGTGCCCTGGCCAGTATTTCTTTCTTCAGTGAGCATCACTAAAACTGATTATCTAGTGATTTAAGCTTATTGGGCACAAATGGGCTGCTGTGTTTCACTCGCTCCTGCCCACCAGATCCCTGCATTTGTCCGCCACTTGCTGTGTCCCTCTCTCTGGTCTTTTTGCCCCCTGACTCTGCAGCTCTATGAAGCTGTTATCTATTCTGATTCAACCTATCTGGTGTCGAATTATAGAATCCCTGCAGTGCAGAAGAAGGCCATTCGGCTCATTGAGTCTGCACCGAGCACCCTACCTGGACCAACTCCCCTGCCCTGTCCCTGTAACCACACCTAACCTGCACACATCCCTGGACACCAAGGGGCAATTTATAGCATGGCCAATCAACCTAACCTGCACATCTTTGGACTGGGAGGAAACCAGAGCACCCGGAGGAAAACCCACACAGCCACTGGGCGAAAGTGCAAATTCCACACAGACAGTCACCCAAGACTGGAAATGAACCCAGGCAGCAGTGCTAACCACTGTGCCACCGTACCTTCTGCAAAAGTCAAATCTTCTTGAGATCAGATTTGATGTAGTTGTGGGATGAATAATGATTGAATGTTCCCCAGAAAAGACTTTTGACATGCAATGTTAAGTTAGAGTTCACTCTTTCAAAATTATGGCATAAGCAGAAATTGAGGATTTTTGAAACTCTATCACTGGAGATAATTTGAGTTATTAAGGTAATAGCATGATCTCTAATTTGGAATAATTACATCAATTACTATCCTCTGTTTGAATTCAAGTAAATGCAAGCCAATTAGGAGCTGTTCGTGAAATGTAACTACTTTGTTTGCAGTTGAAGAACATGCAGTTGACGGGAACAGCACAGCAGTTGTTTCGGCACTGTCAGACACAGAAAGAAGAAGTTCGCCTTCTTTTTCAGCAAAAACTTGAAGAGGTATAAACTATGTGGCCACATCTTTAAAATATAAAGCTACTGACTTGAGGGCTGTATTTCTCTGAATATAAGATTAATTTTTCCCTTTATCAGTAAAATGGAAATTCATGTTTCAAGTGAAACCTTTCCTGGTGTTCTGAGAAAGAACACATGGCCATGCATCGCTGACATTTTCTGTTTGTTTAATGATTAAACTCCTCAAGGTTAATTGAGTTATCATTCACTTCCCATTTATAAAGAGGGACTTTTAAACGTGAATTCTTAGTAACAGGTATTTGATATCTTGGCTATCTCAATTGAACAGTTTATGTGATGGGTGGGGTTGTCAGTAGAGACTGTTGTCCCACACCCCTTTTTTTGGGAACACTGTTGTGAAATACTCCATAGCAACTCAATGCTTTACACTCAGCCATGAAGGAATTGTGCTCACTGTTCACCTTGCACAGAGCTGCTCAAAGGAGCTTTTGCAGAATTTATAGCTCAGCCGGCCTCCAGCTGGTGTCTGTTTCAGCGCAGCTCCCTCCATAAGGAATCTGTAAGCAGGCCAAGGAAAAGTGGGGCACTTCAACCAATCAGATTAAAGAACCTTGAGTGAGGCATACAGATTCTAAAGGAATCTAAGAAGTAATACAATTTTAATACAGTTTGTCGGTTAATGTAAAGTGATGTTGACATAAAATAATCAAAGGAAAGCAGATCGCGAAGCATTTTCCCTTATTTAATTTTCGATTGAGTGGGGCAAGAATGATTTGCCTCGAGTTCGTCTTAAAAAAATAAATTATTCCAACCGTAACCATTTTTCTCAATTTATTTCTCCACGTCTCCTTGCATGCACATGAGTCATTTTTAATCCAATTGTTTGTTGACCATAACACGTGTATACGGATTTCAGTGATAAGGGCTACTAATTCTAATGTTTGAGGCTATTGGGTTGAAGCAGTATATTTCGTTATCTAGCCTTTGTGGTCAATATTAACTGAAATCACTGATGTGTAAATTCAGAATCGTGCAAACTTTAAACACTACCTTAATTGAATGATACTAAGTACTATTGGAAGAAAGGGACTCCATTAATAAATAATTTGCCAGATATCTTCTCTACTATGTTGTTTCAGAAGTGTTTACGTTTACCAACTTCGCAGTCAAAAATGCAATGCAGAACTTGAACGGAAACAGTTTCTTTTGTTCGGAAAATCTATTAAACGGCAATAATGTGTATGAGTTGTAGTAAGGAATTGACGATAGCCTTCTCAATTGTGAGATATTTTAAATTTATTCTTTGGCCCACCCCTTCTTTTTTCCAGTTGGGTATAAAGGCCATGACATTCAATGATTTACTCCAAGCACAGAAAGAGATCATCGCTCACAACAGGCAGCTAAAAGAACAGACCAAGCAGCTGGAAAAAGATAATGGTGACCTCAGGAAACATAGTCTACAGCTGGTAATTATTTAATGGGCTTCTAATGGGATGTAATTAAAACATGGCATTTTGAATCCTGTCGCAGTCTGAGCCATTTGACCTCTTGTCAGTCATAATTAGGCATGTTAGAATAGAAGTTATTGCCAGACTCGGCTAGGAATTTAAAAAAAAAAAAATCTTGAATTTATTAATGTTCCTGTCTGGTGATTATGGTTTTCTTTAAATAAATTTTAGAGAGTTTTAGGGAATGCATTGAAGCCCCCATCTTCAGTTATGATTGTCATCAGTTTGTTATGAGCTGCTGAGTCGATGTGCTGCATTCCATGTGAAGGAGAACATGGACACATTGTTATTCTCTTCCCATGCAGCTCCTCAAAGCCGGTTTAGCTGGAAATGAAGGTTTGGTTTCCACATGCAGCATTTCTAAGGACAAGTGATTTGGGACCTCAATTAATGCAGTTAGGAGATAGTACAATTTTCAGGCTATGAAGAATCTTGGCATATGAACATTTTTATTTGGGTGAGGGTTAGCTAAAACGTTTTTTACTTGGGTTATAAATGTTACAGCTGAAAGCACGATGTGAAGAGCTAAATTTGGATTGGTCTTCTCTGTCTTTGGACAACCTGCTGAAGGAGAAGCAAGCCTTGAAAAGCCAGATCTCAGAAAAACAAAGGCACTGCTTAGAACTTCAGGTAGGATAACAACAAGCTATTACTCTGCACTCATTTTCTAAAACCAGCAGTTGATAGTTTTGCCAGTTTGCTTTCCTTGTGTAGGCGGAGTCTCCTTCTGATTAATCTAAAATTGCACACCTGATTGCAAATTGAAGCAAAGTCCACTTTTTGACAAAGTCCTCAGATATGAGAAAGGCAGACCTGCAATACATCATGAATGATTGATCAGTCAGCTTGCCTCATTGTTGTGTTAAGTGGGAAAGGTGGACCTGTAGCCCGGAGCTGAGATTTTGTTTCCATTCAACTCTGATATACCTTTTAAATATGTCTGATAAGGGATAAGGGTGCTTTTGGCTGGAGAAGCAGTGAGAATCTTCACCTTGCCACATACAGTTGATTTACATTAGGTTAAATGCAACAGCACCCTTGCACATAAAGCCACTGCTTGGGATCTATTGGTATGCTTTTAAGGGGAAAGAAGGCATGCTCAATAATATAACATTTGAGCACTGATTATATTTGTTTGGCAATGTTTTTTTTGTATCTGTCCGGCATTGGGACTGACAAAAAGCGAATGGAAATTGGCTGAGCTCCTATTACACAAGCATATTTTTATTTAACTTGAGAGTTTGTAGCTATATGATTGAGAGAAGAATTCTGTTCATGTCTGACAGTACTTCTGTATTAAATGGCTGAATCCTTTCCCTCTTTTCTCTAATTCTGCACATGCAGGTTAGAAGTTGGTGAAATTATTTCCCTTGTTTTAATGACCACAATTGAACCTGGAATCTAACAGGTTTAAGCTGAACAGAAGAGTGATAGAGCCTTAATTGTGTATTGAGTAAATTGCTCAATAGCCCAAATATAAATATATAAAATGAAATGGAATTTTGTGGTCAGCTTGACACGATTGCCAACCCTGCAAATGCAGTCCCAATGGGCTGAATGGCCTACTTCTGCACAACAGGGATTCTGTGGATCTGTAGAAGGATTAAATTGACTCTCTTTGGCATGTAAATCAAACAGTTTAGATCAGATTGATCTAAAACTGAAATTAAGATAGAATTTGTTTTTGCAGTTTGTCTAAAGAGAGAGATTATGGAGCTGGTAATATGTCCCTCCCATGCAATGCTGCTGACAGTATCTGGATGTTGATAGAATTTAGCTTATCATTTTTTAAAAACAGAACTTCATGTGTGTTTGTACAGACTTTAGATATTAAACCATATGCTGTTAATTTAAGAGTTTGGAAAGATCGGATTTGGAATATTACTGTTTTCCCTCTTTCTTCCCTCCCCGGCGTCATTAGATAAGCATTGTGGAGCTGGAGAAGAGTCAACGCCAGCAAGAGCTAATACAACTTAAATCATATATGCCATCAGATGATGTATCTCTTCAGCTGCGCCACAAAATCAAAAACTATGACATGGATACAGAAAGAAACAGATATCAGTTTGAGATTGAGTGTCCTAAAATTCCAATGGCAAACATGAATGGTCTGAGCCCTGAACTCTCTATTAATGGAAGTGCAACACCTTTTGAAATCCACAGTTCCATAACCCGGCCTCCTTCCAAATCTCAGAGCGTATACAACACTGTGTTCCCAGATCAGGAGAATGGACTGTGCATCCCAAACCTTATGAGTAAACACAAAGCAGACAGGTTACATAGTCACTCTCTCCCTGACTACACTAGGTTTTCTCCTGCCAAAATTGCACTTCGTCGACATTTGAACCAAGATCATACTGGGGGTGAAAAGATTGCAAATGAAGTACAAATGGTCTGTGCTCAAAGGTCAGTGACAGATGCTGTTTTGAAATGAAAAAGCCAAGTAATGTTACAATAAGTGTTTGGACTTTTCCCAATAAGCAAGTGATGAGTATTTCCCCTTGGGAAATATAATTATTGCTTAGCCAATATGAAAATGTCTTTCATAAAGTTGAACTGGCAATGCAAGTGTTTATTGGGTGGATTTTCTAATTATGTTTTGATTGTTTGACCTTATCAAAACTGGCGCAATTCTAACAATATGGTCAATAGCTGCAATCCACAAGGACCATAGGTATCTCTATTATACAGAGACAGTTAGTCATAAAGTTTTAGAGCACAAAGAGGCCTATCGCGTCCGCGCCGACCATCATCACCTAACTATTCCAATCCCATTTTCCAGCCTTGGTCCATAGCCTTGTATGCAACAGTATTTCAAGTGCTCATCTGAATACTTGGTTATGTAGCTTGAGGGGCATCGTTACAATGACAGACCTCCATAAACTACCACAAGAATATGGTAAACAAAAAAAATCTCAATAATTTTATTGCTGGCTACACCCAGGAGGCCTGGACTTCCTGCATTATGCTTGTGGCAGATCTGCTTGTGCGCAGTTCAGTCCATATTGAAACATTTGGTTCACATGGCCAGTCCACAAAAGAAAATGCTTTTCTACCAAATTGTAACCCACGAATAGAATGAATTTAAACTGTTCAAAAGAGAAATACACTCTGACTAATGGCCATCTTACTAGGCTCCCAAGTTGATTATTGGCTTGCCACAAAACAATTTGCCCTGCCTACCTTTTGAATTCATCAGCTATAGGAAACCTATTGATCTCAATCGTCCTACATGCAAAGGGCAGTGGAAATCTCAGCTATCTATCACAAATTGCAGTTAATGCTGAGTGAAGTGATGACTTAAAATCTGAGATTGATCTATTTTTGTTATCTGAAGGTATTAAGAGGATATGGGGTCAAGGTGGGTGTATGAAGTTTGATCAGAGATCAGCCATGATTTCACTGAATGATGGAACAGGCCCAAAGGCTGAATGGCCTACTGCTGATCCTACATTAGAGAGATTTAACCAAGGATATCAAATACAATTTATTTTCTTCCTTTAAGTTTACATTTATCAATCAATTTGAACTTCTGCATGAAAGTGAAATTTTCTGATCAATTGCAGGGTTGAAAACTTAAAAGAAACTGGCCTCTCACATCAGAGTCCAGGCATCCCAAATGGTGTTCAGCATGGTTCTGGTGAACAACAGCAACCTTTGTCCCCTACATCACAGCAGATGACATCTGAGAAAAGTGCAGAGAAGGTATTGAGAGTATAGTGATACAATTTGGTTTTTCTTATCAGGTTTCTAAAGTGTGCTATGCATTGTGCTTTGATTCATGCTATCTGATTTTTTCTTTTACAATTAACTCTTGTGTTGTGTCTTCGGTTAAGCTTTTGAATTGTATCTGTTTCTGCATTGTTATCTATTCTTGCGTCCTCTTTTTCTTTTGACTTTTGCCTATATTAGGATGTAAACTATCCTCTCATGGGTGGGTGATGAACTGGTAAACCTGAATTCAGTCATGAAGTGTGGAAACAGATTTAGTCTGACATTTATGAAGTACATCGTCATGTATAAAAGCATAGGGCAGCACGGTGGCGCAGTGGGTTAGCCCTGCAGTCTCATGGCGCTGAGGCCCCAGGTTCGATCCTGGCTCTGGGTCACTGTCCATGTGGAGTTTGCACATTCTCCCCGTGTTTGCGTGGATTTCGCCCCCACAACCCAAAGATGTGCAAGGTAGGTGGATTGAACACGCTAAATTGCCCCTTAATTGGAAAAAATGAACTGGGTACTCTAAATTTATTTTAAAAATACAAGTTTTTTAAAAAAATGTATAAAAGCATGCTACTTCAGATGAAAAGAGGTGGAAATTAGGCAGTGCTTCTTGAATAGTCGCATCACCTATTCCCCTAATATGAGTTTTGCTTGGTGATAATCTATCTTAGCCCTTGATGGAGAAAACCTCCTGAAAGGAGTATTGGCCATAGCTCAAAACAGATATCCCTGCCCAATCCAGGTCTGAATCAATGATGCTCCTCTCAAAGGCACTGCAGTATTATCAGGAGAGTAGTATTGGCATTCTAAAGAAATTTGATTGATTTTTATGCCATTGGATTTTGGACCGGTCTGATTTGAACTGATTTTCAGTTCATTTTTTTGAAATACATGGACTTGGTGTGAATTTCCACACCAGTCAGAAAGGCAGCCTTTCAAGCAAGAATAACTCTGCAAAATCTGAGAGTTTCTGTTGAACTAGGAAACCAGCTTTTTAGCTGCAAGCATATAGGAAGGTAGAGTCTGCACATGCACAATCATGTATGTCAAACCTGCCCCAACTAAGCATGGTGCGGCCTTGCATATCTGTTTTTTTCCTCTGCCTTTGCTTCTCCTGGCAGGAAAAAATCCTAATGAAATTCTTCACTGGTTCTTGATGACAATTCAGTAAATTCCAGAAGCCCATGCGAACTCATGAACATTCATTATCCCAGATACCTCGCACCATACCTTTTTTTATAAGTTGAGATACCCTCCTTTTAGAAATGTATTCATCTATCATTTTGGAGGATCGTTGCCAGGCTAAACTTGCTGTCTCTTCGGGAATCTATTGCAGAGGGTAATAAATCTTTGCAAATTACTTATCGAATTCTTTACTTTATATATTGTCTGATCATGTCTGATTAGGAGGAACCTCTTCACCCAAAGGGTTGTGAATCTCTGGAATTCCTTGCCCAGTGAAGCAGTTGAGGCTCCTTCTTTAAACGTTTTTAAGAAAAAGATAGATGCCTTTCTAAAGAATAAAGGGATTTGGGGATATGGTGTACGGGCCGGAGAGTGGAGCTGAGTCCACAAAGATCAGCCATGATCTCATTGAATGGCGGAGCAGGCTTGAGGGGCCAGATGACCTACTCCTGTTCCTAGTTCTTATGTTCTTATACCATCTAGTTGTCCCATTTTTATACATCTGAAAATGCCATATCCACTGAACATAATCTATTCCCTTCATCAGTTTAAATACTTCAAGTTTAACTCTTCTAAGGTGATGTTTGGCTAATGAGAATATCCTCCTCCCAGCCTATCTAGGTAACTAAGAGCTCCAAGAGATAATTACTCCAGATATATAATTATGGTTCCCCTCCTTTGTACTTTTGCCTGGACTACAATATCACCACTAAGTAGCAATCAAAACTAGGGATACTACTCCAAATGAGGCTCTAAAAGCTACCAAACACTGCATAATAAATCTCTGTATTGTTTCAGCTCTATAGAAAATGTCAAGTCCAATACCACAACCAGCATGGAAATGGCTTAATTCTCACCTACAGCCATTTCAATGTGTACTTCTCTTGCTATTTATAATTTAGTTTCCAGCTACAGAACTGGCATCAGCTTTTCAACTGATTTCTGATTTGTGGCAGTCGAGCGAACTGGGATTAAGTTTCCTTACTTGCTCATGGGAAGTGGATGTTAGTGGAAAGGCCAACACTTGTTGCCCATCTCTAATTGTCCTTAAGAAAGGTGGTGTTGAGCTGCCTTCTGGAACCACTGCAGTCTGTGGTGTATGTATACCCATGGTGCTGTTGGGAATGGAATTCCAGGATCTTGATCCAGTCACCATGAAGGAACAGTGGTGTAGCTCCAAGTCAGCATGGTGTGTCAGCATGACTTGAAGAGGAACTTGGGATGAGGGTGCTGCCATGCATCTGCTGCCCTTGCTCTTCTGGATGGTAGAGGTCGTGGGTTTGGAAATTGCTGTGTAATGTGCCTTGCCAAGTTGCTGCAGAGCATTCTGTAGATGGTACATGCTGCTGCTACTTTGTTCTGTTAGTGAAGGGAGTGAATGTTTAAGGTGCTGGATGGGTGTAGATCAAGCGGGCTGCTTTGTTTTGGATGGTGTCAAGCTTCTTGGAGTGTTCTTCAGACATCATTCATCTGGCCAAATAGCTAAGCACAAGTAGTAAGTTACCATCTAAAGCTAAGGTACTTGATTAAGTAATCTTGGCATTTCCTCATGCAACTTGCAAATTTTTGGCTTCAAGAAACTGCAGTAATCTAAAGCGCTCTTAGGAGTTCCCATCTGGACTTCCGGTTGCGGCTATGCGGAGCTAAGTCGCACGATTCGGCAGCTCCCGCGAACACGGACGTTCGGGCTCGATAGAAGAGCCCCAACTGAATTTTTTTTTACAGCCAATCCGTGGGGAACAGAGGAGAGAGGTCCCCTACTAGTATGGACCGGACTAGCAGCGAAACGGCCAAAAAAGTGGCATTGGAGCAGCGGGAGAAGAGGGGGAAAACAAGCAAAATGGCGGCGGCCGGGGACAAAGAGGAGATGCAGGAATTCATCAAGCGCTGCTTCGAGGAGCTGCGTAAGGAGATGGTGGCGCCTATGTTGGCAATAATTGAAGGACTTGGGGCAACCCAGAAAGTCCACGAGGTGAAGATCCAGGAGATCCAGGAAAAAGTGAGTGAGAATGAGGACGAGCTCTTGGTCCTGGCGTTGAAAGTGGAGCGGCACGAGACGTGGGCGGGAAGACTCGAAGACCTGGAGAACAGGTCGAGGAGAAATAATCTGAGGATCCTGGGTCTCCCAGAAGGAGTGGAGGGGGCCGACGCCGCGGCATATGCGGGCACAATGATCGGGGCGCTGATGGGCGCGGAGGCCCACCCCAGGGTTGCTGGAACTGGAAGGGGCGCACCGGGTGCTGGCGAGGAAGCCCAAGGCAAATGAGCCGCCAAGGGCGATGGTGGTGAGATTTCACTGGTTTATGGACAGAGAGAGGGCCCTGAAATGGGCCAAGAAGGAGCGGAGCAGCAAGTGGGACATATGCTGAGATCAGAATATACCCGGACTGGAGCACGGAGGTCGCTAAACGGAGAGCGGGTTTCAATCGGGCCAAAGCGGTGCTGCATCGGAAAGGAGTGAAATTTGGAATGTTGCAGCCAGCGCGACTGTGGGTTACACACAATGGCCAACACCACTACATCGAAACGCCCGAAGAGGCGTGGACCTTTATACTAACTGAAAAGTTGGACTCTAATTGAGGGTTTGTGAGGGTGGGGGGTGTTTGAGGGTTGAAGTATGATGGTTGTTGTATATAGGGGGGCAATCACGCGCAGGGAATGTTATATGGGCTGGGGGAGAGAGACACAAGGCCGCGCGCGACAGGAGCTGCGCCAGAGGGGGCGGGGCAGGCTTTGGAAAGCGCAGGTTTTTTTTCGCGCGCGGGAAGAAAGGCGGGAAGGGGAACGAAGGAACGTATATTGAAGGGGAGACTCCCACATGGGGGGGGTCAAAGGGATGGCGGGGGAAGCCGGGGTCAGCAGGTGTCAGCTGACTTATGGGAGTGATATGAGGGGAGCAAAAAAGCTAGACAGGGATCTAGCGGGGGGAAGGGGGGGGGGTGGTGGGGGGTGAGAAAGGGTTGCTGCTGCACTGGCCGAAAGGGAATGGGACACGAGATGGTCGGGACGGAGGTCCCCCGACTGGGGGACTGGAGGGTGATGGAGACACTAACACGGGATTGGCTCAGAAAAGGAGATGGCTAGTCGGCGGTGGGGGGGGTTTGGTTGGTTGGTTGGTTGAGAGCCCCTCCAATCCGGCTGATAACGTGGAACGTGAGGGGCCTGAATGGGCCGGTGATGAGGCCTCGAGTGTTCGCGCACTTGAAGTGACTGAAGGCAGACGTGGCTATGCTCCAAGAGACAACCCTGAAGGTGGCGGACCAGGTCAGGTTAAGAAGGGGATGGGTAGGACAGGTATTTCACTCGGGACTGGACGCGAAAAATAGAGGGGTGGCAATTCTGGTGTGAAAGCATGTGTCATTTGAGGCCAAGACTATCGTAGTGGATAATGGAGGGAGATATGTGATGGTGAGTGGTAGGTTGCAAGGGATGTGGGTGGTGTTGGTAAATGTATACGCCCCGAACTGGGATGATGCTGGATTCGTGAAGCGCATGTTGGGGCGCATTCCGGACCTGGAGGTAGGAGGACTGGTAATGGGAGGGGACTTCAACACAGTGCTGGATCCAGCACTAGACCGCTCCAGATCAAGGACGGGAAAGAGGCCGGCGGCGGCCAAGGTGCTCGGGCGGAGTGGGGGGGGCTGTTTATGGATCAGATGGGGGGAGTGGACCCATGCAGGTTTGCAAGACCGCAGGCCAGGGAATTTTCTTTCTTTTCCCACGTGCACAAGGCCTACTCCCGGATAGATTTCTTTGTTCTGGGCAGGGCGCTCATCCCGAGGGTGGAGGGGACGGAGTATTCGGCCATAGCCGTTTCGGACCATGCCCCGCACTGGGTGGAAATGGGGCTGGGAGAGGAGAGGGACCAACGCCAGCTGTGGCGACTGGACGTGGGACTGCTGGCAGATGAGGTGGTGTGTGGGAAGGTAAGGGGGTGTATTGAAAGGTACCTGGAGGCCAACGACAACGGGGAGGTGCGGGTGGGGGTGGTATGGGAGGCGTAGAAGGCGGTGATCAGGGGAGAGCTAATCTTCATCAGGGCTCATAGGGAGAAGACAGAGGGCATGGAAAGGGAGAGGTTAGTGGCGGAGATTTTGCGAGTGGACAGGACATGCGCAGAGGCCCCGGAAGAAAGATTACTTTGGGAAAGGCGACGGCTCCAGGCGGAGTTTGACCTGTTGACCACGGGGAAGGCGGAGGCAAAGTGGAGGAAGGCGCAGGGGGCGACCTAAGAGTACGGGGAAAAAGCTAGTCGGATGCTGGCACACCAGCTCCGTAAGAGGACGGCAGCGAGGGAAATAGGGGGAATCAAAGATGGAGGGGGAGCCGCGGTTCAAAGTGCAACAAACATAAACAAGGTATTCAGGCCTTCTATGAAGAGCTGTACAGATCCCAGCCCCCAGGGGGGGAAGAGGGAATGAGATGATTCCTAGACCAACTGCGGTTCCCGAGGGTGGAGAAACAAGAGGTGGCTGGTTTGGGGGCACCAATCGGGTTGGAGGAGCTGAGTAGGGGTTTGGGGAGCATGCAGGCAGGGAAGGCCCCAGGGCCGGATGGGTTCCCAGTGGAGTTCTACAGAAAGTATGTGGACCTGTTGGCCCCGCTACTAGTGAGGACCTTTAACGAGGCAAGAGAGGAGGGGACCCTGCCCCCGACAATGTCGGAGGCGATAGTTTCCTTGATTCTGAAGCGAGACAAGGACCCACTGCAATGTGGATCGTACAGGCCGATTTCACTCCTTAATGTGGACGCTAAGTTATTGGCAAAAGTGCTGGCCGCGAGGATTGAGGACTGTGTCCCGGGGGTGATTCATGAGGACCAGACGGGATTCGTAAAGGGCAGGCAATTAAATACCAATGTGCGGCGGCGGCTCTTAAACGTGATAATGATGACATCGGAGGAGGGAGAGGTGGAGATGGTGGCAGCTATGGACGCGGAAAAGGCCTTTGACCGAGTAGAGTGGGAGTACCTCTGGGGGAGGTGTTGTGTAGGTTTGGGTTCGGGGGAGGGTTTATTAGCTGGGTTAAGCTCCTTTACAGCGCTCCGGTGGCGAGTGTGGTGACGAACCGGCGGAGGTCGGAGTACTTTCGGCTGTACCGAGGAACGAGGCAGGGGTGCCCCCTGTCCCCCTTGTTGTTTGCATTGGCGATTGAACCCTTGGCCATATCACTGAGGGAGTCTAATAAATGGAGGGGGGTGGTCTGCGGGGGAGAAGAGCATCGGGTGTCGCTATACGCGGATGACCTGCTGCTGTACGTGGCGGACCCAATGGAGGGGATGGTGGAGGTCATGCAGACTCTTAGGGAGTTTGGGGAGTTCTCGGGCTATAAGCTCAATGTAGGGAAGAGTGAGCTTTTTGTACTACAGGCAGGGGACCAAGAAAGAGGGATAGGGGACCTACCGCTGAGGCGGGCGGTGGCGAGTTTTCGGTATCTGGGGATCCAGATAGCCAGGAGTTGGGGGGCCCTACACAAATTGAATCTGACGAGGTTGGTGGACCAAATGGAGGTGGACTTCAAAAGATGGGACATGTTGCCGCTCTCGTTGGCGGGTAGAGTGCAGTCGGTCAAAATGGTGGTCCTTCCGAGGTTTTTGTTTGTGTTTCAGTGCCTTCCCATCGTGATCACCAAGGGCTTTTTCAAGAGAGTAGGTAGGAGTATTATGGGGTTTGTGTGGGCGAATAAGACCCTAAGGGTAAGGAGAGGGTTCCTGGAACGCAGTAGGGACCGAGGAGGGCTGGCGCTGCCAAACCTAGGGAGCTACTACTGGGCAGCAAATGTGGCGATGATCCGCAAGTGGGTTATGGAGGGAGAGGAGGTGGCATGGAAGAGGATGGAGATGACGTCCTGTAAAGGAACGAGCTTGGGGGCGTTGGTGACGGCACTGCTGCCGCTCTCGCCATCAAAGTATACCACCAGCCCGGTGGTGGCGGCAATGTTAAGGATCTGGGGCCAGTGGAGACGGCACAGGGGTGCAGTGGGAGCCTCGGTGTGGTCCCCGATCAGGGGTAACCACCGGTTTGTCCCGGGGAAGATGGACGGGGGGGTTCCAGGGCTGGCATCGGGCGGGGATTTGAAGAATGGGAGACCTGGTCATTGACGGGACATTTGCGTGCCTAGGGGCACTGGAGGAGAGGTTTGAGCTACCCACGGGAAATGCATTTAGATATATGCAGGTGAGGGCCTTTGTGAGGCGACAGGTCAGGGAATTCCCGTTGCTCCCGGCGCAAGAAATTCAAGACTGGGTGATCTCGGGTGTATGGGTCGGGGAGGGCAAGGTTTCGGCAATACACCAAGAGATGAAAGAAGAGGGGGAAGCGCTGGTAGAAGAGTTGAAGGGTAAATGGGAGGAGGAGTTGGGGGAGGAGATCGAGGAAGGTTTGTGGGCTGATGCCCTGGGTAGGGTTAATTCCTCCTCCTCATGTGCCAGGCTCAGCCTGATACAATTTAAGGTGGTTCACAGAGCGGGGGGTGGGAGAACGAGAGATTGTTTGAGGGGATGGATGAGCAGGAGATAACATGGAGGGTGGGGGAAACTGGCACGTGCGGGCAAGAGCCAGTGTATAAAGCTATGTAAATATACCATTTTGCCATGTATATATCTTGCTCAGTGCGATTTTGTGTTATTTTGTTACGGGGGGGGGTATTGTTTGTAAGGGGAAAAAATTGTGTTAAAAAACTTTAATAAATATATTTTTTTTAAAAAAGGAGTTCCCATCTGAACTTTGAACTACCAACTTGAATACATTTTAATGAGGTGACTGGGCCTAACCATTTAAAATCTGAAGAAGTAAAAGTTTATCGAAATTCAGTTTCGTGGCCAGAATTTTAGGAGTTGTGAAGTGAGTTACTTGCCACAATTCCCAGCCTCTGATTTCCTGTAAACGCAGTATTTACATGGCTGATCCAGTTCACTTGTCAGCAGTAACCCCAGCATGTTGATGGATAAGGAATTCAGCAATGGTAATTCCAATTGAATGCCGAGGGAAAATGATTAGATTCTCTCTTGCTTCAGATGGTCATTGTCTGGCACTTGTCTGGCGTCAACGTTACTTATCACTTTTCAGCCGCAAACGGAATGTTGTCCGGGTCTTGCTGCATGTGGGCATGGACTGCTGCAGTATCTGAGGAACTGTGAATAGGTACTCCATACTGTGAACATCTCCACTTCTCAATGACTTTTCCAGAAAAGTCATTCATGAAACAACTGAATTTGGACCTAGGGTACTAAGGAACCCCTACAGCGAGGTTCTGAGTCTGAGATGATTGGTCTTCAACAATCACAATCATCTTCCTTTGTGCTAGGTATGCCTAAACCAGTAGCGACTTTTACTTGATACCCATTGACTTAAAAGTTTGTCAGGGTGCCTTGATATCATATTTGGTCAAATGCTGCTTTGAAGTCAAAGGCAGTCACTCATTTTGTGTCTGGAATTGGACTCTGTTCTCCTTGTTTCAGCCAAGCTTGTAACCAGTTTTTAGCCGAGTGGCCCTGGTGGAAACCAAACTGAAATATCATTGAGCATATTGCTTGTTACATGCCAATTGATAGCACTGGTTGACATCACTTTCCATCATTCTGCTGATGATTGAGACTGGACTGATAGAATGGCAGCAATTGACCGGATTTAATTTGTTCTTTTAGTGGGCAGGACTTAGCTGGGCAGTTTTCCACATTAAAGTGATGCCAGTGTTCTACTTGTACTGCAAGACCTTGGCTAGAGGCAATTTCTTCTCGACTTCTTTCGTTCTTCATGATACAAAATTCACAGTGATTTTAGCATTTCAGTTTTTCTGTGGTCTGCTTGTTGAAAGGTAAAATTTGTCCCTCCTTCCGCTGATGATCATTGTTTATTCTCTGACCGTGACGCTTGTTGGAAAGAGAATTTATTTTCCAGCCAACATGCAATGGGTAGTTTACCAGCGGCAGTTAGTAATATTCAGGGTGTCTTTACTAGCTCCTCCCCATGTTGAATGAGCAGTGCTTGTCCAAAAAGAACTGCTAAGTCATAAACACAGCCAAAACTGAGTGACTGGACACCCAAGACTCGGCATGTGCAGGTCTGCAGTTACAATTCAGTGTTGCTCCCCCTGCTGCTTCACCACTTTGTATTGATCAGCATCAAATTTGTACTTAATGGGCCTTCTTGTCCATCACTTTATGCTTTGCTAGAAAAGCGAGGCAAAACTAATGGGAAATGTTTAACATAGAATTTTTGCGTGCTCTCACTTCTTTAATGCAGTTCTTTAATGCAGTTAGGATCCATTGGCTGCAAAATTTAGATGGAATGGCAGAGATGCTGTATTTTCCAAAAGTCAGTGAGATAGGTCTAGAGACCGGTTGTATTAATTTAATTCTTTACACATTAAAAAATGTGGCATGGTAGCACAGTAGTTAGCACTGTTGCTTTACAGCACCAGGGACCTGGGTTCGATTCCCGGCTTAGGTCACTGACTATGCGGAGTCTGCACGTTCTCCCCGTATCTGCATGGGTTTCCTCTGGGCGCTCCGGTTTCTTCCCACAAGTCCCGAAAGACGTGCTTGTTGGGTGAATTGGACATTCTGAATTCTCCCTCAGTGTGCCCGAACAGGTGCCGGAGTGTGGCGACTAGGGTATTTTCACAGTAACTTCAGTGCAGTGTTAATGTAAGCCTACTTGTGACAATAAAGATTATTATTACATTCAAGGCGCACAATGACCGATCTATACATCACAACGACAACCATTTCAAATATTCAAATGAGCCTGGAAAGCCTACTCTATTTGCTATTCATTGGTATGCTTGAATTAGGTCAGTGTCATCAGCTAGTCATAGCTTTATGAAGGGTTGTATTGTGATTTATTTGTACTTGTATGCCCATTTTGTGAGTGTTACTTTTTTTCCCCTGTAGCTTTCTAAAGATGGCAGCAAAAGTCCAGTTAATAATTCTGAAACCATAACTAGCCTACCAATCAGTATTCCACTGAGCACTGTTCAACCAAACAAGTTGCCTGTCAGCATTCCTCTGGCCAGTGTAGTTCTGCCAGTCCGTGCTGAAAAAGTGGTAAGTAATATTTGGCTCAATTTGAAGTATTACAAGTAATAGAATTGACAATTTTTTAATTTGCTAAAATAACATTTCCATGTCCAGTCTCTTCTATGGTGTCCTATCAAGTTGAAAAAGGTGTTGTACTTCCAGCAGATGTAACATCATCACTCGTCTTGACTAATTCCCCAATTCATCCCTACACATTGCATAATATCCACTTAGATTGCTGCTACTATTCCAAAAACCTGAATTGTTAGTTTCTTGTACACCTTGCATAGGCCCATAGCTTTGCTGGCTCGGATATCTTGAGATGAGCTCTATGTGGAATGGGTTTCTGGGTCAGAGCATCATCTGTGCTGTTCCATTCACCAGAGCTGATAGTTACCTTCTCTAGCTCAAATCTCCAGAGAGTAATTTATATTTTTCTCTGCGTCTGCCCTTTTTTGGTGATATCATCTACAAACCTGGTTTTCATTTGCTAATAATGCACAACTCCTACCTCATCTCCATTACTCTTCATTTTACTGTTGCTGCTATCCTTGACAGCCTTCCCTTTATCTGAATGTTACCAAAATTCTAGGTACTTTACTTCGCACCAGCCTCTGCCACCAGCTGTCGTCAATTCTCCGTCTGCTATAATTGGTCCATAAGATGTAAACCTCCGTGTTCTAACTTTCACTCTGAGCGGTTTTGTT
This sequence comes from Scyliorhinus torazame, assembly GCF_047496885.1. NCBI lineage: Eukaryota > Metazoa > Chordata > Chondrichthyes > Carcharhiniformes > Scyliorhinidae > Scyliorhinus > Scyliorhinus torazame. The sequence goes on from NC_092724.1 coordinate 28,334,461, forward strand.
TTTCATTGAGTTTTTTTTCCATCTCTGGCAATCCCTATTTCCCCCTTAACTGCTAAGCCCTAATCTGCACCATTAGTTAAATTTAGTTTTCAAATGCTCCTCATTAATTTTCCATTTTTCACCTCTCATGGGTGTCAGCTATTGCAGAACTCCCCAAGTTCCACTTCCTGCTAAAGGTCTTTCATGCCTTTTGCTTTAATTGTGCTGGCTTCCTCCAATATTGATTTCCAAGTCCTTCTCATTTCTTTATATCCCAATGTACTTTCATTCCACCGTACGTCAGCAATTATCCAGAGCCATTTTTCCTGTCATTGGAGGTTGATTCAAAACTTGTGTCTCTGTGTGAAAGCTCATTGCATCTTATCTATTCAATCTTGTCTCCCCTTTTTACACTCTGATAAGGTGCCAAGTCAAAAGTTATTTCTGAAAATAAAAGCTTATGTAAAAGGGATACCATAATGACAGGGATAAAAGATTGGTTGGCTAGCCGCAATCAGTAGGCATAAATGGGTCTTTTTCAGGTCAGCAAGATGTAATGAGTAGTATGCAACAGGGATCAGTGCTGGGATCTCAACTGTTTACAATATAAATGACTTGGATTAAGTGATGTTTGCCAAATTTGCTATTGACACATTGATAAGAAAGTAAATTGTGAAGAGGACATAAGGAGGCTACAAAAATATATAGGTGGGTTAAGTGCGTGAGCAAATATCTGGCAAATGGAATATAATGTGGGCAAATGTAAAATAGTCAATTTTGTCAGAAAGACTAAAAAAGAAGCACATTATCTAAAATGCTGAGTGATTGCAGAACTCCAAGGTGCAAAGGAGTCACAGGTCCTAGTGAATGAATCACAAAAGGCGAGTATGCAGGTTGAGCAAGTAATTAGGAAAGCTAATAGAACTTTATCATTTATTACGAGGGGAATGTTTCAGTTGTACAGGACGCTAGTGAGACCTCATTTGGAATACTCTGCACAGTATTGGTCACCTTCTTTAAGGAATGATGTAAATGTGTTGGAAGTAGTTCAGAGAAGGCTGACTGGGCTAAATCCTGGTATGGGTGGAATGTCTTATGAAGAGAAGTTAGACAGGCCCGGCAGGTATCTGTGGAATTTAGAAGAGTACGAAGCGACTTCACTGAGAAATACAAAATTCCGAGGCGTTTTGACAAGGTGGATGTGTAGAGGATGTTTCCTGATGTGGGAGAATCTAGAACCCGGGGTCACTGTTGGGGTTGCCCATTTAAAACTGAGATGAGGCAAAATCTTTTCACTTGAGGGTTGAATCTTTGGAACTCTCTTCCTGAAAAGGTGGTGGAAGCAGAGTCTTTGAATAAGGCAGAGGTGGATGGATTCTTGGTAAGCGAGGGAATGATAGGTTATTATGGTAGGTGGGATGCAGATTTGGGGTTACTAACAAATGAGCCATAATCTATTAAATGGTGGAGCAGGCTTGAGGGGCACCATGGCCTGCCTACTCCTTGTTCATATGTATGTTATACACTCATCTAATCCTTAACACACTGGCCTACCTTTTCCGCTTGTGTGATCCAAATTAAACAAATGCAAATTGTTGCTGATTTTAAGTTATTTGTCCTTGGCCATCTCTTGAAGTTTACCTGTCCTGACCAGGTTATATTGTGACAATTTTCCACGAAGAAGTCGATAAATGGTTGCCACCCCCGGGCAAACCCTGACAGTGACCCTCTCAGAGCGAACTTCATTTTCTCCAAACCGAGGAAGCTCGCCATGTCCGATAGCCAGGCCTCTGACTTGGGGGCTTTGAGTCCCACCATGCCAGCAGTATTCGTCGCCGGGCTACCAGGGAAGCAAAGGCCAAAACGTCGGCCTCTCTTTCCTCCTGGACTCACGGGTCCTCTGAAACCCCCAAAATTGCCACCTCTGGACTCATCACCACCCTTGTTTTCAGTACCCGGGACATAATGTCCGCGAATCCCTACCAGTACCCCCTGAGTTTTGGACATGCCCAGAACATGTGGACATGGTTCGCTGGTCCTCCCGCACATCTGACACACCTGACCTCCAGTCCAAAGAATTTACTCATCCGGACCACTGTCATGTGGGCAAGGTTGACGACCTTGAATTGGATCAGGCTGAGCCTACCGCATGTTGTGGTCTACTCAACGCCTCCGCCCACAAGCCCTCTTCTATCTCACCTCCGAGCTCTAGAAAGTCCTGCACCTGCAAGTACCTGAAGTCATTCCCTCTTGCCAGCCCAAATTTCTCCTCCAGTGCTCTCATGCTCAGGAAGCTCCCTTCTAAGAACAGATCCCCCATCCTCTCAATCCCAGCCCTCCGCCATATCCGGAACCCACCGTCCATATTCCCCGGGGCAAACCGGTGATTGTCGCAAATTGGGGACCAAACCGATGCTCTCACTTCCCCCATGTGCCTCATCCATTGGCCCCAGATCTGCAAAGTTGCCACCACTATAGGGCTGGTGGAGTACTGTGCCGGCGAGAAAGGCGGGATGCCGTAACCAGGGCTGCCAAACTGGTGCCCCTGCACGAAGCGGCCTCCATCCGACCCCGCACCCACCATCCACTTCCTTATCATAGCTATGTTGGCCGCCCAGTAGTAATTACTAAAGTTTGGCAGCACCAGCCCCCCTTAACTCTGTTCCTCTCGAGCATCACCCTCTTCACCCGCGGGGACTTTCCCGCTCTCACAAATCCCATAATCATTTTATTGACCTTCTTAAAAAAGGACCGCGGAATGAAAATGGGGAGACACTGGAATACGAACAGGAATCTCTGGAGGATCGTCGTTTTAACCGTCTGCACTCTCCCCGCTAGTGTCAGTGGGAGCGCATCCCACCTCCAGAACTCGACCCTCATTTGCTCCACCAACCGGTATAAGTTCAACTTGTGCAACCGGCCCCCGTCCCGCGTCACCTGTATCCCTAAGTATCTGAAACTGTCCCCATCTAACCTAAATGGCAGCCCCCTCAGCCGACCCTCCTGGCCCCTCGCTTGGACACCCCCCCCTTCCTCCTCCTCCAACCCCTTGAAGCTTTCAGGGCAATTGCCAGCGGCTCTATTGCTAGCGCAAACAGCAGTGGGGAGAGGGGGCACCCCTGCCTTGTCCCTCGGTACAGTCTAAAATAGTCAGACATCGTCCTTACTCTAGCTTCCGGAGCCTGGTACAGCAGCCTAACCAGTCGATAAAGCCCTCCCTGAACCCAAATCGCCGCAACACCTCCCATAAATAGTCCCACTCAACCCGGTCAAAAGCCTTTTCGGCATCGATTGCCACGACTACCTCTACCTCCCTACTCTCCGGGGGCATCATGATCACATTTAGCAGTCGTCTTAGTTTGGCCACCAGCTGCCTGCCCTTGACGAACCCGGTTTGGTCTTCCATAATAACGTCCGGCACACAGTCCTCAATCCTAGAAGCCGAAAGCTTGGCCAGTAATTTTGCATCTACATTGAGCAGAGAGATCGGCCTATAGGACCCACATGCCTCCGGGTCTTTGTCCCGTTTCAGTATCAGGGAAATGGTGGCCTGCGACATCGTCGGGGGTAAAACCCCTCTTGTCTCTTGCCTCATTAAAAACCCTAACCAGCACCGGCCCCACTATCTCAGAACTTTTTATAGAACTCCACCGGATACCCATCCGTCCCCGGGGCTTTACCTGATTGCATGGGCCTCAAGCCCTCCAATATTTCTTCGGTCCTAATCGGGGCCCCCAGCACGTCTACTAACCCCCTTTTGGGAAGGACAGTCCGTCCAAAAACGCCTCTGCCCCTCCGGCCCTGCGGGGGGGGCGGGGGGGGGGTTCCGAGGTATAAAGCTTACTGTAGAAGTCCCTGAACACCTTGTTCAGCCCTGCCGGATCTCCTACCAAGTTGTCCCCCCCCCCCCCCCCCCCCCCCGTCGACTACCTTCCCTATCTGCCTAGCCGCCTCCCTCTTCGTCAGCATTACACTGGCTTTCTCCCCATGCTCGTAGATCGCGCCCCTCGCCTTCCTAAGCTGCTCCACCGCCTTACCTGTGGACAATACCCCAAACTCTGTCTGTAGCCTTCGTCGTTCCCTTAATAGCTCTGCCCTCGGGGTCTCCGCATACCTCCTGTCTATTTGTAAGATCTCCTTTACCAGTCGGTCCGTTTTTGCCCTGTCCGTCCTGTCCCTATGTGCTGGAATCAACATCAGCTCCCCTCTCACCACTGCCTTCAGCGCCTCCCAGAGCACCGCAGCTGAGACCTCTCCTGTGTCATTGACCTGCAGGTAGTTTTGCATACATTTCCTCACCCTCTCACAGACCGCCTCGTCCGCCAACAAACCAAACTCTAACCTCCAATGTGGGTGCTGAAAGCTTTCCTTACAGACCTGCAGATCAACCCAATGTGGAGCATGGTCCGAAATATCGATCACCGAATATTCTACGTCCATCAACCCGCCAGCAAATCCCTGCTCATGATGAAAAAATTAATTTGGGAATACACCTTATGAACATGTGAATAAAACGAAAACTCCATTCCGTCGGCCGACTAGCCCTCCATTGGTCAACCCCTCCCATTTTCTCCATGAACCCCCTCAGTTCCTTTGCCATTGCCTGCACCCTACCCGTTTTTGAACATGACCGGTCCAGGTTGGGGTCAAGGACTGTATTAAAATCACCTCCCATAATCAGCCTGTGCGAGTCCAGGTCAGGTATCTTCCCCAGCAGTCTCTTAATAAAATCAACATCATCCCAATTTGGGGCATATACATTGACCAAAACTACCCTCACCCCCTCGAGCTTGCCACTCACCATGACAAATCTACCTCCCCAACTGAAATTGTGCTACTCACCTCGAATTGCACCCGTTTTTTAACCAAAATCGCGATCCCTCTGGTCTTAGTATCCAGCCCCAAGCGGAAGACCTGGCTCATGCAGCCCTTCCTTAATCTGACCTGGTCAGCTACTTTCAGATGAGTCTCCTGTAGCATAATTACATCCGCCTTCAGCGCCCTCAGATGCGCGAACACATGTGCCCTCTTTACCGGCCCGTTGAACCCTCTAACGTTCCAGGTGATCAGCCTGGTGGGGGGCACTGTGCCCCCCCCTTCGCCGATCAGCCATCTCCTTTCTTGCGCCCGCCCTTAGCCTCTGTGTCGTGCCTCCCCTGGCCCGCCTCCTGGCAGCCCCCACCTCTGACCGCCTCCATGTTACTAAACCCAAGTCCCTCCCTTGTCAACAGATCAACTACCCCTCTTTCTCTCTCTCTCTCTCTCTCTTCCCCCCCCCCCCCCCCCCCCCCCCCCCCCCCCCCCCCCCCCCCCCAGCAACAATGCCCTGTAACCTAACCTCTGCCATAAACTAGCTATATGCACCCCACCCCAACCTGGCTTCCGTAGACCAGCTCACCCAGCTAGCCTGGTGGCTCTCGACTCTGGCGCCAACAAGTATCCCACCTATTGTTCCCTCTGACCCATTCCCCCCCGCCCATCGACACCACTTCCCCAAACCAGCCATCCTCAAGCAATTGCTCTAGAAAAGAAAACAAGGAACAAAGAAAATCCCGACACTAATGCAATTCAAGTAATACAAAGTAAGTAATAGGCACTTCCAACCACCCCCATCAGAACACAAAGCCCCCAGAACCAAATACCTTAAATTCCCTCTTCACCAACAAAAACTCCAATACAGAAGAAAAAAAAAGAAACAAGAAAAACATATAAATATCACTCAATAACTTTTTAACTTGAATCCAAAAGTCCTCAGTTCGGCATCAGCCCTTCTCTCTTGGCAAAGTCCATCGCGTCCTCGGGCTCCTCAAAATAATGGTGCTGTCCCTCGTGCGTGACCCAAAGGCGCGGCGGGTATAGCAGCCCAAATTTCACCTGCTTCTTAAACAAAATCTCTTTGACTTGCCTGTAGCCTGCCCTCTCTCTGTCCACCGCCACGCTCAGGTCCTGGTAGATGCGAAAGACACTATTGTTCCTATTGCAGCTCCACGTGCGGTTGGCCCACTGTAGCACCTGCGCTTTGTCCAGGAACCTGACCACCATCGCACCGGGGGTGGGGGGGGGGCACGCTCACAGCTGCCTCGCCAGCACTCTGTGCGCCCTGTCCACCTCCAATGGACGAGGGAAGACATCATACCCCAACAGCGTTCTGGAACATGTCTGCCACATACCCGGCAGCATCCACTCCCTCAGCCCCCTCCGGGAGACCAATGATTCTTGAATTCTGCCGACGGGACCTATTTTCCAGGTCCTCCACCTTCTCCAGAAGCCTTTTTTGTTGGTCTTTCAGCCTCCCCATCTCCACCTCCACCACCATTTGGTGATCCACCTGCTCCTCCAGCGCCTTCTCCAGCTTCTGGATCATCCGATCCTGGGCATCCAGCCTGTGCTCCAGGCGCTCGATTGATTTCGGGATCGGATCTAAACTGTCCCGTTCCAGCGTGGTGAAGCCCTCTTGGATGACCTTCAACAGATGCTCCGTTGTTGGCTGGGCTGTCTGCACTGGGGTCTGGACATCGGCCATATTGTCCTCAGCAGCAGCCTCCACACTGCCCTTGCTTGCACACTTCTTCAACTGTTTACGATTCTTTCTGCTTCTTAATTCCATACACCTATATCTGGAGTCAGTGCCTGAGTGCCTATGCCTTCAGATCCCCTGCAAGTGTTACTTCTAAAGGAACTAACTATACCTATTTTAGACCAGTTTCCCAAGTTTTTTGGGGAGATGGGGGTGCAGTGGGCATGATGCCTGGGGCAGCCTCTTGATTATCAGGGAATGCAAAGAACATGCCATCACATGTAAAAGTAAAGTCGCCATAGTCCCTGCTGACCATAGGTGCTTTCCTCTTTGGGGACGAGAGCTGACTGGTGGTGATTTAACCTGAGGATCACCACACCTTGGGCGAGGGGCAAGTTTGAAAAGGCGGGCCTTCATTAATAACCTCCGCTGGTACGGGACTTCTCACGAATAATATAAATTTGGTAAGGACATTGGGGGCAGTTGAGAAATGAGACAAAAATGCAATTTCAGGGCTTAGCAAAGGGAACCTTGGAGGAAGTCTGGCCCTATGGGATAGGGGAAGGAAGTGGCAGAGGATACTAATCAGGTAGTCTTAATTGTTAATGGCAAAGAAGCCCATCACCCTTGACTCTAGAGAAGGGCAAAGGAACAAGGTTCTTAAGATTGCAGATGAAGGATGCTTTTAAATTACTCATTCACTGAATGAATTAAAGCTCTGTGATACTCTACAATTTAATTATTTTTGCATTTCATTGCTCCTGGTTTCTGTGCAGGTTGCTTAGATTTTCAAGAGAAGGCAATATCAAACATTTGTTTTCTTGTATATTATTTTAGAATCAAATCATTTGATGTTTTTGTGAAAATATCAGTTCATTTGATATATTTTACAGAGAAGCACACCTAGCCCCATTCACGTTTCAAATCGTGATTTACCAATGCTTGACAAACAATATGGTGCTACCTATGGAAATGTGGCTGGAAATAAATCACAGTCTTTGGCTAACTCAGGTACTTTATTTTTGATTTTGTGTTGAAATTAACATTGAGCAGGTTGCATTTGTGTTTGATTGAATGATATGAAAGTACTTGATGTTGGTTAGATCAGAATTTTTAATTTGTCTTCTAACATAACATGAATATTATACTCTATTGATGTATCATAACTACTTAATCCATTTGTATTATGGTGCTTTTGTATAACCCAGCATGCTTTGCTTTTAATAAATTGTTGGCAGAAGGGGATTTCACGAGTAAAATGTGTTATCTTTTCAAAAGTATAATTTGAAGTGATATATATATATCTGCAATTTACAAATAATTTGATGCTAAATGTATTAGAAGTCTGGAATTATATCTTGGATCTTCTACGTGGTTATGTATGAATGAACATGGATGTACCATAACATTGAGAAGAAATCAATTCGTGATATTTTGGAAATGTTTGTACTTTTTCATTTTAATATATACATACATGCCAAGCAATATTAAAAACTGAATGGTAGATTCTTTATCAAAGCTGGTTTGTTACAATGTGATTATCGTTTTGTAGGTTTTTGTTACTCAGCTGGCTCTGTGGCGGTCAATGGAGTCCATTCTGGTTCTCCCATCCAGTCAACGCTCAATAGTCATGACAAGACATTATTAGAAGATTCTGATTCCACCAGTGTAGGTATCCTTGCCAACAGTTCTGTCTTGCAGAGCATAAACCCACAGCATCCAACAGTGCACCTGATGCAGTCTCGGAATTCTGAACAAAACTCTCCAACGACACAACATTCAGCCAGCCCGAGGCTGTCCAGTTCTCAAAACCTAACTAGTTCTCCAAGCACTGGTGGGGTTTTACAGTATGCAGACACACAAAAGACCTTCTCAGAGGTAATAAAAAAAGATTTACAGTCAGACCAAGGTGCCTCGGATCAGGAGAATGAATCCAAACGGAGAATAATATTTTCCACTGCTAATGGTGGAAATATAAAGCAACCTACTTTAAATAAACAGCCTCCTATTACTTCAGCCATCAAGTTGGAATCTGGGCAGATGATAACACAAGAAGGAAAAAGGAAGGGCCGAAGAAAACGTTCTTCTTTGACATCCAATTTAAATGCAGGCAGCTCTCCTAAAAGGAAATCCCTGCTTGCTGCACTAGGACTTTCTTCAGGATCTCCTTTGAATATAAGTTCCATGGTACGTGATTTGATTTATTCCAATCTTTGTTATTATTTTGGAAGGTGGCACTTACTTTTGACTCAAAACCTATCTGAATATTCTTTGTTGTTGTATTTGCAGTACAAATGCCGTAATGTGTTCCCCATTGGATGTTGTCTTAGTATGGCTATTTTAGGGCTGTACAGATGTACAGATAAGCCAATTTTTTCTTTTCAAGTAGTTATATTTGTATTCATTCTTTAGCCTCTGTTGAAGTTATCTTGGAAGACAGCCTCGTTTAAGAAATTTGTGCCATAGTCTAATGCAATGTTTCTTGCCTCATATCTCTATCATTAACCATAGAGTGCATGTTTTTGTTAGTTACTAAACTTTCTTCGCTTTCTTGTCAACTGTAGAAGTTCCATTTTTTAAATAAAAAATAAACTCATTTCCTTGAATTTAGTTTGTGTTGTAAACCCATTTTCTAAAGTTTAGTGGATGCCACCCTGTATCATGGGCTGTTCAGGTATACCTTGATCTCAACCTCAGTTATGTTGAGCCCTGCAGGTGTTGGTTCACAACAGACTATAGTGTTAAAATTTAATTGCAAAGTGATTTTTCTGAATAACAGTTTGCTAGATCCTGATTCCTCCATTTCCTGTATGAAAATGTGCCCCCAGGGCTTTTGATTTATGTTTTGCTGCAACGGCCAGTTAGTACTGGGGCAACTTTGGCATCATCCAGTGCTGAAGTACCAATACTTGGTCAAATTGCCTATTGTGTGCAGGTTTATTGATGATAGACAAGCATATGCCCCTTTGTTCTGAGGACTCTGACAAAAGAATGCTCACCAAAGGAAGGACATCAAAATTTAAAGGTGAGAGTGTATACAGATACAGTGCTGACTTAATCACATTGGATTGCTGTACCTAACTCTGGTGAATACAGCTTCCAAGTAAACCGTGTGCATTTTCAGAGTCCCCAGTGTTGACTGCGACCCAAGATTGTTTAAGACTATATATTTGGGAAGTGATTATTGTTTTAAAAAATATAGATTAAGTAAAACAATAATAAAAATAGATTGAGGAAAGTTTTATATTAAACCAACCTTTAAATCTTTTTTGCTTGCCTGCCTGTCTTAGTTGAGGTTTCCACCATTCATTTTTGTTGCTGAGGATGGTGCTTGAATTGGAACCTGTTTGGCTTTACTGAATAAAATTGAGGTCTTTTGAAGCTAATTAAATGAATGCCATAACCGTGATTGACTTAATCTGCGACCATGTTAGAAACGTTTAGCCATTTTTATTTGTTACTCTGAAACAACCCTTGCTCCCGGTTTCCTCCTTCCCTTGGTGAAGAAGGTATTATTCCTATATTTTTTTAAAATTAGTTTGACCTGAGAACCCTTGGCCTACCCCCACTGTTGAATTTATAATAGTCTCCAGTTTATCCTTACTGTCCTATCAATACAAAACTCAGCTCTTAACCCATCAAAAGCCTCCGGTCCACATTTCTGCCTAACCCCAATAAGGGGTCACCCATTTCAGACAGTTACCTTGGTTCTAGATTCTCCCACAAGAAGAAGCATCCTCTCCACCTCCCCTTGACAAGACCTCTCAAAATCTTGTATGTTTCAATCAAGTCACCTTTTACTCTTCTAAATTCCAGTGGATACAAGCCTGGTTAATGAGGGGGATCCAGTGGATGCGGACGGCACGGTAGTACAGTGGGTAGCACTTACTTCTCGGTTCCAGGGACCCGGGTTCGATTCCCATCTTGGGTTACTGTCTGCGCTGAGTCTGCACATTCTCCCTGTGTCGAGTGGGTTTCCCCCGGGTGCTCCACCCACAAGTCCCGAAAGACGTGCTTGTTAGGTGAATTGGACATTCTGAATTCCCCCTCCGTGTACCTGAACAGGTGCCATGATGTGGTGACTAGGGGATTTTCACAGTAACTTCATTGCAGTGTTAATGTAAGCCTACTTGTGTCAATAATGAAGATTATTATTATATTTAGATTTTCAGAAGGCTTTTGACAAAGTGCCGCATAAGAGATTAATGTGTAGAATTCAAGTGCATGAGATTAGGGTAGTGTATTGAGATGGATAGAAAACTGGTTGGCAGATGGGAAACAAAGTGTAGGAATTATTGGGTTTTTTCAAATTGGCAGGAATGATAGTGGAGGTATTGCAGGGGTAGTGCTCAAAACCCCAGCTATTCATAATATATATTGATTTAGATGAGGGAAATTTGCAGATAATAGCACAAGTTGTGGGAGGGTGAGCTGTGAGGAGGATGCAGAGATCCTTCAGTGTGAGTTTGACAAGTTGAGTGAGTGGGCAAATTAATGGCGGGTGCAGTGTAATTTGGAGAAATGAGAGGTTATCCACTACAAAAACAAAAAGCCAGACTATTATCTGAATGGCCATAAATTAGGAGAGGGAAATGTCCAACAAGACCTTGGTGTCCTCGTACAGCAGTCACAGAAGGTAAGCGTGCAGGTACAGCAGGCGCTAAAGAAGGCCAATGGTATGTTGGCTTTCATAGCGAGAGGATTTGAATACAGGAGCAAGGATGTCTTGCTGCAATTATGCAGGGCCTTGGTGAGGCCACACCTTATCTGAGGAAGAATGATTTTGCTCTAGAGGGAGTGCAGTCTGATTCCAGGAATGGCGGGACTGATGTATGGGGAGAGATTGAATCGGTTAGGATTGTAGTTCAGAAGAATGAGGGAGGATCTCCTAGAAACCTATAAAATTCTGTAACAGGACTGGACAGATGTAGATGCAGGAAGGATGTTCCTGATGGTGGGTGCGTCCAGAACTAGGGGTCACAGTCTGAGGATACAGGATAGACCATTTGGGACAAAGATGAGGAGAAATCTCTTCACCCAGAGAGTGGTCGGTTTGTGGAATTCGTTACCACAGGAAGTAGTTGAGGCCAATACATTGCATGTTTTCAAGAAGCAGTTACATATGGCACTTGGGGGCGAGGGGGATCAAAGGTTATGGGTGAAAGTGGGATTGGGCCAATGAGTTGGATAATCAGTCATGATCATAATAAATGGTGGACAGGCTCAAAGGGCCGAATGGCCACCTCCTGTTCCTATTTTTTTGTTAGCCTATCCCAACCTTTTCTGCAGACAGCCCTCTCGTTCCATGAGGAGGCATATGGGATACTTGCCTTTTTTAGCCAAGAGATGGGAGATTATGATGGAGGTGTATGAAATGCTTGTTAGGCCACTGCTAGAGTACAGTTTGGCACACAACACTGTAGGAAGGATGTGATTGCACTAATGGTGCAGAGCAGATTTGCCAGGATGTTGCCTTGGCTGGAGCGTTTCAGCTATGAAGAGAGGCTTGGTCGGTTGGGGTTATTTTCCTTTGAGCAGAGAAGGCTGGGGGGGGGGGGGGGGGGGGGGGGGGGGCTGATGGAGGTGTACAAAATTATGAAGGACATAGGGTAGATTAAAAGCAATGTTTCCCCTTGGTAGCGGGGTCAGTAACCAGGGGGCATAGATTTAAGGTAAGGGGCAAGAGATTGAGATTTGAGGAGAAGCCTTTTCACCTAGAGGGTAGTGGGAATCTGGAACTCTGTCTGACAGGGTGGCAGAGGTGGGAACCTTCAACATTTAGGAAGCATTTAGATGAGCACTTGAAACACCATAGCATATAAGACCAAGTGTTGGAAAATGGGATTAGAATAGATGCTTGATGGGTGGCGCAGACCGATGGGCCCAAGAGCCTCTAGTACTTTATGATTCCAGTCTAGTAAACCTTTGAACTGCTTCCAATGCATTTGCTTGCATCCTTCTATAAGGAGACCAATACTCTACACAGTACTACAAATATCAATGCATAACTTCTCTCTTTTTATATTTAATTCCCCTTACAATAAATGATCATCTATTAACTTTCCTAATTGCTTGCTGGACCTGCATATTAACCCTTTGTGATTCATACACTCGGACACCCTGATCCCTTTGTATCCCCAAGCTCCACAACCTCTTACCGTTTGAATAATATGCGTTATTTCTCATGATAAATGGATAATTTCACATTTACGGACGTTCTACTCCCAATTGTCAAAGCTTTGCCGACCTATCTATAACTTTTTGTAGCCTCCTTATGTGCCCTTCACAACACATCGTAGTGTCCATGATGTGAAGATGCCGGCGTTGGATTGGGGTGAGCACAGTAAGAAGTCTTACAACATCAGGTTAAAGTCCACCAGGTTTGTTTCAAATCACTAGCTTTCAGAGCACTGCTCCTTTCTCAGGTGAATTTAGTGTCATCAGCAAAGTTAGCAACCATACTTTTGGTCCCTTCAGCTACACCGTGTATAGAAATTGTAAAAGGTTGACACCCATCAACATTTGGTGATTGGTGGCACACCACTCGTTACATCTTGCCAACAAGTTGGCCCATTATGCTGACTCTATTTACTGTTCGCAATCTTCTATCCTTGCCAATATGCTATTCCCTAGACCACAACCTTTTATTTTCCACAATATTCTTCGATGTGGCACCTTATCAAATGCTTTCTGCAAATCTAAGTATGGCACGTCCACCAGTTCTCCTTTATCCACAGCATGATATGTTACTTCAAAGAACTCCAATAAATTGGTTAAACATCATTTTCCTTTCACAAAACCATGTTGACTGTGCCTGATTAACTGCCCTGTTATATTGTCTTTAATAATAGCTTCTAACATTTTCCCAATGAGAGATGTTAAGCCCACTGACCTTTAGTTTTCTGTGTCTCCCTTTTTTGAAGGGAAAAAGTACATTCGCTATTTTCTAATCCATTCCTGGAATCTGGAATTTTTGAAAATTAAAACCAGTGCATCAACTATCTCCATAGCCACTTCTTTTAATACCCTAGAATGAAGTCAGTCAGGACCCGGTGAATAGTCAGCTAGCAACAATTTCAGCAAGATTCATCATGTGGCCCCTGTCTGCATTGCTTCCTGCACTTGATGGCATCTCTTTGTTTTTGTATATGCTGGGGGTGTGGACTGAATAGAATACTGCTCAATTGGATTATGACTTACTCAAATTTACATTCTCCTGTTTGTCAGTATGTCTCCGATATAACGGGTTCAATTTGCTACTGTTTTTCCCTGTCAAAATATGAAGCTGATCTGATGTGTTGCTTGTGAAGCTTAAAGTGAATGTATAATTATTATGGTTGACACAGTCTGCTTCAGCTTTCAGTTCTTATTCATACATGGTCCAAACAAGAAAATTCAATCTTAACATGAATAGTCAAATTATTTCCAAACTGTTTTGACTCTTGTTGAATAAAGGCAGTGGGTCACTAATTTTCTTCTTTGATGAATATCATAATTAACTACACCCCACCACTTGTTGCCCAAGCTTCTTGGCATATGAAATGGTTCCAAAATGCAGGGAACATTACGCCAAATATAGAAACGTTACAAAATCATAAAAGTGTTAAAAATTTTGTTTTTTTAGGTCAATAACATCAACCAACCTTTGGAAATAACAGCAATTTCGTCGCCAGAAACTTCAGTGAAAAGCTCTCCCGTTCCCCATCAGGATAATGAAGGACCTTCAAGTTTGAAAAAGAAAAAGGTGTTTGCCTCCAATGGTGTTCATTATTCTCCACTTACATCTGATGAAGAGCAGGAGGAGGAAACGGAGCAGATTAATGGAAGGTAATGCTCCTGTAAACAAAGATGTGCATAACTTTATAACTTTGCAGGATTTATATTTCAAAAATGAGTAATTTGTCATTGAAGTGAAGAAATATTCATTTAAATTGAAAATTATACCACTGCCTCTTATATTCCTTGGGGCTTGATGAACACGATTAAGTTTGTTACAAATGAAGGGAAGTGCAAACCAATGGAATTAATTCAGAATTTATTATCCATCAGCCCTCAATAATTCTGTATAACTTGTGCACTTAATTAATTCTATGACTATTGGTCTAGTTTGATCTAATTTGAGCATCTGCTGAGTTAATCCTATTTTAACATTTTTTTGCAGCGATTGGCAAAGTGGGTGGGTCTAATTTTATTTGAATGAGCATTTGGAATAATGGTAACTATACTATAGCAATTTGAAGTTAACAAGAAATGCATGCAGCAGTGTTACATTGTGAGTTCTTGATATGTAGAAGTCAGATGAATGGATTTATTGAAAACCACATCTTGGAGACCACTTACTTGTCAGCCCTTTATATGTACAGCTATTGGGGCAATATATAGAATCTTACAGTTGATGTTTTCTATACCTGAAAGATTGCACTACTAAATGTGTTATATGAAATCTTTGAAGGCAGCAAAGCATTGTTTTTACCAGTAGAATTAGCTTGAAAAGCAAAGTTTTGTGAAGTTTAAAAGGTTTGTCTGAACAGTTTTTCTTAGGCTCAGTCTTCATGTGAGTAGCATGTGACACTGTCCTACCACAAGAGATAGAAGAAGCATTTATAGTGTCCCCCTGGGAAATTTGTCTGTGCTTCATTGTTGCCAAGTTGTAAGGCATTGGTTTTCTACCGGCAGCAAACTTGATTGTTATAGACACCTGAGTTTTTGCTGGTTTAGCACACTGAGCTAAATAGCTGGCTTTTAAAGCAAACCAAGGCAGGCCAGCAGCACTGTTCAATTCCCGTACCAGCCTTCCCGAACAGGCGCCGGAATGTGGCGACTAGGGGCTTTTTACAGTAACTTCATTTGAAGCCTACTTGTGACAATAAGCGATTTTCATTTCATACCGTTGCTAAGTTTCTAGTTCTGGTTTGTATCTTCTTGAAAATGTTTATGACGTTTGACTTTGGCTTGAAAATTTGCCGGTATTTTACTTACCTAGCCTTGCTACTCGCCCACTAAAGTAATATGGCTCTAGTTTAGCAATCCTAGGCATCTGATCATTTTTTAAAAAATATATATTTTTATTAAGAATTTTTCAATAACAATATTTTCCACCTTACAAACAACCCCCCACCCATACCGGCCTCTTTCGCCTCCTGCACTCCCGGCTCGTCCACTACTCCAAATAGTGCTAGCCCCCAGCTTGGCTTGACCTGGACTTTCACCACCTGAGATATTGTTCCCGCCACTCCTCTCCAGAACCCCTCCAGTGCCGGGCATGACCAAAACATATGGACATGGTTCGCCGGACTTCCTGAGGACCTCCCACATCTGTCCTCCACCTCAAAGAACCTACTCAGCCTCGCCCCCGTCATATGCGCTCTATGAACCACCTTAAATTGTATCAGGCTAAGCCTGGCACACGAAGCGGAATTAACCCTACTTAGGGCATCAGCCCATAGCCCCTCCTCAATCTCCTCCCCCAACCCCTCCTCCCATTTACCCTTCAGCTCCTCTACCAAAGCCTCCCCCTCTTCTTTCATCTCCTGGTATATCGCCGACACCTTGCCCTCCCCGACCCATACGCCCGAGATCACCCTCTCTTGAATCCCCTGTGCCGGGAGTAGGGGAATTTCCCTCACCTGCCGCCTCACAAACTCCCTCACTTGCATGTACCTGAAAGCGTTTCCCGGGGGTAGCCCAAACTTCTCCTCCAGCGCCCCTAAGCTCGCAAACGTCCCATCAATGAACAGGTCCCCCATTCTTCTAATCCCTACCCGATGCCAGCTCTGAAATCCCCCCCCCCCCCCCCTCCCCGTCCATCCTTCCTGGGACAAACCGATGGTTGTCTCTGACCAGGGACCACACCGAGGCTCCCGTCGCACCCCTGTGCCGTCTCCACTGCCCCCAGATCTTTAGCGTTGCCGCCACCACCGGGCTCGTGGTATACCTTGTCGGCGAGAGCGGCAGCGGTGCTGTCACCAGTGCCCCCAGGCTCATTCCTTTGCAGGACGCCATCTTCAACCTCTTCCACGCCGCCCCCTCTCCCTCCATCACCCACTTACGGATCATTGCCACGTTGGCTGCCCAATAATAACCACTCTGATTCGGCAATGCCAACCCTCCTCTAACTCTGCTACGCTCCAAGAACCCCCTCCTTACCCGCGGGGTCTTGCTCGCCCACACAAATCCCGTAATGCTCCTGCTTACCCTCTTAAAAAAGGCCTTCGTAATCACAATTGGGAGGCATTGGAATACAAAAAGAAATCTCGGGAGGACCACCATTTTAACCGACTGTACCCGACCCGCCAGCGAGAGTGGCAACATGTCCCACCTTTTAAAATCCTCCTCCATCTGTTTCACCAATCGCGTCAAATTGAGTTTATGCAGTGCCCCCCAACTCCTAGCTACCTGAATCCCCAAATATCGAAAGCTCCTTTCCGCACTCCTCAACGGTAGGTCCTCTATCCCTCTTCCCTGGTCCCCCGGATGGATCACAAAGAGCTCACTCTTTCCCACATTGAGCTTATAGCCCGAAAAGTCTCCAAACTCCCGTAGGATCTGCATTACCTCAACCATCCCCTCCACTGGATCCGTCACATACAGCAACAGGTCGTCTGCATACAGCGACACCTGATGTTCCTCTCCCCCTCGAACCACCCCCTTCCATTTCCCCGACTCCCGTAACGCCATGGCCAAAGGTTCAATTGCTAATGCGAACAGCAGAGGGGATAGGGGGCACCCTTGCCTCGTCCCTCGATACAGCCGGAAATACTCCGACCTCCGCCGGTTCGTGACCACACTCGCTACCGGGGCTTTACACAGGAGCTTAAACAAACTAATAAACTCTCCCCCGAACCCAAACCTCCTCAACACTTCCCAGAGATACTCCCACTCTACCCGATCAAAGGCTTTCTCCGCGTCCATGGCTGTCACTATCTCCGCTTCTCCCTCCACCGATGGCATCATTGTCACATTTAAGAGCCTTCGCACATTAGTGTTTAACTGCCTACCCTTTACGAATACTGTCTGGTCCTCGTGAATCACCCCCAGAACACAGTCCTCAATCCTCAAGGCCAACATTTTTGCCAGCAACTTAGCATCTACATTAAGGAGCGAGATCGGTCTATATGACCCACATTGCAGTGAGTCCTTATCCCGCTTTAAGATCAAAGAGATCATCGCCTCTGACATTGTCGGGGGCAGGGTCTCTCTCTCTCCCCCCCCTCCCTTGATTCATTGATGGTCCTTACCAGCAACGGGGCTAACAGGTCTGCATACTTCCTGTAGAACTCCACCGGGAACCCATCCGGCCCTGGGGCCTTCCCTGCCTGCATGCTCCCCAGTCCTTTAACCAGCTCCTCCACCCCAATTGGCACCCCCAGACCAGCCACCTCCTGCACCTCCACCCTTGGGAACCTCAACTGATCCAAGAATCGCCGCATCCCCTCTTTTCCCCCTAGGGGCTGGGACCTATACATTTCCTCGTAAAAGGCCTTAAAAGCCTCATTCACTTTCCCAGCTCTCCGCACCGTAGTTCCCCTGCCATCTTTGACTCCACCTATTTCCCTCGCTGCCATCCTCTTACGGAGCTGGTGTGCCAGCATCCGGCTCGCCTTCTCCCCATATTCATATATCGCCCCCTGTGCCTTCCTCCACTGTGCCTCTGCCTTCCCTGTGGTCAACAGGTCAAACTCCGTCTGGAGACTTTGTCTCTCCTTGAGTAGTTCCGGAGCCCCTGCGTAGCTCCTGTCCACCCTTAAAATCTCCCCCACTAACCTCTCCCTTTCCCTGCCCTCGCTCTTCACCCTGTGAGCCCTGATGGAGATTAACTCTCCCTTGACCACCGCCTTCAGCGCCTCCCATACTACTCCCACCTGCACCTCCCCGTTGTCGTTAGCCTCCAGATATCTTTCAATACACCCCCGCACACTTCCTCGTCTGCCAGCAGTCCCACATCCAACCTCCACAACGGGCGTTGGTCCCTCTCCTCCCCCAGCTCCAGCTCCACCCAGTGCGGGGCATGGTCTGAAATGGCTATGGCCGAATATTCCGTTCCCTCCACTTTCGGGATCAGTGCCCTGCCCAAAACAAAAAAAATCTATCCGGCAGTAGGCCTTATGTACGTGGGAGAAAAAAGAAAATTCTTTGGCCAAAGGTCTGGCAAATCTCCACGGATCTACTCCCCCCACGTGATCCATAAACCCCCTAAGCACCTTGGCCGCAGCCGGCCTCCTCCCCGTCATAGATCTGGAACGATCTAATGCTGGGTCCAGCACCGTGTTAAAATCCCCTCCCATTATCAAGCTCCCTACCTCCAGGTCTGGAATACGCCCCAACATCCGTTTCATGAATCCAGCATCGTCCCAGTTTGGGGCATATATATTCACCAGTACCACCTCCGTCCCCTGCAACCTACCACTCACCATCACGTATCGGCCTCCCTTGTCCGCTACTATGTTCTTGGGCTCAAATGACACCCACTTTCCCATGTATTGCCACCCGTCTATTCTTCACATCCAGCCCTGAATGGAACACCTGTCCCACCCATCCCTTCGTTAACCTGACCTGATCTGCCACCTTCAGATGTGTCTCCTGAAGCATGGCCACGTCTGCCTTCAGTCCCTTTAGGTGCGAGAACACTCGGGTCCTCTTAAACGGCCCATTTAGGCCTCTCACATTCCACGTGATCAGCCAGATTGTGGGGGTTACTCCCCCCCCCCCCCCCCCCCCCCCCCCTCCCCCTCCACTGACTAGCCATCTCCTATCTTAGGCCAGTCCCGTGCTCGCGCCTCCCACCAGTCCCCCAGGTGGGGAACCCCCGCCCCGACCACCTCTTCCATTTTCAGTTCCCCCTCGGACAGTGCAGCAGCAACCCTAGAATCCTCCCCTCTCTCTCTTTCTCTCTCTTTCCCCCCCCCCCCCCGCTAGATCCACATCTAGCACTTTTGCTCTCCCCATATTACTTCCGTGAGTCTGCTGACCCCGGCTTCCCCCGCCTTCCCATTGATCTCCCCGTGTGGGAGTCTCTCCTCCTCCTTACCTTCCTCCATTTTCCCCCCCCTTTTGGCGCGGGAAAAAAGCCCGCGCTTTCCTGAACCAGCCCCGCCCCCTGTGGCGCAGCTCCTGTTGCGGCCATCATCCCAGTTCCCTCATCCCTCCAGGACCGACGCTCACATTCCCCATCATCATTTTGTCTACAGACAGGAAAAAAGGAAATTTTAGGAATTTTAACCAGAACTCTACCCACATCCCCATTTTAACCAGAACTCTACCCACATCCCCATCCATCATCCCACCCACAAAATATTCTTTCCCATATTTACAACCCCATATACAACCACACCCCCTCAGTTCGAGTCCAGTTTTTCCATCTGTATAAAGGGCCAAGCCTCTTCTGGCGTTTCAAAATAATCGTGTCTGTCCTGATAAGTGACCCACAGTCGCGCAGGCTGCAGCATGCCAAACCTGACTCTTTTTCTATGCAGCACCGCCTTGGCCCAGTTGAAGCCAGCTCTCCTCTTTGCCACCTCCGCGCTCCAATCCTGGTATACTCTGATCACCGCGTTCTCCCATCTGCTGCTCCACACCTTCTTGGCCCATCTCAGCTCACTTTCTTCATCCACGAAGCGATGGAACCTTGCCACTATCGCCCTTGGCGGCTCATCTGCCTTGGGTCTCCTCGCCAGGACCCGGTGAGCCCCTTCCAGCTCCAGGGGGGGTCGGAGAGGCCTCCACACCCATCAGCGAATGGAGCATCGTGCTCACGTACGCCCCAGCATCAGCTCCCTCCGCTCCTTCGGGAAGACCCAGAATCCGGAGGTTCTTCCTCCTCGACCTGTTCTCCAGGACCTCAATTCTCTCGGCCCACCTCCTGTGCACCACCTCGTGCGCCTCCATTTTTACCGCCAGGCCCTGGATATCGTCCTCGTTGGTGTTCACCTTATCGTTCACGTCATGAAGCTCCACCGCCTGGGTCTCCTTCAGCCCCTCGATCACCAACAGCATCGGCGCCAGCACCTCCTTTTTCAGCACCTCTACACATCTCATGAAGAACTCCTGCTGGTCTGGCCCCCACGCTGCTTGCACTCCGCCATCTTGCCTTCTTCTCCCCGTTTTGTTCTCTGCTCCATGGCCTCTTTCCTCGTTGCTCCACCGCTGCTCCCTGACAAATTTTGTGGGGGGGAACCTCACTGCTCCTTCCCACACGGGATCAGTCAAAATAAAACTCCGTTGGGGCTCCTCTGGTGAGCCCGAAAGTCCGTTTTCGCGGGAGCTGCCGAAACGTATGGCTTAGCTCCGCGTCACCGCAACTGGAAGTCGGCATCTAATCATTTCAAGGTATGATTTTTTTTTTTCCTGTCGATGTCCTAAATCATCTCATCATACAAAATTGAATTACATTGTCAGCAGAAGCTAGAGGATTCATTTGACCATGTTTGCTGAGACTGCTGATGATCTAGAATTCAAAAGGTATATTTGAGGTGCAGGAAGGGTTTGAATTGCTAAATTTGTCAAGAAGCATATATTTAAATAAAAATAAAAATCAAATCAATCATGAGGTTAGTTAGAAACCAAATGCGAGCACAAAATAGATTCAGAATTGTTCCAGGAAAGCTTCAATAGCTGGCAAGTGTTCCATGTGAATGAATAGGGGCAAAGCACTGTAGTGCTCTCGGGTCAATAGAGCTTATATTAAACACAACAATTTGTATTTACATTGCGCATGCAGAGCCGGTGTGGGCTCAATGGACTAAGTGGCTTCCTTCTGTGTTGGAATGGTTCAATGATTCTAACCCAGTTAAGGTAATAAAACATCCCTTTGCTTCACAGAAATGCTATCAAGCAAAATTTGACACTAAACCATATAAGGAAATGTTAGGAAAGATTACCCAAGCAGATAGCTTCAACTCCCGGTTTGCTCCTGCAGTCTTGCCACAAAATACCATGTCCATAACGTCTAATAGGAGTGGATTATTTCTGGTATACTTATTAACTTGTCCTGTGTTGCAGGAATGTTATTGACTATGAAATAGAAAATATTACCACTCAAAGAAAATATTATCACTCAAACTGTTCATTAACAACTCATTAGGTGAAAGTAATCTAGAGAGTCTATCAGTGTTTCCATGGAGATTAGATTTACAATATTTTAGCGTAAATGTACGTGCTGACAACAGCAATGCCCATCTTTGCTCCAGCTCGCTGCTGTATCATTGTCAGTGGTCGATGATATGTTAGTAAAGTAAATTTCCATCCATATAAGTATTGGTAAAAACGTTTGATCCCGAAAATGATGTTTAGAGTTTCCTTCTCTATCTGTGCGTAGTTTGTTTCTGCTTTGTTCAAGGATCTTGATGTAAGCACTATTGTCTTCCCTTCACCATTGGGCATTATGTGAGAAGCCATTGCTCCCACCCTATATGGTGATGCTTCGTATGTCATTTGCAATGGTACTTTCGGATCAAGGCGTGACACGACTTCTGAATTTAGTCATGCCTCCTTAGCCTTTATGAAGGCCTTCTCTCACTGATCCTTCCACTTCCTGTTTTTACATTATAAGTTGTGTAAAGGTCTGAGAATAGTTGCTAGATTTGAGACAAATCTTCCGTAATAGTTTAATTTATAATCTTTATTGTCGCAAGTAGGCTTACATTTACACTGCACTGAAGTCACTGTGAAAAGCCCCTAGTCGCCACATTCCGGTGCCTGTTCGGGTACACATAGGGAGAATTCAGAAAGTCCAAATTACCTAACAGCACATCTTTCCGGACTTGTGGGAGGAAACCCACGCAGACACAGGGAGAACGTGCAGACTCCACACAGACAGTGACCCAAGCCGGGAATCGAACCTGGGACCCTGGAGCCGTGAAGCAACAGTGCTACCCATTGTGCTGCCCACATAATATGCCCAAAAATGAACAAAGTTGATGTATGTTTTGAGGTACAGGTGCCTCAGTTATGGCTTTTACTTTTGAAGGTGATTTGTGCAGTCCCTTTGCATCTATGACGTGCCTCGGGTATTTTATAGAGAATTTGGCGAATTCACATTTATCCTTCCGTACTCGTAGTCCATAATCCTCTCGTCGCTGGAGTGTAGCATCTAAGTTTTGAAGATGCTATTCATTCATTTCCAGTAACAAAAATGTCATCCAAGTACTACTGAATACCTAGTCCACTTAGAATTTGACTCATGTCTCATTAAAATAACACCGGTGCGGATGTGATGCCAAATCTAAGTCTTTTATATCTGACGAGCCCTTTTTGTGTGTCACGATTGTTAAATATTGTTGTGAATCGGGATCTATATTTATCTGAAGATAAGCTTGACGAAAGTAAACTTTACTGAATTGCTGGCCTCCAGCCAACCCAGCAAATGAATCATCAGTTAAAGGCAGAGGGTACTGCTCTGCACAGCACTAGATTGATGGTGACTTTAAAATCGCCACATTTTCCTAATGAACCACCTTCTTCACGGTACAATGGGCGTTGCCCAATCACTTGCATTAATGGGTTCGTGGACCCCTGTCTTGACCAGCCTTTTAATTCCACCTCGCCCTCAAGCCTGATGGCATATGGCATGGATCTAGCCTTTGTTTGGCTTTCACCCTTAATCTTTAGTTTGACAGATCTCTTTTATGCTTCCCAGCTCTCCTTAAAGACTGGCATGTTTCTTTAATATCTTCAGAAAAACTACTTTGGACTCGGACATGAAATTCATATCAGCCCAGTTTTGCTTGATTCTCTCTGGCCAAGTTCTCTCCATTAGGGCTGGATAGTTACCTTGAACGACGTGCAGAGACAAGTCTGCGGCCTGTCCGTTTAGCTGCACATTTACATCGATACAGCCTCTCCACAGCAACACTTTTCCAATATTTGTTTTAAGAGTTATGGGGTTTTAAAGTCAGGTGTCGTAGTTTCTTTGGGTAAACAGTTTCTAGTACCAATGAAATGGCTGTGCCAGTGTCCACCTCCAGTTTTACCAGTTGCTCATTCAGTAAAGGAGTGACCCAGTAACGATTAGTTGTGCCCGCAATGCCCAGTACGTTCAACGGCAGTTCGTCATCTGACTGTGACACTGGTCCCTTTTACGTGCCTGTTTTGTACGTGCCTGTTTTGTATCACGTGGATACCCTTCCCTCTATTTGATTTTTCACTTGGTGCATTTGTCATTTTTTTTAAAAAAGTATGTTTATTAAAGTTTTACATATTAACAAACAATCAACCAAAACACAAGAATACAAATATGACAAACAAAGACAAAGTGTAACTACCTTTAACGCTATACTTAAAACCCTTAATAGCTCACGGTGTCCAGATCTTTGAAAAAGGAAGTGAACGGTTGCCATCTCAGAATCCATTGGACCCATGATGGTGAATTTAATTTTCTCTAAGTGCAAGAAGGGCCTTAAATCCTCCAACCAGCTAGAGGCACTGGGCGGAACAAGAGATCTCCAACAAAGCAGTATCCGCCTCCAGGCTATCAGTGAGGCAAAGGCAACAACGCCCACCTCTACCCCAGAGTGAACAGCAGGTGAATCCCCAAACCCCAAATATGGCTACCAGCGGACATGGAATTGAGTATCTCTGACATGGTGCTAAAAAAGGAAGCCTAAATCAGCTGGGATAAGCGAACGGCGATCACATCTGTTCTTAACATTTAGAAAAAATTCACTCATCTTTGTCTTGTTCAGGTGCATCCTATGTAGCACCTTGAAATGAATCGGGCTCAACCGGGCACATGGGGATGTCAAGGGCCTCTCTCCAAATCTCGCTAGTAAGTATATGGCCCAGTTCACACTTCCCATTTTGCCTTTGCCCTCGCGGAGGGGAAGGATTGGACGAGAGAATGTGGCCATGTAGGTCTGAGATAGACCCTCTACCAGGCTGAACCGAGGATAGAATCCTCTTCAGCAAGAAGGTGGAGCCAGAGGAAGGGAAAGCAGTATGAGAAATTGTGAACTTGAAAATAGCAAAAAAGACGAATTGGGAAGCTGAAATTTGTCCACTAATTCTCTAAAACTAGCAAACGTCCCCTCCATGAACAAATCGCCAAAGTGCTCAAGACCCTTCAATTTCTTGAGTTAAATGTTGAGTCCAGCCTGTAAGAAAAATTGATTGTTGCAGATAGGGGCCAGTGAAGATGTGGAGAGAAAGTTTCAAATGTTGTCAAAACTGATAAAAAGAGGAGACCACCACTGGGTTCAAGGAGAATCTAGCAGGAGAAAACTGAAATGGTGCAGTAACTATGGTAAGGAGAGTGAATGTAGTGCAAGAGTGAACCTCCATTAGGCCCCAGATTGAACTGGGATCGCTAATCCGCAATAACACTTTCTTGGGGGGATATTAGCCGCCCGTAAATAAAATAAAATAATACCTTTGGGAGGGAATAGCCCTCTGGAGCTTCTGAACACTGCAAATTCTGGGATTTTTAACCGCCCAAATAAAAGCTGATGTCAATTTACTAATCTTAATAAAAAAGTATTTCGGGTGGAAAATGGAGAGGCGTTGAAAGAGAAATAAAAACCTAGGGAGAATGTTCAGTTTTGTTGTTTGAATCCAAAGATAGAGGAAGGTCGTTCCACCTCTAGGTCCTTTCAGACATTGATCAGGCTTGAATAATTCAATCTGTGGTGAGGCCCAATTGTGGGCCATCCTGCCCCCCAATAACAATACTGGCATTGTATAACAAACGGATCCAAGAGGCAAATTTGTGGCCGAATCCAAATCTCTCTAGTATCTCAAATAAATAGTCCCATTGCGCCCTGTCAAATGCTTTAGCAGCATCGAGAGATATGAACAGCTCTGGCTCAGGTGCAGGAGAGGGAGAAAAGAGCATAATTTGAAAGGCGACTTATATTTGCTGATAATTGGCAGCCCTTCACAAAGCCTGTTTGATCCTTCGAAATTATACCTGGAGGGTAAGGCTCCAACCGAAGGGCCAGAATCTTAGCAAGCAGCTGAATATTCACGATTAAAAGCGAGATGGATGGGTATGAGACCCTCTTAAGGACTAAGGAAATAGAGGCTTGAGTAAGGGTCGGAGGCATAGGGATAGGGGGTCATTAAACATAACTGATATCAAGGGTGCCAGCTGTTCTGAGAACTTCTTGTAAAATTTGATCGGAAAGCCATCCAGGACAAAGGCCTTATCAGCCCAATGCATTTCAAAATCTCGTCAAGGTGTAACGAGGAGTTCAACTCACAACTCATGTCTGCTTCAACAGTTGGGATGGGCAAGCTGTCCAGAAAATCAAGACATACTCGACTTGCCCACGGGAAGCCCAGATTTATACAAGTCACAGGAATAGGACTGAAAAGCTGCATTGACCTGGATAAGGGTGGAAACAAAGTTGCCACCCGCGTTGGGTATCTGGGGGATCTCACAGGAGGCTGCTTGATGTTTACGTTGGTGAGCCAGAAGACGACTGGCCTTCTCCCGTATTCATAAAAAGTACCCCTGGAGTGCTGTATCTGACGCACAGCCTTATTAGTGGCCAATAGCTCAAACTGGGTCTGCAACCTTTTCTGCTTGTGTACAGCTCTGGAGTAGGATCAAACGATTACAGGTGATCCACCTCTAACATGGAGTCCACAAGCCTCTGCTGCTCCAACTTACTCACCTTTCGCACATATGCACTATAAGAAATCATTTCCCCTCCTAAGGATGGCCTCAAGAGCCTCCCAGAGCGTGGAAGTGGAGATTGAGTTAGACTTATTTAATTTGATGTAGTCATTTAATAAGGTGGGTAGGTGCTCGCAAAATATTTTAGTTGGCCAGCAAAGTAGTTTCCAACCTCCAGGGTGGATTTTGGGTGGGGCTGAACTCCAGCAACAGATCAAAAAGGTGTGGGTTGTGGTCAGAAATGACAATTGATGGGTTAGCCCTGCTGCCTCATGGCGCCAAGGTCCCAGGTTCGATCCCGGCTCTGGGTCACTCTGTGTGGAGTTTGCACATTCTTCCCGTGTTTGCGTGTTTCGACCCCACAATCCAAAGATGTGCAGGTTAGGTGGATTGGCAAGGCCCCCCCCCCCCCCCCCCCCCCCCCCCCCGGAAAACCTGCCTGACTCAACCTTTTGAGTACCTGATCTGATCTTCAATGCGTAAATAAGTTTCCTGCGAAGAAAATGTTCTCAACCATTTCACAGGGCCATTCAAACCCCTAACGTTCCAGCTAATCTGTTGGACTGGAGGTCTTCCACCACCTGTTAAATCGGAGTCAGCCATTCCCAAGGAGAGACAGTAAAACAGGAACACGGCTAACACCAAGCAAGAAGATCCACCCAAGGTGGCCACCGAGCCAAACCAGATGACTCAACAATGAGACCATCAGACACCGTCAGCAACCTAAAACTAAAACCCACCATGCCCCACCCCTAAAAACCACTAACTAGACACAAACTCTTAAGCTCATTTAAAGACCATTGTTGTGAGCTGCAGAAACCCCTCTAATACCACTCCCGTTAACTAACATACCTTTGTTAGCAGGGAGACCCCCAACTGGGAAGTAAAGACTTACAATGCTACGCTGGCGACTAAAGGTCGCACCATATGATAGTAATGAAAACGGGGAAAATAGGTTAATCTAAGGAACAAAGCTGAAATCTCTCAAATATAATTAAGGGCATCAAGAATACGCCCAACCAATGAACATAAGCGAAATACGAAGTGCCCGTACACCGAACCATGTATCAAATTAAACAGAACACAACTTGTGCTTTTAGACAAAGGTGACAGCACCTCCCGTCAGTCACAAAAGTGTTTTTTTTCTCAGAACGTTACTTGAAGGTGAGCCGGATAAACCATCCCAAACTTGACTCCACTCTTGTACAGGATGGGCTCCACTCGATTAAAAGCTGCCCTTTTCTTCACTGGGTCCGCATTCATAATAATCTTTATTATCACAAGTAGGCTTACATTGCAATGAAGTTACTGTGAAAAGCCCCTAGTCGCCACATTCCGGCACCTGTCCGGGTACACCCGGGGAAGAAGAATTCAGAATATCCAAATTACCTAACAGTACACCTTTCGGGACCTGTGGGAGGAAACTCGCGCAGACACGGGGAGAATGTGCAGACTACGCACAGACAGTGACCCAAGCCGGGAATCGAACCTTGGACCCTGGCTCTCTGGAGCCACAGTGCTAAACCACTGTGCTACCGTGCTACTACAGCATAATAGCATGGCCTTCCCACTTAAAATCCCGGAATTCCCTTGCCTATCAAAGAACCAACTCCTCTTTGAAACTCTGAAATCTTGTGATCACCGCACAAGGAGGATCTCCAGAGCGAGGCTTAGGTCGAAGCAAGCAATGGACCTGGACTAATTCTGGGGGGAGATGGAAGTACATCCTCGCCCACTATCTTGTGGTACAGGTCCGAGAAATACTGAGTAGGGGTATGGCCATCGATCCCCTCCGGTAACCCCACAATATGAACATTCTGCCTACTGGATCTGATCTCCAGGTCATTCAGCTTAGCTATTAGTGTTCTGTTAACTTCAACCTCAGAAGCAAAGCCGGACTCCAGGGAAGTGAGCCTATCACTATGGTCTGACAATGCCGTCTCCATGCCCTTAATTATGACAACATTTGACGGTTTTGCTGGTGATTTCAAGAATGGAGGCCAAGCCCTCCTCAATTGATCTTGTAAGATCCGCCAACGAGCTTTGTCAGTATTTATGGAACTCAATCGCCAACATTTTTGTGAGAGCTTCAGCCATTAGGGGAGTGGTTGGAGAAGCAGCTGCGTCAGTCATCTTCCCTCCAGTTGATCCCCGAGTCAGTTGATGACATTCGGGCCAGTTCTTTTTTGGCTTTGCCACTCTTGGGCATCTCGGAGAAGAGAGACCTCTGCATTGCAAAATTTCAGGATTTTTCTGTGGAATTAAAGGCACATGGCACTGGGAAAAAGGGTGGAAATGCCAGGTTTCCAGCAGGAACCAACTCACCACCTAGTGTGCATCTTCCCTCACATTGCGTCACCGAAGTCATTGCTCTTTATAATTCTTGTTGTTTTCTTCTCTAACATGCATGTTTGATGTGCTACTTTTTAACACAAGTAATTTATTTTGCATCATCAGTGTGCTGCTTGCTGCGTGAGCATTTTTTTGTTCATTGGTGGCAATTTTGAACGTGTATCTGTATTCTGATCTCAGCTGACATTTTATGGATTTTAATGGTCACAATTGTTGGGCTTCTTGCTAATTCCATGAAGATCGCGATTTCTAAAGCCTTCTTTAGGGTTAAGTTGCTTTCTGCTAGCAGCCTTTTCTGGATAGCTTCGCTGCTTAAATCACACACTAGTTTGTATCTAATGGTGTTGTTCAAGACATCTCCAAATTCATATTTCAGCTAATTTCTTTAAAGTAGCTAAGTATTGTGTGATTGATTCACCACCTTGCTGTTTAAGTTTATGGAACCTGAAACTCTTGGCGATGACCAAGGGTTCTTATGAGAAATGGCCCTGCGATATCTCTGCAACCCACCCCCAAAAAGCATGCTCAAGACGATTGGGACATTATGTCCGCCAAAATTTTGTTTGTGCGGACAAAGTTAGATCTTTCAGTGTATGAACTCCAGGATTCGGTAGTTTCATCGTACAATCCCACGGTGCCAAAACCCTCCTCCATTTTTACTTTGGGAAGGCTTGCATAAGCATAATTGCTTAGCACTACCTTGTTTCTTTTATTTAATTTCAAACAAGGTAACCCTGAGCTCAGCCTGTTCCTTTCCATGTTTTGCCAAGTTTATTGCAAAACTCCCCCAGCTCTCAATTAATTGTTGCAGGTTATTTACTTGCTACTCCCAGTAGAGGGAGCACTGTTCCACAATTTTGCAGGCAGAGTATTGGAAAGCTTTTTTTGATGCTGTTTTCACCAAAATCTTTGTTTAAATTTCAGTCCCTTCGATGGTTGCTGCTATTATTCGGCACTCTTCCATTGCCAGCTTTGGTATAGTGATGTTTTTATCTTTTTGGGTGGTTGCAGAGTGGATTGATTATTTTACTTCCTCAACTGCATTTCTGCAGTTCATTTTCAGTGTTTGCAGTGTGGATCAACCACCTCGTCGCCAGTTTTCTTTGTGCTATTTTTAAAATACAGGCTTGCAGACCATGAAGGTACAAACAAACAAGAGCTGTATTGGAAAGGTGTTTATTCAAAAGGCTGTAAAAGATAGACTGACTTAGCCCACCCAAACTGCCAATGACATTATCAATACATCAAGTGTTCGGACTCTTAAAGTGACCTTGTTCAAACCAGGAACAAACATGAATATATAACAGTTTTCAACTCCTCATTTCTGCAGGCCATTATTGCTCAAAAGCATTTCACCTTTCAACTTCTGTTTAATTCACTCATGGGATGTGGGTGTCGCTGGCAGGGCCTTCATTTATTGCTCATCCCTAATTGCCCTTGAACTGAGTGGCTAGCTTAGCCATTTCAGAGGGTAGTTAAAAGAGTCAGCCACATTACTGTGGATCTGCGGTCACATGTAAGCCAGACCAGGTAAAGATGGCAGATTTATTTGCCTAAAGCACATGAGTGAACGAGATGGGTTTTTACGACACTGGTTTCATGGTCATCATTAGACTTTTTTTTTAAATCCCTTGGTCAGTGTTACAAAGCCAGAGCTCTCACAGGGGCAACCCCTAATCCATCTCCTTGCCTGCTCCAAAAACCAATTCAAATTGAATCAAATTCATGGTCCCCACAAGAGAGCGATATCATTAGACTTTGAATTCCAGATTTTTATTGTATTTAAATTTCACCATTTGGCCTGGTTGGATTCGAATCCAGGTCCCCAGAGCTACATCACCATCTCCCAAACATTGTGACAACCAGAAGTTTCCAGTATTTTTTTCTCGTGGCAACAAAAGATTAGTTTACACATTCCAATTAAAAGTTCCTGGAGTAAACAGTAGAATTAATCATTTCTGTCTCTGACAGGAAAATTAGTTAGAGCCCAGTCTATCGGGCAGTTACTATATCATAGACTAATTGCAGAGGAGTTATTTTTAAAGCAGTTACAAAGAAATTGTTTGCATCACTGAATGACAACATTATAGTCCATCGCAGTACTTCATGCTTGCCTGCAAATTTTTCTGTCCCGGGTTCTACTTCAGTAAAACACTGTTAAATTTGAATGAATAAGCTTTGTTTGTGGTATCTCCCATATTCTTATCTTTGAAAGCAATTTCAAATTCTGTATGTAGTTCTCAAGTCAGTGCATCATTTGATTTTTTTTTTAAATTGCAGTTGTGTTTTGTTGTGGAGTTGGAGGAAAGTTTTGGCGGCACAGTGGTTAGCCTCACAGTGCCAGGTAACTGTGTGGAGTTTGCATTTTCTCCCCATGTCTGCGTGGGTTTTCTCTGGGTGGTCCGGTTTCCTACCATTGTTGAAAGATGAACAGGTTTGATGGGTTGGCCATGCTAAATTCTCCTTTAGTGTCCAAAGATGTGCAGATTAGGTGGGGTTATGGGGTCAGGGTGGGGAGTGGGCCTAGGTAGGGTGCTTTTTCAGAGGGTCGATGCAGACTCGATGAGCCAAATGGTCTCCTTTTATGAAATGAAACCAGTCTATCCTGCAAGAGGAAATGTAGCATAATGGATCAAACATTTCCTGTTTGCACATGCTTTGACTAGAAAAGTTCGGAAGTGTTGTACCCCAGGGGTCAGTGCTCAAGCCACTTTTGTTTTCCCTGTCTATTTGGATAGATGATTTGAATTTGGTAGTGCCATCTTTTAAATTTGTAGAAGAGACAATGGTAGGAAATTTGGCAAACTGAGCAGAACAGGTTAACAGAGCAGTCAAACAGATGGTAGAAAGATTAGGAAATACATATACGATGGACATTTGTACAGTGTAAATGAACAGGGACCGAAATCCCAAATACAAAATTCCCTTAAAATATGTAAGCAGATAGTTAAAACCACGAAAGAATGAAGCCAGGATGTGGGAACCCATTGTCATGAGTAGAGACTTGAAACTGGAGTTGCCCTGGAACAAGAAGGCTAAGAAATTTTGCTGAAGACTTTTAAAATGTTAACTTTTTGTGGTGGATAATGAGTCACTGCTCAGGGGCCTCGATGCAAAATGGCCATTCAGTAAGGAGAGTGGTTCGAAGAAATGTGTTCACATGGCCGGTTGTTGGAAGATGGAATGTCTTGCTTTGGAGTGGTTAACGTTGGGTTTATTAGGCTAGTCTTCCCTACCATCCGGGATGGGGCATTTCGGCCGATCGAGTCTGCACCGAACCTCTCTGAAAGAGCATCCTACCTAGGGCCAGTCCCCTACTCTATCCCTGTAATCCCAACGAATTTACACATCTCTGGACACTACAGGACAATTTAGCATGGTCAATCCACCTAAACTGCACATTTTTGGATTATGGGTGGAAACCAGAACACCCAGATGACACCCACGCAGACACTGGGAGAACATGCAAACTCCACACAGGCAATCACCCGAGGCTGTAATTGAATCCGAGTCCCTGGCGTTGAGAGGCAGCATGCTAATACTTGCCACCATTCCCAGCATTGAGTTGTCTCAATGAAAAGGTCTTGTGGTCTTTTTAAGAGAAAATATCCAGCATACTAAATGTGCTATCTGTTCTGCGCTGCCTTTAGTCAGATGAACAAACTCAAATTGATAGTTTGCAGTATTTTCTACAAATTGTCCTGCCCAAAGACAGGCCCAAATATGAATCTCGTCTACAGTAAAATGTTGCAGCTAAAGCTAATCAATTGTTTTGACAGATGAAGTGGCTGTGTTATTTTAAACTATATTTTTAAAAAATACCAGTGCAATTTAGTTAAAGTGGCCTTATTGCACTAACTGAGGACGACTCTGATTTGTCAAATGTTCCTATTTTCAAGGTATTTTTTTTTCTGCAGCTGTTGGTTAAATTCCCAATTCAAAGGACCTGCTCTTCGCTACAATGGAGTTCCTTGCTTTGAGGTTTGTCTCAGCAACTGAGGCTTACTTAACTAGTCCTCCTTCAATTAGTGGTCCATACAAACCCATTACTTATCATTCTTGTCAACACAGAGTCAAGAGAGTTAATTCTGGTTGTTTTTTTTTAGGATTGAAAGAAAAATGACACAAAATCAGTGCACTGTGTCAATCGAAAGTAAAGAAATTCCCACCATTTGCAGAGAAAATGATCAAGGTAAGAAAGTTGTGGATTTGCAATCAAATTGAAATAAATGTTTCAAAAATGTATTTATCAGCAATTCCCCATATCCCATAGCGGAACTGAGTGTGAGGCATACAGCAGTGAACATATTTTAGAATTACAAGACTGAGTCAAGTTTGCCTTTCCTTCCACTTCGTCCTATTTCCCATACTCCCATTTACTTCAGAAGTCAGAAGCAAGTTTATCAACATTTGGAATCAGAACAACCACCTCCCTGATCTTGCTGGTCTGTGCGGACCCTCGCCATTCTCAATCCTCCCCGTCTTCAACCCTCGGAATTGTGGTCTCTGTTCCACCACCCCACCCACTCCAGTTGTGTCCTCTCTCTTTTGCCCCCCATCAACAAGTTGTGACCTCTTTTTCCCCCCCCCCCCCCCCCCCCGCAAGTTTTTCCCCTGCCCCCGCACATTGTGACATCTCTTGTTTCCCCCCCCTTATTTAAATGCTCCCTCTTGCCGCTCCCCTTTACTGAACCCTGACATTGAGGAGGACACGAGGGAAGAGCAGTAAAGCCGAAGTAGCTTAGTCTGTCATTTAAAAACTAGGTAGCAGTGCCAGTTCGGCACTTTTGCACTCATACCTCCATAACATTGGGGCTTTGGATCAGCTCTGCAAGACTTGGATAGGAAAATGGTGAGCAGGGGGAGCGGGAGGTTTGGCAAGAGGGTGGGTCAGGATTGAGAGTGCCCACAGCTCGGGAGGTTTAGGGGGAGGGGTGAAGGCTGCTGGAAAAGCCACAGCTTGCAGGTTGAGGAGAGACTGCTCCAAAATGTGCCAATCAGGTCATGTGGAAATTACGTCAAAATAAATTTAGCGACATTCAACAAGATTAAAGGCCCCGTTAACATGCCAACATTAAAATGAAACAATGTTAAACGAAGACATGCTGTGCTTAGATTTTCCAATAGCCTTTTCTCCAAAAGGTAGTTACTGAGACTAAAAGTAGGGAAATTTCATGTAATATTTGCTTGTGAGTAAAAGGTTGGCTGAAAGAATGAGTACTGATGGAAGACAGAGAAGGTAATATTGGTTGGAGCAGGAGCTGAGTACACCAGGGATCAGCACTACAGAACCGACTAATGATTGCTTGGATTAAATAAATCCACCAAAAAACATTTAAATTTGCAGATATCAAACTCTGGAGGAGCGATACATTTGGAGGATGTGGATTGGGACAGACCGTTATTTGATCAAACACAATTTCAGGATGGAACAATGCCAAATATGTTTGAATACAAAAGTGAAAAGCTACTACACATTTGAATGAAAATGAGGGTCAAATGAACACATGACATAGATTTGATTAAAAGCTGAAGGTTAAGCTGAATGGGACCTGGGACAATTGTAGATTTGAGACTGAATTTTACTGTGTAGCAACAACATCGAGCATTGCTTGATCGGCAAAGTATAAATTGGACCATGTACAGTGACTCTACCATGAGTATTCAACTTTTCTTGAAGACAAGTAAACCATTCAAGAATGGAAGCTGGGCAAAGCAGAGTAGGATCAAATTATTAAATTGCAAGGGAAGATTAGAGAAACTTGGAGTATTTTTAGTAATTTAGGTTAAACTGAGACCACAAACCAATGCTAAACTAGAATAGGCCAATACTGGTACAGTTTCAAATATTTGTCATGAAGTACTTTAAACAAAGAGTATTCAACACTTGGAATGCTGAAAGTAAATATTTTGGGGGATGGTGAAGGAACAAAAGAAACGGGTACAGGAGTAGGCCATTCAGCCCCTTGAATCTGCTTAGCCATTCAATCCATATGTGCGAGGAGGAGAAGTAAAGGGAGTGCGTTTATGTCCCTTCTGAATGAATGAGCGCAAATATGCGAACTGGTCTCTCTAATCTATGTTGTGATTCACGGCGAACTGGTCTCTCTAATCTATGTTGTGATTCACGGTTAATCTATTTATCCTTGATGATTTCTGGCTTTGTAAATCTTACTCTATTAATATTACTTAATCATGGAGTCTTTATGTTTCCATCATGTGTACCTTTTGCATGTCTCGCTCTCTTTGTTTTACTTCCAAGAGTTTCTTTTAGCCTTGGATCAGTTTAATGCAAAAATATGACGTGCATTGGGTTATGATATTGTTCTATTAAATTTAGCACCAACACACCCCCCAAATTCTTACTACTTATGTTTTACTGATTCAAAGCTAACTTGAAAGTGAGGTTAAATTTGTATCGTTTCTTTCACTCCCAGTTTCTTCTTGCGCTGTTTTTAAATCTTTGTAGGTGGAAGTTTATCGATACGGAAGCAAGGACTCGGTTCCAGCACTTCAGACAACAGCAGTAAATGGAAATCCACTTTCTCTCCAATATCTGATACCAATTTGACCAAGAACTCAGACAACGCATCCCAATCCGCATCTGCTTTATGCCAAGCGTCTCCTTTTGGCACCAGGCCTATTACAGGTGAACATTCAGTCAGTGATGCTAAAATGGGATCCCATCAGAGGAAACACACCACCACCCCAGTCTCGGTGGAAGAAAATGGTTGTCATGCAGCCTCGCCGATCACTTTTAATTACAGTTCTGGACGATCAGCAGATATCAGTTTACATGATTATAATGAAGGTGCTTGTTTAGCTCTTAAGACTTCAGAGGTGGTGGGGCTGAATTCCAGTGCACTGTATCAGCTGGCCAGGAACAAAGCTGACTCCAGTATTGACTCAAATCTCTCTTCAAACAAGAAGCAAC
Organism: Scyliorhinus torazame; assembly: GCF_047496885.1. NCBI lineage: Eukaryota > Metazoa > Chordata > Chondrichthyes > Carcharhiniformes > Scyliorhinidae > Scyliorhinus > Scyliorhinus torazame. The sequence continues at coordinate 28,369,852 of NC_092724.1, forward strand.
CAGATGGGTTGACTGGTGCAAAGGGCGATGAGCTGAGCAAGTCAGGGGTCAAAGGTAAAGAAAACGCAGGAGGAGTAAATTACTTGGAGGCCAAATGGAGAAAATGCAATGCTATTTAATATGGAGATGAACAAATCACATAGAGAGTAGGAAATGTTAACTAGCCGAAACCTTTTCTTTAATTTCAGTGGCCACAGTCCCGTTGGGAGGAATACTGGGTGACTAAAAATATTCTAGCTGCCATCTTTCAGAAAGCGGTTACCCACAACTAATCATGCACTATGTTCGATTCAGTCACAATTGCACCATTCTGTGGGTCGCACCATTCTGTTGCAGGTTCTTTTCCTGGTCTGCTTACCACAGGATCACAGCACTCAATGTGATTGCAGGGAAACTCAAACTCCATTCTGCGGCCAACAGTGTGGCTGTCTTTTTTTGGATCAACACCAATTGATGCAAACATAGTTCCTGTTACAGCTGCTGGTGTTGGGGTGACACTCTTACACCGTTGCTAAGTTTCTCCGTTACTGGTATTGCTGGTGGGACTGCAGGAGGTGGGTACGCCCGAGGGTACTGCAATTAAAAGCAGTGTGCTGCATCTAGAAAGGGGGACTTGTATTTTAAAGAAATTCAAAGAAAGCCTAGGAATTTTGTCAGAATATTAAAATGTTTAATAAACTGAAATCTATTTAAATGTAAGCAGTACTTGGAATCGCAGGAAGATACTTTCAGTTCAAAGCTTTCTTACCTTATTCCATAAACATTTTATCCACTCTGACATGACCATTTGCCACTCACAAGAGCGCCGTCTACTGTCTGGTAAACTGAGTGCTTGAATGAATTGTGATCATGGAGACATTTCCCTTTATTAGTCCACTTTCTATGATGTTATGCACAACGAGGGACAGTTTGTTCGAGTAACTCCATATGGATTGAAATTGTCAAATTAATTTTCTTTAGGATATTGGCAGGTAGAGGAAGGTTTCATCTGAATTAATATCTGATCAGAAAGGCCAATGTAATCAACATTGATATCCAGTTTCCAGTGTATGCTATAATTTAACACCCTATATTTTAACTGATGGGAGTCTTGTGAATCCCAGGTTACAGTACATTTGTTATGATGCAATTTTAATTTGCTAATTATTTATTTTCTTTGTGTCCTTTGTTTCTTGAAGGACTAGAACATTGAGTTATGCATTTCTGCAGGCATTGACTTGCATGTTACTAGACCAAAGATTGCTTAATAAAATCATACTTGCATGGTAGCAGAGTGGGTAGCACTGTTGCTTCACAATTCCAGGGTCCCAGGTTCGGTTCCCGGCTTGGGTCACGGTCTGTGCGGAGTTTGCACGTTCTCCGTGTTTGCGTGGGTTTCCTCCGGGTGCTCTGGTTTCCTCCCACAAGTCCTGAAAGACGTGCTGTTCGGTGAATTGGACATTCTGAATTCTCCCTCAGTGTACCCAATCAGGCGCCGGACTGTGGCGACTAGGGGCTTTTCACAGTACCTTCATTGCAGTCTTAATGTAAGCCTACTTGTGACAATAAAGATAATAATTCTTTCAGCTATTGTTCCAGGATAGCGTTATCAAGCCTCAAGTAGCCATTAATAGCTTTCCAAAGCAAACCCATGCTGTAGCAATTAATCTTGCATCAAGGGTCTGATTTAATTTGGTGGCCCATCTCCCCACAGCGGGACTCTTGATACACCAATATTTCACAGTTGGGGAAAGAAATATCAGAAAGTGCACGACATGTTGATGTGTTCTCTATATTTAAGCATTTAACGTCCTTTTAACTCTTTTCCCCCCCCCACAAAAAAAAATTGTTTCCCTCAGGCAGGAGGGTGATGGTGCTGGAGAAGAGGGCAAGGTAACGTTTGAAACTACAAATTTGCTCGCACCATCAGATTTCTTTGCAGTGTGGCTGCAGAAACTGGGAACTTTAAAACAAAGTTGGTGTAGCACTATCAATTGTGGAGAATGTAATTACAATAAGACCAGTTCTTTTTTCATCCAGAAATTTGAATTTTGGAATTTCTTGTGGGAAAAAATATTTATACCAAAGTGACAAGAAAAAACAAATATAGATTTAAAACCAAGAGAGCAGACATTTAAGATTTCCATAATGTTAGCAGTAGTAATGCATCTAAATATTGATGATCAAAACTGGGACCTGGTTTTGAGATTTGCACAGTCTATTCTGATTGCTATTGAAAATAATGTATTAATCATACATCTAAATATTAGAATTCTATTTCTTTGTAATCCTTTAAATTGCTGTCATTCAGAAAACCCAAGTGTCATGCCAAGCAGAATTATTTTCAAAAAGCCTTCAGTGACTGGCAGATAGTCACATTGCTGTTGCAAATGGGCTACAATCCATCTTTATCTCACATTGACACAATATCGTGCACTGCTTCTACACTTTTTGGCAATTAATTTTGTTGAGTGGGCTTATAATACAGTTTGAGCGTTCTTTATCCAACTCTCGGGGCCAATTATGTTTCGGACTTTAGATAATTTTGATTTTCGGATGCTGCATGTAGGCCTTGACCTACTTACATTACAATGGCCTAGGCTAGTTGGAGACCAAAGTAAATAAATGGTTAGAAAAGAACGATTACTGATTAGTAAAGGTCTGGTGCGGTTGATGTCGGTTCAGGTCAGAGACTTCCCACCCCAAAGGTCGATGAGGTTTAAAAAGTGCAGTTTTTGTATGAGTTCGGTTTTCGGATTTGTGGATAGTCTACCTTTGTTTGTTCCAAGATGATGAGATTTGTCCGTTTTATCTTTCACAAACACAATGATTTATGGCCTGTTCGAGTTTTTATCTTGGACAATGCTCTGTTAGTGAAACATCAGTGCCAAAAATGTCAACAGACTTTCATGTAGGTGACCATATACAAAATTATTTTCCTAGCTGTAAACCTAGATAAACATTCAAATGAGGAAAGTGGTGTTTGGCACCGATGTTTTTTTTTTTTTCATCCATTTTGTATGTCATAAATACTTGATTTTTGTCTATTTGGCATTCGATTCCTCTGAATGTATACGAGTAAAAATAATTGTAGAATCGAACATGCATAATATTTTGCCTTCCTAAGGTATGTCCATGAGGGTGGGAGGAGGAATGTTCAATTCCTTTAAATTATTCAGGTCCTTGAACAGCGATTGGGGGGTAGTTGTAAAACACCATTGATCAATGTCTGGGGTCAGTTTGTTTGTACCATTTTGTGGGTTGGGAGATATGTTTATGATATTTTGATTTTGGGGAGTAATAAGAAGTGAATCAATGATTTTGTGGGGTTTTTCTTTCCCTCTTCGAGGTTGTTTATTTTTCTAAGGCCAAGGATGTGTATGTAGTGACTTCCATAAGAGGCAAGAATGAGTCACGGGCTGGGGAAGCTGTGTTGGTGGGATAATGGGTGTTTTATTTTTAGTTGAAAATCGGATGGGTCAAAAGGCCTCCAAATACATCTTATGCTCTTTGTGAAATATAAAGTAACACTTCACTGGAGTTTCCTGGAATAAGGCTGGACTTTATGGAATTTTACTGACAAGCTGTGTTTCCTACATTTATAACAGTAGCTATATTTTGATAAGTACTTAATTGGCTGTAAAGTGCTTGTAAGGTTATGAAAAGCGCTGTATAAATGCAAGTCTTTTTTATGGCTTGCAATTGTAAATATTTTCTCAGAGAGGGTTTATTTGTTGAAAGTACATAAAGTAATAATGCTAAGGTCAAGAGACCTATTATTATTGAGCCAACTCAGACCATCGATCCCACTGCCACTTTGTGGCAGGTTTTTGAAATAACCTTTGCCTACATCCTTACTTGTAGTTGTGGTTTTAGACCAAAAGTCAGTCACAAACTGTGCCTTATCTAATAGTAGTGGAAAGAAAATGATGAACTATGAAGGTGACTATTAGAAACCGCCTATTTCATGAATTTATAGTTATGAAATTGGGTTCATTATTTCATACACTTAGTTACTGACATTTAGGTGAACTATCAAGATGTGAACAGCAAACGCAGAGAAAAAAGGAAACTTCTGGAGAACATGGGGGTAGTGGGGAAACCAATCACTTGGGTTTCTTTAACACAGCTGTAAACAAGCATCTCCAGAACCTTGGAATAAGCCTGTGTGATACAGGCAAGTATCCAAGAGTAGAGTTAAACACCAAGATATTCTCCCAAAACCTCGAAACCTTTTTATACTGACTATTGTCTGTGAAGAAGCATGCTGTTTACTGTGAATTACCATTGCCATTCTTCGTGTGGATGATCTACTAAACTAATCACTGTATTGGATCACACTGGCAATGTGCTTGACATGCCTTACTCATAGCAGCTGATCCAGGCTTTTTAATACCAATCTTAGCTTATTGGAATGTGTCTTCAGGTTCTTCAGCAATTGAATGAAAGAACCTGAATTCAATGTTGGAGCTTGCATTCAAAAAAAAGTTTGATGTCATGAAATTGTACCACATCAAGTTTAAGTGATCAGTCATCACATTCTACAAAAAGTGTTGATGGGCATGACAAATGCTTGCGCACTCGACCATCAAAGTACAAGTCGGACGGCATGGCATTATAGTTTTTAAAAAAACATTCTAGGAGGCCATCCTCCCAAGAGCAGTGCTTAAGAGGACAGAACAAGAAATTGTCACTAGGTTGTGGGCTACTAAAACTGGTTCCATGTAATCTTGTGCCACTGAACCTTGGCTTTCAAAGGTTTATTCCGCATTGCAGTTTCACCTCTAGCATCAATAACCAGGGTTGTATTTGAGCATTGCAACCAACAGTGGTGTCCAAATTCTGTCTTTTGGGTGGGGGGGGGGGGGGGGGGGGTTGACGCTAAAATCTGAGTACTGAGTGTCAGCATCAGTCTTTTCTGGCTTCAGTACTTCACAGTTACAAATCAAACTTTGAGCAATGTTAACGTGATGTCTACCAAATAATTTGCATTGATGCCCTTGCTACAGTTTATTTTTCAGCCAGCTCTTCTAAGTTTTAGAGCGGAACTTAGGAGAACTTCCATTTTTAACCTACTCCATATCCTGAAAAATACTTGAGCAATTTGTAATGATTCTGCCGCCTGAAAGAGGAAAGAGAGAGAGAAACCCAATTATATTTTTGCATCGTTTACGGCCTCCTGAAATAGGGCTTGGAAGGTCTATCTGACTAACTCTACGACAAAAATTATTCTTGGATTGGCTCCTTAGATTGCAATGTACTCGACATTTGAACCAGCAACAGCGAAGATGGAGAAGAAACTTGCCACTTCTTTGAATCCAGCACTTTGCCTATCCCACCCTCTGTACATCAAAAGATACAGGATAAAGAATTGACAATGCTGCCGATTAATACAAGGTCTCCAATTCTGTAGACGGGGCAGATTTCCTCTGGGCCATTGTGTTATCTGTTCAGTTCATCCAAGCCCCACAAAGCATTCTGCTTAAGAAGTGAACACTTTTGTGTGATCCCAAAAGGGGATTCAAATTCTTTCTGATCTTCAGACTCTCAGTTCCAACTTGAAATGGTTTGAAATGTCATTAGCTGGCTGCCTAGTCACAAGGCATCCACTTCGACATGGCTTTTAATCTACAACAGCAGGATTCTGTTAACAAAGGAAGAGCTACCAAGTGTCAACTCCTTGGAGCTTGCAGGACAAAGTTCACAGATGTTGGTCAAAGGTAAATGGAGACAAATATGCTTGAAGCAAATACTGATCAGTACCTGAAACTGTCCATAAAGTAGGATAGTGAAAACAAAATCGTGAATGAAGGGGTCGTTAGATAATGTGACGGATTCAAAATTTCTAAGCAAGGATGTGCTGGATGGTCCCCTCATTTGTGCTTTGAAAATTAACCTCAAGAACATTGGAAGAAGAACATTGGAAGGACAAGTGGATGATAGTGAAAATTTCACACTAAAAGCATACATCATTTCAACACAACTGAAAGCAAAAGATATCAGGCGATTCCGACCTTGTGACTGCCTATGGAATTTGCACTTTCTCCCCGTGTCTGTGTAGGTTTCCTCCGGGTGCTCTGGTTTCCTCCCACAGTCCAAAGATGTGCAGGTTAGGTGAATTGGACATGCTAATATTGTCCAAAGGTTAGGTGGGGTTACAGGGATAAGAGTAGGGGATAGGTAAGGTGTTCTATCGGAGCAAGGGCCAGTGCAGACACGATGGGCCGAGTGGTCTCTGCACTGTGGGGGTTCTATGATTACTGATGAAGAATTAAACGGTGCATATAGTCACTGGGTTATTATACCTTACCAAAAAAATTGATTTATGTTATGTTCAATGCATGCTTGAATTCCTCTAAGGCCTTTCACGTGGTCAATTGAATAATCTAAAAACACAACTAAGTAGTAAATGGCATTTGGTTTGATTTTACCTTTGTAATACTAGCATTTTAGAGCACGTTACTACAATTCAAAGTAAGCAATTTTATGAAACGCCCCAAAATACATTGACAGTGCAATTTAACTCTGATGTTTAAATAACATTTTGGATAGACTGGACTTGCTGGAATGCACAAGGTGTTGGAAAATTATTCCGAACTGATTCACAGAGATAAAGGCTCACGGTTAAAGGAAGAGCTAGAGCACAGCCAGGCAAACTAACTGGGTGCGCAGGATTTGATTTCTGAGCTGAGGGATTATGATCTTCAGGAGCTGCTGAGGGATTAAGATCTTCAGGGGCCCCTTTCTGGTCAGTGCATGCATGTGGTTATCTGGTGAGATTAGGGATCTGTCTCTCTGTTGTTTTCCATGGTTGAACAGTGTAATAAACGTCCTGATGTAGGTGCACCCCAACAACTAATTTGGGAAGCAGGGAAAAATTTGGTGGATGGGAGGAGGGAGCAAAACCAAGTGCATGGTTGGTAATATCCTTTAAAGTATTGTTTACTTTTGTATTTTTATATAAAAGTATATTTCTTTTAGATACACTAAAAGCTGACTGAAAAGGAGCATTGCTATGCTTTGGGTAACCTGAATTGTTTTGCTTTTTTATAAATTTATTTTCTCTTTGTTGCTTTTACTGTGCTTGCTGAAACAAGGTATGGGCTTTGCTGTATTGATGCTTTGCTTCCTGCTAGACAAAAATCTTTGAGCTGTTTTTTTCTCTCCTATTTCAGGTATTTTTAACCATGTGGTGCCTTCAGTCTCTTCTCATCAGTTTGGAGCCAATTTCAGCAATGTTCCAGTATCTAGTAGCACGATGTTAAGCTTTAACCCACTACAGGCTGTTCCTTCTACTTCCCATTCATTTCTTTCTGTTACTTCCAGTACGTTACCTTCCACTGAGAGCAGAGTGGCCCCCTACCTTACCCGAGCACCTACACCGTCTGTGCTTAACACGTCTCCCCCCAATATTTCCTTACCGCCACCCCCTCCACTGTTAAATTCAAATAGTTCTGAACTTTCTCTTCGTAATATGTCCACTGTTAGTGAAGGATACCTGTCTTCATCCATTTCTTGCTCCTCTTCAACTGCTTCGCTTCAATCTGCTAACACTGCATTAGCCATGAAGCTTGCATCTTTGCAGCCCAAAGCTTCTCACCCTTCCTTCACAGTGCACCACCCACCTTTGCCACGTTCAGCGCTTGCTCAATCAGCACCTCTCATCCCTCAGTCAAGCTCAAATACATCTGCAATGTGGGTCACACTTGGCATGCAGTCTCCTTATGCTACACATTTCTCTGGGGTTAAGCCTCGATAAGAACTTGCGTACTTTATCAGTCTTATAAGGTAAGGTTAGAAAAATGTGCAAGGTTAAAATTTATCAGAATGTGTACAGATATGTGTGAGACATCTTGATGAAATGCAAACTCTAGGGGTGTTTAAACTAAATAATTTTGCAATATTAAAATATCTAGAATATCCCATTTATGGCTTAGTAATGTTTTATTTTTCTTTGTGCAGAGTATGTGCTTCAAATCAGAAATACAGATACCTCTCAATTTTTTAAAAGCAGCTATCCGGTTCTCAGCAAAGTTCTAACAATAAGAGAAACAGAAGTAACGTTTCCGATTTGTGCCCTTTCAGCAAAACCTTGGCAAAGTCACAGACCTGAAACATCAACTCCGTTTCTCTTGCCAAAGATGCTGCCTGACCTTGCTGAGTATTTGTAGCATTTTTTGTTTCACATTTCCAGCATTCATGGTATTCCACTTTTCCAACAATAATATACCAGCATTATGATCAACATAACACTGAAAAATCCAGGATTGCAACCTGATTATTATGGAGAACTATCTTCTGCGATATTGATGCCTTTTAGTGGAGGTTTTATCATTAAAATTAAAAATAGTTGATATTTTGCTGTTCAGCTAGTATTACATTTACACCTGGGATGTGAATAAGTGTTAATCTGTATCAACCTGTTGAATGGAATTTACTATTGTTGATGCTTAAAGGCGAATGGGGAATTTCTTTCTCCTTTGCCTAACAATTCTATGATTTTGTTTTTGAAGCTGAAGTATGGTGCTGTTATTAATAGAAGGTAGATGATGTACTTTTCCCCTTTTATCTCTAGGTAATTAGGAATTCTACCTCAAAACAATGTGACCTATGCAAGGACGATGTGGACCAACTTCATCCACTTCCATCAAACAAAAGGTGCTTGAGTGGCCTGCAAACATTGTTTTGCTTCTTTACTACTGGAAAATAAAAACAAATACATTTTACTGTGAATTGGTTTTAGTGTTGCTGCAAACAAAAAATGGCTCCTGTTGTATGGTGTTTTAGAAACTATTTATCTTTCTTCCAAGTGATTGAGACTAGTCATTGTTCCAGAAAGCCTAGAGAGGCTTTGAAGTGTGAAGTGCAGCGCACACCAGCATTCATTTGTTAGCCTGCTGTTGGTGCTATTTTAACCATCACAAACTGTGCCTCTGTGGGTTCTGATCCCTGGTGCTTATTATTCTGAAAGGTTGAAAACTAAATTGTTAGCTGAGACCAGCTTCTCTGCAACAAGTGATATCCTTGTAATATTTGGCGTCACTTGTTAACAGTTTGGTACTTGATGCAAATGTTGCTCAGCCTTCTTCAGTTTACTTTATACAAGTACAATCCTGCTCTTCTCTTCCACTGATTGTCTCTGGTCTTTTTGTCTCTGGTTTTTTTGTATGTTGAGTGATCGTTCATGATAACACAGAAAAATATTGTCATCACTGTCTTTTACTCATTAATTTAATGGTGTTTTATAGCATTGTAAATCGCAGTTCAAACAATGAAATCTAATACCATTAGATAAAGATTTATTATACATTTGAATTATTGCTGTGTAATTTTAATTGTAAGCAATAGCACATTGATTTTCTGGTAAACTTAGTATACAATGAAGTGTAAATTTTGACCATTTTCTACACATTTTTGTTCAAGAAATATGTATTATGTATAAACTACCCAAGAGAGCAAAATGTGAAAAGGAAGACTAAAATTTAAAATGAAATGGGATTTCATAGACTGTAGGTCATTTTAAAAAATGTATTTTAAAAATTTCTTTTTCACAAAGTTTTATACATTCAAGGCAGGACATCTTTAATAATCCAGTTTTAAAAAGTACCTCAAGTTTTTTAATATCCTTAACAAAAGTTAAACTTTCTGGTTAATGAATTCAACATTGGATTGTGCTTGAAGCTGAATTTTTATTTTTATTTTATCAAATTATTTAAAAGAGCTATGTTTTTTTTTTAAAAGGTCTGAAGCGAAGAAATTGCAGTAATTTTTTACGTAATTATACTCACTAACCAAACTGCAGTAAGACCAATGCCAAGCGTTTTTGTAACTTATAATGAAATGATTAAATAAGTAACTGAGGGTGACTTAAAGGCTCTTAGACCAGCAAAGAATTGTGCTGTTTGTTTCTAGGTGGAGCTGATTCACGTGTCGTGCATTTATTGCAGTGCAGCACACAGGGGCTCATATATCTTTTTTCAAAAACATTATCCAGCATGTTAAGTGAATAAATAACCTATAGAATGAATGGGGAGAGATGGGAGGGGGGGCAAGAAGATTTATTCTTGGGTTCTACTGACTGTTTTGAAACCACATTGCAGTTTAAAACTTGTATTTTACCCGAGTGAATTACTTTTTTTGTGTTTGCTTTTGGGATGTGAAGTTTTAGTAGTGGCTATGTGGGAATTTTGAGTTTGTGACTGAGTAATTGTAATAAAATGAAAGCTTGTAAAAGTGAGCAGAAATGTTGGCTTTTTACAGTATGGGAGAACAGAAGTTCTTGAAAAGTTGAGCTTGATGGTCCTCCAATGTGCATGCATCATTCATGCATGACTAGCGTTAAAATAGTGACACGTTTCCTACTCGTTCAGTGCTACATAATGCACAGTATAGTTTAAAGTGGTAGATGTTCAAGTGCAAACATTGATTGGACACGTTCCACTGACTGGTCACCAGCTTCAGTGCTTAGTCATGTTAATGTTTTGACCTTTACTTGAAACTAATATTTATTCAAGTTTAAAATACCATAATGTGGTACTGTAGAGAATTGTACTTCCCTTTCTGTATTCTGATATATTCCTGGGCAACACCCCATAAAATGCATCATGAGATCTTGTAAAGAAAGATTATTGGAATGCAATTTTTATGATTTCTTTATTGAAATAGCTGAGAGGGTAATTGAACTAGGAAATAGTTGACTAAAATTAGACCTTTAGTCTATTACTGGTACAGATGCAATAGTTATTAGGTATTGTAAACTCTGTTTTTGAGGTGCAACAAGTAAAATAAAATTCAGAGTACTGTTCTATTGAAATACACTAAAACTGCAAGAAGTCAAATTTGGTGTTAATTTGGATTTCAGTCCCATTGAACCTACTTTGTAGGGTCCAGTGGTGTTGACTGCAGATTGATTATTTTGGGTATTACATTCGACCAGAAATTTCATGGAAGCATAGGAAGATGACAAGTCAATTATAATTTGACTTCATTTCGTGACAAAATTCATTCTAGTACATGGTAGATAGCTCACCAGTAACTGAGTAAAACATCAAACAGTGGCAGGATGTTCTCATAAGTAGCCTTAAATTTAGAGGTAGATTGAGGTGTAATTACATGCTGTGAAAACTGAGCCATATAACTTAATAGAAAAAAAGGTGCATTTATGTCATTGTATGTTGGTTTATAGTAATTAAAGAAACTGCTTTTCGAAAGCAGTCAAAATCAATTTGTACAATCCACCAGGGGTACCTCTATCATGCAGAAACTGTAAATTAGATTGCCCCATAATAATTGAACATCTATTGTGATCTGTACACTATTTATCAAGTTCAGTTTACTGTAAGGAAAATCTTCTGTACAAAGTAATACTATTACTTTAAAATATATAAATATATATATATAACCAAAATGCCTGAGATATATTAGAAGCTATTACCTAATTTTCTTGAGTATTCCCAAATACTTTGGAAGACTTTTTTTCTGTTTGTAACTAAATTGTACACTTTACTAGTCTGTAAAAAGGGAACAACCCTTTTCCAAGTGTCTCTGAATCATCACCAGACGCAGATGATTTTCAGCACTGAAAGATAATGTCCATCATTTGCTGGATTTTAGATATTAATTATATTTTGTGCATCTTTCACTTCCCCCAACTGCACTTGGGGTATTTGAACATGGTTTTACATTTTAAAAATGCTTATGTTAGGAAAAACATTTGAGATACAAATGTATTTTAATTCTCATCGCACTGTATCCTGAATGAGCATTTAAACAATGTATGTACACCTATCTAAATTCATGTCATAAAATTTTATAAATTCATTTAAATCAAGTTAGCCTGTGAGTTGAGATTGCATAGGTGTTGGGGTTATCTGAAATTAACCTGTTAATACAAATTAAAAATGCAATAAATTCCATAAACATGAATTGTGCTGTGACTGTGGAATATGATAAAGGGGAATACAATATAGTGTTTAGACCCTTCGTTATTTCAGGCACATACTATCCCTAAAACAATTGCAAACCGATGTTCGGACTGGTAATTTAACAGTATTGAACTGAAAACTTAGTTGTAAGGTGGAAGAATCTGAACTTTTAAATGATTTTCCTCTGGACTCCCCGCAAAGTTGAGCTTTGGATCACTTTGTCGTATTTGATTAGAAGGCTACATATTATCCCGTGTAAGATGGATGTTATCTTTAAATACGCAAGTGGAGGATGAATCAGATATTCTTTGCACTTGTACCATGCAGTCTGTCTTTTTGTGGCTGTAGCTTGTATTGTACAATGCTGCTTGGTGTGGAAGAAAAAAAGCTGTCCTAAATAAACACAATGTTAAGGAAATAAAATCTGTGGTTATTTAAAATCTCTAAATATCGAAAATTTGTTCAATATGTACAGATGAGAAGCTGATATTGCTCAAGAATTGGCTTGTGACTATTTTGGCATGGCTATAGAATTTGAAATATTACTAGATGTTCACGTTGACAGCTGATTCAGTTGACTTTTTCAAATTTTTCATAATGTAGGCTTGGTGCATATACCGTGTGGTAGGGAAAGGGATGTTTTTGTGACTACAGTTGCCTAGTGCTTATTACATTTTGTGAAATTTGTGAAGGTTAAATGGCAAGCAGTCTAAAGATCTGTTATGTTTTATTTGTATGTAATGTTATAGTGGAACTGCTCTTTATTGTTTTCTGCCATTCCACCTTTTTCTAAAGTACTGTAAATCCAGTTTCAGTTGCAACTACTACTAAAATGTTTTTTTTTTTTTTTGGAGGAATAAATTTTCTTTGGTCTGGCATTTTTGACATTTTACCCCCAAATTATTCTTGAATTTTGTCTGGTGTTTGCTTTGCCAAGAAATTATGCTTTTGAAGGTTTCTTTTGCTTTTTAATAAAGCTGTGTATTCCTAAATATATAATGTTGTGTACTTATTTCAAGAAACATGTCTTTGGAGCTACAAAACTTGTAGCAAATTTTGATTCTACATAGCTGTTTGTAAGCAATAATTAAGTCACCGCTCCATCTGCAGTTTTATTTTTTTATAAATGTTTTTATTGGGTTTTTGAACAAAGTATATTTACCTTTGTGTACACCAAATAACAAATGTGTATTTATATTATATAAATACACAGAAGAGAAGGGCACACCCAAACATATTTTTTTTAAAAAGTAATAATAAAAAAGAAAATAGAATAACTGGGAGGGCATTGTGCTTTGTGCACCAGCTCAACAGCAGCAACTCTGTACAACTGGCAAAATTATTAACAACACCTAAGTAGGCGACTGTTTGTGGTTGGTGGGGAGACTGGGGAGGTAAATATACATTTGGGTGCCGGAGAAACAATTACAGTGGGAAATACTCGAATGGGTTTGGTGTTGGTGTTGGCATTTGCTTCTCCCGGATGGATCTCGCTGCCGTTGCCGTCTCGCGCTCACCTCCGCTTCAGCCGTTCCTCCCGTCTTTGCCTGTATTCTCCTTGTTCTCTGTTCCTGGAGATGCCAAGTTTGTTATCGTATCCCGGCTGTCACTTCCCTACCTCACCCCCACCTCTCTAGTTCTCCTCTCTCGTTCCCTGTCCCTTCCCTCTTCTCTCCCCCCCGCCTCCTGTGGTTCACCTTTCTTTCCTCTTAGGTTTAGCTGTCCTCTCCTCCCGGTCTATCGCTCCCTCATGCTTTTGTTTACTTTCCCCTGATTCTTGGCTACCTGGCTATTCTTCTCCTTGTTCGTTGGCCAAAAACAGGTCGGGAACAATTGGGTGAATGGCTCCCATGTTCTGTGGAAGCCGTCGTCTGACCCTCGGATGGCGAATTTGATTTTCTCCATTTGGAGAGATTCTGAGAGGTCGGACAGCCAGTGTGCAGCTTTGGGTGGTGCTGCTGACCGCCAGCCGAACAGGATTCTACGGCGGGCAATCAGGGAGGCAAAGGCAAGGGCGTCCGCCACCCTCCCCAGGAATAGATCTGGCTGGTCTGAAACCCCGAAGACCGCCACTTTCGGGCATGGCTCCACCCTCATTCCCCACCACTTTCGACGTTGCCTCGAAGAAGGCTGTCCAGTACCCCGCAAGTCTGGGGCAAGACCAGAACATGTGGACGTGGTTGGCCGGGTCTCCTTGGTACCGTTCACATATATCCTCCACCTCCGGGAAGAACCTACTCACACGAGTTCTTGTTAAGTGGGCTCTGTGTACCACTTGTAGCTGCGTCAGGCTGAGCCTTGAACACGTGGATGTGGTGTTGACCCTGTGCAGTGCTTCGCTCCAGAGTCCCCACCCTATTTCAATCCCTAGGTCCTCCTCCCATTTCTTTCTTTCTTGCGTCCAGTACGGTGTCGGCCCTCTCTCTACCAGTCGGTCATACATGTCGCTACAGTTTCCTTTATCTAGTATGCTTGCGTCCAGTAACTCTTCCAGTAATGTCTGTCATGGCGGGTACGTCCTTGTCTCCTTTCGTAGAAAGTTTTTGAGTTGTAGATACCTTAGCTCATTCCCCCGGCTAGCTGGAATTTCTCTGTCAATTTGTCCAGTGTTGCGACCCTGCCACGCATGTATAGGTCCCTGACTGTCAGTGTCTCTCCGACCTGCCCCCATCTCTTGAAGGTGGCGTCAGTCAGTGCTAGTGTGAACCTATGGTTGTTGCAGATGGGAGCTTTGTCCGACATTTTGGTCAGTCCAAATTGCTGCCGTAGTTGGTTCCAGGATTGGAGGGTGGCTATCACCACCGGGCTGCTGGAGTGTTTTTTGGGTGGGGATGGGAGTGCTGCCGTGGCGAGGGCCCGGAGGGAGGTCCCCATGCAGGAGGCCTCTTCTGCGCGCACCCACCCGGCTTCTGGCTCCTTGATCCACCCCCCAATCGCTCGGCCATCGCCGCCCAGTGGTAGAATTGTAGGTTTGGGAGGGCTAGCCCCCCCCTGGATTTTGTTTTTTGTAGGACCTTCTTTGGGATCCTAGCATTCTCTCCACCCCCCACCCCCTGCCCCCCCACCCCCATACGAACGGCATGATTAGTTTGTCCAGTGCTTTGAAAAAGGCCTTGGGGATGTAGATCAGAATGGATCTAAGTAGGAAGAGGTACCTGGGCAATACGTTCATTTAGATCGTCTGGACTCTCCCCGCGAGGGAGAGTGTGAGTGTGTTCCATGTTTGCAGGTCCTTTTTTACTTCCTCCGTCAAACAGGTGAGGTTCCATTTGTGGATCCCTTTCCAGTCATGGGCTATTTGGATCCCCAGGTAGCGGAATTTGTGTCGGGCTTGTTTAAACGGCAGTCCTGTTAGTGCTGCACCCCTACTTGTGGGTGTACCGGGAAGATCTTGCTTTTGCTCATGTTGAGTTTGTAGCCTGAGAAGGCACCAAACTCTTTCAGGAGCGCGATGTTTCTGTCCATGCTGCTTTGTGGGTCCGAAATGTAGAGGAGCAGGTTATCTGCATGGAGTGAGACTCTGTGCTCTCTGCCTCCCCTTCAGATCCCCCTCCAGCTTTTTGCTGCTCAGAGCGCGATTGCGAAAGCGAACAGCAGCGGGATCCTTATCTGGTGCCCCATTGCACCTGAAAGTATCGGGAGTTGGTGTTGGTCCGTACGCTCGCCATGGGAGCGTTGTATAGGAGCTTTACCCTGGAGGTGAACCCTGTTCCAAGCCCGAACCGCTCCAGTACCTCTGAGGTATTTCCATTCGACTCTGTCGAAGGCCTTTTCTGCGTCTAGGGAGACGATCACCTCTGGTGTTCTCTCCCCGGAGGGGGTCATTATCACGTTCAGCAGGCGCCTGATGTTCGAGGTAAGCTGTCTACCTTTGACAAAAGCCCGTCTGGTCCTCTGCGACCACCTCTCTAGAACACAATCTTCTAGCCTTTTGGCTAGAATTTTGGCATCTGCGTTTAGCAGTGAGATGAGTCTGTATGACCCACATTCCGTTGGGTCTTTTGTCTTTCTTGGGTATCAGTGAGATTGAGGCCTGTGCTAGTGTGGGTGACAGTGTGCCCCTAGCTAGCGAGTCTGTGAACATCTGCAGGTGCGGGGCCAGTGCTGTCGCAAATCTTTTGTAGAAGTCCATTGGGAGGATTAGAATATACATTTAAATTTATCAGATGGAAAAGGCTATGTGGCCAATCCCAACTCATCCACCCAAACATAGACCCAACCCGATCCGGCATTACTAACACCAACCTGGAGTAGATCATTGAGTCCTTTGAGCCTGCTTCGCCATTTGTTGAGACCATGGCTGATCTGATTGTAACCAACTTAAAAATTCATGTCTACCCCCAATACCCTTTCACACCCCCCCCCCACCCCCCTCCCCATACTTTGCAAAATCTATCTACTTATGGCCTTAAAAATATTAAGACTTGGCTTTCACTACCTTTTGAGGAAGAGATCCAATGACCCTCAGCCCTTTTAGAGAAAGAAAGTCTTCTCGCCTCTGTGCTAAATAGGCAACCCTTATTTTTAAACAGTGGACTGTAGAACTGGATTCTTCCACAAGAGGACATATCCTCTCCACATCGATCTTGTCCCGACCCCTTGGGATCTTGAAAGTTTCAAATGTCTTTTACTAGTTTAAACTTGGTACTTCTTTGTCTTTATGGTTTAAATTGCAGTGTTCCTAGTCTTAAAATAATTTCCATACTATATATTACTTGAAGGCCTGTTCTTGTTTGTTCATCTGAATATCCTGCGAATGTCCAATCGTTTCTCACAACTCATCATCTGGTGGCATAGAGGTTCAGCTTCGTAGCTCTTTGCATTAATTTCAGGTTTGTGTCTTGTGACTCTAACCAAAACTGGATACAATTCTCCACATATGGTCTAGTTCTAACATAGTTCCCATTATTTGTACCCTACTGATTTATTAATGGTGTTTAGCATTACCATTGTCCTTGCATTATTAATTACCATGCCAGAGTCATTGGATATCGGTGTGTGCCAAGTTTTTATTACTAGATTTATAGTCCATAGATATTTCAACACCATTCATGGAGCACATGGCAAATTAGCTTTGTGGCAACACTTCGAGTGAGAATGTCATGGTTTTGAGTTCCATTGAATAAGTTTTTTAAAATAAATTAAGAGTACCCAATTCATTTTTTTTTTCAATTAAGGGGCAATTTAGTGTGGCCGATCCACCTACCCAGCACATCATTACGTTGTGGGGGTGAAGCCCACGCAAACACTGTGAGAGTGCAAACTCCACAAAGACAGTGACCCAGAGCCGGGATCGAACCTGGGACCTTGGCGCCGTGAGGCAGCAATGCTAACTACTGCACCACCGTGCTGCCTCCATTGAAGAACTTAAGCATGTCCTTGCCATTGTAGGGAAAATGCCGAAGTGCTACTTTTTGATTTTCCTACTTCGATGTTAAAAGTTCCTGCAACAGAAGAGAAGTGAAGGCACAGTGTGTCCTGACCAACTACCACACCTCGCCAATACCAGTAAAACACATTATCATTTGGTTGTGCAAATTAACTGCCTGTGTAAATTCACTTCAAAAGTGATTCATTGGCTGTGAAGTGCTTTGGGTTGTCCTAACAATGTAAAAGATGTTCTTAACTTCATGCATTCCTGCAGATTCAACAAGTAACTTTTTTTTTTGCATTCTAATTGTGGTCCAATGCCCACTTTAGAGTTTTGAGCATGTAATCTAGACAGACATTCCAGTGTAGTGGTTGCAAGTGCCATCTTTAGGATGTGCTGTAAATTGAGGCCCTGTCAGATGTACATAAAAGATCCCATAGTACTATTTTAAAAAATTGTTCTCCCTGGTGTTTGGGCCAATATTTATCCTTTCAACTCATCACAAAACAGATTATCTGATCATTATCACCGCTGTTTGGGAGACCTTGTGTCTCCAAATTGGCTGCTACATTTCCTGTCTCGGTGTTATGAGGAGCCTTCCTTTTCCTTCGGCAGCCTGGGGCCTCCAGCAGCCCAGTCCGCGCAGGAGTGTAGCCCTGTCCCTTATGACGTGGCCAGCTTGAACACCCATTGAGGGGTCATTTAAACAGATAGAAAACAACAGGCAACTGTTTTAACAAGTGCTTTAAAGGTATGTAGACGTATGTTTAAACAGATATTACTATTAATTTTAAAAGTAATTTTTATGATTAAAGGTGATTGTTTATAAGTGAACATAGGTTTGGTTATTTGGTTTAAATCTGTTAAAACTATTAAATCTGCACTATATTATTACATAATTTTATGTGTGGCATGCTTAAAAATGCAGGTTTTAATTTAGATTATGGTCATAAAGATTTTAAGAGCATCCCAGGGCTTTTTGCTTTCACTGTCCTTGTAACATCGGATGATTTTTGTTTTTCGATTAGTGTTTATAGAATCACTGCAGTGCAGCAGAAAGCCATTCGGCCTATGAAGTCTGCACTGACACTCCGACAGAGCACCCTACCCACGCCCCACCCTATCCCCGTAACCTCACCTAACCTTTGGAGATTTGGACTGGGAGGAAACTGAAGCACCTGGAGGAAATAGTGGTGGCATGTTGCCTCAGTACCAGGGTCTCTGGTTCAATTCCAGCCTTTATTGTACTTGTATCAGAAGCATTTGCAATGAAGGAAATACTTTGTTGATGATTGTTGGGACCCTCATGCATGTGTGTGTAGTCGGGAAGAATATGGTATAAAATAAAGGAGAAACTCTAAAGGGAGGTGCATGAACAAAGGACTGTATGTACATAATTCATGGAAGGCGACTGGGCATGTTGAGCGCTGTTAATAAAGCATATAGTATCCCTTGGGCTTTATTGATGGTATTGAGCAGTGTGTCCATGTCTGGGCACCAGACTTGAGGATGTGAAGGCTCTGTAGAGACAGAGACGATTTTGGGGATGAAGAACTACAGCTAGGATGGAAGATTGGGACTGCATTCCTTGGCGAAAAGATGGCAGAGAGGAGACTTGAGAGGTATTAAAGGTCCTGAGGGGTCTGGATAAATAAGTGGTGGGCAACCTGTGGTCATTTTGTTGTTTTTACTATTTAAAGTTGATAGTTCTATTAATAAATTCAGTATTTTCCATAACCCATGAAATATTTGGCATGTATTAAATGGATTTAAATCTTATTCATGGGGTCATGGTTAGTGAACAAGCCTGATTTCAATTGTGCAACCCATTGAGATTAAGGGGGGGAGGGGGGCACTCACTAGCCTAAATTTCCCATCACTGGGGTAAATACTGAGAAATTGCACCCACTCGAGAGAGATCATCAAGAAGTAGAGGGCAGATTCAAAATAACTGGCAGGAGGAAAATGTTTTTGGCCTTTTTAACCAGTGGATTATTGGAGTCCTGGAACAATATTCCTGAGGGTGGTAGAACAAAGAACATTACAGCACAGGAACAGGCCCTTCGGCCCTCCCAGCCTGCGCCGATCCAGATCCTTTATCTAAACCTGTCTTCTATTTCCCAAGGATCTACTTCCCTCTGTTCCCCACCCGTTCATATATCTGTCTGGATGCATCTTAAATGATGCTATCGTGCCCGCCTCTACCACCTCCGCTGGTAAAGTGTGCCAGGCACCCACCACCCTCTGTGTAAAAAAACATTCCACGCACATCTCCCTTAAACTTTCCCCCTCTCACCTTGAAATTGTGACCCCTTGTAATTGACACCCCCACTCTTGGAAAAAAGCTTGTTGCTATCCACCCTATCCATACCTCATAGTTTTGTCGACCTCGAATCAGGTCCCCCCTCAACCTCCGTCTTTCCAATGAAAACAATCCTAATCTACTCAACCTTTCTTCATAGCTAGCACCCTCCATACCAGGCAACATTCTGGTGAACCTCCTCTGCACTCTCTCTAAAGCATCCACATCCTTCTGGTAATGTGGCCTAACCAAAGTCCTATATAACGGTAGAGGCAGGCTCAATTGAGGTGTTTGAATTTGATTGCTATCTGAAAATGTGCAAGGTTACAGGTGTAAGTGGGACTAGGTAGAATGCCCTCAGCTTGATGGGCCAACTGACTAGCACTGTAAGGATTTTGTGATATGCATAATTCCCAGATGCAAAGCTCTGCCATAAATACTGCACAGCACTAGTGATGAGTGCTATTGATCAGTTAATGTTGTGGTGCTACTGATTTTATTTATTTTTGTTATGGTTGACCTAAAAGAGCCCAATTCTTTTTTCAATTAAGGGGCATAGCATGGTCAATCCCCCTACCCGGCACATCTTTGGGTTGTGGGAGTGAGGCCCACGCCGACACGAGGAGAATGTGCAAACTCCACACGGCCGGTGACCCAGGCTGGGAACGAACCCATGTCCTCGGTGCTGTGAGACAGCAGTGCTAACCACCATGCGACCCTTACTGCTTTTTATTGCTGACCACCCTACTTTACTGGTTTAGCCTCTTGCATAGATGTGTATTTACAAAAGAACCTTTAACATAAAAATATCCGAAGGTGCTTCACAGGCAAGTTTGTTCAACCAAACCCATGACGTGATATTAGGCTCATGCTGCTGTAGGCACAGCTATCCATGGTGGGGCAATTAAGATCTGATGCACAGGAAGAGGACAGATTACAAAGAGGGAGAGGCATAACTTTGGGGGAATTTGAAAATTAGGATGAGAATTCTAAAATAGATAAGCAAGTGAAGAGGTAATGGGTGAATGAGATTTGATGCATGTTAGGACAAGAATGCCAGTGTGGGAAGACCTCAAATTTAGATAGGAGATGGAAGTTTGGACAATAGTGTATTATCAGAGACCTGTATCAATGGCATTTTTCAGCATTCAATTTGAGATCAGCTGCCAAGAAAAGTGACATCCAGTTATACCCAGAAGATGCTGCCCCAGAAAAACAATGGAACAGAAACTGCTGAGTGCTGCAATTACCCGAGTCAAGTATAAAAATTTGTAAAAACGAGATAACCATCCTAATAAGTCTGGTGTCAGTATCTATAACTTTCAGTCAGACGGAATTTAATGTAGCGGATGTCAAATTGGCAAAACTTAATTTCAGCTTGTGCTCTGCTCTTCATGGTTAAATAATGCTGCAGTATGAAACCAACACCAACAAAATTAAAGGGGAAAGTGAATGATGATTCTTGCGTGGCTGGACTAAACGCAGGCAGACATTTCACTTTTTTTTAAAAGAATGAATTCCAGGGCTACAATTTCCAGTAACCAAAAGGCACTTTTTCCTAGGCAAAGTTTAGTAACTAAAGGCACCAAGTCTTTCAGCAGCAGATGAGCAATGTTATGAAAATAGGCAGTCTTGAAAAAATTGACAAAAACAATATTACAGATGCCAGAAATGCTCAAATCAGGAGGAGCAAAACAGTTGCTATTTCAGATTGATTACCTTTCATCAGAACTGGAATATGCACTGGATGAACAGCTTTGAAGAAAATGTAAAAGCCAAGGAAAGGGGGATGTATACAAAGACCAAAAAGAATCACTCCGTCCCTCTGACCTGTTCAACGGCAACGGGGATGATTGTCGTTCTAGTTGGACTGACTATTTTTTCTTTTATTCTTATACCAACAGGTGCTGGGTAAATTGGCGAAAAATATTCACAGCACTTACCCCCAGTTTCTAACTTGTTGTAAGCTGTGGACATTTCAGGTTATTCTGTTGTGTCCTCAGCAATGCTCGTACACTTGATTTGTTTACTATGCTTCAAAGCTTTATTTACCATAAAATGTTCATGCATCAAAATAAAAGCTTTGTTTTATTTTTACAATGGAGTCAATTTCAAAGCTTCTACATTTATGGCAGTCCCGAGCACAAATGTACAATTGAGGTTTAAAGGTCTCAAAACTAATATACATGTAAATTTAAAATATTTACAGTCATGGGTAGTTGCTTAAAAAGGTCCAACCTTACTGGTAAATATTGCATACACAGTAGTAATTCTAAGTACATACACCATTCTTGCAATTATAAGCATCATAAATCTGTAATTATCTTTCTAGTGTATAACTAGATTAACAATGAAATCTTTGCTTTATTCCAAACAAATGCTGGGTTGTTCACCATAGCCCATTGGCCACTCTGTGCAACTTAATGAAAAGCATTTACTTACAAGCATCAACATTTTTCTCAAACTGCTACAGAAACATAAATAGAATTCATTTTTGTTTTTAGAAATCTATAAAAACTATTTAGAAATCCATAAAAACTATTTAGAAATCCATAAAAACTATTACATTCGCTTAGACCCCTGTGAATAAGAATACCACAGTTCATACATACTATAAAAAAACTACAAATGATTTCACTGCATGCTCAAAACCTGAAATTAAAATAGGAAGTAATGGAGGAGAAGCACACTGTCCAGAATCTGTGAAGAGAAAAAAAAAGTAATGTTTTTGATCCTTTTTCAGAACTCTGTCTGAATATACTTAAGTTTTACAACAACTGTCAGTTACTAAGGAAATGTGTGGGGGGGGGGGGGTCGGTTCTGTCCACTTACTTCACCTGTCCTCAAACCCAGGTTACCTATCACCCATTATGAAATCGCTTCGGTCTAGATTTTGTAACCACTGCTCTACCCAGGAGGCTTCGGTCTAGACTTTGTAACCACTGCTCTACCCAGGAGGCATTCTGGATATCTATGACACTCTGTATGAAGTGCTTGCAGTTGTTTTAAATGTGTTTTTTTAACCAAGTGGCGTGTACCCTTGGTCGGTATTCAAGGTTCAACTTTCAGGTATCATTGGACTACAAAAGGTTATGGGCTGGATTCTCCGTTCCTGCGGCTAAGTGCCGATTCCAACGGAGGACCAGTGGTGTTTCACAACTGGAAAATCAGCGCAGACCTCTCACTGATTCTGGTACCGGGGAGGGGCCAGCACTGGCGCCGTGTGAAACACCTGCGGATCGCACAAGAGAATTGCCGGGTCTCGAGCTGTGCATGCGCAGGGCTGACGAGCTGCAGCCCCCACTGGACGCGCTGGAAAACATAGCGCCAGCTGTGCTGGACGGCATACCCGTCCACCCCCCACCACTCTTTTCCCCCACTCTCCCCAGGCTGAGCTTTGCGAACGAGCATCAAACTGGCACCAGCCCCAATTCCGGAGTCGGAAGCCATTCTCCGCCCGATCGTCGTTCGAGATTTCTGCGTTAGGCGACGGAGAATTCTGTCCCATGTGTCCTCACTCGTTACTTTGTTTTCAAGCCAGTCTTCATTACTTAGTCCTCTGACAATAGAATGAGTTCAAGCTCTTGGGTGTTCCATTTGTGTGTTGATGACCAGAACCAAATACACCATTCAGTTTCAGAATGACTGCCCCAGATTTGGTATGTGTGCTGACCTCAGTCATGGGAGCATCCACAAAAGCTGAAGAGTCCAATGTGGGATTGGCAAGAACATTCTCAGAACCAGCAGTTCCTGTTTTTGATACTTGAAAGTTCTGAGTTCTTTTGTCATGTGAGTGTCCCTTTAATAAAGGCTTTTGTCTTATCACATGGCTTCAGTGATGTCATTGTGTGGGTGAGTGGGCTGTGGCTCTGGGAGGTTTTCTTTGGATTCGCTTTCATATTTGGCTGCTGTGTACTCAACAGAATTGTTTTTGGCCTGCACCTCAGTTCATTTTAAAAGCTGTTTCCAGACTGCTTGGTAACTTAAGAGAATTGCTTTCTGGAAGGGATTCAAACCTGCTGTTTAAAAAGGGGAACAGTATCAATAACAAGTCTTATACCAGTGAGAATGCCGTTGCTAGGCCACGCCTTTGAAAAGGGGGTTTCTGGTTTACTTGGATTTTGTTATTGAAATGGATAAGTTGGAATTCATTTAGGGTTATACATTGATTACTGTAGCTGTGTGGGGTCTTTATGATGTTTGTAGTTGATATAAATTCTTGATGTGTTTATACAAATGTTAACTAAATTTTTAGAATAAAGCTTGTTTTTTTTAATTAAAAGCGTCCAAGAAATTTGTTGAATAACATGTGAAAGGCAGGCTCTTGTGATGTCAGTTGAGCTCCATTTATATACTTTGGAGTTTTCTAAACCACTCAAAAGCACACGGAACTAGATTTCAGTGCTTGCCTCTACATGGGCTGATCGGCTTCAGTGTTTTCCCAAGAGAGGCAATCTGTAATGCAGATGTTTGTACTAACACCTTTCTCTCTTCCCCCTCCCCAAAACAGACCATTCCCCTTTGCTTTACATTGTAAGTTACTGCAAAGGCATTGCACATCTCACCAACACATCCAGCCATCCCATTGTGCAGTGGCCACCAGATTTTGACAAACTTGTCAGCTTGGATAACAAATGCAGACCTAGGTGACTTTCGTGTTGCTCTTTGCATTTTTCTTATCGCGGTCTTACTGCAAACACCATATTGACTGTCCCAGTTATCCCCAGAACCACACTGATTCCAGAAGACAATCTATAAGGCTGTCAGTTTGATAGGGTCCTTGTAAGGATATTTCCTGGAATTATTCCTCAGTAGTTCTTGCACACATTTTTCAATCCATATCTGCTTTCAGATGTTGGCATTCTTGAAGACAGCTGTATGTTTGGTAACAAGCTCTGCTATTAGGACCATAAGACATAGGCCTTCTGCTCCTTTCAACCCATCGAGTCTGCTTAGCCATTGCTATGTTTCTCATCCCCATTCTCCTCTTGATCCCTTTATTAATCAAGAACCTATCTGTCCCTGTCTTAAAGACACAAGTGATTTTGATTCCACAGTTTTCTGTTGCAATGAGTTCCAGTCTTCCAGATCATTAATGTACATCATCAATAGCTATGGTCCCAACACGGACTCCTGCAGAACACCAATAGTCACTGGCTGCCATCCAGAAAAGGACCCCTTTATCCCCACCCTCTATCCATTCCAGTACCTTGCCACTAACACCTTATCTTATTTACCAGCCTCCTGTACGGCACCTCGTCAAAGGCCTTCTGGAAATCCAAATAGATCACATCCACTGGTTCTTCTTTGTCTAACCTCCTTGTTACTTCCTCAAATAATTCTAACCGATTTGTCAGGCATGACCTCCCTTTGATGAATCTGTGCTGACTCAGTCCAATTTTACCATGCACTTTTAAGTATTTTGCAATCTCATCCTTGATACTCTAAAATCTTACCAACAACTGAAGTCAGGCTAACCGGACTACAATTGCCTGTCTTCTGCCTCCCTCCTTTCTAAAACAGGACTGCTAAATTAGCCATTTTCCAATCGTCTGGGACCCTCCCTGCTTCGTGATTCCTGAAAGATCACCACCAATGCCTCCTCAATCTCCTCAGCTATCTCCTTCAGAACCCTGGGCTTAAGTTCACCTTCAGACCTTTCAGTTTCCCCAGCACCTTCTCCTTCGTGACCACTACACTCACCTCCCCCCTGACTCTATTAACTATTACACTTTCAAGTTTCTGCTGGAATCTAGTCTGGGCCAAGAGATTTGCCTTGTTGATTGCCTTCATCACCTCTTCTGAGGAAGAGATGGATTTTATTTCTCAAACAACTGCTTAATTTGATGTAGAGAATCCACTGAGTTGAGAGACTGAGGTTCTCACACCGCCACAATTGCCTTACCAGCAATTGATTACTTTCCTTCAGCTGTTAAGATAGGAGCAAACGTTGGGTGTGTGTAGACCATATACAGACTCCAAGAAGTTATAAAACACAGATTATGCTTCTCAGCCCAATGTCACAGTTAATCAGCTTGTGTGTTCCACCAGTCATTTTGCATTTCTCTTACAGCATGCTGGAGCTAGTGTTTTTATAGGCTTGATTCACAGGCCCTCAGCCCAGCCTACAGCTAAATAATTGGGCCCATTTTCTTTAAACATACTGGACACCCGCCTTGAGATGTTGGGTCCCTTATTACTCATGGAAGGAGCCTAATGCCCGTTAAAGAAACTTATGCTGAAATTAGTTTACAATGATCAGGCCCGAGTGGTCACAATATTTGTTAGCAAAAAGGCACTTCCCCTGCCCCCAAATTGTTTTAGTAAAACACATTGCCGAATCAGCAATATTCCCCCCAATTCAATCATCACTGCAATATGTTCCCCACCAACAGACCTGGACAGTCAAAGTGAGCCGAGCTGTCTGTGGGATATGCAAGAGGCTAACCTGTAGATGAGATTCATGAGCTAACTCCTGTCCATCCTCAGGCTTCCCAGTTCGGGCATGTTGCTCTTACAGCACCACGTCTATCAGGCTCAGGTGTAAATATAACTGATCTGCTGCTGATTCAGGAATATATCTCAGCATTGTGAACTTTTGACAGCTGGTGGAATATGCTAAGCGTTTAACCTCTAAGAAATGAAATATACTTATTCATGAAAGGATTGAACTACCTACGGCAGAGCGCAATACCTGCCCACACTGAATTTGATCTGCTACAGTCTGCATGTGACTAGGTCCTTTTCTTGTTCCTTGGCTGCCTCAGACTCAATGGCAGCCTAGATTTAGTATTGGAAAATTTGGCACTGGATGTTTCTGCAGATTAATAATTAACAAAGTCCCCAACACTTGTTCCCAGGACACTACTTTCATTTATGCACTACCCTACAAGTATTTTATTTTGTGCTTTGAACATTAGCTTAGGAATTTAAAAAATGCAAAAACAAGCAGGATCCACAATCATTTTTCAAAACTTAAATAGTCTGAACATCCTGACAAGTCACTGGACTACACTAACCAGAGGTTAAACTGCCACAACTAATCCATTCCACAGGTTTAAAAAAAAAAAAATGATGAGTTTCAAAAACCCAGTGAGCTGCATCTTTTAGTAATTATCATTTTCACTCACCTAAAGATATTTCAGTCAATTACACATACAAAACCCCTATCATGGTGGCTCTGTATGGTTCTCAAAGTATAGTTTATTATGTTTCAACTTAAATACTTTAAAGAAGTTGGGAAGGACAATGGGTGCCACTTTTCACCTTCCTTATTGTTGCAATGTAGCTTTGACATTTCTGTAGTTTTTGCACAAAGCATTTAAAAAGCCCAGGAAAGCTGGGTCATAACAATAGCTGTAGTTATCAATCAGAAAACATTGCCCACCTTTTACCTACAGCCTCTGGGATCTGGTTTGAAATCTAGTTTCTTCTGAAATTCCATACTGCTCCAAAGGATCCTGTAGACAGTATAGGAACAAGTATTACTTAAATAGAGGAACCATTGTTGAGATTCTGCACTACATTATTTTAACTTTTCAGAAATCGCTCTTGCAAAGAACACAAGATGGCCAAGGGAGGGTGTCAGAGGTGGAAATAGAGGTGTTTCAGGATATTTCAGTTATTTTCAAAAACAAACTTTTAGGGCTATGGTGAATAAAATTAAAGGCGTTTATTTATGTAAAATTTCCTCCCGACTTCTACTTGGATACAGGCACCCAGGAGTTCTTGATCCCTTACCCAAATGGTCATCCTTCAATTACATGTAAAGACATTGACAGCTAGAAGGTTGTGGCAAAGGGAAAACAAAGCAAAGTTTGACCTGGTTCTCAACTCTACAAATACTGATTTTGCAGTATTTGATTGCAATTGAGATTGGAAAAGTGGCAGGTGACACAGTGGTTAGCATTGCTGCCTCACCGCGCCAGGGACCCGGGTTCAATTCCAGCCTTGGGTTACTGTCTGTGTACGTTTCCTCCAGATGCTCCGGTTTCTTCCCACATTACAAAGATGTGCAGGTTATGTAGGGTTACAGGGATAGGGCCCTAGGTAGGGTGCTCTTTCAAAAAAGGGTCAGTGCAGACTTGATGGGTCGAATGGCCTCCTTTTGCACTGTAGGAATTCTCTGGTTCTATGGTAAGCTGTGATTTGTTGCCTCTCCCTCCCAGAAGCATCAAGATCCCAGTTGTATCCCTACCCTATCCAGGCTGAGATCAGTTCAATCATAGAGTATGGATTCAAACTGGGACTTTAAATCTGTATTGTACCAACAATTTCACATGAGGAGCTCTTTATTCAAGCATTTGCTGGAATTTTCTGTACTGCTAAATATTTCACTGAGGATGAGACAATACATTTCCAATGTGACTCACAGGATATAAACATTCAATTGTTTTCTTGGCGTTCCTTAGAACTTAAGAGCCGTAAAGAAAACAGGGAAATGCAAAGGCATGGATAAAGTTATTTTTTAAAAGAGTATTTTGAAGCAGGGATAAAGTGAGAGCATTAATCTTGCAGGGGCGAAACACAGAAAGAGAGACACACTCTTAAAGTGTGGAACATTTATAGTTCTCCACTTCTTAAAAGGAGGTCAAGCCACAGTGCACACCTCATGCACAGGATTCAGGTCTTCTGAAAGAACTGGAGCAAACTGTGGGAGATAGGAGGAGGCTACAGAGTCATCATCATACACAAGGCTGAGGATAAAGCTGCAGAGCTTTGCTGTTCTAACTTAATAATATTGCCTCATGGTTCAATAAATGTTTATGCACAACTCCAGATTTATTAACTTTATACATGACAAGCCAGCAAGAAATCTAAGAGAAAATAGAATAGTTACCTAGGCTTGGTAGAATTTGGATTATACAGGTCTATGAAAAATCAGTGCACAAGTGAACAATTGAATTGTTTACCTGCTACCTCAACTCCATTTTCCTGCCCGCTCACCATACCCTTCGATTCTCCGAGATGCTAATAATCTGTTTGTCTTAGCTTAAATATACTCAACAGTGCAGAATCCAATACCCTCATGGGACAACTTCAAAAATTCACAATCCTTTGAATGAACACATTTCTCATCTCAGTCCTAACAGAGGGTGGGGGAAAAGAGGGGAGAGAGAGAGAGAGAGAGTAACCCCTCAGTATCTACCCTGAAAACTCCTTCACAATCTTGGATGTATCAATGAGATCACCTCTCATTCATCGAAACTCCAGAGGATAGACATCCAATTTACTCAGCTCATCATAGGAGAAACCTGTCATTCCAGAGACCAATCTAGTGAACCTTCACTGTGCCACTGCAGCAAGGTATACTTTTTCTAGGAGACCAGAACTGCACATAGTATGCAGGCATGGTTTCTCCAAAGCCCTGTACAATGGTAGCAAGTTTCTTTATTCTTGTAATCCAATCCCTTTGTAAAAGGCAAACATGCTATTTGCCTTTGTCATTCTCTGCTGTACCTACAAGCCAACTTGTGTTTTTCGTACCAGTACACCCACGTCCCTATTAACAATTAGAATGTCATACCTTTTTTTTTTTTTAAAGAAAATGCTTTTCTATTCTTCTTATCACAGTGAATAATTTCACACTTCACCACATTATAGTCCATCTGCCACCTGACTAAGAGCTCACTTAACCTGTCCATATTTCTTTGCAGCCTGTGTCCTCCTCACAGCTTGCATTCCCATTTTGACACATGGCTTTGTCTCTTTGTCGAAGTCAATGACAGATTGTAAATAGCTGAAGCCCCAGGACTGATCCTTGTGGCACTCCACTAGTCACAGCCTGCCACCATGGAAATACCAGGGGCTGGATTCTCCGCTCCCTGACTCCGAAATCACGGCCGATTCTCCGGGCCCCGAAAAGCAGGGTACTCTCACCGCGTATCGCCTACCTGCGGCCATCCCGCCATTCTCCGCCCTCAACCAGCCGAAGTCCCGACGGCGTGGATCTAACATGGTCCGGCTGGTCGGGATACTAGCTTGCCGGCTGCAGATTCAGTCAGCAGCCGCCCTAGTTGGGGGCAGACCGATCGGAGGGCAGGGGGTGCCATATGCGGCCGGGCAATGTTTGGGCAGGCAGTCCAGGTCAGGCACGCAGCCTATTGGGGCACAATGTTTAACGTCCAGCTCCGGCATGGAGCATAGCGAGGCTGCTGGAGGCCACCGCCATGCACAGTCTCTGACCTGGAAGTGTGGGACCCATATCTGCAACAAAAGAGGCCTGGGATTCAGGGTGATTTAGCAGTTTGGATCAGAAATTGGCTAGCTGGAAGAAGGAAAAGGGTGGTGATTAATGGGAAATGTTCAGCCTGGAGTCCAGTTACTAGTGGTGTACCACAAGGATCTGTTTTGGGGCCACTGCGGTTTGTCATTTTTATAAATGACCTGGAGGAGGGCGTAGAAGGATGGGTGAGTAAATTTGCCGGAAGTCGGTGGAGTTGTGGACAGTGCGGAAGAATGTAACACGTTACAGAGGGACACAGATAAGCTGCAGAGCTGGGCTGAGAGGTGGCAAATGGAGTTTAATGCAGAAAAATGTGAGGTAATTCATTTTGGAAGGAATAACAGGAAGAGTATTGGCAAATGGTAAGATTCTTGGTAGTGTGGATGAGCAGAGAGATCTTGGTGTCCATGTACATAGATCCCCGAAAGTTGCCACCCAGGTTGAGAGGGTTGTTAAGAAGGCATACGGTGTGCTAGCTTTTATTGGTAGAGGGATTGAGTTTCGGAGACATGAGGTCATGGTGCAGCTAAACAAAACTCTGGTGCGGCCGCATTTGGAGTATTCCGTGCAATTCTGGTCGCCGCATTATAGGAAGGATGTGGAAGATTTGGAAAGGGTGCAGAGGATATTTGCCAGGATGTTGCCTGGTCTGGAGGGAAGATCTTATGAGGGAAGGCTGAGGGACTTGAGGCTGTTTTCTTTAGATGATCAGAGGATTAGATAGGGTGGACAGTGAGAGCCTTTTTCCTCAGATGGTAATGTCTAGCACGAGGGGACATAGCTTTAAATTGAGGGGAGATAGATATAGGACAGATGTCCGAGGTAGGTTCTTTACTCTGAGAGTAGTAAGGGTGTGGAATGCCCTGCCTGCAACAATAGTGGACTCGCCAACATTAAGGGCATTTAAATGATCATTGGATAAACATATGGATGATAAGGGAATAGTGTAGATGGGCTTTAAAGTGGTTTCAAAGGTCGGCGCAACATCGAGGGCAGTAGGGCCTGTACTGCGCTGTAATGTTCTATGTTCTAAAGCTGCTAAGTTTTACGATGGTTCACTGCTAGCCCCCTGCAGGGTTATGAATATGTGGCCCTTCCACGGCAGTTTTTCTAGCGTGAAAGTCCACAATTTTTACGACAGCGTGGGGACATAGTCACAAAAACATAAAGTCCAGCCCCCTTTTTATCTTACTTTTTGCTGCCTGTCTGTTAAACTGGTCACAGCCTGCCAACATGAACAGACTGTTTATCCCTACTCTGCTGCTTGTCTAAATTGTGAGGGGACTAAGGCCTCATCCTATATATTTAGAAAATAGATATCCTAATGGCTTTTTCTAACATTTTAAAAATTGGACAGACCTTTTAAAATGATTGACATTATGTCAGTCTGTGACCCCTGAACAAAAGAAGCGATCTGCCAGTTTTGAAGAAACTTACACCTCGTTAACTCTGAAGAGACACAAATGACACATTGTGGGCTGCGCACACGAAATTCAAATAGAGCCAAACAAAGGCTAACTGCATTTTCTAACTTTGGTAGGCCAACTGGAGTCTAATTATCTGCTAGGAAAAAGGGACACTTACCCTTCAATTTGTAATGGTTTGAGTTCATCTTATCTGCTATGGGGTTAAAATAGAAATTGTTCCTGGTCGTGTTTCAATGTCTTCCTGTTTGTGTTTCAATGTCTCCCCATCTTTATTCCGCGGTCCTTTTTTTAAACGGGACAACAAAGTGATCTCTGGCTTTGTTTGGGCAGGCAAGACCCCGCGGGTAAGGAAGGTAATGCTTGAGCGGAGTCGGGGAGGGGGCAGGCTGGCGCTGCCAAATTTTAGTAACTATTATTGAGCAGCGAATATAGCCATGATCAGGAAGAGGGTGGTGGGGGAGGGGTGGGCATAGGAGAGTATGGAGGCGGATTCGTGCAAGGGCACCAGTTTGGGGGTGTTGGTAACTGCGCCTCTGCCGTTCCCGCCAGCATGGTACTCCACCAGCCCCGTGGTGGTTTCGGCCCTGAGAGTCGGGGCAATGGGGGAGACATGTGGGAGCATCGGTCTGGTCCCCAATCTGTAATAATCACCGGTTTGCCCTGGGAAGTATGGATGGGGGGGGGGGGGGGTTCCAGATATGGCAGAGAGCAGTGATTGAGGGGGATGTAGGATAGGTTTATAGAGGAGAGCTTTCCGAGTACGAGGGTGCTGGAGGAGAAGTTTGGGTTGGCGAGGGGAAACAACTTCAGGTATCTGCAGGTGCGGGACTACCTATGTAAACAGGTGTCAACCTTCCTGCTCCTACCGCTAAGGGGGATTCAGGACGGGGTAGTTTCCAGAGGGTGAGTAGGAGAAGGGAGCGTCTTCGACATTTACAAGGAACTTATGGGGTCAGAGGAGATGCAGACAGAAGAGCTGACGCGCAAGTGGGAGGAGGAGCTGGGAGAGATAGATGGGCTATGGGCAGACGCGTTGAGTAGAGTCAACGTGTCCGCAACATGTGCCAGACTCAGCCTGATACAATTTAAGGTCGTTCACCGGGCTCACATGACAGTGGCCCGGGTGAGCAGATTCTTTGGGGTGGAAGACAGGTGTGCAAAATGTGCGGGAGGACCAGCGAACCATGTCCACATGTTCTGGGCATGTCTGAAGTTTAGGGGATTTTAGCAGGGGTTTGCAGATATCATGTCCACGGTGTTAAAAACAAGGGTGGCGCTGAGTCCAGTGGTGGCGATTTTCGGGGTGTCGGAAGACCCGGGAATCCAGGAGGAGAAAGAGCAGACGTTCTGGCCTTTGCTTCCCTGGTAGCCCGGAGACATACTATTAGCTTGGAGGGACTCAAAGCCCCCGAAGTCGGTGACCTGGCTATCGGACATGGCTAGCTTTCTCTGTTTGGAGAAAATCAAGTTCGCCTGAGGGTCACTGTTAGGGTTCGCCGGGAGGTGGCAACCGTTCGTCGACTTCTTCGCAGAAAATTAATCGTCAGCAGAAGGGGGGGGGGGGGGGGTTAGTTTAGCTTAGAGTAGGGGCTTAATAAAGGTGGGAGCTGTAAGGGAGGGAGATGGCTTTTGCACTATGTTTATAGTTTCACGTACATTGTTTGTGTTATAATACCAAAAAATACCTCAATAAAATGTTTATTAAAAAAAATAATGGAAATTGAATCACACCAAAATTAAGGGGTTGGGAAATATACCACCACTTATGGGGATGCAAATCAAAAACGATTCTGTTTACAGACAGGTGGTGAGAGGAAATATTAATGCTATTTAAATCAACACCCTCTCCTGTCCAGAACACAACTCTCCATCCTTGCTAATATATCATCGCCAATTCCATGAGCCCTTGTCTCTTTCATTAACCTTGTGTGACATCTTATCAAATGCCTTTTCACATGAGGGAAGGGGTGAGGGGGACACAATTTAAAATGTCTCCTCTTTATATATCTTCGACAGTAATTTTCAATGTCGTGACTTCAATCGATCTTCAATAATAAATCGTACTTTGAAAAGCTAAAGAACACTCACTCACTTTTCCAGTTATTTTTTTAATTTCGTGTCTGTAGAAAATTAAGCTTTCCCGCATGTACTCATAGCTGCAAAACAAAACAAAAATTAAAATCTACAAAAGTATAAGAAAATTGACATTCAAACAGGTCAACTACTCGTGTGTTTATTCCCAAGGTATTACTTTCATTGTCAAAACATGGAACTGGTTGCTAATAGATTGCAGTTGAGTAAACCATATTTCTGCATGGTACATAATGTTTTCTTAAAAATATTATTGTTTTTGAAATATAGAAAATAAAATGTTTTAAAAATAATCTTCCACCGATCCAAGTTTTCGGCACCGCTCCTTGAATCAACAATATTCCAAATGGCTGACTTTTCTCTTCTCCTTGTTCCCAGTCCCTACTGTAAATCTTGAAGTTAGCTAACCAAGATCAAACTTCACACCTTCCACAATAGCAGAAGCAGCACCTGGTCCACAAGTTTTATTTAATCCACTTTAAAATTGGTTGGCGGCAGTGGCACAGTGGTTAACACTGCAGCCTACGGCGCTGAGGACCCGGGTTCGAATCCCAGCCCTGGGTCACTGTGGAATTTGCACATTCTACCAGTGTCTGCATGGGTTACACCCCCACAACCCAAAGATGTGCAGGGTAGGTGGATTGGCCTTGCCAAATTGTTCCTTAATTGGAAAAAATAATTGGGTACTCCAAATTTTTAAAAAATTGGTCAACCTTCTCAAACATAGAATGACAGATTGTACACGGAGCTTCTTTTGTCTAAAAAAAAAAAAGAAGCTGTGTGTTATTTCAATGAAGACCTCTATATAAATAGATAAATGCCCAGTACTATAATTTTGGCATCTAGCGAGTGCATTAAAAAAATGGTGGTAAACAAAGATTAGCTGTGTCGACATACCTGGCTTTTGTCAAGGCTTCAATCCACTCCTCACATTCATCTTTATTTTCACACACAAATGAGTATTTTCTTTCTGGTTCATCCACAAATACTGCAACCAAATTTTAAAATAAGCTACAATGGGACTAAATTATAATATGCAATTTATTTGGATAAAGTCACAACCCTTCAAATATTATGGTGAAGCAGAACCAGAAGGTAAAACTAAGAGCTGCTGCTGAGTTCAGGTTGTTCTACCATTATCAAAGCAAATTCGTTCTAACTAGCTAGCTGGAGATATTGGCTATAGTAAATGCTGCAGATTGTGGGATATGTTATCTTACTGAATATGGTCAGTCTAGTATTGCTTAAACATTGCATTTTTCTTTAGTTGTCCTGGTTTAACTGAATTCCTCTCGGAGGAAGGTAGGAGTGGACCACACATCAAAATCATCTATGCAAGACAGTAAGTGCTTCAATTTTCTGTCTGCTAAGATAGAACTGTTCTCCAATATGAAAAATGAATGGCTGTCATAACGTTTTAACCACAGAAAAAGGTTCATGAAGACACTCCTTTAAAGGGTTGATGCAAGGGCTTTGGTTATAGCTATTCCTGGAGAAGCCAGCATTTTTACAAGGACAGATAATTAAGCAGTTTTGAAGCTGGAAACCTCTTGACCCTGGTAGACGGTTTACAAAATAGTCAGTGGTTTATGGCTTTGAGAAAAAAAGAACATGCCTGGAAAACTGTGATTGAAAGTTAGTTTATGGTTTTGCTTTGGTTGAGAAGATAAAGATTAACTGCTTGGGTAAAGCACACAGCAGCTCCTGACGCAGTCCCAAAGCAGAGGGTGAACGGACATCGCTCTGAAATGCTCGCCGTTCTGAAATCGACTGGCTGCAAGTCTTCCTCAAGTCTGCCGGAAAGGGAGTGCAAGAATCATCGATCGTTTCCCAACCAGTGCTGAGAAACAACCATATAACCCGGAGCCATTTCAAGTACTCCACCATCTATCCTTTTCCCTTGAACTATGACTTTTAATCTTTTGGTAGAATTCCTTTTTATTTTAGAATTTATTTTTTGGGGTGAGTGAGAGAGAGTAAGAGTTAGGTATTCAGAGCAATTTATACTTTCATATTGCTTGTGTGGCACAGTGGCTAGCACTTTTGCCGCACTGCACCAAGGACCAGAGTTAGATTCCGGCCCAGGGGCACGGTTCGTGTGGAGTTTGCACATTTTTGCCATGTCTGCGTGGGTCTCACCCCCACAACCCAAAGATGTGCAGGGTAGGTGGATTGGGCACGCTAAATTGCCCCTTAATTGGAAAAATTAAAAAAAGACACTTTCAGATTACATACTGTGTTAATAAGCTTTGCCTTTCTACTTGACAATACTGGTTTTATAATAAACTAATAATTTTGTCGTTTATTGAAGATACCTGGGCATTGACTGGCCATTCAGAGATTAATAGATAAAGCATATATTTGGCTGTAGTTAGCTGGTAAAATTGTTTAAATATATGTTGCAACCGTGGCACATTGGAACTAAAGACAGACAGTGCACTCCTCTATTAACAGTAACACTATTCTCATGTTCCTCTCTGCAT
Source organism: Scyliorhinus torazame (assembly GCF_047496885.1). Taxonomy (NCBI): domain Eukaryota; kingdom Metazoa; phylum Chordata; class Chondrichthyes; order Carcharhiniformes; family Scyliorhinidae; genus Scyliorhinus; species Scyliorhinus torazame. Next base: position 28,405,654 of record NC_092724.1, read on the forward strand.
GATTCCATGCTGAATGGATGCCCCAAATTAAATTTCTTGGAGCTCAGCAATATCTCCCTCAAGATCCTAAGACGTAACCCATCTTTTCAGTTGTTTCATATCACAACTTAAAAATCACATCAAGGTTCACTTCTCCCTTGAAGCAAAGAACAATGTGAAGTACTTATAATCAAAGAAGCAAAATGCCAGAAGGTCCTTTTACAGATTTCAAAATGAAACACATGGAAGCCAGGGTATCGGGCTTATTAGGAACAAAGAACCAAGAACAAAGAAATGTACAGCACAGGAACAGGCCCTTCGGCCCTCCAAGCCCGTGCCGACCATACCTCCCGACTAAACTACAATCTTCTACACTTCCTGGGTCCGTATCCTTCTATTCCCATCCTATTCATATATTTGTCAAGATGCCCCTTAAATGTCCCTATCGTCCCTGCTTCCACTACCTCCTCCGGTAGTGAGTTCCAGGCACCCACTACCCTCTGCGTAACAAACGTGCCTCGTACATCTACTCTAAACCTTGCCCCTCTCACCTTAAACCTATGCCCCCTAGTAATTGACCCCTCTACCCTGGGGAAAAGCCTCTGACTATCCACTCTGTCTATGCCCCTCATAATTTTGTATACCTCTATCAGGTCGCCCCTCAACCTCCTTCATTCCAGTGAGAACAAACGGAGTTTATTCAATCGCTCCTCATAGCTTATGCCCTCCATACCAGGCAACATTCTGGTAAATCTCTTCTGCACCCTCTCTAAAGCCTCCACATCCTTCTGGTAGTGTGGCGACCAGAATTGAACACTATACTCCAAGTGTGGCCTAACTAAGGTTCTATACAGCTGCAACATGACTTGTCAATTCTTATACTCAATGCCCCGGCCAATGAAGGAAAGCATGCCGTATGCCTTCTTGACTATCTTCTCCACCTGTGTTGCCCCTTTCAATGACCTGTGGACCTGTACTCCTAGATCTCTTTGACTTTCAATACTCTTGAGGGTTCTACCATTCACTGTATATTCCCTACCTGCATTAGCCCTTCCAAAATGCATTACCTCACATTTGTCCGGATTAAACTCCATCTGCCATCTCTCCGCCCAAGTCTCCAGACAATCTAAATCCTGCTGTATCCTCAGACAGTCCTCATCGCTATCCGCAATTCCATCAACCTTTGTGTCGTCTGCAAACTTACTAATCAGACCAGTTACATTTTCCTCCAAATCATTTATATATACTACAAACAGCAAAGGTCCCAGCACTGATCCCTGTGGAACACCACTAGTCACAGCCCTCCAATTAGAAAAGCATCCCTCCATTGCTACCCTCTGCCTTCTATGGCCTAGCCAGTTCTGTATCCACCTTGCCAGTTCACCCCTGATCCCGTGTGACTTCACCTTTTGTACTAGTCTACCATGAGGGACCTTGTCAAAGGCCTTACTGAAGTCCATATAGACAACATCTACTGCCCTACCTGCATCAATCATCTTAGTGACCTCCTCGAAAAACTCTATCAAGTTAGTGAGACACAACCTCCCCTTCACAAAACCGTGCTGCCTCTCACTAATACGTCCATTTGCTTCCAAATGGGAGTAGATCCTGTCTCGAAGAATTCTCTCCAGTAATTTCCCTACCACTGAAGTAAGGCTCACCGGCCTGTAGTTCCCGGGATTATCCTTGCTACCCTTCTTAAACAGAGGAACAACATTGGCTATTCTCCAGTCCTCCGGGACATCCCCTGAAGACAGCGAGGATCCAAATATTTCTGTCAAGGCCTCAGCAATTTCCTCTCCAGCCTCCTTCAGTATTCTGGGGTAGATCCCATCAGGCCCTGGGGACTTATCTACCTTAATATTTTTTAAGACACCCAACACCTCGTCTTTTTGGATCACAATGTGACCCAGGCTATCTACACACCATTCTCCAGACTCAACATCCACCAATTCCTTCTCTTTGGTGAATACTGATGCAAAGTATTCATTTAGTACCTCGCCCATTTCCTCTGGCTCCACACATAGATTCCCTTGCCTATCCTTCAGTGGGCCAACCCTTTCCCTGGCTACCCTCTTGCTTTTTATGTACGTGTAAAAAGCCTTGGGATTTTCCTTAACCCTATTTGCCAATGACTTTTCATGACCCCTTCTAGCCCTCCTGACTCCTTGCTTAAGTTCCTTCCTACTTTCCTTATATGCCACACAGGCTTAGTCTGTTCCCAGCCTTTTAGCCCTGACAAATGCCTCCTTTTTCTTTTTGACGAGGCCTACAATATCACTCGTCATCCAAGGTTCCCGAAAATTGCCGTATTTATCTTTCTTCCTCACAGGAACATGCCTGTCCTGTATTCCTTTCAACTGACACTTGAAAGCCTCCCACATGTCAGATGCTGATTTGCCCTCAAACATCCGCCCCCAATCTATGTTCTTCAGTTCCCGTCTAATATTGTTATAATTAGCCTTCCCCCAATTTAGCACTTCATCCTCGGACCACTCTTATCCTTGTCCACCAGTACTTTAAAACTTACTGAATTGTGGTCACTGTTACCGAAATGCTCCCCTACTGAAACATCTACCACCTGGCCGGGCTCATTCCCCAATACCAGGTCCAGTACCGCCCCTTCCCTAGTTGGACTGTTTACATATTGTTTTAAGAAGCCCTCCTGGATGCTCCTTACAAATTCCACCCCGTCTAAGCCCCTGGCACTAAGTGAGTCCCAGTCAATATTGGGGAAGTTGAAGTCTCCCATCACCACAACCCTGTTGTTTTTACTCTTTTCCAAAATCTGTCTACCTATCTGCTCCTCTATCTCCCGCTGGCTGTTGGGAGGCCTGTAGTATACCCCCAACATTGTGACTGCACCCTTCTTATTCCTGATCTCTACCCATATAGCCTCACTGCCCTCTGAGGTGTCCTCTCGCAGTATAGCTGTGATATTCTCCCGAACAAGTAGCGCAACTCCGCCTCCCCTTTTACATCCCCCTCTATCCCGCCTGAAACATCTAAATCCTGGAACGTTTAGCTGCCAATCCTGCCCTTCCCTCAACCAGGTCTCTGTAATGGCAACAACATCATAGTTCCAAGTAGTAATCCAAGCTCTAAGTTCATCTGCCTTACCCGTAATGCTCCTTGCATTAAAACATTTGCACTTCAGGCCACCGGACCCGCTGTGTTCAGCAACTTCTCCCCGTCTGCTCTGCCTCAGAGCCACACTGTCCCTATTCCCTAGTTCTCCCTCAACGCTCTCACCTTCTGACCTATTGCTCCCGTGCCCACCCCCCTGCCATACTAGTTTAAACCCTCCCGTGTGACACTAGCAAACCTCGCGGCCAGGATATTTATGCCTCTCCGGTTTAGATGCAACTCGTCCATCTTATACAGGTCACACCTGCCCCGGAAGAGCTCCCAGTGGTCCAGATAACGGAAACCCTCCCTCCTACACCAGCTTTTTAGCCACGTGTTTGTCTGCTCTATCTTCCTATTTCTAGCCTCACTGGCACGTGGCACAGGGAGTAATCCCGAGATTACAACCCTCGAGGTCCTGTCTTTTAACTTTCTGCCTAGCTCCCTGAACTCCTGCTGCAGGACCTCATGCCCCTTCCTGCCTATGTCGTTAGTACCAATATGTACAACGACCTCTGCCTGTTTGCCCTCCCCCTTCAGGATTCCCTCTACCCGTTCGGAGACATCCTAGACCCTGGCACCAGGGAGGCAACATACCATCCTGGAGTCTCTTTCACGTCCACAGAAGCACCTATCTGTGCCCCTGACTATAGAGTACCCTATTACTATTACTCTTCTGCGCTTTGACCCTCCCTTCTGAACATCAGAGCCAGCCGTGGTGCCACTGCTCTGGCTGCTGCTGTTTTCCCCTGATAGGCTATCCCCCCCGACAGTATCCAAAGGGGTATATCTGTTCGAGAGGGGGACAACCACAGGGGATTCCTGCACTGACTGCCTGCCCTTTCTGGTGGTCACCCATTTCTCTGCCTGCACCTTGGGTGTGACCACATTTACATAACTGCGATCTATGACGCTTTCCGCCACCTGCATGCTCCTAAGTGCATCCAATTGTGGGAATGTGGGACTTTACGAGAGAGTTATGTTTTAAAATGTCTCTTTTAACAAAGGGTGAAACAGAATTTTCCGGACAGAGGGATAGTGGTCATACCAAACACCGTACAAAGTCTTACAACACCAAGTTAAAGTCCAACAGGTTTGTTTCGATGTCACTAGCTTTCGGAGCACTGCTCCTTCCTCAGGTGAATGAAGAGGTATGTTCCAGAAACACATATATAGACAAATTCAAAGATGCCAAACAATGCTTGGAATGCGACCATTAGCAGGTGATTAAATCTTTACAGATCCAGAGATGGGGTAACCCCAGGTTAAAGAGGTGTGAATTGTGTCAAGCCAGGACAGTTGGTAGGATTTCGCAGGCCAGATGGTGGGGGATGAATGTAATGCGACATGAATCCCAGGTCCCGATTGAGGCCGCACTCATGTGTGTGGAACTTGGCTATAAGTTTCTGCTCGGCGATTCTGCGTTGTCGCGCGTCCTGAAGGCCGCCTTGGAGAACGCTTACCTGGAGATCAGAGGCTGAACGGCCTTGACTGCTGAAGTGTTCCGACTGGAACGGAACATTCCTGCCTGGTGATTGTTGCGCGATGTCCGTTCATTCGTTGTTGCAGCGTCTGCATGGTCTTGCCAATGTACCACGCTTCGGGACATCCTTTCCTGCAGCGTACGAGGTAGACAACGTTGGCCGAGTCGCACGAGTATGTACCGCGTACCTGGTGGGTGGTGTTCTCGCGTGTAATGGTGGTACCCATGTCGATGATCTGGCACGTCTTGCAGAGATTGCCATGGCAGGGTTGTGTGGCGTTGTGGTCACTGTTCTGAAGACTGGGTAGTTTGCTGCAAACAATGGTTTGTTTGAGGTTGCGCGGTTGTTTGAAGGCAAGTAGTGGGGGGGGGGGGGCGGCGAAGAAATGACCTTGGCAAGATGTTTATCGTCATCAATGACGTGTTGAAGGCTGTGAAGAAGATGACGTAGTTTCTCAGCTCCGGGGAAGTACTGGACGACGAAGGGTATTCTGTCGGTTGTGTCCCATGTTTGTCTTTGGAGGAGGCCGGTGCGGTTTTTCACTGTGGCGCATTGGAACTGTCGATCAATGAGTCAAGTGCCATATCCCGTTCGTACGAGGGCATCTTTCAATGTCTGTAGATGTCTGTTAGGATCTGCTCCGACGAGGAGGAGCATGTGTATACGGAGAGCTTGTCCATAGGGGATGGCTTCTTTAATGTGTTTAGGGTGGAAGCTGGAGAAGTGGAGCATCGTGAGGTTATCCGTGGGTTTGCGGTACAGCGAAGTGCTGAGGTGACCGTCCTTGATGGAGACGAGTGTGTCCAAGAATGCAACTGATTTTGGAGAGTAGTCCATGGTGAGTCTGATGGTTGGATGGAACTTATTAATGTCATCGTGTAGTCGTTTCAGTGATTCTTCGCCGTGGGTCCAAAGGAAAAAAATGACATCGATGTATCTGGTGTATAACGTCGGTTGAAGGTCCTGTACGGTGAGTAGGTCCTGTTCAAACCTGTGCATGAAGATGTTGGCGTATTGGGGTGCGAATCTGGTCCCCATGGCTGTTCTGTGCGTCTGGATGAAGAACTTGTTGTCGAAGGTGAAGACGTTGTGATCCAGAATGAAGCGGATGAGTTGCAGAATTGCGTCTGGAGATTGGCAGTTGTCGGTGTAGAGTACTGAGGCTGTTGCAGCAATGCCGGCGTCATGGGGAATGCTGGTGTAGAGTGCCGAGAAGTCCATTGTGACGAGGAATGTTCCTGGTTCAACTGGTCCATGGTTGCTGAGTTTCTGTAGGAAGTCCGTCGTGTTGCGACAGAAGTTGGGCGTACCTTGTTACGATGGGTTTCAAGATGCCCTCGATGTAGCCAGAGAGGTTCTCACACAAGGTCCCATTGCCTGAAACGATAAGGCCAACACACCAGGCCGCCCTATGTATTTTCGGGAGGCAGTAGAGATCTCCAATGCGGGGAGTACGTGGGATGAGCAAATAGGGTGCTCTGAAGATCTGGATCCAAGGTCTTGATCAGTCTGTTAAGTTGGCGGATGTGTTCCTTGGTCGGATCTGCGGCTAACTGTCTGTAGTGTTCTTGGTTGTTCAGTTGTCGGTATACTTCTTTGCAGTAGTCCGTTCTCTTCAGTACGACAGTGGCCCCTCCTTTGCTGGTTTGATGACGATGCTGCAGTTGGTCTTGAGAGCGCGGATGGCATTGCGTTGTGCTTGGGTGACGTTCGGGGCGGTCTTGTGAATGCGACTGATGAATCTGGCATTGACGCGACTCCTGACGGCTTCAGCATACATGTCGAGTCTAAGGCAGCGGCCTTCCGGAGGGGTCCAATTCGACTCTTTCCTCTTTGGTTGCCGCACCACAGCTCTCTCGGTCTGCTGTTCCGGTTCATTGATAGTCTCCTTGGGTTCGCTGTTGGCCTCTTGAGATCTGTGGAAGGATTCCCGGAGCCTCATTCGCCTGATGAATTCCTTAGTGTCTGCCGCGAGACTGATGGGCGTCCATTTTGGTGGTGGTGCAGAAATTGAGCCCTCTGCTGAGGACTTCGATTTCATCTGGTTGAAGGGTATAGTCTGACAAGTTGACAATAGATTTCCCGGTATTGATTTCTACTGTGGCACCGGGGGTGGCTTGGTTGCTGCCGGTGGTGATGCCAAGTTTCTCAAGCTCTCTGTTCTGGTGTGCATATAGGTGGCATAGTATTGTTGTCTCATCTGTTTGGCGGTGTTCCGCAGCTGGTCTGCTGCATCCTGAGCGCAAGTTGAGAATATGGCCTCTATCGTGGTTTCCAGGTTGCGTCGTCTGCTGTAGAGCTGGCGGACGAGGCCACTGTCGTACTGAAGAGAACGGACTACTGCAAAGAAGTATACCGACAACTGAACAACCAAGAACACTACAGACAGTTAGCCGCAGATCCGACCAAGGAACACATCCGCCAACTTAACAGACTGATCAAGACCTTGGATCCAGATCTTCAGAGCACCCTACGTGCTCTCATCCCACGTACTCCCCGCATTGGAGATCTCTACTGCCTCCCGAAAATACATAAGGCCAACACACCAGGCCGCCCTATCGTTTCAGGCAATGGGACCTTGTGTGAGAACCTCTCTGGCTACATCGAGGGCCTCTTGAAACCCATCATAAGGTACGCCCAGCTTCTGTCGCGACACGACAGACTTCCTACAGAAACTCAGCAACCACGGACCAGTTGAACCAGGAACATTCCTCGTCACAATGGAAGTCTGTCCAGCACTCTACACCAGCATCCCCCATGACGACGGCATTGCTGCAACAGCCTCAGTACTCGACACCGACAACTGCCAATCTCCAGACGCAATTCTGCAACTCATCCGCTTCATTCTGGATCACAACGTCTTCACCTTCGACAACAAGTTCTTCATCCAGACACATGGAACAGCCATGGGGACCAAATTCGCACCCCAATACGCCAACATCTTCATGCACAAGTATGAACAGGACCTACTCACCACACAGGACCTTCAACCGACGTTATACACCAGATACATCAATGACATGTTTTTCCTTTGGACCCACGGCGAAGAATCACTGAAACGACTACACAATGGCATTAATAAGTTCCATCCAACCATCAGACTCACCATGGACTACTCTCCAAAATCAGTTGCATTCTTGGACACACTCGTCTCCATCAAGGACGGTCACCTCAGCACTTCGCTGTACCGCAAACCCACGGATAACCTCACGATGCTCCACTTCTCCAGCTTCCACCCCAAACACATTAAAGAAGCCATCCCCTATGGACAAGCTCTCCGTAGTCACAGGATCTGCTCAGACGAAGAGGAGCGTAACAGACATCTACAGACATTGAAAGATGCCCTCGTACGAATGGGATGTGGCACTCGACTCATCGATCGACAGTTCCAACCCTTCCACCCTTCGTCGTTCAGTACTTCCCCGGAGCGGAGAAACTACGTCTTCTTCTTCACAGCCTTCAACACGTCATTGATGACGATGAACATCTTGCCAAGGTCACCCCCCCCCCCCCCACTACTTGCCTTCAAACAACCACGCAACCTCAAACAAACATTGTTTGCAGCAAACTACCCAGTCTTCAGAACAGTGACCACAACACCACACAACCCTGCCATGGCAATCTCTGCAAGACGTGCCAGATCATAGACATGGATACCGCTATTACACGTGAGAACACCACCCACCAGGTACGCGGTACATACTCGTGCGACTCGGCCAACGTTGTCTACCTCATACGCTGCAGGAAAGGATGTCCCAAAGCGTGGTACATTGGCAAGACCATGCAGACGCTGCAACAAGGAATGAACTGACATCGCGCAACAATCACCAGGCAGGAATGTTCCCTTCCAGTCGGGGAACACTTCAGCAGTTAAGGGCATTCAGCCTCTGATCTCCGGGTAAGCGTTCTCCAAGGCGGCCTTCAGGACGCGCGACAACGCAGAATCACCGAGCAGAAACTTATAGCCAAGTTCCGCACACGAGTGCGGCCTCAACCGGGACCTGGGATTCGTGTCGCATTACATTCATCCCCCACCATCTGGCCTGCAAAATCCTACCAACTGTCCTGGCTTGATACAATTCACACCTCTTTAACCTGGGGTTACCCCATCTCTGGATCTGTAAAGATTTAATCACCTGCTAATGGTCGCATTCCAAGCATTGTTTAGCATCTTTGAATCTGTCTATATATATGTTTCTGGAACATACCTCTTTATTCACCCGAGGAAGGAGCAGCGCTCCGAAAGCTAGTGACATCAAAACAAACCTGTTGGACTTTAACCTGGTGTTGTAAGACTTCGTATTGTGCTCACCCCAGTCCAACACCGGCATCTCCACATCATACTAAACACCGGCCCAGAGAAAGGCCCATATGATCTAGTTGCCATGGGACAGAAACCAAAACCTGTTAAAATCAAGTGACAGTTTTGACTTCTTGATGCAGCTGCTCTGCAAAAGTAGCTGCCCTTTACTGAGAGATACAGGCAGAGAGAAACAAGGTAGGTTCTGGTGTGTGGAAACAGGATGTTGGTAAGAATCTGTTTTTCTGTTCAAAGGAAGGGAAGGGAACTGACAGAGAATAAAGAGTTGCCGAAATGGAAGTTGGATCTGGGAGCCTCAGGCTAAGTGGACTTTTCAAAACTCACTGGAAGTTGCAACTTGGCATGGCAGGGAGAAATGAGCCTGTTGGGAAGCTAGGAATAACTTGGGAGACAGGAGGAAAATGTCTCAATTTGAATTAGGAGAAAGAGAGAGAAGGATATCACCTTGAGCTGGAAAGGGATGTGGGAAGGGGAACACAAATTACCAAAACATTAAAAGGTGAAAGGAAAATTAAAAACCCTGGACCAACCTAATGATGGTAACTGCAGAAGTACAATGATTGCTTTATATATGCAAAATAAGTGGGCGTTTCATAAGTCAAAAATGCCTAATGTATTTGTAATTCCTTTCTTAAATGCCAAGGGATTAGCTATACAAAATAGTGCACCACTGAAAACTCTCTCAAAGATTATTACTTTGCTTTGTCATTTAAAGATTAGGGTATGCAGGTTGAATTTGTGCTAATCTTATAGATCGCAGAAGAAATGTATTTGACCTTCCATTCCCAACACAATATTAGAGAGAAAAAAAAAAAAAAAAAAATCACACAACTTTGTCAATAGGAAGCTTTCCTTAAATGTGCATGATAGCAATATAAAGCAAAGAATGAGCACCAACAGCTAATCAAAACCATAAGAAACTGTGCTAATGTATAGTGCTGCAACACTGATGGAAACCAAATAAACAAAGATTTAGCCTTGGACATTAACACGTACGAGGTTCTGTATGTTCTTTTTCCACACATTGATAGATTCCTTGAAAACAGATGGCAGCTGAAATGATAAGTTATCAACACAAGGACAAGAAAAAGAACACATTTTTTTAAAATGAAAGAGTCTTCAATACCCAACCCCCCCCCCCCCCCCCCCCTTAAAAGGAAACATTTTTTTTTCTAAAAACGGCAGTCTTTTTTCTGTTTTAAAAAAAGATGGTTTTGTTAGGACAACAGGAGTATATTGTTGGGAAATAGTTGTGAATTCAGCTTAACCAGATACAAGTAATTCTCATTTCTTTGCTGATGGCAGAAGCTCCATGGTAAAGGAGTTTAGATCGGTTGAATCCACGATTGCAGGCCCACCTACTCAACCTTCAGGTCAAAGTGACAATCTCCATGAAAGGTCACAAGGAAGGCTAGAGTGGGAAATGCAAAAATTCAGTAGGGGTGCAAACGATATTGATGTTGATGTTGGAGTAGAGGAGGGCTTCCTCCACCAGCTGGTCTAAGAGAGCTTGTCACTGGGTGCTCAAGTAGAAAGATGGTCCAATCGCTACAGCTGCTATCGCATTTTAAATGATCACAAATTAATCTACACAAAATAAAAACTTGCAGCATGCAAACTAAATTATTTATCTAAAATGCAGGCGTATAGCAGCAGTTATTTGCCAGTCACATCTCAGCCGCATTTCAAAAGAGAACTTTAAAATAATACTCAAATTCAACTGGGGGTCTTCATTTCTATCAGAAAATGGAACACAAGTAAAAGTGAGATTACCTAGTGAGAAGCTAATGTCATCCTCCTTTTGGATTCTGCACTGTTCAAGTAATAAGGCACCAACAGGCTATTTAAAAAAATAAATTAGAAAGTCATTCAATAAATACATTACTCAAACAGGCTACTTTCCAAAGTTATTATATCCTTGTTACTACTTCCTGCTATAATAATATATTGTCCCCATTTCCATTTAGTAGGAAAGGCCAATGGCAAACACATCATCTGCCACTTCATGACCCGAAATACCAATGGAGGTCTAGCCTGCACTGAAATGTAGGACAAGGTGGACACAATACATATTTATCCCTGTGCATCGCCAGCCAAAAACCAGGCCACAACTGGCGAAATGCATTACCATATGTAATCACTATTGATACCTGCGCTCATGAAATAAAGCACTAGAACCTCAAATGTTGCATTGATTCATTAACTCACCAACATAGTCCTATATTTTATGATTGCATTTTCATCAGAAGGGGCCTTGAAATTCATTATCTGCATATTAAACTGTTACGTAAATAATTAATGTCTAGTATTTAATATATTCACAATTTCAAGTGGGTATTCCAAGATATGCTACATCGAGCAAGAGGTTACAATCACATTTCTACCCCTCTTAAAGCTCTGAAGAATCATGTGGACTCAAAAACATCAACTCTTGTTTCTCTCCACAGATGCTGCCAGACCTGCTGAGTTTATGCAACATTTCCTGTTTATATTTCAGATTTCTAGAATCCACAGTATTTTGCTTTCATTTACGATGTTGAAGATGTGGCAGCACGTGCAGACTTTGGAGTATCCCAGCAGGGAGGGCCTCAGTTGGGAATCAGCTGCTGGGGGGAGTCACCGCAGATACAGGATTCACCAACAAAAAAGTGTCCTGTTGCCTCTTGGCAATAACACCCTTGGAACTCTTAGCTCCTCGACTCTAGCCTCCCGTTAATTAATGGCTGGCCTATGAGCTACCTCTATTACCCTACCTTTGCCCATATCCCTCAACACCATTGGTTAACCAAACAGATTTTATATTAACAATTTTTGTAAAATTGTTCAGGGATGTGGGTGCAGTCCAGGGCTGGACAAACACTTATTGCCCATCCCTGATTGACCTTGAAGGGGCAATTAAGAGTCAAACACAAAGTCAGTGGGCCAGACCAGGTAAGGATGGCAGATTTCCTTCCCTAAAGGACATTAGTGAACCAGATGGATTTTTACAACAATCGACAATGATTTCATGGTCATCAAATTCCAGATTTTTATTGAATTCAAATTTCACCATCTGCCATGGTGGAATTTGAACCTGGGACCCCAGAGCATTATCCTGAGACTCTGGATTTCTATTCTAGTGACAATACAACTATGCCATCGCCATTTGCGGAAGAGAATTCCAAAGGTCTACTGCCCTATATGTGTAGGCATATTTCCCAACTTTACTCTTGAAAGGACTAGCAGCAATGCTTTCTAATCTTCCCACATTCACCGTCCAGCAGAAATTGTTTCTTTCCATTCTCTTGATATGTTGAAAATGTTGATCAACACACAACTTCCAAATTTTAAGGAACACAACCATAGACGAGGATATCAAAGCAAAAACTGCAGATGCTGGACATCTGAAATAAAAATCAGAGAATGCTGGAAATATTCAGGTTTCAATAAAGCATCCTTGACCTGAAATATGAATTCATCTTTCCAGCATTTTCTGTCTTTAATCATAGTTCCTGTAATTTAACCCTCTGATTTCATGTATCATTCTAGTAAACCTAGGCTGCACTTCCTTCAAAGCCACCATATCCTTTCTTAATTGTGATGAATGGAACCGAACACAGTACTCCTCATCCTCCAGTGGCACCAACTTCCAATGTGTTGGGATCCTAGACGAACCTTCAATTTTTGTTAGGATCCCAGACAAATGTGCAATTGGTAAAATGTGACAAGGATACTTCGCCACAGGAGTGATAACACTGACTAATAGATATATTTTCTGTTAAAGTGGACAGCATGGTGGCACAGTGTTTAGCACTAGGGAGGCCGGTTTGATTCTGACCTTGGGTGACTGTGGAGTTTGCATATTTTCCCAGTGTCTGTGTGGGTTTCCTCCGGGTGCTCGGTTTCTTCCTACATTCCAAAGAAGTGCAGGTTAGGTGGATTGGCCATGATAAATTGCCTCTTAGTGTCCAAAAGGGTAGGTGGGGTTACCGGGTTAAGGGGATGGGGTGGGGGCATGGGTCTTGGTAGCATGCTCTTTCAGAGGGTCGGTGCAGAATCAATGCCTCCTCCTGCATTGTGGGAGTTCTATGAAACTTTAATTTAAACACAGGATCAGTCACATCAGCAATAAAATAATAGCTCTACAGCTAACAGTTAAAACACTTCATAAATAACAGGAAAAACATACTTACATCTCTACTATATCTACCCAATTAAGCAAACCAATCTAGTTCAAAGACCAGTTATCAGGTTTACTTGCTTTTCTCCGTTCAAAGACCTTGGAGGGAACTTTTTAGGAGTCAGCTGAAGATCTGTCTCGTCAGATTAAAATCCTATGGCAAACTGCAAACTACAGGCAGGCCTGGCTCCTGCCCTTAATTACATCATAAAGTATTATTCGATCTCCTCCCACTAAGATGTCCCAAGACCGTTTTATCCAGGACTAAGCACCACCCCTCAAATTATCTACATCCCAGAGATCCTCCAAAATCAAAGCTATGTTTCATTAGCAATCTGTGTAATGGTTAAAATCAATGATTACCTCATTTTTACAGTGTAGCAGGCCTACTGCTGTATGCATCTTAAACCAGGGTTTTTAACATTACTGCAACAAATATAAAAATATATATAACAATTTCTTACATTCATCACATTGACAAGCTTATCTCAACACATGTAGGGTGGCACAGTGGCTAGCACTACTGCCTCATGCCGCTGAGAACCCAGGTTCGATTCTGGCCCCGGGTCACTGTCTATGTGAAGTTTGCACATTCTCCCAGTGTCTGCATAGGTCTCGTCCCCACAACCCAAAGATGTGCTTTGTAGGTATATTTATTGGCCACACTAAATTGCTCAATTGGAAAAATGTAAACAATTTTTTTTAAAAAACTAATGGAAAGTTGCTTCCCCCAGAGGCTAAACAGTCGGCAATTTTTAAAACTCAACACGTGTGCTGAGGAAGAAATACTTAAGTATACATGCGAGCAGCTGCCAGGGATTTTGCACACAAAGCCTCGATAAATTAAATGCCTCAATTAATGATGCTGCATGTATAGGTATGGAGACCTTAAATTTCAAGAGCCAAGAAAGCTGCATCCAGGAATAGATGTCTAGGCATGATTGATGATCACAGAATGATGATGATGCCTTTATAAAGAATTCAAATCATAACAAAATAAAGAATCATACAGCACAGGAGGAGGCCATTTGGCCCATCGTGAGTTACTGCTTTGTCCCACCCCCCAACTCTTTCCCCATAGCCTAAGTATGTGTCCATAATATTTTTATTTTTTAAATGTATCCCAGGTGTAACAGGAGTAAAGTAAATTCTTCTGGTTATTTTTGCCAATTGTTGCTTATTTTTGCCATTATTTCAAATCTATGTCCTCTGGTTACAGACATTCGCACCAGTGAAAACAGTTACTCCTCATTTACTTTATCAAATCCCTTCATAATTTTTGGAGCTCCTCTGTTAAATTTCCCCTGTTACTCCTCATCTGCTTTATCAAATCCCTTCATAATTTTTGGAGCTCCTCTGTTAAACTTCATTTGGTCCAAGGAGAACAAACTCAGCTTTTTCCAGCCTCTCCATTTAACCAAATTCCCTCATTCATGGTAGCATTCTGGTAACTCTCTCCTCTGCAACATCTCCAAGACCTTTACAGCTTTTCTAAAATATATAAATTATTAATGTATTTTATAGATTTATATAGACAGACATCTAGATTGCAAGTCATTGTATATAATCAAATATTACTTTGCCTAGATGTGTGGCAAATGCATAAGTGCACTAAATAAAGGTCTTGGAGTAAAGCTTGACAAATGATTGGCTTAAATATTCTATTTTTGAAGTCAGAATCATGGATGAATTGGTCAAGTGATTTTCACACCAAATAAATTGTGAAACAGTCTTACCTCCTCTTCATCAATTCTGAAGTAGAATAGAAAGTTGACAACCAGCTTTACTAGACGACATTTTGCAACTGAAGAAATGAAAATGTACAATATTATCAGGCAACTTCTTAATACTCTATGCGTAGCTTGGTTTAAAAAATATTAACCCAAAGCATACTTGGAAAAGAAAACGTTTTCACATGGTGTCTGGTGGAGCAGATAAATTCTGCATCAGCAGTTCTCGAAAAGGCATTTTAAATAATTTCTAGGCAATTAAAACTGACCTTAATATGAAGGCAAAAATTGTTGCAGCCTTTAAAAAGGCTACAAGTATTAGTATGTACTAGTCTTTTCAAAGGCTGTCTAGGAGTAGGGAAAAAAAATGCTAGTAATACCTTGGGGCTGGCATAAGACTAACTAAAAATGGATGGTCTTTAGTTTAGTATAGGTCAATAGATAATGGGGTTTTGTTACTTGTATATTGTTAAAAATTTCTATTTTGTTATTGTTCCGTTTGTTTTGTAAGAGGGAAAAATGTTGGTTAGAAAAAATTTTCAATAAAATATATATTTTTTTTAAAAAATAAAAATGGATGGTCAAAATCCAATTTAAAATGCAATTATTTTGCCCTCAAAGAGTGAAAATTCTCTCCCACCAAAGCTCAATGTAAACTTGGACACAAAACAAAATCCCTGGTCGTAACTACTTGAAGGTTCAATGCTAACCTTTCCTGGAGCCTTCCCCATCTCTGGATTGGTGAAGGATTGCTGAATTGCAGAAAGCTTGCCCAAGTTATACTTGCAACTAGTTTAAAGTTCACCCAATTCACTGGAAACCATAAATGTATCTCTCACGGCTGCAAGAGGATGCCATTTATTTATTTGCTGATCAGAATCATTTCTTGCACCTTCCAATATTAATAGATGTGATGCAGCCCACAACAGTGATACTGATGGATATCACTGACACTTCTGGACAGGAAAGATTCATGTTTACTATTAATACCGCCGTGTTTTAAAACACTGCAGCAGCCTGCAGGGCTGTCCCTATACTCAGCCACATCAGTCAGAACATTTCCTTACCCAAATCTAACTTGGTGCATATTCTAGTAAGGGGAGAAGCGAGCAATAAGATACACCAGGAACAAAATCTTTGTTACACTGTTTGGGCATCCTGTAAAATCCTATAATCTGCTCAGTGGTGATTTAGCAAGCATTGTAGTCATTTTTTTTGGAAGTCCAAACCAAGCTTGCTGTAGCAAGCAAATAAAAGAATAAAAAAAGTGTCTCATCTTTCCACAACTTCATGACTGGACAATAAAAAAATAACAGTAGAATAGATCGGTGCTTGACGGCCAGCGCAGACACTATGGGCCAAAGGGCCTCTCTGTGCTGTGAAACTCTATGACTGAGTACCAAAAGAGTTTATTAACGTTGATTTTAAAATGACTCTGCCCAGTGCAAGCGCAAAAAATAAAGCTGAATAGAAAATCAGATAGAAGGATTTGTGCGCTCGACACGTTAACCCAGATCCATTTATTTTGTTCACGGCCAACATCCTCACTGTACCCAAACAACTTGCCATTGGGTCAACGTGCAGCTTGGAGGGGGGGGGGGGGGGGGGGGGGAGACAATCCCCAATATATTTACAACACTCTGACTCCAAACGGACACCAGTAACTGTGTTTTCCAGTTCATTGTACAAACCAACTCCAGAAATAGATGTTGCAATATTGTACTTAAGGTTTGACAGCTATGAGCCAGTTACTTCAGGAAGAATACAGGATGAGACATGGCCATAGAACTATCACGAGCCTGATGTTTGTTTTAAGTGCACTGACTATATTAGTTTAACAACATGGCTTCAGTTAGCTCTGGTGCCACCCCAATATAAGAGATATATTAATTTTTAAAGTCTGGTGGTTGACCAACCACATTAATGCACTGCCTGAATTATAAGAGGAAGCTTCACCAATGTGAACATTTTCTTCCTTAGGAAATTATTCAACTGCATGGAGGTCTGGAATGGGCTTAAACCATTCATTCTTTGAAACTGTAAAACAAATACCAGTTGTCTGTTAAAAGGAAATTTGTAAGTGCTATCTTTGAATGCAAATCAAACAATAGTTTTGGGCAAAAAGGAAATTTGATAAGTTTTGCACATCACCAGTTCTGAAATTCATAGCAGTATGTCTGCATACTTTTTTAAAAATATATTTTTATTAGAGGCATTTTGAAGGATATACAGCAAAAAAGCAGCAACACCAATAATCAGTAACCACATTCTCATACCCTATCTCTTCACCCTAGCCCACTCCCACAGCCCCCCTTTCTAATTATAGTTAACAAACCCCAGAAAGAACACCACTCGTGCCCCGCCTGACCCCCAAGTAAGGGGGCAGTAAGCCTCACTAATGTGCAGATTCCTGAGCTATCCGAGGCTTTGGGATTCAACACCTTCCCCTCAGAGATGTTGGGCAAGCGCCATTCAGCACTGGTCACCATGAGGGGACCAGAGGGAACAGCACTCGTAGGATCAGAGACCCCCAGCTGCATGCCCTTTGGACAGGGTAGTACCCTGGCACTGCTGGTGCCACCCGAGAACCCTGGCAGTGCCACCTGGGTGCCAGCCTTCCATTGTCAAGGTACCAAGCTGACATTTGTTTGCCCACGCGATTGGGCCAGGGTTGCCTGGCGTGCGGGGAGCCACCTTCACCCCCAAAATCTTTTGACATCGTCTCTGCAAAAGCTTTCCAGAATTCTTCCAATTTTGGATATGCTCAGAACATTTGAACATGGTTCACCGGGCCCCACTGCACATTGTCCCCACCTATCCTCTACTCCGCGAAAGAACCAACTCATTCTTGACACCGTCATAGCTTATCAAAAGGAAGAATGAAACCTAATTCAAGAAGACTTTAGAAAACTTGAAAACTGGGCGGTTAAGTAACAAATGAATATAAATGCGAGGTGATGCATGTTAGTCGGAAAACGAGAAACATCACCTGCATCTTAGAAAAGAAGAAATTGAACGGGATTGAAGGGGAAAGTCTATCAATGGTTCTTAAATATTCTGACTTGTCATTCCTTTGCTATCACTGGGTCAAAATCTTAGGACTCCCTTCCTAACAGCACTGTGGATGTCTCTACTGCAGTAGTCTAAGCTACAGCTCACCACCACCTTCTCAAGGGAAATTAGGGATGGGTGATAAATGCTGGTCTAGCCTCTGATGCCCACATCCTGTGAAAAAGTAACGTTTAAAAAAAAGTATGAAAATACAACCTTGGCAGTTAATGTACCTATGAATAGTTCTGTATTCTGTACAGAAAAAAAGTGATTCTGGTTCAATTATTTTGCAGTCTCAAAGAATGGAAGGTTTAAACCCATTCCAGATCTCACAGTCGAATGATTTCCCGAGGAAGGACATGCTCAAATTGGTGAACAAATAGTTAAAAAGCATCATCGCAGATTAGCAGAATCAATAAAATTGCTTTAAAAAAAGCATGAGATTTTTTCTGTTGGGATGGGGGGGGGGGGGGGGGGGGGGATATAGAATTAAAACATGTACAGGAACCTGGTCAGGCAGAGTACTGTGCACATTTCTGCATAGAAAAGCAGAAGCCAGGAGCAATGCAACAAGGACTGTACCAGAATGGAGAGGTTATGGCTAATTAAGATTAAAAAATTTAGGCTTTTTAATTTTTATTTTAAAAAAACTCAGGTGATCTGATAGAGCTCTTTAAAATTAAGAATGGGAGATACAAGGCAGATGTGGAGAGAATGTTCCCACTTACAGGAGTATCCAAAACTCAGGGCCTCAAGTTCAAGATAACGATTAATAAATCCAACAAGGAAATGAGACAAAATTTATTACTAAAGTAGTTAGAATGTGGAACTTGTTACCACAGGAAGCGATTAAGGCTTAGATCCTTAACATGTGAGAAAAGTGAATAAAAGATATGTTGAGTGAGGTGAAGCAGACAGAATGGGATAAGACACATTTGATAAACTGTACCACAGCTAATTGGACCAAATGGCTTGATTCTGTGCTATCTTTTCTATGCAATCTCAATAGTCAAAGAATTTGCAAAGTATGTTAAAAGATTTACTTTCTCCAAAGCAATGCTTTTCAAGCGTTTCCTCGGTGTGACCCCATTTTAATGTCTCAGGCTTGTGGGATGCCAGCATGAAAGCTGGAGGGGGATGTACGAGAGTTATTCAGTGGGGATGGGAAGGGGAAGCTTAAGTAGTTGCCCAGGTGGGTTTTAATTCTTGCTTGGAGGGGAGGGATGGGTGGGATTCAACATTACGCACCGGCAGAGTTGAGGAAAAGGGTCTCCACACAAAAATCAAATTCCTATCTATTCACAGGCATTTTTTTGCTGCAGCAATTGGGCCTCAGAAAGCAGTCGATTAGGCCACATTCAGCAATTTTAAAAAGAGGATATAAACATAGAAAATAGAAGCAGGAGAAGGCCATTCGGCCCTTCGATCCTTCTCCGCCATTCATTATGATCATGGCTGATCATCAAGTTCAATCCCTGATCCCACCTTCCCCCCATATCCCATGATCCCTTTAGCTTCAAGAGCTATATTTAATTCCTTCTCGAAATTACACAACGTTTTGGCCTCAACTACTTGCTGTGGTAGCGAATTCCACAGATTCACCACTCTCTGGGTGAAGAAACGTCTCCTCACCTCAGCCCTAAAGGTTTATCCCTTATGCTCAAACTATGACAGCCCTAGTTCCAGACTCCCCCACCACCGGGAACATCCTTTCTGAATCTACCCTATTAGAATGTTGTAAGTTTCTATGAGATCCCCTCTCACTCTTCTAAACTCCAATGAATATAATCCTAACCGACTTAGTCCCACCATCCCAGGAATCAGCCTGGTAAACCTTCGCTGCACTCCCTCCTTAGCAAGAACATCCTTCCTTAGATAAGACAATACTCTAGGTGTGGCCTTACCAATGCCCTATAAAGTCATCCCTCTATTCCTGTACTAAAACCTCTTGCCAACATACCATTTTCCTTCTTTACTGCCAGCTGTACCTGCTCACTTACTTTCAGGGGTTGATGCACGAGGACACCTCTCTCAATTTACATCCTTTCAAGTAATAATAAAATATTTTTGCTACAAAGTAGATATCTTTACATTTATCCACATTATACTGCACCTGCCATGCCATGCAAGTGCCCACTCACTCAGCCTGTCCAAATCCCGCTGAAGCATCTCTGCATCCTCCTCACAGCTCACCCTGCCACCCAATTTTGCATCTTCTGCAAATTTGGCGATAATACGTTTAGTTCCCTCGTCCAAATCGTTAATATACAATATGAACAGTTGGGGTCCTAGCACAGATCCCCGAGGTACCCTACTAGTCACTTCCTGCCAATCAGAAAAAGACCCATTTATTCAAACTTTTTGCTTCCCGTCTGCTAACCAACTTTCTATCCATCTCAAGACCCTCTCCATAATCCCATGCGCTGTAACTTTACATATTAATTTGCTATGTGAGACCTCGGTGAAAGCCTTCTCAAGTCTAAAAGAACCACATCCTCCAGTTCTCCCTGGTCAACTCTACTACTTATATCTTCAAAGAATTTGTCAAGCATGATTTTACTTTTGTAAATCCATGTCGACTTCGTCTGATTCCACCACTTGCTTTCCAAATGCTTGGCTATGAAATCTTTGATAATGGACTCCAGCAACTTCCTTACTACCGATGTTAGGCTCACTGGTCTACAGTTGCCCGTTTTCTCTCTACCTCCCTTTTTGAATAGCGAGGTTACATTCGTTACCCTCCAATCTGTAGGAACCTGATCCAAAGAATTTTGGAAAAGGACCGCCAATGGATCTATTTCTGGGGCCACTTCTACCCGGTAGCAGTGGGTAGCACTGTTGCTTCACAGCTCCAGGGTCCCAGGTTCGATTCCTGGCTTGTGGAGTCTGCACGTTCTCAGTGTCTGCATGGGTTTCCTTTGGGTGCACAGTCCAAAGATTGCAGGTTAGGTGGATTGGCCATGATAAATTACTCTTAAGTGTCCAAAAAAGGTTCGGTGGGGTGACTGAGTTACAGGGATAGGGTGGAGGCGTGGGCCATTTATGACAGAGATGAGGAGAAATGTCTTCACCCAGAGCGGTGAGCCTGTGGAATTACCTCAGGACGTAGTTGAGTCCAAAACATTTAATGTTTTCAAGAAGCAGTTAGATATAGTACTTAGGGCGAAGGGGATCAAAGGATATGGGGGAAAGCAGGATTAAGCTATTGAGCTGGATGATCAGCCATGATCATAATGAATGGCGAAGTGGGCCTGAAGGGCCGAATAGCCTCCTCCTGCTCCTATTTTTTCTATGTTTTCTTTCTAAGACAGAAGCAAAGTACAAATTTAGTTCCTCAACCATTTCTTAATTCTCTGATATGAATTCCACCGTTTCGGACTGTAAGGGGCCTACATGAGTTTTTATCAATAGTTTATTCTTTACATACCTGTAGAACCCTTTCCAGTCAGTTTATGTTCCCCACTAGTTTACTTTCAAATTGTATTTTGCCCTTCTTAATTAACCCCTTGGTCTGCCTTTGCTGAATTTTAAATTGTTCCCAATCCTCAGGTCTATTGTTTTTCCTTGCTAATTTGTATGCCTCTTCTTTGATCTACTATCGCTAATTTCCCTTCTAAGCCATGGTTTGGCCACTGTTCCCTTTCTACTCTTACACCAAATAGGAATAAACAATTTTTGGAGTTCACCTGGTCGTTCCTGGAATGCCTGCCATTGCCCTTCCTTTCAGTAATGTTTCCCAGTCCGTCGTAGCCAGCTCATGCCTCATACCATCATAGTTACCTTTATTGAGTTTCAGAACCCTGGTCTCAGAATCAACTACCTCATTATTCATCCTGATAAAGAATTCTCCATATTATGGTCACTCACCCCAAGGCTTCTCTCCCAAATCTTGATAAAGAATTCTACCATATTATGGTCACTCATCCCCAAGGCTTCTCTCACAACTAGATTGCCAACTACTCCTTTCTCATTGCACAACATCAGTCCAAGATAGCCTGTTCCCATGTTGGTTCCTTAATATATGGTCCAGGAAACCAGCCCATATACACTACAGAAATTCCTCCTCGATTGTACTATGACCAATTTGAGTCACCCACTCTATATGCAGGTTAAAGTCACCTATAATCACAGATGTTCCTTTACCACACACATCTGATTTCCTGTCTAATGCTATTCCTAACATTACCACTTAGTTTGGTGGGCTGTATACCACCCAATCAATGCTTTTTGCCCCTTGATGGGGCTTTACAGCTGTTGTGAATAAATCTTAGCCTCAGAGCTTGTGACCCCAAAATCTTGCAGCAACCCAGTTTGAGAAATCCTGTTCTAAAGCCAGCAGAGATAGTGGGCTAGCCTTGGTAATGCACTGTCCCTAAGTAACCACCTGCTTTTAAGGATCTGTTGAGGATTTGTACAGAGAAATTAGTTTCTGTCTTGACATATTAAGGGTCGTCATAAAAGCTGCTGCTGGTACAGATTGGATTCAGCATTTAATTCAGCATAAGTGACATGTTTGGGAATCATTGCTCTGCTTCACCATAATACGGAAACCACTCTCTGGAATGTGATTTTGTTCTACAGAACCAAACCTATTTGATCATTCCGGAGAAGAATGCTACTAGGTACTCTTGCGCTTACAAAGGGACGGCTAGTATTATTTGGATATGGTTTCTTCAATACCTGCTTCAAGATGTTTCACCATTCCAAGTACTTCACAGAACACAATTCAGCAAAATGCGGTTTTCAAAATGTGCGATTTGGGAAGCATTAATAAAGCCAGAACCTAGGGTGCTACACTGATCCTAAAGATCAGCACAACCTGAAATTTGTAATTGTTATGATCACAAAACTGTAATCCCTACTGGCAGTAATAACTGTGTAAAACTGACAGAAACTTCTAGCATCCATCTGCAGTTGATTGGACGGGGAAATCAAGAAGCTGCTGTCAGAATGTGTTGTTGCAGATGCGATCAATACAGAATCAGTGATTTGACAGGAACATTAGCTCTTTACACTATGCTCAACAGTAAAACCACAGCAAATGCCTTGTTGAATGAGGTGCATCTGAGATCTGAAACAGTCTACTAAAGCATAATTACCTCTGAACAATCTTTTTGGCCCTAAAGCGTGATGTTTTAGTCCGTCAGAATATTTTACAATTCATTTTCTTTCCATAATTTTAATTTTTCTTTTAAAGTTTGACATATCAGCTTCCACCTTAACTTTGTGTATATACCCCAATCTTTATTTCACTTTCTTAATGACCTACTTAGTTCCTGCTTTGCTGTCGTGAGAATTCTGCAATTTGATTGGCCAATTAGCTTATCAACTGCCTCTACTGTTCCACAATGCCACCAAATTCAAAGTCATGTAGAATAGAGGATTTTGATACTCGAGGCGGCTAGATCTTTTGGGTGGCTTTTTGAAGTCAGCATGGAGTACCATGTCTTTGCTGCTGACCACAAAATCTGCTGTTGGTCCAAACTGCCCACATTAGAGGTCGGCAAGCACAAACAAGAAAGGGATTTTTTACAAGAAAACTAAGCATTTGATTCAATTAATTGTTATTCAAACTATACTACACTGTAAAAGCAAAATACTGCAGATGCTGAAAAATCTCAAATATAAACAAGAAACAGCTGTGGAGAGGGAAACAGCTACTATTTCAGGAATAAGAACTTTCAAGAGAACTAAAATATGTTACAGATGTAACAGGTTTTGAATAAGCAGCGCTAGGGAATGGTGGCACGGGAGCAGGGGAGGGGTTTGGTGCAAATGAATCTGCATCCCCTTTCCCTGCCTATGTACTCACTTAAAAATCTGTTACATCTGTAACTTTTCCCACTTTTGGCAAAAGGTCACCAACTTGAAACATTAACTCTGTTGCTCACTCCACAGATGTTGCCCAGCATTCTGAATGTAGCCAGTATTTTGTATTCCCCCCAACAGATGATGGCCGACCTGCAGGTCCGCTACCTGGCTTGTGTCTCAGACTGAAACAATCTAGCAGCCTCAGATTCTTGTTCAACCCCAATCTGAGTTTCTAATCATATCCTCCCATTTCATTTTCATTTCATGATTATAAAAACTACTTAATTCTACCGCCATAACAGCAGCCTCTGCTCCGACCTTGACCCATGTGCCATGAAAGCCCTCATTCTTACTCAACATTTCCTGCTAAATGAACTGGCCAATAACTACATAAACTTCAGCTCATCCAAAGCTCTGCTGCATCTTTTCTTTTATTCATTCATGGGATGTGCTGTGCTGCTGATTTGCCAGTATTTTATTGCCCATCCCTAACTGCCCTCGAGAAGGGCACACAAAGTCCAGTTTGACCATCACCGTAGTAACGCCAACCCACCATTATCTCCCAAACCCAACATGTTAAATTTAAAATTTTTGTTTTCAAATATCTCCAGTCTAACCCCCATTGCCTGCCCCTCCCCCCCCTCCCAAAAAAAAAAAATACCTCCAGCCCTACGTATCTAGCCTGCAGTAAGTATCTACAGTTTTAGGAGCTTTGGCTCAGTCATTGGACTGGATGCTGAACTGCTGACTGCAACATCAGAAAGGAGGAAGGTTACCTGGACACTGTTACCAGGAGTTGGCACACCCTTTAGGATAG
Source organism: Scyliorhinus torazame (assembly GCF_047496885.1). Classification (NCBI taxonomy): domain Eukaryota; kingdom Metazoa; phylum Chordata; class Chondrichthyes; order Carcharhiniformes; family Scyliorhinidae; genus Scyliorhinus; species Scyliorhinus torazame. The sequence continues at coordinate 28,430,132 of NC_092724.1, forward strand.
CACTTTGCGTTTTGGAAGATGGTCAGGGACAGGAGGGAGTGACTGCACAGTCAAGACAGGTAAGGGGACTCACAGGGCTGGAGTGTCAAACCTGTTGGACAACTGCAGAGGCAGAGGTCCTTTTAGCTTGTTTGGATGAGTGGAGGCTGCAAGCTTAATAAGCTGGCTGACCATGGCACTGTGTTACAGGAAGCAATTCAAGCCTGGGGTGGGGGAGGAAGGAATGTAGTGGTGGTAGAGGACCGTATAGTGAGGGGGATTGACACTGTTCTCTGCAGCAAAGAGAGAGTCCAAAAGGCAGTGTTGCCTGCCCAGTGCCAGGGTTCAAAGCATTTTCTCAGAGCTGGAAAGAATCTTGCAGTGGGAGAGGGAGTATCCAGTTGTCATGGTCAAGAAAGGCACCAATGTCATAGGCAGAATGAGGAAGGTGGTTCTGCATAGTTAGGATGAAGAAGGTGGTTCGCCATAATCAATATGAGGTGCTAGGAATAAATTAAGTCGAACTTCAAAAGGTAAAGGTTATTACCCCAGTCCCGTACAAATTGGCATAGGGAAAATAAGATGAGAGCAATTAATGCATTGCACCAAGACTGACGTGCAAGAAATGAAATCTGGTTGACGGGGCACTGGCACCAGTGCTTGGGAAAATGGGAACTGGAGCATTGGGATGATCCACACCTGAACCGTGCTGAGGTGTGTGTTTATAGGATTATGGAATCCCTACAGTGCAGGAGGCCACGATATGGTCCATCGAGTCTGCACCAACACTCTGAAGGAGCACCCCACCCTATCCTGCACCTTCCTGGACACAAAGGGACAATTTAGAACATAGAACATTACAGTGGAGTACAGGCCCTTCAGCCCTCGATGTTGCGCCGACCTGTGAAACCACTCTAAACCCCATCTACACTATTCCCTTATTGTCCATATGTCTATCCAATGACCATTTGAATGTCCTTAATGTTGACGAGTCCACTATTGTTGCAGGCAGGGCATTCCACACCCTTACTACTCTCCGAGTAAAGAACCTACCTCGGACATCTGTCTTATATCTATCTCCCCTCAATTTAAAGGTATGTCCCCTCGTGCTAGACATTACCATCCGAGGAAAAAGGCTCTCACTGTCCACCCTATCCAATCCTCTGATCATCTTGTATGCCTCAATTAAGTCACCTCTTAACCTTCTTCTCGCTAACGAAAACAGCCTCAAGTCCCTCAGCCTTTCCTCATAAGATCTTCCCTCCATACCAGGAAACATTCTGGTAAACCTCCTCTGCACCCTTTCCAATGCTTCCACATCCTTCCTATAATGCGGCGACCAGAATTGCACGCAATACTCCAAATGCGGCCACCCCAGAGTGTTTTATAGCTGCAACATGACCTCATGGCTCCTAAACTCAATCCCCCTACCAATAAAAGCTAACAACCCTCTCAACCTGGGTGGCAACTTTCAGGGATCTATGTACATGGACACCGAGATCTCTCTGCTCATCCACACTGCCAAGAATCTTACCATTAGCCCTGTACTCAGTCTTCCTGTTATTCCTTCCAAAATGAATCACCTCTCACTTTTCTGCATTAAACTCCATTTGCCACCTCTCAGCCCAGCGCTGCAGCTTATCTATGTTCCTCTGTAACTTGTAACATCCTTCCGCACTGTCCACAACTCCACCGACTTGTGTCATCTGCAAATTTACTCACCCATCCTTCTACACCCTCCTCCAGGTCATTTATAAAAATGACAAACAGCAGTGGCCCCAAAACAGATCCTTGTGGTACACCACTAGTAACTGGACTCCAGTCTGAACATTTCCCATCAACCACCACCCTTTTGTCTTCTTCCAGCTAGCCAATTTCTGATCCAAACTGCTAAATCACCCTGAATCCCATGCCTCCGTATTTTCTGCAGTAGCCTACCATGGGGAACCTTATCAAACGCTTTACTGAAATCCATATTCACCACATCAACTGCTTTACCCTCATCCACCTGTTTGGTCACCTTCTCAGAGAACTCTATAAGGTTTGTGAGGCATGACCTACCCTTCACAAAACCGTGTTGACTATCTCTAATCAAATTATTCCTTTCCAGATGATTGTACATCCTCTCTCTTATAAACCTTTCCAAGATTTTTCCCACAACAGAAGTAAGGCTCACTGATCTATAGTTACCGGGGTTGTCTCTACTCCCCTTCTTGAACAAGGGGACAATATTTGCTATCCTCCAGTCTTCTGGCACTATTCCTGTAGACAAAGATGACTTAAAGATCAAGGTCAAAGGCTCAGCAATCACCTCCCTCGCTTCCCAGAGAATCCTAGGATAAATCCCATCCGGCCCAGGTGACTTATCTATTTTCACACTTTCCAGAATTGCTAACACCTCCTCCTTATGAACCTCAAGCCCTTCTAGTCTAGTAGCCTGAATCTCAGTATTCTCCTCAACAACAGTGTCTTTTTCCTGTGTGAATACGGACGAAAAATATTCATTGAGCACCTCTCCTATCTCCTCGGACTCCAAGCACAACTTCCCACTACTGTCCTTGACTGGCCCTACTCTTACCCTAGTCATTCTTTTATTCCTGACATATCTATAGAAAGCTTTAGGGTTATCCTTGATCCTACCTGCCAAAGACTTCTCATGTCCCCTCCTGGCTCTTCTTAGCTCTCTCTTTAGGTTCTTCCTAGCTAACTTGTAACTCTTGAGCGCCCTAACTGAACCTTCATGTCTCATCTTTACATAAGTCTCCTTCTTCCTCTTGACAAGTGTTTTGACTGCTTTAGTAAACCACGGTTCTCTCACTCGACCACTTCCTCCCTCCCTGACAGGTACATACTTATCAAGGACAAGCAGTAGCTGTTCCTTGAACAAGCTCCACATTTCCATTGTGCCCATCCCCTGCAGTTTTCCTCTCCATCCGATGTATCCAAAGTCTTGCCTCATCGCATCATAATCACCTTTCCCCCAGATATAACTCTTGCCCTGCGGTATATACCTATCCCTTTCCATCACTAAAGTAAACGTAATCGAATTGTGGTCACTATCACCAAAGTGCTCACCTACCTCCAAATCTAACACCTGTCCTGGTTCATTACCCAGTACCAAATCCAATATGGCCTCACCTCTTGTTGGCCTATCTACATACTGTGTCAGGAAACCCTCCTGCACACATTGGACAAAAACGGACCCATCTAATGTACTCGAACTATAGCGTGTCCTGTCAATATTTGGAAAGTTAAAGTCCGCCATAACAACTACTCTGTTGCTTTCGCTCCTATCCAGAATCATCTTTGCAATCCTCTCCTCTACATCTCTGGAACTTTTCGGAGGCCTATAGAAAACCCCTAACAGGGTGACCTCTCCTTTCCTGTTTCTAACCTCAGCCCATACTACCTCAGTAGACGAGTCCTCATCAAACGTCCTTTCTGCCACCGTAATACTGTCCTTGACTAACAATGCCACCCCTCCCCCTCTTTTACCACCTTCCCTGAGCTTACTGAAATATCTAAATCCCGGCACCTGCAACAACCATTCCTGTCCCTGCTCTATCCATGCCTCCGAAATGGCCACAACATCGAAGTCCCAGGTACCAACCCATGCCGCAAGTTCACCCACCTTATTCCGGATGCTCCTGGCATTGAAGAAGACACACTTTAAACCACCTTCCTGCCTGCCGGTACACTCCTGCAACTTTGAAACCCTACTCATGACCTCACTACTCTCAACCTCCTGTATACTGGAGCTACAATTCAGGTTCCCAAGCCCCTGCTGAACTAGTTTAAACCCTCCCGAAGAGCATTAGCAAATTTCCCCCCCAGAATATTGGTACCCCTCTGGTCCAGGTGCAGACCATCCCGTTTGTAGAGGTCCCACCGACCCCAGAATGAGCCCCAATTATCCAGAAATCTGAAACCCTCCCTCCTGCACCATCCCTGTAACCACGTGTTCAACTTCTCTCTCTCCCTATTCCTCGTCTCGCTAGCACGTGGCACGGGTAACAACCCAGAGATAATAACTCTGTTTGTTCTAGCTCTAAGTTTCCACCCTAGCTCTCTGAATTCCTGCCTTACATCCCCATCCCTTTTCCTACCTATGTCATTGGTACCTATGTGGACCACAACTTGGTGCTGCTCCCCCTCAAGGATCCCGAAAACACGATCTACTCCTCTCCCCCCTTCCCTTCTGAGCAACAGGGACAGACTCTGTGCCAGAGACCTGTACCCCATGGCTTAACCTTGGTAAGTCGTCCCCCCAAACAGTATCCAAAGCGGTATACTTGTTACTAAGGGGAATGGCCACAGGGATCCCTGTACTGACTGCTTCCTCCCAGCCCCTCTCACTGTCACCCATCTATCTTTATTCTTCGGAGTAACTACATCCCTGAAGCTTCTATCTATGACCACCTCTGCCTCCCGAATGATCCGAAGTTCATCCAACTCCAGCTCCCTAACGCGGTTTCTGAGGAGCTGGAGATGGGTGCACTTCCCACAGATGAAAATCAGCAGGGACACTGACGGCATCCCTCCCTCAAAACATTCTGCAGGAGGAACATTGCACTACCTTCCCGGTCATCCCCTCTAGATTTAAAAAAAAAAGAAAGAAAGAGCTTACCTGTTATTCACTCCCCTTCTCAGCAAGCACTCACTCAGCAACCTCTGCTCCCCACACGATAACACCCAAAGAAAAATAAATAAAAACTACTTACCAGTCACCAGCCAATCCCTTATCTGCAGGCTGTGACTTCACGGTTCAACTTTCCACTTCTACCTGCCCTCGAGCCTTTTTTTTCCGTTAGAGGAGGGGGTAGGGAGGGAAACACTGAAGAAGTGTTTTGGTTTTAAGTGTCATGGCTAATCACCTAATCTGCACGTAGAATCATTGTAATCATTTACAGTGCAGAAGGAGGCCATTCAGCCCATCGAGTCTGCACCAGCCCTTGGAAAGAGCCCCCCACGCCTCCACCCTATCCCAGTAACCCCACCTAACCTTTTTTGGACACTAAGGGCAATTTACCATGGCCAATCCACCTAACCTGCACATCTTTGGACTGTGGGAGGAAACCGAAGCATCCGGTAAAAACCCACACAGACACAGGGAGAACATGCATACTCTGCACAGACAGTGACCCAAGCCGTGAATTGAACCTGGGGCCCTGGAGCTGTGAAGCAACTGTGCTAACCACTGTGCTACCATGCTGCCCATTCTTTGGACTGTGGGAGAAAACCCACGCAGACATGGGGAGAGTGCGCAAACTCCACACAGATAGTTCCCAAGGCCGGAATTGAACACAGGTCCCTGGCACTGTGAGGCAGCAGTGCTCATCACTGTGCAACTGTGCCACCCTTGCAAGGCGCATAGGTAAAGGGGGTTTTACACTAAATTGTGGGGCAAGTGATGAAATTTGCGAAGATGTGGTAAACTAAAGTATAGAATCCAGGGAAGAGAGAAAGGTAATAATAAGGGAAATGATAAACAATGATTGAAAGGGATGAAGAGAGAGTATAACAGCAGTCATAGCTAGGGACTACAAATATAATAAAAGGATAAAATTAACGGCTCTGTATCTGAATGCACATAGCATTTGAAACAAAATGGAGGAGCTGATAGCACAAATTGAAATAAATAAATGCAATCTGATAGCCATTACGCCTTAAAATGACAGATTGGCAATATTGTAACATTTAGGAAGGTCAGGAAGCTGGGAAAAGGGATGAATAAAAATAATGGTGGCATTAGCACTTGGGGGGGTTGAACCAAGTTCAGGAACCAAATGTGGAAGCGTTTAGGTTGTGAAGAGAAATTATAACGGTAAGTAGTACCTTGTGGGTATGGCATAGAGGCCCCCTTAATTTGTAACTATACAGTAGGATAAAATATAAAGGAAGAGACCATGGAAACTAGTCAGCAAAGTATGATAATCATAGTTTTTTAAAATCTACACAAGACTGGAAAAAAAATATTTTTTTGTCTTCATTTACGGCATGTGGGCATCGCTGTTTAGGCCAGCATTTATTGCCCGTCCCTAGTTGCCCTTCAGAAGGAGGTGGCGAGTTGTTTTCTTGAACCATTGCAGTCCTAGAGGTGTAGGTATACCCACTGTGCTGTTAGGGAGGGAGTTCCAGGATTTTGCCGCAGCCACAGGTAAGGAGCAGGGATATATTTCCAAGTCAGCGTGGTAGGGGACACTCCAGGTGGTGGGGATCCCAGGTATCTCCTGCTCTTTTCCTTCTAAACGGTAGTGTTCGTGAGTTTGGAAGGTGTTGTCTAAGGAACTTGATGAGTTACTGCAGTGCATCTTGTAGATGGTACACATGGTTGCCACTATTAGTTGGTGGTTGAGAGTTTAAATGTTTGTGGAAGGAAGAGCAATCAGGTGGGTTGCTTCGTCCTGGATGGTGTCGACCTGGTTATCTGGATGAGGAGTTCATAAAATGTTTACGGATAGTTTCTTAGAATAGCACGTTCTGGAGTGAACCAGAGAGCAGTCTATATTAGACCTGGTATTGTGCAACAAGATTAATTGATAACCTCAGTGAAGGAATCTCATAGTGAAGGCACCCCTCGGTAGTAGCGATTATAAGAAGATTAATTCAGTTTGAGGGAGAGAAAAGTGTATCCAACACTAGAATTTTAAACTTAAATAAGGGAAATTATAAGGGCACGAAAGCAGAGCTAGCTAAAGTGAATTGGAAAACGAGGTTAAGCGATAGGTCAATAGAGACAGAGTGGCAGACATTTAAAGGGATATTTCAGAGTACAGAGAATAAATACATTCCAAGGCAAGGACCCACCATCCATGGTTTACTAAAAAAGCTAAAGATAGTAACAACACAAAGAAAAAGCAGAGAACTGCACAAAGACAGGTGCAGGTCAGAAGATTGGATAGAATATAAAGAACAGCAAAAAATGACAGATTAATAAGGAAGGAAAAATGGAGTACCAGAGAAAGCTAGCCAGAAAAATAATGACGATGATTTTCTATAGATACTTAAATAAGAACAGAGTTAACAAAGTGAGCATTAGTCCTCTTGAAAGTGAGTCTGGGAATTAATAATGGGAAATGAGATGGCAAATGAATTGAGCTGATATTTTACATCGATCTTCACTGTAGAGGATACAAGTAATATCCCAGAAATAGCTGTAAATCAGGAGTTGGGAGAGAGGAACTCACATAAATTACAATCACCAGTGAAGCAAATTGGAGCTGTGGGTTGACAAATCCCCAGTTTCTGATGGACCTCATCCTGGGTCTTAAAAGTGGCAAGGGAGAAAATTGATGTGTTGGTTTCAATTTTCCAAATTTCCCTAGATTCTGGAAAGGTTCCATTAGATTGGAAACTAGTAAATCTAACTGCTCTGTTCAAAAAGGGAGGGAGACAGAATGAAGAAAATTACAGGCCAGTTAGCTTAACATCCCTCATTGGAAAATGTTAAAAGCTATTATTAAAGATGTTATAGCAGGGCACTTGGAATAATTCATGGCAATCAGGCAGAATCAACATGGGTTTTGTGAAAGGGAAATTATGTTTGATCAATTTATTGGAGTTCTTTGAAGGAGTCATGTGCTGTCAGATTTACAGAAGTCATTTGATAAGATGCTACTTCAAAGGTTATTGCAGAAAATAAAAGCTCATGGTGTAAGGGGTAACATATTGACATGGATAGAAGATTGGCTAGCTAACAGGAAACAGTAGGTATAAATGTGTCAGTTTCTGGTTGGCACAATGTAACAAGCGGTGTACCGCAGGCAGCAGTGCTGGAGCATCAACCTTTTACAATTTATATAAATGATGTGGATGAAGGGACTGAGGGTATGGTTGCTAAATTTGCTGATGACATAAAGATAGGTAGAAATGTTGTGAAGAGGAGATAAGGAGGCTACAAAGGGACATAGATAGGTTAGGTGAGTGGACAAAACATCCGATAAATGGAGCATAATGTGGGAAAATGTAAAAGAGTCAATTTGCAGGAAGAATGTTAGGATCCCTGACAAGAACCCAACTATTTGTAAAGCAGAAGAAATGTTACTGCACACAGGGGTAATAACACTGACCCATAGGTATCCTTATATTAGAACAAACTTTAATTTAAAACACGGAATTAACCTTATTAACTAAATATTGGCTTTAAAGTTAACAGTTCCAACAGCTCTTAAGTAAAAGAGAAAACCTTAACTTACTTCCTAAACCTGCCACTATATTCCAATTAAGCAAACCAAAATATTTCAAATATCACTCATGGATCAAACAACCAGGTTTCTACTGGCCTTTCTTTGTGCAGAATCTTTGGAGAGATCACCTTTCGGGACCAAATTGAAACACCTCAATTCAGATGAAAGTTCCAGGACCAACTGCCTTTTCAGACAGACCTGACTCCTCCCATTAACTACATCACCTGTACCCAAAGCATACAGCATTCTTTTGATTCTTCTTACAATATGCCCCTTGACTTGTTTAGCCAGGACCAAACACAATACCCTTCATATATAAACAATATTCTATTAGCTAGCTATCTGTAAACAAGTAAATGGTTCTCAAGATTTATTAGCAGAACACTTTGCTTCAGTTACAACCCCTTATTCAAAGCTCTAGCAGTCATACCACCTGTATGCATCTTAACCCAGCTCTTAATAATATTACTGCAAAAATGTAAAATATGTTCAAACACTTTAGCTCATGTAATGTCCTGGTGAATCTCGTCTGCAACCTTTCTCATACAATCACATTCTTCCTATAGTATTGGGTGATCAGAACTGCATACATTTCAACTGTGGCCTAACAAGTGTCCTATACAGCTCCATCATAAGCTCCTTGCACTTGTCCTTTGTCCCCAATTACGGTTTTCAAATCCTCCATCTCTCAAACATCCTGTTAAGATGTGGAGATGCCAGCGTTGGACTGTGGAGTGCACAGCAAGACGTCTTACAACACCAGGTTAAAGTCCAATAGGTCTGTTTCGAATCAGTCACCTGATGAAGGAGCCACTTGGAAATCTAGTGATTCGAGATAAACCTGTTGGACTTTAACCTGGTGTGGTAAGACTTCTTACTATCCTCAGTTAAGTTCTTCTTAACCACCACCATCCCGAAGCTTTCGGTCACCACCTCCCTTGTCTCAACATCTGCTGTTCCTTCTTGGCGGCGGGGGACGGGGGTGGGTGTGTTATTTCTACATCAAAAGCTGGAACAACACAAGTCGCTGTGTAGAGCCACTATTTTGACATTCCAGCATTCACGGCGAATGTCTTTATTTTTACAATTAGAGCAGCAAGCTGGTTAAAAAGAGAACAGCTAACTATAGCTGGGATGAAAGACGGGACCGGCCCAGGAGCTCCCTCTGCCCGCCAGGGACCGGGGGGGACCGCCGGCGGAGGCTGCACCCGGCCCAGGATGTCCCTCTGCCCCTGGTGGCTGATGCCAATTCTTGCACATTACACTCACCCATCAAGAGGCACCGGTCCCACTATACCACCCAGGGGGTGATTCTGCTTCCACCCCCGTTACCCCAGCGGGAATCCCTTCATCAGCCTCCCCGAGGAGATAGTTGGAGGGGGGAAACGCACTTCGAGCCTTACCGTCGTTGCGCTTCGGGCCCTTCATGGTGAGCTCGGCCGCTTTCTCGGCCGGTTGCTTGGAGAGACACAGCAGCTCTTTCTCATTGTATCGCATAGCAGCCGGTTAGAGAGCCCGGGGCCTCCCGCCCCGGATCACAGCCCAACTCCTTCTCTCTCCCTCCAAGCGGCTCTTTCCCTCAGACTCCACCCTGAGCCAGCTGCCCCGGGCCGACCGCTAAGATTTCTGCAGCTGGAGGCCTCGCGCCAGCTGTACCGGTCGTCGTTAATGTCAACGTTAAATCCGGGTCCGGGGCCACACTGAACGGTGAGGGGAAAGCCGGATACCCACCCCCGAAGGACCTGGTGTTTGTACTAGCAGTGAATACCGGCGGTCAGCTGCCGGGGTGGCTTCCCGCCACACCGAGTGACAGAGATGAGGAGAGCTGCCCCTCACACCGACATTCCTCGACCCCAGACTTCCCTGTCCGCCCGCTTGCCGCTCTCAATAAAGTTATTGAGGCGGCCGCACTTCCGGCGAGCCCACCTCCGGCTGCCGGTTCGCTTTCGCCCTGGCTTGTCCGCTGGTGCGGCTGTTAATAAAGTTATTGAAAAGATCCGCTTCCGGTGCGCCGACGTTCTTCCGGTTTGACAAGGCCGCACGTCGCGGGGCCGCTGTTGGTTCTCGGTGGCTGCGGCTCTGTGGCCGGAGATTGGTGAGTCACGGTCGGGTCGGGTACGATGGGACGGTGGCGGCTCCGGGCCACTGTCGGTCGTGAAGCTGCCTGAGGCCTGGTGGTGGTCCGGGGGTGGCCTTGGTTTTTACCCGATTGAAAAGTTGCAGCTCCAGTGAGAGGGAGTTTAACGAGGAAAATGCCTATTTTGGCAGATGCTGGGCCTAGGAAGGATGTAAATGCGCTGGAAGCTGTTCAGGGAAGGTTTACCAGACTGAAACGAAAACAGAAAATGCTGGACAATCTCCAGTCTGACAGCAGCTGTGGAGAGAGGAGGGAGCTGACGTTTCGAGTCTGGATGACCCTTTGATTGGGTGGGGGGGGGAATTGTCTTATGAGGAAAGGTTGGAATGGCTCGGCTTCTATTCGATGGAGTTTAGAAGAGTAAGAAGCAACTTGATTGAAGCATGCAAGATCCTGAGGGGTCTTGACAGGGAGGATGTGGAGAGGTTGTTTCCTCCAGTGGGAGAATCTAGAACAAGGGGGTCACCCGTCTAAAACAGAGGGGAGGCAGAATCTTTTCTCTGATGTTCATGAGGCTTTGGAATTCTCTTCCTGAAAAGAATATTTTAAAGGTAGAAGTGGATAGATTCTTGGTGAGCCTGGGGATGATAAGTTATCGGGGGATAGACAGGATGCATATTTGAGGTTACTATCAGATGAGCCACTATCTTATTGAATGGTGGAACAGGTTCGAGGGGCCGATAGCCTACTTCTTGTTCATATGTTCATCAAGTAGCTGAAATGTTGGGCGCAATCCAACGTCCACAGTGCCGGAAAAGCAGCTCGCCGTGGTGGTTGAAAGCCAGGAGACTCCGCTCCCAGGATCTACCCAACTCGCAATGTCTTGTGAGTTGCTGGACTGAATCCCGCCCACAATGGGCGGAATCATTTTTTAGCAAATCTGCATATTACAGCGAGGCAGTAAACCTCACTCTAATGTGCAGATTCCTGAGGTAACTGACGTTTTGGGATTCAACCCCTTTGCCTCAGAGACATCTGGCGAGCATCATTCAGCATTGGTCCCCATAAATGGAGACCAGATGGAACGGCACAAAAGGGGGTTCGTGGGCCCCCTGCTGCATGTCCTTTGGGCATGGTGGTGCCCTGGCACTGCTGGTGCCAGCCTGGCAGTGCAACCTGGGGATTGTTTCAGGGACCTTGGAGATTGTGACACCATTTTAAAATGGGATATTCCGGTGAGTGGAGCTCCCCACTGTGCAAAACGGGCTATTAGTGGCCTCAGCTGTTCAGGCCCCTTATTCAACGCAAGTTGCATTGAATAGCCATGTGTTTCGCGGCACTGCGAGTGCCGGAAACATGCTGCTAAATATGCATGCTCCCCTCGCTAGGGGACTTTGTTCCTTTTTGGGAGAATCGCGCCTGTTGTTTTCTCCCTGGCTGGGAAAACTAGAACACTGGGGCTCAGTCGCTGGGTAAGGGATTGATCATTTAACACTGAGATCAGGAGAGTTTTTCTCAAGTGTTTTGAATCTTTGGGATTTTCCACGCCAGAGGATTGTAGACGGTGCATTGTTTTTAATATATTCAGGGCTGAGATTGTTGAATTGTGGTCTCTCGTGGAATCAGTGGATATGGGGGAATAGGTGAGAAAGGTCTAAAGAACAGCAGTGCTTTTATAGGATATTGTTAAAATATATATATTTGTACTTCCGAACAGACTTTCCTGGAGAGACAGTTTCCTGTATTTGTGGCTATTCAGCTCTTGGTACATTTCATCACCCTTCAGGATTGCCTCTACTCTATTTTCCAGCTTCATGACATGTGCTTCCCTAGATCAATATCCAGCGTAATTATTTCTCGTTTTGTCCTGTACCATGTGTGAGTTCTCCAAAGTTTAGCCTTCTACCCTATTTTCCAAATATACACGTCCCATCAGCAATATCATGAGCTGGTTTAGCATAGTGTGCTAAACAGCTGGCTTGTAAAGCAGAACAAGGCCAGCAGCGTGGTTTCAATTCCCATACCAGCCTCCCTGAACAGGTGCTGGAATGTGGCGACTAGGGGCTTTTCACAGTAACTTCATTGAAGCCTACTTGTGACAATAAGCGATTTTCATTTTCATTTCATTTTTCAACATCAAACCATAGACGGTCGTATAGTCTATATAATCATGCAAACGATGCTGAGCACTTGCTTCCGTGTCATTTTCCATGATCCTGTTTATCTGATGTGTATGAGCCAGAATTTCCTTGGGGATGAGTTTTTTGAATGTTTTGAGCCTTTGCTTATACACTTCGCACTGGTTCCAACTCCCTCTTCAATTGCTCACTAAGGCTTCACTATAAGCAACCTTCATTTGCTGCTTGGCTCAGCTGGGAATTTGGTGTCCTCAGTTTGAGTCAGATGGTGGAACTTGTCTCTAAGTCGGAAGGTTTTGAATTTAAGCTCACTTCCGTACCTGAGCACATATTCTATGTCAATATTTAAGCGTATTGAACGACTGCTGCATTATCAGAGAATTCATCCTTTGGATGAAATATTAACCTAGCACCTGTTCAGCAACAACTACAGCTTCACATTTAAAGTGGTTACTTGTGATGCAGAACTTATTATGGCTGAAGAAAAGGGAGATGCTGTTGAAGTCATCTTGCACTTATCAGGGCCGCGTCCCCTCATCTCTCCTGATTAATACAAGATGTAAAACCTCAACAGTATGTCCTCTTTTTCAGCAATACTCAAGCTTACATTTATTGCCTTTACCAGAATGAAACATCCCACGTCACCTTGAGCATTATCAAAATATAACACTGAGCCAAAGAAACATTAGGTTATCTGCTTGGTCAAAGAGGTGGTTCTTATGTGTCCTAAAGATGGAAAGTGAAGTAGAGAGGTGCAGGGAAGCAGTTTCAGAGTTTAGGCCCTAACCAACTGAAGGCATGGCCACCAATGGTAGCCAATGGTGATTGTTGTTGTTTCTCTTCCCACACCTAGTGGTGCACATGGCCGACTTTCAACTGTTCCCATAGTGAAAATTATTTTCCTGGAGTAGCCTGTCACCAGAGGTTTCTAGCTTGAGGGGTGCCACTCCAAATCAAACATGGCTGACTAGACGTTTCTCCTGCTCCTGTCGCTTGTCATTGGCGTGTTGGAAGGATTTTGCAGGTTGATACTCAATTTGTTTGGCTGCATTATGAATGCACCTTCCTTGGCCATTAGGTGCTGGAGTGGGACTCAAACCCGGAGCTTCTGGCTCAGGCGTAGGGATGCTGCTTACGGCATGGCCAGCAGTGGTAGATCAGTTAAAATCAGGGATGGTCAAGAAGCCAGAATTAAATGTGCACCAATAACTTTAAGCGTTGTAGTGCTGAAGGAGATTACAAAGGAAGGGAGGGACAAGGCCATAGAAAGATTTTAAAACCGGGATGAAAATATTAAAATTAAGGTGTTGCTTGACTGGGTGCCAATGGTCAGTAAGAACAGGGTTAATAGATGAACAGGACTTGGTGCGAGTTCAATTCTGGGTCGCAGAGTTTTGGGTGACCTCAAGTTTGCAGAGGTAGGATGTGGGTAACAAGCTGGGAATATGCTGGAATGTTCCAGTCTAGAAGCAACACAGTTTAGGAGTAACAAAGCAAGTGAGCTGAGATGGGCCATGTTGGGGGATGTTATGAAGATGGAAGTAGGCAGTCTTAGTAATGGCATGAATATGTGTTCAGAGGCTGATCTTGAGGTCAAATTCAGGGTTCAGGTGGATTTAAAAGATCACTGTCGTTAGGAATTTTTCAACTCACTGGTAAACAGCAGACCATTTGGTCATTAATTTACAGTCGTGGCATTTTAAATTATTTTGACGAACAGAGAGCCAGCTCTGGCCAACATTTAACTAAGATAATACCCGCAATACAGATATTTTATTTGCTATTTATGGGACCATACCACATAAATATTGGCTGCTGTGTTTGCCTGTAAATCAGCTGACTTGATAAGTAGTTCATTGTAAAACACTTTGAGATCTCCTGAGGATGTGAAAGGTGTATCAATGCAGGTTCTTTCTTTTTCCCCAACTGATGCTTAGTATCTATTTTTATTAATCTATGAAGTACTTGTGCACTTTATAGAGGCAAATTAAATGAAAGTTTGATTGACCAAGCATCTATGGGACAAGAAGCAGTTGGAACAAGTAATGTTTAACATCTAGCTGGAGCAGCAGTTCATCTGGGACACTTCCGCCAAGCACACTTAACACAGTCCTCTATTTCACACTCCCCACTCCTTTTTTGGGGTATCTTCACACACTATTTTTCCCTTTGGGGAATAGTTGTGGATGAATTTCTGAGTGATTATCAGCCATTGAACCGTGTTATGAACGCTAAAGGCTCTAGCAGAGAAACGGTTGCTGATTGTTAGTAGAATTCCATACAGTGCAGAAGGAGGCCATCCGGCCCATCAAGTCTGCATCGACCCGTGAAAAAGCACTCTACCCATGTCTACTCCCCAGTCCATCCCACCTTATCCCCCTAACCACATCCCTGGACACTAAGGGCAATTTATAATGGCCAATCCACCTAACCCCCATAAAGTGTTTTTGAAGTGTTACGGAACCTTCAATTTACACTCAATAGCATGTTGGAAAAGGCCTAATTTTACAATTTGGTTATCACGGAAGCTGGGTTTTAATCTAGACCAAGCTGGCCTCTTTGTACTTTCCTGTGGAGTTTTGACTTTCATCTTAGTTTCTGATCACTACAAATGTAAGTCCATATGTGGAGCTTAAAACTGGGGTGTTGGACCTACACTGACCAGTCTAATTAGTAAAAGCTAAAAGTGAAGTAATTGTAACTACCTTGCACAAAGGGCTTCTTCAGCGTTAGAAACTGGTTGAAGATCACCAAACACATTTCACTCAGAACATTAATATTCAGCAGCTAGGCATCAGTAGCTGCACAGTTGGATTCAGATCCTAAAAATGGAAAGTTAATGTCTATCCTGCTGTAATCGTCACCTCTAAAGCATTTGCTATGAATATTTTGTTCCTGTTAATGAAGCTGAATTCTCCCAGCAGTATATACACCAGATTTAAGATAGTGTTGTTTCAGTAAGTTAATAACCTCAAGAGTCCAAATTGAAATCTTTGAAACTGCATCGAGCTCGTATTTATTTAAAAATACACAGTAAATCTCACAATCTGTCATTCCAGCTGCAGGGTAATTATATGAATACTGCACCAGGTAACCCAGCTGCACCAACTATTGTGTACTGGATAAAGGTTTCTGAATGGCCCTGGGAAAATGGTGCATTTGGTGGATATGTTAAGAGCCGTGGGGTTATGCTGCAACTGTACAGGACCCTGGTGAGACCACATTTGGAGTATTGTGTGCAGTTCTGGTCACCTCATTATAGGAAGGACGGGGAAGCATTGGAACGGGTGCAAAGGAGATTTACCACATGGAGCACACCAGAATGACAGGGAGTGGGATAGCTTGATCTTGGTTTCGGACAAGCTCGGCACAACATCGAGGGCCGAAGGGCCTGTTCTGTGCTGTACTGTTCTATGTTCTATATTGAATGTATATCAGAGTATGACCAGATCATGACATTATTATTCATAAGACGAGTATGTCTCATAAATATGTCACTTTGTGAAACAAATGATAAGTTTCTGTGTGGCAAGTAAAACATTCTGGACTAATGTGCATTTTTGTTTTTGAATTCTTTCAGATTTTGTATTGAGATACAGTTTAACAAATAACTATGGATTTTCAACATCGACCAGGAGGGAAAACAGGGAGTGGAGGGGTTGCTTCCTCTTCTGAAAGCAACCGAGATCGGAGAGAACGGCTGAGACAGCTAGCTTTGGAAACCATTGACATAAATAAGGTTAAGTTCTGATCTTTACAATCTGAATAGATCAGTTCCTTGTACTGTTGCACTCTAGTACATTGTAATTGTTTTTTTTCTAATTTTATAGGATCCCTATTTTATGAAAAACCACTTGGGTTCCTATGAGTGTAAACTTTGCTTAACGCTTCACAACAATGAGGTAAGTTATAAATACATTGGATGGTTCTGTCTTGTCATAAATGTGTAGAATGTGTACAATGAGAGGGAGTTTTATCTTGTCTTCAGATGGCGGTATGTGGCAGTAACAGATTTTTGTTTCTAATGCCAGCATCCAGGTATGTCCAAAGACATCATGAAAAAATCCGTCGAAACGTTTCTGCAACCTTTTGCTCTTCCCGTGACGCTCTTTGTGTCCTAGGATTTGGCATTTACTTTGTGTATATTAGAAAAACAAAACTGAACCCTGGACTCTTAATTTGCCAGACCAGAACTCCACCAATTGAATTACCTGATGCTCAAATACACAAGAACATTGTGAAATTACTTTTGTATGTTGCCTTTCTAGCTTTATATTTTAGTTGATCAGAAATGTTCCAGTAATGATTTTAGTTGAACAAAGCAGATCATTGGCATACCGCCCGATACCTTAAACATTCACTTCCTCCACCATGGGCGCACCGTAGCAGCAGTGTATACCATCTACAAGATGCGCTTCAGCATCGACCCAAAGCTGCTTTGACAGCAGGGTTTAAACCTGCAACCTCTACCCCCGGAAGAAAAAGGAAGCAAGTGCATGGGAACACCACCGCACCTACAAATTGGCCTCCAAGTAACACCCCATCAATACCTCGAAATATATCGGCTCGCTGTCGCTGGGTACAAATCTGGAGCTCTCTCTCTCTAACAGTGCTGTGGGTGTACCTACACCTCATGGATTGCAGTGCTACAAGAAGCTGACTAGCCACCACCACCTTCTCCAGTGCAATTGGGAATATCCTGTCCTTGCCAATGACACCCACATCCCCTGAACAATATTTTTTTTAAACACAGTCATCGTTTTCAGTAAAAGATTTAGTTACTGAATAGACCTCAAACTAGTGTTTCATTTTAGGTTAGGGTGCTATCTTTAAGCTGTTGTGATTCATTTCTCAGGTAATGTAATGGGGCATTCATCAGGTGCAACAACAATTTCTAATTTGTGTAATAGTATTTAAACTGCATGGGTTTGTAAATGTACATATTTTTTCTCTAGTGCATCGCATGCTTCTAGAATCTCCTAATTTATTTTTTGATAGTTTTGGACTGAATTTGTTTAATATCAAGATAAAAACAATGCTGATAATAGAATATATTTATGGGTGAGAGATTTAAAAGTGTTTGCATCAAGTTCTCGCAGCTATGTCCTACGTTCACCTAAATGTACAAGCGAGACACTTCTATTTGCCAGACTGATCTCAGTGAGTCTCCACATTTAATACTGATTCAGAGACAATATTATGCATGAAATTGTGATCGCTGGATATCGCATTCAAATGTACTTGATAACTTTGAGATAGAGGAGACATTGACTTATCCATCTGGGCTCAACTTAGACCTAGTATGTAAATGCAAAATCAGTTTTTTAACCTGTTGTATCATCTGAACTTCCCCTCCACACTACCAGCAGCATTTAAAAATCAGGTTTGCCCCTTGTGAAAGTGGTGAGATCTAGGGGTTATCTTTTACATTGAAACTCATTATCAACACTGACAGTCACTCAGTTAAGTTATCTATTCCTTAACTGTATTTAAAATCAGGGATTGTTGGTAGATGTTTTAATTTGATTTTGAATTTGTTTCTACAGGGGAGTTATTTGGCACACACACAAGGGAAAAAGCATCAGACTAATCTGTAAGTGTAAGATTATGTTAGATATGAAAAATATATTTTTGCAGATATTCTGTGCTCAGGCTTTTGAGTTACTTCAAAAAAGTACACAAATCATTAGAAAACCATACGACTGTACAAAATGCAGCTCAGTGAGGTTTGCTTATCTACATTGCGACCATTAACCTGCATCACACCACTTACTGCACTTGAAAGCTGTTTTAATGATGAATTGAATCTTACAGGGTTTTAAATATAAATTGTGTGTGTGGGTGGAAGAAACTTGTTTTCTTTTTGTTCTCTAATTCCCAGAAGATCCTATGAAGAAACTTTGAGAGATGTATACTAGAAAACTGGATGTTTAATACAAGTGCAGATGTCAATTAATGAAAGATTTTTGTTAGCTAGGGAAATATGGTTCTTTTCTTGCTGTTGCCTCCAGTCCCCAGCAAAGTGTCTCCATGTTATCCAGCAGCCAAAAAGATGATCTAAAAAATTAATTCTTAGACTCCTATCAGTGCTCTGATTGTGTTGGAAAATATTGGCAAAAACTGAACTCGGGCCTCCGACATTCATCCTACCTGTCAGATACTGAAACTTTTAAGTGGTAATTTGTAGTTCTAGTACAACCCTGAACAGTTGCTTCACTGGTCATTGGGAGGTCTGCTTAAGTAGCCTAGGGTGACTGTACCTTTATCGTTCCCAGAGGAACAATGCCTGGACACATCCTGTGACAACATAACTAACATCAAGAGCTTTCCATGTGAGGAATCATGTAGATGAGCCTGTAACCCAAGATACTAATGCACTGTGCCGCTGTGTTATCATCTATCACCGTAGCTGATTTATGGAAGGCGACAATGACAAATAGAGAATTTAACCTAGTACTTTGCCTGCTAGTTACTTACTGGCATGCCAGAAGCAAATAATGTACCTTTACAATCTGTTATGTAGAAGTATGTATTTATACCCTCACTAACAGCACTTTGAGTATGCCAATACCAAATGGACAGCAGAGGTTCAGGAAGGCAATTTACCATCTTAAGGGCAATTATGGATGGGCAACAAATGCTGGCCTTGCCAGTGATGCTTATGTCCCATGACACTGTGCCAGGGCACGGTAGCACAGTAGTTAGCACAGTAGCTTCACAGCTCCAGGGTTCCAGGTTCAATTCCCGGCTTGGGTCACTGTCTGTGTGGAGTGTGCACGTTCTCCCCGTGTCTGCGTGGATTTCCTCCGGGTGTTCTGGTTTCTTCCCACAGTCCAAGGATGTGCAGGTTCGGTGGATTGGCCATGCTAAATTACCCTTAGTGTCCAATAAGATTAGGTGGGATTGCTGGATTGCGGGGATAGGGTGGAGGTGTGAACATGGGTAGGGTACCCTTTAGGGCCGGTGCAGACTCGATGGGCCGAATGACCCCCTTCTGCACTGTAAATTCTATGATGCTATGAAAGCATTTTTAAAAGTTCCTTTGTTATTTGTACCATCAGTTGAGGATCCAGCTATATAATTTAGTTTCAACAGAGTAACACAGCCGAGGAAATGATCAGACATTTTTTTTTGTTGCAAGCCCTGTACCCATTAAACATAAATCATTTAGCTATTCATTGCAAGGATGCTTAAGCAGACCTCCCAATGATCATCCAATTCATGGGCACTCAAAAACTTTCTTTCTTAAAAGGCAAATCTGAGAGATCAGGTGATACACCTCCATTGGAGTATAAATATACTTCTTCCTATAATATTGAGACAGTGATGCATACTTAATCCCTAATGAGTTTCCAGTTCAGGCAGATACTCGAGGGAGAGGTGCAGATATAGGCTGAAAGTTCAGTGTGAGGGCGGGCACTTGAACCAATTACAGGATGGTAGTAAATGTGCAGTGATTGCCCACAAGTCTACAGTTTCAGGAACTGTATTAACGGTTAAGGTAATGATGGTCCCCAACCGAGCAGTGTCTGTATAGCAAGTATTGAAATTTCTAACTAAGTGATATGTCCCCCCCCCTTTTTTTTTCAACATAGGGCACGACGAGCAGCAAAAGAGGCGAAGGAAGCCCCAGCACAGCCTGCCCCAGAGAAGGTTAAAGTGGAGGTGAAAAAGTTTGTGAAAATTGGTCGGCCAGGTTACAAAGGTATTTTTCAAACCTCAAGTTGTGTCACAGTGAGCTAGTGTAGCAATTGACAAAAAATTATTACGTTTTATTGTCAGTTAATTCTAAATTATTAAGTATTTTGTTGACCATTCCACGGTGTAGGAATATGAAGTGTGAGAAATGATTTTTAGCGGTTAACACAAGTATCCGTGTGAAACATTGAAGAATAATAGAACTACAAATTACCCCTTAAAATTTAACTTGCGAGTTGGAGACATGGGAAAGCAAACCTGACTGACTCACTCCATTTAAATTATGCTTCCTGCTGGTTAATTGAGGCTAGAGGAAGGTATTTACTGAGCAATTGCTATTTTCGCTACCTCCAAAACTGCACAAACTCGCAGTATTCGGTTTGTAAATCTCATTACATGTGGTAAATTCAGAAATGTGAAACCCATCACCAATATCTAGCGCTTTATCCAACAAGACACAATAATTCAAGTTCATGGAAAAGGTTACAATGGAAGTTGTCTGACTGCTAATCCCAGAAAGTAGAGACGAGACTAGCTGTGCTCTGCTTTAGAGGAGGATTTTATTGCCAATAAACTGCATCAAGCTTTTCACCATTCTTTTTGTAGTGACCAAACAGAGGGACGCAGAAGTGGGGCAACAAAGTCTTCTTTTTCAGGTAATATACAGTTGTACTCTGCATGTTGATTATAATGGACTTCATTCTGAATTATTTTTCCTTTCAGTCCATTTTCTACCCTCCATCTCCAATGCATTTATGCCTGGGTGGAGTACAGTACAATAGACACTGATTGTCCTTTGTCTGGTGCCTTGTGTATGTGCCATTATTTATATATCAACTGTCTAGTCGACCTAGTAGGCCACCACAAGCATCCCCAGTCTTGTCCACTTGTTTTCAGCGTGACTGAGTACTGATGTGAAGCAGAAATCCTCCCTCGAGCTCCAAGTCAGTTGTACCACTGTCCAGCAAATACCAGCTTACTCAGTGAATTGAACAGCGCTCCAATTCTGTATGACTCAGTTAACTTGCTCTCTTGTTCATCTATAAAACACACAGATTGAAACATTTAGTTCATTTGTGCTTAATAAACCAGCCGTTGTGTTCTGAATTTTATTTTGGTATTAAAATGCCCATTGCGCAAAGCATTTGGGCAACTTTCTACATTTGGGGTTTTCAATACTAGATATTTTCTTGGGTTCCGCATTACAGCCACTCCTTGGTTTCTCTGTGAAGCAGCTTCTGTCCTCCCATTTCTCAGTAAATTTAATAAAACTCGGGTGTCAAATAGGGAACCTTTGTCACTGTACTCCGGATTACTGGAATATGTGATAAGCCGCCAAGTGATTTCCTTGTTTTCGGTAGGTAGAAGATGTACACTTTCGGAGTGTGGCTCCAGCAGTAAAGCATTAGACACATTTATTCAGCAATAAACAGGTAATTGAACGGTGCTTAAAAAAAACAGTACTTTTGCAGTTATGATAAACTTTACTCATCTGCTCTGTCAAAAGCAGCTTCTCCTGTATTGACTCTTGAAACTAGCTGCTAAGATGGAGACCTCTGACCTGCCATGTACCCCTGATATTTCCAGATTCACACTTTTTGTTGCATTGTCACCCAATGTGTCCTTCCAAATTTCTTTGATGCTTACATAGAATCATAGAATTTACAGTGCAGAAGGAGGCCATTCGGCCCATCGAGTTTGCACATGCCCTTGGAAAGAGCACCCTACCTAAGTCCACACCTCTACCCTATCCCAGTAACCCCACCCAACCTTTAAGGTCAATTTAGCATGGCCAATCAACCTAACCTGCGCATCTTTGGACTGTGGGAGGAAACCGGAGCACCCGGAGGAAACCCACGCAGACACGGGGACTCGACACAGAGAACGTGCAAACTCCGCACATCAAAGCAAAAATATTTTAATTTCTTGGCTACCTCAGGCTCAGGCCCACAGCATGCTCGGTAGTGAATGTAATGGGAAGACACACTGATGAATGCTAAACATTTGAATGGTCTGATCCAGGCACCCACACAGCGGTAGCAGTTGATCCCCACACTTTTAGTATGTGCATTCTCTGTAGCCTACAAAAGTAGCTAACAGCAACCCATTTTAACCTTTTGCCTGCTATGACTGATAAGGAAGAATTCAATAAATAAATCATTTATGTACCAAAATGATATCCTCCCCACCCCAACACCTGTTGGTGGGTTACTGATGCTAATCTTAAACACATACCTGGTTAAGTAGCAAATGTTATTTTTCAAAATATACATGGTAGTTTATGCTAGCTTATATATTATCTATTGTTTTAATAGTTCACAAGGGTTACTTTAAAAAAAAATCTATTTTATCTTTTAGATCGATTATCCTGAAATTGCAGAAAGTGTAATCCCACGGCATCGGTTCATGTCTGCATATGAACAGCGAATTGAACCACCCGATAGACGTTGGCAGTATCTGTTGTTTGCGGCAGAGCCTTACGAAACCATTTCTTTTAAGGTATTGCACTCTCATGGACTGGTGGACAGCCTGGAGCGATAAATTAATTTGTTTGCTGTGAGAGGTGAAATAGCTTTCCACACGCACAAGTAATTTACCAAAATTGCATGCTAATACTGATAATTCAAAGTTGTTTTCTCACACTGAAGACTGCATTATTTAATAATTTGATGAAATTTAATAACACACAAATTCAAAATTTGGGACTTAAATGACATAATTGTTAAATTTTTACTTGCCTGTGGACCAAGAAGAGTAGACTATAGTTCCAATAATTCACATTTCCCGTCAAGGACCGAGTTCAGTAAAGATAATGTGAAAAAAAAAGTTTGTACTGGTTTTAGCTCCTTACAATGATAGACTGTTGCAGATTAATAGCAGTCACTCGGATGTGCTATTATTGATACAGTTACTTTGGACTGTAAATTATGGTGATAATCATAGAGGGTCAGTCAGAAGAAAAAAACAAATGAGGGGATGTGTTTCTTGTGTTATCTATTCATAGAAGAATCATGGCCGGGATTCTCCACCGGGGTGATTCTCCGTTATGCCGGCGCTCAGGGGTTTCCCAACGGCATGGGGCTGCCTCACAATGGGAAACCCCATTGACCAGCCAGCGTAACGGAGAATCCCGTCTGCCGGTCGGGGCAGAAATGTGGCAGAATCCAGCCTCATATCCCTACAGAGCAGAAAGAGGCCATTTGGCCCATCAATTCTGCATTGGCCCACTGAAAGAGCATTCCACCCATGTCCACTTCCCTGCCCTATCCCAATATCCCCTTAACCTAACCTGCATATCTTTGGACAAAGGGGAAATTTAGCTTGGCCAATCCACCTAACCTGCACATCTTTCGACCGTGGGAGGAAACCGGAGCACCCAGAGGAAATCCACGCTGCGAAAATGCAAACCTCATCCAGTCAGTCACCCAAGGTCGGAATCGAACCCAGGTCCCTGGTGCTGTGAGGCAGCGGTGCTAACCACTGTGCCACCCGTATTGATAGGAAACTTTTACAAAGTGGAAAGAGGACGATGAGGGGAAAACAAAACAATTAACGAGTTCTGGACAGATGGGCCAGATTTTGAAATAATTCTTGAGCCAAGTCCTTGCATTTTATTTTGTTGTTGAAAAAAATGCTTTAATAAGTGCACGGTGCACTAATTAAATTTAATTTAACGTGAAGCCTTTATTAACTTGTACTCTGTCTTCTCTGTTGTGCATATTTTGTTCAGATTTTTGAAGGAAATTTATGGAGCATAGAAATATCCATCATAGATTGACTGTACTCAACAAACTTGATATCTTAACTCTTCTTTAATTGCACTTAGGTACCAAGTAGAGAAATTGATAAAGTTGAGGGGAAGTTTTGGACCCACTGGAATAGAGAAACAAAACAGGTATCCTCAAGCTTTCTTTTTCATTATAGCCCTAGATAATCAACACACATGTGCAATTTCTGTATTCCTTGATTACGATTAACCCATGTTCAGCAATGCAGCAGCGTTTTTTATGATCTCCAAATAATAAAATCCATAAAAGTACCTGCAAGAGGTCACGTGATAATACTGTGATGCCCTCCGTATCCAGGTAAAGTAATTTTAGACAAAGACGGTCTTTTGGTCCATTTCTTTCTCCCAGAATACCCAATTCTAACAACTATCTGTTAACAGCATCTAGCTGTTTCATAAGTCCTGCTCCCTGATCTTGATATATTTGGCAATCAATTCCAACTGACAATCACCCGGTAAATAAATAGCTCCTTCCCCACCAGGATCCTGCAGCACTGACTTATCTTAAGTACTGTTGTCTATCTCATTAATTATCTTGCACACTTCGGTATTATGTTTTCTCAGTCTTTGGGGCTTAAAAGCCCTGCATTATATTGTTATTCATTATAGTCAATATCTCTAATACATGGATCAGCCTA
This sequence comes from Scyliorhinus torazame, assembly GCF_047496885.1. NCBI lineage: Eukaryota > Metazoa > Chordata > Chondrichthyes > Carcharhiniformes > Scyliorhinidae > Scyliorhinus > Scyliorhinus torazame. The sequence continues at coordinate 28,454,635 of NC_092724.1, forward strand.
TGCTGTCTTCTGAATCATTTGTACAGCCTGAATAATTCATCATTATTCCAGGGTCAAATCTCTGTAGAGTACTTCAGGTGCAGAGAGCACTGCACATCTTCAGGTATAAGTAATGGGAATTTGAACGAAACTGAGTTAGCAATGTAAATGAGCACCTTAAAATAAGCAATATGCCGTGGATGCTGGATTCTGAGACAAGATTAGAGCATGCTGGATAAACTCAAGAGGTCTGGCACCATCTGAAAGGAGAGAGAACAGAGTTAACATTTCGCATGGAGGCAATACATATATGGGATATTTTAAAAGGGGGGGGTTTAAGATCATAGAAGTATCTTAGAATCCCTACAGTACAGAAGGAGTCTGTTTGTCCTATCGAGTCTGCACCGAACCTCCAAAAGAGCATCCTCCCTAGGATTTTTTTCAACATTTTTTCAGCCGAATCCATTGCTCCTGTTCCCACCTAACCATTTTGAGCCGGAGACGGCCCTGTCAAATGCTAATGAGACCCGGGAGTTAAAATGGCGTGAGGTGGAGGAATGGGGAAATGATGGATAATTTGGGGGAGCCTAACCTATTTCTAAGTTAAAATCAATCCCATCTTCTCTGTAACCCCCACAGGTGCCACCTGGCATGCTGAGTGTTGGCAGCATTTTCTGGGGGGTGGGTTTTGTTTCAGACTTTCAGCAACAGTATTTTGTTTCTTTGCACCACCCAACTCCAACTGTTAAAAGGCATCTTGCATAACTCACAGCTAGAATATCACAAATAAAACAGCAAAACAGAATCACTGTGAGCATTAGTCAATAACACACATGCAATATTTTACTTTTTTATTCATTCATGGGACATGGACATCGCTGTCTGGGCCAGCATTTATTGCCCATCCCTGAGGACACTTAAGAGTCAACACATTTCTGTGGGTCTGGAGACATGTTTCGGCCAGACCGGGTAAGGCCGACAGATTTCCTTCGCTAAAGGATGTCAGTGAACCAGATGTTTTTTTAATGAAAAATGGACAATGGTTTCATGGTCACTATTAGACTTTTAATTCCAGATTTTTTTAAAATTGAATTCAAATTCCATCTGCATGGTGGGATTTGAACCTGGGTCTCTGGATGACTAGTCCAGCGATAATACCACTATGCACGCCACTGTCTCCCCAACTTGGAAAACAATTTTAAAAGTCCTGTGTCACCTACATATGCAGCTAAAGTGTCACAGATACTAATAATCAGCAAGATCCTACCTAGAGGATGCAGAAGGTTTCTGCTGCGGGTGCTGGCTGAACCATTGGAGCCAAGTCTCCATTTTGGCAAGACGTTAAATGTAATCTGCCACATGTCCAACCATTCCACCGATCTTTCTGTATCGTCTCCAAGGCTATCGATATTGTCTTGAAAGTCGACCATACTCTCTAAATATGTGTTAGCTGTGAATTTTGAGATTATGCCTTGCATGCCCAAGTTCTTAATACATATCAAGAAAAGCAGTGGTCCTAGTACTGGCCCCTGAGGAACACCACTGTACACATTCCTCCAGTCCAAAAAAACAGCCGTTTACCTCTATTGTCTGAATCCTGGCACTCTGCCTACTTTGTGTCTGGGCTGCCATGGAGTGGGCCAGAAAATTGCTTGCAGCTGAAATTTAAACATTTAAAGGATTGTAAACCTGGGGGCAAGAAAAGAGGGACAGCAATCCTTTCATGATTATCATGGGCACAAAGGGCATGTCAGCTCCCTGGCAATCCTACTAAGGCTCGAGAGTCAAACAGCGAAGAAGCGATGGGCAAAAATGAGGAGAAAATATAGATGCTTGAGTAGTGGAAGCAGATTCAACAGTAACTTTCAAAACAAAATTCCATAATTATTTAATGGATAAATATGCAGGGCGATGGGGAAAGTGCAGGGGAGTGAGACTCATTGGATAGCTCTACCGAACAGCTAGTACAGACAAGATGGGCCAAAAGACCACATCCTGTGCTAAATGATTCTACAATTCAGGGCAGCACAATGGTAAAGTATTGTAAGTTGAAAGTTAAAAACATAGGATGCACTTGCAGGATTGTTTTTATCAAGGCTTACATTTGTTAGCTCATGGGATATAACTGAGAAATTCAGTGAGATCAATTCCACCAGATCTCTTATCAACTTTGAGCTGCATATCTATTTACAGGAATTTTTGTTGCAATATTAAACGTTATGCCACCTTGAGGAACATCTAAGTTTCCAATACAGTGCTTGTCACTTTCATAAATTTCTATGAAAATAAGTTTAAAAGATGTTACTTTTACATTTTCAAAACTATTATGCTCACCAATTTTTTTGATCACTTTCAAAATCTATCTTCAGGATCTTTGCACAAAGTTTATATGTCAGGATAAGTTTGACCTTCTGTTTTTTTTTCCTCCTAGTTTTTCCTTCAGTTCCATTTTAAGATGGAAAAACCTGTGCAACCACAGAGCTTGCCTATTGGACCACCTGGAATAAAGAACAGACCGCCACCGCTCATGAATGGCATGCCACCAAGGGCTCCCATGCCACCAGATGCAATGCCACCTCCACGACCAGCAGGCATGCCCATGCCACCAATGCCACCAGCTGGCCCGGTGCCTCCTGGTCCACCACAGCTTCCGCCAGCTCCACAGGGTCCTCCTCCAGCTCCACAGGGTCCTCCTCCGACTCCGCAGGGGCCTCCTCCGACTCCGCAGGGGCCTCCTCCGACTCCGCAAGGACCTCCTCCAACTCCGCAGGAACCACCTCCGACTCCCCAGGGACCGCCTCCGGCTCTGCAGGGCCCTCCTCCGGCTCCGCAGGGACCTCCTCCAGCTCTGCGGGGACCACCTCCGTCCCTGCAGGGACCTCCTCCGTCCCTGCAGGGACCTCCTCCGTCCCTGCAGGGTCCTCCTCCAGCCATGCAAGGTCCTCCTCCGGCATTGCAAGGTCCTCCTCCAGCTCTGCAGGGACCTCCTCCTCCTCTGCAGGGTCCTCCTCCTCCGGCTCTGCAGGGCCCTCCTCCTCCGTCTCTGCAAGGTCCTCCTCCGTCTCTGCAGGGTCCTCCTCCTCCGTCTCTGCAGGGTCCTCCTCCTCCATCTCTGCAGGGTCCTCCTCCTCCGTCTCTGCAGGGTCCTCCTCCTCCGTCTCTGCAGGGTCCTCCTCCTCCGTCTCTGCAAGGTCCTCCTCCTCCATCTCTGCAAGGTCCTCCTCCTCCGCCTCTGCAAGGTCCACCTCTATCTCTGCAAGGTCCTCCTCCTCCGTCTCTGCAAGGTCATCCTCCTCCGTCTCTGCAGGGTCCTCCTCTGTCTCTGCAGGGTCCTCCTCTGTCTATGCAGGGTCCTCCTCTGTCTATGCAGGGTCCTCCTCCAGCTCCACAAGGCCCTCCTCCAGCTCCACAGGGTCCTCCACCTGCTCCCATTCCACCAATGATTAGGCCTCCACTGCCCAGTGATTCTGCACCATTATCTACACCACCTACGCCTCTTCCACCACCAGGTGTCCCTCCTCCTCCTACTAACTGACCTTGATCTTTTTTGTAAGAATTTTGTGTTTTGGCATAATACAACTTTTGTAGATTAGTGTTTAATTTGTTTTTTTTTGGTGGAGTCTTGTTTCTTTCAAATGTATAGTACCTTGCAGTACTTCATCTTTCATTAAAGACATTTTCAAATATTTTTAAGTGTGGGCCTCTTTTCTATCTTAACATTGCATTCTACTAGCCCAATTGTTCAAAATGTTCACCGACTGTCTCTGATCTTTATTGCTCAGCCAGAATATTGTGTTTGAAAAGAAACCAAAATAACAAGCTTAAAATACTTCTGTATGCTTCAGAAACCTAGACCATAAATAAAGATCTGTGGAAGAAGATAGAGTTATAGAGACCTTTGAAATGTGGATGTCAAGACATATGCTAACCTGTGTGGCGGGGGGGTCTGTTGGAATTCTTGACTCTTGAGAAGGTTAAGTTTGAACTGAGGGGAAAGACAGAGGGGTTCTACAATTCATGGGCATTATTCATTATGCACTTTCAAGAACTGGATAACATCGAACATTAGTTGGGGGGGGGGGTGGGTGGGAGGGTTGGGGGGAGGGGGGCGATGGGTGTTTATGGGTGATTCCTGATTCCTTTTTGTCAGTTTATGTGAACATGTGGGCAAATGTTTTAGGTTTGGTGGGAGGATGGGATCGTTGTTATTGATATGGGGATTGGCATATTTGTTACTGATTATTGTTTATTTTTGGTGGGTGTAAATTTGGGAGAAAATGCGAAAAAGGAGGAGAATAAAGAAATATATATATTTTTTTTAAATTCCATATACTGACCATAAGACAAATGAAGAGATATTGAAATAGCAAGAATGTAAATAACTCAAAAGTGACATCCAGAAAAGAAAATGTCTATTTTGCTTGTTTTGATCAGAACTGTAAAGGTACAGAGATCTAGAGTTCAAAGCAGGGGACAGCCAAAAACTGGGTATAGTTGGATGAAGCTATGTTGCAAGAGTTGCAGAAGAGCTACAATGGATATGTGAAGATGATGCAAGACTGACGAGCATGACAGACCTGGCAGGACTAACCACAAGCAGCAACATTGGGTGCGATTTAAACAAATGGGAACCATGTCCCATAGCGAGCGCGTTTAGCCACATGTATCTTGGTACTGCTATCTAACGTAACTGGTTAGATACGGAAATGCCAGCTTGGCACCTTGCCAGTGCAAGCCTGGGAGTCCCTGCCAGTTGGCAGGAAACCACTCTACCAAGAGGGCATGTACCTGGAGGCCTCCAATCCCCTGGGAGACCCTCACGTTTGCCGTTCTGTTTGTGGAGACCAGTACTGAACGGCACTTGCCCGAGGTCTCCAAGGGAAGGGGATAGATCCCAACACCTTGGTTACCTCAGGGAACTGCATATTAAAGTGAGACTAGCTGTTTCACTCTAATATGCAGATTTGCCAAAAAGTTTGTCACAATGGGTGGGCTTCACATTGCGACGTCTCGTTCGATCTCGTATGGTATGACGAACCGGGTAGATCCTGGAAGCAGGGTCTCCCATCACTTTCCGACCACAGCACGCAGCGCAGTGTAGCCATTAGATCGTGTCCATCGTCTTTTAAGAATTGTCTCAACTCCCGGTCCAGTCCATTTAAAACTAATGTTGAATTGGATTGCAAATGTATAAATATATTCCGATAGGTACTTTTCCATCGTTCATATACTTTAAATTCGTAAATTTAGCTTGGGGGCATGTTTGTTATATTAAAAAAATTAGACTGGACTCCTTTTCATAATGGATTTGGGTCTGCATCAGCAGCACAATATTGCAGCATCGAAGCTTAATTTTTGTGGGGAGGGGAATTCAACATGTTGGCAAACATTTTTTTCAACTTTTATACTTCAGATGTTTTATGAAATTGACTTTTTCATCTATAATTGCATGTGCCAAAAGTTACAATTAAAATCCGAACGGTTATTTATGGAAACAACATGACCTGTTAACAAAATTGTATTCTGCGTCTTTCTCTTTAAATCCAAGTGCCCCTGCAATCCACTTTGCTATGTTACTACTCTGATAACAGTGCAGGCTCTGAAAGATCATTTCCCATGTCATCTTGGAGAGCTGGAGTTCTTTGTTCTCACTAACAGTAGTAGCTTTGGTTTGGGACATCTTTTAGTAATCAGATTATAGTGGATACACCGATGTTGACTTTTTCCTTTGGTCATGCCTCAATATATTCTGAACTCATTTTTATATTTAAAATATGCACATAAGTGGTGGGGAAAAAAGATGGCTTCTTGATTTCTTTGATGGATTAAGCATCTCCCCTGTCTCGAGTGGGAATATTCCAGATTGATGTTGAATCAATGCCCTTTCCTGAAACTAATTCAATAGGTGCTATCAATTTGGGTCATTGAAACACAAAAACATTGACCATCTCAACTCTCAAGACGTTAAACAACACAGAGGGTGGGATTCTCCGAAATGGAGGCAGAGTGTTCGCGCCGTCGAGGTTCACGGCGGCGCGAAACGGCCCCTATCCCGACCGATTCAGGGCCTGATGATGGGCTAGGAGCGGCACCGCGTCATTTACGCGTGCCAGGCCTTGGCGCCGCGTAAAGGCGGTGCCGCATACATGACGCGGCTGGCGTCACCTGCGCATGCGCGGGTTGGCCCCATTTGAGGCCCCCCCCCCCCCCCGGTGCAGGATCCCCCCGCAGGCTGCCCCCCCCCCCCCAGCGTTCCCGCGCTGTTCCCGCCGGCAGCGACCAGATGTGGACGGCGCCAGGGGGAACCCGCCGTTTTGGGCAGGCCACTCGGCCCATCCGGGCCAGAGAATCGTGGGTGTACCGGTGAATCGCCATTTTGGCTGTCTCGGGCGATTCACTGTACCGCGCCGCGCAAAACGCGATTGTGCCGATCTGGCCGTTTCCGTGAATCGTGGGAGGGTGTCGGACCGGCGTCGCCGGAAAATTTGGCGACCCAGGCGATTCTCCCAACCGGCGCGGGAGCGGAGAATCGCGCTCAGGATGTGTAAGCAACATGAACACTAGCCCCTTATTTGGAATAGGACTTTGCAGACAGGGTTACACTGAAAGTCATTGAGTTAATTCCAATACCTTGAAAGCGAGAGATTCCACCTGGAGAAGGATTCCCCGCATTCTTGTTAAAGTTCACCTGAGAACCAACCTAGAAATTCGACGACATGAAACCCCACAGTCTAATGAGAATCCTTTACCAATCCCTCACTTGAACTTCAGAGAAATGACAGGCCTGCTTCTTGGGAGCGTAGGTTGAAGACTAAGATCATAATGATCTGTAACGGTATATTACCTTCATTTGTATCTAAGCGTTGTATGTGTGTGATGTGTTTGATTCAGGATAAGTGAGAATAAATAACCTGTATTCTTAAACTCACAAAAGCTTGGTGCTAATTATTCATTGGCTTACACTCTCCAAGGGTAAGGAAAGTCACATCACTTGCATACCAAACATGGGCAATAAAGGGAATACATACATTCTGACCATGACACTTTCCATTGTTGCTACGTCTTGCCAGAACACTGCAGAAAAGTACTGCCTTTGGATGAAACTATTATCAAAATGCTTACTGGTGATTTTCTTTTTAATGTTCATGAAGTGTGAGTGTTGTGCCCATCTCTAATTGCTCTCTCTGCTTCTGCGGAACCACCTTGGAATTGCTGCAGACCATGTGGTGTAGGTATACCCACGGTGCTATTGGGAAGAGAGATCTAGGTTTTTGAACCAATGAAGAAATGACAAAAGTAGTTCTGAGTGGGGTTTGGAGGGGAATTTGCAGATGGTGTTCTTGCGGGTATTCTGCCCATTCCTTTAGAAGTGGCAAAAGTTGCAGGTTTGGAAGGTGCTGTTGAAGGAGCCTTGGTGAGCTGCTGCAGTATATCTTGAAGAGGGTGGATACAGCAGCCGCTCTACGCTGCTGGTGGAATGAGCGAAGGTATAAGGTGATGGATGGGGTGCCAATCAAGTGAGCTGCTTTGTCTTGGATGGTGCCCAGCTTTCTGAGTATTTGCGGCGGAGCTGCATTCATCCAGAAACGCCCTTGACTGCAAATGAGATCATCGAACTTCTTATGACACTGCATCAGGTCCTCGGGGTTTGACCGCCACAGCTATCTCTTCCATTGCCTTTTGACCGTCTGGGGGGATGCCTGCTGCCCGTTCTCTCCCATGTTGTCATTCAATGTTTCCCACGTCAGGTTCATCTGCTCAGCTCCTATCACCTGCTCTAGCCACTGTAAAGTCTCCACTTTAAGAGATATTTTACATAATTGAACCAGGTGAATCACAGAATGCTGCAATGACCCCCGCAATCCCAAAGAGCTTGGGAATTTTATATTCCAACAGCAGATCGGGGGAGAGACGACTGAAAATACTGGAAACACTCCATACGGCTGATAGCATCTGTTCTGATCTGAAACATTTTACTCTGTTTCTCTCTACAGACTGCCGGACTTGCTGAGTACTTCCAGCATTTAGTTTTTATTCCAGATTTCCAGCATCTGCAGTATTTTGCTTTGATCAAATATATCAGTCCTTATTTGCAGTGAAACTGCTTTCCTATATTGCCAAAGTTAGCCTGTAAATGCACCCAATGTCTTCCTTTCCTCAGTCTCTGTACTTGACCTTCAAAGCTACCACCACTCCTTCCCCAAAAGCTTTCTCCGAACCTTCCAATCATTACCAACATAGTTGCAACTTCCCTTTCATTTGTAAATCCCTGAGTGAGATCCTCAGAACACAAATTTTTGTTTCCACTTGTTCGAGTTCATTCCACCTGCCCACAGCACCTGGCGAGCTATCCCTTGATATTGCCACAACATTTAACACACATCTCCCTTTACAATCTCTCCTCTCTGGTTCATCTCCTTGATTCTGATCACATTTGATCCCACTCCTATCCAACCCAATATATCTTTTGCAATTGTCTTTCCTCTCATCCCGACACAACAACTACTGAAGTGTTCCAGGTTTCCATTCTTGATACCTTCCATGTCTTAATGCTTCCACTTGGTGCCCTGGATTCAGCTTCCATTAATAACCACCCCCACCCCCCCATCATTCCAGAATTATAATCACTAAATTATCTGTCACCAAAGCATAGCAAGCAAGCTCTATTGGCAAGACTGACACTAACTAGCCTGTTAACCTGCTCCCTATCTTCCACTTCCTTTCCACCTCCTGACTTCTTGGACAGAAGGAGCTGTGTTGCTTTGCTGTAGACAACAACACGGTAAAGTGGGTGGAATGGTAGCACAGTGGTTAGCGCAGTTGCTTTGCAGCTCCAGGGCCGCAGGTTCGATTCCCAGCTTGGGTCACTCTCTGTGTGGAGTCTGCACGTTCTCCCCGTGACTGCGTCCGGGTGCTCCGCTTTCCTCCCACAGTCCAAAGATGTGCAGGTTTGGTGGATTGGCCATGCTAAATTGCCCTTAGTGTTCAAAAAGGTTAGATGGGGTTATTGGGTAACGGGGATAGGGTGATCTTTCCATGTACCATGTACTCGATGGGGCGAATGGCCTCCTTCTGCATTGCAAGTTCTATGAACACCATAACAGCTTAAATTTGTTTAGCACATGTAAAGTAACAACACAATTCCAAGGTGCTTCACTGCAGCATTATAAAAGAAGGCACGCCACTGAACCACAAAAGAGATTAGGTCAGATGACCAGAAGCATAACAAAGGGGTAGGTTTTAAGAAGTGTCTTCAAGAAAGAAAGTGAATTTGAGGGCAAACGAGATGTATGAAAGAGCTTCCGAGCTTTTGGCCCAGGCAACTGAACGCACGGCTGCCAATGATAGAACAATTATAATTAGGAATGCATAAGCGACCAGCAATAGAGGAGTCAGATATCTGTGAAGTTTATGGGGTTGGAGGAGATTACAGTGACTGGGAGGTTCAAGGTTCTGGAGGGCTTTTCAAACAAGGATGAGAGTTTTAAAATCAAAATGTAAAACCAAAATGTAAAATCAAAATGCTTTGACAAAGAGCCATCGGACTCGAAACGTTAGCTCTTGTCTCTCCCTACAGATGCTGCCAGACCTGCTGAGATTTTCCCGCATTTTCTCTTTTGTTTCAGATTCCAGCATCCGCAGTAATTTGCTTTTATCAAAATCAAAATGTTACTTGAATAGGTACCAACGTAGGCCAGCAAACATAGGGGCAACTTGATGTGAGTTAACACAAGAGCAACAAAGTGTGAGACCATCAGGAATGTGTTGAAATAGTCAAGTCTAAAGGCATAGGTGAGGGTTTCAGCACGAGATGAGCTGAGACATGGTTGAAGTCGAGCAATGTTATGAAGGTGGGAACAGGCGGACTCAGAGTGGTCTGAATATGAGGTTGGAAACTCATCTCAGGATCAAAAGACACACATATTCATTGCTGCAACATCACCAACCCTTGCCTTTAGGTAACTCCCCCTAAAGTAAATTAAAGCACAAGAGCATCTTCTACTGGGTGAACAGAGAAAAGTACAGCACAGGAACAGGCCCTTCGGCCCTCCAAGCCTGCGCCGATCATGCTGCCCGTCTAACCTAAAACATTCTACACTTCCGGGATCCGTATCCCTCTGTTCCTATCCTATTCATGTATTTATCAGGACGCCCCTAAACGTCACTATCATTCCTGCTTCCACCACCACCTCCGACAGCGAGTTCCCTCTGTGTAAAATCTTCCCTCGTACATCTCCTCCAAACTTTGCCCCTCGCACCTTAAACCTATGTCTCTTGGTAATTGATTCTTCCACACTGGGAAAAAGCTTCTGACTATCCACTCTGTTCATGCCCCTCATACAGAAGTATAAATGACCCAATAGGGCTTCCAGAAAGGCTAAGAGGGTGCCTCTGCATCCACCAATGACTGTTCCCTTCCATAGTTGCCTGAGAATGCAAGACTCTACTGTCATGTACCCTCTGGTTATAGATGTATTCAAAACAATATACACAAGTACACCAATATATAAACCAATATACAATGTATCTTTCCTGTGACATTGCTCACAGTTAGTCTAGGATCTTTAGCATGATATTTAGCTATTAACCAGACTCAGTCAATTAGGACTCCCTGTAATCCAGGCAATTGTAGCTGCTTGCAAATTCTCATAATCGCTAAATTGCTGAAGACCTTTCATTAAAGATCCCGAGTGTGGTGGGGGATCAGGTGCAAACAAAGACAGAGAGTTAAAAGAACAGAAGGCATGCATTGGGGGCATGTAGAGTTAGAGAGGATTGCAGAGGTGAAAACGTTTGCATTTCAGGGATGGGAGCCAATGGGAATTAGCTAAGACTAGAGTGATAGAGAACTGGGACATCATAGCGGATAAGATATAGATGGCAGATTATGAATGAGTTGCAGTTCATTGAGGATGGGTTGAGGAAACTAGAGCGGAAAGTGTTGAAGAGGAACTATTTGAACCTGGAGATAACAAAGACTCTTTGTCTTACATTGTGCCCAGCTTTATTGTGGGATTGATGGGAAATGGAGAGAGAAGTAATTTGAATCTCCAGAAATGGGGTTTGGATTTCCTGGTAATTTCCTAGTTGTAGGCTCACGAACGCTTAATCCACATGTTTGTGATGGAGGGAGGTGGGAACACCTTCCCCACAGTTAGGACGATGTGGCAGTGTGAGTTGTGTTGCTCTATGCAACTCACATGGCCCTCACACAACTTGTGACAGAGCCAGCAAACAGGGAGATACACCGAAAATGCTTGGAAATGCACTGCCAGACTGGTAGCATCCATGGAGAGAGAAACAGAGTTAACATTTCAGGTGTGATCTTGCAAGAAAACAACAAACAGGGAAGTAGGTCTAACAGGATCGCAGACTTTGTAGTATCTTGGCTTGCTGCCCAGGAGCATGATCAAAAGTTGTGTTAAATCATGCAAGTTTTAAATATTTTTTAAAATTCATTTACGGGATGTGGGCGTCGCTGGTTAGGCCAGCATTTATTGCCCATCCCTAGTTGCCCTTCAGACGGTGGTGGTGAGTTACCTTCTTGAACTGCTGCAGGCCTCGAGGTGGTAGGTACACCCACTGTGCTGTTAGCAAGGGAGTTCCAGGATTTTGCCTCAGCAACAGTGAAGGAATGGCGATGTATTTCCACGTCAGGGTGGTGAGTGACTTGGAGGGGAACCTCCAAGTGATGGAGCGCCCAGGTATCTGCTACTCTTGCCCTTCTACATGGTAGTGGTCGTGGGTTTGGAAGGTGCTGTCTAAGGAAGCTTGTATGTTTGTGGAAGGGGTAGCAATCAAGCGGCTGCTTTGTTCTGGATGGTGTCGAGCCTTTTGAATGTTGTTGGAGCTGCACTCATCCAGGCAAGTGGAGAGTATTCCATTACACTCCTGACTTGTGCCTTGTAGATGGTGGACAGGCTTTGGGGGGTCAGGAGGTGAGATACTCGCCGTAGGATTCCTAACCTTTGATCTACCCTGGTAGCCACAGTATTAATATGGCTAGTCCAGTTCAGTTTTTGATAAATGGTAACCCCCAGGATGTTGGTTGTGAGGGATTCAGCAATGATAATGCCAGTGAATATCAAGGGGCGATGGTTACATCCTCTGTTGTAGGAGATAGCCATCGCCTGGTATACATTTAAGATTTCTTTCTTTTAAGATTCATTTTGTTGAGATTCATAGGAGGAATTCATACCAATCAATAATAAGATGGACGATCCTTCATTATATTGACCATATTTTGCTGTTATCTGCAAGTAGAATGAAACTCTTATGGAAACCGGGGCTCTAACCATCTGGTTCACTAACGTCCTTTTAAAAAATAAATTTAGAGTACCCAATTCTTTTTTTCCAATTAAGGGCCAATGTAGTGATGTAGTGTGGCCAATCCACCTACTCTGCACATCTTTGGGTTGGGGTGGGGGAGGGGGGGGGGGGGGGGCGGCGGCGGGGGGGGGGGGGGGGGGGTGAGGCCCACGCAGACACGGGGAAAATGGGCAAACTCCACACGGACAGTGACCCGGGGCCAGGATCAAACCCGGGTCCTGTTGCCATGAGGCAGCAGTGCTAACCACTGCGCCACCGTGCCACCTCACACTCATGTCCTTTAGAGAGGGAAATCTGCCGTCCTTATCCAATCTGGCCTACATGTGACTCCAGACCCACAGCAATGCGGTTGATTCTTAAAGAACCCTCTGAAATGGCCTAGCAAGCTATTCAGTTCAATGGGAAGTAGGGGTGGGCAATAAATGCTGGCCCAGCCAGCAACCCCCACATTCCATGAATGAATTTTTAAAACCAATCATGTTTGTCGTTGAATATCTATGCAAACAATACGTACAATACCACATTTCTCCTCTCCATTTTCATTTTTCTGCCTTCTAGTTTTTGCTGAAAAATATTGAGTTCAGACGTTGGCAGCTGATAACATCATCAAAGATGCTGTCTTGCAAAGTATTAAGGGTGGCACAGTGACATGGTGGTTAGCACTGCTGCCTCACAGCACCAGGGACCTGGGTTTGATTCCGGCATCGGGTGACTGTCTGTGTGGAGTTTGCACCTTCTTCCCGAGCCTGCGTGGGTTTCCTCCGGGTGCCCCGGCTTCCTCCCACAAGTCCTGAAAGACGTGTTGTTAGGTGAAGTAGACGTTCTGAATTCTCCCTCTGTGTACCCGAACAGGCGCCAGAGTGTGACGACTAGGGGATTTTCACAGTAACTTCATTGCAATGTTAATGTAAGCCTACTTATGACACGAATAAAGATTCTTCTTCTTATTAATAATAAAGGTTATGAGCATTGGCCATGCTAAACTGCCCCTTAATGCCCAAAGGGGTTTCGGGGATAGGATGATGGGATTGGGCCTAGGTCGAGTGCTCTTTCAGAGGGTAGGTGGAGGGTAGGCCAAATGGCCTCCTCCTGCATTGTAGGGATTCTGTGATTTGGGTGTTGTATTACATTGCGATTCTGGAAAACCTAGCCCAGATTGTAGTGCGGAATCGAAACATAAAACCTTTTTTAAAAATTGTTTTTATTGAAGTTTTTACATTTTACATTTTATACACAATAAGGATAAATGCGCTGGTTACAATGTACACGTCATTTTCCTTTGTGCCAATCCCCCCTCCCCTCCCTCCCCTTGGAACAACCCCCCCCCACTTCATCTGTTGTTTCAGGATTCTTTCCTGGGTCTTTCACTGTGCAATGGGCAGATATCTGCTATTTACATGTGGGCGGTGCCCCCCCCCCCGCCCTCTTTGGCATTTGGCCTCCCCCCTTTTCTTCTCCCCTCATCCTATCCTGTTCTCAGCCTTTCCTTGGGGGTTTATTTTCTTGTGGCCTTGCTATAGGCCCCCTGCCCCCTGGCCTTTGTGTCAGCCAAAACCTAAAACCTGTCAGTTTGATACAAGCGAATTTCCAGCACTACCTTGAAAAGAGCATTACTGTGTCCCGGGGTTTACTCCTCAGGCATTAAGTAATGATGCAGTCAACCATATTATATTCAAATCTGGCTATAATTTCCTTGTTCGTCCCACCCTTTCAATGTAACAAAATTCCAATGCGGCTAATTTTGTAGCATAAAAAGGAATGTTGATCCAGAACTTTTTGGCACATTTTCCATTGAGTGATACCCGTGAAAGAAAATACAAGGTCTGCTTCTGTTCTAAAAATATCTACTAAACACTCCTTCAGCAGCTTTAATGTAACACAATCGTCAAGGCTCATCTCCACCAAGACAAAGCCAACTCTTGCATTACATCCTTCACTCCTCAACAAGGCCAGATCAATCATGGAAGCTGTTTCAATTTTTGCGTTTTTTCACTTATTCGTCCTGCTCATTTGCGGTCTTCCTGTAAAACAGAACAGTAGGAAAGAACATGAAAGCGTGGGGGAATCAGCCATCAACCAGCCACACGACTCTCCAGATCTCCATTCAGCAGATGCACGTGAAAACTGCTCTGAGAACAGCGAGTCCGTTTGTGAGAGAAAATTACTTTCTGGACAAGGGACAGCGGCAGAACTATTCCAATCATCAAATGGAAGTGATAAGGTTCCCATGAGCAAATCCTCCCTGAAGGAGCCACAAGGAGAATCTCCAACTGCGAACAGAAGTCTGGAATTGGACACAATTCCTAATCAGAAAAATCCACATACTTTTAAAGACCCTGTCTGCAGGCTACAAAGTGATGAAGAAAGTATCAATTATCTTGAGGTGATCGGTGCCATTACTGGATATGAACGCAGTTTCATTGAAGACGTGGTTTTGTACAGTGACAACGATGTGACTAAGTTTGGAATTTGCTCTGGTTCGAAAAAGAAACACACTGCATTACTTTTTCTTCAAAGCTTGGCACTTCGTATAAAAGCTGGTGCGGAAATGGTGAGACTGATGGTGTTGCATCTTTCTGAAGGTAAGAAGACAATCATTTTTATTTGGACAAAAAGGTCTAGTAGAAGATATATAACCTAATGCTGATTAGATTGGTCTTTATATGAGAATTAGTTCCTGGATAAATACTCCCTTCAAATAATGCTGAGTAGAAAAGTCACAAAGGAAGATGTGTGACTATGATTTATCATGCAAGATCATTATGCTATAACTCATTTCATTAACAGAAAAATACTAAATGTAACTGAAAATTAGGTGGAAAATTAAAATATGAGTTTCATGGATAACTATAATAGTGAACTAGTTGGAAGTACTTCTAATGTGAATTCTAGTGTGACTGTTGCACATTTCAATTTGAATGCTCCCTGTCGAAACTTCCTGTTTAGGGAAGTTTGGTTTTTTTAAAAATTGTTGGCAATTAGTTTTCATGTACAGGGCATACTCTACCAAAGTGTCAGGTTTAGACAGAAAACCCGCACGTAACTCTCCAGTTGCCCAGACCAGTTATCTCATGGAATCTTTAGTCTCTTTGCCAAAAGAAAATGTGTGAGCGTGGTTTACGCCGTCACTCTGGCGGGGAGGAGCCTCATAGAGCTGGGAATCGGCTTCAAAGAGATCGGTGTGCCATCTTTAATGAGCGCCCCAATCAGCACTGCAGCATAACAGTTCCCAACCCCCACCATGGAGATATGGCAGGCTCTTCCCACACGCCCCAAACAATCCTTGCTGACATATCTCCTCACCTCCCCAAAAAACAGCATTACAATCCTTCACTAACACCGCAGAAATATAACTAACAACCACTCCCCAGTGTCCACACTCATCCTTGCCCACCACAAATCAGTATACCCTCCCCCATAGGGTTCCCACTAGGGTCTGCCCCTGGCACTGCCCCGGCACATGTTGGGACTGCTAGGTTGGCAGTGCCAACCGCTGCTGAGGCAGTGCCAACCAGTGCTAGGGGGTATTGCCAGGGAACTGCATGGGCATGACCTTCTTCCCCCCCCCCCCCCCCCCCCCCCCCCCCGGAATGCTAATTCTGCATCTCCAGAGGGATCTCCTCGATTGCCTCATGCCTGGTGAAACCCGGTGTAAATGTCGGTGACGTATGAATATTTAGTGAGGGGTGTTCATTTGACGGGGGGGGGGCACTAATAGCATTTAAATGCATTCAAATGTATTACAATTACGGTCCTGCCCTTTGTGGGCATGAATCTCATGCTGCCACCAGCGAGGGGTGGGGATAATCGGGAAATGCGATCTCTCCGGCAAGAATCGCATTTCCTGACTCGTGAGATTTTCCACCCTTGCTGTCAATCCCACAGACAGCGAGTGCGGGCACATGATCGCACCTATAGTAACACTTATCCCTCATTTGAATAAGATGAATCAGTGGAAGATATTGGTACATGGTCATATTATCAAGGTATGAGCATTGTCCCCTCCAGATTATATTTATTTTCTTCTCAAACTGCCGTGATTCAGAATCAATAGGTCCTATCTCAGTGCATATGTTACATACATGTGCATGTGTGCAATAAGTAATATATACATATAGACAGTTAAAATTATCTGGGACACTGAACTCAAAGACTTGCTCTTCCGAGCAAGGGACAAGGATTACTAAAATCAGCATGGTCTTTCTTTAAATTATGCAGATTGCGGCTTGTGAGGTCATTGGGCCCCAGCTACTGCTTTAACAGGTAATCTGAGTCGGGTAGATAGGAGGAAGAGATAAGGAGGCAAAAGAGTGTCAAACTGGTAAGTTTCAGAAAGAACCTTTCCTTGTGGGGCCAGGTGGATGTAGACGCCACAAAGAAAGTTTGGGCCTGTACTGCACCAGATTCCCCAACTGTGGTAGTCACCACTAGTGGTATATTGTATGTATTACGGCACTGCCCGTATATTACAGGTACAACGGTAAATCCCTGCCTGCTGGCTCCGCCCAGCAGGCGGTGTATAAAAGTGTATGCTCTCCTGCGCTGATTCCATTCTGGTTCCAGCTGCGGAAGGCACAACATCTTGTGCAATAAAGCTTCGATTGTTTCACCATTCTCGTCTCGTGGTAATTGACGGTACATCAATTTATTGCACAAGATTTTAAAAGATGGATCTCCTAATCAAGCCTGATCGCCTGCAGCTGAGCCCTCATGCAGCCAACGCCACGCCTACGTTCGACCACTGGCTAGCCTGCTTTGAAGGCTACCTCAGAGCAGCCACTGAAGAACCCTCGGACTCACAGAAGCTCCAAGTCCTCTACTCGCGGGTGAGCCCTGAAATTTTCCCCCTCATCCGGGATGCGCCCACCTACTCAGAAGCGATGACGCTCCTAAAGGGACACTACATTAAACCAGTGAACCAAGTGTACTCCAGGCACCTCCTGGCCACGAGACGGCAACTCCCCAGGGAGACTCTGGACGATTTCTTGCGGGCCCTACATATCCTCGGTCGGAACTGTGACTGCCAGGCAGTTTCGGCAGTCCAACACACTGAACTTTTTTTTAAATTAAATATATTTTATTAAAGTTTTCAAACACAATTTTTTCCCTTACAAATCAAAGAAATAAAAATAAAAGTAATATGATAACTGCAATATAACATTGTGTAACTAACATGGTAAACTAACCAAATAACATGAAGTAATACTCCCCCCCGCCCCCTCTCCCCCTCCCAAAACCCAAACAATTTACCCCCCCTCCCCCCCCCCCCCCCCCCCCCCCGGGTTGCTGCTGCTGGCCATCTGTCTTCCCTCTAACGTTCCGCTAGGTAGTCGAGGAACGGTTTCCACCGTCTGGTGAACCGTTGAGCCGATCCTCTCAGCGCAAACTTCATCTGCTCTAGTTTTATGAACCCCGCCATATCGTTTATCCAGGCCTCCAGTCCGGGGGGTTTCGCTTCCTTCCACATGAGTAAAATCCTACGCCGGGCTACTAGGGACGCAAAGGCCACGACATCGGCCTCTTTCGCCTCCTGCACTCCCGGCTCATCCGCTACTCCAAATGTAGCTAACCCCCAGCCTGGCTTGACCCGGACCTTCACCACCTTCGAGATCACTCCCGTCACTCCCCTCCAATACCCCTCCAGTGCCGGACACAACCAAAACTTGGTTCTTCCAAGTTTCTTTCCACTCTCCTTCGCGGTAGGCCATCTATCCCTCTACTCTGGTGTATCACCCCAGGGTGTATCACAAAAAGCTCACTCTTTCCCATGTTGCTTCCCCCGCACCTCCCACACTTGTCCTCCACTCCGAAGAACCTGCTCAACCTTGCTCCCGTTATGTGTGCTCTATGCAGCACCTTAAATTGGATCAGGCTAAGCCTGGCACACGAGGAAGAGGAATTTACCCTGCTTAGGGCATCAGCCCACAAACCCTCCTCAATCTCCTCCCCGAGCTCTTCTTCCCATTTTCCCTTCAGTTCGCCCACCAACTCCTCCCCCTCTTCTCTCATCTCCCGGTATATCTCTGACACTTTGCCCTCCCCGACCCACACCCCCGAAAGCACCCTGTCCTGGATCCCTTGTGTCGGGAGCAGTGGAAATTCTCTCACCAGTTGTTTCGTGAACGCTCTCACCTGCATATATCTAAAGAAATTTCCCCGGGGCAGCTCATACTTTTCCACAAGCTCTCCCAAGCTCGCAAACGTCCCGTCTATAAATAAATCTCCCACTCTCCTGATTCCTACCCGGTGCCAGCTCTGGAATCCTCCGTCCAGCCTCCCTGGGGCAAGCCTATGGTTGTTCCTGATCGGGGACCACACCGAGGCTCCCAGCACACCCCTCTGTTGCCTCCATTGCCCCCAGATACTTAATGTTGCCGCCACCACTGGGTTTGTGGTAAATTTCTTTGGTGAGAGCGGTAGTGGCGCCGTCACCAGCGCTTTTAAACTCGTCCCTTTGCAGGACTTCATCTCCAACCTTTTCCACGCCGCTCCCTCTCCCTCTATCATCCATTTACGAATCATCGCCACATTGGCAGCCCAGTAGTAGTCGCCCAAATTCGGCAATGCCAGTCCCTCTCTGTCTCTGCTACGTTGTAGGAACCCCCTCCTTACCCTCAGGACCTTCCCTGCCCACACAAAACTCGTGAAGCTCCTATCTATTTTTTTAAAGAAGGCCTTAGTGATCAGTATAGGGAGACATTGGAACACAAATAGGAACCTTGGGAGGACCATCATCTTAATTGCCTGCACTCTGCCCGCCAGTGACAGCGGCTGCATGTCCCACCTTTTGAAATCCTCTTCCATTTGTTCCACCAGTCGTGTCAGATTGAGTCTGTGTAAGGTTCCCCAGCTCCTGGCTATCTGAATCCCCAGGTATCGGAAGTTTCTTTCCACTCTCCTTCGCGGTAGGCCATCTATCCCTCTACTCTGGTGTATCACCCCAGGGTGTATCACAAAAAGCTCACTCTTTCCCATGTTAAGCCGATATCCCGAGAAATCTCCAAACTCCCTCAATATCTGCATGACCTCTGTCATCCCCCCCACTGAGTCTGTCACATACAGCAGTAGGTCATCCGCGTAGAGTGACACTCGGTGTTCCTCTCCCCCTCTAATCACCCCTCTCCATTTTCTGGAGTCTCTCAGCGCTATGGCCAGTGGTTCAATTGCCAACGCGAACAGTAATGGGGACAACGGGCATCCCTGTCTTGTTCCCCTGTGTAGTCGAAAATACTCCGACCTTTGCCGACCTGTGACCACACTTGCCGTTGGGGCCCCATAGAGGAGTTTAACCCAGCTGACAAACCCGTCCCCGAACCCGAACCTCCTCAGCACCTCCCATAGATACTCCCACTCCACCCTATCAAATGCCTTCTCTGCATCCATTGCTGCCACTATCTCTGCCTCCCCCTCTGCTGGGGGCATCATTATCACCCCTAATAGCACGTTGACATTTAGTTGTCTCCCCTTTACGAACCCTGTCTGGTCTTCGTGCACCACCCCCGGGACACAGTCCTCCATCCTCGTTGCCAGCACCTTTGCTAGCAACTTGGCGTCCACATTTAGCAGTGAGATAGGCCTATAGGACACGCACTTCAGCGGATCTTTATCCCGCTTCAAGATTAGCGATATCGTCGCCTCCGACATTGTCGGCGGTAGGGTCCCCCCTTCTCTGGCCTCGTTAAAGGTCCTTACCAGCAGCGGGGCCAACAAGTCCACATATTTTCTATAGAATTCCACCGGGAACACATCTGGTCCCGGGGCCTTCACTGCCTGCATGTTCCCCAGCCCCTTGGTAACCTCGTCCACCCCAATTGGCGCCCCCAGGCCTTCCACCTCCTGCTCCTCCACCCTCGGGAACCTTAATTGGTCCAAAAACTGCCGCATCTCCTCTTTTCCCTCCGGGGGTTGGGACCTCTATAGTCTCTCGTAAAAGGTCTTAAACACCTCGTTTATCTTCCCTGCTCTCCGCACCGTAGCTCCCTTTTCATCCCTAATTCCCCCTATCTCCCTCGCCGCTGTCCTCTTTCGCAGCTGATGGGTCAACAGGCGACTCGCCTTTTCCCCATATTCATATCTCATCCCCTGTGCCTTCCTCCACTGTGCCTCCGCCCTCCTTGTGGTCAACAGGTCGAACTCCGTCTGGAGTCGTCGCCTCTCCCTGGATAGTCCTTCCTCCGGGGCCTCCGCGTATTCTTTATCTACCGTCAAAATCTCCCCCAGTAGTCTTTCCCTTTCCTTGGCCTCTATTTTCCCCTTGTGGGCCCTGATGGAGATCAGCTCTCCTCTGACCACCGCCTTTAGTGCTTCCCATACTACTCCCACTCGGACCTCCCCGTCGTCATTGGCCTCCAGGTATCTTTCGATACATCCCCGCACCCTTCCGCAGACTCCCTCATCCGCCAGTATCATAGAATCATAGAATTTACAGTGCACAAGGAGGCCATTCGGCCCATCGAGTCTGCACAGGCTCTTGGAAAGAGCACCCTACCCAAGGTCAACACCTCCACCCTATCTCCATAACCCAGTAACCCCACCCAACCCAACACTAAGGGCAATTTTGGACACTAAGGGCAATTTGTCATGGCCAATCCACCTAACCTGCACATCTTTGGACTGTGGGAGGAAACTGGAGCACCCTGAGGAAACCCACGCACACACGGGGAGGATGTGCAGACTCCGCACAGACAGTGACCCAAGCCGGGAATCGAACCTGGGACCCTGGAGCTGTGAAGCAATTGTGCTATCCACAAGGCTACCGTGCTGCCCCAATCAGGGGCATCCAGTAATCCCACATCCAGTCGCCAGAGTGGACGCTGCTCCCTCTCCTCTCCTAGTTCCAGGTCCACCCAGTGTGGGGCATGATCTGGAACAGCTATGGCTGAGTACTCAGTTCCTTCCACCCTCGAGATCAGTGACCTTCCCAAAACAAAGAAATCTATCCGGGAGTACACCTTGTGAACATGGGAGAAGAAGGAGAACTCTTTGGCCATCGGCCTAACAAATCGCCACGGATCCACTCCCCCCATTTGGTCCATAAACCCCCTAAGCACCTTGGCCGCTGCCGGCCTTCTTCCGGTCCTAGATCTAGATCTACCTAACCCTGGGTCCAACACGGTGTTGAAGTCCCCCCCCATTATCAGGTTTCCTACCTCCAGGTCCGGGATACGTCCCAGCATCCGCTTCATAAATCCCGCATCATCCCAATTCAGGGCATATACGTTAACCAACACGACCTCCATTCCCTCCAGTCTGCCACTCACCATCACATATCTGCCTCCGCTGTCTGCTACAATGTTCCTAGCTTCGAATGACACCCGTTTCCCCACCAGTATGGCCACCCCTCTGTTCTTTGCATCCAACCCTGAGTGGAACACCTGTCCCACCCATCCTTTCCTTAACCTAACTTGGTCCGCCACCTTCAGGTGCATCTCCTGAAGCATGGCCACGTCTGCCCTCAGTCCTTTCAAGTGCGCGAACACTCGGGCCCTTTTAATCGGCCCATTTAGGCCTCTCACGTTCCACGTGATCAGCCGAACTGGGGGACTGCCTGCCCCCCTCCCCTGTCGACTAGCCATCACCCTCTCTAGGCCAGTCCCACGTCCCGGTTCCGTGCACCCACCCGTTCCCCAGGCGGCGCATTCCCGCCCCGACCACCCTTTCTTTTACCAGTTCCTCTTCGATCTCTGCAGCAGCAACCCAGTTATCCTCTCCCCCCCCCCCCCACTAGATCCCCATCTAGCATGATTACTCCCCCCATATTGCTTCCGAAAGTCAGCTGACTTCAACTGACCCCGTCTTCTCCCGCTCTCTCCTTTACCCCCCCGTGTGGGGAACTCCCATCTACCTTGCGCCTATCTTCCCGCCATCATCTTTCTGGCGCGGGAACAAGAACAATAAACCCCGTGTTCTCTCTAGCTGTCCCGCCCCTTGTGGCGCAGCTCCCTCTGCCGCCCCACTCCCATTCCCCATCCCCCGCCTATGTCTCTTCTTCCCCTCCACCGGCGCCCACATTTCTTAGTGTCCCCCCCTCCCCAATTTACATCTCTATATACATCAGCATTGTCGTTTCCCCTCCAACATCAGTCCCTCAGTTCTGGTCCAGTTTCTCGTTTTTAATGAAGGTCCATGCTTCTTCCGCCGTTTCGAAGTAGTGATGCCTCTCCTGGTGCGTGATCCACAGTCGCGCCGGCTGCAACATCCCGAACTTCACCTTCTTCTTGTGTAGCACCTCCTTGGCTCGATTAAAACTCGCCCTCCTTCTCACCACCTCCGCACTCCAATCCTGGTACACCCGTACCACCGCATTCTCCCATCTACTACTTTGTACCTTTTTGGCCCATCTCAGAACCACCTCTCTGTCATTGAAGCGATGAAATCGCACGATCGTCGCCCTAGGTGGTTCTCCCGCCTTTGGTCTCCTCGCAGGGACCCGATGGGCCCCTTCCACTTCCAAGGGGCCCGAGGGGGCCTCAGCTCCCATTAGCGAGCGTAGCATCGTGCTCACGTAAGCCCCGCCGTCCGCTCCTTCCACTCCCTCGGGGAGACCCAGGATCCGAAGGTTCTTTCTCCGTGATCTGTTTTCTAGGGCTTCAATCCTTTCAATGCACTTTTTGTGGAGCGCCTCGTGCGTCTGCGTTTTGACCGCCAGGCCCAGGATCTCGTCCTCGTTGTCCGTCACCTTCTGCTCCACCACGCGGAGCTCCACCTCCTGGGTCTTTTGTGCCTCCTTAAGCCCCTCAATTGCTTGTAGCATCGGGGCCAGCACCTCCTTCTTAAGCAGCTCCACACACCGTCTCAAAAATTCATCTTGGTCCGGCCCCCATGTCGCCTGGGCTCTCTCCGCCGCCATCTTGCTCCTTTTTCCTTCTACCCCTGTCCTCGAGGATTCTTCGCGATCTGGCCGCCGCCGCCGATATTTTTCTTTTTCGTTGGGGGGGACTCCCTGTTGTCTCACCCCACACCGGGTTTCGTCCCGAAAAAATTCCCCGTTGGGGCTCTTAAAAGAGCCCGAAGGTCCGTTCGAGCTGGAGCCGCCGAAACGTGCGGCTTAGCTGGTCATCGCCGCAACCGGAAGTCCACACTGAACTTTTAATCAGAGACGCTTATGTTACGGGCAAGCAGTCTACGTACGTTCGCCAGCGACTACTGGAAGGGGGTAAGCTCGATCTTGCGGAGACTAGGCAGCTTGCAAATTCACTAGAAGTGGCCTCCCGTAACCTGGAGTCCTACACCCTCGTGGGCATCGTGGGCCCCACCAGCTGCCGACTCCAGCTCACCGCAAGCCTGCGCCGCGTGGCAGCCAGCCAACTATGGGGGGTCCAAGTGTTATTTTTGTGGACAAAGCAAACTCCCAAGGTAGCGCTGCCCGGGGCACAGCGCGACCTGCAACGGGTGTGGGAAGAAAGGACACTTCGTTTCCGTTTGCCAGGCCCGGTTGGTCGCCGCTGTCTCCAGGCCCGGCATTTCTACACGCCCCACGTGTGACCCAGGGGCGCCGCCATCTTCTCCTCCGCAAGCCTTGTGCGGCCTGTGGGCGCCGCCATCTTCTACACCGCAAGCCACGTGCGGCCCTTGGGCGCCGCCATCTTTGATGCCGCCCGCCATGTGCGCCCCGTGGGTGCCGCCACCTTCGGCGCCATTTTGGACCGCACTTCTGTACGCTTGCTCGCCTGGCCGTTCGCCGGCTACTACTACCTTCGCCACCGCTGATCAGTCCAGATTCTCCCCAAATCTTCCGCAGCTCACCTCCATCACCCTGGATCAGTCCCGGCCCCGCAACCTCGCAACCGCTATGAAGATGGTGAAGATCAACGGGCATGAGACGACCTGCCTCTTTGACTCCGGGAGCACAGAGAGTTTCATCCACCCCACTACGGTAAGGCGCTGCTCCCTCCCGGTACACCCCGTCACGCAGAAAATCTCTCTGGCCTCCGGATCCCATTTCGTTAAAATCCGGGGGTACTGTATCGCGACCCTCACCGTCCAGGGCATAGAGTTCAGCAACTTCAGGCTCTACGTCCTCCCCCACCTCTGCGCTGCCCTGTTGCTCGGCCTGGATTTTCAATGCCATCTCCAAAGCCTTACTTTAAATTTGGCGGACCCCTGCCCCACTCACTGTCTGCGGCCTCACAACCCTTAAGGTCAATCCACCTTCACTGTTTGTGAACCTCAATCCGGACTGCAAACCCGTCGCCACTAGGAGCAGACGCTACAGTGTCCAGGACAGGACATTCATCAGGTCGGAGGTCCAATGGCTTCTGCGGGAGGGGATCATGGATGCCAGCAACAGTCCCTGGAGAGCTCAAGTAGTGGTGGTGAAGACTGGGGAGAAGCACAGGATGGTCATTGACTACAGTCAGACCATCAACCGGTACACGCAGTGATGCACTATCAATTACTACAAAGACGAGAGTAGTGAATAATCGAGGCTTTATTGAGCAAAGATGTGTGGCCTCCTGTAGCTGCTCCCAGAATGGAGCATCGCCAAGGCGGATATCGCCAAGGCCACGATGCACGCGGTCGACAAGTCCCTGCCCTTCCAGGTGGAGAGCGATGCATCGGACGTGGCTCTGGCCGCCACCCTCAACCAGGTGGGCAGATCCTTGGCCTTCTTTTCCCGCACCCTCCATGCCTCCGAAATTTGGCACTCCTCTGTCGAAAAGGAGGCCCAAGCCATTGTGGAAGCTGTGCGACATTGGAGGCATTACCCGGCCGGCAGGAGATTCACTCTCCTCACTGACCAATGGTCGGTTGCCTTCATGTTTAATAATACACAGCGGGGCAAGATCAAATATGACAAGATCTTGAGTGGAGGACCTTGAATTATGAGATCTTGTATCGCCTGGGGAAGCTCAACGAGCTCCCGGTACATGTGCCAGTTCACAAGTGGACCGACTGCGGGCTCTCCACTATGACCTCTGCAACCTGGGGGTCACCCGGTTCTTCCATTTTGTCAAGGCCCGCAATCTGCCCTACACCATTGAGGAGGTCAGGACCGTCACCAGAGACTGCTAAGTCTGCGCAGAGTGCAAGCTACACTTCTACCGGCCAGATAGAGCGCATCTGGTGAAGGCCCCCTCCCCCTTTGAATGCCTCAGCGTGGACTTCAAAGGGCCCCTCCCCTCCACCGACCGCAACGTGTACTTCCTCGACGTAATTGACGAGTACTCCTGGTTCCCTTTCGCCATCCCGTGCCCCGACATGACTTCTGCCACGGTAATCAAATCCCTGCACAGCACCTTCACTCTGTTCGGTTTCCCCACCTACATCCACAGCGATCGGGGATCCTCGTTCATGAGCGATGAGCTGCGTCAGTTCCTGCTCAGCAAGGGCATTGCCTTGAGCAGGACGACCAGCTATAACCCCCAGGGAAACAGTGTGGTGAATGTATTACGCCAATAATCCACCATTGTATTTGTATCTGTGCTGTTGCCCTAGTATTTGGATCTGTGCTATGATGTTGCCCTTGTGGGCTCCTCCTATAGGCCATTGTATGGCATTATCATTGGGGAACATGTTGGGGCCTGTATGGGCTCCGCCCATGGCTCCTCCCCTTGAAGGGAGGTGTAAAGAGCAGTCGACCTGTAGGTTTTCTCAGTATTGAATCAGTCGCAGGCAGACACTGTTTAAGTTGATTAAAGCCATGGTTTACTTCTACTCTTGTCTCGAGTGAATTGATGGTCGCATCAAACAGGCAGGTGGAGAGGGAGAATGGGACGGTCTGGAAGGCCGTCCTGCTGGCCGTGCGGTCTAAATATTTCCCGGTCTCCCGCTGGCAGAAGGTCCTCCCCAACGCGCTCCACTCCATCTGATCGTTCCTCTGCACCGCCACTAATGAGACCCCTCACGAACGTGCTTTCCCCAGGAAGTCCACCTCCGGGGTCTCGCTCCCAACATGGCTGACAGTTCCTGGACCCGTCCTCTTCTGGAAGCATATGCGGAGCCATAAATCAGACCCCTTGGTCAAGAAAGTCCATCTCCTACATGCAAACCCGCAGTACGCTTACGTGGCACACCCCGACGGGCGCCAAGACACAGTCTCCCTCCGGGACCTGGCACCCGCGGGATCCCCACCCACAGCTCCCGACCGGACACCGCTTCCCCCCCCCCCCCCCCCGGTTGCCTCATTCACCCCTGCGTCACTCACCCTCCCTCCAGCAAACCTAACCGCAGCCCCAGCCCCAGTGGCCAGCTGCTGTTGCAGGCCTTTAGGACCTTACACTGCTAAGGTCAGGGTGCTTTAGTGATTGCTTCGCTCCTTCATGAGTGGCCTTAACATGTTTTTCATACGGTTGCTTTTTTTATGCTACTCACCTTTAAATAATTCTGAGCCAAAATGTATAGGTGGAAGCAAAACTCTGAAATTTTTACCTTTAAACTGTATCGTAGGTCGCTAGCGGAGAATTGGTGCAGTGCTCTTTAGTTGAATTGCAAAATTTAAAAGTGAACATTTTACTCAAGTATCACAGAAGACAGAAGTAAATGATAAAAAATAAGCGCTCAGTTCAGGTGCATAGGTCTAGAGGCGACAGGCGGGTATATAACAGTGAAGAAAGAAGAGGATAGGGCAAATCAGGAGCATATAGCGAAGTGTTGACGGTACTTGATTCACAACAAGTGCCACCTCAGATAAAGCGTACCATAACAAAGGCAACTTCCAATCATAATGGAGAAACAATGCGTGGAGAGGGTTGGGCTCACCTGGGAGGCAGTAACTGGCATTTGTTGCCCAAAGACTTTAAGAGATACCTGGCCACTTCCCATGCTCTGCCAGTTAGGGTGAAGTGCATTGTCCTCAATTTCTATGTATCTGGGTAACTACAGCAGTAACTCATTTAAAAAAAAATCTTTTGAGCGTTTGTTTTATTTTCTATAAATAGAAGAATGAAAGATAAATTAATATTTTAGTTGTGCAATAGTAGTAACTACGTTTGTCTTTCTGCCAAGTTTGCCCCTTGCGTATTTTGAATTTCATGTTTTGTTTCTGTTGTTATACTACCAACTGCTCCTTTGATTGATGTGATAGTACTGTTTGTTTGTATAGCCAATTGGTACATTGCAGTAAGTATAGAAGGCCTGCCTGTAAACGTGAGGTCATTCAACATTCTGCTGCCCATATCCTCACCTACGCCAAGTCCCCCTCACCCATCACTCCTGCGCTGGTGATTTACTTTGACTCCTGGTTTATCAACGTCTCTTGCAAAATTGTCATCCTTATTTTCGAATCCCTCACGGCCTCTCTCCCCTTGCCCCATTGCTGTAATCTCCTCCTGACAGATCACTATATCAGCTGTTGTGGGCTTAACACTTTCGAAGACGTTGCCTGGTGCCACTGACCGTGGCAAGAGTGTAATTAGCTGCACCGATGCAACGCTGTGCTGAAGTGCCACAAAGCATCTCCTCATGATACCCACATGACTTTGTGCACAATATAATGTACGTTTTAGCTGCAGGTTGGTTGTCTGTAGCAATGTCTGAATGAGTTTAAACCAACCATGTTAGAATCTTGAAATTTGGAGCTGAAAGTCTCTGTAAATAATGGAGCATTCTGAGAGACGCTCTTCTGGAACTTACAATCTAGTAACTAAAGGCAGGAGCTATTGGAATTCCAATATGCTCAACTGAAGATTGCAGTGCAAAGAGCCCATGTTCATTGACATCAGTTATAGTGGAGATGGTACTGGATATCTGGATGTCCTACTACTCAACAGTACAAAGGCTACTTTCTGATATATTGTACGGGAAATCTGATGAATTTAGAATTTAATACTGTTGCCATAATAACTTCAGTTTGGGAGCATTTTCATTAAAATCTCTAGACGTCACATAATGTAACTGGGATTCTCGCCTTACTGGATCATTACCTAGGATTAGCTGACCACCATTGCTATCACCTGCTCACTACTGCTCGGTATTTCATGCTGTGTTTTCTCATCAGTGTCACTATTTCTGCTCATTAATGCACCTGTGCTGTGGAGAATGTCTCATTTTTGCTTTCTCCTATCTAAATCCATCTTTCTTTCTCTCTCTTTATCTTTCTTTCTATACCTGATTTGTCCCTCCTCACTTTTAACACATTGACAACACCATCCATTCCAGCGCCTCTCCATCGCCGCCCTGCTGGATGGGACTGCACTCACCTGGCTCCAGCCAGCCTCAGCTGTAGAAGCACAGTTTCTCTTCCCACTCCTGCACTGTTGGTGCCCTGCAAGTAAATAGTAGTGGAGTGGCAATCTAACTCCACGGAAGACATGGCCCCATGTTCTCCTGGCCTCCTTACTGTCTCTAATTTGTCAGACTGTTTCTCTGGACATTCAGTGCTATGTGAGCAGAGATTTCCTCCAACTAAATATTGGGAAAACCAAAGCCACTGTTTTCCATCCCCACCATGTCTCTGTTCCTTAACTGCTGCCTTCATTCCTCCCCAACAACTGCTGAGACTGAGCCAGACTGTCCGCAACCTTGCTGCCATATTTGACGTCAATGTGAGTTTCTGACACATATCTGTATCATCACTGAGGCTATCTATTTCCACCTTCATAACATTGGCCAACTTCCTCAACTTACTTCCTGCTCAAATCCTTTGTTGCCTCCAGGCGTGACAATTCCTACACTCATGGTTAGTTTCCTATGTATTACTTTCTTGAGTCTTCTAAAACTCTGCTGCCCATGTCCTAACTTGTACCAAGTCCCTGTTCACCCACTACAACTGTGCTAGTGACCTGCGTTACCTCCTGGTTTTGACTTGATTTTAATATTTTCAACCTTATTTTCGGATCCTTCATAGTCTTGCCCCATCCCTATCCTGGTAACCTCCTCCAGTCCTACAAGACTCTGCACTTCCCCATTTCTGGTTTCCCTATTTTAACTACTCTATCATTGGTGGCCATGCCTTTAGTTGTCAAGATCTTAACTTCCGGAATTCCAGAGAATCCCTACGGTGCAGAAGAAGGCACCGACCTTCCGAAAGAGCATCTACCTTGGCCCAATCCCCCACCCTAGCCTAGTAACCCCACCCAGCCTACACATCTTGGGGCATTATGGGGCAATTTATCATGGCCAATCCGCCTAACCTGAACATCTTTGGAGTTTGGGAGGAAACCGGAGCACCCGGAGCAAATCCATGCAGACATGGGGAGAATGTGCAAACTTCACCCAAGCCGGGAATCAAACCTAGGACCCTGGTTCTGTGAGGCACGTTTCCTTCCTGAAATCTCTCCACCTGGCTTCCCTGCTTCCTCCCTTAACTCCTTTGAGGGGCTCTATAAAACCTATCTCTTTGACCATGTTTTACCTACTCCAATATCTCCTCATGTCTCTCAGCGTCTGGTGAAGCACTTTGGGACAATTTACAACATTAAAAGCACCATATAAATATGATGTGTTGTGTCGCTGGATGATATTGGATTCATCCACTCATTAAGCCTCCTTCTATTTATCAATCATTAAATCCCCTATTGGTAAAGAGAAACACTGGCCTAAATAATATGCTTCAAAATGGGAGCGAAACATGCTCCCGCGAGTGTATTATTGGGCTCAAAGGCACTGTGTCATGCACCCGCTATTATCATACCAGTCTGGGATAATCCGGTTAGCAGGTGGTCTGGAAATCAGAAGGCTGCCTACAGTATGCAAATTGAAGGTAATAGGCTAGATGTACTCATTAAAAAGACAATTCACCACCATAAGACGGAATGGAATCAAAAGCTTTCAGAGTGGGTTTTACGCCAGCCCTGTTTCCTGTTTTCCCATCGGGCAGGCTGTAATGGTGGGTTGTCTGAGAGTGGAGTTAAATCTTGGCTGTTCAGTATTCTTTGTCCGCTGGATGTACTTCGTGGAAGAAGTGGATATATATTCACTTAATTTCATGATTTAAGCACCTGAGACCTCACGCAGAGATGTCCATTTCTGCATTGCGCTGTTAAAGAGGCCAGAGTGGCCCTATGCATACAGGTCGTGACCTCAATCAGGGTCACGGCCTGGTGGTCTGCAACACCAAATATCCCGCCCTACTGCCCTGATTGGGCGGGATACTCTCTGCGACCCAGAGCCCACCCAACAGGTTGATCCAGTTGACATTTTATTTGGTGTCTCGGGGCCGTGAGCTTGGAAGTCTGAATGTCAGACACTTCCGTGTGTGTGGCCTGTGCACACAGCCATTGTGAGTACCATCACTTACTAAGCGACAAGTGCCCTGTGGTCCTCACTGTGCCATTGTTAGCTTACATTTCAGGAAACATAAAGGCAAAAATACTTTGTGCAGAAGTGGGGGGTGGCGGTTGCAGGGAAAGGTAAAACTAACTGGCACACTGCGAGATGCAAATTGCAGCCCAATATGCTTTGCATGTTGGTCTACTGGCTGAAAACAATGTATCATCTTATTTACAATGAACAATGCCACAATAAAATTGTTACAGTATGATTATGATAGATGCCCGTAGCTCTGTATACTTATGTATTTCTGTAATCACAACAGTCCCCTCCTCCATATGGCTACATAGGGAGATATAAAGTAAAGTCGCCATAGTACCAGATGACTGCTCTCCCCTTTGAGGGCTGACTGGTGGTGATTTAACCTGAGGATCGCCACACCTCAGGCAAAATATCTGCTGATGTCTAGATATGTCTAGATATCTGCTGTTGGTTTCACACTGTGTCCTTTAAACACAATGTTTAAAAACCTTGCTTTTAAACATTGCAAATGCGTTGGATTCCTGAAACACTAACAAGAAGGACTTGTAACGAACAGTAGTTTATTCACTAGCCTAGTAGCTACTTCATCCTTGGACTCTGGGGTCGAATTCCCGTGCTCCTGACACATGACCCTTTTTGTAGCCACATCATCACATGACCACTCGGTCTACATCTTCCCCATTTAGTTGAAACAGCCGGTGGCATGAGATGTAACTGTGCGTGGGATTGGAAACAATGTACAGACCATTTTGTAACATGCAAGTTAAACAGGCTATCAATGCATAACTATTTAGATATAGTGAGGCACGGATTAAGCTGTTGCAGCTGGTGTATAGCTCATCGTGTCTCCAGTTCTCCCCTCCCCTTTCTCATTGTAGAAAGATGAGATTCAAAGACGTTACAGACTAGGTGGTAATATAGTTCTGGAAACTTGGGCGGGATTCTCCGACCCCCCGCCGGGTTTTAGGCATGGGCGGGGATCGCGCTGCGCCGGTCAGGGGCCGTTGTCAGTGGTCACCCGGCGATTCTCCGGGCCCCGATGGGCCTCGCGGCCACCCGTTTTCGGCCAGTCCCGCCGGCGTGGATTAGACATGGTCCATACCTTGTCTAATCCACGCGATCGGGGCCCACCGATCTGCGGGCGGGCCTGTGCCGTGGGGGCACTCTTTCCCTCCGCGCCAGATGTATAAGGCTCCGCGATGGCCCGCGCGGAGAAGAAACCCCCTGCACATGCGCAGGAATGAACACGCTGGCGCTTCTGCGCATGCGCCAACTCGTGCCGGCGGGTGGAGGCCCGTCGGCGCAGTACCAACCACTCCAGCGCCGGCCTAGCCCCTGGAAGTGCGGAGGATTCCGCACCTTCCGGGCGGCCCAACGCCGGAGTGGTTCACGCCACTCCTCGGCGCCGGGAGAATGCCGCCCCTTGTGTTTGGTTTTCTCAGATGCCCTGAGTGTGCGGTTATGCTGGTTGGTGGTGCTGTAGTCCTTCTCCGGCTGGTGTCTTCAGTGTCGACGACCTGGAGCGTTCCATCCGTGTGTTTGTCAGGTGCAGGGCTCACTGCGTTGGCCTCTGGTGGGCCCTGTGCCTCAGGCCAGGTGACTGGAGTGCTGCGTTATCTGTTGGTGCTGGTTCTGATACCTGAAGGAGGTGAAGGCGGTTGTGTACATAGTAGGCACCATCTGAGGCTATCACGTAACTGTCCGGTTGTGGGGTGTGATGAACGGTTACTGCCTTATCATCATGTAAGGTGATGTCCCCTTTAAGACCAGGCTTGGAACCCTGGGGACTCCGCCTCTGGCTCCGCCCATCTGGGAGCCATACATAAAGGCCTGCCTCATGGTCTGTATAGCAGTCAGCTCTCGTCCAAATCTGTAGCATAGTTATTAGCCTAATAAAGCCTTCTTTACAGTTTAATCTCTAAGCATCATTATTGAGGGTACCTCAATTTATTAGGCTAAACTAGATTCAGGATGGACGCAGGCCTAAAACCAGAGAAGCTCAATCTGGAAGCACGAACGCTGGAGGCAAAGGAAATTTTTAAATACTGGCTGCGGTGCTTCGAGGCCTACCTGGACTCCGCAGAGACTCCCATCCTGGGGCCATGCAAGCTGCGTCTACTCCACGCCCGGGTGAGTCACAGAAACTCCGCCACGCTCGAAAAGGCGACGAGTTATGAGGAAGCGATTGAGTTGCTCCGCAAGCGGTTTGTCAAACCCGTCAATGAGGTGCACGCCCGGCATCTGCTCTCTACCTGCCGGCAGCGCTCGGGGGAATCGCTCGACGAGTTTGTTGAGAAACTCACCGCGCTGGCCAGGGACTGGGACCATCAGGATGTGACAGGGGAAGTCCATATGAACCTGCACATCAGAGATTCTTTCGTGTCCGGCATCCGCTCGACCTACATCCGGCAGCGACTGCTCGGAAACGGGGCAAAAGACCTCCAGGAGACGCTAACGCTCGCCTCCTCGCTGGAGGTGGCCCGACATAACTTGGGTACGTACCCCGCGGACTCTGCCAGCCCCCCCCGGACTTCCTCAGACTTGCCCGTAGTACAGGCCTGCGCCACGCGGCGACCCGCTCACCATGGGGGCACACCTTGCTACTTCTGTGGGCAGGGCCAGCACCCACGCCCACGCTGCCCAGCCCGCTCCGCGATCTGCAGCGACTGCGGGAAGAAAGGGCACTTTGCGAGGGTCTGCCTGGCCAGACCCAGGGGCCAGAAAAACAAAGAACAGCCGGCCCGAAAATTAGGCTCTCAGGCCCAAGGCCTCGCAATGCTGCTGCGCACCGACCCGACACGTCCTCTTCTGACGTGTCATCAGCCTCGTGCGAATCATGGGAGCGGCCATCTGGTCGGCGGCCATCTTCTCGACCCGACACGTGCGACCAACGGCAGCGGCCATTTTACAACTCCGACTACCCGCGACTGGGTGCGATCACCCTCGATCAAACTCGGCCAAAACACCTGCAGTACTCCATGATGCAGGTCCAGGTCAACGGGCACGACACTGCATGCCTCTTCGACTCCGGGAGCACGGAGAGCTTTATCCACCCTGAAACGGTAAGGCGCTGCTCCCTACGCACCCATCCCACATCCCAAATCATAGCCCTCGCATCTGGGTCCCACTCGGTACAACTCACGGGGTACTGTATTGCGGATCTCTCGATCCAGGGTGCCAAATACACCCGTTTCAAATTTTATATCCTCCCTCACCTCTGTGCCCCCCTGCTGCTCGGACTGGATTTCCAGTGCAGCCACCGAAGCCTGACACTGAAGTTCGGCGGACCCTTGCCCCCCCTCACGGTGTGCTGCCTTGCGACACTGAAAGTCGCACCCCCCTCGCTATTCGCTAACCTCACTCCCGACTGTAAGCCCATCGCCACCAGGAGCTGGCGCTACAGTGCCCAAGATATGGCTTTTATCAAGTCAGAGGTCCAGCGTTTACTGGGAGAGGGGGTCATCGAGGCTAGCAACAGCCCTTGGAGAGCGCAAGTGGTGGTAGTCCGGTCCGGGGAGAAGAAACGGATGGTCGTGGATTATAGCCAGACCATAAACCGATTCACGCAGCTTGATGCGTACCCCCTTCCTCGCATCGCGGAAATGGTAAATCGGATCGCCCAATACCGAGTCTTTTCCACGGTCGACCTCAAATCTGCCTACCACCAGCTCCCCATCCGACCAAAAGACCGCCTCTATACTGCCTTCGAAGCAGCCGGCCGGCTCTTCCACTTCCTCAGGGTCCCCTTTGGTGTCACAAATGGGGTCTCCGTCTTTCAAAGGGCGATGGACCAAATGGTGGACCAGTACGGTTTGCGGGCTACATACCCGTACTTGGACAATGTCACCATCTGCGGCCATGATCAGCAGGACCATGACGCTAACCTCAAAAAGTTCCTCCAGACCGCCCGAGCCCTTAACCTGACCTATAACGAGGGCAAATGCGTTTTCCACACCACCCGGCTGGCCATCCTTGGCTATGTCGTGGAAGACGGGGTCCTAGGTCCCGACCCCGACCGCATGCGCCCCCTTAAGGAACTCCCTCTCCCCCGCAGCCTCAAGGCCCTCAAACGGTGCTTGGGGCTTTTCTCCTATTACGCCCAGTGGGTCCCCAAGTATGCGGACAAAGCCCGCCCACTCCTAAAGACCACCATTCTTCCCCTCTCGGCTGAGGCTCAATCGCCCTTCAACCGCATCAAGGCCGACATCATCAAGGCCGCCATGCACGCGGTGGACGAAACCATCCCTTTCCAGGTAGAGAGCGATGCATCAGACATCGCCCTGGCTGCTACCCTCAATCAAGGAGGCAGACCAGTAGCGTTCTTCTCCCGAACCCTCACCGCCCCCGAGATTCGACACTCTGCAGTCGAAAAGGAGGCACAAGCCATTGTGGAGGCTGTGCGGTGCTGGAGACACTACCTCGCCGGTAGGAGGTTTACCCTCGTCACCGACCAACGGTCGGTCGCCTATATGTTCGATAACACGCAACGGGGCAAAATAAAAAACGATAAAATTTTGAGGTGGAGGATCGAACTCTCCACCTACTCGTACGATATCAAGTATCGTCCAGGGGAGCTCAACGAGCCCCCAGATGCCCTGTCCCGCGGCACATGCGCCAACGCGCAGGAGGACCGCCTGCAAGCCATCCACAATGACCTCTGCCACCCGGGGGTTACCCGGCTCGTCCATTTCATCAAGTCCCGCAACCTACCTTACTCAACCAAGGAGGTCAAGGCCATGGTCAGGGCCTGCCAGGTCTGTGCGGAGTGCAAACCACACTTCTGTCGGCCAGACAAGGTTCGGCTCGTGAAGGCCTCGGGCCCCTTTGAGCGACTGAGCGTGGACTTCAAGGGGCCCCTTCTGTCCACCAACCGTTATGCCTATTTCCTCACCGTGATCGATGAGTTCTCCCGTTTCCCATTCGCCATTCCCTGCACCGACATGACCTCAGCCACGGTGATTAAGGCACTGCACAGCATCTTCACCCTGTTCGGTTTCCCTGCTTATATCCACAGCGACCGGGGTACATCGTTCATGAGCGATGAACTGCGTCAGTATCTGCTCAGCAAAGGCATCGCCTCGAGCAGAACGACCAGCTATAACCCACGGGGAAATGGGCAGGTGGAGAGGGAGAACGTGACCGTGTGGAAGGCTGTCCTTCTGGCCCTGCGGTCGAGAAATCTCCCAACCACCTGCTGGCAGGAGGTCCTACCCGATGCCCTACACTCCATTAGGTCACTCCTCTGCACGGCTACAAATGAGACCCCTCATGAGCGATTGTTTCTCTTCCCCAGGAAGTCTACCTCCGGGGTCTCGCTTCCACCTTGGCTGACGGCTCCGGGACCTGTTCTTCTCCGGAGGCACGTGAGGAGCCATAAAACGGACCCCCTAGTTGAAAAGGTCCGACTGCTCCACGCCAACCCCAGTTACACCTACGTGGAGTACTCCGACGGCAGGCAAGATACGGTTTCCCTCCGGGATCTGGCGCCCGCTGGATCCTCCACCACAGACGCCCCTTCCCGCGCCGCTCCCCTGCAGGACCCGTCGCCCCCTACAACACACCCCCTTCCGGCCCTACCACCCGTTGGTGAGCCCCTACCGTGCACCCCCCCTTGCACCCCCTCTTTACACACCCCGCCGGCGCCGGCTCCGCTACCCCCGGCCCTGCCTAGTTCCTCTGCCCCGACCCGGACCGAAGCTCCGACCGCTGTGCTC
This sequence comes from Scyliorhinus torazame, assembly GCF_047496885.1. Classification (NCBI taxonomy): domain Eukaryota; kingdom Metazoa; phylum Chordata; class Chondrichthyes; order Carcharhiniformes; family Scyliorhinidae; genus Scyliorhinus; species Scyliorhinus torazame. Next base: position 28,490,850 of record NC_092724.1, read on the forward strand.
CCGGATGTGCCCTCAACCGGGACGTCCGTGCCCGCCGCACCACCGCCCGAACTGAGGAGATCGAGGAGGACAATCCGGCCGCCGAGACGGATGGACCTATGATGGCACTTCACCCCCGCCGGACTCCTTTTTAAACAGGGGGTGAATGTGATGAACGGTTACTGCCTTATCATCATGTAAGGTGATGTCCCCTTTAAGACCAGGCTTGGAACCCTGGGACTCCGCCTCTGGCTCCGCCCATCTGGGAGCCATACATAAAGGCCTGCCTCATGGTCTGTATAGCAGTCAGCTCTCGTCCAAATCTGTAGCATAGTTATTAGCCTAATAAAGCCTTCTTTACAGTTTAATCTCTAAACATCATTATTGAGGGTACCTCATGGGGCATGGCTTCGTACCACTGCCAGCTGGTCATGGCCACGTGTGGGCTGGATCCTGACCATTTGACCAGGTGTTAGAGGGCCTAGTCTGTGGGCATCTCGATCATGGCGCGTTTTGCTTCTCAATCTGCTTCGCATCAGGGCATCGTTCACGCAGGTTTCAAGTTTGGGCAGCAGCAGAGCCTGAGCAGTAAGATTCATGGTCCTGGTGCGTCTGGAAGAAATCTGTTGTGCTGTTGAGGACAGATTTCCCAAGCTTAGGAGCATAGTAATCTGTGTGATCCCGTGCATATTCCTCCAAAAAATGCTTGGTTGAGTGAACCATCCGCTGTGCCAGGCAGATAGACTGTGGCTTTAGGGGGCTGCATATATGATAAACGTCCCATTTGTTTGCAAGATATCTAAATTCAGCAGAGATGAATTGGTGAGCATTGTCTGTCATGAGTCTCTGTGGGATGCCATGTAGCGAAGTGTCTCTTGAGTTTAATGATGACTGTGTTACCCATTATGTTTGGCAGGCAGTCGAGTTCAAACCACTCAGAATACCAGTCGACAAAGACTAACTGTATCAAGGTCTTGTGGCGCAATGGGTAGTGCCCCTGCCTCTGAACTATAAGCTCTGAGTTTGAGTCCTAGGACTTGATGGCCAAGGAAGGTGCGTTCATAGTGCAGCCAAACAGATTGAGTGTCAACTTGCAAAATTCTTCCAACTCACCAATAGCTGGTGGTAAGAGTGGCAGGGACTCCTGGTCAGTCGCACTTGATGTGGAGTGGCGTCCCTCAAGCTGTAAGCCCCAGAATTACGACCTGTTCCAGGGATTACTAGCGAAAGAACCAGATGAAAATCTGTCTTAATGCACCGCTAGGTGTGGGAAGGGAAAGAAGAAGACTAAATATTTTTTACAATTCCATTCAAAAATGTCAGCTGCTGGACTTCCGGTGATGGCGGGCAGGAGACAGCCGCACATTGGAGGGCTCCCGTTCGGGAACGGCATTTTCGGGGTTTAACGCCCGGTCCCAGGGGCAACAGAGGCGGCAAAAGCAGGGAGAAGGCACAGTGAAGGGAAATGTCAAAAACAAGTTAAAAAACGGCCGTGAGAACAGCAGCTGAAAGTCCGTCGGGGAGTGGAAAGGTCACCGCGGGGACGGCAAGAAAAGTGGAGGACGGGGCACCAGGGGGGGCTGCATTGCCCACGGCTGAAGAGATGACTAAGGTGATGGCCGCGGAACTCGAAAGGCAGTTCACAAAGCACATGGAGGCGATGAGGAAGGAGATGGGGGCGGTATTGAAAGTGCTGGTGGAGGAGGCGATTGCCCTGGTGAGGGCGGCGGTATTGAGCGCAGTGGCGGAGGTGAGGAGCAAGGCGAGGCGCTGAAGGAAGTGGAAGAGACATTATTGCAGCACAGTGATTGTGGTAATACCAGGTATTGCAGTACCTGAGAGGTGGATGACCATTGGCTAGACCTAGGAGTCTACGATTGGCTAACGTACCTAGCTCCGCCCTGAGAGGCGGGGTATAAGAACCAATGCCATCCCAGCAGCCTTCACTGTCTGTATCGAAGCTGCTGGGTACAGTTCTAGCTGATTAAAGCCGATGAGTTATGACTCACCTTGTCGCGAGAGTAATTGATTGTGCATCAGTGATCAAATTACCTCGATGGGGAAGGAGATGCGGAAGGCGATAGAGACCAACAAGGATCTGCGAGCCAAAATGGACGACTTGGAAAACAGATCGGGGCGACAGAATCTGAGGATTGTGGGTCTTCCCGAAGGAGTGGACGGCCCGAGGCCGACTGAATATTTTGCCACGATGTTGACAAAGCTATTGGGGCAGGGGGATGATCCCTCCCGATATGAACTGGATCGGGCTCATCAGTCGTGGAAGCCTGTACCAAAGGAGAATGAGCCGCCAAGAGTAGTGACTTTACGTTTTCATAGGTACAGTGTGAAGGAGAAGTTCCTGTGCTGGGCAAAGTAGAAGCGGGTGGTGCAGTGGGCTGGAGCTGGTATACGCACATATCAGGTCTTAACGGTGGAGCTGGCGGGGAGGTGGGCTGCCTTCAACCGGGTGAAGAAGGCACTGTACATCAGTAAGGTGCAGTGTGGCATAGTATACCCAGCTAAGTTGAGGGTGACCTACAAATCCAAGGACTTTTATTTCGGGACGGCGGAAGCAGCGGAGGAGTTTGTGAAGGCAGAAGGACTGTGGCTGAATTGAGAAGTGGTCATGCACCAATGTAGCCTCATGTAACTATTTTTTTCACTGCAGCTGGTGCATGTGCTAAATGAGCTAACGTTGTATATATTTGGACAAGGGAAGAGATGGGACTTTCACTTGCAATGATGGTTCTTTGGGGCTTGGGTGTGTATCCGGGGTTTGAAAATGAAAAGCCCCTAGTCGCCACATTCCGGTGTCTGTTCGGGGAGGCTGGTACGGGAATTGAACCGTGCTGCAGGCCTGCCTTGGTCTGCTTTAAAAGCCAACTTTTTAGCCCTGTGCTAAAACAGCCCCTAGCTGGTTTGTGTGCTAAAGGGGATTTCTTCGTTTTCCTGGGACCGGGCAAGGGGGAAAGAGACCCGGGCGGGGGCCTCCACGCTGGCCGGTTTAAGCCGGCCAGTGAATGGGAGTGAGGTGGGGGGAGGGGCTGCGGCCATTGGAGACTAGCAGAACAGGTTCCGATGAGTCTAGCCGAGACAAAAGTTGGGGGAAGGAACAGAGGTTGGGGGGAGGAGTTTTGTAAGAGGAAGTGGGGGGGAGGAGTCGGGGGGGGGGGGGGGGTTTACAATTCATGGGTGTCATTTACGGTACTCTTTCGGGGATTGGATGGCATTGAATTCTTAGGGGGTGGGGGGCGGGGGGGGGGGGGGGGCCCTCTATAGGTCAACGGTGACCATAGGCGATTTCTGATTCCTTTTTCTTTTTGTTTTCCCCTTTATTTTTCCTACCATGGGAGGGTTTGTTTTATTTGACGCTTATATTGTCAGGTGGGTCATTGTTTAGGGTGGTGGGAGGATGGGGTCGTTGTTGTTGATAAGGGAATTGTCTTTGTATTTGTTACCATTTACTGCTTGTTGGTGGGGTGTAAATTTTGAAAAAATGTGAAAATGGAGAATAAAAATATTTTACAACAAAAAAAAAATGTCAGCTGCTGTGAATGAATGACCATGGAAAGTCCAGGAACTCATGGAAGTCAAGTGGTTCTTTTGCTTCATGTGCGTTGAGTGCACTCTGTGGTGCACATCTGGAAACATCCCTTTCCATGTCAGTGTACATGGAGAGTGCAGTGAGTCCTTGGCCCTGTATCTAGTTGCTTCCAACTTAGGGTGCCCTGGTGAAGTTCGGTGCAGCAGCTCTGAAAAGAGGTATGAATGATGAATCGCTGGCCATGTAGTATCATTCCACCCTGTATGATCAATCATTTCTGATGGTGAAGAATCTGCAGAGGGTGAAGCTTCAGCTATGTGGTCCTGATTCTTGTCGAGGGCGAGACAAAGACCTGCATCATGTTCTTGCATAGTGTGATCCCAATTCAGGATGCCATTGACGATGATTTTGGAGGGTTGGTCTGCAAAGAGTTACCCCATGCACCATTGGAAGACCTCGCTGCCAGTGGAGGTCCCATAGGGCATATGAAGAAAATTATATCTGCCTACCAGAGACATGAATGTAGGTACTTTCGAAGATTCTTCATCTAATGGGATCTGCCAGAACCCACATTTCACATCAAGAATACGGAACACCTTAGCATTTGGCATGTCTGCTATTACCTGTTTTGCTTTCTTCGTAGGGTGATGAGGTCTGAACAGAACCTTGTTCAAGTGCAGTGTGTCAATACATATTCTGATGTGCCATCTTTCTTTTCTGCAGCCTCATCTATAGGATGTGTGACATCCAGTGTTGTCATCCAATGCAGCTCATTAATTGCTTTCTGCTTCATAGCTACTGCGACCCTTCTCAGATCACAGACTGTTGGTGACACCGAAACAGCCAGTCACATGTGGTCATGTGGTATATAACTGGTAGTTAATCAATGATGTCACAATTGAAGAGGTCTTTGTGTACTATCAATTCTGGGGCCTATTGTTGTAAAGCATGAAGTTCTGGGCCAAGTTGTATGATCCTGTACGACCACCAACGTAATGTCTAATAGGGGCCATACAGTCTGGTCAACTATATGAAACCTAGGGCAGCACAGTGGCGCAGTGATTAGTGCTGTTGCCTCATGGCATTGAGGTCCCAGGTTCGATCCCGGCTCTGGGTCACTGTACGTGTGGGGTTTGCACATTCTCCCCGTGTTTGCGTGGGTTTCGGCCCCACAACCCAAAAGATGTGCAGGGTAGGTGAATTGGCCACGCTAAATTGCCCCTTAATTGGCAAAAATGAATTGGGTACTCTCAATTTATAAAGAAGAAAACTGTATGAAACCTAAAACTGCCCCGTATGCATTGGAGAATAGTTACACATTTGGCATGGATGATTTATCTGCCATAAGCCAAGAGGTCCACCGGGGCGTTGGGGTCTAATGCTGCATACGGGTCTAGTTCCTGCCACATTTGGCTGGACAATATGTTACACTTTGCTCCAGTGTCAATCTTGCTTGCTGTGAGTCATATTGAGGGTGATGAAGATCTTATCCTTTTCTGTGTCAGTGTCGACACTCTCGCAATAGAGTGTTGTTGGAGGCTCTGTAGCTTTGCTCCTTTGGCTGAACTCCAGTTCATTCACCTTACTGATGCTCCTACTTCTGGACGAGCGAGCAGCTGCCATGTTGCTGATGGACGAGGAACCTGCAACGTTTAGCAAAGTGATTCAATTATAATATGCGAAACAAGATGTTCTGTTATGAGAGTGCTGGCCACTGCAGTTGGAGCAGGGCATGCCCTGTCCTGTGAATACTTCTGTTTCCCACCTAAATTCTCTGCATCTTTTTGCTGATTGTTCATTTAACATGCTGCTTGTATCATTAAATCTTTCTCGCACAGCAGCTGCTTACAGACTAAATCGCTGTGAATTCCACAAAATTTTTGATCCCTGACTAGTTCATCCGTGAGCCTTCCAAATGCACATTTCTGTCTCAAGATTTTCAGGGTGGCCGAGTAAGATTGTATTGACTCATCTGCTCTTTGGTTTGTTGAATTAATAATAAATAATAATTTTTATTAGTGTCACAAGTAGGCTCACATTAACACTGTAATGAAGTTACTGTGAAAACCTCCTAGTCACCACACTACGGCACCTGAGGGAGGTGTCAGAATGGCCAATTCACCTAATGAGCATGTCTTTTGGGACTTGTGGGAAGAAACCGGAGCACCCGGAGGAAACCCATGCAAACACAGGGAGAACGTGCAGACTCCGCACAGACAATGACCCAAGCCGCATTGAACGCATGTCTGTCGAGGATTATATTTTTTTACTGGAAGACTAATATTCTCAAACGTTTTTAGAATAATTTCAGGGTCCTCCGTTCCCTCCTCCATCTGGAAAACAAGCAACTCAATTTCTCAACAAGCCTCAGGGCCCCTAAGTATAATAAAGTATAAGCCTGTACCTTTTTCGCCTTGTCAGACAATGCAACACCAAAGTAAATGCGCCACTCCTTTTTGAACATTGCCCAACTGTCTGAGATTTTTCATCAAAGACGAGCTGGTGGTTGGAGCAAAGTCCGTGTGCCGAATTGCCAATTCCTGACACCATGTCAATGTGTCGGGTTCCCGAAACACTGACAACAAGGACATGTAATGCACAATAGCTCATTCACCAGCTTAGCTGCTGCTTCATGCTTGTACTCTGGCCGCACTTCCGTGGAAAATTCCGGCATTTCCGACACACGTCATCACACAACCACTCGGTCTACAAACAGTGGAGATTGGAATATAAACTCCTTCCCAACTTTCTATCGTGCCATTTATAGTTTAATGTGGGTAAACCTGCTTTTTCCACTTACTCTTACGTCCTTCTGTGTATCATGTTTTACATTTACTGTATGTTTCACCACCACTGCTTTTCCTAATGACCGACTATGCACTGTGCAGCTAATTGACATTAACATTCATGCGTCTTCACTTTTTAAGTCAAGTATCTTCTTCAGCCAAATCCTCACTGCAAATAATATCGCGCTCATTCAATGAAAGACATGTTGCCATGAAGCACCTATTTTGGATTCCTGAGGATTAGTCTTCTCAGCAAACAAAAAAGTGTCCGAACCGTAGTTATCAGGATTTCAGAGGCCTCATCGTTAAATTAAGATTTTTCTGCTTTTTGTATTAAAAAGCCTGGACACTCTCACGCTTTAGGCACTGTTCTCAGGGATACACTGAAACAAGATTTAGCTTCTGCTTGAAGGCTATCAACTCAGTGAAAAGCGCCCTTGGCCTACCTGAAACTTGCTGGTCTACCAGAACAAGGGGCTGTCGAAGACCGAGTGTTGTGACGCTCACTGCTCTCGGACTGTGTGTGGAATTCTGTGTCTACTGTTGTAAAACCCAAACGGGGAATGGCCACAATCTAAGGCCTTCCTGTCCTGGTTTCCTCCACTCCAAGGCCCTGAGACGGAAAGCTACTGAACATCCTCTGAGGTCTAAGTGTTATATAAGAACTGAATTGGGTGAAGAAAAGACCTGTGGAGCTCAAATGACATCTGCTTTGGGTGCAGTAGCATCAATGCTAAAGGAAACTGGGCAACTCGATGTACATTTCCACCTTTCATCTTCCATGTAATTAGAAGTACAGCAGTGGCAATGCGAATGGCGTAGCACAATGAAACATGGAAATGTAGCACCTTTGAAGTGCAATATCAAATACAACAATACAAAAGCCACACAAATTGATGCCTTTGAGGTGTTTATGACCTGCAAAGAATGTCCTCTTGGATTAGATATATATTTTTAAAATGGCTTCTGCAAATTATTTTTCTCGGTAAGAAATTGCACCCTCTACAGATCAATTAACAAACATTTTGGGCTGGATTTTCCCTTCTGGGACTGGAAACAGGTTGGGAATGTGTCCGGGTCCAGGGGTGCAGTCACTTATCTGTGATTGTCCTTGGAGTGATGAATTAATAGCCAGAGATCCAGGGGTTGGCATGGTGGTGGCGTGAGTGGTTGCCCCCTGATTGCCCCCCCAGAGCCTCCCCCCCACCCTCCCATGGCAGCCCACCCCTGTGGAAGGTCCCCCAACCCCAGCCAAGGGTCCCCCAGCCCCAGCCGAGGGTCGCTCACCCCCACCAAGCAGAGGATCGGCAATCTCAACGCCCTCGGGCTCGTTGCCTATGAGCAAAGGTGGCTACCCCCCTGCTCGGCTCCCCACAGAAGCCCTTCCGCCAGGTTCACGTTTTTCAAAAGGAGTACTAATAGGTGCCAGCGTGGGCACTTGCTGGGGAGGCCGCTGAATGACAGAAGGCCGTTGGATATGGGGTGGCTCCCGTTAATTGAATGGAAATTGGGTTTAAGTGGTGATAATTGGTTTCTCGCCAAGCTACGGCGAGGTCCCGATTTCGACTACAGGAATGGGCTGGTTGCATCGCAAATTGTTTGGTGCCTGACACAAATCTGCTGCTATTGTCCTGCTATTCACCGGCCTCGTTTCGCTTGAGTGAGAGCGTAATGAAGCCGGAGAATTGTGTCCTTTATATCCCCCAGTGAGTCAGACGTTCTGCCTAGACCCTCAGCCATGGCTGCGCAATGCCTTGGACACCTTCACTGATGGTGCCGACAGGGTGCACCAGGCTCTCCACTGCGGTCGCCACTCTAGCAGTGTTGGCCTCGGTGCCAGGCATTGCCAGAGTCATCTCCTGCATCCCTAGCCTCAGGGACCCATCCAATCAGCTATGGATCTGCTGGAGTGACACTGACATCTCCCTCTGAATGTCCTGACCGCTCCCTATCATCTCACTCAGCACCGGATACCTCTGTACCTCAGGCGTAGCTTCAAGCTGGGACCCAGCGCGGTCCTGGAATCCAACAGCCCCCCGACTGCTATCTTGCCTGGAGGTTCCTGCCTCCACCTGATGGCCATCATCAGTAGTGTGGTGCTCTCCAGATTGTGTCCCAGAAGCCTGTCCACCAACATGTCCCACCGAGGTGCGTGCATCGGCGCTGGTGGAGGGTGGGGATGACAGCTGTGCCGCAGCTATTACGGTGGCATCCTTTGAGCTCTCCTCCGAGGAGTTCTCATTGGAGTCAGGAGAGGGGGCCGCCCGGGTTGGGTGGGCGCCGTTGGCTGGAGGACCTGCGGGAGAATGGACATGTGGTCAGTGGGAGGGATGGGTCAATCAATAAGACAATAAAAACTCACATTTAACAGGTCCTCCAGGTGGAATCTGGTGGTTCCTCACCTCTGCGGCATCCGCCAGCCTCCGCGTGGGTGACCGAGCTGTCCTCGGCCACTCCAGTCACCTCCAGGACACGCTCCTTGAAGGAGGTGAGGATTCATAAGTCCGGCACCCCTCCGTTAAGTGGACCAATTAACGTTGAATTGTGTTGTTGGCCTCACTGGGCTGAGCGGCGGGAAGTTCGCGGCAATACCTAGCTCGCTACCACACTTAGAAATGTTTTCAAAGAATTGCGACCAAACTGTGTGGTATCAGTATATTTGAAGTAATATTTTGTGATAAATTACCTTGCTTACAAAGTGCACTGAAACAGGCCTGATTGTGTGTGTATTATTATTACTGTATTGACTATCAGAGTGGTTAACAGCATATGGCCCAGGCCGGGATTCTCCGATCCGAATTTGCCCCGCTGCCGTTGCCAGCGAGAAGGGAGAATTTGGCACCTAGCCAAAGAGGGAGAATATTGCCGCCGTGAACGGATGGAGAATCCCGCCCCCAATCTGCTTTTTCCTGTGTCACAATTGTTTTTGGCTGCATCACCATTTTGTTCAGCCCTCTTTCCAAAGCAGCCCTGCCCCGGATTGTAGACCATACGGAATCACCTCGGGCAGGATTCTCCGTCGCCCCGCCGGGTCAGAGAATCCCCCGGGGATGGCGCAAATCCCGCCCCGAAGCCGGCTGCCGTATTCTCCGGCGCCGTATTCCGGCGGCGGCGAGATCCCCCCCATGCCGGTCGGGGGCCGTTGGCCGCGGCCCCCCCCCCGGGCCCCGATGGGCCGAGCGGCCGTCCATTTTTGGCTAGGCCCGCCGGCGTGAATCACTCAACTCACACACTGGCGGGACCTGGCAGGTGAGTATGCGTGGGCGGTCCACGGTGGGGGGGCGAACTCACGCCGGCCCTTTGGCGCCGGCTGGCGACACCAACCCCTCCAGCGTCCACCTAGCCCCTGAAAATGCAGAGAATTCCGCACTTTCGGGGGCTATTGACGCCAGAGTGGTTGGTGCCGGTTTTCCTGAGAATCCTGTCCCTCATCTCTTTTTCAGACCGAACAGTATCTACCCTTGAATTTTCCCTGATTCTGCCAAGGTTTTGCTGAAGTTCCAATGCACAATTGACTGCTGTGGTGGTAGGATTTTCTGATGATATGGTGACTAATCACTTAAAAGGAAAGGTTCATCGGCAATTGTTCATCCCAGTAAATATTGCCATCTGGTTTCGAAAATTAATCCAATTTGTCTGAGCTGTAACGATCATTTGTCCTCCAATCATTTTCCTAATGACTCCACTATGATTTTCAAAGATACCCCAAAAAATAGACCTTTTGCAATTTTCATTGTTTTGGATCACATAACGTATCAATGCTTTGTTCTGAGCCAAATCCCTGCTTTCTATTTGATTCATAAATATACAAAACATAATTCCTTTTCCAAACAGTGAACTGGAAAGGGTACAGCCTCCAACTGCACTTCAAGGTGGCGTATGAAAAGGATTTGCATCGGCTGATAGAGGAATCAGAGATGTCTTTGTTGGTGTTTTACCTCGGTCAAAGCCAAGGCTATTTCTTCGAAAGCGAAGGAGGATTCCGATTCCGTGAGCTTCAACTGGAGGAACATCAGGTGGACATTTATAATTATTCAAATAATCAATGGAAATGGAAATGAGAAAACAACATAAGAAGTTTACTTAATCCACAAATGATGAGGATTAATTTTATGGCATAATTTATTTATATCTGCATAGTGTGATTTGCTGTATGTTCATATTGACCTAATTGCTTTATTTGGGAGAAGGAATGACACCGATAAAAGACATAACTGCGAATGTTATGGGCCTTCCAAAAACATAGAAGTGAAAATAGTCACATCCAGCCAATCATTCCTGACCCCCTTTAAGTCTGGATGCTTTTAGCCTCTCACTTTTCTTTGAATATTTATATAAATTGCTCCCACTATCTTCTCCCTCTCCCCTCTAACATTAGGAAACAGCTGCCTATTTTTAGCTCATATCTAGGCTGCTGGGCAGGCTGCATCGAGTGCTGTTCTCCCTCATGATTTTATTTTTACATCTCATCCAGTTCATTTGCACTTGATCCAAATTTGATTACCCTTTTGTTGCAGGGTAATGAAGTCTCAAATCCTCTGGGCTTTATTATACTAAACTGCAAAGCTGAAGCTTTGAACAGAAATAACCCATGGTGTCTCAATCCTGGATTCATTTCCAACAGAGCGGGAGAGCACGAGCGAGCAAGAGACCCACATTTTTTTAATCCCCCGCATCAAGTTCTCTCTTTTATTTCAAATTAACCATTTGAGAGCTCCATTTCTATATTACGTAAATAACAAGACAAATCCAGAGTTCAATATAGAGGACACTATGGTACAAATGCTGAATGAATGGATACTTGGGTATCATTGCAAATTTATTTTGAACTTAAGCTATGTCTTTGTTTCAATTCTCAGCTCTGTGCCTGCTGTCGCATTATGTTTTCATCTCTGTGGACAATCTAGCTGAATAGCCCAGTTTTCTCTCACTCTAAACTAGTCTGACATTAATACTAGTCGCTCAACTGTTCATGAAAACCTGCCCCTTTACCTAGCTGCACGCTGGATGTGCGTGGTGCTCTCAAGCTATACCAATTTTCTCTCTATAACGGAGAGGGATGGTCCATCATGGACTCTGGCTAATTACCACCCACCTTCAGGCACTTGCCATCTTGACAAGGGAGACAAAACCTTGTGATGCCCAATTTCAGCTTTATGGAGTAACAGCAGACATTTACAGCAACATATTTAAACAACTATTGTGCAACAGAAATGCATGTGTTTGATTGCTGAAGCAGTATTTACAATAATTTAATAGAGTACTTTATCCTGCAAGAATTTATTCTTCTTTCCGCAAGGGCATTTCCTACATTATAAGGACGTATTGGGTGGGTTCTCCGTTCCGGAAACTAAGTGCTGCCACCGGTCAAGAATCGCAGTAACTGTGCGCTGCCGCTAGAAGCGCCGGCAAGGAGCAATTCATCTCATGTAAATGGGCCAACATTCAGCCCACCTGTAGCCTGCCCGGGGCCCGGCCCCACAGGCATCTGATTCGCTGGGGTCGGGATTCGCGTTCAGAGCCTGACAAGCTGGAGCAACGTTTAAGCGCTCCGCTCAGCACAGACTGTCACTCCAAGAAGATGGCTTCTATAAGACATGCACCAAGGTTCCTGGAGTCGCAGATTGACCAAATGCTGGACGCTAGTGATACACAATCATTACTCTTGAGTCCACGTGGAGTCATATCGATTCAGCTTTAATCAGATAGAACTGTACCCAGCAGCGAAGTTACAGAAGTGAAGGCTGCTGGGACGGCATTGGTTCTTATACCCTGCCTCTCAGGGCGGGGCTGTGTACATTGCCCAATGGTAGACCCCACGGTCTAGCCAATGGTCATTCCTCTCTCTGGTACCGCAATACCAGGTATTACCACAGCTAGGACTGTGACAACTGATTGTATGGCGGAGACGTTCATACTGCGCAGGCATGTGGTTCTATGCTAAGAGCCTGGTGTGTGGGCAGTTCCTACAGATGGGTGTGAGCGAGGGATGTGGGTGTGTCTGCTGGGACCTCAGCTGCCGGGGGTAACAGAGAGTCCCAACAGCCTGAGATTTCCTGCCGATGAATTACTGCGGTAAATTATAATGTCTCACGTGTATTAAAATCTATCCTTTGTGTAATGTGTGGCCACTAAGAAATGATGTCAGCTCTAATTTGTCCACATCCCATGTCTTTTCGGCCACGTTACATGGTAGACCTAGAGATGGGCTGACTTTGCACTGCTTATCTTTTTGTTCGGCACCTTGAGAAGATTTTAATGGCAGCAATAGCAGAGTGCCTCTCCGGGTCGTACCTTTGAGTTTGGAAAGTTGCCGACAGCCCATGTGTGAGTACACCGGTTGCTTTGGCGTGTGTGAGCAGTTGCGAGACAACCACTGTTTTCAGATGGAGTTTGTCAAGTTTGCCTTCCCAGTTATTGAGACCAGGACCTCTTTATTGACAGCTGTGTCTCACACACACACACCATATTTAATATGAAATATATTCTGTTCCTTAAACCATTTATAGTTCATAATAAATATGCCAGGATAATCTACACGACCAGTGGACAAATCACTGAGCCAGGATAAACATGAGCATGATCATAGAATCATAGACTTCCTACAGTGCAGAAGGAGGCCATTCGGCCCATCGAGTCTGCACCGTCCCTCTGACAGAGTACTCCACAAAAGCCCACTTCCCCGCCCTATCCCAATAACCCCTTAACCTAACCTGCACATGGGGAGAAAGTGCAAACTCCACACACACTGTCACTCAAAGCCGGAATCGAACCCAGGTACTGGCGCTGCGAGGGGGCAGTGCTATCATAGAATTTACAGTGTAGAAGGAGGCCATTCGACCCATCGAGTCTGCACCGGCTTTTGGAAAGAGCACCCCACCCAAGGTCAACACCTCCACCCTAGCCCCATAACCCAGTAACCCCACCCAACACTATGGGCAATTTTGGACACTAAGGGCAATTTATCATAGCCAATCCACCTAACCTGCACATCTTTGGACTGTGGGAGGAAACCGGAGGAAACCCACGCACACACGGGGAGGACGTGCAGACTCCGCACAGACAGTGACCCAAGCCGGGAATCGAACCTGGGACCCTGGAGCTGTGAAGCAATTGTGCTATCCACTGTGCCACCGTGCCAACCCCCCCATTTCTACCATTAAAATCTTCTCAAGGTGTTGATAGTTACACTTGTTTATTTTATCTTCTTTCCGGAGGTTTCTTTCAGTTATATTTTGCTCGTTTGATGCCTCACTTTCTGGCATTGCCAGTAAATACCGCAATTTGAAATAGTGAAAAGCAGGGAGGATATTTGGCGGAATTTGTCATGGTTTATCGTTAAATAACAACATTGAATTCTTCTCTTCAGACTGTTTGCTTTAATGAAGAGACAAAGTATGTCATTCTGAGTATTCAAGGGATCCCTGGAAAATGTGCGGACGGCCAACTGTGTATTGACGTATCTTTAAAAATCAGGCGCTTTTCAAATGGTGAGTCATTTACTACTACTTACTAATCTTTATGTTCCTATGAACATTCTAAAACTTGGTAAAACGTATTCAGTTGTAAAAATATATCTATTATGTGAATGAGCAGCTGTAACTCCACCAGAAACTCCATTCTGATCATTCCTGATCCTTGCTCTGACCGAAACTGATTGTTTGTTGCATTGACATCCTTCTTCGAAACCGATTGTTGCATTGACATCCTTCTTTGGCTCCGAGCTGGGTTTCTAACTGTATATATCTGCTTCCATCCACCTTTGTAATGGCACCTGCCTCTACCTCCGCCTTTGTACTGGTTGAGATCCACATTGATATCTTTATCACTTCCAGATTCAATTATTTTAATGCTCTCCTGGCTGACTTTCTATTTGTCGCCCATAAACATCAGCTCATCCAATACCCTGCTGTCTATATCCTACTCATGTCTAACTCGCCCAATGCATAGGACCTAGGAAATACGACAGGAGTAGGCAATTCAGCCCCTCAATCCTCCAATCAACTATGGATGATCCTCTGTCTCAATGCTATTTTTCCATACTATCCCCACATCCCTTGATGCCTTTCATATCTAAAAACCTATCAACCTCTGGCATGAATATATTCAATAACTTTGCCTCCACAGCCCTTTGTGTTAGAGGTTTCCAAAGATTCACTACCTTTTGAGCGAAGAAATGTCTCTTAGTCTGAGTCTTAATCGGCCTGCCCCTTATCCTGAGATGATGTCCTCTGGTTCTAGACACCCCCAGACAGGGGAATCATCCATCCTTGCATCTACCCTGTCAAACTCTGCAAAAATGTTATATGTTTTAATGAGAACGCCTCTCATTCTTCTAAACTCTCAAGCCCACAGGCCCAGATTCCTCAATCTCCCCCCATAGGACAATCCTGCCATCTAAGGAATCAGCCTGGTGAACCTTTGCTGCAGTTCCTCTATGGAAAGCATATCCTTCTTTAGCAAGGAGACCAAAACTGTGCACAAAACTTTGTGTGTGGTCTCGCCAAGGCTTTATACAATTGCAGCAAGACCTCTTTATTCCTGTACTCAAATTCTTGTGAAATAAAGGCCAACATACCATTTGCTTTCCTAATTGCTTACTACACCTGCATGGTAGGTTTCAGTGACTAATGAACAAGGACACCCAGGTTCCTTTGTACATCAACACTTCCCAATCTTTCACCATTTAAGTAATACTCTGCATTTCATTTTTTTCTGGCAAAGTGGAGAACTTCACATTTTTCTACGTTATAATCCATCTGTCGCATTCTTGTCCACTCACGTAGCCTGTCTTAATCTCCTAGAAGCCTCTTTGAATCCTCCTAACAACTCACCTTGCTACCTGGTTTTGTATCATCAGCAAACTTAGAAATATTACAATTGAGCCCCACATATAAATTGTGAACAGCCGTTGCCCAAGCACAGATCCTTGCGGTACCCCACTATTTACAACCTGCTGTCATGAATTTGTCTAGTAACATTACTAATACGAATTTAACAGGACATAATAGGATGCAATCTGCCCAACAACAGGTAGAAATCTGCCTAGAGACAGCAGTAGCCAGTATTTAAAAGGCAGGATGAGATGTGACTTTCCCAGTAACGAGATTAGAAGGCGTCTAGATAGAATCATGTGTGAATTGCTTATTAGTAGAAACAGCTTGCCTAGATGATTGGGAGATCAGAAAGGTGGGTGGCATGATGGCACAATAGTTAGCACTGCTGCCTCACAGCATCAGGGACCTGGATTCAATTCCAGCCTTGGGTGACTGTCTTGTGGAGTTTGCACATTCTCCCCATGTCTGCATGAGTTTTCTCCCATAGTCCAAAGGTGTGCAGGTTAAGTGGATTGGCCATGATAAATTGCTTCTTAGTATCCAGGCATGTGGAGGTTAGGTTACGGAGTTACAGAGGTAGGGCGGGGGGATGGACCCATATGGAGTGCTCTTTTGGAGGGTCGGTGCAGACTCAATGGGATGAATGGCTTCCTTCTGCACTGCAGGGATTCTATGATACACATGCCAATGTCCAGAGTCAAGGAATTTGATAGAGATAGACAGCCAAATGCACAGAATGCAGAATGAAAGAGGAGAAAGGATATAATTGACAGCACTCTCAGAAGCAAGGAGGCCAGTTTACATCTAGTATCCTAGAGGTCAGTTTACATCTAGCATCCTCTAAGTCTTGAGCCAAGGCAGTGCAGAAACCTTCATAAAGGTAGTTTAAATATCTTCGCTGGACCAGGACAAGACACTTCACAGGCTTGATTATCCTCCCTATATTGTGCGGTAACTATAAGCTGGTTTTGACTTACAGATCTATTTAATTTGGATGTTGTTTGGAGGAAAGGGGAAATCTGAAGGAGTTCATGGATCATAGATATATTTTGAACAAGGGTTACATTCTACTTAAACTGTGTGTGTGTTTAGTAATTCATATGCTCAATTGTTTTCACGTACCATAGTTCTGTTTGTGTGTATTTGTCTTTTCTTTAATTTAATTAATGGTCTTTAATAATTGTTACACAATGACTGGGCTGTTTATTCCCACTGGGGTTTCACTTGCCTCCATTGAACACCATTGCAAAAAACAAAACATTACAATCTCCACGAACTGGTGTTCCAAGTTGAGATACCCTCGCAGATAACATCAGCATGGTTCATGACACTGCCAACTTGAGAATGGCCCATTTATTCATACTCTATGTTTTCTATCTGTTAACCAATCCTCAATTCATGCCAGTATATTACTCCCTATCCCATGTGTTTTGCTTACTAACCACTTGTTGACCTACACTGCCTTCTGGTTTTCTAATGGGTTAATTAAAATTCTCGCTCTTGGGTGGAATTTGACACCTCCGTCACATTAGGGACAGGACCGGAAATTGCGGCGAGCCATTCAAAGGTCCATTGAATTCAGCGGAACTTGAAAATGTCGCCAGAGGGATGGACTGTAAAATTCTACATTTTTAAATTGCAACATGGCCTCACTCTTTCTGTGATCTTCTCCAGCCCTTTGTTCTATCCAGGACTATATCCGCATGCACTTTGAAATTTGTACGTTTGGGTTAATAGGGATCTCTACTTTTATCAGTAACTGTGGCGGACGTGGGGCTGGATTGAAGCATTTGTTTTTGGTATTAATAGAATTTGTTCTTGGTATTAATAGAAAATGAGCCGATGTAATATTGCTCTTGATATGTTTTGAAAACAATCCACCTGGCAGGCAATTATCTTTGAAAAGCAGTGCGACACTTATCAGTTGTTTCTGTTCAGTTATGAGAAAGCCTTGCGCTACAATACTTTGAAGTGATATTTTCAGACAAAACAACAGATGTGCAGTAATTAAGATCTAGAGCCTTTGCCTGCCAGATGTACGCTATAGAGGTTGAAATTCACTTTCAGCTGGGGCTTAGGAACAAGCTGACGGCCTGTTAAACACCTCACCCGATGTCACATCCCATTGGGCAGAATGTATAATGGGCGGCCAATGCGCCAATTGGTGCCTTCACACTGTGTCCCCCCAATGTTTTTCTGTCCAGGGAAAGATCTGGGTGCATAAATCAAGCTGATGGATGACTAGGCCAGACCAAAGTTTCCCTCCCCTCCCACTGCACTCACTCACTCACTCACTCACTCACACACGCTCTCACACACACTCACTCACTCATTTACTCAGACATTCACTCAGACACACTCATACTCACACACACTCACTCACTCATACTCACACGCACACACTTACTCACACATACAAACACACTCACTCACACACTTATATGGTCAGATACAATATCAAGATCATAAGATTAAAAATAAAAAGGCCTTTCATCCCATTCAGCTCACAGGACTTGCACATTTTGCAAAAGTTTCACTTCTTAAATTAGGAATCGGCTCTTTTCCCTTCTACAACCTTTGGCCCAACCATTTTCTCCTTTTCTGTCCTCCTGGGCGCATAATTCATGTTGTAAGACCATTTAAAGGACACTGACAGCTCTTCAGTACCTTGATCAAGTGACTGTTATGCACTTTTGTGTCCAGTCAGTGAATATCCTTAGGTTGTTAGGAGCATCACAGTTTTTGTGCAATTCGTTTCTCATCAATACCTGCATGTTTTCACTAAAGCTGACAGCAGACCGCTGAAAAGTGTGCACATTTCTTCCTCGAAGGTGGATACTGAGCTTGAGTAACAGCCCATTACTGAAGTAAGGAGTTACAGATCAAATGAGGGATGAAGGCTAAAATAACCCTCATGTATGAGCCAATCTATAAGGCACTTACCCATTGAACATTTGGACCATCGTATCCATTTTCTTCTTGAATATTTAGTCAATAATCACTTCGCTAGGTGGCAGTCTAGTCCAAAAGTTGACAAGTTAACATATTTTTAACAGATGCCTTCCTTGGTTTGTGTTTTCCTGAGCATCTCCAATTGAGATTGTCTTGGTTCAAATCGAGAACCTTGTCACATCCACCTTATTGGTTTCTTTTCTGATTTTAAAAGCTAAGATTACATCATAGGAACATAGGAAGAGGGGTAGACTATTGAGCCTGTTTTACCATTCAAAGTGATCTTGGCTAATGTGTGACCTACCTGCGCCTTTATCCTTTAATATCACCAGTTAACAGCAGTCCATCAATCTTAGATTTAAAATTAACACTTGACCCAGCACCAACTACTATCATGAAAGGGAGTTCCAAATTCCAAGACCCTTTATGTCTAGAAGTGCATCCTAACTCCACTCCTAAAAGGTCTGACTCTAATGTTTAGGCAACGTCACCCAGTCGTAGATTCCCCAACTAGTTTATCTCTGTCTACCTTATCGAAAGCCCCCTAACACCTTGAGACCGTTGCAAAAATTACCCCTTAAACTGCTAGATTGTAGAGAATACAAACGTTGTTTGTGTAACCTCTCTTTATAATTTAACTGTTGGAAACAAATGGTTCTAGTAAATCTACTCTGCATTCCTTCCAAGGTCATATGTCCTTCCTAAGATATGATGCCCAGAACTAATGACCGTACTCCATCTAACCAGGAAACTGCTGCTACATGACACCTGACCCTTTGTTCTCTAGGCCTCTGTTTATAAAGGCCAACATTTCATTACTCGTTTTGACATTTTTCTACCTGCCTTGACATTTTAATGACCTACGTACATGAACCCCAAAATCTCTTTGAATTTTCACTGTTTTTAGCTGTTCGTCACTTGGAAAGTACTCTGATCTACCCCATTTAGTTCCAAAGTGGATGATGTCACACTTGAATACATTGCGATCCATTTGCCACACTTATGCCCATTCATTCAATCAACTAATATCCCATTGTAATTTCAAGTTTCCGTCTACACTGCTCGCAATGTCGTCCTTCCTTGTATCATCAGAAAACTTGGATATACCCTTGTTTAAGTGGTTAATGCATGAAGTCAATAGTTTTGAGGCACCACCACAGACCCCTGTGCAATGCCACTAGTCACATCCTGCTAATTAAAGTCCAATTCCAATTCTCTTGCCACATCTAATGGTACACTAAGGCAGACTTTCCTCTGATTCCATAGCTAGTTATTCCTGGAACAGGTCGCTAGTCTGTCGCCAGAGGCTTGTAGCTTGAGGGTACACTCAGGCAGCCTTTCCTCTGATTCCATAGCTAGTTATTCCTGGAACGGGTCACTAGTCTGTCGCCAGAGGGTTGTAGCTTGAGGGCCCCCACTCCCCACCAAGCATGGCTGACCAGGAGTCTGACCCGCTCTCACCGCCTGCATTGGTATGCTGGAAAGATATTGCAGGTTGACACTCAACCTGTTTGGCTGCATTAGGAACACACCTTCCTTGGCCATCAAGTCCAGGGGTGGGACTTGAATCCTGAGCTTCTGGCTTCAAGGCAGCGACGCTACCCACTGCGTCACAAGACCTCCGCCAGTTAGAGTGCCTGTTCATTATTCCTCCTCTCTCTCTCTCCTGTCACTCAGCCAATTCCTTCACCGAATCAATGATTTTTCCTCAGTTACATAAACTTTAGCTAACAGCCTCTTATAAGGAACTTTAGCTATTGTCTTCTGGACGTCCATATAAGTACAATCAATAGACACTTACCTCTCCACTACTTTAGTCACCTCTTCAAAAGGTTCAACTAGTTTGTCATACATGACCTACTCTTTATAAATCCCTGCTGGCTCTCTGATCAGCTGAAAGGTTCCTTGGAGTTCCATCACTTTATCCCTAATTATATAGGCTCTAGTATATTCCCAATAACTGATCTATAATTCCCTGTTCTTCCTCTCTCACTTTTCTTCAGTAGATGAGTGAGATGCAATTTTTCAATCTAGAGGAACAAATCTTGACCCAAGAGAACCTTGTCATGGTCTCATCTACTTAAATCCTGAGATGAGAACCATCTGATCCTGGGGATTTATCATAGAATTTACAGTGCAGAAGGAGGCCATTCGGCCCATCGAGTCTGCACCAGCTCTTGGAAAGAGCACCCCACCCAAGCCCACACCTCCACCCTATTCCCATAACCCAGTAACCCCACCAAACACTAAGGTGTTTATCACTCTTTACTTCCATTATTTTCTTCAGTACTGTTAAATTGTTTCAATTAATTATGGTGAGATTTTTTCCTTTAATTTTATTGTGAGGTCACGTGTGCTATCCTGTTCCTCCACTATAAATGCTGATGCAAAGTCATTATTAACAAGTCGGCCATTTCCTTATTTTCGTTTATGATCCAGCTTTTTAGAGGCCCACATTGATCAGATTGCTCTCTTTTTAAAAATATAATTGTAAATGTTTGTATTGAGTATGATATCCTTGTAAGTTTCTTTTCATGTTTCGTTTTGTAGTTCTTACCACCTGTTTTATCACCTTTTGCTGTTCTTTCTCTCTCCCATTCTCCAGGAGCTATGCTACATTTTACACTTGTTTAGGCTGTTTCCTTTTGTTTTATGCTGCTTACATCTATAGTCCCCCGTGGCTACATCTTGAGGCAAGTGGAGCTCTTGCCCTTTACAGATATAAACTGGCTGAGTATCATGTTAAATTCCCTTTTGAACACTGATCTATTAGTTTACCCATTGACAGATTTGCTCAGTTTACATGATCGGTCTCTGTCTCATCCCATGAGAGTCTGCCTTACCTAAATCCAGAATCACAGTAGCCCCTTTGCATTCCTCCCTTTAATACACAATAATGTATTCCATCATATTGGGAAGGGTTCTCCATTTGGGAAGCAATGTTCTCCCGCTGGAGTAGAATCGCTCCAGGTCTGCACAGGAGCTAGGAGCAGGGACCAGGAGTGATTCATTCCACTTTGCCATGCTAATTTATGCATGATAGTGGCTCCCTGGATTTCATTCCGAATTTCGCTATCAGGCTGCCATTTTGCATTTTGAGTGGGTGGCCCGATATGGTGGTGTGCCGGCAGGCTCCCTCCCCCCCGAATGCAAATCCTGCTCCCCCCCTTCCCACTGACAAGTAGGGGCATCCTTCCACCCCACCACCATGGGAATTGCTGGGTCACCCATCCCCCCACAGGACGCACGCATGAAGGTGACCCGCCCCCCCCCCCCCCACACCAGACCCCCATCAGAAACCCCCCATCAGAGAACACCCATCAGAGACTCTCCCATATCAGAACCCCCCCCCCCAATATCAGAGAACCCCAAATATCAGAGACCCCCCAAATATCAGAGACCACCCCCATATCAGAAACCCACCCCCCATCTGACAGCACTGCCTGGGAGCTAAAGAGCAGTTCAGGCAGAAACTGTGAAAAATCACTGCATTTTCACTTATCAGTCCCTTACACCTGCAGCCCCAGACAGATCTGTAGAAAGCAGCAGCTGTAATTTACAGGGTAATAGCTTCCAGACAACCAGGTGTCTGAATTGTTTAGTTTCATTTCCCTTCATGCTTGAATGCATCTTAAGTATACCATTGTGAACCTAACCACAATGTTTATAAACATCTAGCTATGATTGCCAGCTCTTGACAACATCAAAAGCAGTTAAGTTCTTTCTGTTGAACGAAGAGGAAGTGAAAGCACTTATCTCCGAGACATTTATAAACATTGTAGTTAGCTTGTGGGTCTACGATATGGAGAGGGTCTCTGATATGGGGATCTGATAGGGAGTATGTTGGGGGTGTTTTGATGGGGTGTCTGATGGGGGTCTGATTGGGGGTCTCTGATGAGGGGGTCTGATGGGGGGTCTAATGGGGGGCTGGGGGAATCAGATGGGCAAGATTTTCAGTGTGTGGGGCCCTCCAATGGACTATGTTTTATACTTACCCCCTTGACCCGCTGCAAGATCCACCGCGTCAGGGATATGCTTACAAATACTGGCACCAATCCATGCCTGTGTAAATCCTAGCCGAGAGCAGGAGCATCATGGAGGCCTGGAGAATCGGGTTTCCAGCCCGTGAATCGGACTCATTTGCATCCACCTGCTAGCGTGTGGTGTGTATCTCACCTTTACCACTGGCTGGGGACTGAAGCATCGCCAGGGCGCTGATCCTGTTTTTTGACGATTCTCTGCTGCATCGGCAATTCTGCTACCAACTGCTGGCGGCGGAGAATTCACCCCATTCTGATTGCCGTTAGATAAATATTCATGCACCATTGTGTTTGTTCAGTAGTTCTGGTTCACTGATCAATATAGAATGGGCGGGATTCTCCGACCCCCCGCTGGGTCGGAGAATTGCCGGGGGCTGGCGTGATACTCGCCCCCGCCCTTTGCCGAATTCTCCGGCACCGGATATTCGGCGGGGGTGGGAATCGCGCCGCGCCGGTTGGCGGGCCCGCCCCCGCGATTCTCCGGCCCGGATGGGCCGAAGTCCCGCCGCTAAAATGCCTGTCCCGCCGGCGTAGATTAAACCACCTACCTTACCGGCGGGACAAGGCGGCGCGGGCGGGCTCCGGGGTCCTGGGGTGGGCGCAGGGTGATCTGGCCCCAGGGGGTGCCCCCACGGCGGCCTGGCCCGCGATCGGGGCGTATCGATCCGCGGGCGGGCCTGTGCCGTGGTGGCACTCTTTCCCTTCCGCCTTCGCCACGGTCTCCACCATGGCAGAGGAGGAAGAGACTCCCTCCACTGCGCATGCGCGGGAATGCCGCTAACGCTCCCGCGCATGCGCCGCCCGGAGATGTCATTTCCGCGCAGCTGGCGGGGCACCAAAGGCCTTTTCCGCCAGCTGGCGGGGCGGAAATTCGTCCGCCGCCGGCCTAGCCCCTTAAGGTTGGGGCTCGGCCCCCAAAGATGCGGAGCATTCTGCACCTTTGGGGTGGAGCGATGCCCGACTGATTTGCGCCGTTTTGGGCGCCAGTCGGCGGACATCGCGCCGATACCGGCGAATTTCGCCCCATTCTTCCTTCATTTAGTTCCTTTGGCTTTTTTTGTAAGACTCAGAAATATCTGTTACTCCTTTCTTCCCAGCCACCGTGCATTCTTTTGGGATTCCCCAACTGATCGCTGTAAATTGAATGGAAGATTGTTGAAAACCAATATTTGTCTCTTTTTGGTGGGGATTTTAGCAAGTTACGTGCAGTCAGAAGATCTTTAGAGGAACTGTGTGGCCCCAGCCTTTTGTAATTATGGAAGTTAAACCAAATCAGAAGATTCCAGCTGATGCTTTGTCTTGGGGCTAAATCCAATAGAGGAAAGCTTAAGCTTGAAGAAACCAATTAACAGTTATCTACAGTTCAGAGATGCTGCAGGATCTCTGCTTCAGAGAAGAAGCTTGCATTGAAGAGATTTCATTGGATAGGAGGTGGCATTATATTATTATATAACGGAAGACCTGCAAAGAAACCCCATGGAATTCAGGGGTAGCAAAGGCGATCAATGATTTCAAAAAGTAATTGGACAATCACTTGAGGGAAACTAAGTGGCCAAGGGGATAGAGCAGGGGAATGGGGCTGAGTGGGTTGCTGTCCAGTGAGCCGGCATTGATTTGATGGGCCAAAAAGTCTCCTTCTGTGCATTATGACTCTGGGAAGAATCCTCTGTCCTTATGGGCCTGAGACTGGATCATTTCCGGGTGCTGACTTCCTCTTCCTGTTGGGGTGCCTGCCGGGGTGCCATCTTGGAGGTGACTAATTAAGGAGCTGCCTTCAGGTCTGCTGTCAATTTCAGGATGGTGGACGGATCCTTGCGGCAGTAGGCCCAAAAGAGAGAGCTTGCAATCCTGGTAGGATGCCAGCCCCACCAACTCAGGTGATGTTGCCAATGTCGGAGGTGGAACATGAGGATACCATCTTGAAGTGACCCTGAAGAAGTTGGAATTGAATGAAATAAGCAGTGGCCACAGCTGCGAGGTCGCCCAGGTTGGCCTATGGCAGCAGCTAGCGGCCTGCTGATGGTTGCTGTGTCACTGGTGTGGGCAGGAAGTGGGGATTAGTGTAAAAAGCCCATCAGAACCTCAGGTCAGCTGTTGCCAGGTCACCTCTAGGCAGCTGGCAGGCTCGGCCCTTACTGAGGGGGCCCCAATCAGCTCACAAATGGATCTGGCAGGCGTCTGCAGGCGATGTCCCACCTCTGGGAAGGTTCCCTGGAAGTGGAACACATTGACCTGCTGGCCTGACACCAACTTGCATGAAATTCTTCTGGGGCCCACTTACAAGCCTGCCCCAGCAGGAAGATTCCACCTCTAAAATTGCTTTCTGCTCTTTTTTTCCATGTGGGTAGTCAAAGGTTTGGTTGAGGGTGTTTTACACAGCACCTTGTTCATTAAGAACTGTGTTCCTTAAGAATTATTCACGCCAATATTCAAATTGATTTGCTCATGATTTAAACAGGTGTCTCAATGGAGAAAGAAGAACTCCAGCAGCTGCTGTTTGGCTTTGATGAAAAACGCTTCACAAGGATGACGCCAGCCTTGTTCTTTTTCATCAAGGAGTTGAAGAATAAACTTACGCAGCCATCCTGCAGCACCCTACTGGACTCACTGCCTCCACCACCCATATATGAGTAAGTGTTGCTGGAGAACGCAATACAATGAGGCAATATGAGGGCTAAAGATGTAGCCTAATTAAGCCGTCCTGATGGTTATGTTAGACATTGTTATTGGCAAGCAATAATTTTGAGAGATCTATACTTTTCAAATGATAATCCTTGTTTTCAAATACAAGAATAATGGAAAGGGGGAGGTCTTGTGGTGCAAAGGGTAGTCTCACTGCCTCTGAGGCAGAACCTCCGGGTTCGAGTCCCCCTTTGGGACTTGATGGCCAAAGAAGGTGCACTCACAACGCTGCCAAACAGGTTGAGTATCAACCTGGAAATCCTCCCAACACATGCCAATCGCAGGCAGTAGGAGTGGGTGAGATTCCTGGTTAGCCATCTGATGGAAAGGGCATTGGAGACTCTGCCATCGCCATCGATAATTCTGGACTACAACATGCATGGAATGCTGCATGTTGCCACAGCAACTTGAACTTCTTGTTAGGCTGGTTACCTCAGTTGGCTGGACAGCCAGTGTGGACCAGATTGGAACCATTGAGGGTTCGACACGGTGGCACAGTGGTTAGCACTGCTGCTTCACAGCTCCAGGGACCTGGGTTCAATTCTGGCCTCGGGTGACTGTCCGTGTGGAGTGTTCACTTTCTCCTTGTGTCTGTGTGGGTTTTCTCCGGGTACTCCGGTTTCCTTCCAAGGTCCAAAGATGTGCAGGTTAGGTGGATTGGCCATGCTAAATTGCCTCTTAGTGTCCAAAAGGTTAGGTGGGGTTACTAGGTTACAGGAATTGGGTGGAGGAGTGGGCTTAAGTAGGGTGCTCTTTCCAAGGGCCTGTACAGACTCGATGGGCCGAGTGGCCTCCTTCTGCACTGTAAATTCTATGATTCTATGATTCTACGACTCATATTCTGGCTGAAGTGGATTTGGGGTCTACTTCCTTGCCCTACCTGGACTGCACAGCACTGTGGGTCGGACCTGCCTTTGGGCAGTATACTGAAGAAGTAGAAAGAGGAAAGAGTTGAGTGATTAAGGTCTAATCTCAGATCACCACATTGCTGATATTGGCACAATATCGCTGTTATTTCTAGGAGCAATATTATTAACTGCTCATAATTGTTGAACGTGTCGCCATTAAAACCATACAATGTTGCTTAAGCACAATTCATTTTGCTTTATAAATACATTTTAAAAATATACAAACCTTAGCAGATTTGGGAATGAACAGAGGTAAAAGGAGCAACACATAAAAGTGAGTCATGTACATAAACTAATCTTGTAGTTCATTAACATAATCTGCTACAGTGATAGCATGTCGATGAGTGAAATTGCTTTGTATCAGGATATCAGGTCCATAGGTCACTATGGTAATTCACTGGTAGGCATGGGTAATTGTAAGGAATGCTGAAAATTTGATGCACCTGCTTCTAACCTATATAGACTGACCCATATTGTGGAAGCTCGCATGGGGAGAGTGTTGTGCATGAGACCATTCAAACTATTGAATTGTAATTGTATTATTTATTTTTCTATGCAAATTCATTAAATGTCAGACAGGTTCCAGTTGCTGGCTTCCTTGTATCAGAGCCATGTTTGATTTGTTATGTTGTAGGTGTAACATAAGCGGCTTGACAAAGGAAGGTTCAGACGTGGAGATAACTTCAACACGTTTATTAAACTATTTGCATTTCTATTACTCGGGTTCAACACTACTGCTAATCCTACTATAGCTACCCAGACTGACTAACTAGTTGCTGCAATCCACGTGGTGGGTGTAATATTGAATCAACCCTGTGTCTCTACTCACTGACTGTCTCCACTGGAAAGAGGCAGATCATGTATGTGGTGTCCTTTATATATGGGTCGATGTAATGCCCTCTTGTGGTCGTGTCACCTCTGTGTGTATTGTGAATGTCCATTGGTTGTGTCCTATCTAACTGATCTATTGGTTGAGTGTGTGTGTGTGATGTCTCTGGTGCTCTCTCTAGTGTCTAGCTAGCCTACATGTATTTACATTGATACATTCTGAGTTCTAATTCTGTTCCTAGCTTTGAGAGCATCTAAATTTACACTTCCGCGTAATATTGTCAGAGGTGCTAGCCTTTGCATGATATACTAAGCTAAGACTTGGTCAGCATCTCATAGCACCAACTAGTCAAAATCTCATAGCACCAACTGGAAATGAGCAGGAAGTTCTCCTAGTGCCTTAAGCTGCCAACCATGTCACAATCAAAATTGTTAAAACAAATGAATTGGCCACACATCCAATTTCTGTTCGTAAGCTCTTGTGTTGCATATATTAGCTGCTGCACATCGAACTGTGCATCAGAAAAAATCTCCGAAATGTAATAAGGTGCTATGACAAGTGTAGTAACTTCTTTAGGCAAGACTTATTGTGGCATTTCACAAGAAGTCAAGAACATAAGAAATACGAACAGGAGGAGTAGACCATATGGCCGATTGAGGCAGTTCCGCCAGTCACTATGATCATGGCTGATATATAGAATCCCTACAGTGCAGAAGGGGGCCATTCAGCCCGTTGGGTCTGCACCAATCCTCTGAAAGAGCAACCCACGTAGGCCCACTCTCCGCCCTATTGTCGTAACCCTGCTTAAACTGCACATCTTTAAATTGGACACTAAGGGACGTTTCATCATGGCCAATCCACTAAACCGGCACATTTTTGGACTGTGGGAGGAAACTGGAGCACCTGGAGAAACGCACGTAGACATGGGCAACGGGCAAACTCCACACAGACAGCCACCCAAGACCTGAATTGAACCCGGTTCCTTGGTGCTGTGAGGCAGCAGTGTTAACCACTGTGTCACTGTGCCACTTCAACTCTATTTTCGCTCCCGTCCTCCATATCCCTTAATTCCCTGAGAGACCAAATAACTGTCTATCCCAACCTTAAGTACATTCAAAGATGGGGCATCCGCAACCCTCGGGGGTAGAGCATTCCAAAGAATTTTATAGATTCTAATGTTATCACCTCTCATTCTTCTAAATTCAGAGAGTATGAGACAAATTAACTTAGCCTCTTATCATAGGGCAACACACACATCCGAGAGACCAATCTAGTCGCATTGCATGGTCAGATTTTGTACACATCATTATTGAGCATCAATTGTTAAGGCCTTTATGACTCTTTGATCAAGTATAGAGTGTATTGAGGAAGAGTGGCAGAAAAATGCAATTTAGTCCACATTCTTCATTGGGCCACACTCAATCCCATTCGTTATTAACATTCATTTCTTTATTTTTAATGACAATTTTCAACAAGTGTTACATTGTGAAAGTAGGTATGGAATAAATCAAACCGAAGAATGTTATTGCATGTGCCCTGTTTTGTCCACCTAGAAATATCTATCTATCGAATTCGTTCATGCATTCCTAAAATCAAAGATGTTGGTTATAGATTACCAGGGTTAACAATTACGGGGGAGGTCTCTGCAGCGACGGTCTGGGAAGCTTTGAAGGCAGTAGTCAGAGGGGAATTAATCTCGATATGGGCCCACAGAGAAAAGGGGAACGGCTGAGAGGGATAGGTTAGTTGAGGAGGTACTCCAGGTGGACAGGAGATACTCGGAGGCCCCGGACGCGGGGCTACTGAGGGAGCGGCGGAGGTTACAGGTGGAGTTTGGGCTGTTGACCACAGGGAAAGCGGTGGAACAGTTGAGGAAGGCAAGGGGGGCGATCTATGAGTATGGGGAAAAGACAAGCAGAATGTTGGCGCACCAGCTCGGGAAAAGAGAGGCGGCTAGGGAGATAGGTAAAGTAAAGAGTAGAGATGGTAATACTGTCCTGGACCCAGCGGGGGTAAAGGAGGTGTTTAAGGACTTCTATAGTAAATTATATGGGTCGGAACCCCCGGCTGGAGTGGAGGGGATGAGGCAGTTTTTGGATTTGTTGAGGTTCCCGAGGGTTGATGAGGATCTGGTGGAAGGGCTGGGATTGAGGAAATAATTAAGGGGTTGGAGGGCATGCAGTCGGGCAAGGCCCCAGGGCCTGATGGCGACCCGGTGGAATTCTATAAGAGGTTTTCAGAGATATTGAGCCCACTGCTGGTGAGGACATTTAACGAAGCAAGAGAGAAGGGAGTCCTCCCCCAACAACGTCGCAGGCCTCGATTTCATTGATCCTGAAACGGGAGAAGGATCCGAAGCAATGCGGATCACACAGGCCGATTTCTCTACTGAATGTGGACACCAAACTGCTGGCTAAGATACTGGCCACAAGGATAGAGGACTGTGTCCCGAGGGTGATAGCAGAAGACCAGACAGGATTTGTCAAGGGCAGGCAACTTAAGGCCAATGTTCGAAGGCTTCTCAATGTTATTATGATGCCCTCAGAAGGAGAGGAGGTGGTAGCGATGGGTGCGGAGATGGCTTTTGATCGGGTGGAGTGGAATTACCTGTGGGAGCCGCTGGAAAGGTTTGGGTTTGGTGAGGGCTTTATTGACTGGGTGCAGTTGCTCTATCAGGCACCAGTAGTGAGTGTGCGGACGAACCTGCTGAGATTGGGGTGCCCCCTCTCCCCGTTACTGTTTGCTCTGGCCATAGAGCCATTGGCCATGACGTTAAGAGCCTCTAGGAACTGGAAAGGGCTGGTTTTGGGAGGGGGGGGGGGGGTGGAGCACCGGGTCTCGCTTTATGCAGATGACCTGCTCTTGTACATTTCGGACCCACTGGAGGGGATGGGGGAAGTAATGCGAATCTTGGGGGAATTTGGCAATTTTTCTGGGTATAAATTGAACATGGGGAAAAGCGAGATGTTTGCGATCCTGGCAAGAGGACAGGAGAAGAGACTGGGAGAGTTGCCGCTTAGAATGGTAGGGAAGAGCTTTCGATATCTGGGAATCCAGGTGGCCCGGGAATGGGAGGCACTGCACAAGTTAAACCTATCCCGGTTGGTAGAACAAATGGAAGGGGACTTTAAGCAATGGGACATGGTCCCGCTATCACTGGCGGGGAGGGTACAGGCCATGAAAATGACGGTCCTCCCCAGATTTCTGTTTGTCTTTCAGTGTCTCCCCATCTTCATCCCTAAGACCTTTTTCAAGCGGGTGAATAGGATTATTTTCGGCTTTGTGTGGGCGGTAAAACCCCGCGAGTGAAGAAAGTGTTGCTGGAGCGCAGTCGGGGGGAGGGTGGGTTGGTGCTGCCGAACATCTGTAATGATTAGGAAGTGGGTAGTGGGGGAGGGGTCGGCATGGGAGCGGGTGGAAGCGGCGTCATGTAAAGACACCAGTTTGGGAGCACTGATAACGGCACCTCTTCCGTTCTCGCCGGCCCAATACTCCACAAGCCCGGTGGTGATGGCGGCTCTGAGAATCTGGGGGCAATGGAGGAGACATAAGAGAGTGGAGGGAGCATCGATTTGGACCCCGGTTTATAATAACCATAGGTTTGTACCGAGTAGGCTAGATGGCGGGTTCCGGAGTTGACAAAGGGCAAGAGTTAGAAGGATGGGGGATCTATTTATAGATGGGAGCTTTCCCAGCTTGAAAGCTTTGGAGGATAAATTTAAATTGCCAGCAAGGAATGGTTTTAGATATTTGCAGGTGTGAGACTTCCTGAGAAAACAGGTGCTGGCTTTTCCGCTGCTGCCGCCACGGGGGATACAAGATAGAGTAGTTTCCAGTATCTGGGTGGGAGAGAGGAAGGTATCGGATATCTACCAGGAGCTTTCGGAGGCGGAGGAAACACCGGTGGAGGAGCTTAAGGGTAAATAGGAGGACGAGCTAGGAGGAGAGATGAAGGCGGGTCTATGGGCGGATGCCCTAAGCAGTGTTAATACCTCCTCATCATGTGCTAGGCTTAGCCTGATACAATTTAAGGTAGTCCACCGGGCACACATGACAGTGGCTACGGTGAGCAAGTTTTTCGGGGTAGAGGATAGGTGTGCAGGTGCGTGGGAAGCCCACCAAATCATGTCCACATGTTTTGGGCATGCCCGAAGCTCAAAGGGTTTTGGCAGGGTTTTGCTAAGGCAATGTCCACGGTTCTAAAAACACGGGTGGTGCCGAGTCCGGAGGTAGCGATCTTTGGAGTGTTGGAAGAGCCCGGGAGTTCAGGGGGTGAAAGAGGTTGACACCTTGGCCTTTGCCTCCCTGGTAGCCCGGAGACGGATCTTGTTAATGTGGAGGGACTCGAAGCCCCCGAGTGTAGAGACCTGGGTTAGTGACATGGCTGGGTTTCTCAGTCTCGCAAAAATAAAGTTTGCCTTAAGCGGGTCAGTGTTAGGGTTCACCCGGAGATGGCAGCCGTTCGTCGACTTTTTCGGGGAAAATTAAAATGTAGATGCAGTACTCCAAGGGAGGGGCGGGAAGGGCCGGATTGTTGTATGGTTGAGGTGCGTGAAGATTGGGATGGGGGGGGAAATGTTTACTTTACCATGTTAATGTCATTGTTTATGTTACTGTTATAAACATTTTCAAATACCTCAATAAAATAGTTTGAAAAAAAACATAGATTACCAAGGTGACTCGAGATAAAAACATAAAATGTTGGAAAAACGCAGCAGGTGAGGCAGCATCTGTGGAGGGCGTGGAACAGAGTTAACTTGGCCCCGATACTGGCGGGCATTCTTGTGAGTGGCATGGGAAAACTTGGGAAGTCGTTGACTTTTAACAGCTCTCCAAATTTTCCCTGTCCCACCTGTGACGATGCCGATCGGTATCGCGTTTTATGTTGATGACCAGGTTACCTTTCTCACTTGTCCTTTCCCATTTTATCATCATGTAATGGCAGCATTTTTATCAGAGGTGTGGTATCCTGTACATGGTAACAAGATGAGAGGCAGTCTAGTGAGAGGAAGAGCAATATTGTGATTAGTGACCCCTGCTTGATGCCAGTCCCAGCAGTAAGCATAGGTTAAGTAATTTTGTAGAATGCTTGTGAGCTAATATGCACTTGCATTAGACACTTGCTGATCCAATTCAGCATATGGCGGTATTAACTCCTTCTGATTATAAGGAAAATGTGTAGCAATTAGACCCGACAAAGTAATATTTGTGGATAGATGTACCTTGTGGCTGAAACTAAACCTGCCCAGCAAAGTCATGATGGTGACCGTAACAACTCTAATGGGATAACAGCGACGTTGTGTTCAAATAACTTATTTTGAAAGGATTTGTTTTCAACAGAGTGAGGAAGAGGCGAGAGACAAACTGAAATAGGAGAGTGTGAGAATCAAATAAAGAGAAAAAAGGGGCGAACAAAAAGTTAAAGGGAGGCAGAAGTGGAAATAATCAGAAAGATTTTTTTAAATGCTTCATTTGACCTTTGTTTCTGAGCATTGTAAAAAAGATCCACTGGTATGTCTATAAATGTGATTTTGAATAAAGCCTAATCCAGTCAATTCTACTTTTAGAGAAGACACTAAGGCAGCTAAAAGAACAGAGAGTGGTTATTTGGAAGCATTGGAATCATCCTTTAACACGCCATCCTCGACACATGAGTCTCCACGCGAGTTCCTACGACACCTCAGTCGCTTTTTGAACATGGTATTAGATTATTCCGCTGACCAGACTCCCAGGCCTGTCCTCCACCTCGACAAGCAAACCATTGAGAGTCTGCCCCACCAATCACTAAATATTTCAAATGCCTACGTCTTGGAGCTGTTGGTGCAGTCAGATGAGCCCTTGATATTTTTATTGCCGGGGAACGCCGAGAACTTTTTGGAGCAAATGACAGAAAACGAAAATGTTGGGGAAACTGAGAAAAAGATGCACCAACTTCTCAACACGAAACTTCAAAACACAATCAGAAGAGTGTTGGAAATCCCGATCTTTCAGAATGAGAAGGTTTTGAAAAAGCTCATCCACCTGCTGAATGAGTGTGACCATCCCTTCCCTCTGCCGCTGTTCCCTCAGGTCAGTGTCTCACCACAGGACAGCCCGAAGAAAAGAAACCACACACGAAAGACATATTACACATTCTTGCTGCTGAAGACATTACAAACGGCGAAGACATTTTGGGATAAGAGACAAAAGCTTTTTAGGCAAAACAGGAGTGCAACCAACCGTTCAATTTGCAAACTGGAAGAGCTCAGCATTGACTTTGATCGTTTGTCCTATGACTGGATTTTGGTTCCAAAGTTGTACAATATACACAATTGTGTTGGATCCTGCAGAATTCCCTTACTGGGAAATGTGTCTAATCATGTTGTCTTACTTATTAAAATGCAGGAGCAGGGACTTCCCACAAAGCGAGAGCCGTGTTGCGTCCCAGTGGAGTATTCCGAACTGCTCCTGGCTGTTGTCAATGATGAAAGCAGCATGATTACTGTGTACAAAAACATGGTGGCAGAAGAATGTAAGTGTAGATGACCCGGGCATCTTGGCACATTTCACAATCAAAACATTGCCTGAAAAGATCAACTTGCGAATGAGCATCTTTGGTTACATATTCTCTCCGCCAAGTTGAATATTTTCTTGCAGCATGTTAACTCTGGAGCCCAGATGGTGTTTATAATCAACCCCAGTTTGGGCAAGGATTTGCTCATCCCTTTTCAAAATGGGTCAAAAACAGAAAATCCAAACATTTCACACATCCCCCGTTGATTCAATTTGCTCACACTGATTTTGAAATTAGAATAGCTGTGCCCCGTTTGACGTTATTTATACCTATGTTCTGCTTGGAGTATGGCCACAACAGCTTGCTTTATGTAAAAAAAAAAGCAATGGAAATGAAATCAGATATTCACAATGAAGCTAACTGGATGCTAATCTGAATCTCAACAGTTCCTCTCAAGCAGTGGGAATCAATCTCTCCATTCCTGTTTGCTGAAAGATGGAAAAGTAAATTACCAGTAGCAAATCCATGAAAGTTTGTGGAGATCTATGTGTATTCATACTTAAATATGCCTAAGATACACACAATGATTCTTACTAGTATACCCACCTCTGAGATAATGCACCAAACTTTCACTGCCAAAGTGGGTAGCAGGTAGTTTTCGGGGTGGAGATGGGCCTGCTGACTTTGGATAAAGAATATAGGTGGCCATGTGGGAAGGTTAGAAGACCCACCTCACTTCTCTGGGACCTTGTCTCAGTTGTTTTAGAAGTTAGACCCTCTAGCCCTCACCCCTCCCCACCCACCCAACCCCATGGGCCCTCATAGCCGCCATTAAAAACTCAATGCTTACTCCTGCCCCCATCCATGGCCTCTCATATCTTTTGTGTCATGTTGATAGCCAACCACCCAGTATCTATTCTGGGCAGACCTCAGGAGCCATGAGATGAGAAAAATACATTTCTTGAAATCCAAAAAAGCTCTCACTCCTATATACTTTATAGTGAAGAAATTCACATTAAAATCCTTTCAAAGCTTTTAACTCTCCTCAGGTGGTTAATATCTTATAAAACAGCAATCTTTTATTCAGTAGCCACATCAAAGACAGCTAACCCTTTAATAGCCTTTTTAAGCTGTCAATAAAACTATGAACCCAGAACATCCCCATTGAGATAACTATAGCTTTGAGACTTAACCAAGCATTTATAATGATAGTCCCTGGGGAAATGTCAACAAGGAGCTCTATTGAAACTATAGGACCAGATGCAACTGTTTTTTGCTGACCTATGCTTGTCAGTCAAAGAAGTCCAGCAGGAATTTTTTTTTCACTGTCTCACTGACAGCTGCAGCCTGTTGCTTTTAAAGTTTAAAGAGTAGAGCATTAAAACAACTTCACATCATGCCAATTATACATACCGCATCCATCCTTCAAGTGTGTTTACATCTACCCCATCGATTTATGATTCAGACATTGAGGGTTAAGGCCCTTACAGCAGCAAAAATGGGCTCTGTTTGAACTCAGGACTGAATTCAAATGGCTCTGCTGAGTTAGTTTCCCGTCTGTGTGAATTATGCCTTGTATCACTGACCCCAACTCCCCCACCTTCTCCTACTGGCAAAAATTGGATTTGTCGGATGGAAAGGGCTGCTCTTCCGCATCTGAGCCCTGCCCTCCATTTTGAAAGTCCCATGGAGTCTATCAGACTCTGCCAAAATCTAGCCCTGTGTGATAACAGCTATGTTTGCAACTCTCCAAAGTATAAGGAGAGCTTTGGTTGTGCATGTGATGTATTGTAAATCAAAGTGCAAAAAGGCAATTTCTCTACATTCAAACTGACAGTTCATTTGTTTGCTTTATGTACATGAAGCTGGAGTGGACATGGTCTTGCAAGCACTCCATGAAGAAACAAACACAAAATACTGGCCTCTGATTAATGCTGGAATCGACCACAAAGCTTAACATATTATTTACCTGTATATTGTGTAATCTCTATGAAATGTATTGGTTGATATAGAAGGTCTGTGGGTGTTCTTAATGGATTTTCTTTAAGTTTAGCATTCTTTTTAATTGGCTTTATTTTCCAATAAGCTCCCATGTACTCTATTTTAATAATCTCTAATGCATGAATATTCTTTGCTGTTGAACGTGAAGGAGGTTTTCATAAGATTGAACTGTGGTAGAAAATTATGTAGTAAGTTCCTAATCAGTGCATTTAAGGGAAGACAGTAAACAGAAACTGGGTGCTTTTCATCAAGGGGTAAGTTCACCTTACACTTTCATACCTCCTAGTTATCATTTCAGGTCTGATAATGGAACCATGTCAAAGTTTCACTCAAGGTAATAATAGTTTAAAGTAAGGACCCGTTTGGTTTCAAAGATTCTATGGAACAAAAATGAAAAGACTGCTATTTTTCCAACTTATCTGGGAAGTCACCACGTTCTCTGTTATTGTATCTTTGCTTTGTATTTTACATTATTATGCAATGGTTAACAATAAAACTACACTTATATATGTGTATATATATGTATATATCTATAGCAATGGTCTTTGGAGTCATTTGGAGTCTCGTAATCATACTTAATCCCATTGAATGTGTTAAATAATTAATCAGCAAACATTTCTCTTAAAGTTAACAAAAACTTTGCACAGCAAAAGATTTTAAATTCTCAGTATTATTCCTTTTACATCTGTGATATGACATAATATGACAAAATAATTGCCTTGTCCTTAATCAGTCCGTGGTGCCGTTCACATTGAAACAAATTAAATTTAAGTCAGAACAATGGCTTCAAGTCAGGTAATTATAGAAGTTTATAATAGGAATCTAGGGCATGGCTCAGGTTGCCATGGCGTAATAGTGCCGTGGCTTTACACCATGGAGATATATGCTCGTGACAGTCTGAATAGACAGTCTTAATGTATTCATATTTCACATCAATACATGGAGAGAAAACCTAACAATAAGCTTGGCATAAACATCAGTTAATATATTCACCTCATCCTGGCTCATGTCCTTCTGTTGTTAAGGTTCTGCTCCGATAGTTGGTCCAATTGAGAATTGATCCAAATGGGGTTAATTCCCTCCGACTTGGATTTGGATACTTTACAGTTCAATTATTCCATTCAAGTCAGATTCAAACGATGTTGAGGTGACACAGATATAGGACCATAAAGAAGAAAGTGGCAGCCATTGTCGGAAAATGTTATTACCTAATTCCTCTATTTTAACAGAACTAACATCGCTTTTACGTGGTTATATGTTACTAGTGCAGTCAGTAATTTCTATTCTTTACAATATCATACAATATAAATAGGAATCTAGCCCTGTCACAGGTTACAAACATAACAATGATTTTTTTCAAAACAAAAACACGGATTCAGCAGACAAAGAGGAAATCCGAGGCAGTTCGTGAGAAAAAGTGTGAAAACATGGAGATAACAAGGTACAGGCCAGAGAGAGGGCAATGGGATGGACAGAAAGGTGAGATAGGCAGGGCAGGGCATCCAACAGCATTCTCAGATTGCTGATAACTAGATTTTTAAATAAAGATTGTAAGGTTCTCATTGATAAACCATTTTTTACATAGATGAATCTGCTTTGAAAGTTTTGCAACGTTCAGTGGCAATTGATTACTAGTATTCCCTATGGGTAACAGCCTGATGACCCAAGTTATCGGCCTCAACACATTTGCAGCATAGTGTGCACCAAAGAGAACAAAGAGAGGGGAAACCATATAATCCACAAAAGAAGACCAGAAAAGAACAGAAACAGTGGATTTAGCTTCAGCAGACGCTAATATTACACTAGAAAACCCTGACATTTATTATCCCTACTGATCCCTGTGATATGAAACACGCATGATATAGAAACATACAATAGATATTTACTGCCTTGAAAAGAAACAGAAGCTTAGTGCTAGGAATCGAATTCCAAACCTTGGGTTGGAGGTATGGTGCTATAATGCTGGAGCTACCAGACTACCATGTGAGGATATTCTATTAGACACCCATTCATTGGGAAAAGGAATACAGGCCATTTTATTATTTTTAAAAATATACTTTAAAAATAAGTTTAGTGGACCCAATTCTTTTTTTTTCCAATTAAGGGGCAATTTAGCGTGGCCAATCCACCTTTCCAGCGCATCTTTGGGTTGTGAGGGTGAGCCCCACGCAGACACGGGGAGAATGTGCAAAACCTGGTCAGTGACCGGGATTGAACCCAGGTCCTCAGTGCCGTGAGGCAGCACTGCTAACCACTGCACCACCGTGCCACCCCCAAATACAGACTGTTTTAGACAGAATATTTACTGTAGTCTAATCCACTGACAGAATGACAGAACAAAAAGCGTATCGTATAATATTGTGATTCAAAAAACTGCGATCTCAACCTGAATAAATCATTCCATCTCCACGATTCCTTACTCCAGTGTGGAGAGTACTGAGTACACACTGTTGCCTCATTATTCAATTGTATTTACTTCAAATAATTAGAGTGCCTCCAAGGCCGCAATTTTATTAAAAAATGTTAACCACATACAAGTAAATAACTTCATTTGCCACAAGGAGATTTTTATTTGGTGCAATAATAACTGTACTTTTATTTGGAAACATTGCACTTTACTGTTTTAAACTAACATTTCTGTTTAGACTTGTCATGGAAGGTGCCAATGTGTTCTAGTCAATGCAGCTAGTTGCCAAAGTGTGTACCTTGGGAACTTGAAACTAACTAGTCGTGGTTTCTGCTTTCCTTGAATTTATTTTTACCAAAATGCTTTCCCATGCCACCTTTCTTAGAAATTCTTTCACCTCCATAATGTTTACTACGTTTGAACACTCTGTGCTTACTATATTCTTTATGCATTTTATAATCATGGTTTTTGTTGTCATCATGCTTAATGATATACTTGTGCTTCCCAAAGTCTTTAAAGTGGCCTTGGTGTTTGTTGTATGTTCCTTGTTTAGCATTTTTCTGCTGTCTTCTTAGAAAACTGAGCTGATTAAATTTACTCCCCTTATCACATCCCTCTTCTTTGCCCTTGGGAATCTTCTTGTCGTCTCCATCTTTGATGTGCTGCTCTTGGTAGGCCTGGTGGCCTCTGTGTTTTTCCTCCCTGTGCTCCTTTTTGAAGTACTTATCATCTTTCTTTTCAAATTCGGGCTTGTGATCTTTCCTTTCCTTACTGGACCTGGGTTCTGAGTCTTTATCTCTTGGCTTATAACCACTTTTCATGCTTTTGATCTCCTTAATGTATGCAGAGATCTGCTTTTTATCAGCTGCCTCGACCTTGCCGCCTCCTGGCTTGCCCTTAACTGTGGTACATGTCTTTTTCAAATCTGTTTTGACAGGAGCTTGAGGTGGCAGTTTCTTCTCAAGTTCGCTGATGGTTTTCTCAGTTTGTATAATCAGTACCTGATCCTCCAGGATAGTCCTTTCTGCCTGGTGAGAAAAAAAAAGTATATATTATATGCTCCGAAAGAAATTGTTTCTACCACGCATAGGAACATAGGGTCAGGAGTAGAGCATTCAGCCCCTCGAGCCTGTCCCGCATCCAATGGTCTAGTCAATATTTATCCATCAAGCAACAACAGTAAAACAGATTATTGAGTCATTGCATGTTGCTATTTGTGAGAGCTTACTTTTTTAAAAATTTAGTGTACCCAATTTATTTTTCCCCAATGAAGGGGCGATTTAGTATGGCCAATCCACCTACCCTGCACATAGAACATAGAACAATACAGCGCAGTACAGGCCCTTCGGCCCACGATGTTGCACCGAAACAAAAGCCATCTAACCTACACTATACCATTATCATCCATATGTTTATCCAATAAACTTTTAAATGCCCTCAATGTTGGCGAGTTCACTACTGTAGCAGGTAGGGCATTCCACGGCCTCACTACTCTTTGCGTAAAGAACCTACCTCTGACCTCTGTCCTATATCTATTACCCCTCAGTTTAAAGTTATGTCCCCTCGTGCCAGCCATTTCCATCCGCGGGAGAAGGCTCTCACTATCCACCCTATCCAACCCCCTGATCATTTTGTATGCCTCTATTAAGTCTCCTCTTAACCTTCTTCTCTCCAACGAAACCAACCTCAAGTCCATCAGCCTTTCCTCATAAGATTTTCCCTCCATACCAGGCAACATCCTGGTAAATCTCCTCTGCACCCGCTCCAAAGCTTCCACCTCCTTCCTATAATGCGGTGACCAGAACTGTACGCAATACTCCAAATGCGGCCGTACCAGAGTTCTGTACAGCTGCAACATGACCTCCTGACTCCGGAACTCAATCGCTCTATCAATAAAGGCCAACACTCCATAGGCCTTCTTCACCACCCTATCAACCCATGCGGACACAGGGAGAATGTGAAAACTCCACACGGACAGTGACCCGGGACCGGGGTCGAACCCGGGTCCTTGGCGGCATGAGGTGGCAGTGCTAACCACTGCACCACCGTGCCCACCCTTGTGGGAGCTTACTGTGTACAAATTGACTGTGGTGTTTTCTACATTATAATAGTAATTATACTTCATTGGTTGAACTTTTGGCATCCTGAGGTTGTGAAAGGTGATATGAAATGCAAGCCTTTCCCTTCTAAATTACGGGCAGGCCGAAAGCGAAAAAGCACTAATTGGAGTACATACTTGACAAATCGGATATAAGTTCAGTTTCACTTGGGTTGAGATCATCACCAATCCTTTTACTACTCAGCTTATGTTGAAAGGAAAGTAGGAACAGCAGGGAGCCATTTAGACTATTGAGTCTACTTCGGTATTCACTGAAATCATGCTGATCTGTAATCTGAGTCTATACACCCGCCTTGGTCCCGTGACTCTTGATATATTTGGTTAATTGAAATGTGGCAACCGTTAAGATTAAAAATGAACAATTGATCCAGTGTCAAAGGCTACTTGAGGAAGATTGTTCCAAACTTCCATCACCTTTTGCGTGCAGAACTGGTTCCTAATTTCACTGATGAAAGGCTTGGCTTTTATATTTATGCCATGTTCACTAGCACTGTATTTCTCAGCCAGTGGGAAAAAAATTCTCTCTATCTACCCTATCAGCTTCCCTTAATACCTTGAAAATGTCAATAAAATCACCACTTACTCTTTCAGGAATGCGACGCTATCTTGTGTAATGTCTCCTTGTAATCTAATCCTTGGAATCCAGGTGTGATTCTGGTAAACCTGCGTTGCACTCTCTTCTACGCCAATATATGCTTTTCTATGTGCAGTGCCCAGAGTTGAACACAGTACTCAAAGTGGGGCTTAACTAGGGATTGTACAGTTGCAGCATTAACATAAGAACATAAGAACTAGGAACAGGAGTAGGCCATCTGGCCCCTCGAGCCTGCTCCGCCATTCAATAAGATCATGGCTGATCTTTTGTGGACTCAGCTCCACTTACCCGCCCGCTCACCATAACCCTTAATTCCTTTACAGTTCAAAACTCTATCTACCTTTGCCTTAAAAATATTCAACGAGGTAGCCTCAACTGCTTCACTGGGCAGGGAATTTCACAGATTCACAACCCTTTGGGTGAAGAAGTTCCTCCTTAACTCAGTCCTAAATCTGTTTCCCCTTATTTTGAGACTATGCCCCCTGAGTATAAAAACTGTCAAGTCATGCTACAGTTGTATAGAACCTTGGTAGGGCTGCTCTTGGAATATTGCGCACAATTCTGGTCGCCACACTACCAGAAGGTTGTAGAGGCTTTGGAGAGGTTGCAGAGGAGGTTTACCAGGATGTTGTCTGGTCTGGAGGGTGTTAGTTATGTGAAGAGGCTGAATAAACTCAGACTGTTTTCATTAGAAAGTTGAGGGGTGACCTGATAGAGACCTACAAGATTATGAGGGGCATGGATAGAGTGGATGGGCAGGCACGCTTTCCCATGGTGGAGGGGTCAGTTCACCAGGGGGCATAGGTTTAATGTCCCTGGGGCAAAGTTTAGAGGAAATGTGCGAGGCAGACTTTATACGCAGGGGATGGTGAGTGCCTGGAATGCGTTGCCAGGGGAGGTTGTGGAAGCAGCTACATTAACGGCGTTCAAAAGGCACCTTGACAAATACATGGATAGGATGGGTATAGAGGGATACAGCATAGGGAAGTGCTGAGGGTTTTGGCAAAATTTGGTATATCATGACCGGTACAGGCTTGGTGGGCCGAAGGGCCTGTCCCTGTGCTGTTTTGTTCTTTGTAGTTCTATTTTCACCCGCCAGTGGAAACAACCTCCCTGCTTCTATCTTATCTACTCCCTTCATGACTTCTACACTCTTGTGCTCTAGCCTTTTAGATATAAAGGCACCTGGTCTTGTATGAACGATCACTTTCATTTCAGAACTGCATGTTTCTGAAAGAAAATGGCCGGGACTCTCTGATCCCAGTGTGCCCCGCTGCCGCTGCTTCTGAGTACAGAAAATTTGGCGCTCAGCCAAGTCTTCCATTCACTCCAGCAGAACCAGAGATTCCCCCCTGAATGAACGGGCGGAGAACTCCGGCCAATGTGAGTTCATACTATGTATCAAATTCTACATTATATTCTGTATAGGACTTCAAAAGGGTCAAGTCCTCCTGACTAAACTGCTTGGTACTTTTTCAGGAACTAACATCCCAAGTGGACACTTGAGTCCCTATAATATCAAATGCCTCGATGTCTAGAAAGCACTAGTTCCACACGAAAGGCTGCTCCACAGTTTACGGCTTCCTAGGTTTTGTTTGGGAGGTGAAAGATTCGAGGAAATGTAATGAATTGAGCATGTCAAGGTCAGCCCCTAACATTTCTGATCTATATAAATGATCTGGAGTCAAAAATGCGTTGCAAGGGGCAGCACGGTGGCGCAGTGGGTTAGCACTGTGGCCTCACGACGCCGAGGTCCCAGGTTCGATCCCGGCTCTGGGTCACTGTCCGTGTGGAGTTTGCACATTCTCCCTGTATTTGCATGGGTTTCGCCCCCACAACCCAAAAATGTGCATGGTAAGTTGATTGGCCACGCTAAATTACCCCTTAATTGGAAAAAAATGATTGGGTACTCTAAATTTTAGAAACAAAATGCAATGCAAGTTGGTTAACTTCGAAATTGATACTAGGCAGAGGGTGGGGTGAGAGTGAAGAATCTGGAAATGAATGAAGTAGTTAAGGAATGAGAGAATCGTCTCTGCAATATTTACAAATAGACAGAACTATGAAATGTGAAATTCAATACAGATATAATTAAAGTGAAAAGTGCACTGAAATTAAAAATGATTTTAGAAGGTTCACTTGCCACTAACACGCTGATGCCAAGACACTGTGTGATGTATTTGCCTATTTAGAGCTGTATTTCCCTCTACAATGTAATATTGTGACCATAGAAGTTCAATATACATAAATATTAGCAAACATCATCTACTTTACTTGAATGTCATATCTACCTTTGAGAAAATTATAAAGTGTGGACACTTGCAATTTCTATACTACTACATTTTTATTTTAAAAATATCAAACATTTGCCTGGAGTAAAAGTTCAATGGTGATTATCATTTTATTGTAACTCAGGATAATTCGTCTGCGAGGAATCACCGTTTCAAGATTTAAAAAAAATAATAAGTCAAAAACATCAGTTATCTTAGCATGTACTTTCTGTCCACAAGATGTCACTTCCTGCAGTCACAGTTTGCTGACACCTTTTGCCAGACA
Source organism: Scyliorhinus torazame (assembly GCF_047496885.1). Lineage (NCBI taxonomy): Eukaryota > Metazoa > Chordata > Chondrichthyes > Carcharhiniformes > Scyliorhinidae > Scyliorhinus > Scyliorhinus torazame. Next base: position 28,533,578 of record NC_092724.1, read on the forward strand.
TTCACAGAGCACAAGATCTTCTGGATGTTCACGCTGGCGGGATCTCCTGGTCCCACTGACAGCGCACCCCTGCCCTGGGTTTCCTAGTGGCGGGGGGTGGATTCAACTGGAAATCCCATTGACAGCGGCGGGACGGGAATATCTCTCACTGCCGAGAAACATGCCATGCGTAGGCCAGAGTATCTCGCCCAGAATCGCAGAAGGTGCAGAAGGAGGCCATTCAGCCCCATTGTGTCTGCACTGAGCATTACATTGGACCATTGTGTCCAAATGAGCATTACATCTTCGTGCCATTCTCCTGTCGTTTCCCTGTACCTCTGCACATCGTTTCTATTGAATTAATCATCTGAAGCCCTCGTGCATGCCTCGATTAACTCTTCCTCCACCATCTTTCCAGGCAATGCTTTTCAGACCCAAACCACTCGCTGTGTGAATAGGTTTTTTTCTAGCCTTCTTCTTACCTTTTTCATGTTAACTACCTATGTAAGCTTGTCACACTGTAATTGCACCCTCTGCCACTGGTGCCGCTGTTGCACTTCTGTTTGTGTTTCCCAGCTTCCATTGTAGACAAACGTATTTAAAATTCTACTTCACAAATTGGGGTGAGCATTGCCACTGAACTAGATGATGCTATTAAATAAAACTTTTACATAAAAATAAGGACATGAATGCTGAAAATCTGAAATAAAATCAGAAAACACTGGAGTTTTCACAGTAACTTCATTGCGGTGTAATGTAAGGCTACTTGTGACAATAATAAAGATGATTATTATTATAATGCTCGGCAGGTTTGGCCTGACAGGTTTTTCTCTCTACAGATGAGCAATACGTCTTGACTATTTCCAGCATTTTCTGACAGAACATATGACTTTGAAATGGAGACTGAATTCTGTCTGTGTGCCTTTTTCCAATTATGCCTATCCCCCATCTCTTTTAACCACAGATTATTCTTCACCTTGACCCCCTCAGCTTCCACAGCAGATAGGGGTTCCCACTCCTGAATTTATAGATTAAATGTGTCAACATGTACAGGACTCTCCTTTAATACCAGGTACGTTGGAAGGTCTGATGATGCATTAATCCTTTGAAAAGCAGCTCACCATGATCTTTTTAGATGATAAAGCCTTCCTTCTGTTCTCTTGCCAGGACTAACACAAATAGCAGCACAGGCCCACAATGAGACACACAAACCTTACAAGGTTGACCATTGGGGACATGAGAAGCTTTTGTTACTGAGTTAAGACGAGAGGATTTTCACAGTTGGCTCCTGTCCTTACATCTGTCTAGTTGTAGCACAGCTTTGACATACAAAACTGCATTACCTTATCTCCACCTCTACACCTTGCCTACATCGTTCCTGTCAGACAACTGGGCTCTAAGTCAGCCCATTTTTTGTTCCTTGCAAACTTACTCCTCTATCTGTTCAATCTTTTCTACCCATCAATCTCATTTCCTTTAACCTCCAGTATTAGTAAGTGAAACAGCACTGGATCTGCTCTTGGGTAAACTATAAATTTGATCCTCTACCGATTCCAATCTTGTTCCATATTTAGCTATCTGGTTTTGTCCACCCTTGGTGCTTAGTTTTTGCTTAATAATCTCAATCTTTGTCCTTACTAGCTACTGTACGTGTTTTTCCCCTTAGCTGATAGTCTACTGTTTCTTATTGAGTTCTTGTTCCCTATTTATCCTAATTTTATAACTTTCCCAACTGCTTCATATAACCCAGTATAGATTTCCCTTCCTGACCTCAATTCAACGTATTAAGAAATGGACTAACATCTGTAAAGTTATGCCAATTTATTGCAAAGAACTTTAAACACTTTGAAGTCAACATGCACAGATCCTACTGCAAGAAATCATTGGTAGCAACAAAGCAGATTTCACCAAAATTGTGGAATTTGTCAATAAATTCAGAAAAACGAATCAACATATCTTCTCTCAGTAAAAAAGTTGATGATTACATTTTCTGGTTTCATGGACAGATACCAAAAAATTTCAGAATGCATCAATAATAATCTGAAGGTAATCAACAATCTTTTTCTCGCATGTAAATAGGCCGGCATTATTTTTAAAAGTATATAGTTTTATTAAGGCATATATAATTTTAACAATTTTCAAGAGGAAAAACAACAAAGTAAATAACACCCACCCAACAAACAACCAAACCCAGCCAATGTGGCTTACATACACAATTCCCCAATCCCCCTTTCCTACTAACTATTTCCCACCTCCTCCAACCCCCCATGCCTCCCTCTTTCCTCCCCCCCACTCCCCCTCTGCTGACAGCTTAATTTTCCTCAAAGAAGTCGATAAACGGCTGCCACCTCCGGACGAACCCTAACGTCAATCCCCTCAGGGCGAACTTGATCTTCTCGAGCCTGAGAAACCCGGCCATGTCACTAAGCCATACCCACGATTTTGGGGGTTCCGAGTCCCTCCACGCCAATAACATCCGTCTCCGGGCTACCAGGGAGGCAAAGGCCAAAACACCAGCCTCTCTCGCCCCCTGGACTCCCGGGTCTTCCAACACACCACAAGTCACAACCTCTGGACTCTGAACCATCCGCACCTTCAATACCTTTGACATGATATTGGCAAATCCCTGCCAAAATCCCCTAAGCCTCGGACATGCCCAAAACATATGGACATGATTTGGGAGGCCACTCGCACACTGCTCACACCTGTCCTTCACTCCCTCAAAGACCCTGCTCATCCAGGCCACAGTCATATGTGCCCTATGAACCACCTTGAATTGTATCAGGCTAAGCCTGGCACACGATGAGATGTGTTGACTCTACTCAGGGCATCCTCCCACAAACCCACCTCTAATTCCCTGCCCAGTTGTTCCTCCCTCTTTTGCTTCACCAGGGCTCCCTCCCATTCCATGAGCTCTTTATAAATTTCCGAGACCTTCCTCTCCCTCACTCACGTTTGCGACATTACCTTGTCCTGTATCCCCTGGGGCGGCAGATGCACAAAGGTTAAGACCTGCCTCCGCACAAAGCCCCTCACCTGCAAGTAGCGGAACCCATTTCCACCAGCAGCTCGAACTCCTCCTCCAATTCCTCCAAACACGGAAAGCCCCCATCGATAAGCAAGTCCCCAAACCGCTCGGTCCCAGCTCACTGCCACCCCGAAACCCCCCATCCAGCTCCCCCGGCGCAAACGGGTGGTTGCCACAAATTGGTGCCCATACGACGCCCCCTCCACCCCCATATGCTTCCGACACTGACCCCCACACCATCAAGGCAAACACTACTACCGGGCTTGTGGAGTACCGAGCCGGTGAGAACGGTAGAGGCGCCGTTAACAGTGCCCCTAAACTTGTGCCCCTACATGAGGCCGCTTCCACCCGCTCCCACACCGACTCCACCCACCCCCCCTCGACCCCGCTCCAGCAGCACCTTCTTTACCCGCAGGGTTTTATTCACCCACACAAACCCAGAAACCATCGCATTCACCCTCTTAAAGAAAGCCTTGGGGATAAAAATAGGCAGGCTTTGAAATATAAACAAAAATGTCCGGAGAACTGTCATCTTCACTGTCTGCACCCTCTCCGCCAGTGACAACGGGCGCATATCGCACCTTCTAAAGTCCCTCTTCATCTGCTCCACCAACCGAACCAGATTCAGTTTGTGCAGCTCTTCCCATTCCCGCGCCACCTGGATGCCCAAATACCGAAAGCTCCCTCCCACCACTTTAAGTGGCATCTCCCTCAATCTCCTCTCCTGTCCCCTTGCTTGAATCGGAAAGACTTCGCTTTTACCCATATTCAAAACCGGCCAAATTCCTCTCGGATCCCCATAATCCCTCCAATCCCCCCAGCGGATTAGCAGGCAGTATTGATGGCAACAATTACATGTCTAGAGTCAAAGAAGCTGACAGCGAAACTATAATCGATGTCAGTTAAAAAGAATCCTACAATTTTCCTTTAAAAATACAGTCAACTATAACATGTCAATAAGTGAAAAATATTGGATTGTCTGGTTGGCATATCTGTTAATGAATTCAGAACAATTAAAACATGAGCTTTGCCTTTTTAGGAAAGGTAGAATGTTATAGAACCTTTCAAGATTATTTTTTAGAAATATGCAGTATCGTTTTAAAGGAGCATTCTTACCAATTTCAAATCTTCGGCATCAAGAAGATCAATGTCGGAGTACACCGATACGTCGTCTACTTCAAAGACACCTGTTAAAATAATCTGTGTGAGACAACCGTGCTATCAGCAATCTGTACCTTATATTGAGTTCTAAATGCAATGTTCAATTTACAGGATTATCATTTCCACCTTTTCAGCCATTATTTTCTCTTTAAAAACTACTTTTTACACGTGCATTTTTATGCCAACTGCTTCATATAACCCAGTATAGATTTCCCTTCCTGACCCCAATTCAACTTATTAAGAAATGGACTAACATCTTTAAAGTTATGTCAATTTATTGCAACGGACATTAAACCCTTTGGAGTCCAATGTTCAGAAGCCAACACACACAGCTCTTATTGCAAGAAATCATTGGTAGCACCAAAGTTGATTTCACCCAAATTGTGGAATTTGTCAATAAATTCCAAAGAAATTAATCAAAATGTGAATCAACATATCTTCCCTCAGTAAAAGAGTTATGAGGATGTTCCATCACGGCTTTAGCTGAATTCCTTCAAGCAAACATTGGACCTGATACTAGTTTGTGTGGTCATCGCCACTTTACGAAACAGTAGGTACTGCAAGGAATTCTGGGCTGGAGTGATCTCCTACATTAGTTTTGATCACCAAGAGGGGTTGGACTGGAATTTTCCAGATTTCTTTCACCTAATTGGCATAGATCTTTACCTGGCTTTTTGCCTCTCCCAGGTAGGGATACAAACCCCCGTTGGAATGGCTGGGAGATGACTGGATTCACCATCTGATAATAGCTTTAAAAGCCATCTGGAAGATTTTAATTGATAGAATCCCATAAATCAACTACCAGCAAGCACAGATTCCATTTAACTGAATGGTGATGGGTGATTTGCAGGGAGCACTCCCACGCAGGAGGAGCATGATGACATAGAATGTTTATGTCGCGGTCAGGCACCCTTACCATGCTCACAAATATCACTGCTTGGTGCCTCGCCTGTTCTTCTCCTGCTGGCAGCTGGCACTGAGACTGAGAACGAGCGAGCCTTGTCTCAAGACTGAGAGAGACAAGTCAGAGAACTGTAGCACAATCAATCACTCACGAGACGAGATGAGAAGGAGTCAATTGATGGCTTTATTATGCAGACTTGTTCCCCAGCAGCACAGTTACAGAATGCGGCTGCTGAGAGAACCCGGACTCTTATACTCCGCCTTACTGGGTGGAGCCAGTATGCGGCTGATCCAATCGGGACCCGGCGTCTATCCACCAATAGCCTCTTGGCATCACAGGGTACCGTAATACCCCTAATGCATACCACCACATTCACCCCTTGTTAAAAAGGAACCCGGCGGGGGTAGTGGGCCGTATGGTGGTAGGGGTTTACAGAGTCGGTACCTGGGATGCCACTAACACAGCGGCTATGTTCCGATATCAAATTACTAGCACTATTTACAATGCCGCTTTTACTGGGCAACTGAATTATTTACAGAGGCATGTCTTGCTTTGTTATAAGGATTCAATGAGTCAAATGGGTGCCCTGGTTGTCCTCCCCGATCGTCTCAGCCCCAGTGGTGATGCAGGCATTGGCTCGGGCACCGTCGTCTCTGGGAGGCGTTCGTGAGGTGTACAAAGCAGTGACCGGATGGAGTGGAGGGCGTCCGGGAGGACTTCCTGCCAGCGGGAGACTGGGAGGTTTCTGGACCGTAGGGCCAGCAGGACCGTCTTCCAGACCGTTCCGTTCTCCCTCTCTACTTGTCCATTACCCCGGGGGTTGTAACTGGTCGTCCTGCTCAAGGCAATGCCGTTGCTGAGCAGGAATTGACGCAGTTCATCGCTCATGAAGGAGGACCCCCTATCGCTATGCATTTAGGGGGGGAAACCGAACAGTGTAAAGATGGTGCAGAGGGCTTTAATGACCGTGCCGTGGTCATGTCGGGGCAGGGGATGGCGAAAGGGAACCGGGAGTACTCGTCAACCACGTTCAGGGAGTACATGTTGTGGTCGGTGGAAGGGAGGGGCCCTTTGAAGTCCAGACTGAGGCGCTCAAAGGGATGGGAAGCCTTTATCAGGTGCGCTTTATCTGGCCTATAGAAGAGTGGCTTGCACTCTGCGCAGATTTGGCAGTTCCTGGTGGCTGTTCCGACCTCATCAATGGAGTAGGGCAGGTTGCGGGTCTTCACGAAGTGATAGAACCGAGTCACCCCTGGGTGGCAGAGGTCCTCGTGGAGGGTTCGGAGAAGGTCCACTTGTGCGTTGGCACATGTGCCGCGGGATAGGGCATCGGACGGCTCGTTTAGCTTTCCGGGACGTTACAAGATCTCATAGTTATAGGTGGAGAGTTCTATCTTCCACCGCAAGATCTTGTCCTTCTTGATCTTGCCCCACTGTGCATTATCGAACATGAAGGCAACCGACCGTTGGTCAGTGAGGAGAGTGAATCTCCTGCCGGCCAGGTAATGCCTCCAATGTCGCACAGCTTCCACTATGGCCTGGGCCTCCTTTTCCACTGAGGAGTGGAGGATTTCTGAGGCGTGGAGGGTGCGTGAGAAAAAGGCCACGGGTCTGCCCGCTTGGTTGAGGGTGGCCGCCAGAGCTACGTCGGACGCGTCGCTCTCGACTTGGATGGGGAGGGACTCGTCGATCGCGTGCATCGTGGCCTTTGCGATATCCGCTTTGATGCGGCTGAAGGCCTGGCGGGCCTCTGTCGACAGGGGAAAGACAGTGGACTGAATTAGCGGACGGACCTTGCCCACGTAGTTGGGGACCCACTGGGCGTAATAAGAGAAAAAGCCCAGGCAGCGTTTCAGGACCTTGGAGCAGTGAGGGAGGGGGAACTCCATAAGGTGGCGCATGCGTTCAGGGTCTGGGCCTATAACTCCATTTCGCACTACATAGCCGAGGATGGCTAGACGGTCGGTGCTAAACATGCAGTTCTCCCTGTTGTATGTGAGATTCAGGGCGTTTGCGGTCTGGAGGAATTTGCGGAGGTTGGCGTCATGGTCCTGCTGATCATGGCCGCAGATAGTGACGTTATCGAGGTACGGAAACGTGGCCCGTAAACCGTACCGGTCAACCATTCGGTCCATCTCCCGTTGGAAGACCGAGACTCCATTAGTGATGCCGAATGGAACCCTTAAAAAGTGGTAGAGCTGCCCATCTGCTTCAAAAGCAGTGTATTTGCGGTCGCTCGGGCGGATGGGGAGCTGGTGATAGGCGGACTTAAGGTCCACCATGGAAAAGACCTTGTACTGTGCAATCCGATTGACCATGTCGGATATGCGGAGGAGAGGGTACGCATCCAGCTGTGTGTACCTATTGATGGTTTGACTATAGTCTGCAACCATCCTCTGCTTCTCCCCGGTCTTTACAACTACCACCTGAGCTCTCCAGGGACTATTGCTGGCCTGGATTATGCCTTCCCTCAGCAGCCGCTGGACTTCTGACTGGATAAAGGTTCGGTCCTGGGCGCTGTACCGTCTGCTCCTAGTGGCGACGGGTTTGCAATCCGGGGTGAGGTTCGCAAACAGGGAAGGCGGGTCGACCTTGAGGGTCGCGAGGCCGCAGATAGTGAGTGGGGGTATAGGGCCGCCGAATTGAAACGTTAAACTCTGGAGATTGCACTGAAAATCCAACCCCAGGAGTGTGGCAGCGCAGAGGTGGGGAGGACGTAAAGCCAGTAGTTCTTGAACTCCCTCCCCTGCACCGTGAGGTTCGCGATGCAGAACCCTTTGATCTCTACAGAATGGGATCCTGCCGCCAGGAAAATCTTTTGATTACTCAGGTGGATCGGAAGGGAACATCGTCTTACCGTATTGGGATGTATAAAACTCTCCGTGCTCCCAGAGTCAATCAGGCAGGGCGTCTCGTACCCATTTATGAGTACCGTCGTTGTTGCCGTTTGGAGCGTTCGGGTCCCGACTGGTCCAGCGTCACCGAAGCCAGTCACTGTTGCTGCATCGGGGCGTTTTCCTCAGGCCCCGTGGGGCCGTCCATCCCGGGTCCTTAGCCGTCAGCCAAGATGGCGGCGTCCACGGGTCGCACACGGTCGGGGGTGGACAAGATGGCACCGCCCATTGATCGCACGTGGCCAGAGGAGCACAAAATGGCAGCGCCCATCCCTCCCGCATGGAGCCCGGGACCCAAGATGGCAGCTCCCGTTGGCCGCACATGGATCGTTGGGGGGGGTTGAGTTTGGGGTCCTGGTTCTCCCCCGGAGATTGCGGCGACCCCCCCGGGCCTGGCACACTGCTACAAAGTGCCCCTTTTTGCCGCACCCTTTACAGAGGGCTGAATGGCCGGGCAGCGTAGTCGGGGGTGTTTCGCTTGTCCACAAAAGTAGCAGAGGGGCCCCCCCGGGTGATCTGGCGCTCTGGCAGCACAGGCCTGCGGGAGGGCAGGGGGTGCCGGGGGTTCGGTCACGGCGGGGGTCCACGGTGCCCAAAGGGCTGCCGCGTGGTCGGGGACGTAGGCACGGGCGTTCGGCGATGCCACATCGAGTGAGGCAGCGAGGGTCCATGCCTCCTTGAGGCCTAGTGCGTCTCTTTCCAGCAATCGTTAGCGAATTTGGGACGAAAGCATACCTGCCACGAAAGCATCCCGAATCAATAGCTCCGTATGTTCATTAGCCGAAACCGGTGGGCAGTTGCAATTTCTCCCCAGTATTAACAGCGCACTGTAGAATTAGTCCAGCAATTCCCCGGGGATTTGCCGTCTCGTCACGAGCTGGTGGCGTGCGTAGACCTGGTTGACGGGCCGTACGTAGATTCTTCTCAGAATGGCGAGCACCGCCTGGTAATGGTCCGCGTCCTCTATGGGAGTGTAGATTTCCGGGCTCACCCTGGAATGCAGGACCTGCATTTTCTGGTGGCCGTTCGGAGGTATCCTTCAAAACACGCTAACCAGTGTTTAAAAGTGGCCGCTGAATTTGCCGCCTGGGAGCTGATTCGCAGACACTCCGGAGTGATTCAGAGCTCCATGTTCTTTAAAGTCTGCATAATACATTGTAGCACAATCAATCACTCACGAGACGAGATGAGAAGGAGTCAATCAATGGCTTTATTACGCAGACTTGTTCCCCAGCAGCCCAATTACAGAATGCGGCTGCTGGGAGAACCCGGGCTCTTATACTCCGCCTTACTGGGTGGAGCCAGTAGGCGGCTGATCCAATCGGGACCCGGCGTCTATCCACCAATAGCCTCTCAGCATCACAGCGTACCGTAATACCCCTAATGCATACCACCACAAGAACAAAGGAGCCAGCCCATCCAGAAGGTAACGGAGCGAGCGATTAAAGGCAGCTGTCTGAACTTTCGACTGTTCTCTGCCGGCCTGAAACATTCATATTCCTCAGTCTAATCCAGCCGAGAAAGTTCTGGCAGCTCCCTGAATCCTGGCTGAAAGGAGAGTCTCGAGAAGCTGAGGGCTGGGCTTTATTGCTGGTCTAGGTAAATTGCATTGATTAAGAAGGCCTAAAAGCCAAACTTAGAAACCTTTCCGCCGAGAGAATTGCCTCAGAGTCTCAAACCAAAACAAGAAATAATGGGCTGGATTCTCCGATTTGCACACTAAGTGCTGACGCTGGAGTGGGAACAGAGGCGCTTTATGCCTCTGGTGGGGGGCTAGCAGCCGCACAGCGTAAAGCCGTGCAGCTTTACCTGAGGATACGGCCAGAGAATTCCTGGTGTGGTAAACCACTGTATTGCATTGTGTTGTATTGTACATGCCTGGGCTTGTCGCGGCTGGCTCCGCCTGTGGCTCCTCCCCTCGGGCTCATGTATAAAGGTGGTTAGTCTCCGCCTCTGACCCAGTTCGGGACCACAGGCCAGGAGGCGTGCTGTTTAGTGTATTAAAGCCTCAGTTACGTTCATCACTCGTCATGTGTTTATTGATGGCATATCAATTTAATACACTAAAATTCTAAGATGAACTCCATCACTCAAGCCTGATCGCCTGGAGCTGGACCCACAGGCAGCCGATGCCACACAAACATTTGAGCACTGGCTAAACTGTTTCGAAGCGTACCTCGGATCCTTCACCGAAGACTTCACAGACCTCCAGAAGAAGCAGATCCTCCACGCACGGGTGAGCCCACGAGTCTTTCTCCTCATCAGGGACGCCCCCTCGTATGCGGAGGCAATAATGCTGCTGAAGGGACAATACGTGAAGTTTGTTAACGAGGTGTATGCTAGGCACCTCCTTGCCACGAGGTGGCAACGCCCTGGGGAATCACTTGTAGAATTCCTGCGTGCTTTGCATGTATGCTCTGCCGGAACTGCGATTGCCGGGCGATATCGGCTACCCAACACGCGGAGCTGCTGATCAGGGACGCTTATGTCGCGTGCATGAAATCAAACTATATCCGCCAGCGATTACTAGAAGAGGATACACTTGGCCTCCCAGAGACAGTGCAACTCTTCAACTCACTGGAGGTGGCCTCCCAGAACATGGAGGCCTACACCTCCGACCGCGTGGCACCCTCGTGGACCTCTTGGGCGCCGCCACCATCCGACCCGGGTGCGAAGCAAGCCTGCGCCGCGCAGCGGGCCGCCAACGCCGGAGGCCCGAGGTGCTACTTTTGCGACCAGGGTAATCACCCCAGACAAAGCTGCCCCGCATGGAACGCAACTTGCAATGGGTGTGGGAGGAAGGGACACTTTGCAAAAGCCTGCCAGGCCCGATCTCCCCCTAAAACCTCTAGGCCCAGCAGCACTGCCTGCTGCCTGTCGGGGCCGCCCCCAGCTGCCGCGCCACCCGCCATGTGCGACCTTGGGTGCCGCCATTTTCGCAGCCATCTTCAATTTCGGCCGCCACGTGCAATCCATGTGGGCCGCCATCTTTAACGCATCCTCCAGCTGCCACGCGCGACCCACAGGGGCCACCATCTTGGACGCCATCGCCGCTGCCACCCGCCACACGCGACATGGGGGCCGCCATCTTGGATGCCATCGCCAATGCCTCACGCCACGCGCGACTCATGGGGGCCGCCATCTTGGGACCACTCCGCAGCCTCCCGGGAGCCCGGCTCACCCGACCGTACGCTGGCCGCCGCTACCTCCGACCGGCCTACCAACCGCCTTCCGAAGCTCGCGTCCATCACACTCGACCAGTCCCGGCTGCAGCACCTCGCGAAGTCTATGATGACCGTCCGGATCTTTTCGACTCCGGGAGCACAGACAGCTTCATACACCCAGATACGGTAAGGCGCTGCTCCCTCCCCATCCTACCCGCGACCCAGAAATTTCCCTGGCTTCTGGATCCCATGCAGTAGAAATCCAGGGGTACTGTGTCGCGACCCTTACTGTACAAGGCGTAGAGAACGCTAACATCAAACTCTATGTCCTTCCCCATCTTTGCACTGCCTTTTACTGGGGTTCGACTTCCAGTGCCACCTCCAAAGCCTTACCTTAATGTTCGGTGAACCCCTGCCCCCCCTCACCGTCTGTAGCCTCGTGACCCTTAAGGTCGCCCCACCCTCGCTCTTCGCAAATCTCACCCCGGACTGTAAGCCCATTGCTACTAGGAGCAGACGATACAGTGCCCGGGACAGGGCCTTTATCAGGTCGGAGGTCCAGCGACTCCTGCGAGAGGGATCATTGAGGCTATACCAGCCCCTGGAGAGCCCAAGTGGTGGTCGTCAAGACTGGGGAGAAGCACCGGATGGTCATCGATTACAGTCAGACCATCAACCGGTACACGCAGCTTGGCGTGTACCCCCTCCCCCGCATATCTGACATGGTCAACCAGATTGCGCAGTATCGAGTCTTCTCCACAGTTGACTTGAAGTCCACGTACCACCATCTCCCTATCCGCCCAGAGGACCGCCAATACACTGCCTTCGAGGCAGATGGCCGCCTCTACCACTGCCTCAGGGTCCCCTTCAGCTTCACCAATGGGGTCTCGGTCTTCCAACGAGAAATGGACCGAATGGTTGACCAGTACGGGCTGCGGGCCACTTTCTCAAACTTAGACAATGTCACCATCTGCGGCCATCACCAGCAGGACCATGACGAAAACCTCCGGCACTTCCTCCACACTGTTAAACTCCTGAACCTCACCTATAATAAAGAAAAATGTGTTTTCCGCACAACCCGCCTAGCCATCCTCAGCTACGTGATGGAACACGGAGTCCTAGGGCCCGACCCCGACCGCATGCCCCAAGGCCCAGAAGAGATGCCTGGGGTTCTTCTTGTACTATGCCCAGTGGGTCCCCAATTATGCGGACAAGGCCCGCCCACTTATCAAATCCACCATTTTTCCCCTGACGACTGAGGCCTGACTGGCCTTCAATCGCATCAAGGCAGATATTGCCAAAGCCGCGATGCACGCTGTGGACAAGTCCATCCCATTCCAGGTGGAGAGCGATGCGTTGGACCTTGCTCTGGCCGCTACCCACAACCAAGCGGGCTGGCCCGTGGCTTTCTTCTCCCGTACCCTCCATGCCTCCGAAATTCGACACTCCTCCGTCGAAAAGGAAGCCCAAGCCATCATAGAACTGTGCGACATTGGGAGGCATTACCTGGCCGGCAGGCGATTCACTCTCCTCACTGACCAAAGGTTGGTTGCCTTCATGTTCAATAACACACAGCGGGGCAAGATCGAGAATTCCACCCACAACTATGGTATCTTGTATCGACCTGGGAAGCTCAATGAGCCCCCAGATGCCCTATCCCGCGGTACATGTGCCAGCACACAAGTAGACCAACTCCGGGCCCTCCACAATGACCTCTGTCACCCGGGTGTCACCCGTTTTTTTCACTTCATCAAGGCTCGCAACCTGCCCTACTCCATCGAGGTCAGGTCCGTGACCAGGGATTGCCAGGTCTGCGCGGAGTGCAAGCCGCACTTCTATCGGCCGTACAGAGCACACCTGGTAAAGGCCACTCGCCCCTTTGAGCACCTCAGCATCGATTTCAAAGGGCCCCTCCCCTCCACTGACCGTAACGTGTACTTCCTCAACATTGTTGACGAGTACTCAAGATTCCCCTTTGCCATCCCGTGCCCTGACATGACCTCTGCCACCATCATCAAGGCCCTGCAAAGTCTTTTCACCCTGTTTGGGTTCCCCGCCTACATCCATAGTGATCGGAGATCCTCCTTCATGAGCGACGGGTTGCGTCAGTTCCTGCTCAGCAAGGGCATCGCCTCCAGCAGGGCGACCAGCTACAACCCCCGGGGAAACGGATAGGTGGAGAGGGAGAACGCGACGGTCTGGAAGGCCGCAGCTCCTGGCCCTACGGTCTAGAAGTCTCCTAGTCTCCCGCTAGCAGGAGGTCCTCCTCGATGCGCTCCAGTCCATCCGGTCGCTCCTGTGTACAGCCACCAACGAGACTCCTCACGAGCGTATGTTTGCTTTCCCCAGGAAATCCACCTCCGGGGTTTAGCTCCCGTCATGGCTGGAGTCCCAGGGCCCATCCTTCTTCGGAAGCATGCGAGGAGCCATAAATCTGACCCCCTCGTCGAGAAGGTCCTGCTCCTCCATGCCAACCCACAATATGCCTACGTGGCACATCATGACGGGCGGCAGGACACAGTCTCCCTCTGGGATTTGGCACCTGCAGGTTCCCCAGCAACACCACCACCACCCCCGACCTACACCGTCTCCCCCCCACCCCTGCCCACCTACCTCACGAACTAGCACCTGCAGGCCCACTGGCGACCATCACCACCACCTCCGCCCATACACCCCCCCCCCCCCCCCCCCCTTCACCGGCTCAACAACTGGGTGAAGAAGAGTACAACATGCTCCCGGACGCGCAGGTCTCGACACCGGTGCCCACACCACAGCTGGGACTGAGGCGGAAGGTCAAGGCCCCCGACAGACTTGACCTTTAAGACCACTTCACCCCCGCCGGACTCTTCTTTTTAAACAGGGGGCGAATGTGGTAAACCACTGTATTGCATTGTGTTGTGTTGTACATGCCTGGGCTTGTCCCGGCTGGCACCGCCTGTGGCTCCTCCCCTCAGACTCATGTATAAAGGTGGCTAGTCTCCGCCTCCGACCCAGTTCGGGACCAGAGGCCAGGAGGCTTGCTGTTTAGTGTATTAAAGCCTCAGTTACGGTCATTACTCGTCATGTGTTTATTGATGGCATATCACCCGCATGCGCATGCCACTGGCCTATGGCGGCCGTGCCGTGCAACATGGCGCTGGCTGCGTGTAGACCCAGCCTGCCACAAACTGCCCCCTTTTAACCAGCCTGAACACCCATGAACCACCCCCCACTAGTCTCCCCAGCCCTCAACGAAGGCCCCCCTCCAAGGGAATGGCTCCCCCCCCCCACTCCCGACCGTAGCGGCGCTGGACTCAGTCCGCAGCCGCCACGCTGGGTTCACGAAAACAAAGGATAAGTGTTCCACACCATCAGGAACTCGGCCCACCGGGGGCGGAGCATCGTGGGAGGGCCTCAGGTGACGTCCTGAGGCCATCTCGACGGCGTGCGGCGTACTCTTTGTGTACGTTGTTTTTGAGGGGGCGGAGCATCGCAAAAGTGGCACGCCCCCAATTTCGGCACAAACGGGGATTCTCCAGCTGAACGCGATTTCGGCGCCGGCTACTGGAGAATCCCGCCTAATGGCTTTACTGTGTACATACGGGCTTGGAAATGTGAGGTCAAATGTCGATTGATGACCTCATCATGGTCAGAGAAAAAAAATCTCATGGGCTAGTATCACTCTGAGTTGGCAACCCTACTCCCAAGTGGTCCGACTGGTTTTAGGTGGAGTGATCCCTGGAATGAAGTGCTTGTGGTATGAGGAACGGTTGAGGACTCTGGGTCTGTACTCGTTGGAGTTTAGAAGGATGAGGAGGGATCTTATTGAAACGTACAGAATACCGCGAGGCCTGGATAGAGTAGATGTGGAGAGGATGTTTCCACTAGCAGGAAAAACTAGAACTAGAGGGCACAATCTCAGACTAAAGGGACGATCCTTTAAAACAGAGATGAGGAGGAATTTCTTCAACCAGAGGGTGGTGAATCTGTGGAACTGTTTGCTGCAGAAGGCCATGGAGGCCAAATCATGGAGTTTCTTTAGGAAAGAGATAGATAGGTTCTTGATTAATAAGGGGATCAGGGGTTATGGGGAAAAGACACGGGAATGGGGATGAGAAAAATATCAGCCATGATTGAATGGCGGAGCAGACTTGATGGGCCGAGTGGCCTAATTCTGCTCCTATGTTTATGGTCTTATGGGTGCTGAAAGTATTAATTGCGGTTCACTAGGTATCACAATAGTGTGGGGGAACCTTTTTCGGCCAGGAGATCTCTTCCAGCTCATTAGGATTTTGATAGGTCTTCTAGCCCATTTGATTAGATCCTTTCAGAATAGCAGCCTTTCTGGCTCCTATTACAGGGATCCACTGTACCTCAAACAGATCCGTGTTCTGGCCTAAAATATGAATCCTACCACTTGTTCCCATTGTTGATCACCGCTCATGTAAACAAATACTTTGCTATCCTAAATCTGCTTTTCACAACCCTAAACCTGTTATATATCGTCCTGTTGCTAAGAACATGAGGAATAGGAACAGGGGGAGAACACAAGGCCCCTGAGGCCTGCTCCACCATCCAACATGATCATGGCTGTCCAGTGCCTCAGCTTCACTTTCCTGCCCAACCCACAAAACCCTTAATTTCCTCAGAGTTCAACATCTGACTATCCCAAACTTGAAAATACACAATGATTGGAGATTTTACTCCCCTCTGGGTGTGTTAGCGAATTTGAAAGTATTACTCTCGGTCTCTTCATCTAAGTACTAATACAGATTGTAAATATCGCCTATTGAGAATGACTTCTCCTGTGTTATTTGTGTTCTGTTTGCCAGGTGCTGAAGGACAGAATGTAGCCAACCTTTGCTCACTTCCATAAGTATTTATTTACAGAGATACACATTAACAAACATGCACCTCCAAACCCAACAACACAGTTCAAGTTTACACCTTTGTGAGAAAAATGGTGAATCAATGAAACAAACTGAGGGACAATGAATGAAGCCATTACTGATTTACTTCTAACCACATCTAAATTCAGACGCTGATGGGATTTGAACCAACAACTCTGGTTTGTCATTGCGTGGAAGATCAACACTTTTGCACCACAGTCACACACAGTTCAAATTGAGAGGAGCACAAATGAAATCTCAGATAATGCCCACCCCCTGCGCACAAGCAAAGACAGGGCGGCGTGGTAGCACAGTGGTTAGCACTGTTGCTACAGAGCGAAGGGACCCGTGTTCGATTCCCGGCTTGGCTCACTGTCTGTGCAGAGTCTGCACGTTCTCTCCGTGTCTGCGTGGGTTTCCTCTGGGTGCTCCGGGTTCCTCCCACAAGTCCTGAATGACATGCTTGTTAGGTGAATTGGACATTCTGAATTCTTCCTCAGTGTACCCGAACAGGTGCCAGAGTGTGGCAACATGGGGATTTTTACAGTAACTTCATTGCAGTGTTAAAGTAAGCCTACTTGTGACACTAATAAAGAATATTATTACAATTAACGTACAATTATCATCTTTCGTGCCACGTCATCTATGTCTCTGTAAACCTTTTCCAGCAGGAAGAAGCTGAACTACCATATACACGTAGAGGCTTCACAGTTCAAAAATGATCATCCAGTGATAGTGCTTACCCACAATCAGCTGAACACCCATGCTGAAAACCACGATTGCTGCAGCAACTATAATGCATCGATTTAAGCTGACTTGTGACCAAGGATCCTCTTCAGCGATTAGCTTTGCTTGAATTTTTTCAACAGTCACCTTTTGCAACTTCACTGAAAGACAGAAACATTTGTTTTCTTCTCCCCACAACTAATTTTGGTCACCGTGGCTTTCTTGTTGCTTTCTTGCACAAAGGTAATGATGGTAGAAAGAAAATTATTCCTTAGAATTGACAGCAAGCAATCTTCTCTCAACAAATAATTTGTGTAAATTGCACAGAAACAGTTGCTTACATCCATGGAAAATCATTTATCAGTAAAGGTGCAGCTACCCAGCAATAATCATAGAATCTCAATAGTGCAGAAGGAGGCCATTCGGCCCATCAAGTCTGCACCAACACTTGGAAAGAGCGCCCTAGCTAGGCCCATGCCCCGATCCTTTCCCGTAACCCCACCTAACATTTTTGGACACTAAGGGGTAATTTAGCACGGCCAATCCACCTGACCTGCACATCTTTGGTCTGGGGGAGGAAACCGGAGCACCCGGAGGAAACCCACACAGACAGGGGGGGAAAGTGCAAACTTCACACAGTCACCCGAAGCCGGAATTGAACCCGGGTCCCTGGTGCTGTGAGGCAGCAGTGCTCACCACTGTGCTACCGTGTCACCCTAATCATGCAGAGGGAGCTGAATGGGACTCTACTGCAGTAGAGAGACATCTACTGCAAAGACACTTCCAGCTAACATGAACCGTTGATCTGGCATTATCAGCGGAACAATGCTCCGCAATACCGTTAAGTCCCCTTCTGCTCAGGCAGTGATTCCAAGATTGAGTCGAACTGAGAAGTTCAAATGATATCATGGTTCTCAAAGGGAAGGCATAGCCATTTGTTACTGTCAGCTGAGCTGTGAGATGAGATCACTGGCCTTAAAGTTTCCAGTTATGTTATGATTTTAGAATGCACACTGTTCACTTTGTTATTTTAGATTAGTTTTGGGGCTCGAAAGTGCAGCTGTTCGATTATCAGTTTGCTTCACATCATTAAGCAGGAATTCGCTGCCTGAGTTGGTGGTGGGGGCAGAGCCCCTAAACTCTTTTAAAAAGTACCTGAACCTGCATCTTAAGTGCTGTAAGCTACAGCGTTGTGGAACAGGTGCAGGAAGGTGAGTACAGGTGTACTCAGGCTGGCATGGACAAGATGGGTCGAATGGCCTTCCGTGCAGTAAATTTTCTAAGGTTCTATAGTTCTATTCGGGATTGTACACTGAAGGTCTGACAATTAATTTTTTTTTTTTATTAAATATTTTATTGAAAATTTTTGGTCAACCAACACAGTACATTGTGCATCCTTTACACAATATTATAACAACACAAATAACAATGACCTATTTTATAAACAAAAAATGAATAAATAATAAATAACAAAAATGAAAACTAGCCCTAATTGGCAACTGCCTTGTCACAAGTAACACTCTCCAAAAATATAATTTAACAGTCCAATATATAATTATCTGTAGCAACGACCTATACATACTATACAGTATATATTAACAACCCTGAGAGTCCTTCTGGTTCCTCCTCCCCCCCCCCCCCCACCCCTCCTCCCCCCCCCCCCCCCTCCTCCCCCCCCCCGCCCCCCCCCCCCCCCCCCCCGATCCTGGGCTGCTGCTGCTGCCTTCTTTTTCCCATTCCGTCTATCTTTCTGCGAGGTATTCGACGAACGGTTGCCACCGCCTGGTGAACCCTTGAGCCGACCCCCTTAGGACGAACTTAATCCGCTCTAGCTTTATAAACCCCGCCATGTCATTTATCCAGGTCTCCACCCCCAGGGGCTTGGCTTCTTTCTACATTAGCAATATCCTGCGCCGGGCTACTAGGGACGCAAAGGCCAAAACATCGGCCTCTCTCGCCTCCTGCACTCCCGGCTCTTGTGCAACCCCAAATATAGCCAACCCCCAGCTTGGTTCGACCCGGACTCCTACTACTTTTGAAAGCACCTTTGTCACCCCCATCCAAAACCCCTGTAGTGCCGGGCATGACCAAAACATATGGGTATGATTCGCTGGGCTTCTCGAGCACCTCGCACACCTATCCTCCACCCCAAAAAATTTACTGAGCCGTGCTCCAGTCATATGTGCCCTGTGTAATACCTTAAACTAAATCAGGCTTAGCCTGGCACACGAGGACGACGAGTTTACCCTGCTTAGGGCATCTGCCCACAGCCCCTCCTCGATCTCCTCCCCCAGCTCTTCTTCCCATTTCCCTTTTAGTTCATCTACCATAGTCTCCCCTTCGTCCCTCATTTCCCTATATATATCTGACACCTTACCATCCCCCACCCATGTCTTTGAGATCACTCTGTCCTGCACCTCTTGTGTCGGGAGCTGCGGGAATTCCCTCACCTGTTGCCTCGCAAAAGCCCTCAGTTGCATATACCTGAATGCATTCCCTTGGGGCAACCCATATTTCTCGGTCAGCGCTCCCAGACTCGCGAACTTCCCATCCACAAACAGATCTTTCAGTTGCGTTATTCCTGCTCTTTGCCACATTCCATATCCCCCATCCATTCCCCCCGGGGCAAACCTATGGTTGTTTCTTATCGGGGACCCCCCCAAGGCTCCAGTCTTTCCCCTATGCCGTCTCCACTGTCCCCAAATCTTCAGTGTAGCCACCACCACCGGGCTTGTGGTGTAGTTCCTCGGTGAGAACGGCAATGGGGCTGTCACCATAGCCTGTAGGCTAGTCCCCCTACAGGACGCCCTCTCTAATCTCTTCCACGCCGCTCCCTCCTCCTCTCCCATCCACTTACTCACCATTGAAATATTAGCGGCCCAATAATACTCACTTAGGCTCGGTAGTGCCAGCCCCCCCCTATCCATGCTACGCTGTAAGAATCCCTTCCTCACTCTCGGGGTCTTCCCGGCCCACACAAAACCCATGATGCTCTTTTCAATCCTTTTAAAAAAAGCCTTCGTGATCACCACCGGGAGGCACTGAAACACAAAGAGGACTCTCGGGAGGACCACCATCTTAACCGCCTGCACCCTCCCTGCCATTGACAGGGATACCAATACCCATCTCTTGAAATCCTCCTCCATCTGTTCCACCAACCGCGTTGAATTTAACCTATGCAATGTGCCCCAATTCTTAGCTATCTGGATCCCCAGGTAACGAAAGTCCCTTGTTACCTTCCTCAACGGTAGGTCCTCTATTTCTCTACTCTGCTCCCCTGGATGCACCACAAACAACTCACTTTTCCCCATGTTCAATTTATACCCTGAAAAATCCCCAAACTCCCCAAGTATCCGCATTATTTCTGGCATCCCCTCCGCCGGGTCCGCCACGTATAGTAGCAAATCGTCCGCATACAAAGATACCCGGTGCTCTTCTCCTCCCCTAAGTACTCCCCTCCACTTCTTGGAACCCCTCAACGCTATCGCCAGGGGCTCAATCGCCAGTGCAAACAATAATGGGGACAGAGGGCATCCCTGCCTTGTCCCTCTATGGAGCCGAAAATATGCAGATCCCCGTCCATTCGTGACCACGCTCGCCACTGGGGCCCTATACAACAGCTGCACCCATCGAACATACCCCTCTCCAAAACCAAATCTCCTCAACACCTCCCACAAATAATCCCACTCCACTCTATCAAATGCTTTCTCGGCATCCATCGCCACTACTATCTCCGTTTCTCCCTCTGGTGGGGCCATCATCATTACCCCTAACAACCTCCGTATATTCGTGTTCAGCTGTCTCCCCTTCACAAACCCAGTTTGGTCCTCGTGGACCACACCCGGGACACATTCCTCTATTCTCATTGCCATTACCTTGGCCAGGACCTTGGCATCTACATTTAGGAGGGAAATGGGTCAATAGGACCCGCATTGTAGCGGGTCCTTTTCCTTCTTTAAGAGAAGCGATATCGTTGCTTCAGACATAGTCGGGGGCAGTTGTCCCCTTTCCTTTGCCTCATTAAAGGTCCTCGTCAGTACCGGGGCGAGCAAGTCCACATATTTTCTATAAAATTCGACTGGGAATCCATCCGGTCCCGGGGCCTTTCCCGCCTGCATGCTCCTAATTCCTTTCACCACTTCTTCTACCTCGATCTGTGCTCCCAGTCCCACCCTTTCCTGCTCTTCCACCTTGGGAAATTCCAGCCGATCCAAGAAGCCCATCATTCTCTCCCTCCCATCCGGGGGTTGAGCTTCATATAATTTTTTATAAAATGTCTTGAACACTCCATTCACTCTCTCCGCTCCCCGCTCCATCTCTCCTTCCTCATCCCTCACTCCCCCTATTTCCCTCGCTGCTCCCCTTTTCCTCAATTGGTGTGCCAGCAACCTGCTCGCCTTCTCCCCATATTCGTACTGTACACCCTGTGCCTTCCTCCATTGTGCCTCTGCAGTGCCTGTAGTCAGCAAGTCAAATTCTACATGTAGCCTTTGCCTTTCCCTGTACAGTCCCTCCCCCGGTGCTTCCGCATATTGTCTGTCCACCCTCAAAAGTTCTTGCAGCAACCGCTCCCGTTCCTTACTCTCCTGCTTCCCTTTATGTGCCCTTATTGATATCAGCTCCCCTCTAACCACCGCCTTCAACGCCTCCCAGACCACTCCCACCTGGACCTCCCCATTATCATTGAGTTCCAAGTACTTTTCAATGCACCCCCTCACCCTTAGACACACCCCCTCATCTGCCATTAGTCCCATGTCCATTCTCCAGGGTGGGCGCCCTCCTGTTTCCTCCCCTATCTCCAAGTCCACCCAGTGTGGAGCGTGATCCGAAATGGCTATAGCCGTATACTCCGTTCCCCTCACCTTCGGGATCAATGCCCTACCCAGCACAAAAAAGTATATTCGCGAGTAGACTTTATGGACATAGGAGAAAAACGAGAACTCCTTACTCCTAGGTCTGCTAAATCTCCACGGGTCTACACCTCCCATCTGCTCCATAAAATCTTTAAGTACCTTGGCTGCTGCCGGCCTCCTTCCAGTCCTGGACTTCGACCTATCCAGCCCTGGTTCCAACACCGTATTAAAATCTCCCCCCATTATCAGCTTTCCCATCTCTAGGTCCGGAATGCGTCCTAGCATCCGCCTCATAAAATTGGCATCATCCCAGTTTGGGGCATATACGTTTACCAAAACCACCGTCTCCCCCTGTAGTTTGCCACTCACCATCACGTATCTGCCCCCGTTATCCGCCACTATAGTCTTTGCCTCGAACATTACCCGCTTCCCCACTAATATAGCCACCCCCCTGTTTTTCGCATCTAGCCCCGAATGGAACACCTGCCCCACCCATCCTTTGCGTAGCCTAACCTGGTCTATTAGTTTCAGGTGCGTTTCCTGTAACATAACCACATCTGCCTTAAGTTTCTTAAGGTGTGCGAGTACCCGTGCCCTCTTTATCGGCCCGTTCAGCCCTCTCACGTTCCACGTGATCAGCCGAGTTGGGGGGCTTCCTACCCCCCCCCCCCTTGTCGATTAGCCATCACCTTTTTCCAGCTCCTCACCCGGTTCCCACGCAGCTGTATCTCCCCCAGGCGGTGCCCCCCCGCCCATTCTCTCCCATACCAGCTCCCCCCTCTCCCCAGCAGCAGCAACCCAGTAATTCCCCCCTCCAACCCCCCCCCCCCGCTAGATCCCCCGCTAGCGTAATTACTCCCCCCATGTTGCTCCCAGAAGTCAGCAAACTCTGGCTGACCTCGGCTTCCCCCCGTGACCTCGGCTCGCATCGTGCGACGCCCCCTCCTTCCTGCTTCTCTATTCCCGCCATGATTATCATAGTGCGGGAACCAAGCCCGCGCTTCTCCCTTGGCCCCGCCCCTAATGGCCAACGCCCCATCTCCTCCACCTCCCCTCCTCCCCCCATCACCACCTGTGGGAGAGAGAAAAGTTACCACATCGCAGGATTAGTACATAAAACCCCTCTTTGCCCCCCACATTCGCCCCACCACTTTGTTCGAACGTTCTTTTTAATAACCCGCTCATTCCAGTTTTTCTTCCACAATAAAAGTCCACGCTTCATCCGCCGTCTCAAAGTAGTGGTGCCTCCCTCGATATGTGACCCACAGTCTTGCCGGTTGCAGCATTCCAAATTTTATCTTCTTTTTATGAAGCACCTCCTTGGCCCGATTAAAGCTCGCCCTCCTTCTCGCCACCTCCGCACTCCAGTCTTGATAAACGCGGATCACCGCGTTCTCCCATTTACTGCTCTGAGTTTTCTTCGCCCATCTAAGGACCATTTCTCTATCCTTAAAACGGAGGAATCTCACCACTATGGCTCTGGGAATTTCTCCTGCTCTCGGTCCTCGCGCCATCACTCGGTATGCTCCCTCCACCTCCAACGGACCCGCCGGGGCCTCCGCTCCCATTAACGAGTGCAGCATCGTGCTCACATATGCCCCGACATCCGCTCCCTCCACACCTTCAGGAAGACCAAGAATCCTCAGGTTGTTCCTCCTTGCGTTGTTTTCCAGTGCCTCCAACCTTTCCACACATCGTTTCTGATGTGCCTCCTGCGTCTCCGTCTTCACCACCAGGCCCTGTATATCGTCCTCATTCTCGGCTGCCTTTGCCTTCACGACCCGAAGCTCCCGCTCCTGGGTCTTTTGTTCCTCCTTTAGCCCTTCGATCGCCTGTAGTATCGGGGCCAACAGCTCTTTCTTCATTTCCTTTTTGATCTCTTCCACACAGCATTTCAAGAACTCTTGTTGTTCAGGGCCCCATGTTAAACTGCCACCTTCCGACGCCATCTTGGTTTTTGCTTGCCTTCCTTGCCGCTGTTCTAAAGGATCCACTGCAATCTGGCCACTCTCTCCTCCTTTTTCCATCCGTATCCAGGGGGGATTCCCTTCTGGTTTACCGCACAGTGTTTTTAGCCATCAAAATTGCCGTTGGGGCTCCTATCAAGAGCCCAAAAGTCCGTTTCACAGGGAGCTGCCGAAACGTGCGACTCAGCTGGTCATCGCCGCACCCGGAAGTCCAAGGTCTGACAATTAAGACTTTACACTAATGCTGCAAAGAAATCATTTGCATCTGAATGTTTCAAAATGCTGTAACAACGATTTAATTAAAAACTTTACATTTCTCCAATATATTTACTGTATAAAGACATTATGGTATCGGGAGTTTCAGACTTGCAAACAACAATACATATTTACAAATTCAAAGCTGTCAGCAGGTAAGTTACTGTTAAACTTAGTTTCAAGTGCCAGAAGTAGGATAATTATATCAATGTTTTAATGCATAAGTGTCATGTGAGAGTACCTTTAAGAAATGGGTGTTTAAGAAATGTACCTTTAAGAAATGGGTGTTTATCAGTGATGTCAGAGTGTGGGTGGAGCTGGGCTGTCTGTCAGCTTTTTACTTTCATTTTAGGCTGTTTGCTGCAGGGTGTGTTTTAGTTTTGTTTTCAGAGCTGGATAGCTGCAGTCACAGCCAGAAGGTGTATGAGTCTCTCTCTCTCTCTGTAATCTAAAGACTGTAAATCGATCCTTTGGTGATTTAAAATGAATAACTGCTCTCAGTAGTGACTTTAACCTCATGTGCTTCTGTTTGAACGTTTTTTAAAGTCTTATGGCTGTTAAAAGGACAGCCTAAGGATTACTTAGCGTTGTATTCTTTGGGGGTTATATTTGAATTGATGGTTGCTAAGATGTTCACTGTATGTTTTAAAAAGGTTAACTTGAGTTCATAGAATAAACATTGTTTAGCTTTAAAAAATACTTTTCCATTTCTGCTGTACCACACCTGTAGAGTGGACCGTGTGCTCCCCATACCACAATCTATTACAAGTTGTGGGTCAGGTGAACTCCATGATATACTTTGGGGTTCTCTAAACCCTGGCCCATTACCTAAGTTACATCTGCTCTGATTGATTCTTGTTCTATATGATTGATATTGATCTTAATCTATTTACTGCTGTCTTTGATATGAATTTGATATTAGATGCTGACAGGTTGTTTTGGCTTGTGGGAGAGTCTAGGACCAGAGGTCATTATCTCAGATTAAAGGATCATCCATTAAAAACAGAGATGAGGAAGTTGCAAAGGGCTGTAGAGGTTGGGTTGTTGAGTATGTTCAAGGTTGAGATAGATAGGCTTTAATCAGTAAGGGAATCAAGGGTTATGGGGATAAGGAGGGAAAGTGGAGTTGAAGATTATCATATCAGATCAGTCATGATCTCATTGAATGGCGGAGCTGACACAAAGGGCTGAATGGCGGCCTACTTTTGCTCCTACATCTTATGGTCTCACGGTCTAGATCTGGCTTCTTATTCAGTACAACCATCACGTACTAGAGATTAAAGCATTGCGATTTCAGCAAAGTTCAGGACCCCTTGTTGGAGAAATGTGTTTCAACGGTCGTGCCATAGGTTGCTACCTAAGCGACCTGCATGACACTCGTCACTGATACCAATGAAGGTTTCTGTTTGGACTGTGCAGGTAATGGACTGGGGTTCTGCATGTTATGGTGAATTGATGTACGTTGCTTAGAGGCTGCTACACAAATGAATTTCTCCCCCCCTGCTAATCCCCACAACAGCACTCCCTACCTCCTGACTTCTCCTATCTGATTATCAAAGAGTCACTTGTATTGAGAAGGAGTATATCACACCACATCAGGTCCCAAATGGATATGAACTGGCACAATTCAACTTGGAGCTCAAATAGTAATAAAACGTAACATACAACAATTCTTTTGTGCAGCAATCTTTCATTTTTGACTCTAACTGTGAATCGTTTGGTGCATTACCTTCCTCGGTCCTCTTACTGTTGAGTTTTTTATCCTTTTGTGCTTCAGTGCTTGATTTCTGCGTTTCCATTTGTCTATCAATTGCACCTTTGGATTTCTCTGCCTTTACTTCCTCAATTTGTAACTCATCTTTTTCCTTTTCTGTGTCCTGCAAAATGTACATAATTGGTATCATAAAACCTCAACAGGCAAGACCCATAGAAGAATTTCTTCTGAACCCAAACATTTTATTCCACGTATAAGTTGGCATTATCTCTACATGGGAGAAGTTTAACACTAGCACAATATTGAGGGTAGCACGGTGGTTAGCACTGCTGCCTCACGGTGCCAGGGACCCGGGTTCGATTCTGACCTTGGGTGACTGTCTGTGCGGAGGAGTTTGCACGCTCTCCCCTTTTTACCCCGATTTCCTCCGGGTTCTACGGTTTTCTCCCACAGTCCAAAGATGTGGAGGTTAGGTGGACTGGCCATGCTAAAAACAAATTGTCCCTTAGTGTCCAAAATTGTGCAGGTTAGGTGGGGTTACAGGGATAGGCCGGGGGCGTGGGCCTAGGTCGGATGCTCTTTCAGAGGGTCAGTGCAGGTTCGATAGGCCGAATGGCCTCCCTCTGCACAGTCGGCATTCTATTCTGTGGAGAGGAGAAGAGCGATGTCAGTTTGACTTTAGCTGCAGATATTAATCTTAGCTCAGTGGTAAAACGTTCAACTTGGAGGCTGAAAGTTGCGGCTTCCAGTCCCACTCGAGTAAAAATCTAACGTGCATCCTTATATCCATTTTGATTATGTATTTGTTGCTCTAGTTCAGCATACCAGACAAAAAATAAGTACTTACATCTGATTTTTCACTCATCTTTTTACTTTTCTTCAAACTAGGGTCATCTGTAGTGAAAGAATGAACTGTTACATAATTCCAAGGTAACCCAATATTGAGCCTTTCCTTTGTGAGAATCTATACTTTATTGCAATAGTTATGGTTATTCATTTGCACCATGGTACAGTTGTGACTATATGTAGAAAAATAAAATAGAGGAGTCTAAAAATAAATGAATGTGCGAAAAAGAAGGTAAATAAAGTTAATAAGTGGCAATGTGATGAAAAAATGGAAAGGGGGAATCTAAGAACGATTTTACTTCTGTCCTATCATGTATTAAAAATTCTATTGGCACACACTTCCTGTCTATAAACGTTTTATTTTTGTGGTCATGTTTTTGTGTCATTATCAATTCCTATGCCTACATTTATAATAAAATGTATCCATGTTACTTTGTTCAGCTTGCAGTTCTCAAAAAGTTTGCTAGACTACTACTGGAATGGGAGGGCTGTCTTATGAGAAAATGTTGGGACAGGCTAGGCCTGTATCTGCTGGAGTTTAGAAGACTAAAAGGCAACTTGATTGAAACATGTAAGATCCTTAGAGGTCCTGACAGGGTGGATGTTGCCTCTTGCGGGAGAATCTCAAACTAGGAGCTCACTGTACAAAAATAAGGGGTTGCTCATTTAAGACTGAGATAAGGAGAATCTTTTTCTCTCTGAGGGAAGTGAGGTTTTAACACTCTCTTCCTCAAAAGGCAGTGGAAGCAGAGTCTTTGAATATTTTTAATGCAGAGCAAGATAAATTCTTGATATGCAAGGGAGTGAAAGGTTATTGGGGGTAGGTGAGAATGTGGAATTGATGTGACAATTAGAGTAGCCACGATCTTATCAAATGGCTCGAGGGGCCGAGTGGCCTACTCCTCCTCCTAATTAAGGGCCAGTTTAGCTCACTTGGCTAGACAGTTAGTTCATGATACAGAGCAAGGCGTGGGTTCAATTCCTGTACCGGCTGAGGTTATTCATGAAGGCCCCGCCTTCTCAACCTTGCCCCTCGCCTGAGGTGTGGTGATCCTCAGGTTAAATCACCACCAGTCAGCTCTCCCCTCAAAGGGGAAGGCAGCCTATGGTCATCTGGGACTATGGCGACTTTACCTTGCCTCCTCCTAATTCATATGGTCGAATGTTGTTAAACTGTAATTACAATCCTTTGCCAGTGGTGGCAGTATAGTGCTTCAGTTTTTACCTACCACCTTCTCAGTTTGTCTTGTGGAGAAGAGTAATATTCAACTTGAATTTTTGACTCTGTTTCTCTCTCCACAGATGCTGCCAGATCTGCTGACTTTATCCAGCACTTTCTATTTTTATTCCAGATATTCAGAATCTGCGGTATTTTGCTTTCAATGCAGAGAAACATCCCTGCTCCAACCAATACTATATCCCAGACTTTAACTTGCCTTTTTTTGTACTTTACGCTGATTAATATCAAATCAAACATTGTATAAAATAATTTGAGTTGTGTTTGTGCCCCTGATTCAATAGCTCCACTGCCCCCATTCCTTCTTCATCTGAAGACCATGAGTGGGCTTGAACTTTCAAAGCTCGATGCCATGGGAGTTTGATTCATAACTATAAGTGATGAGTAAATATGGGAGAATATTGGAGGAGAACATGGAAGGGCATGAAGACGAACGTAAGAATCAAGAGAAAGCTATGTGAAGCACACCAATGCACCAACAAATAGAAGAACAGAGCTTCACACACATAATTACTCACACAGGTTCTCAATCTGAACTATGTCAACAGAGCGAGATGGGGAGCAAAGGAAGATTCTTCTCCACTGTAAGGGAGAGAATCATTGGTGGGTAAGCTATGCCCAGCCATCGTCCTCACACCTCTCAGTGCCTGAATCAAGAGTAGCACACCGCGGTACATTCTGCTGTGAGGGAGAAAATGGTGTTGTCAAACCAAATGGAGCTAAGTCCATGTGTTTCAATTGCCTCTGCAATCAAATTGATATGTGGTCATTACTCTAAATCACTTCCCAGTCACAGAAACAGAACCCCTTTAAAGCTGTTGCTGCAAAGTGTGACTAAACAATATTTTGACTTTAATACACCTTGAGTCAGCAGGGGCTCTTCTTGTGGTACTATTTCTTGTATTGCGTCTGCGAGATCTTCCTCGACTGATTTAAAGATGTCTTCTTCCATGTCAGATCTTTGAAAAAATTTTAAAATAATTGCTTAACTTCCTGGTAGTCTCCAGTGAGGATCATTTCTTTGAGAGAAAAACACAGGTCAAGAGAGAATGTGATTGCCACAGAAACATGAGATTATTTATTTATTTCGGATGTTTAAAAAATATATCAATATAAAATACAGGATATCACTATATCCCTAAACTTGCAGCCAGCAGCAAAACACATTTTGACACAAATTCCTTTTGATCTCCTAGATGGCTGAGGAAGACATCTGCAGTCCTACAGGTTAACATGATTCAGGGAGACAATATTGAGCCCTCAGACAACTCAATTACAAGTTGCAAAATGCAGCCTGGAGGGAAATACACTACGAAATTAAAAATTTCAGGGGAATTAACACCTTGCTCCCCAACAGGTAGCGACTGTCGCCTTTGTTTATTTATTTCACGAAAACTGGTTGTAACGTCAACATAGTCCAACGCCATAAAAGGCACCGTGCCAATTTTAATTGTACGGCTGGATGAACTGGAATTCACATAATCTATGTTCAAGATCTCCTCTTTAATGTTGTGAAAGAGGCAAATTAAGGATCAGTTGCTTGTTAGAGATTGTTTAGAAAAAAACTCAATGTGAAAAAAATAAATTAACTGATTCTAAATGCTTTGCTGTTGAAGGTGCTTTAACTTCTTGTTATTGTTAATGTCCAACTATCTAACGTCTGGAATAAAAGTATCGCTATTAATTTTTCCTCCCATGTTCACCAAAAGTATTTGATTCTATTAGAGGCTGCCACCTCAAATCAAATCAAAGCAAAACCGCCTCATGTCTCCCTTAAGTGGCCACTCTTTATGTGCAAGCTTGGACAGTGAACACTCATTATCAATCACTATCAGCATCACAGCAGTGTCCAATCCTGCCATTACTCACTAAAACCTGATCAGGTGTCGGAAGCCCATCTGAATGTGTCCACTGGAGCCCAAGAGTTCTGAGACTGACTGCAAGTGATTCTACCACCATTCCGGAACAATACAGCAGCACAGGCTAGCGATCGAAGCTGTACCTTTCTAGTCAGTGTAACACAAATCCAAAGCACCTCCTAAACCCACCAGGTGGAAAGACAAGGATATCGGGTACATGGGAACACCATAACCTCCATGCTCTCCACCAAGTCACTGAGCAACCTGACTTGGACATTACATCACCATTCCTTTATTATCGCTGGATCAAAATCCTGGATCTCCCTACCTATCAATATTGTGGGACTATGTTCACCATGTGCATTGGTCCAAGGAGAACACCCAGCACCATCTTGTCAAAGGCAATAAGGAATGGGCAATAAATGCTGCCGGTGACACCCATAGCCGAAGAATGAATCATCATCCAATTGACCAGCTACTTGACTGAATTACCTGGCAGCAGCTTGTAGTTTCAGTGGACCTCCTTTAACTCCTCGCTCCACTTTCAGATAATTATGTTTAATAAACATACCTGTTTGGGGGTGGCCATCGATTAAGGACTCCTGGTTTTAGGCCACATGTAGAACTGATTTTCCCGAATGCAGCCGACATTGATACTGGCTGCCTCAGGAGGAGTGAGGTGGGTCCTCAAATAGGCAATAGGTCCCTTAGTTGCACATACAAAGGGCATTTTTTTTTGCACACAGCATTATGGCTGCTGGCTCATTATGAGTATATGCTTTCTGCACACTATATTGGTGGCTGATTAGTGCTATTAAATTTCTAGGCCACGATATCAATGTTCAGGCTCTTTGGAAAGGCACTGAGGAGAATGAAAGGCAATTCAACGGGTACACTTAATCTGTGAAAAGAAAATGTCCATGTTTCCTTAGCTAGGCCATTATTTTAGATATTATTGAGAGAGAAAAATTTTTTTTAATAGAAGTTTCAGAAAAGTATGCAGATAATTTTTTGATAACTGCAATTCTGAATATTACACAAAGTGATTAAGCGTTTAACATTATCAATGAGAATACAGCAGAACATATGACAAGAACAGGACAACAGGATGTGGCACAGTGAACATCCAGACATAAGAATTTTAATATATCATGGGTATGAGCTGTAACAGACACTCATTCTCAGTATATAATTGGCTTTACAACATATTTTGCATATTTCATTATATAATGAACATTTTTTATGGCACAGACACTTATTTAATGAATGTAATTTCACTTTTGAATGCTTGTGTCCTATGACTATGCATTTTAAGGGACGGCACAGTGGCGCAGTGGTTAGCACTGCTGCCTACGGCGCTGAGGACCCGGGTTCGATCCCGGCCCTGGGTCACTGTCCGTGTGGAGTTTGCACATTCTTTCCGTGTCTGTGTAGGTTTCACCCCCACAACCCAAAGATGTGTAGGGTAGGGGAATTGGTCATGCTAAATTGCCCCTTAATCGGAAAAAAAAATTGCATACTCTAAATTTATTTTAAAAAGACTGAGTTTTAAATGTTTTCAATAAGATTTCGTAATATTATTTAATTCGCCATATTGTACAAATTAGACTCTATTGTAGATACCTTCCCCAATTCAGTGGGAGTAGATGCTCCTATAAGTGGTCTGCAGATCTCATTTTTATGGTAATTCACTCACCTTTGTATGACAACATAACCTGAGAAGGTAATAACATCAGCCCATTGCAACATAGGTAGGAAATGCATGCCTTTCACATGTGTATCTCTTTTATCTCCCAGACAGCAGAACTAAGTTAACAGAAGAGGAGGCAAAGTTTTGTTGGTCTGACAGGATCTGTGGAGAGAAAACGGAGCTAACGTATTGAGTCTGGATGACTCTGGACAAAGCTTTGACAAAGAGTCATCCAGACTGGAAACGTTCGCTCCCTTCTCTCTCCACGGGTGCTGTCAGACCTGCTGAGATTGTCCAGCATTTTCTGGTTTTGTTTCAGATTCCAGCATCCGCACTAATTTGCTTTTATCTTTGGCAAAACGTTGTTCAGGTAATTTCAGACTTCAGGTCATCTGACTCAACGTGAACAGAATAATCTCCCTATATCTTCATCCAGAGCCGAGGACAAAACTACTCTCTCCTATCGCTTGCAACATGTTGCCACCAGCCCAGTCAGCGTCCTGTATCCAAAACCTTGCCTGCTTTCCTGGTTATCTCTGCTCAGTTCTTTAAAAAAATTTTTTTAGAGTACCCAATTATTTTTTCAAATTAAGGGGGAATTTAGTGTGGTCAATCCACCTAACCTGCACATCTTTTGGGTTGTGGGGGTGAAACCCACGCAGACACGGGGAGAACGTACAAACTCCACATGGACAGTGACCCAGGGCCGGGATTCAAACCCAGGTCCTCAGCGCCGTAGGCAGCAATGCTAACCACTGTGCTGCCCTTCTCTTCTCAGTTCTAAAAGCTTTGCACTTTGTGTCAAAATTCTTGTTGCTTTTACACATTGAGGCTGTCTTATGGCGCAGTGGGTAGCTCCGGGTGTGTTCCACTCCAGGCTTTGACAGTCAAGGAAGTTGTGTTTGAAACGCGGCCAAACAGGTTGAGTGTGTCAACCCTCAAATCTTTCCAACATGCCAATGGCTGGCGGTAAGAGCGAGAGAGACTCCTGGTCAGCCACGCTTGATATAGCGTGGTGCCCCTTCAAGCTATATGTTCCTGGAGACAGACTAGCAACCTGTTCCGGGAATTACTAGCTATGTAAACAGATGAAAATCTGCCTCAGTGCATCAGTAGGTGCGGGAAGGGAATTGAAATTTTACTGATTGGCAGAGTTCAAACTATCTTTCAACAGTAAGGCATGTCTGTCTAGATAACAAGGCAAACCAACAAATTGCTGACTGTTTAGCCTCTGGGAGAACCAACTTCCCATTAAATATATATATTATTTTATTTTTCCAAATAAGAGGTAATTTAGCATGGCCAATCCTCCTATCCTGCACATCTTTGGGTTGTGGGGGTGAGACCCACACAGACACGGGAGAATGTGCAAACTCCACACGGACAGTGACCCAGGTGTTAAGTAATGAGTTAAGAGACATTTGCAATTAGTTGTCTCATTTATGTTAAGTATCCATTAATTGACACTGATATGTAAAGGGGCTTCAGGTGGTCTCTGGCAGGTGATGTGTAGTTAGAGTTTTGTGCAAAGTCTGTTGGAATGAAATAAATGTGTGTTTGTGAAAAAGGAACAGAACTTTAGACTCTTCATATCACAGCAACTAAAACGTCTAACAATTGGTAGCAGAGTATGGTTGCTGTGTAAATGTGAAGGGTTGAAAGATACAACTTTTCCAATCAAACCAAGGAGTGAGTGAGAAAAGACAAAAAAAAGGGATTCATGGCTGAACCGAGGATAAAGATGGCTGGATATGACTATCCTCCCTTATTTTCTGAAAGGGAATCGTACGACCAATGGAGAAGTGCAGTAGTTATGTGGACTAAGGTAACTGCTTTGGGAAAGAGAAAACAAGGTATGGCATTGGCTCTTTCTCTACCATATGGCAGTAAAATCCGAAACAAAGTGCTTTCTGAGCTGGAATTGGGAGAGTTAGACTCAGAAGAAGGTCTGGAGACTTTATTACATTATATGGATAAGATTTATAAGAAAGATGACTTGTTAAGTGCGTATGAAGCATGGTCGGATTTTGATAAGTTCCGGAAAATGGAGGATATCTCCATGGAAGACTATATAATGGAATTTGGCAGACTATATAAAAGGCTGCAGAAACACAACTTGGAATTTCCACAGTCTGTGTTGGCCTTTAAATTACTTGACTGTGCTAGGGTGAGCAACATGGATAGGCTCCTGGTTTTGACAGGAGTTCAGTTTACTGATAAGGATACCTTATTCGAACTGATGACAAAAGCTTTACAAAGGTTTCTGGGGAAACATTCGATTCCAATGGCCCTGATGACCCAATTAGGTCAGCCTGCAATAAGGCAGAATATGGAAGATACACTACTAACAGGATGGCAAAATTGTATGGCTACGAACAGGGCTCAAGACTATAGAAGGAGACCGGGACTAGAAGGAGACCGGGACAAGGAAATTATGAAGACAGAAACCCAGTTAGAACCTACAATAGGAAGATGAACCCCAGCAATGCACGGGGCATGATAAATCGATGTTTTCGATGTGACTCTCAATACCATTATGCTTTCAACTGTCCAACTCGTTATGATAGAGTGTTTGAAGCGACACATGACACGGAAGAGTCAGAAGAGGAAAAAGATAGTGGCCAGAAAGAAGACATTGTCCTATTGACAATCATTTTTACACCGGTAATGACGGTGTTGGTTGCAGAATCCTTCAACTGTGCTGTATTGGACAGTGGCTGCACATCTACTGTGTGTGGAATTGACTGGTTAAAATGTTACCTGGACTCTTTGAATGTTGAAAATCGTAACAAGGTTAAGGAATTTGAAAGTTCCACAAGTTTCAGGTTTGGGGATGATAATACTCTGAAGTCGCTGAAAAGAGTGGTGATCCCTTGCAATATTGCCGGAGTGAATCATTTCATTAGCACGGATGTTGCATCAAGTGAGATACCTTTGCTTCTGAGCAGACCGTCGATGAAGAAAGCACACATGAAACTGGATATGGAACAGGATACGGCAACAGTTTTTGGAAAGACGGTGGACTTACAATTTACACAGTCGGGACACTATTGTATTCCATTACTGACAAATAATATTTCAAGTAGAGTGGTTAAGGATGTGTTAATGGCAGTTGAAAATGGGACTTTAGCTGATAAAAAGCTTGTGGTATTAAAACTGCATAGGCAATTTGCACATCTGTCTCCTCGGAGGCTGGAAAATGTATTAAAGGATGCAAGGGTAAGGGATGACGACTATGCTAAACTGATAGAACAGGTTAGTGACCGCTGTGAAGTTTGTAGGAAGTACAGAAGGACACGACCGATAGTAACCCTACCTTTGGCCAGGGATTTTAACGACATTGTGGCCATGGACCATAAGATCTGGGATAAAGCAAATAATATATTTATTTTGTAGATTTAGCAACCAGATTTAGTCAATCAACGATTGTACGAAGTAAAGAAAAGAGAGTCATTCTGGATCAAATCGTGGAAAAATGGATAGGGACAGGAATGGGTCCACCCGCAAAATTCCTTACGGACAATGGGGGAGAATTTGCTAATGATGAGTTTAGGGATATGTGTGAAAACATGACTATCAGAGTTATGAATACGGCTGCAGAAAGCCCATTTAGTAATGGTGTCTGTGAAAGAAATCATGCTGTCATCGATGACATGCTTCGGAAAATGTTGTCAGATCGACCAAATTGCAGGCTAAATTCAGCTTTAGCATGGGCAGTACATGCAAAGAATTCACTGCAGATGGTTGGGGGCTATAGTCCTTATCAATTAGTGTTTGGTAGAAATCCTAAAATTCCGTCCATTTTGGATGACCAGCCTCCAGCTTGGGAGGGGACTACAATTAGCTCTGGTTTTGCTGAACATTTAAATGCATTACATAGCAGTACAGAACGAGATACCAGGTCATCAAGATCTCGGAACATGAGTAAGACTACAAATACTAATAAGAGTAGAAGCCCACATGCACGTGAGATTTTGGTGGCTTCAAATAAATTAGATGAAAAAGTTATCAAAGAAGCTAAACAGCAAGAATTGCATAGTTGGAGTGAATTTGGGGAATACACAGAAGTACCGGATAGGGGACAAAGAGCTCTATCCCACAGATGGATTTGCACGGAAAAGGTTCTTCCGGATGGAACTATAAGGCAAAGGCCAGGCTTGTGGCAAGGGGATTTGAAGAAAACTTAGAAGATCAGGATTTAAGGGTAGATTCACCTACAGCAGGAAAGGTTATTTTAAAGATCTTCTTGGCTCTATTAGCCACAAAGGCATGGGAATGCAAATCTATAGATATAAAAGCTGCCTTTTTGCAGGGGCATCAGCTCCAGAGAGACATTTTTCTCCGTCCTCCTAAAGAAGCAGCTGACACAGAAGGGGTACTCTGGAAGTTGAACAAATGTGTATATGGATTAAATGATGCATCTAGAGTCTGGTATTTTTCGGCGAGGTCAGTTTTGTTAAAGTTAGGCTGTTGCCAGTTGAAAGCAGATCCTGCAATGTTTTACTGGCACTATAAAGGAAATCTCTCTGGCATTTTTATGATGCATGTCGATGATTTTTTGTGGGGTGGGACTAATGATTTTGAAGCTATTGTAATCTCTGGTTTGAGGAAAGAATTCAGGGTTGCAAGTCAGGCTTCCGGGGCATTTAAATATATTGGACTGGAAATTGGACAGACTAAGTTAGGGGCAACTTTACATCAGCAACCTTATTTGGAAAGCATCAGCCCTATAGCAATTAGTCATGGCCGAGTTTCACAAAAAGACGCAATGGTTTCAAAGATAGAAAAAGAGCAGCTGCGAAGTTTAATTGGGCAACTGAACTTGTTAGGTAGACAGACTAGACCGGACGTGAGTTTTGATGTCTTAGAGTTGAGTACAAAAATGAATGATCCCAAAGTGGAAGACATAATAAGAGCAAATAAAGCATTGGCCAAACTAAAAATGCAGGAGTGTGTTTTGAATTTCCCGGTTTTAGGTGACCTTAGGCACTTGAAACTCATAGTTTATAGTGATGCATCCTACGCAGATTTATGTGATGGGGTTTCAAACGCAGGAGGTTTTATAATTTTCCTTTTGGGGAACAATGGTAAATGTTGCCCGCTTGTGTGGGAAACAAAGAAAATAAGGAGAGTGGTAAAAAGCATTTTGGCTGCTGAGACGTTAAGCCTTTAGACGCGGTGGATATGGCCTTTTATATAAGTATGATATTGACAGAAATTTTGGGATTAGGGGATTTGGATAATATACCTATTGACTGTCACACTGACAATAAATCCCTGTGGGAAAATGTGCACTCTACAAAAAGTGTCAATGAAAAGAGGTTACGGATAGACATTGCAAGTTTGAAGCAGATGTTGGACAGAGGGGAAATAACAAAAATTAAATGGGTCGACAGGAGCTATCAACTGTCAAACTGTTTTACGAAAAGAGGGGCGAGTTCACAGCAACTTTTGGATATTGTTAATGAAGGGCGCTTGTTTCTCTGACTGTTTTTTTTTTCTTTCTCGTCCAAACAAAAAAAGGGGGTGAAATCATGTGTGTTTTTGAGTTTTTTGAAATTTTGTTTTCACCTAATTATTTTTTTTCTCCAAGGAAGGGGAGACTGTTAAGTAATGGGTTAAGAGACATTGCAATTAGTTGTCTCATTTATGTTAAGTATCCATTAATTGACACTGATATGTAAAGGGGCTTCAGGTGGCCTCTGGCAGGTGATGTGTTGTTAGAGTTTTGTGCAAAGGCTGTTGGAATGGAATAAATGTGTGTTTGTGAAAAAGGAACAGAATTTTAGACTCTTCATATCACAGCAACTAAATCGTCTAACACCAGGGCCAGGATCAAACCTGGGCCCTCAGCGCCATGAGGCAGCAGTGCTAACCACTGTGGTTCCTTACGGCCCCAGCAACTTTTCATTAGTGTGTTAACTGTCTTCCAACTAAGTTTTTTATTTAATTGCTCGAGGACATGCATTGCTTTTAAAGACAAGTATGGGGCAGATTTTCACTGGGATTTACCTACTTATCCACA
The DNA here is from genome assembly GCF_047496885.1 of Scyliorhinus torazame. NCBI lineage: Eukaryota > Metazoa > Chordata > Chondrichthyes > Carcharhiniformes > Scyliorhinidae > Scyliorhinus > Scyliorhinus torazame. Next base: position 28,570,748 of record NC_092724.1, read on the forward strand.
GTTCTTCCACGATTTTCATGGCTTTTCCAGTGAAGTTACAGGGAACGAGAGGGACAACCATGATTGAGGTTCTGCCCTTTACTTTTCTCCCCACCAACCCTGGTTCAATGAGAGCATGCAACATTGTGTCAAAAACTGTCAAAATATCCTGCAATATGTGTGGATATGAAAATATTTATTGCAATGCTGCACATTTAAATCTTGTGACATTAATCAAACACTACACTATAAATCCTATGTTGGTAAAAGGACATGAGGCAGTTGCAATTTCCAAAATCTCCGCCAGTCATCATCTGTATTACAATATGATCATTCAATGCTTTCAATCGTAAATTTCAGAATGAGAATTGTTTGCCGACCTCCCCCTCTCCCCACCTCCAATCTGGTGTAAGTAGTTATTAATTATTTGCGTCTTTCCTCTTATGTGCTCTTTTCAGGGTTTTTTTCTGCAAAAACTTTAGCTAAAATGGTTTTTGAGTGTTTCATGTTGAAGTCATCTATAAAGATGTGTATAAAATAACGTGAAGATTTATCGGTGGCTTTAATAATTCAAAGTTTGAGCTCACATGCATCATAGAGAGTGAAATCACAGAGACCACAACATTTTTCGGTTTGCCGGATGTTGCATGCTCTCCTGTACGCTTCATTGCACCAGGGTTGGTGGTAATGGTAGAATGGGGAATATGCGGGGCCATGAAGTGACAGATTGTGGTTGAGTACAATTCTGCAGGTGCTGCTGGCCCACAGTGTCTCATGGATGCCCAGTCTTGAGTTGCTAGAGCTGTCTATCCCATTTAACATGGTGGTAGTGCCACTCAACACTATTGAGGTCCCCCACCTAGAGTACATTTAGCACCCTTTCCGCTCTCAGTGCTTCCTCTGAGTACTGATTCATCAGTGAGGGGGGGGTACGGTACGTGGTAATCAGCAGGAGATTTCCTTGCCCATGTTTGACTTGGTGCCATGAGACTTCATGGAGTCCAGAGTTCATTTTGAGGATCCAGTTGAGGTCTGTCCTCCCAGTGAGTATGAGTATGACTAGCCTGGGCGTTCTTTCCATTTGGTCCAAGCCCACAGATGTTAGTAAGAAGGAGTTTGCAGGTTTAACAGGGCTGGGCTTGCCGTTGTTGTTTCCAGCACTTAGGTTTACCACCATTCAAGGCTGAATGTGGCAGGACTGCAGAGTTTGGGGCCGCGATATACTGGGCTCATCGTGCCTGACCCAGGATGCAACGAGGCTGTTAAATCTCACGAGAGACCATTTGCGCAATTTAACGGCCTTGTTACGCCTCATGAGATCTAATGAGATCTTGCGAGGTGTCGTGATCTGGATCTTGCCCATAATGGCCAAGATCCAGTGGGCATGATCCAGATTTTCATATTCAAGTGTGCAGTCAGGCTCACTTGAATATGTTCGCACCGGAGTTACCCAAGGCGCAGGATCTAACACCGTGGAGACACTGAGCGAGCGCTGTTTAGCATTGATCTCCACCAATGTGGACCAGGTGTACCGGCACTTGGGGGGGGGGGGGTGGTGGAGGGGTCTTCCAGGCAACTAGGGGGCCCTGGGGGATCGGGCTCTGGCCTGGGTGGTACCTGACATTCCTGATGCCACCCAGGCACCATGGCTCTGCCAGCTTGGAACCCTGTCTGTGCCACCTGGGCACCACCCTGGCACTGCCAGGGTGCCCAGATGGGCCAGGTTGGCAGTTCCAAGGTGCAAGGGATTGGGCCCAGGGGTGCCCTGTCCTTAAGAAGTGGGGTGCCTGGGGCTTGAGGACCCCTTCATTGGTAAGTTGGGACTTTGGTGGCTCTGGAGTCCGTGATGGGGGGAATCTAGAGATCGGGGCACCATTTAAAAATGAGTGGAGCTCGTTAGTGCAGGAAATGGGACTAAATGCAGCCTTGGTGGGACATTCCTCACTGAGGTCCAGAAATAAAGCAAAGTCCCATTCATTAATGGGGTCGTTCTTGGGGCTGCTACTGCCGGGAAACACCTGGCTAACCGTGCCCCACATGGGACTCTTTCATTTCCCTTAAATCGCTCCCTAGATCCGATCCGTTATCAAAATATTTAGCTCTGTCTATTCCTTTTTGTTTTCTTTGCAACAGTTGAATACAACTGAGTTTCTTGCATTTAACCACATTGCTGTGGTTCAGTCAAATATAGGCCAGACCAGGTAAGCATAGCAGGGTTTCCTTCCCTTCCCAGAAGCACATCAAGTACCAGATGGAGTTTTACAACAATTGACAATAGTTTCATCATTAGACTTTTAATTCCAGATTTTTTTATTGAACTTAAATTCCATCATCTGCCATGGTGAGATTCGAACCCGGGTCCCCAGAGCATTACCCTGGGTCTCTGGATTACTAGTCAAGCGACACCCCCGTTAAATAATACTATGGGAATTTTCCTTCTGCCCTGAGAGCAGCGTGGACCCTGATTTAATGTATGTTTCATCTCAAAAGAGTAAGACTGCAGGAGGTTATATACTCAAAATGGAAGGAGAAATATTATCATGACATTAATGCTGGAAGTGGGGGAAAACGATTTTTTTAAATCCCAAAGTCCCAAAGCATTTATGCTGTAAGTTTCAAATAATCGGTTTTCCTTATAGGGCATTACTGAGAATTTAGGATAAAAACCACAAAGGAAGAGGCCTAGATCATAGTTGCCAAGGTGACTCTGTAAGCGAAATGATTATTATAAGCAATTTGAGTTCAGCGCACACTGAGAACTAAGAGTTCTGCTCCTGACGGATAGCTTGCTTATTTTATCAAAAGCGGCTTTGCAAGAATTGAGATTTGCTCTCCATTCGCAGGTTGAAATTCTGTTTTGCAGGTGATCAAAATTAAATGATGGAAATTAATACGTTACTTTACACCGTTATATATGCAATGAACATGTATTCTCATGACAGCTGTCCCTACTGGACCAATCTTTTCTGAGCTAAATATATCTGAATAATCACTGGTTGACTGTGTGCATGGTGCACAATACTGAATCATAGATGAAAAGTCCTCCCTACAACACTCAACACATATTGACTCGTACTTAATCCTTGGAGATTGTTACCATATAAATAATGCGGTGTTAGATGATTCATTCTGCATGTCTATTTAAGTAACGAGAGGAAAATCATGTTTCTTGTGAGGTACATTTTAAAGGGTTTGGGGTGAAATCATTGACAAAAATAAATAAAGGGAGCTATTTAACCAAATAATTTTGAAGTGTCATTTTGGGTGAGTTTGGCAGGTGATTCCTGCTGGCTTTTTGAGTGAGATCCACACATGTATTCACCCCTGGTCATTTCTTTGGGCCTAGGAGAGTTTCTCCCGGTCCAGCCCACACTTGTCAGCAATGGAGAGCTGAACTCGTCAGTGAGACCGGCTCCTCAGAGATCGGGCTCCCATTTTGAAAGGGTGCCCCGATCTCTAAATGATCATGAGGGTCCCCCACACGCCCCCCCCCTCATGGGCAATGTCACCTGCCACACAGATGGGCATCACCCCCTCCCCTAAGTGAGGAAACTCTGCTATGGGGTTAGAACATAGAACATAGAACAATACAGCGCAGTACAGGCCCTTCGGCCCACGATGTTGCACCGAAACACAAGCCATCTAACCTACACTATGCCATTATCATCCATATGTTTATCCAATAAACTTTTAAATGCCCTCAATGTTGGCGAGTTCACTACTGTAGCAGGTAGGGCATTCCACGGCCTCACTACTCTTTGCGTAAAGAACCTACCTCTGACCTCTGTCCTATATTTATTACCCCTCAGTTTAAAGTTATGTCCCCTCGTGCCAGCCATATCCATCCGCGGGAGAAGGCTCTCACTGTCCACCCTATCCAACCCCCTGATCATTTTGTATGCCTCTATTAAGTCTCCTCTTAACCTTCTTCTCTCCAACGAAAACAACCTCAAGTCCATCAGCCTTTCCTCATAAGATTTTCCCTCCATACCAGGCAACATCCTGGTAAATCTCCTCTGCACCCGCTCCAAAGCCTCCACGTCCTTCCTATAATGCGGTGACCAGAACTGTACGCAATACTCCAAATGCGGCCGGACCAGAGTTCTGTACAGCTGCAACATGACCTCCCGACTCCGGAACTCAATCCCTCTACCAATAAAGGCCAACACTCCATAGGCCTTCTTCACAACCCTATCAACCTGGGTGGCAACTTTCAGGGATCTATGTACATGGACACCTAGATCCCTCTGCTCATCCACACTTTCAAGAACTTTACCATTAGCCAAATATTCCGCATTCCTGTTATTCCTTCCAAAGTGAATCACCTCACACTTCTCTACATTAAACTCCATTTGCCACCTCTCAGCCCAGCTCTGCAGCTTATCTATATCCCTCTGTAACCTGCTACATCCTTCCACACTATCGACGACACCACCGACTTTAGTATCGTCTGCAAATTTACTCACCCACCCTTCTGCGCCTTCCTCTACGTCATTGATAAAAATGACAAACAGCAACGGCCCCAGAACAGATCCTTGTGGTACTCCACTTGTGACTGTACTCCATTCTGAACATTTCCCATCAACCACCACCCTCTGTCTTCTTTCAGCTAGCCAATTTCTGATCCACATCTCTAAATCACCCTCAATCCCCAGCCTCCGTATTTTTTGCAATAGCCTACCGTGGGGAACCTTATCAAACGCTTTGCTGAAATCCATATACACCACATCAACTGCTCTACCCTCGTCTACCTGTTCAGTCACCTTCTCAAAGAACTCAATAAGGTTTGTGAGGCATGACCTACCCTTCACAAAGCCATGCTGACTATCCCTGATCATATTATTCCTATCTAGATGATTATAAATCTTGTCCCTTATAATCCCCTCCAAGACTTTACCCACTACAGACGTGAGGCTCACCGGTCTATAGTTGCCGGGGTTGTCTCTGCTCCCCTTTTTGAACAAAGGGACCACATTTGCTGTCCTCCAGTCCTCTGGCACTATTCCTGTAGCCAATGATGACATAAAAATCAAAGCCAAAGGTCCAGCAATCTCTTCCCTGGCCTCCCATAGAATCCTAGGATAAATCCCATCAGGTCCCGGGGACTTATCTATTTTCAGCCTGTCCAGAATTGCCAACACCTCTTCCCTACGTACCTCAATGCCATCTATTCTATTAGCCTGGGGCTCAGCATTCTCCTCCACAACATTATCTTTTTCCTGAGTGAATACTGACGAAAAATATTCATTTAGTATCTCGCCTATCTCTTCAGACTCCACACACAATTTCCCATCCCTGTCCTTGACTGGTCCTACTCTTTCCCTAGTCATTCGCTTATTCCTGACATACCTATAGAAAGCTTTTGGGTTTTCCTTGATCCTTCCTGCCAAATACTTCTCATGTCCCCTCCTTGCTCGTCTTAGCTCTCTCTTTAGATCCTTCCTCGCTACCTTGTAACTATCCATCGCCCCAACCAAAACTTCACACTTCATCTTCACATAGGCCTCCTTCTTCCTCTTAACAAGAGATTCCACTTCCTTGGTAAACCACGGTTCCCTCGCTCGACGCCTTCCTCCCTGTCTGACCGGTACATACTTATCAAGAACACGCAGTAGCTGATCCTTGAACAAGCCCCACTTATCCAGTGTGCCCAACACTTGCAGCCTACTTCTCCACCTTATCCCCCCCAAGTCACGTCTAATGGCATCATAATTGCCCTTCCCCCAGCTATAACTCTTGCCCTGCGGTGTATACTTATCCCTTTCCATCATTAACGTAAATGTCACCGAATTGTGGTCACTGTCCCCAAAGTGCTCTCCTACCTCCAAATCCAACACCTGGCCTGGTTCATTACCCAAAACCAAATCCAACGTGGCCTCGCCTCTTGTTGGCCTGTCAACATATTGTTTCAGGAAACCCTCCTGCACACACTGTACAAAAAACGACCCATCTATTGTACTCGAACTATATCTTTTCCAGTCAATATTTGGAAAGTTAAAGTCTCCCATAATAACTACCCTGTTACTTTCGCTCATATCCAGAATCATCTTCGCCATCCTTTCCTCTACATCCCTAGAACTATTAGGAGGCCTATAAAAAACTCCCAACAGGGTGACCTCTCCTTTCCTGTTTCTAACTTCAGCCAATACTACCTCGGAAGAAGAGTCCCCATCTAGCATCCTCTCCGCCACCGTAATACTGCTCTTGACTAGCAGCGCCACACCTCCCCCTCTTTTGCCTCCTTCTCTGAGCTTACTAAAACACCTAAACCCCGGAACCTGCAACATCCATTCCTGTCCCTGCTCTATCCATGTCTCCGAAATGGCCACAACATCGAAGTCCCAGGTACCAACCCACGCTGCCAGTTCCCCTACCTTGTTTCGTATACTCCTGGCATTGAACTACACACACTTCAAACCACCTACCTGAACGCTGGCCCCCTCCTGCGACTTCAAATCTGTGCTCCTGACCTCTATACTCTCATTCTCCCTTACCCTAAAACTACAATCCAGGTTCCCATGCCCCTGCTGCATTAGTTTAAACCCCCCCAAAGAGCACTAACAAATCTCCCCCCCAGGATATTTGTGCCCCTCAGGTTCAGATGTAGACCATCCTGTCTGTAGAGGTCCCACCTTCCCCAGAAAGGGTTACTGAGGGCCCCCCCCCCCCTTTTTTAGACCTCCTCACCCTCCTTTTAGGCCCCCCCCATTTTAGGACCCTTCACCCTCACACCCCTATAAGAGACCCATTCATACCCACCCCATACCTCCCAATTTTCATACCTCCCCATCCTCCATCCTTCATACCCCCATCCCCCTTTTAATGGGCATGGCTCCCCTCAGGCTCCAAACATTGGCAGTGCTACCCTGGCACCCGGGCACCCTGACACTGGCTGGGTGGCAGTGCTGCAGTGCCAGGATGGCAGTGCCAAGATGCCAGGCTGGCAGCATCAATGTGCCTGGGTGCCAGAGGGAGAGCCCGGGTGCACCTTGCACTGTCCCCGGCCACCCAGGGGTCTCCAATGGCCTGGGAACCCCCCAATGCTGTTGCGCTTGGTCCACGTTTGTGTGGGCCAGTACTAAATGGCGCCCAGTGAGGCCTCGCTGGGGAGGCCGTTTGTTCCTGGGTGCCCAGAGAATCTGACGCATGCATATTCAAATGAGCCTAATGGCTCATTTAAATATGCTGCTCTGGATCTCCCCCAGCGCCATTTTTCCTCATGATCTTTCCTCAGAAAATTGCTGAATGCGGTGACATTTTCACTTTGGTTATATATTAGGACAGCAAGGTAACACATTAAATTTTTCAGTGCAGGTGTAATACTGTTAAATCTTTCAAGGAGTTGCACAAAGGAGATCAGTTGAAGTGCCACTTAGTGGTCAGGGGTTTAATTGGACCTGAAGTCCTAGGTTCATCGTGTCCTTTATTTGGGTGCCACATGTATCATTAGAGATCCAAGATTGCGTCTGCAGCATGTGCACACTTCTGGTGTGAGTCATAATGGTGAGAGTGTCAGAGTGTACACAATGAAGTATCCCCTACTTTCAATTCATTTCTGTTTGATTTCTATCGGCTGTTGCTATATTTCTAAAAGCGTTTGGTGTGTTTTAGAGTTCTTTAAAGTTGCTAAAGTCTACAATGAGAGGTGTAGCAGGTGCTGAAGGACTTTGCCCTGGCTTCAAGGCTCCTGCACGGGTGGAGTAACAAGTATTTCTCTCGGAATACAGCCTGACTCAGAGAATGAGAGAGGGCATGCAGAGCAGTGCACGCTGTTGGAAGACGAAGGAGGGTGAGAGTGAGGAGGGGGTGCAGGGGGTGGGGGGGGCGGGGTGCGTGGGGGGAAGGACAACTTTTATCAGGAAGCCACATCCATCGAGAATGCTAAGGGAGCAGGCACCTGTCTGAACCTCAGCGCGGGACAGCATGCAAGATATCTGCACTTCATAAAATAAACTTCTCAATGAAATCTGCCCCCGGCAGCCTTGAATAAAGCAAAGGTCACATCGCCAGTGGTTGTGGAGCGGGACCAGTCGAGCTCCTCCCAGGCTGCAATTGGAGATTTTGGTACGTTTTACAGTTTGGTGTCCACTGTTGTGTACTGCGGGGGGGGGGGGGGGGGGGGGCTACTGAGTCTCGCTATTGAAAGAGACCTTAGTACATGCCATCCTCTCTTGTCAGAGAGCAACAGAAAGAACAAGCATGGAGCTTTGCAAATACTGCAGACTTCTCTGTGGTGCCGATTGTCATCGACTGCATGCACATTGCTTTCCGCGCACTGTGTGTGACCATATGCAGAGAATCATGTAGGTCAATGCTCAGTATCCTGGCAGCAGTCATGGTTTCATTCTGCACAGGTTTGCTGTGTCATCTGCTTTTGGGCAGATCAAAGGATGGCTCTAGGGTGACAAAGGCTATCCACTGACGACAGGGCTCACACCCCCTTTGTGCAACTCATACGTGGATGCAGCATGTATAGAATGAAAGACATGTGATAGAGGAGTCCATTGATATCTGAAACAACACTTGCTGCTCTGGATGAGGGCAGCATGGTAGCACAGTGGAGGGCAGCATGGTAGCACAGTGGTGGGCAGCACGGTAGCACAGTGGTTAGCACAATTGCTTCATAACTCCAGGGTCCCAGGTTCGATTCCCTGCTGGGTCACTGTCTGTGCGGAGTCTGCACGTTCTCCCCGTGTCTGCGTGGGTTTCCTCCGGGTGCTCCGGTTTCCTCCCACAGTCCAAAGATGTGCAGGTTAGGTGGATTGGCCATGCTAAATTGCCCTTAGTGTCCAAAAAAGGATTAGGGGAGGTTACTGGGTTATGGGGATTGGGTGGAGGTGTGTGCTTAATTGGGGTGCCCTTTCCAAGGGCCGGTGCAGACTTGATGGGTGAATGGCCTCTTTTTGCACTGTAAATTCTATGATTCTATGCAGTACTCAAAACAGTGGTCCCTAAGATCTTTGGGGTCTGCTGCATAATCCACAGAGATGTACATTGACTTTAAGCGACTAATTTTAACTCAGGATAACCTCTCACAATTTTTTGGGCCCCCTCATGAGGCATTCAGCCACTTCACTGCATGGCTAGTGCTGACTGCACACTACAATCATGGCATGAAGTTGGATAGCTGCCTGCATCCAATGAATAGTCATGGGCAACTGTGCATGGAGTTTTGGTTGCTCAGTCACCGAGTATATTCAAGGCTGATATTGATACACCAAAGGAATCAAGAGATATGTGGATAATGTGGGAAAATGTGAAATTAGATCAGAAGAAATAGGAGCACAAGTAGGCCATTCGGTCCATCGAGTCTGCTCCGCCATTCAATAAGATTAGGGTTGATCTGGTTGTGGCCTTAACTCTACATTTTTGCCTTCTCATAACCCTTGACTTTGTAAATCAAAAATCTGTCTAACTCAGCCTTGAATATATTCAATGACCCAGCCCCCACAGGTGTCTGAGGAAAGAGAATTCCCAAGAATGCCAACCATGATCCTGTCGAATGGTGGAGCAGGCTTGTGGGGCTGTATGGCCTCCTCCTGCTTCTATTTCTTGTGTTGTGCTTAACTCACTGGAAAGCCTGCATTCAATGTCAAGGAACATGGAGGAGTATTGAGAGTATTGCCCAGAACTTGGGCCCATCCGTTCTGAGTGGAACTCCAGCAGTATCTGACGACCAATGTCACAGCTTTCGATGCAGCCATCATGACCCTGGAACCACAGTCCAAAGTGACTTCTGACTGCTGCATCAGTCCACCATCAGTCCATTCTTCAGCAGAGCAATACAATTGCTGTGGCGCGGCTCCAAACTAGTGCCATGTCTCCATGGAACAGAAATCTGCTGTCCTCCCTCAGGCTGACAGCATTCCTCCTCCCTAAGACTCCAGCAGTGCCCTTGCTGGTGCACATCTCCGAGCTAGTCCAGACTGCTGGTGCCCAGGCTGAAGGGGTACCATTTGAAACCGGGCCTTCTGAGGATCAGAGCTCTTGGGGTCACGCTCCATGGTCATGTGCAGTTTCCTCTGTTGAAGATCATACTGCAGCCACTGGGAGAGCATCTCATTGGAGCAGTTGAATGGGCAAAGGCACTCAGAAAACAGGCATCAAGGGAATGCACAAGCATGATTAGTTTATTTTTTTTAATGTATTCTGTAATGTTTGAATTTGTGTTTGTGACAAACCCCAGGAGACCCAGGGAACAACACAATTGATCTCCCCTTGGGGTTCATGGAATACGAGCTCCCCCTTAGAGGGGTGGAGGCCCAACAGCGAGGCTGATTAAAATCCACCGATAAAAGTCGGCCAGGAAGGGAAGCAGCATCTTTGGATAGTCCCAGCTGGGACTAGTTGTACTCCCCGCCACTTAGCGACTTGCATTTATTTCTGGAATAAACCTTTTCGGGACTCATGTGATTGTAATAGTGTTATCGGATAGAAGGCAGCATGATGGTCAGTGACGGAGGAAGGGTACAAAATGTGGACAGTTGGTAAATGGGGAGCTGCGGTGGAAGCTTATGAATTATCTGCATCATGGAGAGTATGGGCCAAAATGGGCACCTACACTGTAACCACCCTTCCTCTGCATGTTCTTTCACTTCTTGTTGCACTTCCCCCTGATCCCCTTCCTCCTCCTCCTTGTCCTTCTGCTTCTCTGTTTCTTATCTGATAGGTCTGGTAAAATCCATAATCGTGAGGTTGTGCAGCATCTAGACAATTACTGCAAATGTTGATACCCACTCTGTTGAATACTGCAGGCATCCCAGCAGCAGAGGTATTACTTAAGGAAGCCGATGGCATGTTCTATAATGTTCCTTTTGCCAGCATGGTTCTCAGTGTAGGATGTGCGTGGGTTCCAGACTGGAGTCACGAGGCATGAGCGGATAATCCTCAATGCCCAGTAGCCAGTCTTTGACTTGCTGTGGTAGGTCAAACATATATGGCAGTAGACAGGTTGACCAACTCTATGGAACAAAATAAGGGACAATCTGCTGGCGGAACTTGGGTTCAGACGGAACTTGAGAAGTAGTAGGGGTATGCAGATAAAGCCAGAGGTTCAGATGTGGTTTGAGGGGTGGCTGGGGTGTGTGTGTGTGTGGGGAGGGGAGGGGGGGGGGGGGTGGGGGGTGCCGACTGGTCTTGAGGAGTGGAGGGAAGGGAAGCACAATTGAAAATGGGAACCCGAGGGGAAAGGCAGACGGGTGCAGGCAGGATCTGAGGAGTGAGATGGGCTGAAAATGGGACCTTAGAAGCAGAGGAGGGTGCAGGCTGGACTTGAGGAGCAAAGATGGGGGAGCACTGGCGGGACACTGAGAAACAATGGTTGGGGAAAGGGGCTGATAGGACCTAAGGAGTTGCCTCCTCAGATGCCCTCTCCCCATCCCCGGATCCTTCTTCTCCTCCCCAAACCTCCTCCCTCAGATCTGCCTAACCTCTCCCCTCCCATAGGCCCATCAGTCACCTCCCTGAACCAAATTCTGGGTCAATCCTGGAAAGTCCAGGACGGTCGGACACCTTGAGCACAGAAGGCTAGAGCAGAATGAAAGAATTGTGACTGCTGCCAGGATGACATGCATTCACCTGCATGATATGCTGCCTATGGTTACACACCAGCTGCACATTGAGGAAGTGGAATAGGCCAGTTGGTGTATCTCATACACAAACCCCTTTACCAAGATGGCATCCTGCACACTTTACATTGGGAATACGTCCGCAATTTGGAACTCATTTTTGAGCAGAACGTATCTGTGCAGCTTCTAACAATGGGCGCTATACAAACTCAGCCTAATTTAGCCTCCATGGTTCCTCTGCAGTGAAGGTGTAAAAATTGGAAGATATAAAAGGGAGGCACTACAGTGCAACTACTGATGGGAAGATGTACTTTTAGTGCAAGAAACCACATGGGCTGTTATATTCTAAATGGAAATAGAGGCATTTGTAATGGGGAAAACTGAGACAAAAAGACTCTGGGAAGTAAGACTTTGTTGACAGGACTTAAGATTTTAATTATATTATTGATATGACTCATTGTTAAGTACTTACATGCGTTCATTTGGCCACTATTCAGAGCAAAATTATAAGTCTACTTTTTCAACATGCTTTTATTATTTGAATACAAATCATACACTAGTAGAATTTTCTCACATGTACATGCATTTCAGCATGATAAACGTATAATAAACTACAGGGATTTCCCAATGAAAGACACTTGAGCAGTCTCAAATGGGACATAGTTTGCAAATGTTTTAATGGCATGAGCAAGATTTGTTTTTTAGCAACAGCATAAACTAATTAATTTCTACTAACTAATACTGGGGCTAGACATAATCTGAGATTGTTTGACATCATGGCCTCTCCTGGCCAATATTTATCCTTCAATCAACATCACAGGAACAGATTATTTAGTTACTATCAAACTGCTATTTATATGGAGCTCCCTATTGCAAACTAGCTGTCTGTTTTCCTACCTTATAGCAGTGTCTACGTTTCAAAAATACTTCAGTGTTTTGTGCAATGCAGTGACCAAGTTTTTAAAATAGATTTAAAGTACCCAATTCATTTTTTTCCAATTAAGGGGCAATTTAACGTGGCCAATCCACCCTGCACATCTTTTGATTGTGGAGGTGAGACCCATGCAGACACGGGGAGAATGTGTAACCTCCGCACGGACAGTGACCCGGGGCGGGGATCAAACCCGGGTACTCGGTGCGTGAGGCAGCAGTGCTAAGCACTACTAACCGTGCCGCCTCGAGTGATCATAAAGGGTGCACCTTCTTATCATTAATCTTATTTCTAGCTATGATACAGTCTGCTGAAACTGACCCATTGATTTTAGATTTAATTGTTGTACTCGTTGGCAACCTGTTTCCATCGAGTGCCAATTTTTTCCTTGGAGAAACTAACTGCACACAAATATAAAAACATTTTTCAGACACTTACTCTCTTCCAAATTTATTGAAATTATTCCTAATTATTTAATTTTTTCTGCCCTTTAATGGTATTCTGATGGATTTGGTGCAGAACTGTTTACATTTCAAAAATACCAGACACGTGACTATCATAATGGGCGATCGGATAGATTGCAACCACAACAACAACTTTAAAAATGAGAATCTAGCCCTATTCTTGAAATTGAAAACAAAATGAAACATTCCAACTGACCAAACTGTTACAAAGAAAATGACAGACAGACAGTACTATCACCGGGCATTACTGCAGTACTTCCACAAGTCCTAAGCCAGAGATAACCTGAGGGGAAACCTTTTCACACAAGTAGTTAGAGCCTGATAGGGGAGTGGATATAGATTAATTGATAGCCTTCAAAATAGAATTGGATAAGAGCTTGAAAGAGAAAAGAAATGCATGAAGAGTGGGCAGGAAGAGGGGAGCAGTACTAACTGCATGGCTCTAGAGCAGTGTTCTTCAAACTTTTTTTCCTGGGACCCATTTTTACTAATCAGCCAACGTTCAGGACCCAACCCGGCTGACCTGCGCGACCCACCATTTTCTCTTACCTTGTTTGCTGCTGACAAAAATGGAGAAAATGGTTTTGGGTCCCTTTGGCCCTCGTACACGCTCCTCCAATGGAACATGTTTGATGAAGGTGAAGCCTTCCGGTGTCGGAAAGTATGGATTCTCCAGCTGTCCAAAGTTCTGCATTTTTTCTTGTAATATTTTATCAAATAAACCCCCCCCGCCCGAACTTGTAAAAAATATAAAAATAAAATGAATAAAATAAATGAAAAAAAAAATTAAATGATTAAAATAAATGAATAAAATGAATAAAACCCCCCCCCGAACTTGTAAAACAAAAAGCTGCGACCGTTTAAAGAAAAAGCGGCCGCACTGCGCATGCGTGCCTGATCATTGGCGCGCATAGTTTTGCGCATATGCGCCGATGATCTGGCACGTAAGCACAGTGCGGCTGCATTTTCTTTACATGTTCGCGGCCATTTTGAAGGCCGCTTGCAGCCGGTGTTATTAACAGCCGGCTGCTGCGGCTGTTGCGCACAGATTTGCGCGATCGGGAGCGCCGCGACGGATGGCTCCGTGACCCTCCCACGACCCACCCACGGGTCGCGCCCCCGAGTTTGACAATGCCTGCTCTAGAGAACTAGTGCAGATTCGATGGACAAAATGGCCTCCTTCTGTGCTGTCGTATTCTATGACTCTAAAACTCACAGTAACAAAGGAATGAGTGGCACAGTGGTTGGCACAGCCGCCTCACAGTGACAGGGAGCCGGGTTCGATTCCAGCCTTGGGTGACTGTGTGGTGTTTGCACGCTCTTCCCGTGTCTCCGTGGGTTTCCTCCAGGTGCTCCGGTTTCCTCCCACAATATAAAGATTTGCAGGTTAGGTGGATTGGCCATGATAAATTGCCCCCGAGTGGCTAAAGATGTTCAGGTTAGGTGGATTGGCCATGATAAATTGCCCCCGAGTGGCTAAAGATGTTCAGGTTAGGTGGATTGGCCATGATAAATGTGGTTACAGGGATATGGTGGGGAAGCGAGCCTGGGTAGAGTGCTCGTTGGTGCAGAATCAGTGGGCCAAATGGCCGCCTTCTGCACTGTAGGAATTCTATGGATTATGAAGGTTGTCAATGGGGATGAGAGAACATGAGAAATATTCCCTTGCTAGTTCTATTTTATAAGCATTCTGTTCCAGTTTCAATTAATTTGAGAATGCAAGGCCCGAGAACAAATGATTTCAAATTTAGAGGCTACATAGCTATAATGCATGAAGTAATTAAAGTGTTTCAATACATGTCATGAAGGTTAATGTTCTATCATATCAAATACCATGACAGTCCTGCTATTTTTAAAATCCACAGTGATGGACGTGTTTTTGTCCAGTGATAATAGGAGTTAAAAAAGATCATGTTACGCCTGCACAAATCTAGAGGGATAGAATATTTTGCTTGTATGCTTCTGCAAGGCAAAAATCTTAAATGGATTGGCAAATCAGTTAATTTATTGCCACAAGTCTGGTGGATGGGTTACTTTGTAGTTGCGCATCACACTGAGATGACTTATGAAATACTCTATTTTCAGTGACATGCCATTGGTTAAGGTGTAGCCAGGACGAAGAGTGAAATTCTTGGAAAAATGTCAGAGTGTCTTTAATGTCCACCTGAACAGGTAGATAGGGTCTTGATTTGACATCTCATTCAAATATCCAAATAACAAAGCTATATATCCTCAAAGTGCAGCAAGTGTCAGTTTAGATTATGAACTCAAGTCACGGAGTGTTGTAAATGAGATCCAGAAGCACAATCATTTCTATTTTCCTCAGAATTGCTCAGTGAGCTTTGCAAAACATCATGTGACAAATGTCTCGCCCATGTTTTTGCAGTAAGCCTTAATTAGTTATTAAAACTATTTTTGTTGTTCGAATGAAGTGACACTTGTCACTGAAATCAAATTCCCAGGCTTTAAGCAGGAATAATGAAGGAACCGATCACCAAATGAATTATTAAAGAAAAGGGGCGCAATTCTCCCATCGGGAGACTAAGTCCCGACGCCGGAGTGAAAACCGGAGTGTTTCACTCTGGCGCGGAGGCCGCTCCCAGCCCCCTATTCTTCCGCACCGGGGGGGCTATTAGCAGCGTCGCGTCATTTACGCGTGCCGGGCCTTTGCGCCGCGTACAAGCGGCGCCGTGTAAATTACGTCAACCACGCATGCGCGGTTGCCGTACTCCCCGAGGCCGCCCCGCAAGAAGGTGTCGGATGGATCGCGGCGCGGCGGAGGAAAGGAGGTCCTCCTTCAGAGAGGCCGGCCCGCCGATCGGTGGCCACCGAACGCAGGCCAGACCCCTTTTGAGGCCGCCCCCGGTGCAGGAAACCCCCCCCCCCCCTACAGGCCGCCCCCCCCCCCAGCGTTCCCACGTTGTTCCCGCCGGCAGCGACCAGGTGCGGATGGCGCCGGCGGGAAGCCGTCGTGTTGGGCAGGCCGCTCGGCCCATCCGGGCCGGAGAATCGCCGCTCACCCGTTACAAACGGCGAGCGGCGATTCTCCCAGCGGCCAGCCGTGATTCTCGCCGCGCCGGTTTGGGGGGGGGGAGAATCGCGTGCGGGTGCCGGGGCGGCGTGGCGGGACACGAGCCGCACCCCAGCGATTCTCCCACCTGGCGTGGGGGGGAGAATTCCGCCCAAGAACTCTCTAAAGTAATTTGGCTAATAATTTGGCAGTTTTTTTTTTCTAGCTATTTAAATGTGTAATCAAGGGACATTCAAATTAGGATTAGAAAACTCACCTTTTCTGAGGAAAAGCGTCCCGATTTGTGAAGCTACTGGAATTTATAACATTTATTACAATTAAATCATAAAAGATCAATGGGAATTGTTACATTTTAAGACTTGCAAACTAGCAAAAATGGAGGATAGGGTGACTCAGGGCGCGTTTCTCTGCTCCCGCGCCGTTTCAGAGAATCGCCTGGGTCGCCAAATTTTCCCGCGACGCCGGTCCGACGCCCTCCCGCGATTCACGGAAGCGGCCAGATGAGCACAATTGCGTTTTGCGCGCGCGGTCCAGTGAATCGCCCGAGACAGCCAAAATGGCGATTCACCGGTACGCCCGCGATTCTCAGTGCCGGATGGGCCGAGCGGCCTACCCAAAATGGCGGGTTCCCCCTGGCGCTGTCTACACCTGGACGCTGCCGGCGGGTACAGCGCGGGAACGCTGGGGAGGGGGGGGGGCCTGCGGGAGGGGGGGGGGGGGATCCTGCACTGGGGGGGGCTCAAATGGGGTCTGGTCCACGATCGGTGCCCACCGTTCGTCGGGCTGGCCTCTCTGAAGGAGGACCTCCTTTCTTCCGCAGCCCCGCAAGATCCGTCGGACATCTTCTTGCGGGACGGACTCGGAGAGGACGGCAACCACGCATGCGTGGGTGACGCCAGTTATGCGGCTCCGGCCGCTTCATGTATGCGGCGCCGCCTTTACACAGTGCCAAGGCCTGGCGCACGTAAATGACGCGCCGCCGCTCCTAGCCCATTTTCGGGCCCTGAATCGGTCGGGATAGGGGCCGTTTCGTGCCGTCGTGAACCTCGATGGCATTCACGATGGCGCAAATACTCTGTCTCCATTTCAGAGAATCGCGCCCCCATGTTGGGTTTTCTCCCACTATTTCCAATCCTTCATTAGTGCCATTGTCCAATTAGTAAAACAGCTTCCGGAATAATTTTCCCTTTCCCTGATTTTCTATTCTTTCCAGTGTCAAAAGACTCAATTCAGCATGTCCCATAGCAACAATATTGATTCATAGTTCTTACTGTTTACAGAATTACTGCTGCAAACACATATTTATCTGTGACTCAGAGTTTCTTTTGTGCTTTGACGCAGTGCCATTCTTTCTATCCCATTCAAAATATGCTCCCCTCCATTTCAGCCTCAATGTATTTCATAAGCTGCACACTGTACCGTTGCCTGAGCAAGATGGCATTCAAGTATCAAGTATCATGTCCCTAGGGCTTTTCTCGGCGAAGCTAAGTCTGGTTATGGGGATGTTAGAGCATCCTTGCATATCTCACCCTCCAATATTTCCTTCATTTCCAGTGAGCCGCCCATGACAAACAACCACCTCAGAAATGGTTGATACAGACTTCCGGTAATGGCCATGACCTGCTAGGTCACGTGAACGGCAGCTCCCGCCGGGATCGGTGTTTCGGGCCGCTAAAAGTAGCGGTGGCGGCAGTTAACAGGAGGGACCGGTGTGGGAACAGGCGTGGAAGAGCCCCCCCCCCCCGCTGGTGGATGGAGAGGATCAGGAGCGGAGCCGGCAGACGCGCGACCCCGGGGAAGAAGGTCGAGAAGGTCCGGGAGGACAAAATGGCGGCCGGAGAGGATCGGGAGAAGTGGGCCAAGTGGGCCAGAGAACAGCAGGAGCTCCTGAAAAACTGCTTCACGGAGCTGAAAATGGAGGAATTGTGGTGACCCAGGAGGCGCAGGAGAAGGAGGTCAAGGAGGTGAGGAGGAAGGTGGCGGAGAACGAGGACGAGGTCCTGGGCCTGGCGGTGAAAGTGGAGGCGCATGAGGCGCTCCATAAGAGATGGCAGGAGAGGCTGGATGACCTTGAGTGCAGGTCTCGGAGCCACAATCTGCGGTTCCTGGGCCTTCCTGAAGGCACGGAGGGGGCGGAAGCGAGCATGTACGTGGCCACAATGTTGGGAACGCTGATGGGCGCGGGGGCCTCCCCGCGGCCCTTGGAGCTGGATGGGGCGCACAAGGTTCTCGCCAGAAAGCCGAGGGTAAACGAGCCACCAAGGGTGATGGTGATACGGTTTCAACGCTTGGCAGACTGGGAGCGAGTCCTGCGGTGGGCGAAGAAAGAGCAGAGCAGTAAGTGGGAAAATGGCGAGATCTGAATTTACCAGGACCTGGGAGCTGAGCTGGCGAGGAGGCATGCAGGTTTCAACCGGGCGAAGGCCGTCCTCCACGGTAAAGGGGTGACGTTTGGGCTTCTGCACCCGACGAGACTGTGGGTAACATACCAGGACAGGCACCACTATTTTGATACCCCAGACGAGGCGTGGTCGTTCATCAGGCAGGAGGAGCTGGACCTGAACTAAGGGACTGCTGTATGGGGGTGAAATGTGCGGATGGGGAGGGATCGAGGGGAGGACGGCGGGTAAAGCATAAGTTTATGGGCATGTCTGCCCTAGTTTGGTTGGGGGTTCTGTTGTTTGGTTTGCTTATTTTCCAGGTGTTTTGTTTTCCAGGTGTTCGGTGCTAGGGGGTGGGAAACGCCCGGGACAGGCTGTCCGGCGCACGGGGAAGTCCCAGATGGCGCTTGCCCCTCTACCCTGCAGGGGGGGGGGGGGGGGGGTAGGGCGGCCCAAAGGAGGCAACAAGTTAATGATTGGTATATAGAGGTGGGAGCGGCCGGGGTCAGCATGGGTGAGCTGACTCACCGAAGCACAATGGGGGGGAAACCAGAGCTAAGCGGATGCTTGGCCGGGGAGGGGGGGGGGGGGTGCGGGGAGTTTTGGGGGGGGGAAGGGGTGCTGCTTTGCTGACTCAAGGGGAGCCTGGTGAGGGATATGGATGGAGAGTCAGGCGAGGGGGCCCCCGGGGGGAGAGTTGGAGAAGGGAGGCGGGGGCACGCGGTTGGCCAAAAAAGGGAGATGGCTAGTCGGCGGGATGGGGGGGGTGGTTACCCCCCCCCCCCGACCAGGCTGATCACGTGGAACGTGAGGGGCCTGAATGGGCCGGTCAAGCGGTCCCGTGTGTTCTCGCATTTAAATGGGTTGAAGGCGGACGTGGCCATGTTGCAAGAGACGCACTTAAAGCTCGCGGACCAGACGAGGCTGAGGAAAGGATGGGTGGGACAGGTGTTTCACTCGGGGTTAGACTCAAAGATCAGAGGAGTGGCTATTTTGGTCAGTAAACGAGTGGCATTTGAGGCGGGGAGCATCGTGGCGGATAAGGGGGGCAAGTATATAATGATGAGTGGCAAGCTGCAGGGGGCCGGGGTGGTGTTAGTGAATGTATATGCCCCGAACTGGGACGATGCGGACTTTGTGAGGTGCGTGTTGGGTAGGATCCTGGACTTGGAGATAAGTCACCTGATTATGGGAGGGGACTTTAATATGGTCTTGGATCCGAGCTTGGATCGTTCCAAGTCCAGAACGGGAAAGAGGCCGGCGGCGGCCAGGGCCTTGTGGGAGTTCATGGGCCAGATGGGGGGAGTGGACACTTGGCGGTTTACGTGGCCAAGGACGAAGGAGTTTTCCTTTTTCTCCCATGTCCATAGAGTCTATTCGCGAATAGACTTCTTTGTGTTGAGTAGGGCGTTAATCCCGAGGGTGGAGGGGGTAGAATACTCGGCCATTGCAGTCTCGGACCATGCCCCGCACTGGGTGGACTGGCGACTGGGGGCGGAACGGGGTCAGCGCCCTCTCTGGCGACTGGATGTGGGGCTGCTGGCGGACGAAGATAAGGAGGAGAATTGAGAATTATGTGGGAGCGAATGACACAGGAGAGCTGACGGTGGCAGTGGTTTGGGAGGCTCTGAAGGCGGTCATTAGGGGAGAGTTAATCTCCATTAGGTCCCATAGAGAGAAGAAGGAGAGGGCGGAGAGGGAGAGACTGGTGGGAGAGATATTCAGGGTAGATAGGAGGTACGCGGAGGCACCAGAGCGGGGGCTGTTGAACGAGCGCCGGGAATTACAGGTGAAGTTTGACCTGCTGTCCACGGGGAAGGCGGAGGCGCAGCTGAGGAAAGCGAAAGAAAAAAAAAAGGAAAAGAAAAAAAAAGAAAAAAAAGAAAAGAAATGTTTGATACAAACAAATGACCAGCAACGTGTGATACAGTGCTCTATTATACCAGTACATTGTGCCAAGTGTTACTGAATTAAACAATTACTAAGAAACAGTCACAGGATAAACTACATTGGGGCTGGTTTAGCACAGGGCTAAATCGCTGGCTTCATTTGAAGTCTACTTGTGACAATAAGCAATTTTCATTTCATTTCATTTCATTTTCGACCACTCTTACTCCTGAATAAACACTTGTCCAACTTTGAGGTCGCACCCATTTGTTTTATCAGAATATATTCCATACTTTCTTTGATCTAGATCACTCACAGACTGTTTGCAGTTAAGAGCCTCCTGATAATAAATTGTGTCAACCTTTATTAGATTAGATCTTTGGGAGGCTTGCATATCTAGTATCAAAATGTTCATCAGACGATTACAGGAAATCGTTGTTGATGAGTACTCACGATTCCCCTTTGCCATCCCATGCCCTGACATGACCTCTGCCACCGTCATCAAGGCCCTGCACAGTCTCTTCACCTTGTTCGGTTTCCCCACCTACATCCATCGCGATCGGAATTCCTCCTTCATGAGCGACGAGTTGCGTCAGTTCCTGCTTAGCAAAGGTATCACCTCAAGCAGGACGACCAGCTACAAACCCCGGGGAAACGGACAGGTGGAGAGGGAGAACGCGACGGTCTGGAAGGCCGTCCTTCTGGCCCTACGGTCTAGAAGTCTCGCAGTCTCCCGCTGGCAGGAGGTCCTCCCCGATGCGCTCCAGTCCATCCGGTCGCTCCTGTGCACTGCCACCAATGAGACCCCTCACAAAGGTATGTTTGCCTTCCCTAGGAAGTCCACCTCCAGGGTCTCGCTCCCTTCCTAGCTGACAGTCCCAGGGCGCGTCCTCCTCCGGAAGCATGCAAGGAGTCATAAATCGGACCCCCTCGTCGAGAAGGTCCTGCTCCTCCATGGACACAGTCTCCCTCCCGGATTTGGCACCTACAGGTTCCCCAGCAACCATCACCACCACCCCTGCCCCTACACCCCCCCCCCCCCCCCCAAAACGACTCAACTACTGGGCGAAGAAGAAGACAACACGCTTCCGGACGCGCAGGTCTCGCCACCAGTGCACACACCACAGCCGGGTCTGAGGCGGTCAAGGCGGAAGGTCAAAGCCCCCGACACACTCAACCTTTAAGTCCACTTCACCCCTGCTGGACTCTTTTTTTAACAGGGGGTGAATGTGGTAAACCACTGTTAGTGTATTATATGTATTGTGGTAAACTGTTACTGTACTACATGTATTGTGGTAAACCACTGCCTGATGGCTCCGCCTCCCCTAGGGCTCAGTATAAAGGTGGCTGACCTCCGGCCCTGCCCCAGTTTGGGATCAGTGGCCAGGAGGCTTTCTATTTAGCTTATTAAAGCCACAGTTTCATTCACTACTCGTCTTGTGTTAATTGATGGCGCATCAGAAATGCAACACAGTCTTATACTTTCCATTGGTCAATGTTTTGGGCATCGTCAAGTGCCAATTGCTTTTCCTTACTATCAGTAATTATTTAACAACTGTCACTTCATAACTCAGGTGTACACCAACAAAATGAACACAAAAATAATTCATATAGCACCATTCATGACCTCGTTCTAAAGTGCTACACAGTTAATGAAGTACTTTTGAAGTGTAGTCACTGTACTAATGTAGGACACTGCAGCTTCTATCTGCTCGATCCTTCCTCCCTCCCTCTCTCCGCCGCCCCCGTTTTACGATTCCACATTGTTTCCCAACATGCATACATGCATTTGCCATTAATTGTGTTTTACGAACCTGTGAGATAAAATTATATGGTATTATTACAGACATTACAATTGAGGATTTGAAGCATAGAGCTCAATGGACAGCAATTACAGCAGATTATGGAAAAATTAATAATTTTTAGACACATGATTCATAATACAATACTGACCACTGCTAAAAAGACGAACACAGCAAATAAACTACAAGGCCATTTATGTATGGAGTCTGATTTCAGCTTGGCTCCAGTGCTAAGATCAAGAACAGACATCTAGGTGAAACTTTGGAAAACAAACTCACATCTAATCTGTCCATGGTAAAGCATGCGAACACACCAACCAGTGAGCCACTGGAACAATGTTCATTGAAGGAATTTTTCAAGTATGTTTTGGAAACTTTAACAAAAGAATGAGCAGTTAACACTTAACCACAACTTGTGTTTTTACAGCATTTTAAAAAAAAAGTCCCAAGGCACTTCACAGGAGATACCAGGAGGGGTGGCCAAAAGTTTGGTCAAAGGGGTAGGTTTTAAGGAGGGTCTTTAAGTGAAGTGAGAGGTGGAAAAGTGTAGGGTCAGGAAGGGGATTCTAGAGGATATTGCCTACGTGGATGAAGACTAGGCCATTGGGGGTAGAGTGAAGTGAGTAGGGGATGCACAAAAGGGTCAGTTGGAGAAATGCAAGGTTTTTGGACAGTTATAAGTTTGGAGTAAATTACAAAGTAGAGATCAGTGTCCCAATGGAAGGATTTTAAAACTGGGACCTGGGGGCAATGCAGGTCTATGAGTATGGGGTTGATGGGGGAGCAGAACTTGTTTAGATATGGGGTGCTGAGTTTTAGATGAGCTCAAAATTATGGAAGTTGGAAATGGGAGGCCAGCCAGTGAAATAGTCAGATTTTGAGATAAAAAGGTATGGAAGAGAGTTTCATCAGTAGATTCGCTCCTGTGGGAGGAAAGTTGGTTGGTATTATGAAGGTGGAAGTAGGCTGCCTTTGAGATCGAGAGGGTATGAAGTTGGAAGCTCAGTTCAGAATTTAGTAGGATGGTGAGGCTGCAAACTGCCTCG
This sequence comes from Scyliorhinus torazame, assembly GCF_047496885.1. Classification (NCBI taxonomy): domain Eukaryota; kingdom Metazoa; phylum Chordata; class Chondrichthyes; order Carcharhiniformes; family Scyliorhinidae; genus Scyliorhinus; species Scyliorhinus torazame. The sequence goes on from NC_092724.1 coordinate 28,593,836, forward strand.
GATAATGGCCAGGCCACGGACGAGAGTGGAATTAATGGCAATGGAACAGAATTCGTGCAGGTATTGAATACAATTTTCTTCGATCTTGCTTAATTATAGATGTTGTGGCTTATCCTGAACTGGATGTTAGACAAGCAGACTGACTACACAGTGAAGGGATCAAGAGAGGTTCTGGTAAGTTACAAATGGGTGTCATCAGGATATATGTGCCTGAATTCAATGTCGCTCAGTAGCTTCATGCCAATGAAAAGTGGTAAGAAGCCAGGGATTGGTCCATGGAATACTTGAGAAGTAATGGTACAGAAGTGAGAAGAGAACCCATTGCAGCAGACTCTGTCCAATGGGTTCAGTGATGGAATAGGGTGAGCAGAGTAGAATTGAACTTGGCAAGAGTAGTCCCCAGGAGATATTCCACGTGGGAAAATTGGTGAGAGAGAAGGATGGGGTGCTTGGGTTGTTGCATGTAAGGAGGCAGAGGTGTGTGTTTTGAAGGACCCTGAGGAGAATGCAAGGAGAGCCACAGAGGGAAACGGTCTTTATCCAGGATGGAGGGAAAAAAGCACAACAACAGAAAATTAGAAGAATAGTGAAGGGTTGGACCAGGAATTTAGGCTTGGTAAAATACCTGAGAAGGGAAAAATAATAGGAAGCATGACTGGAGAATGGAAAGGAAAGGGAACAGGAGTGCAGGGCCCAAGGGAAGAAAAACACAAAGGAAAAGGCTAGAATTGTACACTCCTCTCACGGCGGGTTTTGAGGCATTGGGGGCGGGTGCTAGGAGGGGATTGCATTAAATTGCACAGACAGGATTCGCTCCAGCTTCCAATCTGCCCTGAACGTGCATTGATTTCACGCTAGGTGGGCAAGGCCTCAGTTGGGAAACCTGCCGTTGCCCCAATTGAGGCCCCTAAATGGCCAATTAATGGCCACTTATGAACTGTTTTCCACCCAATTTCAATGTTTAGGCTGGTGGGAAGATGACAGCTCAGGGGGAAACCTGGAAGAGAAGAAAGGCCGATCTCCAGCAGGAATGGGGCAGGGAGGGCAGTGGGTACCTCCATCAAAAGCCACCTTTTTAGACCATAAGACCGACATAGGAGCGGAAGTAAGGCCATTCGGCCCATCGAGTCCACTCCACCATTCAATCATGGCTGATTTCAACTCCATTTACCCGCTCTCTCTCCATAGCCCTTAATTCCTTGAGAAATCAAGAATTTATCAACTTCTGTCTTAAAGACACTCAACGTCCCGGACTCCACCGCCCTCTGTGGCAATGAATTCCACAGACCCACCACTCTGGCTGAACAAATTTCTTCTCATCTCTGTTCTAAAGTGACTCCCTTTTATTCGAAGGCTGTGCCCCCGGGTCCTAGTCTCCCCTGCTAATGGAAACAACTTCCCTACGTCCACCCTATCTAAGCCATTCATTATCTTGTAAGTTTCTATTAGATCTCCACTCAACCTCCTAAACTCCAATGACTGGGGTGCACTCCATTTAAGGCCAGCTGCCCTCCACCCCCAGCCTATCTACCGAGACACCAATTCCACCCCCCCCCCCCCCCCCTTCCCCCCCACCACCACCACCACCACCTCGCAATCCCCCAGGCCTTCTATACCCTCCCTGTCCTGGAATCTCTGACACTTACCTGGTCTCCAGTTCCTGGGAGTTAGGCTCCTGCAGCTCTGTGCAGTGTCTGTTCTAGCCACTGGAGCACTGTTGCTGGAGGGACTGGAGGGTTGCTGGCCAATCCAATTGGTTGGCAGCTCTCCATAGCAAGACTTCCTCCTGACCGAGGGGCAGAAGTCCACCTTCTGTCAAGAGTGTAAAATGGGCTAGGGTTTTCTGAGTTCACAGGTCATAGTTCAGGGCAGAGAAATAAGAGGCTCAGATCCAGAGAGTTAGCCAAAATGTACATGTAAATGGACACAGAGGATGCATAGTTTTGATAAAAAATTTGGGTAGATATATGGTTGTAAATGAAGAATAGAAAGGAGTAAGGCCCCAAAATAATCATTGTAACATAATCAGATAACTTGAAAAAGGGTATGATGTTGACCTATATAATTTTTATATTAACACCAACTCACTGACGCACCTTTTGTTAACTTGAGACCTCTCGTGAATGGACTTTGAATCTTGCAGAGGTCAATTATCGACAATGCTAACCAGGTTAGTATCTAGTTTGATTAAACAATTGACAATGACATCAATTATTCAGGAAAAATATTTAAACCAAATGGCTATTGGTTATGGAGAGGTTTCCTTTAAGAGTCACTTTCTCTGTTTAAATTTGGTAAGATAATCACGCTTCTTTGACCAAGACTAAATTTATCAAAGATAAGTCCTCCACAGATACATTCACATGCGCGGATTCTTACACACAAAATGTTATCCTCCATGTGAAATAGGACAAAATTTATACAATGACACAACAAATACCTAATTTCCTTTACTTCAATTGCCTTGTCCATTTTGACAAAATTGTTTTAAGACAGCATCTGCAGACTCCAGTTTTACATCGCAACAGTTCCAGAAATAGTAACAGAACCCAGGGGCAATAAAAATGGGAAAAAAAGGAGTAATAAGCTTATTAACTACTAAATTAATACATTAAATGAAAATAAATATATCACCGAGTGCGACTCACATACTATCAGAAGTAAAACCGTTGTGTATAAAAGTCCTGATTTTTGTGCAGGGTTGAGATATCTGGCTGCCCCTTTCGTCTTCTGTGTTTCAGTCTGGGACTGATGGAAGGCAACAGGTGCCAGCTCCGGTAGAATCAAAATATCAGCCAATCCCGTGTGATAATGATCTACAGCAGTCACTAATGAAAGTAACTCTAGAATTGACGGGTGGGACTTGGAATGGCTTGGGATTGAAGAATGTATTATTGGCAGTAGGCTCTCCAATTCCATCACCCCTTGAAGCAATTCACAATAAAAGCCACTAGATGTTTCTCTACTTACCTATGTACATGTATCTCTTATTTTACTCTCCTTTCCTTCTTATAGACGTAACATTAATTAATTCTTAAGTTGAAAGAAAACGTGGCAAAATTATTCCAGGAATTTCTGAAGCTCAGTCTGAACAGGTGTGAATCCATCATTCTAGCCATCGCTGCATGAGACTAATTGTCAGATACAATAGTTCTATTTTAATAGTGCCATATAGTGAGATTTTGAATCTATTTACAGTTTTTGAATCTCATAAAATGGAAACCAGATTGCAAATTCTTTATGGTATATTTTTTAGAGCACCAAACTGCTTTAAATTACTGCAAATGTGTTCCATTGATACATAATTCTGGACTTGGCTTATTATAGCGAAAAAGAAAACAAGAGTTACATCTCCACTTTTCCACTGAAATTAGCAAAGACGGGAGTGTAATCTCCATTGTAACAAAGGACATGGCCAGGTCATTGAAGTCTCCCACTCAAGAGTGCATTCTATGCCTTTGCTCCCTTGGAATATCCTCCAAGTCGAGCTCAAGATGGAGGAGTAATCATTTATCATTTGTTTTTTTTTAATAAACATTTTATTGAGGTATTTTTGATATAGTAACAACAACAAAATAAACAATGTACATGATACCATAAGTGGTAGTCACCACTGTTGTATTATATTGTATATAATGCACTGCATACGAGGGTATTACGGTAAGGCCCCTTTACTACTGGTACGGGGGTGGATCCCTGCCTGCTGGATCCGCCCAGTAGGCGGAGTATAAATGTGTGTGCTCTCCGAACTGCAGCCATTTCGGCAGCAGCTGTAGGAGGCCACACATCTCTGTGTAATAAAGCCTCGATTACTCTCTACCCTCGTCTCGTCGTAACTGATAGTGCATCAATTTATTACGCAGAGATTTTACAAAGATGGATCTCCGCATCAAGCCGGATCGCCTGCAGCTGCATCCTCAAGCAGACAACACCAAAAAGGACTTTGCACATTGGCTAACTTGCTTTGAAGCATACATCGGATCTGCGACAGACCCAATTGCAGAAGCACAGAAGCTCCAGATTCTGTACACGCGGCTGAGCTCCGATGTCTTTCCCCTCATCCAGGACTCGCCTACCTATGCAGAGGCCATAGCGCTACTGAAGGAGAACGACGCTCAGCAGACCAACAATATCTACGCCAGGCACCTCCTGTCCACGCGGCACCAACTTCGCGGTGAGTCTGTGGAAGATTTCTGGCGTGCCCTGCTCGCCCTTGTGAGAGACTGTGATTGCCAGGCCGTTTCGGCCGCTGAAAATTCTAACCTGCTAATGAGAGACGCGTTCATTATGGGCATAGGGTTGGCCTACATCCGCCAGCGCCTCTTAGAAGGGGCTAAGCTGGACCTCGCGGCGACCACGAAACTAGCACTCTCGCTCACAGTCGCCTCACGCAACGTACAGGCGTATGCCCCTGACCGTACGGCCCACCCCTCCTGGGCATCGTGGACCCTGCCAGCGGCCACCCCATCGTGGACCCCATCAGCACCGCGCGGCAGCCAACCAACCCAAGGGGACCCAAGTGCTATTTCTGCGGACAGACAAAACACCCCCGACAGCGCAGCCTGGCGTGGAGCGCGCTCTGCAAGGCCTGCGGCAAGAAAGGACATTTTGCTGCAATGTGCCAGGCCCGCTCAATCGCCGCTATTGTCCCTGCACCCCCAGCGTGCGGCCAGTGGGCGCCGCCATCTTCCTCACCTCAGACCATGTGAGGCCTGTGGGCGCCGCCATCTTGCTCCCCTCAGAACACGTGCAGCCCGTGGGCGCCGCCATCTTGCTTGCCTCACAACCAATGGGCGGAGCCATCTTGCTTGCCCCAGGACACGTGCGGCCCGAGGGCGCCGCCATCTTGCCTGCCTCAGGACACGTGCGGCCCGTGGGCGCTGCTATCTTCCCCGCCTCAGGACCCCTGCCCGTCGGGCACCTCATTGGGCCACTCATCGCCTGCAACCGCCGCCGACCAGCCACGTCTCTCCTCCGTCACGATCGACCAGTCCTGACCGCACAACCTCGCGACCGCGTCGACAAAGGTGAAGGTCGATGGGCATGAGATATCCTGCCTTCTGGACTCCGGGAGCACTGAGAGCTTCATCCACCCCGATACAGTAAGGCACTGCTCCCTCGCGGTACACCCCATTAACCAAAGAATCTCCCTGGCCTCCGGATCCCAGTCCGTGGCGATCCAGGGGTACTGCATTGCCACCCTCACCATCCAGGGCATAGAGTTCAGCAGCTTCCGGCTCTACGTCCTCCCGAACCTCTGCACTGCCTTGCTACATGGCCTGGACTTCCACTACAACCTCCAGAGCCTAACTCTGAAATTTGGTGGGCCCCGACCACCCCTTACTGTCTGCGGTCTCACGGCCCTTCAGGTCGACCCGCCTTCTCTGTTTGCAAACCTCACCCCGGATTGCAAACCCGTCGCTACCAGGAGCAGACAGTGTAGCGCCCAGGACAGGACCTTCATCGGGTCTGAGGTCCAGCGGCTGCTGAGGGAAGGTATCATCGAGGCCAGCAACAGCCCCTGGAGAGCCCAAGTGGTAGTGGTGAAAACGGGGAAGACAAACAGGATGGTCGTTGACTACAGTCAGACCATCAATCGGTACACGCAGCTCGACGCGTACCCCCTCCCAAGCATATCTGATATGGTCAATCAGATTGCACAGTACCGGGTCGTCTCGACAGTGGACCTGAAATCTTCCGACCACCAGCTCCCCATTCGCAAGGCGGACCACCCGTACACCGCGTTTGAAGCAGACGACCGCCTTTACCATTTCCTTAGGGTTCCCTTCGGCGTCACTAATGGGGTCTCGGTCTTCCAACGGGAGATGGACCGAATGATTGACCGGTACGGACTGCGGGCCACTTTCCCGTACCTGGATAACGTCACCATCTGCGGCCATGACCAGCAGGACCATGGCGCTTACCTTTCCAAATTTCCCCACACTGCCAAACTCTTCAACCTAACCTACAACAAGGAGAAGTGTGTGTTCAGCACGAACCGATTAGCCATCCTCAGCTATGTGGTTCAGAACGGAGTTCTAGGGCCCGACCCCGATCGCATGCGCCACCTCATGGATCCCCCCTTCCCTACTGCCCCAAGGCCCTCAAACGATGCCTGAGGTTGTTTTCGTACTGCGCCCAGTGGGTCCCTAACTATGCGGACAAGGCCCGCCCACTCATCCACTCCACCGGTTTCCCACCAACGGCAGAGGCTCACCAGGCCTTCAACCGTATCAAGGCCGACATCGCCAAGGCTGCGATGCACACGGTTGACGAGGCACTCCCCTTCCAAGTCGAGAGCGATGCATCAGACGTCGTTCTGGCTGCCACCCTCAACCAGGCAGGCAGGACCGTGCCATTCTTTTCCCACACCCTCCATGCCTCCGAAATTCGGCACTCCTCCGTCGGAAAGCCCAAGCTATCGTTCAACCTGTGCTGGCATTGGAGGCATTACTTGGCCGGCAGGAGATTCACTCTCCTCACAGACCAACGGTCGGTTGCCTTCATGTTTAACAACACACAGCGGGGCAAGATTAAAAATGATAAGATCTTGCGGTGGAGGATCGAGCTCTCCACCTTTAATTTTGTATCGCCCCGGTAAGCTCAGGTCTGCGCGGAGTGTAAACCGCACTTCTACCAGCCAGACCGTGCGCTCCTGGTGAAGGCCTCCCGCACCTTTGAACGCCTCAGCGTGGACTTCAAAGGGCCCTTCCCCTCCACCGACCGCAACACGTATTTTCTCAATGTGGTCGACGAATATCCCAGATTCCCCTTCACCATCCCTTGCCCCGATGTGACATCTGCCACCGTCATCAAAGCCCTCAACACCATCTTCGCTCTGTTCGGATTCCCCGCCTACGTCCAAAGCGACCGGGGATCCTCATTTATGAGCGATGAGCTGCGCCAGTACCTGCTCAACAGGGGCATTGCCTCGAGCAGGACGACCAGCTACAACCCCCGGGGAAACGGGCAGGTGGAGCGGGAGAATGGGATGATCTGGAAGGCCGTCCAGCTGGCCCTCTCGGCCTCCAGCTGGCAGGAGGTCCTCCCCGATGCACTCCACTCCATTCGGTCGCTCCTGTGCACGGCGACTAACGAAACCACCCATGAACGTCTCTTTGCCTCCCCCAGGAAGTCCACCTCCGGGGTTTCGCTCCCAATGTGGCTGGCAGCTCCAGGACCCGTTCTCCTCCGCAAGCACGTGCGGCTCCACAAGGCGGATCCGTTGGTTGAGGGGGCACGCAAACCCGTAGTACGCCTACGTAGTGTACCCCGACGACCGCCAAGACACAGTCTCCCTCAGGGACCTGGCACCAGCTTGGACCCCACCCCACCCCCCTGCCCCGGCGCCACCCTCCCTTCCCCCTGCGCACCCCACCACAGCGCCCGCTCCAGGACAATCCGTCCTCCCCTTGGTCCCACCCGGGGATGAAGAGGATGTCGACATGCTCCCGGAGTCACCGACGACCGAGCCGACGCCTGACTCGCCGTTAGCACTGCGGCGCTCTCAATGACGGATCAAGGCGCCCGACCATCTAACTATGTAACCTTCTCTGAAATTTTAATGACAACCTGTATGTAAATAGTTTTCCACCACCCCCGCTGGACTCATTTTTAACAGGGGGTGAATGTGGTAGCCACCACTGTTGTATTATATTGTATATTCTGCACTTCATACGAGGGCATTACGGTAAGTCCCCTGTACTACAGGTACGGGGGTAGATCCCTGCCTGCTGGCTCCGCCCAGTAGGCGGAGTATAAATGTGTGTGCTCTCCGAACTGCAGCCATTTCGGCAGCAGCTGTAGGAGGCCACACATCTCTGCTTAATAAAGCCTCAACTACTCTCTACTCTTGTCTCGTCGTAATTGATAGTGCATCACCATAAACATAGTGCAAAAGCCATTTACCTCTCGTACAGGTCCCACCCTTATTGACCCCCTACTCTAATCTAAACTACCCCCCCTTCCCCTGACGATTAATTTCCCGCAAAGAAGTCGACGAACGGTTGCCACCTCCGGGCGAACCCTAACAGCGACCCTCTCAAGGCGAACTTGATTTTCACCAAACAGAGAAAGCTAGCCATGTCCGATAGCCAGGTCTCCGATTTCGGCGGCTTTGAGTCCCTCCATGCTAATAGCATCCATCTCCGGGCTACCAGGGAAGCAAAGGCCAGAATGTCTGCCTCTTTCTCCTCCTGGATTCCCGGATCCTCCGACACCCCGGGACTCAGCGCCACCCTTGTTTTTAACACCGTGGTCATGACGTCCGCAAACCCCTGCCAAAATCCCCTAAGCTTTGGACATGTCCAAAACATGTGGACATGGTTCGCCGGTCCTCCCGCACATTTTGCGCACCTGTCCTCCACCCCAAAGTATCTGCTCATCCGGGCCACTGTCATGTGAGCCCGGTGAACAACCTTAAATTGTATCAGGCTGAGTCTGGCACATGTTGCGGACGTGTTGACTCTACTCAACGCGTCCACCCATAGACCATCCTCTGTCTCACCTCCCAGCTCCTCCTCCCACTTGCGCTTCAGCTCCTCGGACTGCGTCTCCTCCGACCCCATAAGCTCTTTATAAATGTCCGAGACGCTCCCTTCTCCTACCCACTCTCTGGAAACTACCTTGTCCTGGAGCCCCCTTAGCGGTAGGAGCGAGAAGGTTGACACCTGTTTACGAAGGAAGTCCCACACCTGCAGATACCTGAATTTGTTTCCCCTCACCAACCCAAACGTTTCCTCCGATGCCCTCACACTCGGAAAGCTCCCCTCTATGAGCAGATCCCCCAACCTCTCAATCCCCGCTCTCCGCTATAACTGGAACCCCCCGTCCATAGTCCCCGGGGCAAACCGGTGATTATCACAGATTGGGGCCCAGACCGATGCTCCCACATGCCGCCTTCACTGGCCCCAAACTCTCAGGGCCGCCGCCACCACCACTGGACTGATGGAGTACCGTGCCGGCGGGAATGGTAAATGCGCAGTTACCAACGCCCCCAAACTGGTGCCCTTACATGAAGCTGCCTCCATAAGCACCCATGCCGACCCCTCCCCCACCACCCACTTCCTAATTATGGCTATATTAGCCGCCCAGTAATAGTTGCTAAAATTTGGCAGCGCCAGCCCGCCCTCTCCCCGACTCCGCTCAAGCATTACCTTCCTTACTCGCAGGGGCTTGCCCGCCCAGACGAAGCCAGTGATCACTCTGTTGACCCGCTTAAAAAAGGACCGCGGAATAAAGATGGAGGGACACGGATATACAAATAGGAATCTCGGGAGGACCGTCATCTTCACTGTCTGCACCCTCCCAGCTAGGGACAACGGAAGCGCGTCCCATCTCCGAAAATCATCCTTCATTTGGCCCACCAGCCGGGCCAGATTCAATGTATGCAGCCGGTCCCATTCCCGCGCCACTTGGATGGCTAGGTACCTAAAGCTTCCCTCTACTAACCTAAATGGCTCTCCCAGTCGCCTCTCCTGTCCCCTCGCCTGGACCATAAACATATCACTCTTTCCCATATTAAGCTTATACCCCGAAAACCAGCCAAATTCCCCTAGAGTCCTCATGATTTCTTCCATCCCCTCTATTGGGTCCGAAATGTACAGAAGCATAGAGCGAAACCCTGTGCCCCCCCCCCCCCCGGACCAGTCCGCTCAGCCCCTCGAGGCTCTCAGAGCAATTGCCAACGGCTCTATAGCCAGCAAAAACAACAGTGGGGAGAGGGGGCATCCCTGTCTCGTCCCCTGGTGCAGTCTAAAATTGTCTGATGTTGTCCTATTCGTCCGTGCACTTGCCCCAGGAGCCTGATACAGTTAACTGACCCAGTCAATAAAGCTCCACCCAAATCCGAACCATCCCAGTATCTCCCACAGATAGTCCCATTCTACCGGATCAAAAGCCTTTTCTGCATCCACTGCGATCACTACCTCCACCTCCCTACCTTCTGGTGGGCTGCACGGTAGCATTGTGGTTAGCACAATTGCTTCACAGCTCCAGGGTCCCAGGTTCGATTCCGGCTTGGGTCACTGTCTGTGCGGAATCTGCACATCCTCCCCGTGTGTGCGTGGGTTTCCTCCGGGTGCTCCGGTTTCCTCCCATAGTCCAAAGATGTGCAGGTTAAGTGGATTGGCCATGATAAATTGCCCTTAGTGTCCAAAATTGCCCTTAGTGTTGGGTGGGGTTACTGGGTTATGGGGCTAGGGTGTAGGTGTTGACCTTGGGTAGGGTGCTCTTTCCAAGAGCCGGTGCAGACTCGATGGGCCGAATGGCCTCCTTCTGCACTGTAAATTCGATGATAATCATGATCACATTTAACAACCTTCTTACATTGGCCACCAACTGCCTGCCCATAACAAACCCCGTCTGGTCCTCCCCAATAACGTCCGGAACACAATCCTTGATCCTGGGGGACAAGATTTTGGCCTGCAACTTGGCATCTACATTCAACAGGGAGATCGGCCTGTAGGACCCACACAGCTCCGGGTTCTTGTCCCACTTAAGAATCAGCGAAATCGTTGCCTGTGACATCGTCGGGGGCAACTCCCCTCTTTTCCTTGCCTCATTGAACATCCTCAACAACACCGGCCCCAATATCCCGAGAACGTTTTATAAAACTCCACTGGGTACCCGTCCGGACCCGGGGCCTTACCCGCCTGCATGGCCTTCAAGCCCTCCACTATCTCTTCCAGCCAGGTTGGGGCCCCCAGCCCTTCTACCCGCTCCCCGTACACCTTTGGGAAATTCAGCCCCTCCAAGAAGTGCCTCATCCCCTCCGGCCCCATAGGGGGTTCCGACCTGTACAGCCTGCAGTAGAAATCCCTAAACGCCTTATTCACCCCTACTGAATCACCAACCAGGTTCCCATCTCCATCCTTTACTTTCCCTATCTCCCTAGCTGCCTCCCTCTTCCTAAGCTGCTGTGCAAGCATTCTGCTGGCCTTCTCTCCATGCTCATAGATCGCCCCCCTCACCTTTCTCAGCAAGGCCCTGCTCAAAATAAAGAAATCAATCCGGGAATACACTTTATGCACGTGTGAGTAGAACTCCTTCACCCTCGGCTGCCCAAATCTCCATGGATCCACCCTCCCCATCAGCTCCATGAACCCTCTTAGTTCCTTTGCCATTGCTGGCATCCTGCCCATTTTTGAGCTTTACTGGTCCAAGCCAGGGTCCATAATGGTATTGAAGTCCCCTCCCATGACCAACCTGTGTGAGTCCAGGTCCGGTATCTTCCCCAGCATCCTCTTTATAAACTCCACATCATCCCAATTTGGCACATACATTTACTAATATCATCTGCACCCTCTCTAGCTTCCCACTGACCATAATGTACTGACCTCCCACGTCCGAGACTATTCTTCCCGCCTCAAACACCACCCTCTTATTGATCAGGATCGTGACCCCTCTAGTCTTTGAATCTAGTCCCGAGTGAAAGGCCTGACTGACTTAGCCTTTCCTCAGTCTAACCTGGTCCGTTACTCTAAGGTGCATCTCCTGCAACATTACCACGTCCGCCTTCAATCCCCTAAGATGTGCGAACACACATGCCCTTTTGACTGGCCCATTTACCCTCAAACATTCCAGGTGATCAGCCTAGTTGGGGGGCTCATTCCCCCCCCCCTCGCCGATCAGCCATCCCCTTTTTTAGACCCGCCTCCAGCCAGTGCTCTGCACCTCCACCGGTCCATCCCCAGGCAGCTCCCACCCCCGCCCCCCTCTGTCCCTCAGCCCAAGTCCCTCCCTCGTCAGCAGAACATGCACCCCCCTCCCCCCGAGTAACAACACCCTGTAACCCAACCCCTCTACTAAACCAAACATATGCACACCTCCCACTGCGCTTCCGAGAGCTAGCTCGCCCAGCTAGCTTGGTGGCCCCCATCCCCGGTGCATAGTCTCACACCTATTGTTCCCTCCCCCCCGCTCATACAAACAAACTCCAACGTCAAACAATCCCCACACAATTGCCCAACAGAAAAACACCAAGATCAAAACAAGCACACCTCCATCCCCCAACAGTGCAAATGAAACCCTTAACTCACTCTGCTCTACCGCTGGTTCCAAATCAATGCAAACGGCATCACAAACATCTTCCATGAAACGCAAAACGAGAAACATTTGTACAATAACAGAGAAACAAAAAGAAAAAACAAAAACATTAACATTGCAGCCAAGTTCAAAAGTTCTCAATCCATCAGCACCCCTTTCTTTTTCGCAAAGTCCAATGCGTCCTCATGCGACTCGAAGTAGAAGTGCTGATCCTCATGCGTGACCCAGAGACGGACTGGGTATAACAGTCCAAACTTCACCCTTTTCTTAAAAAGGATCGACCTGATCTGGTTGAAGCCTGCTCTCCTTCTGGCCACCTCTATACTCAGGTCCTGGTAAACCCCCAGGATGCTATTGTCCCATTTACAGCTCTGTGTCCGCTTGGCCCATTGTAGAATGCGTTCCTTATCCGAGAACCTGTGGAATCTCACCACCATTGCCCTCGGGGGGTCTCCCATTCGCGGCTTCCTCGTGAGTGCTCTGTGAGCCCTATCCACCTCCAAGGGCCGGGAGAATGCCCCATCCCCCAGGAGCTTCACAAACATGTCTGCGATGTATGCCCCAGCGTCCGTTCCTTCGGACCCCTCCGGGAGCTGCCGGTGGGATCTATTTTCTAGGTCCTCCACCTTCTCCAGGAGCTTCTTCTGCTGGTCCCTCAGCATCCCCACCTCCAGCTCCACCGCAGTCTGATGTTCCTCCTGCTCAGCCAGCGCCTTCTCCACCTTGGGCGTCCAATCTATGCGCCAACCGCTCAATCGACTCTCTTATCGGGTCCAAGCAGTCCCGTTTCTGCGTAGCAAAGCTTTCCTGAATGACTTGCATCAGCTGCTCCAGACTACTGGGTCGACAAGCCAGAGGTCCTAACCTCCACCATGCTGTCATCCGTTGCAGCTACAGCCCAAGCCTTCTCTATCTTTTTGTTTCTGCCCTTACGAACACTTCTAGTCCTTCTCACCATGCACCGAAGTGGGAATTCAGAAAACAGTTGCCACTAACATCCGTTTTACAAGTCAAGTCCAGTAGAAAAACGGGGGAAAGGTCCGAAAGTCCGACCAGAGCGGGAGCCACCAAATGTGCGACTTACTCCTTCAGAGCTGCCACCGGAAGTCATCATTTATCATTTGTGTGGAGATTATTTTCTCCTGAATATTTTTTGAACTTCTAAAATTGTTTTCATAGTGTCACCTCACTCAGAGTTCGGGCACATGATCTATTTATTTAACGGGCTTGAGAGTGTCAATCATATATTCAGATGTTCCTCTTCAGACACTATACTCCATATAATACATCAGCAAATCAGAACTGAACAATCTGTAAACTAAATGTATAATAGGAGAAAGAAAGTTATTTTCTGTTGTTTCTCTAACCTTGGAATAAACTAGAGAGTTTAAGATAATAAAGAGGGAAGCCAAACAGATACTAATGTAGGGAAATTTTCAACAATAACTAGTCCCTATAATTTTTTACTCAAAAATGTCTTTATTAGGGGCTGTTTAGCACAGGGCTAAATCGCTGGCTTTGAAAGCAGACCAAGGCAGGCCAGCAGCACGGTTCAATTCCCGTAACAGCCTCCCCGAACAGGTGCCGGAATGTGGTGACTAGGGGCTTTTCACAGTAACTTCATTTGAAGCCTACTTGTGACAAGCGATTTTCATTTCATTCATTCATAACATTTTTAAAGGTACATTACATAAGTTCAAATTCGACAGTATATAAAGTATATATGTAAATATAGATCATTTTCTTTCAATACAGTACGAGATGCCTCACACTTACCATTACAAGTTACATTTACAATGTACGTTTAATGTCAAACATTGGTGCATACAGTCCAAGGGGTTTTACACAGTTTCCAGCCTCTTAATATATTACGAAGGAAAGGCCTTAGACCCTGACTGATCTCCAGACTTAATTCGGCCACTTCCCCACAGAGTGTACCCGAGTAGTGACCATACAACAGCCCAAAGCTTCTGTTCAGACATAGAAACTAGTATGTCATCTCTGCATATCTCCAAGTCATAAATCAGAACAAGCAATACCATTTGAGAACTGCTTGTTTTGGGTAAAATTTCATAATTGTATTATCCTGATGTTTGCAAAGAAATGAAAGAGCTTTCTATGTAAGTGACCCCTTTAAATGCCCACACATTCTATACCATTGCTATATTTCGAGAAAGGGTAAAATAGTGTTACGCTAAGGTCAGAACAACATCAAAGATTGCCCCCGTACACAATGCAAACATCTGCAGGATGTGCAGAAGTGGCAAATGCTTATGGAGTAACACAAATGATAACCATCTCTGGAACGCTACTACAATCCTTTCATGTTTTTAGGCTGTACTGGAAACTTTAGTTGACTTGTTCAATTGCTAAACCTCCAAGAAATTTCTATGGCAAGAATTAGTTGAGGGAGGGGTGGTGTTTTCCCCATTCTGCCATTGTAACTTCATTGGAAACCCTTTTTACACGAATGAACATTTCTGCAAAAACTCCATTGGAGTTATGCAGCGGAGTGCAGGAAGCTCTGAGGAAATGATCTGCATCGGTCCAAATAGAATGGTTTCAATAGTCATGCATATTATCAGCATTCTGTATAGTCACAGGGCTCAGCTTGTCTTCGTCTACTCCCTTGTTTTGAAGATCATTTGAAGTAACAGATCATTTTTAATTTGATATTTGACTGATGTAAAGACAACAATGGTATTATGCTGTTTTCCCCCAATTGAAGATGTAGTTATTGTTGAAGCATATCCTCTGGCAATATTAAGATTCTTTCCAGTGGACAATAACAAATGTGTTAACAAAGATGTCCCATAGCATTGGATGGGAAAACAACAGAATCGACACAAAATGATTACAAATATGATTGATCATTATAATTTCTTGAAATGTTCTAAGTGTAAAGTTATGCCAGTATTTATGCTGATCTTCCCATGGTAAGTTATGCCAAAAACCCTGGAATGTAAAACTCATATAAAGTGCTAATCAGTGGAAACAACTGGAGCCTGAGGCTAAGTGCCAAACATTTCCATATTATGCTTTTGAATCCCTCTTTATGATTATAAATTGAAAATATTTGCAGTCATGAAATCATCACTCATGTATGTCAGCCAAAGAATGTCTAAGAAATTACAATCATTGAAACTTTCAATGTTTAATGAAAACTATTCTGATGGCAGACACATTCAATGATATAGAAAACACATTTTAGGTCTCGGCAAGTAGAATTTGTTTTAAAGTAACTGAACAAACTCATCATAAAACAGCAGAAATACAACTTTAGTTTCTCTTGGACCTAGATTTTTAGGGCGTGATCTACCGGCTGTTCACGCCGGCGGAATTTTCCAGTCCCATGTCGGTGCATGGGCATCCTGGTGACGAGAGGCAGTCACCTGGAAAATCTGTTGACAAGGGCAGGGTTAGTAAATCCCACTGGCGGGATTCCTCCGTTGCTGAAAAACATGCTCTGAGTTGCTCGGTAAATACCACCCATGATCTCTGCAGGCTCCAAAGCACTTTTGGGTTTAAAAAAAATTTAAAGTACCCAATTATTTTTTTTCCAATTAAGGGGCAATTTAGCGTGACCAATCCACCTACACTTCACTGCACATCTTTGGATTGAGGGGAGAGACCCACGCAAACACGGGGAGAATGTACAAACTCTACACGGACAGTGACCCAGACCCGGGACCGAACCTGGGACCTCGGCGCCGTGATAAAGCACTTTAACACCCCAGGGACTTCCCCAAGCAAACCATTAGGTATTAGCCCAGAATGAAAAACACATTCTTTGGTTAATTTCAATGCTGGCTGCCAAAATTACCCAAGCCCTGCAGAACTCTCCTTTTTAAAGAACATGACCATTGCAATAATATATCCTAGGTTTTTAACCCTTAATTTGCCCAATACTTTTAGAATTCAATTTTCCTAAAATCTTCCAATCAAGAAAAGCAGGCGTAAATCATTTGTCTTCTTTGCACTTCTCAGGAAACAAGTGGTAGGTTTAAGTGATCTCTATTTGCAATGTTAAATATTAGAAATAGATTTAAGTGGGTTTTACTGTGTACAACTCTAGTTCGATTAATGTTAAACAAAGGTGTTTGCATGTATGGTTTTTTTTGTTTCAGTTCAAACTGTGTTTCTATTGTGCGAGAGTTTACGACAGAAGTAAACATGAGCTTGGGAATAGAATGTAATGTTGCTTAGCAACCACAAACCACTTTTGGGGAAAAGGCCGTTAGTTTCGTTTTAACGAGTGCAAGAAGCCAGAGTAGAAGGAGCTTAGCAGAAAGAGAGGGAACATCTCTCGCAGCTTTTCTGGCGGCAAGGCATAAAATGGGATAAGGGGTAAGAAAGCAAGTGCTAGAAATCTAAATAAAAGCTAGAAAAGGAAACTAGAGAACTGAAGACAAGTTTCCAGGAAGCCTGAAGTTAAATGCCCAGAGGAAACTGCAATTAGAAGTGTACTGTTCACTGAAGTCACAGAGTTGGAAGTGCAAACCCGAGTGAATGGGCTAGGGAAAGAGATCGGAAGCAATCGGAGGTTTGGTGTCTTTATTTCCAGCTGTTGGAAACAATTTTGTCCTGCAAGGGAGCGAGTACCTGAGAGTTTGTGTAGAAGTTTGGAAGCTGTGGCAGTTGAAAGGGGGAAAGCAGGCTCAAGGGGGTGTGTGGACTGCGTTTCTTTATTTTCTTAAAATGAAGTTTAAAGTGGAACAAAAACAGAAAATGCTGGAAAAACACAGCAGTCTCTGTGGAGGGAGGAAAAACTGTTATAACATTTTGCGTCTCTAGGACTCTTGTTGAAAGGAGGGAGAAATGGGATGAGTTTTATGCTGTTTTAAGAGGGGGTGGAACAAAATAAGGTCAGGGATAGGTGGGAGTCAGGGGACATTTGACAAAAGATGACAAGGCACAAGAGAAAGGGAGCATTAATGGGGCTGGTTTAGCAGTGGGCTAAACGGCTGACTTGTAATGCAGAACAATGCCAGCAGCGCGGATTCAATTCCTGTCCCGGCTTTCCCAAACAGGCCCTGGAACGTGGCGACTAGGGGCTTTTCACAGTAACTTAATTGAAGCCCACTTGTGACAATACACGATTATTATTAATGGTCATGTTAAAGACTAAAGAAGGTGCTGATAGCGGCATAAAAGATAGGTTTTAAGGTGGATCCGTTTGCCACGTGATGATGTTGAAAGATATGGAGAAACGCACTAATAATGGGGGTGAGCCTCTCAATAAAATTGACTGAAAAGCAACAGTAATATTGATTTGTGAAAATAGCAGCTTACCAGCCCGACATTAATGGGGGGGGGGGGGGGGGGTTAAAGGGAGAGGAGAAGATAGTGTCAAGAGGACAACTACATCTTGAAGTTCATTCCCGCCCTAAAATAAAAAGCAAAGAACCACAGATGTTAGAAATCGGAAATAAAAAAACGAAAGTGCAGGTCTAGCAGCATCCGGAGAGTGTGAAACAAAAAAAAAATTTAAAAAGAGCTACATCAGACGCAAAAGGTTCAGGTCTGGTTGCTCTCCGGATGCTACCGAACTCAATGACCTTTATTCCAGAACTTTCAGCGTTTATCTCAGTCCCTCCCTTCTCTCCGCCTCCTTCCCTTCAGCCATTTTACTCCCCTCCATAAAAACTACACAAAAACGCAGGAATTTAACCACAAAGGCCGCACACCGGCTCCGACACTTCCGTTGACCGGACGGCTGGCTACGCCCGAATTAAAAAAAAAAAATACTGGTCGTTAACATTTGGAACAATTTTTCTTTTTGGGGGAAAAAAAAAAGTAAAATAAGTTTTTTTTTCCGCGTGAACGGTACTTCCCACAATCCCACACGCGGGTTGTCCGCGACTCTTTGCGATTTAAAATGTTTTATTTTTATTTTTAAACCCCTTCCGACCGCAGTCGAAAGACGTTTCTGCCAGCGGCCCGGGTCGAGGAGGGGGATCGAGCCTCCCCCGCCCCGGGGGTACAGAGACGGTCGGTTGGATTCGAATTCATCTGGCCGTTAAATGGGGGAGGGGAGGGAGTGGAAGCGCGAGCGCCTCCTCCCATGAGGCGACGCGGCCCTCCCTGTCTATAAATAGCCCCGCCTCGCTGGCCGCTGCGTCACAGTGAGTCCGGCTGCCAGGCGCTGCGTGTGGGGCAGGGGGCCGCTGTGTGTTTCGGTGTCTCGCTTGTGTCTCTCTTCTCCCCCAACCCTTCCCCCTCTTTTGTTTTTTTTGAAGAAGAATATAATTTCAGACCAGCGTGTCCGGCACCGCGGAGCCTTTCACCTGGTGTGTCCCCGTGGAGGAAACCCCCGCCCGCAACCCCCTCTTAAGGCCGGATGGTCAAGGTCTCCCTTCAGCGCATTTTGAATAGTCACTGTTTTGCTAGAGAGAAAGAAGGAAACACAATGCCATCCATGACGTTTAGTAGTAATCCTAGTGCCGCAAGGTAGGGGGGTCTTCTCCGCTTCGGGTGACAATAAATGAAAACCAGAGCCGCGCGTCAGGATCGTCTTCAGTTCTACCTCCTTACCCCTCTCCCCTTTTAAAAACCCCGTCTTTCATCGCAAGTCCCAACCCACGCTCTTTTCGCACTGGGTGTAATGAGCCGAATGTTGGCCGGCAGCAGCACAAAGAGCCGCTGTTCAAACCGGCCCTTTCCGTCGATGGATCGACCGATCCTCCATTCGGCTGGCAAGCGGCTGCGGATTCGCGTTCCGTGCTCATTTTTCCCCCTTCCCGCGAATATAAAAAGTTAAAAGCCCCCAACGATCTCTATTTAAAAAAAAAAAAAAAAAATCTTTTAATCCTACGGTCGACCCGCAGTTTATTTTATTTCTGCGGGAGTGGAGAGACGCGGAGTGCAGGGTTCATAAAATGGCGACCGTAAAGTGGAAAAACAGGACCGAGGGTTGATTTTCTTTATGTGTGTTTGTGTACGGGTTATGGGCAGATGAGAGAGAGGGGAGTTGGGAAATCCCCGGAGGCTGTGTGTGTGTATATATCTGCTGAGTTGACGTGGTGCCTCTGATGGTCGGAGGCTGGGAATGCAACAGGAAGTCTGCAATCCCAGCACAAGATCACTCGGTGGAGGCGAACCAGGCTCTCTTCCCCCCCCCCCCCCCCCCCCGAATCTTACATTTACACCTTCCATAGCCTCTCTTTACCCCTCCCCTCAATTTAAAGCACACGTGGCACCTGGGGAGAAAAGGAGTGCCTTTGAATTTGTTATTTTATAATCTTGCGTTCCATCATCTTAAAGTGCGTTTCCAACTTTTTTTTCCTCTGCAAGATTGTGTAAAATGGAAGGATGGAAAACAAAATTGAGGTGTTAATTGTAATACAAATTAATTGTAACTTTTGTTGATTGTTGTCAACTGGGTGATCTATTGGCTGTCCATTGTACACCTAACTTGTATCTCTTCTCTCCCCACCCCCGTTCACTTTTAATGCAACAGAAAAGTGAGCGTAGCGTATAATAGTTGCCCCATTGAATTGCTTCGTGCTGTACTGAATCTTGAAAACCCCCTAGTAAGAGGATACAGCACTTGTGATTAGTAAAGTTACACAAGCAAACGAGGAAAGTTTGTGGTTAACTTGAGCTTCATCTTGTTAGTTAGCTGTCTGATTTGAGCTCAAAGTGAATTTGATATTGGGTATGAACGGTTGAGTAAAGGGATCTGTGGATTTTTCTCTTTTGAATCCATTTGGGGTGAAATCACATTTAACATACTTTTTTTTCTAGTCCCAGGCTGTCCTCCAATTGTTGTCGTAACCCTGGTCCGGGGCCTCTGTGGTGTTCCTGATGTCCCTCACCCACCCTTGAAGATCCCAGGTGGGCGAGGGAATGGTCAAAGGGATCACAATCTTGCAGCCAGCTTACTGTATTCAGTAAGTATTGAGCTTTCAAGTCAGCAAATTTTGAATAAAATTGTTCCAATTATTTTCAAGAGGCACAAGAATTAAGGGAATGTAGCCTCATGGCTACAGGTGGCTAGGAGATAGTAAGCGGGGAATGGATGTTTCTTGGCGTTGATGAGATTGGAATTAGCTTGGGTGGGAATGTTCCATGGATTTGACTTTTTAATATGTATGTTTATTTGTCCTGGAATGTTCCTTGCTTATACATAATAGAGTTATGGAAAAATGCAGGATGGTAGACTAGCTGGGCGAGTGAGCAAAAATGCAGTTGTGCAGAGGGAAATGGCTTGTTTCAAATAGTTTTGAGGTAGAGTATATGATGAAGTTTTAAATGGTATTACTAATAGACGAGAAGGGTGGTACAGTAGCACAGGGTCCGCGCTGCTGCCTCAAGGTGTCGAGGACCTGGGTTCGATCCTGACCCCAGGTCAATGTCTGTGTGGAGTTTGCACATTCTCCCTGTGTCTGTGGGTCTCACCCCCACAAACCAAAGGTGCAGGGTAGGTGGATTAGACATTCTAAATTGCCCTTAATTGGAAAATGTTTTTAAAAGATTAACAGATAGTAAAATATAAAAGCTGGTAATTAGGTTTAGTGAGTAACTCGTGGCACAGATCAGTTGTGATTTCTGAGAAAGGATAACTGGTAGATAGTTACTAAATGTCGAAGTAAAGTTACCATTATCCCAGGTGACCACAAGCTGCTTTTGTCTTCTGAGGGGGAGAGTTGACTGGTGGTGATTTAACCAGAGGGTCAACACACTCCATGAGGGGCAAGGTTGAGAAGGTGGGGCCTTAATGAATAACATCAGCTGGTACAGGAATTGAACCCACTAGCTTTGTTCTGCATCACAAACCAACTGCCCAGCCAACTGAGCTAAACGGGCTCCTCTATTAACGTGGCAATTAGATTCCTGGACCAAGTTAATTAGGTAATAGCAGCAGTGTTTGCATAAAAGCTGCTCTTGCACATTTGACACACCTGTGTAGAATAGGAACTTAAAGGATGGATTGCTTGGAAATACTAAAATATTGAATTTATCTCCTCCCTCAGGATAATCGGCTGAGTGTAACAGAAGATTCGAGTGCAAACAGCAGGACTAAAATTCTCCATTTCCAGTCCAAGCTTACTGATGCAAGAATTGTTCACTGGAGAGTAGTACTGAACAACAACAATCTGTACATTGAACTCCCAGGTGGGGTCTTGCCCGAGGGAAGCAAAGAAAGGTATGTGCAGGAGCATGTGATTAGTACATCAGATCATTCATGCATAACGTTTTTCTAATTTTATTTTTGCTGGGTCAAATTTTTACAGTTAAACATTAGGTGTTGAATAAAGCACCTCCTAAGCCTTTCATTTTAACCCCTTTTCACAATAAAGTGACTTTAATATGCCTGTGTTCATTCCTTAAGAGCTGAAAATTAATGAATACATTGAGTAGCCTGTTGTATTTTCTTTGAGGTTTTGCCACAAACCTCAATGAAACTTTTGGGGAAAAATGCTATTCTCAAACTTTGAAGTCTTGACTACACAACATCAGTGGATACTTTGCTAGATTGCAATGTTATTAGTACCTTTCCTGTTAGAACCAGTTTGTGCTTTGTTGTTTAAGAATAAATCCAGCATCAAACTCAACATTCTAATCCTATTCTTTTTCAGTTTTACCATCCTGCTTGAATTTGCAGAAGAGCATCTTCAAGCTGAGCATGTCTTCATTTGCTTCCACAAGAACAGGGATGATCGAGGTGAGTGAATGCAATGGTACTATTTAATATCACCATCTGTGGCCCTTGACATGTCATTTTCTATGGCATCCATTTCTAACTGCCATTGCCCCATAGTAACCACCTGAACGATCAGTCAGTCTAATATATGAGAACAGTATTATTATGCTGTCATTCTCTAACCTGGAATTACAAACCTCAGTTTCATATTTCATCCTACACCTGTGACAATTGTGCTCCCATAATGTTGCATTGAAGTGCTGGCCCAGATGATATTTACTGTAGCTTCATTGTTGGCTTCAGCTATTGTTTTGGTCCAGGTGCAAGTGCTAGAAACTGAGTTGACTTGACAACTGATTTATGTTTTAAAGATCCTGTCATGACAAGTGTTCAACATATCAAATTGTTTTTGATTTTTGGTTGCTAACTATACTTTTGCCACGGGGATGAGCAAGCGCAGCAGCTGGATGTAACTGAGCAACCATAGTTCCTGTTGTAAAGCATCTTGCTTATTGAACTGAAACTGGCTGAAATTCCCATCTTATATTCTATAAAATCAAACTCATTCCCAGAGGATTGGTGACATAGCTGTTATCAGATTATTATTATCAGACCTAAAATTGATTTTGAAGTTCCTACTTATTATTTGTAATCTTAAAGCTTGTCTTCACTGATAAGTCTAGTTTTATCAATCAAAGGGAAAGCTAAACTTTATAAGAATTGAAATCTGCTGTCACCGATGGTCTCAATACTTCATAACCACTGTTTATAAAAGTGCATATGGTTTCAAAGGATGGAAGTAACACTGCAGTTGCTTTGGTGAGCCAAAGCAATGTATAGTGTTTTAAAGCATCTGTGGACCTTGCCCAAGTCATGCAGTACTTTTCTACATAGTAAAGTCTGGATATAACAGTAGTTATGCATTGTTAACTACCAAAAGCCATGTACTTTGTGGCAATACAAGTGGTATACAGCTTTTTGCAAATGCTCTGATAATTGACAAAAACTAGTGGGTGTTCCTATGGTGTTGCTCACTTGAGTGCGGAAATAGGGAATCTGAGCTTAGCTGTTTGAGATGCAGTGGAATGTGATGGCTTGAAGGGATAATGGTTTGTAATCAGACCAGTTAAAGAAATTCTGCAATGCTAAAGTTTGAAGCTGAATTCATTGCACGTTCCAGTGTACAGATTTTGATTCTTACGATTAGAATGTATGACTTAAAATAGTTCAAAATCTGATGTGCCACAATCTGAGAATTCTACACTTGCTGTATTTTCCTTGGAACTAACTCCAAAACTTGTCAAATGTCAGACCTTCATTGGCTATAGCAATCTGAGCAGTAAGGTTTGGGGTAATATCCATTGTCACTAAGTACGCAGCCATAATGTAACTTGCACTTAAAACTCGTACCCATTGTCTTATGCAGGCTGATCCAGGCAGGTTATAGACTCGCTGGTAGATTTGATTTATTTAGGCAAGCCAGCACTTAGCTCAGCAATCCAGTTTGGAATTTGTGCTAGAACTATACGTGCTCTGGTATGATTGTACCTTGTATTGTGCCTGGTTTTAGTCACCCAAGAAAAACATTAAACCATTGAGTTAGTGTAGCATCATGAGGTTGATACCAAGGGTGAAACTCTAGGTCAACGTTTTTGGTTTTTCAATCTTCAAAGGAAATTACTGAGCTGCAAAACGTTTTTCTATGAGACTTTGTATCCAATGTTGGGGCACAACAAAGTCGAACGGAACAGTCCTAAATCTGGCAGGTTTTTTTTTTTGTAGTTTACATGCAAGTTTTCTAACCAATTTTGCCACCTTTTCCTAAATTGGACCTGGAAATAGTACTTAACTTTTCCTGGATCCTCTGCATGAAATAAATACCTGAGGAAGGAGCAGCGCTCCAAAAGCTAGTGACATAGAAACAAACCTGTTGGACTTTAACCTGGTGTTGTAAAACTTCTTGCTGTGCTCACCCCAGTCCAACGCCGGCATCACCACATCATGAAATAAATAAGCCCTACAAAGCAGTGACAGCAGCATAAAGGCCCATAGAATATGTTGTCAGAGCCAACTTAGTTTAAATGTTTTTCCCATTTTAAAGTTTTACAGTTTATATTGACTAATGGTTAACTAAGCTGTGAATGTTTAATACAATTGACTTGTAAAGTAGTTGATTTGTTTGATACTGTCATACTCTGGAATCTGCAAATTTGTTAAATTTGCAGAGCTGGCAGCTTTTGCATCAGATATTGTAATAAATTAGCCTGAGGCATTGGCCTGGATTATATGATTTATTTGAACTTGATTAGGAACCTGACAAGGGTTGATTTTCTAAGTAAACTCTCCTTTCTGCACTATCTGTATATCCCTCAATTCTCTTAGAACATAGAACAGCACAGAACAGGCCCTTCAGCCCTCTATGTTGTGCCGAGCTTTATCCGAAACCAAGATCAAGCAATCCCACTCCGTCATTCTGGTGTGCTCCATGTGCTAAATCTCCTTTGCACCCTTTCCAATGATACCACGTCCTTCTTATAATGAGGTGACCAGAACTGCGCACACTACTCCAAATGTGGTCTCACCAGGGTCCTGTACAGTTGCAGCATAACCCCACGGCCCTTGACATGTGCACCATTTTCCCAGAGCCATTCAGAAACCTTTATCCAGTACACAATAGTTGGTGCAGCTGGTGCCACCTGAGGTCTGAGGCAAAGGGGATGAACCCCAAAGCCTCACGTACTGGTATCTAAGCATCCATGAATCTGTTGGACAAGGTGATAACATTCACTGCTGACTATGAAGGTAGCTTTCCACAAATATCTAGCAATCTGTACTGTGGATTTGAACTTTGATTCCACTCTGGCACCATCTATAGGGATCTTGGTTCAGCGGTGAACTAAAGCAACCAGTCTAATTGAGGAATTCTCTGATTGCAAATTGGAAAGTAACAAGGTCAAGTTTTATAATTTTACAGAAAACACAATGATTGGGATATGCATGTGGGATTGAGGTAGAAGCGATATATTTTTGGGATGTCTCGAATTTTTTAGCATGGGATGGAGAAATTGACATTTCCACAAAATTAATTCAAGTTGGGATGTTGTTCAGCAGTAATTATGATCCAAGTACATTGTTTAAAAAACATAGATTTCAACATGAGCCTCATTCAACATGGGACAACTTAAAGGGACAATTTGCAAGGGTTGATACACTGAGACCAATGGGATAGCAAGAAAATTGGTGATTTCTAAATTGTTTCTATCTGAACAGTTCAACCGTGTGCTCTGAAGTAGTGGGATTCACTGATGGCAAATAATGAATTTCCATGTTTCACTGCATATGCAAGCTGTCACTTTGAGTGATGGTGAATAGTGACAGTTTCACCTTCCTTATAACTATAAAAAGCCAGGGCAATTCCTCCCCTTACCCATGCAACAGTTAATGTGGAGAAGTTACCACTTGCATAATAGTATTAACACTTTTCATTTTAAATTTCAGCTTCACTGCTTCGCACATTTAGCTTTCTTGGCTTTGAGATTGTGAGACCTGGACATCCCCTCGTCCCAAAAAGACCAGACGCTTTCTTCATGGTGTATACATTTGAAAGAGACTCATCTGATGAAGAATAAATGTGTGCTTTTATCTTGCTCTTGTTTTGGGTTTTTTGTTTTGTCTCATCTGTGAAGTTATATTGGTGAAATTCTGTCTTATCTGGCATTGCAGCCTCAGGAGAATCTTCAGGTTCAGTGGTGATTGGTTGGATAATTTCACTCGTACTGTATCTCAAAATATTTGCATGTTATGATTATAACAAATAAATTGCTCACCATGAAATTAACTGCATACACTTTTTTTAGTTTTGGTTGACATGTTGCATTAATCTTGAATAAAATTTATTTTTACTGTTGGTGTGCTTAGCTTGGAGTGAATAAACATTTGTTGATGACTTATTGTTGGCACAAGACCACAAGGGAATTGTTGGAACTGAGGTAAAATAGTGAAGAGAATTAAAAAAAATGTATTAACAAATTATCAAATGTGGCTTTAACGCCAGTTGGCAATGGTTTCAAAGCCTTCTGATTTCAGATTTTAAAATTTGAATTCAAATGCCGCTATCTGCCATGATGTGATTTGAGCCCAGGTCTACAGAGCATTACATTGGGTCTGTGGATTACCAAGTCCAGTGACGATACAACCACCACTTCCCCTTGTTCAAGTGGGATGATGTTTTTTTCACCTCTGATCTCTCAACTCCCACCTATCAATGTTTGAATTACACCTACTTGGTGGGTTATTTCCACTAGTTTTTTTTAATGGGATTCCCATGGGTCATGGAAAAAATTGTGCTCTACACTAGTATGTTCAAGAATCATTTGACCTGAATTGGGCGTGGCACCAAACTCCCCATGTTTCTGATTAAGGTTACACTGATTTCAAATTGGGCTCATTTTCTTGGACCTGGGGTTTTTCCAAATACAACTTAGTAAGCAACTGACTAGATGTACACCAACGAAACTGAAGTAGTTCGGTGTAGTTAAGAACTGAAGTGATTTTTTAATTTGGTTACTTGCAGGTGGAAGATTGGATTGGCCAAATTAATTTTGATAAAACCTAATGTAACCTAATCTGTACAAAGTGACAATACTACCCTGTTTTCTCTCAAATGTTTAAGTAATTTAATCTACCCTAAAATTCATTTACAGATTTTATAGTACCTTGACACCCATTGTCAATAGAACATTTTGTTAAATGTCAAATCAACTACCCCTGCTGTATGTCCGTTCCAATCTGAGCAACATCCATTAACCAATAGTACATTTCCTGATCTCAAATTTCTGTTGCAGGCAAATGTGCCTGAAACTGAAGTTGGACTAATTATGTAGTAACCAAGTTTCTCTCCCAAGTAGCTATCCACCAGAATTTAAAATGAGTCAACTTCAATTCTGCCCTTTTGCAGCTGGATAAACCAACCAGAATTGGTGCTGTGTATTTGGTCATCTGTTTGGGCAGCACGGTAGCATTGTGGATAGCACAATTGCTTCACAGCTCCAGGGTCCCAGGTTCGATTCTGGCTTGGGCCACTGTCTGTGCGGAGTCTGCACATCCTCCCCGTGTGTGTGGGTTTCCTCCCACAGTCCAAAGATGTGCAGGTTAGGTGGATTGGCCATGATAAATTGCCCTTAGTGTCCAAAATTGCCCTTAGTGTTGGGTGGGGTTATGGGGATAGGGTGGAGGTGTTCACCTTGGGTAGGGTGCTCTTTCCAAGGGCCGGTACAGACTTGATGGGCCGAATGGCCTCCTGCACTGTAAATTCTATGATCTAGCAATTGATCCACATTCTCTAATCCTTCAATTATCAGTTCCAAAACTAAAATTACCATATTTAACACTTATTTGAACATGCAGTAAGCCTGTTTCATGCCTTCAGAACACAGCTGAACAGGATATACAGCATCAATCAGAACTTGTAATATCTGTCCACTGCATTGAATGAGCTACAGCATAGAATCTAATTTTGATTGCAGTTTAACATTGCCCCATTTTGAGCTATTTGGCTTCAACCTTGGTAAGTTAATGGAGTTTGTATTGTTTAATGGCACGGGTTTCATTTGAATGTTTCCCAATGTATTTATGTTTTAATTTTTTCGGTCCTGCAGAACCTGACAGCTTTTGCATCGCTTTTAATGGAAAATTGTTACCCTTAATCATTTCACTCAAAAGTGGTAATTTTCAGGATCACAACTACAACTTTCAAGTGGGGAATTAACTGTGGGCGCGATCGAACGGCTATGCTGCATCGGAAAAAGCACCCCGCCGTGGCTCAGTATGGGCGATAAAAGCCGACAGACTCTGCTCACAGGATCTACCCGGCTTGCAACACCTCGCGAGATCCAATATAATCTCGTGAGGCGTTGCGATGTAACTCCCGCCCATTGTGGGCCGGATCACTTTGTGGCAAATCTAGCCTCACCTGTGCAAATTCCTAAGGTACGTGAGGCTTTGGGGTTCATCCCCTTCGCCTCAGACCTCGGGTGGCACCAGCTGCACCAACTATTGTGTACTGGATAAAGGTTTCCGAATGGCCCTGGTAAAATGGTGCATTTGGTGGCTGTTAAGAGCCGTGGGGTTATGCTGCAACTGTACAGGACCCTGGTGAGACCACGTTTGGAGTATTGTGTGCAGTTCTGGTCACGTCATAGGAAGGACGTGGAATCATTGGAAAGGGTGCAAAGGAGATTTAGCATATGGAGCACACCAGAATGATGGAGTGGGATTGCTTGATCTTGGTTTCGGACAAAGCTCGGCACAACATCGAGGGTTGAAGGGCCTGTTCTGTGCTGTACTGTTCTATGTTCTATATTTAGTACTGGTCCCTATTTGGAGCGGCACTCGGGCTCAGTTTCAGGGCAAGGTGGCACCTTGGCATAGCTGGTGCCACCTGGGCACCCTGGCAGTGCCAGCTGAATGCCCAGATGGCATAGGCACTGCCAAGCTGGCATTTCTTGTGTCCGTACGATTGGGGCGGGTGTGCTCTGTGTGTGGACCCTTAGTGAGTTTGGACTGAAGGGGGGAGGTTGGGGATCGCTTTGGGGGCCTCCGAGCTCCCCATTGTACAAAATGGGGCTATGTGCGGCCTTGGTCGCGTCTTTCTCATTCAGGCCCTTTGTCCAACCTGAGTTGTGCTGAATAGCCATATGTTTCTCGGCACTGAGTGCCAGGAAACACACAGCTAAACGCGCTTGCCAAGAGACTGTTCCCTTTTGCGAGAATTGCACCCTAAAGCTGGAATAATGGATAGTGGAAAGGTTATAGGGTAAAATCTAAATGGCAGGTATCGATTTGCTCTGAGAAACAAGATGAAGTAGATTGTGTCAAAAGTGCAGCATTCTTGTGCCAAATCGTTGACTCGTGTCAATCGGTTCTTACCTCAAAAAGAAAAAAATTGCTGTGCATTTTCATGAAGGACATCAAATAATTATGATCCAATGAAACTACAACCATTTTTGTCAACAAGTTCTTGCAGCATGTGAGAATATTTTGTTTTTATTGTGAAATTTGTCATTCCAACTTGCAACATACCAAGTCTTGGTTAAAAAAAAAGATTTTGTGGTGGTTGATGCATTTTTTTCCTCCATTCTCACCCAATATGTTCTGCAACAACTTTATTATCTGTGCTATTTCAGATGCATCGTAAAACCATCTAGTTCCAGAAGAAGTTTCTCTTCTATCTCCCTTCAAGTTCATCTTATTCATGAGATCCATATCCTACTCTCTTAATCAAATTCACACTCATTTAGTGTGCTTTCCTGCCCCCATGCTATCTGACATTGTAAGAGTCTCCTTTCCTCAAATATTGCTCCCCCCCCCCCCCCCCCCAAAGCATTTAATGAACACTCAGTACTAGCAATCTAGTGTCCCACTCCCTATCTTCCCTCTCTTCCTGGCCCATCAATGTGATATCCCCTTTCAAATCTATGTCCATCTTTTCTGCAAATCTATGCTTGAATTTCCAAACAGAATATCATCCTTGCCACTGCACTAAAATTGCCTGAATGGAAGTCGGAATGATATCCGTTGTGACTGGTGTGTTTACCTTCATGTCCTCCTTGACCTTTCTGCAACATTTGATACTGAATTACCCAGCTGATTGGAACACCTCCTGTTTGCTCCCATTTTAACTCCTCCAAGTATAACCAGAACACCTCCGTTTGCTGTAGTTTTCATTTATCAACTTTCTGGTTCCAATGTCACTATTTAATGCCGTTAACATTGTGTTGAATAAACATTTTTTCCTACTGAAACTGAGCATCTTCTGAAAATCCAAGTGGAGTAATCCCTTTAAAAAAAAATCAGTTTTGTGAGGCATTATCAATATCCGCTAAAACTATTTTTGGATTTCCAGTAGCTGCACTTCTAAAGCCTGAAAATTATTTTCGGTGTCAACATGCACTACTTGTCGGAGCTGAAATTTCAGGAATGCATGGCATGGTGCCAAATTACTGTCCGGAGGAAGTGGCTTGGGAGCACTAGGAGTACTGGAGATGGTTTCTCTTCTTACCCCCTAAATGTTACCTGTGGAGTTCCCCAGGTATCTGAGGCTGCTTGTGGAATTCTTGGTAATTTTATTCCTCGTAGAACTGAAACGGTTGTGTTTGGAACCAAAATGAATCTTCAAATTTTAAAATGAAAACCCAAGCTCACAATCTACTTCAAACTGAAAGGACAAGGGCAAATTGTGCCAAGCCGTTACCCAGGTTAACGCTTATTCATTTTCAGACAGTAGATGATGTTTTCATAATGGAAATGTATCTTAAAACTAGAATTGTTCGGGTAAAATAGCCAGCAGTCTCAGAGTGCAATTCTCCCAAAAGGGAATAAATGCCATAGCGAGTGAGTTTAGCCACATGTTCCCTGGCACTCGAAGTGCCAGGAACCACATGGCTATTCAATGCGACTCATAGAATTATAGAATATACAGTGCAAAAGGAGGTCATTCGGCCCATCGAGTTTGCACTGGTCCTTGGAAAGGACCTACTTAAGCCCACACCTCCCAACTTATCCCTGTACCCTCACCTAACCTAACCTTTTTGGATACGAAGGGCAATTTTGCGTTGTATAAGGGGCATGAATGAAGAATGCGTGGCCGAGGCCGCACATAGCCCCGTTTTGTACAGTGGGGAGCTCTGCTCGCTGGATCTCCCCAGTGTAACGAGGGATCGGGACGCCATTTTTTAATGGCACCCCGATCTCTGAGGCCCCCCGAAATGAGCCCCCCCTCCCCCAGCATGAATGCATCATATCCACCCCAATACCACTGTAGAACCTCCTCCCTTCGGATGTCAGAGGTTCGATGCTCGAGATGATAGCATCTGTTTCTTTGTTCTTCGTTCTTTGAGCAATGACGAATCCTGCCAATGCCCTGACCCTCAGCCCACTCAGAACCTGGGACATCCACCCATGTGCACCCTTGTATGTGAACGCCTTTCCAATGAGTCTCAATCCCTCTCCATCACACAATAGCCACTTCCCCACAATTCCCATCTCAACTCCAGCTGAAGGAAGCACTTTGACCCTTGAGAGCCTCAGTGGTCACCGTGCCTCCCCCAAAGGGCGAGTAGTTGGGCAGTTGAGTGCATTCAATAGACTTGTGTTCTAATCTCACGAGGGACAAAATGCCGCCACCATTCATCTCCTAAATGGGGTGACTGATGAGCACCTTCACCATAATGCCTTGCACTGGGGAACATGTCTGTGTTACCTCTCTGTCATGGAGATGTGGGTATTAGCCTTGGAGTTCAAAGAACAAATTAGCACAGGAACCGGCCCTTTGTCCCGCCAAGCTTGTACCGGTCATGATGCCAGCCTTTGCCAAAACCCTCAGCACTTCCTTGTGCCATATCCTTCTATACCCATCCTATCCATGTGTTTTTCAAGATGCCTTTTGAACGCCATTAATGTATCTAAATGCTCTGAAGTTCAATGCTTAGGGACTAGGCATCCAAAGGGTTAACAATTTGGTGCCAATCAGTGGCACACTCATGCATTTCAATGCCGATTAAATTAGCACAATTGACTTGTCAAAGAAGGATCATGGAGCAGATTAGGCAACTGACTTCCCCATGAGGCAGGTGAGGCACACCTAATGCATCTGAAGACTAAATTAGCATGTCAATTTCATTCTTAGAGGACACCCTCATTCCCCCAGCTCCCATGGGCTGCTGATTATAATGAGCCTTCCAACTTGAACAGCCAGCCATCCATACACTAATCCCTGACACCCTGTCCTCCATAACCAGTGGCCCTGAACTTCCAGACATCTCATGC
This sequence comes from Scyliorhinus torazame, assembly GCF_047496885.1. Classification (NCBI taxonomy): domain Eukaryota; kingdom Metazoa; phylum Chordata; class Chondrichthyes; order Carcharhiniformes; family Scyliorhinidae; genus Scyliorhinus; species Scyliorhinus torazame. The sequence continues at coordinate 28,625,352 of NC_092724.1, forward strand.
CCTCTGGCTTCAAAGTGCAGCCTGAGTGTGATGGTTCATTCTGATTGCACTCGCCCTCCCCCCATGTGACGGCCTACAGCCCTCATGAGGCTGGAAACCACCCCTCGCCAGAGTCCTCCACTCTGCCCATGCAGCCTGGCATCTCATGGGACTTCACCCAGCAACTTAATCTTTATTAGTGTCACAAGTAGGCTTACATTAACACTGCAATGAAGTTACCGTGAAAAGCCCCTAGTCGCCACATTTCAGCGCCTGTTCGGGTACACTGAGGGAGAATTCAGAATGTCCAATTCGCCTAACAGCATGCCTTTCGGGGCTTGTTGGAGAACGTGCAGACTCCGCAGAGACAGTGACCCATGCGGGAATCGAACCCGGATCCCTGGCGCTGTGAAACAACAGCGCTATCCACTGTGCTACCTTGTCGTCCCAGCTTCACAGTTGCCCCCTGTGCTGGGCCTGCGGATTCACCTTTCCCACCCACTTTTCAGCTGCCATTCTGGAAGGGCAATCCCTGAGCGGTCACAAGCCCAGGAAGGGAAGCGCTGCCTGAAAACCAGCTGCCAAACAGCCTTGAACCTAGAGGCCCACAGCCACGAAGGGTCGCTAAGTCCTGCGAGTAACCCAACCCCCAAGATGCTATTAATGAACCCCTGTGTCGTGTTGAGTGTTCTGATACACAAATGATCCAACACGGCTGTAGATGGTACAACTCTGTTTTATTGTCTAAACAACGGTAACAACTAACTGCTGGCTTGGGTACGTGCTTCACCAGCTAACCTGTGGACCCAACCCTATCACTATCTTAGTTAGGCACTCAGCACATGGTCTATGTCTGAGTGCCACGCTGTGTGCTCTGAGCTATCTCCTGGTAGAATGAACGGGAACTGTGGTGTTCCCTGTTTTATAGTTCCCTGTTTTATAGTGCGTGTGCTCTCACTGGTGATTGGCTGCGATGTTGGGTGTGTGTTGGTTGGTCCAACTGCCTGTCCATCAGTGTGTGTGTGATTGCACCATGATATGCTGATGTGGATATCATGACATCCCCCCTTTCACAAAGGATATGTGCCTATATGCTAATAAATAGAAACGTGTACTGAGTGCAGCTGAGTATGTGCATGCAATATTTACAACATGTACATGAGGCTAAACTATATGCAGAGGAAGGTGTCAGGTGCAACAGAACAACGAGGTACCAATAACAGAACAAATGCAATCAGCAAACGACGAGAGAGAACTTCTGAAACAATGAACGACAAGAAAAGAAGCTCGTTAACAGTACTGTAAAACAATTCAGTGAGTCCAATGTGCTAACAGGCTCATAAGTCAAGTCTCTCAGGTGGGCGACGAATTCGGGTTGACCGCCTCAAGGGTGGATCAGGATCCACCGGCTGAGGAATGGGCCTGGCCACGGGTGAGAGAGGAAGAGGCAGAGTGGCAGGAAGCTCAACAAAGTCGACATCAGGAACAACAGGATGGCGTGGCACCGGTGCATGATCTCGTAGCGAGCGCGGAATCAGACGAAGGGCTCGCTGATTATGGCGGAGAATGGAGCCATCAGGCATACGAACCAGTAATGAGCGGCGAGCCACGTGGCGGAGAACTTCTGCAGTTGCCGACCAGCCACCCTCCGGTAGGTGTATGCGGACGTTGTCTCCAGGCGCCAGGGCAGAAAGATCAGTCGCCCGAGCATCATGTGCCACCTTCTGCTGAGCACGCTGTTGTTGCATCCTTTGCAGTACTGGAGCATGGTCGAGGTCAGGAACATGAATGGACGGCACAGTGGTCCTGAGGGTGCGACCCATCAACAGCTGGGCTGGTGAGAGGCCCGTGGACAGTGGGGCCGAACGATAGGCCAGCAGGGCTAAACAGAAGTCAGATCCGGCATCAGCAGCCTTGCAGAGGAGCCGCTTCACGATATGGACGCCCTATGCCGCCTTGCCATTCGACTGAGGATGCAAGGGACTGGACGTCACGTGTGTGAAGTTGTATGAAGTGGCAAAGGAAGAACATTCTTGGCTCGCAAAGCAAGGCCCGTTGTCAGACATGACGGTGAGCGGAATTCCATGGCGAGCAAAGGTTTCTTTGCATGCCCGGATGACAGCTGATGACGTCGTGTCGTGCAGGCGTATGACCTCTGGATAACTTGAGAAGTAGTCAATCAGAATAATGTAGTCCCTGCCGAGCGCATGAAAGAGGTCCACGCCCACCTTCGCCCAGGGGACGTGACCAACTCATGGGGCTGAAAGGTCTCAGGGGGTTGCACCGGCTGAAACCTTTGGCAGGTGGGGCAGTTGAGCACCATGTTGGCAATGTCGTCGCTGATGCCCGGCCAGTACACAGCTTCTCGGGCCCTCCGCCTGCACTTTTCAACTCCGAGATGGCCTTCGTGCAGTTGTTCGAGGACAAGCTGGTGCATGCTGTGTGGGATCACGATCCGGTCCAACTTCAAGAGGACACCATCAATGATGGCCAAGTCGTCCCGGACGTTGTAAAATTGTGGGCACTGCCCCTTGAGCCACCCTTCTGTCATGTGGCGCATCACACGCTGTAGAAGGGGGTCAGCTGCAGTCTCACGCCAAATGTGGGCCAGACGTGCATCAGTGGCCGGTAGATTGGCCGATGTGAAGGCTACTTGTGCGTCGACCTGACAAACGAACCCCTCCGAGTCGGGCGGTGTGTTGACCGCCCTGGACAGAGCATCTGCGATGATGAGATCCTTCCCCGGGGTGTAGACAAGTTGGAAGTCGTACCTCCGGAGCTTGAGCAGAATGCACTGGAGATGAGGGGTCATATCGTTGAGGTCTTTCTGAATGATGCCCACCAGGGGGCGATGGTCGGTCTCCACAGTGAACTGCGGAAGACCATATATATAGTCGTGAAACTTGTTGATGCCAGTCAACAGGCCTAGGCACTCCTTCTCAATCTGCGCATAGCGCTGTTCTGTGGGGGTCATGGCCCCTACGCGTAGGCGACCAGGGCCCATGATGCGGTGTTGTCCCGTTGCCAATGCCGGACTGGCTGGCGTCAGTTGAGATCTTTGTTTCCCATGTGGTATCGAAAAACGCCAGTACCGGGGCGGTGGTGAGCTTGACCTTGAGCTCCTCCCATTCACTCTGGTGTGCAGGCAGCCACTGGAATTCCGTTGTCTTTTTGACCAGGTGGCGAAACGCAGTTGTGTGCGAAGCAAGGTTAGGAATGAACTTCCCCAGGAAGTTGACCATCCCAGGAAAGCATAGCACTGCCTTCGTGTCTGATGGCTGCGATGGCTGCCACTTTGTCGGCATCCAGCCGCACACCCGACCGGGAGATGTGGTACCCCAAAAACTTTACCTCAGTCTGGCCAAAAGAGTACTTGGCTCGGTTGAGGCACAGGCCCTGATCTCGCAAAGACACGCTGGAGATGACTGATGTGCTCCTGTGGTGTGGTGGACCAGATGATAACGCCATCTACGTAGACGCGTACCCCTTCGATGCCCTCCATCACCTGCTCCATGATGTGATGGAACACCTCGGAGGCCGAGATGATGCCGAATGGCATCGTATTGTAGCAGTATCTGTCAAATGGATTGTTGAAAGTGCACAGCTTCCTGCTGGACTGATCCAATTGAATCTGCCAAAAACCCTTTGAGGCATCAAGCTTGGTGAATATTTTTGCCCGAGCCATTTCGCTCGTGATTTCTTCTCGTTTGGGTATGGGGTAGTGTTCCCTCATAATGCTGTGATTCAAATCTTTTGGGTCGATACAGAGCCGGAGCTCGCCGGAGGGCTTCTTGATGCACACCATGGAGCTGACCCATGGCGTTGGCTCGGTGACCCGGAAAAGCACTCCTTGGTCCTGCAAGTCCAGCAGCTGCTGCTTGAGGCGGTCCTTGAGTGGCGCTGGGACCCTACAAGGTGCATGAATGACCGGGGTGGCGTCCGGTTTGAGCCGTATTTTGTACGTGTAGGGCAGTGTGCCCATGCCCTCGAAAACCTCCTGGTTGTGTGCGAGGAGTGAGTGGAGCTGCGCCCTAAAGTCTGCATCCGGGAAATCGGACGTGCCTTCTGGAGACAGTGTGTGTACCCGCTGAACGAGGTGGAGGATTTTGCACGCCTGTGCGCCTAACAGAGAGTCCTTCGAGGATCCAACGATTTCAAATGATAATGTGGCTTTGTGTGAGATGTGTGTCACATCGAGCTGGCAGGACCCCGTGGCCAGGATGACGTTTCCATTGTAGTCAACCAGCTGACAGTGGGATGGCAGAATTTGTGGTTTAATTTCAAGGTCTGGAAGGCTGACCATGCGAGGAGATTGGCGGAGGCACCAGTGTCCAGGCGAAATGTGATCTGTGATCGGTTGACCATTAGGGTGGCACACCACTCATCGCCCGGATCAATGCTGTGCACTGGCATCGGCTGGTGGTTCCGACTTGGGGACATCCGGTTCTTGTGGATTACCGCAATGCGGAAGGGCTCCCTGTCTTCGGTATCGCTGGTCTGCATACTATCTGGATATGACTCAGCGTAGGGGGGCTGAATCGCCCGCATGTCCCTGCGAGGCTGGCAGAATTGTTGGGAGTTGGCAGGTTGAGCTGCTCGACAGCAGGCAACGTAGTGGCCCATCCTGCCACAGCGGAGGCATTGTTGCGCTTTGGCTGGACATTGCCGCTTTAAGTGGGCGGAGCCACAGTTGCCGCACTTCGTGACGTCATGGCGTTCATTGCGCCACCGCGCATGCACGGTGTGGTCCTGCGAAGAGCGCGCCTGCGCATCACGTCCCTCTATGTCAACGTCCCCTCTTTTGACATGTACAAGCGCGGGAGGCCTCGGAAAGAGCGTGAAATGGCTGCCCTCGTCCGGGCCGCGGGCCGGGAGTAACTCGATCGACTGGACCCGCTCTGCCTCGTAGGACCCATGCCGTGCCGTTTCGGCCGCCTGGATTTAGGAGTACCGGCTGGTTGCGTTCTCATGGAGGACGCAGGTCTCGATGGCAGTCGCTAGGGTGAGGCGTTTAATTTTAGGGAGCTGCTGGCATAGGGTGTCCGAGATAACCCCAAAAACTATCTGATCCCATATCATGGAGTCGGAGGTGGCCTCATAGCCGCAGGACTGCGCGAGGATACAGAGGTGAGTCAAGTAAGATTGGAAAGGCTCATCTTTACCCTGCAGGCGCTGCTGGAAGAGGTACCTCTCGAAGCTCTCATTGACTTCCATGCTGAAGTGTTCCTCGAACTTCAGAAGCACCGTCTTATATTTTGTTTTGTCCTCGCCTTCCGCGAATGCCAGGGAGTTATAGATGTGGATGGCGTGTTGCCCCGCCGTGGAGAGGAGGAGGGCGATCTTCCTGGTGTCCGATGTATTCTCCCTATGTGTGGCTTCTAAGAAGAGCTGGAAGCGCTGATTAAACAGCTTCCAGTTTACACCAAGATTTCCAGCGATTCGGAGCGGCTGCGGCGGGCTGATGTTTTCCATGGAGCAGGATGGCGGATTTCTGAAAGGGTGCAGGTAGGTCTCACAGTCGCTGGTTAGCTTCCACTACTGGTATCATATCGTGTTGGGTGTTCTGATACACAAATGATCCAACACGGCTGTAGATGGTACAACTCTGTTTTATTGTCTAAACAACAGTAACAACTAACTGCTGGCTGAGGTTCGTGCTTCACCAGCTAACCTGTGGACCCAGCCCTATCACTATCTTAGTTAGGCACTCAGCACATGGTCTATGTCTGAGTGGCACGCTGTGAGCTCTGTGCTCTGAGCTATCTCCTGGTAGAACGAGCGGGACCTGAGGTGTTCCCTGTTTTTATAGTGTGTGTGCTCTCACTGGTGATTGGCTGCGATGTTATGTGTGTGTGTTGGTTGGTCCAACTGCCTGTCCATCAGTGTGTGTGTGATTGCACCATGATATGCTGATGTGGACAGCATGACACCCTGTAGGCTCTAAAGTGAACGTATCAGGGTTCCCCACATCGTCTCTAGTGTCCCCTCTGCAATTGGCACCCTGGAAGGTGATGGTGAGCTGAGCGCTCTCCTCCGATATCCCCTTCGGAAGTTAGGCCGGCGCCCGATGAATATTCAGTGAGGGGGGGGGGGGAGTCTCGGCGGGAGGGCTTGCGAATGAAATGCTGGTTTATTTAAATGAGATTTCCGACCTTCTTTGATGGAATTCTCATTGCGTCACCGGCGAGATGTCTGAAAATCAGAAAACATGATTTTGCCAGCAAGAATCACTGTATTTTGTGGCTGCACCGTCGTTCTTGCTGATGGCCCCAAATGGGTGGAGTTTTCCGCTAGTGTGATTTTCCACTCCTGCCAAAGTCAATGGAGCTCTGAATTGCTCATCGCATTTTCCAGCCCCACCCCGTCCATCACAGGACGATAAAGCTCCGCCCAATGACTTCTGTTTTCCCAAAATATAAATATAAAATAAATTCCTCCTCATCCAGTGATAGATGATGGAGTGCTGGATGACAAATCAGTGGGAGTCGAGAGAGGTGGTGGTGAGGAGGAACTGAGTGTCAGTGCACACGCATGTGTCAACCTGCCCTGAATTACTCACAATTCCAATACTCACATCTTCTCAGTTTTATTTTGATTAGTCAGTCGATGCCTCAGAAGTGAATGTCAATCTGAGTGGCTCACTTGGCTAGATAGGTGGTTTTCAGATGCAGAGCGAGGCCAGCAGCATGAGTTCAATTCCCATTCTGGCTGAGATTATTCATGAAGGCTCAACCTTGCCTGAGGTGTGTTGATCCTCAGGTTAAATCACCAGGAATCAGCTCTCCTTCTCAAAGGCAAAAGCAGTCTATCTTTATCTGGGGCGGGATTCTCCACAATTGGCGCGATGTCCGCCGACCGGCGCCAAAAACGGCGCAAATCAGTCCGGCATCGCGCCGCCCCAAAGGTGCGGAATTCTCCGCATCTTGGGGGGCCGAGCCCTCACCTTGAGGGGCTAGGCCCGCGCCGGACTGATTTCCGCCCCGTCAGCTGGCGGGAAAGGCCTTTGGTGCCCCGCCAGCTGGCGCGGAAATGACTTTGCCGTGCGGCGCATGCGCGGGAGCGTCAGCGGCCGCTCATGGCATCCCCGCGCATGCGCAGTGGAGGGGGTCTCTTCCGCCTCCGCCATAGCGGAGACCATGGCGAAGGCGGAAGGAAAAGAGTGCCCCCACGGCACAGGCCCGCCCGCGGTTCGGTGGGCCCCGATCGTGGGCCAGGCCACCGTGGGCCACCCCCCCCCCGGAGCCAGATCGCCCTGCGCCCCCTCCCAGGACCCTGGAGCCCGCCCGCGCCGCCTTGTCCCGCCGTTCGAAAGGTGGTTCAATCCACACCGGCTGGCGTGGGTTGACAGTGGCGGGACTTCGGCCCATCGCGGACCGGAGAATCGCCGGGGGATTTCCGCCGACCGGCGCGGCGCGATTCCCGCCCCCGCCGAATCTCCGGTGGCGGAGAATTCGGGACACGGCGGGGGCGGGATTCACGCCGGGCCCTGGCAATTCTCCGACCGGGTGGGGGGTCGGAGAATCGCGCCCCAGATGTCTTTACTTTTTACATTCATACAAGGGCTGAAGACCACTGTGTTGGAGGAGTACAAATGATAAAATTTAGTTTTCACCAGCAGCTGGATTTCTAAGAGTCCATGATTAGACCTGGGGGTGGGGCATTTTTCTCATGTGGCAAGAGCAGTTTAAGGGGAAAATAAAAATTGGGTTTGCGATTAATGTGAGAAATTGTTACATTTTATAATTTTGGTGTAATGCTATTAAAACCTGCGTTAAGATGCATAATGGCTTCTGGAGCTGTGATTAAGGTGTCGTAAACGTTTGGCAATCATTAATTTGCAGGTGAATGGTTCTGCTTAATAGATCTTAAGAACCATTTACTTGTTTACCGTCTTCTAGCTAATGGAATATTGTTTACTTTTGAAGGACCCCAGAAATGTAGATAATTTATGAGGGATATTAATGTTGTATTTGGCTAAACAAGTCAAGAGACATCTTGTAAGAGGAGATAAAAGAATACCTCATACTTCGGGTACACATAATGCCATTAATGGGAGGAGCCAGGTCTGTCTGAAAAGGCAGTTGGTCCTAGAGCTCTCAGCTGAATAGAGGTTTTCCGTTTGGTTCTGAAAGGTTCTCTCTCCAAAGATTTTGCACAGAGAAAATCAAGTGGAAACCTGGTTGTTAACTTTATTCATGAGTGGCATTCGAAATGTATTGGTTTGCTTAATTAAAATATAGTGGCAGATCTAGGGAGTAAGCTAAAGTTTTCTATTTTACTTAACAGTTGTAGCTGTTAACTGTAAAGCTATTTCTTTATTGTGAATGTGGTTAAGTCTGTGTTTAAATTAAAAACATTCGAACATAAAAGATACCTATACGTCAGTGTTATCACTCCTGCCATGCAGTAACATTTGCTCACAGTTTTACATATTGCAAATAGTTGCATTCTCATCCGGGATCCTAACAGGTTAAGATACAAACTTTAGGCAAACCACTGAAACGTAGAACGTGATCAAACTGGAAAAAACCCAGGTTGAGTTTTGGCATGTCCCTGGCGCTGCGAGGGAGAAGTGCTAACCCTGTGCCACCGTGCCCCCCGTCTTTGAAATTCTTACAGTATTGAATCCAGATACTCATATCTTGACTATTGGCATTGACCTGTATCTGCTCCCACCGCCTTCTGACCAGAAGGGCTCCTGTCCCTCCGTGGTACAGGGCATCTCTCCTCCTTTGCACCTCCTCTTGAAAGCCTCTCATCCAGCATTCGAAAAACCTACGGCCTTCTCTATCCCATGTTGTTCCGTTCTCCGTCCATTTTCAGTTGCTATCGAATTTCACCTCCACAATGTTATCACCGCATTGTTGGCTGTGTTTTCTTCCACCTCTTTGTTTATGAAACAATTTATTCTCCAAAACAGCAGCTTCCTGATCCGGCCCTTTTCAGACTGAAAAATGAGTCAGATTTAGTACAATCCGAAAACACAATTCATTTTAATTATTCCCCTTTCAGTCAGTGTTTGAGGTTATTCCTAATGTTGTTTGATTTCACTTATTGGGGTAGATTTGGGCTGTGCGCGTTACTGTAACACAGGTGACGACAAGTCAGCAGCCCTTTTGACGTCATGACTTTGATAGACTAAAAATCGGGTGATATGTAAAAGAGGCTGCCAACTCCCTATCATCAGTTTTGAATTATTGCCCCAAGCCTCGATCTACCTCTTTCTTTCAGTGCTGTTTACAATGTGAGGGTTTTAAAGTCTTTAACCCAACAGGAAGTGAATACAACTGATTCTGCAGAGCCCTTGCGTCCTCTTTCAGGGTTTATAGCAAGATTAGAGACATTTTCTGCAGGAAAGCAGCTCTAGATATTTGCGGAACTGTCCTTTTTAATGGCACTGCATGTTTTACAAATTTCACAATGCTGTTTGATGTTGCTAAAATCTGTAACTAACTGGTTGTGACTGGTATTGACAAAGGAGTGTCTGTTTTTAGAAGCGCTGTACAGGTGAAAAGTTAATGTCGTATATCTTTTAACGATGAATGCTTGAGCCTGAAGACCTAAAAGAGAACAGCGTTTAAAATCAGATGGGAACACAAGGTCAAAGCACATGACTGGCATACTAAGAACATTCTGTCCCAGACAATTGCGAGCGTAACATATTGAAGTGTGGAGGAATGAAAGTAAAATCATATATACTCATTCTGCTGGTTAAGAATGGTTTTGAAAATTGTGAACGCTACAGTGGTTTCTTTGTAAATGGGTAACCTTCAGAACAAATGAGCCAGGGCGGATATCTGGAACTCAGAATGAGATCCTAGTTATAAAACTTTTCTCTTGGATGATAGATTATCCTTTAGGGTCAGATGGGCTGGATTTTCCCACAGGTTGTGGAATTCCAATGTTGGGACTAAATGCGGATCCTGCCAGCAATGTGCCCAACAGTGCAAACTTCCCAAAGGTGGCCTCCTAATTGGCTGCCTCCTTGCATAAGGCCCTTAAGAGAGCCTGCAAGGGCTCTCTATGCTGCTGATCCATCAGAGGGCTGGCAGTTCTGGAGCCTCGGCAGACCCACCAGGAGAGGTGGGTGATGCTGCTGCCGAGGGGGATCGAACACTGCAAGGGCCCCTCGATGTGGAGGTGCCCTCTGAGATATATATTTAAAGTTGAAATTATTAAGGGTGAAGCCATTTCAATTCCAGGGTAGAGGGAAGAACCCTCTAGGTGCGTCATTTGGGCCTAGGGTTCAGCCTTTCTGGCTGGCGATCCCCTGTTTTCCGGGGGGGATGGAGCCTCAATGGCCCCTTGGGCTGGCACAGGGAGGTTTTCTCCATGGAGATATTAACCTCTGTATGCAGCATGGATGCTGCTTCATCAATGGCAAAATGCCGGCGACCATTGCAAAATTAGGTTTAACTGGGTCCATAATTAGCCACATTGCCTTAAGTCCGTGGTGCAGACAGGCGATGTGGCTCCTTGCCCGCCCATGGGAAAGTTCCCTGGCGGCAGGAATGCATCAGGATTTTACTTGCAAGCCTGAAATCACCGACCGGGAAAATTCCACCCAATGTATTGGTTGCACAAAGTTTGCTGTTTTGCACCATTCACAAATATTTCAATGAATCATGCTATCTTTCATTAAATAGCTCTGCATAAACATTGCTTTGCATATGCTTCTTTGTGTCTTAGTGCAAGTTTTGCCTTTAATGGCAGCTGGACTTAAAAGGATTTGAAAGTTGAGCACTACACCCTCAAGTTTAAGTCTAAGCAAAAATCTTGTTGTCTTCAGACCACAGGGCAAGACTTTGACCAACAGAGTTCCTGCGCTCTTCCTAAATTCCGGTATGCACTATTTTTATGCAGGCATAATAACCCATTATTGTCGGTACATTAAATACTTCAGTACTTGCTTCCCTGATTAGAAATTTGGCTTCATGGTAGTGCTGAGAAAGCCCCCTCAATTATTCTAATTACTCTTTTCTCTGTGGCTCAGATGCCCTTTGCCTCTGAATCACAAGGGTTCTAAGTTCAAGACCCACCCCAGGACTTGAGTGGAGAAATTAAGGCCAACACTCCGTGCAGCACCGAGGGACACTGCACTGTTGGGGATGCCGTCTTTTGGATGAGATGCTAAATTGATGCCCCTTCTACCTGCCCATGTGGATGTAAAAGATCCCATGCACTATTTCGAAGAAGAGAAGTGGAGGAAAGGAAAACAAAGAAGAGGAAAAAGGGATACTGGGAATTAAGAAGAATTATGGGAGGGAACAGTTAAATGTGTTATAGCACAGCTGTGGATTTAAAAATTCTGTTGGCAACATACACATTAAGTAAGAAAACAGCTTTGTTGTCTTTATAATAAAAATCTCAGCCATTCTTGCATCATCTGTGTGTAATATGGCTTGAAACATTTACTCTGGTTTTTTTCTCCACAGATGCTACCAGCCTTGCTGGTTTTTCCTTTAAAAAAAAAATTGGAGTACCCAAATATTTTTTTCCAATTAAGGGGCAATTTCGCATTGCCGATCCATCTGACCTGCACATCTTTGGGCTGTGGGAGTGAAACCCCCTGCTGGGTTTTCCCAGCACTTCTGTTTTTATTTCAAATCCTCAGCATTTGCAGTTTTTTTGCTTTTATATTATTGCTGTCTTTATGATTTATTTTATTCTGCTTGGATTTATGGCCTGTGTACAAAACCTGGAAGTATTGTAAGTTGCGAAGAGGACAGTGTAGAACTTCAAAAGGGCATAGACAATTTGGTGGAGAGGGCGGATAGGGGGCAGATGAAGTTCAATGAGGGGAAGTGTGAGGTGATGCATTTTGGTAGGAAGTATATGGAGAGACAATATAAAATAAGGGGTAAAATTCTTAAGGGGATGGAGGGACCTGGGTGTATGTGTGAATAGATCATTGAAGGTGGGAGGACAGGTGGTGAGAACAGTTAATAAAACTTGCAGTATTCTGTGCTTTAGTAATAGGGGTATAGAGTACTGGAGTAAGAAGGTTATGCTGAATTTATACAAGACATTAGTTAGACCTCAGCTGGAACATTGTGTACAGTTCTGGGAGCCAGACCAAAGGAAGGATGTGAACGCAATGGAGAGAGTGCAGAAGAGGTTCGCAAGAATGGTTCTATTGATGAGAAACTTCAGTTATGAGGATAGATTGGAGAAGTTGGGACTGTTCTCCTTGGACATTCAAAATCATGAAGGGGCTGGACAGGATAGACAGGGGGAAACTGTTCCCATTCATAAATGGATCAGGAACGAGAGGCCACAGATTTAAGATGATTTGCAAAAGAAGAAAATGTGAAAAAACCTTTTCACCCAGCGAGTGGTTCGGGTCTGGAATGCACTGCCTGGAAGTGTGGTGGAGGCAGGTTCAAACGAGGCACTCAAGAGAGCTTTGGATGATTACTTCAATAGAAACAATGTGCAGGGGTATGGGGAAAATGCACTAAGTCATGATGCTCATTTGGAGAGTCGGTGCAGACACAATGGGCCGAATGGCCTCCTTCTGCGTTGTAACAACCCTGTGATTTAGTGATACACAGTAAAATATAAATGCATGTGTGTGCGTGCATGCATTAATGTGTGCAGGCATGTGTGTGTGTCCATCGCGCTCTCTGATTGTTGAAGTGAGCCAAGTCAGCAAAGACCGCAGCTGAAAGGAAAACAGGGAAGCTTCTCTGTCAAACTGTGAGACACAGAGATCGCAAAACTGACTATTCCCCTGCTGAAGTCAGCGCTGCTAGTATCTCAAAGCGCAATGGCCACAACACTCAATCATCTACTCCTCAGGAGTCAAGAACTGTTTCACATACCTTTTGTAGCTTATCTGGTTTGCACTCAATTCTCACTCCTAATCTGTATTTTTAAAAATTTGTTCATGGGATGTGGGCCCATCTCTGAGGGCACTTAAAAGTCAACCACATTGCTGTGGATCTGGAGTCACATGTAGGTCAGACCAGGTAAAGATGACAGATTTCCTCCCCTAAAGGACATTAGTCAACCAGATGTTTTTCTTACGACAATCGACAATGGTTTCATGGCCACTTTTTAGACTTTTAACTCCAGATTTTTATTGAATTCAGATTTCACCATCTGTTATGGATGGATTCGAACGCGGGTCCCCAGAGAATGACTCTGGGTCTCTGGATTACTAGATTACTAGTCCAGCGATAATACCACTCTGCCGTCGCCTGCCCTCAATGAATGTATATATCTGTGCTTTATCATTTTGTTTGCCTTCAGTAGTTAATAAACTCACTCTATCCTTAAGTGAAGAATGCCTGGTTAAATTGGCTCCTTTTAAAACATAAATATTGAGACCGGGTAAAGGGATTGCTGAAAAGAGGGATCCCTTTAGATTGATCTTGTGACCAGCAGACGGGGTTGAATAAAGAAAGGGAACCAGTTCATCCCTCGTCACCCAGGGCATAATATTTGGGGGAGTTTCCCTGCTGGGCAGGAGCAAATTGAGGAATCCCGCCCTGGTTAACAAATTTGGGGAACCTCACCTGGGGACCAGTCATAACATTAGTTACCCAGGTTTGTAGGTAAGTTTAAGAAAACACACAGAATACATTCCTTCATCAGCCGAGTCATGGAATACAAGAGAAGGGAGGCTAAACAAGATGCGATAATTGTATAAAACATTAGTAAGCCAACAAATTACAGAGAGGATATGATCACAGCAGAGAGTGAGTACAGGGGAGATTCGCAAGGTCCTTGTCAAGACTGGAGAACTTCAGCTGTGATGAAAGATTGGAAAGGCTGAAGTTATTTTCTTTGGCATTGAGGATGCTGAGGGAGAATTTAACTGAGATTATAAAATCACGAGTGACCAAAATAGAGTGGATAGGGAGGATTTATTCCCATAGCAGAGTGGTCAATAACCAGGGGGCAGAGATTTGAAGTAATTGGTAGGGAGATTAGAGAGTTGAGAAATATTTTCACTCAGATAATTTTGGGGGCCTGGAACTCACTGCGTGAAAGGGTGGTAAAGACATTTTAACAATACTTGGTTATGCACTTAACCCACAAGCTTTGCGCAAGTCAAGGAGACACAGTCAGAGTGAGACACATCTTGCAGTGAGGTAATTCGGTGCAGAGTGGGAGAAGGGGCTTTTTCCCTACTGTTTTGTTCCCTCTCTTTCTTCTGGCCTGTAACTTTTAATCTGCAGGGAGAGAAGAGAGAGCATCTGAGACCCTCGGAAGGTAAGTAAGTGAGTTTTATTCATTTTTACTTTCATTACCTTTTCAAACTGTGGGGGGGGGGGGGGGGGGGAACTGAAGTGACATCACAGTAAAGCTGTGACCTGGTTGGGAATCTACACTAAATTAAAAAAATTAAGCATTGTTAATCTAATTAAACATAATTACTTATTACTTAATTATAATTTAGAGGGGTATCTAAGCCAGAGATCGGAGAGTACTGTATTTAGCTTTCACATTTATAGTAGATATCTAGTGCTAGGAAAAATATAGTTAACATAGAATTTCATAGAACTTACAGTGAGAAGGAAGCCATTCGGCCCATCGAGTCTGCAGCGGCTCTTTGAAAGAGCACCCTACACAAGCCCACACCTCCACCCTATCCCCATAACTCAGTAACCCCACCCAACACTAAGGGCAATTTTGGACACTAAGGGCAATTTAGCATGGTCAATCCACCTAACCTGCACATCTTTGGACTGTGGGAGGAAACCGGAGCACCCGGAGGAAACCCACGCACACACGGGGAGAACATGCAGACACCGCACAGTGACCCAAGCTGGGAATCGAACCTGGGACCCTGGAGCTGTGAAGCAATTGTGCTAGCCACTATGCTACCGTGCTGCCCACAGTAACTAAAAAAAAATTTGTTTTAGTTTAATTTACTAATTAATTGACGCAATGTCAATTAGAGGGGTGCAGTGCTCTGACTGTGAGATGTGGCAGGTCTGGGAAGCTTCCAGCATCCCGGATGGCTTCATCTGCAGAAAGTGCACCCAACTGGAGCTCCTCACAGACCGCATGGTTCGGTTGGAGAAGCAGTTGGATGCACTTAGGAGCATGCAGGTGGCGGAAAGGGTCATAGATAGCAGTTATATAAATGTGGTCACACCCAAGGTGCAGCCAGAGAAATGGGTGACCACCAGAAAGGGCAGGTAGTCAGTGAAAGAATCCCCTGTGGTTGTCCCCTTCTCGAACAGGTATACCCCTTTGGATACTGATGGGGGGGATAGCCTATCAGGGGAAAACAGCAGCAGCCAGAGCAGTGGCACCATGGCTGGCTCTGATGTTCAGGAGGGAGGGTCAAAGCGCAGAAGAGCAATAGTCATAGGGGACTCTATAGTCAGGGGCACAGGTAGGCGCTTCTGTGGACGTGAAAGAGACTCCAGGATGGTATGTTGCCTCCCTGGTGCCAGGGTCCAGGATGTCTCCGAATGGGTAGCGGGCATCCTGAAGGGGGAGGGCAAACAGGCAGAGGTCGTTGTACATATTGGTACTAACGACATTGGCAGGAAGGGGCAAGAGGTCCTGCAGCAGGAGTTCAGGGCGTTAGGCAGAAAGTTAAAAGACAGGACCTCTAGGGTTGTAATCTCGGGGTTACTTACTGTGCCACGTGCCAGTGAGGCTAGAAATAGGAAGAAAGAGCAGCTAAACACGTGGCTAAATAGCTGGTGTAGGAGGGAGGGTTTCCGTTATCTGGACCACTGGGAGCTCTTCAGGGGTAGGTGTGACCTGTATAAGAAGGACGGGTTGCATCTAAACTGGAGAGGCATAAATATCCTGGCCGCGAGGTTTGCTACTGTCACACGGGAGGGTTTAAACTAGTATGGCGGGGGGTGGGCACCGGAGCAATAGGTCACAAGGTGAAAGCATTGAGGGAGAAATAGGGAATACGGCCAGTATGGCCAGTATGGCTCTGAGGCAGAGCAGACAGGGAGAAGTTGCTGAACACAGCGGGTCTGGTGGTCTGAAGTGCATATGTTTTAATGCAAGAAGTATTACGGGAAAGGCAGATGAACTTAGAGCTTGGATTAGTACTTGGAACTATGATGTTATTGCCATTACAGAGACCTGGTTGAGGGATGGACAGGATTGACAGCTAAACATTCCAGGATTTAGATGTTTCAGGTGGGATAGAGGCGGATGTAAAAGGGGTGGCAGAGTTGCGCTACTGGCGAGGGAGAATATCACAGCTGTACTACGGGAGGACACCTCAGAGGGCAGTGAGGCCATATGGGTAGTGATCAGGAATAAGAAGGGTGCAGTCACAATGTTGGGGGTTTACTACAGGCCTCCCAACAGCCAGCGGGAGGTAGAGGAGCAGATAGGTAGATAGATATTGGAAAAGAGTAAAAGTAACAGGGTTGTTGTGATGGGAGACTTCAACTTCCCCAATAGTGACTGGGACTCACTTAGTGCTAGGGGTTTAGACGGGGCAGAGTTTGTAAGGAGCATCCAGGAGGGTTTCTTAAAACAATTTGTAGACAGTGCTACTAAGGAAGGGGCTGTACTGGACCTGGTATTGGGGAATGAGCCCGGCCAGGTGGTAGAAGTTTCAGTAGGGGAGCATTTCGGGAACAGTGACCACAGTTCAGTAAGTTTTAAAGTGCTGGTGGACAAGGATAAGAGTGGTCCTAGGGTGAATGTGCTAAATTGGGGAAGGCTAATTCTCACAATATTAGGTGGGAACTGAAGAACCTAGATTGGGGGCGGATGTTTGAGGGTAAATCAACATCTGACATGTGGGAGGCTTTCAAATGTCAGTTGAAAGGAATTCAGGACCGGCATGTTCCTGTGAGGAAGAAGGATAAATACGGCAAATTTCGTGAACCTTGGATAAAGAGAGATATTGTAGGCCTCGTCAAAAAGTAAAAGGAAGCATTTGCCAGGGCTAGAAGGCTGGGAACAGACGAAGCCTGTGTGGAATATAAGGAAAGTAGGACGGAACTTAAGCAAGGAGTCAGAAGGGCTAGAAGGGGTCACAAAAAGTCATTGGCAAATAAGGTTAAGGAAAATCCCAAGGCTTTTTGGATAGGCAAGGGAATCTATGTGTGGAGCCAGAGGAAATGGGTGAGGTACTAAATGAATACTTTGCATCAGTATTCACCAAAGAGAAGGAATTGGTGGATGTTGAGTCTGGAGAATGGTGTGTAGATAGCCTGGGTCACATTGAGATCCAAAAAGACGAGGTGTTGGGCGTCTTGAAAAATATTAAGGTAGATAAGTCCCCAGGGCCTGATGGGATCTACCCCAGAATACTGAAGGAGGTTAGAGAGGAAATTGCTGAGGCCTTGACAGAAATCTTTGGATCCTCACTGTCTTCAGGTGATGTCCCAGAGGACTGGAGAATAGCCAATGTTGTTCCTTTGTTTAAGAAGGGTAGCAGGGATAATCCAGGGAACTACAGGCCGGTGAGCCTTACGTCAGTGGTAGGGAAATTACTGGAGAGAATTCTTCGAGACAGGATCTACTCCCATTTGGAAGCAAATGGACGTATTAGTGAGAGGCAGCATGGTTTTGTGAAGGGGAGGTCGTGCCTCACTAACTTGATAGAGTTTTTCGAAGAGGTCACAAAGATGATTGATGCAGGTAGGGCAGTGGATGCCGGAGCTGATGGAAGGGAGGAGGGCCGACGTTGTGGCCTTCGCCTCTCTAGTTGCCCGGGGAAGGATTCTGTGGGAATGGCGGTTGACACGCCGCCGAGGGTGGCAGCCTGGCTGGGAGGCCTGTATGACTTTCTCCGACTGGAAAATATTAAGTTAGAATTGAGGGGCTGCGACCATATAAAAAAAATTGATCGGGCACGCATGCGCAGTGCGACCGAATTTTTAAAATCTGTTCCTGGCCATTTTGAAGGCCGCTCGCAGCCGGCATTATTAAAAGCCAGCTGCTGCGCGGATTTGCGCGATTGGGAGCACCGTGACAGACGGCTCCGCAACCCTCCCGACACCCGCGGGTCGCGCCCCCAAGTTTGCCAATGCCTGATCTAGTGTCGATTATGGTCTCAAGTCTCTGGAGTGTGACTTGAACCCACAGCTGATACAGATGTGAGTTATAAGTTGCAATGTATTCTATTTTGACAAGTGAATTCTGAGCAAGACAAACTATTTGACTGCGAAAGTTCGAGAGAAGGAATTTGAGCACCATTTGAAACATTTGACTGAATACCAAAACATGTCAGAAAAAGCTATTTAGTAACTCCTTGCAGGAAATACTTCACAACTGAAGTACGCCTGTAGATGGAACTAGAGACCACGCTCATTTCTTCAGAAAACATTATTAAAGATTTTTACCAACACAATTTTTTCCCCTTACAACCAATAACCCCCCCCCCCCGTAACAAAATAACACGAAAACGCACTGAGCAAGATATATACATGGCAAAATTGTATATTTACATAGCTTTATACACTGGTTCTCTCCCACACGTGCCAGTTTCCCCCACGCTTCATGTTATCTCCTGCTCCTCCATCCCCCCAAGCAATCCCCCATCCCCAACCCCCCAGGGTTGCTGCTGCTGCTGACCGAACTTCCTCTAACGTTCCGCGAGATAGTCTAGGAACGGTTGCCACCGCCTGTAGAACCCCTGCGCAGACCCCCTTAAGGCAAACTTAATCCTCTCCAGCTTTATGAACCCAGCCATGTCGTTTATCCAGGCCTCCGGGCTGGGGGGCTTCGCCGGGCTACTAGGGACGCAAAGGCCAGAATGCCGGCCTCTTTCGCCTCCTGCACTCCCGGCTCGTCCACTACTCCAAATATTGCTAGCCCCCAGCTTGGCTTGACCCGGACTTTCACCACCTGAGATATTGTTCCCGCCACTCCCCTCCAGAACCCCTCCAGTGCCGGGCATGACCAAAACATATGGACATGGTTCGCCGGACTCCCTGAACACCTTCCACATCTGTCCTCTACCCCAAAGAACCTACTCAACCTCGTCCCCGTCAAGTGCGCTCTGTGAACGACCTTAAATTGTATCAGGCTGAGCCTGGCACATGAGGAGGAAGAATTAACCCTACCCAGGGCATCAGCCCACAAACCTTCCTCGATCTCCTCCCCCAGCTCCTCCTCCCATTTACCCTTCAACTCTTTTGCTAGCGCTTCCCCCTCTTCTTTCATCTCTTGGTGTATTGCCGAAACCTTGCCCTCCACGACCAATACACCCGAGATCACCCTGTCTTGAATTTCTTGTGCCGGGAGCAACGGGAGTTCCCTGACCTGTCGCCTCACAAAAGCCCTCACCTGCATATATCTAAATGTATTTCCCGGGGGTAACTCAAACTTCTCCTCCGGTGCCCCTAGGCTCGCAAATGTCCCGTCAATGAACAGGTCCCCCATTCTTCTAGTCCCCGCCCGATGCCAGCCCTGGAACCCCCCCGTCCATCTTCCCCGGGACAAACCGGTGGTTACCCCTGATCGGGGACCACACCGATGCTCCCACTGCACCCCTGTGCCGTCTCCACTGGCCCCAGATCCTTTACGTTGCCGCCACCACCGGGCTCGTGGTTTACTTTGATGGCGAGAACGTCAGCGGTGCCATCACCAGCGCCCCCAGGCTCGTTCCTTTGCAGGACGCCATCTCCATCCTCTCCCATGCCGCCCCCTCTCCCTCCATAACCCACTTGCGGATCATCGCCACATTTGCTGCCCAGTAGTAGCTCCCTAGGTTTGGCAGCGCCAACCCTCCTTGGTCCCTGCTGCATTCCAGGAACCCACTCCTTACCCTCGGGGTCTTATTCGCCCACACAAACGCCATAATACTCCTACCTACTCTCTTGAAAAAGCCCTTGGTGATCACGATGGGAAGGCACTGAAGCACAAACAGAAGCCTCGGAAGGACCACCATTTTGACCGACTGCACTCTACCCGCCAGCGAGAGCGGTAACATGTCCCATCTTTTGAAGTCCTCCTCCATTTGGTCCACCAACCTCGTCAGATTCAGTTTTTGTAGGGCCCCCCCAACTCCTGGCTATCTGGATACCCAGATACCGAAAACTCCCCACCGCCCTCCTCAGCGGTAGGTCCCCTATCCCTCTTTCTTGGTCCCCTGCCTGTAATACAAAGAGCTCACTCTTCCCCACATTGAGCTTATAGCCCGAGAACTCCCCAAACTCCCTAAGAGTCTGCATGACCTCCACCATCCCCTCCATTGGGTCCGCCACGTACAGCTACAGGTCATCCGCGTATAGCGACACCCGATGCTCTTCTCCCCCTCGGACCACCCCCCTCCATTTATTAGACTCCCTCAGTGATATGGCCAAGGGTTCGATCGCCAATGCGAACAACAGGGGGGACAGGGGGCACCCCTGCCTCGTTCCTCGGTACAGCCAAAAGTACACCGACCTCCGCCGGTTCGTCACTACACTCGCCATCGGGGCTCTGTAAAGGAGCTTAACCCAGCTGATAAACCCTCCCTCGAACCCAAACCTACGCAACACCTCCCAGAGGTACTCCCACTCTACTCGGTCAAAGGCTTTTTCCGCGTCCATAGCTGCCACTATCTCCGCCTCTCCCTCCTCCGATGGCATCATTATCACGTTTAAGAGCCGCCGCACATTAGTGTTTAATTGCCTGCCCTTTACGAATCCCGTCTGGTCCTCATGAATCACCCCCGGGACACAATCCTCAATCCTCGTGGCCAGCACTTTTGCCAATAACTTAGCGTCCACATTGAGGAGCGAGATCGGCCTGTACGATCCACATTGCAGTGGGTCCTTGTCTCACTTTAGAATCAAGGAAATTGTCGCCTCCGACATTGTCGGGGGCAGGGTCCCCTCCTCTCTTGCCTCGTTAAAGGTCCTCACTAGTAGCGGGGCCAACAGATCTACGTACTTTCTATAGAACTCCACCGGGAACACATCCGGCCCCGGGGCCTTCCCCGCCTGCATACTCCCCAAACCCTTGCTCAGCTCCTCCAACCCGATTGGTGCTCCCAAACCAGCCACCTCTTGCTCCTCCACCCTCGGAACCTCAGTTGGTCTAGGAATCGTCTCATCCCCTCTTCCCCCCCCTGTGGGCTGGGATCTGTACAGCTCTTCATAAAAGGCCCTGAATACCTTGTTTATTTTCGTTACACTCCGAACCGTGGCTCCCCTTCCATCTTTAATTCCCCCTATTTTCCTCGCTGCCGTCCTCTTATGGAGCCGGTGTGCCAGCATGCGACTAGCCTTTTCCCCGTACTCGTAGGTCGCCCCCTGCGCCTTCCTCCACTGTGCCTCTGCCTTCCCCGTGGTCAACAGGTCAAACTCCATCTGGAGCCGTCGTCTTTCCCCAAGTAATCTTTCCTCCGGGGCCTCTGCGTATCTCCTGTCCACTCTCAAAATCTCCCCCACTAACCTCTCCCTTTCCATGCCCTCTGTCCTCTCCCTATGAGCCCTGATGGAGATTAGCTCTCCCCTGATCACCGCCTTCAACGCCTCCCATACCACCCCCACTCGCACCTCCCCGTTGTCGTTGGCCTCCAAGTACCTTTCAATACACCCCCTCACCTTCCCACACACCACCTCATCTGCCAGCAGTCCCACATCCAGCCGCCACAGCGGACGTTGGTCCCTCTCCTCTCCCAGCCCCATTTCCACCCAGTGCGGGGCGTGGTCCGAAACGGCTATGGCCGAATACTCCATCCCCTCCACCCTCGGGATGAGCGCCCTGCCCAGAACAAAGTAATCTATCCGGGAGTAGGCCTTGTGCATGTGGGAGAAGAAAGAAAATTCCCTGGCCTGCGGTCTTGCAAACCTCCATGGGTCCACTCCCCCCATCTGATCCATAAACCCCCTGAGCACCTTGGCCGCCGCCGGCCTCTTTCCTGTCCTTGATCTGGAACGGTCCAGTGCTGGGTCCAGCACTGTATTGAAGTCCCCTCCCATTATCAGACCTCCTACCTCCAGGTAGAATGCGCCCCAACATGCGCTTCATGAATCCAGCATCATCCCAGTTCGGGCCGTATACATTTACCAACTCCACCCACGTCCCTTGCAACCTACTACTCACCATCACATATCTCCCTCCATTATCCACTACAATAGTCTTGGCCTCGAATGACACATGCTTTCCCACCAAAATTGCCACCCCTCTATTTTTTGCGTCCAGTCCCAAATACCTGTCCTACCCATCCCCTTCTTAACCTGACCTGGTCCGCCACCTTCAGATGTGTCTCTTGGAGCATAGCCACGTCTGCCTTCAGTCCCTTCAAGTGCGCGAACACTCGAGCCCTCTTCACCGGCCCATTCAGGCCCCTCACGTTCCACGTTATCAGCCGGATTGGAGGGGTCTCACCCCGCCCCCCCTGCCGACTAGCCATCTACTTTTCTTCTGGGCCAGTCCCGTGTCCGCGTCTCCCTCGCCCTCCAGTCCCCCAGCCAGGGGACCTCCGTCCCGACCACTTCTTCTGTGTCCCATTCCCTTACGGCCAGTGCAGCAGCAACCGTTTTTCCCCCCCCTCCCCTTTCCCCCCCGCCCCCGCTTCCCCCCCTCCCCTCCCCCCCGCTAGACCCCTGTCTAGCTTTTTTGCTCCCCACATATCACTCCCGTACGTCAGCTGACACCTGACACCTGCTGACCCCGGCTTCCCCCGCCGTCCCTTTGACACCCCCCCCCCGTGTGGGAATCTCCCAATCAATCCTTCGTTCCCCTTCCCGCCTTTCTTCCCGTGCGCAGGAAAAGAACCCTGCGCTTTCCAAAGCCTGCCCCGCCCCCTCTGGCGCAGCTCCTGTTGCGGCCTAGTCTCTCTCCCCCAGCCCATATAACATTTCCTGCGCGTGATTGACCCCCTATATACAACAACCATCATACTTCAACCCTTAAACACCTCCCTCCCTCACAAACCCTCAGTTAGAGTCCAGCTTTTCAGCTTGTATAAAGGTCCACGCCTCTTCAGGCGTTTAAGTACTAATGTTGTATGTAACCCACAGTCGCGCTGGCTGCAACATTCCAAATTTCACTCCTTTCCGATGCAGCTCCGCTTTGGCTCGGTTGAAACCCGCTCTCCGCTTGGCAACCCCCGTGCTCCAGTCCGGGTATATTCGGATCTCTGCATTGTCCCACTTGCTGCTCCGCTCCTTCTTGGCCCATTTCAGGACCCTCTCTCTGTCCGTAAACCGGTGAAATCTCACCACCATCGCCCTTGGCGGTTCAGTTGCCTTGGGCTTCCTCGCCAGCACCCAGTGCGCCCCGTCCAGCTCCAGCGCCCTCGAAGGGGCCTCCGCACCTATCATCGCCCCGATCATCGTGCCCACGTATGCCGCGGCATCGGCCCCCTCCACTCTTTCTGGGAGACCCAGGATCCTCAGATTATTTCTCCTCGACCTGTTCTCCAGGTCCTAGAGTCTTCCCGCCCACTTCTTGTGTAGCGCCTCGTGCCGCTCCACTCTCACCGCCAGGCCCAAGAGCGCGTCCTCATTCTCACTCTCTCTTTTCTGGACCTCCTGGATCTTCACCTCGTGGGCCTTCTGGGTTATCCCTAGTCCTTCGATTACCGCCTGCACAGGCGCCAGCATCTCCTTACGCAGCTCCTCGAAGCAGCGCTTGATGAATTCCTGCATCTCCTCTTTGTCCCCGGCCGCCGCCATTTTGTTTTTTTTACCTCGCTTCTCCCGCTGCTCCAATGCCGCTTTTTTGGCCGTTGCACTTCGGGTCCGGTCCATAAAGGTCGGTAGCGGACCTCTCTCTCCTCTTCCCCACGGGTTATCTGTAAAAAAAATTCCGTTGAGGCTCCTCCAGTAAGCCCGAAAGTTCGTAATCGCGGGAGCTGCCGAATCGTGCGGCTTAGCTCCGCATAGCCGCAACCGGAAGTTCAGAAAACATTTTAATGTCTACGTTCCCACTAAGAATGATCTTGGTGGCTGTGATCTCTGTTTCTATCCTGCCTTTCCCCTTTGTGACCATTGCCATCTCTCTTATTCTGTGCTCCTTTGTTTTGTTATACGAACCTTTCAAATTGCCAGCATCTCATCTTCTCTATGCTAATGTCACTTTCTCCCTGCCCCTGCAGTCTTCTTTTTATCACTCACCCACATTTCCATCTTTCTCAGATACTTGGTGATATTAACTCTTGTCATAATGGATCCTAGGCATGAAGATTACTGTTAGATGTCAGATCTCGGATTACTATCCCTTACTCACTGCTGCTCTATAAGAGGTCTAATCGGATATGACGTGTTGGACCATTGTATTGTATTACACCGCTTGTATCATGTTGGTGCCCTTGTGGGCTCCGCCCCTGGCTCCTCCCCTTGAGGGGAGGTATAAAGAGCAGTAGCCCTGTAGGTGGCTCTCACTAGCAGACCAGTCGCAGGCAGGCACTGTTCTAGTCGATTAAAGCCACAGTTTACTTCTACTCCTTGTTTCGTGTGAATTGATGGTCCCATCAGTATATTAGTTACATTTACGGTTAGGGGATCTATGGTAAATCTTAAGATTGCGTACAAATAGGCGGAAGGGTAGAAAACAATGGGCAGACATGAAAGAATTCATGTCTAGACATTGGAATTTACTGAGTGGGCTGTTCCAGAACCTCTGCACGGTCTGCTTTTGTACCTAATGTACATCAGCAACGTGGATTCAGAAACTTAGAACGAACTTGTAGAATTTGTAAATGATACCAAACTAGGATGGTCACTCCAATCAAACGATCGAGCTGAGCTATCAGAAAATGAGCAGGAGAAAATAAGTAAGTGGGCAGAACAATGGCAAATTAAGATTAATCTGATTAGGTATCTGAGGAAATCTGCCTTTGCAAGGGAAGCAATCATAGAGTTACACCATTTTTCAGTACTCCTCGTACACGTTACCTCAGTGAGACTGAGAGGTGAAGTAGCTGCCTGTTGGTTTTGCCTCTTGCAATGGAGGTGGGTCTGTATCTCCTTGTCCTCAATCCTGATCTGGCCTTGCAACTGGTTTTGATATGTCTGATGAAGGGGTGACTCCCTAGTCTCGCTTACTTCCTTGAGTCATTTCAGCTGGGTGGAGCAGTGGGTGAAAGTAGTCTCACCCATGCCTACTTAACACAGTCTCCTGCTTCCGGGAGCTTCCTTAACATGGCCACTGGCATGATCAATAAATGCTCTGTCGGCAATTAAGCACGATCAGATCCTTTGATCTGACTCCCTGCATGTTAAATCTGGGTGAGTTTGGAGCTCTTTAGTAGCAGTCTGAACATTACAGAGCCCTCATCCCATCTGCCTCAATTTCTTCCTGTTGTGTGACCTTATTCCTGCTCATGGGTAAAGAGCCTAGAGATATTGTATGTTTGAAAAGCAAAGACAATGATCCCCCTAAAGTCTGTGCTGCAACTCAACACGATGTGTGAACCAATAAACATGCAAATGCACTTACGTTTTGTTGGCAGATTGCTTTGGGAACACAACTTTGTACACAGATGTAAATGTGACAATAATTTCAGATTTCAGTGATAGTTACCAAATTTGCTTTGTAGCATCTGGATAGGATGGAGAAGGGACACACGCATCAAGAACACCCAACATAGCTCCCAGAGACTAAGGTGGTGTCTCACCTCAAGCAACATCACTGAAACAAATGATCTGCTTGTTATTACATTGCTGTTTGCAAATTGGCTGCTGTGTTTCACAGAACCAAATGGACAATGATAGACAGTAAAAGACTCTTTGGCCGATCTAGTCTATTCCACACAACTGTGGTACTTTATACATTTTAATTGATACGCTCTCCGTCTCAGCCCCAAAACAGGTGATCTCCTGGGCGAGGTGAAGAAAAAGATAAAAGCCCTGGTTAATTTGGACAAAAAAGAAACTTGTAAAATCTTCTCCAAACAACCTGACCCCCTTGTTGTAGGCCAGGGTTTTTCAAAGTGCGGGTCGTGGGTGGGTTGCGGGCAGGTGTCAGAAGCATCGTGGAGCCTGTGGCCGGTAACAATTCTGTAATTCATAGGAAAGAGCTGCTCACCTGTTGTAAAAACTAGAATTTAACAAGACTCAACATGGAGCTCAGAGGTAGCACCACTGGCACACCTGGCTGCGTTATCTATACAGTGCCGGGGACAGGGACTGTTTCTAATTGTCTCCGACTTTGTGTGGATAAGACTGCGAAACTGGAACTTGACCTCTCCAGGCGCAACAATCAAATGGGATCTAATCTGAGTTTCAAAACAAAACTATCAGAAGGATTTGGTTTGTCTGAATTATAAAAAGTACAGCTTGCACCTGCCTCAAATAAAACGTCTCTATAATTTTCGATAGTAAAGGGACTTGATACTCTTGTGTGTTTGCCAATCTCCAAATACCGACAATTGGGCGGGATTCTCCGACCCCCCGCCGGGCCGGAGAATCGCCGGGGGGCGGCGTGAATCCCGCCCCGCCGCCAGCTGCCGGATTTTCCTGTGCCGATTTTTTTGGCGGGGGCGGGAATCGTGTTGCGTCGGTCGGGGGCCGTTGGCAGCCCCCCCCCCCCCCCCGCCCGCCCGCCCGCCCGCCCGGCGATTCTCCGCCTCGCGATGGGCCGAGTGGCCGCCCGTTTTTGGCCAGTCCCGCCGGTGTAAATCAAACAAGGTCCTTACCGACAGGACGTGGCTCTGTGGGCGGCCATCGGAGACCTCGGGGGGGGAGGGGGGGGAATCTGGCCCTGAGGGGCGGCCCCCACGGTGGCCTGGCCCGTGATCGGGGCCCACCGATCCGCGGGTGGGCCTGTACCGTGGGGGCACTATTTCCCTCCGCGCCGGCCGCTATAACGTTCCGCCATGGCCGGCGCGGAGAAGAACCCCCCTGCGCATGCGCCGGGATGACACCAGTACACACTGGCGGTCCCACGCATGCGCCAACTCGCGCCGGCCGGCGGCGCCAACCCCACCGGCACCGGCCTAGCCCCTGAAGGTGCGGAGGATTCCGCACCTTCCGGGCGGCCCGCCCCGCCGGATAGCAGAGAATCCCGGCCAATTGCACTGCATCAAACACTAATGACTTGACTGTAAGTATGATGCACGCACAATCCTATGGATTTACGAAACCTAGAACACTCCCCCAATATAACTCCCTATCAGGACAAGAGACACTACTGATTTTCTAAAGGTTGAGATTCTTTTAATCTTTTTAATCTTTATTATTGTCACAAGTAGGCTTACATTGACACTGCAATGAAGTTACTGTGAAAATCTCCGAGTCACCACATTCCGGCACCTGTTTGGGTACACAGAGGGAGAATTCAGCATGTCCAATTCGCCTAACAAGCATGTTTTTCCGGGACTTGTGGGAGGAAACCAGAGCACCCGGAGGAAACCCACGCAGATACTGGGAGAATGTGCAGAATCTGCACAATGACCCAAGCGGGAATCGAACCTGGGACCCTGGCACTGTGAAGCAACGGTGCTAACCACTGTGCTACCATGCTGCCCTACCGGCAGACCTGGTTGAATTTGGACTAGTTATCGATGTCGTGGCAAAAGCATCTGACATGCTTCTGGATGTCTTTTCTGACAACCATTTTATATATTCACTGACACACCAGCAGCTGTGCTTATATTCTGTATATGTGTGCTAATTAGTGGGTGCGATTCAACTAAAAGGGAACAAAGTTCCGTAGCGAACGCATTTAGCCGGGTGTTTCCTGGCACTCGCAGTGCCGGGAAACACAAGGCTATAAAATGCCACCGCGTTAGATATGGGGCCTAAGTGGAGGCTGCACATAGCCCTGTTTTGTGCACTGAGGAGTTTCGCTCGCTGGAACTGCCCATGTTCCTGTTGTGTTATGCTGCTTCGTGTAGCATAAGCTGATTCCTTGATGTATGCTTTGACAAAGGAAGTTCCAGACTTTGTAATGAGTTCAATATGTTTATTGAACTATTAACACAGTTCTTAAATGAGTTTGACTCTCTGCTAATCTAGCTGTAGTAACTCAGTCTATCTTTACCAGCCTGCTCTAAGCCACGTGCTGGGTGTGATGCTGTTGATCAACACTGATGTACTCTCCAGATGTCTGTCTGTGGAAAAAGGCAGAACATGTATGCCCTGTCTTTTTATATGGGTTGTGAAGTGCCCTCTTGTGGTAATGCCACCTCTGGGTGTGCTGATTACCCATTGGTTGTGTCCTGTTGTAACGACTCATTGGCTGTATGTCTGCGTGTCATGACATCTCTGGTGCTCCCTCTAGTGGTTACTTAGTTGTAGTGTATTTACATTAACACCTTGTGTATATACAGTGATGCATATCACCACAGTTCCCACTCCCAGTTATCCCCTTGCCCGCCCCCCACCCATGGCGTACCATGAAAGTAACCCACAGCTGAGTACAGACAGGCACATTCTATGATCCAGGACTATGAACTAAGGAATGCATGACAGTTGGGGCAGCTATCGCAAAAGCTCAAAGGGGAATAGTACTGTCTAAGACCCTCCTGTCATAGTATACCGAGGGGTTGGAAACCATGTAAAACGCCTTTGGCCCTATGTACCACAGAGTGTTAGATATGAAACGTAAATGCACGTTGTGAATATAGTCTGTAATGGTAAGTGTGGTGAGGCACCTCATGTACAGTACTGAAATAAAAACTGATCTTTATTGCACGTTATGTCAAGTCAAAGTTGGACTATCTATTGTAGCGATACAATTAAAGGATATTTTTGGAAACAAATGAGACCCGAGAGTAAATATAACTTGGGCCTCAAAGTATTTACACTGAGATGCCCGCCCCTGCCTCAGCTCACTTACTCCCAGTTACAACGGCACTCTTTTTTCTTGCTTTTTTGTTGCATGGGCAGAGTTTAACAAACTCCTATTTGGCGTAGGATTGCCAACTTTAGTTGGACTTATTCCAGAAGGTTTTATCACATGGGGCATCATTCTCCGACCCCCCGCCGGGTCGGAGAATCGCCGGGGGCTGCTGTGAATCCCGCCCCCGCTGGTTGCCGAAGTCTCTGGCACCGGATATTCGGCGGGGGCGGGAATCGGGCCGTGAAGGTTGGCGGGCCCCCCCCCCCCGCTGGATTCTCCGGCCCGGATGGGCCGAAGTCCCGCCGATAAATTGCCTGTCCCGCCGGCGTGGATTAAACCACCTTTTGAACGGCGGGACAAGGCGGCGCGGGCGGGCTCCGGGGTCCTGGGGGGGGCGCAGGGCGATCTGACCCCGGGGGGTGCCCCCGGCCCACGATCAGGGCCCACCGATCCGTGGGCGGGCCTGTGCCATGGGGGCACTCTTTCCCTTCCGCCTCCGCCACGGTCTCCACCATGGCGGAGGCGGAAGAGACTCCCTCCACTGCACATGCGTGGGAAACTGTCAGCGGCCGCTGACGCTCCTGCGCATGCGCCGCCCGGAGATGTCATTTCCGCGCCAGCTGGCGGGGCAACAAAGGCCGTTTCCGCCTGCTGGCGGGGCGGAAATTCCTCCGGCGCCGGCCTAGCCCCTCAATGTTGGAGCTCGGCCCCCAAAGATGCGGAGCATTCCGCACCTTTGGGGCGGCGCGATGCCCGTCTGATTGGCGCCGTTTTGGGCGCCAGTCGGCGGACATCGCGCCGTTTCCGGAGAATTTCGCCCATGATCTCCCACTTCGAATGCCAGCATCTCAATTTGCAACCATTGATCATCTGACCATGTCCAACCTCACCATTTACTGTCTTCACAAACCAATTGGAACGTCCCTGACTTGTACTTAATTAAACAAGTGCTCAAAGAAGGCATAGAACTCATTCTGTAAAACCCCTGCGGTTTTCTACCAGGTTTCTGAATGCAGTCTCTCTGCGAGATTAATTATAGGCTCATTTAACCAGAGAATGCCAAAGCACAGAAAGAGGCCGTTTGGCCCATGGTGCCTCTGCTGACTCTTAATTCCTGGAGACTCCAGGCAAGTCCTGGTGGGCTGTGGGGCATGAATATGGGATCCTGCTATCGAGTAAAACTGTTGGCCACAAAATTGGAGGTGGGCTAACGAGAAGGCTGGCTTTGTTCTTGGAAGACTATGGCCGGGATTCTCCCAAAACGCAGCTAAGTGTTGATGCCGGCATAAACACCGGAGTGTTTCACGCCGGCATCAACGGGCCTCTTGGCCCAGCGATTCTGTAGTCCACAGGGAGCCAGCACGTCACCGGACTGCTCCGCGCTACACCAGCTGTGTACCCGGCCTTGCACTGCTGGCTGCGGGTCTGCGCATGCGCGCGGCGCCCCCTTCCGCACCGACGCCGTGCAACATGGCGGAGCCACACAGCAGGCCGGCGCGGAGGAAAGTAGGCCCCCCCAGATCGCGTGCGCCCACCGATTGATGGCCCCCGATCGGGGGAGTGGCCGCCGTGGAGGCCCCCCCTGGAGACTGACCCCCCGCCCCCCCCCCCCCCACCAGGACGGCCACCGCAGCCGCAACGCTGAGCTCCTGCCGTGTGGTCCACTGCCGTGTGGTCCTCTTTCAACGGCCCCTGACCAGTGCAACGTCGACCGTGCGTGCGCGACTGGCGCCGATTCTCTGGTCGCAGGAGAATCGGGTCTCGGCATGAGACTCGATTGCAGGTCTGAGGCCCCATTCTCCGCCCCGCGCCGGGCGCCATTTTGGCGCGGAGGATCGGAGAATCCCGGCCAAGGTGTCTCGGATTATCACAATTGCACAGAGGCTGACTTTATTTGCAATCTGCTTGGTTACTAATATTTCCGTACTGTAACATAGGTCTTGTGGTGCAGTGGGTAGTGACCCTGCCTCTGAACCAATAGCTCCGGGTTCAACTCCCACCCCAAGAACTTGATGGCCAAGGAAAGTAACATTCATAATGTGGCCAACAGGTTGGGGATCATTAGGGTTAGCAAAACCCTTCCAATATACCAATGGCAGGAGGTAAGAGTGGGAGAGACTCCAGATAAGCCGTGCTTGATGCTCAGTGGCATCCCTCAAGCTGTAAGCCTCTGGCGACAGGCGAGCGACCTGTACGAGGTAAAACACGCTACGGGAACTGGTGAAAGGATGCTTCGTGCACTACTAGCTGTGGGAAGAGGAACAACAATGACAGAGCAACACTTACTCCTCTCCAACTTTCTCCCACTTACCTCTGCTGAGTGTATCGACTTGTGCTTCCGTATAGCTCCGTAGATACTGGTAGATCTCTGGTAGCATGACTCAACCTCAGCTGTGATCCTGAATAGTGAATGTCAGGCTATTCAGTCATGGAGGGAATCACAGATTAGCCTGATCCATTTTCCGCTTGGTCTCAATGGACTGTGATTAGGAAATGAAACCTCGGATGATTTTATTTTGCCATCACCCAGAGCTGATCAGGTCAATGGTGTAACCCCATTTAGACCTGGCTGAGAGCAGCTTACTGTTACGACACCATGGGCTAGTGTGCGGTCAATTCCAGCCCCACTTGACCTGGAGTCGCAACACAAGTGATATTAACAATTAATTCTTAGAAAATACTCAGAGTCTTTGGTCTTTGGCTGCCCAATAACTACAGTCACCAGGTTTATAAATGTAAACATAATTATTTTTTTATTAACAACAATAACTATAATTAAATATACAGCAAATACAACTGATGAACTGTTGACTAATTCCTAACCCCCACCCCTTGCTTTAACTCACCCCACCGTCTACACAAACACACACACACATACGACAGACAACCACAGAGGGAAAAGGGTGTGTAAAATAATGATGAAAGTAAAAGGATAAGAATCGTTGTTTCAGATGGACATCTTCCATTACACCGTTCTTCAATCTAGGCGTTCAATTGGAGGTTTTTGTTTTCAGTCTGAAATGGTTTTCACTGTAGATTCATCCAGGTTCGCTGCAGGTTCAGAAACCAGCAGATAGGCTGTATTTATGGCGAGAGAGAGAGAGACAGTTGCTCACAACTGGTCCTCTCAGCATCCAGGATCCGACTCTCACTTCCTGCGCCTTGTGAAAACCATCCCACTCGAGTGGGATGCAATCACCGCCTGGGGT
Source organism: Scyliorhinus torazame (assembly GCF_047496885.1). NCBI lineage: Eukaryota > Metazoa > Chordata > Chondrichthyes > Carcharhiniformes > Scyliorhinidae > Scyliorhinus > Scyliorhinus torazame. The sequence goes on from NC_092724.1 coordinate 28,657,211, forward strand.
TAATCTAGGACAAAGGTTCGGCACAACATCGTGGGCCGAAGGGCCTGTTCTGTGCTGTATTTTCTATGTTCTATGTCACCGGGCACAATCCAGCCTTTTGTCAATTCATTGGCCATCTGCCAACCAATGAAACCAAATCCCTCCAATCTCCCGACTGCCAAAAGGTCTGAGTTTTATTTTGTTCAGAAGCTAAACCGCCAAAGCACAGTGTACCATTTTGCAACTTTTAAGTGTCATGATATTCAAACACACATCACAACACACACATCATGATAGACAGACCAACAGACCAATTAGCACACATAACACGACAGCCAATCACAGACAAGAGCAGACACAGTATAAGACAAGAAACACAACACCTCCTGGTCAGTCCATCTGGAGACAGGACAAGGCCAGGACCTCATTAACAAGACACTCACACAGTCACCACGTGCTGAGTACCAAGTCAGATGTGTAAATAACTAGTTGGAATAAAACTGCGTTGTACCAATCGCAACCGTGTTGGTCCGTCTGTACCTCAGAGCACCCAACACCACATGGTACCAGTGAGTGAATCGATACTTACCGGCAAATCTGCCATCCTGAGCCATGGACACCCACAACAAATCGCAGCCGTTGCAAGTCGCTGGGAACCTGGGCACCAATTGGAAGCTCTTCAAGCAGCGATTCGAACTGTTCATGCGAGCCAACGAAAAACAGGGCGCCTCGGATGAAACAAAGATTGCCATGCTCCTCACTACCACCGGTCAGCACGCCATCGATGTATACAACTCCTTGGTGTTCGCGGAAGGCGAGAACAAATCTAAATATGACACGGTCCTCCTCAAGCTCGACCAGCACTTCAACGTTGAGGTCAATGAAAGCTTTGAGAGGTATATCTTTCAGCAGCGCCTACAAGGTAAGGATGAGCTCTTTCAGTCCTTTCTGACGCACCTCCGCATACTCGTGCAGTCCTGTGGTTATGGCACTACCTCCGAGTCCATGATCCGGGACCAGATCGTTTTTGGCATTGCCTCCAGTGGCCTACGCCAGTAGCTTCTAAAAATTAAAGGCCTGACCTTAGCATCTGCAGTTGAAGCCTGTGTCCTGCATGAAAATGCGACCAACCGCTATGCCCAATTTCAGGCGACCGAATCGGCACGGAGGGGGTCCCAAGCAATCGAATCAGCAAGCCAGGCCGCCCACGAGGCCGAACGCATCCAGGCAATCGAGTTTCTCCCGGCCCGCGGCCCGGACGTGGGCGGCCGTTTCGCGCGCTTTTTGAGGCCGCCCGCGTTTGTGCGCGCCAAAACCTACGGCAACACTGAGGGACGTGCTGCGCAGGCGCGCCCAACGCAAGACCGAACTGCGCATGCGCAGTGGCGTAACGAACACCATGACGTCATGACGTGCGGCAACTGTGGAGCTGCACATTTAAAAGGGTAATGTCCTGCAAAAACCCGACAATGCCTACGCTGTGGCAAGCTGGGCCACTACGCTGCCTACTGTCGAGCGGCTCAACCTGTGGATCTGCCACATCTCCGACAACCTCGCAGACACGTGCGGACCATCCAGCCTCCCCATTACGACATCCAAACCGACGACACAGATGACCAAGACGCCTTCCGGGTTGCGGTCATTGATGTGAACCGGGTCAACACCATCAATCTGGCCGATGAATGGAGTGCCACCCTGGTGATCAACCCAAATTCGTCGCCCACCTACTAGACTGGACTTATGAGCCTGTTCACACGTCAAATTTTAGCAACTACTGTATTGTAACATGTCACTGTTTTATTGTTCCAGGCCTCGTTTGATCGGTCCAAATTTCAACGTTCTTCTTCTTTTGTTATGGTACAACCTCGTTAGAATGTCACACCTGACATCGCCCCTTGTATATAGTTACACCACATGTACATGCTGTAAATATCACGCACACACACCTTTAGCTGCACTCAGGACACATTTATATTTATAACCACGTAGGCACATAATCTTGTAAAAAAGGGAGGATGTCATGATATTCAAACACACATTACAACACACACATCATGATAGACAGACCAACAGACCAATTAACACACATAACACGACAGCCAATCACAGACAAGAGCAGACACAGTATAAGACAAGAAACACGACACCTCCTGGTCAGTCCATCTGGAGACAGGACAAGGCCAGGACCTCATTAACAAGACACTCATACAGTCACCACGTGCTGAGTACCAAGTCAGATGTGTAAATAACTAGTTGGAATAAAACTGCGTTGTACCAATCGCAACCGTGTTGGTTCGTCTGTACCTCAGAGCACCCAACACCACATTCCGTTCCTCACTTCCTCTGCTCGACTTAAAGGTGTATGTCCATTAAATATCCATGGATCAAAATGATAACCACAAAGTAAAAGAAATGGGAAATAAGGTAATCAACAGGAAGAGTCCTTACATTACTCAATACAGACAAAGATCGGCCTTTCATTCTATTTAAAGCAGAGTGACTATAAGAACATAGAACAATACAGCGCAGTACAGGCCCTTCGGCCCACGATGTTGCACCGAAACAAAAGCCATCTAACCTACACTATGCCATTATCATCCATATGTTTATCCAATAAACTTTTAAATGCCCTCAATGTTGGCGAGTTCACTACTGTAGCAGGTAGGGCATTCCACGGCCTCACTACTCTTTGCGTAAAGAACCTACCTCTGACCTCTGTCCTATATCTATTACCCCTCAGTTTAAAGTTATGTCCCCTCGTGCCAGCCATTTCCATCCGCGGGAGAAGGCTCTCACTGTCCACCCTATCCAACCCCCTGATCATTTTGTATGCCTCTATTAAGTCTCATTTTAACCTTCTTCTCTCCAACGAAAACAACCTCAAGTCCATCAGCCTTTCCTCATAAGATTTTCCCTCCATACCAGGCAACATCCTGGTAAATCTCCTCTGCACTCGCTCCAAAGCCTCCACATCCTTCCTGTAATGCGGTGACCAGAACTGTATGCAATACTCCAAATGCAGCCGTACCAGAGTTCTGTACAGCTGCAACATGACCTCCCGACTCCGGAACTCAATCCCTCTACCAATAAAGGCCAACACTCCATAGGCCTTCTTCACAACCCTATCAACCTGGGTGGCAACTTTCAGGGATCTATGCACATGGACACCTAGATCCCTCTGCTCATCCACACTTTGAAGAACTTTACCATTAGCCAAATATTCCGCATTCCTGTTATTCCTTCCAAAGTGAATCACCTCACACTTCTCTACATTAAACTCCATTTGCCACCTCTCAGCCCAGCTCTGCAGCTTATCTATATTCCTCTGTAACCTGCTACATCCTTCCACACTATCGACAACACCACCGACTTTAGTATCGTCTGCAAATTTACTCACCCACCCTTCTGCGCCTTCCTCTAGGTCATTGATAAAAATGACAAACAGCAACGGCCCCAGAACAGATCCTTGTGGTACTCCACTTGTGACTGTACTCCATTCTGAACATTTCCCATCAACCACCACCCTCTGTCTTCTTTCAGCTAGCCAATTTCTGATCCACATCTCTAAATCACCCTCAATCCCCAGCCTCCGTATTTTCTGCAATAGCCTACCGTGGGGAACCTTATCAAACGCTTTGCTGAAATCCATATACACCACATCAACTGCTCTACCCTCATCTACCTGTTCAGTCACCTTCTCAAAGAACTCAATAAGGTTTGTGAGGCATGACCTACCCTTCACAAAGCCATGCTGACTATCCCTGATCATATTATTCCTATCTAGATGATTATAAATCTTGTCTCTTATAATCCCCTCCAAGACTTTACCCACTACAGACGTGAGGCTCACCGGTCTATAGTTGCCGGGGTTGTCTCTGCTCCCCTTTTTGAACAAAGGGACCACATTTGCTGTCCTCCAGTCCTCTAGCACTATTCCTGTAGCCAATGATGACATAAAAATCAAAGCCAAAGGTCCAGCAATCTCTTCCCTGGCCTCCCAGAGAATCCTAGGATAAATCCCATCAGGTCCCGGGGACTTATCTATTTTCAGCCTGTCCAGAATTGCCAACACCTCTTCCCTACGTACCTCAATGCCATCTATTCTATTAGCCTGGGGCTCAGCATTCTCCTCCACAACATTATCTTTTTCCTGAGTGAATACTGACGAAAAATATTCATTTAGTATCTCGCCTATCTCTTCAGATTCCACACACAATTTCCCATCCCTGTCCTTGACTGGTCCTACTCTTTCCCTAGTCATTCGCTTATTCCTGACATACCTATAGAAAGCTTTTGGGTTTTCCTTGATCCTTCCTGCCAAATACTTCTCATGTCCCCTCCTTGCTCGTCTTAGCTCTCTCTTTAGATCCTTTATCGCTACCTTGTAACTCTCCATCGCCCCAACCGAAACTTCACACCTCATCTTCACATAGGCCTCCTTCTTCCTCTTAACAAAAGATTCCACTTCCTTGGTAAACCACGGTTCCCTCGCTCGACGCCTTCCTCCCTGCCTGACCGGTACATACTTATCAAGAACACGCAGTAGCTGATCCTTGAACAAGCCCCACTTGTCCAGTGTGCCCAACACTTGCAGCCTACTTCTCCACCTTATCCCCCCCAAGTCACGTCTAATGGCATCATAATTGCCCTTCCCCCAGCTATAACTCTTGCCCTGCGGTGTATACTTATCCCTTTCCATCATTAACGTAAACGTCACCGAATTGTGGTCACTGTCCCCAAAGTGCTCTCCTACCTCCAAATCCAACACCTGGCCTGGTTCATTACCCAAAAACAAATCCAACGTGGCCTCGCCTCTTGTTGGCCTGTCAACATATTGTGTCAGGAAACCCTCCTGCACACACTGTACAAAAAGCGACCCATCTATTGTACTCAAACTATATCTTTTCCAGTCAATATTTGGAAAGTTAAAGTCTCCCATAATAACTACCCTGTTACTTTCGCTCTTATCCAGAATCATCTTCGCCATCCTTTCCTCTACATCCCTAGAACTATTAGGAGGCCTATAAAAAACTCCCAACAGGGTGACCTCTCCTTTCCTGTTTCTAACTTCAGCCCATACCTCGGAAGAAGAGTCCCCATCTAGCATCCTCTCCGCCACCGTAATACTGCTCTTGACTAGCAGCGCCACACCTCCCCCTCTTTTGCCTCCTTCTCTGAGCTTACTAAAACACCTAAACCCCGGAACCTGCAACATCCATTCCTGTCCCTGCTCTATCCATGTCTCCGAGATGGCCACAACATCGAAGTCCCAGGTACCAACCCATGCTGCCAGTTCCCCTACCTTGTATTGTGGATACTGTGTTCTCACAGAGAGATCTCGGTGTCCATGTACATAGATCCCTGAAAGTTGCCACTCAGGTTAAGAGGGTTGTTAAGAAGGCGTACGGTGTGTTAGCTTTTATTGGTAGAGGGATTGAGTTTCGGAGCCATGAGGTCATGTTGTAGCTGTACAAAATTCTGGTGCGGCCGCATTTAGAGTATTGCGTGCAATTCTGGTCACCACATTATAGGAAGGATGTGGAAGCATTGGAAAGGGTGCAGAGGAGATTTACCAGAATGTTGCCTGGTATGGAGGGAAGATCTTATGAGGAAAGGCTGAGGGACTTGAGGCTGTTTTCGTTAGAGAGAAGAAGGTTAAGAGGTGACTTAATTGAGGCATACAAGATGATCAGAGGATTGGATAGGGTGGACAGTGAGAGCCTTTTTCCTCGGAAGGTGATGTCTAGCACGAGGGGACATACCTTTAAATTGAGGGGAGATAGATATAAGACAGACGTCAGAGGTACGTTCTTTACTCAGAGAGTAGTAAGGGTGTGGAATGCCCTGCCTGCAACAGTAGTGGACTCGCCAACACTAAGGGCATTCAAATGGTCATTGGATAAACATATGGATGATAATGGAATAGTGTAGATGGGCTTTAGATTGGTTTCACAGGTCGGTGCAACATTGCGGGCCGAAGGGCCTGTACTGCGCTGTAATGTTCTGTGTTCTAATGTCCAAATGTCACATTTATTGGTACAAGGTATACAGGAGTGTTTGAATCAATAATTTATCTTCTTTTTTAAAAAGTATTTTTTATTGGTTTTGCATTTATAATAACATTGCAAGGAACATCACACAGTAATAAAGAGATAGCTACAGAGTGGGTATGTGAGGAAGAAAAAAAGGAAGAAAAAGGAAAAAAGAAATTAGGTGCATAAACATTTTTAATACAAAGGCAGCGTGAGTACACTTATTAGTTGCTAGTCACAAACCGATCGTGGAGCAGGCTGGTGAATTGCTTCCACGTGTGGTGGAACTCTTCTTCTGATCCTCAAATAGAGAATTTAATCTTTTCCAATTTAAGGAATTCCACTAAGTCGGACAGCCAGTCCACGGCCTTGGGTGGCGCTGCAGATCTCCAGCCGAGCAGGAGTCTCTGGCGGGTGATCAGGGAGGCAAAGGCTAGGGCATCTGCCCCTCTCTCTGTAAAGAGTTCTGGCTGTTCCGATACCCTGAAGACCGCCACTAATGGGTATGGCTCCACCCTCACCCCCACAACCTTGGGCATGGTCTCGAAAAAGGCGGTCCCGTTCCCGACAAGGACCAGAACATGTGGTTGGCCGAGCCTCCCTGTTTACATTTTTCCTCCACCTCCGTGAAGAACCCATCGTGCGTGTTCTGGTCAAGTGCGCCCTGTGCACTACATTTAACTGCATTAGGCCCAGCCCTGTGCATGAGGAGGTGGAGTTCGCCCTATGCAGTGCTTAATGATTTATCTTCTTGACTGCAGTGAATGTCACAGGGCAGGGTTTTCCCTTTGCGCACTGCAGCAGGTGTAATGACATGTGGGGAGGGATAATGTGGTGGGAGGCCCAAAAATCGGTTTCAAGCTGGCGTGAAATGATGATGGGGTCTTCCGTCACTGCCCATCATGGCAGACTGCATTTCCTGCCAGAGACTGGCGTGAAACCGATTTGCATCCTGTTAATAAGATGCAGATGAAGACCCAACTGGAATCAGCACCCTTCCCCCCCACCCCCCCCCCCCATCCCACCACCCCGCCCCCGCCCCCCCACCCCCATCCCCACCCCCTATGTCCGATTTTCTGTGACACCAGCAGGAAATATCGCCTGTCCAGAACACGTCTGGATCAATGCGACATGTAAAAGCCGAGACTTACCTTAAAATACCTTGGGCAGGTGCCAGAGATCCGATCAGAAGATGGAGGCCTCCAGTGACCGGACCCTGGAGCACCACGGGCAGCACTGGGTGGGTGGAATAGCGACTGAGTGGATCAACGCAGCAGCATCCAGAAGGCGGATGTCCTCAGCACAGCAGCTCCGACCAGGGATTGGGCCCTCATCAAGGGCGGGGTGTGCAAAGAAGGGTAGGACAAATTCTGAGGTAGTGAGGGGCTCAGGGTGAGAGGGCCATCGTGAGGTTTGGGAATTCTGGGGGAAGAGAGAATAATTGGGGTCTCTTACAGTCAGCTGGAATGTCGCAGGAGGGTGTGAAAGCATGGTTGGCTATAGCCAAGGGGAGTGTCATGATATACAGACACACACATAATGATATTGTAGTACCCTCAATAACGACACAAGAGTGTGGAATGGTAAATGAAGGCTTTAATAAGCAGAGAACTAGCCAGCTACAGAGACATGTGCTTACTGAGTGCCGCCTACAGGGCGTCACCTTATATACGGCTCCCTGGTGGGCGGAGCCAGAGGCGGAGTCCCCCGGGTTCTAAACCTGGTCTTAAAGGGGCATCACCTACATGGTGTTAAGGGTACAGTAACCATTCATCACAGATATACAGGCAAGCAACTAATGGACACAGAGAACAGGACATGACCAATAAGCAGGTAGGACACTCAGGAGTGGGATCTGACTATAAAAGACACGAGGCACTCACACTCCACCTCTTTCCACTGATGAACATCTAGAGAGTCAGCCAAGGGTGTTGTTACAATCTCACACCTCCACCACGTGGCTAAGAGCTAGTCTGGTTCAGTCAGACAGAGTAACCATACTTAAGTTAGCAGAGAGTCGAACTCACAGAGAACTGTGCTAACTGTGCCATTAGTTCAATAAACCTGATTGAACTAACTTCAAGGTCTGGAGTATCTTTTTGATCTATGCTGCATCCAGTTGCAGCCAGTGTTATACCAGTGTACCTAACACGACAGGGAGGAGGGCGTCTATCCCGGCTTGAAAGTGTATAGGGGGTGGGGGGGTCGGTGGAGTCAATAGTGGACTCCTGGGGTGCAAACCGAGGGTAACCGGTAGGAGGGTTTGGTAAGGGTCCAAGGGGACAGAGAGTTTCCTTCTCTCTCCACCCCAATATTTACTGAAGTAAATCTCAAACAAAACTATAATATATTCTCAAATCATTATGAGACTTGCAACTTTTATTTGAAATAAATGAAAGCAATGAACATTAATAATCTAATACATAGCACAATTAATGAAAGAGAGATAGAACGGAAAATCATTGTACCAGTGGAACATTCTAGAAAAGTTTCAAATCGCAGTTGAATTCTGGACATCGGATGCCTAATACCTTTCCACAGAATTCACATCAGCTCGGCTGCTTTCGAACGTCAAGAGAAATTCAGAGTTAAAGTAAGATTTTTGAGACCCCTCAAGGTGTGGTCTTCAATATTTCTGGGAAGATGATAACTGATTATTCAGAAGAAACCAAGTTCTCCACTCTCCAATCACTTAATAGTAAACCTGTCAGATTATGATTACGATGCTGCTGAAAGAGTTTGTTGCTGCGGAAAATTTGCTATTCACATTTACTGGGAGGCATTATCATTCCAGAGTTAGAGAATCATAAATGGCACAGAAGGAGGCCATTTGATCCAACAGGCCTATGTCTGTTCTTTGAAAGAGCTAGTGAGTTAGCCCCTCTCCCTTGCTCTTTCTCCACAGTCCTACAGTTTTCTCACATAAGGATCCAATTCCCTTAACATTAACATTGAATCTGCTTCCATCACCCTTTCAGGCTGTGCACTCCACTCTACAGTAAGCTGAGCAGATTTTAGCATGTGAAAGTGTTGCGGAACTAGGCGCATTGCCTGAATGGAAATTCAGTTGTTATCATAGAATCCCTACAGTGCAGAAGGAAGTCAATCGGCCCATTGTATCTGCACCGACCCTCTGAAAGAACACCTTGCCTAGGCCCACGCCCCCAACCTATCCCCTTAACCCAGTAATCCCACCTAACATTTTGGACACGAAGGAGCAATTTTAGCATGGCCGATCCACCTAAACTGCACATCTGTGGACTGTGTGAGGAAACGGGAAAACCCGGAGGAAACCCACGCAGACACGGGGAGAAGGTGCAAACTCCACACAGTCACCCAAGGCTGGAATTGAACCCGGGTCCCTGGCGCATTGAGGCAGTAGTGCTAACTGTGCCATTGTGCCACCCGTTAAGGACACTGAAATACGTGAGCGCAAAACTATCATCAATTGCCCTAAAAGAAAGACCGACCTGGTTCACTAATGGGAAGGAAATCTGCCGACCTTATCTGGTCTAGCCTACATGTGACTCCGCTGCTTTTCTTCACTCTTCTTCTGAATGCCTTCATTCTGCCGCTTGGTTAAGTAAGCATTGGAGTTCCTACTTTCTCTGTGTAAATCATCATTTTTCATAAATGAATCCGCAGAGTGAATGTTGGTCGGCTAGCTGGCTGAAGGCAGCGCTGCCAAGTCTGTTATTAGCCTTTCCCAATATACATGTGCACTGAATTTCCAGCAGGATTTTGTTGACAGCAACTAGTACTGGGAACATCACCCGATTTTAACCTATTCCCTTGAGCCCCTTCTCGTATCCTGAATATAGCCGGGACTGAGATCAACTAACTTAGTCCAGGTTATTGAAAATTGAGGCCTATATGGATCAATACCACACAAGATGTGTTTAACATGCTAAACCATCGGGGAAAGATTAGAAATATTTGGGAAATACGGCTTAACAGGTTAGAGTAATGATAGATATGTTTCATCATCCAAACACAACTGATGGATTCCAGTTTCACTGAACAGAAGTACGTAAATAAAGCATTAAGGCAGATAAATCAAATTCTTCTGACCGTAATATGTTATACAATCTGATATAGCATAAATATTTGTTCTTGCGGTTGTCCTGGTACAAATGGCAATCTATTATACGCAGTAGAAGCTGGATACTTGCACTAGTTTCAATTTCTGAGTCAACACCCTTCTTCCAGTAGAATCTGTAACACTTCTAGTGCATGATGCACTGAGTTAGGAGTAGCGAATGCAAAGTATTGACAGCAAAGCCAATCTTCCAGGTTTTCTTGGCTCACATCGTCGAGAAATATTTCCCCGAACTTCAGCATCAGCAGAACGCGTTTAACATCCAGCCAGTTTGTCAGCAACTGAGGAGGGTCTTTGAATCCAGTGTTCAGACTGAACACGTTGGGGCATGGACCCCAAAGTAAGGCCTGTAAGATGCTCTTTGCTTGATGGATATGTATTCTTTCACTCGGATCTGCCCGCAAGAGTAAGTGGGAAAGATGTTGAAGCCCTTTAGAATAAACAGATCGCTGGGGAATCTGAGGCAGCTCTTCTGTTTTATACTCTTCATATTCCTTCTGGTTTGAAATGCTCTCAATTGGATTTGACATGTGCAGAACTTCATAGATCAAAATGCCTAATTGAAACTCATCAACCTTCTTGTACCGAGTTGTTGACATTATTTCAGGCGCTAACCGGGTCTGATCTGGGTGCAGTTTTTGATCAGTGGCTGTATTATTTTGTTTTGCTTTGGAGAAGTTGCTGATAATAAGTCTCGGCAGCTGAAGATTATTACTTTGTGCTTTGCCTCGTGGTGCAGGCACCTTAACCAACAGCAGGTTTTCTAGGCGGAGGTCACAATGTGTAACGTTATGATCTTTAAGGTGTTCCAACCCTAGACACAACTGCAGAAGAAGGAGGCTTACTTGACGTTCGTAGACGTCTGCCTGGGTCTCGTGGAGTGCTGCTGATTCTTTTACAAAATCTGCCATAGTTTGGGAGGGAACCTCCTGTGTGATGATCACAACCTGAGGCCTTTGGTTTGTGCTGCCATTTGGTTGAATTTTGGAAGTTTCTGCCACAGCTTCTGGCCCAGAACCGTTCTTTTCTGTCTCCGAATTATCAGGACTCAAGGCCGCATCTTCAGGAGGTAAGAGCTTTGTTGGGATTGTGGCAATAAAGTGTCCACACATCATTTGCACATTGAAATGGCGTGGGAGACCGTCCTGCAATGAAAGGCCACAAGGTTCTGTTTGCAGAGATTCTTGGTTCAGAGATTTGGCGACCTGCAATTGATAAAAATGAAAAGAAATGTGTAATTAAGAAGAAATATTTAAGAATATTACTCTCAGTAGGAAATTAGATCTGTTTCCATGGGTATGCGCAGATAAAAGTGTCACTGAGATGCACAAAATGGCAATCAAAGGTAGTGCCCCAAACTGGGCAGCACGGTAGCATTGTGGTTAACATAATGGCTTCACAGCGCCAGGGTCCCAGGTTCAATTCCCGGCTTGGGTCACTGTCTGTGCGGAGTCTATGCATTCTCCCCGTGTCTGCGTGGGTTTTCTCCGGGTGCTCCGGTTTCCTCCCACAATCCAGAGATGTGCAGGGGTAGGTGGATTGGCTGTGCTAAATTGCCCTTAGTGTCCAAAAACGGTAAGGTGGAGCTACAGGGATAGGGTGGAAGTGTGGGATAGGGTGGAGGTGTGGGCTTAGGTAGGGTGCTCTTTCCAAGGGCTGATGCAGACTCGATGGGCCTCCTTCTGCACTGTAAATTCTTGTTCTGTTCTGTGAACCGAGTAAGTAAAGTGTAATTGTGATGCCTGTAGATTTAACTGTTGCTAAGGCATTGACAGTACCACGCCCCCTTTCATAGATACACTTGCATTTTGATTTTGAGCATTTCTCATTTGACAATGTTTAATAATAAAACTAGAAACTAATAATTGAATCAACTTACTATCCATCTGCTAGTAAGTTTATGGACAAAAATAACAAAATTCACCTAGTAATTGCAGAAAATTATATTCTTCTTAATCCCATGGGCTGTAATTTTACACACCGGACCAGTGTTAAGAGTCAACCACATTGTTGTGGATCTGGAGTCACATGTAGGCCAGACCAAGTAAGGGCGGCAGATTTCCTTCTCCAAAGGACATTAGTGAACCAGATGGATTTTTACACCAATCGAGTCATAGTCAGTGTTTTAATTCCAGGCTTTTATTGAATTCAAATTTCACCATCTGCCAAGGTGGGGTTCGAACCTGGGTCCCCAGAGCATTACCCTAAATCTCTGGATTGCTAGCCCAGTGACAATACCACTGCACCACCACCTCCCCTTAACCTCTTTTGTTTGTCACAGTGGACACTCAGAACTGCTACACAAACCAAATTGTTTCTTTGGCTTCACTGTAGACTTTCGAACTGCATTAGTACAGTTTCTGAAATAGAATTGTTTTGGGGGATTTTTACATGTGTAAATATAGAAGCAAAATTTTTAAAGATTTGATTCCTGATGTAACCTATCTTTCAGTATTGAGTGCCCATTTCTCATTCTTGATGTATATGTGTTCAAACCACAAGGTCTAATCAACGTTTCTTCAATTTCCTGGTGCTGGTGACAAGTTATAATTCCAAAAGGCCAGAGCACATTTCACAATTCACAACAGGATGTTCAAATAACAAATCGTTATTATGAAAGCAAAATGCTTCATGAAATCAAAAAATAAATCAGAAAATGCTGGATACACCAGCGGGTCTGGAAGCATGGGCGGGATTCTCCCCTACCCGGCGGGGCTAGGCCCGCACCTTTAGGGGCTAGGCCCGCCCCGGAGTGGATGGTGCCCCGCCAGCTGGCGTGGAAGGCCATTGGCGCCACGCCAGCCGGAACCGAAGGGACTCCGCCAGCCGGTGCGAGTCCGCGCGTGCGCGGGAGCGTCAGCGGCTGCTGACGTCATCCCCACGCATGCGCGGGGGGGGTCACCTATGCGTCGGCTATCGCGGAGGCCTACATGGCCGACGCATAGGAAAGGAGTGCCCCCATGGCATAGGCCCGCCCGCGGATCGTTGGGCCCCTATCGGCGGAACCGGCATAGAAGCAGCGGGACTTCAGCCCATCGCGGGCCGGAGAATCGCCGGGGGGAGGGCCCACCGACTGGCGCGGCGCGATTCCCGACCCCGCCGAATCTCCGGTGCCGGAGAATTCGGAACCCGGCGGGGGCGGGATTCACGCCACCCGCCGGCGATTCTCCGACCCGGCGGGGGGTCGGAGAATCCCGCCCCATCTGTGGAGAGAGAAACGGAGCTAATGGCCAGGATGTTCCTAATCCTGCGGGACAGATTGTGGCGAACCAGCAGAACATCCATTGACTTGCTGTGGGAATTTCCATACTCAGTGGGACCGGAAATCCCCGGCCAGTGTCTCAGACTTTGACATTCATTGCAAGGGGGACGGAGTATTAAAGGAGCGAATTCTTTCTACAACTATATAGGGCCTTGGTGAGACCACACCTAGTTTTGATCTGGGAGGGATATACTGACATTCGAAGCAGTTTAGAGAAGGTTCACTCGGCAGGTTCTTCAGATGAAAAGATTTTCTTGTGAGGAAAGGTTGAGCTGGTTTGGTCTATGTTCATTGGAGTGAAGCAGAGGGAATCAGAGGAGGAAGATATGGAACTTAATGGCATGGTGCAATGACAACAATCTCTCCCTCAATGTCAACAAAACTAAGGACCTGGTCATTGACTTCAGGAAACAAAGTGTCGTGCACACCCCTGCCTGTATCAATGGGGCCAAGGTGGAGATGGTTGACAGCTTCAAATTGCTAGTTGTAAAAATCAACAACAATCTCTCCTGGTCCACCCACGTCGACGCTACAACCAAGAAAGCACAACAGCGTCTATACTTCCTCAGGAAATTAAGGAAATTCGGCATGTCCACAATGACACTTACCAATTTCTATAGGGTGCTCCTTCCAAGGGCAGGTGCAGACATGATGGGCCAAATGGCCTCCTTCTGCCCTGTAAATTCTATGATTCTATGAAGGCCTGGTTGTAGCAACGCAAATTGGGAATGTGCATGAGGCCAGAATAGGAGGAGTGCTGAGATCTCACAGCGTTGGGTGGGGTTACTGGGATAGGGTGGAGGTGTTGACGTTGGGTAGGGTGCTCTTTCCAAGAGCCGGTGCAGACTCGATGGGTCGAATGGCCTCCTTCTGCATTGTAAATTCTATGATTGTAGGGTGATTAGAGCTTACATAAATAAATTATCTGCATGGGATGATGTGGCAAAAATTGTGTGTAATTTCCTGCTATTGGTAAAGTAGATCTATCCCTGTAGTTTCATACTTCCTCAATAGAATGTGAATCCCAGAGCTGCTCTTTACTTCCTCACTTACAATACTTACAATAAAACGAAAACAATTTACTGGAGCTGCACAACTTGTGGCACAATTTTCTGATCCTCTGCTGGTGGTGTTTGCAAACGGGGGCCTATATTCTCCAGGCGCCCTTTCTGCCCCTCTTCTGTCTGCCCCCAACCTGTCCACACTTTTACAGAGGCTGAGTAAGGCCTATGGAGGCTCAATCAGGACCCTTGGCCACTAAAGGGTTGTTTCTCGTCCCATCTCAATTTTGAGGCTGGCAGCACGGGGGAAAGGTTTGAAGGGGGAATCTGGCAGGTCACCATGCTCAGGAGTTGGGCAGAAAGGGGTGGGTTGGTGGGGGTGGGGGACGCCCCCCTAAAGGGCTGTCTTTCCACATTGGCTACCCCCCGCCCCCCCCCCCCCCCCCCTCACACACACACACAAGGTGGTCCCACCGGTGCCCCCTCCCTCCCTCGGTCTCTCCATCGAGACCCCTAGCTCTCCTCCCATCTCCTCTCTGTAGTGAGCCTCCCCACACACATTTACTTGGTCTGGACTCCGGGATTTCGAATCTGGGGACTGCTTGTAGTCCCAGTCCTGGCTATCGTTGCCTCTGAGATGGGATTTCTCACTGAGTGAGGGGTGGAAGTCCTGTCCCCAGCCAATTAACTCTCTATGGAACAATAGCTGTGGGGAATCCGGGATCGAGCGGGGTGACATTCCTTCTCAACTCTTTGGGTGGCAGAGGGCGGGAAATGATGGAGGTTGGGTTCAACAGATGGCAGTGCTAAGACTAGTTATGCACCTGTCTTGGAAGAAAGCGTAAATAATGTGACGGACAGCTGCACTGGGAGAATACAGTGTTGTAGAACCTAAAGAATGACAGTGACAGTCAGCTAAAAAGCGTGAGACAGCTTCCCAGTACCAGAGTCAGTTCATAAAAATAAACTGTTACTCAACCACGAGGCTTTACAAGGAGTAACCAATTAAACACCGCACAGTAACTCTATAAAGTCCCAAACAAAATGTACTGGCTATTTCTGGCTTCATTCAGGTCAATATACTTTCAAACTTTCCACCATCTGTTGCGTTTAGCTGTTTTGCTCAGTATTCCTGTTTGGCTAGGTTGGTAAAATCAGATTGACAGGATAAGATGTGATAGATTTCTGATCTTCCTGATAATGAATAAGTAAGTAGTGGTACATATTAAAATACAGATAAATGGACAGAAATTTGATCTACTTCGATACACCCTAAAAGAAATTGGAGCGCCAAGTCGTCCACGTGATCCTGATAACAAAATTGTAATGATGTTCTTTCCGATTTTCCCACTTTGCACTTAGCAGAAAGTCAACACATAGAAAAGAATCAGTAATGAATGTATTGATCTGACTAATTCAGGAATGTATTTTGCGCTTATATAACAAAGTTAATGTAACGGGCCTGAGACCTTACACTCTGGCTTGGATCCTCCGCTGCCTGCCATCGGTAGTGGGGTTCCCGGTGCGGCAGAGAATCGTGCATCTGGGGGAAAACAGGATCAATGCCTCCCCTCCCCCATCCACTCCGCTGGCGGGATTGGGGTTCACAGCCACTTAGCGGGCCTGGCACCAGAATCTCCAGGCCGGGAATCACGTGGGCGGGGATCACTACTGGTATTTGCCAGCGTGGCCCTGACGTGGTGGACCTCACCATGGGCCCAGGGGATAACCCCTGAAGGGACTTGCTCCCAAGGTTCACCCGAGGGACACCCTCGCCCCACAATTCCAGACCTGTCCACCCCACCTCCTCTAGACCCCTCCCAGCCCCCCTAGAGACCCTCTAAATAAAGTGACATTCCCATAGAGACTCCCTAAATAGGGACATCCCTCCAGGGACCTCCGAAATAGCAGGACCCCCCCAGAGAGCTCCTAACTAAAGGAAACCCCCCCCCACAATTCGTCTCTGGTGGGAGAACATAAGGCAGGATTCTCCGACCCCCCCCCCCCCTTTTCCCCCGGGGGTCAGCGTGAATCCCTCCCCGCCGCTCCGATACCGGCTGTCGTGTTCTCCGGCGCCGGTTTTCAGCAGCGGGGATCACGTCACGCCGGTCGGTGGCCGTTGTCAGCGGCTCCCCCCGGCAATTCTCCGGGCCCCGCTGGGCTAAGCAGCCGTCGGTTTCTGGCCAGTTCCGCCGGCGTGAAATGGACATGGTCCGGACCTGGCTGGTAGGCCGGCTGGTGCCATCCTCGGGGGGAGGGGGGGGGGGGATCCGAACCCAGGGGCATTCCTTCCTTCCGCGTCGGCCTCTGTAGGGCTCCGCCATGAACGGCGCAGAGAAGACACCCCCCTGCGCATGCACAAGAATACACAGGCCAGTCTGCGCATGCGTGGAACCACGTCGGCAGTTCTGCGCCTGTGCTAACTCGTGCCGGCCTTTCGCCGCCAGTTGGCACGGCGCCAACCCCTCCGCTGCTGGCCTAGCCCCCGGAAGTGCAGAGGATTCTGCAGCTTCCGGATGGCCCGACGCCGGAGTGGTCCACGCCATTTTTTTACACCGCCGTCGGGCCATCAGGGATTCGGGAGAATCCCGCCCACAGCCTCCCAAGTGGAGAATCCCAGCCTCTATAATTTTATGAAAAATATATATTTATATTATCACAGTTACTTTAAAGAAATTGGATAACGACCTTTCAAAGTGATTGAAGCTAATTGTGACTGTGATCCTTGAACAACAAGAGCCATTTGGCAGTATTGCACTGCCTTGCAACTTGTTATCACTGAAGAAACGCTGTAGAACTCAAATTCAAAGGGAATTATACACAGGCTACCTACATTTCATCAGCCAGGCCGGGCTATAAGAGGCTTCAAGTCTGCTAGGACAAAGAGCCCTGCAACCTTTTAAATTCTTAATGGTCGGAAGATTAACAATCTCAAGAAACAGACAAAGGAATATATACCTTTTGTCAAAGCCAAATTGGAGAGGTTAGAGTCATGTTACATGGCACCTGCAGCTGGGAGAACCACTTATACTGTCTTGCTGTACTGCAAATTAGTCTGCCATCATCCACCTAGAGCAGCTCAGGAAAGGGGCACTGTCCAGGCTTGGAAAGCTGCCCCCATCTACACTTTATGAACTTTCACCCCATTGCCTATAAGACTGATTAATCTGTGTGCCAACCTCATTGTGGAAGTCTCCTGGAATATACAGGTGGCTGTGCTGTGAGACCCTCTCTCGCATTTTTCGTGTCAAGATAAACTAACCCTCTGAGTTTACCCTACCTCGAGTTTGGTGTGGGGTTATTAATAGAAATTGGATCATACCAAAACTGTGGAGTTGGGAAACATGCCATTGCTTATAAAGGGAGAAATCAAAATCAAAACATCTTTCTTTTTACACACGGATGCTGAGAGGAGAAATCAGGAATGTTTAAATTAACCTTCTTCCCATCCGTAACACTGGTTGCAATTCTCCTGGTTTGGGTAGAAGTGAGGTGGGGAGGAGGGGGAAGGGGGGGGGAGGGGGGGGGCAGCTCCATTGGCATCTGCTATTGGCCAGAACGTCAGGATCCCATGCCTG
Organism: Scyliorhinus torazame; assembly: GCF_047496885.1. Taxonomy (NCBI): domain Eukaryota; kingdom Metazoa; phylum Chordata; class Chondrichthyes; order Carcharhiniformes; family Scyliorhinidae; genus Scyliorhinus; species Scyliorhinus torazame. The sequence continues at coordinate 28,675,162 of NC_092724.1, forward strand.
ATTCAGAGCTTAGAACATCATTCATTATGCACAGATGAGTTCCTCTCTTACTCTCTTGTGGGCCAGCAGCTGATTTGTCCACCTGTCCTCAACTGACAGTTTTGAAGGTCCCAGCGCAATATTTAAATGCCAGTCTCACACACTCATATCACTCTCTCTCTCTCGAGCCCACCTATCTTCACCAGACCCACCAACATGTTCAAACCTAGAAGCAAAAGGGTAGTAGCCTCGAGAAGAAGGCAGCACCATCACCAGTTTTTCGCACCAGGGCCCTTGAGCACCTTAGTCAGAATGAGGGCCCACCAACATGTCCTCCATCCCAGGGATGGCTCCGAGAAGCACACCAACACTTCTCCGGTCTGGCAGGCCGTTGCCCAGGAAGTCAGCACGGCTGCTATTTGCCTGCGAAGAACCGTCCACCTATCTCATCCGCTCTGCCAGGATAAGACCTCTCTCAGCTCGCTCCACGATCAAACTCTCAACATGGCAGCATGTACTCAAACAGCTACTCTCTTCACGGATCTCACACATCCATTCGCGGGAGACACGTATCAGCATTCATACTCTCATTGAGACTTTTACAGCGATAAAAAATAAAGTTGTCATAGCCCCAGGTGACCATAGGCATATGTGACTCTCTGTACATCTGGGCATCCTTACTGTTAGTGTCCCAAACTAAGACATGCACTTTAGAATGAGAGTCCGTACAGCTGGTCTGTACTTCCTTCACGGCAGTGTTTGCATTTTTACATGGCATGGGAAATGTCCAGCCTCAACTCACATCACTGTTCTTGCTGGCTGGACTTTTAGTTGACAGAATGAGCACATTACCAGATACCGATGACCACAGACAAGATCTGATCCCAGTGAGATTGAGCATTAAAGTTCCAAGTGTGATTGTAGGACCCGTCCTCTCAGCGATGGTTCAGCTTTCCTTCATAAGTCACAATACAGCTTGGAGAGCTAGAGGAGATGTCTCTTGATGATCGGACTTATCTTTACTCCACTTGAACCTTTTCAGCTGTGAGGGTATAACGGGTGCGCCTCCCAAGTCCCCCTCCTCCATGACATCATGCTGCTCATGTTGTCCCTCAGCTTCCCCCTGGGCTTCCTACATCTCCTCATCTTCACCTTCCGAGAGGTCTCCTCATCTTCACCTTCCGAGGAGGTCCCCTCCTCCTCCAGTTTGACCTCTGACAAGGCCTCACCCCCCTGCATCGCCAGATTGTGAAGGGCACAGCGACCTGTAATGATGCGGCAAACCCGCTCCGGTGCATATTGCAGAGCCAGCTGAGCGGTCCAGGTCTCTGAATCGTATCTTCAGCAGTCCTATAGTCTGCTCTATGAGGGAGTGAGCAGCGGTGTAACGTTCCTGGGCTGGAGTCGGAGAGTGATGTACCGGAGTCATTAGCCTCTGTTTAAGTGGGTCGCGCTATTCCCCCGGCAACCATCCCTGCACATTTCCTCTTTCCTCACCCTTTAAATATCCCAGGCCCCGGAGAGTGACTGAGGATGTAGGAGTCATGGCAACTCCCAGGGGACCATGCACAAACGTGCAGGATATGCTTTTGATGGGCACATACCAACTGCACGTTAAGCGAATAGAAGCCTTTGTGGTTGAAGAACCTCAAGGGCTGCGTCCAGGGAGCCTGTATACCACCTGTGTGTGTCTATTGCTCCCTGCACCCTGGGGAACCCAGAGATTGCTGAGAAGTCGGTGAATCCCTGAGCCTGGTTATCCTTGTTCACAGCAAAGTTTACATAATGATAGGCCCTCGTGCAAAGGGCATTGGTCACCAATGTGTTGCTGACTGTGAAATGCTACACAGGCCTCCTGGAAAGACCCAGAGTCAAAGAAATTGTGTTTACCATCACCTTCAAGGTCCTAGGCAGAGGGAAGCCTCCGAACCCACACGGTATTGAGTCTTCTTGGAGCATGTGCCATATGTGATGGACCACATCTCTGGGCAATCGCAGCCTTGCCCTGCACTCCTTTCATTCCTTTGTTGAAAGGACACTCGTGTACGATAGATGCTCGTGTTGCAAGTTATCTCCGTTGTCTGGGTCTCTGCTCCTCAGCCTCTTGTTGATGTCTACACTCTTCCTGGCCTTGTCCCACTTGCAGTGCCTCCTTATGGAGCGGCATGCACAGACACCGCTCCCTCTTTTGCCTTCTACCCCCCCCCCCCCCCCCCCCCCCCCCACCCCGGCCAATGAGGATACATAGAAAAGCTTACCGGACCACTGGATCCATTCCCACTTCTGCCTCCTCTCTGAAAAAGTATATTGAAGACCAGAATGGTTAAAGAGTGTTGTGCACAAAGGTATGAATGAGAGAGCTATGGGAGAAGTTGGGCAGCTAAGCTTTGGCACCTTATATTGCATTGGTCCTCATGCTATTTTACCCCTGGAGCATAGAGATTAGTAGCATTCCATTCCACAGGTATTACATCTGGAGTTCTGTGGGGGATGAGAACTTGTGAATTACATAATTGAATCAATGTGGCTCTGAACTACACTCATTCACTTGGTATAACTATGAGCATTTGTTTGCTCATGGTGAATGAACGGAATCCATTTGGCCACTAATGAATGGCATTAATCGAACTCATGACTCCCTTTCACTGATGGTGTAGTGTTATCGTGGTTGTATTGTAATTCACCGACTGACCACTAGGAGTCTCACCAGTATATAAGTGAATGTAAAGTCAGCTGACTGGACACTGGCTGGAGGAAGTTAAAGAGAGAGCTTGCATGTGCATGATTTTGTTGTTGTTCATCTGTTGTCTTGTATATAGTTTACCCCTAATTAATGCTATTAAATCATTTATAACTTTAACTACAAGCGTTCTTGTAATAAATCAGGCCATCCAACAAGAACATTATCGATGGGGTGGCAGAATTGTTGCAACTGTGCTCCCTTCACCATAACCTTCACCCTCCAAAGCTGCATTCCTGTCATCCACTGTGTAGCTTTTCCAAATTTGATGTGAGGCTATGGAGTTGGGCCGATCCCTTGCAATGAAATTAGAAAATCTGGCATGCTGTTGCTTCCTGAGCAACGGTCTCTGAGTCCTGTGTAATTGACCTGGATCCTGAACACTATAGCAGCACCAACAAGTATGTGTTCCAAGAAGGAGCCAGTTTTGTGGTCCTCTCAGCATACCCCTCCCAGGCAGGACTGATCTTACTTCCAATTTTGGAAGACACCATTTTGCCTGAGATGGTTGTAGTACAGGACGGAGTTTGACCCACCCTCCCTCACTCTCCATGTGCCTCTGATTTATCTGCAGCCTCCGCCCCACCCCCTCTCTCCATCCTCACCATGAGTGCTTCACATTGCTGTCGCAGGCTGTGCCATCACCATACCCTTTGCAGTCCAAATCAGAGCCCACCAAGCCCAGCGACATTGACTGTAGGACAGCCCTACCTGCCAGGCTGTGTATTTTTCCTTCCAGGCACACACCCCTTGACCCTACCAGTAACTGGGGTACTCCATGCTTCCAAATTGCTCCTGATGCACAGCCGCTGCTCTTCTGCATTGTCTCCTTTCACTGGGTTCGGACTGTGAGGCCCACATAGCCCCTGGACTGCAGGTCATCTGTGACTCATTTCCATTTCACACTCGGAATGTCTACATGCTCTGACTTCTGTCTGCTAGCCCCTGAACTTAAACGGGTGCCTTGATATAGTTCCCAGTTCCAAAGAGTACTAGAGGCAATAGTGAGCTTCACTATTGACCTGTTTAGTGTCCATGCGAAGCATCCCAAATGTGCCACACAAAATCACACCCACCCTATAATCTGCTGTCTGCGTGAATTCCCACCCAGTAATCCAAGTGTTAGTCCTTAGACCCTTTAGTTTGTCGGCATTTCGTGCAGCCTTGTCGTGGTCTAGCTTCCCTCTCCTCGGTCTTCCCTCTGCCTTCTATTATTCGTCCTCTTCATCCATCTCCTAGTCCCTCTGCCTGCCATTGTGAGCCCTTGCCCTTCCCTCATCTCCCTCCTTGCACGGTCTTCCTCCCACACTGCTCCCTCCAGTGTTTTACCTTCCCCCAACCCAGTACTTGCACAGACCTCCTTCCCCATTGCCTCCCTTGTCTTTGTCTGCCCACCCTCACTCCCACCCTCACCTTGCAACCCACCCTTGGACTTGGGACTTTTGTTGTGGTGGCTGCGGGAGTCCTGCAGCGCGGTGCTGTCCAGATAGACACTGGCGTATGGAACCGGGGTGGAGGGGATGGGGGTGAGACCCCTGTGCTCTCCACCCCCAGATGGTGCTGACTATGAAGAACAGCTTAGCATGGAGGTAGAGGGCAGGAACCAGTCTGCCCCGGCAGAGTGATGAACAGTGTATCAGGGGCAGGGCAGCACCATGACAGGTGAGCACTCACCTCAAAGTCTCTGTTGAACTGAGGGCCGTCTTGTGGATGCCAGCCTTCATCAATTGGGTTTGGCACTGACATGATTGCCCACAAGATTGGAAGGCTTGACGGGACACCGGCGGGCAGCTGTCTTAATGACAATTCATGAGATGCAAATGAATGCAAATGACATTTGTGCCACCTGACAGTAGGAAGAGGGACCCACCATTAAACTTCCATTGGCAGAATCGCAACTTGATTTCATGCCGGCAGGTTTCTGACATTTTGGTTCCCACCAGAGTCACCGTACTTGCCCACCACCAAACCCACCGCCCACCTTGAAGTAGTTGCATAAAATGCAGTGAAAACCTTCCCAATCACATTGCCGGCAGGATTCCTGGGAATTGGTTCAAACACAGAACTTGAAAGGGTGACCTTACTCCATACCTGTGGAGGTTCAGATGCCAACTCATGCCTTTCTAGTTCTTAATTGTCCTCCCTGACCACTATTTTTTTTAAAAAAGTGTTTTTTAAAGAATTTCTATTCTTTCCAGTCTTATTTCCTGAATCAATGTTACAGTACAGAAACAGGCAATTCAACCTCCACCCAACCTTCTTCCTTAACCCTGTCATTATATCCTCCCTAACGATGACATGTCTGCAGAGGATCTATTACTATGTTCTAGCCACCTACAGGTTCAATATATTTATCTATTTTGCTTTGTATTTTTTCACTGATCCACGTGTAAGCAAGTTTGTTTAGTCTGTGCATATTAGCCTGCGTGAGCTCCTTTAAGGCATTCATTCCATTTGCTCTAAACTTATTTTCTTGAGTAGCACCCTGTATCAATCTGCTTAAGCTTCCCCCGATACCTTGAAGGTGTCTCATTCAGACCTGGACACCTCATTTTTAGTTGGAAATATTTGTTTATCCCAGACCGTGCCACATCTCAACTGCAGAAAAAATTCTCTATGCTGTTTTTCCAGGGGGTTCTATTCCTCTGGCCAAAAGTGTCATCTTGTGGATGCAAAGTTAGACTATGTATGGCCCTATCTCCACTCTCTGGGTGACATAAAAGATCCCAGGACACAATTTCACAAAGAGCAAGGTGTTTTTCTATTTGCCTGGACCAACTTCTCTCCCTCAATCAACATCGCTGAAACATCTTCTATCTCATTGTTCTTTGTGGGACTTCGGGGTGTGCTAATTGACTGCCCCATTCTCCTCCACTTCAATAACGGTTAGACTTCAAAAGTAACTCTAGGGCTGAGAAATGCTTCGGGATGTCCTGAGATTTTGAATGTGTGATTTAAATGCAAGTTATTTCTTCTTTCTTATCTATTCTATTAAAGGAAAAACATTTTTACCTTTAAAGCAAACTCATCCTTTGGCGGAAGGGTATATTGGACTCTGTAGTAAATGGCATCTCTGGAGTCACAACTCGCCTCGTCGTCCGACAGCTTGAAGTCTGGCCAGTCCTTGTCGCTAAACTTTATCTTGGCATTCTCCTTATCCATGAAGAATGCGTTGTATTTTTCACAAATGCTTTGCAGAGATATTACACATTGATTGGTGAGCATTCTGAACATATCCACCTGATTTTCAAAGTTAAACCAATTCCGTAGTTCCAGGTCTGAAATGCAAAAGTTCAATTTCTCCAATTTCTTCTGGGGTTTGCTGTCGTGATAGTAGCTGGCAGATCCATCCAGACTTCGAGACTTTATCATCCCTGACCTTCTACTACTGTAAGAACTTGGGAGGTTGAATTTTTCATCAGTGTTCATTGGACTGCAAGGGGTGCTATTACTTGTCTTCTGTTCATAGACACCATATAGTGGGTTACTTATTTGAAGGCCAGGGGAGCACGGAAGGCTCCTTGTTAAACCAAGCTGACTCCCACCAGGAGCGGAGTTTGTTCTGCTGAGTGTCTTCTTTGGAAGAGGGGGTGGCTTCGAGTTGTCAAGGGACCTCTGGTCAGCCGGCTTTCCTTGGGAGGCCATTAACTTTTCACTCACGCTGTTGAGAATCTCTGTAAACGTTGTACTGGAACAGACTTCAGCTGCAAAGCAGAAAAGAACACATCTCTTACAGTTAATCGAGTTGTCTTTACAGAAATAGCACAGAATCGCAGAATTGTTACAGTGCAGAAGGAGGCCATTTGGCCCATTTTGTGTGCGCCTGCTCCACCTTCGAACCTTAGCCCCGCACAATTCTGCCTTTCCAAATAACAACCAAATTCCCCCTTGAATACCTCGATTGTACCTAACATTGCACTTTTAATTCCAGATTTTTATTGAATTCACATTCCACCATCTGCCATGGCAGGATTCAACTCTCAGTCTCCAGGGCATTATCCTGGAGCCTGGATTACTAGTCCAGTAAAAATACCACTATGCCACCGTCTTATTTGTAGGGAACATTTCGAAAAGGTTTCTCCCAGATAGTGCTGTATACCATCAGAGTTTAAAACTTAATGGTATAGTTAATATTTTTGTAATCTAGCAAATTACTGGGCGGCACAGTAGCACAGTGGTTAGCACTGTGGCTTTACAACTCCAGGGTCCCAGGTTCGATTCCCAGCTTGGGTCACTGTCTGTGCAGAGTCTGCATGTTCTCCCCGTGTCTGCGTGGGTTTCCTCCGGGTGGTCCGGTTTCCTCTCACAGCCCAAAGATGTGCAGGGTAGGTGGATTGGCCATGCTAAATTGCCCTTAGTGTCCAATAAGGTTAGGTGGGGTTACTGGGTTACGGGGATGGGGTGGAGGTGTGGGCTTAAATGGGGTGCTCTTAACAAGGGCTGGTGCAGACTCGATGGGCAGAATGGCCTCCTTCTTGCTTTAAATTCTATGATTCTATGATATTGCCAACATTAGCTCCTTAGTCCTATTTTAAAAAGTAACCGTGATTGTGTCTTTTTGGTTAATCATTTAATGATTTCATGATATCTAAGAAAGTTCGTCAATGAATTAGTTACTGGTAAATTGTCAGTAACTGGTTTCTCTGGTCATTTTGCCTCCAGATTCCCTACTGTATATCATTAAGTAATTTAGGTTGTGATAACATACAACGACATTACAATGAGAAAGAGAACAACTGATTCCATTGACTCTACCACAAAGTGTAAAAGGGGTATATCTTTCTTTCCTAATGATGTAATCACAGTTTAAGTGCACTTCAGCAAATGTTTGGAACTGAATTTCAATTCAGTCAACAAGGGAAAACCAAAGGAGAAGCGACTTTAAGGAACAACGGGGTTTGATTTGGAGTTTTCTGCCACCACCCATCCTGGGTGGCGAAGAAATTAAATCTATTTTGGGGCCTAAAAGGCTTCATTTACATTGGATCGGCAAGCAACTGGGGGCCAGAGAGGTGCAGATCCCTGAGGCTGTGCAATATCGGGCTGTCCCAGCCAACAATAAGGGCGAGGAGCGTGGGACAACTGCGTCCCCGATTATTTGTTATGGAGCTTAGAGGAACATTCCTGAGTTTACCAAACTGGGCCTCTTCTTCTCTATTGCCTCTTGAGTTAATCGGAAAGTCCGTGCTCGTTCAGTTCTCCCCTCAATTGCCAATCAGGCACTCTGTTAGTCATGGGACCTAATTTGCACATTAGGAGGGACTGACCATTTGAAACAGATAAACGGGCAGGGTGGCCTCTTTCAAAAGGGAAGTGGGCCAATCATCAGGGCAGGAACCTGACAATGCCGATTTTCCCGACGTGCAACTCTTCCCAGCACCGTTTCAATTCAGGAATCTCACAATACTATTGACATTTATGCCTTTTACTTTGGGGGATTACTGTATTTAACCATGTGTTTTGCATTAACAATCTTTTAACATCTGACTTCTTTTGCAGAATAACCGCAGCAGAAACTGATTTCTATCAGATTACGCAAATTAATGTAGGGTGCGATTTAATGGAAACATTTCTAAGTGTCGTTTTGGAGTGGACTGACGAGGTGTTTCCCGACAGCCATGTTGGTGAGATTGCGGGCCGTATTTAATGGTACGTAGTACCGAGAATGAGCCCCCATACCCACCTCATCATTACTGGCTGTCTCGCCGTCTGATTTGCCAGACTCGTGCCTCAGCGTCTCGCCGCTAACAAGGGAGGTGGGGGCTGCTTTTAAATGCTCCCTCACGCTCACTCCCAGTCAACACACAAGTATGGCAGTGCGTAAACCTGTGCCCCGCCTTGGGAATGAAGACCTGGCCATCCTTCGAGACGCTGTGGATGAGAGACGGGCCATCCTGTTCCCCCGAGGGGGTCGGAGGACCAACAGCAGGGTCAGCAATACCGCCTGGGAGGCAATGGCAGCGGCTGTCAGTGCGGGCAGCATGACCATGAATGTCAGAAGACCAATGACCTTCACCGACTTGCAAGGGTAAGTTACCACTTCTCTCCTGGCATCAGTTCAGCCTGCCGCTCCTCACCGTGCCCCCCCCCCCCCCCGCCCCCCCCCCCCACCGCCACACAAATCACTGGCTGACTCCTCGCACCCGCCCCACATCCCATTTTCGTGCTTGTTCCTCAACATCCCCTGGCAACCACCAGCATAACCCCTTCATGTCCAGTTGCGGTGCGCACACATGCCATCTGCCAGTGACCCCCCCTGATCCATCAAGCGTGCGGCTTACAAAGCCCTCTCTTTGTCCCCGCAGGAGAAGATAGCCCATAATAAGTGGGAAAGGGCTAAGATCGGGACGGAGTACCAGAGATCCGAGTTCTCACCCCTATGGGGAAAGGGTCCCGGAGTTCGCGAGGTTGACTGGGGAGAGAGCTGTCACCGACAGCGAGGTTGGCCTGTGCCACAGAGGTGAGGATCCACTGCCCCTTCACCCAGATGACCTGCCACAAGTGAGTTGTTCACGTCGGAAAAAAATGATCCTTTCCTCTCACTGACCACATGTCCGTTCTCTCGCAGGACCTCCATCTATGGGGCTTAGCCATTCGGAGTCCCCCGTCCCCCCCCCTCACCACATAAGAGACCACCTCGGAGGATAGCTCCGAGGAGACCACCATTGAGGCATCACAGTTATCACCTCCACTTTCCACTGGTGCAGAGACACACAACTCGGTGAGCGACATTAGTGGACAGGCTTCTGGGGCACAATCTGGTGAGCACCACACAACTGCTGCTGCACATCCAAGGGAGTCAGAAGTTGGATCTTCTGGATCCCAGGATTCTGCTGAGCCCCTGAGCAAAGTTATCCCAGAGCTGATGCAGATGCTAGGACACAGCCGATGAGATTCAGGAGTGGTGTCAGTGGAAACCATTTGTGGTCAGTGATGAACATTATTTCAGACCTTATAAGATGTGACACCATTCTTTGCCAGTCAGAAGTAATATTAAAAAAAAAAATCAGACATCCGACGCAGCCAATGTTCTTGATCAAAAGGATATTGTTATTAATCAGGAAACTCTTAACACTCCTTCCCTGTTTAACATCTGTAGCCATGCTTTTCTAAGTGAGTGCTGCACAGTTTAATCGCTTGCTGTTTAGTCAATAATGTTCAGTTTAAACTAGCTACGCAGTGATGGCAGAGCAAGGGTGAAGTTTCTGTAGCAACAATGGTCAAATGTAACACTTATTAACCAAATGATTTGAAGAAAGGCTAGCATACTTGTATTTCGTTCTGCAATGTCACTGTGGTGAGACCACTGTGTTGTATTGTGCTGCCACAGTATTACGTGTTGGATAGTATTGCCACTATGTTACATGTTATACGGTTTTGGCTCTGCCCGTGGCTCCTCCCCCTAGGGCCTGGGTATATAAGCTGTCGATCTCTGACACTGCCTCATTCTGGGGCACGCTGCCAGTCCTGTTGTAAGTCAATTAAAGCCATAGTTAATTCATTCTGCGTTCTCCGTCTTAATTGATGGCATATCAATTTAATTGACTTACGTTAAATTAAAGAGCTGTTTAACATGGATCCGGGCCTCAATCCGGACCTCCTGCAGATAGACCCCCAATCAGCCGACGCCGATGTCATCTTCACACTCTGGCTACGCTGTCGAGAATCTTTCATCAATTCTGCCGCCGTCGCCGTCACCGAGGAACACAAGCTGTGAGCCCTCATCTCCTGGGTGAGCCCGCAGATTTTTCTCATCTTCCGGGACGCGGCCTCGTTTGATGAAGCCATTACTCTCTTGAAAGGACGGTATGTGAGGTGGGTTAATGGACTGTTCGCCAGGCACCTCCTTGCCACGCGGCGTCAGCGCCCTGGAGAGTCACTGGCAGAATTTCTGCACGTTTTGCGGGTGCTCGCCAGGGCCTGCAACTGCGAGGCGGTGTCGGCTACTAAGCACCCTGAACTTCTGATTTCGGGACGCTTGCCGACATTGATTCACACTGCGTTAGCCAGCACCCGCTAGAGAGGGAGACACTCGACCTCCGGGAAACGGTGCAGCTTGCTGAATTGCTGGAGATGGCCTTCCCAAACATGGGTGCCTATGCCTCCGACCATGCGGCACCCTCGTGGACGTCATCTTCGACGCCATTTTTGAAGTCCACCGCCGCATCTCCGACGCCATTTTTGAAGTCCACCGCCGCATCTCCGACGCTATTTTTGAAGTCCACCGCCGCCTCCCGGAACCCCGGCTTGCTCGTCCGTCAGCTGGCCTCTGCTACTTTCGACCGGCCCGCCCGCTGTCTGAAGCCCACCCGCCATCCGAAGCCAGCCCGCCATCCCGTGGCCGCCTCCATCACCCTAGACCAGTCTCGGCCTCGTCACCTCGCAAAATCTACGATGGCGGTCTGGATCAACGGCCACGAGACGGCCTGCCATTTTGACTCCGGGAGCACAGACAGCTTCATACACCCGGACACAGTACGGCGCTACTCCCTTCCCATTTTACCCACAGCCCAGAGAATCTGCCTGGCCTCTGGGTCGCATACCGTGCAAATCCGTGGGTGCTGTGTCGTGACTCTCACGGTACAGGGCGTAGATTTAAACATTTTTAGACTCTACATCCTCCCACACCTCTGCACGAAAGTTCTTCTGGGTCTCGGCTTCCAGTGCCAACTCCAGAGTATCACCCTGAAGTTTGATGGACCCCTGCCCCCACTCACCATCTGTAGCCTCTGTAGCCTCTCAAACCTTGAGGTCGCCCTGTAGCCATCTGGGATGGCCACTTCCAGAATACAAAATGGACATTTGCAAAGATTGCAGGGAAAAATGGACAATGTTAAGAAAGCAAGCAGGCACAGAGCCTGTCTGGATATTGGAGCCGTAGCTCCCAGACGAGACTGAAACTGTAGGCCCATTAGCATATGGATGGCCCATCTCCGGGAACAAAGGGAGATACTTAAGTAACCGATCTGGCTCCAGACCTCGCGGCGCCAGTTCCCCAAACTGAAAGCAGAAAACAAAGCAGGCCAACGGCCACCTAGGACACGCCCAGCCATCAGGGCACTGTAGCCATCTGGGATGGCCACGTCCCGATTACAAAATGGACACCTGCAAAGAATGCAGGGAAAATTGGACAATGCTAAGAAACAAGCAGGTGCAAGCTCTGTCTGTTGATTAGAACCTTAAACTCTCAGACAGGACAGAAACTACCAAACAATCTACATATTAATGAGCCATCTCCGGGGACAAAAGGGAAACATTTAGATACACAATGTTAGGACAGACTCCCCGGCGCCAGAAGAAGCTAAGACAAAGCAGACTGACAGTCACCAGGACATGCCCAGCGATCAGGGAACCACCCCTCTATTGGAGGAAAATCGATACAGATGATTGGGAAAGACCCAATTAGTTGAGGCCAAGTTTAAGGCCCGCCCAAAAGCGCGCAAAGCCCTTTTCCGTATAAAAGATATCCCCCAAGGGAGAAACGCTCTCCTTGCTTTGGCTCTCACTGAAGAGAGAGACCTGCCTAGCAGCTGCATCAGACCAAGTAAGTCCCAAGTCAACGCACGCTACGAGATAGATGCTCCCAGTTGCTATCCTGTAAACAGCTCAACCCAGCAGCCTCAGAACCAAGCAACGGCCATTGTTCCTCTGACTGAGTGGGCACCCGAAGCTAAGTATAGGCTTTAGTAATAGTGGTAGTTTAGTTTGTAGAGTTTATGCATGAGTAGATTTGACTGTGTGTAAATAAATGAGCATTGCTTTTGAACTTACTAACTGGTGTATCGAGTCATTGATCAGTATTCGGTTCTAAAGTGGTGTCGAAAGATACCTGGCGACTCTTGAGCAAACGTGATTAAACAGAACCAAATTAAGAGCCAACCAAAAGTTAGCAACATTTACTGGCGACATCTGACTCAACTTAGAAGTGGCCTAACCACTCCGAGGGAACTCACAATTTGAATTGAGAATCCAATTGGGAACAGAAAAACCACAAGCGTCAAAACAGTACTGATCAAGCCTCTGAGATTCGGAAGTGTGTTAATGCATGCGTACTAACAGGGATATAAGGTAAACCTGAGAGATTTTGTTGCGTAAAACTGTCGGACGTTTTGTAGGCCAGAAATTAGCGTAAGCCGTACCCGTGTTTACATCACCGCTTTATCACCCCCTGTTCCAAATTCGGTAGAGATCCTAGAAGAGAAAATGGCAATGAAGGCAATGGAATGCCTTATGAACCCCCAGGAATTCGAGGTTGCAGCGACCAGTAGTCGGACAGTGTCCCGTTTGGGAAGATGAGATCAGAAAATATCTCAAAGGGAAAGGATGGCCCCTTTGGAGTGAATTCTGTGATAATGAGGAAACAGGACCCGGGCGTATAGGACATACTTGGTGGGAGAACCTGTCAGAGATCCACAAGAAGAGCTTGGGAAAAGCTCGCAAGCCGATGACAATCGTGTCCTGTTTGGCACAATTGCGAGGCACAGGGGAGGTCGTTAGGACGCTCCGTAGAGAGATAGAGGAGAGAGACAGAACAAGTGAGGTAGACGAGAGTGAGGTAGAGAAAGAGAATCAAGATCTGAAAGAGCAGTTAGCAGCAAGGGACAGAGAGGTGGATGATGCCAAGAGGGCACATCAGTCTTGTCTCGCGCATTTGAACAGTTTTCAGACACAATACGATAAGGCCTACCAGGACACGTAATGTGCAGTCTTGGTAAGACAAGAAACAGAACAGCAAGTTGAGAAACTGCAGAAACAGTGCAATGATTTAAAAGCAGCCCTACGAGCACTCCATACTGCCACAACAGAACAAAGGCAGAGCTCAGTAGATCACGCAAAATGCCGGAAGCAAATTGCAGAATTGCAATCTCTGCTGTCCGTGCAAAATGGATTTCAAAGTACATTTGGACCCCAATTAAATCAAGAAAACGGCCCCGATTGGCAGGAATTGAACGAGACTGCCATAGATACGTACATGGGACATGTACGCAGGAACAACCCCAGAAAAGGAAAGCGCCCCAACCCCCAACCCGAACAGGCAGAACACCCCCCCATGAATCCTGTGACCACACACCGCAGGGCCGCAGCAGAAGGAGACGCAGATTTCCTTTATACAACCCCGTTAACTGTGACCCAATTACGGGACGCGTGTGGAAAAATTACACGGTTCCTTCCCACATCCGACCCCCACCAATTTTTCGCGAAAGTCAAACAACAGGCAACCATGTACGGCCTGGCTGAAAAGGAGCAAGTGAAGCTCGCAGTTCTAAGCCTCGACCCTTCAGTCGTAGCAGCCCTTCCTGAGAATGTAGGAGGAGGCACACTCCAAGAGATGCACACAGCGATCCTTGATGCGATCAGCTTTAACAGAGGAGACCCCGTAGAAGGCCTAAATAAGTGTAGGCAAAAGAAGACAGAGCACCCCACAGCGTTTGCTGGACATTTGTGGATTCACTTCACCGCAGTTTTTGGAGAGTTAGCCCGCGCCCATTTGTCCCCAGATAATATGGCCAAATGGACCCGAATTCTAGTCTCCCACACCACAGAAGCGGGACAAAAAGCTTGCGCAAATTATGACCCCCTCAGATGAGACCCACAATGAAACATGGGTTTTGAAGAGATTGTCCCGCACTTGGGAACAATCAATTGCAGGCAAAACAGCATTGATAACACCCGATGAAGAGCAGGCAGAAATGAACCCAGTTAAAGCACACCAGAACCCCGCATGGGTAAATGAGGGCAGGACCAGCCAACCCCAGCCAAAGCCTCAAGAATGTTTTAATTGTGGGCAGCTAGGGCACTTTGCACGAGAGTGCAACGCGCCCCAGAAGCAGCAGAGAAACCAACAGACAGGCACCCTAAACAAGAATAGGGCAAAGCCGATCCATAGCGTTAGCACCCGTTCAGAGAGTACAGACATGAACGGCACCGACTGGCGGTGTTTGGGCTCCCCAACTTGGGTCTGCGACACCCTGTATTGGCTCTTTTGATCAGTATTCGGGTTTGAACCTTGTGGCGGTATCGAGAGATACCTGGCGACTCTAGAGCAAACATCATTAGGATTAAGGAAGGCGACCATATTGACCGCCATTTTCAGAGCCAACCAAAGAGAGCAACAGCCCCTCCCTCACTCTTTGCCAACCTCACCCCAGACTGTGAGCCCGTCGCCACTAAGAGCAGACGATACAGTGCTCGGGACATGACCTTCATCAGGTCGGAGGTTCAGCGGCTACTGCGGGAAGGGATCATAGAGGCCAGTAACAGCCCCTGGAGAGCTCAAGTGGTGGTCGTCAAGACTGGGGAGAAGCATTGGATGGTCATCGACTACAGTCAGACCATCAACCGGTACACGCAGCTCGATGCGTACCCCCTCCCACGCATATCTGACATGATCAATCAGATTGCGCAGTACCGGGTCTTGTCCACCGTGGACTTGAAGTCCCCGTACCACCAGCTCCCTATCCGCCCGGAGGACCGCCAGTACACTGCCTTCGAGGCAGCTGGCCGCCTCTACCACTTTCTCTGGGTTGTCTTCGGTGTCACCAATGGGGTCTCGGTCTTCCAGCGAGCGATGGACAGAATGGTTGACCAGTATGGGCTGCGGGCCATGTTCCCGTATCTAGATAACGTCACCATCTGTGGCCATGATCAGCAGGACCACGGCGCTGACCTCAAGAAATTCCTCCACGCTGCCCAGCTCCTTAATCTGACATATAATAAGGAGAAATGCGTTTTCCGCACAACCCGACTAGCCATCCTTGGCTACATCGTGGAAAATGGAGTCCTAGGGCCCGACCCCGACCGCATGCCTCCTGCAAACCCCCCCACCCCCCCCCCACCCCCCCCCCCCCCCCACCCCCGCCACTGCCCCAAGGCCCTGAAGAGATGCCTGGGGTTCTTTTCGTACAATACCCAGTGGGTACCCAATTATGCGGACAAGGCCCGCCTACTCATCAAATCCACCATTTTTCCCCTGACGGCTGAGACTTGCCTGGCCTATGACTGCATCAAGGCGGATATTGCCAAGGCCACGATGCACGTTGTGGATGAATCCATCCCGTTCCAGGTAGAGTGCGATGCGTCTGACTTTGCCCTGGCCGCTACCCTCAACTAGGCAGGAAGGCCCGTGTCTTTCTTCTCCCGTACCCTCCAGACTTTTGAAATTTGGCACTCCTCCGTCAAAAAGGAAGGCCAAGCCATTGTGGAAGCTGTGCGATATTGGAAGCATTACCTGGCCGGCAGGCGATTCACTCTCCTCACTGACCAACGGTCGGTTGCCTTCATGTTCAGTGACACACAGCGGGGCAAGATCAAGAACGATAAGGTATTGAGGTGGAGGATCGAACTCTCCACCTACAACTATGATATCCAGTATCGACCTGGGAAGCTTAATGAGCCCCCGGATGCCCTTTCCCGTTGTACTTGTGCCAGTGCACAAGTAGACCGACTGCCGGCCCTCCACAATGACCTCGGTCATCCGGGGGTCACCCGGCTTTTCCATTACATCAAGGCCAGCAACCTGCCTTACTCCATCGAGGAGGCCAGGAACTATGACCATTGACTGCCAGGTCTGCGCGGAATGCAAACCACACTTCTATCGGCCAGAGCACGCCTGGTAAAGGCCTCATTCCCCTTTGAACGCTTCAGCATTGATTTCAGAGGGCTCCTCCCCTCCACTGATCATAACGTGTACTTCCTCAACATCCTTGACGAGGACTCACGTTTCCCTTTCACCATCCCATGCCCTGACATGACCTCTGCCACAGTCATCAAGGCCCTGAGCAGTGTCTTCACCTTGTTCGGTTTCCCCACTTACATCCATAGTGATCGGGGTTCCTCCTTCATGAGTGATGAGCTGCGTCAGTTCCTGCATAGCAAGGCATCGCCTCAAGCAGGACTACCAGCTACAATCCCCGGGGGAACGGACATGTGGAGAGGGAGAACGCGACGGTCTGGAAGGCCGTCCTTCTTGCCCTACGGTCTAGAGGTCTCCCAGTCTCCCGCTGGCAGGAGGTCCTTCCCAATGTGCTCCACTCCATCCGGTCGCTTCTCTGCCCCGCTACTAATGTGACCCCCCACGAGAGGATGTTTGCCTTCCCCAGAGCGTCCACCTCAGGGGTCTCGCTCCTGACCTGGCTGACGGTTCCAGGGCCCGTCCACCTCCTCGGACATGTGAGGACTCATAAGTCGGATCCTCTGGTAGAGAGGGCCTTCTCCTCCATGCGAATCCCCAGTACGCCTACGTGGCTCACCATGACGGGCGGGAGGATACAGTCTCCCTTTGGGATTTGGCACCCGCAGGTTCCCCAGCGACTGTCACCAGCGCTCCCGACTCTATTCCTCCCTCTCCACTACTACTCAACCCAACCCTATACCCCCTTCCCCCCTTGCTGCCACCCGCCTGAGAACACAGAAGCTGTTTTGCTCCCGGACACGCAGGCCTCAACACTTGAAAATGAAATGAAATGAAAATTGCTTATTGTCACAAGTAGGCTTCAATGAAGTTACTGTGAAAAGCCCCTAGTCGCCACATTCCGGCACCTGTTCGGGGAGGCTGGTACAGGAATTGAACCGTGCTGCTGGCCTGCTTGGTCTGCTTTAAAAGCCAGCGATTTAGCCCAGTGTGCTAAACCAGCCCCTAAACTTCAGCCGACTACAATACCCACACCACAGCCGGAACTGAGGCGGGCACGGCGGACAATCAAAGCCCCCGTCAGACTCAATATCTGACGCAACTTGTTCACTTCACCCCCGCCGGACTTTTCTTTTAAACAGGGGGTGAATGTGGTGAAACCGCTGTGTTGTATTGTCCTGCTACAGTATTACGTGTTGTACAGTATTACCACTATATTACATGTTGTACGGTTTTGGCTCTGCCTGTGGCTCCTCCCCCTAGGGCCTGGGTATATAAATTGTCGACCTCTCACCCTGCCTCATTCTGGGGCACGCTGCCAGCTCTGTTGTAAGTCAATTAAAGCCATAGTTAATTCACTCTGCGTTCTCCGTCTTGATTGATGGCATATCAGTCACAGGCCATATTGATCCATGCTTGTACTTTAAAAGCTGCATGTTTTGCCTTTATTTCGTGTCACCGAGGTTTAAGGCCGCATGCATTGCACTATTGTTTGATATGGCCGCATGCATTGATGCATTGGTATTATTGTGCATTCGTTTGTTTGGGAATTTTGAGTTCAAGTACGCAACTAAAACAGATACAGCAACTCATTATTTTCTTCTGTACTTTAATCCGTGTCTGTTGGGACACTTTTAGTAAAATGTCCACACTGCTGCAAAAATAACCTTAAAAAAAAAAATCCATTTCAAAGTTCTGTTTCCGAAAAGCAGTTATGGGATTATGGTTTGTGGTGTGAGCTTGTTTTTTGGCAGAAGTCTAGTTACATTTTTTGAAGCTATTATTATGTAACAGCCTCAGAAAAAGTGTGTGTGGGGGGGGGGGTATTTTCAACTGCCAGTTCTCTGTGTTTTCTTGCCTCAAGCACTGGCAGAAATCCAGAAGGAAAAAAAACCCCAATGGGATCAGGATTCTTACTTCCCCGTTTTACTGGGTTTTTTTTTCTCCTTCTGGGTAACAATTGCAAATTGGGGTTGGCAGTGGCAAGGGATGGGGTGGGGTTGGGGAGTTGGGGGGGGGGGGTTGAGTTGGGCGGTGGAGGAGGGAACCCCATTAATGCTCAAAGCCCACTTGCTGCAACTTATGGACAAGCTTGTCGCAGTGTAGAGGTCAGTAACCCGCAATGAAACAAAGGGGAGGCTGTATAAAGATGCCAAATAGAGTACTTACACCAATTGTAGGCCCCACTTGCGGTTTTCAGTGACAAATAGGAAGAGTGAACACCCCTCTTGCAACACCAGATGCTGTATGATCTACCCTGCCAGTCCAGGGACTATTAGAGGCCCCTCGTAAAAAGAAGCTGCAAACTCACCATTTTTTAATAAAGAATTGGCCAAGGGAGACACAGGGGTCGGAATTCTCCGGCCGTTGTGATTCTCTGTTTCTACCTGCAGCGCAGACCCATCCACTGGTTTCCCTGTGGCGTGGGGTGACTGCAATGGGAAATCCTATTGACAAGCAGCGGGGCTAGTGTATCCCGCCCCCACGGAACGGCGCGTCGCCAAGAAACGCGGGACTGAGGGATCGGAGAATCCAGCCCAAGCTCGCTCCATCGGAGTGCTGAAAGAAGGTCTGGCCCAATCAAGGCCATGGTTGCCTCCCCACCTCACCCCAGCTGCGACCTGCTGACCATCTCAGCGTGGCAGCTGGCTGATTTGTCACCCGCTCAGAACTGGCAAGCTGCAATGAAATACGCCTGCAGCTCACCAGCGGCATTGCCAAAATGCCTGGGCCTCAAAATGTCTCACCGCGGCATGAATGGATGGACAGAGTGGCCACTAATCCAACTAGCTACACGTTTTTGGTAATTTCTTTAAAACCGCACCTTAAATTTCATTCTCGGATTTAAAGAAAAACTAAGCAACCCTTTGAGCAAGTGCGTTTATGTCACAACTGTATGCTTGAACGCCAGGATTTTCTTCATCAAGATTCCAAGTTCTTTAACTGAAATCCCTGTGCCGACTCATGACAGTTTTCACTCTTATCCTTCCTCAGTCAATTTTCTTCTTAATTTCCTTCACCCACCAGCCACAATAGCTTAAGGAGGAATGTTCTACCCCCCCCGCCCCCCTGCCGAGAGTGTTTCTTGCCAGCGGGAGGTGGCTTGCTATTGACAGAGGGGGTAGGGCAAAAGGATGTTTCTCGTTGTGGGAGAGAGCAGAACTAAGGGGCAGAGTTTAAATACAAGGGGTCTCCCTTTTAAAACAGAGGTGAGGAGGCATTTTCTTTCCCTCATGGGTCGTGAGTCTGTGGAATTCTTTTCCCCCAGAGAATGCTCAGCACAGGGCTAAATCGCTGGCTTTTAAAGCAGACCAGGGCAGGCCAGCAGCACGGTTCAATTCCCGTACCAGCCTCCCCGAACAGGCACCGGAATGTGGCGACTAGGGGCTTTTCACAGTGACTTCATTTGAAGCCTACTTGTGACAATAAGCGATTTTCATTTTTCATTTTCTTTGAATATATTTAAGGCTGAATTGGTGTGGATTCTTGATTGACAATGGGTATGGGGGTAGGGAGGAAAGTGGAATTGAGGCAACAGTCAGATCAGCCTTGATCTTACTGAAGGACAGATCAGGCTCGACGGGCCGAATGGCCTACTCTACTTCCAATTTGTATGTTCGTATGTAGCAACAAAGGTTTTTCAGAATACAGTGGATCAGGTGACATTAAGCCCCAGCATCACCCCTCCCCTCCCCCCCCCCCTACTCCCTCAAGTCGCTGCGGCCAAAAATAATATTCTTCAATGTTTTCATTAAATAAACAATAGGGAATTCATGGATAGGGAAGCAATGCCAGGAGCTTGGGTGAAACATGGCCAAAGAGGGAAGTGGAACCTGCTGGAGGGGAATCCAAAAATAAAATCATTCTCAAAGGACTGGAGTGCTGGAGGGAAAACTAAGGGGGGAAACTAAGGGGAAACAATGTAGAGTAGAGCCTGCTGGACACTGATTGAAACCACTAACTAGGGAACTTGGAAAGGTTATCCATCTGATGAGGTTGAGGGCTAGAGCGAAGAACTTCAATCAAAGAAGGCACAGTTTTGACAACATAAACCCTGGAATGGTGGCAAGTGGTGGGTGATGTAAAAGCTCAACATTGTGGTCCATGACATGATGGGCACAATCAGACTCTGCCCTGTCGCTTGATTGTCAGCCCATGGATTCCTAAAGTTATTGGGGAATCACTTTATTGGTGGAGAATCTCTCAACAGGAACAAAATCACTTCTTCCTCCTTCAGAAGGTTAGTTATTATCAATATTTCTAAGTCTTATGCAGGAGACAAAAGATAGCTCCCAAAAAGCAGAGCTTCACAGAATCCCTACAGTGCAGAAGGAGGCCATTCAGCCCATCGAGTCGACACCGACCCTCCGAAAGAGCACCCCGCCAAGGCCCACTCCCCCACTCTCGCCCTGTAACTCTGTAACCCCACCTAAACTACACATCTTTGTACCCAAAGGGGCAATTTTAGCATGGCCAATTCATCTAACCTGCACATCTTCAGACTGTTAATATAATGGGACACCTGACCAATTTTGGTGCGCTTAATATTTTTAACATCTGGTAATAAATTGGATGAAATTGCAGGGAAAATTTCGACAGTTACAATGATAGCAAAGTAAAAGGGAGAGCAAATAATGCAGAACCATTTAGCGACTACCAAAGGATCTAGTCAGTTCGGTAACATCATAGGTAGCAAGTAGTATTCAGTGTGGATAAATGTCATTGTATAGGTGAAAGCTCAATAACCTTTTTTGTCATAAGTAGGCTTACATTAACACTGCAATGAAGTTACTATGAAAATCCCCTAGGCGCTACATTCCAGCACCTGTTCGGGTACACAGAATGTCCAAATTACCTAACAGCACATCTTTCGGGACTTATGGGGGGAAACCGGAGCACCAGGAGGAAACCCACGCAGACACGGGGAGAACGTGCAGACTCCACACAGCTAGTTACCCAAGCCGGAATCGAACCTGGGGCCCTGGGGCTGTGAAACACCAGTGCTAACTACTGTGCTACCGTGCCGCCCATTCACAAGCTTCACTGTGATGAGGTGACACAGTTGACATGAGTAGGTTAGGAGTAAGAAGCAGGTTTCTCTAAAAGGGTAGTAGATGTGGTGAATGTAAATACAGTTAATTCACCAGTTATGTTCTATGTTATTAACCCTGTGGGTTTTATCTGTGGACCATTGTGTGGCTAGACCCACAGGGGGAGATGTTGGAGGATGTTGGAGCATGTATGGGCTCAGCCCATGGCTCCGCCCCTTTGAAGGAGTATAAGAATAGCTGGCCTGTGGGACTGTCCTCAGTATGTACCAGTCGCAGGCAGGCAAAGTTGATAGTTCATTAAAACCACTGTTTTACTCCAACACGAGTCCTTGAGTGAATTGATGGTCGCATCAGTAGATTTATAGGGCTGAATTTTGTCATGGGCTATGGGACACTTACATTGGACCAAATGGGAGTCTCGAGCCCCTACTTGGCCGCCTCCAGATTCACCATCCAATTAAGGACAGATGGTAAGGATTCCAGCTTCATTGGTCCTCTAGATGACCACACTGAGGCTGTTTCCATGAAGCTAGCAGCCTCCCCATGCGACAGGAGTGCCGTCTCAAAGCCTGCCAGTGAAGTGTAAAATTCAGGCCATCGAATTTATTCAATAATCATACAAATTGAACAGGCTCACAACATTCTAGTCGAAGACCTTTCTCCCTGTTTTGTCATGAAAATGGATCTAATCCCCGAATTGCGCACGAACATATTGAACTTTTCAATAAGACATTGTTTCAAAAATCGACAAACAAGCCAAAGTTGGCTGAGGATATAAATTCTCAAAATGTAAATTCAGTGACTGTATGAACTGCTCCTGTGTGGTTTTACTAAGACATGAAGGATAATGGAATGTCACACTCTTTTTCAGTGAGGGACATATCAAAGGAAGAAGCAATTGACTGTAATCTCCTGTGGAGATAATGGAAGCAGGATTCACATCCTGTATGTTTTGTCCCAGACCTGTTTGTGGGTTTTCCCCTTCCAGGAATACACAGGGGACTGGGGTAAAAAGCTGAAAACCTGTTCAGTGTGACACAGAAATAAGGAACGACAGCAGAGTCACCCCTGTTACTCTGGCAGGTAAAACAAAAACCCTGTCCTCTCTCTGGTTGCTGGAAGTAGAGAATGCCAGAAAAGCAGTGGAAAAGAAACCAGGACAACTCTTCTCAGCTAAACTGCAGAACCCTGAAATTGCGAAACCGACAATTCAACTGCTGAGGCCAGCACTAGTGGAATCACAAATCTAAAATGGATGCAAAACGTCACCATCTATTCCTCATGGACAAGTCAAAGACTGATTCTTGTAATTTTTAAACTTTTATTTTGACTCACTTCTTGGGCAGGATTCTCCCCTACTCGGCGGGGCGGGGGATGGAGTGGCGGGAACCACTCCGGCGTTGGGCCTCCCCAAAGGTGCGGATTTCTCTGCACCTTTAGGGGCCAAGCCCTCACCTTGAGGGGCTAGGCCCGCACCGGAGTGGTTGGCGCGCCGCCGGCCGGTGGGAAAGGCCTTTGGCGCCACACCAGCCGGGGCCGAAAGGACTTTGCCGGGCGGCGGAAGTCCGCGCATGCGTGTCAGCGTCAGCGGCTGCTCACGTCATCCCCGCGCATGCGCAGGGGGTGGTGTCTCTTACGCGCGGCCATGGTGAAAGCTGCGCCCGAGGCGGAGGGAAAAGAGTGCCCCCACGGCACAGGCCCGCCCGCGGATCAGTGGGCCCGGATCGCGGGCCAGGCCACTGTGGTGCACCCCCCGGGACCAGATAACCCAGCCCCTCCCCAGGACTCGGAAGCCAGCCCGCGCACCGCCTAGTCCCGCCGGTAAGAGAGGTGGTTTGATTCTCGCCGGCGGGACAGGCATTGCAGCAACGGGGACTTCGGCCCATCGCGGGCCGGAGAATCGTCGGGGGGGGGGCCCGCCGACCGGCGCGGCGCGATTCCCGCCCCCGCCAAATATCCGGTGCCGGAGAATTCGGCAACTGGTGGGCGCGGGATTCATGCCAGCCCCCGCCGATTCTCCGACCCGGTGGGGGGTCGGAGAATCCCGCCCCTTATTTCTAATCTGTGTACTTATGTTGCAATTTATTATTATTTCTCTTGCCTTTTAATAATTAATAAACTAATTCTTTCTTTAACTCAAAAGAGTCTGGTTACATTTGTTCCTTTGAAAACATAAATGCTTTTGAACTGGGAAAAGGGATCCGCAAGGGACGATCGTTTCTAAATTAATCTTGTTGCAACCGACGAGGGGATTGAATAAAGGAAGATAGCCAGTTCATTCCTCCTCACCCTTGGGCATAACGGTTTGGGGGTATGCCGGCTGGCATTTAACTAATTGGGGCTTATACCAAGATAGTTAAATGCCAGGTGGCATTTGGGACACATTTGGTGACCTTGCCCAGAGATTGGTTGTAACAGCTTTCAGCTTTTCCACCAATAAAGTGATCTCATTCCCTAGTAACAATTGATGGACCATATGCGGCCTCTTGTCAGTAATGTGCATCTGTGGATGAGCAGAACGCAGTGATACGAGCCTATCAGCAATGCCATTTAGGAAGACTTTGTGAGGCCAAAAGATTCTCATTTAAAAACATGAACGAAAACACGAGCAGACATTTTTAAGGGAGTGGAGTGTGGTGGAGCTGGACTCTTCTCTGCCGTTGTGTCCAGTGACAGACCCTGTCTTAATTCATCCGAATCGGGTCAGTTACAAATTCTGGGTCGATGTGTGCATCAGCAAAGAAGGTGCTGCCCCATTCAGAAGGTGGCATCACACTGCTCTGGAAGGAGGCAGCTGGAACAGACCAAAAAGGTGGTGAGAAACAAAATACTTATAAGCACTTTGGCCCTGCCGTCCATTGTCACTTCATTAGGAATCGATACCCTAGAAATGGTCCCAGATTTTTGTTTTAACAGAAGTAGACCTATGAAACACACTCCACTTTCTTAATCACAATGTTTAGCTTAAGGTGCAAGAAGAGAAACCTGGTGGGTCTGGGTGCCATCCAAGTTGAGATTTCTTCCTGTTTTGATTAGTGTAGCAGTTCTGCCCTTGCATCCAGTGGAAATTCTACCCGATAGTCCACACAGGGGCAGACTGATTTAGGTGAAGGACAAGACTGAGGATTGACATCTTCAACAAGCCTGTCTGATCAAGTCCAGCCACTCGGTTGCACAAATTTGGGAGTCCTTAAGTCTTGGCTTCACCTATCCTTAAGCTCCCCGAGTTTGGGTGAAAGGGGTATATCCTGAAGGAAATGATGTTCAACCCAAATTGGTTAACCAAAAGCTGTAATTTGTATTT
Organism: Scyliorhinus torazame; assembly: GCF_047496885.1. Lineage (NCBI taxonomy): Eukaryota > Metazoa > Chordata > Chondrichthyes > Carcharhiniformes > Scyliorhinidae > Scyliorhinus > Scyliorhinus torazame. The sequence continues at coordinate 28,699,866 of NC_092724.1, forward strand.
TTCTCAAGAGATTACCGTTAGCTTCTTATATACAGTGACGGCTTTCTGCCGGTGTCAAACGTCTGTCTGATCTAAACCAAGCACCGCCAAAACCATTCCATTTTAAGGCTTATAAAGAGAACCTTTACTTACCAGTAATATGAAGGCTTCACATTACTGATAAATTCATACCATGATTATTGAAAATACACGAGAAAATGCCTGTCTCAAATTTCGTTTTACTTGCCATGTTTCAAAAAACACTTGTGAGTGACAGTAAATTCTTTGAAACAGATCAATATCTCTAAATTTCCAATGTCACAAGATGAAAAATAACTTAGTGCATTATTATCTGATCAAAAAAAGCTGACTTAAACATTCAAAAAATGTTTTAAAATGTTTTCGTTTAAAACTGTCCAAGTAAAACACGAAGAATTTTAATGTGACTAATTGCATAGCAATTACAATAGTAGGTTTCATAATTTAACTATTTCAGTAAGACGAGTAAAAGAGTGAGAGGTTTCACTCGTGATGAGTTTGTAATGTTTTTCCTCATTATAGATTTGAAGTAGCAAATCTGTATCCAAACTGTTTTCTGGTGAATGTTTAGTTTCATCAAGACAAGTGTTAAAGACAAGGACACTGTCATTCAAGGAGTGCAGTCAGTATCAAGAGGAGTCAGAGAAATATAGCACAACCAGCTATACAATGAGGCTCTGCCCACTTTGCCATTACAGCATGTCCCAGTGTAAAGCTCAGAAAGAGAATTAAAAACTATATTAGTGACAATCACACTCCCCACGAGCTACCTTCCTGAACGAGATTGCCACAATTTTGTGACGTGTGGCCACTTCTGTCAGGAGCTTCCGCAAATTCATTTCACAAAAATATTTGTGGCATGCAGAAGCCAACTGACCTTTATTTCCTTCTAAACCACAGGTCCAATTCCAATTCTTTTCCCTGAACCTAGTGGCACAGTAAGGCAGACTTTTGTCTAGACCTAACCCTAACCATAGATTGTAAATCGCTAATCTGTCGCCAGGGACGTAGAGGGAGGGAAGGATCTCCATGTCCTGAAATGAAGATATCACGTGGTGACAGGCATTTGTGAACATCTGTGTGCCTAAAGAAGTAGGTCATTGTGTAGGTATGTGAAAGTAGCTGCTTCTTCATGGCTATTATATTGACCATCTTACATCAACACCATCGCAATTGTGATATATTTATATTCCTGATTGTTGGCAACAGAATTGGGGATGTGTACTGCATAGAACCAGAGAAAAGTTACAGCACAGAAGGAGGCCATTCAGCCCATCTTGTCCATGCAAGCCCGAGGACACCCAGGTGCACTTTCTAATCCCACCTTCCTGCACCCGGTCCATAGCCCTGCAATTTACAGCACTTAAGCTACAGATCCAGGTACATTTTATAAGAGTTTAGGGTCTCTGCCTCCACCACCAACTCGGGCAGTGAATTCCAGACACCCACTACCCTCTGCATAAAAAGTTCTTCCTCACGTCCCCTCTACAGCTTCTGCCACTTATCTTGAATCTATGTCCCCTGAACATAGAATTCTCCACCAGGGGAAGAAATTTTATCCGGTCCACTCTATCTCTTCCCCTCATAATCTTGTACACCTCAATTAAGTCACTCCTCAGCCTTCTTTGTTCCAAGGCAAATAACCCCAACCTATCTAATCTTTCCTCATAGCTTCACTTTTCTAGCCCTGGCAACATTCTTGTAAACCACCTCTGCCCTCGCTCCAGAGCAACTATGTCCTTCCTGTAATGTGGCCAGAGAACTGCACACAATACTCCAGTTGTGGCCTCACCAGTGTTTTATACAATTCCAACATTATATTCTTACTTTTATATTCTGTACCTCTGCCAGTGAAAAAGAGCATTCTATATGCTTTCTTAACAACCTTGTCTACTTGAACTGCTGCCTTTAGGGATCTGTGTACTTGTATGCCAAAATGTCTCACTTCATCTACCCCTCTCAGTATATTCCCATTTATTGTGTGCTCCCTATAACTGTTTGACCTCCCTAAATGCATGACCTCACACTTCTCTGTGTTAAATTCCATCTGCCACTTTATCGCCCACTCCACAAATCCAGCTAAAGCATTCTGGAGATTGTAGCTATCCTCTACAATCTCCACGACTCGGTAAATCTTTGCGTCGTTTGCAAATTTCCCAATTGTGCTCCCCACGTCACGTCCAAATTGTTAATATATAACACAAACAGTAAGGGTCCCAACACTGAGCCCTGTGAACACCACTTGAAACAACTTTCCAATTGTACGGGAAGCCAGCGACCATTACCCTCTGTTTCCTGTTACTAAGCCAACTTTTTATCCAGTTCGTCACATTACCCTGTATCCCATGGGCTTTCACTTTCTTGACCAATCTGCCATGTGCGTTTTTTCAGACACCTTGCTAAGGTCCATGTACATCCACTGCACTACCTTCATCAACTCTTCTTGTCACTTCCTCAAAGAATTCGATCAAATTTGTGAGGAAGACCTTCCTTTAACAAATCCATGCTGACTATCCCTGTCTAGTCCATGCCTTTCTATATGACAGCTAATCTAATCTCTCAGGATTGATTCTAGTAATTTTCCCATTACTGACGTAAGACTAACGGGCCTATAATTGTTTGGCATTTCCTTCAATCCCTTTCTAAACAATGGGACCACGTTTGCATTTCTCCAGTCCACCGGTAAATCCCCTGTATCTACTGAGGATTGGAAAATCATCCTCAGAGCATCTGCTATCTCCCCCTCTACCTCCTTCAGTAGCCTCGGAAACAATCCATCTGGCCCTGGCGACTTATCAACTTTCAAGGATTTCAATCCTTCGAGTACTTCCTCTCTCTTTATGCTTATCCCATCCAATATCTCACAGTGTTCCTCCTGGACTACTATATCAGCATCATCCATTTCCTTTGTAAACACGGAGGTAAAATATTCATTTAAAAACCTTCCTACAGCCTCTGCATCTGCACACAAGTTCCCTTCTTCATCTCTTTTTTAAAATATCAATTTAGAGTACCCAATTATTTTTATTTGTCCAATTAATGGGCAATTTTTGCATAGCCAATCCACCTACCCTGCTCATCTTTGGGTTGTGGGGGTGAGACCCACATAGACACTCCACATGACAGTGATCCGGGGCCAGGATCGAACCTGGGTCCTTGGCACCATGAGGCAGCAGTGCTAACCACTGGGCTGCCGTTCAATCCTTCTTCATCTCTGGTAGGTCCCACTATTTCCTTGACTAACCGTTTACCATTAATATATTGGTAAAACATTTTGGGGTTTTCTTTAACTTCACTTGCTAATCTTTCTTCATGCGCTCTCTTTGATTTCCTTATTTCCTTTTTGACTTCGTCCCTGCACTTCCTATATTCGTCTTGGCTATCTGCAGTGCTTAGTCCTTTGTGCCTATCATCTGCTTTCTTTTTCTGTTTGATCTTCCCCTGTATTCCTCTAGACAACAGGGGGGGGGGGGGGGAGGGGTTAGATTTGGCAGTACCACTCTTGTTTTTGGGGGGGCATGTCTACTTTGCACCTTTAGGATCTCTCCTTTTAGTGCTCCCTACTGGTTTTCCACTGAATTATCCTCTAGCAATGCTGGCCAGTCCACCTCAGCCAAGTTCCTTCTCATTTCTGCAAAATTTGCTTTCCCCCAGTTTTTTACTCCTGCTTTAGCTCTGTCCTTTTCCATGGTGAAACTGAATCCAACAAAATTGTGCTCACTATCCCCACCAATCTAGGGCGGGATTCTCCCCTACCCGGAGGGGCAGGGGGTTCCGGCATAATGGAATGGCGGGAACCACTCTGGTGTCGGGCCGCCCCAAAGGTGAGGAAGTTTCCGCACCTTTAGGGGCCAAGCCCTCACCTTGAGGGACTAGGCCCGCGCCGGAGTGGTTTGCGCTCCACCGGCTGGCGGGAAAGGCCTTTTGCGTCATGCCAGCCGGGACCGAAAGGTCTACGCCAGGCAACGCAGGCCGGCACATGCTCGGGAGCGTCAGCGGCTGCTGACGTCATCCCCGCGCATGCGCAGTGGAGGGGGTCTCTTCCGCCTCTGCCATAGTGAAGACCATGGTGAAGGCGTAAGAAAAATAGTGCCCCCACGGCACAGGCCCGCCCGCGGATCGGTGGGCCCTGATCGCAGGCCAGGCCACCGTGGGGGCACCCCCCAGGGCCAGATCGCCCCGCGCCCCCCCCCCCCAGGACCCCGGAGTCTGCCCGCGCCGCCTTGTCCCGCCATTCAAAAGGTGGTTTAATCCACGCCGGCGGGACAGGCATTCCAGCAGCTGGACTTTGGCCCATCGCGGGCCAGAGAATCGGCGGGGGTGGGCCCGCCAACCGGCGCGGTGCGATTCCCGCCCCCGCCGACCGGCGCGGCGCGATTCCCGCCCCCACCGAATCTCTGGTGGCGGAGACTTTGGGACACGGCAGGGGCGGGATTCACACCAGCCCCCAGCGATTTTCCGACCTGGCGTGGGGTCGGAGAATCCCGCCCATGGTCAGCAACTGTCACTTCACCCACTTGCCCTTCATTGTTCCCCAAGACTAGGGCGAGAATTGCATCTCCTCTCACTAGGCTTGCCACTAATTGGTTAAAAACATTTTCCAGAACACACTGCAAGAATTATTCTCCCTCAGCTCCTCTTTTATTGTTTGAATCCCAGTTTCTATTGGGATAGTTAAAGGGCTGGATTCTTCGGCCGTGCCTGCCGTAAGATCGCCATGGACGGGACACGGACCACGTCAAGGTGCATTGACCTCGGACAAGAATTTCCGGTTGCTGGGCGGGGGAAGCTGAAGAATCCCGCCCAAAGTCTCCTATTATTATTGCCCTTTTGTTCGTACAGGCAGAAATTTGCCGACATATTTGATTTATCTCCCTTTCACTATTTGGGGGTCTGTGGTATATTCGCAGTAGTGTTACTGCCCCTTTTCTATTTCTACGTTCAATCCATAAAGCCTTGTTTGTTGATCCATTAAGTACATCATCCCTTCTCACAACTGGAATTGATCCTTTAACCATTAGTGCAATCCCCCCTCCTTTTTCATCTACCACTCTATCCTACCTGAATACTTTGTATCGTGGGATACTGAGCTGCGATTATTGCCCTTCCTTTAGCCAATTTTCCATTATAGCAACGACACCCTGTTGCCATGTATATGTGCCCTTAACTCGACTACCTTGTTTGTAATACGCCTTGCATTGAAGTATAAACAATTCAACCCCACCATTTCCCCTAGCTGGACACTTTTTGAACTTTGCTTCTCCTGTAATTCCAGGTCTGTCACGATATTGTCTCCCTCACTAGCTAATGTTCTACCTCCATTTTCCTGATCTGATTTTGACCTATCTGATCCTACTCCTGGGATCCCATCCCCTGCCACACTATTTTAAATGCATCTTCCAACATTTCATCCACTCAATACTTGCTAAACCCATACTTATTTTTGCAGTTTTGGGACAGGAATCATTCCCCTGTTCTCCAAGCTTCTCAAAAAATGCATCTGGGATTAGGCACTAACCTCCCTGGCAGGGACAACAACAAGGAGACATCAAGAAATAAGAGCAGGAGTAGACTGTAGGGTGTGCTGAGCCTTCCTTTGCCATTCAATACAGATATGGGTGACCTTGGGTTTCAAATCCACTGCCCTGCCCACTCCCCACACGCAACATAAACTTACTCAGCCAGTCTAAATCTAATGGCACACTTGGTGAGACAGGGTCATGCACTAACATTTGAAAGCAGTCAGAAATGTCTGAGATGAAGTAAAAAAACAGTCTTTTGTGGACGAAAGGCTGATGCTGTACAATTACACCATGTATCAAATGGCAACATGAACAGGAATCTATTGCTTAAATTGCAAGCAGTTTCTTCACTTTCCCTGCTTTGTGCAATACCGCAGACAGATGTTACTGCTCAGAATGGAATAAACATTAAGGGATGGACTTACCAAGCAACCCGCCGCGTGTTTTTTGGCGGCGGAGGAAGCCCGCCAGTGGGATTTTCTGGTCCTGCCATTGTCAACAGGATTTCCCGTTGAATGCACCCCTCGCCGCCGGGAAACCCGAGGTGGGGGGTGCACCATCGGTGGGACCGGAATATCACGCTGGCGTGAACAGCCGGTAATTCCGCCCCAAAGAAATGCAGTGGAAGCAACAAAAAGCTAAAAGGGCAGAAAAATAAAGATAAATTGCATGTGAAAAATTATAGAGTTTATTAGGTCGAATGCGACTTGAAAAATGTTGGAAAAATAAAAAGCAATACATTTTGGAAGAGGCAAATTTGCAAATAAAATTAAAGCTTGTTCAAAGAGGCAGGTGCTTCCTCCCACAGGTCCCGAAAGACGCGCTGTTAGGTAATTTGGACATTCGAAATTCTCCCTCCGTGTACCCGAACAGGCGACCAGGGGATTTTCACAGTCACCTCATTGTAGTGTTAATATACGCTTACTTGTGACTATAAAGATTATTTAAAGAGGAGAGAGAGGTGAAGGGATGAAAGTATTTAGGGAAGGAATTCCAAAGTTTGGGGTCTAAGCATCTGAAGACACCAATAGTAAAGGAAGTGGGTCCACAATAGGCCAGACGCAAAATACATTAAGGTGATGAGGGATGGGCTTTGACAGTATCGCATACATTACGAAAGCAAACATAAAATTGACATCAGGAATTAAGCTTTTTTAAAGAGGAAATGTGCAAAGCTGTAAGATGGGCAATATCATGGTTATGGAGAAGCAGCGCCTTTCATACACCTACATACCTTCTCCTTTATCACACACATGTTCATGAGTGACTGTAACCTCGTGAAATCTTTATTTTCCCTCCCTTCCCTCACTGTGGGTGTACTTCCACGGTATGGACTGCAGCAGTTCAGGAAGGCGGCTCACCCCCCACCTTCTCAAGGGCAGTTAGGGATGGGCAATAAATGCTGGCCTAGCCAGCGATGTCTACATTCTGTGAAAGAATATTTTAAAAACTTGAAATCGCATGGTTGGTGACATTCTCTCTCTCATTGGCAAACTTGTTTTGCATCAAAACCCCGAAAATGGCTGCTTGGTTATGACAAAGTCCAGGTGGAGGGGTGAATTGATGGCGGCACGCTGTCACAGTGGTTAGCACTGCTGCCTCCCAGTTCCAAGGCCCCGGGTTCAATTCCGACGTCGGGTGGCTGCCTTTGTGGGGGTTTGCACTTTCTCCCCGTGTCTGCGTGGGTTTCCTCCGGGTGCTCCCGTTTCCTCCCACAGCCCAAAGATGTCCTGGTTAGGTGGATTGGCCATGCTAAATGGTCCCATAGTGTCCAAAAGGTTAGGTGGGGTTACGGGAATAGGGTGGAGGTGTGTGCTTAAGCAGGGTGCTCGTTCCTCGATAGGCTAAATGGCCTCATTCTGCACTGTAAATTCTATGAAAAAAGAACTTTGTTTAGCATTAAAATGGAAATAATGGAAATAAAAGTCTGTTGGCTCTGCAGGCCACAAGTATTTTTTGCAAAATGAACTTGAGGAAGTTCCTAACAGAAGTGGACACACGGCACAAGGCTGTGGTAAGCTCGTTCAGAAAGGTCAGTCGTGGGCAATGTAAATGTCACTCGAATATAGTTTTAACTCTCTTTCTGCAGAGCAGGTGGTCCGTACCGCTTCCTGCTCTTCTCCAACGCACAAGCTTCATACATTACAACAGCAGGGAATACTCAGCAGCATATGAACAGGCCAGGTCAATGTTCGGTCAAACTGAGCTACCTGCCGCTGTCTATTGACAGCTGCCACTGAGTCCAGGTTAACATTGATTTCAGGCTTTGCTGCATAAAAATAAAATTCAACAAGTGACAATTTGATAACTAAACAACTCGCATTTATGTACCCGTCGTTCCTTTCACATCTTCCTGGAGCCTCAAAACACTTTACATTCAATTAATCCATTTTAGTTCAACCTTTTAGTTCAACATTTCAGAAAGTTTTTGGGATATGAAATGCTCGACTTGAACAAGGTGATGGAAGCCGATTCCATATATAATTTGGACGGATATTTCTGGATAAGGAACTTTCAGGGTTATGGCAAAAATAGGGATGTGGGACGAAGCACAACTGCTCTTTCAGAGAAACAGCACGGGCACAACAAAATGGCCGCCTCTGTGCTGCAAGTTTATGTGATTCTCTGACTAAGGTACCTTTGAACAGCGCTCTTGCAATGTACGCACAGCACTCTGTGGTGAACGTATTATGGCAACCATTCACCACTGTATTGCATTGTACTATGTTGTTGCCCTTGTGGATTCCACCTATGGACCATTGTATTGTATTACTCCGCTTGTATCATGTTGGTGCCCTTGTGGGCTCCGCCCCTGGCTCCGCCCCCGTGAGGGGAGGTATATAGATCAGCTGCCCTGTAGGCGGCTCTCAGTGCAGAGCAGTCGCAGGCAGGCACTGTTCTAGTTGATTAAAGCCCCTGTTCATTTCAACTCTCTGTCTCATGTGAATTGATGGTCGCATCAATTTAATCAACTACAACATCGTGATGGGATCAGCCCTCAAACCTGACCGACTGGAACTCGACCCACAGGCCGTGGAAGCCAAAGGGATTTTTTCGCATTGGCTCCGATGTTACGAGGCCTACCTCACCGCCTCCTCCTCGCCTTCCATCTCCAACGATCAGAAGCTGTGCCTCCTCCATGCCCGGGTGAGCCATCGAATCTCCGTGCAGATCGAGGAAGCGCCCACATACGCAGGCGCGCTCGCAATCCTGAAGCGGCAATACGTGAGGCTGGTGAACAAAGTGTTTGTGCTGCAACTCCTCACCACTCGCCGCCAATGCCCTGGGGAATCGTTGGAGGAGTACCTACGCGACCTGAAAGTCCTCGTGCGAAGTTGCATCTCTAAGGCCGTCACGGCCTCGCAACACATGGGACTCGCCATCCGAGACGCCGACGTGGCTGGAGTCCGGTCCAACTACATCAGACAGCGCCTGCTCGAGAAGGGCGCCCTCGAACTAGAAGAGACGGTAAAACTAGCCACCTCACTAGAAGTAACGTTTCAGGGTCTCAACGCATTCACTCCCCTCCGACCACGCGACCCTCTCGTGGACACCCGACCAGAGAATACCCCAGGTCTGTGCCGTGCGGCTGCCCGCCCAATCCGGGGGGCTGCTCTGCTACTATTGCAGCCAGAACCAGCACCCCGGGCAGCGTTGCCCGGCTCGGAACGCGAACTGTAGTGACTGCGGCAAGAAAGGACATTTTGCCAAAGCTTGCCTGGCCAGGTCCAAGTCTTCCAAATCACAGGCCCGACTCTCAGACTCACAGGCCCACAGACCCCGCAACATGGCTGTGTGTCTGCCGGCTCCGCCCCCTTCGGACACGTCACCCGTCTCCATAAGACCATAAGACATAGGAGCGGAAGTAAGGCCATTCGGCCCATCGAGTCCACTCCGCCATTCAATCATGGCTGATTTCAACTCCATTTACCCGCTCTCTCTCCATAGCCCTTAATTCCTCGAGTTGCTGGGCGGTTTGGAGAAACTTCTGAAGGTTGGCGTCGTGGTCCGTGTTGTCTCGTGTTGTCCGTGGGGGCAGCCATGTTCAACTCTACATAACACGTGCGACTCACAGGGGCCGCCATCTTGGCCGCCATCTTCAACACCGCCCGACACGTGCGACCGATGGGGGCAGCCACCCTGGACTACCCCACCACCTCTGACCACACCGGCTACCCGCAACTCAGCGTGGTCATCCTCGACCAGTCATGCCCAAAGCGCCTCAGGAACTCCATGATGACCATCCGGGTCAATGGGCACGAAACGCCCTGCCTGTTTGACTCCGGGAGCACGGAGAGCTTCATACACCCAAACACGGTAAGGCACTGTTCTCCCCAAATCTCCCCCCCATTTCAAACAATCTCCCTCGCTTCCGGTTCGCACTCAGTGCAGATCTGGGGGTACACTGTCGTGAACCTCGCGATACAGGGCGTCGAATACGCAAACTTAAACTGTATGTACTCCCCGATCTCTGCTCTCTTCTGTTGGGACTGGACTTCCAGTGCTACCTCAGGAGCCTGACCCTAAAGTTCGGTGGGCCCCTACCCCCCTCACCGTTTGTAGCCTAGCGACCCTGAAGGCCGATAACGCTATTCGCGAATCTCACCGGCGACTGTAAACCCGCCGCCACCAGGAGCAGGCGGTACAGTATCCAGGACAGGACTTTTATCAAGTCTGAGGTCCAACCTCTTGCGGGAAGGGATCATCGAGGCCAGTAACAGCCCCTGGAGAGCTCAGGTGGTGGTCGTCAGGACCGGGGATAAGAACCGTGTGGTTGTAGATTACAGCCAAACCATAAACCGATATACGCACCTCGATGCGTACCCCCTCCCCCCGGATAGCGGACATGGTGAATCAGATCGCACACTACCGGGTGTTCTCCACAATAGATCTGAAGTCCACATACCACCAGCTCCCAATCCGCCCGGAGGACCGCCACTACACGGCCTTTGAGGCAGACGGCCGCCTCTTCCACTTCCTCCGGGTCCCCTTCGGCGTCACCAACGGGGTCTTGGTCTTCCAAAGAATGATGGACCAAATGGTGGACCAGTACGGGCTGCGGGCCACATTTCCGTACCTGGACAACGTCTCCAGCTGCGGCCACGACCAGCAGGACCACGACGCCAACCTTCAGAAGTTTCTCCATACCGCCCAAGCCCTCAACCTCACTTATAACAAGGAGAAATGCGTTTTCCGCACAACCAGACTAGCCATCCTCGGCTATGTCGTGCAAAACGGAGTCCTGGGGCCCGATCCCGACCATATGTGCCCCCTCCTGCAAGTCCTCCTTCCCCACTGCCCCAAGGCCCTGAAAAGATGCCTCGGGTTCTTTTCCTGTTATGCCCAGTGGGTCCCCAACTATGCGGACAAAGCCCGCCCACTGATCAAAGCCACCATCTTCCCACTGGCGGCTGAGGCCCGCCAGGCCTTCAGCCGCATCAAGGCAGATATTACCAAAGCCACGATGCGCGCAGTGGACAAATCCGTCCCCTTCCAGGTGGAGAGCGACGAGTCAGAGGTCACCCTCGCCGTTACCCTTAATCAGGCAGGCAGGCCCGTAGCCTTTTTCTCCCGTACCCTCAACGCCTCCGAGATTCAACACTCCTCAGTCGAAAAAGAAGCTCAACCCATCGTGGAAGCTGTACGGCACTGGAGGCACTACCTCGCTGGTAGGAGGTTTACCCTCGTCACCGACCAATGGTCGGTAGCCTTCATGTTCGACAATACACAGCGGGGCAAGGTCAAGAACGATAAAATCTTGAGGTGGAGGATCAAACTCTCCACCTATAATTACGATATAGTGCATCGTCCTGGGAAGCTCAATGAGCCCCCAGATGCCCTGTCCAGCGGCACATGCGCCAGCGCACAAGATGACCGACTCTGGGCCATCCACAATGACCTCTGCCACCCGGGGGTAACCCGGCTTTTCCACTACATCAAGGCCCGCAAACTGCCCTACTCCACCGAGGAGGTCAGGGCCATGACCAGGGACTGCCAAATCTGCGCGGAGTGTAAGCCGCACTTCTATCGACCGGATAAGGCCCACCTGGTGAAGGCATCCCGGCCCTTTGAGCGCCTCAGTATTGACTTCAAAGGGCCCTCCCCTCTACCAACCGCAACGCGTATTTTCTCAGCATCGTTGACAAGCACTTCCGCTTCCCCTTTGCAACCCCTTGCCCCGACATGACCGCGGCCACTGTCATTAAGTCCCTACATAGTATCGTCACCTTGTTCGGCTTCCCCACTTACGTCCACAGTGACCGGGGCTCCTCGTTTATGAGCGACGAACTGCGTCAGTACCTGCTCGGTAAGGGCATCGCCTCGAGCAGGACTACCAGTTACAACCCCCGGGGACACGGGCAGGTGGAGAGAGAGAACGCGACGGTATGGAAGGCTGTCCTCCTGGCCCTACGGTCTAGGAACCACCCAGTTTCCCACTGGCAGGAGGTCCTCCCCGACGTGCTCCACTCCATTAGGTCACTTCTTTGCACAGCCACGAACGAGACCCCTCATGACCGCCTATATTTTTTCCCTAAGAAATCCACCTCCGGGGTCTCACTTCCAGCCTGGCTGAAGACACCGGGGCCCGTACTCCTCCGGAAACCCGTGAGGAGCCATAGGTCCGACCCCCTGGTCGAGAGGGTCCAGCTCCTTCATGCCAATCCCCAGTATGCATACGTGGCGCACCCCGACGGCCGACAAGATACTGTCTCCCTCCGGGACCTGGCACCCGCAGGATATCCTACGACCATCCCCTACCACCATCAACCTACACCAAACAGCGCCCCCGCCACTACATGGCTTCCACACCCCCTCCTATACCCCCTTCTATACTCCCTCCCCGGCCTACAGGGATGAAGCTCCAGAAGACACACTCCCAGAGTCCATACCCGTGCCCACATCGACGAGCTCAACACCCATGCCCGCACCGACGAGTTCGACACTCGTGCCTGCTGCGAAACCAGTGCTCAGGCGATCACAGCACACGATCAGGGCGCTAGACAGACTCAACCTGTGAGCCCTTCACCCCCGCTGGACTTCAATTTTTTAACAGGGGGTGAATGTGGTGAACGTATTATGGCAACCATTCACCACTGTATTGCATTGTACTATGTTGTTGCCCTTGTGGGCTCCACCTATGGACCATTGTATTGTATTACACCGTTTGTATCATGTTGGTGCCCTTGTGGGCTCCGCCTCTTGAGGGGAGGTACATAAAGCAGCTGCCCGGTAGGCGGCTCTCATTGCAGAGCAGTCGCAGGCAGGCACTGTTCTAGTTGATTAAAGCCACTGTTCACTTCAACTCTGTCTCGTGTGAATTGATGGTTGCATCACACTCTACTACAAACAGCAATGGGATAAATGTCCAGACAATAAGTGGGATTTAACCAAATGGGAACAAAGTCCCAGAGCGAGCATGTTTAGCCGCGTGTTTCTCGGTGCTCACAGCACCGAGAAGCACATTGCTATAAAACGGCACCCGTGTTAGATCGGGGGCCTCGGCAGGGAACGCAGTACCGAGGCCGCACATAGTCCTGTTTTGCGCACTGAGGATCTCTGCTCGCCGGAACTCCTCAGTGAAGCGAAAGGTGGGGACGCCATTTTTAAATGGCATACTTATCTTTGGAGTCCCCGAAGTGACCTACAAGCCCCCCCCCAAGCCCCGACGCACTTTGGGAGGGACCCCAAGCCCCCCACGCCGCATCCCCCCAACACCCATGCAGGGCACCCCCAGCCCAATCAAAAAGCGCTCACCCAAGGTCTCCAAGATAAAGGGGATAGATCCCAATGCCTCGAGTACCACGGGAAACTGCACATTAAAGTGAGACTAGTGGCTGGATTTAACTAAAAGGGAACAAAGTCCCATAAGCGAGCGCATTTAGCCAAGTGTTTCCCAGAGCTCGCAGCACCAAGAAACGCAATGCTACAAAACAGCGCCTGGGTTAGAGAGGGGGCCTCAGCGGGGAACAGGAGACCGAGGCCACACATAGCCCCGTTTTGTGCACTGAGGACCTCTGCTTGCCAGACCTCCTCAGTGTAGCGAGAGATCGGGATGCCAGATCACGTTAGATTTCACGAGGCACTGTAGCCGGGTAGATCGTGGGAGTGGGGTCTCCTGGCTTCTATTGACCACACTGCTCCGCGGCACGCTGCTGTGCGGGCCCAGTGTGGCTGTTCAATCACGCTCAATCACTTTAAGTGATGATGGTTGGGTGGGAAAAACATTGGCCACAACATGGGAATGAATTCACCTGCTCTTCTACAAATGTCCTCAGGGGTGGTATGGTGGCACAGTGGTTAGCACTACTGTCTCACAGCTTCAGGGTCCAGGGTTCAATTCTGGCCTCGGGTGACTGTGTGGAGTTTGCACTATCTCCCAGTGTCTGTGCGGGTTTCCTCCGGGTGCTCCGGTTTCCTCTCACAGTCCAAAGATGTGCAGGTTAGGTGGATTGGCCATGATCAATTGCCCCTTAGTGGTCAGGTGGAGTTACTGGGTTACGGGGATGGGATGGAGGCAAAGGGCTTAAGTAGGGTGCTCTTTCCAAGGGCCGGTGCAGACTCGATGGACCAAATGACTTCCTTCTGCACTGTAAATTGTATGAAATAGTGCCATGGGATACTTTTATACCAATCTAAGAGGGCAGACAGGATAGTTTAACGTAGCATCTGTTGATGCCATCTCTGGCAGTATACTGCTCCCTCGGCAACATGTCAAGAGTGTCAACCTAGAGCCTCTGTGGAGGAAACTTGAACCCACAATCTTCTGAGGCAGATGTAGAGATACACATCCTCAAACACAAATTCTGTTCTGCATATAAAATAATCTCCACACTCAATATGATAAGAAGGAAAAACATTTAAAAGGTCAATATATCCATGGCATAAATGGCTTAAATTAAGTGGATGCACATCATTGTGTCCTTATTACAAGGTACAATTTGAATAAAACAGGACACCATTTTTTTTCATGTCCTCCTTTCTACTAGCAAGATAAAACATTAGCAAGCACATTTTCCTGTGATTGGTGGCTGTGTTCAAGAAATAAAAATGACCGGGTGAACTTGCTAGCAGAGCTACAAGAACAGAGATTAATATGAATGGTTGTCTTATAAGGCCTAAAAATTAGATTGCGTCCTAATTGGGGCCTGTGGCCTGTGGCCTGTGTAGCGGGTGTGGTAACACGCTCAATGAGACTGGTAGCAGGACTGTGGCACATTGGTTTGCCAGTCCCATTAGGCCCCACTGAGGAACTGCGAACGTCACTGATGGACCCAGTGGCACCCCATGAAGAGGATTAATCTGCCATGTATTGTGACTCTAGGAGGAGGAGGGTTGTTTAGAGAGGGGGGTGGGGGTGGTGGTGGTGGTGGTTGGGGGGGCTGGGGGGAGGTGAGTCTTCCCTGGCTGCAAGCATAATTTTAATTATGTTATTCTCTAAGTCTGAATAAAGGTTGTAGACTTCCAGTTAGCACAAATACTTTATTCAATGGGTTTGTTCTGTTTCCAGAGCTTAACTAGATATAATACAGTCAAGAGGTATGACCATTGAAGCTAAGGTAAACTGCCTATGCTGAGCTGTCTCTGTCTGCTGCTGCTCACTAGCCCTGTGCTTCTGAAAGAGGCGGATCCTCCCTTGGGCTGGACCCTTTATACCCGTCTCTGATGCTGCCCTCTAGTGACATTGTGGCTGTTACATCTGTCTGTAGTCCCTGGTGTATGTGCAGATGTATGTACAGATGTACAGATCACTGCATTAATGAAGAGTCAAGAGGAACATTTTGCTCCCATTGGCATCACGTTAATGTAATTCAAGAAGTTGAAACTTCAGCGATCTCCGGTTTGGCTGATGTAGGCCTGAAAATGCTGAGTACAGTGTGCACAAGCAGCCTGATCAATTGACAGGCGGCCAACGTCCCACATTTCATTATTTCATTATGCCTGCTGGGTCCTTCACCGTATCGCCCTGAGACAAAGCCTTGTTGAAATTATCACAAAATAATTGCTTTTCTCCAGCCTTATTGCTCACAGCCACTTGTCTGAAGTGTCAGGGTTTTCTCAACCCCAAAAGGTTGACCTGGGGCCTGCCCATTAAAGCCCCATGCCAAGGTGACATGCTATTGATAGATAAAGTTGATCTGACTTCCACCACGCCATCAATTAATAAGAATTAAATGGAGCACTAATTAACAAATAGTTAATTAGGAATACAAAACAATTCATTGGATGGAACAGTAAATGTTAAGCCGTGAAGGTGGGTCTGCGGAAAAATGATTATATCTCAACCATTGCATAATTATCATCAAACTGAAGAAACTCATGAGCTACTTTTTTGGGGCGCCATGATCCCTGACCCCTGGGTAAAAAGTTGGTAGAGAACCCACTCGGGGGAAGAACAACCGCTCTGCGGTAACTTAATGGCCGATTGGTCATTAGCAGGTTGAAGGCGGGAATTTAGTCCCTTAGAGATAGTCCCAGTTACAGACCGGGAGCTCCCGATATACTGGTAGCCCCAACGGGAGTGTGGTGACCACTGTTGTACTGTATTCGGGCAACATATCAACCATGATCGAATGGCGGAGCAGACTCGATGGACCGAATGGCCTAATTCTGCTCCTACATATTATGGTCTTAATGAGGAGTCGAGCTGCAGTGCATCAAAATGTTGTAGACGGTTTGGGGGCTCGGAGAGTGTGGGGTAACGATTGGACAGGTAGGGTTTTAAATGCCATGACCAGAGCGCAAAGGGGTGGGGGAAAGCTCTTACACATTGAGGGATCCTCCAATGATCCCAGAGGACCAGTGAAGACGGGGCCGTGCCCAGCTGCCTCCACGCCCATGCAGGATAACGTGCCGGGCTGGCAGCTTGGTATAGGCCTCTCCAGTTACCGATTTAATACTGTTGGCGGTGTGCATCAATTGCCCCCTTGTTGGCCTCAATTGACACTGTTACCGGGCGGATTACTCGATGCCATCCCAGTCACTGCTATGATTGGGGGTGGGGGAGGGGTGGGCAGGGGGGCAGGGTGTGTGGGCAGGTGGAGGGTAGCCACTCGCTACCCTCCATGTGCCCCCCTCCCACGCCTTCAAATCCATTGGCGGGGGAGCGTAAAATCATTATGGTTCTCAGTTTAATTCAGTATAGCAGACAACATAGGAAAACTATCTTAATTAGGTGAACGGTAATTTGTTTTCTATTTATTAACTATTTCTAATTAGTTACTGTCCACTTGATAATGTGCACAGGAGCTGGTATGGAAAAGTAATGGTGAAATATTGTTTACTTCAATATTCTATCTGATAACCTGCACTCTTACGTCAAATATTGAAAAAGTGCATCATTAAAGTAGGGAACAATTAAATACTGAAGTTTACTAAATTGAAAAGCACATTTCAGCTACCGTTCATCTTTCTCCTACTGCAGCTTATTATCCAGCTCTGTATTGATGCTAAAAGTATAGAATGCGGTGCACAGGGCTTCTATTTTTAATTACAGGCAAAACTTACCCAAATTGACATAGGTCCTGTTGTCTGAGTCTATGCTACTGCTGGATTCTTCTGAGTTGAATATTGCCGAGTCTTCTGAAGTTGAGGATAGCTGTTGCGAGCAGCTACTGCTTGAGTCCACTTCAGAGATGCTTCCACTCATCCCGACTGCAAACCTTTGCCTGGGTGACAAAATAAGGCAGGAGTGTTTTTTTTTTCTTCTCTCTATCGTTACAACTGACCAGACTTTCTTAAATCAGGAAGTTCTGATGCAAGCTACCTTGCGAGATGCAATAGGCATGTACCAATGAATTGTTCAATGACACGAGTGGCCACTGCTAAGCAATTAAGTGTTCCGCTTTCTACATTAACGCGAAAACAAACCAGTCGCACAAAAGGAACAATTGATGCATTTCTTCTCATGATCAAATATGGCTTTTCGTAGGCAAACATATGTGAAGAGACAAATAAATATATAGCACAACCTAATCTTCTTGTGCAGCGGAAATACAATTTTTTTCTGTTAAACCACAATACCACAGAAGTAACTGAGCTCCCAGTTTAAACCTAGCGACATTAGAGAATCCTTGACGTGCTCATAGGTTTCTATCCTTACAGTTGTATTTGCTGTTCACTTTGGGAGGTTTATTTCACTTGCTGGCCTTTCTAGGATCCACACTTTAAGCAGACTTTGAACCTTAACAGGCTGCATTTGCGCATGACTAAAATGGTTAAAAATATATACGCTCTGCGCTTATGTTCTCCAACATCATCCTGGTTGTGCATGGAATTTAGATGTACTTTACTATCAGTGAAATTGTGAAACATCTCCAGATCAGGTACAGTCATGTCAGGAAGGAAACAAGCTTCCCCTGGTAATAAAAGTAATGAGATATGTCATGATATGCAGACAGGCAGCTAATGAACACAGAGAACAGGACATAACCAATGAGCAGGCAGGACACTCAGAGGTGGTATCTCACTATAAAAGGCACGCGGCACCCACACTCCACCTCTTTCCACTGATGAACATCTACAGAGTGAGTCAGGGTGTATGTACAGTATCACACATCCAGCACATGGCTAAGAGCTAGTCTGGTTCAGTCAGACAGAGTAACCACACTTAGGTTAGCAGAGAGTCAAACTCATAGAGAACTGTGCTAACTGTGCTACTGGTTCAATAAATCAGATTGAACTAACTTCAAGCTCTGGAGTATCTTTTGATTAAAGCTGCATCCAGTTGCAGCCTGTGTTATCCCAGAGTACACAACACGACATGCTACCAGTAGACTGCTTAATCTAGGCGGTTTACCTCAGTCTGTTCCGTGACGACCAGCGAATGTATCCCGGCACCATGGAGTAGATTCAGGCTCCTCACTAGCTCAGGACCTCCGGCAATCCCAGTGCCAACTAGCGGACATTCAAGCAAAGGTTTCTGCAGTACATCGAAGCTTCAGACCTCGTGGGTGCATCTGATGAAAGGAAGATCGAGTTTCTCCTCTTGACAGCGGGTGATCAAGCCATTGAACTCTTCAACTCTTTTCACTTCACCGAAGGCCAGGACAAGACAATGTTTCAGACCATCCTGGACAAGTTTGACAGTCACTGTGAAGTGGACACCAATGAAATCTTCGAGCGCTACATATTCAAACAGCGTCTACAAGGTAAAGATGAATCTTTCAACTCCTTCTTAACTAACTCCTGCTAGCGCAGTCCTGCAACTTTGGTGATATTGCTGATTCCATGATCAGAGACCAAATCGTTTTTGGAGTTCACTCTGAGACTCTGAGAGAGCAGCTACTGAAAATCAAGCATATGGCCCTGCCAGTCGCGATTGAAACATGCACAGTACATGAGCACGCCAAAAATCGCTATGCCCAGTACAAATCGGCAGAAAATGAGAAACTTGCCTCCCACGAGGCAGAGAGTGTGCAGGCCATCTCCCGGATGCAGCGCCTCAGCATTGTTGAAAGCAGCCTATTTGCGCGCTTTTCCCAGGGCCCCACGCATGCGCGATGCGAACGGGATAACAAAGCGGCCGACACCCGCATTGCGCATGTGCGACAACGCGCCGACGTCATGACGTGTTCGAACTGCGGCAACGCCCACTTAAAGAAGCACTGCCCTGCAAGAGGCAGGCGATATTTAAACTGCGGGAAGCCTGGACACTATGCAGCCTTGTGCAGGTCTGCACCACCAGTCAGGGGCCAGCTCCCAATTCCGATGACGGCGCATTCAGAGTGCGCAACAACGATTACAGGATTCTGATCCTGGCAGCACAACAGATCCAGAGGAAGAATGCCTGGACTCCGCCTACTGTGTGGGCATCATTACCAAATGTGAATATGCCACATCCAACTCATCAGAAATTCAATCCATCCTCGCTGTGGATTTTGCGGATTAATGGCGTGCGGTGATGCAGGTCAACCACTGCTCCATCCAGTTTAAGCTGGACACAGGTGCTTCTGCCAACCTCCTCTCACAGGCAGATTTCAAACGCATCAAGAAGACCCCCAAGGTCCTTCCAGCACGCAGGCTCCTGGACTACAACGGAAATGCCAGCACGGCACTGGGATGCTGCCATCTACTCGTCTCCTACCGGAGCACCCATGCACGGTTATGTTTTGAAATTGTCAAGCCAGACAGGGCATCCCTACTTGGCGCGCAGGCCTGCAAGCAGCTGAACCTCGTGCAGCGGGTTTACACAACAACATCCTCCAATGTGGATCTTCAGGCCGGCATTGACGACATCCTCGCTCAGTATCCAGACGTGTTCGACGGGATGCGCACGCTGCCATATCGATACAAGATTCTGCTACGACCTGATGCCAAGCCAGTGGTCCACGCACCATGCTGGGTCCCGGCTCCGCTGAGGGAGAGCCTGAAGGCACAGCTCAAGGATCTTCAGCAACAGGGCATCATTTCCAAGGTGACCGAACCGACTGACTGGGTCAGCTCGATGGTATGTGTTAGAAAGCCCTCGGGAGACCTGCGCATCTGCATTGATCCCAAGGATCTCAATAAGAATATAATGCGTGAACACTACCCCATCCCGAAGCGGGAGGAACTCACCAGTGAGATGGCACAAGCACGTTTTTGCACCAAATTAGATGCGTCACATGGATTTTGGCAAATCCAGCTGGATGAGTCCAGCAGAAGGCTCTGCACCTTCAACACACCGTTTGGCAGATACTGCTATAATTGCATGCCATTTGGCATTATCTCGGCCTCGGAGATCTTCCATCGCATCATGGAGCAGATGATGGAGGGTATTGAAGGGGTTTGTGTGTACGTGGACGACATCATCATATAGTCCACGATCCCTGATGGGCATGTTTCCCGTCTACAGCAGGTATTCCGCCGTTTCCATGCCAATGGCCTGAAGCTGAACAGGTTCAAATGTTGCTTTGGCACGTCGACACTCAAGTTCCTAGGTGACCAGATCTCTCAGCAGGGCGTGCGCCCGGACACAGACAAGGTCAAGACCATCGAAGTCATGAAGGTCCCTGAAGACAAGAAGGCGGTGTTGCGCTTCCTGGGCATGGTCAATTTTCTGGGCACGTTCATCCCAAACCTGGCCTCATACACCATGGCCCTACGAAACCTGGTTAAAAGTCCACTGCCTTTGAGTGGAAGGCAGCACATCAGGCAGAGTGGTTGGAGCTGAAAGCCAAGCTCACCACTGCACCCGTCTTGGCATTTTTCGACCCAGACAGGGAGACGAAGATCTCAACAGATGCGAGCCAGGATGGCATTGGTGCGGTGCTGCTTCAACGCGATGACTCTTCATCCTGGGCACCGGTAGCTTACGCATCGAGGGCCATGACGCCCACCAAAACAAGGTGTGCGCAAATAGAGAAGGAATGCCTGGGTCTTCTCACTGGCATTCTCAAGTTTCACGACTATGACTACGGCCTGCCGACATTCACTGTCGAGACGAATCATAGGCCTCTGGTCCACATTATCCATAAGAACCTGAACGACATGACGCCTCGGTTGCAGCGCATCCTCCTCAAACTCAGAAGGTACGACTTTGACTTAGTGTACACACCTGGCAAGGAGCTCATCATCACTGATGCAATGTCCCGCTCCATCCCATTGCCTAGTGAACCGCTGGAAATCATCTGGCAGATTGAATCACAGGTGCAGCTGTGTGCTAGCACTCTCCCGGCGTCTGATGAGAAGGTGGTTCGTATTGCGAGGAGACAGCCAAAGACCCCCTCTTGCAGCGTGTCATGTACCACCTTGCCAATGGCTGGCAGAAAGGGCAGTGCCCTCAATTTTACAATGTAAAGGACGACCTGACGGTGATTGATGGTATCCTCCTCAAGCTGGACTGGATTGTCATTCCACTCAGTCTCCAGAGCTTGGTGCTCCGCCAAAACCATGAGGGACACCTGGGCATCGAGAAGTGCAGACGCAGAGCCAGGCAGGCTGTCTACTGGCCCGGTATTAGCCAGGACATCTCGAACATGGTCCTCAACTGTGCAACCTGTCAACGCTTCCAGCCAGCGCAGAGCAAGGAGACGCTCCAGCAGCATGAAATCGAGACCTCCCCATGGTCCAAGGATGGCATCGACCTCTTTTGTGTGAATGGTCGTGTCTATGTGTTGATTATTGACTATTTCTCGAATTACCCTGCAGTCGTGAAGCTCTCAGACCTCACATCTCGGACCGTCATCAAGGCCTGTAAGGAGACGTTCTCCAGGCATGGTTTCCCACTCACTTTCAGTTCTTTGAGAAGGTGACCAAACAGGTGGATGAGGGTAAAGCAGTTGATGTGGTGTACATGGATTTCAGTAAAGCATTTGATAAGGTTCCCCACGGTAGGCTACTGCAGAAAATATGGAGGCTTGGGATTAAGGGTGATTTAGCAGTTTGGATCAGAAATTGGCTAGCTGAAAGAAGACAAAGGGTGGTGGTTGATGGGAAATGTTCAGACTGGAATCCAGTTACTAGTGGTGTACCACAAGGATCTGTTTTGGGGCCACTGCTGTTTGTCATTTTTATAAATGACCTGGAGGAGGGCGTAGAAGGATGGGTGAGTAAGTTTGCAGATGACACTAAAGTCGGTGGAGTTGTGGACAGTGCGGAAGGATGTTACAAGTTACAGAGGGACATAGATAAGCTGCAGCGCTGGGCTGAGAGGTGGCAAATGGAGTTTAATGCAGAAAAGTGTGAGGTGATTCATTTTGGAAGGAATAACAGAGTACTGGGCTAATGGTAAGATTCTTGGCAGTGTGAATGGGCAGAGAGACCTCGGTGCCCATGTACATAGATCCCTGAAAGTTGCCACCCAGGTTGCGAGGGTTGTTAAGAAGGCGTACGGTGTGTTAGCTTTTATTGGTAGAGGGATTGAGTTTTGGAGCCATGAGGTCATGTTGCAGCTGTACAAAAATGCGGCCGCATTTGGAGCATTGCGTGCAATTCTGGTCGCCGCATTATAGGAAGGCTGTGGAAGCATTGGAAAGGGTGCAGAGGAGATTTACCAGAATGTTGGCTGGTATGGAGGGAAGATCTTATGAGGAAAGGCTGAGGGACTTGAGGCTGTTTTCGTTAGAGCGAAGAAGGTTAAGAGGTGACTTAATTGAGGCATACAAGATGATCAGAGGATTGGATAGGGTGGACAGTGAGAGCCTTTTTCCTCGGATGGTGATGTCTGGCACGAGGGGACACAGCTTTAAATTGAGGGGAGATAGATATAGGACAGATGTCAGAGGTAGGTTCTTTACTCAGAGAGTAGTAAGGGTGTGGAATGCCCTGCCTGCAACAGTAGTGGACTCGCCAACACTAAGGACATTCAAATGGTCATTGGATAAACATATGGATGATGAGGGAATAGTGTAGATAGGCTTTAGAGTGGTTTCACAGGTCGACGCAACCTCGAGGGCCGAAGGGCCTGTACTGCGCTGTAATGTTCTATGTTCTATGTTCACTGTCATGAGTGACAATGGCCCGTGCTTCAACAGTCACGAGTGGTCTACGTTTGCCAAGTCATACCATTTCAAACATTTCACTTCCAGCCCACACTATCCGCTGTCCAATGGGAAGGTTGAAAAAGGGGTGCACATTGTGAAAGAGCTCATCTGCAAGGCCGCGGATTCTGCTTCTGACATCTACCTCACGCTGCTTGCGTACAGGGTGACCCCACTGTCCACTGGCATGTCGCCGGCTCAACTCCTGATGAACAGGGACCTGCGGACGACACTCCCAGCCATACACTTGCCCAACCTGGATCACCTCCCGGTGCTGCATAAGGTGCAGCAGCTCCGAAACCAGCGAAAGCAGGGCTATGATGCTCATGCCACCTATTTGCCCGTGTTATCCCCGGCAGACACTGTCAGGATCAAGATACCTGATGGTGGCTGGTCTGCTCCAGCTGTCGTTGTTCGACAGGCTGCGTCCCGCTCGTATGGTGTACATATGGCTGATGGTTCTGTTGTGCGACAAAACAGACGGGCACTGTGCAAAGTTGCCTGCCCGCAACCGCTTTCTTCTCAGTTTCCGTCTGTTGTTTTGCCACCTCCTGATACCTCGAACTATGGGAGCACCAGTCAGACTTCCATCCCGCCTGTCAAGGCGCCGTTTTCCCCACCACCACCTCTCCGGCTGTTGACAAGGATCAGACGCAAGCCCCAGAGACTGGACTTACGAACATTTGTTTTGTTTGCTATGTTCTGTTTTCTCACATTAGACAGCAGTCTTCACATGTAAATACGTTCACATATGCCACCGCTTGTAAATATGTTAATATATGCCACCACATGTAATTATGTTCCCATGTGCCAACAAAACATTTTTTAAAAATGGAGATGTCATGATATGCAGTCATGCAGATAATGATATACAGACAGGCAGCTAATGAAACAGGGAACAGGACATGACCAGTGAGCAGGCAGGACACTCAGGGGTGGTATCTCACTATATAACCACATTTAGGTTAGCAGAGAGTCGAACTCATAGAGAACTGTGCTACTGGTTCAATAAATCAGATTGAACTAACTTCAAGGTCTGGAGTATCTTTTGGTTAAAGCTGCACCCAGTTGCAGCCTGTGTTATCCCAGAGTACATAACACGACAAGATAGGCCTCAACCTTGCTTTGTAACTCCACATTTTCCTACTTCCTATGGGGACTTAGCTCAATTTAGCACTGCGTTTTTAATATGCAAGATTTCTCGACCTATTGAATAGTATGTTGGAACTAAATTTTTGGTGTTATGCAAAGAGGGCATTTTCACACCCAGGATAGGGGATCAAAGAATGGGAGGCAGGCCCGCAGCCTATTTTCTACCAGATAGAGTTTGCCAATTTTTTCTTTCAATGTTCATTTGGAATGGCGTAGTCTAGCTTTTAAACAGGAACAGGCTTTATTTATTTTTTGTAATAGTTACAGTACCATGTTTTAATAGACATTGTGCTGTATTTCTGGATTTTTGAGATCAAAAAGGAAGAGGTACTGGGGGTCTTGAAAAACATTAAGGTGACAGAGTGGTCTCGGGCGTGTGGGTGGGGGATGGCAAAGTATCGGACATATACAAGGAGCTGCAGGAGGCAGAGGAGGCCTCGGTGGAGGAGCTGAAGGGCAAGTGGGAGGAGGAGCTGGGTGAGGAGCTGGATGAGGGCCTGTGGGCTGACGCCCTGGGCAGGGTCAATTCCTTCTCATCTTGTGCCAGGCTTAGCCTAATTCAGTTTAAGGTGGTGCACCGGGCGCATATGACAGGGGAGAGAATGAGTAAGTTCTTTGGGGTAGAGGACAAGTGTGTGAGATGTTCAGGGAGCCAGCGAACCATGCCCATATGTTTTGGACATGCCCGGCACTTACGGAATTTTGGAAAGGATTTGCAAAGGCTATGTCCAAGGTCTTGGACACTCGGGTAAAACCGAGCTGGGGGATAGTGATATTTAGGGTATCGAATGATCCGGGAGTGCAGGAGTCGAAAGAGGCCGGAGTTCTGGCCTTTGCCTCCTTGGTAGCCCAGAGAAGGCTCTTGTTAATGTGGAGGGACGTGAAGCCCCCAAGCGTAGAGGCTTGGGTCAACGACATGGTGGGGTTTCTCAGGTTGGAGAGGATAAAGTTTGCCTTGCGAGGGTCCTTGCAGGGGTTCTCCAGGCGGTGGCAACCGTTCCTTGACTTTCTCACGGAGCGTTAGATGGAGGTCAGCAGCAGCAGCAATCCGGGGGGGGGGGTGATTTCATTTTATTTGTAAGGGGCAAATGCACCACCTTGTTTTGTTTTGTTTGTTAAATTGTTAATTTGTTGGAGGGTTACGTTGTTTTTGTTGGCATATTGTTTTGTTCTCTTTGCATTATATTTTCTTTTGTGGTGGTTTGTAAAAATTATTGAAAAATTTTGAATAAAATAATTTAATAAAAAAGAAAAACATTAAGGGCCTGATGGGATATACAACAGAATACTGAGAGAGGCAAGGGAGCAAATTTCTGGGGCCTTGAGAGAAATCTTTGTATCCTCACTGACTACAGGGGAGGAACCAGTGGATTGGAGAATAGCTAATGTTGTTCCTTTGTTTAAGAAGGGTAGCAAGGATAATACAGCAATTGCAGGCCGATGAGCCTTAAGTCAGTGGTAGGAAAATAATTGGAGAGGAATCTTTGAGACAGGATTTACTCCCTGATGCGACCATCAATTCACACGAGACGATTAGTAGAAGTGAACAGTGGTTTTAATAAGCTAGATCTGTGCCTGCCTGCGACTGCTCTGTACTGAGTGCCGCCTACAGGCTGCAGCTCTATATACCTTTCCTGAGGGGGCGGAGCCACAGGTGGAGCCCACAAGGGCATCAACATAATACAATACAATACAGTGGTGAATTGTAGCAGCAATATGTTCACCACACTCCCACTTGGAAATAAGTGGACGTATTAGCGAGAGGCAATATGGTTTAGGAAGGGGAGGTCGTGTCTCATTATCTTGATTGAATTTTTCGAGGAAGTGACGTAGATGATTGATGAGGGTAGGGCAGTGGATGTTGTCTACCTGGACTTCAGTAAAGCCTTGGACAAGGTCCCTCATGGCAGATTGGTACAGAAGGTGAAGTTGCATGGCATCAGATGGATACAGAACTGGATCGGTCGTAGAAGACAGAGGGTAGCAGTGGATGGGTGCGTTTCTGAATGGAGGACTGCAATTAGTGGTGTTCTGCAGAGATCAGCGCTGGGACTTTTGCTGTTTGGAGTATATATAAATGATTTGGAGGAAAATGTAACTGGTTTGATTAGTAAGTTTGTGGACGACACATAGGTTGGTGGAATTGCAGATAGCGATGAGGACCATCGGAGGATACAGCAGGATATAGATCGGTTGGAGACTTGGGCGGAGAGATGACAGATGGTGTTTAATTTGGACAAATGTGAGGTAATGCATTTTGGAAAGTCTAATACAGATGGGAAATATACAGTAAATGGCAGAACCCTTAAGAGTATTGATAGACAGAGGGACCTGGGTGTACAGATACACAGGTCACTGAAAGTGGCAACACAGGTGGAGAAGGTAGTCAAGAAGGCATACGGCATGCTTGCCTTCATTGGCCGAGGCATTGAGTTTAAAAATTGGAAGTCATGTTGCAGCTGGAGAGAACCTTAGTTCGGCCACACTTGGAATATAGTGTTCAATTCTGGTCGGCACACTATCAGAAGGATGTGGAGGCTTTGGAGAGGGTGCAGAAAAGATTTACCAGGATGTTGGCTGGTATGGAAGGCATTAGATATGGGGAGAGGTTGGAGAAACTTGGTTTGTTCTCACTGGAATGACGGAGGTTGAGGAGCCACCTGTTAGAGGTCTACAAGATTATGAGGGGCATGGACAGAGTGGATAGTCAGAAGCTTTTTCCCAGGGTGGAAGAGTCAATTACTCGGGGGCATAGGTTTAAGGTGCGAGGGGCAAGATTTAAAGGAGATGTACGAGGCAAGTTCTTTTACACAGAGGGTGTTGGGAGGTTGGAACTCACTGCCGGGAAAGGTTGTGGAAGCAGATACGATAGTGACTTTTAAGGGATGTCTTGCCAAATACATGGATAGGATGGGATTAGAGGGATAAGGTCCGCGGAAGGGTAGGCGGTTTTAGTTCAGATGGGGAAGATGGTCGGTGTAGGTTTGGGGAGCCGGAGGGCTTGTTCCTGTGCTATAATTTTCTTTGTTGTTTGTTCTTTTGGATGGAATTTGTTTTTATAGACTTTCAAAACCAGCATTACACTTTTGATGTGGTACAAGAAATAAACTTGCCCACTAGAAGCAGCCCTTTGAATTCCGATGACACACCGGGGTGCTGTGGATTGAATGGTTGGTGTGGTTGTTGATGTGTGATCGCCCTGATGCTGCTTTTGTGATCCATTCTGACTGACAGCATTATCAAAGGGGAGGTACTCCGTACGGAAAAGTGCTGTGATGTCAGACTTTTGGTCAGTGCCCACCCCAGCATAAGACGGAATCTCCCAAAATATTCATTCCTAGCAACACCACTTCTGAGAAATGGGATATGTTCTGGCCCAAGTGCACTGCGTCCTTTTTGAGGCAACTACCTCAGTTTGTTCCTGTTCTTGCTTCCTGCACAGAGCTATTCATGAGGGGATCATTCGTCTGCACCATGATCAGGGAAAAGACCTCCGAACATTGGATCCTAACAAAGACCTGAGTTGAGGGCAGGAATATAAAGAATATTTATCGGCAGGACTTCTATAGCCGTTGGGGTTCTCTATTCCCGCCAGACGTGCACACCCGACCATGGGTATCCCGGCAGCACAGGGGGCTTCAATGGGATTGACAAGTGGCGATGTAGAGAATCATACCTCCAGTGAGCGGCGGGTCGCCAAAAACATGTGGCTGGGAGACAAGAGGATCCAGCCCATTGGCAGGATTTTTAATCTAAAAAGCTTTATCGCCCTTATGTCAAACCCACCCATGTGGCTTTGTCCAAACCACCTGACAACCTTGACGATAAATTTGAACAAAACTCGCAAACTCAATCATTTCCAAACTACTTGGAATTGCACAACCCCCCCCCGTCTTCCCCCCGCTTCCGACTCACCCTTACCCAAAGCAAAAAGGTCATCTCAATTCCTCCTTTTAAGTTTCTCTCACTCTCCACTTTAAAAAAAAAATTTGGAGTACCAATTTCTTTTTTCCTATTAAGGAGCAATTTAGCGTGGCCATTCCACATACCCTGCACATCTTTTTTGGGTTGTGGGGGTGAGACACGGGTGAGAATGTGCAAACTCCACACAGACAGTGACCTGGGGCCAGAATTGAACCCGGGTCCTCGGCGCCGTGAGGCAGCAGTGCTAACCACTGCACCGCCGTGCTGCCCATCACTCTCCTCCTTTGTGCCTCACTCTAATTCTTCACCAGCTCGGCAGCTGCACCGTGAAGGAACCAGACGGTGAGCTG
Source organism: Scyliorhinus torazame (assembly GCF_047496885.1). Taxonomy (NCBI): domain Eukaryota; kingdom Metazoa; phylum Chordata; class Chondrichthyes; order Carcharhiniformes; family Scyliorhinidae; genus Scyliorhinus; species Scyliorhinus torazame. Next base: position 28,728,291 of record NC_092724.1, read on the forward strand.
TTGAACTGAGAGTTGACAAGCTACCCCGATGCTAAACATTGACTGAGTTTTTCCCTCCCACACTGGGCAACGGTGCCGCCAGTGGAGAGAGGGAAAATGCCGTGGAGAAGGGAAATCAGAGACAAAGTAAGGTTCTAGTACAAAGCAGAGGTGTCTCACCATCGACCGCCGGTAGGATCACCTGGTCCTATTGATGTCTACAGTGTTTCGTGTGGCTCACCCGTTCCCACAGCCGGGGGATCTGCCGTGGGAGACGCCTTCTGCAGGAATGGAGGATCCCGCCAGTGGGAGCGGTCGGAATATCCCACTCCAAGTCATGCTTGGCTGCTCCCTAACCAAACTTAGTAAAATAGATGGCCACACACATGCTAGATATGTGAGCATTTCATTTGCCGCTGAATTGTTAGTTTTCATTTTCCTGACATTCTATGAACCTGATTGTGTCGTCGGATGGGACGGGGAAGATCCCAAATCGATGGCATAAATCCCGTTTCTGGGCCTCTCATGAATTTGCGCACCTGGCTAGCATGGCCGCTAAATTGCTGCCGGAGCTAATGGCCTGTAACTTCCTGTAGGATGCACAATTTATGTCACTGGTGCGGCGTGAGTACCCGGAAGTGTCAGTGTAATGGCATGCGCGCTGGAAGCGTCGGTGCTTAAACTCCTGACCAGTTCTTCTTACCCTGCTTGAAGCCATGCGCTGCACTAGAACTGATCAAAGAAAAATCGAGCTATAGCGCTATCTTGGACCACTTGCCTAGATTTTAGATGAGTTTTTACACAATTTTATTTGCGCTTTTGTTTTTCGGCCTAGCAGAGGCAGGAGATATCGCGGGAATATTTTGTAGGTTCATGTTTTATATTATTAGTGTTTAGCATTTATAAATATGTATAAGTAAAGTGAAAGAAAGATATATTTTTATTTTTTTAAACTTTGGTTTGTCATGTGGCTGTTAATTCCATAAAAAGGTACTTTACTGTATAAAGTGTGTTTGGAGTAACAAAAGGTGAAAGAATTATTTATTTTTAACTTTGGTTTGTCATAGAACATAGAACATACAGTGCAGAAGGAGGCCATTCGGCCCATCGAGTCTGCACCAACCTACTTAAGCCCTCACTTCCACCCTATCCAAATAACCCAATTTAGCATGGCCAATCCACCTAACCTGCCCGTCTTTGGACTGTGGGAGGAAACCGGAGTACCCGGAGGAAACCCACGCAGACACAGGGAGAACATGCAGACTCCGCGCAAACAGTGACCCAGCAGGGAATCGAACTTGGGACCTGGGTCATGAGGATGTTAATGTCATTGAAGAAACTATAATGGATAGAATGCGGTGATCACTTGCTAACTAGTATGATTGTCTACTTACGATATCCTGTGTTACTGGTCACGGGTTCTGTGGGTCCTTGCATGGCCGATGAGCCCGATCCTAGAGCCGAATCGTCAATCACTCACTTGGCAGGAGTTTCCAAAAGGTGGGATCAGTCCTTGAATGCAGGTATTTCTTTCTCAGGCACCTTTTACGGCTTCTTCTTGCTGTGGGGGTTCTCGCAGAATTGTGATCCTTCAATCAGGAGGTTCCTTCAAGTAGGTCTCTTCTGGCAAAGGTCTCCCAGGCATTGACGTCTTTTCTGCAGATAAGTCTCTGAAGAGCTTTCTTTGCCATCTTCTTGTTTGGGATACTTTCTTGAGCTGGATAAATAAAGATTTGCTTTGGCAATCGGGACTCTGACACCCTAAGCATATGGGCTGCCCAGCGGAGTTGGTTTCGGATAACCTCGATACTGGTGCTGTTGACTCCTTCAAGGACACTAATGTGGGCATGACTGTCTTTCCAGCTGATTCAAAGCAAAAGCACATTTGGATTTTGCATTGTATTTTAAGCTGTGTTGTTTAAGAGCCTCCCTGATGTAATGTTCATCTTTATAAGCCTCCGTGATTACTCCAAATGCTTTAACATAGTTTAATGCCTTAGTTGAGATTGCAGGCCTCCTGTAAGCTAATGTGAACTATCTCTCTGACAGGTATTGCAGCGAATCAATCACCCACACCTAAGAGAGTACTGCCAAAAGATATCCGAAAATGATGTCACTGAAGATGTGTGCCAGGACACTGCATTTTGGCAGCTGCTGCTTTCAGGTGTTGAGCTTGTAACATTAACAATTGATATGTCAAAACCCTCCTCTCCCTCCCTTCTTCCCTCCCTCCTCTTTACACGTAGACAGAACAATTGTGTTTATGTGGAAACATATATTTTATTGACTGTTGTGCTTAAGTGATGTATTTCATTGCAAAAAAATTGTAAAAGTTGAAGGCAGTTTTATGTCATTATTCAGCTGATAAAGTTAAATGTTAAGCTAAATGTTAACTGCTTTCAACGTTTTGTATGTATAAAATTATTTTTGTTAATAAATGTTTTACATTAAACTTTACAAGCTTCTACCAATGTCTTACTGGAACATCAAAACACAACATTTAATTATGAGATAATTATAAATGAATAAGATAATTGAAGTAAACAAGCAGAAATGTATTTAACACAGGTAACACTAGTTAGCACTGCTGCCACACAACACCAGGAACCTGTGTTCAATTCGAACCTTAGATGAATGTGGGGTGTTTGTGCATCCTCGCAGTGGCTGCACGTGTTTCCTAAAACCATGGAATGGATCCATAGAATTTCTACAGTGCAGAAGGAGGCCATTCGGCCCATCATGTCTGCGCTGACCCTCTGAAAGAGCACCCTACCTATGCCCACTCCCCTGCCCTATCACCAGAACCTAACCTGTACATCCCTGCTCGCTAAAGGGCAACTTATCATGGCCAATCCATCTAACCTACACATCTTTGAACAAAGCACCCAGATGAAACCCATGCAGACAAGAGGAGAAGGTACAAAGTCCACACAGTCTCCCAAGGCATGAATCGAACCCAGAGCCCTGGTGCTGTGAGGCAGCAGTGTTAACGACCGTGCTGCCGCCATTTCATCCTGGTGCTTTGGTTTCTTCCCATAGTTCAAACATGTACAGGTTCGGTGGATTAGCCTGTAATCCAAAGGTTAAGTGGGGTTATGGTGATAGGGCGGAATTGGGGATATGGGTAGGGTGCTCTTTCGGAGTGTCATTGCAGACTTTATGGGCCGAATGGCTTTCCTCTGTACTGCAGGGATTCTATAAACACAAATTTAAAACATCAGCTGTTACAAGGACAGTGACAGCAAAAAGCCCTGGGGCGCTTTTCAAATCTTATGACCATAATCTAAATTAAAAGATACAAACATTTTTAAGCATGCCACACATAAAATTATATAATAATATAGTGCAGATTTAAATAGTTTCACAGATTAAAACAAATAAAACCTATGTTCACTTGTAAATAATCACCTTTAATCAAACATTACTTTTTAAGAATCACCAACAGTTTAAAAAAAAGAGCAAAAAAAAGTTTTTAAAACTTCTACACACCTTTGAAACACTTGTTAAAGTAGTTGCCTATTCTCTTCAATATAAATCTGTTGTTTAAATGTGTGCACTCAATGGGCGTTCCCGAGCTGGCAGCGTCATAAGGGGGTGGGGCTGCACTCCTCCTTTGCCGCACTTGAGCCTGCGCAGGCCGGGGCACTGGAGGCCCGAGGCTGTCGGGGCACGGAAGGTTGAACGCATCATCCGAGCGCAGATTAATGAGCAGTTAGTTGCCTACGATGGAAGTTACGAGCCAATATTTTGAGACGAATATGACTTTTCTTCAGAACTCCTTCTTTGGAAATAATTCATACCCAGTCAACATTTTTGCTTCCTGTTGGTTTGAGCCCCACTCTAGAACAGAGGTGATGCCTTTTAGATGAGACGTCAAATTGAAGTCTTGTGAAAGTTAAGTGCCATCTGAATGAAAATGAAATGAAAATCGCTTATTGTCACAAGTAGGCTTCAAATGAAGTTACTGTGAAAAGCCCCTAGTCGCCACATTCCGGCACCTGTTCGGGGAGGCTGTTATGGGAATTGAACCGTGCTGCTGGCCTGCCTCGGTCTGCTTTCAAAGCCAGCGATTTAGCCCTGTGCTAATGTGCTGACGCCAACAGTGACTTCTTCAAAAGAAACATGTTGGCTGTGCAGCACTTTGGGACATGCTGAGGACATGAAAACCAGTTTTAAATGCAGATTCTAGCTTCGAAATATGCATATGATACATACATTTGGATGTTGAAGTATCAGGAAATTGTCCATCACTTCTGCTGGGGTTTAAATAAAATTGCTACCCGAGCAGCATCATTAAATATCATGTCCAGTGGTGTTGTATGAATATTCTAATTGCAAAAGTTGATGGTACTTGAAAGCTATAATGTGCAGTTCGTCCTGAGCCCTCACTTTTTTTGAATAGAGTGCTAGCAACAGTGAAGTTGCTGGATTTTGTTGACTTTTGCTCTGCAGCTATCAGATCAGCAAGTACATAGGTGTCAGGAAAGCGTCATAAACCAGAGCTGATTGAAGCTTCCTGTATGAGGTTATTAAGTTGTTATCTGACAATGCCAGGTGGCTTCCATTTCTGCAAGACAGTGAAACGCTGACCACACTTAGTGCAGAGTACAGCTGGCAAGCAGCACATGCAAGCTCCATGTGCAGTCACCGATTCCCACACTGCTAACTCCATTAGAATTTTGTATCTACAAAAGAGCTTTTCCAAAGCAATTTTAGAATCATCCCTACATTGCAGAAGAAGGACATTCGGCCCATTGAGTCTGCACCGACTCTCTGAAAGAGCGCCGTGCCCAGGCCCACTCCCCCGCCCCGTCCCCACAACCCCACCTGACCTTTGGACACAAAGGAGCAATTTAGCCTGGCCAATCCACCTAACCTGCACATCTTTGGACTGCAGGAGGAAAACCGGAGCACCCGGAGGCAACCCACGCAGACACGGGGAGAATGTGCAAACTCCGCACAGTCACCCGAGGTCGGAATCGAACCTGGCACTGTGAGGCAGCAGTGCTAACCACTGTGCTGGTTCAAACAGAAAATGCTGGAGGTGAGTCAGCTCCTGATAGAAATGAATCCTTGTGGCAGGAGACTTTGTCCTTTTTGATGAAGGGTCTCCCTTGAAATGCAACGCTTTTTCTCCCAGAAATGAAACCTGCCCTGTGCAGTAGTTCCAGTGTCTTTTTCCCCCTGTTGCTTCAGATCTCTCAGCTTTTGCAATACTTCCTCAGTGTATGCAAGTTCCTCTTTTGACCAGATTCAGCTTAGGCTTCTTCTGACTGTGGTGTCAAATTCAAGAAGTTAACCCGTTGCCAACGTTGAATGGAAATGTAACCGTGAGAGCCAGTTCAGCGGCTCTCAGCCTCTGAAGTACGACCTGCAAAGTTAACTCCTGTCATGCTCAATTAGAAAACTTGCTGCTGGTTGTGGGCCTGAATCATTTCAACCGTTAAGGTTTGTTCAGTGGCCTGAACAGGGATCAGTAAGAAGTCTTACAACACCAGGTTAAAGTCCAACAGGTTTGTTTCGAATCACTCGCTTTCGGAGCGCAGCTCCTTCCTCAGGGGACATGACTTCTTTCACCTGAGGAAGGAGCAGCGCTCCGAAAGCTAGTGTTTCGAAACAAACCTGTTGGACTTTAACCTGGTGTTGGAAGACTTTTTACTGTGCCCACCCCAGTCCAACGCCAGCATCTCCACATCCTGAACAGGGATGAGCTAGAATGCTGGGGTTGCAATAGTTGCCCTGAGAATTCCATTTAAAGCAAGAATTAGAGACTCCCAATTAAAAAAGAAAGACTTTTGTTTATGCAGTGCTTTTCACAAACACTCATCATCTCAAAGCAATTTACTGCCAATTTCGCGATGCAGTCACTGTAGGAACCGTGACAGCCGATATATACACACAAACAAATGTAACAATCACCAGATAACCTTTTTGTGATCCTGATTGAGGGATAGATATTGCCAGGCCGCCGGGGATAACGCCCCTGCTGCTATTGAAGTAATGTCACGGGACCTTTAACATCCACCTGAGCAGGCAGATTGGGCTTCGGCTTAACATTTCACCTGAAAGACAGCGCCTCCCACAGTGCAGCATTTCCACGGTACTGCATTAGAGTGTCAGTCTCGGTTTTTGCTTCCAAGTGCTGGAGTGGGACTTGAAACCCGAACTTGTGTGACACAGAAGCAAGTGTGCTATTGACACAGCTATTCCCGATCACTCTCTAATTCCTGCATCAGAGAGTAGATTTTCTTATTACTGTGGCTGGGCATAAAGGATCATCTAGATTCAACATGGACTATTGTTGTCTGTGTTTTGTGCAAATGGGTGAACCTTTACTAAATCGCTAAAAGTGACGCCAAAGATTAGCAAGGCGATTAAAACACAAGCAAAGCAAGCCATCGGCTTTATTTCTAGAGGGATCGAATTGCAAAGTAGGCAAGCTATGCTAAGCCTGTATCAAACCCTGTCAGACCACATTTAGAGTAATGCATTGACACATTATAAAAAGGGATATAGAGACACCGGAGAGTCGGCAGTGAAGTTTTACAAGGATGATGACAGAAACGTATGAGCATACATATCAGCAAAGGATTGACAAGCTGCCTGTCTCGAAAAGAAGGAGGCTGAGGGGTGATCTAAAAAGGTCTAAAAAGACTTGGAGGTTAATGAATTATTTCCACATTTATTATTCAACATCTTGGAGTCAAACTGTACATAGATAAATTTTAATTACACTGTTCTGATGGAATGGATACAGAGAATGGTCTGGACTTAGTGAGCCTGCTGAAATGGGAATGATGGCACGGATGCCGGGAGAATTGGATGGGAGTACCTGCTTCAGGTTCCCAATGTCAGGAAAACTGGTCCCAGTTACGTTGGGGGCAGGAAGGGCCTGATGCGGGGAAAATGCCTTTGTGGTGGAAAAGCAACGAGGTTCATTAATGATCCAATTAAAGCCACTTATTCCTGAGCCTGCCAAATTTAGCGGTGGCTCCAGTGGGAGGTGCACAGCTTTCCTGTGCCTCCAAAGGCAGCCCAGCAAACCTCGTTGTGTTTGCTTGCAGCAAAGGAGATGGGGTTCATAGAATAGAATAGAATTTACAGTGCAGAAGGAGGCCATTCGGCCCATCAGTCTGCACCGGCTCTTGGAAAGAGCACCCTACCCAAGATCAACACCTCCCCCCTATCCCCATAACCCAGTAACACCACCCAACACTAAGGGCAATTTTGGACACTAAGGGCAATTTATCATGGCCAATCCACCTAACCTGCACATCTTTGGACAGTGGGAGGAAACCGGAGCACCCGGAGGAAACCCACGCACACACAGGGAGGATGTGCAGACTCCGCACAGCCAGTGACCCAAGCCGGAATCGAACCTGGGACCCTGGAGCTGTGAAGCAATTGTGCTATCCACAATGCTACCGTGCTGCCCCTATTGACAGTCACCAAGTGCCCAATCGAGGGACCCAGCATCAGGATCAGGAATGGGGGGGCTGTGGAAAATCACCCCTGCCTTTCTGTCTGAACACACTGCCCCTCTTCCCCGGCAAAGCTTTACTCACGACCTCCATTCAGCCACCACTCACCTGTGCCCTGGGACCGTGCATCAATCCTGAGGCCAATCCTCAGTACATTACTGACAGCAGCCACCGCTCCCGGTTTCTAATTGGCTGGCAGCTCTCAGGTGAGATTTCTGCCCCACTGGGGTTTGATTGCATGGGGTGCCCAATACCGACCAGTCAAGAGCTTGTCAGGCACTTAATTGAGTCAGGCCTACTCTTTGCAAGCAATGGGGGGGGGGGGGGGGGGGTGCGGCCTTCCTCCAGTTCTCCAGTTGCGGTAGGGCAAAATCCCTCCCAAATCTTCCTCGTGTGGAGAATAGAGTAACTAGAGATTATTAATATAAGATAGTCACCAAGGAATCCAATAGGGAATTCAGAAGAAACTTCTCTCCCCAAAGAGTGGTAAGGAAGTGGAACTCACTAGTATGGGTATGGTTGAAGTAAACAGGCAAAATGCATTTCAGGGGAAGCTAAAATGTTTTGGTAGAGAAGGGAATGGCAGGTTACAATAGTAGATTTGGGGGGGGGGGGGGGGGGAACAAGGTGGTCGGGGAAGGGCTGGTTATTGGCTGGGGGGAGAGGGTGAGGAGAGGGGTTGTTGACTAAACAGACATAGCCGCATCTCACGAGAATCTGGAGATGATGAGGGCCTCCTGGTCCTTCTGCCACCTTTGACCCTTTCTGCCACCTGTCCTCCATCCTCCGGCTCCTCCTTGGGCTCCTCCTCTATCCCTCCTGGTCCTCCTCCTCCTCAGACGAGGCTGCATGTCCCACCTCCTCCTCCTCCAGCATGTTGCCCAGCTACTGTGCCAGGTTGTGGAGGCCACAGCAGACCACCACAAAGCAGGAGACCCTCTGGGGGCTATACCGTAGAGCCCCGCCAGAGCGGTCCAGACATCAGAACTGCATTTCCAGCAGCCCGATACACCACTCAATGACAGCAAGGGTGGCTGCGTGGGCCTCATTATAATGGGTCTCTGACTCCAGCTCAGGCCTCTTCACGGCATCATCAGCCATGACCTGACTGAGTAGCCCTTGTCCCCCATGGGCCAACCCGTCATTCTGGGGTGGTCCTCGAAGACACGGGAATCTCAGAGTGCACCAGGATGTAGCTGTCATACCTGCTCCCAGGACAACGGGCACACATGTGCAGAATCCTCAGGCAATGATCGCACATGAACTGAACATTCAGGGTGTGGAACCCCCTTGTGTTAATATAGGGCACTCCCTGATGCCCCAGTGCTCACATGACGATGTGGGTCCCTGGGCCTGGGGCATCCCGGTGATGTTGGCGAATCCTGCAGCCTGGGCATCTTGGTGGCTACGTCCAGGTGGAAGGTGATATAGTTGGATGCTTGGGCATACAGAGGATCCATCACCTCCCGGATGCATCTGTGGGCGAATGACTACAAAATGCTGCACAGGTCCCTGCTCGAGTCCTGGAATGACTCACTGGCGCAGACATGGAGAGCTGCAGTGGTCTCCGCGGCCACTGGGAGTGGGTACCCTCCTCCTCCACAAGCCGCCGTGTCCTCCAGTCTTTCTATTGAGTCGCAGTCTTCTGTGGCATATGCTATCCGTCAGCTTATTGAAGGAGCAATGATTCCTATACAGCCTGGCACGTCGCTGGCCTCCTCATCTGGCCCCATCCTCGGCCTCATTGGCGACCGGGACTTGAGTGTGTGCCGCGGCCTCCTGCACATCTGGTGCCGCCTCCAGCCTGCATTGGTCTTGCAGTCGTCTTCGGTGTTTGCCTGCCTCAGTTGCCACACGCACAGTAAGGCAGCCTCTGCAAGATCGACTCCAGCAATAGCTTTGTCTCTGGAAGTAATTGTGGAAGGAGAGCGACCGACAATCAGTTAGGACCACATATCTCTCAAGCCTACCCCACCCTTACCATGACTATCCAGCCTTCTCTGAATGCTATCCAGCAAGCCAGTTATGCTGGCAAACCTCACGCTGCACACTCACTCCTGGCCGGATCAGGAACACGTAAACCCCAGACCTCTGCCAGTAACATTAAGGAGGTTGTGCTCTGCTCATCCAGATACTTACCCTTTGGCCGTGAGAATGCCCTCAGTGTCCTAATATGCACCCATGCACATCGTGAGGTAAAAGCAGGCAGTGACAGACACCCAGGTGAGCCAATCAACATACAGGATGGAACACGACCAATCACCAGACAGAACACCAGAGGGGGGCTTCCAACTATAAAACACACGAGGCATCAGCACTCTGCCTCTTTCCACTGGTGACAACTGTAGTGACAGTCAGGGTGTACAAATCATTCAACACCTTCTACACGTGGATCAGAGCTAGCCTGGTCTAGATAGTTAATGTTAGTTTAGTTAGAGTAGGAGAGAGTCAACCCACAGGCAGCTGTGTGCTTCGTTACTGAAGTTCCATAAATCTTATTGAACCAACGCCTACGTTTGGTGTGTGTTTGATCATTTCACTGCATCGTGTTGCAGTCCGTGTTACCCCAGGGTGAACAACACGACACTCAGTGGTGAAAACTTACTCTTTATTGATTGATTGTTGACAGTTGCCTCTATTGTACTGACACTCCTAGGGTATAGGTACCCTGTTCAGGCATCAAAGATTGCAGGACATCCAGTCGACTATCATCCTCTCAGACAGGGCATCTGTTCCTTCGAGGAGGCACTTGAGAATTCAGGAGTGTAATGCTATTGCAACCAACAAAGCTAATTCCTTTTTTGAAGTAGCCTTCAGCTATTTCACAGTCAAAGTGATGAAATTAACTTTCAGGAGAGATGTGGTTGCCATTATCATAGGTCTTCACAATATTTAAAGATGGCTTGAAGGCATCTCGGATACAAAGCCCACCACATCCCTGACCCAGGGGCGACCCCCAACCCCTGGCCCCCTGCAGCCACACAAACAAACCCAACCCCCATGAAAGGCCATTGAGCCAGGTTCTTTGTTTTTATCGAGGAATACTAAACGTCGCCCGCGTGACGTCTCGCTGGGGAGTTGGGCAGTTCCTCGGAGGCCGTTGCATTCAACTTCAATCTCATCAATGAGATTGAAATGAATGCAAATTGGAATGAATGAGATTCTCGCCATCGGGAGGGGGCCGGATGAATTGCAAATTGGTTTGCGCCCGGTGTGAATATCGATTTGGGCCTCTCCTGTGATGTACCCGGCGTGCCCAGATGGGTGCTGGGCGCAACGCGGTGGGAAGATTGCACCCCTATTCTTTTATACTGTCAATACACGAAGATACACCAGGTAACACCAGACTTGGTCTGGCCCTAAGTCACTGGCTCATCAATAATTCCTTTGAGGAGGCACTTGCGAGTTCAGGAGTGTGACGTGCTATCACAACTCACAAGGCTAATTCCTCCTTTGAAATAGCCTTCGCTGTGAAGCTGGAGGCTGCTCACAGTCTAAGTGGTGAAATTAACTTTCATGAGAGAAGCTGCAGCTGGGCTCTGTCCTGGGAGAGTTTGGTAGGACAGACAGGTTGCAGCTGTGGTTGCCACTGTTATGGGTCTTCACAATATTTAAAGATGGCTTAAAGGCTTCACAGATACATTATCCAACATTACTTCAGGTATCCCATGGGATGCAAAACACTGACACAATTCCTCAACTATGATATGCAATGTTGTAGACTTCATTTCCAACCCTTCCATCCACTTTGAATGGACATCCAACAGGATCAAAAACATGGTGCCCAAACATCAACCCAGGTAATCAATGTATGCACACACCCATAGCCGACCAAGACATTCATTAGCGTGCAAAGAGGTTGTAGCAGGCAACTTCTGTTGCAACTGACACTGATCACAGTGCTTTACTAGCCTTGCAATGTTGGCATCTATGCCAGGCTACCAAACATAACCTCTGGTGAGCATTTTCATTTTTGGCACACCCGGATGGGCACTTTGCCATTCAGCCAAGAACAAATCCCTTTCTGGTACAGGGTCGACTACTCTTGCTCCCCAAAGTATGATGCTGTCTTCACAACTTAATTTGTCTTTCCGAATACAATATGGCTTCAACTCTTCAGACACTGGCTCGTTGGTCCATCCTGTTAATGTTCTGTACTTCACTTTGGACAATACTGGGTCTCTGCTAGTCCGATACTTGATTTGCTGCACCAAACTGGCCAAGAGGTTTAGTTTCCTGTGGTACTGGAGGGGGTAGTGGTTTGTGTGGGACAGGGGGATGGGGTGCTGCACTCTCAGGCAATGGTAGGTGAGTTAGTGTATCCGCATTTGCTATCTGCGTTCCAGGCCGCTGTATACTCGTATGCTGACAAGATTAATGTCCAAACGATTGGCGCACGAGCCCTGTCTTCCTTAAGCGTTTGTGGCCCGTTACAATGGTAAAATGACTCCAATGCACATACTGGTGGAACTTCTTTACTCCTCATATGACTGCCAACCCTTCTTTTTCAACCTGAGAAGAACCTTTTCTAGCCTCCGAGGTGGACATATCCTATAGGTCTTTCAGACCCATCAACCATTCTATGAGACAAAACTGCACTGACGCCAAAAGGAGAGGCGGCACAAGTTAACACCTATTTTCTGGATGGGTGGAAGTGCACCAATAAACAAGATGAATGTAATAACTGTTTTACCTTGTTAAAAACTTCTCCTTGAGGCATTCTCCAAAACCAATGCTGGTGTGTCTTTAGTTACACATCTATGAGGGCAATGTTGACACATTCGGCAGAAAACACCCATAGTAATTGACCATTCCAAAGAAAGACTTAAGCTCAGTTGTGTTTCTGGGGGCCGGTGTCTCCTTTATTCTCCTAACCTTCTCTTCCGTGCGTGCAACCCATTTGCATCTCGCCAGCAACCCAGGTAAATCACTTCACTGGCCTGAAAAGAACATTTCTCCTTCTTGAGGCACATTCCAGTCTCTTGGAATCTTCATAGCACCTCTGCCAAGTTGGCCAGGGGCTTAGCTTCCATCAATCCCGTTATCAATACATCATCCAGGTATAATATTAAACAAGGAAATCCTTGCCACAAACTTTCCATCATTCTCGAAGATGGCACGCTGAAAGGCAGGCACGTATATCAAAACAAACCCTTGTGCGTGTTTATTGTCACATAACTTTGGGAAGCATCACCCAAATCAAGCTGCTGATAAGCATGGCTCATGTCTTAATTCATGTCTAACCTCCAGCCAGCTTTGCATATAAATTTCCTATCTTTGAAATGGGGTACTTGTCTAGCTTGGCAGCTCGATTCACTGTCAATTTGTAGTCCCCATAGATGCGGACGGTCTTGTCTGGTTTTATCACAGGGATGATGGGGGCTGCCCATTCTGTAAACTGGACTGGCCGGATGATTTCCAGTTCTTGTAACCTTTTCAATTCTGTGTCCACCTTTTCTAATAAGGCCTAGGAAACAGGTCTGGCGCTGAAAAACTGTGGGGCTGCCTTTGGATCTATGTGGATCTTCCCCCACAGGCCCTTAATTTTCCCTAGTTTAGCGCAAATTACATATTCATACATTTTTATTAATTCAAGCGGGCCTCCTTCTTCTATTTGGAAAATTCATGTCCAATTTAATTTCTTCGAGCCAGTCGCGGTCCAGTAGTCTTGTTCCTCGGCCTGATACAACTATTAGTGAGAGTTGGGCAGATTACTGATGATATCTCAGGTACAATGGTGGTACACATGATCTTGATGGCCTCCCTCGCATATGTTTCCAGTTTTGCTGATGCATTCCTTAAACTCAAAGGTATCTCACAAGTATCTGTGCGCTTGGTAGTGGATGCTGCCGTATCTACTTCCATCTTTATAGGTTTACCATTAATCAAAAGCACCACTGTGATGGAGGCCACCTTGACTGCGTTCACATTGTTCAGTGAATGAACACTCAAATAATTTGTAGGGAAATATTCCACACTGTGTACTTGCGATATGCTATTGCCTTTTGTGGATTTTTCTGGGCCATGTGACTCTATTAGTCAATTGCCCCTTAAAGGGGTCAGATACCATGGTCGCATTCGAAGGAACCCGATGTACATGATTCACATAGTGTTAAAATGCAGGCACAACAAGCAATTAGGAAGGCAAATTTTAGATTTGTTTTTGTTACAAAGGGATTGGAATATAAGACTAAAGAAATCTTGGTGGAGCAGCCACACCTGGGGCTGGATTCTCTGAACGTGAGGCTATGTCCTCATGCCGGCGTGGGAACGGTGGCGTTTTATGCCAAAAAATTCAGCGCAAAATGGCCATTGTTCCTCCGTGTAGCTGGGGGCTAGCAGCTGAGCAGCATAGAGCACCCGGCTCTAGCTGCCGATATGGCCCAGAGAATTGCCGGGTCCGTGGCTGCACGTGCGCATGCAGCTGCTGCACAGCGCAACATGGTGCCGGCCGCTCGTGGAGCCGGCCTGCAAAATAGTGCCCCCCCCCCCCCCCCATTTGGCCGGCTCGCAAGCCCCGGGCCACCCCACAACAGTGCCCCCAGCTCCTGATAAAGTCCCCCCCCTGCCCGCGGATCGGCCCTCGCCCGACTGTGGCAGCGCTGGGACTGAGCCTGCAGCCGCCACGCCGCGTTCCCGAGGGGTGAGACCCTGAGAGACCCACGCAGTTGGGAACTCGGCTGGTTGGAGGCGGGGCTTCGGGGGGGGTGGGTCTCAGGCAATGTCCTGAGGCCGTCGATATGGCGCGCAGCGTGCTTTGGGGAGGGTGGAACCTCGCGAAAGCGGAGCCGCCCCCGATTTGGTCGTGAACGGAGATTCTCCAGCCAAACGCTGAACGCGATTTTGGTGCCAGCGACTGGAGAATCCCTACCCAGGTCTACTGTGTGCAGTTTTACCTGCCCTAGAAGGAGTGCGGCAAATCTTCACCCGGCTGATTTCTGGGATGAGGGCTTGTCCTGTGAGAAGAAATTGAGCTGGGGGGGGTTAACGAATGAGTAATTGTTCAATTGAAATGTCTATAAGGGGCAGGTGCTGAGAAAATGTATTCTCTGCTTGGCGAATCCACCGCATAGGGTCAAATATGGGAGGCAGCAGACAAGAGGTGCGGAGAGATTTCTTCACTCCAAGGGTTGTGAATCTTTTGAATTCTCTGTGCCAGAGTGTTAAGGATGCTCAAGTGTAGAGTATAGTGAAGATGGAGGTGGATAGAATGTTGAGGACTTAGGGAATAAGGGACATGGAGATAGTGTGGGAAGCTGGAGTTGCGATCAAAGATCCACCTTGATCTTGTTGAATTGCAGGGCAGGCCGAAAGGGTATTTTTTTTTGTATTTTTTTTCCAGTTAAGGGGCAATTTAGCGTGGCCAATCCACCTAACCTGAACATCTTCAGGTTGTGAGGGTGAAACGCACGCAGGCAGGGGGAGAATGTGCAAACTCCACACGGACAGTGACCCCGGGCCGGGATATGAACCCGGGTCCTCAGCACCACAGGCCCATTGAGAATTGACCAGTTTCAATTTCTTATGTACTTATGTTCTTGCGTTGGTGCCTATGTGCTAACCAGAAGAAAGGGCTTTTACATAATCAGGTATATAAATAGCACATCAGTAAGGCTCGGAGATCTAATTGCATCAGTGAAGCAGCTACCTGAGCAAAATGTTGAGTGGCTTCGAACAAGCTTTGCCTTAATCAAAGTGCAGCTAATCTCACAGCATTTCCACTTCACTCACAATGACAACATCTTACACAATGTTGCATCGGGGTACAATACACATGGCCATGTACGTTTGTGAAAAATCGATCAGTAAGTTTTGTTGCTCATTTCACGATTAGGCGGAATGCGTCAACTAATTTGCCCACAACTCATAAGGAGATCACCAGATAAGTCACTAAGCAGTGGCAAAATAACTCACTGAGATTTGATAATTTCATACTCAGAAATCTTTGTCAGGTGGCACAGTGTGCACAACAACAGCAGTGAATCGCTGCAACACTTAAACACTGTGCGATTCGAGTAGGTGAATTGGGCAAAGTCTGTGGGAGGGAGTTGGTTTGAGAGGCCAAGTGGTTCCATTTTGTTCCATGTTTCTTTCTGTTCGAATTCACTCAGACTGAAATCAGATTTATAAATCAGCTTTTTCTTAAAAGCTAGCAAAGTATGCAGTACACTAGGAATCTGTCTTGGAATGAAAAGCTCCCTGTGCTCACACAGCGGACTGGACTTCAGATGGCGCTGGTCTGTGCAAAATGATATTTGAGAAGCACATTTTATCACTTGCACATGCTACCAGCTGACAGCCACGATACCCAAACAGATTTCATGACACTCGCTGACACTTTTCTCTCTCTCTTGCAGGGGAAGGTGGCACATAACCAGCAGCAGCAGGGGTTAATTGAAGTGGGAGAGGAATGCCAACATGCTCATGGACGAGGCGGTGGTGGCCATTATCCGATGGGTCATTGCTGAGATCGTGGCCATTGGCGGCATTGACAGATAACAGTCTCCTCAGGAATCTCAGACTGCAGCGGTTCAAGAAGGCAGCCTACCATCACCTTCTCCAGGGCAATTAGGGGTGGGTAACAAATACTGGCCTCATCAACGAAGCCCGCATCTCATGAATGGATCAAAGAAATTCCCACATACCCTTCATCCTGGATTTTCTTCTGATTTGCAAGCTGGTGATGGTGTAAGCATGCTTATTTTCCCCATCTCCTTTCAACACAGCCTTACCTTTGTACTTTTTAAATTCAGATATCTAAGAATTGCAATATGATCAGGGGGTGGAACTAATCCAAGAGATGGTGGAGACGGACTATCGGAGACACCAGCTCAGATACTGACACTGCTTGTTTCTTTGTCTAACATAGTGGTGATCTGCACATGGTGAAGCCTATGGCTTAGAGCTCTGCAGTCTGGGCAGGGGGAAAGGATAGCGCAAAGGATAGGTGCCAGTTTGTCAGAGGGTGAGGTTTTGCTGCGGAGGACGCAGGCTACACATGACTGCTGATGGATGTTTGATATACTGGGAAGTCTACTGTTGTACCGTCAATAACGACGCTGGAGAGTAAAACGGTAAAGAAGGCTTTAATAAGCTAAGAACTAGCCTGGTGCCAAGCCGGGTGCTTGCTGGGTGCCGCCTGCAAAGCGGCCCCTAAGAGACGACTCCCAGGTGGGCGGAGCCGGAGGCGGAGTCCTCCAGGGTTCCAAGCCCGGTCTTAAACAGGACATCACCTTACATGATTATAAGGGTTCAGTAATACATAACCGTTCATCACATTCACCCCCTGTTTAAAAAATGAAGTCCGGCGGGGTGAAGTGGACTCACAAGTCCATTCGTTTCGGCGGCCTGATCGTCCTCATCGACCTCCTCAGCTCGGGCGATGGTGCGGTGGACACGGCCGTCTTAGTTGAGGGTACGTCTGGGAGCACGGTGGTCGGAGCCTTGGTCCGGGTCGGGGTAGGGGATTGGGGTGCAGGGGAAATAGCTGGGGCTGGGGGTAGCGGTGCCAGCGCCGGCGGGGGGTGTAGAGGGTAGGGCGCTAGGGGGCGCGCGTGGCTGGTGTCCACCGATGGGAAGTGGGACTGGGGGTGGGGGGGCAAGGGGGGGGGCAAGGGGGGGGGGGGAGGGGGGGTTGGGGGGGGAAGGGTGGGTGCCGGATCCCACAGGGGAGCCATGAGGGAGGGGGCGTCTGTAGTGGGGGAACCAGCGGGTGCCAGATCCCTGAGGGAAACCGTATCTTGCCTGCTGTTGGGGTACTCAACGTAGGCGTATCGAGGGTTCGCATGCAGTAATCGGACCCTCTCGTCCAGGGGGTCCGTTTTATGTCTCCTTGTGTGCCTCCGGAGAAGAACAGGTCCTGGAGCCGTCAGCCAAGGTGGAAGCGAGACCCCGGAAGTGGACTTCCTGGGGAAGACAAACAAGTGGTTGTGAGGGGTCTCATTCGTGGCCGAGCAGAGGAGCGACCTAATGGAGTGTAGGGCATCGGGTAGGACCTCCTGCCAGCGGGTGGTTGGGAGACCTTTCGACCGTAGGGCCAGAAGGACAGCCTTCCAAACTGTCGGGTTTTCCCTCTCCACTTGCCCATTTCCCCGCGGGTTATAACTGGTTGTTCTGCTCGAGGCGATGCCTTTGCTGAGCAGATACTGACGCAGTTCATCGCTCATGAACGATGTACCCCGGTCGCTGTGGATATAAGCGGGGAAACCAAACTGGGTGAAGATGCTGTGCAGTGCCTTAATCACGGTGTCCGAGGTCATGTTGGGACAGGGGACGGCGAATGGGAAGCGGGAGAACTCGTCGATGACGGTGAGGAAGTAGGCATTGCGGTTGGTGGACGGGAGGGGCCCTTGAAGTCCATACTTAGTCGCTCAAAGGGCCTGAGGCCTTCATGAGACGAGCCTTGTCTGGCTGGTAGAAGGGCGGTTTGCACTCCGCGCAGATCTGGCAAGCCCTGGTCATGGTCTTGACCTCCTCGTTTGAGTACGGTAGGTTGCGGGACTTGATAACGTGGATGAGCAGGGTAACTCCCGCGTGACAGAGGTCATTGTGGATGGCTTGCAGGCGGTCCTCCTGCGCGTTGGCGCACGTGCCGCGGGACAGGGCATCTGGGGGCTCGTTGAGCTCCCCCTGGACGATACTTGATATCGTACGTGTAGGTGGAGAGTTCGATCCTCCACCTCAAAATTTTATCGTTTTTTATTTTGCCCCATTGTGCGTTATCAAACATGAAGGCTACCGACCGTTGGTCAGTGAAGAGGGTGAACCTCCTACCGGCTAGGTAGTGCCTCCAGTGCCACAAAGCCTTCACAGTGGCTTGTGCCTCCTTCTCGACTGCAGAGTGCCAAATCTCGGAGGCGGTGAGGGTCCGGGAGAAGAACGCCACTGGTCTGCCTGCCTGGTTGAGGGTAGCAGCCAGGGTGATGTCTGACGCATCGCTCTCTACCTGGAAAGGGATAGTTTCGTCCACCACGTGCATAGCGACCTTGATGATGTCGGCCTTGATGCGGCTGAAGGCCGATCGGGCCTCAGCCGACAGGGGAAATATCGTGGTCTTTTTGAGTGGGCGGGCTTTGTTCGCATATTTGGGGACCCACTGGGCGTAACAGGAGAAAAGCCCCAAGCACCGTTTGAGGGCCTTGAGGCTGCGGGGCAGGGGAAGTTCCTTAAGGGGGCGCATGCGGTCGGGATCGGGACATAGGAACCCGTCTTCCACGACATAGCCGAGGATGGCTAGCCGGGTTGTGTGGAAAATGCATTTTTCCTTGTTACAGGTCAGGTTGAGGGCTCGGGCGGTCTGGAGATCCTTTTCGAGGTTCGCGTCATGGTCCTGCTGATCACGGCCGCAGATGGTGATGTTGTCCAAGTACGGGTATGTAGCCCGTAAGCCGTACTGGTCCATCATTTGGTCCATCGCCCTTCTGAAAGACGGAGACCCCATTTGTGACGCCGAAGGGGTCCCTGAGGAAATGGAAGAGCCGGCCGGCTGCTTGGAAGGCAGTATAGGGGCGGTCTTTTGGTCGGATAGGGAGCTGGTGGTAGGCGGATTTGAGATCGACCGTGGAAAATACCCGGTATTGGGTGATCCGATTTACCATTTCTGCTATGTGAGGAAGGGGGTACGTATCGAGCTGCGTGAAGCGGTTTATGGTCTGGCTATAATCCACGACCGTCCGCTTATTTTCCTCGGACCGGACTACCACCACTTGTGCTCTCCAGGGGCTGTTGCTAGCCTTGATGACCCCCTCTCCCAGTAAAAGCTGGACCTCTTGACTTGATGAAAGTCATGTCTTGGGACTGTACCGCCGGCTCCTGGTGGCGACGGGCTTACAGTCGGGAGTGAGGTTCCCGAATAGCGAGGGGGGTGCGACTTTCAGTGTTGCGAGGCTGCATACCGTGAGGGGGGGGCAAGGGTCCGCCGAACTTCAGTGTCAGGCTTCAGTGGCTGCACTGGAAATCCAGTCCGAGCAGCAGGGGGGCGCAGAGGTGAGGGAGGATATACAGTTTGAAACGGGTGTATTCGGCGCCCGGGATCGAGGGATCCGCAATACAATACCCCTTGATTTGGACCGAGTGGGACCCGGATGCGAGGGCTATGGTTTGGGACACGGGATGGGTGCGCAAGGAACAGCGCCTTACCGTTTCTGGATGAATAAAGCTCTCTGTGCTCCCGGAGTCGAAAAGGCATGGGGTGTCGCCCCCGTTGACCTGGACCTGCATCATAGAGTTCTGCAGGTGTTTTGGCCGCGTTTGGTCGAGGGTGATCGCTCCCAGTTGCGGGTTGTCCGAGTCCTCAGCTGAGTCGGATTCGTAAAATGTCCGCCGCCGTCAGTCGCACGTGTCGGGTCGAGAAGATGGCCACCGCCAAGATGGCCGCCCCCATGATTCGCACGAGGCAGATGACGTGTCAAAAGGGGGCGTGACGGGTTGATGCGCAGCCGTGTTGCGAGGCCTGCGGGCCTGTGAGCCTGATTTTCGGGCCTGCTGTTCTTTGTGTTTCTGGCCCTTGGGCCTGGCCAGGCAGACCCTCGCAAAATGCCCCTTCTTCCCGCAGTCGCTGCAGACGCTGGAGCGGACTGGGCAGCGTGGGCGTGGGTGCTGGCCCTGCCCACAGAAATAGCACAGTGTGCCCCCGGTCTGGGCGGGTCGCCACGCGGCGCAGGCCCGTAACGTGGCTGAGTCTGGGGAAGTCCGAGGGGGGCTCGCAGGGTCTGCGGGGTACGTGCCTAAATTATGTCGGGCCACTTCCAGCGAGGTGGCAAGCGTTAGAGTGTCCTGGAGGTCTTTTGCCCCGTTTTCGAGTAGTCGCTGCCGGATGTAGGTCGAGCGGATGCCGGACACGAAAGCGTCTCTGATGTGCAGGTTCATATGGATTTCCCCCGTCACATCCTGATGATTACAGTTCTTGGCGAGCACGGTGAGCTTTTCTACGAATTTGTCTAGCGTTTCCCCCGAGCACTGCCGGCAGGTAGAGAGCAGATGCCGGGCATGTACCTCGTTGATGAGTTTGACAAACCGCTTGCTTAGTATCTCGACCGCCTCATCACAGGTAGTCGCCTTTTCGAGCGTGGCGGAGATTCTGTGACTCACCCGGGCATGGAGTAGGCGCAGCTTGCGTGGCCCCAGGATGGGAGTCTCTGAGGAGTCCAGGTAGGCCTCAAAGCATCGGAGCCAGTATTGAAAAATTTCCTTTGCCTCCGCTGTCCGTGCTTCCAGATTGAGCTTCTCTGGTTTTAGGCCTGCATCCATCCTGATGTAGTTTAGCTTATTAAATTGTTGTACCCTCAATAACGACGCTAGAGAGTAAACCGGTAAAGAAGGCTTTAATAAGCTAAGAACTAGCCTGGTGTCGAGACGGGTGTTTGCTGGGTGCCGCCTGGAAGACGGCCCCTTATATACGACTCCCAGGTGGGCTGAACCAGAGGCGGAGTCCCCCAGGGTTCCAAGCCCGGTCTTAAAGGGGACATCACCTTACATGATGATAAGGGTACAGTAATACAATAACCGTTCATCACATCTACCATGGTGGTCCATGTCAATGAGTGTACAGAAGTCTGACACAGAACCTGGCTCAGAGCTTTGCATATGGCTTGGAGACATACGTTTCTAGCATGGAGCTGGTAGCCATCTCTCTCAACACGGACCCACCACAGAGTTTATTGCCTCAGGGTGCAGAACAAGCAGCTTCTGCAGTGGAATCTCAGGATGAAGGTTAGCTTGCTACCATGCAAACTCAGCATTCATCCATTCAAGCTCAGAATGCTGCTATCATGGTTGGAGATGCCAGATTCAGTCGGGCTTTCAAGGTGTCACAGCTGTCTAGCATTCTGCCCTCCAGCATATTATGAGCATTGCTGATGTGCCTTGGGGAAGTAGAATTGGCTCCGAGCAGCATGACCCTGTTATTATCCCTCAGGATGATGGTCTTCATCCTCTGATGCCTGCCACTCTGCCAATGCTCTTGCCAGTCAGCCAGTCATGCTGCAGTCCATGCCAAGGTGAAGTAGTCTGAATCTGATCGCCCAGGCCCAGAGCTGCTTGAGGTTGTCCTGCGAGATCATCTGTAGTGCTGTCCAATGAAAATCACCTGCTTTCTGCCTGCCATACTTTGGGCACTGGAGTAGCACCAGGACAGGCAAAGACTCATGGAAGATCAATTATTTTTAATTGCATTATGGTATGATTTATGATTCAGTTTGCTTTATAATATTTATTTTGAATTGGCTTCTATTGTTGCACCGTGATTGAGAGGATATGTGTGGTTGGTGACAAGGAAGGTCAGGAGATGCGCTGTTGGAGAATGGAGAATTGGGGTCAAGGCTGCTGGTATTAGTCCTTCATGTACAGCATTGCGAGAAAGCTCTTTTTCTGCTTTTGCCTCCTCCTCCTCACCCTCCTTTTCCTCTCCTGTGCACCCTCCTCCCTCTTCTAGCTGCTTTTCCTGCTCTGGTGGCCAAGAAGTCTGTATTTTCGGAAATTAGCGCAAGCGGTACCCGCATCTACGACACCGCCTTAGCCCCCTGTTCCAAATTTAAACGAAGCAAGCGGATAGGAGAGATGGCCATGCAGGCAATGCAGGCAATGCAGCGCCTCATGAACCCTGAGGAATTTGTGGTCGCAGCGACCAGCAGCAGTAGAGTGGGACAGTGTCCCATTTGGGAAGAGGAAATTTGGAAATACCTCAAGGGCAAAGGATGGCCCATGTGGAATGATTTCTGCAATAATGACGAATCAGGTCCCGGAAGTATAGGGCATACTTGGTGGGAGAACCTGAGTGAGATCCATAAAAAGAGCTTAGCAAAAGCGCGCAAGCCAATGGCAATTGTGTCCTGTCTGGCACAATTGCGAGGCACAGAGGAGGTCGTCAAGACGCTCCGCAAAGAAGTAGAAGGCATACATCGTATGAGTAAAGTCGATGTATGCGAGGTTGAGAAAGAGAACCTGGAATTAAAAAGGAAATTAGCAGCGAAGGACGAAGAGGTGGCTGACGCCAAACGGGGTCACCAGTCTTGTCTAGCGCATTTGAGTAGTTTCCAGTCCCAGTATGAAAAGGCTTATCAGGACACGCAGCGTGCAGTCCTGGTAAAGAAAGAAACAGAGAAGCAGGTGGAGATGCTACAAAAACAATGTAGTGATCTCAAGGCAGCCTTGAGAGCGCTCCACGCTGCAACTACAGAACAAAGGCAGAGCACCATAGACCATGCAAAGTGCCGGCAGCAAATTGCAGACCTGCAGTCACTGCTTTCTGTCCAGAAAGGATTTCAAGAAACCTTTGGGGAAAAGCTAGACCAAGAAGACGGCCCTGATTGGGAAGAATTACAGGGAACCGCACAGAGATATGTTCAGGGAACATGTGCGCAGGGAAAGCCCCAAAGGAGAAAAGCACCCTCACCCCCCACAGAGCAGGAAGTTCAGGCTCCCATGAACCCTGTAACAACCCACCGCACAGCCACATCGGACGAGGCGGAATTCTTATATTCCACCCCCCTCACAGTGACCCAATTACGGGACGCGTGTGCTAAAATCACACCGTTCCTCCCCGCTTCAGACCCCCACCATTTCTTTGCCACCGTAAAACATCAGGCGACCATGTACGGCCTGGATGAGAAAGAGCAGGTAAAGCTCATGGTTCTAAGTTTGGATCCATCAGTAGCAGCAGCCCTTCCCGATCCGCAGAACGTAGGAGGAGGCGCCCTTGCAGAAATGCATACCGCGATCCTGAATGTGATCGGGTATAACCGGGGTGACCCCGTAGATGGCCTAAATAAGTGTAGGCAGAAGAAGTCTGAACACCCCACAGCGTTCGCAGGACGCCTGTGGATTCACTTTGAAGCCGTTTTTGGAAACGTAGACCGTGCCCATTTGTCCCCAGACAATATGGCCGAGTGGACCCGCACCCTTATCTCCCATGCCACAGAAGCAGGGCAGAATGCCTGTAATAGTTATGATCCCTCAGAAGAGGCCCATAATGAGAAGTGGGCGGTTAAGAGATTGTCCCGCGTTTGGGAGCAGTCTGTCCAGAATAAACCCGCCGCTAAAACCACAGAGGAAAATCAAGCCGCCGCAGACATACAGGCAGTAAGAAGCACTCCTCACAACCCCGCCTGGGTAAATGAGGGAAAGAACAGCCCCCCCACCCAAATCGCAAGAATGTTACAACTGCGGACAGTTGGGACATTTTGCAAAAGAGTGCAATGGCCCCAAAAAGCCACAGAGAGCCCAACAAACAGGCACTCTGAATAAGATAAAGGCAGAGCCCATCCATAGCGTTAGCGCCCGTTCGGATCAGACGGACTTGACCTAAACGGACTGACGGTGTACGGGCTCCCCCAGTTGGGTCTGTGACACTCTTTGGGATAGGTCAGGACGACCCGTAGTCAGAGCAAAGATTCGGGGACAGCCCATCGAGTTTCTTTGGGACACAGGAGGGTCCCGCAACACCATAAATTCCTCCACTCTTTTTCAAAAAGACACGTGGCCCACTACAGCCACTATCATCCTCAGCGGCTTCACAGGCCACTCACAGCAGGGACACATCACTGCCCCTGTATCCATCCAAATCGGCACCATTAGCACGAAACACCCCGTAGTTTTAGTAGACCTGCCCCACACAGCAGAACACATTCTGGGAATTGACTTTATGAATTCCCACCACCTATCCTTCGATCCAGTCAACCAGTGTGTCTGGAAGATGGCGAAATCCACTAGAGCCCCCGCAACGCTCACCATAGGGGACTATATGAACAAAATTAGCGCAGTGGGCGAGTTTTGGTTCAACCCCACCACACTTAGCACGGACAGACAGGTTAGGGCAGTCCTGTAAAAGAACAGGGCAGCATTCGCGACCCACAAACACGACTGTGGACGGATGACTGGCTCCGTGCAAATAACAGGACCTGACCCTAGACCCCAGAAACAGTACGGATTTCCCCTAGAAGCAGAGGGAGAAATTTCAAAAGTAATCACGAGCTTATTAGAGCAGGGTGTACTAAGATCGGTAGCCTCTACTAATAATGCCCCGATTTGGCCAGTAAGAAAGCCCGATGGATCATGGCGCCTAACCATTGATTATCGGGAACTCAACAAAGTCACCCCTGCAGCAGCCCCCACTGTAGCAACAAGTCCCGAGACCATGCTCAGACAGGGACTCAATTCCCGCTATTTCACGGTTTTGGACGTCAGTAATGGATTCTGGTCCATCCCATTGGCAAAGGCGTGCCAGTACAAATTTGCCTTCACTTTCAGAGCGCAGCAATACACGTGGACTTGCCTGCCACAAGGCTTCCACAACTCCCCCTCCATTTTCCACCGACAGCTGGCAAATGGACTAGAGAAATTTTCTCGCCCCGAATGTCTGGTACAGTATGTAGATGATCTACTACTGCAGACAGACACTAAGGAAGAGCACATTGAGCTTCTGTCCGAACTCCTGGAATTGTTACATTCCATTGGATGTAAATTCAACCCCAAAAAGGCCCAGATATTGGAAGAAAAAGTGGTATATTTGGGTACAATTATTACACACGGCAAACGCGAGATCGAGCATAAAAGAATTGACTCGATCGCTAAATTGCCCCTTTCCCAGAACGTTTCAGCCCTCTGGTCGTTTTTAGGACTGGTTGGCTACAGCCGAAACCACATTGACGGTTTCGCCAGAAAGGCAGCGCCCCTCTCAGACCTCCTAAAGAAGGGAGCCCCCTGGGAATGGCTTTTGCAGCATACAGATGCTGTGGAATCATTAAAACAGGCACTCATAGCCGCCCCCGCACTACAAGTTCCAGACCCGCTTTCCCCTTACGCCATAGAGGTAGCGACCACCGACCGCACCCTTTCAGCCGTTCTCCTCCAGGAACGGCATGACCAATTGAGACCCTTAGCTTATGCTTCCTGAATTTTAGATGCTGTGGAGCAGGGATTTTCAGCCTGTGAGAGGCATCTGCTCGCAGTTTTCTGGGCAGTCCAGTACTTTTCCTACATTACCAGACTGAACCCCATCACCATTCTGACCGAACACACCCCCACCCAACTTTTACTGGACGGATGACTTAAGGACGGTACCGTCAGCCAAATACGCGCAGCCAGATGGACCCTTCTCTTGCAGGGACGGGACATTTAAGTAAAACGGACCAAGACTCACACATACTTAGCGGACAATTTGCAGTACCCCGGAACCCCCCATGTGTGTGAAATCATCTCTCCACTCCACAATACAGGCCCCTTTATAGCAAGAACACCCCCCAGGAAAATATCAGACTCATCTCAGAGCCCCCCTCACCCGGACACATGTGAACCCATTAGGATCTATGTGGATGGATCTTCCACAGTCTTAGATGGGCAACGCATAACAGGTTGCGGGATTTATGTTGAGGACGCGCAGGGACGCGCCCTCGAGGAAATAGCATTAAAACTCCCGGGACACTTAGGCGCGCAGGCAGCAGAGCTTGCGGCCAGCGCGTACATAGTAGATCACCCAGATTCCTTCCCCAGCCCAGCAGACATATACTCAGACAGCCTCTATGTCTGCAACAGCCTCACAGAATTTCTGCCCCTGTGGGAAACAAGAGGATTTGTTTCCGTGGACGGGAAACCACTCCCCTCAGCCCCATTACTCCGCCATATTTTACAAAAAGCCCAGAACAGGACTTTTGGGATCATAAAAGTCCGCAGCCACCATCGTTCCTCCCCCCCTGGAAATGTAAAAGCCGACGCACTGGCTAAGGCAGGATCCAGGCATGGGTACTTTTGGACACCCCCCGAAAGCGTGCCAGAAAGTGCGCCAGTGAGTGCAGTTCAGGTCACGCAGACTAGGATCGAGGATCTAGTAGAGGCCCAGAAGCAGGATAGCGCTCTCACTGAGATCGTGAAAGGGAAGTTTCCAGCCTCATACGTGAGGTACAGAAATACAATAACCACACATGACGGTGTGGTGTTAAAGGACACCCTTTATGTAGTTCCTGAGCAGGATAGGAACCAATTAATTTGTTTATTCCATGATGGTCATGGACACCAGGGAATCGATCCCACCACAGCCCACCTCAGACAGCTTTGTTGGTGGCCAAATCTCAAGGAAGATGTATCCCATTACATTGAGAATTGCCTCATCTGTGCGCAGAACAACCCAGATAGATATGCCAAAAAGGTACAACTCAGCCACACCCGACCCGTTAACGGGCCCTGGACTAACCTCCAGATCGATTTTATAGGTCCATTGCCCCCTTGCAGGAATGACTATAAATACGTACTGGTGGTCAGAGACACTTTTACAAAGTGGGTGGAAGCATTTCCAGCCCGCACCAACACCGCGAAAACCACAGCCAAAATCCTAACCCACCCATCTTTACAAGATGGGGACTCCCCCGCAGTATTGAATCAGACCAAGGTTCTCACTTTATGGGACGGGTCATGCAGAACGTCCTCACGATATTTGGAATCACCCAAAAATTCCACATAGCGTACCACCCACAGTCGAGTGGTATAGTGGAGCGCATGAATCGGACCCTAAAACCCACCCTCAGAAAAATGGTCCAGCAGAACAACACCACTTGGGATTCTGTCCTCCCCTTTGCGCTGATGTTTTTGCGTAACACTGTTTCCACCTCCACAGGTTACACCCCACACACTCTCATGACCGGACGCCCCATGAAAGGGACGGAATTCTTGTTAGGTTTAGACCTGACCAGCCCTGACGTTACGGCCCTCACCCACGAGAAAGCTGTGGAGCAATTAGTTGCGAATGTAAAAACGGCTCAGTTAGCAGCCGCAGTTAAGTTGGGCACCAAAAAGAAACAGAGCAAGGCCTGTTTTGATAAAGCAGTACATGCAACGGAGTATGATATAGGACAGCAAATGATGTTGTCTGTATACAACCCCAGCACATTTCTGTCTCCAAAGTACTCAGGTCCGTACTCCATTGCGGATAAAGTAAGCCCATCAGTGTACAAGATAAAATACCCAAATGGTAAGACTGCGTGGTTTCATATAAACCAGTTAAAGGTTTATGGACCACAGTCAAACCACGCCCACCACGTCATGCTTGACGCAGCAGACCACACCCCGCCCACAGCCAACGTAACCCGACCAACCCCCAGCACGTCCAGCCCAGCCACGGACTCGACCACGACTCCACCCCCAAAATATACACTCCGCCCCGGAACGCCCACAGACTGCAGCAGCAGAGACAGCGACTGTGACTCTGACGATAGCCACAGCACGCCTCCCTACTATCCTCATACAACCGGACCCACGCCCAGCAACTCCGAATTCGACTCAAGTGATCCCTTCCTGATCACTTTTCTAAACAAATCCCACCACCGACCACCAAACCACACGGACAACCCCGACTTTGTCCCCACACAACTCGACACAAAGTATTGGCACCGCGACAATTCCTACAGACTCGTCCGCAACGACGAGAACGACCCCAACTCACACCAAGCAGCCCTTTCCACCCTAATCCACTCCAGAGTTTGGCACCCGGGAGAAGGTGACGACCTTGGGTCTGACTCCCAAACCGCCAACCCCTTTGCGACCCTGTTCGCAACAGAGAACTGAGGTGTCCACATGATGATTTAAAGGAGACGCTTGGGAAAAGTGTTGTCCTTCCTGATGGAACCTGCAGGATGTTTTGTGTTGTTCGTACGTTTGTTTAAGTGTTGTTCGTCCGACAGGAGAATTTTTACCACCCGCTTGTTCAGCGGTACCAACTTATCTGCAGATACCTGGTCAACAGACCACACGCTTGTTCAGCGGGACTAGCTTATCAGCAGATACCTGGTCAACAGACCACATGCTTGTTCAGAGGAACTAGCTTTTCAGCTGATACCTGTTCAGGTTTCAGACGCCCGATCGTAACTGCTCTTTTGATTCAAGGGTAGAATCACTGTAGCAGCCCCACCACGATGACTACATTTTTGCCCGTTCTTGTCGGTTGCTCAGGCAGTGGAGAAACGGCGTGAGACCCGCCCTGCCTGGGGACCCCCCCGTTGGTCAAACACACTCGGGTAGGGTAGATACGGCATTGGTAGCCGTCCTACCCGGGGACTCCATCCAAATCTTACCCGTCGCGGCCCATACGCACCTAATTCGACCTTTTCCTTTCAAAATAGTTTATTTCTTTAGGCGACCTTTAGGTTGCTGCCATATGCTCTTTACATCCTAGAACATTTGGATGATAAATCAGCACTGGTCATGATTGGGAAGTGCGCCATGTCCTAAAATGTGTTTTGAAAAAAAAAGTGAGGGAGTCACACATAGTGACCAATTATAAGGGTATAATTGGCCCCAGAAAGGACAGACACACTAACATACCGGATATTAAACCAAGGTAGTTACAGATGCTATGCTTGTTTTACAGAACTCCAGAAGCTCCAGGACCGGAGAAAACAAAGATCAAAAGAAAGAAAAAGAAAGAGGACAGCCATGAGGACTTCTTTCATCGTGCTCAACATATTTCTTATGGACACTTGGTTGCGCGGGAACGCGAACCCCATGACTTCAAACCTCCCAGCCGTTAATGTTTCACTGCCCCGCAGTACCGAGGGCCCAGTCACCAGCCACGCTGCATTATCCTGGTGTGCCAAGTTCATAACCTGGTACTCCCTGTCTAACGTAATCGAAGCACTATTAGCGTTGACGATACTCTGCTGTATAGTGCAGACTATGCGCCTCCGAAAATGGCGAAGGAGAGCCTACCGCGCTCGAACCCCGGTGTATAGGACCAGATCCCCTATATTCGGTTACGACCAGACCCCCGACCCCCGCGAATGAAATAATAAAGAGCATTTACTTGCGTTATGACTGTAAATAAAGGAATGTACAAAATTTTAATGAAAAAACACTGTATGATCCTGAGCTTGACTGCCAAGCCAGGAATGATGTGATTTTTGTTGTATATTTTAGGAAGCTAGGATAATGCAATGTTTATGGCGCATAGTGTAATAAGGTAAAATTAGAGGTGCCTAGTTTTTAAATTTTTAATGCATGTCCCTGCCTGACATAGCGCCCTTAGAATTTTTAGGTAAACGTTTTGTGCATAGCTAGGGTCAGAGCAGTGGCCATGTAGGAGGTGTGTCCCCCGGTCAGGGAATGGAAGAAACAAATTTATGTGATCCTTCACGCTTCGCGTTAGGATCACAAGGAGGGAAAGTAGCCACGTAAAATGGCTGCTTCCCGATTAAATTGGTCAAACCTCGATCCAAAATGGCGAACGGCAGAGACTGATGGGAAAATCAGCCAACAGGACTCAAATGGACAGCTGCAGGTAAAACAGTGTATTCGCCTCTGGGGGAATCCAGACAGATCGAAACCTGCAGCCATTAACACCACAACAACCCAGCCATCTGCATTTTAATCAGCCATCCCCGGGGACAATTGCTACACATTAGCAACATAAAGCTACTCCAGACCTCTCGGCGCCAGGAGAGGCTAACACAAAGAAAGGTGGGCGACCAGCCCCCGATCAAGGAATCGCCCCATTATTGGAGCATATCGAACCAAGTGATTGGGACCAAGTCCAATCACTTGAAACCAGGGTCAAGGTCCGCCCCGAGAGGCGGGAAGCCCCTGGGAACTATAAGAGTAAGGGGCCAAGTTCAGATCGACCCTTCTCTTCCTGCTCGCAACCTTCGCAAGAACCTTCGACAAAGAACCGTAAGTCTGACTCCAGCGATCGCTACCCGATAGACACTCCTAACCATCGCCCTTTATCAGCCTTTGAATCCCATGGGCTCAGGACCAATTCGGAAAAACCATTTGTTTCCCTGACCTGGTGGGCCATTCCTAAAGTTAAGTATTACAAAAGGTGAAGTCACACGGGATCAGGGGTGAACTGGCAAGGTGGATACAGAACTGGCTAGGCCATAGAAGGCAGAGGGTAGCAATGGAGGGATGCTTTTCTAATTGGAGGGCTGTGACCAGTGGTGTTCCACAGGGATCAGTGCTGGGACCTTTGCTCTTTGTAGTATATATAAATGATTTGGAGGAAAATGTAACTGGTCTGATTGGTAAGTTTGCAGACGACACAAAGGTTGGTGGAATTGCGGATAGCGATGAGGACTGTCTGAGGATACAGCAGGATTTAGATTGTCTGGAGACTTGGGCGGAGAGATGGCAGATGGAGTTTAATCCGGACAAATGTGAGGTAATGCATTTTGGAAGGGCTAATGCAGGTAGGGAATATACAGTGAATGGTAGAACCCTCAAGAGTATTGAAAGTCAAAGAGATCTAGGAGTACAGGTCCACAGGTCATTGAAAGGGGCAACACAGGGGGAGAAGGTAGTCAAGAAGGCATACGGCATGCTTGCCTTCATTGGCCGGGGCATTGAGTATAAGAATTGGCAAGTCATGTTGCAGCTGTATAGAACCTTAGTTAGGCCACACTTGGAGTATAGTGTTCAATTCTGGTCGCCACACTACCAGAAGGATGTGGAGGCTTTAGAGAGGGTGCAGAAGAGATTTACCAGAATGTTGCCTGGTATGGAGGGCATAAGCTATGAGGAGCGATTGAATAAACTCGGTTTGTTCTCACTGGAACGAAGGAGGTTGAGGGGCGACCTGATAGAGGTATACAAAATTATGAGGGGCATAGACAGAGTGGATAGTCAGAGGCTTTTCCCCAGGGTAGAGGGGTCAATTACTAGGGGGCATAGGTTTAAGGTGAGGGGGCAAGGTTTAGAGTAGATGTACGAGGCACGTTTTTTACGCAGAGGGTAGTGGGTGCCTGGAACTCACTACCGGAGGAGGTAGTGGAAGCAGGGACGATAGGGACATTTAAGGGGCATCTTGACAAATATATGAATAGGATGGGAATAGAAGGATACGGACCCAGGAAGTGTAGAAGATTGTAGTTTAGTCGGGCAGTATGGTCGGCACGGGCTTGGAGGGCCGAAGGGCCTGTTCCTGTGCTGTACATTTCTTTGTTCTTTGTTCTTTGTTCTTTATTGGCCTGTTAGTTGTAGGTATTAGTCTAGAAGTAGCATTATTGTATAAGTATTAATTGCTGTATATAATAAATGACCGTTGATTTAATTCTTACTAAGCGGTGTGCTGCATTAATAATCATAACTTGAACTTGAACCACGTGGCGGTATCAGAAAGATACCTGGCGACTCGTGAGCAAAGGTGACAGAATTAGAGCCAATAAAACTAAGGCTAATAAGAGCAACAAGGGTTCTTCATGCGGCTTAACACACTTTCAGTCGTGTCAGTTTAGCAGAGTGCATCAGCTGTAATGCGGAACTCCAAGATGACAGCACTGACACCAAATCAGCACGGCGCTCTGATTGATGTCATGATCGGCTTGAATTGTGTGCTCGCAGCCGATGTTAAAATATTCACTCGCCCCCTTTACCAAGATGCTGTTTGGTGTGTTTTGCATCATAAGTGTGCACGTGTGTTGTGGAAATCTTTTTTGAAATCCCAAGGGCAGCAATAACACCCAATGAATAGACTCTGCTGAGCTCAATGTCTCACCTCCGCACAATCTGCAAGAGGAAGGGAAGAGTGAGAAGGTGAAACTTCCTCAGTTTTGCGGTTCGAGGAAAGACTAAGAGCAGCAGAGTCTTGTTCTAAACAGAGTCGGAACATGTGCAATGATAGAAGTCTCAACATTCATTCTTGTCCTTTACTTCTGCTGTTATAAAGCTTTCATATTTCAATTCAGAGATAATTAGTGGATTGGTTTCAAGCAGAATACTGCAGCTCAGTGTGTGCTGTATAATTCTATTCGCGGACTCTGAATGTTTATAAATGCGCAGAATCTGTTGAAGTGGGGGCATCTCACGGCATCCCCCTTTGACCTTTCCCACAGCCACCTGTTCCAAACTATGTTGTTCGCAAAGTGGGTATGTGAACTGTTAATGGTGTAGCAAGTTATGGGCCAGGGTTTAGAGAACCTCAAAGTGTATCATGGAGTTCACCTGACCCACAACTTTTAATAGATTGTGGTTATGGGGAGTACACGGGCCTACTTGATAGGTGTCATGCAACAGAAATCTACAGTACTTTTAAATAAACACTGTTTATTTTCAAACCAGTTAACACTTTATAAACCCACAGTAAACATCTTAACAACTATCAACACCAATAAATCCCCCAAAGAATACAGTATTCTCTAAGTAACTCTTAATCTTTCCTTCCAACATCCATAAGACAAAAAGAACCCTCTGTACAGAAAGACATCAGGTTTAACTTCGCTACTGAGAACAGTTACCACTTTGAAATCACCCAATGAGCATTCATAAGCTTGCAGAGATTCATACACATCTTGCTGTGACTGCAGCTTCTCCAAATCTAAAACGAAACTAAACACCCTGTAGCAGACAGCCTAAAGTGAAAGTAAAAGCAGACAGCCAGCCCAGCTCCACCCACACTCTGACATCACTGATGAACACCCATTTCTTAAAGGTACATCCACTACAGCTATTTTCTTAGCACACATTTTTTAAAGGTACTCTCACATGACGCAAGTACATCTGGAACCTGGGTGAACAATAGGATAAACAGTATTTACTCAGAACTAACTTGATCTCAGGATTCAGAAATTAACATAGGGAAGACTGAGAAGGAGGGTGAATTAGGTTTAATGGAAAACTAAGCATGTAAAAGAGAAATGAAACAAGGGAAAGATAGATTGGGAGGAAAATAAGACAGGCAAGAAAAGTGCGGAATTACTTTTAAAATATTCACATTTCGAAAGGATCCAAAAACAATTCACAAGTTGAAGGAATGAGACTTTGCTATTTTAATTGTTAACTTTCTAGGCCAGAGAAGTTGGTTAGCAGTCAGTAACAATTTTTTGTATCCTTTCGTCGGATGTGAGCGTCACTAGGAATGTTGCCCATTCCTAATTTCCCTTGAAATTTTCCTGATTTCCCTTGACAAGGTGATGGTGCAGCTGCCTTCTTGAACTGCCACATCCTTGCGGTGTATGTGTGCCCACAGGGTGGGGTTTTCCGGTCCTTTCCCCACCCACCCCTGTGGCTTGTTTTGTGGCGGCGGAGGTGGCCCGCCATTGGCTGGCAACTGGATCTTCCGGTCCCGCCGCTGTCAACAGGGTTCCCTATTGTTTGCCAACAACAGGACCGGAATATCCTGCTGGCGGGAACGCAGACATAAATTCCCACCCACATTTTCATTATTATGTCATTGACGGGGTACCTATGCTGTAAATTGCTGAACTTAAATTTTTGTGGCACATTTAATGCAACTTGCAAATGCAGCAACTTCATGAAAATTACAGGAAGATTAAGCACAAGGTGGCACAAATCAACCAATTTCCAGTGGCAATTCACAATTCATGGGCTCTATCTTCCTGGCCGACATATTGCTTTATGAATGACGTGCATCATTGAGATATTTATCAGCCAATTCTGGGCCATTGTTTTGGAATCTGCCTAAAGTTATTATTTTTCACCAACTTCCGTTACAAAAAGAAGTCTTACAACACCAGATTAAAGTCCAACAGGTTTGTTTCGAATCACTAGCTTTTGGAGCGCAGCTCCTTCCTCAGGTGACTGATTCGAAACAGCCCTGCTGGACTTTAACCTGGTGTTGCAAGACTTCTTACTGTGCCCACCCCAGTCCAACACCGGCATCTCCACATCATTCAGCTACAAAGAGTACGGAAGTAAGAACATTATTTATTGTGAGAAATCAGTTTGAAGTGGCTGGCGATAAAGGTGAAAGAAAGGGAAAGCAAAAAATAGGAAATATAACTTTAAGAAACAATACCTCACATCGTAAAAATATAAGGAAAGTAAAGTCTCGGGAGGCCGCAGTGTAAAACTCAGCCGACTGGGAATCATGCAGGCATTTGAAAAATATTTAAATAACGGTTTAATATCGTTCAGAGCAAATTTGGTCACAGCTAGAAAAAGTGGATTTGGTTCGCTTTTTTGGAAGGTCTTTAATTTTGAGGTGGAAAGTGACCTGATACTAGATGTAGGAATTCCAGAAATTCATTTTGTTTCTCACACTCCTAATAATTCAGCCACCAGCTTTAAAGCCAGCTGGGATTTTTCAGCGCACAGGTCGCAGGCTGCATGGTTGAAGTGCATCTAAAATAAGGGCTCTGTCTTGCGATGCCGTTCAGCATCTCGAGTGCTGTTTCCATGGAAATATGCAGCGGGATTCTCCCCTACCCGGCGGGGTGGGGGTTCCGGCGTAATTGAGTGGTGGGAACCACTCCGGCGTTGGGCCGCCCCAAAGGTGCGGAAGTCTCCGCACCTTTAGGGGCCAAGCCCTCACCTTGAGGGGCTAGGCCCGCGCTGGAGTGGTTTCTGCTCCGCCGGCTGGCGGGAAAGGCCTTTGGCGCCATGCCAGCCGGCGGCGAAAGGTCTTCGCCGGGCGACGCATGCGCGGGAGCGTCAGCGGCTGCTGACGTCATCCCCGCGCATGCGCAGGGGAGGGAGTCTCTTCCGCCTCCGTCATAGTGAAGACCATGGCGAAGGCAGAAGAAAAAGAGTGCCCCCACGGCACAGGCCCGCCCGCGGTTCGGTAGGCCCCGATCGCGGGCCAGGCCACCGTGGGGGCACCCCCCCGGGGCCAGATCGCCCCGCGCCCCCCCCAGGACCCCGGAGCCTGCCCGCGCCGCCTTGTCCTATTGTTCAAAAGGTGGTTCAATCCACGCCGGTGGGAGAGGGTTGACAGCGGCGGGACTTGGGCCCATCGCGGGCCGGAGAATCGTCGGGGATGGGCCCGCCGACTGGCGCGGCGCGATTCCCGCCCCCGCCGACCGGCGCGGCGCGATTCCCGCCCCTGCCGAATCTCTGGTGGCGGAGAATTCGGGACACGGCGGGGGCGGGATTCACGCCAGCTCCCGACGATTCTCCGACCCGGTGGGGGGTCGGAGAATCGCACCCATGGTCATTGATTAGGTTCATGAAAATGATTGTGTTGAAGACCTTTTCTTGAGGAACTCCTGCAATGAAGCCGTGGAGCAGGGGGTGGTTTGCAGGTGTGGCACCGTCGGCAGCGCATCCCCGCATCCGGGTTTCCCAACGGTGTGGGGTGGCTTCAATGGGAAATCCCAGGTAGAAGTCTTTGAAGCTGGTGGCTGAATTATTAGGAGAGTGTGAGATGTGTGGTCATGCAATGCCCTGTTCTCGAGAATATGACTGAGTCTTACCGACCCAGTGTGTTTGACAGAGGACTGAGACTGTGATAACCTGTACAGAACACACGGGGCTGGGTTGATTATTTTCGCCGTCTGGCTCGAGGATTATAATAATCTTTAAGAATCTTTATTGTCACAAGTAGGCTTATGTCAACATTGCAATGAAGTTACTGTGAAAATCACCACACTGTGAAAGTCGGCACACTCCAGCGCCTGTTTGGGTACACTGAGGGAGAATTTAGAATGCCCAATTCACCTAACAAGCACGTCTTTCGGGACTTGTGGGAGGAAGCCTGAGCACCCGGAGGAAACACACGCAGACACGGGGATAATGTGCAGACTCCACACGGGCAGTGACCCACGCTGGGAATCAAACCTGGGACCCTGGCGCTGTGAAGCAATAATGCTAACTACATGAGCTCCCCTGCTAACTACGGGGCTATTACCATGTGTGTATAAGGTCGGCCAGATAGGAACCGACTGACAGCGAGAGAGGACCCGGTGAAATCTAACCCCTTGTAAATAGTCCGTATTATAAATAAACAATTTCTTTCTGTTACTCATCTGGCTCCATTCGCCTTTATTAAGGAGACAATTAAGTGAAGGAAGGTCAAATGCACACCAACTGTTTTATTTGTCAGGCTCACTCTTCCTATTCAGTCTTTCTGATCTCTCAGTGGGTGTGGGTGTGCACATGTTTTTCTTTTAAAGATGGTCAAAACATGTAGCATTTTGAAGTCCGAGAGTGCCCTCCAGTGCCCAGTGTGAAAATCAGTGGCAAAGCATCACATGAGAACCGTGAAGTATTTTTGAAGCTGCTGTAATGTAAGAACTCAATGTTTTAATAGTTAAGTGAGGTAGAAGGACAAGGGTCGGAATTCTCCGTTTGGGAGACTAAAGGCTGGATTCTCCGATTTGGAGGCTACGTCCGGAGGATCCGTGGTGTTTTACGTGGGAAAAATTGGTGAGGCCCCAGCACCGATCCTCCGACCGGTGAAGGGCTCGCAGCCGTGCCACGTAAAATGCACGGCCTTACCGATATAAACGTCTGAAGAATTGCCAGGTCTGTGGCCGCGCGTGCGCACGGCGACAACTTGCAGCGGTCGCGTGGTACGACACTGCGCTGGCCGTGCGTGGACCCGGCCTGCCAGATACTGCCCCGCTGGACACCTCCTCACCACCCCTGGGCCACCCCTCACCAGCCCTCGCCGAAGCCCCCCCGGCCAGCAGC
The DNA here is from genome assembly GCF_047496885.1 of Scyliorhinus torazame. Classification (NCBI taxonomy): domain Eukaryota; kingdom Metazoa; phylum Chordata; class Chondrichthyes; order Carcharhiniformes; family Scyliorhinidae; genus Scyliorhinus; species Scyliorhinus torazame. The sequence goes on from NC_092724.1 coordinate 28,765,094, forward strand.
ACGGCTCCCGCTCGACTGTTGGCGGTGCTGGTTATAGTCCGCAGCCGCCACGCCGTGCTCCCAACCGCTGAGACCATGAGTCAATCGCGCAGTTGGGAACTCGGCCCATCGGGGGCGGAGCATCGGGGGAGGGCCTTCGTGTAACATCCTGAGTCCGTCCCAACGGCGTGTGGCGTGCTCCTCGATGATGCCATTTTGGAGGGGGCGGAGCATCCAAAAACAGGTGCTGCCCCAATTTGGTCGTAAAAAGGGATTCTCCGCCCGATTGGCGTTTACGAAATCGTCATTGGGGAACGGAGAATCCCGCCCTAAGTGTTCCCGTTGGGACTTAGCGCGCGATTCGCATTTCTGTTGGGGGCACCATTCGGTAAGTGAGTCAGGACATACAAATGGACCAGCGTTCTGCCAACGCATATTGAAAGCAATTCCCAGACCAGCGGGTGTTCTAACCGCTGGGGAAGGAATTAGCGCTAAAAAGCCCAACAACTGGCGCTGTTTTTACGTGCTCCACCTACCACACACTCACTGCAGTCACAAAGATGGCTCACAGAAGACCTGCTCCCACGAAGTTTGGAGTCCGTGGTGGGCCCACTGCTCGATGTCAGTGAGGAGAGGAGGGACACGCCCTTCCCCAGGATGGGCCGCAGACTCAAGCTTGCCCCCCTGAACAGCACCTGGGAGGAGGTGGCAGAGGCAGTCAGCACTGCCAGCCTCACCAGGAGGGGACAGCTGGTGATCCTCTGGGGTGGGGATCACTGGTAAGGCCTCTGCCATGAGAGAGACAGGGAACCAGGGTGGGTTCCAAAGGCCACGGTGCAGGTGTCCTTTGTTTGGGGTGAGCTCTACAGATCCCCTGCTTCCTCTGCAGTGGAGCAGCGCTTCTGAGGAGTGCCAACACCTGCTAGACCTCTGATTGAGTTTGACCATGCTCATCGCCTTACTGATACCGCTGACGTATAGGGGTTTCCAGAGGGGTGGCCTGGATGGACTCCCAGATGACCAGAGGCTCTCTGAGCAGTCACAGGCCACAGTGAGCAGACAGCAGTGTGAGCCGTCAGGAACCTTTAAGTGGCACCAAAGGGGTGCATTTAAATCCACATACTGCAGCAACGGTGGTCTGAACCAGGCCACCCCATCCCGAGGGGAACACCCCAGGACCAAGGACTTAGCACCAAGTTATTCCCCACTACTGCCCCTGGCCCGGGCAGCGACCCCCCCAGCAAGCCCCAGAATGTTGAGGTGTTGGGGAGTTTTTTCAGCCTCCCGCTCCTCCTCAGCTGCCATGGTGCCCAGTCCCTGCTTGGAAATACTTGCACCAATTCGCGCCTGCGGGACCTCCATCTAAGAAGGGCAGAGCATTGCGGAGGGTGGAGCATTAAAGTGTCCAAGAGTTAATGCTATTTTAATCCATGCAAATGCATGGACACGCCTGCGCGGGGTGCAAACTTCGATAACGTCGACAGCGAGGGACTGCAGCATGGTGTTGGGATCAGCGTCGGGTGCAAAGCGCATTGGTTTCTATTTTGCGGGATTCTCCAGCCGATTGCCATTCTTGTTGCTGGTGTCCCGAAGGGGAGAATGCAGCCTAAGGAGCGGAAAGGTTACCAATATCCCGTGCGAATAAGCTGCATAGTTTAGCTAGTTAATCTCTTACGCTACCCTAGTCAAACGTGTAGGATCTTCAACTTTTGCCAACCCGAGTCTGTTACTTGGTTTCGGTGAGTTGCTTGTTATCCAACTGTAAATATGGAATAATTCATTTTCTGGTGGGGCGGATAGGAAACAGAACAATTCAAGATCTCTGAGCTGAGTTTAAAAAAATTCAATCTTGGGATGTGAGCATCGTTGCCCATCTCTAATTGCCCTGGAGAAGGTGGCGCCGTGGCCTCCTTCATGAACCTCTTCAGTCCATGCGGTTGAGGCACAAACACTGAACTGCTAGGGAGGGTGTTCCTGGGGCCACATTTTCACGGAGAAGGTGAGATGGTTGAGTCAGGAAACTTCCCAACCCGGCACATCCTTTTCCTTTAAATGGGTCTCCCCATTTGCCATATTTGTGTTCCAGAAAGGCGGGGGGTGGCAGTGGAGGCGGGCAGATGGTGAGACTAGTACCTGCATCCGTTTACTGCAACATGCCCAGTTTTAATGATGGATGTCAAGTCCTTAAACTCTCACCCTTCAACAACCCCACCCAGCGGCCCACCCACCCACGTGCCCCTCATATCCCCTATGCTCCTTCATAACCGCTATGCCACCTCCATGCCCTCCATGTTTCCGGCATCACCACTCACCCAGTATCCACTATGGGTAGACCCCAGGAACTTTGAAATGGAGATGAAAAAAATCAACTTCTAACAATCTAGCTCTCAAACATACTTCATACTGAAAAAAAGCCCTCTATGCTAAATGGACCTGTAGGTTGGGGTGCCATGCCATCAACCACCCACTGACTGTATGCCCACCTCTACTTTACGAGATGTAGGGGAGATGTTGGATGGGTCACCTGCCTGTGGCACAATTAAGGCCCTTAAGTGTACTCGTGCCTCATCCCAACGCTGCTCTGATGTCATGGGTGACGGGAGAGGTTGGTACTCAATGTGCAGCCCAACAGCTTTAACTTTGCAGGCTGCTGGCAAATTAAGGGGAGGGGGCGGCGCTCCCCACAGTTTTGCCTCCCCAAGTCCACCCTCCCCTCTTGCCCTATCCAGCTTGATCCCTAAACCCAGGAGCTCAGCAGCTGATAGACGTGGCCATTGGTGAGGCGAGCAAAACAGAAGGAGGTGCCTCCATCTTGAGGCACCCTTGATGGCTCATTGAACTTATCCAGTTTCATGGCCCAGGGTCAGGCATAGGCTTCGCCAGTCAGGGTGATGAACCCTCCAGTGTCCATGTGGAGCCACGGGTGACGATTGCCGCTGAGGGTTTCCTCAACAGATTACAGAGCGACCATTAAGGAAAGCTGTACCCCCTCCACCCAAGAAACCCCCCTCACGGTCTTGCTACACAGCAGGGGTCCGTCCAGAGACCAGTAAATTGCTGGTGAGGCGTGGAACGGCACTATTAATTAGCCACTTAATCGTTCAATTGGCTGACCACCTCCAATCAGCGGGTAGATGCTGTTTCCTCTGTTGGGAATACTACAGGTACGGGGGTAGAACCCTGCCTGCTGGCTCCGCCCAGGAGGCGGAGTATAAATGTGTGTGCTCTCCGAACAGCAGCTATTTCGTAAGCTGCTGTAGGAGGCCACACATCTCTGTGTATTAAAGCCTCGATTACATTCTACTCTCGTCTCGTCATAATTGACAGTGCATTAATTTATTACACAGAGATTTTTCAGAGATGGACCTCCGCATCAAGCCAGATCGCCTGCAGCTGCATCCTCAAGCAGACAACGCCAAAAAGGACTTCCAACATTGGCTAGCTTGCTTTGAAGCATACATCGGATCTGCACAGAAGCTCCAGATTCTGTACACGCGGCTGAGCTCCAACGTTTTTCCCCTCGTCCAAGATGCGCCTACCTACGCAGAGGCCATGGCGCTACTGAAAGAGACTTACGCTCAGCAGACCAACAAGATCTATGCCAGGTGTTGTGTTGGGTGCCCTGGATCCGTGGAACAGGTACAGGCCTGTTAATTAGCCACTTAATCGTTCAATTGGCTGACCACCTCCAATCAGCGGGTAGATGCTGTTTCCTCTGTTGGGAATAGGAGTTTAATACACGGGAAGACCACACTGTGTACGGTAAGAAACAAACTTTATTTACAAGAACGATAAGTGCACTAACCCGGTTGATCCTCTGGGGGGTGCCTTACTGGCAGTGATGCAGTGATTAGTGAGATACCCCACCCCTAGTGGACGAGCACATGCTCTGCAAGGGGCGTGGTAGTCACCACTGTTGTATTATATTGTATATATGGATATTATGGTAAGGCCCCTGTACTACAGATTCTGTACACGCGGCTGAGCTCCAACGTTTTTCCCCTCGTCCAAGATGCGCCTACCTACGCAGAGGCCATGGCGCTACTGAAAGAGACTTACGCTCAGCAGACCAACAAGATCTATGCCAGGTGTTGTGTTGGGTGCCCTGGATCCGTGGAACAGGTACAGGCCTGTTAATTAGCCACTTAATCGTTCTACCCTGTAATTAAAATAGTACAACACTATTTTATTAAGTTAGAAACTGTTGAACATACTTTCATTGTGGGGAACCACGATGTTAGATTAAACTAAAGACCTATGCCTGTCCTAACCAGTCTATGCACTCAGCACATGGTGAAGATCTGTGCTGTAAGCTGTAAGCTCTGTCCTTCTGAGAAGCTGCATCCCGAATGAGCGGGAACTCTGATGCCCCCTGTCTATATAGTGAGTGTGCTCTAACTGGTGATTGGCTGCGGTGTTGTGTGTGTTGATTGGTCTTGCTGTGTGTCCATCAGTGTGTGTGTCTGCACCATGATATACTGGTGTGTATTATGACATCCCCCCTTTTATAAAAAAATGTATGTGTGTGGCAATAAATAATTTGGTGAGAGTGTTCCTAACTACGTGTGGGGTGTGAAGACATATTTACAGGACTACGTACATGAGAACTAAGCTATTTACATGGGAAGGTGCCTGGTGCAGAGAAGCAGTATGCAACAAGAGTAACGAGGCCAACACTATATACAAACCAGGGAAACGATCAAACAAAGAAACAAAACAATTCAGAGAGTCCATAAATTCGAAAAGTTCATAAATTTAGTCTCTGAGGTGGGCGACGAATTCTGGTTGACCTCCTCAAGGGTGGGTCGAGAGCCGCCGGTTCAGGAGCGGGCTGGACTGCATCAAAGTCAGGGGGTGGCAGAGTGACAGGGAGCTCTGCATAGTCCGTGGCAGGGTCAGCAGGAGGGTGAGGCGACACTGGAGGATCACGTGGCGAGCGTGGAACAAGACGAAGGATGCGTCGATGGTGGCGCAGAATAGAACCAGCCGGTAGACGAACCAGGAACGAGCGGGGGGCCACCTGCCGAAGGACAACAGCGGTTGCAGACCAGCCATCATTCGGAAGATGGACGCGGACGTTGTCATCTGGAACCAGAGCAGGGAGATCAGCTGCACGGGAGTCATGAGCCACCTTGTGCTGTGCACAAGACAGCTGCATCTGGCGAAGGGCCGGAACGTGGTCGAGGTCTGGGACATGGATGGACGGCACCTTCGTCCTCAAGGTGCGACCCATGAGTAACTGGGCTGGCGACAGGCCAGTGGACAGTGGGGCGGAGCGATAGGCCAGCAAGGCAAGGTAGAAATCGGACCCAGCATCGGCAGCCTTGCATAGGAGCCGTTTGACGATATATATTCCCTTCTCCGCTTTGCCGTTGGATTGGGGGTACAGGGGACTGGATGTCACATGGGCAAAATTGTACCGCCTGGCAAAGTTGGACCATTCTTGGCTGGCAAAGCAGGGGCCATTGTCCGACATAACTGTGAGCGGGATGCCATGTCGAGCAAAGGTCTCTTTACAGGCACGAATGGCTGCAGACGAGGTGAGGTCGTGCAACCGTATCACCTCCGGGTAATTCGAAAAGTAGTCCACGATCAGGACATAGTCTCTACTCAGCGCGTGGAACAGGCCGATGCCCACCTTGGTCCATGGTGAAGTGACCAACTCATGGGGCTGCAGGGTCTCATGTATTTGGGCTGGAAGCGCTGACAAGTGGGGCAGTTGAGCACTGTGTTGGCTATGTCCTCATTAATGCCGGGCCAGTACACTGCCTCTCGGGCCCTTAGGCGGCACTTTTCCACACCAAGGTGGCCCTCGTGTAGTTGTTCCAGGACAAGCTGGCGCATGCTATGCGGGATGACAATGCGGTCCAGTTTTAGAAGAACCCCGTCTACTACCGCCAGATCATCTCTGACATTATAGAATTGAGGCCATTGGCCCTTGAGCCACCCGTCCGTTAGGTGGCGCATGACACGCTGTAGCAAGGGGTCAGCCGCCGTCTCGCGGCGAATTTGGACGAGGCGTTCATCCGAGGCAGGTAGATTGGAGGCCGCGAATGCCACATGGGCGTCAACCTGGCAGACAAATCCCGCTGGGTCACATGTAGTGTTGACTGCCCTGGAGAGAGCGTTAGCAATGATGAGGTCTTTGCCTGGGGTGTATACCAGCTGGAAGTCGTATCGCCGGAGTTTGAGAAGAATACGCTGCAGGCGAGGCGTCATATCGTTCAAGTCTTTCTGTATAATATTGACCAGCGGGCGATGGTCGGTCTCGACAGTGAATTGAGGAAGTCCGTAGACATAATCGTGAAACTTAACCACACCGGTCAGAAGGCCCAGGCACTCCTTTTCTATCTACGCGTAGCGCTGCTCCGGGGGCATCGCACATGATGCATATGCAACGGGGGCCCATGATGAGGCCTCATCACGTTGAAGGAGCACTTCCCCAATGCCGGATTGACTGGCATCGGTCAAAATTTTGGTCTCCTTTGCTGGATCAAAGAAAGCTAAGACCGGGGCCGTGGTCAGTTTTGTCTTGAGTTTTCTCCATTCGCGCTCGTGGGCAGGGAGCCATCGGAAGTCTGTCGTCTTCCTGATCAGGTTCCTGAGAGCCGTGGTATGAGAGGCGAGGTTAGGGATGAATTTCCCTTAAAAAATTGACCATGCCCAGAAATCGGAGGACTGCCTTCTTGTCCTCTGGTGTTTTCATAGCTGTGATGGCAGCTACCTTGTCCGCATCCAGCGTAAATGTGGTCCCCGAGGAACTTGAGTTCCGTCTGACCAAAAGAGCATTTGGCCCTGTTGAGGCGGAGGCCATGCTCATGTATATGTCTGAATACCCGCTGGAGGCAACTAACATGCTCCTGCGGGGTGGTGGACCAAATGATTATGTCATCGACATAGACGTGAACACCTTCAATACCTTCCATCATTTGTTCTATAATCCTATGGAACACTTCTGAAGCAGATATGATCCCAAACGGCATCCTGTTGTAAAAATATCTGCCAAAGGGGGTGTTAAATGTGCAGAGTTTCCTGCTGGATTTATCGAGCTGGATTTGCCAGAATCCTTTTGAGGCGTCGAGTTTGGTGAAGAGCTTGGCGCGAGCCATCTCACATGTGAGCTCTTCGCGCTTGGGAATTGGATAATGCTCCCTCATGATATTGCGATTTAGATCCTTGGGATCAATGCAAATTCTCAATTCGCCGGAAGGCTTTTTTACACATACCATGGAACTGACCCAGTCTGTCGGTTCCGTGACTTTGGAAATCACTCCTTGGTTCTGGAGGTCCTGCAGCTGCTGCTTGAGGCGGTCCTTAAGGGGTGCTGGGACCCTGCGAGGTGCGTGCACCACAGGAGTGGCATTCGGTTTTAATAAAATCTTGTAGGTGTACGGGAGCGTGCCCATGCCCTCGAAGACATCGTGGTGCTGGTTGGTAATGGCGTTGAGCTGCGCCCTGAAGTCGGTGTCCTGAAAGGCAGACGCGTCAGCAGGAGCGAGAGAGTGAACTCTCTGAACTAGGTTCAACAGCGTGCATGCCTGCGCGCCAAGCAGGGAGGCTTTCGAGGAGCCCACGATTTCAAAGGGAAGGATGGCTTTGCATGACCTGTGCTTCACTTCAAGTTGGCATGAGCCGCTGGCAGCAATGGCATTGCCATTATAATCTAATAGCTGGCAGGCTGATGGGAGGATGGCTGGTTTGACACAAAGGCTTTGGAGGTCAGAGCAATGAGATTGGCGGAGGCACCGGTGTCCAGGCGGAATTGTATTTGGGACCGGTTGACCGTAAAGGTGGCACACCACTCATCGTCTGGATCGATGCTGTATACCGATAGAGGCTGGATTCTTTGCTTCGGGGGCACCCTGTTTTTTGTAACGCTACCGACTCAAACAGGCACCTTCGGGTCCTCGGTGTCAATATCGGGTAGCAGGTCCGAATCGGACTCGGTGACTGTGGGTTGAATGGCCTGGACATTCCTGCGAGTCTGGTCGGAGCGATACAAATTGGCAGGCTGAGCTGATCTGCATAAAGCAGCATAGTGGCCAAGTTTGCCACATTGCAGGCATCGTCGGGATTTGGCTGGGCATTGCCGCTTTAAGTGGGCGGAGCCACAGTTGCCGCACGTTGTAGCGTCAGTACGTTCACTGCGCCACCGCGCATGCACGGTGCGGTCGTTCGTGGTGCGCGCCTGCGCAGTACGTTCGTCGATGTCCCCTCGTTCGGTGCGCTCAAGCGCGGTAGTCCCGCGAAAAGCGGGCGAAATGGCCGCCCTCATCCAGGCTGAGGCCCTGGAGTTGCTTGATTGCTCGGACCCATTCTGACTCGTGGGGATCTTGCCACGCCGTTTCAGCCGCTTGGATGTGGGAATACCGACTAATGGCGTGTTCTTGTATCACTCAGGTCTCGATGGCAATCGCTAGGGTGAGCTGCTTTACCTTGAGGAGCTGCTGGCGTAGGGGGTCCGACTGAACACCGAAAACGATCTGATCGCGTATCATGGAGTCGGAGGTGGGCCTGTAATTGCAGGACTGCGCAAGGATGCGGAGGTGGGTGAGAAAGGATTGGAAAGGTTCATCATTACCCTGCAAACACTGTTGGAATACATAGCGCTCAAAACTTTCATTCACCTCGATGTCGCAGTGACTGTCAAACTTGAGGAGGACCATCTTGAATTTTGATTTATCTTCACCATCAGCAAAGGTGAGAGAATTGAAAATGTGGATGGCATGGTCCCCGGCCGTGGATAGGAAGAGAGCGATCTTCCTGGTGTCTGAGGCAGCTTCCTGGTCTGTGGCTTCAAGGTAGAGCTGGAAGTGTTGTTTGAATATCTTCCAGTTGGCCCCCAGGTTACCGGTGATGCGGAGTGGCGGCGGCGGGCGGACGCTGTCCATTTTGCAGGATGGCTGTATGCTGGCGGAAGGCAGACCACTTGGAAGTAGGTCTAAGAAGTTCTAATATCCCTCAACTCCTGGTATCACATACTTTCATTGTGGGTTAACACGATGTTAGATTAAACTAAAGACCTATGCCTGTCCTAACCAGTCTATGCACTCAGCACATGGTGAAGATCTGTGCTGTAAGCTGTAAGCTCTGTCCTTCTGAGAAGCTGCATCCCGAATGAGCGGGAACTCTGATGCCCCCTGTCTTTATAGTGAGTGTGCTCTAACTGGTGATTGGCTGCGGTGTTGTGTGTGTTGATTGGTCTTGTTGTGTGTCCATCAGTGTGTGTGTGTCTGCACCATGATATACTGGTGTATATTATGACACCAGGCACCTCCTGTCCATGCGGCACCAACTTCCCGGTGAGTCTGTGGAAGATTTCTGGTGTGCCGGCTCACCCTGGTGAGAGACTGTGACTGCCAGGCCGTTTCGGCCACTGAAAATTCGAACCTGCTAATGAGAGACGCGTTTGTTACGGGCATAGGTTCTGACTACATTCACCAGCGCCTCTTAGAAGAGGCCACGCTTGACCTCGCGGCGACCAGGAAACTAGCGCTCTCGCTCATGGTCGCCTCATGCAACGTACAGGCTTATGCCCCCGACTGCACGGCCCACCCCCCCTGTGCATGGTGGACCCCGCCAGCTGCCACCCCATCGTGGACCCCATCAGTGACCGCCCTCAGCCAACCCCACGCCTGCACCGTGCGGCAGCCAACCAACCCCGGGAGACCCAAGTGCTACTTCTACAGACAACAAAACACCCCCTGCAGCGCTGCCCGGCGCGGAGCGCGCTCTGCAAGGCCTGTGGCAAGAAGGGACATTTCGCTGCAGTGTGCCAGGCCCGCTCAATCGCCGCTATTGTCCCGGCACCCCCATGTGCGGTCAGTGGGCGCCGCCATCTTCCTCTCCTCAGACCACGTGCGGCCTGTGGGCACTGCCATCTTGCTCCACTCACAACATGTGCGGCCTGTGGGCGCCGCCATCTTGCCTGCCCCAGAACACGTGCGGCCCGTGGGCACCGCCATCTTACCCACCTCAGGACCCCTGCCCGTTGGGCATCTCATCGGGCCGCTCACCACCTGCAACCGTCGACGACCAGCCAAGTCTCGCCTCGGTCACGATCGACCAGTCTCGACCGCACAACCTCGCAACCGCTTCAAAAAAGGTGAAGGTTGATGGGCACGAGATACACCCTCGTGGTACACCCCGCTAAACAAAGAATCTCTCTGGCCTCCGGATCCCACTCCGTGGTGATGCGGGGGTACTGCATCGCCACCCTCACCGTCCAGGGAGTGGAGTTCAGTGGCTTCCGACTCTACGTCCTCCCCAACCTCTGCGCTACCTTGCTATTCGGCCTGGACTTCCAGTACAACCTCCAGAGCCTAACCTTGAAATTTGGCGGGCCCCTAACACCCCTTACTGTTTGCGGCCTCGCGACCCTTAAGGTCGACCCGCCTTCCCTGTTTACAAACCTCACCCATGATTGCAAACCCGTCGCCAGCAGGAGCAGACGGTACAGCACCCAGGACAGGACCTTCATCAGGTCTGAGGTCCAGCAGCTGCTGCGGGAAGGTATCATCGAGGCCAGCAACAGCCCCTGGAGAGCCAAAGTGGTAGTGGTGAAAACTGGGGAGAAAAACAGGATGGTCGTTGACTACAGTCAGACCATCAACCGGTACACGCAGCTCGACGCGTACCCCCTTCCATGCATATCTGATATGGTCAATCAGATTGCACAGTACCGGATCTTCTCGACAGTGGACCTGAAATCCGCCTACCACCAGCTCCCCATCCGTAAGGCGGACCGCCCATACACTGCGTTTGAAGCAGACGGCCGCCTTTACCATTTCCTTAGGGTTCTCTTCTGCGTCACCAACGGGGTCTCTGTCTTCCAAGGGGAGATGGACCGAATGGTTGACTGGTACGGGCTGCGGGCCACTTTCCCGTACATGGACAACGTAACCATCTGCGGCCGCGACCAACAGGACCACGACGCTAACCTTTCCAAATTCCTCCACACAGCCACACTCCTCAACCTAACTTACAACAAGGAGAACTGTGTCTTCAGCACGAACCGATTGGCCATCCTCGGCTATGTGGTTCAGAACGGAGTTTTAGGGCCCAACCCCGATCGCATGCGCCCCCTCATGGAACTCATCCTCCCCCACTGCACCAAGGCCCTCAAACGATGCCTGGGGTTCTTTTCGTATTATGCCCAGTGGGTCCCAAACTATGCGGACAAGGCCCACCCACTCATTCAATCCACCGCTTTCCCACTGCCGGCCGAGACTCACCAGGCCTTCAACCGTATCAAGGCCGACATGCCAAGGCCGCGATGCACGCGGTCGACGAGACGCTCCCCTTCCAAGTCGAGAGCGATGCATCAGACGTCGCTCTGGCCGCCACCCTCAGCCAGACAGGCAGGCCCGTGGCATTCTTTTCCCGCACCCTCCGGCTAAAAGGAGGCCCAAGCGATCGTTGAAGCTGTGCGACATTGGAGGCATTACCTGGCCGGCACTGACAATGGTCGGTTGCCTTCATGTTTAACAACACAGAGCAGGGTAAGATCAAAAACGATAAAATCTTGAGGTGGAGGATCGAGCTCACCACCTACAACTACGAGATTTTGTATCGCCCCGGTAAGCTCAACGAGCCCCCCAATGCCCTGTCCCAAGGTACATGTGCCAGCGCACAAGTGGACCGACTCCAGACCCTGCACAACGATCTGTCACCCGGGAGTCACCCGTTTTTACCACTTCATTAAGGCCCACAACCTGCCCAACTCCATCGAGGAAGTCAGGGCTATCACCAGAGACTGCCAGGTCTGCGGGGACTGTAAACCTCACTTCTACAGGCCAGACCGTGCTCGCCTGGTGAAGGCCTCCCGCCCCTTTGAACGCCTCAGGGTGGACTTCAAAGGGCCCCTCCCCTCCACCGACCACAACACGTACTTTCTTAATATGGTCGACGAGTATTCCCGATTCCCCTTAGACGTCCCATGCCCCGTTATGACGTCTGCCACCGTCATCAAAGCCCCCAACACCATCTTCGCTCTGTTCGGTTTCCCCGCCTACGTCCACAGCGACCGGGGATCCTCATTTATGAGCGATGAGCTGCGCCAGTTCCTGCTCAACAGGGGCATTGCCTCGAGCAGGACGACCAGCTACAACCCCAGGGGAAACGGGCAGGTGGAGCGGGAGAATGGGACGGTCTGGAGGGCCGTCCAGCTGGCCCTATGGTCCAGAAATCTCCCGATCTCCCACTGGCAGGAGGTTCTCCCCGACACACTTCACTCCATTCGGTCGCTCCTGTGCACCGCGACCAACGAAACCCCCCATGAACGTCTCTTTGCCTTCCCCAGGAAGTCCACCTCCGGGGTTTCGCTCCCAATGTGGCTGGCAGCTCCAGGACCCGTTCTCCTCCGCAAGCACGTGCGGCTCCACAAGGCGGACCCGTTGGTTGAGAGAGTACAGCTACTCCATGCGAACCCGCAGTACGCCTACGTAGCGTACCCCGACAGCTGCCAAGACACAGTCTCTCTCAGGGATCTGACAGCAGCTGGGTCCCCACACACCTTCTCCCCCTGCCCCGGCGCCACCCTCCCCTCCCGGCGCACCTCACCACAGCCCCCGCTCCAGGACAATCCGTCCTCCCCTTGCTCCCTCCCGGGGATGAAGAGGATTTCGACAAGCTCCCGGAGTCACCAAAGACCAAGCCGACGCCTGAGTCGCCACCAGCACTGCGGCGCTCTCAACGACAGATCAAGGCGCCCGATCGTCTAAATTTGTAACCTTCTCTGTAATTTTAAAACCAATCTGTATGTAAATAGTTTTACACCACCCCCGCTGGACTCATTTTTAACAGGGGGTGAATGCGGTTGTCACCATTGTTGTATTATATTGTATATATGGGTATTACGGTAAGGCCCCTGTACTACAGGTACGGGGGTAGATCCCTGCCTGCTGGCTCCACCCAGGAGGCGGAGTATAAATGTGTGTGCTCTCCGAACAGCAGCCATTTCGTAAGCTGCTATAGGAGGCCACACATCTCTGTGTAATAAAGCCTCGATTACATTCTACTCTCGTCTCGTCGTAATTGATAGTGCATCAAGGAGCACGGGGAAGACAAGCATTTAAACCCCATAGGCCGCGTGCGAGATATTACATACCTTTCCCCCAAAGTCCGAAGACTCTCTTGACTGAGCGATGAGGCGGAGAAGGAGGAGCAGGCAGAGGATGCCAGAGTCTCTTTGGCTGTGGCAAGTCCTCATGAAGCTGATGCGCTGGATCAGTTGGCGTATACCATGCGGACGAACGTAGTGGCGGATGTTCCTCAGGAGGCAGCTGAGGTACGGAGTCAGTGTCTGAGACGTCAGAGGTGTTCCCCTCCATTTTAGAGTCAGAAGACATGACGTCGGGCATGTCGGCATCGAGAGAGTCTAGAGGCGTCACCGCAGTGGGGCCTGTAGATCCAGGACAGGCTGCTTTCGAGGCATTTCACAAGGGAGCAACCTCTGCGAGCGAAGCTGATCCAAGTGTTATCTCATTAGTTGCACTCGGACCCAAACTTGGTATGAGACTAGTCCCGGTCGACATCTAACAATCCCAGAGAGCCAGTGAGTGCCATCGTTGAAGTTGCGAACAAACGCCGAGTCGTCAGGTGCGAAGTGTCAAAGAGGTCGATGCGAACTGGGCAATGCCCTTGCAGCTCCTGGTTACAATGCACCTTTGCCCCGATGTCTGGTATTCATAGAATCATAGAATCATAGAATTTACAGTGCAGAAGGAGGCCATTCGGCCCATCGAGTCTGCACCGGCTCTTGGAAAGAGCACCCTACCGAGGCCCACACCACCCGATCCCCATAACCCAGTAACCCCACTCAACCAACCCTAAGGCCAATTTTGGACACTAAGAGCTATTTATCATGGCCAATCCACCTAACCTGCACGTCTTTGGACTGTGGGAGGAAACCGTAGCACCCGGAGGAAACCCACGCACACACGGGAAGAACGTGCAGACTCCGCACAGACAGTGACCCAAGCCGGGAATCGAACCTGGGACCCTGGAGCTGTGAAGCAATTATGCTAACCACTATGCTACCGTGCTGCCCCACGAAGTATTAACAAACACAACTGCGTGGAAAGCCAACGACCCATCAACATTTCAGCAGGGGCTACCCCAGTTACTGCATATGGCACGGTTGGTACAAAAATAAAAATCTTGCCAGTCTGGTGTCCATCGAGCTGGACGTGTTTCTTGAGCCCCTGTTTAATCATTTGCCCAGCATTCTCTGCCAAACCATTCGATGCTGGATGCTGTGGGACGGTGCGAACATGGTGAATCCCGTTGCCTTTAACAAAAGCGGCAAATTTGTCGCTTGTAAAAGAGGCAACGTTATCAGTTACGAGTATCTCAGGGATTCCATGTGAGGAAAACAAAATGTGCAATGGTTCAACGGTCACCTGGGTGGTGATGGATGCCACCTTGTGGACCTCCAGCCACTTCCAGTGGGCGTCCACAGGGTGAGAAACATTGAACCCAAGAAAAGACTGATGAAATTGGAGTTTACGCAAGCCTAAGGGCTCCCTGGCCACTCCAGGGGGTGCCGCAGTGGGAGGTTCCTGGTGCTTTTGGCAGATGGAGCACTGTTGAGCCAACATCTCAATATCATTGCCCAACCCTGGCCACCAGATGTAATGTCTCGCCAGCATCTTCATTTTCACACTCTGGGGTGTCTTTGTGAAGGTCCTTCAACACGATAGCCTGTCCCTTTGCTGGGATAACAACCTGAGTGCCCCACAGGAGGATAATGTTTTCCACAGTCAGCTCCGACAATTTTGGCGAGGAAACCTTCAACTCCATTGGTAGCTGCCACCGCTGCCCACGATATAGCACCAGATATGCCACCAGATATAGCAGCAGATATAGCAGCAGATATAGCAGCAGATATAGCACCAGATGTAGCACCAGATGTAGCACCAGATGTAGCACCAGTTATAGCACCAGATGTAGCACCAGATATAGCACCAGATGTAGCACCAGATGTAGCACCAGATGTCACATTTTTGCAAGCATAAGGTCAGTCGGTGTCGAGTCGTGAAATCACGAGGCAGTGACAGGCAAGGAGCCCATTAATTGCAGTGCAGCAATCACTTTGTCCGCCGTAGGGGGGGTTCGCTGACTCGACCTGCAAGGGAAGACGGCTCAACGCACCCGGATGCACAATCTGGGCCCCTGGGCGGTGCTCATAAGCGTATTCGTAAGCAACCAAAAACAAAGCCCAGCGCTGAATCCTCACAGATGCTATAGGCGGAATCACCCTGTATCCACAGAAGAGGACAAGCAAAAGCTTGTGATCGGTGACAATAATAAAATGATGGCCGTAAATGTATTGATGAAACTGCTTGACACCAAAGACGACCGCCAGACCCTCCTTTTGGATCTGCTAAATTCGGAATAAATCGCGCGTAATAATTAACCAGCCCAAGGGAAGAGCAAAGTTCTGTGGCAGAACTTTGCCACAAATATCCCAAATATTTGATATCCCAAATAGACCACCTCCTTTGCATGAAGCACGCACCTCGCACGGTACAGATGGACCCCATATTCAAAAAACCGCTGTAATACCGCCTCGAAGTTTTGCAAATCTTTTTGCTCAGTGACCTCTGTGACCAACACATCATCCAAGTAAACGGCAATACACGGCAAACCACAAATGTTGTTCTCCACGACGGGCTGGTATACTTTGCACGCCGAGGATACTCTGAATGGAGGCCAGGTGTACTTGCATGTATCAAGAGTTACATAATTCCGGGAGGATTCATCGAGTATTAGCTGCAAATATGCATTGCTCATTTGCAATTTTGTGAACATACAGCCACCAGCGAATGTTGCACACAAGTCCTCGGTGCGCAGTAAAGGATAACAGGTCTAATTGTGAAGCTATGTTCACCATTAACTTGTACTCTCAACAAAGTAGAACGGTTTTATCCGGTTTCATTACATGGACGACCAGCGTCACCCAATTAGCGAAGCGCACTTGCCGAATGATGCCCAAACGTTCCAAATGCTGAAGTTCGGTCTCAACCTTCTCTACTATAACGTAGAGGACCAGCGGACACGGAAATATCGGGGCTGGATGTCTGGGTCCACCTGGAATTTGGCCACGGCTCCTTTAATGGTACCCAAACCCGGTTGGAAAACCTCCGGGAATTTTCTCAGCACCGTAAACAGACTGCCGGACCCCACTTGGAGGATGTGCTGCCAATCCAACTGCAGCTGGTGCAGCCAATCACGGCCCAACAGACTAGGGTCGTTCCCTTGTACAACACTAAGGGGAAGGTGTCCATAAACCACCAGAGTGAGATTGGACCCCACGATATTTCCCTGTTTCCCTGGGTAAGTGGCCAAACTAGCCTCCGCGTCAGCCAAAGGCACAGTACGCACTCCTTGCTTGAAAAGATGAAAAGTGCTGTGTGCCACCACAGAAACAGCCGCTCCTGTTTCCAGTTCTATTTGGAGCTCTTGACCATTTACGTGTATCGGAACATGAATAGGGGCCACGTAGGGTGCTGCCAAACAGTTTAGCTATATCTCAGCCTCATCCCCTGTCACTTCTGGGTCATCCAGATGCAAGGCCCGGCCCAGTGGCTGACCGGGACGCCCACACATGGCACAAGGGGCGGAGTTGCCTTAGCCAAATCGGGGGACGACGCGCATCTCAGCGGCCGGGCCACAGTGACACCACGTGAGATCCTGTATCTCTTGGACGCCACACTCCGGGCTTACTTGGCACACGGAAATCTGTAGCGCCTGGGAGACTTTGCCCAGAAGCTTTTTCTGAGTCTCCATGTTATTAATACCGCAGACTAAACGGTTGCGGAGCATATCGGACAAAACAGTTCCATACTGACAAAACTCAGCTATCTTCCATAGCTGAGAAACAACCTCAGTGACGGACTCAGCGGTGGACCTTTCTGCCGTATTAAACCGATATCTTTGAAGGATTATCGATGGTCTTGGGTTAAAATGCTGCCCCACAGTGTCACAAGCTGGTTGAATGGCTGAATGTTTACGTATCCAGCATCACCAGGTACGTGAGACTCTGGATCACCCCGAACATGTGCGATCCACAGGCCGTCAACGTCTGGCGCCCGTTCTCGGTGATATTGTTGGCACGGAAGAAATAATGCATTCATTCAGCGTATTGGTTACAATCGACAACACCTGTGGCAATACACATAACTGCCAAACTGAGGCACGGTGAATCAAAGAAATCCAAATCTGGTCAAGAAAATCGGGGAGGTGACTCAGATGAGTAGGTTGCAGTGTCGACTACACTTCAAAACAAAAAGTACTTATCTGTCTCTGAAGTGCTTTGCATCTCCTGGGGCCATGTCTTCCTGTTTTGAATTTTCCCCTGAGGCTTCCATTGTTCCAGCCTCTTTAAAGTTGCTTCTGTCGTTAAGGCCCAGGCACAAGTTAGTCCTTGATGTTCTATTGTGACCGGGTGGTATGGCAAGGTGCTCAGGTGCTGGGGGAGTGCCATGGTCCTACCCTGCCTCGACCACCTGAGGTTATTCAATGGCCTGCAAGACTCCCCCTTGTGATTTTACATCACTGATAATGTAGACTATCTATTACCCATTTATCATCAACCATTAGTACATCTCCCCACAAATCTCTGACTCCATTAACTATATTATTCACATTATCCTACAACTTCACTGAAGCCTCTACCTCCATCCATGGTTCACAGAGATGAGCTTTGTGATGGCTTTGCCTGTCTCCCCACCTTGTCCTCAGCTCTCTCAGAGGCTGCATAGGATTAGCGTTCTCCATGTTCTCCCTCAAACTCTGTGCAGTCATAGGTGAATCATCGGAGAATATTGGTTTTGTGTTCAGGTTGTCTTCCCGATCAGATGGGTAGTTAGTCCATTCTGTGGATGGTCTTCTTCTTGTAGACACAAGTGTTCTTCTGTTTCTGGGTCATAAAAAAACTCAAAAAGATCCATTCCGTGATGTTCCCACAGTCTAGATGGGAATGAGGATATCATCAGGAATTCTCTTTGCTCCTGGTGATGGATTGCACGGATGATACAGCTTGGAATAATTTCCTCAAATAATTTTGAGATTCCTTGCCTGTGAATTTGGCGCTCAGTCAAAACTCCATTCACTGCAATGGCATTCCCGCCTGCATGAACGGTTGGAGAATCCCACCCCCTGTTTCAGGATGAGATTATTTGGAACGTATTCTGGCCCACCCATTGATGCAGTATTCCTGAATTTTGGCACAGTATTCATCTGCTTATTGTGCCTTTCGAATCTCAATTAGCCTCGGTGTTGTTGTTGGTAGAAAGTTTGTGGTCAATGAGGTAACAACTGTATATCCTCAATGAAATTGATGTCCTCCTGTTCAGCCGTTATAACCAGGAATGTGTGACAATTCATCTGTTGTTTGTTATTTTTCTTGAACATATTCAGTTGTGGCATCGAATCTGACGAGTCTCAATCAAAATCACTGGACTCTTGGTGGAATTTTTGCTAGTTCCAGGGAATTTAATAAGGTAACCACTGCCTTGAGTCTGTCTTGATGGTAAACTGTGGACCTAAGACATGGATGGCAAACTTATCAAAAGCCCACGTGGCTACTAGCACCTCTTTTTCGAGTACAGTGTAACTTTACTCCATTTCAGTCAATGATTGAGATGCGTAATATACTGTGTCTATGTATTCTATCTTTCCGGATTTGTTAGAACACTGCTCCTAGTCTAGTCACTGATGCAACTATTGGGACAGTTCCGGGTCATTGTGTATTAATAACTCTGGTGAAATGAGGGTCTCTTTTATCTTTTGGAATGGAATTTGTTGATGTTTTCCCCCAACTCCATGCTTGGTCTTGCTCCAATATGCCAGATTAAGCAGAATGTAATGAATGCAGATTCCTCATTGGAAGGTAATTACCAGAAATAACAGTTTCCATTGAGTTGATTTCTCTATCTCCACTTTTAAAAGAATTAACTGAATGAGGCCAACACAGGTTCATTTTGACACATCGGGTTTCAGCACTGGAACCACACCTGAAGGCCAACTTGCAGGTTTGGTAACTGGCGAGATGACTCCGTGATGCAGCATTGACTCCATTTCCTGTTTCACCTTCGATGAAAGTGGGTGTGGAACCCTTCTTGGGGTGTATAAGATCACTGGTTTTGTATCTGGTCTCAATGTGATACGATAGGCTGTTTTCATAGAATCCCTGCAGTGCAGAAGAAGGCAGTTCGGCCCACTGTGTCTGCACTGACCCTCCGAAAGAGCGCTCCACCCAAGCCCACTCCCCCACCCTATCCCAATAGTGCCCTATTCTAACCTACACCAAGAGGCAATTTAGCATGGCCAAACCACCTAACCTGCACATCTTTGGAGGAAACTGGAGCACCCAGAGGAAACACACACAGTCACAGACCAAGGCAGGCCAGCAGCACGGTTCAATTCCCGTAACAGCCTCCCCGAACAGGCGCCGGAATGTGGCGACTAGGGGCTTTTCACAGTAACTTCATTTGAAGCCTACTTGTGACAATAGGCGATTTTCATTTCATTTTTCAAAGTGCAAACTCCACATAGACCGTCAACCAAGGCCGGAATTGAACCTGGGTCTCTGGTTCTGTGAGGCAGCAGTGCTAACCACTGCGCCACCGTGCCGCCCACTCTTCAGCTTTC
Organism: Scyliorhinus torazame; assembly: GCF_047496885.1. NCBI lineage: Eukaryota > Metazoa > Chordata > Chondrichthyes > Carcharhiniformes > Scyliorhinidae > Scyliorhinus > Scyliorhinus torazame. The sequence goes on from NC_092724.1 coordinate 28,784,729, forward strand.
CCAGATCTCTGAATAGTTTTGGAAATTCTGTCCTGAATTCTGTGGGCTTGGCTTTCTTTACTCATATTATCCACTATTATCTTTGAAAGTTCTTCAACTTAACAGTGACATGCTTGGCTTTGGATCACATAAAGGTTTTTGTGATTTCCCTTCCTTTGTACTGAAGTTTAGCCGTCAATTGTCACCTTTACCTTCCTTGGAGGTGCATTCAACGGATTCCTGGGATTATGAGGGGGTTATCCTTTGACGAAAGGTTGGGATTGTATCCATTGGAGTTTCGAAGAATGAGAGGTGATCTTATTGAATTGCAACAGAGTGCCGTGTTTCCCGGCACTTGCAGAATTTTTCAAAAGACCACACTATTGAACGTTGCGATCAGGGGCCTCAGCGGGGAATGTTCCACCGAGGCGGCACGCGGTCCCACTTTCTGCACTGAGGAGCTCCGCTCGCCAGAACTCTTCCGTACAGGAGGAGATTGGACATCATTTTAAAATGATGCCCCGATCTCTGCCACCCCCCCCCCCCACAACGTGACCCCCCCCCCCCCAAGGTCCAGCTCACCTAGATGGGGGTCTTCAGACCCCCCCCCGCACCCTACCTCATGCCGGTAGGGCACCCTCGGGCCCGACCGCCGGCATGGTCACAATGCCAGCCTGGCATCCTGGCAGTGCCCTGGCCAGTGACCCTTGGCACCTTGTTTGTGGGGACCAGTACTGAATGGTGCTCGCCTAAGGTCTCTGAGGTGAAGGGGTTAGATCCCAATGCCTGGGGTAGATCAGGCGAGTTGCATTTTAGCTACCCGCTCTAATATGCAGATTTGTCAAGTACTGAGCTCACCCGCAATGGGTGGGATCCAGATCGCGACGTCTTGTGAGATCCCGTTAGATCTCGCGAGTCGTGATGAGCCAGGAAAATCCCAGAAGAGGCCGTTCCCAGCATCTATCTGCCACGCGCGCCCCATTCGGGAAGGACGTAGATCGCACCCATAACATCCTAAGGGGAATTGAGGGGGTGGATTCTGAGAGGATGTTTCCCCTCGTGAGAGAGCCAAGAACTAGGGGACACAGTTAAAAAAATAAAAGGTGTCTCCCATTTAAGACAGAGATAAGACAAACATTTTTCTCTCAGAGGGTCTGTGGAAGTCTCGTCACAACAGAGCAGTATCAGCGAGGCATTGAATATTTTTAGGACTGTGTTAACTAGATTCTTGATGGGAACGGGAGACAAAGGGTATAGGGGGTAGGAAGGAGAGTGGAATTGAGGCCACAATCAGATCAGCCATGATCTTAATGAATAGCTGAGAAGACCCAAAGGACTGAATGTCTCCGAGTGGGATTCTCTGGCTGTGTCTGCTTGATGACTGGAGAATGTCATGATATTCAAACACACACATCATGATGGACACACCAACAGACAAATCAGAACACACAACACCACAACCAATCACACACAAAGACAGGAACCATATAAAAGCACGAACACGACACCTGGTGGACAGTAGGTCTGGGGACAAGGACACGGACACGACCTGTTTTAACATCACAAACAGGGAATCCCCACGTGCAGAGTATCAAGACAAAACTGTACATAGAAAGTTTAAATAAAATAGCGTTGTACCATATACAACTGTGTTGGCTCATCTGTGTGTCAGAACGCCCAACACCACATGGTACAGGAGTGGATCGATACCTGCCAACTAACCTGCCATTCTGGACATGGACCGCACCGACAAACCGCAGCCATTGCAAGTCGCGGGGAACCTTGGTACCAATTGGAAGCTCTTCAGGCAGCGATTTGACCTGTACATCCGAGCCAACGAGAAACAGAGTGCCTTGGATGAAACGAAGATTGCACTGCTCCTCTTCTACGCAGGGCAGCACGCCCTCGACGTCTTCAACTCACTGGCGTTCGAAGAAGGGGAAAACCAATCCAAGTATGACACGGTCATCCTCAAACTGGACCAGCACTTTAATGTTGAAGTGAATGAAAGTTTGAAAGATACCTCTTTCAGCAACGCCTGCAAGGTAAGGAGGAGCTTTTTCAACCCATTTTGATGCACCTCCGAATTCTAGCGCAGTCCTGCGGTTACGGCAGCACCACAGAGTCCATGATCAGGGACCAGATTGTTTTTGGCGTTGCCTCCAGTGGCCTACGCCAGCAGCTTCTTAAAATAAAAGGCCTCACCTTAGCGTCTGCTGTGGAAGCCTGTGTCCTCCACGAGAATGCAACCAGCCGTTTTGCACGATTTCAAGCGTCCGAATTGGCACGGAGGGGGTCCCCTGCCGTCGAATCGGCAAGCCAGGCCGCCCACGACGCCTAACGCATCCAGGCCGTCGATTACTTCCCGACCCGCGGCCCCGACGAGAGCGGCCGCTTCCCGCGCTTTTCGCGGTCTCCCGTGCTGGTGCGCGCCAAAAATAACGGCCACATCGAGGGACGCACTGCGCAGGTGTGCCCACCACAAGATCGCACTGCGCATGCGCAGTGGCGCAACGAACGCCGTGACGTCATGACGTGCGGCAATTGTGGAGCTGTACACTTAAAAGGGCAATGTCCTGCTAAAAACCGACAGTGCCTCAGATGTGGCAAGATGGGCCACTATGCTGCCCACTGTCGTGCGGCTCAACCCATGGATCCTGCACATCCCCGACAATCTCGCAGACAAGTCAGGACCGTCCAGCCCACGCATCAAGACTTCCAGTTAAGTGATGCAGATGACCAGGATGCCTTCCGCGTTTCCGTCATCGATGTCAACAAGGTCAATGCCATCAATCCAGCCGATGAGTGGTGTGCCACCCTGACGGTCAACCCGAACTCGTCGCAAGCCCATTAAACTGGACTTATAACACCGTTCATATGTTCAAAAAGTTACACACTTCTGTATTATAACCTGTTGTTGTTTATCGTTCCAGATATCGTCTGACTGGACCACTGTTCAAGTTTTTTTTTCTCGTTCGCATTCATGTTCTGTTATGGTACAACCTTGTTGATGTGACGCACCCAACATCGCCCCATGTAAATAGTTACGTCATATGCACATGCTGTACACAACACACACATACTCTTAGATGCACTCACGACACGATTATATTTATTACCACGTAGGCACATATCTTTGTAAAAAGGGGGGATGTCATGATATTCAAACACACACATCATGATGGACACACCAACAGACAAATCAGAACACACAACACCACAACCAATCACACACAAAGACAGGAACCATATAAAAGCACGAACACGACACCTGGTGGACAGTAGGTCTGGGGACAAGGACACGGACACGACCTGTTTTAACATCACAAACAGGGAATCCCCACGTGCAGAGTATCAAGACAAAACTGTACATAGAAAGTTTAAATAAAATAGCGTTGTACCATATACAACTGTGTTGGCTCATCTGTGTGTCAGAACGCCCAACACCACAGAGAATTCCGCCCGACGTCAATGGATTTCTCCGTTGTCCGCGTCTCCCCCATGGCGTTCTTGCGGCGGGCGGGGTGGAAGAATCCAGCCCCTAGCCTTGCTCTTAATGCATATGTTAACAAGTTCGTACGTATGTTGTATGTTCAGTCGATTGCCTCCTGGACCATGGAGTGGTGTGGTTGATGGCTGGGGGAATTGAAACTTCTTCTCCAGTGTCTAACTGAATTTTGTTTTATGTCCATGATGCACCATCTATTACACACGAGGCAATTTGTAGAAAACGAAGTAATGGTTTTAATACTCTAAGATGTAGCCTGTCTGCTGCTGAACCCAGACTGGAGACAGGGCTACAGATCAGTCAGCTATATACAACACCCAGTGGGGCGGAGCCACGGAAGAACAACAATATATAACACAGTGAGTAACAATGGAACAAACAGTAACAGAATATATACAGCACTGTAAGTAACAGTGGAACAACAGTGGTACTACAATAACAGTGGTTCACCATAGTCCATTGACTATAATGTCTATGCTTCAAAAGTTCCTAATTGATGCTGTAATTTCTCCCAAGAATGTCATTTCATTGTCCTTTTTCTTTTTCAACTTCTTGAATGCTCCATGATCTAAATTGTTCCTTTTTAAAAAATTTCTGTTCGCTTCTTTTTGCCAATTTAAATAGTCCTCTCCTCTTACCGGAATGGAACTCCGCATTTCTGGCGGGATACTCTTCATCCTGAATCCACCTTTTCTCATCATAAACAGAACCCTGAATAATGGCAACTACCACACTCTCTTCACTCTTTCTCTTTTTTGGATTAGGTGTGCTGCTATTTCTGTGTCCTACAAATTTCACTAGGTCAGCCATTTTTCACTATACGATTCCCTTGTTTCAAATAAATATCTTTGCTTTCTCCCTTCTACCTGCCTTCTTAACTGTACAGCCTTCAATAGGGTCAAATCATCCTCGCCTGTAGAAAATTGATACAGTCTGCTCTAAGACTCCTACAACAGTGCAATCCCAAATTAATTTGACTTTCAGGGGTCCATATTCGCAATTCTCAGCTAGTCGATATAACTTGTTCATGAAGGAATCCACGCTGACTCCTGGTCTTTGGGTATGTCTATTCAACTTCACCCTTTCTATTATGATGCTCCTTCACTGCCTAAATAAGTATCAAAGGCTTTGATAACCTCTTTGCATTGTTGCCTTGTCTTAATTATGCCCTGTCATCTGCATTACTGCCTATGGCTTTGAGTAAGGTACTGGCCTATTCCTTGCCAGTCCTAGTCATGAAGCTGTACCTGGTGAACCTGTGATGTTCGTTCTGCCACTCCTTGGCTTGGTCTGGACCTTCCACGTGGTTGATGCACTCTGCCAAAGGTAGGATTTTCTCCCTGACTTCTACTCACAGTGGCCTTTCTTTCAATTCTGTTGGTGATTTTCCTGTGCTGTCCTTTCCCTGCAGTTGTATCTCTTGCTGCTTCTCCCAGTCACTGAGCTCTTTATTTGGTAAATTTTCTGTCATGTTTTCCTCTGCCATCATCTGTTATGATTATTGTGGGTTATAGATGGGGTTATCAATTGTCAGGATTTGCCGATGCTGCTAGAGGCAAGCCTATTGGTAAACTTGACCTTTTGTTGAACATTGTACTAACTTTGTACAGTACAGATGTAGCGCGAGGCTCTACATAAAACTATCTCTCAGCATACTCTGTTGTCACATGAAAATATGTTACTGTTGATGTTAACTATCTATTTACATATTTAACATTAACCCTTTATAGTACTGTGGTAACTAGAAACCACAAAGTAGTCGAATGTGTTGTTTAAAAGAAGGAATCTCGATTATATAGATATATTTATAAATAAATAACAACATTTAATGATAACAGTAATAACCATGAAAACAGGGGCTCTAGTAAAACAGGTCTTGCTTCCAGGTCACATCTTGCAGACTGCCAAAACCCGTCCAAGCTCACACATGCTCATAAACCTCAACAGGTACCAGCAAAACAATTACATAGGAGAAATTGTATAGAAAACACTCTGTACTCAAAACGACACTCTGTAACAAGTACAAAAAGAACACCGAAGAATATGTCTGAACCATAGTAATGACCTCTGATTGAAATATTGGGTGCTGGAAATGTCTGCACACTTTTAGTGCGCTCTGTCCTAATTTCCCCCAGACAACATTGGGAGTGGAAGCTTGGAGCGGTTGCTTTCTAAATACTTAACTTAATACTTTCATTGGGCAGGTCAGAAGATCAGAAAGAATGTGAAAAACAGCAAAGGATGACTAAAAGATTAATAAGGAGGGAAAATTAGAGTGCAAAAGAAAGACAGCTAGAAATATAAAAACATATAGTAAGAGCTTCCATAGATATTTTTAAAAGAGTCACTAATGGTCCTAGAGAAAGTGAGTTTGGGGAATTAAAAATGGAAAATAAGGAGGTGGCAAATGAATTGAACAGGTAGTTTGTATCGGTCTACACTATAGAGTAACATCCAGGAAAAAGCTGTAAATCAGGAAATGGAAGGGAGGGAGGAACCCAAGAAAATTACAATAATCAGGGGAGTGGTACTGAACAAATTGTTGGAGCTGCGGGCTGACAAGTTCCAGGTCCTGATGGACTTAATCCGAGGGTATTTATAAGAAATGGCGAGTAAGATAGATGATACGTTGGTTTTAATTTCCCAAAATTTGGGGAAGATTCCACTAGATTGATAAAGAGCGACCCTTATTCATAAAGGGATGAAGACAGAGCAACAAACTACAGGTCACTTAGCTTAACGTTTGTCATAAGGAAAATGTTGGAAGCTGGTTTTTTTAACAGATTTTTACAGATGCGCCATAGGAAGCATCCTATCTGGCTGCATCACAGCTTGATATGGCAACTGCTCGGTCCAAGACCGTAAGAAACTACAGAGAGTCGTGAACACCACCCAGTCCATCACATGGACGCTCCTCCCATCCATTGACTCTGTCTACATTTCCCGCTGCCTTGGGAAAGCAGGCAGCATAATTAAAGACCCCTCCCACCCGACTTAGTCACTATTGCAATCTCTTCCACTGGGCAGAAGATACAAAAGTCTGAGAACACGCACTAACAGATTCAAAAGCTTCTTCACCAATGTTACTAGACTCCTGAATGGCCCTCTTATGGACTGAACTGATCTCTTTACGCATCTTCTCTACTGTTGTAGCACTATACGGCAACTGCTTCACCCGATGTCCAAGCCTATGTATTTACATTGTGTATTTATCGTATGTCCTATGTTTTTCATGTATGGAACTGCCTGAACTGTATGCAGAACAATACTTTTCACTGTACCTGGGTCCATGTGACAATAAATCTAAATCTAAATCTATTAAAGGCATTATAGCAGGGCACTTAAAATATTCAAGATAATCAGGCAGAGTCAACTGGGCTTTGTGAGAGGGAAATTATATTTAATGAATTCATTGGCGTTCTTATCAGAACTAACAAATGCTGTGGATAAAGTTGGGTAATAATGTATTTGGATTTCCAGAGGTATTTGGTAAGGTGCCATGTCAAAGTTTATCATGGAAAATTAAAGCTCATGCTGTAGAGGGTAACATATTGGCATGGATCGAAGATTGCCAGCTAACAGGAAATAGAGTGGGCATATTTGGGACATTTTCTGGCTGTCAAGATGTAATGAATGATGCGCCATGGATCAGTGCTGGGGCCTCAACCTTTTACAGTTTATACAAATGACTTGGATGAAGGGACTGAAGGTATGGGTGCTAAATTTGTTGCTGATACAAAGATGGGTGGAAAGTAAATTGTCAAGAAGCTATGAGGGGCTACAAGGGATATGGATAAAGTGAGTGGGCAAAGTTCTGGCAAATGGGAAAATGTGGGAAAATGTGGGAAAGTGTCCAGTTATTCATTTTGGCAGGAAGAATAATAAAGAAGCGTATTATCTAAATGGTGAGAGATTGCAGAGCTCTGAGATGCAGAAGGATCTGGGTGTCCTAGTGCACGGATAAAAAAAGGTTAGTGTCCTGGTACAGCAAGTAATTAGGAAACCTCATAGAATGTTAATTTATTGCGCAGCGAATTGAATACAAAAATAGGGAGATTATGCTTCAGTTGTACAGGGCATTAATGAGATCAGGGGCGTAATTCTCTCCCAACGGCGGGATGTCCGCCGACTGGCGCCAAAGACGGCGCCAATCAGACGGGCATCGCGCCGGCCCAAAGGTGCAGAATGCTCCGCATCTTTGGCGGCCTAGCCCCAACATTGAGGGGCTAGGCTGACGCCGGAGGGATTTCCGCCCCGCCAGCTGGCGGAAATGGCGTTTGTTGCCCCACCAGCTGGCACGGAAATGCGGCGCATGCGCAGGAGCGTCAGCGGCCGCTATCAGTTTCCCGGCGCATGCGCGGGAGCGTCAGCGGCCGCTGTCAGTTTCCCGCGCATGCGCAGTGGGGAGAGTCTCTTCCGACTCCGCCATGGTGGAGGCCGTGGCGGAGGCGGAAGGGAAAGAGTGCCCCCACGGCACAGGCCCGCCCGCGGATCGGTGGGCCCCGATCGTGGGCCAGGCCACCGTGGGGGCCACCCCGGGGTCAGATCGCCCCGCGCCCCCCCCCCCAGGTCCCCGGAGCCCGCCCACGCCGCCTGGTCCCGCCGGTAAATACCAGGTTTGATTTACGCCGGCGGGACAGGCAATTTCTGGGCGGGACTTCGGCCCATCCGGGCCGGAGAATCCAGCGGGGGGTCCCGCCAACCGGCGCGGCCCGATTCCCGCCCCCGCCCAATCTCCGGTACCGGAGACTTCGGCGGGGGCGGGGGCGGGATTCACGGCTGCCAACGGCCATTCTCCGACCCGGCGGGGGGTCGGAGAATGACGCCCCAGATCTGGAATATGGTGTACAATATTTTTCTTTTTATTTAAGGAAGGATGTACATGAAATGGATGAGCTGTCTTATGAGGAATGGGTGGACAGGTTAGGCTTGTATTCACTGGAGTTTAGAAGAGTAAGAGGCGATTTGATTGACACATATAAGATCCTGAGGGGTGTTGACAGGGTGGATGTGGAGAGGATGAGCGCAATCCAATGGCTACACTGCGCCTGAAAAGCAGCTCACCGTGGCGCACCATAACTGGTAAAAGCCGGTAGACCCCACTCCTGGGACCTACCCGGCTCGCAATGCCTCGTGAGATCCAACGTGATTGCGCGAACGTTGTGATGTAAATCCCAAAGTCCATTGTTGGTGGGATCACATTTTGACAGATCTGCATATTAGAGCGAGACAGCTAGTCGCATTTTAATATGCAGATTCCCAAGGTACTTTACCTGGGAAACCTTGGGTGAGCACCGATCATGTACTAGTCTCCACAAGTGGGGACCAGGCTGAATGGCACTTGTGGGGGTCTCCCAAGGGAGATGCTCCCCGGCTACAGCTCTTTAGGCAGGGTGGTGCCCTGGCACTGCTGGTGCCACCTGGGCACCCTGTCAGTGGCAGCCTATCACCTTGGCAGTGCCAGCCTGGCACCGTGGCAGTGCACATGTCAGCTGGCAGCGCCACCTGGGTGCCAGCCTGGTACTTCCAAGGCATCCAGATGGCACTGCAAGCTGGCATGGGCACTGCCAGGGTGCCAAACTGGCATTTTTTGCACACGTGTGATCGGGCCGGGGGTGCCCTGCGTGGGTGTTGGGGGGGCGGGACCGGGGGGGCCTTCCCGTAGTACGTTCGGGCAGCGGGGGTCGTGAATCGCTTTGGGCTCCTCGGAGAGCGGGACATTATTTAAAAATGGGGATTCCTTGCTGGGAGCCCCTTATACAACACGAGTCACGTTGAGAGCGCTGGGAAACACATCACTAAAAGCGCTCGCTATGGAACTTTGTTCCCAATTGTTTGAATTGAGCCCAGCGTTTTCTCCAGTGGGAGAATCTAAAACTAGGTGGTCATTGTTTAAAAATTAGGGGTCACCCATTTAAGTCAGATATTAAAATGATTATTTCTCTCTCAGAGTGAAGTAGAACTCTCTTTCTCAAAAGGCAGTGGAAGAAAAGTCTTTGAATATTTTTAAGGCAGAGTTCGATACATTCTTGATTATCAAGGGGGTGGAAGGTTATTCGGGGGTAGGTTGGAATGTGAACTTGTGGTTACAATCTTATTATCCTACTGAATAGCAAAGCAGGCTCGATGGGCCGAGTGGCTTACACCTGCTCCTAGATCCTACGTTTGTAATGTTACTGCTTGAGGCACATTATTAGCACATTGTGAATCTAAACTATTTATGAACTGAGAAGGAACCAAAGTAATCAGTCCACAAAGACGTGTTTTTTGAAGCTACTCGGAGTCGGAAGAATTCTGTTTGTCCCACTTTACAATCTGACAATCTAACCTGCTGGAAACAAACATGTTGGCTTCATGTCGTCTTTGACTAGAATATAAAATGTAATTGGACAGAGTGCTAAAGGAGCGTCAGACCTGAAGGGGTCTGTTGCTGCCAGGCAGGTTAGGTTATAACCGAGATTGGGGTCGTTCTGGGGATCTGCAGAGAACTGAAGAATCGATTGCCTCTCTATGGATCATTATACAGAGCTGTACATGTGATATCAATGCGCACAAGTAAAACATTTTTTAAAGAAAACCCCAATCGTAATCTGTTCAAAACCAGCCAAATAGACTCTCGGGTTCCCCCTTGCATTTTTGACAATACACGCATTTCCACCCCACGGGATCCATGCACATTAAAAAAATCTTAATGTGAATAAAATTAAAAGAGAAAATTGTGACATCTCACCCTTTAGATTATGTACTGAATTGAGTGACAAATTTCAGCCCCCTCAATGCAGTCGTTAAATGGTAATAGAGGATATTGAAAGACATGGGTGCCTGTGGTCAGCTTGGTTTCTGTTTGACCCGTCTGATACTGTGGTTGTATGATGACCACAGCCGTTGGTTTTCTGCTTGGTCAGCACCTGGCGAGTTATCTGTGAACTGCTTCTTCACGCTCACGCCAACTTTTTCTAAACGGTGAAGTTTCATTCGGAGAAACAATTACAAATTGCAGCCAACGGCATTGTGCATTCAGACAAAAGACAGCCACCACACCGAATCTCACAACGCTCCCCGTGCACCTGTAAAGCGTTCCAAATGAGACCAGTTGAAAGGTGATGGGATGTTAGAAACTTATTTTCACAGCTGCTTGTTTTCATCTTCGCAAGTAGCAAAGAGTATCTCCCCCACAATCAGATTAACAGGAGTACGCTGGTGCTGTAACACACAGTTATAGCCTTCAATTCATTCCTTTACTGCCATAACTGACAGCATATAAGTTACACTACAATATGCAATAGTGGTTCGGGTCCCAGTTACAGACAAGTCCCCAAATACTTTTCTCTGCCAAATGTTCTTTAAATTCTAATTAAGGTTTACCCAATAAAAGGACAGCACGGTGGCACAGAGGGTTAGCCCTGCTGCCTCACAGCGCTGGGCTCCTGGGTTCGACCTCGGGTCACTGTCTGTGTGGAGTTTGCACATTCTCCCTGTGACTGCATGGGTCTCACGACCACAATCCAAAGATGGGCAAGGTAGGTGGATTGGCCATGCTCAGTTGCCCCTTAATTGGAATTTTTTTTTCAAAATTAAAAAAAAAAGGTTTACCCGATCACACAAACATCAGGAGCAGGAGCAGGCCATTCAGCCCCTCGAGCCTTTCCTGCCATTCAATAAGATCATGGCTGATCTGATTGTGGTCTCAACTCCACTGTTGTGTCTCCCCCCCCCGTCCCCGTCCCCCGTCCCCGTCCCCCGTCCCAATCCCCCACCTATTGCCCTTGTCAATCTAAAATCTATCTAACTCAGCCTTGACCACATTCAACGACCCAGCCATACGCTCTCTGGGGAAGAGAATTCCACAGACTAATGAACTTCTGGGAGAAAAAGAATCTCCCCATCTCAGTCTTCAAAGGGAGTCCCATAAATTTTAATCTGTCTCCTCTTTCTGTGCTGCCCCTATAGGGGGAAACATCCTCTTAGTGTCCAAGTCCAAACATCCAAAATTGTCTATCGACACAAAGCATTGCGCATGATACATTTGCCCAATGCCATTCATGAATCATGTCACCTTCACCACTTTAACATTAAGACCAATGTTCTCTTTTGTTCAATCTGACAAGGAGGTCCTGAAGAAGTCCGCTTCGAAATGCATTATTTTTAACTTTGCTGTTTTATTCCCTTTCCTCAGCTGCTTAGGCCCCTGGCACAGTTATACTGTTAATGGGATTAATCATATTTATGAACTGACACTTAACTACATTTTAAGATTTGTAGATTTGAGTTTACCAATCGGGAATCTCTATTAGGTTTCATGAAAATAAGTGAAAAAGTATCCTTTGGCAACAGAAGTGATGATCGGCATGTGGTCAGGGCCTTCATAGAATCATAGAAAAGTTACAACCATTCAGTCCATCTTGTCCATACCAGCCCTAAGACACCCAGGTGCCCTTTCTTTTTTTTAATATAAATTTAGAGTACCCAATTATTTTTTTTCCAATTAAAGGGGCAATTTAGTGTGGCCAATCCACCTACCCTGCACATCTTTGGGTTGTGGGGGTGAAACCCACGCAGACACGGGGAGAATGTGCAAACTCCACACAGACAGTGACTCGGGGCCGGGATCGAACCCGGGTCCTCAGCGCCGTAGGCAGCAGTGCTAACCACTGGGCCTCCATGCTGCCCTCCAGGTGCCCTTCCTAATCCCACCTTCCTGCACCTTTCCATAGCCCTGTAGCTTAGCGCACTTAAGGTGCAGATCCAGGTTCCTTTCAAAAGAGTTTAGGGTCACTGCCCCCACCACCAACCCAGGCAGTGAATTCCAGACTCCCACTACCCTTGTTTGGATTTAAATTTTGGACAGTCCACACTTCATTGTAGTAGGTAATTCTAAATCGCAAATGAATTCCAGTGCAGTCCTCACTTCCTTGCCAGCCACAATCACATTTTACTGATACAATGAAGGTTCTATTTACTTAATTGATTCCTCTCTGCACCCTCTTATTTCCAACTTAGACAGGCTCACGTTTGCCTCGACGCTGCTATTATTTTGTTGCTACACGATGCTGTAGCATGTTACATTCTTATTAAATGGTGCACCATTCTGACGTTGTAGCAGCATCTGGAGCAACATAAATCAATGAAGCAAAGACTCTTGTTTCCATTGATGGGTTTGGAGATGACTGAGGGCAAGTCAGCTTGTATTATTTTCATTACTAACGGACAGTTAACTAGTTAGGTGATGGAAATTGAAGATGGTGCTGCAGTGATAGTTGGCATTATTGGCCAGTTCAACAACTGGTGACTGTAGAAGATATGTTGCGATGTTATAATCTCCTAAAAGAGCATGTATTATTTTTCAGTCAAACTACCATTTCCTGTTATGTGCGCATGCAAGTTTTATTTTCCACTGATAACCCTTCATCTGCTGTTAACATCAGGTTAACAAAAACTTCCTGCCACAATATAAAGATGCGCATTAATTTTCGGTGGTCATAATGATGTGAAAAGGGAAGACTTTGCTACACTAATGGAAAATAGAGACCCCAAGTGCATAATTCAGTTAGTTTTGCTTATGCAAATAAAATATGAGATGTCAAATTCTAGAAACGCTGCGTAACCATACCTTATGAGCATTTAATTCATTTGTGTGGACATGTCTGATTTGCTACATTCATGTGCATCAACAATTTATTTTAAACGGATTTAATTTTTAATATTGCTGAAAAGAGAGAAATGTTACCGAAGCTTTTCATCTTGCACTCATCAGGACAAATGCAAGAATACCAAATTCAAGCAATCACAACAATTTATGCTGTAGGAGAGAGGGTGCTGATCGGTAGGCAAGTTGACTCTGATTGGCTATGGAATTGCCATGGAAAAAGCAACAGGGAGCTAAATTCTCCCAAGTTCCTGGATAATTCATAAACAGTACATGGCTTGAACATACTTTAAAACGTCCTTTTATTTTATATGAGCCCCATGGTTCCATTCCTATGTAGTCAATGGGGAGATAGTGACATAGGGATAATGTTGCTTGATTAGTAATCCAGAGACCTCGGCTAATACTCTGGAGATATGGGTTCAAATCCCACCAGGGCAGCTTGTGGAATTTGAAATCACACAAACACACAAAACAGGAGCAGAAGTAGGCCGTTCGGCCCCTCGAGACTGCTCCACCATTCATGACTGATCTGTTTGTGTTGAGTTCCGAATTCTCGTTTACACCTGATAATCTTTGATTCCCTTGCCTAACAAAAATCTATCTATCTCTGCTTCAAAAATATTCAGTGATCCCCACCCCCATCGCCTCCTGAGGCAGAGGGTTCCAGTTAATAATTCTAGAATATAACACTAGCCTCAGTAATGATGACCATGACACTAGTGTTGATTTACCATACAAACCCACCTGGTTCAGTCATGTCCTTTAAGGAAGGAAATCTACTATCCTTATCTGATCTCGCCTACATGTGACTCCACATGCACAGTCCTATGAAATGACCTAGCAAGGTTAGTTCAAGGATATTAAGGGGTGGGCAACAAATGCTGGCTTTGCCAGTGACATCTAGTGAACGATAAAGTGTAGACTCCTGTTGTTCTCAAACCTGAGCTGAGTTTCAAAGCTCGCACATAAAATCATCATCAAGATCACCCATCTCCACTTCCAAAACTTTGCTGCCTCCTCCTCCAGTTACCCTCCTCGCCACTAAAATCCTCTTTGAGGTTTTCTATGGAATTCCAGGCAATTCATTCCTGGTTTTTGCCTGGCAGTAAACCCAACTCATCTATTTTGTTACTAAGCAAGTACTGCAGAGAGAATGAGAAAGAAAGTATGTCCTCAGTGGACAAGTAGGTGGACTGCAGGGTGGGTGAGAAAACCGGTCATTCACAGGAATAGATGGAAACATGGGAATGTTGTAGTACATTTACATTTAAGGCGATAGATGTGATATCTGCAGCCGAGAGTGTCAGCCCCAAAGGATGTGTTGCTTGCCCGGTTGCAGGATCCAGGCCTTTTCCTTGGGGCTGGAGAGCAATTTGGAGTGGGAGGGGAAAGATCCCATTTTTCTGGTTTGTGTCGGTGCCAATGACAGAGGTGTGACTAAAAAAGAGGTTCTGCTGAGGGACTATGAACAGCCAGGGGGCTTGAGGGGGCACCACTCCACATCAAACGTGGCTGACCAGGAGTCTTCCCCGCTTTTACCGCCAGCCATTGCCGTGTTTTGGAAGGATTTGCAGGTTGGCACACTCAACCTGTTTGGCCACATTATGAACGCACATTCCTTGGCCATCAAGTCCTGTGGTGGGACACAAACCCAGAGCTTCTGGCTCAGAGGCAGGGGCATTCCCCACTGCTCCACTAGACCTCCCTCAACTAGGGTTGCAGTTAGGGCTTTAAACTAAACAGTTAAAGTGGAGGAGGGTTCAGGTGATTGGAAATTTAGAAAATTAACAAGAAAAGAGAAGGACATAGAACAGGGCAGCAATACGGGTAATGATAAGTAGGGTGTGACAAGAAATGAGGGATGGAGTTTACAAATTTGTGCTCTAGCAAATGGGGTCAGAGTGGAGAAAAATGGTAAAATGCAAAATAAAGGTTCTTTATCTTAATAAAAGCAACTATTTGTAATAAGAAAGCTGAATCGATGACACATAAAAATAAGAGTATCATCTGATAGCGATGACAAAGACATGCTTGGGATTCTCCGTGGGCGGGATCCTCCGCTTTGCCGGCAGGGCACTCATGCCTGTGGATTTCCCGGCGGCATGGGGGTTCCCACAATGGGAAACCTCATTGGCCGGCTTCTGGGACGGAGCATCCCGCTGCCAGCAGGGGCGCACCGCACCAGAAAACGGGTGTGGAGGGACGGAGAATCCAGCCCATGGTTTGAAGGAAAGCAAGACTAGGAACTAAATATTCAAAGGTATATTAAATTTCAGAAGCATAGAAAGAAGAGAAAAGAAGGTTGGGCAGGGTGAGATTTATATGACAGTGAGACATGATCTTGGCTTGGAAAATCAATTTGCAGAATCAATTTGGGTGGTGATAAGAAACATAAAGAGTAAGAGATCGCTTGTGGGATTAGATTATAGGTCCTTTAACAGTGTAACTGTTCAGAAATCAAGAAATAATGGGGCTTGTAAGTAAGATACTGCCATAATTGTTGGCAACTTTAATCTTCACATAGATTGGACAAATCAAATTGGCAAAGGTAGCCTTCAGGATTAGATCATAAAGTATATTTGGGATAGTTGTGGAACCAGTCAAGGAACAGGTTCTTTTTAAGATCTGGTTATGCGAAATGACACAAGATTAATTAATGATTTCATGACAATGAATCTGCCATTGAAGAATTATCATATATTGATAGAATTTCACATACAGTTTGAGGGTGAGAAATGTGGGTCCGAAACTTGTGTCTTCTACTTAACTAAAGACAATTACAAAAATATGAAGACAGAGTTGGCTAAAATGGACTGGGAAAATAAATTAAAAGATTAGCAATGGAAGACATTTGAGGAGATATTTCATCCATTTTAACAATGATAAATTGTATTGAGAAAGAAAGGCTCTACGAGAAGGATGAAGAAATATGGCTAACTAAGGAAGTTAATGGTATCAGATTGAAAGAAAAGGCAAACATTAGTTTTAGGCCAGAAGATTGGGCAAATTTGAGAAACCAGCGAAGGATGACTCAAAATAATTATAAAAGAGAATATAGACTTTGAGTTTAAACTAACGAGGAATATAAAAAAAGACATTCAGAGCTTATACAAGTATATAAAAAGGAAGAAATCAGCTAAAGTAAATGTTGTTACCTTGAAGGATGAGACGTGGAATTAATAATGGGAAGCAAGTATTTATATCTGACCTCATGGCCATTAAGGACTAATTTCCTTAGTTAGCTATAGATGGTTCATCCTTCTTGTAGGGTCTTTCTTTCTCAATGGAATATATTTTTGAAAAAGTTAAATATCTCCTTAAATGTCTGCTTATCTTTTAACACATTTACCCAAAGTATCCCAATAGTAGCAGAACATCAATGGTAAAAAGGGAGGAACCTAAAATAGTAATTTTCACAAGAAGTACTAGGCACACTAATGGGGCTAATGGTTGACAAGTTCCTTGGACTAGATGGCCTGCACCCTGGGGTATTAAAAAATAGATTGTGGATGCATTGTGTGTAATCTTCCAAAATCCCCCTGATTCTGGAAAGGTCTCAGTGGACTTGAAAACTACAGAGGTAATTCCCCTATTCATGAAGGGAGAGACACAAAAAACAGTTGACCTAACATTTGTCATTGTGAAAAATACTGGTATTCATTGTTAAAGAATGCGTAGCAGGACATTTAGAATATCCTAATATAATCAAGCAGAGCCAGCATGGTTTTCTGAAAATTTTGACAAATTATTTAGAGTTTTTTGAAGATGTTACAAAAGGGTGGATACAGGTGAACCAGCTGGTGTAGTATATTTGGATTTCCAATAGTCATTCAGTAAGATGTCACAGAAAATTTTATTAAATAGTGTAAGAGGTCATGGTGTTGGGGGTAATATATTAGCATGAATACAAGACTGGTTAACAGAAAACAGAGAGTTGGGCTGGAAAATTATAACTGCTGCGATCAGGGCTGGGGCCTCAAGTATTCATAATATTCTGGTACATGTCACATAAAGTTATAACACAGGCTCAGCAAGTGATTAGGAAGGCAAATGGAATGTTGTCATTTATGGATCAGGAATGGAATATAAAAGTAGAGATATTTTTCTGCAGCTGTACTTAGTGCAATTTTAACAAAATTGCTTCAGAAGCAGGGGCGCGATTCTCCGACCCCCCCACCGGGTCGGAGAATCGCCGGGGGCCGGCGTGAATCCTGCCCCCGCTGTGTCCCGAATTCTCCGCCACCGGAGATTCAGCGGGGTCGGGAATCGCGCCGCGCCGGTCGGCGGAAATCCCCCGGCGATTCTCCGGTCCGCGATGGGCCGAGGTCAGAGGTTTCGTTACTGTTCTCTGCATGGCTCCTGAGGTCTTCCCATGTGGTTACTGGGTGAGTTAGCATGGAATGTGCAAGGGCAAACGATCATGGGTGGGGATATGGGTTGGCATGAGTTGGCAGTAAATTGTCAAGTGGGCTAGAAAAGGCCATGAGGTGGATACAGGGGAATAGGTTAGTATGGAGGCTATTAAGGGCCATAGGAGATTGGTAAAGGGGCATTGGTTGGCATGGAAGGTATGAAAGGCCAAAGGGGGTATGGGTAACGGGCATGAGGTGTAGTAGGTTGGCAAGGATGAGGCATGGGGAGTATATGGGATGGGGGGGGGGGGTGAGGGGTGTGAGGGCTGGACTGATGTTTTATGATTTCTTCTTTTCAATATATTTTTGGCAGCAATGTCAGAGCCCCAGATCAGGCCTTCTGCCAAGCCTGCTCCACATCGGGAATCCTCCTTACAACTTTCAGAGTCACCCATCTCAACTTCTAATCTAGCCTGCTCCCCCCCCTGCCCCCCAAGAATCAGAAGTGCGGATAACATTTTTAAATGGCTCGCGGAGCTGGAACCTTTCACCATTCTGCACCCAATTTGCAGTTGAAAATGCCGCTTGTGGGGGAACATAGAACTGGGGAGCACAGTTTCAGAACAAGGCACCTCCCATTTTAGATAGAAGCGAGGAGAAATTACTTCTCTCAGAACTATGAAATTCGATACCCAGGGAAGTGTGGAAGTTGAGTCATTGAATATGTTCAAGGCTGAGATGGATAGGTTTTTATAGTTACAGGGGAGTCAAGGATTATGGGGAACAAGCAAAAGGCTGAGGACAAGGTTAGATCAGGCATGGTCTATTGAATGGTAATGCCAGCTTCTGGGGCTGCACAGTCTATTCTTGCTCCTATGTCTTATGTTCTAATGTTCTTAAAGCACAAAAAGGAAAGGAGGAAACTTGCATTAATGTAGCAACATTCAAAATCTCGGGATATTCCGAACCTAATTAGGGAAACGTAGCAACCAAATTGCACTTAGCACGGGTCACACCGACAATAAAAAAATAAATGATTGGATGTTTTGGTGATATTGGTTGAGCATGTTCAGGAAAGCCCCCCACCTCTTCTTCAAATAATGCTGGGTGAACGTTCTAGGAGGGAAACGGGTTTAATGTTTGATTTGAAAAATAACACATCTGACAGTGTTTCCCTCCTTCGGTACTAGGTGCCTCCTTAAAATTGTGTGCTTAAGCCTCTGAAGTGGAGCTTGAGTCCACAACCTCTGACTCAGGAACAGAACTGCTGCCATTGAGCCAAGACTGTTGAGTATTCCCTTTCAATCAAAGTTTCAAACAAAACAATATCTAATCATGAATGTTCTTTCCGGTGGGAATGATCAAAGCTTGTTCTATACCATCCCATACTTCAGAATAACTTACAGCTTTCGTGCAATAAATGGTACGGATGTTATATCAGATACTGTCTGAGGGCCGGACAGGGTTTTTGTAATTAAAGGGAAAGCATGAGGTGCACCATCCATTTAAGAGCTAGCGTAACATTATAATTTTCAATACAGATATCTATTCAGTATAGATGGTATGATGTTTGCTTTCAGCATGAGCACAATACCTTCTAAACTTTGCAGGCAGGGGCGGCGGCTGCAGGGTTGAAGAATCAGACATCTGCATTTGGGGTTTGCTCAGTGTCATTCTTTTTTCGGCACTAACAAAGAGCTCCGATGGGGTTGTGTAAGTGATTACTTTATCATTACATCTTTGATAGTGCGGCTGGTGCCAATACGCATCCAAGTTCTCATACACACTCTCTTCATCCGAGAACTGCTCAAAATCGTTGGCCTTGTTACTGATGATTGCTCCTCTGTGCCTTTGGTTCATGTTCAGCACAGTCTGTTGAGCGCTGACATACTGCACAGTGTGACGGGGTCTGCTATTATCACTGCTCGGCGATTCGGAACTGTTCCTTTTACCTTTCCACGGGTTAGGGTTGTGAAAGAACTGTTGCCTTTTCCACACGGCACAGTCTTTTGCAGCAGATTCGTCTCCTTGTGGTTTGTCTTTGGAAGACACAATTCCATGTGACTGGGAGGAATTATTGGATAGTCCTCTGTTTCGTGGATCAGCCACTTTCCTTGCTGATGTCTTGCAATGTTGTGAAGTAAGGTTGCAATAACCACTTTCCATTTTAAAATGTCGTCAATCAATGTCTCCTTCCACTTCAGGAAGAAAGCAATAACATGCCTGCTTACATTGACGATATTTCCTATAAAACATGAGAGTTTTGAATTGAAGCTGATTAAGATTGTCAATCATTCTTGCCACGGTGAGCAGATCAACAGGAACAGTTAAAGACCATCTTCTTAGTTAAAGTTTCAAGAGAAGATCTTGTGACCCTGGCATTCATTGTGTACAAACACATATTTTAGGACAGGATTATCACGGCGGTGGGGAAAAGTAACGTACAAATGGGGCAGTTATTCCGATATCCCTTTGCTTCCTGCCTGTAACCTCATGTTCCACATTGCAAATGTTCTCAATGTCTTTTTCTAACCTATCGGCTGTAGCTCTTGTGAAGTTCTATCCTCCATGGAAGCTGCATCATCTCCTGTGGTACTCCTCCAGTAACTCAGCGTGCTCCATGTTGTTTGCTGTTTTGTAAAGCTGATCTTCTTTCCGTACCTGGGCCTGCTTTTAACCAGCTCGAACAAAGCTTCTGCTGGTGCAAAAGCTTCCTGTTCTCTAGTTGCAGTGGTTTCTATGACATCCAATGAATATTCTTATTGAGATTATGAGCGAAACCTCTTTATGGTGTCATTGCTACAGTATTGACTATCATACATCAAATCAAACCTGCTCCTTCCTGTATATCTCACATTCATAAAATCCGTCTCTTCTGAGCTGTGAAGATGCAAGACCTTTGTATCGCATCTGCAGACTTCTTAATCCTGAAGTTTCTATTATTTTGCCAGCTCAAGCAGAAAATATAAAACTCGTTACTTTCAAAATGTTGTCAAACTATCTTAAACCACAGAAACTGAATTTTATGCAGGTGTTGCGTCCTTTCTAAAGGCGGGTTGGTGTCTACTTTATATTCAACATGTAAAGATATATAGAATAATGTATATTCTTGGTTAAATCCATGTATAATATGCAGCATTTTCTTTTCAAAAGCATTGTTCATTACACATAGATATTAAAACAAGATTCAATGTTGATGGAATAAGCTTTTACTTTGTGGTTTAATGGGTAGAACGTGAATTAGAATACAGCCGTGTGAGGGGGAATGAGATTATTTTCCATCCTCCTCCGTTGGTTATTTGAAATACTTTCCCTTTAGACACCTTTTCCCAATCCAAATGTATTCGCTTTTTCTCAGGAGCCAATTTAACCAGGCTTTCGAGTCAAAGAACGAGTAAGTTTATTAGTTACTAATATCTGAGGAAAAATAATAAAGATCATACACACACGCACACACATGAAGAAAATAAACAGATGGCAGGGTGGCACAGTGCTTAGCACTGCTTCCTCACGGTCAGGGACCCGGGTTTGATTCTGGCCTTGGGTGACTGTGTAGAGTTTGTACTTTCACCCTATGTCCGCGTGGGTTTCCTCCGGGTGCTCCGGTTTCCTCCCACAGTCCAAAGATGTTAAGGCTAGGTGGGTTGGCCATGCTAAAATTGCCGTTTAGTGTCCAAACATGTGCTGGTTAGGCGGCGTTACAGGGATAGGGTGGGGGAGTGGGCCTATGTAGGCTGTGTTGTGTTTAGTCCTTTGTACATCACAAATGAATCCACCAAACACTACGACTTGTCCAAACCAGAATCTTTTATTGAGTCTCGTGTGGTAAGATGACAATCTGATACAGAGCACCACTCATGGAGTCTGCTAACTACTCCTCTGGAACTTGCACCTAGCACTGACCATTCATGTATGTCTTATTACCCTTTCAATTTCCTTCTGGAGGTGGCCGGGTGTGTCTCCCTTATAGCGGCGTCACAGGTCACATGACCTTGGTCTAGAGGTCGCCTGGTGTGTCTGTACCGCCACCTGCTGGTTGGAGGTCTCACACCTTCCAACTATGATATAGCCCATAAGCATATCATGACAGGGTGATCTTTCAAAGAGCCGGTGCAAACCCGATGGGCCGAATGGCCTCTTTCTGCACTGTAGGGATTCTATGATTCTAAAAGTAAAAAAACAATACCAATCAGTTCTTGGTTTGCCCATGAGGCTTCTCTCACTCACTGGTGGTCTGCCAGTTTTTAACTCATTTTCCAGGGAAAATAGTCATATCTTGCATTCATCTCGGAACCTTTTGCACGTTCTGAGATGTAAATCAACGGGAGGTGAGTGGTTTTGGATGTCCGGTGAGACCTGTGAAACAGTGTCCATTGTCCCACAAATCCAGGAGATTAGTCCAGCCATTTGCATTTTCCATACCTTTTTTTCAAGTGTCTCTGTTTGAAGTGGGACTTGTACACCTGTTCAGCTGCAAGATTTCATGTTCCCTCAGGAAGGTCTGACAATATAATCCACATAGGAATTTAGAAAAAAACAGGTCTTCTACAAACAGTTCAATATGCCCGTTGTTAGTTGTAGGTTGTGGGTTGTCCTCTCTTCAGCCTTGCGTCGGTAGTCATGCCAAATATGATTGGCAAAGTAGAATATGAACAAAGAGTTTTTGGTTCAAAAAAACAAGGTCCATCTAGTTTACCATCCACTATCCTATCAGTGACATGATAGAACAATAGTGAAGTTGCTAACTAATCTGGGCACTCAATCTCTATGAAGTAGTTGACAATATGAAGTATGGACAAGGCCAGTGCAGGAAAGCTATGAGAGCTTGGGTGACTGTGTAGAGTTTGCACTTTCACCCATAGGTACAAGGCAGTTGTTTCTGCCAAGCATGCTACATGCACCATATTGTCTTTAGGTACCCATGTACTATATCCCCCAAATGTTATTTCATGAAAGAATATGTGCTGGATTCTCCCTTGCCCAATGCCAGTAGAGAGATCCGCGATCCAACCGAGAATGGAGCATCGGGAAAAAAATGGGCGCTGATCCGTTTCCGATGGCCCAGTCCCCCATTGGTGGCAGCATCGAGGTTCGCGCCTTGCACCAGTGGGAGAAAGCAAATTGCATCCAAATAATGGGCTGGACAATAGATTCTCCATGCCTCCATGATTCTCCAGGGGCGAGATTCTCCGGCCCCCCACCGGGTCGGATAATCGCCGTGGGCCGTCGTGAATTCCGCCCCCGCCGCCCACCGAATTCTCCGAAGGGAGAAAAGTCGGCGGGGCGTCAATCGCGCCGCATGCCTCGGAGAATGGCACGGGTGGGCGCGAGGCAATGGATTTCGGGGCTGCCGATATTCTCCCGTCCGGATGGGCCGAAGTCCTGCCGACGTGACCACGGGTCACGTCGGCGTAAATCAAAACACCTTTTAATCGGCGTCAACCAGTGCTCAAGGTTGACGCCGACCAGCGTGGAGGTGGGTGACGGCCTGGGGGGGTTGGCCGCTGGAGAGGTGATGGCATGTCCGCAGTCTGTATGTGTGGGGGAGAGGTGTGTGTAGGGTTGTGTGTGTGTGTGCGGCGGGGGGGGTTTAGAGTGGGGTGGGCTCCGGGGGAGTGGCGGGAGGGGGATGAGTGCCGGGGACGAAGGATGACTGCCGGGGAGGGGGACGGGGGGACGTGGGGACAGGGGGTCAGTGCCGGGGAGGTGGCCAGGGGTGGTCCGTGCCGGGGAGGGGGACGGGGAGGTGCGTGCCAGGGAGGGGGACAGGGGACGGGGGACGGGGGTCCGTGCCGGGGAGGGGGACGGGGAGGTACGTGCCGGGGAGGGGGACGGGGAGGTGCGTGCCGGGGAGGTGGACGGGGAGGTGCGTACCGGGGAGGGGGGATGCGAGGGCAGGTGAGTTGGTCCACCTGGCCAGGTGCCAGCCTCCAACAGTCGGACCCATGCAGTCCATGCCACC
This sequence comes from Scyliorhinus torazame, assembly GCF_047496885.1. Taxonomy (NCBI): domain Eukaryota; kingdom Metazoa; phylum Chordata; class Chondrichthyes; order Carcharhiniformes; family Scyliorhinidae; genus Scyliorhinus; species Scyliorhinus torazame. The sequence goes on from NC_092724.1 coordinate 28,808,179, forward strand.
TGGCTGGGGGGAGGAGGGGGTATGGGCAATGATGACATGTCGTCGTTCCTCCCCCATCCCCCCCCACCCACAAGCCGTCATGTTTTCCGGTCAGCCAGCGACGTTGGCCGCCGTGGCGGCAGCCGCTAATGTCCATGTTGCCCTGGATGAGGAGGAGGAGGAGGAGGAGGAGCGTGCCAGAGAGGCGGCGCAGGCTGCCGCAGAGGGGCTGGCGGCAGCCAACCAGGCTGGAGGGACACCCGCCCGACAGGACGAGGAGGGGGAGGAGGATGTCGCGGCCCCATGGCAACAGAGCCATCCGAGGACGCCCCGTGTGTACCGGCCCCGGCTGTCGTACCAGGACCTCACGGACCGGGAATGCAGGAGGACACTCCGGATGAGCCGGGAAACCGTGGCACACATCTGCCACCTGCTGGCGCACCTGTCACCGCGTGGCACTGGTGGGGGACACCCTCACCCCGTGTCCGTCAAGGTTACTGTGGCCCTGAACCTTTATGCAACGGGGTCATTCCAGGCACCGAGTGGGGACCTGTCCGGCATATCGCAGACATCGGTGCACCGGTGCATCCGGGCAGTGACAGATGCCCTATCTGCCATTGCGCACCGCTACATCCGCTTCCCTGTGGACCGGGCCAGCCAAGGTGCCCGGGCCGTGGGCTTCTCTGCCGTGGCCGGGTTCCCCATCGTCCAGGGCGCGATTGATGGGATGCACGTCGCTGTGCGGCCACCTGCAGATAACAGGGCCGTGTTCACCAATAGGAAGGGGACCTATTCGATGAACATACAGGTGGTCTGCGACCACCGCATGATGATCCTGCATGTCTGCACCCATTACCCGGGCAGTGTACACGGCTCATACGTGTTGTCGCGGTCATACATCCCTGGCATGTACGAGGGACGCCATCCCTGGCTGAGGGGCTGGTTGCTGAGCGACAGGGGCTACCCATTGCGATCGTGGCTGATGACGCCTATATGGACGCCACGCAATGAGGTGGAGAATGGCTACAATGATGCCCATGTAGCGACAAGGGGAGTGATAGAGAGGTTCTTTGGCATGCTGAAGATGTGTTTCAGGTGCCTGGACCTCTCTGGGGACGCCCTCCAGTATCGGTCAGATAGGGTCGGCCGCATCATTGTGGTGTGCTGCGTCCTGCACAATATAGCCCAGCAGAGGGGCAATGTGCCGCAGGCAGAGGACGGCGGAGTGGAAGAGCAGCAGGAAGAGACGCAGTCCTCCCCAGATGAGGGGGATGGGGGCAATGGTCAGGGCAGACGTGCTAGACATGGGCGGGTGGCTGTCCACCGTTACCGGCTGGGCCAGCGGGCACGGGACAGGCTGATTGACGCCCGCTTCACTGACTAGATGGGTGTGGGAATCGGGTAGTATGGCCACAGACCGCACACCATGGCAACACCCGACCACCCACACCCCCCACCCATCCACCCACCTAGCACCCTCACCCCCCTCCCCAACCCCACCCACCCCACCCGCATGCACCCCCCCCCCCCCCCCATTGCCGATCCACCTGCGGCACAACGGCCGGGCTCACACAGTTGCCGGTGGACGCGTGTCTATTGCAGGCCATGGAGGATGATGACAACCCGCTCTGCGATGAGCTCCTGGCTCCACATCGTTGGACGATGTCTGACCCATGGCCACACTACCACCATCCACCCGGACCATCCCTGCATGCGGCTGTGACACTGCAGCGCACGGTCCCGTCCTCTGCCCGGGGGGATGTTGATGGCGGCCCAGGGGGAAGGGGGCAGACTCACCTGGGGCTGAGGTAAGACCACCCCTCACACACACACACTTGTGCTCAATGTACATGACACCCCCGCACGCTTTGGACAGAGCACAAAGGCAGCTTCTGTAGGTGTAACATTGACTTTTCACAAAAGGAGTTCATGCACGTGCCCTAGCCCCTAAAACTCATCTGTGCCCTGCACCCGTGCCAACATACTCAGTGTCTAATTGTTTGGCCTTACGGGCCCTTTGACTACGCCTAGGTGGTTCCCCAGACGGTACAGCAGAAGTGGAGGTGGACTCCTGCGATTCCTGACCTCTGACACTGGATCCCTTTGGAGGCCGTTTCCTGGGGCGTCCTGGCCTAGATGGGCCAGGCTGCGGCCCGTGCGACTGGGATGGCGAGCTGCCAGCCTGTCCTGCCCGTTGCCCACCCGATGCACCTGGGACGGAAGGGGGGGAGCCCGAGGTGTTGAGGTGTTCCGGGACCTCCCCTACAATGGGACCCGGAACGGGCCCCAGCACCTCCTCCTCCCTCGGGGTGCCCGATGGCCCCCAGGCCCCTACATGGGTGGGGGATGAGAACGGACTGGGCATCCGACGCCCCCCCAACATCTGGTACTGCCAGTCCTGGAGGCCCATGCTGGTATCGACAGGGGTCTGCAGGTTTGCAGCCATGGAGCTCAGGGGGTTGGCAAACCCTGTTTGTGACTGTGCGACGCCGGCTCACACATGGCCAATGGCGCCAATGCCCTCAGCGATGGCCTGCAGAGACTGGGCCATGGCCTGCTGAGACTGGGCCATGGCCTGCTGAGACTGGGCCATGGCCTTCAGAGACTGTGCCACGGAATTGAGCGCCTCTGCCATCTGCCACTGGCACTGGCTCATGGCCTCCTGTGAGAGGGCAGCCATATCCTGGGCCACAGACGCCGCCTGCACGGAAAGCCCCAGGCCTCGCAAACCGCTCCCCATGTCTGACACCGTCGCACCCATTGCCTCCACCGTGGACGCCACCCGTGCGGTGTCGGCCTGGGTGGCACGCATGACCGGCACCATTGCCAGCTCCTGGACGCGGGTGGACTCCTCCACCTGCGACTGCAGCCGCCGCAAGCTGGCCGTCACCCTCTTCGCTCGTCCCAGGTTCGGTGGTTGCATCGGACCTATGTGTGGGTGTTGAAACTCCAGGAACCCGGGATCCATCTGGGTGGCAGATGTTCGCTTGGGCTGGGCTGCCCTCCGACCGCCCGGCTCCTCTGCTGCTCCTACCTCCACCTGCTGTGCCGGGACAGCTGTGTTGTGCGCACCAGTGAGTGTACCAGACGCCTCATCACTAAAGTGCCCAACCAAGGTGTGCGTCTCTGCGATGGTGGAGGGTGTTGGTGACAGCAGTGGCGTTGTGCCGTGCGCATCGTCCGACTCTGAGTCCATGGCACTTTGGGGTGGCAGTTCGTCACCGCCCATCCAATCTGTGTCACTGTCCGGTATTTCAGTTTCCTGGGTGGGGTGTCCTGGGTAGGGGTGTCCTGGGTTGTGGTTTTGTGGCTCGATATGGAGGAGGGGGGATATGGGGGAGGGGTGATATGGGGGAGGGGGGATATGGGGGATATGGGGGAGGGGGAAAATGGGGGATATGGGAGGGGGGATATGGGAGATATGGGGGAGGGGGATATGGGGGATATAGGGGAGGGGGAATATGGGGGATAAGGGGAGGGGGATATGTGGAGGGGGGATATGGGGGATATGGGGCGGGAGGATATGGGGGAGGGGGATATGGGGGACATGGGGAGGGGGGCTATGGAGGAGGGGGGATATGGGGATATGGGGGAGGGGTGATTTGGGGAAGTGTGATATGGGGGAGCGGGATATGGGGGAAGGGGGATATGGGGGAGGGGGATATGGGGGAGGAGGAGATGGGGAGGGGGATATGGGGAGGGGGATATGGGGAGGGGGGATATGGGGGATATGGGGAGGGGGTTATGGGAGAAATGGGGAGGGGGATATGGGGGATATGGGGGAGGGGGATATGGGGGAGGGGGGATATGGGGGAGGAGGGATATGGGAAGGGGGATATGGGGGAGGGGGGATATGGGGAAGGGGTAATATGGGAGATATGGGGAGGGGGGATATGGGGAGGGGGATATGGGGATATGGGGGAGGGGGCATATGGGGGACATGGGGGATATGGGGAGGGGGGTATGGGGGATATGGGGGAGGGGGGATATGGGGTATATGGGGGAGGGGTTATGGGGGATATGGGGGAGGGGGATATGGGGAGGGGGGATATGGGGGATATGGGGAGGGGGATATGGGGGATATGGGGGAGGGGGGATATGGGGGAGGGGGGATATGGGGGATATGGGGGAGGGGGCATGGGGAGGGGGATATGGGGGAGGGGGATATGGGGGACATGAATATCGGGCGGGGGCTCACCCTGGCTGCCCTGATGAGGTCGTTCACCTTCTTGTGGCACTGGGTTCCTGTCCGTGGTGTCAGGTCCACAGCGCTGACGGCCTCTGCCACCTCCCTCCACAGATGCCGGCTGTGGCGTGGGGCGACTCTGTGGCCGTGCCCGGGATACAGGGCCTCCCTCCTCTGCTCCACTGCGTCCAGGAGCGCCTTAATGTCACGGGACTGGAACCTCGGGGCTGAGCGGCGGGCGGCCATCCGGTCGGGTCTTCTGGTCGGGTGGGGGGAGCAGCGCGTGTTATGAACCGTCACGCCGCACGGCGTGAACCACGTGAGCCAGCGCGGATAGCGCCACGTCGCTGCTAGTCCATTCCGGGCCGGAGACTTTGCGAAGTTTAGGGCGGTGCGTTGCAGGTGGGATATGCGCCGTTTTGGGTGCCGGTCGGCGGACATCGCGCCGATATCGGAGAATCCCGCCCCAGCTCTCTGGCCTGTGATTCACGCTGGTGTGGATTGATAGACCCCCCCACCAGAGCCCCATCAGCAGCCCCCCACCAGAAACCCTAATATCCTCTTACAGAGCCATGGCCTACTAGCACTACAAAATGAAAATAAGCTTGGGATTGCATTGCCTAGCTGTCATTTTGTTGGAAAGAATAACCTCAAATGGCTTCAATGATTACGGCACAGTCCAATAAATCTTTTCATGTTTTCATTGATGTAAAGTAGCAAATCGATCGCAGCGCAACTCTGAGAAAAGAGGATGGTAAATGTCACTTAATTCTCAAGAGGTCCGCGTCGTCTACACATCTGTCTAACGCAGCAACTGAATTAATGATCAGCAAGAAAGATGAAAACTTCTTTCCGTTAAGTGGCTGTCCCCCCCTTTAACTGCTTTATTTGAGTTTCTGAGGGAACTGTCCCGTTCCACGCCTCATTTTAGGCCTGCGCTTTGTCCATCACATGCCATAGAAACTTCTAATGGCAAAAAACAATTGACACAAAAGCACGACAGAAAGTATGCTAACAGGAAGTAGGATTTTATAGACAGGAAGTTAATCTAGGTGCATTAAAAAGAAGTATTACAGATATACACATTTCCAGACAAAATACTGCAATCATCAGGAAAAGAGTAAAATGGAAAAGGGAATGTAAAGATAAATCAGCTGATAAAGTGTTTAAATGTAGGAGGAAAGTGATGATATTAATTAATGACTAAAATTATGTTAAAAGTGTAGAGTATGAGGGCAAACATTGCTCGGAACACATTCATTACAGGATGCACTTATCTGGAATCTATGTTCCTCTTGTTTTTCATTTATTAAAATTACACAAGAGCAGATGCATTTATGTAACAGCTTTAATGTAGTGGTTGGGGCTGGGGTGGGGGGTGGGGGGGGGGGCAGTTGTAATTTTAACTCTATCTTCCCAACCGAAACCAGGGAGGAGAGAAATTAAAATGGCTGGGTTATTTACTTGACACAATGCTGCCCTGCTCACACCATCCACAATTTTAATTCAAGCTTCTGAATGGAAGACTAAGCCACGTGCCACCAGTGGGGTCTGATTACTTTGTTGGGCCTCAACTGTTATTTTACTATTGACTTAGGCAAGGAACTTTCATTTTTCCGCCAGGTAAAGTTAAACAAGAAGAAGATCGGGAATCAGTAGGGGTATGTTCGGTTAATATTTTTTAACTTTCCTTATAGGGTCGAGGAGGAGTAGGAATGTTCCTCTCTGAATGCACAAGACGTTAAGGTCTTAACTTCCTTGGACTCTGGCTCTTTCCTCCGATAAGAATCTCCTGGAATGCCGTCTTTCACACTTACCATTCCTGCAGGGCGGGCCACGTGATTACGTACGGGCTGGTGACCACTTCCTACCCACTTCCCTCACAGTCAGGGTGAGATGGGCCTAGAGCATTTACACTGAGGCCTAGTTAATATAGCGGGAGTCTGTTTCCTATTGCAGCGGATGAGCTACTACCCACTCACCCAAAGCCTGCTTGGATGTGGGTTTTGTTTTGAATCTCGAAGCTATGATGGAAACAAAGTTAAATGTGGGCAATAACGTGTCAGGCAACTTAACCTGAATACAAGGAATAAAATTCAAAAGGCTTTGCTTGACTGTGGTACCTATTAGATGGGAAATATTAAATTGAAAAGAATTCCTGCAACATTTATTTTCTCCTTTGAAAACCAGCCATCACAAGATAGCTAATCCTAATAAGATCAACTGCCTCTTAACCCCTTTTACCCCTATCTTATCAATAGTGCTGTCTACACACACAAGCATGGATACTGCCAGAGAAGACATTCTGCTAAATGAGCTTCTTTAACGGGCTAAAGAAATCCTGCGCCAAATGATTCTATCATCATAGAAGTTGCCTTCGTAGATCATTGCATCAATTCGGGTGTTGCTCCTGAATCCATACAGGGTCATCTTTAGACGCTTTCTAAAGACAAAGATGTAGTTTGTCTTTTGACAGTTAATACTGTGGTTGACGTTCTAATGAAAGGATACTGTAGCATCTCTTTTTACATTAATGAGATTACTCAGTCAGATATGTACAAGGTTTTGTGCTGGGTTGTCTCATATTACTCATGTAGGCTCCCAATGTGTGGCAAAGTCATCTTTAATTCAGACGCAGGTAATTCTACTTTCCCGGACGAAGATGCTGCGTGGATCCAGGAGAAAGTGTAAAAAGGCAACAAATTTAGAAGAGAACAGGCTGATGGAGAACGGAGTCACCAATGAAAACCAAATGAGTCCCACCGTGCAAGGGCAGAGACACGGTACTGCAGACTCCGGGGTCCCTCTTCCCCCTCCTCCTCCTGCTCCCCCACGCCTCAGGCCGAGACTGACATTTCACACACAGCTGGCTCACGGCAGCCCCACCGGCAGGATTGAAGGTTTCACCAATGTTAAGGAACTGTATGCCAAAATCGCAGAGGTCTTTGAGATCCCACCAACAGAGGTGCGTACGTACAGTAGGGAGAGCAAGCCGGCCTTTTCTGGTACTCTTTATCAGCTGTGGATTAATCTCTTTGCTTCAATACCAAAATACTGTGCCTGTCGGAACTAAATTCCTTTTTGTGCGTAATGTCCAACACTGCTCCAAAAGGTTTTAAGGAGGGGTTATTTCTGGGAACTGGTCATTGTGTGCTAGTTAGATTTCAGAGCAAGCAGTGGATATCATGGTAGATATTTATGAATGTTTCACATAGATTTTGAAGTCCGTTTTATTTATATTTTTTACACTTGCTAATACATCGCCTAGAACACTGCTGGCAGCACTCGATGTCTGATATTTCCTTCTCCATGGTTTCAGTGGAGGGTTTGCCACGGCTAAAAGTAAACAGAAATACCGAATGAGCACGTCGGCCTTGAAATTCCTATTTTGGTGCCGGTGGAGGAGGTGTCCAAATTATGATCCCTCTGCCCGAATGGTGAGGCTTCAGTCGGCCTAATATTAGGCTTTGGGCCTCATTTCCATGATGTGGGAAAGCTACCCCTTACTCACAGAGCTGGCTTGAAAATTGAGCTACGGTAAGGCCCTCGCAAGCAGAGGCATGAGAGTGTGGGTGGGGAATGGGGGGTGGTGGCAGTGGGAGGGAATTAATCATGAAGAATGGTGGTGGGGGTCATAATATGCACCCATGCACATCATGAGGTAAAAGCAGGCAGTGACAGACACCCAGGTGAGCCAATCAATGTACAGAACAGAACACGACCAATCACAAGACGGGACACCAGAGGGGGGCTTCCACCTATAAAACACACGAGGCATCAGCACTCTGCCTCTTTCCACTGGTGATAACTATAGTGATAGTCAAGGTGTACAAATCATTCAACACCTTCTACACGTGGATCAGAGCTAGCCTGGTCTAGATAGTTAGCTTTAGTTATTCAGGGTAGTAGAGAGTCAACCCACAGGCAGCTGTGTGTTTTGTTACTAGAGTTCAATAAATCTCATATTGAACCAACGCCTTCGTTTGGTGTATACTTGATCAGTTAATTGCATTGTGTGCAATCCGTGTTACCCCAGGGTGAACAACACGACAGTGGGAACCTTGACAGCTGGAGCAGAGGTGGATCAGGCTCTTTTACTGTGGCGTTGGGAGGTTCACTCCTGGTCCTCACAGTTCCATATTCACGTGAGCATTTTGTAAAATGTACCTTGTAAGTTGAGGCCTGGTTAACTTGAGGGCATGTAACCAGCGCTAGTTGATTCAGGATAAACAATCATGCAATGAGAACCTAAAACAGGCATTAGGCCCTCATTTTCATGTACAAACCTGTTTCAGTCATGATCACTGATCACCAATATTCTTTTTTTCAATATGCACTTCTAGTTCATAATGGAGATACACTTCCTGGCTGCCATATTGGCAATAATAGTCTCTATGCTTGTGCACTATTTTGCTTCTGATAGAAACCATGGGCTGCTGCCGCTTGATGAGGCTGACAGCACTCACTGCATCTGCCACCTCCTCCCTGGTCTAATTCAGTATAGCAGGCTTGAATCTCCACCCTACCCCGGGGAAGAGGGTGTCCCTGCTCTCCTCAACAGCATCCAGCATACGTTCAATGTCAGCATCCAGGTACCTTGGTGCCGGTCTCCGTGCAGCCATCTTCTTGGCTGGAGTGACAGTCTGTGCTGAGTGGAACATTTAAAAGCTGCTCCAGCTGGTCAGGCTCTGAAGGTGGATCCCAACCGCAGCGAATCAGATGCTTGCGGGGCGGGACTCGGGCGGGTTGTATGTGGGCTGCACGTTGGCCCATTTGCATGACATGATTTGCTCGCAGTTACTGTGATTCACCACTGGCAGCAGCACTTGTGGGCGGCACGGTAGTACAGTGGTTAGCACTGTTGTTTCACAGCTCCAGGGTCCCGGGTTCGATTCCTGGCTTGGGTCACTGGTCTGCCTGGAGTCTGCATGTTCTCCCTCTGTCTGCGTGGGTTTCCTCCGGGTACTCTGGTTTCCTCCCACATATCCCAAAAGACAGGCGGTTAGGTCATTTGGACAATCTGAATTCTCCCTCTGTGTACCCAAACAGGCGCCGGAGTGTGGCGTAACTTCATTGCAGTGTTAATGTAAGCCTAGCTGTGACAATAAAGATTATTTTAAAGATTACTTTACTTAGGGCGAGATTCCCTGTCCTCGTTACACTCTCGCTTGAGCAAAAGGAGGCCGGTGAATAGCGGGAGAGTCCTAAAACGAGAACCGCGCCAGGCTCCAAACAGTTTGCGGGCAATCGGCCCGCTCCTGTAGGCAAAATCGGGATCCCGCTCTAGCGTGGCGAGAAACCACTTATCACCATTTAAGCCCCATTTCCATGCAATTAACGGGAGCCACCCCTTATCCAACGGCCTCCTGTCATTCAGTGGCCTCCCCAGCAAGTGCCGATTAGTACTCCTCCTAAAATATGTGAACTTGGCGGAAGAGCTTCTGCAGGGAGCCAAGGAGGTGGGTAGTCATCTTTGCTCACAGGCAAAGTCGCCGGGGTGCTGGGCTTGCTGCCCCAGTGCTCGGCAGGAGATGGGTGACTCTCTGCTTGGAGGGTGGGCGCCCTCTGCAGGGGTGAGCCGGCATGCGGAGGGGGAGAGGGGGTGGCGCTGGAGGGCAACCGCGCATGGCACCACCATGTCATCACCTGGATCGTGTGTACCTGTTTTGGGGGAAATCCTTGCCCGCCCGTCTGCCCCACCAACCACCCATCACTCCTACTGACTGCCAAGGCCTCTGGCTGTGCGGCTGAAGGCTAACAGGGAATTGGCAATTGTGGTTAAGTGAGCACTTCACACAACAACCCAAGTGGATTTCCGTGGGTGGGCAGGCCATGTAACATGTGGGAGTCAATGCCTAGCATCCCAATCAGACCGTGATGCCTGGGCACTGTCCCTGAACACTGCGGGAGGCAAATCCACACACGCAGCAGCCAATATCCGAACATCCAAGGGATGGGACACAGCTCCCGGGACATGTCCACAGGCGGAGGGTGGGTGAGTGCAATGGGGAGCGGACCAATGCCCGGTCCAGGTGACGTTATGTGCGTGTGTCTGGGATGCAGGGTCTTGGGTCCAGTGAGGGGGCCTGCTGTGGACTGGAGTGTGAGGACAGGGCGCTCTGGGTGTAGCGGAGGTGGGGAATGGTGCCGACGTCGTGCTCCAGGCTCTCCACTGCGGTCGCCACGCATGTTAGCCTCGGTGCCACGCATTGCCAGCGACATCTCCTGCACCCGTAGCCACTGGTCTCCTCCAATCAGCTACGGACCTGCTGGAGTGTCGCTGACATCTCCCTCTGAATGACCCGGCCGCACCCTAACGTTAGCATCAGCTCCGGGTAACCCACTTTCACAGTCTCAGCATCAGGCTGGGACCCAGCTGGGTCCTGGGATCCAGCAGACCTCCGATTGCTGTCTCGCCTGGGGGTTCCTGCCCCTACCTGCTGTTGGCTGGAGGATCTGTGAGAGAATGGACATGTGGTCAGTGGGAGGGATGGGTTAGTCACTAAGGCAATAACAACTCACGTGTGATCGGTTCTCTGGGTGGGTCCCAGTGGATCCTCACCACTGCGGCGTGCGTTGACCTCTGCATTGATGACCGCGTTGTCCTGGCCATCCCAGTCACCTCCAGGGTACATTCCTTGAAGGTGGTGAGGATTCTTATGTCTGGCACCCCTCCGCCAGTCTGTGTCCTCTCCTGGCGATTGTGGGAGAACTTCTTCTGCGGAGACACAGAGAGGGAATCATTAGCCACACGCGTGGTTCAGAGTGGTGGGGGGAGTGTGAAGGAAGGGATGGGGGTGGGGAGTTGAAGGGAGAGGGAGTGTGAAGGGAGGGTTGGGGGCCACTTGGAGGTTTGGGGGGGTGGATGCTTGCATGGGGGTAGAGAGGTCTCGGGAGTGGGGTGGGGGGTTTTGGTGCTAGCTCATCTGTGGTGTAGATCGTTGACCTTCCTCCAACACTGGAGGCCAGTCCTCCTGGTCACATTCCCCGAGCTCACAACTGCCGCCACCTTGTCCCAGGCGCAACTGGCTGCCCTGTGGTTCACCTTCCGGTACACTCGGAGGAACAGGACATCCCTCCTGGTCTTGAGCGCATTGAGGAGCCACCCCAGGTCTCCCAAATCACTGGGCCGGACCACTCGGTGCCAAGGCGAGCTGAGCGGAGCTGGCTGTGCAAGTGCTGTTTAAGTGCTGCTCAACCTTGTTAGTGGGGGAAGGGGGGCTGGCGGTCCTGGTGAATCGGCTGGTGAGCCTTCATTTGCGGCAAGAAGCCCGTGGGGCCTCGTTAAGTAGACTAATTAATGTGATTAGCATTCTCGGCCTCGCTGTGCCGAGCGCCGACAAGCTCATGGCAGTTCCCGCTTGCAACCACACTTAAAAACCTTTCCAGAGAATCACGCCCTTAGTCTCCAGAATAGAGAATCCAGGTCAATGAGTTCGAACAGCAAGCATGAGAAATTTCTTCTTCACATACAATGGAAGGTTGTTAAATTCACCTTGCTGAATATGTCAACGTGCAAGATTGGATAGCGGGTGAAGGAAAAGGGGTTGAAGGGATTTGGGAGTAGTGTGGATAGATGTGATTGGAACAGAATTGGCCTTGGTCTGGAGGCTCTCCGTGTTCAAATAACCTGCTCAAAATCACTGCATCATTTCATGCATAAGGGATAATCATGTGCGTGAGATGTCAGAAGACTGTCAGCATTCATGGGTCTAATGTCTACTTGGGGCATGGGTAGAGAACAACTCTTACCCAACATGGGGAGTAGGGAGTTCTTCCATATGGAAATATGCACCCACTTCCTGCCTGCCATACTGGGGCCTTCGCAAAATCAATTTCTTGGTCAGCTCCTGTAAGATATTTGAGACATGGGACTTCCTCTTCAACTCTCTTTTTCTGCCTCACTCGCTCGATTATTGCTGTTTCCACTAAAAAAGAGATCTTACAGAATGGGCAACAATTTTTAGATCCTTCCCCTGATAGATAGCCAAAGGGGAGAAGAGCAAGATAACAGTTGAGTTCATCAAATTTTGAAGACAAGGGAACAATGGCACAACGGGAATCCAGGCGATCGATATTGGTATCTTCATTGGAATTCCTTTACATTTGATTAACAGGCCTCCACGCCTGATAATCCCCCCCCCCCCCCCGTTACAGAATGCATTCACGTTGGAGACAAGTCTCCCATGGCATGCACCTGGTTAGAAGAAGCTGTCAGAGGGATTCAGGTGAGTGCATCGCTCAGGGGGGAGAGGGTCATGCCCAGGCATTGCCCCGTGGCACTTTCCCTGACACTGCCCCCAGCGCTTTCCCTGGCACTGCCCCGTGGCAGTGCCGTAGGGGAGTGCCGGGTTGGGGGGAGAATGGTGCGGTATTGGAGGGGGTGGTGTTCGGGGTGGAGATGAGGGGGGTGGGGGGGAGGTGTTCAGGGGAGCCTTTTTAAAAGTTCCCCTGGTATTTAAAACCTAAGTGTTCAATTAGAGCCCTTACCGCCAGCGTTACATCGTGTGAGTTGCCCCTTCACTTCTTTTCGGCTATGGGCACAATGATCTGGTGGAGAACGCCACTGTCGGGGCCGGCATGCTTTAACACCGCTTTCCCTACCCGCTGTACCACTCTGCCAAAAATTGAGAAAATTCTGCCCAAAGACTTCTTTAAAAATCAGGCACAGGATATCAGTTTAAATAAAGTAAAAGTTTTGACATTCTTTCATATTCCATTATTGGCGTGTGTTATTAGAATTTGTCTTGTTTGAATAATAAATGTGCTGGATGACATTATACAGATGCAGCAAAATTAGGCCTTTAAACAATGTCAAAAAGAAACAATTTCTCAATGCCACTGAATCATCTCTGGATAATAGCAACAATAATGACCTCTTCAAACTATTGGTTGTGCGAACCGCAATTATATGTTGAAAAGGCCAAAATTAAGCTGTACTAATCCCTACACATTTTCATTTTGTTTAACCTAGGTATGGGCCCGTTTGAATAATAATAATAAACATTATTAGTGTCACAAGTAGGCTTACATTGGCACTGCAATGAAGTTACTGTGAAAATCCCCTCATTGCCACATTCCGGTGCCTGTTCGGTACACTGAGGGAGAATTCAGAATGTCCAATTCACCTAATAAGCACGTCTTTCGGGACTTGCGGCAGGAAACCGGAGCGCCCGGAGGAAACCCACGCAGACACAGGGAGAACGTGCAGACACCGCACAGACAGTGACCCAAGCCGGGAATCGAACCTGGGACCCTGGCGCTGTGAAGCAACAGTGCTAACCACTGTGTACCGTGCCGCCCATTATATAAAAAAGCATTGTTTTTTGTTAACACATAAGGAACAGCTGAACCCTGTTATTTACTTGCAGAGAGGCTCAATACTGCCTGAAGTGAGATTAAATGATTGAAATGACTCGGTATCCCCAGTTTATAGGCTCAGTCACAACATGTCAACATGACATTCCTTTGCTCGTTACTTCAACAGACCCATCAACCTGTTTAGTCAACACCCAGAGGCACTAGCAACACAAAATAAGCAAAGGTGCAGAAATCATTGTGAAGAGATAAGGGCGTCAGAATAAAAATGTGTCAGAAATCCTGCAGTAACAAAGACAAAGGGCGCGATTCTCCACCCTCGTTATGTTTTCGCTCAAGCGAAACGAGGCCGGTGAATAGCGGGAGAGGCCAAAAACGGGATGCAACTGGCCCGCTCCCATAGGCGAAATCGGGATCTCGCTGTCACGTGGCAAGAAACCAATTATAAGACCTTAAGACATAGGAGCGGAAGTAAGGCCATTCGGCCCATCGAGTCCACTCCACCATTCAATCATGGCTGATTTCAACTCCATTTGCCCGCTCTCTCTCCATAGCCCTTAATTCCTCGAGAAATCAAGAATTTATCAACTTCTGTCTTAAAGACACTCAACGTCCCGGCCTCCACCGCCCTCTGTGGCAATGAATTCCACAGACCCACCACTCTCTGGCTGAAGAAATTTCTCCTCATCTCTGTTCTAAAGTGACTCCCTTTTATTCTAAGGCTGTGCCCCCGGGTCCTAGTCTCCCCCGCTAATGGAAACAACTTCCCTACGTCCACCCTATCTAAGCCATTCATTATCTTGTAAGTTTCTATTAGATCTCCCCTCAACCTCTTAAACTCCAATGAATATAATCCCAGTATCCTCAGACGTTCATCGTATGTTAGGCCTACCATTCCTGGGATCATCCGTGTGAATCTCCGCTGGACCCGCTCCAGTGCCAGTATGTCCTTCCTGAGGTGTGGGGCCCAAAATTGCTCACAGTATTCTAAATGGGGCCTAACTAATGCTTTATAAAGCTTCAGAAGTACATCCCTGCTTTTATATTCCAAGCCTCTTGAGATAAATGACAACTTATCACCACTTAAGCCCCATATCCATATAATTAACAAGAGCCAGCCCGTCATCCAATGGCCTCCCCAGCAAGTGGTCACGCTGGTGCCGATTAGTACTCCTTTTAAAAAATATGAACCTGGCGGAAGGGCTTCTGTGCCGAGATGAGGAGGTCAGTGGCCACCTTTGCTTGGAGGCAAAGAGCCCGAGGGCGTGGGCTTCCTGCCCTTGTGCTCGGCGGGAATGGTGGACCTTCGACTGGGAGTCGAGGGACCCTCCGCAGGGGTGGGCTGCCATGGGAGGGTGGGGGGACGTTGGGGGGAGGGGGGGGGGGCAACGGGGTGGGGTGGGGGGGCAACCGCTCACTGCATCACAATGCCAACCCCTGGATCATGTGTACCCATTCCGGGGTTATCCTTGTCCCTGTCCGTCTGCCCCACCGACCACCCATAACCCCCACCGACTGCCGAGGCCTCCGGCTGCGTGGTTGAAGGCTATCGCTAATAGGGAATGGGTAATCATGGTTAAGTGAGCACTTCACACAACCCAAGTGTATTCCCGTGGTGGGTGGGCCATGTAGCATGTGGGAGTCATTGCCGAGCATTCCAATCACAACTTGATGCCTAGTCAGTGCGCCAGAACACTGCGGGAGGAGACACCATGGACGCAGCAGCCAACTCAGAACACCCAGGAATGGGACACAATTCTGGGGGGGACATGTCCACAGGCGGAGGGTGGGTGAGTGTGACGGGGAGGGGACTAGCACCTGGTCCAGATGACATTAAGTTCGGGTGTCTGGGGTGCAAAGTCTGGGGTCCAGTGAGGGGGGCTCGCTGTGGCTTGGAGTGAGTAGCCAGGGCGTTCCTGGTGTGGCGGAGGGGGGATACATGGGGTAATGTCCCGGACCTTCGATGCCCCTGGTGGCAGTCCTCTGGGGGCTCCTGACCCGGAGGGCTGCTCCCTAATGTCTCCATCAGCTCCAGACAACCCTGTTTCAGAGGCTCAACATCAGGCTAGGACCCAGCGGGGTCCAGGGATCCAGCAGACCTCCAACCGCTGTCTCACCTGGGGGTTCCTGCCTCCACCTGATGTGCATCAGCATCAGTGTGGTGCTCACCAGATTGTGCCCCAGAAGCCTGACCACTAACATGTCCCACCGAGGTATGTATTTCTGCGCTGGTGGAGGGTGGGGATGACAGCTGTGCCGCTACTGTAACAGCCTCGGAGCTCTCTTCCGAGATGTTCTCCTTGGAGTCAGGAGAGGGTGCCGCCTGGGATGGGCCGGCACTGGTGGCTGGAGGACCTGTGGGAGAATGGACATGTGGTCAGTGGGAGGGATCAATAAAGCGATCAGTACTCACGTTTGACAGGTCCTCCGTGTGGAGCCTGGTGCTTCCTCACCTCTGCGGCATCCGCCAATCTCCGCATGTGTGACCGTCCTGTCCTTGGCCACCCTGGTCACCTCCAGGGACCGCTCCTCAAAGTGGGTGAGGATTCTCAGGTCAAGCACCGCACTGTCTGTCTGGGCCCTTTGCGGCTGATTATGGGAAAGCTTTTCCTGAGGCAGATCAGAGGGCATTGTCTTTTTTTATAAATTTAGAGTACCCAATTATTTTTTTTTTCCAAATTAAGGGGCAATTTAGCTTGGCCAATCCACCTAACCTGCACAAATTTTGGTTGTGGGGGGTGAAACCCACGCAGACACGGGGAGAATGTGCAACCTTCACATGGACAGTGACCCAGGGCCTGGATTCGGACCCGGGTCCTCAGCGCCGCAGTCCCAGTGCTAACCACTGCGCCACATGCTGCCCTCTCAGAGGGTATTTTTAACCACATGCTTGGTTCACAGTTGTGAGGGGAGGTGTGTGTGTTGGAGTGAGGGAGGGCTGAAGCGATGAGAGGAGGAAGGGCTGAAGGGGGAGGGGATGGAGGGAGGGTTGGGGGTCACCTGAGGGGATGCTCCCTTGGGGTGTGGGTGGGACGTTGGTGTCTACTACACCCGTGCTGCCCGGTGTAGGTCATTGACCTTCTTCCGGCACTGGAGGCCAGACCTCCTGGTCACACTGCCCGAGCTGACTGCTGCCGCCCCCTCATCCCAAGCAGCACTGGCTGCCCTGTGGCTCACCCTCTAGGACCCCCAGGGAACAGGACATCCCTTCTGGCCTTCACCGCGTCCAGGATCCTCCCCAGGTCAGCATCCCCGAATCTTGGGGCCAGTCTCCTCGGTGCCATTGTTGGGAGCTGGCTGGGGTTGGCTGAACAAGCGCAGCCTAAGTGCTATTCGACCTTGTGAGCGAGGGGCTGGCGAGCACGGTCCAGGTGAATCAGCTGGCGAGCTGGCATTTGAGGCGAGAAGCCGAGAGGCCTGGTTAAGTGGACCAATTAATATTGAATAGCGTTGCCGGCCTCACTGGGTCGAGCGCTGGGAAACTCATGGCAATTCCCGCTCGCTACGGAAATTTTTCCGGAGAATCGGGCCCAAAGTGATTTCAGACTGACCTGAATTTTAGCAAACTCACGGGATTCAAATTCACACATAGGGGAAAGTTACTCTTAAATATTAATTGTCACTTTTTGAGGGGCTGTAACATAGAACAGTTTATGATATCAAAGATGATGGATTCAGGATAAACCATTAATAAAATTGAAATGGTAATACTATAAATAGCCTCACAATAAACCTATGTAACATATTAAGAATTTATGTTATGGCTGAGGCAATATTGACATCTGGCTGTTCAATTGTGTCTGATAACAATAGTGTTCATTGTGGTATTATTTTGGGTGGTAATGTAATATTAATGTCCTTATTACAATTTGTACTATCAAAATACTCTCATCTTTATTTTCAAGTGCGATTGTTTATTCTTTTACGGGATGTGGGCACCTCTGTCCAGGTTGGCATTTGTTGCCCATCCCTAATTACCCTTGGTAGTGGTGAGCCGTCTTCTTGAGCTGCTGCAGTTCATGTGGTGTAGGTACACCCATTGTGCTGTTGGGAACGGCAAGTTAGGAAGTTCTCAGAATCATTGTTTCGGCACAAAAGGAGGCCATCATATCCATACCGGCTCTCCAAATTGGCATCATGACTTAGTCCCATTCCTCTGCCTTTTCCCTGTACCCCTGAACACTGTTTCTGTTCAAGTAATCATCCAATGCCCTCTTGAATGCCTCAATTGAACTTGCCTCCACCACATGCCCAGGCCTTGCATCCCAGGCTCGAACCACTCGTGTGAAAAGGTTTTCCTCGCGTCACAATTTCTTCTTTTGCAAATCACTTTAAATCTGTGGCCTTTCATTGATCCTTTTACGAGCGGGAACAGTTTCTCCCTATTTATTCTGTCCAGCCCCCTCATGATTTTAAACATCTCTATCCAATCAGCCTTCTTCTCTCCGAGGAGAACAGTCCCAATCTTTCCAATCTATCCTCATAACTGAAATTTCTCTGGAACCAATCTTGTAAACCTCTTAGACATAGAACATAGAAGATACAGTGCAGAAGGAGGTCATTCGGCCCATCGAGTCTGCATTGACCCACTTAAGCCCTCACTTCCACCCTATCCCCGTAACCCCATAACCCATTCTAACCTTTTTTGGTCACTCAGGGCAATTTATCATGGCCAATCCATCTAACCTGCATGTCTTTCGTCTGTGGGAGGAAACTGGAGCACCCGGAGGAAACCCACGCAGACACGGGTAGAACGTGCAGACTCTTCTGTACTCTCTCCAATGAGTTCATATCCTTCCTATAGTCTGCCTCCCAGAACTGTACACAAGATTCCAGCTGAGGTCTAACTAGGGTCTTGTAGAAGATCAGGGTAACCTCCTTACTCCTATACTCTATGCCTCTATTAATACTCTGTGCTTTATTAACTGCTCTCTCCACCTGTCCTGTCCCAGTCCTGCAGAAATTAATTATAAAAAGAATATTTATCCAGTCTGGCTGGATAAGTATTCACCTGCCCAACATGGTATAAAGGTTATAGCTAAAACACAAACCTTTATCTTTCTAAAGAACACCACATTACCACAGTGTTTGTGACGTATTTTAAGTACTTACGTTTTTTTGTCTCTGCAGATTCTCTTCTGCACATTAAATACTCACAAAGTCGAGATGCAGAAATTATTGGGAGGCCAGATTGGACTGGAGGACTTTATCTTTGCCCACGTGAAAGGACAAATGAAGGAAGTGGAGGTGACAAAGTCAGAGGATGCTCTTGGTCTGACCATCACTGACAATGGAACAGGCTATGCCTTCATTAAGGTACCAGAAGTACAGATTGTGGACAATGTCCTTCACGTATGGCTCAATAAATTACGTGCTGGGGGTGAGGGCGGGTGTTTGGAGGGATGTACAGAATGAAGTCGGTAAACAGGATTACAGTCGTAGGGCAGGATTTTCCGGCCCTTCCCGCCGTCCAGGTCGTTTTCCGGTGTCCCGCAGAAGGTGATCCCCCACGGTGGGTTCCCCGGCGGCAGGGCAGGGCAAAATGCCACTGTCTTCGGTGGGCCCAGAGAATCCCACTGCAGCCACTGACTCCATTGGCTCCATTGCTGGAAATCAGGGGGGGGGGGGGGGGGGGGGGTCACTGCCTGTGAGGAGTCTGCACATTCTCGCTGTGTCTGCGTGGATTTCCTCCCACAAGTCCCGAAAGAAGTGCTTGTTAGGTGATTTGGACATTCTGAATTCTCCCTCTGTGCACCCGAACAGGTGCCGGAATGTGACGACTCAGGGCTTTTCACAGTAACTTCATTGCAGTGTTAATGTAAGCCTACCTGTGACAATAAAGATTATAAAAAAGGGATGTGTTCAATTAAAGGTGGGTGCCAGCATACGGCAACAAATTATTGTTGCAGCATTGTAGAACTTCAACAGCATTTTTAGATATGTGTCAGCCTGGGTTCAGGAATAAAGACCCATGTGAAGTAAAAAGAAAACCCAATGAAGAATCACAACACCTGATTCTGTGAGGAAAGGTAGCTGTTTCAAAGTCAGTTCTGTTGTAACCTGCTCGGATCCTATTGGCTGGGGGCAGTGGGTTACCTCATGAATCTTGGAGAATGTGAGCTTCCCCCGATAGGTGGGCCGGGGCAATCGTTAGCCTTTCAGCTGTGTAGACAGAGCTGGCCAGTGTGGTACCGGCTAGAGGGGGAACCATTAGTGAAGGGCTGTGTAAATATTGTTGAAAATAAAGTTACTTTCTGTTTCAGTGAACAAACTCGTGCTGGACTCTTCGTGGCCCTCACAAAAAATTCAAAGCGCATGCAGTTGCAAAGTGTGAAAATGTGTTGACGATTGCCCAGTTTGACACTTCTTTCCCAGAGAGCGTCAGAGCGTCATTCATGGCAACAAGTGGCAAAGGTTGACCACTAGGTGGAGGCTTGACCTGGGAGTGCTCATTTTTGTGCTGAATGGGAGAAACCAAAATATCCTCAACAGGGGCAGCTTTTGCAGGAATTCTATCATCACCGGCATTGACCACTCGCACTGCCAGGCTGCAATTTTATGGCTCCGAAACAAAAGGTTTTGGAGTCGTGGAATGGGGGGAGGGAAGGGGATCTGTGAATTTGTGTGAGGTGGCATCAGAGTGGACCACGTCAACACACTGACTCCGCATTTGACCAGTGGCGGATGGAACCCATGTGGGAAAGGCGCATTGTTTTAAAAATCACAACAGGCAATTTGTAGCTCACAAACAATGCGGAGGAACCAATTGATTGTGATTTTGCAGGCCCCTCCAAATTCTACGAGGAGTGCATGGGGGACACGAGGGGTCAGGTCCTTTGAGTGACAATGGGATTGCGATTGAGCTTCTTGTTGCAATTAGCAGCTGAAGGGTCAGGCATTGCATCTTCACAGGAAGGCTGGTTGATGCACGATCAATTGCACAAAGACAAGTGTTGAATACAACTGAGGCTTTATTGCACTAAGATGCGTGGCCTCCTACAGCAGCTGGCGGAATGGCTGCTGTATGGGGAGCACACATATTTATACTCCGCCTACGGGGCGGAGCCAGCAGGCAGGGACTACCCCCGTACCTGTAGTACAGGGCCTTACCACACATCTCTTACTATATACAACAGTGGTGATTACCACACTGGTGATGTGGTAATGGAGGATGGGACGCTGAGGAGCTAGAGATCTGAGGTCGAGCCCCATTTATCCCAGTAAGCTCCTGGCACAAGGGTCCATCAAAAGTAGCCTAGCAGAGAGATAAATTTGGCAAGGTAGCCTAGCAGAGAGATAGCCAATTGGCAAGTTAGCCCATCAGATCGGCAGTGCCCAAGTGTCATGGGCATTGTCCATTCTGGTGGCCGGCCCTCCTGAGACAGAGGCTGGAGTTTTCCGGAGCCACTCACTGGCGGGATCTTCCGCTCACGTCAAAAGACTTGACACATCCACCACGGGGTATCAGCCATGGCGGGGCTGGTAAATCTCACCCAACAGGGGGTGCGGATCCAGACAGTAGTAATCTCATAGCCCCCTATCGTAGTAGTAGTATGGCTTATTGTCACAAGTAGGCTTCAATTAAGTTACTGTGAAAAGCCCCTAGTCGCAACAGGGGCAATCTAATGATGGAAAAAACACAAGAAGGTTGCAGAGGGGACTGCGAGCAGGCCACCAGCACAGAAGAAAATACCCTGTAGGTTATACAGGGTATACAGTGTAACCCAACTCTGTGCTTCTCTGAGGCCATGACAGTTCTCTGTGCTATTCTGGAGGAGGGGGTGAGCTCCAGTAGCATTGTTATCCAGTGCAAATGTCTGTGTCCAAGTCACAGCAGGGGCCCACCAGAGACCTGGGGCGGATTCTCCGATCGCCGAACGCAATTTCGGCGATCGGCCGGAGAATCCACGTTTACGCTGGAATCGGGGGCGCTGCCATTTTTGCGATGCTCTGCCCCCACAAAAACGGCATACTCAGGCTGCTAGCCCGTCACCAGACGGAGGATCGTGCAGCTTTTGCGTCATTTTTTCTGGCGTAATCCGCCACTGTTTCCACGCCAGCATTAGCACTTAGTCTTCAAATCGGAGAACACCTTCCAAATTCTGGGGCGGAAATTTCTCAAAGAATTTCGAAGTTAATTTGGATGGGGTTCTTCGGCCGTGTCCGCCTGGCGACCAGAGAATCCCGCCCGAGGTCACTGGAGCTCTCCATTGTACACGGCTCACCCATGGCGTTCTTGCAGCGGGCTGGGTGGGAGAATCCAACCCTTTGTGGCGGGTTTTTTAGGGATATTCCCATCCGCTCCACCAGCGAATTCCCCACCGCTATTCAATGACACTTAGTCACTTTCTCGGGCACTGGGGAGTTTCTCACCAGCCTAGTCCACGCTTAAAAATTTTTTTAGCACTGGGGAGCCAAACTCAGAGATCGGTCCGCCATTTTGATAGGGTGCCCTGATCTGTAAGTCAGATTGTGGGGCCACCCCCATCCATGGGCAATGTCACCCCCCACACACATGGACAATACCCCACACCCCCCAAGTGAGGACACCACGCTATGGAGTCCCTGGGGGCCCCCCTCTTCAGGACATCCCAAGCCCCCTTACAGCACCACCTCCATTCCAGGAACACCACCCATCACCCCTCCAGCCTCCCAGAGGCCCCGAAGTACCTGCCCGTCACTCTCCTATCCTTCAATCCCCTCCTCCACCCTCACCCCCCGTCCCTTGGCGGTGTCACCCTGGCACCTGGGCACCTTTGCACTGGCTCCCTGGCACCCAGGCAGTGCTCCTGCTGGCTTGGCAGTGCCATCCAGGGTGGCAATGCCAAGATGCCAGCTGATAGTGCCAAGGCGCCCTCATTCCAGGGACAGGGCTAGGGAGCCACCCTGCACTTACCCTGACCGCCCAGGGGTCTCCGATGCCCGTTCCACCTGGTCCACGTTTGTGTGGACCAGAACTGGTTGGCGCCCGCCTGCAGCCTCCCTGGGGAGCCCAAAGTATCGAGGGAGGCCAGTGGATCCTGCATGAGTAGGTTGTAAGGAGGTTTATAACCTACTTCCGGGAGCGCCATTTGGGGCGGCGTTCCAACTCTAACGTCTCTCGAGACTTTGGAGGATTCTGCGATGCACGGAGGCACACTGGAAGCCTCTCCTGGCAATCTTCGGCCGCGTTGTACTCAAGCGAGAGCCCAACGCGGCCGAAGAAATGCACGGCTCTGGTGTTCCATCTCCCCACAGAAAGCTTTTGATAAAGTATCACATAAGAGATTGGCGTGCAAAATTAAAGCACAGGAGACTGGGGGCATGGATTGAGAATTGGGCAGCAGACAGGAAACAGAGAGTAGGAATAAATGGGTCTTTTTCAAAGTGGCAGGCTGTGACTAATGGGGCCCTGCAGGGATCAGTGCTTGGGACTCAGTTATTCACAAACTACATCAATGATTTGGATGAGGGAACTCATTTCCAAGTTTGCTGATGACACAAAACTTGGTTGGGAATGTGAGTGGTGAGGATGTTCTGGGAGGTTTCAAGGTGATTTGGACAAGTTGAGTGAGTGGGCAAATATAGCATAATGTGGATACATGTGCAGTTATCCATTTCGGACAGAGAAACAGAATGGCAGAGTATTACTTAAATGGTGATAGTTTGGGAAATGCTGATGTATTATGGCACCTGGTGTCCTTGCACACCAGTCACTGAAAGCAAGCATGCAGGTACAGCAAATGGTATGTTGGCCTTCATTGCAAGAGGTTTCGAGTACAGGAGCAAGGTTGTCTTGCTGAAACTGTACAGGGCGTTGGTGAGACCTCACCTGGAGTATTATGTGCAGTTTTGGTCTCCTTATCTAAGAAAGGATACACGTGCCATAGAGGGAGTGCAGCAAACATTCACCAGACCTATGGAATTCCCTGTCCAGTGAAGCAGTTGAGGCTCCTTCATTAAATGTCTTCAAGTTGAAGATAAATAGTTTTTTGAAGAATAAAGGAATAAAGGATTATGGTGTTCGGGTGGGAAAGTGGAACTGAGACCACAAAAGATCAGCCATGATCTCATTGAATGGCGGAGCAGGCTCGAAGGGCCAGATGACCTACTCCTGCTCCTAGTTCTTATGTTCTTATGACAGAATTGTTGTATGAGGAGAGATTGGGTAGACTAAGCCTGTATTCACTGGAATTTAGAAGAATGAGAGGGGGTCTCATTGAAATGTATAAAATCTGACAGGGCTGGTCATGACTGGATGCAGGGATATTGTTTCCTCTGGCTGGAGTCTAGAACAAGGGGCCATCGTCTCGGGATAAGGGGTTGGCCATTTAGAACTGAGATGAGGAGAATATTCTTCACTAGGAGGGTGGTGAACCTGTCTACCACAGAAGGCTATTGAAGCCAAGCCACAGAATATATTTAGGAGGGAAATAGATAGATTTCTAAATTCTAAAGGTGTCAAGGGGTATGGGGAGAGTGAGGGAGTATGGTATTGAGCTAAAGTATCAGCCATGATCCTATTGAATAGTGGACCAGGTTCAAAAGGCCCAAATCACCTACACCCCTTCCTATTTTCTAGTCTTCTGTGTTTCGCAGCCGAACAAATGGATTTTGATTGGAATAATGAACAAGGTGAAAGTGTTTTGTGTTAAATTTCTCAGCAAAATAATCTTTTTAACAACCAATCTCAGAAGCCCATCAATTGAACACACAAGTGTGTAAAATTAAAATGTTGAGCAGCTGTAACATTATGTGATGATGGGCTTGGTAACTTTTCTTTGTTTTCTATGGGCACGGTTCTCCGGCCACGTTATGCTCTCGCTCAAGCGAAACGAGGCCGGTGAATAGCGGGAGAGGCCAAAATCGAGAACTGAGCCAGGCGCCAAACAGGTTGTGATGCAACCAGCCCACTTCCGCAGGAGAAATCAGGATCTCGCCGCAGCGTGACGAGAAACCAATTATCACCACTTACTCCCCATTTCCATACAATCAACGGAAGCTACCCCATATCCAACGGCCCCCTGTCATTCACCGACCTCCCCAGCAAGTGGTCATGCTGGCCCAGTTAGTACTCCTTGAAGGTGGTGAGGATTCTTATGTCCGGCACACCACCCCCTGTCTGGACCCTCTCCCGGGGATTGTGGGCATGCTTTTCCTGAGGAAGTACAGAGAGGGCATCATTAGCCACATGCGTGGTTCACAGTGGTGGGAGGAGGGTTGTGAAGGAGGGGTTGAGGAGTTTAAAGGTGGAGGGGTTGAGGAAGGGTTGGGGGGTTGAACGGGGAGGGGGCTAGACGCTCCCATGGGGGTGGGAAGGTCTCGGGGTGGGGGGGAGTGGGGCAGCGTTGGTGTCTATTACGGCTGCTCAGTTTACATCATTGACCTTCCTGCACTGGAGGCCAGTCCTCCTAGTCACACTCCCAGCGCTCACAGCCGCTGCCACCTCATCCCAGGCAGCACTGGCTGCCCTATGGCTAACCCTCCTGGACCCTCAAGGTAACAGGACATCCCTTCTGGCCTCCACTGCGTCTAGCAGCCTCCCCAGGTTAGCGTTCTCGAATCTTGGGGCTGGTGTCCTTGGCGCCATTGTGGTGAGAGGCGGGGTTGCTGGCGAGCGCAGTGCCGGCAAATCAGCTGGAAAGCCTTCATTTGCGGTGAGAAGCCCATGAGGCTCGTTAAGTGGACCAATTAATGTTGAATAGCATTGCTGGTCTTGCTGGGAGAAGCTCGTGGCAATTCCCGCTTGCCACAACACATAGAAATCTGCCTGGAGAATCATGCCCTACGTGAGTATGTATGTGTTGAACAGGAAAAAGAAGACCAACAAGTCCTTAAATGGTTTTAATGAGCAGTGAATGATAAATTAATGCCAGAACACTTGTGTTAATAATAGCTTTTGGCCAGAAAACAGAGAAAAGGTGGTATAATGTGTTTCTGGTTTCCCAACTTTCTGCTCATTTTAATGCAATGTGTTTGTTGTTGGTTCCTGCAGTTGCGAACACATTCTCATAAATTTTTGCGTACTCTTCCGATCTTTTCTTATTTTTTTTCCCCATATCCTGTTGACACTGTTTTGCACAGCTTGACTCTACATTATCGGAGTAAAAGTTATTTAATTTTGGGGACTAAATTGCGCTGATTACGTGTTGTAATCTGGATTTCTGAGTAAAACCTTACAGTAGGAAATCAATCAGAAAGTTGAGTCATCAAATTTCCTAGGACTGAAACGAACATTTGAAGCAGCACAATGCTGGAACGTGTTCCATCATTATCATAGAATTTACATTGCAGAAGGAGGCCATTCGGCCCATCGAGTCTGCACTGGCCCTTGGCAAACATTCAGTAATTGTTAAGAAAACCATCATCTCATCCCTGGGTGAGGTTTCACTTTGCTTTCATACATCAAAGGATAGTCCTAAAGCTTAATTGCCAGCTCAAATCAGATTAATGGTTCCCTTCTGTTGTTATTTAACTTAATAAACTGTGTAAATAGTGCCACTCTATTGAACTTTGTGGATCATTATGAAAATAAATAATTTCTTTCAGCTGGTTAATTACATTGTTTTCTTTTTACTAAACAATAGCTTTTAATTTCTCAGAGGATAAAAGAAGGCAGCACTATTGACAGAATCAAGACAGTCTGCGTCGGAGACCACATAGAAGGAATAAACAGTCAAACTATAGTAGGTTGCCGACACTACGAAGTTGCCAAGATGTTGAAAGATTTGCCCAAAGGTCAACCGTTCATACTTGGATTAGTGGAACCAAGGAAGGCTTTTGGTGAGTCAGTCAGCAAAGCAGCCCACATTCAAATCAAACATCATTAACATTTTCCATATCAGGCAATATTTATTTTCAGACTACATTCTTGATATATTCTCAAGAACCAATCCAGCTTCTAATGTGCAACCATCTATTAATGGATGACTTGGAAAAGCCATTGTAATTGTAACATTTATCAACTTTTCTTCATCACTCTCGGAATTATCCGTCATTTCCAGGTTGGGTTGAAACTGCCCTGACATGTCAACACAGTCCATTATTACATTATTCACAAAGGGTCAGATCTTTCACATTGGCCAATAGATGAATATATTCTTTTCATGGCAGTGAATCTGATGCTGATGGCTGTGTTGGGGGGAATGTGGATAAGATATCAGATACCTGGGCTAGTTGTTTTTGTGTGAGACAATACACTCATAACGAACACGGTGGAATGCAAAAAGGTTCATTCCTAACTTCTTTTTTTAATTCATAAGGCTGCCCATAAGTGAGTGCAGTGTACTGTGGAGGTGGGGTTGGGGGAAAGGGGGGTTACTTGCAAAAGCTTCCTATACTAGCTGAGTCAATGCCATCTATCACTGAACGAGTGCCCCCAGCTTGGCAATGCTAGTGTCTATCTCCTTCTGCGGCTTACAAAGAAAGTTTTCCATTCTGCTTTGGAACAATGGATGATTGTGGCTGGAGTTCTCCAGAAGTTGTAGTTCTCTTTTCCCATTGGCAGTGCCCCGGCCCCAACCGTGGGTTTCCCGGTGGCATGGGGTGGTAAATCCCATTGACAGACAGCGGGAGTAGAGAATCCTACCGCCAGCGAACGTCGCATCGCCAAGAAACAAGCGGCTGGGGGAATCAGAGAATCCCGCCCCATATGTCAAAACGTAGCAGCTACGTACAATGCTTGTAGTTATATCTCCTAGAAGATGTGGCAGTTTCCAACTTAGCATTTGTGTGTTACTTGGTTAGTCTCCCAAGAAATGAGCAATACTGAGAAACCTCTGCCTGCCTCCTGATTCCAGCAAATTCCTCATTTAGGCTAGGCACAAGAAAATTGTTTGACCGATACACAAGCAAGAGCCTCATTTCAAATAAATGGTACCTGTGGTTACTCTGAAAGGTATTCTTCAGTTTGAATAGGAGAATCACCTTTTGCTGCATCTTCTGCAGCAAGACCTCAGCCTCATCCCTGTCAAAACATGTTGCTGGGACCCCGGGCACCAATATCTTGACTGGATAGCACCACTTAAACCTAGCCGGCACTGCTTAAAGGCTGGAACTGATGCTGAGATTCATGGTTGAAGGGAACCTGACTTGGGGACATAGTGATGAATGACATAACTCATGAAAGAGAATGAACTTGAAGGTTTTCAGATGCTGCACTGGAGGCCTTGGTGACGAAGATGGAAAGGTGCAGAGATGCCCAGGATTTCTAGGGGACTAGGGACACACTCCAAAAGCAGGAGGAGCAGGTGGCTGTGGATGACAGTGCCAGGAGTCAAGCTCCAAGGGACTGGATGCAGTCCCATAAGAAGTTCAAGAAGTTCAATGACCTCACATAGTGGTGAAAATCAGTGAATGCATCTTCCAATGCCATATCCTACTAACTGCACCAATAACAGTTGTACAGCCGTACCCCACATCTCACAGCTGGCACACACTGCAGCTATTCAAACATGACAACGTCTATCACCTGAACCGATTGGGCGAAACACGCTGATCCACCTCCCTCCCTCTTACAGGACATGGTGGCGCACAAGTGGAGGGAATAGGAGCTAACCACAGGAGACAGGCATACCCACATGTCCCAAGCCTCATGGAGGAGATGCAACTGGCCATTATTAGGACGGCCAATGTCAAGGCCTTGATCCAAGAGTGGGGCTAATGCCATTGAATATGATGGTATCCCCATACCCAATCCTCCTTGTCACATCACTTCCCCCTCGTTCCAGACACATTCTTGACTTATGAGCTGAAGATAGTGTAAAGCATGTACCTCTTACTTTCCCTACTCCCCGTGTCACAATCTTACCTTTTCCTTTCAGGTACCCAATTCACACAGCTTGACCAGACAGTGGGGGAACACAAAGAAGAAAGTCTTGATGAAGACAGCACCATCATTTGATTTCACACTCAGAGCTACCAACTCAGATACTAACACTGCACTGTATCTTAGGGGATAGATTAGATGCAGAATCTGCACATGGTAAGACATTGGGCATGAGTGGGCTGCAGCCAGGACACGGGGCGAGGGTAGTGCACGTGCCAGTTTACCAGAGGTTGAGGTCACAAAAAGGTTCCACTGCAGGGGGCTCCGATGAGGACTTTGATGAGGCATCTTATGGAAGCTGGGTAAGCATAACCAATCCCAAGTTAAATCAGAAAATGCTTGAAAAGCTCAACAGGTCTGGCAGCATCTGTGGAGAGGGAAACTGAGTTAATGTTTTGGGTCCAATATGACTCTTCTTCTGGGATCAAGGACAAATCCTTGTGGAATTCCAGAGGTAATACAGCAAGGGTAGAAAGTGAAAGCACTGCTGGAGACACACTGACCGACTGTGTTGGGACAGGTCGAATCTCTTCACCTTTCCATTTTCCTTTCCTTTCAAACACTCCTTAAGACCTTACCTCTTTGTTCAAGCATTCGATCAACTGACATATTGGGCGTCATTCTCTGACCCCTCGCCGGGTCGGAGAATTGCCGTTGGCCACCGTGAATCCCGCCCCCGCCCCCGCCGAAGTCTGTACCGGAGATTGGGCGGGGGCGGGAATCGGGCCCCGTCGGTTGGCGGGACCCCCCGCTCAATTCTCCGGCCCGAATGGGCCGAAATCCCGGCCAGAAATTGCCTGTCCCGCCGGCGTAAATCAAAGCTGGTATTTACCGACGGGACCAGGCGGCGTGGGCGGGCTCCGGGGTCCTGGGGGGGGCGCGGGGCGATCTGACCCCGGGGGGTGCCCCCACGGTGGCCTGGCCCACGATCGGGGCCCACCGATCCGCGGGCGGGCCTGTGCCATGGGGGCACTCTTTCCCTTCCGCCTCCGCCACGGCCTCCACCATGGCGGAGGCGGAAGAGACTCTCCCTACTGCGCATGCGCGGGAAACTGTCGGCGGCCGCTGACGCTCCCGCGCATGCGCCGGGAAACTGTCAGCGGCCGCTGACGCTCCCGCGCATGCGCCGCATTTCCGCGCCAGCTGGCGGGGCAACAAACGCCATTTCCGCCAGCTGGCGGGGTGGAAATCCCTCTGGCGTCGGCCTAGCCCCTCAATGTTGGGTGCTCGGCCCCCAAAAATGCGGAGCATTCCGCACCTTTGGGGCGGCGCGATGCCCGTCTGATTGGCGCCGATTTGGGCGCCAGTCGGCGGACATCGCGCCGTTGGGGGAGAATTTCGCCCATGATCTCCGTAGTGTCAAATTTTGTTTGAAGTTAGGTTCTGTGGAGCACCTTGGGCCTTTTACCAGGCCCTATGTAAACACAGGTTGTTGTTGTTTTACTGTTGATTGATGTTATGTAATTCCCATCTTTATCCTCTCGTCACTGAAGTTCATTTCTAGCCCAGTAACTCTAAGTTGTTCTTATTTAATAGTTTTTAATGATTTAGTGAGTACTACTCCTCCTGAATAAAATATCTTGTCATTCAATAGTAGCGGTTCAGCAGTTGAATTGCGACTCCATCGGGTCTATTTAAACTACTAGCATTTGCATAAATTTGAAATCCTAACCTGATATCTTGAAAGACGATTGCTTAGGCACCTGAATTTTTAATTTGGATTGGTTAAAAATAGAGTGAAAAAGGTTTTAGCTCCTGGTTGCTAAAGATTTAATCACAGGGTAATATGTAGGGTTGCTTCAAGGTGGCACCAGACGTCACCCAGCTTCAGTGGTGATTTTCTGATAGTTCTTATTGTCAGTTTTTAAATCTTCAGATCCTAAATGCAGCTTTAATTGGGAACAGAAGGGCACAAACATGTTTCATTATTCATTACTGCCAACTTTTAATTTATTTATGGAGAATTGCAATTCACGTGAAAGCTTTTTTGTGGATAGATCTTTGAAACTGTTCTTTGTCTAAGACGTGCAGTCCCATCACATGCTCTTTGCGCCCATTGACTTTCCCCATATTTCTGACAATTTGCATCATTAAGCTGACTGAACAGCTGGTATATATCAGTCCTCGAAGTGGAGTAGTAGCCCGAAGGGATTGGGATCTTTAAATGTTTCTATTAGACCTGACTCCGTGTCAGAATGAAGAGCAGATTTATCGAGGTTGTCATGTTTCGATAAATCTGTTCTTCGTCGTGCAGGAGGAAAGTTGGCCATCTAAGGCTGCATGCCTTCGTTTTAACAATCATTCTATTTTGAACTCATTTTTCCCAGGCCTCAGAAAATTCAGCAGGTATACGTAGGTGAGAAGGGCTGAATCCATGCGTTAAGTGTCAATGCTTGTGTGCCAGGAAGCTACCCAGTAAATTGCCACCCGCTACCTGTCAACCCCAGTTGTCCCATCACCAGGTCCCGATCCCTCACCTGGACCACCATCTGTCGTCGTCCCCTCCCCTCGTCTCCCCACCCGTCCTGTCCCCGTTCCCCCGCCACCATTAGATCCTTCCTGACCACTATTGAAATTCCTGCCCATGCAATTGATACCTCGAGTGATCGGGACACCCCCCCCCCCCCCCCCCCCCCCCCTCATGATTGGATTGTAATCAAATTTCACTTGCAAGGCTTCCCTGCAATTGGGACACTTCGCGTTTAGGATCCCGCAGTCCTTCCTCACTACCCTTCCACACCCCACACGACCTACCTGTTCTCTTTGTCTGTGGCCCTGAACTGTAGGCTTCCTGTTCAACAAAACATTGAAGGCATCCTTCAGTAAAATGGTGCAGGATATTCAGGAAATCAGGTTCCTCTGGGTTTACCACCCTCAAAATACACTTAGTTACTCCCTCCACCACCCCACCCAAAACA
Source organism: Scyliorhinus torazame (assembly GCF_047496885.1). Classification (NCBI taxonomy): domain Eukaryota; kingdom Metazoa; phylum Chordata; class Chondrichthyes; order Carcharhiniformes; family Scyliorhinidae; genus Scyliorhinus; species Scyliorhinus torazame. The sequence goes on from NC_092724.1 coordinate 28,839,386, forward strand.
GAATTCACCACTGAGCTAAGACCCAGTCCAAAACTTCTGGTCATTTATCTCATTACTATTTGTGGAACCTTACTATGCACAGATTGACTGCCATATTTCTCACAATACAGAGTGACAAGAGGACCAGGAGAAGACTAGCCAGTCATTAAGCTTGGCTGCCATTCAATGCGATCACCATCGATTGGTATTCTAACTCTATCTGCCTGCCTGGACTCCATTTCCCTTGGGCTTACAATAATCTGTCAAACTCAGGTTTAAGATTCTCAATTGAGTTATCATTTGCTTGAGGTTTCTGCTGCACAATTGACAGCATCCCTGTCTCTGAGCCCAAAGCTCTGGGTTCGGGTGCCACTCCAGGACTTGATGGTACCTGAAGGGGCATTCATAATGTGGTCAAATAGCCTGATTGTCAGCTTGCAAATCTTTCCAGCAGGCCAATGGCAGGCAGTATGAAGGGGAGAGACTACTGGTCAGCCATGTATGAAGTGGAGTAATGCCTGTCAAGCTATAGCTTCAGGATAGAGACCTGTTCCAGGAAAAAAAGCCCTGGAAATTCTGCCTGAAATGTCATGTCCTGTTGTGGAGAGAGTTCCACGTTTATATAATATAATATAATCTTTATAGTGTCACAAGTAGGCTGACATTAACACTGCAATGAAGTTACTTTGAAAATCTCCTAGTCACCATATTACGGCACCTGTTCGGGTACACTGGGGGAGAATCCAGAATGTCTAATTCACCTAATAAGCACGTCTTTCAGGACTTCTATGAGGAAACCAGAGGACCCGGAGGAAACCCATGTAGACACTGGGAGAATGTGCACGCTCTGCGATGACCCTTATCCTAGGCTCCTTTCAACTGATGTAAACAATTCCCTATCTACCCTATCAATTCCTTTCAAAATCCTAAAATCTTCAATCAAATCACCCCTTAACCTTGTATATTTCAGAAAATACAAGTCTAGTTTATGTAAACTCTCCATATAATCTACCCTTGGAGACCTGATAATATCCTGGTGAAGCTGTGCTGTATTCTTTCTAAGGAGTGCTGCCCAGAGATCTACAGAATTCTCCAGATGTGGTTCTGGCTGCCATTGAAAATAGCGGCCTGATAGTGGGATTCAGGATGGAATTCTAGGAGATCCCCGCTATGATAAATTAGCATGGCAAGGGAGAGCGAATCGGTCCTGGTCGCCGCTCCTAGTGCCAGAGCAGACCGGGAGCGATTCTCCTCCGGCAGAATAGTCTCACAAACAGTGAATCCAGCCCATAGTAAATAGTACAGAATATTTGGGACATCACGACTTTCTTCCTTTTGATTCAACACCCTGACTTTTACTGCCTAAATAATCTGATCACCAGGTCAATAATTTGTCTTTTCATAGAATTTAGAGTGCAGAAGGAGGCCATTCGGCCCATCGAGTCTGCACCGGCTCTTGGAAAGAGCAACCTACCCAAGGTCAACACCTCCACCCTATCCCAGTAACCCCACCCAACACTAAGGGAAATTTTGGACACTAAGGGCAATTTATCATGGCCAATCCACCTAACCTGCACACCTTTGGACTGTGGAAGGAAACCGGAGCACCCGGAGGAAACCCACGCACACACGGGGAGGATGTGCAGACTCCGCACAGACAGTGACCCAAGCCAGAATCGATATCATGAGCTTTAAATTCAGCTAACAGGCTCTTGTGAGGAGCTTTGTCTAATACCATCTGGAATCCCATACAAACCACATCCATCTGTCTACTATTTTAGTTTATCCCTCCAAAGATTTAATTAGTTTCATGAACGACCCCTTACAAATCTATGTTCTCGCTCGCTAATCAGCTGAAATGTAGTCACTTTGGTCCGGATTTCCTCAGAGTCAGAAAGACTCTGCACATCCTTAAAAATGTTGGGATGATCCCGCATGTGGATGTCCCACCACATTTCTGACAGATCCAGTTTTTGCCGGCAGGAGGAAAGAGGTAGGGTGTGATTCACAATGGCCAGAAATCCAAACACAGCTGGGCCATTTGAACCCAGTGCTGAGTTCAATCATACCCCATTTTGACTGGTCCAAGGACCTTAGCCTGTCATATAGGAAGCATGATTTGATGGAGTACATGTAAATGCCCTTGAAGGGTGCATAATTCAGCATAACTATCACGATCTGAAGTTTTTTTAATGGTCTATTCTTTCAACCTTACAAAAAAAAACATGCTGCAGCTGCCTCTGAGAGTTAAATAAAATTTTACTGCCTGACTGATTTCGATGACAAGTAAAGGTTTGAAAATAAAAGTAGCACCTGGTCAGGCAGTTTCAGTGGAGATCATTATCACCAAGAGCTATCATTATGCTATTATGAACACTTGGCTGAGTTTCAAAAGCTACAGTTTACTTAACAGGGGGTCCTGAACCAACATTTTGATTGACAGCTTAAGGAGGCTATTAAAGGTTTTTCTGCCTTTGATGTGGGTCTTGTTGTAAAGAAAAGGTACAATTCCTAAAGCCTTTTTTCTGACTGGATTTTAATCCCAGTAAGATAATGGATTGATTGCCAGCCAGCTGAATGTAAAACTTACATTCCACCCTAAGTGGGATGAAAGGGAGCAGAACCTCGACTACTCAGTATGGTGGCATAGCAGTTAGCATTGCTGCCTCACAACGCCAGGGACCGTGGTTCGATTCCGGCTTGGGTGGAGTGTGCACATTCTTCCCATGTCTGTGTGGGTCTCCTCTGGGTGCTCTGGTTTCTTCCCACGGTCCAAAGATATGTAGCTTAGGTGGATTAGCCATGCTAAATTGCCCCTTAGGGTCCAAAGATGTGCAGGTTAGGTGGGGTTGCGGTGTTACAGGGATAGGATGGGTAAGTGGGCTTAGGTAGGGTGCTCCTTCGGAGAGTTGGTGCAGACGCGATGGGCCAGATGACCTCCTTCTGCACTGCAGGATTCTGTAGTCTTGGGAGTTAAACCGCTCCCACCCCACTCACGGGAGCATGAAATACCCCATCTCTCGTTGACTTTTACACTACCACTCTTCAACGGTTTCTGAGATGAGCCATTAACAACGTACAACACAATGACTAAGCAGATGTTGTAATCAAATTCCTCTGGAATATACAAGCAACAAAGACTGTTTTACCAAGTCAGAGCAGAGATCAAAAAGATATGCTGAAAGGCTGCAAGGGCCATCTCTCTCTCAGAGATATTGTGCATGGATATTGCAGAGTAACCATCCTAGGAAGGGAAATCTATGGCAAACCAAAATCTTTTGGGGATAAAACATGGAAATCTGTTCCATACAGCCGAGGAAAACAACGGAACAAAATGGCCTCCACATGGAATTACTGCGTCAAGAACTGCCGAAGGACTTTAACTGTATCTTTCTTCACTTGTTTATTTTTCTTCACGAACTGTAAAAATCTTCAAGTCCACCCTTGTATTCTACAACCTGTACTCGTGTGTGTGTGTGTGTGTGTGTGTGTGTGTGTGTGAGGCCCAGGGAATGTGTGTGACGCATGAATGAGGGTTATGGGGCGAAATTCTCCGTTATCGGCGGAAAGTCCGCCGATCGGTGCAAAAAACGGCGCAAATCCGACTTGCGTCACGTCGGAAAAATGGGTCGATAGTCTCCGGCCTGAAATGAGCTAGCAGCGACGTAACGGGATCCGCGCATGCGCAGTGGTTCACGGCGTGCAGCGTCATACGCGCCGCACGGCGTGACAGCTCATAAGGCCGCGCTGCTCCCCCCACCCGACCGGAACACCCGACCGCAACACCCGACTGGATGGCTGGCCGCCGCTCAGCCCCGAGGTTCGAGTCACACGATGCGGAGGCGCTCCTGGACGCGGTGGAGCAGAGGAGGGACGCCCTGTATCCCAGGCACGGCCGCAGAGTTGCCCCACGCCACAGCCGGCGTCTGTGGAGGGAAGTGGCAGAGGCCGTCACCGCTGCGGCCCTGACACCACGGACAGGCACTCAGTGCCACAAGAAGGTGAACGACCTCATCAGAGCAGGCAGGGTGAGCCTCCCCATATCCCCCCCTCCCCCATATCCCCCCTCCCCCATATCCCCCCTCCCCCATATCCCCCCTCCCCCATATCCCCCCTCCCCCATATCCCCCCCTCCCCCATATTCCCGCCTCCCCCATATCCCCCCTCCCCCATATCCCCAAGTGATTCCAGCCCTAACCTTAACCTCTGCAAAGCACGCGCAACCGATGGCGTGCATTCATATACCTGCCTAACAGTGTTGCCTTTTACCCCTGCCACCCCCCCCCCCCACCCCCCACAGGAGAAGCGCGCACACAACAATAGGGAGCATGTGAGGACTGGAGGAGGCCCCGCTGATGAGAGGCCACTGACCGAACACCAGGAAAGGGCCCTGGAACTGGCTGGTGGACCTGAGGACCGGGAGGTTGCTGATGCAGAGGTCGGGGGCGTAGTAGCAAGTGAGCCACCGACAGCCCGTCCCCATATCCCCCCTCCCCTATATCCCCCTCCCCCGTATCACCTGATCACTGCCTGATGTCTAACCATGCATGCTTCATTGTGTATCGCAGGACCAAACGTCCAGGCACCCATCCCCGCAGATGCAGACCGCCCGCAGGATGCCCCTCGGAGGCCACGGGAGACGGAGAGACCCGCACCCTCCAGCATGCGACGCCCGCAGGATGCCCCTCGCACACCACGGGAGACGGAGAGACCTGGAGCAACAGGGAGACGACACCCCCGTCACGTGCAGGAGCGACCACCCAGCGATGAGGGGGCAGCCACAGGCCCCCGTCACATCCGAGCCAGGACACCACTACCCAGGACACCACTACCCAGGACACCACTACCCAGGACACCACTACCCAGGATACCACTACCCGGGATACCACTACCCGGGACAGCAGTACCCGGGACAGCACTACCCAGGAAGACGAAATACCGGACAGTGACTCAGAGTGGATGGGTGGAGACGAACCCCCACCCCAAAGTGCCATGGACTCAGAGTGGGATGAAGAGCACGACACAACGCCACTGCTGTCACCAACACCCTCCACCATCGCAGAAACACTCACCTCGGTTGGGCACTTTCGTGATGAGGCGTCTGGTACACTCACTGGTGCGCACAACACAGCCGTCCCGGTACAGCAGGTGGAGGTAGGAGCAGCAGAGGGGCCGGGCGGTCGGAGGGCAGCCCAGCCCAAGCGAACATCTGCCGCCCAGATGGATCCCGGGTTCCTGGAGTTACCACACCCACACATAGATCCGATGCAACCACCGACCCGGAGACAAGCGAAGAGGGTGACGAGCGGCTTGCGGCGGCTGCGGTCGCAGGTGGAGGAGTCCACCCGCGTCCAGGAGCTGGGAGTGGTGCCGGTCATGCGTGCCACCCAGGCCGACACCGCACGGGTGGCGTCCGCGGTGGAGGCAATGGGTGCGACGGTGTCAGACATGAGGAACGGTTTGCGAGGCCTGGGGCTTTCCGTGCAGGCGACATCTGTGGCCCAGGAAATGGCTGCCCTCTCACAGGAGGCCATGAGCCAGTGCCAGCGCCAGATGGCAGAGGCGCTCAACGCCATAGCCCAGTCTCAGCAGGCCATGGCCCAGTCTCTGCAGGCCATGGCCCAGTCTCAGCAGGCCATGGCCCAGTCTCTGCAGGCCATCGCTGAGGGCATCGGCGCCAGTGGCCATGTGCGAGCCGGCGTCGCACTGTCACAGACAGGGTTTGCTAACCCCCTGGGCTCCATGGCTGCAAACCTGCAGACCCCTGTCGATACCTCCAGCACGGGCCTCCAGGACTGGCAGCGCCAGATGTCGGGGGGGCGTTGGATGGCCAGTCCGTTCGCATCCCCCACCCATGTAGAGGCCTGGGGGCCATCGGGCACCCCGAGGGAGGAGGAGGTGGTGTGGTCCGTCCCGGCTCCCTCTGTAGGGGAGGTCCCGGTACACCGCGACACCTCGGACTCCCCCCCTTCCGTCCCAGGTGCATCGGTTGGGCAACGGGCAGGACAGGCTGGCAGCTCGCCATCCCAGTCGCCCGGGCCGCAGCCTGGCCCATCTAGGCCAGGACGCCCCAGGAAACGGCCGCCAAAGGGATCCAGTGTCAGAGGGCAGGAATCACAGGAGTCCACTTCCAGTTCTGCTGTACCGTCTGGGGAACCACGTAGACGTAGTCAAAGGGCCCGTAAGGCCAAACAATTAGACACTGAGTAATTTGGCACGGGTGCAGGGTACAGATGAGTTTTAGGGGCTAGGGCACGTGCATGAACTCCTTTGGTTATTAAAGTCAATGTTACACCTACAGAAGCTGCCTTTGTGCTCTGTCCAAAGTGTGCGGGGGTGTCATGTACGTTGAGCGCAAGTGTGTGTGTGAGGGGTGGTCTTACTTCAGCCCCAGGTGAGTCTGCCCCCTTCCCCCTGGGCCGCCATCAACATCCCCCGGGCAGAGGACGGGACCGTGCGCTGCAGTGTCACAGCCGCATGCAGGGATGGTCCGGGTGGATGGTGGTACTGTGGCCATGGGTCAGACATAGTCCAACGATGTAGAGCCAGGAGCTCACTGCAGGGTGGGTTGTCATCATCCTCCATGGCCTGCGATAGACACGCGTCCACCCGCAACTGTGTGAGCCCGGCCCGTTGTGCCGCAGGTGTATCGGCAATGGGGGGGGGGGGGGGGGGGGGGGTGCATGCGGGTGGGGTGGGTGGGGTTGGGGAGGGGGGGTGAGGGTTCTGGGTGGGTGGATGGGTGGGGGGTGTGGGTGGTCGGCTGTTGCCATGGTGTGCGGTCTGTGGCCATACTACCCGATTCCCACGCCCATCTAGTCAGTGAAGCGGGCATCTATCAGTCTGTCCCGTGCCCGCTGGGCCAGCCGGTAACGGTGGACAGCCACCCGCCTGTGTCTACCCCGCCTGCCCTGACCATTACTCCCATCCCCCTCATCTGGGGAGGACTGCGCCTCTTCCTGCTGCTCCTCCACTCCGCCCTCCTCTGCCTGCGGCACATCGCCCCTCTGTTGGGCTATGTTGTGCAGGACGCAGCACACCACAATGATCCGGCCGACCCTATCTGACCGATACTGGAGGGCGCCCCCAGAGAGGTCCAGGCACCTGAAACGCGTCTTCAGCACGCCAAAGCACTTCTCTATCACTCCCCTTGTCGCTACATGGGAATCATTGTAGCGGTTCTCCGCCTCATTGCGTGGCCTCCGTATAGGCGTCATCAGCCACGATCGCAATGGGTAGCCCCTGTCGCCCAGCAACCAGCCCCTCAGCCGGGGATGGCGTCCCTCGTACATGCCGGGGATGGATGACCGCGACAACACGAATGAGTCATGTACACTGCCTGGGTGACGGATGCAGACGTGCAGGATTATCATGCGGTGGTCGCAGACCACCTGTACGTTCATCGAATAGGTCCCCTTCCTATTAGTGAACACGGCCCTGTTATCTGCAGGTGGCAGCACGGCGAGGTGCATCCCATCAATCGCGCCCTGGACCATGGGGAACCCGGCCACGGCAGAGAAGCCCACGGCCCGGGCATCTTGGCTGGCCCGGTCCACGGGGAAGCGGATGTAGCGGTGCGCCATGGCATATAGGGCATCTGTCACTGCCCGGATGCACCGGTGCACCGATGTCTGCGATATGCCGGACAGGTCCCCACTCGGTGCCTGGAATGACCCCATTGCATAAAAGTTCAGGGCCACCGTAACCTTGACGGACACGGGGAGAGGGTGTCCCCCGCCAGTGCCACGCAGTGACAGGTGTGCCAGCAGGTGGCAGATGTGTGCCACGGTTTCCCGGCTCATCCGGAGTCTTCTCCTGGATTCCCGGTCCGTGAGGTCCTAATATGACTGCCTGGGCCGGTACACATGGGACGCCCTCGGGTGCCTCCATTGCTGTGGGGCCGCGACGTCCTCCTCCCCCTCCTCGTCCTGTCGGTCGGGTGTCCCTCCAGCCTGGGCGGCTGCCGCCTGCCCCTCTGCAGCAGCCTGCGCCGCCTCTCTGGCACGCTCCTCCTCCTCCTTCTCCTCCTCCTCCTCATCCAGGGCAACATAGACATGAGCGGCTGCCGCCGCGGCGGCCAACATCGCTGGATGATCTGAAAACATGACGGCCTGGTGGGGGGAGTGGAACGACGACATGTCATCATTGCCCATATCCCCTCCTCCCCCCAGCCAGGTGGCATGGACCGCATGGGTCCAACTGTTGGAGTCTGGCACCTGGCCAGGTGGACCAACTCACTTGCCCTCCCATCCCCCTCCCCAGCACGGACCCCCCCCCACCCGGCACGGACCCCCCCCCCCCAACCTCCACCCCGGCACGGACACCCCCATCCCCCTCCCCGGCACGGACCCCCCCCAACCTCCACCCCTGCACGGACCGCCCCCCCAACCTCCACCCCGGCACGGACCCTCCCCCCATCCCCCTCCCCGGCACGGACCCTCCCCCCAACCTCCACCCCGGCACGGACCCCCCCCCCAACCTCCACCCCGGCACGGACCCCCCCCCATCCCCCTCCCTGGCACGGACCCCCCCCAACCTCCACCCCGGCACGGACCCCCCCCCATCCCCCTCCCCGGCACGGACCCCCCCCAAACCTCCACCCCGGCACGGACCCCCCCATCCCCCTCCCCGGCACGGACCCCCCCCATCCCCCTCCCCGGCACGGACCCCCCCCCCAACCTCCACCCCGGCACGGACCCCCCCACCCCCCTCCCCGGCACGGACCCCCTCCCGGCACTCCCCCGGAGCCCAGCCTATTCTAACCACCCACCCCCCCCCCACCCCCCCGCCGCACACACAGACACGCAAGCCGAGACACACCTCTCCTCACGCATTCAGACTGCGGCCACGCCATCGCCTGCCCAGAGCCAACCCCCCAGGCCGTCACTCACCTCCACGCTGGTCGGCGTGAAGCTGGAGCACAGGGTCACGCCGATGAAAAGGAGGTTTAATTTACGTCGACGTGAACGGTCATCACGTCGACGGGACTTCGGCCCATCCGGAAGGGAGAATATCGGCAGGCCGAGAATCGGCTGCCTTGCGCAGACCCGTGACATTCTCCGCGGCAGCGGCGACATTAACGCCCGCCGACTTTTCTCCCTTCGGAGACTTCGGCAACCGGCGGGGGCGGGATTCACGGCGGCCAACGGCCATTCTCCGACCCTCTGGGGGGTCGGAGAATGACGCCCTTGATTTCCCTACTTTTTAAAAATTGGGAAGTAGGGTCAATAAATTTATCTCATTCTTTGGTTAAACTCAGAGAACCTGTCTGATCAATTCTTTATAATCTGAACGTCTGCGTAGTGGGACAACTTAAGCACTTCATAAAATCAGTTCACAAAAACAATTTGTTTAAACAAACAGCAAATCAGGTGCGGTGTACGTCCTCGCTAATCCCTCACATGCTTGTAGTCATCTGGAAACTTACTGATCAAGGACGTTCCATTTTTACATATTTCAGGAATTCCTCCCCCTCTTTAGTTTGCTATTTCTCTAGCCTCTTATGGGACAATTGAAGTCCACCATTATTACTTTACCAAGTTCTTGCTGTTGCATCTTTCTGCAACTTGCCTTAAGATTTACCCCTCTTTCTTTTTCCCACTATTTGGTGTCCTGTAGCCTAATAACATCTTTATTGTTCTTTAATAGATTTTGCCTTCAATCCGCAAACCCATCATCCCTTTCTGTTACTGTAAAAGTAAACATAATAAAACTCCCAGTTAAAACAAAAGAACTTCCTGCAACAACAACAACTGTATTTATGTAGCACTTCACTATAGAAAAATAGCTCCTCCTTGGGGTGTTACCAAGCAACATTTGTCACCGTGAAATAATGAGATATTAGGACTGATGACCAAAAGCTTGATCCGAGAGGTAGATGCTAAGGAAAGACTTAAAGGACGAGAGAAAGACGTGAGATTTGGTTGCTTGTATTACCTACAGAATGACAGTGAACAGTGATAGATGATAGTATCCAATATTTACGGTTCTCTCATACGAACATACAAAATAGGAGCAGAAGTAGGCCATTCGGCCCCTCGAACCTGCTCCGCCATTCATTAAGATCATGGCTGAAATGTGTGTTGAGTTCCACATTTCCCATCAACCCCCGACAATCTTTGAGTCCCTTGGTAACAAGCATACAACTATCTCCGCATTAAAAATATTCAGTGGCCCCGCCTCCACCACCTTCCAAAGCAGAGAGTTCCAAAGTCGCACAACCCTGTGAGAGAAGAAAAATCTCTTCATCTCTGTGCTTAAAGGGCGACGCTTCATTTTTGCCTGTTTGTGTTGAAAGACAAACAAGTTGTCCTTCCTCTTGCATAGACTGACAGTTCCCATTTTCACTCCTGCAGTGGTTTCCTGTTTCTCATTTGCAGATCACTGTTCACTTAATTCTCATTCCAGGGTTTTTCTTTCTTTTTCATGGTAAAACAAATGTTCCAGGGGGACAGCTGACCGATTACACTGGGTAATACAACTAAGGGGTACAAATGAACTGGCATTGAACTTGAAAACCTCGCTTACTTTTTCTGATTCTACCCAAACTTATTGAAAGATTCTAAAATAGCTGAAGTAAATGGCAAACTAACCTGAAGCCTTTATGTAAATTGTACTCATTGAGTCCCTCTGTTTTCCTTTGTACCAGTTTAAGCTCCGGTATTGGATTCAAATTGAAACAGAGCCACAGTTTAAGATTTCATTGGAAGGGCAGCCCTCCCACCAATGTAGCTTTCCCTCAGTACACATGATCCGCCAAATGATATTCAAACTGAGATTATGTACTTATGGGTGGAATCTAATGTCACCCATGGGCAAGTTCGGAGACAGGGAGCTATATGACGCAGAAGGGTGTCATTTATTTTAAACACGTTCTTTACATTAAAATGTAACCGCCATGAAATGAACATAAACCTGGTCACCAGTGCGTTAAAAACATTCCCTCCATTCAAGACACTTCATACAGTGATCGAGTCCGAGAATATGACAGTACAGATTGAGACACTTCAGCCCATCATGTCTGCACCGGCTATCAAGCACCTATCCATTCTAATTCAATTTTCCAGCACTTGGTGCGTAGCCTTATATGCTTCGGCATTTTAAATGCTCATCTAAATGTTTCTTAAGTGTTCTGATTGCTACATCGGCCTCCCAATCCTGCAACCCTCTCCGTTTGACACTTCCGCATGCCTCCGTGTTTCATTAAATGGTGTACGGGAGCAAAGGAATCCAGTGACTCTACTTAAGATATAGAGAAAAGTAAGTTCCCGCTGGCACTGGAATTAGTTGTTAATAAGTTTGTATTTGGAACCATAGACAATTGTGAGGGAATCATAAGTTGCTGTTGGCTGGAAATGTAAAGTATAATGGTGAGTTTGGATGGGCTACCACCCAAAAACCTTATTATTGGCAAAAGGAAAACTAATTGGGTAAGAAAATGCTCATAAATTCAATAAGAACGCTACAGGAGCCCTACATTTTCCATTCAATTCCATATAAGTTGAGTTGGATGAATATTTTGAATATCCAGTGATGGTAGTTTTTTAAATTTGTATTTGGTATTTATAATAATTGTTTGATGGGTGATTGGAGCAGGAATTGCAGTATCGCCCTAGCAACTCAACAGCACTGCATTAGGTTTTCCATTGCTTTGTGTTTCTTGAGGTCTGATTCCAATGTGGTTGCGCTATTTGACACACAAACTGTTGGTCTCCATAGTATTCCTGTCATTCTGCTCCAAAAGTCTTGTGCTCTGGCGCCAAATGGTGAGCAGTGAAATTTGTTATTTGTGACATTTTGTTGATAGTGTCTTGCCAACATGATCAGTTTGCCTTGCAAACTGAATCTTAGAAATTTACAGTACAGACGGGCTGCATCTAGATCAACATGGCCAGCCATATATTCACTCACTGAATTAAATCATGACTTCAGGCTTTGTTACACAGCGGAATGCTGTTTAATCCATTCAGTCATATGAGTCCATATTTGGATTGAACTACAACCAGCTCTGTGATGTTGTTTTCTCTGAAGTTGAATCGTTGGATCTAAGTTTACACAGGGCTAAATCGCTGGCTTTGAAAGCAGACCAAGGCAGGCCAGCAGCACAGTTCAATTCCCGTGCCAGCCTCCCCGAACAGGCGCCGGAATGTGGCGACTAGGGGCATTTCACAGTAACTTCATTTGAAGCCTACTTGTGACAATAAGCGATTTTCATTTCATTTCATGTGCTGAAGCTTCCTCTGCTATCCCTGCCTCTGCCAGATTACTCCATCCCTGCCCACCATGTATTTCTCTCCCATCCAACACTATTCCCATTGGTTTCTCGGGGATTATTAGGTGTATCATGGTGGTAAGACTAGGATAGTGTCAGAAATGACCCCACAGAAAGACAGAGGGTATAGTGAAGTTAATTTATCACCTTATCCGAGGTCCTTAAGAGCTCAGGCTCAGTAATTGCCATTGTGGATGACTCCTTGGACTCTTTAGAGCCAAGTGGTCCTTTCAAATTGTCTTTGGGCTTCTTTTTGGATCTGTAACAAACACGTTGCAGATCCTCCTGATGTTATTTTGTAGACTCATTGCCAGAACCCTGCTGGAAGCCCACCATCATTACACACTGATCCCTCTGCAGGAAACAGAGTCAATATTGTGACGGGGTTGGAAACATATCAATAAAATCTATCCTCCAAGCTCAGTTTTGGCAATCATTCTGGACATAGTTAGATGGCTTGGCATGATACATCAGGAAAGTTCAGTTCATTCATTGATGTGTACTCAATCAATCTGTCGGAGTTGAAACTATTTACTTGACAATTTGCCTCAATGACACTGATTAGGAAGGGGAACGTGCCAACTAGGATCTCCATTCCCGATAGCTGTTTAGTGAGCCGCATTCTGGAGTGTGAGCAGACATCACTATGCCTGTCCAATTAAGCTTTTGGTCAAAGGTGACTCCCAATATTGCTGATGGTGGGGTCTCAGTAATGTTGCGACGTTGATGGGTCTGGGGAGATCCAAATTTCGTTAAAAACAATTTTTGGAATATAATTAAGTCAAATAAATGCTGGCCTAGCAAGTGATGCTCATATTCCTGTGAACCTAGAACTTGTGTATATTTGAAGACATTTAAGTATGCATGTGGCGACACTCAGGCAAGAATCCCTCAAACTTGGATTGGATTGGATTTGTTCATTGTCACGTGTAAGGAGGTACAATGAAAAGTATTTTTCTGCATGCAGCTCAAACAGATCATTTAGTGCATTAAAAGAAAATACGTAAAAGGGCAACACAAGGTACACAATGTAAATACATAGACATCGGCATTGGGTGAAGCATACAGGAGTGTAGTATTAATCAGATCAGTCCACAAGAAGGTCATTTAGGAATCAGGGGCGGGATTCTCCCCTACCCGGCGGGGCGGGGGGTTCCCGGCGGGATGGAGTGGCGGGAACCACTCCGGCGTCGGGCCGCCCCAAAGGTGCGGACTTCTCCGCACCTTTAGGGGCCTTGAGGGCCTAGGCTCGCGCCGGAGTGGTTTCCGTTCCACCGGCTGGCGTGGAAGGCCTTTGGCGCCACGCCAGCCGGGGCCGAAAGGACTCTGCCGGCCGGCGCGGGTCCGCGCATGCACCAGTCCCACCGATAAAGTAGGTGGTTTGATTCACGTCGGCGGGACTGGCATGACAGCAGCGGGACTTCGGCCCATCATGGGCCGGAGAATCGCCGGGGGGGGGAGGCCTGCCGACTGGCACGGTACGATTCCCGTCCCCACCGAATTTTCGTTGCCGGAGAATTTGGCGGACGCCGGGGGTGGGATTCACGCCGATCCCCCGGCGACTCTCTGACCCGGCGGGGGGGGGGGGGGGGGGGGAGAATCGCACCCCCGGTAACAGTGGGGAAGAAGCTGTTTTTGAATCTGTTTTTGCGTGTTCTCAGACTTTTGTATCTCTTGCCCGATGGAAGAAGCTGGAAGAGTGAATAAACCAAATGAGAGGGGTCTTCGATTATGCTGCCCGCATTCCCAAGGCACCGGGGGGGGTGTAGACAGAGTCAATGGATGGGAGGCAGGTTCATGTGATGGACTGGGCTGTGTTCACGACTCTCTGTAGTTTCTTCCTTTCTTGGGCCAAGCAGTTTCCATACCAGGCTGTGAAGCAGCCAGATAGGGGGCAAAATTCTCCCCCAACGGCGGGATGTCCGCCGACTGGCGCCAAAGACGGCGCCAATCAGACGGGCATCGCGCCGGCCCAAAGGTGCGGAATGCTCCGCATCTTTGGCGGCCTAGCCCCAACATTGAGGGGCTAGGCCGATGCCGGAGGGATTTCCGCCCCGCCAGCTGGCGGAAATGGCGTTTGTTGCCCCGCCAGCTGGCGCGGAAATGCGGCGCATGCGCGGGAGCGTCAGCGGCCGCTGTCAGTTTCCCGCGCATGCGCAGTGGGGAGAGTCTCTTCCGCCTCTGCCATGGTGGAGGCCGTGGCGGAGGCGGAAGGGAAAGAGTGCCCCCACGGCACAGGCCCGCCCGCGGATCGGTGGGCCCCAATCGCGGGCCAGGCCACCGTGGGGGCACCCCCCGGGGTCAGATCGCCCCGCGCCCCCCCCCAGGACCCTGGAGCCCGCTGACGCCGCCTGGTCCCGCCGGTAAATACCAGGGGCGTCATTCTCCGACCCCCCGCCGGGTGGGAGAATGGCCGTTGGCCGCCGTGAATCCCGCCCCCGCCCCCGCCGAAGTCTCCGCTCCCGGAGGTTGGGCGGGGGCGGGAATCCGGCCGCGCCGGTTGGCGGGACCCCCCGCTGGATTCTCCGGCCCGGATGGGCCGAAGTCCCGCCCAGGAATTGCCTGTCCCGCCGACGTAAATCAAACCTGGTATTTACCGGCGGGACCAGGCGGCGTGGGCGGGCTCCGGGGTCCTGGGGGGGGGCGTGGGGCGATCTGACCCCGGGGGGTGCCCCCACGGTGGCCTGGCCCACGATCGGGGCCCACCGATCCGCGGGCGGGCTTGTGCCGTGGGGGCACTCTTTCCCTTCCGCCTCCGCTACGGCCTCCACCATGGCGGAGGCGGAAGAGACTCTCCCCACTGCGCATGCGCGGGAAACTGACAGCGGCCGCTGACGCTCCCGCGCATGCGCTGGGAAACTGACAGCGGCCGCTGACGCACCCGCGCATGCGCCGCATTTCCGCGCCAGCTGGCGGGGAAACAAATGCCATTTCCGCCAGCTGGCGGGGCGGAAATCCCTCCGGCGTCGGCCTAGCCCCTCAATGTTGGGGCTAGGCCACCAAAGATGCGGAGGCTTCCGCACCTTTGGGCCGGCGCGATGCCCGTCTGATTGGCGCCGGCTTTGGCGCCAGTCGGCGGACATCCCGCCGTTGGGGGAGAATTTCGCCCCAGGTTTGATTTACGTCGGCGGGACAGGCAATTTCTGGGCGGGACTTCGGCCCATCCGTGCCGGAGAATTGAACGGGGGGTCCCGCCAACCGGCGCGGCCCGATTCCCGCCCACGCCCAATCTCCGGTACCGGAGACTTTGGCGGGGGCGGGATTCACGGCGGCCAACGGCCATTCTCCGACCCGGCGGGGGGTCGGAGAATGACGCCCAGGCTGTTTTTTACGGTATGCCTTTAAAAGTTGGTAAGAGTCAATGTGGACACGTGAATTTCCTTAGTTTCCTGAGGAAGTATAGGCGCTGTTGTGCTTTCTTGGTGGTAGCGTCGACATGGGTGGACCAGGACATTATTGGTGATGTGCACACCTCGGAATCTGAAGCTGTCAACCAACTTATGGAGAAAATGGACATTTTTACGTTTAAAAACCAGGTGATTTGTTTCATGTTCTGCTGCTATTAATCCAAGTGCATGCTTCACCTCTAGAACTCATTTTTTCTTGTTTGTGTTAGTCCATGTGATTGAGTGAGAGTGTTTTTGTTGTGTTTACATTTTGGGTGTTGTGTGAATAAATGCTTATTTTGTCTTTGGATTTAAACTTACCAGAAAGCCTTTTTCTGTCAGGTCTTTAAAGTCACAGCACTGAAAAGATTTAAAACACTCCCTTTAAATCATACATCTCGTCATGAATGATCAAGGAGCGAGGGAAAAGGGCAAAAACTATCTCATCATCCTTGACCCATTGACTACTGTGCTTTTAGCAGATGCCAACACATCCACAACTTCGCAGGGGGGATCCGGCCCCCCCCCCCCGGAGCCAGATCCCCCCGCGCCCTCCCGAGGACTCCGCAGGCCGCCCTCAGAGCCAGGTCCCGCTCTCAGAACCAGGACCTTGGGCGAGATTCTCCGACCCCCCGCCGGGTCGGAGAATCGCCGGAGGCTGGCGTGAATCCCGCCGCTGCCAGTTGCCGAATTCTCCGGCACTGGATATTCGTCGGGGGCTGGAATCGGGCCGCGCCGGTTGGCGGGCCCCCCCCCCTGGTGATTCTCCAGGGGGCGGGCCCCCCGTCCGGCTGCTGGAATGCCTGTCCCGCCAGCGTGGATTAAACCACCTCTCTTACCGGCGGGACAAGGCAGCGTGGGCGGGCTCCGGAGTCCTGGGGGGGGTGCACGGGGCGATCTGGTCCCGGGGGTGCCCCCACGGTGGCCTGGCCCGCGATCGGGGCCCACCGATCCGTGGGCGGGCCTGTGCCGTGGGGGCACTCTTTTCCTTCCGCCTTCGCCACGGTCTCCACCATGGTGGAGGCGGAAGAGACCCCCTCCACTGCGCATGCGCAGCCCGGCAATGTCAGTTTCGCACCAGCTGGCGGGGCACCAAAGGCCTTTCCCGCCAGCTGCCGGGGTGGAAATCAGTCTGGCGCGGGCCTAGCCCCTCAAGGTTAGGGCTCGGCCCATCAAGATGCGGAGGATTCCGCACCTTTGGGGCGGCGCGATGCCGGACTGATTTGCACCGTTTTTGGCGCCTGTCGGCGGACATCGCGCCGATTACGGAGAATTTCGCCCCTTGTGTAATTCACGCCGGCGGGACTGGCTGAAAACGGGCAACCGTTCGGCCCATCGGGGACCGGAGAATCGCCGGGGGGGCCACTGCCAACGGCGCGATGCCATCCCCGCCCCGGCCAAAAAACCGGCGCCGTAGCATTCGGCAGCCGGCGTCGGAGCGGCAGGGCAGGATTCACGCCACCCCCCCGGCGATTCTCCGACCCGGCGGGGGGGGGGGGGTCGGAGAATCCCTCCCATGAGCTACCATATTGGGGCGTCATTCTCCGACCCCCCGCCGGGTCGGAGAATGGCCGTTGGCCGCCGTGAATCCCGCCCCCGCCCCCGCCGAAGTCTCCGCTCCCGGAGATTGGGCGGGGGCGGGAATCCAGCCGCGCCGGTTGGCGGGACCCCCCGCTGGATTCTCCGGCCCGGATGGGCCGAAGTCCCGCCCAGGAATTGCCTGTCCCGCCGACGTAAATCAAACCTGGTATTTACCGGCGGGACCAGGCAGCGTGGGCGGGCTCCGGGGTCCTGGGGGGGGGCGCGGGGCGATCTGACCCCGGGGGGTGCCCCCACGGTGGCCTGGCCCGCGATCGGGGCCCACCGATCCGCGGGCGGGCCTGTGCCGTGGGGGCACTCTTTCCCTTCCGCCTCCGCTACGGCCTCCACCATGGCGGAGGCGGAAGAGACTCTCCCCACTGCGCATGCGCGGGAAACTTTCGGCGGCCGCTGACGCTCCCGCGCATGCGCGGGGAAACTGACAGCGGCCGCTGACGCTCCCGCGCATGCGCCGCATTTCCGCGCCAGCTGGCGGGGCAAGAAACGCCATTTCCGCCAGCTGGCGGGGCGGAAATCCCTCCGGCGTCGGCCTAGCCCCTCAATGTTGGGGCTAGGCCGCCAAAGATGCGGAGACTTCCGCACCTTTTTGCCGGCGCGATGCCCGTCTGATTTGCGCCGGCTTTGGCGCCAGTCGGCGGGCATCCCGCCGTTGGGGGAGAATTTCGCCCTTGATTTCTAAATGCAACATATTACAATTAGAGAAAAACTCAAAATCATTCAATACTCATTGACACTTTGGTTAAAGTTGTATTTTATTGCCGTTAGGTGCAAGCTCTTCCTTTTTAAAATAACATTGACGTTTTATTCCACTCATATTATCTCGGTAAATCTATCTCCAACTTTTACATGCATTATCAAAATCAAATCTGTTTTTCATTTAATGTGATGGTAAAACATGACTGCAATCCTGTTAGGATCAACACATGCCTGGTTCTGAAATCGCAATTGTAAAACGACCTGTAAAATTGTAAAACTGACAATTGGACAGTCTCAGTCTTTTAATGAGTTTTCCATCTATGCTTAAGGTTTCTCAGTGTGTTACATTTTGTTCTCCTTACTCAACAGCAGGATTTTACATGTTTCACACAACATTAAACTGGTTTCACTCCCCCAATATAATTTTTTCTTCATTTTCTGGCTTCCCAAAGACAGTGCCATGTGATTTTGGGGAAAGTATCTTCTTGGCTATGGTTATCAATAAGTCTAGATTTATGGATGTATGGACATGATGAAGCTTGAATGTCACAATGGGAGGAACATAGAACATACAGTGCAGAAGGAGGCCATTCGGCCCATTGAGTCTGCACCGACCCTCTTAAGCCCTTACTTCCACCCTATCCCCCAAACCCCAATAACCCCATCTAACATTATTTGGACACCAAGGACAATTTTAGCATGGCCAATCCACCTAAACTGCACATCTTTAGACTATGGGAGGAAACCGGAGCACCTGGAGGAAACCCACGCAGACACGGGGAGAACGTGCAGACTCCGCACAGACAGTGACCCAGCAGGGAATTGAACCTCGGTCCCTGGCGCTGTGAAGCCACAGTGCTAACCACTATGCTACCGTGCTGCCCAAAGGAAGGAGATATTTCTAAGGTGCATTGATATTTGAATGTAAGAAAATATTTTGTGGCTTTCGAATACAATAATTTTCTCTGACTTTTTAAAAAATGGGGATTTGCAGATACTGCTCATCCATAGCTGTATTACCCACTTTTCCCTATTTTGGGCCATAAGCTTATACTTAGACTACAAATTCAACTCAATACTTGGGGCTGGGAGGGGCAGTGCCTGGGAGACAGGGGTGCACAAGGTACAAAACACTGGGCAGCAGGCTTATTGGCCGAGTAGCCACTGATGTACTGGGCTCCACAAATATCCCCACCCTCGATCGTATCAGTGCACAAGATAAAGCTGAGGCATTCGTTACAATTTTGTGACAGAAGTGACGAGTGGTTGATTCATCTTGGCCTCCTCCTGAGGTCCTTTGCATCACAGATACTAGTCTTCAGCCAATTCGATTCACTCCACGTGATATTAAGAAATGGCTGAAGATACTGGATACTGCAAAAGGCTGTGGGCCCTGACAATATTCCTGCAATAGTCCTGAAGGCTTATGCTCCAGTACCCGCTACACCTCTAGCCTGGCTGTTCCAGCACAACTGTAACATTGGCATCTACCCGGCAATGTTGCAAATTACCCAGGTATTTCCTGTACACAATAAGCAGGACAATTCCAACCCAGCCAGTAACTGCCCCAGCGACTTGACAGGATGGGTGTGGAGAGGATATTTCCTCTTGTTGGAGAATCTAAAATTGGTTGTCACTGTTTAAGAATAAGGGATCGCTCATTTAAGACTGAGATGAGGAGCAATTTATTTTCTCAGAGTGTCGTGAGAGTCTGGAACTTTCTTCCTCAAAAGGCAGTGGAAGCAGAATCTTTAATATTTTTAAGGCAGAGCGAGATAGATTCTTGATTAACAAGGGGTGAAAGGTTATGGAGAGTAGGCAGAAATGTGGGATTGAGTTTACAATCAGTTCCACCATGATTTTACTGAATGGCAGGGCAGGCTCGAGAGGAAAGTGGCCTATTGCTGCTCCTAATTCATACGTTTGTAGGTTTCCACACCTCACATAATGTGTGGACACACACCCTCCCCCTAACCCTAAACTTCCTCTGCCTCCTCCTTCCCTAAAACCCTATCCACCCTGAGCCAGAACAAAAGGAAAATCCATGCTGAAAAGCAAGCTGCTTTCAAACCTCACTTTCATAAGAATTCTCCGGAGGACAGTCCAGATTGTACGCCATCAGAGGCAAATGCAAGTTTGGTGCTAGTTAACCTTAACTTGGCCCCAGGCCCCTCCCACTTCTCTAGTGACCCGGACTTGGCACATTTAATGGTCATTTTAAATTAATTACTCCGTTTTTTAAAAAACTATCAATTTATTAATTTGACATTGATTTGTTTTTCCACAGCGAGTTGTTTATGTTTTCTTCATACATTTGCTTCTTTTTGAAATTCATGTTTAATGTTGTGACAAAGCAGATCTCAAGTGCACAGCTGCTGGATTCCGTGCTGATGGGGAATGAGAGGTTAATTCTGATTGACCTTTGAAGGGTTGGCAAAAGGGGTAACTTTTGCTCCAGTAGAAATGGGATTTGTTGGAAATATATCTGGCAGCACCTGGGCAGAGAGAAACAGAGGTCAGTGCCCCTTCAGGGGCTGTTTAGCACAGGGCTAAATCGCTGGCTTTGAAAGCAGACTAAGGCAGGCCAGCAGCACGGTTCAATTCCCGTAACAGCCTCCCTGAACAGGTGCCGGAATGTGGCGACTAGGGGCTTTTCACAGTAACTTCATTTGAAGCCTACTTGTGACAATAAGCAATTTTCATTTCATTTCATTTCATCAGAACTTGTGCAGACTGTGGACCTGAAGCATTGAATCTGTTTCTTTCTCCACAGATGCTTCCTGAGAATTTTGAGAATTTTCTGTTTTCAGTTTTCCAGCACCGGTTAGTGGTATGGTTAGTTTCAATTTGTGGTAAACCACTGTGTTCTGATATTAGGGGTTGTACAGTAGAACCTGCACTACAGGTTCACCTGTGGCCCCTGCATGCTAGCTCCGCCCAGGAGCCGGGTTATAAATATGCATGGCCTCCAGCTCGCAGCCATTTCGTCAGCTGCTGTGGGAGGCCGCACATCTGATACTAATAAAGCCTCAGTTTGGATTCAACTTCGTCTCCAGTCAAATTGATCGTGCCTCAATTTATTAGAATCAGATTCAGAAGATGGACCTCCGGATTAAACCAGATCGCCTGCAGCTGGATCCACACGCAAGTGATGCCAGAAAGGACTTCCAGCACTGGCTAGCTTGTTTTGAAGCGTATATCAACGTGGCGCCGACCCCTGTTCCAGAGGCTCAGAAGATTCAAATCTTGTACTCCAGACTCAGCTCCAAAGTCTTCCCGCTGATCCAGGATGCGCCCAATTTCGCTGATACCATGACTCGACTCAAAAAAATTTATGAGCAGAAGACGAACACGCTCTTGGCCAGAGACGCGCTCGCAACGCAGCGCCAGACACCACGTACTCAACTCCCTGGTGAGTCAATCGAGGACTTCTGGAGGGCCCTGATCCCACTAGTTCGGGACTGTGACTGCCAGGACGTTACAGCCAAGGAAAACTCAGATCTCGTTATGCAGGACGCTTTTGTAACTGGGATTGGGTCTGATGTTATCAGGCAGCAGCCCTGACGGCCGCCCTGCGCAATGTCCAGTCTTACGCCCCAACCGCGCGGCCCACTCCTCCTACGCTTCATGGGCCCCACAGGCAGCCGCCCCAGCGGGTGCGCTACCTACCCAATACGCCTGCGCTACGCGCCAGCCAATGATCTTCGGGGGGCCCCAATGCTATTTTTGAGGCCAGCAAAGACATCCCCGCCAACGCTGCCCGGCCCGCGCTGCCCTTTGTAAGGCTTCAGGAAGAAGGGCCACTACGCAGCGGTGTGCCAGGCCCGCTCAGCGGCCGCTGTCACCCCCACCGCCCCCCCGGTCACGGACAATGGGCGCTGCTATCCTCCTCTCCTCCCCAGGCCATGTGCGAGCAATAGGCACCGTCATTTTCTCCCCCGCACAACACGTGCGTTTCATGGGCGCCGCCATCTTGCTCCACCCCCGCAACGTGCGTTCCATGGGCGCCGCCATTTTGTAATCCGCAGGACTTCCGGGTGCCGCCACCTTATCCACCCCGCAGCACATGGAGACCAACGGCGTTTCAGGACCCCAACTCAACGGCCGCCTCACTACCCGACGATCAACCACGGCTCGCATCCATGGCAATCGATTAGTCCCGACCACATACTCTGACCAACGCATCCACCAGCGTGAAAGTCAACGGCCATGTGACCTCCTGCCTACTGGACTCCGGGAGCACCGAGAGCTTTGTACACCCGAATACGGTAAGGCGCTGCTCCCTTAAGGTACACCCTACCAATCAAAGTATCTCCCTGCCCTCCGGATCCCATCGCGTAGCGATCCGGGGGTACTGCACGGTCATGCTCACAGTCCAAGGCATAGAGTTCCACGGTTTTCGCCTCTACGTCCTCCCTAACCTCTGCGCTGCACTTATCCTCGGCCTGGACTTTCAGTGCAACCTCCAGAGCCTGACCCTTAAATTCAACGGACCCTTACCACCCCTCACTGTGTGCGGCCACGCGACCCTAATAGTCGATCCTCCTCCCCTCTTTGCCAATCTAACTCTAGATTGCAAACCCGTCGCCACCAGGAGCAGACGGTACAGCACCCAGGACCGAGGTCCGAGGTCCAGCGGTTGCTTCTGGAGGGAGTCATCGAGGCCAGCAACAGCCCCTGGAGAGCTCAAGTGGTAGTGGTTAAGTCTGGGGAGAAAAAATGAATGGTCGTGGACTACAGCCAGACCATCAACAGGTACACGCAGCTCGATGCGTACCCCCTCCCACGCATATCTGACATGGTTAACCAGATTGCACAGTACCGGGTCTTCTCAACGGTGGACCTGAAATCCACTTACCGCCAGCTCCCCATCCGTAAATCGGACCGGCCATACACCGCCTTCGAGGCAGACGGCTGGCTATATCACTTCCTTAGGGTCCCCTTCAGCGTTACCAATGGGGTTTTGGTCTTCCAAAGGGCGATGGACCGAATGGTCGACCGGTACGGCTTGCGTACCTAGACAATGTGACCATCTGCGGCCATGATCAGCAGGACCACGCCACCAACCTCGCTAAATTTCTCCGCACCGCCACTCTCCTCAACCTCACGTATAACAAGGAGAAGTGTGTGTTCTGTACAAACCGCTTAGCCATCCTCGGCTACGTGGTCCAGAACGGAGTTCTGGGGCCCAATCCCGACCGCATGCGCCCCCTCATGGAGCTCCCCCTCCCCCACCGCCCCAAGGCCCTCAAACGCTGCCTGGCGTTCTTCTTGTATTACGCACAGTGGGTCCCAAACTATGCGGACAAGGCCCGCCCACTCATACAGTCCACTTATTTCCCCCTGACGGCCGAGGCCCAACAGGCTTTCGCCAGGATCAGAGCTGATATTGCCAAAGCTGGAATGCACGCTGTAAACGAAACACTTCCTTTCCAAGTAGAAAGCGACGGACGTCACCCTTGCCGCCACCCTCAACCAGGCAGGCAGGCCTGTGGCATTCTTTTCCCGCACCCTACTTGCCTCCGATATTCGGCACTCATCTGTCGAAAAGGAGGCCCAGGCTATCGTTGAGGCTGTGCGACATTGGAGGCATTACCTGGCCGGCAGGAGATTCACTCTCCTCACTGACCAACGGTCGGTAGCCTTCATGTTCAACAACACACAGCGGGGCAAGATCAAAAATGATAAAATCTTGCGGTGGAGAATCAAGCTCTCCACCTATAATTACGAGATTAAGTATCGCCCTGGCAAACGCAACGAGCTTCCAGACGGCCTATCCCGAGGTACATGTGCCAGCGCACAGGTAGACCGACTCCGGGCCCTGCACGACAGCCTTTGTCACCCAGGGGTCACTCAGTTGTACCACTTCATTAAGGCACAAAATTTGCCCTACTCCGTCGAGGAAGTAAGGACGATCACCAAAGACTGCCAGGTCTGTGCGGAGTGCAAGCCGCACTTCTACCAGCCGGACCGCGCACACCTGGTGAAGGCCTCCCGCCCCTTTGAACGCCTCAGTGTGGATTTCAAAGGCCCCCTCCCCTCCTCCGATCGACACACATATTTCCTCAGTGTGATCGATGAATACTCCCGGTTTCCCTTCGCCATCCCATGTCCCGACATGACGTCTGCCACCATCATTAAAGCCCTTAATTCTATCTTCACTCTGTTCGGCTTCCCCGCCTACATCCACAGTGACAGGGGATCCTCATTCATGAGTGATGAGCTACGTCAGTTCCTGATCAGCTGGGGTATCACCTCCAGCAGAACGATGAGCTACAACCCCCGGGGAAACGGACAGGTAGAAGGGGAGAATGGGACGGTATGGAGGGCCGTCCAGCTGGCCCTACGGTCCAGAAATCTCCCGGCCTCCCACTGACAAGAGGTCCTCTCTGATGCACTACATTCCATTCGCTCATTACTCTGCACTGCTACTAACAGTACATCGCATGAACATCTTTTTGCCTTCCCCAGGAAGTCCACATCCGGGGTATCGCTCCCAACTTGGCTCACAGCTCCGGGAACGGTGCTTTTCCGTAAACATGTGCAGCTCCACAAGGCGGATCCGTTGGTGGAAAGGGTGCATCTGCTCCACGGAAACCCACAGTACGCCTACGTGGCGTTCCCCGACGGCCGCCAGGATACCGTCTCCCTCAGGGACCTGGCACCAGCAGGTTCCATCCCCACACCACCCCCATCGCCCCTGGCGCCACCCCCCCTCCCCCGCAGCCCCACCACTCCCCCAGGACCGTCCATCCTCCCCCTGCCCACCCCCATTGATGAAGAGGATTTCGGCATGCTCCTGGAGTCAACTTCGACTACGACAGCACCATCATCGCCGGCTCCACTTCGTCGATCTCAAAGGACCATCAAGGCGCCGGACCGGCTGAACCTCTGACCGGCCCGCCGGATCACCAGAGACATTTTTTTACTGCTCTGTAAATATTAAAGATTGCTAATTGTATATAGTTATCCACCACCCCCGCCGGACTCAATTTTAACAGGGGGTGAATGTGGTAAACCACTGTGTTCTGATATTAGGGGTTGTACGGTAGAACTTGCACTACAGGTTCACCTGGGCCCCTGCATGCTAGTTCCGCACAGGAACGGGGTTATAAATATGCATGGCCTCCAGCTCACAGCCATTTCGTCAGCTGCTGTGGGAGGCCACATATCTGATACTAATAAAGCCTCAGTTTGGATTCAACTTCGTCTCCAGTCAAATTGATCATGCCTCACAATTTAAAATGAGGAAATATTTATCACTCAGTGCAATATGTAATTTTTCTGTTAACAAAGGCCACTTGTGTGGATAGAAACAGCACATCATTTCAGGTAAATTGGTTGGTGCTAATTTACTGGAAAGGTTTGCCATTTTTAAACTTGGAAGAGAAACTAGGAGTCATGCGCCAATTGAATATGTAATTGTTCGTTCAAGATATTCACATTTGTACATCAGACTGTTGTTTGCGGTATTTGTGAGGTTCAATTCTTTTGGATGATGCTGCTGGACATTGTATTGGGCCAAGTTCAAAGACGCAGAACCGATTGCATCAAATGAATGATCCAAGTTTGGTGTTCAATTATCTAACAAAGCCATGGTTGTAAAGCGTATCATAGTGAAATATTTCGATGGGCTTTATAACTAGAGGCATATGGAGTCCAAAAGTTAAGAAGTTTTGCTTAACATATATAAAACAGTTCAACCCCACCGTGACTATGGTTCCAAATTCTGGACGTTTGAAAGATCTGAGGGAGGGGGTTAAATGAGGTTAATAAGGGGTGCAAAAACAAGAAATGTACCAGGGCCCATAATCTTTCTCCCTGGCCCTATGAGGGATTGGTGGGTTTGGATGTAGAAATTTCTGATATATTAACCAGTCTGTTTAAACTAATGTTGTATTAAGCCCTTTGCTTTTGAGCCGACTGTAAGAACACTTTTTCAGTTCAAACAATACATTTTATCTTGACTCGTTTGTTTATGTGTAAAGAATGTGAAGATTCTGACAGCTTTTTCAATACACCAGTTCGACCAGTTCAGTAACTGGTCTATTGCATTTGCTGCTCCCAATGCGGTCTACTCTACATTGGAGAGACTAAATGCAGACTGGGTGATCGCTTTGCCGAACACCTCCGGTCCGACCGCAAGCAGGACGCAGGCCTTCCTGTCGCTGCCATTTCAACTCCCCGTCCTGCCCTCACGCCCACATGTCCGTCCTTGGCCTGCTGCAATGTTCCAGTGAAGCCCAGCACAAACTGGAGGAACAGCATCTCATCTTCTGATGAGCACGTTACAGCCTTCCGGACATAACATTGAGTTCAACAACTTCAGACTGTGAACTCTCTCCTCCACCTTTCACCCCATTTTGATTTCTATCAATTGATTTTCATTTCTTCCATTGATCTGTTTTTCTCTCACCATTGTCCCCCGTCTCCCCCCACCCTACTTGGGCCTTCTGTTCCTAGCTGCCCTTTAACTCATTGCTCACCTTTGTTCTGCCATTCATACATTCTAATCTCTTTATAAGCCCCAATCAGCACTCATTTTAGCCTTAATCACATCCATTTACATTCCTTTTGTCTTTCTGCCCATGACATCTGTGTCAATCTCTATGGCTGACCCTCTATCCAGCCCCACTGCTCTATGCACGTTCTCCCCGTGTCTGCGTGGGTTTCCTCCGGGTGCTGCGGTTTCCTCCCACAGTCCAAAGATGTGCAGGTTAGGTGGATTGGCCATGATAAATTGCCCATAGTGTTCAAAAAGGTTGGGTGGGATGGTGTGGGCTTAGGTGGTTTGGTCTTTCCGATGCGGACTCGATGGGCCAAGTGACCTGCTTCTGCACTGTAAATTCTATGACTATGCATCTCCCCCCCCCCCCCCCCCCCCCCCCCCCCCCCATTTCCAGTTCTCCCTAGCTTTGACAAAGTGTCACCCAGACTCGAAACTTCAGCTCCCTCTGTCTCCACAGATGCTGTCAGACCTGCTGGGATTGTCCAGTATTTTCTGTTTTAGTTTCGGTAATTACTCTTCTGCTTTCTCTTTTCATTGTATTTCTCCTCAGTTAATGTGCTCAGTGTCTAGCTTAACAATACACTGCAGTAAGTACTCCAGACAAAGCTAGAGATTTTCAAAACATGTTTGACAAAATACAAAAAGAAACAAGCCATTAATAATTTTGTGCTTTTATGGCTCTTAAACCCACCGTACTTCTGAGAAGCTGTCCATCAATCAGTCACACAAACCAAGCTAGACCAGAAGAATTCAGAAAATACTGGTCAACTTCAGCAGGTCTGACAGCATCTGTGGGGAGAGAATGGATGTTGACGTTTCGAGGCTGGATAAGTCTTTGTCAAAGCTGGGGTCATTGGGCGGCACGGGCGCACAGTGGTTAGCACTGTTGCTTCACAGCTCCAGGGTCCCAGGTTTGATTCCCGGCTTGGGTCACTGTCTGTGCGGAGTCTGCACATTCTCCCTGTGTCTGCGTGGGTTTCCTCCGGGTGCTCCGGTTCCCTCCCACAAGTCCCGAAAGACGTGCAGGTTAGGTCATTTGGACGTTCTGAATTCTCCCTCAGTTTACCTGAGCTTTTACCAGAATAATTCAATTAGTGCACTGTGTGTATTGTGGCTAACACTGAGTTGCTGAATGGTTAGTAGTTTCTGAACATTTTAATGATC
Source organism: Scyliorhinus torazame (assembly GCF_047496885.1). NCBI lineage: Eukaryota > Metazoa > Chordata > Chondrichthyes > Carcharhiniformes > Scyliorhinidae > Scyliorhinus > Scyliorhinus torazame. Next base: position 28,866,990 of record NC_092724.1, read on the forward strand.
ATAAAAAGAAAGACCTGCATTTGTATAGCTCTTTACCATCAGCACCAGATGTGTCAAAGTGTTTTGCAGCCAATGAAATACTTCCATGAAATGTAACCACTGTTGTAAATCAGGAATGTGGCACTCAATCAGGATCCCATTCATGACAACGTGATAATGACAGGGCAGGCCTTTTTAATGTTGTTGATTGAGGGGTAAGAATTGGCAAGGATAACTCCCCTGTTCTACTATGGAATTGTGCCGTGGGGTCTTTTACATCCACCCAAGCTGGCAGATAGGGCCTCGGTTTAACAAATACCTCAGCCAAAGGACAGCACTACTGTCAGTCCAATGCTTCCCAAATAATGCATTGGAGCTTCAGCCTTGATGTTTGTGCTCAAACCGTGGAGTCGAACCTGAACTTGAAGGCTCAGAGATGAGAGTGCCACCAACTTGAGCCACCACTGACAAGATCCATTATTGACGGGCAGCATAGCGGTGCAGTGGCTAGCACTACTGCCTCACGGCGCCGAGGTCCCAGGTTCGATCCCGGCTCTGAGCCACTGTCCGTGTGGAGTTTGTACATTCTCCCCGTGTTTGTGTGGGTTTCACCCCCCACAACCCAAAGATATGCAGAAGAGGTGGATTGGCCACACTAAATTTTTTTTCTTCTTTTTTAAAATAAATTTAGAGTACCCAATTCATTTTTTCCAATTAAGCGGCAATTTAGCGTGGCCAATCCACCTCGCCTGCACATCTTTGGGTTGTGGGGGCGAAACCCACGCAAACACGGGGAGAATGTGCAAACTCCACACAGACAGTGACCCAGAGCTGGGATTGAACCTGGGACCTCGGCGCCGTGAGGCAGCAGGGCTAACCCACTGCGCCACCGTGCTGACCTTGGCCACACTAAATTGCCCCTTAATTGGAAGAAATGAATTGTGTACTCTAAAATGTAAAGGAAAAAAAAAGATCCATTCTTGACTTTGTTTGTTTGAATCCATTGTTTTTCTCTCTCATCAATCTTCTTCATCATCTATCATGCACGGTAGCACAGTGGTTAGCACTGATGCTTCACAGCTCCGGGGTCCCAGATTTGATTCCCGGCTTGGGTCACTGTCTGTGTGGAGTCTCCCCTTGTCTGCGTTCCTCCAGGTGCTCTGGTTTCCTCCCACAAGTCCCGAAAGACCTGGGGTGAGATTCTCCGACCCCCCGCCGGGTCGGAGAATCGCCGGGGGCTGCCGTGAATCCCGCCCCCGCCGGTTGCCGAAGTCTCCGGCACCGGATATTCGGCTGGGGCGGGAATCGCGCCGCGCCGGTTGGCGGGCCCCCCCGGTCAATTCTCCAGCCCGGATGGGCCGAAGTCCCGCCGATAAATTGCCTGTCCCGCCGGCGTAAATTAAATCACCTACCTTACCGGCGGGGCAAGGCGGCGTGGGCAGGCTCCGGGGTCCTGGGGGGGGCACGGGGCGATCTGACCCCGGGGGGTGCCCCCACGGTGGCCTGGCCCGCGATCTTTCCCTTCCGCCTCCGCCACGGTCTCCACCATGGCGGAGGTGGAAGAGACTCCCTCCACTGCGCATGCGCGGGAAACTGTCAGCGGCCGCTGACGCTCCCACGCATGCGCCGCCCGGAGATGTAATTTCCGCGCCAGCTGGCGGGGCAACAAAGGCCTTTTCTGCCAGCTGGCGGGGCGGAAATTCCTCCGGCGTCGGCCTAGCCCCTCAATGTTGGGGCTCGGCCCCCAAAGATGCGGAGCATTACGCACCTTTGGGGCGGCGCGATGCCTGTCTGATTGGCGCCATTTTGGGCGCCAGTCGGCGGACATCATGCCGTTTCCGGAGAATTTCGCCCATGATGTTAGGTAATTTGGAAATTCTGAATTCTCCCTCTGTGCTTTCCTCCCACAGTCCAAAAATGTGCAGGTTAGGTGGATTGGTCAAGATAAATTGCCCTTAGTGTCCATTAGATGGGGTTATTGGGTTAGGGAGATAGGGTGGAAGTGAGGGCTTAAGTGGGTCGGTGCAGACTTGATGGGTCGAATGGCCTCCTTCAGCACTGTATGTTCTATGTTCTACCCGAACAGGCGCTGGAATGTGGCAACTAGGGGCTTTTCACAGTAACTTCATTGCAGTGTTAACGTAAGCTTACTTGTGACAATAAAGATTCTTATTATTATCTTCATATCATATGTAATAGAGATAGACTATATAATATTGAGGCTATTCTGAATTCAGTGTGGTGCTAGGCCTCCACTCATAAAACTGAATGAAAATATAACCACTTATTATATCACTTTCAGAGCCTCTGAATATCATTGGCCCAAATCTTCCAGTCTTCAGATTGACCCAAGATGCGAATTGGGTCCCTGAGGAATTCCTAATGCGCTGACCTCCATGGGAATTTCTTAGGAAGTTTGAACTTCCGATGTCTAATTCCCCTGCTCCGTGGACTTTCACGAATGTCTCCAACTCTGAGCTAGAGCCGGAAACTTTGGACAATCCCGTGCGACCTATCTGAATAGTTACCCAGGAAATGTTGGGCTGAACAATTGTGGTCTAACTCCTGGATAGTTAAACAACTAACCCTCCCCAATCATTCACACCGTCCCCCTGACTCATCCGTCAACTCCCCCTGACAACCCACTCCCCCCTCCCCTGAGCTAATCCGACTACCCTCTTGATCAGACTGGACAACCCCCCCCACCTGTTTACACCCCCAACTCGACCTAACTAGTTCCCCAACTTGACTGCCCTTTTTAGCCAAACTCTACTACTACTAGACCCACTACCACCTTTCTCACTTGCCCCCCCCCACCTGCTTACCTCATTCATTCTGCTAATTACCTCCCCCACCTACCTACCCTACCATTCACTCATTCATCCATTCACAAAAATTCATCCATTCACCCATTCACACTGAACTTTTAAACTTACCACAGGACATCTAGTCCAGAAAAAGGACAAGTGTCTTGTCCCCCTTCCCCAGCTGCCCGCCATTGACTCCCTCCACCCCTGACGCTTGTCCACTGTAATGGATATCTCCGATGGGCACTCCACTCAATTTCTGGGGAAGGCGGGTTCAGATGACTTGCCACGAAATGCGGAGGAGTGTCCAGGTATGGAAACATTTGAGCAGATCAGCAACCCAATGGTGACTGCCGCTCCATGGAAGCTCGGGGCTGTTATGATAGAGATTGAAAATACTAATGGCAACATGCAGGATCAAACTCTCCAGGAGCCTGGAGGATGGTGTTGTGGATCACGTCGACGCCTGCAGCCAAGCAGGATGCGAAAAAGATGGTGCAATGTAAATACAGTGGGACAGGACATAACTTGTGAAACAAGCACAAGGGAAACATATAAGGGAAAAAATTCTTAACTTCACACTTGCAGTGAGGACACTTACTTAGTAGGGGTGTATGTTCAAAATTCAAGGGTAAAGAGTGCATCATTTTTCAACAGGTAGCCATTGGGCTAAGGATGCGGTGACCCCCTTTTTAGGCAAGATCGCTCGGAAGTGGGAGATGTGCCGGTTAGGTGGACTGGCCATTCTAAATTGTCTCAAAAGGTTAGGTGAGGTTATGGGGTTACGGAGATAGGGCGGGGGTGGCCGAGTTGGGATGCTCTTTCAGAGGGTCAGTCCATAAGACCACAAGACGTAGGAGCAGAATTAGGCCACTTGGACCATTGAGTCTGCTCCGCCATTCAATCATGGCTGATATTTTTCTCATCCCCATTCTCCTGCCTTCTTCCCATAACCCTCAATCACCTTATTAATCAAGAACCTATCTATCTCTGACTTAAAGACACTCAGTGATTTGGCCTCCACAGCCTTCTGCGGCAAAGAGTTCCACAGAGTCACCCCCCTCTAGCTGAAGAAATTCCTCCTCATCTCTGTTTTAAAGGATCGTCCCTTTAGTCTGAGATTGTGTCCTCTGGTTATAGTCTTTCCTACAAGTGGAAACATCCTCTCCACGTCCACTCTATCCAGGCCTCGCAGTATCTTGTAAGTTTCAATAAGATCCCCCCTCATCCTTCTAAACTCCAATGAGTACAATCCTGTCCCCCTCCACACCATCTTCCATGGGTCAAGAAACATTATGTTCTTGTGCCTTTGTCAGGTGAAACCAGTTTTTGTTTTATTCGTCTATGGGATGTGGGCGTCGGCAATTATTACCCATCCCTGAGGGCATTTAAGAGTCACCCACATTGTTATGGGTCGTGAGTCACATGTAGACCAGACTAGGTAAGGACGACAGATTTCCTTCCCTAAAGGACATTAGTTAACCAGGTGGGTTTTTACAATAATCGACAATGAATTATCTAAATAAATTCCAGATATTTTATTGAACTCAAATTTCACCATTTGCCATGGCGGGATTCGAACACCGTTCCCCAGAGCACGGTTCCAGAGAATACGAGTCTGGCCTCTATGCCACGGCCTCCCGTGAGTTATAAATGAACCGTAGTTTTCAGATTGAATTCATGCCTTCCAGATGGCTCCTACATTCTGATTTTCCACTCATATTTTCCATTACCAGGAATGTTTTCTTCCCTTGATGTCCCATCAGTGTCTTGGAGTTCAGAATCTTTACTCGTCACCCAGTCAAATATGATTGATTTTGTTCTGCTCTGCCTTGTTTGGACCTGGAATGAAATAACAACCAGGGCTGATGTTGCAGATGCCTTTGCTGATTAGAAACAGCTCCAGATATTGAGGTTTTCTTCCTTGCATTAAAACACAGAGATTCTTGGGTTTGCAGTATTTACTCATAATTGAAAACAGGGCACATTGGAGCTCAAACATACAAGTTTAATATAACTTGCAAATGTTTCAACTTATTTTGTTAATTTATATTTCGAAATTCTGATGGGCAGTTGTTATAACTTTTAATCAATTACGTACAACTTAGGTTAGCCATATTTGGAAGTTCATATCTAAATATGCCAATGCTAGGGAAGATGATGGTGAGGTCATTCTGTGGTACAAATATTAAATTCTATTCCGTGATGTCTGAAAGCATTCAAAGGAAATGTGAACTTAATTTGTGTTGATATCTTAACGCAGAAAGGAATACTATGGCTGGAATTGTCCGTTTGGGAGACCAAGGGGGCGATTCTCCGAGCCCCGCGACGGGCCGGAGAATCACCGCAACCGCGCCACGACGCCCCGATGCCGGCGCGCGATTCTCCGAGGTGCGGAGAACCGGTGCCATTTGCGGCGACGCGTTTGGCGCGGCGTCGGCCGTGGGCCGCCGATTCTCGGGCCCGGATGGGCCGAGCAGCCGCGCCGATAGGACAGAGTCCCGCCGGCACCGTTCACCCCTGGTCGCTGCCGGCGGGAACTCTGCGCGACCCTGTCGGGTGGCGGCCTGTGGGGGGTGGTAGGGTGGGGTGGGGGGGAGGGGGGCTCCTTCACCGGGGGGGGGCCTCCGATGGGGTCAGGCCCGCAATCGGGGCCCACCGAACGGCGGACCGGCCTCTCCCCCCGGGCCTACTTTCTGGCGCGGCCGGTCCCTGAACACCGACGCCATGTTGAGTCGGATCCGGCGCGCTGAAGAAGTCCCCCGCGTATGCGCAGGTTGGCACGGCATGAACCGCTCCAGCGCCGTGCTGGCCCTCTATGGGCGGCGCGAACACTTGGGCTCCATATTGGAGAATCGCCCCCCCAAGTATTCCCGCCAGGACTGAATAGCGTGTGATTCGCACTTCTGTTGGGGATGCTATTCGGTAAGCAAGTCAAGACAACGCCAATGGGCTAGCACTCTGCCGGTGCGAATTGAGACCAATTCCTGGCCCAGCGGGCGTTGTAACCAGTGAGGCCATAATTAGCACCAAGGAACCTGACAGCTGGAGCTGATTTTAGGCGCTCCACTTACCACAAACTCACTGCAAGCACAAAGATGGCTCACAGAAGACCTGCTCCCCCGAGATCGGGTGTCTGAGGTGGACCCACAACTACATGCCAGTTAGGAGAGGAGGGATACCCTCTTCCCCAGGGTGGGCTGCAGACATACATCTTCCCACCTGAAACGTTCCTGGGAGGAGGTGGCAGAGGCAGTCAGCGCTGCCAGCCTCATCAGGAGGGGACAGCTCGTGATCCTGGGGAATGAGGGTCACTGGTGAGCCCTCTGTCCTGAGAGGAGCAGGGAAACAGAGAGGGCTCCAGAGGCCACGGTGCGGGTGCCTTTGGTTGGGGTGAGCTCTGCTGATCTCCTGCCTCCTCTGCAGTGAGGTAGCGCTTCTGAGGAGTGGCAAGAGCTGGTGGGTCCCTGATTGAGCTTGGTCATGCCCATCCCCTTGAAGAAACAGCTGGGGTATGAAGGTGTCCAGGGGGATGGCCTGGGTGCGATCCCAGAAGACCAGAGGCTCTCTGAGCATTTAAAGGACCCAGGCAGCACTCAGCAGTGTGAGCAGCCAGGATCCTGTAAGTGGCACTAAAGTGGTGCGTTTAAATCACACACTGCAGCAATGGCGGTCTGAGTCAGGCATCCCTATCCTGAGAGGGACACCCTAAGTCCACACAGGCTTGGCACCAAGTTGTTCCCCGTTACTACCCCCGGCCCAGGCAGCCAACCCCCGCAAGCCCGACAATTTTTAAGACTTTTTGAGAGTTTTTCTAAACTCCATCTCTCCCTCAGTAGCCATGGCGCCCAGGCCCAACTTGTAAATACTTGCACTAATTCGCACCTGCGAGACTTCCCTTTGCGAGGGGCAGAGCATCGCGGAAGGCTGGAGCATGAAATATCCAAGCCTTTAATGAGATTTAAATCCACGCAAATGACGGTTTTACATGGACCTGCCGATGTGGGGTATAAACTTCGATATCGCCGGCAGCAAAGGACCGGAGCATGACGGCGAAGTTGGCACCGGGCGGAAAACGGATATTTCCCATTACGCACAATTCTCTGCCCAATCACGATTCCCGCTTCAGGCTTCGCTGTGCTGAGCGCCGGATGGTCACGGCAATTTCCACTGTATCCAGGTAACTCTCCCCCTCCCTGATGTGTCACAATGTCTGAAGTTCAGACTCACTAACTCTGAGCCGAAGTTCCACAAGCAACCGACGTTTGTTGTAGGCAAGGCTGCTAAGAACCACAATGGTGTCCACCAGCTCCCACGTGTTGCAGCTACAGCACATTGCCTGGCCCTGCTTCCCTATTTTATTTAATCTGAATTGATTTAATTGAGAATTTCAGTTTGTTTTGAATTATACCACTAATCTTTACTTCCCACAATTTCTGTTTCCCTACCTAGTCTTCATTTCCAAAGTCAGAAAGGTCCAAGAGAGAAAGACTTACCTGTGATACCGCACACTCGTGTTCACCCTATACTTTCTGAATCTGGCGCTACCTCAGGAGCTTCGCCTCTGGATTCAGTAAAGGTTCGCTACGCTGCTCTTTTAACAGTTTTCCCGCCATTCCGAACAGCTGCAACCCACCAGGCTCGCTCTCTCTCCGGCCTCCGGCGCTCAGTGCCTCTGGCCCTTGCTCTGCTGCGCAGCTACAACCTGCAAACTTAATCTAAATCGATAGCTTTTCAGTGCATATTTAATGAAGAATTCCTCAAATTCCTGTGAGGTTAGCTCCCAAAAGATGTCCAAGCAAATACAACAGATTTTGTTGATTAAGCAACAAATCTGGAAAATTGGCATTCACAAACTTTCAGTTCTAATTAGATCCAATCACTTCATATTTTAAGCCCTTGCAATTATTTCAAACTATTCACTCTTTATTTTGGTTCCACTTAATGTGGTCTTTATTCCTTTTCAGTATTTACATATGGGCCCATATTTGTTTGATTCAAGGTATTTCTGTTTTGTTTAAATGCTAATCCCACAAGATTAATGGAGGCCGTAACTAAATGGCCTTACTCTTCTTTGAAAAGAGACTTTCCTGCTGTTGCACATTTTAGATCTCAGTTTCTCCTTTCATGTTAGATCTTTATCATGGATGTTCCTGTCTCACCTCTTCTGAATTATAATTTGTCTTCTTACACATTTGCTGTGCACGTGCTTAAGCTTTGGGAGATGATCATAAGTATTTTTGTGAACTAAAGTATATATTCCTTTGTGAGAAATTACAGTCAGCATTAATGCATATGTGATATACAGCTACTTTATAGAATTCGTTATTTCCACTTTCAAAGTTATTAAAGTGAGGCCCTTATAATTTTACAAGAAACAGAAGTTTGAATGGGCTCATTGGTGAGTTTTCACTTATGACTGGGACATTTGAACTTGACAGGGTGACTTTCAATTGGAACCTGGATTGGGCATAGGGTGGGCAGATGGTACACCCTGCCCAACCAATGGAGTTGATGGGATGCAAAATTAATGTCGATAGTCAGACTTCTTTAGCATTTTACTCTTTTAATTGAGTTCCTACTTCCGGACTCTCCAACCAGGACTCCTTGCCTACTCTTTCCTCTGTTTTGGTTCCAGCATGGACAACGAGGACTGGATCCTGGCTTTTTCCTTTTCCAGCATCTTTCCAAACAAGTTGGAGGTGTCCCTCATCCCAGCTGGCACCAAGCAGGCAGAAAAAAAACTTGCAGGGCTCTCGATCCCATGAGTGACGGGTGTTATCCGTGCTCCAAGCGGACCCTGACTCCTACCTTCAAACTTGAATATTGTTTTTAATGTACTTGGGTCTTTAACTCAAGTCTGTAACCTTAAAGGTAACAAAAACATTGCCTCAATGTTTAAAGTTAGGTCAAGGACCTGGAATTAGCTCATTTTTAAAACTGGATTATTACATTTGAATTAAAGGATGACTACCAAGGGAAAACTAATCAAAATAGTTAATTTTTGCCACATTCCCCGAGGATATTAACTCTCCCATCAGAACATCCAATTGTACTTTGAAAAAAACCCCTATTTGTTTTTGCCCATTTTAACCTGTTTGGTAGACTGTTCCATATCACCCTTAAAGAAATGTGACCTGAACTTGTAAATGTTTTCGATCTACTTGTAGTTAATTTCTCTAATTTAATACCCTCTCATTCTTCTTCTTATGCACCACGTTAACAATCTAGGTCCACGTATCTACAGTAATTAATGTTTTACTTCAATGAGGCTTTCCCTTTAATCCTTTCTTTCTAGACTGTAATGCAGTCTCTTTAATCTTTCCTCGTAACTGATCCTCTCTGGGTCCATCAGTGGGTGAACACATCCTTTGTCGAGCAGTAGGGATAGGCACAGGGGGCTTGCTTAAGAATTCAAACGCTTTTGTCAGTGTTTCACTTGCCATTAGTTTGCTCCAGCAATGATTGTTAAGAGTGAGAGTATAGTAAATAATTAAATATAAGTATAATCTTGAAAAAGCCAACAGTGTGAGGGTGGGTAGAGCATGTGAGTCAGACGGTGGTGGGGGCTGGTGGCGAGGTGGGGGCTGCTTTTGCCTTGCCTCCACAGGCTCTTTCAGTCCCACAGTCCGCAGCGCCAAACTCCATCAATAATAAGCTGCTCAAATCCTGAAATCTCTCCCATCTCCCAATCCCTGTGGCTAGGGAAATTGGAGGCCGAGGTGGGGTACAGTGGCGATCTCCGATCATCCGAAGATCGGGCAAGACGGGTGCTTCCCATTTTAAGCACAGGAAAGTCACTATCGAGTGGCACTCTGCCACTGATTGCCACCCCGAGGAAGTTATGGGTTACATAGTTTTGGGTGGCACAGTGGTTAGCACTGGTGCCTCACAGTGCCAGGCCCCAGGGTTCAATTCTGGCCTTGGGTAACTGTCTGTGTGGAATTTGCACATTCTCCCCATGTCTGCGTAGGTTTCCTCCAGACCCTCCAGTTTCCTCCGACAGTCCAAAGATGTGCAGGTTAGATGGAAAGGCCATCATTAATTGCCCCTTAGTGTCCAAAAATGTGCAGATTAGGTGGAGTTCCGGGGAGGGGGAGAGGTCCTGGTTGGGGTGCTCTTTCAGAGTCTGACTAGATCTGACTGCATCATTGCAGACTAGATGGGCTGAATGATCTCATTCTGTACTGTATGACTACTGTGGTTCCATTTTTGTCTAATCAATGGAAACTACCTTTCGCTATTTATTTTCTCAAAGTCTTCCATGATTTTGATAACTGCTGAGTAGAACCACCAGTTTGTTACAGTCAAAACAGACTCACTGTGTGAGACTTCCTTGACAACTATAATCCATTTGTGATATGATTTAGTGAATCTTCACCAAAGGCTTCCTATGACCAACATCTTTCCTGGAATGTGGGCCGGAATTCTTCGGCTGTTCAGATTCACTGTTCCCGGCTGCAGCCATCCCCCGCTCATGGGTTTCTCGGTGGTGTGGAGTGGCTCCAATGGGAAATCCCATTGACAAGCAGCAGGAGTAATGAATCTCAGCACCAGGGAACGGGTCGCTGCCGAGAAACACGGGGCAAGGGGGACCGGAGAATCAAACTGGTGATATCCAGAAAGGCACACAATAATACAACTGTGGTGTAGATGGTAATGTACAAATTCAACATCATCTCCTTTTGCAGTCAATGCATCTCAGAACCCAGGATCCTCTAAACCTTTCTATGATGTCTTCAATCTGCACTTCTACACTTTAAGAGTCTTAGGAGTCATTTTGATTTTGCGCGAGTTTAAAATGGGTGATGGCGCATCATATTTTACCTCTCCTGTTTTTAATTTCCATGGCTCTGCAGAGGCAGGACAGGATGTAGAGCCACCACCCCCTGCATTTTCTCAGCTACATTTCTCGGACTGAAAACTATTGGGACTTCATGCTGAAACAGGGCCACTGTATACACTTCTTTCAGTTTATGAATAACTCTTTGAATCTGAATTTTACAGACATGATTGCTCGGAGGACCAAGTGTGGCAAATCTACAGGCGAGGGAAAGGTTGGAAGTGGAAGGGAAACATTGCGCTTAAGGTCAAAAGGTGCTGCAACTGTGGAAGAGGCTGTAAGTGACACTCGAGATTTTATTCACCATCTGGCTCGGGCTTTCCTTCGCAAAAAGATGAATACAAATGTCCATTTCCACATTCATAGAATCCCTACCATGCAGAAGGAGGCCACTCAGCCCATCGAGTGTGTGACGATCCTCTGAAAGAGCACCCCGCCCAAGCCTACTTCCCCATTCTATCCCAGTAACCCCTTAACGAAGAGGCAATTTAGCATGGCCAATCCACCTAACCTGCACATCTTTGTGCGAGGAAACCCACGCAGACACGGGGAGAACATGCAAACTGCATGCAGACAGTGACCCAAGGTCGGAATTGAACCCGAGTCCCTGGCGCTGTGAGGAGTTCCAATGAAACTCTGCAATTCCAATGAAAACTAGAACTTAAGTTCAAATTTAAATTATGTCTCATGCTTTTACCATTTTCTTAGTGATTTTATTTTTCTTTTCACCTCCTGCATTTATATAGTGCCTTTAACATAGCAAAACATCCCATGGTGCTTCACAGGAGAGATTATCAAATGAAATTTGACAGCAAATCACGTAAAATGATGTTGGAACTGGTGACCAAAGCTTGGTCAAAAAAGTAGGTTTAAGGACTGTCTTAATGAAAGAAAGAGAGATGGAAAGGTTCAGAAAGGATTCCAGAGCTTTGGGCCCCAGAGAATGCACAACGCGGGAGGGGGGGGGGGGGGGGGGGGGATTCTGGAGATCTAGCGGGTTGTAGGGTGGAGGAGTCATCTTGGGACAGGGTGTGTCCCTGGACAGATTTAATAATAAAAGTAATTATTGAAAACAAGGATGAGGATCTTAAAATCCTCGGGCGGGATTCTGCGCAAATCGTCGGGGCGGGAAAATACAGTGCAAACCCTGGTGGGAACCACTCCAGCGTCGAGCTGCCCCAAAAGTGCGGAATCCTCCGCAGCTTCAGGGGCTAGGCCGGCGCCGGGGTGGTTTGCGCCCCGCCGGTCGGCGGGGAAGGGGCTTGGCGCCACGCCAACCGGCGCAGAAGGGCCTCCGCCAGCTGGTGCGAGTTGTCGCATGCGCGGGAGCGCCAGCATCTACTGGCATCATCCCCGCGCATGCGCAGGGGGGGTTCATCTCCGCGTTGGCCATTGCGGATCGGTACAAGGCTGACGCGGAGGAATAGAGTGCCCCCACGGCACAGGCCCGCCCGCGGATCGGTAGGCCCCAATCGCGGGCCAGGCCACCGTGGGGGCACCCCCCGGGGCCAGATTGACTCGCGCCCCCACGAGGACCCCTGAGGCCGCCCACAGAGCTGGGTTCCGCCGGTAGGGACCAACTTTGATTTACGCCGGCGGGACCCTCGTTAAACGGGCGGGACATCGGGCCATCGCGGCCCGGGGAATTCGGGTGGCCCCGGGCCCATTGCGTCCTGCCGGTTCCCGCCATTCTCCGAGGCGGGCGGCGCGATTCACGCCGGGGCGATTTTTGGGGGGGCCGGAGAATTCGGAGGACGGCGGGGCGGGATTCACGCCAATCTCCGGCGATTCTCCGACCAGGTGGGGGGTCGGAGAATGACGCCCCTCGTGTCGGCCTGTCCCTGAGCGATTGTACGTCAGCAAGCAGAGGGTGATGGATGAACAGGACTTGGTATGAGTTAGGATGCAGACAGCAGAGATGTGGCAGAGCGGGAGTTTACAGAGGATGCAAGGTAGGAGGCAGACCAATTAAGGATTGGAATATTCAAGTTAAGAGGCACAAATTAGATGACGGTTTCAGCAGCGAGTGAGCTAAATCAGGGATAGAGTTGGCTAGTGTTCGAGAAGTGAAAGATGGTCTTGGTAATGAAACGGATATGGGGGTCAAAATCTCACTTTTGGGTCATTTGGATGGTAATGTTGTGAACAGTCTGGTTTAGCTCATCGTGTGGCCAGCAGAAAGGGCAGAATCAGGGGCTAGGAAATGGAGTTCATCATAGTTGGAAGAAATGTCAACTCCTCCAATACTAAAAGTTGAACAAACAATGCAACACATCGCAAACGAAAGTCACCAGAGTCCCATAGGCTGCTCCCCACTTTTTGAGAGATCTGACTGGTGATGATTTAACCTGAGGGTCATCACACATGGGGCAAGGCTGAGAAGGTGGGGCCTTCATGAAGAACCTCAGCCGGTACGGGGAATTGAACCTGTGCTGTTGGTGTTGCTCCGCATCACAAACCAGCCACCCAGCCAGCAGAGTTAAGCAACGCCCTCCCCTGACAATGGAGAGAGGTGGTGGTAAGAAGTGAGTGTAATCAGTGTATTTGTGGAACATGGCATATTTTGGGGCGATGTTACCCAGTGGCAGCTGGTAGATGAGAAATAGAAGGAATCGAGGATAAATCCTTCGGTGCCTCCCAAGGAATGGTGAGGTGTGGAAGGAAAAACCATTGCAATTAGTTAGGACTGGATAGATAGGAGTGGGATCAGGTGAGTAGGGGTTCAAATCCATGTATCGATGAGTTATGTACTGTTTTAAAAATACATTGCAAAACTGTTTAACCGTGTGTTAGGGGTTCTGGCAGGATAAGGGAGGCGGAGCTGGAAGCGTGTGGAACGCTTGCTCCCACACCCTATATTTCAGCACTTCAGTTCAAGTGGGAATGTCGGCCAATTAACAGCCGGCTGCTGGAAATTTTGGCTAACTGGCATGCAGGACAGCGCCGTGCCCAATTGGGCATCGAGAGCAGGACATTCGGTGGGAGGGGCGTCAGACAGTGCACCAGAAGTCACTTCTGTCCATCCATTTAAATGCTCCCTTCCCCCTCTCTCACCTTAGTAATAATGTCAATCCATAAAATCTGAAAAAATAAAATCTCCCAAGAACCAAATGCTGCCAAACCCATCTGCCGGAGGCAGCCACTGTCCTGCTTGCAGGCCTTTTCATTCACCCCTTGTGCTGCCTCCTCATACCTCGCCTAACTCACTCCCAATATCGTTCCTGTGCGACTAGCAAAAACTGGAGTTTGCATAAAGAAATGCAGCCGGTTGTTTTTTTTAAACAAGCTCAATAGTTTGTTTATATTTTTAAAGGCGAGTCAGGTTTCCGATTTCCATATTATTGGAGTCTGGCGGGTCGATGTCGGATTGCTGACCCAACGTCATTAGGCCATATTTTACATAAGCTTGGGGCAGGCCTTCCCAGTTTGAAGCTGTAAAAGCCAGCTCTATGGGCGCTATCCCCCCCCCCCCCCCCCCCCCCCCACGCCGGGTGGGAGAATTGCTGGGGCGCCGCGCGAATCGCGCCACGCCGCCCGACCCCCGCACGCGATTCCCCCAACCCCCGGAAACCAGCGGCGCGTGATTCGCACAGGGCCGCTCGGAGAGCCGGCGAGCGGCGATTCTCCGGCCCGGATGGGCCGAGCGGCCACCACGACAGGTTCCCAACGGCGCCGTCCACCCCTGGTCGGCGGGAACTCTGTGGGAACGCTGGGGGGGGGGGGCAGCCTGCGGGGGAGGGAGGGGGGGCTCCTTCACCGGGGTGGCCTTCGATGTGGTCTGGCCCGCGATCGGGGCCCACCGATCGGAGGGCTGGCCTCTCCACCCCCCCCCCCCCCCCCCCGGGCCTATCTCCTTCCGCGCGCGGCCCCAGAGCACCGGCGCCATGTTGGTGAGGGGCCGGCGTGCGTAAGACGTTCCCCACACATGCGCAGGATTGGGCTGCCCCAACTGCGCATGCGTGGGTTGGCGCGGCACCCATTTGGCGCTGCGTAAGGAATCTGGAGCGACGTGAACCACTCCAGCGCTGCGCTGGCCCCCTGTGCGGCCAGAATAGGTCATGCCCGGGCCCTGTTCGCGCCGTCATGAAATGCGATGGCGTTCACGATGGCGCGAACACTTGGCCTCCATATCGGAGAATCGCCCGCATCTTTCATTTTAGATTTTGAGATGAATAAATTGGGAACTGCTGTATTTGTAAATGTTAAATAAATCAGATTCCCACTTAATCTTTATTAATGTCACAAGTAGGCTTACATTAACGGTGCAATGACATTACTGTGAAAATCCCCTAGTCGCCACATTCCGGCACTTGTTCGGGTACCCTGAGGAAGAAGTCAGAATGTCCAATTCACCTAACAAACATGTCCTTCGGGATTTGTGGGACAAAGCGGAGCACCTGGAGGAAACCTACGCAGACACGATGAGAATGTGCAGACTCCACACGGACAGTGACCCAAGCGGGAATTGAACCTGGGACCATGGCACTGTGAAGCAAAAATGCTAACCACTGTGCTAACGTGCTGTCCACTTCCACAGGTCATGGCATTTTAGAACAAGCTTCATGCAATTTCTTTTCAACAATACTGTCATGTGAATGTATGAGTCCAGTTCTGGCCGTGAAGTGGTGAAACAGTAATACTGAGAACCTTCACTTGCGAGAATCAGCAACAACCAATACTGTTAGACATCACACGATAGGCTTAATAAACAAAGCGAGTCGTTAGCCTGGATTGAACCTGCAAGTGGAAAGCTGCCAATAAAAGGATGTATAATAACTTCTGTCATCATCCCTTAAAGAGCTGAAGGTTAGAATTAGTGTCATGGCATTTAAAGTGAAATGGATGCTTGTTGGTATTCTTTTGTGTTATCCTGGAAGGATAAGGATTAAAAGAAGTGAGTAACTAGGAAAATGTTGAGCCAGGAAATGAAAGCCTGAATTTTCACCACGATCGAGATGGTCTCCAGCTTACAGAAAATGGCACAGGAGGGCAAAATCCAGAAGTCCCAATCCTGGCGTCCACAATTTTCACTGGGGGTGAACTGCGGGAGGGTTGAATTTTTCACATGTTAAAGTTCAGCTGCCTGCAGTCAAGTCCAATTTTAGCTAGTCCAAAACACAACTTGTGACTTTAGACCTTTCAAGAGAAGGCCCACAGCTTTTGGAGCTATTTTGAAAGGTACACTACCCATTTGAAGAAGTAGAATAACCTTTTGGAGGAGCAGGGAGACATTTGGGAGAAGTAAGATGCTCTTTGGGGCAGGCCAAATGCCCTCTGGGATTGTTAGAAGATTGTGCATTAAAAATTGATAAACTCACTGGAACAGTCAAGCTGTCACGGCAACTGTCAAACTGTCAGACTCGCAATGTCGAGAAACACATGGCTATTTAACGCTACTACTGTTGAATAAGGGGCCTAAATGGGAAATGCACGTCCGAGGCTGCATATAGCCCCGTTGTTTACAACGGGGAGCTCTGTTTGCCGGAACATTTTTAAATGGTGTCCCGATCTCCGAGACCACAAAAAAATGCACGTCCCCCCCCAGCCCGAACGCAACATGGGAGGGTCTCTTTGCTTTCACCGGCCACGTTGCGCCACAGCGAGATGCTTTTCCAGCGCTATGTGGCTGGATGATCGTGCCCTTCATTTCATTTCATTCCAGCACGGGTCCTCAGGTCTGCCATGATGGATAGTGAGTGAGTTGGCATGGAGGGTGTAAAGGCAATGGGAGGTAGGTTGGGGGGTATTGGTTGGCATGGGTTAGCACTAAGTTGGCATCAGGGCTATAAAGGGCTTTTGGGGTGAATGCAGATGCATAGGGTGGCATGGAGGTTATGAGGGGCCATTGGGGTGGGTAAAGGGGCATTGATTGGCATGGAGGGCATGAGGGCTCATGAGAGTGGCTGGAGAGCATAGGTTGGCATAGGGATATGTGGGGCCATGGAGGCATGAGGCAGCAGTGTTTGGTATGGACAGGGCATGGGGCATATTTGTGGGCATGAGGAGTGTGAGGGATGAGAGCAGGAGGGTTGTTTAAAGCTAGGCCAAGGCCCTAAGTAACCCACCTCTGCACCTGGCAGCCCTTGTGGCTGCTTCTACATTGTTTCCAGGGGCAGCAAGCACAATTCTAGTTAATAGCCCCGAGGCGAGTCCTGCTTGGTGAGGGTCTCCTACTCTTCCCAATGCCTCGGCCTTGTTGGGTGACCTCATGGAATTTTTACATTTGGTGATAGTCAGGTACACCATTAGGGAGTCAGTAGTGGGGTTCGACATGAGATAGCAGTCATTCATTTCCTTTTTAAAGGAGTTAGTCACCATCAGTTGCTAAGGTTTTTTTTTAGTTTATTGTTGTGGTGTCAGGATTGGATATGTGCTTAACTGTTGACTTTGTTCTTTTTATATTGTAACCTGAAGCATCAATTTTAGATTGTATTATTATACTCATTTGTGTCAATGAAAAGGTTTTCCTTAAAAACATTTAAAAAAACCACTTGCACATCCACCTCCACCTCTACCGCCACTCACCCCAGATATACCCCCAAAACGAAAATCTCACTGTCTTTCTCCTGAGTCGCGTTTATGTAGTCTGGAATTTCCCTGACTCCTCACTCGTGATTCAGGAGCGATAATTGAGCCCAAAGTCTTTGAGGATCTGATCGGTAGCACAAGTGGATAGCACTGTGGCTTCACAGCGCCAGGGTCCCAGGTTCGATTCCCCGCTGGGTCACTGTCTGTGCGGAGTCTGCACGTTCTCCCCGTGTCTGCGTGGGTTTTCTCCGGGTGCTCCGGTTTCCTCCCACAGTCCAAAGCCATGCAGGTTAGGTGAATTGGCCATGATAAATTACCCTTAGTGACCAAAAAAGGTTAGGAGGGGTTATTGGGTTACGGGGATAGGGTGGAAGTGAGGGCTTAAGTGGGTTGGTGTGGACTCGGTGGGCCGAATGGCCTCCTTCTGCACTGTATGTTCTATGATGGAGTGGCACAGCATATGAACTACAACTGTATTATTTTCATAGTCATATGCTCGCTAATTAAATGGTGCCACTTACAGTTTAAAGGAAACAGTGATGGGGGCTAATTAACGTGGAGGGTTAAAAGTGAACTATGGCTCAGAACATCACTGGAGCCTTAAAAACCATTGCATTCTATCAAAAACCTTTAGTAAAGCTGAAGGGGTGGGAAATTAAGAATTGGCATTAAAAATGAACTATTCAGTGTAGACAGGAGTCTGTCGGCAAGCAGCACCTGTCCCCCCCCCCATCTTGTCAGCTGTCAAACTTGTTCTGCATGAGCTACTTGCAAGGTGGATTGCCCTTTGTACCTGTCCATAGCATCATTCCATTGAGCAGCACTATGGCATGCCTACAATAAGGTGTCGCCAAGTATCATGCCGCAACTAACCATTACAACCCTTTATATACAAGTTATGTAGTAGTTGCAAGCACTCCGACAGCAGAGGGCGCAGTTTAATATCTGCCTCCATATCGGCACAGACAGTTGGGAGATAGGTTCCTGTGGTCATTCACAGTTAAGATTTTTTTTAACGAAAATGGTTGATGGCATTTTGGCAGGTGCAGTCAAATGGGCAACGTTGGCTTCTGACATGCTTCCCTTCATCCAGTGGGGGCCGGTTTAGCTCAGTTGGCTGGACAGCTGGGGCGTCATTCTCCGACCCCCCGCCGGGTCGGAGAATGGCCGTTGGCCGCCGTGAATCCCGCCCCCGCCGAAGTCTCCGGTACCGGAGA
This sequence comes from Scyliorhinus torazame, assembly GCF_047496885.1. Lineage (NCBI taxonomy): Eukaryota > Metazoa > Chordata > Chondrichthyes > Carcharhiniformes > Scyliorhinidae > Scyliorhinus > Scyliorhinus torazame. The sequence goes on from NC_092724.1 coordinate 28,885,364, forward strand.
TTGGGCGGGGGCGGGAATCGGGCCGCGCCGGTTGGCGGGACCCCCCGCTGGATTCTCCGGCCCGCCCAGAAATTGCCCGTCCCGCCGGCGCAAATCAAACCTAGTATTTACCGGCGGGACCAGGCGGCGTGGGCGGGCTCCGGGGTCCTGGGGGGGGCGCGGGGCGATCTGACCCCGGGGGGTGCCCCCACGGTGGCCTGGCCCGCGGTCGGGGCCCACCGATCTGCGGGCGGGCCTGTGCCGTGGGGCGCTCTTTCCCTTCCGCCTCTGCTGCGGCCTCCACCATGGCGGAGGCGGAAGAGACTCTCCCCACTGCGCATGCGCGGGAAACTGACAGCGGCCGCTGACGCTCCCGCGCATGCGCCGCATTTCCGCGCCAGCTGGCGGGGCAACAAACGCCATTTCCGCCAGCTGGCGGGGCGGAAATCCCTCCGGCGTCGGCCTAGCCCCTCAATGTTGGGGCTAGGCCGACAAAGATGCGGAGCATTCCGCACCTTTGGGCCGGCGCGATGCCCGTCTGCTTGGCGCTGTGTTTGGCGCCAGTCGGCGGACGTCGCGCCGTTGGGGGAGAATTTCGCCCCTGGTTTGTGATGTAGAGTAAGGCCAACAGTGCGGGTTCAATTCCTGAGCTTGCTTGAGAAGGCCCTGCCTTCTCCAGCTTGCCCTCCCTTGAGGTGTGGTTATCTTCAGCTTAAATCACCGCTCCTCCCTCCAAAGGGGAAAGCAGCGTATGATCATCTGGAACGATGGGAACTTTACTATTTTACCATGCAAAGCATTTTCTGATTCTGAATGCTTTTGTAGAACCTTCCAACATACAGCTAGTCAGGCATTCACATCTCATAGTGATAGCACCACAGCTCCACTGGCAAAATTTTCCTTGGGACTGGGCGGGATCTCTGAGCCCGCGCCGGGTCGGAGAATCCCTGGGGTGCCGCGCGAATCCCGACACGCCTCCTTTGTTCCGCGCCGGCCCCTGTAGCCCTACGCCATGTTGCATTGAGGCAGGCGCGGAGAAGGGAGACACCGCGCATGTGCGGCAATTGCGCCGGTCCCACTGCGCATGCGCAGACCCGTGGCACCCACCTGACGCCGAGATCAGCAGCTGGAGCGGCGTGGGTCGCTCCAGTGCCGTGCTGGCCCCCCTGTAAGGGTCAGAATTGCTGCTCCTGAAGCCATGTTTACGCCGTCGGGAAATGCGACGGCGTTTACAACGGCTTCAACACTTAGCCTCAAGAACTGAGAATCCCACCCAGTATCTATCAACAACACAATATCTGAGATTTATCACCTTTCATTGCAGAGGTTGGGGCATAGGTGCAAGCTGTATGCCATGGAACACCTCTCAAATAGCCTGATGTGAATCCCTCCAGAATTTATCCTCTTCCTTCTGACATACTAGCTTGAAATATCCTTATTGACTAATCCTCGGGTGTGACTCTATGGGGCCTGCGGGTGGTGGGGTTAGTGGGAAACAATAATAACTTCCACAGACAAACTAAAGCCCAAGTACCAGATTCCCCATAATTTTTGTCCAGTCTTTCCGCGTGTCAGTAAGGCCTTGGGTGCAAAGCGCACATTCACCTCTTCTAATGTCTGAGTCCCCATTGCGGGAACCATTCCTCCCAAACACAATTTTTGTGCACTGGTGTGGGTTTTGGAAGCCCTAAAAAAAAACTCTCCTGAGAGAGTTTACGACACTGGAGGAAGCCTGCTGATAAATCTCATAGAATCCCTACAGTGCAAAAGGATGCCATTCAGCCCATTGAGTCTGCACCAACCCTTCAAAGGACCACCCTAACTAGGCCAGATTGCACACCCTGGGTGTGATTCTCCACTCCCACGCCAGTTGGGAGAATCGCCTGGGCCGCCAAAATTTCTGGGGACGCCGGTCCGATGCCCTCCCGCGATTCTCCCAAGTGGCGGGAACGGCCCAGTCGGGTTTCGCGGGCCGCAGGCCAGAGAATCGCCGGAGAATCCGAAAATGGCGATTCTCCGGCACCCCCGCTATTCTCAGGCCCGGATGGGCCGAGTGGCCAGGCCAAAATGGCGGGTGCCCCCCAGCGCCGTCCACACCTGGTCGCTACAGTCGTGGGCGGTGCGTGAACGCTGGGGGGGGCGGCCTGTGGAGGGCGAGGGGGGATCCTGCACCGGGGGGTACCTTAAATGTGGGGTGGCCCGCGATCGGTGCCCAGCGATCGTCGGGCCGACCTCTCTGAAGGAGGACCTCCTTCCTTCCGCCGCCCCGCAAGATCCATCCCCCATCTTCTTGCGGGGCGTATTTGGACAGGACGGCAACCGCGCATGCGCGGATGACGTCCGTTATGCGGCGCCGGCCTCGTCATCTATGTGGCGCCGCTTTTACGTGGGCGATAAGGCCTGGCGCGGGTAGATGACGCGACCCCGATACTGGCCCATTGTCAGGGCCTGAATCGGTCGGGACCGGGGCCGTTCCGCGCTGTCGTGAACCTCGGCTCCGTTCACGATGGCGCGGCCACTTCGGCATGGGGGTGGAGAATCCCACCCCCTATTCCTGCCACCCCACCCTAAGGGACAATTTAGCATGGCCAATCCACCTAACCTATACATCTTTACTGTGGGAAGGAACTGGAGCAGCCGAAGGAAGCTCACGCAGACACGGGGGCAATGTACAAACTCCACACACACAGTCACTCGAGGTGGAATTGAACCCATCTCCCTGGCGCCGTGAGACAGCGGTGCTAACCATTGCGCCCCCGTGCTGCCTCTGGAACATATTGAAAGGCAACTGTAAAGTATTCAGACACCTTCATATGTCGCTAATAGTACTGTATTTAAATTTAGATGTGTTTATAATACTGTGTCATCGGGATCCGTCCTGTTGACCCTTAGACTGACTACCATTGTCTAAGTGTTGTCATACGTTACAGTACACTTCAATTGAAGTAAGTGCCATAATGCATTAAAATGTTTTAACAATGTCCTGCCAGACTCTGTTGTCATGGTTTCAGCTGTGAATTAAATTGATTGCCAGCTCTGATTGTTTTTTTTAAAAACATGCTTATAAAAGTTGAAAAAAATCTGCTTCTGTTCATCTTCATTGACTGACAGACATTTTGGTTTGAAATGGAACTGGGACACTATTCTGGGGCGAAATTCTCCCCCAACGGCGCGATGTCCGCCGACTGGCGCCAAAAACGGCGCCAATCAGACGGGCATCGCGCCGGCCCAAAGGTGCAGAATGCTCCGCATCTTTGGGGGCCGAGCCCCAACATTGAGAGGCTAGGCCGGCGCCGGAGGGATTTCCGCCCCGCCAACTGGCGGAAATGGCGTTTGTTGCCCCGCCAGCTGGCGGAAATGGCGTTTGGTGCCCCGCCAGCTGGCGCGGAAATGCGGCGCATGCGCGGGAGCGTCAGCGGCCACCGACAGTTTCCCGCGCATGCGCAGTGGGGAGAGTCTCTTCCGCCTCCGCCATGGTGGAGGCCGTGGTGGAGGCGGAAGGGAAAGAGTGCCCCCACGGCACAGGCCCGCCCACGGATCGGTGGGCCCCGATCGCGGGCCAGGCCACCGTGGGGGCACCCCCCGGGGTCAGATCGGCCCGCCCCCCCCCCCAGGACCCCGGAGCCCGCCCACGCCGCCTGGTCCCGCCGGTAAATACCAGCTTTGATTTACGCCGGCGGGACAGGCAATTTCTGGGCGGGACTTCGGCCCAGCCGGGCCGGAGAATTGAGCGGGGGGTCCCGCCAACCGGCGCAGCCCGATTCCCGCCCCCGCCCAATCTCCGGTACCGGAGACTTCGGCGGGGGCGGGATTCACGGCGGCCAACGGCCATTCTCCGACCCGGTGGGGGGTCGGAGAATGACGTCCCTGTTCTTTCAGTCTCAGGAACTGTAGCTGAAGCTTTTGTTATGACAGCTGTAGCCATTATGAATACTTGGTTGATTATAAAAAGCTAATTGGCATTCTTAAGAAGCTATAACAACAGAATATGCATTTGATAAGAATAATTTATTTACAAACCTTTTTTCTCAAATAAATTTAGAGTCCCAATTCATTTTTTTCAATTAAGGGGCAATTTAGCGTGGTCAATCCACCTACCCTGCACATCCTTGGGTTGTGGGGGCAAAGCCCATGAAAACACGGGGAGAATGTGCAAACTCCACAAGAACAGTGACCCAGAGCTGGGATCGAACCTTGGATCTCGGCTCCGTGAGTCAGCAGTGCTAACCACTGTGCCACCATGCTGCCCCTTTTATTTACAAACCTAATAGTCAATTACAGTATTACATTTCATTTACATTGGAATAGTTTTTCTTTATCTTTCCAGTATCAATGATTGTGGGTTTGAATTCAAGATCTTATTATTTTGTTACATGATTAATTTTTTTTCAATGCTTTTCAAATCATTCCAGTTTCCATTGCATGGCTCCTGTGCAGTCTACTTGGTGGATACTCGGTGAATGACTAAGAAGGGGACATGGAGTTGGCATGAGCAATCTCAGGATGCATGGGATGGATGAATGGGAGGTTAAGTCAGGGGTAAAGTTTGGGGAGCCTTCAAAGAATTTTGGGAGCTGAGTGATGTATTGGTGAACCAAAGGGAACCTTCTAACTGGCTTGTCTCCATAGCCACACTTCTCATCCTCCATCATAACTTGCAAAATGCATTACAAATCTTCCCCCTTGTGTGAAAAGAAAAACGTCTGGGCAAAATCACACAGTAGTTAGGTGTGCATTTTGGAATGTGCAAAAGTGCGCAGGTTGGGTTTCTCTGAGCCCGCAGGAAAATCTGGCGCCAATATGCCCTGTGGTTTCAAAGGAAATCCATAATTTTTTTAATTTTGAAAATAATCAAGGTTTCCATTTCTTTAGCCAACAGAGTATGAAGAACGAGCAACTAAAAAGGTGGATGATTTACTGGAAAGTTACATGGGCATCAGAGATACAGAGTTAGGTGAGTCTTGTGCTAAGTACATGTACCTGTTTATTTTTGTCGTAGGTTCCTGCATGGAAAAGGTTTGTTTGAAGATTTGGAGAAAGTAGTGTTTGCTAATGATAACCTGCATAACACTGTTTGTTCTGGGTGAAAGGCCAGCCTCCAGCACTTTGTCAAAGACAAGATAAAATGAATAAAACAAAAACAGCCCTCATCAATAGCAAGTTTATTGACAGGGTAAAGATTTCATTACTGTTAGATAACAAGAAGACAGTCTGAATTCTTTCTCAAATCCAATCATTGCAGTTATCAATCAGGGGCGGCACGGTGGTGCAGCGGTTAGCACTGCTGCCTCACGGGGCTGAGGACCCAGGTTCGATCCCCGGCCCTGGGTCACTGCCCATGTACCGTTTGCACATTCTCCCTGTGTCTGCGTAGGTTTAACCCTACAACCCAAAGATGTGCAGAGTAGGTGGATTGGCCGCGCTAAATTGCCCCCTTAATTGGAAAAAAGAATTGGGTACTCTAAATTTATTTGAAAAAAAAACAATTATCAATCAAACTGCAATTGAATATTGTTCTCTACAAATCAGAATTATGGCCGAGATATGGGCATCACGGTAGCATTGTGGATAGCACAATTGCTTCACAGCTCCAGGGTCCCAGGTTCGATTCCGGCTTGGGTCACTGTCTGTGCGGAGTCTGCACATCCTCCCCGTGTGTGCGTGGGTTTCCTCCGGGTGCTCCGGTTTCCTCCCACTGTCCAAAGATGTGCAGGTTAGGTGGATTGGCCATGAAAATTGCCCTTAGTGTCCAAAATTGCCCTTAGTGTTGGGTGGGGTTACTGGGTTATGGGGATAGGGTGGAGGTGTTGACCTTGGGTAGGGTGCTCTTTTTCAAGAGCTGGTGCAGACTCGATGGGCCGAATAGCCTCCTTCTGCACTGTAAATTCTAATTCTGTGATATCAGGCTGTTCGTGCCAGCAGGATCTTCCATTACCGCGATGGTGCACCCCTGCTGCGGGTTTCTCGGTAGCATGGGGTGAATTCAATGGGAAATTCTATTTACAGTGGCTTAGCAGAAGATCCCGCCAGCGGTCAATGGCAGGCGGCCTTCCGCCGTGAAGAAACATGCCAAGGGGAGGCCAGAGAATCTCGCCCTACACATAGTTGCCAAGCACAATCATCTCAAAGTGCATTCCACTATAGAAGTATAGCTCTATAAATGTTATAATCCCCATGAAGACCAATAATTGTTAAAAAGACATTTAAACTTCCAATGACGAACTGAAAGGATCACATGACAAGATTTCAAGTTAAGACTTTTATTGTAACAAACTAAAAGCAACATGACTAAACATTGTTTTAGTAGGCAACTTACACTTTAAACTACAGAAAAAAATCCTCACTGAACATTTCAAATGACAGAAAATCTCCTTCCATGGTTATACTTTGTTCCTTCAGTAGACAGTCTATTCTGCCAGCACCAGTGATTCTCAGCTCTTCTTTCCTTATCCAGTGGAATAACTTCTGACCTGCAAACTGACATTGACAGTATGGGTTACCCAGGAGATTCCTCCCTCTGGATAACGTTAGGCAAATCTTCCAGTTTTGTTTAAAACATCACAACCTTGATACCTTCAACCTGAGCACAACTCTGACTCATGTTTTGCGTGATGAACAATAGAAACTTGCTGCTTCTCTCTCTCTCTCTCTTGAATTCTTGCATATTGACTGTGCCTGTGAAGTTCAGTGGTTAGAATGGCCTATCACCTGATCCTACAGGGACTTCCTATGGACTCTTCCCCTCTGAAAGCCCTTCTCCATGGCACAGTGAATCACATGGGCCTTGTATCCAGGTAGAAATAATGATTATCTATCCAGTTGTCCCCCAAACTCTTGGAAGTAAATAAACAGTTTAAAGTATAACCATTTTGAACACTTAAAGTTCCTGACACCTCCATTGAATTTCGAGACTGAAGGTTAAGTTTTTGCTCCTGGGTTATTGTCAGCTCCACAACCCTGACCCAGAAAAAAGGTCTCCAGAAGTTTGGATTTTCAGTTCCGGGGAATGGCATAAAATGTTGTGGCAGGCGACCCCAAAAGGAGATTGACGGATGCTGGGTGAGGAGGCAGGTTGGGCAAAAGGCCGGCCTCCAGGCTCCAACACTTTGTTGAAGCTATGAAAAAAAAGAATGAGACCAAAAATAGACATTCAGCCCTCACCACTCACACCGCTCACCACCCAAACTGCTCCATGCTTCATGCAGGCCGACACATGCCAAATCATGCCCTCGACCATTTCCTTTTTAGCTCTTATACCAACTTATGACCCTCTACCCACCCCATGGCCCTTTATAGTTTTATGCCAACTTAGTGCCATCTCATGACAACCATGCCCCCCACCCACCACACTTTGCCCTCACACCTACCATGCCATCTCAGCCTGTATCCACCATGGGCATAACTCAAGAGGCATGCGGAAATTAAATGAAGTTCTATTTATGAACTCACTATTAAAAAACACTCTTATTGATAAAACAAACACCAAACACCATACTGGAGCTGGTTTAGCACAGGGCTAAATTGCTGGCTTTGAAAGCAGACCAAGGCAGGCCAGCAGCATGGTTCAATTCCCCTACCAGCCTCCCTGAACAGACACCGGAATGTGGCGACTAGGGGCTTTTCACAGTACCTTCATTTGAAGCCTACTTGTGATAATAAGCGATTTTCATTTAATTTCATTCACTGCTTGTGATGCCGTTTACTCATTTATAAAAACAAACATTTCTATTCACAGCCCCAGTTCAAAGAGATTTTAAATACTTGGAGCTGTCAATCAAACTCTAACTGACAGACACCCCACCGTGATAATAAAAGGTGGTGAAACCTGTCATGCAGCACAAATCCTCTAATGGTAGACCTCAGATGTACATCAACAGACAGAGTGAAATAGAAACCACTGATTCTTTCTTAAAAATTGCATAATTATTTTTCAAATATTTAAAGGACAGGAGATTTAAGTATCTTGACAGATCTCTCGACTGACCTCTTGCCAGTTCCATTGGTTTATGCACAATCATGTCTACTTTCAACAATCCCAAATGATACCTGACTGCTCCCAGAGGTCACCTGACCTCTCCCAAAAGTGACAAAGGATTACACCCAAATGTATACCTCTCCAAAGAACCCTGGAAACTTCAGAACGTCTCTTACCATTTCTAAAGTGTAAATGTCATGTCATGGGAATCCCAATGATGAACAGATCTGACTGAAGAAGACTCACTTTAACATGTGCTGTTGCCTCCGTGAACCACAAGTGGGTAACTTAGAACCTCCTGCCATTCCTCCCGTGTGAAAATTGAGGAGGGTGTGTTTTCTTTGGGGGGAGCAAGCAGGTGGGAGGGTGGGGGGGGGGGGGACCTGCAGACTTGTGTCTCTGTTGCCATGTTTGTTAATGTTTGAAAATTCAGACCCAACATTCTGTCTACTGTCCTGGCCATTGTTTTCAAGTGTGAATATCTTGCATCATCTTCCCTGTGTTACAATCCCAGTTGCTGTTACTAATGAATGGGGAGATTCCAGAATGGAACCCTGGCTCAGAAGATTGTAACTTTTACTTTTGTCGAGAAAACATGGAGGTACAGACTCAAAGACCTCTAACTAGTTTTAACAAGAAAAAAAGATTAAACATGAAAAGTTGATTATGATACAATACTCCTTTCTCCCTCAGTTTCACAATTGTATACCGTTTTCAGAAATAACCCCACTCTAAATCAAATGGCCAGTGACACTCAACCTATCATCTGTGGCTTTCTCTCATAATTCTCCCCAAATGATTGTCACATGAGACTTTCCAAACTCCACTCCAAAAAGACACACTTTAAAATCTTCTTTCAAACAATGCTTTCCATCAACTGTTTGCATTAAGAATCCACTCCAGATTGTCCAACTATCCTGTCAAACAAAGATTCCAATCCACTTTTAACAGGGAACCCAGCTTAGTGTTTTCTATCTCTCCTTTCTAGCTTCCTTTATCTTAAATGCTTTCACAAAAACTCCGACATCCAGCCACCGATATCCACAATTATTTCAACTCATGTTCCACAGATTGCGGTAAAATTTTACAGACCATAAAATCACTTCAGAATTCTTTCTGGCTTCACACTAGCCAACTTCTTCGCAGCTCAGTCAGTCTTTCCTAAACAGTACTTTGTTCGAGTAGTTCTTTCCTCTATTCCTTTAACCTCTGACTTCTTGGAAACTTCTCCTATATCTCTAGCTGCCTTAACCAGCTATCCTTTAAATCTTCTGCACTTGTTTTCTTAACTAATACTCCATGGCATAGCTTTTCTTCTCACAAAGCTGAGAGATATGTTCCCTATTTAGCTTTCTATAATCAACTGCTATATTCAACTAAAACCATGCTCCAAAGCCTTCCTATACTAAAGGTGCCCCTGGTTACTCAGTAACAACTTTATACTTCTCCCAGCTTGTTTACTTTTCATGACATAATGCTCTCTAAGCATTATGAGGGTGATTTAGAGATGTGGATCAGAAATTGGCTAGCTGAAAGAAGACAGAGGGTGGTGGTTGATGGGAAATGTTCAGAATGGAGTACAGTCACAAGTGGAGTACCACAAGGATCTGTTCTGGGGCCGTTGCTGTTTGTCATTTTTATCAATGACCTAGAGGAAGGCGCAGAAGGGTGGGTGAGTAAATTTGCAGACGATACTAAAGTCGGGGTGGTGTTGTCGATAGTGTGGAAGGATGTAGCAGGTTACAGAGGGATATAGATAAGCTGCAGAGCTGGGCTGAGAGGTGGCAAATGGAGTTTAATGTAGAGAAGTGTGAGGTGATTCACTTTGGAAGGAATAACAGGAATGCGGAATATTTGGCTAATGGTAAAGTTCTTGAAAGTGTGGATGAGCAGAGGGATCTAGGTGTCCATGTACATAGATCCCTGAAAGTTGCCACCCAGGTTGATAGGGTTGTGAAGAAGGCCTATGGAGTGTTGGCCTTTATTGGTAGAGGGATTGAGTTCCGGAGTCGGGAGGTCATGTTGCAGCTGTACAGAACTCTGGTACGGCCGCATTTGGAGTATTGCGTACAGTTCTGGTCACCGCATTATAGGAAGGACGTGGAGGCTTTGGAGCGGGTGCAGAGGAGATTTACCAGGATGTTGCCTGGTATGGAGGGAAAATCTTATGAGGAAAGGCTGATGGACTTGAGGTTGTTTTCGTTGGAGAGAAGAAGGTTAAGAGGAGACTTAATAGAGGCATACAAAATGATCAGGGGGTTGGATAGGGTGGACAGTGAGAGCCTTCTCCCGCGGATGGATATGGCTGGCACGAGGGGACATAACTTTAAACTGAGGGGTAATAGATATAGGACAGAGGTCAGAGGTAGGTTCTTTACGCAAAGAGTAGTGAGGCCGTGGAATGCCCTACCTGCTACAGTAGTGAACTCGCCAACATTGAGGGCATTTAAAAGTTTATTGGATAAACATATGGATGATAATGGCATAGTGTAGGTTAGATGGCTTTTGTTTCGGTGCAACATCGTGGGCCGAAGGGCCTGTACTGCGCTGTATTGTTCTATGTTCTATGTTCTATGTTCTGAGCACAATAGAAACACAGTTTGAGCTGACCAAACCCTCACATAAACAGAGCCATGAATCTAACCTTGAATCTAACCATGAGTTTACCCTTCCGTGCACCGCAACATTAAATTAAACTGACTTAAATCTATACCTTGGGCGAGATTCTCCGACTCCCCGCCGGGTCAGAGAATCGCCGGGGGCTGGCGTGAATCCCGCCCCCGCCGGTTGCTGAATTCTCCACCACCGGCCGGTTGGCGGGCTCTCCCCCCGCGATTCTCCGGCCCGGGTGGGCCAAAGTCCCGCTACTAAAATGCCTGTCCCGCCGGCGTGGATTAAACCACCTCTCTTCCCGGCGGGACAAGGCGGCGCGGGCGGGCTCTGGGGTCCTGGGGGGGGGGCGCGGGGTGATCTGGCCCCGGGGGGTGCCCCCACGGTGGCCTGGCCTGTGATCGGGGCCCACCGATCCGCGGGCGGGCCTGTGCCATGGGGGCACTCTTTCCCTTCCGCCTCCGCCACGGTCTCCACCATGGCGGAGGCAGAAGAGACTCCCTCCGCTGCGCTTGCGCGGGAATGCTGTCAGCGGCCGCTGACGCTCCCACGCATGCGCCGCCCGGAGATGTCATTTCCGCGCCAGCTGGCGGGACACCAAAGGCCTTTTCCGCCAGTTGGCGGGCCGGAAATTTGTCCGGCTCGGGCCTAGCCCCTCAAGGTTGGGGCTCGGCCCCCAAAGATGCGGAACATTCCGCACCTTTGGGGCGGCGCGATGCCCGACTGATTTGCGCCGTTCATTTCTAATATTCAACAATAAAAATATAAATCCCTTAAAACTAGGTCTGTTTTCCTGACACCTGTTAAAACAACCTGGGTGTTCCTTTAACACCTAACAACCAAACCACTTATTGTCAGCAGAATTCAGGTCACATGACTCCCTCATTTCTCCATTTTACCCCAAATTAAAGAGACAATACCTAAACAATATATAATGAAAGCTAGCAATCTTATAAACTGCATATTTGTAATAATCTATAACACATGTCACAGAGTTAGCAAGACGATTACTGGAAGGGATTGAAAATTGCTGGACCTTTATGTATGATAGAAAGAACTATAGACTGTCTTTATCATTATTATTTTCAACAAGGCCAATAAACTGTCCAAATCATGCCCATTTGCCCGTTTTCCAAGCCTCAGTTTCATTCAGATGCTTTTCTTTCATCCAGAGCCTGAAGTAACAAAATGCTGCTCTGCAAAGTCGTCTTCCTTTATAAAACAGATGTTCTACATATGTTAGCTTTTAATGGCAGCATAGCAATTTAGATCACTGTCCGTTCGCTACTGAGCTTGGGATTAGCTGTCCAATTAAGACAAATGGCAAAGAGCTACTCATCATGACAGCTGTTGATAAGAGTTCTGAGGGAAGTTACTTTGGGAAATTCAACTTACTTGCCTGATTCCAGCTGTACTTCCTACAGACACTGTCAAATCATGAAAGAAAGGCAACATTAATTGTCATTCACTTAAAGCAGACATAGCACAATTCCCATCACATTTCTGCCTCTCTTCAGCTCTGAAGAAGAATCACATTGACTCAAAACGTTATCTCCTCACAGATGCTGCCAGACCTAGAGTCTTTCCAGCATTTTCTGTCTTCATTACAGTGTAATTCCTCATGGCTGAGCTACTTCAACTTCTGCAGCATTCTTAATTTTACCCAACAATCTGAAGATTAGTTATTCTCTATCAGGGGTATAGTTACAAAAATGTACATTTTGTACACCCATCACTCTTAATAGTGTCTACCTTTCATTCACCCACTAGCAGTTCAGTTGTTTCCTTGCTGTGTTTAGTGTTTGTTAGTACCTTCCTAAGTGGACGGACCAATATATTCAATCTTCAGGTCAGAATGTATCTTTTTCAATGACAATGTTATATTGGGTTCTACTCTTGAACTGAGTGAGAGCAGCATTTGGTTACCATGCTTGTTAGGTTTTCAGCATTTTGAATTGGGTGTGTGCGCACAATATCGCCTCAAGTCACCAAATTGATGTGGGGCAGTGAGCAGGCGCTTTTAAAATTTATTTGTTCTCGGGATGTGAGCGATTCAGCCGAGATTACGTTAATTGCTTCTTGGCCCAAGAAGCTGATGAAAGAGTGATGGGGCTGCTCCTTGAAGTGCTGCCGCCCTGGTGGTGAAGATGCTTCGATAATGGTGATTGAGAGGGAATTCCAGGCTTTTTCAAATTTATTCAGGGGATGTGGGCTTCGTTGGCTAGGCCAGCATTCATTGCCCATCCCTAATTGCCCTTGATGGTGAGCTGCCTTCTTGAGCTGCTGCAGTCCATGTGGTGTAGGTACATCCACAGTGCTGCTAGGGAGGGAGTTCCAGGTATTTGATTCAACAGTGATGAAGAAATGGTAAGATACATCCCAATTCAGAGATTAGAGAGTTTTGTGACGACAGCCAAATTGTTTGAATGGAAAACTTTAATTTTCATTTGGATTGGGAACAGTATGGTAAGAGCAGTATGGTCTAAATCAGAAAAGGGTGAATTCCCTGAGTGTATTCAAGATAGCTGTCAAGAGAAATGTGTTTTAGAAGCAAAAGAATTAGTTAGAATATAGCAGTGAAGTTTCATTTGTCTGACAATAATGGTCTGGGTTCTCCAGTGCCCCAGCTGCATGTTTTTCAGCTGCCGCTATTCACCGGCAGCGGGATTCTCTCTTCCGGCCGCTTGTCAATGGGATTTCCCATTGAGGTTACCGGCAAACCCGAAAGCGGGGGTGTTCTGCCATCTAGAAAAGAGAATCCTAACGGGAAAAAATTCCGGCCAATGTGAACAATATCAATGCTAGTTTTGAATAGAAGAAAGTTAGCGCTGTTAATGAGATTCTAGACTTTGGCGAACTTTAGTGTGATGAGAACGTAAACTGGTCAAAGTTTTTTTCAGGTTAAACTCCAGAAAAACAGTAGGAAAATATTCAAAGAATAAGTTAGCTTAATGCATGACCTTTGAGGGGAAAGAGATCTATCAACAAATAAAGCAGCCACAGTTGAGAGGTGACAGCTAGCATAGAAGTAAAGAGCATATAAAAGATCAAGTAATGATGTACATGCAGTGAACTGGGAGATGGAAAGGAACAGCAGAGGAAGACATATAGGATGGTTGGAGCTGCAAAAAAGGGAACTGAAAAAGAAACTTGTGAGGAATGTTCCCTGTAAGTTGTGCATACCTGCATCTTGGCACAGCAATCCAGAAGGTTCTGCTCAATCAGATTGGGAGGCAGGACTCCCACCCCAGAGAGGGGCAGAAGCAGATTCAACAGTAAAATTAAAAGATAAATGGATAAATACTTGAAGGGAAAAAACTGGCAGTCACATAAATTGGATAGCTCGACCAAAGAGACAGTGAGGCACAATGAGCTGAATAGGCAGCACGATAGCACAGTGTTTGGCACTGTTGCTTCACAGCGCCAGGGTCCCTGGTTCGATACCCAGCTTGGGTCACTGTCTGTGCGGAGTCTGCACGTTCTCCCCGCATCTGCGTGGGTTACCTCCAGGTGCTCCGGTTTCCTCTCACAAATCCCGAAAGACACGCTATTAGGTGAATTGGACATTTTGAGTCTCCCTCTATGTACCCAAACAGGTGCCGGAGTGCGGTGACTAGGAGCTCTTCATAGTAACTTCATTGCAGTGTTAATGTGAGCCTACTTGTGACACTAATAAAGATTATTTATTTATCTTCCTTTCATGTTGTAGCATCCTATGGTCGGGATTTTCTAACCCCTCCTCTCCATGTTCTGTGGTGGCGGAGGCGTACTGCTATTGGCCGGCAATCTTCCAATCCTGTCGCTGTCCCATTGTTTTCACCCCCCACGGATTCCCGCTGTCAGCAGGACCAGAAAATCCCACCGGCGGGAACTGCCAGAAGATCCCATCCTATGATTCTATTCCAATTCTCTTCCCACACCTAGTGGTGAACTAAGGCAAGCTTTCATCTGGTTCCACAACCAGTAATCCCCGGAACAGCTCGCTAGTCTGTCACCTGTAATGTTCTTTGACTGGACTGGTGTGGAATCTCAATATTGCCGAGTGAGCAAAGAACAGTGGACCACGCTATTTATTATCTAACACTACACTAACGAATAACTAAGATGAAACAGTTAGAAACAAATGTCTAACACTAACTTACACTAAGACACAACAGAGCTGCTCTCATATGCAACTGCTATCAACTCCTTACAAACACCTTCTGAAGGAACACATTGTGCATCCGGGTCCCGAGACTCTACCTACCTGCTGGTCAGATGCTAGAACTACAACAGTAAAACATGTTTTGATTTTGATTTTTAATTTGATTTATTGTCATTTGTACCGAAGTACAATGCAAAGTATTTTTCTGCGGCCAAGGGAACGTACATAGTACATATATAGTAGACAAAAGAAGAATCAACAGAGAACATTGACAAATGATATACAACTTATAATACACATGCAGATCATAGATCATAGAATTTACAGTGGTGACGATGAACTACTCATATTATATACAGATGATAGTCTACCTATCATCACATCACTAGGGGCTTCTAACTTGAGGGGACGTCACATCAAGCGCAGCTGACCAGGAGTCTCTCCTGCTCTTACCGCCAGCCTTTGGCGTATTTGGAAGGATTTACAGGTTGACACACTCAACCTGTTTGACCGGGTTATGAACCTTCCTTGTCACGGGGTGTGACTCGACAAAAAGCTTCTGGCTCAGAGTCAGGGACTCTACCCACTGCACCACAAGACAGTCCCTATGATTCTATACTGTTCAAATAATAAATTAAAGAAAGCCCAAGGAAGCTTACGGACATGTTCTGTCTTTTTCATTGCTGGCTTATGCACAGAGAAAACCTCAGACAGTTTCCCGACAGCCAATAATGTCCTCTTGACTCCTGATCCATACTTTACCATATTAGGACTCATCAATCTTCAAATTCCTTCAGTTCATGTCTCAGTGGCAGAGACTTCTAATACGAGAAAAAGCTGCAAGCTAACCATTTTTATTCCATTGCTTCCACGGAAAGCCGATTTTCAGGCTGATTGAGGACAGGCATGCAGGAAATGCAGTTGTCCGCAAAGGCATTCATTGACCAAGTTGTTCCACCGCATTCTTAAAGAAAAAACTTGGTCCACCTATTTTGGATCGTGGTTAAACATAGTTAAAACTGAATTGGGACAAAGTGGACAGAATAACGCTAACTGTGATTTTCATTTGAACGTCACTGTTCTTTTTGTAGGCTGATGGGCTACGAGGATAGGGCAGGGGAGTGGGTCACGGTCGGATGCACTTTCAGAGGGTCGATGCTGACTCGAATGGCCTCCTTCTGCACTGTAGGGATTCTATGATTTTCGTTCTGATCACTGTGTATCAACGGTTGTCTCTATAAACTAGACTTCCATAACCATAGGGCAGAGTAATTTTAGATTACCTGTGTTTTGCAATTGAAGGAGAAGGATTTATCAAATCTAGGTGCAAAGCGCTGTCCTTTCATGTCGGTCATCAATAATCATATTTCCATGGTGACTCAGTAGCTAAGGAGTTTTCATCTCTGGTGGCCTTTAAATGATTTCTTAACTGCACAGTGTAATCATTGAGCCTGAATCCCTGGCTGATCTGGGTGATACAGTTAAGGTCCACATCTTGTTTCCCTGATCGCATGGTGGCGTTCTATGTGCCTAATTTATTACTTGCTGTTTCTCAGCTGGTAGAAATTTTCTCAGCATCAAATGTCTGTGAGGTGCCTCCAAGCTCTAAACACCATTCCGAGACCCATTATAGAAAGAACAAAGGCAACTCTAAGATCTAAATCACCCAAACCAGATGGGAAAGGAAAAGGCCTCCAATGAAGTCAGAGATTTTCTGCTGCAATTGGATACTATATTAATTAGAGTAATGCCTAATATACATGAAAGATTTGCATGAAGAAATAGGGCGTGTTTATTTTTAAAACAAAACTTTATTATGACTACAATATTAAACTTTTTAACTTCACACCCAAAAAGAACAGCACGGTAGCACAAGTGGCTTCACAGCGCCAGGGTCACAGGTTTGATTCCCTGCTGGGTCACTGTCTGTGCGGAGCCTGCATGTTCTCCCTGTGTCTGCGTGGGTTTGCTCCGGGTGCTCCGGTTTCCTCCCACAGTCCAAAGACATGCAGATTAGGTGGATGGGCCATGATAAATTGCCCTCAGTGACCAAAAAGGTTAGCAGGGGTTATTGGGTTACAGGGATAGGGTGGAAGTGAGGGCTTAAGTGGGTTGGTGCAGACTCGATGGGCCGAATGGCCTCCTGCTGCACTGTATGTTCTATGTTCTATGAAAGACAGACTGGCATTTTTAGAGTGTCATTTACAATGTCAGGATCTCTCCAAGTTGTTTACAGCCAAGCCCCCACAAACAGCGATGGAATAGCGGCCAGATCATCTTTTTTATTTTGACATCGAAGTTTGTTGTGGGAGAGGTTATGCCCAGGACTCTGAAAGGAACTGCCTTTCTTTTCTTCACATACTGCCATGTTCTTTTTAACATACGACTGAGAGAGGGGAGACTGGCGTTCAGTTTATCATCTCATCCAAAGGATGACACCTCCAATTAATGGGCTCTTAAGAGCCACTTCCCACCTGGCACAATATTTAGGTTGGTGGAAGTGGAGCGCTCCCTCAGCACTACACTGAACTGTCAGCCTAGATCTCGGGTTTACGTGTCTCGAGTGAGACACATGCTCAATCTCTGACTCAGAGCAGGAGTACTACTGTCTCATAGCTGAGGGCAACAAAATGAGCAGCTAACAAACAATTTTGCTTGATGCACGCACGCATCTACAGTTAATTCAGCTCTGCTATTTCCAAGTAATAGGAGAGTTCATAATTTTTTTATCTTTATACTGCAAAAGAATTTTGATAATACTAGGAAAGCTAGAATCATACTCCATTCAGTTCCATAGAGTCCTGACTGTGATGACTGGAAGATTTTAGAAATATTGGATTCTAAATATTGGACAATTTAACATTTAAACGCCAGGGATAAGGGTGTGGTTGACTGCAGTGGTCATGTTTTTAAAAAAATAAATCTGTTTTGCAGGGCCTGGGTGCATTTAGCGGCCAGAAGGTCAAATTGAAAAAGAAATGTGTTTTTCAGTCTGGGCTAACGGACTGTGGGTTGACTGGGAAAGTCCCTGGGGAGTTAACGTGCTTTGCAGCCTGCAGAGATCATTTGTTTTTTTAGATTGGAGAGATTAAGGCATTGCTGGTGGTGCAAAGGAATGCAGAGAGATCTTCTGAAAAGCTTCAGAGTTATTTTTTTGGAGAAAAGTTTGGAGAGAGGAGTTGAATTGTGATCTGCCTGATGCTGAGTCCGTAACTCTCCCACAGTAAAATAGATTGAGAGCTGTATGTTTATTTTCTTGTTGTTTAAGGGGGAAAATGAGTAGTAATGTTTAAGGGGTAATTGCAAGCTGTTCTTTTTGGGTGTGAAGTTAAAAAGTTTAATATTGTAGTCATAATAAAGTTTTGTTTTAAAAATAAGCACGCCCTATTTCTTCATGCAATCACTCCTGGAGCAAATCATTCTTTCCACACAGTGTTACAAATACGCTAATAATATTGGGGTTTTGGTCCAGTATCCTAGCCACTGTTGGGGTCTGGTCTGGGATCATAATATGTCTTCGTGGGATAGCGTTCATGGGCAGGATATTCTGGAGATGGGTTTTCCAATTCTGCCACTGAAAATGACCTCGAGCTACTGAAAGCTCAGTAGAGCATTAATTAACTGGAGATGGGCCTCTTGCTCTTTCTGGGGTGAACTCCTGCCTCAGAGCTGCTGTCCAATCTGATTGGCCGGCAGTTCTCTAATCCCAGTGGTGCTACCAGGAATGGTGAAGACTACTTGGACCAGACCGAGTCCCATTGAACAAAGTGCTGGGAGTCCATGATGCTGGCAAGTCAGGGGCCTCAATGTGGGCCAGGAGAAGAGACCCTGGAGGTGGGAAGGGAGGGTCGGATACGGGGCAGGTGATGTTGTTGGGCAGGGTCACAAAGACCAGGGGAGCAGACATCTGGGAACAGGAGCCCATTCGGCCAACCTGACGGGATTTCCATGATCCTGCTTCCAACCAACCTAAATATTGTGCCAGGTGGGAAGTGGCCCTTAAGAGCCCATTAATTGGCCAGTTAAGGGCCTGAATTGGGTTGAGGACAGGCAGGTCTCCCTAGGCCTCACCCACACCAATTAAATTGCTGCCTGGTCAGGGGCAAGCAAGCAGGTGGCGGAAAGGACACAAGTAGAATTTTATGGGCTGGCCTCCCCCTGCCTGAAACCCCATTGGTGGGGGAACCATAAAATTCGGCCCATAGAAAGTCTGGGCACTTCATATTGCCAGCCTCACCTTGGCTACTAATGAAATGATAATCACTTATTGTCACAAGTAGGCTTCAAATGAAGTTACTGTGAAAAGCCCCTAGTCACCACATTCCGGCGCCTGTTCGGGGAGGCTGTTACAGGAATCGAACCGTGCTGCTGGCCCTGCCTTGGTCTGCTTTCAAAGCCTGCGATTTAGCCCTGTGCTAAACAGCAACTTCTATCTAATGCAGCCAGTTTGAAAGTAAATGTTCAACAGCTGCATGGGTGTACATCAGATTGAGTATTAAACGATTTTAAAAAAGTTCCTTAAAAATCCATAACGATACAAAACTGAATAGTCCTTCAAAAGGTTGAACCGAGTGTAAATATTGCTAAAGCTAGTTTTGGTACTAACCGCAAGCTAATCATATGTCAGCCTGCAGTAGGGCATGTTGTTATTCTGACAGCGGACAGATTACAATGAAACTATTATTTTGAATGGACTGTCAGTATTACATCTATGACGCATTAAGCCATTTAAAGCCACTTATGATTTTTAAATATCTCAAGTGTAATAAAACCACAGCTGCACTTTATAGATTCCAGCTTTTGCTAAGGAATTTGGAATCTTGCACTCTTATTGTAGACATAATCAAAAGGAAACTTATGTAAAGTTATCTTTGACCTATTACAGAGTATTAGGCTCCACATTGGTATGTGTAAGTTCCTAAGTGTTCAGAGAAAACGTTGAATGTAAGAGCAGTTTCACTGCATCCGCAATATGTAACAAATTACTCCTTGTTTTCATTCTTTTCCCATCAGCTGCAACAATGGTGGAAACTGGAAAAGATAAGAAGAATCCAGATGAGTTTGCAGAAGCATTGGACTCAGTCCTTGGTGATTTTGCATTTCCAGATGAATTTGTTTTTGATGTGTGGGGAGCAATAGGAGATGCCAAGAATGGTCGAATCTAACAGAAGTAGTTCTTTACGCGCGAAATGCATCCAACTGTGGCGATAGTCTAACATCTTGACTTTTCAGTTTTCAGAAGTAGCTTAAAGCAAGCTAATATCTGGACCATTGTTACTATACTTAAGTAGCAATTGAAAAATAATGCAAGTGTGCTGTTAGTAAAATACACTAACGCACATTAGGAAACGATTGAGTAAGAATAAACATATAGTCCTTTGGTAGAAGAGAACTTGAGTATTGCTGAAACAATAGACATGCTATCAAAATTTTTCATCTTGCACTCATTAGGGCAGCTCATAAGATAAACCAACAGTAAAGAGACCAACAAGTAAAACTGTATTCCTTCATTTACACTGGTTCATTCCCCATGGCAATGCCTTTATCAATCAATAATGACCTGCCTGGTTTGACAAAAGCTTAGCAGTTAACAGTTCCCTGCTGCATTCTTTGTGGTAATGCCTCTACCAATCAGAGTCCACTTGTCAATCTCTTCAAATTAGTACAAATGGTTCTCTTTGCTATTGGTTTAATCTTGTGAGCTGTCTGGACGAGTGCAAAACTAAAAACTTTGATAACATGTCTCTTTTTTCAGCAGTACTTAAGGATAATTAATCAAATTATAGTCTTCTTAGTCACATTGAATCATATTTTAGAAGTAAAATTAAATAAATGTAACTGTATGACTTTGGAACTTTGTGAGGATGCTTTAGAAACTAGCTCAGAACTAACCAGATGAATGTTGGGTTTCTTTGGCAGACTTTGTGGCTGGGATTCTCTGACCCGAGTTCGCCCCACCATTGCTGCCAGCGGGAATGGAGAATTTGGCCCTCAGCCAAAACTCCATTACTGCAGCAGGAGCCGAGAATCCCCCCTGACACCAACACACAGACAATTCTGGCCTAAGTCTTCATTATTCAGTGAATTTAATAATTAAGTTGCCACTTTTCAATTAGTTAATTGATTGAGAAATATTTTGTGAAAGAGCAATTCTACTGATCAAGTCATGGGTAAAAAAAGAAAGCTGCTTGAAATTATAGCCTAATTTAATTTGGCATGGTGCTACAAAGTTACTTACATGAAAGACTCCCACATGAATTCTGTTTTTTTGTTGCCTATAGTAATTCCACATTGATTTTTTTCACATACATTGATGAGAGTTTGGACCACAAACCGTATTGGTAAGGATTAGATATGGTGAGCCATTTAACACAGGAGTTATTGCACTCCTGATTACTGTATCAGGCTTTAATGAAAGGACAGCATTGTTACTTTTTACTCTTCAAAAATGGAATAGATATTCACACTGGTTTGCAAATTTGAACACTTACCTTCCTAAGTTGTTAACAGAAACCAATGTTATTTCCATTAACATATGTTACAGAAAAATCTGCAACAATTCATAAAACGAAATGGTCCTTCGAAAGACTAACACTAGTATAAATATCATTATAGCTAGTTTTGTGACTAACAGCAAGCTAATTGTCTATCAGCCTGCAGCAGGACCTATCCTGACAGGAGATAGTTAACAACGAGGCCCGTATTGTTAATGAATTGTTAATGACATCAATGACGCAGTAAATCCTTTGAAGCCACGAATAAACTTTCATGTTCTCAAAAAATGTAGTCAAGTTATAACTCTGCTGTCGCTCAGGAATCTCCTGCATTAAATATCTGCTCCCACATTCTGTTTCACACTGGAAAGTTTTCTTTGCCTTTCTTTGAGGATCCAGTCTGATTTCATTGTTTGAATTCTCATCATACTTTTCTTCATTTGTAATTCGCAAAGAACAAACGATGGGCGGGATTTTCCAGCCCCATCCCCCCGCGGAGTGTTTCCGATGGCGGAGCAGCTCATCATTGGCCGGTGGCGAGATCTTCCGGTCCTGCCGATCGATGTCTGTGCCATTTTGCGTGGCCCGCTCGCCCCGCCGCCGGGGTAATTGCTACTGGGCGTCGCCTTCGGTGGGACTGGAAAACCCCCCTGGGGGGAAGGGCCGGAAAATGCCGCCCAACATATTTATCATCCAAGAAGGATATTCACCAAACTCTCTGGCTTGGTCAGAAATTCCGTTCTTCAAATGACATTCTTCCAGCCATCACCCCTGATGAATCTGTAAGTAACTTTGCAACCGCCATAAAATCATACAGCACTGAAAGAAGCCATTCAGCCCATCACCTCTGGGTTGGCCTTTTAAAAGTTCTATCCAATTCGACCCACTCCCTTGTTCTTTCCCCATAGCCCTCCAAATTTTCCCCCTTCAAGTATTTATTCAACTCTCCTTTGAATATTATTGCTGAATCAGCTTCCACCACCATTTCAGACAATTCAGTTCAGGCCACAATAACTCATTGCTAAAAAAATGTTCTTCACCTTTTGCTAGTCATCTTAAATCTATGTCTGATGGCTGCCGCCAGAGGCAGTTTCTATTTATTTCCTCTATTCAAACCCTTCATGATTTGGAAAGTCTATGACACAGAAGAGGAATATCCCAGGCTGAGGTTAGGGGCTGTGTGGTTAACCCTGATGGGAGCCCAGATGGGAACACCAACCAAGAATCTCTGCTCCCCCGATCACAGGAAGGGAATGGACATCAGGGGGGCGGCTCAGCGCTGGTGTTGCTTCTCCCATAGTCAAATAGTCTAGTAACGCTCACTGCCGAGGCTCACACATGGATGGTGGCTAGCTCCATGAACTTGTACTCTAAAAGATATCTTCAAGAAGAGAGGAAAGAAAACTAATGAGTCAAAAAAGACCAGAAGAAATATAATACATTTTTGCATAGAGAATTGAAGATGACCACTGTTATTGTAATCATATTCAACTTTGTGTTTGTGGTGTTAATCTTGCAAACAAACCTTTTGTTTTTAATTTAAGGATGTTATATTTTATGACTATTTCCAAGCAAAATATACTTTTAATTCATAAGATAGTACATATGACAATAAAGAAGTCAGCCTCAAAAAGCATGATGATCTCCAAGTTGTTAGCTCAAAGGACAATTACAGCTTTAGATTGGAATGTATATAGTTTGGCTCTATCTTGAGGATGTTTTTCTCGCATTTTTAAAAATTAAACTTTTGTAGCAGTCCAGGCACCTTCATTTTGTGAAAATGTAATGAAGAAATAATCTTGGGTAAGTCACGAATCACGGAGAATTCTAAGTTACATTTTAGAAACTTTTGGATTGCTTGATTTTAGATATTATAATTGTGACCGAGTTAAAATATGCGTCAATGAATTGATATACAACTACACAGCGTCATTACAATGATTGAATAATTGAACCTTAAACTGGCATCAATTTTTTAATTGCAAGTGATGAACTCACAGACAATACAAAGGGTTGTTGATCTACTAATTATTCTTCAGTAATGCATCATTGAAGCATTGATGCATGTTCACTTTATGTCTTGCATACTATCTGACTAGTGACCTATGCTAGATTTTGTAATATTGGTGAAATAACCATAAGCTTCATTATAACAAGCATTTTTAAAAGGTTATTGAATTACTTTTTTTTTTACAAACACACCCTGAGGCGGTTTGAAACAAGCCTTCAGTTCATGTGAAATTTTGCCAAAGATCCATTTTGAACTGTTAAAAGGGAGCCATTATGATAACCAAATCCAGATCCCAATGTTACTGAAGTTATTAAGCAACGATTTAGAATCATGTATAATAGCTGCCTATCTGATTTGTATTAATTCAACCAAGAACTTGATTATTATCACCATTTATCATTGGGCCTAGAATTAGGTAGCAAGATGAGAAAGTATATTGGCAATTGCCAGGCTTGTTAGCCTTTCTATTCTTGTAAGATTGTCAAATAGCAGTAAAGTTATATTCCACCACAAGCTAGCAAGGCTGGAGGAATAGCAGACTAAGCATCTGGTTTTATTTCTAAAAGGATAGAATTGAAAAGTGAGGATGTTATGCTAAATCTGTACGAACCTTGTTTAGACCATAATCAGGCTATAGTGTGCTGTCCTAGTCGGCAAATTACGAAAAGGATACAGAGAGGGTACGGGATAGATTAACAAGGATGATAGCAGGAATCTGTGGTTATTTATATCAGGAAAGGATCTACAAGTTGGGTATATTTTGTCCTTTCATTTGCTACTCTCTTATCATCTGGTACCTCTCACATACCTAAGGGAAGATGGTAGCCATGATGTGGAGATGCCGGCGTTGGACTGGGGTGAGCGCAGTAAGAAGTCTTACAACACCAGGTTAAAGTCCAACAGGTTTGTTTCGAATCACTAGCTTTCGGAGCACTGCTCCTTCCTCAGGTAAATGTACATGAAAATAAATGTATAAAATCCCCCCACCCTTGTATTTGGCCAGTCTTAGATTCACTTTTGCTTTGAGCAGAGCAACACATAGCTCTCATACTTCGAACTTATACTTACGTACAATTGTTCTCATGCACCTGATCTTCATAAATGAACACACTATGTGTTTACCCAATCCCTTATGATCGATTGGTGTCATGTGTCTTGTACAGTAAATAAGCCCAAGGTATTATAACATTATAATAACATGACACCTACTGCTTTTTGTGGGAGAGAGTTGCAGATTTCTAGCACACTTAATGCGAAGATGTGTTTCCTAACTTGGCTCCAAAATAGCTTGCCATAGATTCGAAGGTTAATCATGACACTGTGTCCTTGAGTCGCCACAAGTGAGAGCACTTTCTCCCTGGCTACTCTTGCAATTCCGTCCAAAGTCTTAAAAGTCTCAATCAAATTGCAATTTTTGTTTGCATCCATAGCTGCAATGGAGGCGTCACCATATATATTATATACAAATATTAACTTTGTTAAAATAATAATAATCTTTATTAGTGTCACAAGTAGGTTTACATTAACAACGCAATGAAGTTACTGTGAATAACCCCTAGTTGCCACACTCCTGCACCTGTTCGAGTACACAGAGGGAGAACTCAGAATGTCCAATTCACCTAACAAGCACGTCTTTGAAGGCTTGTGGGAGGAAACCCGAGCGCCCGGAGGAAACACACGCAGACACATGGAGAACGTGCAGACTCTGCATAGACAGTAACCCAAGCCGGAAATCAAACCTGGGACCCTGGCGCTGTGAAGCAACAGTGCTAACCACTGTGCTACCGTGCCGCCCTGTGAATACAGGAAATGGCCATCCACTTTCACCAACAGTAATCCTTAGCTCTTAGAGGGGACACTGAGAATACATGTGGCTGGACATGAATGGATATGGATATGGATCTTAAGCAAAAATCTGTTAGTAAGTGATGATCCAGAAAGGCGATTCGGCAAAGAATATGTTGATGGTCCCATCTGTAAATTACACAGGTAAATCATATTAACTTTGCTCATAAATGGGGAATCTAGCTTGGGGAATATTAAACTGAGGCTCGTTTCATGGTAAATCAAGTTTGAAGCTGTGTGCATTTAGTGAACTATGTGAGGAAAAACAGGCAGTGATGGAGGGGCCACTGAACTTCTGTTTAATGGCATAGGTTAGGATCAAGACAAATGGGGAATCAGTTATGTGAACTCAAGTTATTGGCATAAAACATCAAAGCATTACATTGTCAGTCCCATGTTATGATAATAATTCTAAAGACCTCAAATCACAACATTGGACAAGATAAACAGACTTTAAATCTCTGGTAACTGCTAGTTAAAACGGACAAAGATTCTCAAATAGAAACGTGTGCAGGCCAAAAGTAAACAGCCAAAGGCAGCATTCTCAGAGCGTTGACAGCGATAATAACCACACTGAGAACATAATAACATAAAGGTTTTAAGGCTCACCGAGGGCGGCACTGTAGCACAGTGGTTAGCGCAGTTGCTTCACAGCTCCGGGTTCCTACGTTCGATTCCCGGCTTGGGTCACTGTCTGTGCGGAGTCTGCACCTTCTCCCCGTGTCTGCGTGGGTTTCCTCCGGGTGCTCCGGTTTCCCCCCGCAGTCCAAAGTTGTGTAGGTTAGGTGGATTGGCCATGCTAAATTGCCCTTAATGTCCAAAAAGGTTAGATGGGGTTATGGGGATAGGGTGGAGGTGTGGGCTTAGATCAGGTGATCTTTCTATGGGCTTGTGCAGACTTGGTGGGCCAAATGGCCTCCTTCTGCACAGTAAATTCTATGATCTATGATGATCTTTGAGGTTTTCGCTGTCTGCCTAAAGATATGTGGACTACAAACTGGTGCGCCATTAAAAGTAGTTTTCAGGATTGGAAAGAAAGGTTCTAAATATAACTCATAGTATTATCCACTTCTTCACTGCTGCAGCTGATACCAATTTTAAATGGAGCTGTTTTTTGGATACATTCTCTACAAATGCTAGATTTAATTTTGGGACCTGATTTTGAATGCAGGCATTCGTTGAAATAAATAGCTCCACGATTTAGGGTCATTCTTGAATCAGGGCTTATTATAAATGTTTAATGTATCAAGGACCGCTTTTCAGCACAGCACAAACATTAATCCTACTGTGTGTGATTTGTGTTTATGTGGTAATGTTCGTTTTATCCTTTGTATTTCCAACTTTGGCTTGCAGTTAAAGTGTACCGACTGCAATAAAACTTTGCTTATTAGTTAAAGATTTTCAGTGATCTTTTGTTTGAAAATAATGAAAACGTGGGTAATGTTGGCACACACACACGAGAACAAACTCAAGAGTGTTGTCTGTTACTTACTCAATTGATTCACATGCCTTTGACTTTAGTTGTATTGTACTTTTTAGTTATTGAATTCTTTGCTCATCTTGGTGAGGGAACGCAACACCTTTCCATTTCAGATACTTAGTATTGGCATCAAACAATCCAGCCATCAGATATAGCATTGCAAAGTGCCCTCTGCTCCGTTCTGGCAACCTACCTTAGCTCAAATCTCAATACATCCCCAATTCAAACAATTCCCATTTTGCAAAACCTAATGCCAGAGTGAGATTGACAACTTGTGCTAAAATAGAAGCTCTTGTGCTGTTTCTGATTTCCGCTCGGAACTTTCCAAGCTTTTGTCACAGGCGATCATTGCAGCCCAACAAATGGAGGGTCCCTTCAACAATTTATACAGACCCTAAAGGTGAATTTCCAATATCTCATCCACTGCATCGACCAATCCTCTATCATAACCATTTAGCCATTTTCCTTTGAGAGCAAGCAAGAGCCAATGGAAAAGCCAATTTTAAAAATTACAACTTTGAGTAGAAATTTGTTACCAGCTGGTTGACACAAACTGGAGGGAAACCCTGCACTCAAACAAATATGGTTTATATTGGTGCTTAGCCCTCATTTTAATACGTCTGATAATCTGCCGACATTGCCCCTGCATTCCCAAGGAGTTCACTCAGGACATGAAGGCCAATTTTGGACTGCTAAGGGAGAAGTAGGAGGGCAACTGAGCGAGGGTCAACAGTGATCTTAAGGAACTCTGCGGAGTAAGCTTTGTTTTAAAAAGAAGAAGGGTGCTTCAGGGAACACTTGCTAGGTTGCATGTAGAACTAAAATACGAAGTGAAGCAGGCCTAATACCCCGCTCCTGCTCCGTTGGGCACCAATAAATTCCTGCAAAGGTCTGTAAATGATCAAATGGCCTGTCATTAACGTATTCAAGGTGTTTGCTGCCTCTTGAGGCAGCCACCCAGGGTACCTGCTGAACTGTGTTAACCAAAATGCGCCCATAATACAGGCACAAATCCAAAATGGAACGATACACCCTGAAATTGTCCCTTTTTGCTCACTGAAAATTGCCTAAGATAGGCACAGTGGGGCTTTGCCACTTTGTGTGCTGAAAGTGCAAACAATTCTCAGTGATTATTTGCTCCTCTCCACCAAGTACTTTGTGCTCAGTTATCACAGGCTTTCGAGTTGGATTCCATCACCCCACCAGATCTTTGAAAGCATTCTGGAAGTCTGCATGATCACCACATTCTATTCTTCAAGCACAGTCTTGAGTGTGGGCAGCACGGTAGCACAGTGGTTAGCACAGTTGCTTCACAGCTACAGCGTCCCAGGTTCGATTCCCGGCTTGGGTCACTGTCTGTGCGGAGCCTGCATTTTCTCCCCGTATCTGCATGGGTTTCCTCCGGGTGCTCTGGTTTCCTCCCACAGTTCAAAGATGTGCAGGTTCGGTGGATTGGCCATGATAAATTGCCCTCAGTGTCCAAAAAGGTTAAGTGGGGTTACAGGGATAAGGCTTGAGTAGGGTGCTCTTTCCCAGGGCTGGTGTAGACTAGATGGGCCAAATGGCCTCCTTCTACACTGTAAATTCTATGTAACAAATAACCTGCAGATTCCAGTCAGTGATATTAGGAGAGGAATGTTTAACCTGTTTCTATGGCATTCGTCTGTCTGCTTTTCAAACACAGCTTATTAATTTTAAGCAGGTTGACATCTCTGTCAATATATCAAACACATCTAGGCAATGTTGAGCAATCTACCACACTGGTATTACCAAATGTGGAGAAGTATCTTTGGAAATTATAGCACTCTTTTGTTTGGATAGCTGACAATCAGGTTTTCCTTTTCCTGTGCTCGTAGCTATTGGATCACCCAGGCAGGTTTGTATCCATTTTTATTCAGAAATGAATTTCGTTTTATGATTGTGGATCTTCACAGTTGATTGCGTCACATTTCATTCTCTGAGGCAAAAGGAATGTATATGTTAATAACCCAGGCATTGTGGATGCATTTCACAATCAGCAGGGATAATAAGTAATCTCTCCTTGAGAGAGACAGCTATGCCAGCTGTTGTAGCTCCTGTTGCTGCCCATCAACAGGGTGCGCACAGACACACACACTGGGTGCAGCTATATTGGTAACTGTGGCCCGAAATGCCCCAATCTCTATGTGATATCAGGAACATTAGTCTGGTTGCAGTGCATTTCTTCATAGGGAGATCACAAATATCCTTCCCATAAGCAGAATTAATTCACTTGGCTCCAGCAGCAGGTCACAAAGAGCTCTGAGGTTGCTCAGTTTGGCAGGCTTCCCATCAGGTATATGTGACACACAGCATGCAGGAACCATACAGAATGACGGTGTCCAGACTTCAGCCAGTCAGTTCTCCAGATTAGTCAACTATTTCCAGTAAATCACAACTGACCACAGCCAAAGTTGCCTGTCAAAACTGGGTGCCAGCTGATTCCCCATCGGATTTGCCAGTTGTTCTGGTTTCTCCCAATGTACACCAGTTATTCCGGTTTGAGACGGGTTGAATACAGTTGAGATCTTCAGCTGATAACAACTGATGTCCCCTTTGAGTTAAATACTGGACCGAATCATCGACTATGCCCAGCAGGCGCACACACACCGATGCTAAGTAATGCTAAACCTCCAGCAGATTTCTGATGAGGCAAACAACTGACATTCTAAAATAAATTTTTCATTGTCTGAATAGTGTCGTGTTAATCACCCTGGGGTAACACGGACTGCAACTGGATGCAGTTGTACTTGAAAGTAGACTCCAAACTTTGATTTTAGTTCAATACGCTTTATTGAACTTGTTAGGTAGTGCACACAGTTCGCTGTGGGTTTGACACTCTACTAATCTAAGCATGCTTACTATAACTAACTAGACCAGACCAGCTCTGAGCCACGTGTAGAAGCTGCTAACTGATATATACACCCTGACTGTCACTACAGTTGTCACCACTGGAAAGAAGCAGAGTGTTGATGCCTCGTGTGTTTTATAGTGGGAGACCACCTTCTTGTGTTCTGCCTGGTGATTGGTTGTGTTCTGTCCTGTGTGTTGATTGTCTGTACTGGGTGTCTGTCACTGCCTGTCTGTATCTCATTATGTGCATGAGTGCATATCATGACAAATAGGACTGGAGGATTCCTTCAGTGCCGGCCTGCGAGGGTCTCTAGACTTGTAGTTGTAAATTGCATTCTACATATTGTTACCCTGAAAAGAGAGTCACAACTGGGAGTCAGCTGACAGGGAAGAACTGGAGGCGTCGGAGAAGGTGAGTAATCAAAAAGCTGAGGATGAAGAAACACAGTAAGCATCAGCAATCCTGCTGGTTCGGTACATCAGCAAATAAGTTTAATCGAATAATCCTAACTGCATCAACAGTTCCTCCTATCATTGTGCACCAGCCCACAGCCACCGGATCAAATTGTACACATTAGTGAATATTGAACTGACACGAGTAACATATTGCTACCAGCACCAATGCAAAGAACCAACAAAATGTTTCATAATGGTTCATTTAAGGATTGATTGCAATGAAGTTTAGAAACCTCCAAAAAAATCATCCTACTGCGAATTCCTTGTTCCAAGGTCTTCTTTACACCATGGTGGCTCAGGAGTAGTTTTAAACCTGCAATTTACAGGTCAAATTACCAAATAATAAACCAAGAAATTGACCCTCCCCCCCTCTTTGCGAACCTCACCACTGATTGTAAGCCAATAGCCACCAGAAGCAGGCGGTATAGTATACAGGACAGGATGTTCATTAGGTCCGAGGTCCAGCATCTCTTGCGGGAAGGGGTCATAGAAGCCAGCAATAGCCCCTGGAGAGCTCAGGTGGTGGTCGGCAAGACCG
Organism: Scyliorhinus torazame; assembly: GCF_047496885.1. Classification (NCBI taxonomy): domain Eukaryota; kingdom Metazoa; phylum Chordata; class Chondrichthyes; order Carcharhiniformes; family Scyliorhinidae; genus Scyliorhinus; species Scyliorhinus torazame. Next base: position 28,915,767 of record NC_092724.1, read on the forward strand.
GGAAAAGTTCCGGATGGTGGTTGATTACAGCCAGACCATTAACCGCTTTATGCAACTTGATGCGTATCCCCTTCCCCGGATTGCAGACATGGTAAACCAGATCGCGCACTACCGGGTGTTCTCCACGGTGGATCTGAAGTCTGCATACCACCAGCTCCCAATCCGCCGGGAGGACCGCCACTACACGGCTTTTGAGGCAGACACCCGCCTTTTCCACTTTCTCCGGGTCCCCTCTGGCATCACGAATGGGGTTTTGTGTTCCAAAGAACAATGGACTGAATGGTGGACCGGTAAGGGCTGTGGGCCACATTTCCGTACTTGGACAATGTCACCATCTGCGGCCATGATCAGCAGGACCACGACGCCAACCTCCCAGATTTCTCCAAACCGCCCAAACCCTAAACCTCACATACAGCAAGGAGAAATGCGTTTTCCGCACAACCAGACTAGCCATCCTTGGCTACATTGTGGAAAACGGGGTTCTAGGACCCGACCCTGACCGTATGCGCCCCCTCCTGCAACCCCCCTCTCCCACTGCCCCAAGGCTCTGAAGAGGTGCCTCGGGTTCTTTTCATATTATGCCCAGTGGGTCCCCAACTATGCGGACAAAGCCCAGCCACTAATCAAGGCCACCATCTTCCCACTGGCGACTGAGGCCCGCCAGGCCTTCAGCTGCATCATGGCGGACATTGCCAAAGCCGCGATGCGCGTGGTGGACGAGTCTGTCCCCTTCCAGGTGGAGAGCGACGCATCAGAGGTCGCTCTCGCCGCTACCCTCAATCAAGCAGGCAGACCGGTAGCGTTTTTATCGCGCACCCTCACCACCTCCGAAATTCGGCACTCCTCAGTCGAAAAAGAGGCCCACACCATCGTGGAAGCCGTACGGCACTGGAGGCACTACCTCGCTGGTAGGAGGTTTACCCTTGTCACCGACCAACGATCGGTAGCCTTCATGTTCGATAATACGCAGCGGGGCAAAATCAAGAACGATAAGATCTTGAATTGGAGGATCGAACTCTCCAACTATAACTACGATATAGTTTTTCGTCCTGGGAAGCTCAACGAGCCCCCAGATGCCCTGTCCCGCGGCACATGCGCCAGCGCGCAAGATGACCGACTACGGGCTATCCACGATTACCTCTGCCACCCGGGGGTCACCCGGCTTATCCACTATATCAAGGCCGGCAACCTGCCCTACTCCACCGAGGAGGTCAGAGCAATGACCAGGAACTGCCAGATTTGTGCGGAGTGTAAACCGCACTTCTATCGACAAGATAAGGTCCACCTGGTGAAGGCATCCCGGCCCTTTGAGCGCGTCAGTATCGATTTCAAAGGGCCCCTCCCCTCCACCAACCGCAACACATATTTCCTCAATATCATTGACGAGTTCTCCCGCTTCCCCTTTGCAATCCCTTGCCCCAACATGACCACACCCACTGCCATTAAAGCCCTACATAGTGTCTTCACCCTGTTTGGTTTCCCCAATTATGTCCACAGTGACCGGGGCTCGTCGTTCATGAGCGACGAACTGCGTCAGTACCTGCTCAGTAAGGGCATCGCCTCGAGCAGGACTACCAGTTATAACCCCAGGGGAAACGGGCAGGTGGAGAGGGAGAACGTGATGGTCTGGAAGACCGTCCTACTGACCCTGCTGTCCAGGAATCTCCCAGTTTCTCACTGCCAGGAGGTCCTCCCCAAGGCGCTCCACTTTATTAGGTCCCTACTTTGTACGGCCACAAACGACGCCCTTCATGACCACCTATTGGTTTTCCCTAGGAGATCCACCTCAGGGGCCTCGCTTCCGTCCTGGCTGAAGACACCGGGGCCAGTCCTACTCAGAAAACACGTCAGGAGCCATAATTCCGATCCTCTGGTAGAGAGGGTCCAGCTCCTACACTCCAACTCCCAGTACGCTTATATCGAACACCCCGATGGCCGACAGGATACGGTTGATGCACGATCAATAACTCCAGAAGCTAGATTGGAGACAATTGAAGGCTTTAATACACTAGATGTTTCCCCCAGCACCGCAGGGACAGAAGAAAGCTGCTGGGGGGGCACAGGCTCTTATACCCCGCCTTGCAGGGCGGAGCTAACATACAGGCTTAACCGATGGGAACATGTACATTCTCCACCAATGGTATTCCGGCATTACCAGGTACCATAATGCTTCTAACACAGACTACCACAACGGTCTCCCTCAGGGACCTGGCGCCCGCCGGTTCCACCACCACCACCACCACCGCCCCCCCCACCTATCCCACCCAACCTACCATGACCAGCGCACCCACCCCTATATGGCTGCCTCGCTCCCTCCCGCCCGCCATCCCCCCTTCACCGATCCACAGGAATGAAGCTCCAGAAGAGACGCTCCCGGAGTCCACATCTGTACCCGCACCGGCGCCCTCACTACCGATGCCAGCACTGACGAGCTCGACATCCAGGCCAGCAACAACGGCAGAGCTTCGGCGATTCACAGCGCACAATTCGTGCACCAGACCGGCTGAACTTATGAACCTGTCACCCCCGCCGGACTTCATTTTTTTAACAGGGGGTGAATGTGGTGAATGTATTATGCCAATAATCCACCATTGTAATTGTATCTGTGCTGTTGCCCTTGTATTTGTATCTGTGTTATGCTGTTGCCCTTGTGGGCTCCTCCTATGGGCCATTGTATGGCATTATCCATAGGGGAACATGTTGGGGCCTGTATGGGCTCTGCCCAGGGCTCCTCCCCTTGAAGGGAGGTATAAAGAGCAGTCAACCTGTAGGTGGTTCTCAGTATTGAATCAGTTGCAGGCAGGCACTGTTCTAAGTTGATTAAAGCCACAGTTTACTTCTACTCCTGCCTCAAGTGAATTGATGGTCGCATCAATGGCCCAATCTTTCTAAGCTACACCAAATGGCTTGCCAATCAATGCACTCCTGGAACAGGTGATTTTCTTCTCTCTCAGGGAAAGCTGCCAAGCAGATTTTTTTTTCAATTTTAAAGGGCTGTTAACATTTAAGCTGCTTCAAATCATAACAGACTTCCAAAGCATTGTTTTGTTCAATGGGAAAGGTACTCCAATGCATCTCAATAGTTTCAAAATGTTGATCAATTTACCTTTGCAGAACAGAGACGTGTAAGCAATCATTGCAGTAAAAATGCATCTAACATATAACATAATGATTGAAACAACTTCAGACTGTCAATTCTCTCCATCACCTTTACCACATTTTTATTTCTCTCAATTTTATTTTATTTTCATTACTTTCATTGATCTGTTTTTCCCTCACCATTGTTCCCCTTCCCTTCCCCCACTCCACTTGGGCCTTTACACACTGCTCACCTTTGTTCTGCCATTCACACATTTTAATCTCTTTATGTGCCACTATCAGCACCCATCTTAGCCGTAATCACCCTCCATTTACATTCCTTTTATCTTCTGTCCTCGACATAGAACATACAGTGCAGAAGGAGGCCATTCGGCCCATCGCATCTGCACTGACCCACTTACGCCCTCACTTCCACCCTATCCCCGTAACCCAATAACCCCTCCTAACCTTTTGTGGTCACTGAGAGCAATTTATCATGGCCCATCCACCCAACCTGCACGTCTTTGGACTGTGGGCGGAAACTGGAGCACCCGGAGGAAACCCACGCAGACACGGGGAGAACGTGCAGACTCCGCACAGACAGTGACCCAAGCCAGGAATCGAACCTGGGACCCTGGCGCTGTGAAGCCACAGTGCTAATCACTTGTGCTACCGTGCTGCCCATTTGCCTTTGTCTACCTCCACCTATCCAGCCCCCACCGCTCCACCCCCCCCCCCCCCCCCCCCCCCACTACAGTATAAATCTGATCCCATTTCCAGTTCTCTCTATCTTTGATAAAGGGTCTTGCAGACTCGAAACGTGAGCTCCCTTTTCCCTCCTCAGATGTTGCCTGACCTGCTGAGATTGTCCAGTATTTTCTGTTTTTGCTCATGTCTCATGTCACATTTGGTTCTTTTGTCAATCTTTAGATCTGTGCCCTCACTTACTCGCTGTCACTGGAAACAATTTTCTTGAACACCTGTGTGAAACCACCTCTTAACCTTCCCTGCTCTAAGGAAAACAATCCCAGCTACTCTTGGCACATATTCCTTCCTTCACGCAGCACACTAATGTGATCTGCGAGGGCATCTGAATTTCAAACACCGGTTCGTGGGGGTGTACAGTTTTATTTTGCTGTGAGGGGACAAGTGAAACCCCAGTGAGAATAAATAGCCCAGTTGTCGTGTAACAACATGAAAGACTATTTATTAAAGTAAAAAAAAGACATACAAACAAACAGGATGATTCTGCTCTCACATAATTAAGATGTATGAATTGCTAAAGTCACGCACTTCATGGAGAACAGTCATTTTCAAACCCAGAGTTGCGACCCGTGGGTGGGATCGCAGGCGGGTGTCGGGAGGGTCGTGGGGCTATGTGTTGCGGCATTCACGATCGTGGGGCCTTGGCTAGACCTTGGGAACGCATATTAGAGTGAGACTAGCTGTCTCACTTTAATATGCAGATTTGCCATAAAGTTCTCCCACCCACAATGGGCGGGATTAACATTGTGACATCTTGCAAGGTTGCGCTTGATGTGAGGCGTGGCAAGCCAGATAGATTCCAGGAGAGGGATCTGCTGGCATCTACCGGCCACACCATGCGGCATTTCGGGCACAACACGGCCAGTAGATCTTGCCCGATGGTTTCTGTAAACTTCATGGGCGAGATTCTCCGACCCCCCAGCGGGTCGGCCGCCGTGAATTCCGCCCCCGCCGCCCGCCGAAGTCTCCGAAGGGAGAAAAGTCGGTGGGGCGTCAATGGCGCCTCAGACCTTGGAGAATGTCACGGGTGGGCGCAAGGCAATCGATTTTGGGCCTGCCGATATTCTCCCGTCCGGATGGGCCGAAGTCCCGTCGACGTGATGACGGGTCACGTCGGCATAAATCAAACCTCCTTTTAATCGGCGTCAACCTGTGCTCATGGTTTATGCCGACAAGCGTGGAGGTGGGTGACGGCCTGGGGGGTTGGCCACTGGACAGGCGAGGGCGTGGCCGCAGTCTGAATGTGTGGGGGAGAGGTGTGTCTATGGTTTTGTGTGTGTGTGTGCGGCGGGGGTGAGGGGGTGGTTAGAGTGGGCTGGGCTCCGGGGGAGTGCCGGGACGGGGGTTGAGTGCCGGGGATGGGATGATGAGTGCCGGGGAGGGGGGATGGGGGGGTCCGTGCCGGGGAGGAGGATGGGGTCCGTGCCGGGGAGGAGGATGGGGGGGGTCCGTGCCAGGGAGGGGGGATGGGGGGGTCCGTGCCGGGGAGGGGGGATGGCGGGGTCCGTGCCGGGGAGGAGGATGGGGTCCGTGCCGGGGAGGACGATGGGGGGGGGGTCCGTGCCGGGGAGGGGGGATGGGGGGGTCCGTGCTGGGGAGGGGGGATGGGGGGGTCCGTGCCGGGGAGGAGGATGGGGTCCGTGCCGGGGAGGGGTCCGTGCCCGGGAGGGGGATGGGGGTCCGTGCCCGGGAGGGGGATGGGGGGGTCTGTGCTGGGGAGTGGGATGGGGGGACGGGGTCCGTGCCGGGGAGGAGGATGGGGTCCGTGCCGGGGAGGAGGATGGGGGGGGTCCGGGCCGGGGAGGAGGATGGGGGGTCCGTGCTGGGGAGGGGGAGGGGGGGGTCCGTGCTGGGGAGGGGGGGTGCGAGGGCAAGTGAGTTGGTCCACCTGGCCAGGTGCCAGCCTCCAACAGTTGGACACATGCGGTCCATGCCACCTGGCTGGGGGGAGGAGGGGGTATGGGCAATGATGACATGTCGTCGTTCCCCCCCCCCCCGCCCCACCCACCAGGCCGTCATGTTTTCCGATCAGCCAGCGATGTTGGCCGCCGTGGCGGCAGCCGCTAATGTCTATGTTGCCCTGGATGAGGAGGAGGAGGAGCGTGCCAGAGAGGCGGCGCAGGCTGCCGCAGAGGGGCAGGCGGCAGCCGCCCAGGCTGGAGGGACACCTGACCGACAGGACGAGGAGGGGGAGGAGGGGGAGGAGGACGTCGCGGCCCCACGGCAACGGAGGCATACCAGGACCGCACAGACCGGGAATGCAGGAGGAGACTCCGGATGAGGCGGGAAACCCTGTCACCGCGTGGCACTGGCGGGGGACATCCTCTCCCCGTGTCCGTCAAGGTTACGGTGGCCCTGAACCCTCGGTGCACCGGTGCATCCGGGCAGTGACAGATGCCCTATATGCCATGGCGCACCGCTACATCCGCTACCCTGTGGACCGGGCCAGCCAAGATGCCCGGGCCGTGGGCATCTCTGCCGTGGCCGGGTTCCCCATGGTCCAGGGCGCGATTGATGGGATGCACGTTGCCGTGCGGCCACCTGCAGATAACAGGGCCGTGTTCACCAATAGGAAGGGGACCTATTCGATGAACATACAGGTGGTCTGCGACCACCGCATGATGATCCTGCACGTCTGCGCCCATTACCCGGGCAGTGTACACGACTCATATGTGTTGTCACGGTCATACATCACTGGCATGTACGAGGGATGCCATCCCCGGCTGAGGGGCTGGTTGCTGGGCGACAGGGGCTACCCATTGCGATCGTGGCTGATGACGCCTGTACGGAGGCCACGCAATGAGGCGGAGAATCGCTACAATGATGCCCATGTAGCGACAAGGGGAGTGATAGAGAGGTGCCTTGGCGTGCTGAAGATGCGTTTCAGGTGCCTGGACCGCTCTGGGGGCGCCCTCCAGTATCGGTCAGATAGGGTCGGCCGCATCATTGTGGTGTGCTGTGTCCTGCACAATATAGCCCAGCAGAGGGGCGATGTGCCGCAGGCAGAGGAGGGCGGAGAGGGAGCAGCAGGAAGAGGCGCAGTCCTCCCCAGATGAGGGGGATGGGGGCAATGGTCAGGGCAGACGGGCTAGACACAGGCGGGTGGCTGTCCACCGTTACCGGCTGGGCCAGCGGGCACGGGACAGGCTGATAGACGCCCGCTTCACTGACTCGATGGGCGTGGGAATCGGGTAGTATGGCCACAGACCGCACACCATGGCAACAGCCGACCACCCACACCCCCCGCCCATCCACCCACCCAGCACCCTCACCCCCCTCCCCAACCCCACCCACCCCGCATGCACACCACCTCCCCATTGCCGATCCACCTGCGGCACAACGGCCGGGCTCACACAATTGCCGGTGGACGCGTGTCTATCGCAAGCCATGGAGGATGATGACAACCCGCCCTGCGATGAGCTCCTGGCTCCACATCGTTGGACTTTGTCTGACCCATGGCCACAGTACCACCATCCACCCGGACCATCCCTGCATGCGGCTGTGACACTGCAGCGCACGGTCCCGTCCTCTGCCCGGGGGGATGTTGATGGCGGCCCAGGGGGAAGGGGGCAGACTCACCTGGGGCTGAGGTAAGACCACCCCTCACACACACACACTTGCGCTCAACATACATGACACCCCCGCACGCTTTGGACAGAGCACCAAGGCAGCTTCTGTAGGTGTAACATTGACTTTAATAACCAAAAGAGTTCATGCACGTGCCCTAGCCCCTAAAACTCATCTGTGCCCTGCACCCGTGCCAACTTACTCAGTGTCTAATTGTTTGGCCTTACGGGCCCTTTGACTACGTCTACATGGTTCCCCAGATGGCACAGCAGAACTGGAGGTGGACTCCTGTGATTCCTGCCCTCTGACACGGGATCCCTTTGGCGGCCGTTTCCTGGGGCGTCCTGTCCTAGATGGGCCAGGCTGCGGCCCGGGCAACTGGGATGGCGAGCTGCCAGCCTGTCCTGCCCGTTGCCCACCCGATGCACCTGGGACGGAAGGGGGGGAGTCCGAGGTGTCGCAGTGTTCCGGGACCTCCCCTACAGGGGGACCCGGGACGGACCACAGCACCTCCTCCTCCCTCGGGGTGCCCGATGGCCCCCAGGCCTCTACATGGATGGGGGATGCAAACGGACTGGCCATCCGACGCCCCCTCGACATCTGGCGCTGCCAGTCCTGGAGGCCCGTGCTGGTATCGACAGGGGTCTGCAGGTTTGCAGCCATGGAGCTCAGGGGATTGGCAAACCCTGTCTGTGACTGTGCGACGCCGGCTCGCACATGGCCAATGGCGCCGATGCCCTCAGCGATGGCCTGCTGAGACTGGGCCATGGCCTGCTGAGACTGGGCCATGGCCTGCTGAGACTGGGCCATGGCCTGCAGAGACTGGGCTATGGACTGCTGAGACTGGGCCATGGCGTTGAGCGCCTCTGCCATCTGGTGCTGGCACTGGCTCATGGCCTCCTGTGAGAGGGCAACCATGTCCTGGGCCACAGACGCCGCCTGCACGGAAAGCCCCAGGCCTCGCAAACTGTTCCTCATGTCTGACACCGTCGCACCCATTGCCTCCACCGCGGACGCCACCCGTGCGGTGTCGGCCTGGGTGGCACGCATGAGCGGCACCACTCCCTGCTCCTGGACGCGGGTGGACTCCTCCACCTGCGACTGCAGCCACCGCAAGCCGGCCGTCACCCTCTTCGCTCGTCTCCGGTTCGGTGGTTGCATCAGATCTATGGGTGGGTGTGGTAACTCCAGGAACCCGGGATCCATCTGGGCGGCAGATGTTCGCTTGGGCTGGGCTGCCCTCCGACCGCCCGGCCCCTCTGCTGCTCCTACCACCACCTGCTGTACCGGGACGGCTGTGTTGTGCACACCAGTGAGTGTACCAGACGCCTCATCACTAAAGTGCCCAACCGAGGTGAGTGTTTCTGCGATGGTGGAGGGTGTTGGTGACAGCAGTGGCGTTGTGTCGTGCTCTTCGTCCCACTCTGAGTCCATGGCACTTTGGGGTGGGGGTTCGTCTCCACCCATCCACTCTGTGTCACTGTCCGGTATTTCGTTTTCCTGGCTAGTGCTGTCCCGGGTAGGGGTGTCCTGGGTAGTGGTGTCCTGGGTAGTGGTGTCCTGGATAGTGGTGTCCTGGGTAGTGGTGTCCTGGGTAGTGGTGTCCTGGCTCGGCTGTGTCGGGGCCTGTGGCTGCCCCTCTCCTCGCTGGGTGGCACACGCCTGCGTCGTCGCACCCGCACGAGACGGGGCGTCGTCTCCCTGTTGCTCCAGGTCTCTCCGTCTCCAGTGGTCTCCAAGGGACATCCTGCGGGCGTCGCATGCCGGAGGGTCTGGGTCTCTCCGTCTCCCGTGGCTTCCGAGGGGCATCCTGCGGGCGTCGCATGCTGGAGGGTCCGGGTCTCTCCGTCTCCCGTGGCCTCCGAGGGGCATCCTGCGGGCGTCGCATGCCGGAGGGTCCGGGTCTCTCCGTCTCCCGTGGCCTCCGAGGGGCATCCTGCGGGCGTCGCATGCCGGAGGGTCCGGGTCTCTCCGTCTCCCGTGGTCTCCGAGGGGCATCATGCGGGCGGTCTGCATCTGCGGGGATGGGTGCCTCGAGTTTGCTCCTGCGATACACAATGAAGCATGCATGGTTAGACACGCAGGCAGTGATCAGGTGATATGGGGGAGGGGGATATAGGGGAGGGGGGATATGGGGACGGGCTGTCGGTGGCTCACTTGCTAGTACACCCCCGACCTCTGCATCAGCAACCTCCCGGTCCTCAGGTCCGCCAGCCAGTTCCAGGGCCCTTTCCTCGTGTTCGGTCAGTGGCCTCTCATCAGCGGGTCCTCCTCCAGTCCTCACATGCTCCCTGGTGTTGTGTGCGCGTTTCTCCTGTGGGGGGTGGGGGGGGGGGGGGCGGTGGTGGTGGCAGGGGTAAAAGGCAACAGTGTTAGGCAGGTATATGAATGCACGCCATCGGATGCGCGTGTATTGCAGCGGTTAAGGTTAGGGCTGGATTCTCTTGGGGAAATGGGGGAAGGCGGATATGGAGGAGGGGGGATTATGGGGGATATGGGGGAGTGGGATATGGGGGATATGGGGGAGGGGGATATGGGGATATGGGGAGGGGGGATATGGGGGATGGGGGATATGGGGGAGGGGGGATATGGGGATATGGGGGAGGGGGGATATGGGGGAGGGGGATATGGGGAGGGGGATATGGGGGATATTGGGGAGGGGGGATATGGGGGAGGGGGATATGGGGGATATGGGGAGGGGGATATGGGGGACGGGGGATATGGGGAGGGGGGATATGGGGGAGGGGGATATGGGGGAGGGGGTATATGAGGAGGGGGATATGGGGAGGGGGATATTGGGATATGGGGAGGGGGGCTATGGGGGAGGGGGGATATGGGGAGGGGGGCTATGGGGAGGGGGATATGGGGGATATGGGGAGGGGGGTTATGGGGACATGGGGGATATGGGGAGGGGGATATGGGGGAGGGGGGATATGGGGGATATGGGGGAGGGGGGAAATGGGGGATATGGGGGAGGGGGGATATGGGGAGGGGGGTATGGGGATATGGGGGAGGGGGGATATGGGGGATATGGGGGAGGGGGGATATGGGGAGGGGGGATATGGGGGATATGAGGGATGGGGGATATGGGGGAGGGGGATATGGGGGAGGGGGGATATGGGGGAGGGGGGATATGGGGGATATGGGGAGGGGGATATGGGGGACGGGGGATATGGGGAGGGGGGATATGGGGGAGGGGGGATATGGGGAGGGGGTATATGGGGAGGGGGGATATGGGGAGGGGGATATGGGGATATGGGGGAGGGGGCTATGGGGGAGGGGGGATATGGGGAGGGGGGCTATGGGGAGGGGAATATGGGGGATATGGGGAGGGGGGTTATGGGGACATGGGGGATATGGGGAGGGGTATATGGGGAGGGGGGATATGGGGGGGGATATGGGGGATATGGGGGAGGGGGCATATGGGGGATATGGGGGAGGGGGCATATGGGGGAGGGGGAAATGGGGGATATGGGGGAGGGGGGATATGGGGAGGGGGGTATGGGGATATGGGGGAGGGGGGATATGGGGGAGGGGGGATATGGGGAGAGGGGATATGGGGGATATGGGGGAGGGGGGATATGGGGAGGGGGATAAGGGGGGGGATATGGGGGAGGGGGGATATGGAGGAGGGGGATATGGGGAGGGGGGATATGGGGGGGGATATGGGGAGGGGGGATATGGGGAGGGGGATATGGGGGAGGGGGGTATATGGGGATATGGGGGAGGTGGGATATGGGGGATATGGGGGAGGGGGGATATGGGGGAGGGGGGATATGGGGATGGGGGATATGGGGATGGGGGGATATGGGGGATATGGGGAGGGGAGATCTGGGGGAGGGGGGATATGGGGGATATGGGGGAGGGGGAATATGGGGGATATGGATATCGGGCGGGGGGGGCTCACCCTGGCTGCTCTGACGAGGTCGTTCACCTTCTTGTGGCACTGTGTGCCTGTCCGTGGTGTCAGGGCCACAGCGGTGACGGCCTCTGCCACCTCCCTCCACAGACGCCGGCTGTGGCGTGGGGCAACTCTGCGGCCGTGTCCTGGATACAGGGCCTCCCTCCTCTGCTCCACTGCGTCCAGGAGCGTCTCCACATCCCGTGACTGGAACCTCGGGTCTGAGCGGCGGGCGGCCATCCGGTCGGGTGTTCCGGTCGGGTGTTCCGGTCAGGTGGGGGGGGAGCAGCGCGTCCTGATGAGCCGTCACGCCGTGCAGCATGTATGACGCCGCACGGCATGAAGCACGTGAGCAAGCGCGGATCCCGTCACGTCGCTGCTAGCCCATTCCGGGCCGGACACTTTGAGACGTTTTGGGCGGCGTGATGAAAGTCGGGTTTGTGCCGCTTTTGACGCCGATCGGCGGACTTTGCGCCGATAACGGAGAATTTCGCCCCATGTCCCGAAAGCCCATGTCCTTCATTGTACACTCGTACTCATATCTCCCTGTGGAAGCTGACCTAACTAGCTTCTAATTAAACAATGCCTTGAGTTCAAAATTCTCATCCTTGTTTCCTGTTTTCACATCTTTCCATTGGCTTGCTCCTCCCTATGTCTCCAATCTCCGCCAGTACCATGACTCTCGGAGGTAACTGCCTCTATGATCCTCAATTATAACTGGGCCAACGTTGGTGGCTGTGCCTTCAATTACCTAGATATCAAACTCTGCAATGTCCTTCTTTAATGTCTCTTCCTCTCTACCCCACTTTCCTCTTCAAAACCTACCTCTTTTCCCAAGTTTTGGACCGATGCCCCAATATTGCTTTGTGTAACTCAGTGACACATTTACCTTCATAAAGTACTGGTGAAGCACCTTGGGATGTTTTATATTAATGTCAGAGCCACTGTACACATGCAAGTTATTGTTGATGAACTGAACTAAAAGTATCCAGCACTCATACAACTATGTGTCCTCCGCATATCAAACTAATTTGGCAAACAAAATGCTTGGCTTAGAACAGAATATTCCACCGTGTAACCGGAACAGCAAATCTGTCTGGGCGGGATTTTCCGTGCAAACCGTCGCATGTTTTTCAGCGGCGGAGGTGGCCCGCCAGTGGGATCTTCCAGTCCCGCCAGTGGGATCTTCCAGTCCCGCCATTGTCAACAGGAATACCCGCCAGTGTGAAAGACAGTAATTTCCGGCCTAAATTACTGAAGAAACACCCACATGAGTACAGGATATGTAAAAGTACAAACACTTTAAACACTGTGGGAAATAAAGATAAATATATGGTTTGACCTCCCCGCAAACTGGGACAAGTTGAACTTTCAAGTATCTGTGAATTGTAAAATGCTCCTTCAAAGCACTCTTCTCAACAGTGGGAAAAGTTGCCAGAATGTTGAATTTTTTATGCAATGCTTGATGTGGACATTTTCCATGTTCTTTAATATTACTTATTCAATTTAGATCAGATCATGAGTGCGATCTACCGGTAATGTCGCATCGGGTGCGTAAAGGAATGGGCCGGTTAGATAGCGGGCAAGGCCGAAACCGGGAACCACGGCAGATGCCGATCGGCTTCCGATCTATTTTTCTTTTATAAATTTAGAGTATCCAATTATATATTTTTTCCAATTAAGGGGCAATTTAGCGTGGCCAATCCACCTACCCTGCACATCTTTTTGGGTTGTGGGGGTGAGACCCAGGCAAACATGGGGAGAATGTGCAAACTAGACAGTGACCCAGGGCCGGGATCGAACCCGGGTCCTCAGCGCCGTAGCCAGCAGTGCTAACCACTGCGCCACCGGGCCGCCCTTCTCTGTTTCCGATCTAACCAGCCCATTCCCATTGTTGAGATCAGGATCCCACTGCGGCGTGGCGAGAAACCAATAATCACCAATTAAGACCAATCCCCATCACATTAATGGGACGGACCCCCTATCCTATGGCCTCCCGTGATCTAACCACCTCCCCCAGCGAGCAGTCACACAGGTGCCGTTCAGTACAACTATTTAAAAGCGTGAAGCCAGCAAAATGGCTGCTGTGGGATCCAAGGATGTAAGTAGCCATCTTCAGAATCGGGCAGTCAGCCTGGGGGCACCGGGGCAGCTGCCCCAGTGCTTGGGTGGTTGGCGGAGCCCGGGGGGGGGGGGGGGGGGGGGGGGAGGGAGACTGGCTTAGACTGGGGGTAGGGGGTAGGTAGGGGTGGGCCGCCTCCAGTGGTAGAGTGACCCCTGGGATGGGAGGGAGTGAGGGGGCTCAGCAACTGCGGTCCATCATGCCACCCTTGTATTGTGATTACCCAGCTCTAGTTGCTGCCTGTCTGTCCCGCCGAACACCCACAGGACAGAACCCCATCGGTGGTAATATGGAGAAGGTCACTTTAACCCCCGCTGAACAATGGGACTGCACTCAAGAAACCGGTACAGCCACAGACTAATCGGCGCCACTCCCTTTACTCAGGGAGTCCAAACAGTCAAGATCAATGACGGCTAAGGACACGCCCAGCCATCGAGGCACCCGCCCCTTTATTGGCCAAAATCGAAGGCAGTGATCGAAGCCTGTCAAATTATTGGGTCCAAGTTAAGGAATGCCCCAAAAAGCGTGAAATCCCAGAGGGATAAGAAGAGACACAGCCATGTGCTCGGTCTCTCTTGGATCCGGCCTATGCCAACCCAAGTGCAGCATAACGACCAGACAGACAAGTTGAAGACCAACGATCGCTACCAGATGGATGAGCCCAGCAGAAACAGAGCCACTTCTTCCACCCAGCCATGCATTTTCCAGACAAAGGCCATGTCCATCTGCATACAGCCGGTTGCCCTGAAGTTAAGTATAGGTTATTGTAGTTGTTAGGTGTAGTTTAACTTGTAGTGTTTTGTGTTGCATGTCGAAGTAATCCTTGTGTGTAAATAAACCATCTTTGAACTTGAACTGACTAACTGGTTGTGTGATCCTTTGATCGATAGCCGGTAAAGCCTTGTGGTGGTATCATTTGATACCTGGCGACTCTAAAGAGCATCATTATTAATTGGCAACATTATTGGTGACTCTAGTGCCGATTGGCAACATTATTGGCGACGCTCGTGGGATAGTATTCCCTTAAACTGGCAACAATGGGCATGGGTGGAGTGTTTTGGTGGATGCCAGGGTGTGCTGGGGCCATGTTGCGGAATTGTGCACGGGTGTGTTGCCAGGCCATTTTGGTGGGGGTGGGCCTCTGGGTTCGCAGGTGGGACCAGTGCCAGGCGGCCGATGCCAACTCACCCGTGTGGTGCCAACTGACCCATGCAGCCCAGTGGAGATCTTTGTGCTTCTTGTGGCACTGTGTGACAGCTCTCTTTGCGCTGGCGGCTGTTGCCACTGCCTCCCAGATGGCACTGTCTGCCACTTGGCCTGGGCTCCAAACCCTTCAGGGGAACAGGGTATCCGGTCTGGGCTCCACCGCGTCCTTCAGTCTGGCCAAGTCAGCATCCACGAATCGTGGAACTGGTCTGCGTGGTGACATGGCTGGGATCAGTTTAAGTCCTGCTCCCCTCGTTAGCGGGAGTTGCCAGGCATGATCCTGGCGAATCAGCCGGCGGCACAGTCATTTGCGGCGTAAAACCCATGGGCCATCATTAAGTGCCCCAATTAACGTTAGATATCGGCAAAGGCCTCGCCGGGTTGGATTTCGGGAAATATCCAGCATTTTCCGCTCACTACCACACTCTGAAACCTTTCCATTAAATCGGGGCCCATATGTCTTGGAGCTGGAGCAATGTTGGGGTTGAAATTAACATGCAAAGTGTCCATTTTATCATACAAACTTTAAGCCCAGGTACTGCCTTAGTCCAATATGTGCAAGCACTGGTCCCATTGGGTGTCACGGTGGCACAGTGGTTAGCACAGTGCTAAGGTTTGATTCTGACCTTGGGTGGCTGTGTGGAGTTTCAACATTTTCCCCGTGTCTGCGTGTTTTTCATCCGGGTGCTCCGGTTTCCTCCCACAGTCCAAACATGTGCGGGTTTGGTGGATTGGCCATGCTAAATTGCCTCTTAGTGTCCAAAGTTGTGCAGGTTTTTTTGGATGGGGCGGTTACAGGGATAGAGTGATGGAGTGGGCTTACGTAGAGTACTCTTTCGGAGGATCAGTGCAACCACGATGGACCAAATGGCTTCCTTCTGCACTGTGGGGATTCTATGGAAATCGCTGGATTTTATGAAATGTTCCAAATGCTTAAAACAGGCATTCAGACCCATAAAGATGTCAATTGCAGGACAAAGTCTGTTAAAAAAGCCTTGATGAAATCCATGCCTCATGAGCTAGCCAGATATTGAACTTACCTCACGATCAGGATTGAAGTGAGCCAGGAATCCACCAGCTCCAGCTAAAGTTTCAATTCTTTTTAACAAGGATCAGAAAATGCTGGAAATACTAATCAGCTGGTAAGGAGAAAGGATAAATCGATGTGTTGTGTGTAATCCTTCTTTTGACTTCTCATCAAGTTCAGAACACTAAGCACTTTGAATTTTAGGAGTACGCACAGTATCTGCCATTGATCACAGGCCAGATATTCTTGAACCAAGAGTAAAGTTCCTTTTACTCTCCCCCAGCAGTGTGGAAGAAACTCATCCGCAAATGATCCCATCTCCCAGTGGAATGTTCTTGATTTCCAACATCCCTTATCTTTATAATGGTCTCTCTTACTGAGATTGCCAATTTAACTGAGTTTGCATCATTCACGGACTGTTTCTTTCTGGTGAGTCCACATCTATTAGCCCTGGATTAAGACTAACCAAACTTACTTCAACAAAGGCACTATAGATGATCAAGAGGAGATTTTCATTCATCAGCCTGACCTAGACTCAAGCCTTGACTCCAAAAGAAAAAATATATTATTGGAGATTATGATTCAGACGTCTTGCCAATATTTTAGATTATATCTGAGAAGTAGAGCAATTTACAGAGCAGGTCAAGTCTCCTTTGATATTGAGCTTGTGCCCGATGCATTTCCGAATGGGATAATGCACAACAGGACTGCCAACTAGCCTTTAATTATAATGGCATAATAACAAGAACAACATCACAAAGAACAGCAGCGATCGTTTATAAAGAGAGGAAAAGGCAATGGGCGGGATTCTTCATCCAGCAACGGCAGATGGGAAACGTGATTGAGTGGAGAGTCGCGCGGGAGGTGAAAATCAAGGCCGGCGCTGGAAGCCCGACAGAATGCCATGCTCCAGTGCCTCGACAGTTGTGTGAGTGCATTCTACTCCGCATGTCCAGTAAATGCCTTCGGCATATCATGAGCTGGCCTGACCCAGTATTCTCCGGGGCCTCCGCGATGCTCCACCTCCGCCTGGAGGAATTACGGACGGCGAGTTTCACTTGTGGTTTTAAAAATCGGGAAACAGGTGACGCGGCTTGTGAGGGAAGGAGGGGAGTAAGAAAACTGTCCAACATTGCCATAGTGTACTGACGATTGTGCCTCTGACTGGGGGACTTCTGCCAGGACCGGTAGGAGGAGCAGGAGGTGGGCTGTGCATTCAGGGTGGACGGGGATGGAACACCATTGGTGCAGTCTGAAGGCAGCCATGCAGCTGCGCACACTGCTGATTGCCCACTGTGAACGGGTCGTATGTGTGTCCTCCCAGGACACCCCCCTAAATACCCTCTGGCCCACTGACCTTTCAACGGGATGGGCCTGCTCCCGCGCAACCATTGCCATCTTGTTGGCTGGGATGAGTGTGTGTGGGAATATGTGGTAATTCCGCTAATATGCACCCGCAGCTTGTCAGCCTCTCGAATGCCAATCCCGAACCCGGTGAATTCAACACTGTTTTTCATTGGAATTGATCTTGTTTCACGTGGCACCAGTGCTTGTCCATGAACGGATCCTGAATTGCTCCGGGACCAGCGCCAGTTTAGTTGTTGTAGAAGTCCACAGATTCTGTCCCGGTGTTTCTGAAACGGAGAATCCCGCCCAATGTGCTCCATGAGACCATAAGGAAACAATGGTGCAGAACCAAAGGTGCTTTTAATAGGGCTGACTAAAATCTTGGTCAATGGAAATGGTTGTAAGGAGGGTCATAACAAAGGAGAGGGGAGTACAGAGATTTAGGGAGCTTCAGATGGTCCACCGACCTCGTGCTTAAGGGACACCAATGAGTCGGAAGCAGAAGAATAGGAAGTGCAGGAGAAGGTTGGAGAGAGGGATGTGGCCATGGGTAAGGAGCACATGAAAGAGACACATACAAGGAAAATAATTTTCAGTTTGAGAAGGACCATGTGAAGGTACCGTTGACCACCCCAGTAATTGGGATACTGGAGATGTCAATGGAGCACTTTGCGTTGAATGGGTCATTGTATTACAAACAGTGGGTCAGACATTTTGTGGAGGAGTTGAATTAGTCACTTATGTAAATGGTTTGTCAATCTGTGACAATTGAAATAGGAACTGCCTTGCCTAAAAAAAACCCCCCACCTTAATCTGTTTTTTTCTAATCCAAATCCCTCATTGCATTCTCCCAAGCGGCTCCCGCACTGACCAATTTGCTTATTGAAACTGAAATAAGCAGCTGACAGCAAGACGGCCGCAGGAACAGCTGTGAGGAAAATGCAGAAAACAGTGTAATACTTAAAATACAGATCAGAGTACCCAATAAACCAAACAAAAAAAACACATTTGCAACCAACAATAACAAATTCCATACACTCTTAAAACACCAAGTTCCAATAAAAATCTCTTTGAATATAGTTAATCTCCAAAACCCTAACTTGACATTGAATGCAGTGAGTGGACTTTTCATAATAAAGTAATTGATCCATGGAAAAATAACACATTGATTATCCCTTTGCTACAGATGATAAAAGCATGCAAATTATTTCCTCTCTCTAGAAGTGGGAGGAGTGAAATAAGGCTGAGCAGGTTCCATTTAAATGTCCTGGGATGTGCAGTTTAAGGTGGATTGCCATGATCAATGCATGGGGTTATGGGAATATGGCTACGGAGTGGGACGAGGTACAGTGCTCTTTTGGAGGGTCAGTGCTGACTCGATGGGTCGAATGGCCTCCTTCTGCACAGTCGGGATCCAATTCAATGCCTTCTATGAAACAGAACTTCAAACTCCTAAAGTGTCCCTTTTATGCAAATGGTGTTTTAATTTGAAGAATTTTGTGGTTTTGCTACGTGCCTATTTCCATGGAATTAATTAACATCACATGTTATATGAGACACTCAAACATTGCTGGGGATGTTTTGAAAGAGCAATAAAGATGCCAGTTGTGGAATTGTCCTCCACACAGATTGGTTGAGCTAGCCTACATGTTGAATTCTGTGATCCGTTTTTCCAAAGCTTGGATGTGAACATTAAAGAGAAGTTCTGTCCACCCTCTCGTGAAAGATCCCACTGCACTTTAGGAAGAAGGGCAAGGGAGTTCTCTCCTGGTGTCCTGGCCGCTATTTCTCTTTCAAGCGACAGATCACCTGGTCATTTCTCATTTCTATCCATGGCACATTGTGTAACGTGCTTCCCACTAGTCAGCTTTGGGCCGGCGCGATGCCCGTCTGATTGGCGCCGTCTTTGGCGCCAGTCGGCGGACATCGCGCCGTTGGGGGAGAATTTCGCCCCAGGTAACTGCACTTCAAAAGGACGTCATTGGATGTGAAGGACCTTGGGATGTCGCTAAATACATGAAGGTTCTGTGTTCACTTGGGTACTCTCAGAGGCAGTCCTAGCATCCTAACTGGAGGTATCAGCGTGCTTGTTTTATAGAGGGCCATAACGAAGGACAGGGGAGTACAGAGATTTAGGGAGCTTTAAGGACTGGTGTAGATGAACCACCAGCAGCATGCTTAGATCATAGATCATAGAATTTACAGTGCAGAAGGAGGCCATTCAGCCCATCGAGTCTGCACTGGCTCTTGGAAAGAGCACCCTATCTAAGTCCACACCTCCATCCTATACCTGTAACCCAGGAGCCCCTCTGTGATAAAGCCAGGGGAGTCCAACGAGCTTCTGAAAAGTCCTTTATTTCAGCCACAGCATCATACATACACAGGGCCCGGTTCCCTTTCACCGGGTCCTCATTCCTTTTTAGCTGGCTCTACAGCTGCCTGCCTTTTATGCTAGTGCTGGGGTAACTCAGTCCAATTGAACATGGGGAACAATCATCCCCAGGTGGATGAGTCCTGTGCAGGTTATTGCACCCACCTAACCTTTTTGGGCACTAAGGGCAATTTAGCATGCTCAATCCACCTAACCTGTACATCCTTGGACCGTGGGAGGAAACCGGAACACTGGGGGAAACCCATGCAGACACGGGGAGAACACACAGACTCCGCATAGACAGTGACCCAAGCCGGGAGGTCGAACCTGGGATCCCGGAGCCGCGAAGCAACTGTGCTCTGCAACAAGTACCGGCACATCCTTCCTAAAATGTGATTTCCAGAACTGAATGGAACACTCCACTTTCTTCACTGTTTTTCTGATGTTTGTTTACTGGGGAATGTGATGCTTTAAAAATGTTTATCCATGGCGGGGGGGGGGGGGGGGGGGGGGGAGAACAATAGGGAGACAGACTGCTTGGTGCCAGGGGCGACCAAGTCAGCATGGGTCAGCTGACTCTCGGAAGCGTAGTGGGGGATGAACAAGTGTAAAGCTGGAGATTGACTTGGGGGATTGGGTTTCTAGTATTGTTGCTGGGGGGGAGGGGAGCTGCATTGCTGACAGGGGAGGAACTGTTACTACGGGACAAATGGAAGGTTGGGAACGGCGATGCCCGAGTGGAGACTCAAGTGGAGGCCGCGAGCTCCAGGCTGGCCTTAAAGTGGTGATGGCTAGTTGACAGGGTGGGGGGGGGGGGTTTGGAAGCCCCCAGTCGTCCAGGCTGATCACATGGAATGTGAGAGGACTGAATGGGCCTGTCAAGAGGGCTCGCGTGTTCGCGCATTTGAGGGAGCTGAAGGCGAACGTGGCAATGCTACAAGAGACACATCTAAAGGTTACAGACCAGACAAGACTGAGGAAGGGGTGGGTCAGCCAAGTGTTCCACTCAGGACTGGACTCAAAGACCAGGGGGGTAGCGATCTTGATCAGCAAACGAGTGGTATTCGAGGCAGGGAGAATCATGTCAGACAAGTGGGGTAGGTACACAATGGTGAGTGGGAAGCTGGAGGGGGTGCGAGTGGTACTTGTGAACATATATGCTCTGAATTGGGACAACGTGGAATTTATGAGGTGGGTGTTAGGTAAGATCCCAGACTTAGAGTTAAGGGACACCAATGAGCTGGAATCAGAGGAATGGGAAGTGCAGAAGAAAGTTGGAGAGAGGGAGGCCATGGGTAACATATATAAGGAGCACATTAAAGACACACATACAAAGAAAATCATTTTCAACGTGAGAAGGAGCGTGTGACGGTATCGACGGCCTCAACTCCGCTTGTTGCCATATCTATGTGCTTTGGGAAAGCAAGGATATAGGCAGCTTATGAGTGAAGATTTTATGCAGGACTCTCCTAATAATTGACTTGTGCAATAGGAAATCTGCCAATCCTTAACTGGCCTGGCCTACATTTGACTCATTACCTACAACAATGCAGTTGGGTCTTAACTGCCCTCTGAATTGTCCAAGCAAGCCATTCAGTTTCAAGGGCAATTAGGGATGGTTAACAAGTGCTGGCCATTTAAGTGATACCCACATCCCATTAAAGAAAGTAACTTTTAACTTTTTACGGTGGGTAAATGCAACAACCTTGGGCGGGATTCTCTCAGCCCAGGCCAGGCCGGAGAATCGCCGTGCCGGGCGAGAATCGCGCAACGCCGCCCTAACGCCGGTCTGCCGATTCTCGGGAGAGCGGAGAATTGGCGCCATTGGAGCCGGTGTGGTCGGCACGGCACTGGTAGAGTGCCCCCCTCCCCGGCGATTCTCCACCAGGGATGGGCCGAGCGGCCATACAAACATCCGAGTCCCGCCGGCGCCGTCCACGTGTGGTCTTACCCGACGGGGCCTTGCCGTGCATCCATCTGGGGGTGGCCTGGTTGGGGGTCGGAGGTCCGACCCCGGGGGGGCCTCCGCTGTGGCTTGGCCCACGTTCGGGGCCTACCGATCGGCAGGCCGGCCTCTCAGGCTGGGGGCCTCTTTTGTTCCGTGCCGGCTCCTGTAGCCCTACGCCATGTTGCGTCGGGGCCGGAGCGGAGAAGGGAGCCACGGCGCATGCGCACAATCGCGCCAGTCCCACTGCGCATGCGCAGACCCGCGCCGCCCATCTGACACCGGGATCGGCAGCTGGAGTGGTGTGGGTCGCTCCAGTGCCGTGCTGGCCCCCTGTTGGGGTCAGAATCGCTGCTCCTGAGAGCATGTTGACACCGTTGAGAAACGCGAGGGCGTTTATGACGGTGTCAACACTTAGCCTCAGGATCAGAGAATCCCGGCCCTTGTGCACGAGGTTGGCACTAATACAATTCAAGGTAGTTCACGGAACACATTTGACGAGGTCAAGAATGAGTCTCCTGTTAATTAATTGATTAATTGTTTTCAGGTTGAGGGAGGGATTGTTAAATGTTAGTTATATGTGTGTAATATAGATTATATAAAACATTTTGCAAAAGCCAATAAAAATATTTATTAAAAAAACAGGAACATCCTGAAAACAATTACAATAAAAGATAAGGAGGCAACTGAACAAAAAACGGAAGGGAAACTACTCTCCTGGGCATTACAGCTTGAGCAAAGTATGCCACAGTGTGTTCCTAGTTTGTAATTCTTACCCTCCTTCTCTTGATGAAAACTAGATAAATAAATAAATCTAACTAATCCTGGAACAGAACAAACTCAAGCTGCCATTCAAATTGCTCCTCTAGTTACTCAGTTATTGTTGTAAAATCTCCGGTTGCAGAAGTTAAAATGGTTCTTTACCACTATCATTGCTCATGCGGCATTTCTTATAATCAATCAGCGATCACCTGTGTTTGAAAATGGGCTCGGTAAATCCCAACTAACCTTTCATTGTAGTCATAGAAAGCCAAACATCCAAGTCTCCACCTCTCACGGTCTCTCTTCTTTCCCTGGTCCACTCCTCCATCACGTCCGACTCCCGAACCCCTTCCCACAGCCCTTTCCCTTGCAATCGCAGAAGCTGCAACACCTGCCTCTTTATCTCCTCGCCCTTCAAGATCCAAACACTCCTTTCAGGTGAAGCAACGTTTCACTTGCACTTCCTTCAATTTGGTTTGTTGTATTTGCTGCTCCCAATGCGGCCTCCTCTACACTGAGGACACTAAGCACAGACTGGGTTACCGCTTTGCAAAACACCTTCACTCACTTCACAAGCTTGACCCCATTTGGGTGCCATTTTAACTCAGCACCTTGCTCTCATACCCACATGTCCGCCCTTGGCCTGTTGCGGCCCAAGCTGGAAGAGTAACATCTCATCTTCTGGTTGGGCAGGTTGCAGCCCCCAGGGCTCAACTTTGAGTTCGGCAATTTTAGATTTTGACCTTTCTCCGCCATCTTAACCCCCCCCCTTTCATCTCTTTTCTTCTTTTTATTTAATACTCCATACATGTATTGCCTCAAAAGCAAAACACCCCCTCCCCATCACACTCACCTCTTCAAATAGTTTCACACATAGAATCATTACAGTAATTGTGGTGTTCTTTGATTTGCTTATTTCAGGATGGTTGTCTTAGTGTTCACAAAGACCACAAAGTAGCTTGAACTTAAACAAAACTATACATTTATTAACACTACTAACTTGGATTTGATACATACTCCTAAAGAATGCACAGTTGATTAATAACATTTAAACTACACTCATCTGCAGCTCATCTCACGACTGATATAAACTATGATCTGCTCTCACCTACACTATCTGTACTTCTGGCTCTCTCTAGCTAAATCCTGCACACACTCTCACACAAAGCTTAGCATCACTGCCTTTTATAGTTGTAGCTGTAGCTCCCTCAAGTAGCTACTCGCGACACTTCATTCACCCTTGCAGTTCCTACAGTTATGATGATACTACAGCAATCTCTCACAGGATAGACTTCATGTGGACTGCACACCCTCCACTGCATGCCTTGCTTTGACTTACATGCCAAGACAACTATTTACGCATGAAATAAAGGAAGAGTTATGAACTACACTAGAGGATGTATTTTACGGGATGTGTGCTTTCCCAGATTATCTAGACTGTCAAAAACCTAGAAATGTAGCTGACTCTGACAAAGTCATTATTCAACATGATCGGTCGTGAAAATCTTCCAAGCAGCCTTTCTGGGATTCCACTGCTTAATGTAATCAACCCAATCTGCATTTTCCCACTGGAAATGATGCATTCTTCAACCGAGTTTCTGTTTTCATTTTAAAAACAAGCTGGGCCGGATTCTCAATTTCTGACGCTGGGACTGAATCGTGTGAGTTCTACGGCCCTGAAAGTGGCACCAGTCCCAGAGCAATTCCAGGCATCCTAATGGGCTAGCGGAGGTGCCATGTGAAACTACTGGAACACCAACGAACACTGGCATGCGATTTGCCAGGATCGGGATTGGCACTCGAGAGCCTGACAAACTGCAGCCACACTCCACTCCGCACACACTCTCATTCCAGTCAAAAGATGCCATCAGGAGAGCAGCCCTGAGGTTCACTGATGCCAGGCCGGAAATACTCCTGGATGCCATGGAGGGGAGGCGGGCACCCTGTTCCCCGGGTTGGGAACGGGGCAGTGACCCGCGGATGCCAAACGGGTCTGGGCACAGGTGGCAGAGGCCGTGAGCGCCCTGGGCCCCACTGCCAGGACCGACTTACAGTACAGAAAGAAGCTGCATGACCTCCTCAGTGTAACCAGGGTGGGTAGCCAGGCCTGTGCCCCTGGCACCACCCCAATCACACACTAAGAAATCAGATAAGAACCCATAGGATCCAAGAAAATTTGCCAATTGGCTGAGTGGCAGGAAGCAGTGGGTGACGGTTGAGGGGTGTTTGCAGACCGGAAGCCTGTGTCCAGTGGGGCCCCGCAGGGATTAGAGACCCTCATAACATTTAAGAAGTATTTAGTTGTGCACTTGCGATGCCAGGGCAGACAAGGCTATGGACCAAGTGCTGGAAAATGGGATTACAATAGTTAGGTGGTTGTTCTTGACCGACACAGATGCGATGGATTGATGTACCTTTTCTGTGCTCTGTGACTCTAAAATCATTGTTTATTATTCCCGTGTAACATCAGCAAAATAGCCAAGAATGCTACTAACCAATAAGTGCAAAAACAATTCCAATCCAATAACCCTTTCCGTTCAGATTGGGGCTTATATTTACAAAGAAAGATCAAGTCAAATATTTAAGATGCCATTATGACATGTGATAGTGGATATGATTGAATGGCCATGGTGTGCCCGAAAAGCTGTGCACCGCTGCGCAACGTGCCCAATCGAAGCCGGGAGACCCCGCTCCCGGGATCTACTCGGCTCGCAACGCCTCGCAAGATCTAATGCAATTTCGCGAGACGTGGCAATGTGAATCCCGCTAATCGCGGGCGGCATCACTTTTTGGCAAATCTGCATATTAGAGCGAGACAGCTAATCTTTAATGTGCAGCTCCCTGAGGTAACCAAGGCATTGGGATCTATCCTCTTTGCCTTGGAGACTTTGGGCGAGTGCTGTTCAGTACTGGTCTCCACAAAGGGAGACCAGACGGAACAGCACTTGTGGGGATCTCCCAGAGGATTGATGGCCCCAAATGCATGCCTTTGAGCAGGGTGGTACCCTGGCACTGCTGGTACCACCTGGGCACACTGGCAGTGTCAGCCAGGCACCCTGGCAGTACCACCTGTGTGCCAGGCTGGTACTACCAAGGTGCACAAGTGGCACTGGCAAGGGCACTGCCAAGGTACCAGGTTGGCACTGCCAGGGTGCCAAGCTGATATATTTTGGGCTGGGGGTACTCTGTGTGGTTGTTGAGTGGTGCCGCAGGCCCTGGGGACCCCCTCACAGTGAGTGGGGAACTCCTCATACTGGTTTTGGGGGATTGGGGTCGCATCAGGAGCTCCAGATCTCTTGCTACACTGAGGAGTTCCACGAGCGGAACACCTCAGTGCAGAAAACGGGGCATTGTGCGTCCTCGACCACGCATTCCCCACTGAGACGCCCTTATAACCCGAGTGACATTTGATAGCATTGTCTTTCCCGACGCTGCGAGCGTGGGAATCACGGGGCTAAACGCACTCACTATGGGACTTTGTTCTCATTTAGTTAAATCAGGCCCAATATTATGATTAATTTGTTTATTTATCATTCCTAAGTTGCCATAATACTTAATTAGTTTGGTTTTAGCTGATAACCTTGTCGCCTTAGAATTTAAGTGCTCAATTTAGTTGGCATTTAGTGACTTCTTGCAGGAGTGTTGCATTTTTGGAGGTGACTCCAGCAGATGCTGAGGCTCTCACAAGCCTTGCTTGGTGATGTTGATGATAAGTGGCCAAGTTTCCTAATCCAATGCTTCACTCAAACAAAAAGTGTTGAACAAATTATTGATTTCATTTGTTGTTTATGATATTCTCCTGGGATCCACTTTTGCCAATCGGCCGACACGCACCACGTTCTCTTACTGTTAATGCGAAAGGGAAGCCTGCTAGGTCCTCACGATCTCACCTGAATCAGGTTCAAAGGAGGAGAGGTCAATGTGAACATCGGGTGCAGAATTCAGCCAGATCCTTTGTGCCACCTTTATCTTTATGGAAACGGAAAAGCCAACCTCGCACATGTAGGTCGTCGTGAAGGGCAGTAGAAACAAAATGCGTGTTTTACTCAGCCCTGGATACTCCCAGGACATGCCATTCCAGAATGCTGACAGCCTCATGGGCTTTTGCTGTGTTTTTAATGTGGCATCACAGGTCACAGAAAGCAGCATAGTTTTTTTAAATTTGGAGTCAGCTGTAAGTTAGTAACTGACTATGGGGTCTCAACCTCAAAAGGATTTTTTCACCCTCCAGTTCTCTTTCAAATTCTGAAACTTCTCCTCTCATTTGCCAGTACTTCCCTGCATGTAACACACATGGGCTTTGCATCCTTATTTGCATTGACAAAACCATATCTCAAGAAATCATCTTTATATGGATTTATTCCTGAGTTAAGTTTCTCCTTTGTCGACTGTTAACCAGAGTCCCTGCACAGAGCTAACACGAGCACTGTTCTGACCTGCCTTGGACTCTCCTTGGCAGCTCTCTCCAGCAGATTCTGTTGTAGATCCTGTCCAGTAGGTACACTGCCTATTTGAGTCTCTAGTCGTCGATTATGTTTAGGAACACAATCTATCTTCAGGGTCCTCTTGCCTTGCTTGCCAACGGCAGGAAAATAGAAGCATTTCTGCTTCATGATTTGGCGGCAAAAGCAGGTACATGGAAGCTGCTTGATGTCAATTGCACGTGCAGGGTGTGTGACCTGCTCACTGCTGCAGTTTCTGGTTGGAATACAGCACACACCTCATTTGTTTTCATTTAAAAGCTGACAGTGGCCGCTATTCTCAATTTAAAGGCTGGTAGCGGCCGTTGGGCGCTTCTCCCGCAATCAGGTATGAACGGTGTGACTGATCACTTTGCGGCCCTCCCAACACCAGCCCGATGGTCATGATCTGCACTTTGAAAAACCTTGCTCTGGAGTTTACTTCCAGAACAAGTGATTCCAGTAATTTGTTCGATGTGAAATGTGGAGAAAATATCATAAAGTACGATATACATGCAAAGTCTTTCTATTCATTTGTTTGATTGAATATTGGAAAGAGGCATTGGCTTTTGCGAATCTTAAAGTTGCAGAGATTTTTGGTGAGGCTGTGAAATGCCACCATTTTGTTCCGTTTGGTCTGCCCAGACATGTGTAACCTATGGCCAAGATGGCATTGAAGCAGGTGATCCACCAGGATAGGATCCCCAAAGAAACAATTGACAGATCTTTTCAAAACAGTTTGCTCTTTCTTGAAGTTTTGGGCTTCTGTAATAATTGGACTGGGTATATTTCTTTTCAAACATGCACCAAAAGATTTTATGCAAACTAAAGAAAACAAATTGATGTTACTGGCTGGCTGGCTGGTGGGGGCTGGGCGGAGGGGCAGTAGAAGGGTGGGAGGTGGAAGTAGCTCAGATTATTCTTGTGCTTGGAAGTGCACTTTTGCTCCTTCTAACCTAGTAGAAATAATTTTTAAAATTTGTTTTTGTCCCTGTGTATCGCTGCCATAACCCCGAGGAGGACGAGATCCACTGATCTTCCCATGGGACTCGTGGAGTACGAGCTCCCCAGGTACTGGCATGAGGCCTGCTGCCTGCGGTTTGTTATTAGCGAAGGTTGAAAGCAGACCCAGATTAGGGCCTGGTGCGATAAATCCTCCCAGCGAGGATTACACTGGGAGTGAGATACTGCATTATGTAAATACTTAGTAAACGTATTATAGATTTATTTATGTCAGCCTCCTCCGCATCATTATAATCACCAAAGCGAAACTCAGACTTCAGTTGTCCAATGGTAGGGGCCATTCAAAATGGTGGGGGCTGAAGTGCCATTGGGTGGAAAGAGTAAACATCTTTGAAAAGTTCTGTGAATTGGCTGAACGCCAAATTCTCCATTCTCGCTCGCAGCACTGGCAGTGTGGACTTGCAATGGGGAATCCTGGCCATTGTTAATTTTTTTTAATTCTCCACGACATGTGAGCATCACTGGCATTGCCAGCATCTGTTGCCCCTCCCTAATTGCACTTGAACTGGGTGGCTATTTTCGAGGGGATTTAAGAGTCAACCGCATTGCTGCAGGTCTGGAGACACATGTAGGCCAGACCAGATAAGGACGGCAGATTTCCTTCCCTTAAGGATATTAGTAAATCAGATGGGTTTTTAGGACTATCAATGATAGTTGCCGTGGTCATTAATACTGAGATTAGGGGTGCAATTCAACTGAAACATTTTTATATCCGGTTTTGGCCGCATTAAGACCCCGCTATTTCTTTGGCCTCAGTGAGGAACATCCCATCGATGCCACACTTTAAGTCATTTCCTCGTAGATTGGGATGCCATTTTTAAAGGCAACCTCAATCTTTGAACCCCCCTCAGTGCCCCCACCGTGGCCTCCAAACCCCTCCACTTCACCCACCTACCTCTTCCTGAGTCCCCCCTCACCCCAACTCTTATGGGTAAGGCACCCTGCAGCCCAACCCCTGGCATGGGCAACCTTGGCACCTTGGCATTGCCAGCCTGGCACCATGGCAGTGCCTGCTAGCTTGGCAGTGCCCTGGGAGAACTCTTCCCCCAGGTGCTGTTACACGTTTGAGCGGACCAGTATTAAATGGCACCATGCGAGTGCCCCAGGAGAATCCCAGTGAATCCCGGGACCCAGAAGAATCCGCGAATGCATATCTAAATTAGATTAATGGCTTATTTAAGTATGCTGATCCAGATCGTGACTTCTCGCAAGGTTCAGTTGAATCCTGCGAGATGTCTCAAGCATCTCAAATCAAGCGAGATTTAATGGCCTCTTCGCGACACCAGGTCGGGTGTGACGATTTCTCCATGCCACCATTTCTCTGGAACTGTAACTCTTATGTACAAATGTCCAACTGAACAGGTGAAATAAAGTTAAACTTTGGTAAGAGTACTAAAACTGAGCGGATTAGCTGCCCATTAGACTGTCCCATTTCCTTTTCCATTGAAGCCATTTTAGACCAAACAATTTACAAAATAGTAGCTAAAGGTTAAGTGCAGCAATCTGAGTCTTGACATATCGATACTAGTTACCAGCTTCAACTATGACCATTGCTCAGGCAACATGTGGCTACAATCTTTTGACAATGGGAATGGTGCAAATGTTATCATTTTTTAAATCTTGGGTGCACAGTCTATGGTTTTCCTCATACAGTGGGTTCTGGTAATTGTGTAATGATGTGATCTCTTCAGTATACATATATCGGGAAATCTGATTTCTGGAAGGTGACCATTAATAGATATGATTTAAATATTAACTAAAATGAACTTCAAACCGCATGGAGGTGAGCAGCATCCAGCTCTAGGTTACGGCTGTGTAATGTTCACATCATACACATTTCACGGGGCAACAAAATAATAGTTTCCTGCGCTCCAAAATCTCATCGATTTGCTAAAGGACAGGTTCTTGCTCAAGGACGGATCAGTAAGTTTATTTTTCCCACAAATAATGCAGAAATGTCACAAAACCATAAAAATGTCACTTTCTTTTAAACCAGCATGTTGAAGAAGTTCTCAATGTCAAGTCAATCTTTAGCTGTGATATTTGGATACAATGTAATCTTGGTTGGCAAACTGTGAAATGATTCAGCACAGTCTTAAACGTATGGGAAACCCAGGGTTGACCATCATATTTTAAGGAGGCGCTTTTGTATAAGAAAGATAATTTGACATGAGACCTAATTAAAAATCATTCAGCCTGTATACTTCCAAAAATCAACGCCAGGCCATCAAGTCATTCTATGTTTTACCCATATTTATAAGAAGCAAGCTTTATATAATCAAAGATACTATTTACAGTAAGTACAAATTAGTCTAGTTTGGTGTGGCACCTTCGCTGAATTCCGCTGTATTACAGTCTATGTGGCTGACATTGATGCTTGTGTCAATCTTCGCCTGTAGGATGCGTTTATAGTGGGATATAATGATGAGATTGAAGGTCTCGATCGAAGACTTGGATTAAATTTCCTCAAAACCGATCTTCTAAATAATATATAAACCCAAGGATCCAGGATCTGGTTCCATGTGGCAATTCGAATGCAAATAACTAGAATTTCTTTCATGTCTCTTGGTGTACCTGTAAATGCCTTCTTGAGGATAAGTACCTGTGGAAATCAACAAACAAATATAATTTTATTTTGCATTTAAATTTGCGTTGGCTTTTAATTTGCCCCATTGGTAATTCTCCAACTTTAAAACAGTAACAGCACTTTAAAAGCTTAGCATGTGAAGCAACATTGAAGGGGGCTCTATAAAAGCTATTGGCTGGAATTTACCGGCCATTTGCTGGCGACTGGATTCTCTGGTCCTGCTGAGAATTCCCACTGACAGCAGCGGGAGCAGAGAATCCAGCCACCAGCGAACAGCGCACCACCTTAGTCCGCCGAGAAACAGGGCCGGGATTCTCCCCGACGCGGCGGAGCGGGGGGTCCCGGCAGGATGGAATGACGTGAACCACTCCAGCGTCGGGCCGCCCCAAATGTGCGGATTTCTCCGCACCCGAGGGGACAAGCCCTCACCGTGAGGGGCTAGGCCCGCGCCAGACTGGTTTCCACTCCACCGGCTGGTGTGGAAGGCCTTTGGCGCCACGCCAGCCGGAGCCCAAAGGACTTTGCCGGCCGGCGGAAGTCCGCGCATGCGCAGGAGATTCAGCGGCTGCTGACGACATCCCCGCCCATGCGCAGGGCGGGGTTTCTTACACGTCGGCCATGGTGAAGGCTGTGGCCGAGGCGGAGGTAAAAGGGTGCCCCCATGGCACAGGCCCGCCCGCGGATCGGTTGGCCCCCATCGCCGGCCAGGCCACCGTGGGGGCACCCCCCGGGGCCAGATTGCCCCTTGCCCCCCCCCCCCCAGGACCCTGGAGCCCGCCCGCGCCGCCTAGTCCCGCCGGTAAGAGAGGTGGTTTGATTCTTGCCGACGGGACAGGCATTCCAGCAGCGGGACTTCAGCTCATTGCAGCCCAGAGAATTGCCGGGGGCGGGGGGCCCGCTGACCGGCGCGGCACGATTCCCACCCCCGCTGTTCGCCGGCGGGGGGGTCGGAGAATCCCACCCCAGGTGACTGGGAGGTTAGAGAATCCCACCCATTATGACTCATGTGTGCATCGTTTCATATGGAATACTCTTTGAATAGTTTCAAATAACACCAATTTAAAGAGCTACAAAATTCATATAATTTCATTACCTGGAATATGTTTAATAATCTCAGATACTTGTGTTTCGTTTGTAAGAGAAAGAACATTTCATCAAATAAATGCAACAGGCCTCATTTGTTACGCATCCAGCTAAGAAACTGCCCTTACATAGTGAAGGCCGAGGTAAACTTAGGGCAGAATTTACCATTCTGGAGAGTATTGCAAAAGAGGAGGCGGGAAAGTTGGGGTGATTTCCACTGAGTGGCCGGGCAGGGGAAAACGGGCTATTATCCACTTCTCAGCTCATTAATTATGCACCAGAGAGAGGTTTGGCGAATCTTGTGGTGCAGCAGGCAGGATGTCACTTGCCTTGCCATGACCTCATGGGGGTCAAAGGTCCTTCCGCCATTTTTGAAGGTCACCCGGACATACATTCACTCATTCCAGGCCAGGAGAGCCGCATTACTCCTCCAGAGTCCTTGCAGTTGCAGCTCGTACTGGGAAAGCCCCCAGATGTGATTAACCACATCCCAGGACATTCCACCTCCCTCCCTTCATACCTGCCCTAGCTAGCAGCTGATGGTAAATGTCACAGCTCCACGCCATGCTGGGACCGTCATTTCTGAAACTCATGAGTTGGGAACATATTTGTTGCAATGCAGACTTCATCATAGACTGGAGAACATCTTTGACAGCCGGGCACCACATAATTATTAGTTTAGTCAGCCTCTTGTGCTGGCCTTGAACTCCACCCGCCTAAAAAGACTCTCCTCCCACCTCGAGAGATCTCACTGGCTAACTGTGTGGCCAAACATAGTTTGGGCAAATGATACACGTCACCTTTCAAATTCAGCAGGAGCTTCAAAAGTTTCTGAACACCTCACAACTTGCCCCCATCACCATGGACACACCCAATATCACCATTCCTCTCCACTATGTCATCCTTGAACTTCCCCCATTACTCTGGATGCTCTAATAATCCACCTCCATATACCTTCAAACCCCTGAGAGCCAACATAATAGCCCCATTTCCCACTCTGATCCTACCCTCTCCCATTATCTGATTAACTTATCTTGTTCTCCCCTCTGTAACCCACCAGATGTTACTTTTACCTCCCAGACTCTCACTCTGCACCTGCCACCCTACCATATCCCACTTACCCTCTGACTGTGACTGTTCCCTTTTATCATGGGTACCCCGAGTTGTCCCCCAGGACCACCATTGATGCCACCCTCTAAGGCACTCCTAGATCCCCTCCCCCAGACACTCTCACCTCACTTCCCCTGTAAGTCTGCCTTCCTCCCCTATCCTGCCTTCACTCCACCCTTCCAACCTACCACTGCTCCCCCTCCCACGTCCAGCTTTGGTGCAGCATTTGTCAACAGCACAGGAGTGAATAATGCGAGTGCCCAAGAAGGAGAAAGCAACACCTGTGGACTTCAAAGTTGTGGAAGAAATGATACTCATTATTTACATAGTCATAGAACGGAACGTTCTAAATTCTCACTGATGGGGAATTTAATTAGGATGGTGAACATAATTCTGATGAGGTTGTCTTTTAGTGTGATATGCTAGTGCATAAAAACAGAGGTTTCCAACATTGTTCATTGGGAATCTTGACCCACCTTTAACCTGTATTGAAAGTCGGGACAACAAAATTCCAACAGTTTGTCCTTTTGCCTCCCAAAATTAATACCCCCATAACCGCCATGATACCCACTGCTGGAAAATTCCACCCTGAGGTTCATATCATAGAATCCCTACAGTGCCGAAGGAGACCATTCAGCCCATCGAGTGTGCACCCACCCTCTGAAAGAGTGGCCTACCCCGTAACCCTGGACCCCTGAAGGGGCAATTTAGCATAGCCAATCCACCTAAACTGCACATCTTTGGACTGGGAAAGTATCCGGAGGAAACCCACGCTGACACAGGGAGAACGTACAAACTCCACATGGTCACCCAAGGTCAGAACTGAACCCGGGTCTCTGAGGCAGCAGTGCTAAACACGGTGTTACTGTGACGCCCCTTCTATTACCTAACATGACTTGTAGGAATGTCTGAACCTACTTCACAGGTAGCGAGTTACTTTGAAGTTCAACCATCCCTTTCATGTAACTCTGCAGCAGGTTGTACTGAACACCAAAATTTCACAAACAGCGATGAGATGAATGGTTTGTTACCCTCAATTTGGTGATGTTGATTGAGGAAGTTGTTTTGGACAGGTCAACAAGAGAGTTCCCTGCTCCTCTGCAAGTTTTGTTATGTAATCATTCATCCCATTTCCATAAATAGAAAAGGTAACTTGTCCCACTTCAGCACACGATCCCAGATGAAACTTCACTGAAGTACTGAGAGCTTTACTCTTGGACATTCAATCTTTCAAATGAGATGTTAAATTAAGGCCATGGCTAGCTGATTAAATATTATCTGATAACACTATTCAAATAATAGCAAGGAAATGTGTCCAGAATTCTGCCAATATTTAAAAAAAAAATTTGAAATAAATTTAGAGTACTCAATTATTTTTTTTCCAATTAAGGGGCAATTTAGCGTGGTCAATCCACCTACCCTGCACATCTTTGGGTGGAGCGAAACCCATGCAGACATGGGGAGAATGTGCAAACTCCACACAGACAGGGACCCAGGGCAGGGAGTTCCGCCAATATTTGTCCATCAAAAAATATCACAAAAAATTACATTGTCTGGTTACTGGCTGGGATTTTCTGGTCCCGCCAAAAGTCAGTGGACGTCCGGCAGGGCAGGCCAAATCCGGCAAATATCTCATTGATCTTCATTGAACCTCGCTACAGGCAAATTGGTTATCCTGTTTTCCTAGATTCTAACAGATTCATTAGAATCAAGTGCTTGGGATGTCCTGAAGTTGTGAAATGTCACTTAAAATGCTGGATTTTCCACCGCTTGTCACCGGGAGTGGAGTTCCCAATGTGGCGGAGAATTCAGCGTTACGTTCTCTCACTTCCTCTTTTTCTCTGCAAAAAGCACTTAACTGCTTTTGATGTGGTTCAAGAGCTGTCAATCATAGCTAGATGTTTATAAACATCTAGTGGTTAGTTACATAGCAGGGTACTAGAGATCCTTTCAACCGTGAAGGGAAATGAATGTAAACGATCCAGACGGCTGGATGTGTGCAAGCCTAGTAAAGCCAATTTCACATTGATGTGAATGAAAGCCTTGCACATCAAAGATCTGAGAGTCTTTAAACCCAGCTGATATCGTTTTAGCTTTCAAGGGATTTACAGTTACTGCTTTCTCTGCCTGAGGCAGCAGGTGTAGGGCACAGGTACGTTTTAAACCAGTGATTTTTCACTGTCTCTGTCTCTCTAGCTTCCTGGCAGGGCGGGGGGGGAGGGTGTCTCTGGTGGGGCTCTCTGAAATGGGGGGTCTCTGGTGTGTGTCTCTGTAATGGGGGCCTCTCTTATGGGGGTCTCTGATTTGTGTCTTTGTAATGGGGGTCTCTGGTCAGATCTCTGCAATGGGGGGGTCTCTAATGGGGGGTCTCTGGTGTGGGGCTCTGTAATGGGAGAGTCTTTGGTGGGAATCTCTCTTATGGAGTGGGGTCATTGAGGTGGAGGGGATTTGCTGGGTCATCCTTGTACTGTGGGGGTTGGGGGGTAACCCAGCAAATCTATGGTGGCAAGGGGGGGTGGATTTTCATTGAAATGAAAAAAATGAAATGAAAATCACTTATTGTCACAAGTAGGCTTCAATGAAGTTACTGTGAAAAGCCCCTAGTCGCCACATTCCGGCACCTGTTCGGGGAGGCTGGTACGGGAATTGAACCGTGCTGCTGGCCTGCTTGGTCTGCTTTAAAAGCCAGCGATTTAGCCCAGTGTGCTAAACCAGCCCCTGTGGGGGGGAAGAAGGGCCAGATGCCGGACCTTGCTATTTATTGGGCCGCCCGCTCAAAATGGTGGCAGAGTAGCGGGATTCGCGAGGGAATCTCTTGCAAAAGCTGCCATGCATAACTTTGCATGATAAGGGATGGTGAATTGCCTCTGGATTCTCTCTCCCAGCACGAGCACGAATCTGAGAACATAGACTCGAATGGAGAATTCAGCTCATCACTGCAAGTTCTTTTTCCCTTGGATGAGGCTTTCATTTAAAATCTTGGAACTGACTCACTCTGAGTTCAGATTCAGTGTGTTAAACAGTACGATCATTGTCTGTGTGGAGTTTGCGCTTTCTCCCCGTGTGTGCGTGGGTTTCCTCCGGGTGCTCCGGTTTCCTCCCACAGTCCAAAGATGTGCAGGTTAGGTGGATTGGCCATGCTAAATTGCCTCTTTGTGTCCAAAAGGTTTGGTGGGGTTGCAGGTATGGGGTGGAGGTGTGGGCTTCAGTGGGGTGCTCTTTCCAAGGGCCGGTGCAGACTCGATGGGCTGAATGGCCTCCTCCTTCACTGTTCATTCTATTTGATGTAAAGCTAAGAAAACGTGGCACAAGGAAGTGCTGAGGGTTTTGGCCAAGGTTAGTATCATGGCCTCGGAGGGCCGAAGGGCCTGTTCCTGTGCTGTATTGTTCTTCGTTCTAAGCACAGTTAATGACAAAAATTATTCCCCCTGAGCTCCTACATGGGTACTTTTTTGGATAATTTTGATAATGTTTCTGTTTTAGAATGGAATATTTGTTAAAAGAAATTCTCAAGTTTATGAGTGCAAAAAGTCAATGATATTATGGAGCTATTTGGCATCAGCCAGCGTATTGCACTATTTCATGAGTGTCCGTTTTGGTTTCTCTTGCTTGGATAATGTGTTCAATTTGACAGCCAGACCAAGCTTACAACTTTTTAAACTCCTGTTTTAAAGACAACGCAAATCTGATGGGCAAAAGCTGCACAGGAAGGCCAATACCTTGTGACCACAAGGCTTCATTCATTAAAGAACTACACAGTAGTGAGGTTAACAGTTAATCTGTGTAGCTGAAACATGTGCTCAATAATGTTTTACCTATGCCTCACTATATAGGCATGATGTGGAGATGCCGGCGTTGGACTGGGGTGAGCACAGTAAGGAGTTTTACAACACCAGGTTAAAGTCCAACAGGTTTGTTTCAAACACTAGCTTTTGGAGCACTGCTCCTTCCTCACCTGAGGAAGGAGCAGTGCTCCGAAAGCTAGTGTTTGAAACAAACCTGTTGGACTTTAACCTGGTGTTGTAAGACTTCTTACTGTGCTCACTATATAAGCATCTACTTTTATTAACTTCTAAATGGTATTGAAAAGGTAAATTGCTGTCGCAACTTATCCAGTAATTAACCGCATTAAAACAGAGTCAAGTGAATTTGTACTTACCAACAATGGAGCCCAACAGACTGTTGCAATAACCATTATACCCAACAATTGCACCATCATCTCTACTTCATGGTCTCTGCTCCTTTCAACACTAAATCGGTTGAAGCAAACTTTGAAAAGTGTAACCACGCTGATTGTATTCAGGATAACAGACATTGATAGAGATAACAATCCCACACTCGAAAACAATAATGAAAATGCAACGTCGCTTGTGCTGTTTGTCATGTTAAAGAAACACCAGGAGTTAGGCCACTGGAGTGTATAATGTCCAAGTCCACAAACGGGCAACAATCCAATAGAGAACGAAAACAGCCAAACGATAAATACAGTGCACCAAGAACGTCGTTTCGAAGAATTGGTAGAACGCAGAAATGGCTTGTTTATCCCTAAAAAACGTTCTACTGCCATGGCTGCCCCCAACAACAATGGGCTGAGTCCAAAGAACACCATTGAAAATCCCAAAAATCTGCAGAGGTGGCAGTGAGGGTCCACTTCATTCCACTCAAAAAGCACATGGTGATAAGTAACAACTATGGATGCAGTTGTAGCAAGACCTAGAAAATCTGTCACAACCAAGCCACATAGGAAAATCAAGAAGGAAGATCTTGACCTGCTCTGTGCCTTTCTGTAAGCATTTATCAGCACCACAAAGGCAATCAGATTAGAGATAAGTCCAATAGATGCAAATGCAGTTGAGAACCAAGGGGAGGCATGTGTACTGTTAGAATTGATTTGATTCCGGATCGTAGAATTGCACAACACTGGTTCCACAGTAGTTCCATTCATGGTGTCGAAGAGTGGATTTAATGGCTCTGAACTGTACGCTGAACAAAGTATATTCAGGAATCCTACGAAAAGAAGAGCGTTGTGTTAGCATATGCAAATAAAAGTGCCCTTGCTGTCAAATTGGAATACCAACTTTTTTTTTCCCAATTAAGGGGCAATTTAGTGTGGCCAATCCACCTACCCTGCACATCTTTAGGTTGTGGGGGTGAGACCCACGCAGACACGGGGAGAATGTGCAAACTCCACATCGAACCCGGGTCCTCGGCACCATGAAGCAGCAGTGCTGACTGCTGTGCCACCATGGGCAGCATTACTGCAGGCATGATAGCAACGTTTAAGATGTATCTTCATAGACACATGAACGGGCGGGAAATGGAGGGATACAGATTGTTTGGGCAATAAGTAGTATGTTTAAATAAGGAATCTGGATCGGCGCCAGCTGGGTGGACCAATGGGCCTGTCCTGTGCTGTAATGTTCTTTGTACAGAGCTGTCAACATCAGAGATACACTACGAGCAGCATTTATTGTCAGTAAGATTGAAACATTTTTGTAATATATGGAATGATACTAAGAATGATACTGTTTAGGCTACTCTAGACAGTAGTCAAGACTGTAACAGCTGGCAGCAAAGATCTGTTTTGATTATTCACTTGCAAAATCTAAATATTGCATTGAACTGAACTGAGTTCAACCTGTTAATTCAGAGCATAGCAGTCTCCTCATTACATTTGGTATTGTTCCAGCTCAGAATATCCATGTTTCATTAATTGCAGTAAAGCTTACATTATGCATTACCTTCCACCCTAGCCTCTTGAAATAAAAATTAAGCGTGGCAAATTGCTCTGTAAGATGATGTACGTTTAGTTCTTAGAAACAAACAGTAGACTTTGAAATTGATTTTGGTTGACGAGCTGTAGCTAATGGGCCACGAGACATCACACATACAGAAGTGGCTCAGTTGTCGCATTCAGGGTCTAAGTTCCTTTATCCGCCAACTGCGCAATGCAAAACTTAGGCTCAATTACGATGAGATGGGCAACTAACCTCAATAATATTCTTCGGAACAGATGGTTTACCATCCATCGTCCTAGTCAGTTATGCTCTATGAAACCCTTGATAATTGGGAACATTATTTTGCTCCCATTTTGTTGTAACCTGCCTACTGACGATTGGCTGGGGACTAATGATTATCCCACAATCCTATGGGAGTATGAACTTCCCCAATGAGGGGGGGCGGAGAAACTCCTACTATAAATAAGCTGGCCAGTCCAGGAGCCGGGAGGAAGGAGAAGGTAGCAAGGGAGGTTACTGCTACTACTATGTATATATTGTTATAGTAAATAAACTTTATTATTTTGTATCCTTAAAACTCGTGCTGGATTCTTCGGGGCCCTTACAAAACTGGCGACGAAGGTAAAAGTGAATAGCTGTCTACACTGCTGAAGCCACCTCCCTGGATTTTTGTTGGATACAGGTTGGAAGTTGTTATCTATTATACCATGCCTCTGTACGGACGTTTGGATGTTTTTGATGCTGCGCTGGAAAGCTGGAACCAGTACACGCAACGGATGCGTTACTATTTCCGGGCAAACAATATCACTGAAAACGAGCGCCAGGTGGTCATATTGCTCACCGCCTGCGGGCCGCATACGTTTGGGGTGATTAGGAGCCTTACGTACCCAGCTGCGCCGGACACCAAAACGTTTGACGAACTTGTGAATATAGTGGGGCAACACTTTAACCCAACCCCGTCCACGATAGTCCAGCGTTACTGGTTTAATACCGCTGAGAGGACCCCTGGAGAATCCCTTGCCGATTTTTTATCCAGGCTACGCGGGATTGCGGAATACTGTGACTATGGTGAGACCTTGTCAGAAATGTTACGCGACCGTTTGGTTTGCGGTATTAACAATGCGGCCACCCAGAGAAAGTTGTTAGCGGAGCCAACATTGACTTTTCAACAGGCAATACAAATAGTCTTGTCCCGAGAGAGCGCAGAGTGAGGAGTACAGGAGCTACAGGGAATGGAAGTGCATGCCTTGGGGCGAAACCCTTTCCGCCCAAAAACGTCCCCCCGCACTCCTGCGGTACCTTGGGCGAGGCAACGACCAGACCGACGCCAGTGGCCATCGGACATTCCTCCCCGAAGGGAGCCTTCTCCAGAGCCAATGGATGAGGAGCCATGTCCGTGTCAGACTTGTAGGCGCCGACCCCGTCGCGGACGGCGGTCCTGGGGACACCAGAGGCGCCGTCGTTCCGACCGAAACTGGGACCAGCCCAGGGGCCGTAACTGGGACCAGCCCAGAGGCCGTACCTTCCATGTCGATGAACCTGCGGCGACCACTCCTGAGGACGTGGAGACGGAGGACGACTGCCTGCAGCTGCATTGTGTGGCAGCTCCCCGTGTGGCCCCCATTAAGGTGACAGTACGGGTCAATGGCCACCCGCTGGAGATGGAGTTGGATACTGGCGCAGCGGTCTCCGTGATCGCCCAGAGGACATTCGACCGCATCAAGCAGGGTATACAGACCCTTACACTAACTGACTCACAGGCCAGGTTGGCCACCTACACGGGGGAACCACTGGACATTGCAGGAACTACAATGACCCCTGTTGTCTATGGACGCCAGGAGGGGCGTTTCCCACTTATCGTAGTGCGTGGCCATGGGCCCAGCCTGTTGGGTCGGGACTGGTTGCGCCATTTGCGGTTGCAATGGCAGCACATCCTCCAAACAGTTTCTGGAGGGTTGACTGAGGTGCTAGGACGATACCCAGAGGTATTCCAGCCTGGTCTGGGGAAAATAAAAGGGGCCGTAGCCCGTATCCAAGTTGAACCAGGAGCCACACCGCGCTATTTCCGGGCGCGCCCAGTGCCTTACGCTTTGCTCGAGAAGGTAGAAGGGGAGCTCACTCGTTTGGAGAGTTTGGGTATTATCAGGCCTGTCCGTTTTGCTGACTGGGCAGCACCAATTGTGCCAGTAATGAAGCCAGATGCCACAGTTCGCTTGTGTGGCGACTATAAACTTACAGTGAATACAGTTTCCCGACTCGACCGATACCCAATGCCTCGCATAGAGGATCTCTACGCGAAACTTGCAGGCGGACTCTCATTCACAAAATTAGATATGAGTCACGCCTACCTGCAGTTGGAGCTGGACCATGCCTCCCGACCATATGTAACAATTAACACACACCGGGGCCTGTATGAATATACACGGTTGCCCTTTGGAGTATCCTCTGCCTGCGCAATTTTTCAACGTGTTATGGAGGGCATTTTGAGAGGTTTACCATGTGTGGCTGTCTACCTAGATGACGTGTTGATTACAGGGACGTCGGAGCAAGAGCATTTGGAAAATCTGGAGGCTGTCCTTAAACGCCTTTCGGAGGCTGGAGTCCGTTTACGTCACACAAAGTGCGTATTTCAGGCAAAAGAAGTAGTCTACCTAGGTTATCGGGTGGACCGCGAGGGTCTGCACCCCGTCGCAGAGAAGGTGCGTGCAATTCAACATGCCCCCACCCCGACTGACACTTCGCATCTTCGTTCTTTTCTCGGTCTCGTAAACTATTACGGGAAGTTCCTCCCCAATCTGGCAACTACGCTGGCCCCCTTACACCTGCTGCTAAAGAAAAATCACACCTGGGTTTGGGGTCAGCCGCAAGAAACCGCTTTCCGGCGGGTAAAGCAACAATTGTCGTCGTCTGGGTTACTAACCCACTATGATCCGGGAAAGCCTTTGCTCGTCACATGTGATGCATCCCCGTATGGTATTGGGGCTGTCCTGTCCCACAAGATGGAGAACGGGGCCGAGCGACCGATAGCTTTCGCCTCCCGCACATTGACTGCAGCGGAGAAGAAGTACGCGCAGATCGAGAAGGAGGGCCTGGCAGTGGTTTTCGCGGTGAAACGCTTCCACCAGTATGTGTACGGCCGCCATTTCACTATCGTGACTGATCATAAGCCCCTGCTGGGACTCTTCAGAGAGGATAAGCCGATACCGCCCATTGCTTCTGCACGGATCCAGCGCTGGGCTTTGTTGCTTGCTGCATATGAGTATTCTCTGGAGCACAAACCAGGTACGCAGATAGCAAATGCCGACGCACTGAGCCGATTGCCTTTATCGACCGGCCCCATGTCGACCCCCACGACCGGTGAGGTGGTCGCAACCCTAAATTTTATGGACACCTTGCCTGTCACGGCATCACAGATCCGTGAGTGGACCCAGACGGAGCCAGTCCTGTCAAAGGTTCGGCACATAGTCCTGTATGGTGGGCAGCATAGACAGCTCCCAGGCGAGTTACGGGCATTTTCCTCCAAGCTGTCAGAGTTCAGCGTGGAAGACGGCATCCTCTTGTGGGGGACGCGTGTGGTTGTCCCGGAAAAAGGCCAGGAGCTGATATTATCAGACTTGCACAATGGGCATCCGGGCGTGACCAAGATGAAAATGTTGGCCCGGAGTTATGTCTGGTGGCCAGGCCTCGACACCGACATTGAGAAGGTGGCCCAAAACTGCTCCATTTGCCAGGAGCATCAGAAGCTTCCGCCGGCCGCGCCCCTACATCACTGGGAATGGCCAGGGCGGCCTTGGGCACGCTTACATGCAGATTTCGCAGGCCCTTTTCAGGGATCCATGTTCCTTCTACTAATTGACGCCCAGTCCAAATGGCTGGAGGTGCATAAGATGCAGGGGACAACGTCCTGCGCAACAATTGAAAAAATGCGTTTATCATTTAGCACGCATGGCCTCCCCGAGGTGCTGGTCACGGATAATGGCACTCCATTCACGAGTGAGGAGTTTGCTAGGTTTACAAAGATGAACGGCATCCGCCATATCCGCACTGCCCCTTACCACCCGGCTTCAAATGGGTTGGCAGAGCGTGCAGTGCAAACATTCAAAAGAGGCCTAAAGAAGCAGTCTTCCGGATCAATGGACACGAGACTGGCTCGGTTTTTGTTTACGTACAGGACCACCCCCCATACAGTGACTGGGGTAGCTCCCGCAGAACTCCTAATGGGCCGGAGACTTCGCACCCGCCTTAGTATGGTCTTCCCGGACATTGGCGCAAAAGTACGCCGCACACAAGAACGGCAGGGACCGGGATTGTCTCAGCATCGTCCGATTCGGCAGTTTGCGCCCGGTGACCCAGTATTCGTGCGGAATTTTGCTGGTGGTGCCCAATGGGTTCCTGGGGTAATCTTTCGCCAAACGGGCCCTATATCGTACCAAGTGCAAGCCCAGGGTCGTCTCCAGCGAAAACATGTAGACCACGTCCGGTCCAGAAGATCATCGCCGCAAAAGATTCCCCGCCCCCGGAGCTCAGTTCAACAGCGGCAAAGACCAGAAACAAGGGAAGGTAGTCCTCCAAATCTTCCACTGGTGCCTCACTCAAAGCCTGCGCAGGTCATGACGGGACCGAATGGGGACAGAGACGCTGACATGACGGAGGCAGCAGACTCTGACTCCGAGATGGAGACACAGGATGAATCAGAGGGGGAATCCTCGGGTCCACAGGCCGTGGATGTACAACTGCGCCGTTCATCACGGAAGCGCCGGTCTCCGTCTCGTTATACGCCGCCTGATCCAGCGCCGCGTGCAAATGGCGTCCGGCCTGCGGCCAAACGAGTTCGACGCCTTCCTTCGCCAGGGCCTATGGTGGATTCCTTGGACTTTGGGGGGGAGGGATGTTATAACCTGCCTACTGACGATTGGCTGGGGACTAATGATTATCCCACAATCCTATGGGAGTATGAACTTCCCCAATGAGGGGGGGCGGAGAAACTCCTACTATAAATAAGCTGGCCAGTCCAGGAGCCGGGAGGAAGGAGAAGGTAGCAAGGGAAGTTACTGTTACTACTATGTATATATTGTTATAGTAAATAAACTTTATTATTTTGTATCCTTAAAACTCGTGCTGGATTCTTCGGGGCCCTTACAAAACATTTATTTTTTAGTTTCACTTCAGAAAAATTCATTAAAATAATGAGTGTCACAGTCAAGACGTGAAGAAAATATGTGGCCAGAATTCTACAGCTGTTCAACGGCATTGGGACTCTTTGGTCCCGCTGTCAGAGACCCCCCCACCCGCAGGTCTCCTGGCATTGTCATTGACAGTGGTGGGAGCAGATAACCCCGCCATGAGCAAACAGCGCGCTGCCTCCCGCCAGAGAGAAACACCAGCTCCGGCTGGTCACATGCCGACTTCCGGAGTTTCTGAGACGTTTCCAAGTGAACAAAGGCGAACACCTCAAATGTCTGGCATGCTCTTTAAATCACATAAATATTCCAGCCAACACAAATCACAATGGCCCAACAGACAGTGGGTGCTCCAGCCAGCTTCGATCAAAGACAGCCATTTACAAATACTAGTCTCCAATAATTGTGCTAATGTCCTATGCATTAACTGTTCTTAGCTGGTCAAACCCCTTGATGGTTTCAACAAGGGGGCCTCATTTAACAACCCAAAACTAGTGTCACATGACTGAGACTTGGGCTTTCTGAACTGCTTTAATGATAGATTCTTTGGACCTTATAGTTAGTCACTGTTTGATTGCCGAGAACTAAACTCCAGACAAATAGCAGGTGACAGCAGAAAGAACTGTGGCCCTCATCAAAACTGGTCCCGCCGCTGTTAACGGGGTTTCCTGTGGTATGCAGCCCCGCCACCGAGAAACCCGCGGCAGGGATTCGCTGTCGGCGAGACCGGAGGATCCCCCTGGTGGGGAAGGCTGGAGAATTCTGGCCTACATTAGCTTTCCAAAGTATAAAGCAACGGTGTGAATTATTGTTACTGGCCAATTTATTTCTCCATCTGGTGGGTAGCACGAGCACTATTGAGTCTGATGGAGACCTTTTCTCACCTTTCCCTGTGTCCAGCATAAATAAAGAACCAGCCTGAAATGAATTCAGTTTTCGTGAAGGACGAA
Organism: Scyliorhinus torazame; assembly: GCF_047496885.1. Classification (NCBI taxonomy): domain Eukaryota; kingdom Metazoa; phylum Chordata; class Chondrichthyes; order Carcharhiniformes; family Scyliorhinidae; genus Scyliorhinus; species Scyliorhinus torazame. The sequence goes on from NC_092724.1 coordinate 28,959,989, forward strand.
GAGAAGCCTGAATCATAACACTGGAGAAATAGAGGGAGGCTAAGAACATGATCTCACCCAGATAGCAATGCTTTTGGTTTGTATACAGAGTATTGAAGTATGGGGATGTATTACAGAGTTCTACAAATCCTGGGAGATGGCTTGTTTACTTTTAGAAACTTTTGAAAAACCACGTTGTTTATTTTGCTGGTTTTGAACTCACGGGCAAAATGGCAATTACATCAGTCTTTTAGTGGATTCAGACACAAAACTGAGTGGCTGGATAATACAAAACATCTCAACGGTTACTCTAGGAGTCTGTGGAACTGACACTCCTATCCCCGTTAGCAATTTAGAAAGTCCGTCTGCTTGTTTGTTTCCATTTATGGATGGTACGCCATTTGAAAAGAGGAGTAAATTGTCCAAAATATCGAGAAATATACATCGGACGTGAGGTGAAATTTGCAGCTAAAAGAAAATGCCATGAGGATAACTTCAACATTTCAATTCTTATGAGACACCAAATAAGGAACTGGCTGCTGGTATCTGACGTAAACAGGAAGAACAGGTCAAAGTATATAATTTTTAACTTCGAAGTATGTTAAGTACTGCAAATCAGTGTCCGAGAAATTAACAGCCTTGGTATTACTTCTGTTAATTTTAGTGTCTGCATGTTTAATGGGTTTAAACAATAGTCTTCTTTGGGCTGTTTTAGCGGAAGTATTATGGCATTCAAAGCAGCTGAGTTTTTAAAAAAAGATTCAAAGAATTTCCTGTGAATACATTTGAGTTATCACACATTTACATCACCGCAAGAATTTCTTGGTTTACATTTCAAAACTGCGTACTTCCAACCTAACCAATTTATTTACATGTTTATAGGCTCTGCCCTTCAAAAGAAAGGAAAAGTAAGCTGGTTAAATATTTCTGTCCTAGGGGAAAGGCATGGAGAATACCAATTTGTTTTTAATTACCCTGTTATTTGAGATAAATAACAGACCTCTGTGGTCGGTCATCATTTGAGAGCTGTGGGCACAAAGATATCTGGAAAGAAGGAAAGCTTCCAGGAAATATTAAAGCTGTAACGGGGACGTTGAGAAGGGGGAAAAGCAGCAAAATGTCTGGGTTTTAAAGTGGAAATGCTGCTGAAGAGAGGATGTTTTGTGAAATCCAACACCCAAAATCAGCATTTAGATGAAACCTGAACCATCTACCAAACCACGTTGTTAGGCAGTTGATGAGTTGATTCAGTTGAATTGGGCATCTGGGGTAGAATGAGATGAAAATTGGATGGAAACCAAATCACTGAGTGTCTTTAAGAACATAAGGACATAAGAACCAGGAGTAGGCCACCTGGCCCCTCGAGCCTGCTCCGCCATTCAATGAGATCATGGCTGATCGTTTGTGGACTCAGCTCCACTTTCCGACCCGAACACCATTACCCTTAATCCCTTTAGTCTTCAAAAAACTATCTATCTTTATCTTAAAAACATTTAATGAAGGAGCCTCAACTGCTTCACTGGGCAAGGAATTCCATAGACTCACAACCCTTTGGGTGAAGAAGTTCCTCCTAAACTCAGTCCTAAATCTACTTCCCCTTATTTTGAGGTTATGCCCCCTAGTTCTGCTTTCAACCACCAGTGGAAACAACCTGCCCGCATCTAACCTATCTATTCCCTTCATAATTTTATATGTTTCTATAAGATCCCCCCTCATCCTTCTAAATTCAAACGAGTACAGTCCCAGTCTACTCAACCTCTCCTCGTAATTCAACCCCTTCAGCTCTGGGGTTAACCTAGTGAATCTCCTCAGGACAGAGATAGATAGGTTCTTGATTAATAAGGGGATCAGGGGTTATGGGGAGAAGGCAGGAGAATGGGGATGACAAAAATATCAGCCATGATTGAATGGCGGAGCAGATTCGATGGGCCGAGTGGCCTATTTCTGCTCCGATGTCTCATGGTCTTATGGTCTGTCACTCAGCTCAAGTACAGTGATGATGATTAGTCAATAGTTGAACCCTGAATCGTGGCTTGGAAGACTGCATGCATGATGTTTTACTCCAATTCAGACACTTAACTAGCACAAACTCAGTGAAGAATCTCAATCCAACGTGAATGGATTAGGATCCAGAGCAATTTGACTGTTGTTGCTGCGTGCGGCTCCATGGCAACCATTTCGGAATTTATCACATGGACTGCGGCAGGTCAAGAAAAATACTCAACACCACCACTTCAAGGGCCTTCTCCCAAATATGAGGGCAGAAATTCATGAAAAGCAAACTGCAGATGCTGGAGTTGCGGAATACAAACAGAAAAAGAGCTTGAATTACTCTGCGGTCTATTAAGATTTCAGTAGAAAAGGGACAGTCTCCATTTCACATGCATGCTCATTTTCACAACTTAAGAAGGCTTATGAAGAAATGACAGGTAAACAATCAATAATGCCCGATTCACACCTCTTCTCATCGAGACAGACAGCACACAAACTTGGCTCTGCCTTCCCATTTAGCTAATTGTATTGGTCCGAGTGAGGCCCACACTTCTTGGCTGCCCGAGAACTCAACAGGGGGGCTGGGTAGCCTGCTCAAATGGCACATGGTGCAGCTAGTCTGCTACTCTTACATGGGTGCTGCACTCAGTGGAAGGGAGTTGCTGATGTTGGCCGCTATACTGCACTGGCTACAAGCAAGAGCAGCACAAATGGAGCGCCGGGGAAGAGGGCTCTTCAGTTCAGGGAACTGCTCTGGAAGTCTTCAATTTAGGAGGAGGACTGAAGAAGAAATTACACATATTTGCAGGAGAGTCAGGAGGCCCTCAAGGACCGCCCTCCATAGAGAATGGAAGCAGGTGGCCAGAGAGGTGAATGCAGGAGGATTGGCCCTGAGAATCAGCAGCAATGCCGTAAGACGTTTAATTACCTCACATGGGGACGTGGTAAAGGTTTCTGAATGCACCTTCGAAGGGCCCCATGTCCACCGCACCAACAATCTCTCACTCTGCTCACTTCAGAGCAGCCCATCACTCATCGAATTTCATAGAATATCATAGAATTTACAGTGCAGAAGGAGGCCAATCGGCCCATCGAGTCTGCACCAGCTCTTGGAAAGAGCACCCCATCCAAGGCCAACACCTGCACCCTATCCCCATAACCCAGTAACCCCACCCAACACTAAGGGAAATTTATCATGGCCAATCCACCTAACCTGCACATCTTTGGACTGTGGGAGGAAACCGGAGCACCCGGAGGAAACCCACGCATACACGGGGAGGATTTGTAGACTCCGCACAGACAGTGACCCAAGCCGGAATCAAACCTGGGACCCTGGAGCTGTGAAGCAATTGTGCTATCCACAATGCTACCGTGCACTCAGTCAGCAGCAGTCCCTGGCATCAAGGACCCAGACCTATCATCCTGGTCATCCACCTCACCTTCATACACAACTTTCGCGGCTTCCACATATCAGCAGCTATTCAGCTATGGCAGGCACATCACCCAAACATAGTGTAACACACTCCCTGTTAATCTGTGCCTTCTTCTGTAGGGCAAGATAATCTGTAACCACGGGGAGTGGGCATGGGGAGTGGGGAAGAACTGCCAGGTGGACAAGGGCTCCTGACCACTGAGGAGGAGATGGCTCTCCACATCATGCAGCTGGTGGTCATCAAACCCATGGCATCCATCATCACTGAGAACATGATGGCATGTTCCTGTCTTATATGCATCACATGTCCAGTCGCAGCAGCCCCAGGATGAAGTGAGAGACAACACCACAGCATTTTGAAGAGGGTCTACCACCTGAGCTGACATTCACATACACAGTTCAGATATTGGCATTCTGTGTACCTGAGAGGCTAATGCAGAGGTAGGACCTGTACGTGGTGTGTCACTGGACATGAGTGGGCTTCCAGGGTGGCATACAGGAAAGCACAGTTGAGCAGACACAACGGGATGCTGGGTGAATTGGATGGCATGCCTGGCAGTCTCCTGTCACTGTCAAGGAGCATGGAGGAGTCTGGCTCCAAATTGGCAGAGGGCATCAGGCAAAACTTGCACTCCCCCCCCCCCCCCCCCCCCTCCACCACCCCCAGCCTCTGCTCCATTACCCTGCCATCCTGCAGACTCAGAAATACTGCCAGAACAGCCCCCAGACCTGCTGCAGCCATTTTATGGAGAGATCCCCAAACTCTCTGCCCCCCCCGTGAGGATGCAGCATCCCTGCCCAATCCAGCAACTCATTCTAATACCTCCATAGTACTTTCAAAAACTTTGCAACAACATAAATTAGGCTGAATCACCTTATCATAGAATCATAGAATTTACAGTGCAGAAGGAGGCCATTCGGCCCGTCAAGTCTGCACCGGCCCTTGGAAAGAGCACCCTACCTAAACCCACACCTCCACCCTATCCCCGTAAGCCCACCTAACCTTTTTTGTACACTAAGGGGCAATTTAACATGCCCAATCCACCTAACCTGCACATCTTTGGACTGTGGGAGGAAACCGGAGCACCCGGAGGAAACCCACGCAGGCACGGGGAGAACGTGCAGACTCCGCAGAGAGTGAGCCAAGCCGGGAATTGAACCTGGGACCCTGAAGCTGTGAACAACTGCTAACCACTGTGCTACCATGCTGCCCTAATCTGCGAGTGGGGCGCCTGGCCTTTAAAATAACATTAGTGATGGCTCCCTCTTGTGGCTGTCCAAATGTTCATTGATGAGTGACAGGAAAATACGTTGAATTAATCAGCGCGATTCAACTTGGCAAATGGTGTGTCAAGTCAGCTTGATGACGTTACATCCTCGCCATCTGGGTTGTTTCCAACACAGGCAGGGAAAACTCGAATGAGCACCCTTGCCCACACAGGACGCCATGTGGCTGCACTGAAAATGGGCAGAGAAGCTGAACTCTCCACCCGAAGGGGCGTGGACTTCTGTAGTGCCGACCCCAACCCAGGCGGCTTGTGTTCCCACTTTTATGTACATTTCAAGGATCCAAGCAATCTCTGATTTCCATCTGACTTCAGCACTGTGATAGATGAATGAAGGAAAATGTGATCTGATTTAACTGGTCTTAATTTACCAGCGAAAGCTGCATTTGGAAATGATTTGCAAGTAAAAGATTGCCAACAGTGAACAAAGGCCTTTCTGGCATGTTTCAGATTCTTTAGGAGTGATTATTTGGCCTGGCAGACTGACTGGGAGATAATTAATCTCCTCTGGGAGTAGGTCAACTGACTGATACGCTAGATACGAAACTGAGACCACTGAGCTTCCCCAAAGCTGACTTGCATTCAACTTTGAAGATTCCGTTCAATTTCAAAGCCACGTAACATGTCAGCCAAGCCCTACTGGTTACTGATCTTGAACCCTACACATATTGTAATTCATACGCTACCCATCTGTTTCTCAGTCAAACAAATCACAGCCTGATCATCATCATTGCAGTCACTGTAATCCAGCCAGTTATCATGCCTATTATTCTATGAGGTTTGTATTTGTTCAGTAATAGCAGCTAATCCACATCAAACGCCAAAATAATAGCATTGTTTTTACAAGTGTCACTATATGCTGAGACTCTGCCTGCCCCCGATGTTGAAAAGGATGAGTCTGCCCACCTTGTCAAGTAGTTGGACCGTGCCGTATCACCCGTCCCGCGTTGAAAGGTTTCTTCTGAAAAACAGCCTTGGTGAAGTAATGGTCTGCACATAATGTCCTGGAGGCCCGTGAGAATAGGAGATGATGGATCACATCGGATGGTTCCCTGAGCAGACTGTTAAAAGTCATCTGGCAGAAAGCCTCACCACCAGGACTTTCAAACAAGCACCAAGACCTAGCTTGGCTGTTGGTGAGAAGGGCCCACCTCGTCAGATCTGTCATGCCTGCTCAAAGTCTCTGCCCCACCGCATGCTGAACTCGAAGCAGCAGTGGGGGCGAGATGTGGGGTGGGGGGGGGGGCTGGGGGTGGCGGGGGGGGGGGGGGGGGGGGGGAGGGAGGAGGTTGCACACCTCCTTGTGGAATGTGCTTTTGCCAAAATGGTCCGAAGAGAGATAAAGTGGTATTCGTCGAGCAGCTCTGTGACGCAGGACTCTGGGCTCTATGAGCTGTTCCCAGGGACCCACATCAAGACAAACGTCAGCGGCTTCTGGGGAATTTCAACTCGGTGAAAGACTCTCTTTGGTTTACCCAAAACTTGTTGGTCTTCCAGTGCAAAGAACCGTCCTTAACCGAGTGCTCCAGACTGGCACATTCCAAGGTCCAGGATAAGTGTTAAGGGGTGCACTCAGGCTTGGGGCAGTCACTGCACAATGGGGAAAGGCCACTATTTAAGGCCTTTCAATCAATGCACACAGAGGCGCTGGTAACCGGGTAATATCCCTTGGACCGTGACCTTAACTGTATGTAGCTGTATTGAAGCACATAGAGTGCAACATGACTGATGTATATAGTTCGAACAAAATTGTACTCTCTATAATGAAAATATTGGAATGTTTTAATGTTCGCATTACTGAATTGTAGCACCTCAGAGTGCATCTTGACCTCCCCCCCCAACAACACAAATCCTGCCCCCCTCCTGCTTACAGGTAGGGGCATCCACTTCCCCCCCCACCGCTACAGGCATTGCTGACCACCTACCCCTCGGAACTATGTCCGGGGCTGAGTCCGGCCACCCCATTCCCTCACCACCCCATACCCACCAATTATGGCAAGAGCCACTGACCACTTGACAGATGGGAGAGCAGGTTTGGATAACAGAAAGCCACTGCCTAAGGTCAGCAGCTCACTAAGCCTCCTTTGACTTCCAAACCCATAATCTCAACTGCTTAGAGGAACAAGAGCAACAGGTATACAGGAATGCCGAGCAACATTTTGCCATTCCTTCACTGTGGGTGAGTCTAAGACCTGGAGCACCCTCCCTATCGGTGCAGCGTTTGTGGACTGCAGTGGTTCAAGAAAGCACTCCCTTCTCAAGGGTAATTACGAATGGTCAACAAATGCCATCCTTGCCAGCGACACCCACAGCCCACAATAAAAATCTAAGGTTTTTGTTTAGAGCCTAAAGGGGAAACTCTGCCACCACTGCCTGGGCCGCTTCAGATTCACACCCCAGCTTCCACCAGTTTTAACCAGGTGAGAAGCTAACACAGGTCCACACTCAACCTTCAGCGGAGTCTTCGAATGTTTTTAAAGCAGAGTGGGATAGATTCTTGGCAATCAAGGGCTGATTGGTTGTCGGTGGTGGTGGGGTGGGGGGTGCTGCATATTTCAGGTAAGGATCCGATCAGATCAGCCATGATTTTTCTAAATGGCAGATAACCTCGAGGGGCTGGCATACACCTGCTCCATGTTCGTATGTTCATATGTACATGTACAACATTTTGAGAAATGAAGCGGGGCAACGATTAACAAAAAATGAGAGAATGAACTGTCATGACTGATTCTCCCCCATTTCAGCCATTAAAGACCACCCTTACTGCACCGGTTGCAACAGTTTTATTTCCCTTCTCAGTCATCCTCGTGATCTCTCCAAGTAAGATTTCCAATTTGGTGCAATATTGTGGTAGTTTCACATGTCTGCTCCTATTTCCTCGGTAACATCACCCAATCTCATCCTCACCTCAGCTCATATGCTGCTGAAACCCCCAACCTTGCCTTTTGTTTCCTCTGGACTTGAGTCTGGAATTCTGTCCCTAAGCTCTGGCATCTCTTTACTTCCCTTTCCTTCTTTGAGGTGCTCCTTAAAACCCTTAAAACTTTTGGCCAAGCTTTTGGCCATCTGCCCTGTGACCTTCTTAAGTGGCCAAGTGTCATACCTTTTTTGATAATGGTCCTGCAAAGAGCAAAGGACCTTTGGGAATGTTACTACATTGAAGGTGCTACTTGAAGGCAAATTGTTATTCTATTGTGATCCCATGCTCAACTTATTGGCTCAAACCAGACCCAAATACCAGAAGAGACAATGTGTTAACCTATTCAACCAGTGTCTGGCTTCCACAGTTCATAAGGTTATTAGAAGATAGGAACGTAGGACTTAGATGCAGGAATTGGCAATTCGATAAGATCATGGCTGATTTGTGATGGTCTCAACCCCACTTTCCTTTCTGCCCCCCCATCATCCTTGAGTCCGCCTCTATCAAAAATCTATTTACCTCAGATAGAAGGTGTGTGATGTTTGTGACACAAGTAAAGCAGGGTGATTAATTCCTTACTATCTTCGCAAACAACAAGTGAGATGAAGAAGTTGTTATTTTGAGAAGCACTTCCATGCTTTATATCCTATCACGGGATGGCACAACACATCAATTCACTCAAAGGTTGTTACCCACAGTGTGACATGCGATCCTGTTCAGCTAGAGCAAATTTGATAAACTAAAGAATCATTTCCCGCCAAAAAATCCGTCAAGCACTTAGCGCATGTTGGACATTTGGATGCTCAGTGACTGAATTTCCAGTCACTGATTAAAATGATCCTAAAATCTAATGTCCGCAAATTGTTGAATTTCTGTTATGTGTTGCCAGCAGAACAAAAGTGGAAAATCTTTACATGACCCTTTCAATCTCAAAAATAACCTGCTTTGACCTGCAGAAACCGAATGGCCAATTAAATCTTGTTTGTAATATATCTAATAACCCAATGATTACTTAATTCTGAAATAATGCTTTCCAGTAACTGCGCTCAAAGTACAGTCTTATTCATCACAAGGGCCAACTTTGTCAAGATCCTTGTGTTCAGATGTAATCCTCAAATGTTGACGGTGGGGGGGGAATCAAAAGCCAGCGAAGATTGTTTTTTTAAAAAATATATTTTATTCAACTTTTTCGGCCGTACAAAACAGTACAAAGGGTTTTCCCCTTTTTACAACAGCAAAACAATATAAATAACCGTGACCGTATTTTAACAAATAAATAAATAATATATAAACTAAATGGCAACTGCCATAACAAAAAATAATAGCTCTCCCAAATAATAAAATCAGCAATTCAATATACATAACCAATTACCAATGTCTTTACAAAAACACCCCTGAGGACCCACCTGAGCCCCCCCCCCCCCTCCCCCCTGGGTTGCTGCTGTTACCTTCCCATTTCCTTTATCGTTCTGCGAGGTAGTTAATGAACGGTTGCCACCGCCTGGTGAACCCCTGAGCCGAACCCCTCAGTGCAAACTTTATCCGTTCCAGTTTTATAAACCCTGCCATGTCGTTTATCCAGGTCTCCATGCCCGGAGGCTTGGCTTCCTTCCACATAAGCAGTATCCTTCGCCGGGCTACTAGGGACGCAAAGGCCAAAACATCAGCCTCCCTCGCCTCCTGCACTCCCGGCTCTTCTGCAACCCCGAATATAGCCAGCCCCCAGCCTGGCTCGACCCGGACCCCCACCACCTTTGAAAGCACCTTCGCCACCCCCACCCAGAACCCCTGCAGTGCCGGGCATGACCAAAACATGTGGGCGTGGTTTGCTGGGCTTCTCGAGCATCTCCCACACCTATCCTCTACCCCGAAAAATTTACTGAGCCTTGCTCCGGTCATATGTGCCCTGTGCAAAACCTTAAATTGTATCAGGTTAAGCCTGGCGCACGAGGATGAAGAGTTTACCCTACGTAGGGCATCTGCCCACAGCCCCTCTTCAATCTCTTCCCCCAGCTCTTCCTCCCATTTTCCCTTCAGCTCATCCACCATGTTCTCACCCTCGTCTCTCATTTCCCTGTATATATCTGACACCCTACCATCCCCCACCCATGTCCCTGAGATCACTCTATCCTGAATCTCCTGCATCGGGAGCTGCGGGAATTCCCTCACCTGTTGCCTCGCAAAAGCCCTCAGTTGCATGTATCGAAATTCATTCCCTAGGGGCAACCCATATTTTTCCGTCAGCGCTCCCAGACTCGCAAACGTCCCGTCCAAGAACAGATCCCTCAGTTGCACAATCCCAGCTCTCTGCCATGCTCCAAATCTCCCATCTATTCTCCCCGGGACAAACCTATGATTATTTCTTATCGGGGACCGCACCGAGGCTCCCGTCATTCCCCTATGCCGTCTCCACTGCCCCAAAATTTTCAGTGTTGCCACCACCACTGGACTTGTGGTGTATTTCTTCGGGGAGAACGGCAGCGGTGCCGTCACCAGTGCTTGTAGGCTGGTTCCTTTGCAGGACGCCATCTCCAATCTCTTCCACGCCGCTCCCTCCCCTTCTCCCATCCACTTACACACCATTGAAATATTGGCGGCCCAATAGTACTCACTTAAGCTCGGTAGTGCCAGTCCACCCCTCTCCCTGCTACGCTGCAAGAACCCCCTCCTCACTCTTGGGGTCTTCCCAGCCCACACAAAATTCATAACGCTTTTCTCGATCTTCTTGAAAAAAGCCTTCGTGACCATCACCGGGAGGCACTGAAACACAAAAAGGAATCTCGGGAGGACTACCATTTTGACCGCCTGCACCCTCCCCACCAGTGACAGGGGCACAATGTCCCATCTCTTAAAATCCTCCTCCATCTGTTCCACCAATCGTGTTAAATTAAGCCTATATAAGGTTCCCCAACTCCTGGCGCCAGCGAAGATTGTTAGCGGCTCATGTTGCTCAAAAGGTGAAAAGGGCTAACTCTGGAACTTTGAAATATAAATACAACATCTCAAAGATGGCAAGTCCATCAGCATTGGAAAAGAACAATGATTTTGAGGGAGCCTAGCTTTTTCAGCATCTAGAGCTTTGAATTATATAGCTCCGGATAACCCATTATGCCTATTCTGGATCTGAACTTTAAATTTGAATTCAAATGTCATGTTACTTAATGCCTTGAATATTCACTGTGCTCCCTGATACACAACATTGAGTGCTGCTGCCAATTCCACTTCTTGCTTGGACAATCAGTAATGAATCACCATGTGGAATGGCATATCTGAAAAACTCAGGCAGTCGGAAAATGGAAACTTAACTCCTTACCCGACCACTTTACGAATGTTTATAGTTTTATTAATGCTACCATGATATACTTGCTATCACCAGCCACTAGAGCCTAGGTCTTTGCCTAACAACAGCTATAAAACGAATTTAACAAAACATAATAGGGTGGGACCTGCCCAGCAGCAGGTAGACATCTGCCTAGAGACAGCAGTAGCCAGTAATCAAAGGACTGGATGAGATGCGTCTCTCCTAATTATGAGTAGAAACAGTTTACCTCGACATTTGGGGAGACCAAGGGGGAATCTGATAGGGGCAGACAGCCAAATACACAGAAGGCAGAATCAAAGTGGAACAAAGGTATATTTGGTTGGACCCTCAAAAGCAAGATATGCCAAGTGACACCTAACTGGCTTGTCTGCTTCTGACCTTGCTTCCAGCCACCAAACCTGAAGGCCAAGTTTTACATCTAACAGCCTTGAAGTCTTAGAGCCAAGGCAGCGCAGGAAACCTTCATAAAGGCAGTTTAAATATCTTTGCTGGACCAGGATGAGACATTTCCTATAATATACAGCTGGAAAAGGGGGCGGTATGGTGATGTCAGTTGATAATACATAAAATCATAGAATGGTAACAGCACAGAAGGAGGCCATTCAGCCTGCCATGACCATGCCGGCTCTATGGAAGAACTTCTCAGCTGGTCCCATTCCCATGGCCTTGCCATTTTCTTTCTCTTTAGGTCAATATCCAATAAATGTCAGAACCAAGCTGAACATAGAAATTTCAGAGGGGAAGTGCAAAGGGAAATTAGGGTCCAGCAGAGCAGATGGAAAGAAACCATTCCTACAGGCGGAAGGATTGAGAACCCAAGGGCGGAGATTTAAGGTTAAAGGAACCAAAGGCAGATTTTTATACAGTGAGCGGTCATGATCTTGACAACACTTGCTGAAAGGGTGGTGGAGGCAGATTCAATCCAGTCTTCATCGGGGAATTATATTCATATTTCAAAGGGAAATAAATTGCAGGGTTAGAGCAGGGAATGGGACTAGCTGGACTGATCACGCAATGAGCCAGCATGGAATTGATAAACTGAATGGCCTCCTTCTGTGTTGTAATTAGAACATAGAACATAGAACAATACAGCGCAGTACAGGCCCTTCGGCCCACGATGTTGCACCGAAACAAAAGCCATCTAACCTACACTATGCCATTATCATCCATATGTTTATCCAATAAACTTTTAAATGCCCTCAATGTTGGCGAGTTCACTACTGTAGCAGGTAGGGCATTCCACGGCCTCACTACTCTTTGCGTAAAGAACCTACCTCTGACCTCTGTCCTATATCTATTACCCCTCAGTTTAAAGTTATGTCCCCTCGTGCCAGCCATTTCCATCCGCGGGAGAAGGCTCTCACTGTCCACCCTATCCAACCCCCTGATCATTTTGTATGCCTCTATTAAGTCTCCTCTTAACCTTCTTCTCTCCAACGAAAACAACCTCAAGTCCATCAGCCTTTCCTCATAAGATTTTCCCTCCATACCAGGCAACATCCTGGTAAATCTCCTCTGCACCCGCTCCAAAGCCTCCACGTCCTTCCTATAATGCGGTGACCAGAACTGTACGCAATACTCCAAATGCGGCCGTACCAGAGTTCTGTACAGCTGCAACATGACCTCCCGACTCCGGAACTCAATCCCTCTACCAATAAAGGCCAACACTCCATAGGCCTTCTTCACAACCCTATCAACCTGGGTGGCAACTTTCAGGGATCTATGTACATGGACACCTAGATTCCTCTGCTCATCCACACTTTCAAGAACTTTACCATTAGCCAAATATTCCGCATTCCTGTTATTCCTTCCAAAGTGAATCACCTCACACTTCTCTACATTAAACTCCATTTGCCACCTCTCAGTTCGGCTCTGCAGCTTATCTATATCCATCTGTAACCTGCTACATCCTTCCACACTATCGACAACACCACCGACTTTAGTATCGTCTGCAAATTTACTCACCCACCCTTCTGCGCCTTCCTCTAGGTCATTGATAAAAATGACAAACAGCAACGGCCCCAGAACAGATCCTTGTGGTACTCCACTTGTGACTGTACTCCATTCTGAACATTTCCCATCAACCACCACCCTCTGTCTTCTTTCAGCTAGCCAATTTCTGATCCACATCTCTAAATCACCCTCAATCCCCAGCCTCCGTATTTTCTGCAATAGCCTACCGTGGGGAACCTTATCAAACGCTTTGCTGAAATCCATATACACCACATCAACTGCTCTACCCTCATCTACCTGTTCAGTCACCTTCTCAAAGAACTCAATAAGGTTTGTGAGGCATGACCTACCCTTCACAAAGCCATGCTGACTATCCCTGATCATATTATTCCTATCTAGATGATTATAAATCTTGTCTCTTATAATCCCCTCCAAGACTTTACCCACTACAGACGTGAGGCTCACCGGTCTATAGTTGCCGGGGTTGTCTCTGCTCCCCTTTTTGAACAAAGGGACCACATTTGCTGTCCTCCAGTCCTCTGGCACTATTCCTGTAGCCAATGATGACATAAAAATCAAAGCCAAAGGTCCAGCAATCTCTTCCCTGGCCTCCCAGAGAATCCTAGGATAAATCCCATCAGGTCCCGGGGACTTATCTATTTTAAGCCTGTCCAGAATTGCCAACACCTCTTCCCTACGTACCTCAATGCCATCTAATCTATTAGCCTGGGGCTCAGCATTCTCCTCCACAACATTATCTTTTTCCTGAGTGAATACTGACAAAGAATATTCATTTAGTATCTCGCCTATCTCTTCAGACTCCACACACAATTTCCCATCCCTGTCCTTGACTGGTCCTACTCTTTCCCTAGTCATTCGCTTATTCCTGACATACCTATAGAAAGCTTTTGGGTTTTCCTTGATCCTTCCTGCCAAATACTTCTCATGTCCCCTCCTTGCTCGTCTTAGCTCTCTCTTTAGATCCTTCCTCGCTACCTTGTAACTATCCATCGCCCCAATTGAAACTTCACACCTCATCTTCACATAGGCCTCCTTCTTCCTCTTAACAAGAGATTCCACTTCCTTGGTAAACCACGGTTCCCTCGCTCGACGCCTTCCTCCCTGCCTGACCGGTACATACTTATAAAGAACACGCAGTAGCTGATCCTTGAACAAGCCCCACTTATCCAGTGTGCCCAACACTTGCAGCCTACTTCTCCACCTTATCCCCCCCAAGTCACGTCTAATGGCATCATAATTGCCCTTCCCCCAGCTATAACTCTTGCCCTGCGGTGTATACTTATCCCTTTCCATCATTAACGTAAACGTCACCGAATTGTGGTCACTGTCCCCAAAGTGCTCACCTACCTCCAAATCCAACACCTGGCCTGGTTCATTACCCAAAACCAAATCCAACGTGGCCTCGCATATAATCATATTCTATGATTCTGTGACAGACAGCAGGCAAATCACATCTCGACATGTGCATTATATAAACATTGGGGCCCTTATGGTTAAGTTAAATGATGAGCATTTGTATATTATATACCAGTCAACTGGTCATGATACAGCACATGGGAGGACGATTTTCAAGTGTCTATCACCTCATCTACACTGGAAAATGGGGCGGTAGATAAAAGTATATTTTCCACCTCTTTTTTTTTAATAAACATTTTATTGAGGTATTTTTTGGTATTATAACAACAACACAATATACAACAATGTACATGAAACTATAAACATAGTGCAAAAGTCGTCTCCCTCCCTTACCGTCCCACCTTTTTTAACCCCCTACTCTAAGCTAAACTAACCACCCCCCTTCTTCTGACGATTAAATTTCTGCGAAGAAGTCGACGAATGGTTGCCACCTCCGGGCGAACCCTAACAGTGACCCTCTCAAGGCGAACTTGATTTTCTCCAAACAGAGAAAGCTAGCCATGTCCGATAGCCAGGTCTCCGACTTCGGGGGCTTTGAGTCCCTTCAAGCTAATAGTATCCGTCTCCGGGCTACCAGGGAAGCAAAGGTCAGAACGTCTGCCTCTTTCGCCTCCTGGATTCCCGGGTCTTCCGGCACCCCGAAAATCGCCACCTCTGGACTCAGCGCCACCCTTGTTTTTAACACCCCGGACATGACATCTGCAAACCCTTGCCAAAATTTCCTAAGCTTCAGACATGTCCAGAACATGTGGACATGGTTCGCTGGTCCTCCTGCATATTTTGCACACCTGTCTTCCACCCCAAAGAATCTGCTCATCTGAGCCACTGTCATGTGAGCCTGGTGAACGACCATACATTGTATCAGGCACAGGTTGTGGACGCGTAGACTCTACTCAACGCGTCCGCCCATAGACCATCCTCTATCTCTCCTCCCAGCTCCGCCTCCCACTTGCGCTTCAGCTCTTTGGTCTGTGTCTCCTCTCACCCCATAAGTTCCTTGTAAATGTCCGAGGCGCTCCCTTCTCCTACCCACCCTCTGGAAACTACCCTGTCCTGAATCTCCCTGTTTACGTAGGAAGTCCCGCACCTGCAGATACCTGACTTTGTTTCCCCTCGCCATTAATTAGATGCAAAATGTAAAAATTGTTTATGACCCTTCAAGATTTCTCCTGTTTAGGTCCCTGATGTGCTGGACATTTAAATTGTGTTTTATAATGATTTTCAATTTGGAAAAGTAGCAAGACATTTCCTTCACACAGAGGAAAATTGCAGGGTCATTCATTTTAATGCTTCTTCAACATACTTAAAATGGCATGCAAAAAAACTTGTCCATAGCAGTCTTGCAAATAGCATTATATTGCAAATTCTAAGCGCTGTCTAGAGGACGTGACTGCTGGGAGCCATCAAATAAACTTTAAATGATACAGCAATCAACCCAGGAAGTTAGCATTTTACTTTAAAAATTAGTCTTTCATTTTCTTGTGTAACCTGATGACTTTAAGGCAGACACAAGAACATTCAGGAAGAAGAGAAAGGGTGTTTAAGCCAACAACTCATCAAGAGAACTCAACCCCGTTGACCTGCTTCATAAACAGATTCCTTAACCATTTCTGGAAAGCAGCTTTAAAAAATATATATTCTTGAGATTAGGTAATTCTGATTGGCCAGCATTTATTGCCCATTCTTTCACGGCCCTGAAGAAACTAACATAGCATGGGACTGGAACCACATGCATGCCAGGCTGGGTAGAAGTGTCAGGTTCATTAGTGAACCACATTGGTATTTAATGAAAATACATTAGCTTACATTGTCATTTGTAGGTGAGGTCACCATAGTCCCAGATGACCACAGGCTGCTTTCCCCTTTGAGGGGGAGAGCTGACTGGTTGGTGATTTAACCTGAGGATCACCACACCTCAGGGGCGGGGCCAGGTTGAGAAGGCAGGGCCTTCACAAATGACCTCGGCTGGTATGGGAATTGAACCTGCGCTGCTGGCCTTGACCTGTACCACAAACCAGCTGTCTAGCACACTGAGCTAAACCAGCCCCCACTGGGTACAAGCCCCAAAGTACCAGAATGTTGCTTTTCATGAGATGTGGTCACTGGCAAGGCCAGCATTTGTTGCCCATCCCTAATTTCATTTGAACTGAGTGGCTAGTGAGTCCATTTCCAAGGTCAGTTAAGAGCCAACCACATTGCTGTGAGTCTGGACTCGCATGTAGGCCAGACCGAGTAAGGGCGGCAGATTTCTTTCCCGAAAGGACATTAGTGAACCAGGCTTCCAACAATCCATGATGGTTATTATGGCTACCATTGCTGGCTTTGTATTCCAGCAGGGATTTGAACCCATTAAGGCTTTGGGATTACTAAAATTGCATCACCACCTCCCCGCAAATTGCATAATAGTTGAATTTGAACTCTGCTTGTTTACATTTACAATGTTTTTTTTACAATCATATGCTCCAATACTGAAGAATGCTTCGTAACATTACCCTTTACTTAAACTTAAATCCCTGGGATTAGTATTAACTTCCTAATATTACATTTAAACTTTCATTTTCCTACCAGGCCTCGTCCTTACTGTTGATCAGAAACTTTTTTTCTGGAATATATACGCCAATTACCGGCTGAATGAACCTGGCCGTTGATTCTCAGTCACTCTGTTTGATATACAAATGATAATAAAGCACCCATTTAAACATTCTCACAGCAGCAAGACAATAGAGACCCCGAGGAAAGTGCTCAAAGGGCCACGGTGTTGGAGTGCTTGACAAGATAATTCCTTCCACCCATCTCATCCTTCCGGGAAGTATGAATTGAAAATAATTGACTGAAGGATTAGAGGGGATGTTGAGTTATTTTCTCATGCAGCGGGTAGTGCGGGTCAGTCTTCGAGAATGACAGGCAAGTGGAAACCTTTACCACATTGAAAAGTTTTTGCATATGGGCTTGACTCGTGGCAACTGCAAGAATAGGGTCCAAGAACTGGAAGGTGGGAGGGGGGAGCTCGCAGGAAAGCTCCTTATTTCTGTCTCACAGACATGATGACCCGAATAGTCTCCATCTGTGCTGTAAAATCCTGTGCTTCCACAATTAATGAAAACTTTTACAGCCCCTTGACAGTTACAAACAAAAAAGATCTACCCCACTGCCCGTTTACCTTTCAATGATTCTTAAGCCTTCCAAATTCCTAACCGCCCGCTACCCCCCAAGACAGGCCGGTCCTCCTTTTAGATCTCTCCAAAGAGCCTCACAGCAGCAAGGCGGATGCACCAACCAAGCCTGATATTTCCGGAATGATAAGAGTGGCAATCTACGTCCTTGTGCATCCCGTTCTTTGAACCACTGTTATGCCGGATGCTGCCTGGGTGTACCTCGACAAGTAAACCGCGAGAGACGATCTGCAATTGCACTGTCTGTCACAGCAAAGAGACCACAGAGAAAAGGGCCAGCTGCTAAACCCCAGCACTTTCACCATACGTTGCAATGTTATCACTTCTAATGTTGACAGTGCAATTCGGCCAGGCTCGTTTCAAAACAAAATCGTCGCAACACTTACATAGCAACATAGAAAAATACTTTTTTTAAAAATGGACATTCCGTAAGCAGGGGCCGGTGAGCCTGTTCAAAGAAAGTTAAATGTGAATCTGCCCATTAAGCTGGGCTGCTATTGGAGACGGGAATGACAAAGAGAGACGGAGCGATTAGCCTCAGGTGTTCCGCTACCAAAGGTGTCCTCAGGCACAAACAGCCCAGTCTCAATTTGCGCTTGCAAACAAATGAGAAAATGACAGACCTTCCTTCCTCTCACTGCTTCGAGATGCGGGTTGCTGCAGCTCCAGCCTGGTCCCCCCGGCAGATCGGAGTGAGTCCCGGGGAGGTTTATCACCCCCGTTCCATCCCCCAGCACGTCAGTCTGCGGGACCTCACGTATTTCCTCACTGGTTGGTGGATCCGCTCGCAAGGGACATTCCTCAGATAATTGTAGGTATTTCTTTTTTCCTCCCCACCCCCACGCCCCCTCAGCTTTCTTTAAATGGAGGAGTGAGTCGGGTGTGGACCTTCTTCTTAGACTGGAAGCAGCCCGAATAGGAAGGTCCCACAGCTGGTGGGGAGCAGGGAGGGGCTGAGAGTGGCTGGGTGCAGCCACTGTTTACAGGAGGGGGCGATGCTGCCCCCTCAGAGACATCCCGCACAAAAGACGACGAAAAGTGAGTATGGAGTTAGCCGTTAGCCAAACATTTCTGAGGTGGGGGAGATAAATGGGTTAAATCTTCAGCTGGAGACCCTTCCACAGTGCTCATTACTCTGACCGACTATATTAAACTGAGGACTGGAAGGTGGACTACACAGCACATCCATTTTTTGTTTTAACCCATGGATAAAAATCAGAGGCTGTTGCAATTCCGAATTTTTGTTTACGGCGCTGATTTTGGAGAGCCCGGTGAATCATTCACAGATGCCCCTAGTTCATTTGTTCTGTACAACCGGCCACACGAGATGGCAGTCTGCAACGACTGAAGTATCAACTAGCGCAGTTCATTAATATTATCACCGAGTTCCAAAGGATTTCCTAACCAGCTTCCATTTGTACCTTATACCTCCAGGATCAGCATTGGATAGATATCAAGGCTCAATCCAATGGAGGCACGAATTGTCAGTATTCATAGAATCCCTACAGTGCAGAAGGAGGCCACTTTGGCCATCGAGTCTGCACCCAACCCCAAAAGAGTACCCCACCCAGGCCCGCAACCCCACCCAACTCCGAGACACCCAAGGGGCAATTCAACATGGCCAATCCACTTGCACTTCCTTGGACCGCAAGAGGAAATATATTTATATTGCATCAAATCATAGAACTCCTACAGTGCAGAAGGAGGACATTCGACCCATTGAGTCTGCACCGACCATCTGAAAGAGCACCCTCCGAGGCCTAATCCCCCGCCCTATCCCCCTTACTCCACCTAACCTTTGGATACTAAGGGGCAATGTAACATGGCCAATCCACCTAACCTGCGCATCCTTGGACTGTGGGAGGAAACCGGAGCACCCAGTGGAAACCCACGCAGACACGGGGAGAACATGCAAACCCCACCCAGTCACCCAAGGTTGGATTGAACAGGAGCCCCTAGCAGTGCTAACCACTGTGCCATTATGCCATGATTTGACAAGTTCTGATATTTGGTGTCATTTTTAAAGCCCCAACCTTAACTCTGGTCAAGTGGTTGGGTTTTGAAAGAGTTAACATCTCACCCAAAAGTGGGATATGATTGCTTATGTAAGCTCAGCACAGTAGTATTGAATATAAATTGATAATTAATTCTCCAAGGTGTTACATGAATAGGGTTGCCAACTCTCCAGGAATTGGAAATCAATCTCTAGTCCTGCAGGAAAATCAACAGGATGTTAAAAAATATATTTTTTTGTTATTTTCTTAGAGCATTTTACCAGGTGTGGGAAAAGGCAGTTTGGTTGACAGTTATGCAGCACTCCATTGGGTAATGAGTCCATTTACTTTTCCCTTGGCGTGAGAAGGCAGTATGTCACAAGGAAGGCTGTGTTGGCTGATTAATGGCTGGAGCGGTGTGGTGAGTCTTGTGATGAAATCTCCAGGAATATGTTCAATCACAATTGGCAGCCCTCTACCTGACTTAACAAGGACAAGGCGCCCCAGATGAAAAATACCAGCAGCATGCAGTTAATCTCTTCACGGTCCCATTTCTCCAAAAAGCTTATAGAATCTGTCAGTAACTCAATTGAAATGGGTTTTAACTACGTTAGTTATTTCCCAGAGCTTTGCTGAGTGAGGAATAAGGAAGGAAGAAGGTACACTTGCGTTCAAACATAGGAAATAGGAGTAGCCGTTTAGCCCCTCGAGCCTGCTGCGTCATTCAATAAAATAATGACTGATCTGTTTGTGTTGAGTTCCACATTCCCCATCTATACCTGGTAACCTTTGATTTCCTCTGCCTAACAAGATTCGACTGTAAAATGTTCAGGGACCCGCTTCCACCTCAGTGACCCTGTTTTCACTCATCAAATCTGCAGGATGGCCCAAAACACTTAGGATTAATGCATTACTTTTGAACAGGTGCTATGTAGCTAAACTCACAGTATGTTGGCCAACAGGAAGGTATCTTTCTCATCTCCAAATATTGAAATAGGATCTTATATGGCCACTTGAATAGGCAGGTGGGGCATGGATTTAATATCTCATCTAAAAGATGGCACCACTGACAATGCAGCACTCAATCAGCACTGCACTCCAGTTTTAGCTTAGGCGATGTGCTCAAAACCATACTGGAGGCTTAACTCATATGTTTAACTTAGAGATGACCAGCTGTGTTCGGCTGATGGTTTGGGGGCGGGGGGCACAGTGGCGCATTGGTTAACACTGCTGCCTCACGGCGCAGAGGAGACGGGTTAAATCCCGGCCCAGGGTCACTGTCCATGTGGGGTTTGCACAGTCTCCCCGAGCCGGCATGGATCTCACGTCCGCAACCCAAAGATGTGCAGGGCAGTTGGATTGGCCACACTAAATTTCCCCTTAACTGAGAAAATTAACAAAAAATGAAAGTCTGGAATCTGGAACATGACCTACATTACCCCTTGAAGCCCACTGCCCCTTCTGGTGATTGTAGTAGCTAATAATTGCAGCTGAGGTCAGTAAATTGCTTATAAATTTCACATTCCAAACTGTGACCAGCTTTCTTCCTTTTATACGATTTCCAATCAATAACAAAATGAGGCACTTTAAGATATGACTTCTGTGGCATTACACGTGCGATGTAACTCCCAAGGCACAGTCATATATAAGAACATAAGAACTAGGAACAGGAGTAGGCCATCTGGCCCTCGAGCCTGCTCCGCCATTTAATGAGATCATGGCTGATCTTTGTGGACTCAGCTCCACTCTCCGGCCCGTACACCATATCCCCGAATCCCTTTATTCTTTAGAAAGGTATCTTTTTCTTAAAAACGTTTAAAGAAGGAGCCTCAACTGCTTCACTGGGTAAGGAATTCCAGATTCACAACCCTTTGGGTGAAGAAGTTCCTCCTAAACTCGGTCCTAAATCTACTTCCCCTTATTTTGAGGCTATGCCCCCTAGTTCTTCATTCCCCGACCATGTATGTTAAATATATGGGTGAAATTATATGTTTTTTTTAAGTTGGGTACTGGAGTGTGAAATGTGCATGGGGTTGGGATGCACATGTGTGCTGAAACTTTTTAAAGAGGTTTGAAAGAACCATTTCTTTACAGAGCTGGTGAAATAAGTATTAATTCTTTGAAAATAAATAATTTGTATTTCCCTTAATCATTGCAGATAAATAGCAAATATTCTCCCATTCAAATAAGTCTCTGAATTTGAAATGAGGAAGCAGCTCATTATTGTGCATCTATTTATTGCCAGTTTCTTATAACTGTTGGACATGCGTTTCCAATTTTCTTACTATTGTTTCTTATAACTCGTGGGTGGCAGAGTGGTTAGCAGTGTTGCCTCACAATGCCAGGGACCCGGGTTCAATTTCGACCTTGGGTGACTGTCTGTGCGGAGTCTACATTTTCTCCCCGTGTCTGTGCGCGTTTCCTCCGGGTGCTCCGGTTTCCTCCCACAATCCAAAGATGTGCGGATTAGGTGGATTGACCATGCTCAATTGACCCTTAATATCCAAAAGATTAGGTGCGGTTACTGGGTTAAGAGAATGAGGGGTGGGGTCGCTTGGTCCTAAGTAGGGTGTTCTTTCCAAGGGATGGTGCTAACTCGATGGGCCAATGGCCTCCTTCTGCACTGTAGGGATTCTATGGTAGAGTGTTGTACATTAGTGATGGGGAATTAAGGGCTGTCAGTTAAACTTCTTTGTATCATGAAGGAACAATTCTTTACAAGATAAACAAGATCGCTTTGAGTTGTGGACCCACGGTGGTAGAATGTGCTAACCATTTCCAAGGGGTTGCTATTTATGATCAGAGGCAGCGATGCAACGACTTGCCCCATGAGCATAGTTTTCTTGATGCTTATAGTCATGGAAAATGAGTTACACACATGGGAGAGGCAGTCCATGAGTCTTTGTGGAATGATCTTTAGGATGTTCCTTAAAACATGCCTTTTCTAAACCGAGGTCTTGGCCACCTGTCTTAATATCTCTTTATGTGATTGGTCAAATTTTACCTAGTAACACATCCCTGAAGCACCTTGAGACATTTTATGATGTTAAAAGGCGCCATAGAAACTTAGAAAATAGGAGCATGAGTAGGTCATTCGACCCTTCGAGCCTGCTCCACCATTCATTACGATCACGACTGATCATGCAACTCAGAAACCTGTTCCTGCTGTCACCCCATATCCTTCGCTCCCTTTAGCCCCAAGAACTAAATTTAACTCCTTCTTGAAAATGTTTTGTCCTCAGCTACTTTCTGTGGTAGCGAATTCCACAGGCTCATCACTCTCTTGGTGAGGAAATTTTCTCCTCATCTCAGTCCTATCTGGCACCCGTATCCTCAAACTGTGACCCCCTAGTTCTGGATTCCTCCACCATCAGGAACATGCTTCCTGCATCTACCCTGCCCAGTCCTGTTAGAATTTTATAGGTTTCTATGAGATCCCCTCAATTTTATGAACTCCAGCGAATATAATCTTAACCAACTCAACCTCTCTTCAAATGCCAGTTCCGCTATCCCAGGATTCAGTCTGGCAAACCTTCTCAGCATTCCCTCCACAGCAAGAACATCCTTCCTCAGATAAGGAGACCAAAACTGCACACAATATGCCAGATGTGGTCTCACCAAGGCCCTGTATAACTCCATCAAGTCCTCCCTGCTCCTGCAGTCGAAAATCTCGCTACAAAGGCCAACATACCATTTGCCTTCTTTACCGCCTGCTGCGCCTGCATGCTTACCTTCGGTGACTGATGTACAAGGATACTCGGGTCTCATTGCACATTCCTCTCTTTCAATCTGTAGCCATTCAGAAAATAATCCACCTTCCTGTTTTTGTTACCAGAGTGGATAACCTCATATTTATCCACAATTATACTGCATTTGCCATTCATTTGTCCACTCACTCAACTTGTCGAAATCGCATCAAAGTATCTCTGTACCCTTCACACAGCTCACCCACCCACCCAACTTTGTGTCATCTGCAAATTTGGAGATATTACATTTAGCTCCCTCATCTAAATCGTTAATATATATTGTGAATAGCTGGGGTCCTAGCTTTGATCCCTGAGGTGTCTCACTAGTCACTGACTTCCGTTTGGAAAAATACCTTTTTATTCCTACTCATGGGGGGGGGGGGGGAAATCTTACCAGAATTTAGTAAATTGCCAGGCTCTCATAGAAAGCTCGTGTGGAATTCTCCAGTTCCACAGATCAACGGCGCAAATCAGTCGGGCATCGCGCCGCCCCAAAGGTGCGGAATGCTCCGCATCTTGGGGGGCCGAGACCCAACCTTAAGGGGCTAGGCCCGCGACAGACGAATTTCCGCCCCGCCAGCTGGCGGAAAAGGCCTTTGGTGCCCCGCCAGTTGGCGCGGAAATGACATCTCCAGGCAGCGCATGCGCGGGAGCGTTAGCGGCCGCTGACGGCATTCCCGCGCATGCGCAGTGGAGGGAGTCTCTTCCGCCTCCGCCATGGTGGAGACCGTGGCGAAGGCGGAAGGGAAAGAGTGCCCCCATGGCACAGGCCCGCCCGCGGATCGGTGCGCCCCCATCGCGGGCCAGGCCACCGTGGGGGCACCCCCCGGGGCCAGATCGCCCAGCGCCCCCCCCCAGGACCCCGGAGCCCTCTGGTTTAATCTACGCCGGCGGGATTGGCATTTTAGCGGTGGGACTTTGGCCCATCCGGGCCGGAGAATCGCGGGGGGGGGGGGCGCCCGCCAACTGGCGATTCCCGCCCCCGCCGAATATCCGGTGCCAGAGAATTCGGCAACCGGCTGGGGCGGGATTCACGCCAGCCCCTGGCGATTCTCCGACCCGGCGTGGGTCGGAGAATCTCGCCCCAGCTTTCGCACTGAATCTTGAGCCTCTTTGCCAATTAAAGTGAGTGGGCCTGGTTTATACCACAACTCTGGCAATGCGGGGACTCAAGAGCCGATAACCAGATTCACACAGATCGGGGCACCATCATCTTTAAAGGATGCTGCAATGCAATGGCCTCAGCACACATAAAGTCTTCTGCTGCCTCCCACCCTGACATTCATTGCCGGCAACCAGCCCCCCACAAATCTCAACAATTATCGCTCTCAGTCTCGCTCTTTTTCACGCTCCTTCATTCTCCCCGCTTTGTTCTCGGTCTTGAGCTTTTCCATGCTCCTTCATCCTCCTGCAATGCTCTCAGTCTCGCTCTTTTTTGTGTTCTTTTATCCTCCTGGCTCCATTGGTTTTCCTGTGATGCCACTCTTTGTTTTTTTCAGGACTCTGTTCTCTGACTGTTTCACTGCGATACCGACTTCAGGACACTGTTCCCAGGCTGCTTCACTGTGATGCTGACTGCAGGACACTGTTCCCAGGCTGCTTCACTGCGATGCTGACTGCAGGACACTGTTCCCAGACTGCTTAACTGTGATGCTGACTGCAGGACACTGTTCCCTGACTGCTTCACTGTGATGCTGACTGCAGGACACTGTTCCCAGACTGCTGCACTGCGATGCTGACTGCGGGACACTGTTTCTAGATTGCTTCACTGCGATGCTGACTGCAGGTCACTGTTCCCAGTTTCCTGTTAAGGCAGGTTTTTGTTGCAAACTGAGATGCTGCCTGCCTTCTAATGTGTGCATTGAGGGTCAACAGAATTCTGTTATTTATTTGTTGTTGCCACAAAGCGAAAAAGAAGTAGAGGCGCCACGCTTTAAGTTCATAAAAACATGGTGCAGGGTTTATTAGGAGATGTTGCTTCCATGGGTAAAGGTGATGAACTCTCTCAAATGCCCCCAAAACACTCCACTGATGTCACTGCATATGACATAATATTTCACCAGCCAATAGTATTACTTGAATACATAACAAATTCACTTGGCTATAAAATATTTTCAGATATCCTGAAAATGTGAACGGCTCTATATTAAACCAAATTCTTTAGCATGTCAATGTGATGAATTTGGGAATTTAAGATATATTTATTTTAAGTATTTGGTGCAGTACGAGTTAAAAACCTGGGTCAGTGTGTATGACACGCTATCCTGTTTTGCAAGACATCTACGCTTCTTGGAGCCAGAGATGCAGTTAAACCATCGTAAAAGTTTGGGCTCGTGGACTATTAAGAGGGCTCCCTGCAAAGTGGATAATTAGAGACATTGGGCTGGATTCTCTGTTCTGGAGACTAAGACCCCATGCCGGCGTGATAACGATGCCGTCCTGGCGCAAAGCAGCCACCAATTCCTTGTTCCGGGTTGGGGGGGGGGGGGGGGGAGGGGGTGGTGCTAGCATGTGCACGGCGGCTGCCTGCAGCGGCTGCACCGTGCTTCATGGCGGATACTGCTCGCGTACCCGGCCCGCAAAACTAGTGTCCACCATCGGCCAGCTCGCGCACCCCAGACCGCCCCACCACAGTGCCCCAGCCCTGAATAATGCCCTCTTCCTTACCTGCGGATCGGCCCTCCCCCAACTGTGGCGGCGCTGGACTGAGTCCGCAGCCGCCAAGCTGAGTTTGCGACGGGTGAGACCACACGCGACCCACGCCATCGGGAACTCGGCCGGAGATTGGCGGTGACGGAGCATGGCGGGGCGGGCCTCAGCCAACGTAAGGAGGGCGTGGATACGGTGTGCGGCATACTCTCCTAGTCCACTGCTTTTTTTGGGGGGGGGGGAGCATCTCGAAAACGGCGCCGCTCCCGATTTCGTCGCCATCGGGCATTCTCCGCCCCATCGCCGAACGCGATTTTGGCGTTGGGGACCGGAGAATCCAGCCCCTTGTGTTCAGCTTAGCAAAGTGATATAGCTAATGGGAGGAGCCAGGAGTTGAAGCAGTCAGGTGTTGAAGTTGTCAGGGTTAGTTTTTGGCTGGAAGGTGAGCTGAGAAAGTTTCTGAACAAATACAGCCAGAGATCCTGCCTTATTCTCACAGGTCGTTTACTCTGAGCAATCTCAAAAGATCTCTCTTTCTCAAAGTGGAGTAATCAAGACACCTCTGTACAGCAAGTATTCCTGAGTGCTAACTGTATTTAAAAGTAGATTAGGACTTGAGATGGCTTTGTTGCTTGAGTGAAAATAAAGATAGCAGTTAAGGGTAATTGTGTCACTGTATCAATTAGCATTGTTTGAGGGGTAATTGTCAGCTACTTTCTCGTGTGATGCTAACTTTCTTTAATACTGTGTTATAAAGAAAGTTTGTTTTAATATATCATATCCCCCTTTTTGCATGAAATCACTCCTGGAGCGAGGTACCCGTTCCTCACACTCTTACAAAGTTAAAATAAAATATAAAATAAAACAGCTTTGACAAAGAGTCATCCAGACTGGAAGTGTTAGCTCCCTCCTCTCTCCACAGAGGCTGTCAGACCTGCTGAGATTGTCCAGTATTTTCTATTTTGTTTCAGATTCCGGCATGTGCAGTAATTTGCTTTTAAAATAAAATATTAGGGTTTCTATTCACTATCCTAGCCACTGTAGGGGTCTGGTCCGTGAGCATGATAGTCGAATGACTAATGTCCACCTGCGGGGTAATTATGAGCCTGAGAAAAACATCCTGAAATTAGTTTGCTTGCTAAAACCCAAGCTCCACATACGCAGCTAAATATCTACAAAAATATTTTGACGTCTGGATATTTTGAGACAGGAATTGGCAGAACATAAAGATAAACAAGAGTTTGGACGCCCGAGACTCACCGAATGAGAAACTAAAATAAAGTGACATAGCTGCGGGTCTTGAATTTTCCACCATAACAAACCATCCCAACAGTGAACCACACAACCTGTTATGAACATGCATTGAAACCAGAAGACATGCGAAATACCTATGCCAGATAGCATTGTGTGGAATATTACCCATCACCACCTGCACTCATTACAAGTCATGGAGTGACCACCACAACCTCACGTCTGTCGTTCCGTGCACGCAAACCACTCGGAATTGAGGAGCTTTAATGTCCCTTTTGAAATGGAGATTATGTTTTATTGTCTATCAAAAATAATATACAATAGACATCATGTGGTACACAGCGGTGTATTCCTCTTGCAACACAAATGACTCATATACTGATTATGGCTCCAAGTCTCCTGGTTATCACTTGCCCATGTTTATTTACAGAATGTCACTTCCAGGAAATTTCCCCAAGAACTGAATCTATTGTAAACTACGATAATGTCATTAAGTTAAATACACAAACAGAACCAGGGATTTAGAAACTCAATAACATTTTCTCTCTGTAGCCGTTTTCTTGATACCAGTCAATCGCAGTGCTTAATTGAGAAGGACAAGGGCAGCAGATACATGGGAGTACCACCACCTGGAAGTTCTCCTCTAAGGCAATCACCATTCTGACTTGGAAATATATCGTCGCTGGGTCAAAAACCTGGAATTCCCTCTCTCACAGCAGCGGTTTAAGAAGGCAGCTTCCCACTACCCTTTTCAAGGACAATTAGGGATGGGCAATAAACACTGGTCTAGCCAGTGATGCCTACATCCTGGAAATTATATTTTTTTAATTGCTCTTGCGAAGCTGGCAATTGGAATTAAAACATGTAGTCTCTGGCAAATTCTGTGAATGCAGAGTTCCATCCACACTGAAAAAGCTGATCAAAATGCTCCATTTTAAAGACTAGAGGGCTGTAAATAGTTTGGTATTTGCTTATTTTGAAGGTGGTTTGAAGTATTGAGGACAGTGGGGTGAGGGTAGATGTTTATCCTCACCGCCTGTCAGGTAAGCACCACATGAAGCAAGCACAGATCAGAACATCTAGGGGAGAGGGCCACTCTCCCAGTCCTCAACTCAGCTGTTTTGGGGGATCCTGCTGAGCACAGATTGGCTGCTCCATTTATCCATTGAACAATAGCTGCACTTGAAGAAAGAATCTATTTGTCGTGAAGTAACATTGGGACTTTCTGAGGTTCACATGTTATATGAAGGCAAGTTTGGATTGTTCATCTACTCTGTTGATATGGGGGGGGGGGGGAGTTAACATAGGAACATAGAACATACAGTGCAGAAGGAGGCCATTCGGCCCATTGAGTCTGCACCGACCCACTTAAGCCCTCACTTCCACCCTATCCCCGTAACCCAATAACCCCTTCTAATCTTTTTGGTCACTAAGGGCAATTTATCATGGCCAATCCACTTAACCTGCACGTCTTTGGACAGTGGGAGGAAACCGGAGCACCCGGAGGAAACCCACGCAGACACGGGGAGAATGTGCAGACTCCTCACAGACAGTGACCCAGCGGGGAATCGAACCTGGGACCCTGGCACCGTGAAGCCATAGTGCTATTCACTTGTGCTACCGTGCTGCCCAATGGTGCGATTTCATGGTGCTCACCGGATCACTCGGAATGAGTTGTTGGTCTCTGCTTCTGCTTAACAACAGTACAACCTTTTAATCATCTAATGATGAGATAGTGACTATCCTCTTCCAGGGAAAGATGGAAAGTGGGTTGAATCAGCTTCAAGGTGACATATGTGAGTGATGGGAGTTTGGGACCGAAATAATGTTGTTTTGCCGCAATAAAGGGCAGCACGGTAGCATATTGGTTAGCTCAGTTGCTTCACAGCTCCAGGGTCCCAGGTTTGATTCCCGGCGTGGGTCACTGTCTGTGTGGAGTCTGCACGTTCTCCCTGTGTGTGCGTGGGTTTCCTCCGGGGGCTTTGGTTTCCTCCCACAGTCCAAAGCTGTGCCAGTTAGTTGGATTGGCCATGATAAATTGTCCTTGGTGTCCAAAAAGGTTGTGTGGGGATACTGGGATACGTGGATGGGGTGGAGGTGTTAGCTTAAGTAGGGTGCTCTTTCCAAGGGCCGGGCAGACTCGATGGGCCGAATGGCCTCCTTCTGCACTGTAAATTCTATGATTCTATTACAACAACCTGGTACCTCAATGACGCAGGTTTGCAGTACTGCAGGCTGTTGGAGAAGATGGAGCAGTCAACCTAGTTCAGTGATGCGAGTTGAATCCGTCGCTGGACTGAGAGAATGATACAGCACTGAAGGAGGTCATTTGGCCCACCCTGCCTGTGGTAGCTCTTTGACAGAGCAGCCAAATAATCCCACTTTCCTGGTCTTTCCCTGAGCCCTGCATTCTATTCCACTTCAAGTACCAATTTCCTTTTAAAATTTCCATGCAGACGCTGCGACAACGAATGAACGGACATCGCGCGACAATCACCAGGCAGGAATGTTCCCTTCCAGTCGGGGACCACTTCAGCACTCAAGGGCATTCAGCCTCTGATCTCCGGGTAAGTGTTCTCCAAGGCGGCCTTCAGGACGCGCGACAACGCAGAATCGCCGAGCAGAAACTTATAGCCAAGTTCTGCACATATGAGTGCGGCCTTAACCAGGACCTGGGATTCATGTCGCATTACATTCATCCCCCACCATCTGGCCTGCGAAATCCTACCAACTGTCCTGGCTTGACACAATTCACACCTCTTTAACCTGGGGTTACCCCATCTCTGGATCTGTAAAGATTTAATCACCTGCTAATGCGCATATTCCAAGCATTGTCTGGCATCTTTGAATCTGTCTGTATATATGTTTCTGGAACATACCTCTTCATTCACCTGAGGAAGGAGCAGCACTCCGAAAGCTAGTGACATCGAAACAAACCTGTTGGACTTTAACCTGGTGTTGTAAGACTTCTTACTGTACTTTTAAAATTTAGTATTGAATCAGCTTCCACTGTCCTGTCAAGCGATGTAACCGTTTGCTGCGTAAATATTTTTCCCCCCTCAGGTTTGCCTTTGGTGCTTCTGCCAATTTCCTTAAATCTGTGCTCTCTGGTCATCAGCCCATCCAGCAATGGAAACAGTTTTTCTACCAAAATCCTGAACAGCTCCATTAAACATCCCTTTCTCTACTCGAAGAAGAACAGACCTGGCTTTTCTGGTCTCGACACATAACTGAAGTCTTGCATCCTTGGTGCTCATTCTCTCCACCCTCTACAGGGACTGAAGTACGCTGCCCATAATTGACCACAATACCCTGGTTTAGGGTTAACCAGTGTTTGTAAAGGGCAGGGATTCTTCTTTAATAAAAGCAAATTATTGCGGATGCTGTAAACCTAAAATAAAAACAGAAAATTCTGGATAAATTCAGCAGGTCTGGCAGCATCTGTGGAGAAAGAAACAGAGTTACTGTTGTGAGCCCACGTGATTCTTCTTTAGAGCACGGTAGCACAGTGGTTAGCACTGTTGTTTCACAACTCCCGGGTTAGGGACCCAGGTTTAATTCCCGGCTTGGGTCACTGTCCGTGCGGCGTCTGCACGTTCTCCCCGTGTCTGCGTGGATTTTCTCCGGGCACTCAGGTTTCCCTCCCACAAGTCCAGAAAGATGTGCTTGTTAGGTGAATTGAACATTCTGAATTTTCCCTCTGTGTACCCGAACAGGCGCCGGAGTGCAGCGACTGGGGGATTTTCACAGTAACTTCATTGCAGTGTTAATGTAAGCCTACTTGTGACACTAATAAAGGTTGTTATTATTGTTGTTGAAATGCAATGGATGAGGGGGCTGGGTAGGATAGAAGGTCAGGGAAAGGCCAGAGCTAAGGAGGAATTGTCCAAGATGTCATGAACACAAGACAAATGCAGTGCTAATTCTTCTCATTCAGCATCACTAACCCTCAAAAATAAATGCACATTATCTGGATGTTCCCAACTGAACAAGCAATGGGAACCCAGCCTGGCTATGTGCTGGCATGCCTTCAGCTGACTGAACACCAGATTTGGAATTGCTAAAGCTTTGCAGTTAACGATCTATGCCTGAGGTTAGGTAAGGGTGATGTGAAGCTATGAGGAACCTGTGTGAACTCAATTTGAAACCATCAGAAATGGTGCTGACGTCAATTTTTCCACCGCTTGGCTAAGAGACTGTTCAGGGCATTTATTGGCTTTCACGTGTATCAGGCACAAACTGACGGAAAATGCTGAACAGATATTTTAGAAAGATTTAATGAATTGTAAGTTGAATCAGTACAGAAGTAGTATAACAAAAAGTTTGATTATAGTGTCTATCTAGTTACAGGCGACCAACAAATAACAGAACAAGAAACAAAACAATTGTTTGCACAAGGAACCCAGTGGCAGCTCTGAACATGGGCTGTCAGCAATGAAGAGACCATTGGAGCTTCTCTGCGGCTGCATGGTTGGAAAGTTAGGTTTGCAAAACAATTAGCCAGGAGCAATATTTGCAAAGCACACTGGAGGTAATTTAACAGGCAAGTAAGTAACTAGGTTTAGGACATTCCTTGTAAAATAAGAAGGGGCTCAGTTGGTCACATTCTCGACTCTGAGCCACACTGTTTGTCAGAGACAGAGGCCAGGATTCTCCGCTGCGAGTCCGCCCCGCTACCGCTGCTAACGAGGACGGAGAATTTGGCGGTCAGCCAAATTTCCCATTTACTGCAGCGGGACAGGAGAACCCCCCTGCCGTGAACGGATGCAGAATCCCGCCCGGAGGCTTGAGAGCAAAATCTAGGCCGACTTTCTAGTGTAGTATGAAGGAAGTGCTGCCCTGGCAGAGGTATGTTTGTAGATGAGATGTTATGAGATGATGGGAGGAGGTGGCTTGGTGGTGTTGTCACTGGACTAGTAATGCAGAGACCCAGAGTATTCTGGAGTCCCAGGTTCAAATCCCGCCACTGCAGATGGTGAAATTTGAATTCCATTAATAAGAAATCTGGAATTAGAAGTCTAATGATGGCTATGAAACCATTGTTGATTGTCATTAAAACCCATCTGGTTCACTCATGTCCTTTAGAGAAGGAAACCTGCCATCCTTATCTGGTCTGGCCTACATGTGACTCCAGACCCACAGCAATGTGGTTGACTCTTAACTGCCCCTCAGGGCAACTAGGGATGGGAAATAAATGCTGACACAGCCTGCAACGTATATGTCCCACGAACAAATAAAAAAAAGTAAGGCCTGATCTGTCCTCTCTGCTGGATGTTAAAGATCCCATTGTACTATTTCAAAGAGAAGCAAAAATGATTTCTCTTGTGTCCTGACCTGTGGTTTTCACTGAACCAACATCTCTGTAAAATAGATAATTTGATCATTATCAGATGTGAAAATTGGCTTCGATTTTTCCTATATTACAACATTTCAAAAGTACTGCAGTGGCTGTAAAATGCCTTGGGTTGTCCTAAGGTTGTGAATAGTAATATATAAACACAAGTTCTTTCTTGACGTTTATTGTCCTCTTTAAAATAGGTTGTGGAAAGTCTGATTACAGTGGCACCCAAGCAGTCAGCAACCACATCTCTGTAAGTGCCCCTCCGCATTTCCAATGGTCTGCAGAGGACTGAGAATCCCAATGGTTTTCTCCACCTGATGTATCAACATGTTTGGGTGTGCGTGTCAAGCTAGGGAATCTGCAGAAGAGAATATAACCAGAGCAATATTAACTTTCAGCTCCAGATGTACCCTGTCATAATCCCTTCATGTTTTCAGCTCCAAGGAGTTTCAGTGCATTCACTGAAGGTGCTCAACAGATGACGATGGTATAAGGAGGTATCTGGCCAACTCAATTCCAAGAAGATCTTGTGTATAACAAGCCACGATAGTAGTACAAGAGCCATACGCTGGTCAAGAGGAGATTTGTTGGAGGTGTTCACAACCACGAGGACCCAGCTAGAGTCAATAGAGAGAAACTGGTCCCATTGGTTGAGAATCTGAACACTCAAATGTAGGTATGTGGCAAAGGAACCAATGGCAACATGATGACAGAATGTTTCTACACAGCAAGTGGCTAGGAATGCACTGCCTCAGAGTGTGGTGGAGGTAGATTCAATTGTGACTGTCAAAAGGGAATTTGCTGGACTGTTAGGAAAGGATAAGAGCGTGGGACTAGTTGAGTTCCCTTGAGACCCAGCACAGGCAGGGTGCCAGAATGGCCTCCTTCTGTGGCCTGACCATCCCATTCTATGATTCTAATCTGATTAAGAATTACAAGGAAAGATTGGAGAAATTAGAGCTCGTCAGCTTTAAATGCTGGCGACTGAGAGAGGGCCTTATCAAAGTTTACAAAAGGTCAATTCGGGTAGATAAAGTTAAAGGAGAGTATTACTTCAAAGTTTGCCAGGAGAGTAGAATGGGGATGGGTAAATTTAAAATTCTGGCTCAAAATTTTGGAGGC
Source organism: Scyliorhinus torazame (assembly GCF_047496885.1). Classification (NCBI taxonomy): domain Eukaryota; kingdom Metazoa; phylum Chordata; class Chondrichthyes; order Carcharhiniformes; family Scyliorhinidae; genus Scyliorhinus; species Scyliorhinus torazame. The sequence continues at coordinate 28,993,586 of NC_092724.1, forward strand.
TGTTAGGAAAAGCTTCACACAAAGATTTATGCACACTTTGAACGGTCTCAGTAGGTAGACTATTGGAAGGAAAAACTTCCTAATTATCCAGTCAAACGAGATGTTGGGATTGTCAGTCTCTTACCATGATTGGACAATCAAAGATGGCCACCCTTATCTGTATCTATTTTGTGATATGATGATGAATGAGCATTCACAAGAAGCAGCATAACTGACTGATTTACCAGAAGCACATGAGTCAAAACATTATCGAAGCTGAGGTCAACGATACACAACTTTCAACTGTCTATCCTTTGAGCAGAGGGCAGGTTGTCCTTTGAAATAAGTATCTGTGTGCCCTTGTTTACAAAGATCAACGATGATTTGGGATCTTATCTGCTGCGGGAAAGTTGTGCTAGTTTGTGAGACTGTGAAATCTGCACACATTGTCCAACTTTAAACTCAGCATAATCCGCTTCCTAATACTCTGTGTTTTATAGAAGTGCTGTCCTTCGTTCTTCACTTGTCAGAACCAAAAATGTTCACAGAACTTAGCGAGCAAACAACATGCTGCAGTGCATCGATATCTCCACTCCAAACTAAGGAACTGAGTGAATAGTAGTGAACTCCTGAAGCTGCAGGGTTTTCGGCTTGGCAAGGTTCACTAGGTTGATCCCTGGTACGGAGGCATTTTCTTATGAGGAGAGGTTGAGTAGGTTGGGCCTGTGCTCATTGGAGTTTAGAAGAATGAGATGCAACCTTATTGAATCATCAGGATTCTCAGGGGGCTTGACATGGTAGAGACTGAAAGGATGTTTTCCCTTGTGGGAGAGTCTAAGACTAGAGGGTGTAATCTCAGACTAAGGAGTCGCCCATTTAAAACAGGGATGAGGAGGAATTCCGTCTCTCAGAGGGTAGGGAATCTGTGGAATTCTTTACTGCAGACAGCTGTAGAGACTGGGCCATTAACTGCGTTCAAGTCTGAGAGAGATAACTTTTAAACAGTAAGGGAATCAAGGGTTATAAGGGGATATGGCGGGAAAGTGGAATTGAGGATTATATCAGATCAGCCATGATCTTAATGAATGGCAGAGCAGACCCGATGGGCCGAATGGCCTACTTCTGCTCCGATGTCTTTTCGCCTAATGGCAACTCATTTAGTTTAATTGAATCCAGCAGTCTCTGCTTTTCCGAGAATAATCTCAGTTTCCTCCTTGTGTGCATTTCACTAGCGACTCTGTACCAGTGACTGCCCACGGCTCCTGATGAATGAGGGAACATTTTTTAAAATAAGCAGTTCCACATGACCAGGCCACAGCACCACATGGTCACTCTTTACAGAGGTTACTCTCAAATTCATTTACAGAACTGTTTTTCAGTCGTGGGGTGGATCTGAATTGTTCGTAATGTTTGATTTTCTAGCAGCAGACTAACATTACAGTCAAAGCAAATTGCTCAAATATAAGCTTTATTTTCTCTCTAATGTATATTACAAGGCTGTCTCAGTTCACAATACTAGGGGCATTTCCCCCACGAATGTAAACTGGAGTAGTGCTGCCAGAAAATGAATTAGAAGCAGATTCTTGCCAGTAGTGGTAAGCATTGCCAGGCAGACCAATGCCCTGTTATCAATTTACTGGGTCTCTGTGAAGTGCAGAAAATCTAGGTTGAGCTGCAGTTTCAAGGAATTCCCAAACAGTGGGCGATCCATTTGGTGGCAATGATATATCAGGAGGTATCCAGAATGACCACAACAACTCAAATTTATGAGGCACCTTCAATTTATGACCCATCCAGGTCGCCACCCCTGGTAGCGTTGTCGACCGCCATTCCAACAGAGTCCTTCGGCGGGCAACAAGAGAGGCGAAGGCTTTAACATCGGCCCTCCTCCCCTCCATCAGCTCCGGCATTTCCAATACCCCGAAGATCGCCACCATAGGGAGGGCCCGTCCTCTACCCTCATTATCTTAGATGGTGTCCTGAACACCCCCTCCCAGTATCTCTCCAACTTCTTGCAGCCCCAGAACATGTGCATGTGATTTGCTGGTCCTCGCTCACACTTCTCACATTCATCTGCCAACCCCGGAAGAACCTGATCATCCTCGCCAGAGTCATATGCACCCTGTGCACCACCTTAAATTGAATCAAACTCATCCTCACACACAAGGATCCCATATCCACTCTCTCATCAACCCCCCCAGCTCCTCCTCCCATTTCTCCTTAATCCTCACCAACTGCACTCCGCCCTGTTCCCCAGACACCCATATATATATATATCGCGAATCTTAGAATCATAGAATTTACAGTGCAGAAGGAGGCCATTCGGCCTATTGAGTCTGCACCGGCTCTTGGATAGAGCACCCTACCCAAGCACACACCTCCACCCTATGCTCATAACCCAGTGACCCAACCTAACACTAAGGGCAATTTTGGACACAAAGGGCAATTTTGCATGGCCAATCCACCTAGCCTGCACTTCTTTGGACTGTGGGAGGAAACCGGAGCACCCGGAGGAAACTCACGCAGACACGGGAAGAACCTACAGACTCCGCACAGACAGTGACCCAAGCCGGGAATCGAATCTGGGACCCTGGACCTGTGAAGCAATTGTGCTAACCACTATGCTACCGTGCTTCCCCAATCCTACCCACCCCTTCCACATCCGGGAGCAACAAATGCTCCAACAAGGTATACTCAGGCAGCCTGGGAAACCCTCTCCATTCCTTCCGTGCAAAGCCCCTCACATGCATATACCGGAATTTGCTTCCCTTCGGAAGCTCCACCCTCTCAAGCAGCTCTTCCAGATCTGCAAACCTCTCCTCCAGATCTAAATCCCTCGCCCTCACCAGCCTGACCTCTCACCACCTCCTATACATGCCATCCGTCTTGCCCGACTTAAACCCATGGTTCCCACACAGTGGTGTTAGCACCGATATCCCCTCTATCCTAAAGTGTCTCCTCAACTGGTTCCACACCCTAATCGTGGACTGCTCTACCCGGCTCACCATGTACCTCCCCGGTGCCAGCGGAAGTGCCGCCGTCACCATGGCCCTCAGGCTGGACCCCCGACAGGACTCCTCCTCCATCCTAACCCATTCTAACTCCTCTCCTTCCCACCACCACCTCACCTTCTCCGCATTTGCCGCCCAATAGTGATGTTGCAGGTTTGGTAGCGCCAGCCCCCCTTTCTGCCTCTGCCTCTGTAACAGGATCCTTCACCCGAGGAACCTTCCCCACCCATATAAACTCTGAAATCGCTGCATCCAGTTTCTGGAAAAGGGCTCTGTTACCAGCCCGAGCAACAATGGTGAGAACGAACACGCTTGCCTCATTCCCCTGTGCACCCCGAAACTCTGTGAACTCATCTCATTTGTCCATCCACTCGACACCGGGGCCACATACAACAGATGCACTCATGCCATAAACTTCGGGCCAAACCCGAACCTTTCCAGAATTTCAAGGAGGTACTGCCACTCGACCTGGTCGAAAGCCTTCTCCATGTCCATAGAGGCCACCATCTCCAGTACCCGCTCCTTCGACGGGGTCATGATCACGTTTAATAGCCATCTGATGTTGCTGGAAAGCTGCCTGCCCTTTATGAAACCCGTTTGGTCCTCTGCAACCACCCATCGGAATGCATCCTTCCATCCTCCCTGCCATTAACATGACCAACACTTTCACATCCGTGTTTAGAAATGAAATGGGCCTACCTGACCCACACTCCAACAGGTCCTTCCCCTTCTTCGGGATTAGGATGATCAACGCCTGGGTCAGTGCCTCCGGTGGCTCCCCCTTCTCCAGAGCCTCGCGAAACATCCCCAGAAAATGTGGTGCCAACTCTGTCGCAAACTCCTGATAGAATGCCGCCAGCTAGCCATCTGGCTCTGGGGCCTAACCCGACTTCATCCTTTTTATGCTATCCACCACCCCTCTCAGTCCTAGCGGTTCCTCCAGCACCTGCCTCCTCTCATCATTGAGCCTTGGGAATTCCAGATCATCTAAAAACTGCACCATATCCCCTTCGTCACCACCCAGCTCGGCTCTATATAACTTCTCATAATACTCCCTAAATGCCTTGTTAATCTTCCCCGGCTCCGACACTACCTCCCAATCCTCTGTCCGCACCCTCAGAATTTCCATGGACACAGCCTGCCTCTGTAGCTGATGGGCTGGCATACAGATCGCCTTCTGTCCATATTCATACTGCACCCCACTCACCCTCCGTAGCTGTCCCACTGCCTTCCCCATCGTCAACCTATCAAACTGCCCCGTGACCTCTTTCTCTCTGCCAACGCCTCCTTGGTGGGGGCTCTCGAATATTTCCTGTCCACCTCGACTTACTCGTCCAACAACCGTCCACACTCCTCCCTCCTCCTCCTATCTCTGTGCGTCTTGAATAAGATAACCTCCCCCGAACCACCGCCTTCAACACCTCCCAAAATGTGGCCACCGATACCTCCCCATTCTGATTCAACTCCACATAACCTCTGATCACCGACTGCACCTTCTCACAGAACCCCTTGTCCGCCAAAAGCCCCGAATCTAACCTCCATCCCGACCTCTGCTCCTGCCTCGAACTAAATCTAACCTCCAGCCAGCGCGACGCGTCGTCCAAGATCGCGATTCCCGTGTAATCTGCCCCCACCACCCCACCAACACTGCTCGGCTCACTACAAAAAAAATCAATTTAAAGTATACCTTGTACACATGCGAGAAGAAGGAACAGTGATCATAATTCTGTAAGTTTTAAGCTGCTTATGGAAAAGGACAAGAGTGGTCCTCAGGTGAAGGTGTTAGACTGGGGGAAGGCTAATTATAACAGCATTAGGCAGGATCTGGAGAGTGTTGACTGGGCGAGGCTGTTTGAGGGAAAATCAACATCTGGCATGTGGGAGGCTTTCAAATGTCAGTTGATTAGAATTCAGGACCGGCATATATCTGTGAGGATGAACGGTAAGGTTGCAAGTATAGGGGACCCTGGACAACGAGGAATATTATGAATCTTGTCAAAAAGAAAAAGGAAGCATTCGTAAGGTCTAAAAGGCTTAGGACAGATGAAGTCCGTGAAGAATATAAAGCAAGGAGGAAGGAACTTAAGGTGGTAGGAGTTAGGAAGGCTAAAAGGGGTCATGAAATGTTGTTGGCAAACAGGATTAAGGAAAATCCTAAGGCGTTTTATACGTAAAGAGCAAGAGGGTAGCCAGAGAAAGGGTTGGCCCATTCAAGAATATTGGAGGGAATCTATCTATGGAACCAGAGGAAATAGTAGAGATACTAAATGAATACTTTGCCTCTTGTATTCATCAAAGAGAAGGACTTGGTGGATGAGGAGTATAGGGTAGAGTGTGTAGGTATTCCGAGTGTAGCCACCTAAAATGGCTGATTCCCTATTAATTTGGCCAAAACCCGATTTAAAATGGCTCACCGAAAAGGCTGATGGGAAAAGCAGTCAACAGGACACAAACGGACAGCTGCAGACAGAATAGCATATTCGGCTCTGGGGAAGTCAGCCCAGATCGATACTCAAGACCATTAACAGCACATCAACCCAGACATCTGCAGTTTAATCGGCTATCCCCGGGAACAATTGCAACATATTAGCAATTGAATGCTGGGCCAGACCTGTCGGCGCCTGCAGTGGCCGAAACAAAGACAGGTGAACGACCACCCCCCGATCGAGGAATCGCCCCGTTATTGGACGTATCGAACCCAGTGATTGGGAACAAGTCCAATCACTTGGGACTCAGGGTCAAGGGCTGCCCCGAGAGGCGGGAAGCCCCTGGGCCCTATAAAGTAAGGGGCCAAGTTCAGATCGCTCTCTCTCTCCCTTCTTCTCCTGCTCGAGACCTTCGCAAGAACATCAACAAAGAAACAGTAAGTTTGACTCCAGCGATCGCTACCCGATAAAAACCCCTAGCCATCGATCTGTATCAGCCTTTTTGAATCCCGCGGGCCACATCCGATTCGATAAGCCATTCGTTTCCCTGTCCTGGTGGGCCCTTCCTAAAGTTAAGTATTGGCCAGTAGTGATAGGTTTCTGTATAGATAGTAGGATTATTGTGTAAGCATTACTTGTCGTATATAATAAATGGCCGTTGATTTCAATCTTACTAAGCGGTGTGCTGACTTATTAATCATAACTCGAGCTTGAACCACGTGGCGGTATCAGAAAGATACCTGGCGACTCGTGAGCAAAGGTGACATAATCAGAGCTAATAAACTAAGGCTAAAAAGAGCAACACGAGTCATGTTAATATTAATAAAAGGAGGTGTTGGGCATCTTTTTTTAAATTTAGAGTGCCCAATTCATTTTTTCCAATTAAGGGGCAATTTTAGCGTGGCCAATCCATCGACCCCACACATCTTTGGGTTGTGAGTGCGAAACCCATGCAAACACGGGGAGAATGTGCAAACTCCACACTGACAGTGACCCAGGGCCGGGATCGAACCTGGGACCTCGGCACCGTGAGGCAGCAATGCTAACCATTGCGCCACAGTGCTGCCCTTGGTGTTGGGCATCTTAAAAAGCATTAAAGTAGATAAGTCCCCAGGGCCTGATGGGATCTACCCCAGAATACGGCTGGAGGCAAGGGAGGAAATTGCTGGGGCCTTGACAGTAATCTTTGTATCCTCATTGGCTACAGGCGAAGTTCCAGAGCACTGGAGAGTAGCCAATGTTGTTCCATTGTTTAAGAAGGGCAGCAGGGATACTCCAGGAAATTATAGGCCGGTGAGCCTTATGTCAGTGGTAGGGAAACTATTGGAAAAGATTCTTAGAGGTAGGATTTACTCAGATTTGGAAACAAATGGACTTATTAGTGATGGACAGCATGGTTTTGTGAAGGGGTGGTTGTGCATCACTAATTTGATCGGGTTTTTCGAGGAAGTGACAAAGATGATAGATGAGGGAAAGGTAGTAGATGTTGTATACATGGACTTCAGTAAAGCCTTTGACAAGGTACCTCATGGTAGACTGGTTCAAACAGTAAAGTCACATGGGATCAGAGGAGAGCTGGCAAGTTGGATCCAGGATCGGCTTGGGCACAGAAGACAGAGGGTAACAGTAGAAGGGTGATTTTCTGAATGGAAGGCTGTGACTAGCGGCATTCCAAATTGATCAGTTCTGGGACCTTTGCTGTTCGTGGTGTATATAAATGATTTGGAAGAAAATGTAGCTGGTCTGATTAGTAAGTTCGCAGACGGCAATTGGTGGAGTTGCGGATAGTGAAGAGAATTGTAAGAGGATACAGCAGGATACAAACTGGTTGGAGTCTTGGGCAGAGAAATGGCAGATGGAGTTTAATCCGGACAAGTGTGAGGTAAAGCACTTTGGAATGTCCAATGCATGTAGGAATTACACAATAAATGGAGAACTCTTGCAAGTACTGACAGGCAGAGAGATTTGGGTGTGCATGTTCACCGATCACTGAAATGGCAACGCATGTGGATAAGGTAGTCAAGAAGGCATGCGGCATGCTGGCCTTCATCGGTCGGGGCATTGAATATAAAAATTGGCAAGTCATGTTGCAGCTGTACAGGATCTTAGGTAGGCCTCATTTGGAATATTGTGTACAATTCTGGTCGCCACATTACCAGAAGGATGTGGACGCTTTGGAGAGGGTACAGACGCGGTATACTAGGACGTTGCCTGGTATGGAGGGCATTAGCTATGAGGAGAGGTTAGATAAACTCAGTTTGTCCTCACTGGGATGACGGAGGTTGAGAGGCAACCTGATAGAGGTCTACAAGGTTCCTTGGCGCCTACAATCCCCGTCCTTTTGCTCAGCAGGATGGCATATACAGAGTGGATAGTCAGATGCTCTTTCCTAGGGTAGGAGAATCAAGTACTGAGGGACGTAGGTTTAAAGTGCGTGGGAAAAAGTTTAGAACAGATGTGCGAGGCAAGTTTTTTACACAAAGGGTGGCAAATATATGGAACACGCTGCCTGGAGAGATGGTGGGAGCAGGTACGATAGCAGCATTTAAGGGGCATCTGGACAAATATATGAATAGGGTGGGAGTGGAAGGATACGGACTCTGTAATTGCAGACGGTTTTAGTTTAGGCAGGTCCCATGGTCGGCGCAGGCTTGGAGGGCCGAAAGGCCTATTCCTGTGCTGTATTGTTCTTTGTCCTTTGTTTATTGTACTCCCTCCTCCCCGTATTCCTAAACCTCCATGGATCCACCATTCTCATCTTTTCCATAAACTATCCCCAACTCTTTGCCGTCCACAACCTTCCCACTGACTTAGAGCTCGACCTATCCACCCTCAGTGCCAGCACAGGGTTAAAATCACCCCCCATAATCAGCTGATGTGTGTCTAGGTCCGGCATCGTTCCCAGTAATCCATTCACAAAGCCCACTTCATCCCAATTTGGCGCATAACCCAAAATAACCCCACCGTTTCCACACTTCCTTGGCGCCTACAATCCCCGTCCTTTTGCTCAGCAGGATGGCCCCCTCCCGCGCCTTTGAATCAAATCCCACGTGGAATACTTGACCTAACCATCCCTTTGTCAACTTAACCTAATACTTCACCTGGATGTGCCTCTCCTGCAGAAAGACCACGCCCGACCTTCAAGCTCTTCAAGTGCACAAAGACCCGAGATCTCTTCACCGACCCGTTCAGTTCCCGTCCATTCTCTGTTACGAACTTCACCGGAGGCTTGTGCCTCCATTCCCCTCCACCGTCCGCAATCATTCCCTTCCAATTCTACCTCCTTTGAATTCACCCTGAACCGGGTCCCCTTCTCCGCCCATGACAAAGCTCATTCTCCAGCAGTGCTACATCACCCCCCCCTCCCCTCCTCCTCAACCCCCACTTGGCCAACCCCTGCGTGACAGCTCCTGCCCAAAGGCCCCTCCTACCTACCCCTCCACTCACCTTCCCTCCTTGGCCTGTGCAAATGGCTCCCCCTGGATCTCACCCTTCACCACAAAAACAAAGACAGATCCAAAACCACAGGTCACCACCTTCAAAAAGAAAAACACCACAAAAGGCAGGAGGGGGAAGGGGCAATTGCCTCCTTACAAACGTATGGCCCCTTAACAAACAATCACAAGGGCAAAATCACCCCACCCGAAAAAAGCTCCGGCTCCCACGATACCCGTATCTTCCAGCTCCTCCATCTCCCATCGACATTCCGTTTTCCCCCAATTTATGGTCTCTTATGATGTCATTGGCCTCCTCTGGAGTTTCAAAATAATATTCCTGGCCTTCAAAGGTTACCCACAGTTTCGCCAGGTACAATACCCCCAAATGGTATAAAACCACTTTGGCCTTGTTAAACCCAACACGCCCCCCCTACGCCAGCTCCGCTCTGATGTCGCAATAGATTCGGACCTTGTTCCCCTCCCATTCACAGTTCTGCTTCTCGCTTTCCCATCGCAGGGTCTTTTCCTGTTCCACAAACTTATGGAGCCCCACAATCACCGCCTGTGGCGGCTCCCCCGCTCTTGGCTTCTGCCTTCGGGACCTGTGAGCCCTGTCCATCTCTGGGGCATTGTCCAGCACCCCCTCTGCCACCAGCCCCGCCAGCATCCTTGAGACATATCTCGTGGCACTTGTACCTTCCACACCCTCTGGCAGGCTGATAAGGCGTAGGTTCTGCCTTCTGGATGTGTTCTCCTGCTCCTTTACCTTTGTCCTTAGCGACTTGCAAAGGTCCCCCAGGAGCCCCACCTCCGCCTCTAATGCCACCACCCGATCACTGTGATCAAACATCTCGGCTCTCTCTTTTGATCCTTTCAAGGGTGCTACCGCTCCCTCAATGTCCTCGATCGATCCTCATTCACCTGCGTTCGCTGCTCGAGGAACCCCTCTAATAAATGCCATGAACTGCTGCATCTGGGGTTTTCCAACTTGCGCCGACCCTTCCCCCTCCGCCATCTTCCCAATTGCTACTGCGCCACAGGTCTCCTTGGCCAGTTTTCTCACCTTTTTCTGCCGGGTCTGGTAACCATCAGACATGCCACTCACGGGGGGGATCTTCTTCTCCACACCTTCAGCTACATTTTCCTGTCAGAATAAGCCCACTTTCGGATGAAAAGAGTTCAAATTAACCCTTTGAGCTGGAACTGCCCTATGTGTGGCCATTCACTCCATGGCCGCCACCAGAACTCAGCCACCTTGGAATTGACAACATTCTTTGTTCTCTGCCAGTTCTTGAGAAAAAGGCTCAGTAAAAATCACGACAGCCTCCAGTCATGTAATTTTCATTTGGAGGCCCAGTCAGTCAGGCAGTGGGTGTCTGGAAGGGTTGAAGTGAATCGTTAATCAAATTTGGTGTTCTCTTTGCGATATAGTGTGACACTAATAAAAATTATTATTAGTCAGTGAGCTGCCAAATGGGTAACTCACCAATCTGGAGGCAGGAAATCCAGCACAACAGCAAAATAACAGTGCCTGAGAGGGCAGGTGTAGAATCATAAAGACCATAAGATGCAGGAGCAGGAGTCAGCCATTCGGCCCATCGCATCTGCTCGGCCATTCAATGAGACCAAGATAGATCTGATGAGATAATCCTCAACTCCACTTTCCTGGCATATCCCCATACCCCTTGATTCCCTTACTGAATAAAAATCTGTCCATCTCATCCTTGAACATACTCTCAACTCAGCCTCTACTGTTCTCTGCGGTGAAGAATTCCACTGATACGCTACCCTCTGATTGAAGAAATTCCTCCTCATCTCTGTCTTAAATGGGCACCCACTTACCCTGAGATTATGCCCTCTGGTCCTAGACTCTCCCACAAAGGGAAACAACCTCTCAGCATCGACCCTGTCAAGCCCCCTGAAAGCCCTTACGCCTCAATAAGGTTGCATCTCATTCTTCCAAACTGCAATGAGCACAGGCCCAACCTACATAACCCCTCCTCATAAGAAAATCCCTCCATATCCGGATCAGCCTAGTGAACCTTCTCTGGACTGCTTCCAATGCCCATCTATCTTTCCTTTGATCAGAGGACCAAAACTGTCCACAGCATTCCAGCTGTGCTCTAAGTAAAGCTAGCAGCACTGTCAGTGGGATTCTCCCAACGGGTGGCTAAGTGCCGACGCCGGAGTAAAAACGGGAGTGTTTTACTCCGGCATCGGCGCCCATTCCGGGACCCCATTCTGCAGCCCACAGGGGGCTAGGACGGCGCTGGAGCGGCGTAGGCCGCTCCAGCTGCCGATCCCGGCCTGAACCCGGTGCCACGGGGTCCGCGCATGTGCAGCTGGGCTACGCCAACTAGCGCATGCGCAGTGGCCTTCTTCCCCGCGGCGGCCCCAACGCCAAATGGCGCAGGGCTACAGGAGCCGTCGCGGAGGAAAGGAGGCCGGGGGTCAGCGAGGCCGGCACGCCGATTGGTGGGCCCCGATCGCGGGCCAGGCCACTACGGAGCCCCTCCCATGGGGTCGGAAATACCCTAACCCCCCAACAGGCCACCCCCGTACCCTTCAACGCCGAGGTCCCGCCGGCTCAGAGGATGTTAGAACGGCGCCGGCGGAACTCGGCTTTGTGTTGACAGCCATCCGGGCCGGAAAGTCGGCGTGCAGGCCGGTGCCGGCCCGGGCAGGAGAGTCGGCGCATACACCGAGCGGCGCCGCGCCGACCACGGCGGCGCCAATGGCGCCGATTCTCCGCACTGCGGTATGCTCATCGGGTTGTGGTCGCAATTCCTCTTTCCCTTCTGTCCCCCATAAGCCTTGACTTTCTTCCCACCAAAAATCTGTCGATCTCAGCCTTGAATATCTTCAGTGAACCACATCTCTCAGGAGAAGAGAATTCCGCACACCAATGACCCTCTGAAAGGAAAGAAATTCTCCTCATCTCCATCTTTAATAAGAGACCGTTATTCTTAAACTGTTTTAAAGTGCTCCTGAAGCCATGAAATGTGCTACATGAATGCTCAGCTCATGTGTTCCAAACCTCCATCCGGTTCTCCCAGGCTGAAGTTGGTGACCTCTTAATTTATGTAGATAAGGGAGGCGCCCCAGGTCTTACTGTCCGTGGTTACTGAGTGGCGGCAGAAAGTGTTGAAAACAATGTGGGCAGAAATGTAAACGGCATTGGCAGTTCTTGACTGACTCTGACTAACATTTCATGCTTCAGCTTCCTGCCTTTCCCAGGCCGTCAGGATCAAAGGTCACCCCATCATTGGGATGGGGAGGTGAAGCATTTGTAACCCTAATCTGGGTGCCATTTTGGACGCATTACTTCTCAATTTTAACATGCAAATGGGACAATGGGACTTGAAAACTTCCTTTCAGAAGTTAGAAAAACTGCAGGAAAGTTGAGAAAAGATAAAGGCAGCAGAAGAGTTTGAAGGGGAATAATCTTTGCTCTGCCGGTAGGACATTAGCAGAACAATTTTATCTTTCTACATTACGGGGCAGCACGGTAGCATTGTGGATAGCACAATTGCTTCACAGCTCCAGGGTCCCTGGTTCGATTCCGTCTTGGGTCACTGTCTGTGCGGAGTCTGCACATCCTCCCCGTGTGTGCGTGGGTTTCCTCCGGGTGCTCCGGTTTCCTCCCACAGTCCAAAGATGTGCAGGTTAGGTGGATTGGCCATGATAAATTGCCGTTAGTGTCCAAAATTGCCCTTAGTGTTGGGTGGGGTTACTGGGTTATGGGAATAGGGTGGAGGTGTTGACTTTGGGAAGGGTGCTCTTTCCAAGAGCCAGTGCAGACTCGATGGGCTGAATGGCCTCCTTCTGCACTGTAAATTCTATGATTAATCTAGAACAAAGGTTCGGCACAACATCGTGGGCCGAAGGGCCTGTTCTGTGCTGTATTTTTCTATGTTCTATGTATTAAGTAAGAAATTTCTCGACTGGTCTAGAGATTCAATCTAGTCTTTTCTCATGGGAGGCAAACATAAAACCACGTAGAATTTACAGCACAGAAATAAGTCATTCAGTCCAAGTGTTACACGCCAGTATGCTCCGTATGGACCTCCACACACCCTTCATCATCCAACCCTGTTTGCACAGCCTCTATTCCATTCTCCCTCATGAGTAAGTCAAATTTCCCCATTTAGACATCCTCGGGATATTTAAATGTACCTATGCATAAATTGGATTGATTGTATCAAGTGAATCTCTTCATGACTCAGTGACCTGCATGGATTGTCTGCTGTGGAATACAGCAGTGTACTCACTGTCCGTAACACCACGTCACCCGGGTGGCACAGTGGTTAGCACTGCTGCCTCATGGCACCGAGGACCAGGGTTCGATCCCCGCCCCTGTAGCCATCTGGGATGGCCACGTCCCTGTTACAAAATGGACACTTGCAAAGAATGCACAAAAAATTGGACGATACTGAGAAACAAGCAGGTGCAAGGACTGTCTGTTGATTAGAACCTTAAGCTCTCAGACAGGACAGAAACTGCTAAGCAATCTACATACGAATGAGCCATCTCCGGGGACAAAAGGGATACACAATGTTAAGGCAGACACCCCGGCGCCAGAAGAGACTAAAACAAAGCAGACCAACGGTCACCTAGGACACGCCCAGCGATCAGGGAACCACCTCTCTATCGGAGGAAGATCGATACGAATGATTGGGAAAGGCCCAATTAATTGAGGCCAAGTTCAAGGCCCACCCAAAAGCGCGCAAAGCCCTTTTGAGTACATAACCACTCAAAGAGAGAATTGTTCTTCTTTGGCTTTGGCTCTCAGCGAAGAGAGAGACCTGCCTAGCAGCAACACCAGACCAAGTAAGTTCCAAGTTAACGCACGATACGAGATAGATGCTCCTAGTTGCTACCCTGTAAACAGCTCAATCCAGCAGCCTCAGAACCGAGCAACGGCCATTGTTCCTCTGATTGAGTGGGCACCCGAAGCTAAGTACAGGCTTTAGTAACAGTGATAGTTTAGTTTGTAGAGTTTATGCATGAGTAGATTTGACTGTGTGTAAATAAATGAGCATTGCTTTTGAACTTACTAACTCATGTATGGAGTCTTTGATCAGTATTCGGTTCTGAACCTTGTGGCGGTGTCAAAAGATACCTGGCGACTCTTGAGCAAACGTAATTAAACAGAGCCAAATTAAGAGACAACAGCCAATTAGCAACATTTCCTGGCGACATCTGACGGGACTCGATTTAGAAGTGGCCTAACCACTCCGAGAGAACCCAAATTTGAATTGAGAATCCAATTGGAAACAGAGAAACCACAAGTGTAAGAACAGTACTGATCAAGCCTCTGAGATTCGCAAGTGTGTTAATGCATGCGTACTAACAGGGATATAAGGTAAACCTGAGAGATTTTGTTGCGTAAAACTGTCTGGAGTTTTGTAGGCCGGAAATTAGTGTAAGCCGTACCCGTGTTTACATCACCACTTTATCACCCCCTGTTCCAAATTCAGTAGAAAACCTAGATCGAGAAAATGGCAATGAAGGCAATGGAACACCTTATGAACCCCCAGGAATTCGAGGTCGCAGCAACCAGTAGGGTAGGACAGTGTTCCGTTTGGGAAGATGAGATCAGGAAATATCTCAAAGGGAAAGGATGGCCCCTTTGGAGTGAATTCTGCGATAATGAGGAAACAGGATCCGGGTGTATAGAACATAGAACATAGAACAGTACAGTACAGAACTTCGGGAGGACATACTTGGTGGGAGAACATGTCAGAGATACCCAAGAAGAGCTTAGGGAAAGCTTGCAAGCCAATGTCAATCTTGTCCTGCTTGACACAATTGCGAGGCACAGAGGAGGTCATTAGGACGCTCCGTAGAGAGATAGAGGAGAGAGACAGAAGTAGTGAGGTAGACATGAGCGAGGTAGCGAAGAAGAATAGAGATTTTAAAAGCAGTTGGCAGCAAGGGACAGAAGGTGGATGATGCCAAGAGGACACATCAGTCTTGTCTCGCGCATTTGAACAGTTTTCAGATGCAATATGATAAGGCCTACCAGGACACGCAACGTGCGGTATTGGTCAGACAAGAGACAGAACAGTAAGTCGAGAAATTGCAGAAACAGTGCAATGATTTAAAAGCATCCCTACGAGCACGCCATACTTCCACAACGGAACAAAGCCAGAGCTCCGTAGACCACGCAAAGTGTCGGAAGCAAATTGCAGAATTGCAATCTCTGCTTCCCGTTCAAAATGGATTTCAAAGCATATTTGGACTTATTAGATCATTAGATTAGAAATTAGATCAAGAAAACGGCCCCGACAGGAAGGAATTGAATGAGACTGCCCATAGATACGTACATGGGACATGTACGCAGGAAAAACCCCAGAAATGAAAAGCGCCCCAACCCCCAACCGAACAGGCAGAATACCCCCCCATGAACCCTGTAGCCACACACCACAGGGCCGCAGGAGAAGGAGAAGCAGATTTCCTTTATACAACCCCGTTAACCGTGACCCAATTACGGGACGCATGTGGAAAAATTACACGGTTCCTTCCCACATCCGACCCCCACCAATTTTTCGCGAAAGTCAAACAACAGGCAACCATGTACGGCCTGGCTGAAAAGGAGCAAGTGAAGCTCACAGTTTTGAGCCTCGACCCTTCATTCATGGCAGTCCTTCCCGACCCACAGAATGTAGGAGGAGGCACACTCCAAGAGATGCACACAGCGATCCTTGATGCGATCGGCTTTAACAGAGGAGACCCCGTAGAAGGCCTAAATAAGTGTAGGCAAAAGAAGACAGAGCACCCCACAGCGTTTGCTGGACGTTTGTGGATTCACTTCACAGCAGTTTTTGGAGAGTTAGCTCACGCCCATTTGTCCCCAGATAATATGGCCAAATGGACCCGAATTCTAGTCTCCCACACCACAGAAGCAGGACAAAAAGCTTGCGCGAATTATGACCCCTCAGAGGAGGCCCACAATGAAAAATGGGTTTTGAAGAGATTGTCCCGTGCTTGGGAGCAATCAATTGCAGGCAAAACCGCATTTATAGCACCCGATGACGAGCAGGCAGAGATTAACCCAGTTAAAGCACACCAGAACCCCGCATGGGTAAATGAGGGAAGGAACAGCCCACCCCAGCCCAAAGCCCAGGAATGTTACAACTGTGGACAGCTAGGACACTTTGCACGAGAGTGCAAAGCGCCCCAGAAGCAGCAGAGAAGCCAACAAACAGGCACCCTAAACAGGAATAGGGCAAAGCCGATCCATAGCGTTAGCGCCCATTCAGAGAATGCAGACATGAACGGTACCGACTGACGGTGTTCGGGCTCCCCAACTTGGGTCTGCGACACCCTTTGGGACAAGTCCTGTAGACTGGTAGTGGCAGGCAAAGTTCGGGGACAACCCGTAGAATTTCTTTGGGACACAGGAGGGTCCCGCACCACACTCCATTCCTCCACGATGTTTCAGCGAGACACGTGGACCACCCAGACACTATTACACTCAGGGGTTTTACAGGCCATTTACAACAGGGACACATCACAGCCCCTGTAGCAATACAGATAGGAAACATCACAACTAAGCACCCCGTAGTTTTGGTTGATCTGTCCCAGACAGCAGAACATACCCTTGGGATCAATTTCATGAGTTCCCATCACCTTTCTTTTGACCCAGTTAACAAGTGTGTTTGGAAAATGGCAAAGGCAGCACGAGCCCCCGCCACGCTCACAGTTGGACAGTATGTAAACAGGATTAGCTCAGTAGGAGACTTCTGGTTCCCTCGAACCATTAGTGCAGGCAAACAGGTTAGGGCAGTCCTGCAGGAACATAAAGCAGCATTTGCACATGCTGCTTTATGTCTGTCAGAGGACTGTCAGAGGATACAGCAGGATTTAGATTGTTTGGAGACTTGGGCGGAGAGAGGGCAGATGGAGTTTAATCCGGACAAATGTGAGGTAATGCATTTTGGAAGGTCTAATGCAGGTAGGGAATATACAGTGAATGGTAGAACCCTCAAGAGTATTGAAAGCCAAAGAGATCTAGGAGTACATGTCCACAGGTCACTGAAAGGGGCAACACAGGTGGAGAAGGTAGTCAAGAAGGCATACGGCATGCTTGCCTTCATTGACCGGGGCATTGAGTATAAGAATTGGCAAGTCATGTTGCAGCTGTATAGAACCTTAGTTAGGCCACACTTGGAGTATAGTGTTCAATTCTGGTCGCCACACTACCAGAAGGATGTGGAGGCTTTAGAGAGGGTGCAGAAGAGATTTACCAGAATGTTGCCTGGTATGGAGGGCATTAGCTATGAGAAGCGGTTGAATAAACTCGGTTTGTTCTCACTGGAACGAAGGAGGTTGAGGGGCGACCTGATAGAGGTCTACAAAATTATGAGGGGCATAGACAGAGTGGATAGTCAGAGGCTTTTCCCCGGGGTAGAGGGGTCAATTACTAGGGGGCATAGGTTTAAGGTGAGAGGGGCAAGGTTTAGAGTAGATGTACGAGGCAAGTTTTTTACGCAGAGGGTAGTGGGTGCCTGGAACTCGTTACCGGAGGAGGTGGTGGAAGCAGGGACGATAGTGACATTTAAGGGGCATCTTGACAAATACATGAATAGGATGGGAATAGAGGGATACGGACCCAGGAAGTGTAGAAGATTGTAGTTTAGTCGGGCAGCATGGTCGGCACGGGCTTGGAGGGCCGAAGGGCCTGTTCCCGTGCTGTACATTTCTTTGTTCTTTGTTCTTTGTAAAGCCAAAAATGCCTCAATGCAACTTTTTTTTTAAATCGTGAAACACGCGCATTGGGTGATGAGGGAGGGAAAGGGGGTATGGAAAGTATCCTCCGTCACCACAATTTGCTGACAGTTGTGTAGCTGGTTGGGGGGCTTCTGCCAGGACCGGGGGGGAGTAGCGGGGGCTGGCCAGGAGGGGGGCTGTTGGGTCGGGGTGGACGGACACAGAGCACCATTGCTGTGGCCTGCAAGGCAGCCACGCAGCTGTGCGTGCTGTTGACTGCCCACTGTGAACTTAGCGCCATAGGTCATTTGGGTGTCCCCCCAGGCTACCCCCCTAGGTACCTCTGGCCCCAGTGGACCAATCAATGGATGGCCATGCTCCAGTGCAACCAGTGCCATCTTGTTGGCTGGGATGAGTGCGTGTGGGGATTGTAATGTGCAGATGTGGCTGCAGCTTGTCAGCCTCCCGAGTGTCAATCAGGGACCCAGCGATTCCCAGGCCGTTTTCCATTGGAATCGTTTGTGTTCCATGTGGTGCAGCCCCTCCACATTCGGCACCCATTTTGCTGTTGTGAAAGTCCACGAATCCTGCCCTGGCGTCAACAGGGACGGAGAATCCAGCCAATCGTCTTACCAGTAACAGAATTGCAATTCTGTTCCCATTTTGCATCAGGCCACCATCTTTTATAACTGAAGGCAAGGGCTATTTGGATGTGCATCGCCCTCATGATATATAATGCATTCAATTTAAATCTGCGCTTGAACAATGACAATGATGTTTTATTCTGACCCGACACCCAATTCTAGATCCCAGTGTTGAATTTATCCTCAGAGTCACAATGCAGCACACAGTTAGACATGTAAACTAACCCAGTCACAAAGTCACAAAAGGATTTTCTCGTGAGATGTGAGTAAAATGCTGCCGTTGAGAAATCAGTAGGTAAGTGGTCCCAATTCCTTTTGCCTCCCATCTGACATCGATTTCTTTCATCCATCTCAGGTTCTGCCATAACACGGGTGAACTGGTATGATTAATAATCCTGGAAATTGATGTAAGACCATGTCTGTTGTGATTGGATGTGGAAATGATGTTTTACTTTAGTTAAACCAAATACTTGCAAATATGGCCCAAATATGGGCAGCACGGTAGCACAGTGGTTAGCACAATTGCTTCACAGCCCCAGGGTCCCAGATTCGATTCCCGGCTTGGGTGACTGTCTGTGTGGAGTCTCAGGTTTCCTCCCTGATGCACTATCAATTACGACGAGACGAGAGTAGAGAGTAGTTGAGGCTTTATTATGCAGAGATGTGGAGACTCCCGCAGCTGCCGCCGAAATGGCTGCAGCTCGGCGAGCACACACATTTATACTCCACCTACTGGGTGGAGCCAGCAGGGATCTACCCCCGTACCTGTAGCCTTACCATAATACCCTCGTATGCAGTATATACAATACAACAGTGGTGACTACCACATTCACCCCCTGTTAAAAAAGAGTCCAGCGGGGGTGGTGGAAAACTATTTACATACAGGTTGTTTAAAATTTTAGAAAGAGTTTACAAATTTAGCCGATCTGGCGCCTTAATCCGTCTTAGCGAGTGCCGCAGTTCTGGTGGTGATTCAGGCGTCGGTTCGGTCGTCGGTGACTCCGGGAGCGTGTCGACCTCATCTTCATCCCCTGGTGGGACCAAGGGGAGGATGGATTGTCCTGGAGTGGGGGCAGTGGTGGGGTGCGCTGGGGCGAGGGAGGGTGGCGCCAGGCAGCAGGGGGGGTGCGGTGTGTGGCTCCAGGTCTCTGAAAGAGGCTGTGTCTTGGCGGCCGTTGGGATACGCTACGTAGGCGCACTGCGGGTTCGCATGGAGTAGCTGTACCCTCTCAACCAACGGGTCCGCCTTGTGGAGTTGCACGTACTTGCAGAGGAGAACGGGTCCTGGAGCTGCCAGCCATGTTTGGAGCGAAACCCCGGAGGTGGACTTCCTGGGGAAGGCAAAGAGACGTTCATGGGGAATTACGTTAGTCGCAGTGCACAGGAGGGACCAAATGGAGTGGAGGGTGTCGGGGAGGACCTCCCGCCAGCGGGAGGCCGGGAGATTCTTGGACCATAGGGCCAGCTGGGCGGCCTTCCAGACCGTCCCATTCTCCTGCTCCACCTGCCCGTTTCCCCGGGGGTTGTCCTGCTCGAGGCAATGCCCCTGTTGAGCAGGTACTGGCGCAGCTCATCGCTCATAAATGAGGTTGCCCGGTCGCTGTGGACGTAGGCGGGGAAACCAAACAGAGCGAAGATGGTGTTGAGGGCTTTGATGACAGTGGCAGACGTCATACCGGGGCATGGGATGGCGAAGGAGAATCTGGAATATTCGTCGACCACATTAAGAAAGTACGTGTTGCGGTCGGTGGAGGGGAGGGGCCCTTTGAGGTCCACGCTGAGGCGTTCAAAGGGGCGGGAGGCTGTGGTGAACCACTGTAATAGGAGATGTAAGGTAGGACCTGCACTACAGGTTCGCCGATAGCTCCTGCCGGCTGGCTCCGCCCACGGAGAACTGTATAAATATGCATGACCTCCAGTGCCCTGCCATTTCGCCAGCTGCAGCAGGAGGCCACGCATCTGACTGTAATAAAGCCACAGTTGTACCCAACTTTAGTCTTTGTGCAATTGATCGTGCATCAGAGGCCTTCACCAGGCGCGCACGGTCTGGCCGGTAGAAGTGCGGTTTACACTCCGCGCAGACCTGGCAGTCTCTGATGATAGCCCTGACTTCCTCGATGGAGTACGGCAGATTGCGGGCCTTTATGAAATGATAATAGCGGGTGACCCCTGGGTGACAGAGATCGTCGTGCAGGGTCCGGAGTCGGTCCACTTGTGCGCTGGCACATGTACCTCGGGACAGAGCATCGGGGGGCTCGTTGAGCTTACCGGGAGAATACAAAATCTCGCAATTGTAGGTGGAGAGCTCGATCCTCCACCTCAAGATCTTATCATTTTTGATCTTACCCCACTGTGTGTTGTTAAACATGAAGACAACTGACCATTGGTCAGTGAGGAGAGTGACTCTCTTGCCGGCCAGGTAATGCCTCCAATGCCGCACAGCTTCAATGATAGCTTGGGCCTCCTTTTCGACAGAGGACTGCCGGATTTTGGAGGCATGCAGGGTGCGGGAAAAGAATGCCACGGGCCTGCCTGCCTGGTTAGGGTGGCGGCCATAGCGACGTCTGATGCATTGCTCTCGACTTGGAAGGGGAGCGTCTCGTCGACCGTGTGCATCGCGGCCTTGGCGATGTCGACCTTGATGCGGTTGAAGGCCTGGTGAGCCTCGGCCGTCAGTGGGAAAACGGTGGAGTGGATGAGTGGGCGGGCTTTGTCCGCATAGTTAGGGACCCACAGGTCGTAGTACGAGAAGAACCCCAGGCATCGTTTGAGGGTCTTGGGGCAGTGGGGAAGGGGGAGTTCCATGATGGGCGCATGCAATCGGAGTCGGGCCCTAGAACTCCGTTCTGAACCACATAGCCGAAGATGGCTAATTGGTTTGTGCTGAACACGCACTTCTCTTTGTTGTAGGTTTGGTTGAGGAGTTTGGCGGTGTGGAGGAATTTGGAAAGGTTAGCGTCGTGGCCCGCAGTCCGTACTGGTCAACCATTTGGTCCATCTCCCATTGGAAGACCGAGACCCCGATAGTGACGCCGAAGGGAACCCTAAGGAAGTGGTAAAGGCGGCCGTCCGCTTCAAAAGCGGTGTACTGGCGGTCCGCCTTGCGAATGGGGAGCTGGTGGTAGGCAGATTTCAGGTCCACGAGAAGTCCCGATACTGTGCAATCTGATTGACCATATCAGATATGCGCGGGAGGGGGTACACGTCGAGCTGCGTGTACCGACTGATCGTCTGACTGTAGTCAACGACCATCCTGTTTTTCTCCCCAGTTTTCACCACTACCACTTGGGCTCTCATGGGCTGTTGCTGGCCTTGATGATACCTTCCCGCAGCAGCCGCTGGACCTCCGACCTGATGAAGGTCCTGTCCTGGGCACTGTACCATCTGCTCCTGGTGGCGACGGGTTTGCAATCCGAGGTGAGGTTCGCAAACAGGGAATGTGGGTCGACCTTAAGGGTCGTGAGACCGTAGACAGTAAGGGGTGGTAGGGGCCCGCCAAATTTCAGGGTTAGACTCTGGAGGTTGCATTGGTAGTCCAGGCCGAGTAGCAAGGCAGCGCAGAGGTTAGGGAGGACGTAGAATTGGAAGCCGCTGAACTCTACAACCTGGATGGTGAGGGTGGCGGTGCAATACCCCCGGATCGCCACGGAGTGGGATCCAGAGGCCAGGGAGATTCTCTGGTTGATGAGGTGTACCGTGAGGGAGCAGAGCCTTACCGTATCGGGGTGGATGATGCTCTCAGTGCTCCCGGAGTCCAGAAGGCAGGATATCTTGTGCCCATCGACCTTCACTGTCGTCGAGGCGGTCGCGAGGTTGTGTGGTCGGGACTGGTCAATCGTGATGGAGGCGAGATGCTGCTGGTCGGCGGCGGTTGCAGGCGATGAGCGGCCCGATGAGGTGCCGACGAGCAGGGGTCCTGAGGCGTGGAAGACGGCAGTGCCCACGGGCCGCACGTGTCCTGGGGCAGGCAAGATGGCAGCGCCCACAGGCCGCACGTGTTATGATGCGAGCAAGGTGGCGGCGCCCACGGGCCGCACGTGTTGTGAGGGGAGCAAGATGGCGCCGCCCACGGGCCGCACATGGTCTGAGGCGAGGAAGATGGCGGCGCCCATGGGTCGCACGTGGGGGTGCAGGGATCGAGCAGGCCTGGCACACAGCAGCGAAATGTCCTTTCTTCCCGCAGGCTTTGCAGAGCACGCTCCATGCCGGGCAGCACTGCCGGGGGTGTTTTGACTGTCCGCAGAAGGAGCACTTGTGTCCCCCGGGGTTGGTTGGCTGCCGTGCGGCGCAGGCCTGGGGTTGACTGGGAGAGGTCGCTGATGGGGTCCACGGTGGGGTGTTCGCTGGCGGGGTCCACGATGCGCAGGAGGGGTGGGCCGTATGGTCGGGGGCATACATCTGTATATTGCATGAGGCGACTGTGAGCGAGAGCGCTAGTTTCTTGGTCACCGCGAGGTCGAGGGTAGCCCCTTCTAAGAGGCGCTGGTGGATGTAGGCTGACCCTATTCCCGTAACGAACACGTCTCTAAGTAGCAGGTCAGAATGTTCAGCGGACAAAACGGCCTGGCAATCGCAGTCTCTAACCAGGACGTGCAGGGCACGCCAGAAATCTTCCACAGACTCACCGGGGAGTTGATGCCGCGTGGACAGGAGGTGCCTGGTGTAGATTTTGTTTGTCTGCTGAGTGTACTTCTCCTTCCGTAGTGCCATGGCCTCAGCGTAGGTCGGCGTGTCCCGGATGAGGGGAAAAATATCGGAGCTCAGCCGCGTGTAGAGGATCTGGAGCTTCTGTGCCTCTGAGGGTGGTTCAGTCGCAGATCCAATGTATGCTTCAAAGCAAGCTAGCCAATGTGCGAAGCCCTTTTTGGTGTTGTCTGCTTGAGGGTGCAGCTGCAGGCGACCAGGCTTGATGCGGAGATCCATCGTTGTAAAATCTCTGCGTAATAAATTGATGCACTATCAATTACAACGAGGCGAGAGTAGAGTAATCGAGGCTTTATTACGCAGAGATGTGGAGCCTCCCGCAGCAGCTGCCAAAATGGCTGCAACTCGGCGAGCCCACACATTTATACTCCGCCTACTGGGCGGGGCCAGCAGGCAGGGATCTACCCCCGTATCTGTAGTACAGGGGCCTTACCGTAATACCCTCATATGCAGTATATACAATACAACAGTGGTGACTACCACACTCCCATCCAAAGATGTGTAGGTTAGGTGGATTGACCATGCTAAATTGCCCTTAGTGTCCAAAAAAAATGGTTAGGTGGGGTTACTGGGTTACGGGGATGGGGTGGAGGCGTGGGCTTAAGTGGGATGCTCTTTCCAAGGGCCGGTGCAGACTCGATGGGCCGAATGGCGTCCTTCTGCACTGTAAATTGTATGATTCCATGATACTTTGGCATTGTGCTAAACTAAGGAGAACCAATCATTATCTGAAGTGAAGGGATATATTTGAAAATGTTACCATAGCAATGATTGCATTCGATAGCCCAATACCTCTACCAGAGAATTTATTCGACAAACTAATTTTCAACGGGACATTGATTAATATTGCGATGCTGAGCCAGATTTTAAGCTTTTTATAAAATGTTTATAAATTGTCATTCAACTTTGTTCCAGTTACATTAAATTTTACTTGGATTGGAGGATGTTTTAGCCTGGTATTGTGCACTTTTCCTAACAAGGTTATAACTATATCTGCTTAGCTCAGTTAGCAGAGCTCTCACCTCTCAATAGATGATTGTTGATTCAAGCTCCACTGCAGAACTTGACCTTGTCATTTAGGCTGATGCTTCAGTGCGTTACTAGGGGGTGTACTGAATTGCTAACTTTCAGCTCAGATGGTAAGCAAGTCCCTGCCAGCATGTTAGTGTATACGGTAGAGATTCTGAGGGTAACCTCTTCAAGATCAGTCATGATCCCTCTGAATGGTGGAGCAGACGCGATGGGCCAAATGGTCTACTTCTGCTTCTATGTCTTCTAGCCTTATTTCTCCCAGAATCGAAAACATATTCTATTTTGGGTGTATGATGACACTGGGCAGCTATGTTTCTCTAAAGTTGCTGGGTATATTGACCTATGTTTCATTTTGATGCACATATAAGAAGCACAATGGACAATAGTGCAAAAGATTCCAAAAGTGGGCTGGAAGGCATGAAAGATAAAAAGGAGAACTTTACTGTCAATGGCTTTCTCGATAGTGCAGTTTGGTTATCGGTATCCATACAGGAGATAGCATAGACCATTAATGGGCTTTATATTGACTAGGAGCCTATGAAGGCAGTTATATATAGTCATTGTCAGGTACATGTTGGGTGATACGTTGGGTGCCTGGCTCTGGTATCTGCTGACTTTTCTCACCTGCCTTCAGTATTTTGCAGCATATCCAAAATAGATTTGTTACGCTTCAAATGCATTCACATCAGTAGTGGTAACTTGACCTGTTAACTGCCACTGGGCTCTTAACTTAGATACCCTTCTACTCCTGAGCACCTATAGAAATCTGATTTAGAAACTCCTTTATTGTGTTCTGTCATTGTTTTTCATGCTCCCACCTTGGCTACAGTCTTGGGAAAGTTTCAGTTGAATTAGCAACTATTATTCAACCAGCTAAAAGCCATACAACTATTACTTATTGTCAAAAGAGAAAGCAATCCCAGAAAAAGCACAAAGTATTTAATAAAAATGCCAAAGAAAGTTGATAACAGGCACCAGTACACAAAATGTACTGCAGAGCTAGACAGTAAACTCAAATGTTCAAATAAGCCTGAAACCTGACCGGAACTTCGATGTTGAGGGCCTTGGTTGACTGTAGGTGGGAGAGATTACCCAGTCCAATCCCATGATAGCAATCAGAAACTTTCTCTTTTATTTTAATTTTAGAGTACTCAATTCATTTTTTCCAATTAAGGGGCAATTTAGCATGGCCAATCCATCTAGCCTGCACAATTTGGGTTATGGGGGGGCGAAACCCACGCAAACCGGGGAGAATGTGCAAACTCCACACAGACAGTGCCCCGGGACCGGGATCGAACCTGGGATCTCAGTGCCATGAGGCAGCAGTTCTAACCACTGCACCAACCTGCTACCCCGTCAATCAGAAACTTGAATGTAAATGTAAGCCCGCTATTTAAGAAGGGAGGGCAAGGGAGAATGGAGAACTACAGGCCTGTTAGTTTGGCATCAGAATAATAATAATAAAGCAGGGGAAATGTGAGAAAGGATGTGATTTTTAGAAGGCTTTTGATATGTTCCCACACAGGAGGTTTGTAAACAAAATTATAGCACATGGGATTGGGGATAATGTGCTGGTGTGGATTGAGAATTGGTTAACGGACTGAAAACAGAGAGTAGCAATAAACAAATCCTGCTCAGGTTGGCAGGCTATTACTGATGGGGTACCACTTGGGTCACCGCTGTTTACAATTTATATAAATGATTTGGATGTGGGGACCAAATGTAATATTTCCAAATTTGCTGATGACACTAAACTAGGTGGGAAGGTAAGTTGTGAGGAGGATGCAAAGAGGCTTCAAGGGGATTTGGATAGGCTAAGTGAGTGGGCAAGAACATGGCAGGTGGAATATAATGTGAATACGTGTGAAGTTATGCACTTTGGTAGAGAAAAACGGAAAGATAGTGGGCGAGATTATCCGAGCCTCCGCGATGGAGAATGCCTGCGATCGGGTCTGACGCCATGACGCGATGCTCGGGCGACTGGAGAATCAGCGGCAGCCGGCGCGCGGGGTCGGCGCTGCGCCGATCGGGGGCCGTTGAAAGAGGCCCCCGTGGCGATTCTCCGCGGTCGACTCGCTGAGATCCCGCCGAGTTCCGCTGAAACCCGCCGGTGTGGTTCCTGTATGGTTTCACCCGGCGGAAGCTCGGCGTCGCAGCTGCGGGGGCCGTCCTGGTGGGGGGCAGGGGGGATCAGACTCCGCGGGGGGCCTCCATGATGGTCAGGCCCGCGATCGGGGACAATCGATCGGCAAGCGCATGCATTCCAGGGAGGGGGGTCTATCTTCTTCCTAGTTTAGTGTCATCAGCGTGCCGCTGTAGGGCTCCACCATGTTGCGTGGGGGCCGGCGCGAAAACGATAGTCAATTAAGCCCCTTGCGTCTGCTCCACCAGTCAATAGGATCATGGCTGATCTATTTTCGGCCTGAACTCCAACCTCCTGCCCATTCTCCATAACCCTTCAACTCATTGCTAATTATAAATCTGTCCATCTCCTCCTTAAATTTACTCAATGTCCCAAAACTCACCACACTGTGGGTTAGTGAATTCCACAGTTCACAACCCTATGAGAGAAGCAATTACTCCTCATCTCTGTTTTAAATCTGTTACACCTTATCCGAAAGCAATGACCTCTCATTCTAGATTGCCCCATGAGAAGAGGCATCTGTTCTACGTTTACTTTCTCCATACCTTTTATCGTCTTGTACGTCTCAATTAGATCTCCTCTCATTCTCCTAAACTCAAGAGAGTATTGGCCTTAATTGCTCAATCTCTCTTCATAAAACAAACGCCTCATCTCGGGAATCAATCGAGTGAACCTCCTCTGAACTGCCTCCAAGACAACTATATCCCTCTTCAAATAAGGGAACCAAAACAGTGCACAGTACTGCAGGTGGGATCTTACCAATGTCTTGTACATTTGCATCAACACTTCCCTACTTTTGTACTCTATTCCTTTAGCAATAAATGCCAAAATTCCATTTACCTTCCTTATTATCAGCTGTAGCTGCATGCTAGTTTGCTGTGATTTGTGCATGAGGACACCCAAATCCCTCTGCATCCAAGCACTCTGAAGGTTCTCTCCCCCAGCACAGTGGTTAGCACTGTTGCTTCACAGATCCAGGGTCCCAGATCCGATTCCCGGCTTGGGTCACTGTCTGTGTGGAGTCTGCACGTTCTTACTGTGTCTGCGTGGGTTTCCTTCAAGTGCTCCAGTTTCCTCCCACAAGTCCCAAAAGACATGTTGTTAGTTAATTTGGACATTCTGAATTCTCTCTCTGTGTACCCGAACAGGCGCCGGAATGTGGTGACTGGGGACCTTTTACAGTAACTTCATTGCAGTGTCAATGTAAGCCTACTTGTGACAATAAAGATATTAAAATTTAGATAATAAGTTGCTTTTTCATTTTCACAACCAAAATAGATAACCTCACATTTATCCACCTGCCAAATTTTGACCCACTCAACTAACCTACCTATATCAATTTGTAAATTTCTTATTTCCTCATTGCAACTTACTGTCCCATCTATTTTAGTTCATCATCAAATTTGGCTTTGGTACCTTCTATCCCGGCATTCAAGTCATTAATATATATTGTAAATAGTTGAGGCCCCAGGATCGAACCCTATGACACCCCACTAGTTACATCTTGCCAGCCAGAAAAAGACCAATTTATCCCGACTCTCTGCCTTCTGTCAGTTAGCCAGTCTTCTATCCAAGCTAATAAATTACCCCTAACCCCATGTGAATCTTACCTTGTGTATTAACCTTTTGTGCGGCACCTTATCAAATGCCTTCTGGAAGTCCAGATACACTACATCTACAGGATCCCCATTATCCACTTGACTTGTTACAGCTTTGAAGAACTCTAGAAAATTAGCCAAACACGATTTCCCCTTCATAAAACTATGCTGACTCTGATGGACTGCGTTTTGTCTTTCAAAATATCCTGTTATTACTTCTTTAATAATGGATTCTAACAATTTCCCAACGGCAACTAACTGGTCTATAGTTTCTTACTTTCTGCCTCCCCCCCTTTTTGGATAAGGGCATTACATTAGCATTTTTCCAAACCACTGTAAAATTTCCCCATCCTGAATTTTGGAGTATAATAACCAATGGATCCACTATCTGCGCTGCCACTTCCTTTAAGACCCTAAGATGTAGACCATCAGGCCCCAGGGACTTCCCTGCCTTCAATCCCAATAGATTGTTTGGTACTTTTTCCCCATTAATGATGATTGTCCAATTTCTTCCATTTCTTTTACCTCTTCATTACCTGTTAATTTGGAATGGTGCTAGTGTCCTCCACTGTGAAAATTGAGGCAAAATATTGATTTAGTGTCTCTGCCATTTCTATGTTCCCCAGTAATCCCTGGTCTCATCCTCCAAGGGATCAACATTCTCTTCCCATAATATACTTGCAGAAGCTTTTGAATTCTTTTTTATATTTAGTGCCAGTTTTCTTTCATAATTCACCTTTGATCTTTTTATTACTTTTTTAGTTAGTCTTTGTTGATCTTTAAAAGATTCCCAATCTTCCAGCCTGCCACTGGCTTTTGCAACATGGTATGCCTTAGTTTTTGTCTTTACGCTATCTTTAACTTCCTTGCTTAATCATGGATATTTTTCCCCCTCTTAAAATCTTTCTTCCTCTCTGGAATATATTTTATTTGGGAGGAATTTAGTATCTCCTGAAATAACTGCCACTGCTCATCAACTGTCCTGCCTTTTAGTCATCCTGCCCAGTCCCTAGGGCCAAATCTGTCCTCAAGCCAACGTAATTACCTTTATTGAACTCCAGAACACTAGAGTGGGACTCCAGTTTCTCGCCTTCAAACAAAATTTGACATTCTATCATGCAATGATCACTCTTTCCTATAGGATCCTTAGCTATGAGTTTATTAATTAATCCTTCTTCATTACACAATACCAAATCCAGGATAGCTTGCCTCCTAGTTGGTTCCACAACATATTGTGCCAAGAAACAATCTCTAACATATTCAATGGACTCTCCCTCAAGGCCAGCCTTGGCAATTGGATTAATCCAGTCTTTATGCATATTAAAATCACCCATAATTATTGTACCTTTCTCACAAGCCTCAAATATTTCCTGGTTTATATTATGCCCCACTGTGGAACTACTACTGTTTGGGGACCTATAGATTACACCGACCTTCTTTTCTTTACCATTTCTTATTTGTACCCAGACTGATTCCATGTCTTGATCCCCAGTGTCTATATAATTTCTCACTACAGCACTGATCCCTTCCTTTAAGAGCAAAGCTACACCACCTCATTTTCCTTTCTGTTTATATCTCCGAAATACTGAGTACCCTTGGATATTCAACTCCCAGACCTGGTCTCCTTGTAACCAATTTTCAGTAATCGCCACCAAATCATACCCCTTTGTCCTTATTTGTGAACTCATTAATTTGTTCCAAATGCTTTGTGCATTCAGACACAAAATCTTTAACTTAGTTCTGTTATCGAATTCCACTGCTCTTGTCTGATTCCTTGGTACAACATGATTCTGCCCAAGACTGCAGGAAACTAAAAAAGGTTGTGAATGTAGCCCAGTCCATCGTGAAAACGAGCCTCCCATCCATTGACTCTATCAATAATTCCCACTGCCTTGAAAAGGCAACAAGCATAATTAAGGACCCATGCACCCCGGACATACTCTCTTCCACCTTCTTCCATCAGTAAAAAGATACAAACGTTTGAGGTCACGTATCAACCAACTAAAGAACAGCTTCTTTCCTGATGCCATCAGACTTTTGAATGGCCCTACCTCGTACTAAGTTGATCTTTTCTCGACACACTAGCTATGACTGTAACATTACATTCTGTAGTCTCTTCTTCCTTCCCTATGTACGGTATGCGTTGTCTGCATAGCATGCAAGAAACAATAATACTTTTCACTGTATACTAATACATATGACAATAATAAATCAAATCAAATCAAAATGTTCACATGTTCTTTCTCTTCCTTTTATTTTCTGGTAACAATACCTCACCATTAACCTGCACTAATTTTCTAATTTTCCATCCAACTAAACCCTTCCACCTACTATTTAGGTGCCCTATCTACAACCCTAGTTATGCGATTCACCAGGGTGCTGGTCCCAGCATGATTCACGTGAAGACTAAGATGACTGGAAGACTTTAGGAATATTGGGTCTAAGTATTGGACAAATTAAGGGTTAAAAACCTGGGGTTAGAGTGTGTTTGACTGCAGTGATCATGTTTGTTTAAAAATAATTCTGTTTTGTAGGGTCTGGGTGCTTTTAGCAGCCAGCAGGTAAATTGACAAAGGAATGTGTTTTCAGTCTGGGCTAATGCACTGTGGTTTGACTGGAAAGTCCCTGGGGAGTTAACGTGCTTTGCAGCTTTCAGAGATAATTTGTTTTTCAGCTTGGGGAGATGAGGTCATTGCTGGATGGAGTCAAGGAATGAAGAGAGACGTTTTGAAATGCTTTGAAGAATCTTTGGAGAGAGAAGTTGAATTCTGTTCTGTCTGAAGGGGTGTCCACAATTCTCCCACAGTAAGATAGATTGAGAGCTGTATGTTTATTTTCTTATTGTTTAATGGGAAATTGAGTAGTCGTGTTTAAAGGGTAATAAATGTAAGCTTTTCTTTTTGGGTGTGAAGTTAAAAAGTTTAATATTGAATTCATAATAAAGTTTTGTTTTAAAAATAACCGAACCCTATTTCTTCATGCGATCGCTCCTGGAGCGAATCATTCTTTCCACACAGTCTTACAAATAAACTAAAATATTAGGGTTTTGGTCCAGCATCCTAGCCACTGTTGGGGTCTGGTCTGAGATCCTACGAAGACTGTCTGATCAGAACAGCTCCCGGCTGCTCCAGAAACTTTTAATTAATTGGTAAATCATTTTTAAAAATTATTTAAAAAATTTAGAGTGCCTAATTTGCTTTTTCCAATTAAGGGGCAATTTAGCGTGGCCAATCCACCTACCCTGCACATCTTTGGGTTGTGGGGGCGAAACCCACGCAAACACGGGGAGAACGTGCAAACTCCACACGGACAGTGACCCAGAGCTGCGATCGAACCTGGGACCTCTGTGCCGTGAGGCAGCAGTGCTAATTACTGCGCCACCATGCTGCCCAGTTAATTGCTAAATTAGAGAATAAACTGAACTCTTGATTGAAATTAGCCTTTAAATTAAATTATTCCTTAAAATTTACCCCTGGAGAGTCCCTTTTTCACCAAACTCCAGCTGCACTCTGATGCAACAAGATAACACTCGGCGCAGACAAGGCGGCACTGAAGGAGCCCTCCTTTTATGGCACCCAGTTGAAGGCTTCTGAAAATGGATCAAACCAGTTGTCATAGAATTTACAGTGCAGAAGGAGGCCACTCGGCCCATCGTGTCCACACCGGCCCTTGGAAAGAGCACCAAAAAATACCACGTCTAATTAACTAGCTTCAGCTGAGACCCTGTAAAGGAAGACAAGTAGTATGTTGGCTTTCAGTGCAAGGGAATTTGAAAACACAAGTAAAGATGTCATGCTTATAATAATAATAGTCTTTATTGTCACAAGTAGGCTTACATTAACACCACAATGATGTTACTGTGAAATACCCCTAGTCGCCACATTCCGGCGCCTGTTCGGGTTCACGGAGGGAGAATTCAAAATGTCCAATTCACCTAACAGCACGTCTTTCAGGACTTATGGGAGGAAACCGGAGCACCCTGAGGAAACCCACGCAGACACGGGGAGAACGTGCAGACTCCGCACAGACAGTGACCCAAGCCGGGAATCAAACCTGGGACCCTGGCGCTGTGACGCAACAGTGCTAATCACTGTGCCACCGTGCCGCCCACTGCAATTGCATAAAGCATTGGTGACACTGAACCTGGAATATTGTCTATAGTTTTATCTTCCTTATCTAAGGAATGATATACTTACCCTAGACGGAGTGCAATAGAGGTCCACAGACTGGGACTGTTTTATGAGTAGAGATTGAGTAAACCGGGCTTGTATTCTCTTGCGTCTTGAAGAATAAGAGGTGATTTCATTCAAACTTACAATATTGCAACAGGGCATGGCAGGATGGATGTTGATAAGCTGTCTTCCTTTGGCCAGTGTGTCAGAACCAGGGGGCATAATCTCAGAATAAGGTGCAGGCCATTTTTGAAATGAGGAGGAATTTCTTCTGTCAGAGGGTGGTGAATCTTTGGAACGCTCTACCCCAGAGTGCTGTGGAAGTTTACTCATTGAGTATGTTCAAGACAAATCGATAGATTTCTGGAGACTAATGACTTCAAGGGATATGGAGATAGAGCAGGAAGGTGGCGTTGAGGAGGACAATCAGCTATGATCTAATTGACTAGGGGAACAGGTTTGATGGTGTGAGTGGCCTACTCCTGTTCTTATATTCCTGCTTCAGTTAAATCTATTATCAGATTTAAATAAAATTAGTGCTACTTTTCAACTGGATCATGTGGCCCAAAAAAAAAACAACAGGAAAAACACATTTAGTTTTAAAGTGACGCAAATGTGGACATATTGGAACAACACCAAAATTCCACTTACTCAACATTTTTCATGCCGTCCATCAAATTACCAAAATATATTGAAGTGGGTATACTGCATGGTTTGACAATCAACCGCACCATCATTTGTATCTTATCAACAAGCGAATCCCAGAATAACGGTAGATCAACACGATGTTTGATGAGAGTTCTGTGCACAATCTCAACAATGATGATCAGGCTTCAAATTTTATCCCAGTGCTATTAATCATAGGTGGCACTTAGCCTGATATGAATAGGCTGCCAATAATCTATTTTCTTTGTGTGAAAGGTTTAAGGCAACAACGGCGGACATCACCAAAATTGAAAAGACTGCAAAAGAGGATCAAATAGAGACACTGAGTTTTCACAGCAGGGAACCTATCATTATGGAGGCAGCCTTTCCTGAATTATATGTGGAAAAAGTCTTTGAAGTTAACTGCCAGTTTTGTTTGTGCCAATGATAAACTGTGTGTTATGGAAGTTAGATGTTAGACCAACGTCTCACACACAGATGGTGCAGAGGACATTTTATGGATAAATACTCTGATTTACGAGGATACACACAGGACTCGAGTGCTGTAGGTATTTTTACAGGCTCCTATGGGGGAGATTTTCACTGTGCCCAGTACCGACTCAATGGAGACTAGGCAGGATGACAGGTTAAAATGCTTGGATGACTTACCACACATCTGGATCCCATGATTTTAACCTGCTCTTCTAAATGTGCACAAAGGCACTTAAGACATAAGACATAGGAGCAGAATTAGGTCATTAGGCCTATTGAGTCTGCTCCGCCATTCAATCAAGGCTGATATGTTTCTCATCCCTAACAACCACTTCCCATACCTTTCCTGTTTGTCCCAGGCTGGAAGAGCACTGATGGCATTTTAATGAGACCTGGGGCGAAATTCTCCCCAAACGGCGCGATGTCCGGCGACTGGCGCCCAAAACGGCGCTAATCAGACGGGCATCGCGCCGCCCCAAAGGTGCGGAATGCTCCACATCTTTGGGGGCCGAGCCCCAACATTGAGGGGCTAGGCCGGCGCCGGAGGGTTTTCCGCCCCGCCAGCTGGCGGAAACGGCATTTGTTGCCCCGCCAGCTGGCGCGGAAATGACATGTTGGGGCGGCGCATGCGCGGGAGCGTCAGCGGCCGCTGACAGTTTCCCGCGCATGCGCAGTGGGGAGAGTCTCTTCCGCCTCCGCCATGGTGGAGACCGTTGCAGAGGCGGAAGGGAAAGAGTGCCCCCACGGCACAGGCCTGCCCGCGGATCGGTGGGCCCCGATCGCGGGCCAGGCCACCGTGGGGTCATCCCCGGGGTCAGATCGCCCCGCACCCCCCCCAGGACCCCGGAGCCCGCCCACGCTGCCTTGTCCCGCCGGTAAATAGGTACTCTAATTTACGCCGGCGGGACAGGCAATTTCTCGGCAGGACTTTGGCCCATCCGGGCCGGAGAATCGAGCAGGGGGGCCCGCCAACCGGCGCGGCCCGATTCCCGCCCCCGCCGAATATCCGGTACCGGAGACTTCAGCAACCGGTGGGGGCGGGATTCACGGCGGCCAACGGCCATTCTCCGACCGGCTGGGGGGTCAGAGAATGACGCCCCTGTAGTCTGAAGTTGCCCCTGGGCAGGTCAGAATTAAAATGAGTTCCTGCCCGAAAGCTGTTGGGAGTTAAAATCAACTTCACTGATAACGATAGAAATATCAACACTTTTCCTGAGAGAAGACAATGTAGCAATAAGGGAAAAAAACAGTGCAACCCACCAGCTCTTTGCAGTATTATTTTTACTTTAATTGGATTTGACTTCATTTTTGTGAGTTGCAATGATACCCCCACACCCTGAAATTATTAATCACTGAAGTCTTTGTAAGACGGTAATAGTCTGAACACTGTACAGTAGATGAAAATCAGGCAGATATGACAGGCAGTGTGCCTCTGATGATAGAATCAAGTACAATGGTATTTCTCTGACGCAACATTTATTTCCTATCTTCCATCCTGAGGACAATTATTTAGCCTGGAAGGACTGAACATAAATAAACTTGATAATTATCCAAACAACATGCTCATTACAAGACCAACGAAAACAAGGCTTCTTTAATAATCAGTAAGTGGAAACGGGTCACATAAAACAGAGCTTAGCTGGTCTCTAGAATGATATTTTTATAATTAGGGCCGGAACATTCATTGAATTGGCTCCGTACAAGGTTTTCGCAAACTCACAGCTCGTCCAATGGAACGTTGGGTGCGATTTTCTCCCACTGTGTTGCGGCCGGCGCTGATCACATTGTGCTGGGTGAATAGCGGCAGGTGGCTAAAACGGGATTTATGCCCGGTGGCGAAAAGTTTGCCATTCACCCGGCCTGCTCCCGATGATGTGATCAGGATCTCGCCCAGAAATGACGAGAAGCTGATTGAGCCTAACTTACATTCATTTCAATCTCGTTATCGAGATTGAAGTCAAATGCAGTGGCATCCCAGGAGCACCCCCCCCCACCCCCGCCCCCCCCCCTGCTCCCCACTCCCCAGCGAGAACTCTACAAAAATGGGGACCTGGAGAAATAGCTACCTAGGGGGTGAGGAGGTAAGTAGCTGTGGGGGCGGAGGGGGTTGGGGGGGGGGTTGGAGTGGTGGGGTTGTGGAAGGTCCTTCAGGGGGGCTGGGAATGTTCAGGGAGCTGGAGGGGACCAGGTTGAGGGTCGACCCTGGGGTGGGGGTTTGCGTATGTGAAACATTCAAGCCATCTTTAAATATTGTGGAGACCCAGAACAGGGGCAACCACTGCTGCAGCCTGTCTGTCCTACCAAAATCTCCCAGGACAGAGCCATGCTACGGCTTATCTCATGAAAGTCTATTTCACCTCCTTTGACTGTGAGCAGCCTCTAACTTCACAGCTGAAGGCTAATTCAGAGGGCTGGTTTAGCTCAGTGGGCTAGACAGCTGGTTTGTGATGCAGAACAAGGCCAACAGCGCGGGTTCAATTCCCGTACCAGCTTACCTGAACAGGTGCCCGAATGTGGCGACTAGGGGCTTTTCACAGTAACTTCATACTTGTGACAATAAAAGGTTATTATGTTAATATTATTATTATTTCAAAGGAGGGAGTGGCAGACACACACTCCAGGTGGTGGTGAGGGTCACTGCAGTCCTTAATCTGCGCCACTAGGTCATTCGAGTGGAGGCCTGTGTGTCATTTCACAATCGTCAGCCAACAGGTGCATCCGGAATATGATGGATACTCTGTGAGCCCAGGCATCAGACTCCATCACCTTTGAGCTCGACCAGGCCCACCAAGATGCCCGTGCTGCAGGATTCGCCGGGATGCCCAGGTCCAGTGGGGCATTGATGGCACACATGTCACCCCGTGAGCACCAAGGCATCATGATATATTTTATATTAACAGGAAGGGGTTGTACTCCCTGAATGTACAGATCTGTGTGACCACTGCTTAAGGATCATGCACGTGTGTGCCTGCTGCACAGGGGGCATGCATAACAGCTTCATCTTGGGGCACTCGGAAATCCCCAGTGTCTTTGAGGACCACCCCAGGATGATGGGTTGGCTCGTGAGGGGCAAGGGATACCCGCTGAGGTCATGGCTGATGATGCCAGCGTGGAGGCCTGAGTCTCAGGTGGAGACCTATTACAAAGAGGCCCATGCTGCCACCAGCGTTGTCATTGAGCAGCCCATTGGCTGCCCAACGTGCAATTCCACTGCCTGGACTGCTCTGGCAGAGCTTTGCAGTACAGCCTCCAGAGGGTCTCCCGCTTTGTGTTGATCTGCTGTGCCCTCTACAACTTTCCACAGGAGCAGGGCAACATACTGAATGAGCAGCAGCAGGAGGACGAATATGCAATCACGTCTGAGGAGGAGGAGCATGAGGGGTTGGAGGATGAGCCCACAGAGGAGCCGGAGAATGGAGGACAGGTGTCGGCAATAGTCTGACATGCCAGGGGACCAGGGAGGCCCTCACAACTCCAGATTCACACGCGATGAGGCTATGTGTTCGTCAGTTCTACCTTTCTCCCTGTCACACCACCCCTACCCCGACCACCCTGTCCCCCTTCCCGACCACCCTGTTCACCCTTCCAAGGGTCTGTGTAACATCAATACAGAATTGTGGGTCTGTGTCCAGGGGGCCGGGCCTCATCAGATGCTGAACCTGCGGGATAATGGGCATGGCTTCAGTGAAAGGAAAGGATAGGTTTCTGGGACATCAACTTGAGGCAGGTCATCTGGATGAAGGGGCAGTGGATCCTCACTTCTCTGGCGCAGACCAACCTCGCTATCGGTCACAGCTCTTTCCTCAGGCAATCCCACCATCTCTAGTCCCCTTTTTCATGAGGACTCACAGTTCCGGGATTCCGACCTCCGTTTTTGCCCTTTCCCTCTTATTATGGGCTATGTTCTCTTGCGGGGACAAAGAGAGGTAATTGTGAGCCACATGCTTGGCATGTCAATGTGTCTATAGCAGGTGGCATGTGTGGACCCCGCACCTGGACATGAAGGGGTTGTGATGGTAAGTGTCATAATATACACCAGTATATCATGGTGCAGACACACACTGATGGACACACAGTGGGACCAATCAACACACACAACACCACAGCCAATCACCAGTGAGAGCACACGTTATAAAGACAGGGGGCATCAGAGTTCCCGCTCATTCGAGTTGCAGCTAGCTAGGAGGACAGAGCTCACAGCCTGCAACACAGACATTCACCATGTGCTGAGTGCATCGACTGCTTAGGACAAGGCAAAGGTCTTTAGTTAAAGCTAGTATCGTATTAACCCACAGTCTGAGTATGTTTAAACAGTTAATGATTCAATAAAATAGTGTTGCACTATTTCAAGTGTTGGTGACCTGTATGTGATCCAGAACACCCAACACATCAGTAAGTGCCGGGCGTTCTGAGGAACAAGCTTAGCGGTCGGGTGTTGGGAGGGTGCGAGGTGTCAGCCAGTGGATTGCTGGTGGGGACAGGGGGAGGGTGGCTGATTTGAGGGGGGCGGGGGGGGGGGGGTTGGAAATTGAAGAGTGGCAGGCGGGTTTGATGCAGGAGGAGGGAATTGGTAACTTACCCTTGCAGCTTGTAGGAGGTCATTCATCTTCTTCCTCCATTGGAAGGCGGTCCTCCTGGTCATGCTGCCCACATTTATTGCAGCTGCCACTATCTTCCAGACGGCTTTGCTAACCCTGCTACTGGATCTCCTATCACCTCAGGGTGTCCCGCCTCTCATCCAAGGTGTCGATAAGCCTTGCCTGGTTGGAATCCCCAAAGCAAGGAGCTGGTCTCTGCGCTGCCATCCTCCTGGCTTGACTGGGAGTGAGCGCTGAGGGACCATTTCCATGCAGCTTCCCCCTTGTTAGCTCGAGCAGCTGAAGCTCGAGTCGGGCAAATCAGATGGCAAGGGAATCAGGCAAGGCGGGTTTCGCGTGGGGGCTCATTTTTTGCACAATGTGCGTGTGAATACAGATCGCGA
Organism: Scyliorhinus torazame; assembly: GCF_047496885.1. Taxonomy (NCBI): domain Eukaryota; kingdom Metazoa; phylum Chordata; class Chondrichthyes; order Carcharhiniformes; family Scyliorhinidae; genus Scyliorhinus; species Scyliorhinus torazame. Next base: position 29,031,565 of record NC_092724.1, read on the forward strand.
TCATATCATTACAGCCAGCACAAAACACTCCACAAGACTCTCCCAAAATTAAACAGTCATTTTTTGGGGAGAATCAATCCCCTTGGCTTTCAAATCAATTTTATGCCAAAATCAAACTGGTGTAATAAAAGTAAAATATGCGGATACTGGAAATCTGAAATATAAACAGAAGGTGCCAGATAAATTCAGAAAATCTGGCAGCATCTGTGGAGAAAGAAAAACTGGTATAAATTGATTGAAGGCTTCATTTGGTTTGAATGGATGGGAGCACCAGATTGGAATTAGTTGTTCTACTGCATTTGGCACAGTGGCTGGCACTGATGCTTCACAGAGCAAGGTTCCCAGGTTCAGTTCCAGTCTTGGGTGACTGCCTGTTTGGAGATTGTACTTTCTCCCCGTGTCTGCGTGGGTTTCTTCCGGGTACCCCGGTTTCCTCCCACAGTCCAAAGATATACAGGTTAGGTGGATTGGCCATGCTAAATTGCGCCTTAATGTCCAAGGATGTGCTGGTTGGGTGGGGTTACCACGACAGGGTAGGGGAGTGGGCTGAGGTAGGGTATTCTTTCAGAGGGTTGGTGCAGACTCGATGGGCCGAATTGCCTCCTTGTGTACTGTAGGGATTCTATGATTCTATGATTCCAACTTAGCACAATTTCATATCAATGCTTAAGCAGCATTCTGGAGGTGATTTTCTGTGTCTGATTTCATGTTGTGTGTGGAGTGCCTTTTCTATGGCAGAGCATACAGGAAATTCTGGTACGTGTGAATCACAGGTATACCGTTTTGAACTAATGGTCAGAAAATGCCGTGTATCTCTGAATTTACAAAGGTTTATGTTCCAACCAGAATATGGACCCCTTATCCTGGGCCACATTGGAATAATAATGATAATCTTTATGATTGTCACAATGAAGTTACTGTGAAAATCCCCTAGTCGCCACACTCCAGCGCCTATTCAGGTACACAGAAGGAGAATTCGGAATATCTGATTCGCCAAACCAGCGTTTCTTTCAGGACTTGTGGGAGGAAACCGGATCACCCAGCGGAAACCCACACAGACACGGGGAGAACATGCAGACTCCGCACAGACAGCGACCCAAGCCGGGAATCGAACGTGGGATCCAGGCGCTGTGAAGCAACAGTGCTAACCACAGTGCCACTGTGTTGCCATTGGGCTGAATACAATGTCAGCTTTGCCTAGTGCAGGTTGTGAAGAGCCTACAGGGAAGAACAACTTATGAGGAAAATATTCGCACAAACTACCTCTAGGAGGGGGAAGACACTTTAATAATTTGACGTTAATCTTCTCAGGCTGTGGCTGATATTTTCCAGATGTTCTGATCGTCGACATTTTCATATTGTGCTTCCTTTAATGGTAAAGTTTAGCTCTTGTACCCTTCTATCCTCATGTATTTGAGGAGGTCCTGGGTTATTCTGGCACTTTTGACGTATTTCAGTGCCAAAGAACATAAAGTCATGTTACAAAATGTTCTCCTGCATGTGTGTGTCCCCAGTTGCTACCGTTTACTGCCATCAGCACAAGATGCCATTAGGTAAAATGGTTAATTTTGTAGTTTCCATGACAAACCTATATAATGCACCTTGACCCATCAAATGTAGAAAATCAGGTACCTGCATGATTTCCCCAATGTGAGCCATTCAAATTCCCTAATGTTGTCATGTATCTGCAAAGAAGGTTTAATTGGGATTGGGAAGATGCCGGATGTAAATCTGTGGCTGCAAGAGATGCACACCTTAGATGGGAACTCCTGACTCATCTCACCACGTGGATTTTAAGATGAAATCAGTGTGGACGTCTTTTGATGCTGCATCTGAAATCAACTAACTCAAGAAAGGTGTATGGATTGAACCTGCCTCATAGATGAGGGGCGATTTTGTGCACATGTTCGCCATGGACGCAAACGGTAACATTGGCGCAATGTCCCACGAGACTCGGAAAACTAGACTCTGGCCAGCGAGATCTGGTTTTCCAATTTTCCCCACCCCCTCACCGGTGACACAAGGTGGTTCCTGCCCAGAAAGGTCGGGAACTTCATTTCTATCAACTAAATGTTACTTAAAGGGCTTCCCTGCCATGTGCTCCAGCCCCAAAGGAATTCCGCCAAAGTCGGCGTGTTGTCATCTACTTCTGAAATACGTAAACCACGTGAAAGGAACCCACTGGGTGCCCAAAGGTACATATAGCCCCCAGGGGGAGAGGGACATGCCTGGCCAATACCATGGCACTGCCCCCTGGCATGTTATGTGCCATGGGCGGTACTGGGGGCTGTGCCTCTGGGGAGCCATATTGAATCACAGGATTGTTAATAATGGAGGATTCCACTTTTGTGTATGTGTGTGTGTGGGGGGGGGGGGGGGGGGGGGTTTGCCTCAGAGTGGAAAGTTCTGCTTCCTGCGTCATTAGAACAATGTTTCCCATCCATTGACTCTGTCTACACCTTCCGCTGCCTTGGGAAAGCGAGCAGCATAATCAAATTCTCCTCCCACCCGGTTTATTCTCCCAGATGTTCTATGTACTCTGGGATAACACTGGCTGCAACTGGATGCAGCTTTGACCAAAAGATACTCCAGACTTTGAAGTCGGTTCAATCTGATTTATTGAACTAGTAGCACAGTTAGCACAGTTCGTAATGAGTTCGATTCTCTGCTAACCTAAGTGTGGTTACTCTGTCTGACTGAATCAGACTAGCTCTTATCCACGTGCTGGAGATGTAATACTGCACATACACCCTGACGCACTCTGTAGATGTTCATCAGTGGAAAGAGGCGGAGTGTGAGTGCCTCATGCCTTTCATAGTGAGATCCCACCCCTGAGTGTCCTGCCTGCTCATTGGTCATGTCCTATTCTCTGTGTTCATTAGCTGCCTGTCTGTCTATCATTATGTGCATGTTTGCATATCATGACAGCTCCCCTTTTTTTTTGTGTATGTCCTGTTGGCCTGTGGAAATATATATACAAGTGGTGGCCTAGACTAGCCTATTTACAAACGGTGGCATATGTGAATGTATTTACATGTGAAGACAGCTGTCTAAAGCAAGAAAACAGAACATAACAAACAGCACAAGTGTTCATAAATCCAGTCTCTGTGGCTTGCGCCTGAGCCTTGTCGACCGCCGGAGACGTGGTGGTGGGGACGACGGCGCCTTGACAGGCGGGATGGAAGCCTGACTGGTGGCCTCATAGTTCGAGGTATCAGGAGGTGGCAAAACAACGGACGGAAACGGAGTATAAAGCGGTTGCGGGCAGGCAACCTTGCGCTGTGTCCATCTGTTCCGATGCACAACAGAACCATCAGCCATACAGACACCATGCGAGCGGGGCGCAGCCTGTCGAACAACGACAGCTGGAGCAGACGAGCCACCATCCGGTATCTGACTGTCCGCCGGGGATAACACGGGCAAATCGGTGGTTTGATCACCCGCTGTTGAGAGGAGAAGCGCAATCTTCCTTGCATCAGACGCACCCACGAGGTCTGATGCTTTGAGGTACAGCAGAAACTTTTGCTTGAATGTCTGCCAATTGGCACTGAGATTGCCGGAGGTCCTGAGCTGGTGAGGAGCCTGAATCTTCTCCATGGTGCCGAGGTACATTCGCTGGTCGTCACGGAACGGAGTGAGAACCATCTAGATTAAGCAGTCTCCTGGTACCATGATGTGTTATGTACTCTGGGATAACACTGGCTTCAAATGGATGCAGCTTTGACCGAAAGATACTCCAGACCGTGAAGTTAGTTCAATCTGATTTATTGAACTAGTAGCACAGTTAGCATAGTTCTTAATGAGTTCGACTCTCTGCTAACCGAAGTGTGGTTACTCTGTCTGACTGAACCAGACTAGCTCTTATCCACGTGCTGGAGGTGTAATACTGTACATACACCCTGACTCACTCTGTAGATGTTCATCAGTGGAAAGAGGCGGAGTGTGAGTGCCTCATGCCTTTCATAGTGAGATCCCACCCCTGAATGTCCTGCCTGCTCATTGGTCATGTCCTGTGTTCATTAGCTGCCTGCCTGTATATCATTATGTGCATATTTGCATATCATGACACTCTCTTCCAACCTCTTCCATCGGGCAGGAGATACAAAAGTCTGAGAAAACGCACTAGAAGATTCAAAAACAGCTTCTTCCCTGCTGTTACCAGACTTCTGAAGACCGTCTTATGGACTGAACTGATCTCTGTATACATGTTCCCTACTGAGTAGTACTACACTCGGTATGCTTCACCCGATGTCCATGTATCTACATGTGTATCGATCGTGGGTCCTATGGTTTTTCATGTATGGAATGATCTGTCTGGACTGTACACAGAACAATACTTTTCCCTGTACCTCAGTACACATGACAATATAACAAATCTAAATTCAAATCCATTGGGCATGGCCACTGGCCTATATTCCATTCATGCAGAACAACTTGCAGCTAAATCACACTCTATAGGCACGTTTCTTACTTTGCATTTAACTTCACAATCGGTTTAAGGAGAATGACCTAGAAGCATCACTCTTCAATGGAGTATTTTGAACAGAGCCAGTAACTCTGCTGGTCGCCCTTGTCAATACTGCAGAAAATGTTTGGAACTGGTTGCTCTATGCAGAGCATTGCAGTTACCGGCAGTTTATCCTGATGCCAACACTGGGACCCACGTTTTCCCAAATCAGCAATAACAATGGTTCCTGGAATTTGGGTTTGTTTGCATTCGGAAGAATAGTCAACTGAGGAAGCTCGGAAATGAGTCGCTTTTCCTTTGATCAAAGGTTGGGGCAAAGTTGCTAAATGACAAGTTTATAAATTAGGAAACATGACGGATTGCATGTCATAGATTCTGGTAAATTGCAAGAGTCAGGCATCATTGAGTTAATTGAACATAAGAAATAGGAGCAGGAGTAAGCCATTCAGCCCCTCGAACCTGCTCTGCAATTCAAGAAAAACACATGACAAGATGGAATATGGTATACTACAAAAGTACACTGATGACTATACACACACAGCGTAACATGAAGTTACCCCTTTGTGTCCAACTACCCACGATTCCTGAACTCTGAAAGGCCCCCTTGTTCCCAAACAACATCCAATATTATATAACTCTATAAGCTAAATCCATAGATAATTACCATGCTCAGGTTATGTGTCCATGTTTGGGAAAACCGTCTTCAGTTTCAGCGACGATGTAATCACGGTTCGGTGTTGAATTTTAATCAGTGCCCTGTTAGCAATAACGTTTTGTCAGGGGAGACTGTTTTCTGCAGCCGGGTGTGGCTGGGGTGGTAGCTGCCTTCACTGTGTCCCTTTCTCCAGTTATTGTGCTCTAGATATATGGGGCGGGATTCTCCGCTTGCCGACACCAAAATCCTGGGCGTCATTCTCCGACCCCCCCGCCGGGTCGGAGAATGGCCGTTGGCCGCCGTGAATCCCGCCCCCGCCCCCGCCGAAGTCTCCGCTCCCGGAGATTGGGCGGGGGCGGGAATCCGGCCGCGCCGGTTGGCGGGACCCTCCGCTGGATTCTCCCGCCCGGATGGGCCGAAGTCCCGCCCAGGAATTGCCTGTCCCGCCGACGTAAATCAAACCTGGTATTTACCGGCGGGACCAGGCGACGTGGGCGGGGGTCCGGGGTCCTGGGGGGGGGCGCGGGGCGATCTGACCCCGGGGGGTGCCCCCACGGTGGCCTGGCCCGCGATCGGGGCCCACCGATCCGCGGGCGGGCCTGTGCCGTGGGGGCACTCTTTCCCTTCCGCCTCCGCTACGGCCTCCACCATGGCGGAGGCGGAAGTGACTCTCCCCACTGCGCATGCGCGGGAAACTGACAGCGGCCGCTGACGCTCCCGCGCATGCGCTGGGAAACTGACAGCGGCCGCTGACGCTCCCGCGCATGCGCCGCATTTCCGCGCCAGCTGGCGGGGCAACAAACGCCATTTCCGCCAGCTGGCGGGGCGGAAATCCCTCCGGCGTCGGCCTAGCCCCTCAATGTTGGGGCTAGGCCGCCAAAGATGCGGAGACTTCCGCACCATTTTGCCGGCGCGATGCCCGTCTGATTGGCGCCGGCTTTGGCGCCAGTCGGCGGGCATCCCGCCGTTGGGGGAGAATTTCGCCCCCTATTCGGGCATCGGGCGGAGAATCTCTTTTGACGCCAAAATTGGGGATGGCGCCTGTTTTTGGATGCTCAGCCCCCTCCAAAACGGCATCATCCGTGAGTACACCGCACGCTGTTAAGACGGCCTCCGGACGTCACCTGAAGGCCCTCCCCCAATTCTCCGTCCCCGATGGACCAACTTTCCGATGGCATGGGACACGTGTGCTCTGAGTTTTCGTCAACCTGTGTGGCGATTGCAGACTGTGTCCAGCGCCGCCACAGTCAGGGGATGCCATTCTGCTAGCCAGGACGGCTGTGGCGGGGGCTGGTGGAGTGTGATCCGTGGGTGGCGAGGGGGGTTACAAGGGGGCACTATCTGGCAGGCTGGGTCCGCGCGCAGCCGCGCCATCTTGTACACCGTGACTGCTGCAAGTTGTCACCGTGCGCAATCACGGCCACGGACCCAGCAATTCTCTGGCCATTTTTGTCGGCAACTCTGGAGGCTTTGCGTGGTGCAGCTGCTAGCTCCCCACCGGGTGGAGCATCGGTGCGGGGGCGGTGGCAACTTTTTTATCATAAGACTAGACACTTCCTCCAAGCATAGCCTCAGAATCGGAGAATCCAGCCCGTCATACTTTCCCTTTGAATTTACCCACTCTGTAGACCTGGCTTTTAGTCACCTCTTCTACACCGCATTGTTTCCCCTAGTCACAGAGATTAACAAAAACAGGAAATACTGGACAATCTCAGCAGGTCTGACAGCGTCTGCGGAGAGAGAAGGGAGCTAACTCTTCAAGTCTGGATGACTCTGTCAATTTGACAATTTTTTTGTTTCAGATTCCAGAATCCGCAGTAAATTGCTTTTATCTTCACATAGGTAAACACATGCTTTGCTGACTGATATGCTAATTCGCATATCGAAACACCCCTTCAGACAGCTGCTCTAATTAATTCCCCTTTTTATTTTATTTTATCCCAATTTCATTTTTTAATCTTAATTGTGACCAATTCTTAACACAGCCCCATTGTGGTGGATGGAGTGGGGGTGGAGGGGGAGGGGGGGCGGGGGGAAGGGGGGGTTTGCATAAAATGCGCCAAACCATTCACAACCCCAGTGACTTTGGTGGAAATGGAAGAATGGGCAGGGCCCCTGGAAAATTCCAGCCAAGGTGTTTGTGACCTGGGGCGTCATTCTCCGACCCCCCGCCGGTTCGGAGAATGGCCGTTGGCCGCCATGAATCCCGCCCCCGCCGAAGTCTCCGGTACCGGAGATTGGGCGGGGGCGGGAATCGGGCCGCGCCGGTTGGCGGGACCCCCCGCTCAATTCTCCGGCCCGGATGGGCCGAAATCCCACCCAGAAATTGCCTGTCCCGCCGGCGTAAATCAAAGCTGGTATTTACCGGTGGGACCAGGCGGCGTGGGCGGGCTCCGGGGTCCTGGGGGGGGCGCGGGGCGATCTGACCCCGGGGGGTGCCCCCACGGTGGCCTGGCCCGCGATCGGGGCCCATCGATCCGCGGGCGGGCCTGTGCCGTGGGGGCACGCTTTCCCTTCCGCCTCCGCAACGGCCTCCACCATGGCGGAGGCGGAAGAGACTCTCCCCACTGCGCATGCGCGGGAAACTGTCGGCGGCCGCTGACGCTCCCGCGCATGCGCCGCATTTCCGCGCCAGCTGGCGGGGCACAATACGCCATTTCGGCCAGCCGGTGGGGCAACAAACGCCATTTCCGCCAGCTGGCGGGGCGGAAATCCCTCCGGCGCCAGCCTAGCCCCTCAATGTTGGGGCTCGGCCCCCAAACATGCGGAGCATTCCGCACCTTTGGGCCGGCGCGATGCCCGTCTGATTGGCGCCGTTTTTGGCGCCAGTCGGCGGACATCGCGCCGTTGGGGGAGAATTTCGCCCCAGGTTTATATCTTTGCTGGCATTAGGCTTCCGACTGAAAATCTAAAACGCAAGCTTCGTCCATTTGAAATATTGAATTATTTTTGTCCGTGTTCATGTAATACGGTAATATTCTGTATGCACACTTTGGTGAATTAAGATCACTGAATCAGAAAACATTACAGGCGGTATTCTCCCCCCTCCCCACCCGCCGGGTGGGAGAATCGCCGGGGCGCCGTGTAAATCGCGCCACGCCGCCCTGACCCCCGCACGCGATTCTCCCACCCCCAGGAAACCAGCACCACGCGAATCGCGCCGTGCCGCTCGCAGAATCGCCGCAAATGGCGAGCAGTGATTTTCCGGCCCGGATGGGCCGAGCGGCCGCACGTAAAAGGCCTAGTCCCGCCGGCGCCGTCCACATCTGGTCGCTGCCGGCGGCTACTCGTCGCAAAGGCGAGGGGCTGTGGCTTGTGGGGCGGGGGGGGAGCTCCATTCCCGGAGGGTGCCTCCGGAGTGGCTGGTACGCGATCAGGACCAACCGATCGGTGGGCCGGCCTCTCTGTCGGCGGGCCTCCTTTCTTCCGCCGGCGAGCCTGGATCCATCCGCCATGTTTGTGCGGGGCGGCCTGGAGGATGACGGCCACCGCGCATGCGCTAGTTGGCACCGGCCCAACTGCGCATGAGCGGGACCCAAGGCTTTTACGCGGCGCCGGGTCTCTGATGCCATGCCGAGGCCTCACCCCCATAAATCGCGCGACGCCCCTGCTAGCTCCACGGAGGGGGGAGAATGGGCGCCGACGCCGGAGTAAAACACTCCGGTTTTTACTCCGGCGTCGGCACGTAGACTCCTGTTGGGAGAAACCCACCCTACATTCAAACAATCTTGGGCGAAATTCTCCCGAAACGGCGCGATGTCCGCCGACTGGCGCCCAAAACGGCGCCAATCAGACGGGCATCGCGCCGCCCCAAAGGTGCGGAATGCTCCGCATCTTTGGGGGCCGAGCCCCAACCTTGACGGGCTAGGCCGACGCCGGAGGAATTTCCACCCCGCCAGCTGGAGGTAACGGCCTTTGTTGCCCCGCCAGCTGGCGCGGAAATGACATGTCGGGGCGGCGCATGCGCGGGAGCGTCAACGGCCGCTGACAGTTTCCCGCGCATGCGCAGTGGAGGGAGTTTCTTCCGCCTCCGCCATGGTGGAGACCGTGGCGGAGGCGGAAGGGAAAGAGTGCCCCCACGGCACAGGCCCGCCCGCGGATCGGTGGGCCCCGATCGCGGGCCAGGCCACCATGGGGGCACCCCCCGGGGTCAGATCGCCCTGCGCCCCCCCCGGCACCCCGGAGCCCGCCCACGCCGCCTTGTCCCGCCGGTAAGGTAGGTGCTTTAATTTACGCCGGCGGGACAGGCAATTTATCGGCGGAACTTCGGCCCATCTGGGCCGGAGAATCGAGCGGGGGGGCCCGCCAACCGGCGCGGCGCGATTCCCGCCCCCACCGAATCTCCGGTGCCGGAGACTTCGGCAACCGGCCGGGGCGGAATTCACGGCGGCCAACGGCCATTCTCCGACCCGGAGGGGGTCGGAGAATGACGCCCCATGTCTGAAACTTTTGTCAATGAAATCCAAGAGATTTAATCCAGTCAGATCCTAGAATAACTTCTCATAACCAGACCTGCAACATCATTTCTGATTGGAATGCAGCAGTCACGACAGTCCTTCATCCAACCCTAACATAGTTTTTCCACACAAAGAACTCTGGGCAAGATATTCCGGCACTTCCCACCGGCGCGAACTTGTGGTCCCGCCAAATGTGACCCCCTGTGGTGTGTTACAATAATCATTACGAGTAGGCTTACATTGACACTGCAATGAAGTTACTGTGAAAATCCCCTAGTTGCCACATTCCGGCACCTGTTCGGGTATACAGAGGGAGAATTCAGATTGTCCAATTCACCTCACAGCACGTCTTTCGGGACTTGTGGGAGGAAACTGGAACGCCCAGAGGAAACCCACGCAGACAGGGGGAGAACGTGTAGACTCCGCACAGATAGTGACCCAAGCAGGAATTGAACACGGGACCCTGGCGTGATGAAGCAGCAGTGCTAACCGCTGTGCTACCGACAAGCGAGCAACACAAAATAGCGTAGCCTTCGGCGGGACCGGAAGATCTTGCCGGCAGCCAAATGGCAAGTCACCTCCGGAAAACACATTGCCCGGAGGTGGGGCAGAAATTCCGGCCGTGTACAAATTTCAGTAATTCAGAAAATTACCCATCCAATCACTCCAAGTTCTTGCAGCAGGTTTTATGCACCCCACTTGGGTTTAATTTGAACACAGGAGCAGAGTAGGTCGGCCTGGGTATAGGAGCCTTGTGGCCCTAATAGTTGAGTCGAAATGTGTATAGAATATAATGCTGGGATCTATTTGAAACTAACCGAGTAGGTGGAAACTGGGTGGGTCAGTCTGACGCAGTCGTACTCACAGAACCATACCTATCAGCCAATGTCCCAGCACCCTCCATCACCACCCCTGGGTATTGTTCTATTTTATCAGCCTCTCACCCGAGGACGGGAATCTTACAGCCTCGCAGCTTAAGATAAAAACCGTTTACCTCCCATTTGAACACTGCAACTTTCCACAAATATTGACTATGGCAGCTAATGTTGATATCTTGCTTTGTGGAGAACAAGAAATTGCTTGGCTTTATGCCTTTGAAGTTATCCTAGCGTTCAGGGTGGCATGACAGCCCCTTTGTTAAAACCACACAGCCCATATTTTTAATCAAGGGTGTCACCTCTGTTGAGAAAAGAGGGGAAAGACAGCGAGAGGAGAATATGTTTGTGTTAGATGTTCATTCCCAAAGAGTGTGTGGTAGTTGGAGCAATCCTACTTCTAGTGTGAGTGGATTGGCAAATTCGTATGTAAGATTTGTCCAGAGTTAACAGCTCTAATTTCTTGTCCATGTACTTTCTTACAGTAAAAACGACTCTAACAATTGTACTGTTTTCAACTCTGGTGAAGAATGACCTTGAACTCTCCTATTAATGTGGCGTGACATGAGCTTTGGAGGAAACGAGATATCAACATGTAGGCATTACCAAGCCCAGCCCCAGCTCCAAACACATACATTGCTATGTATTGATCATCTTCTCTTGCGTTGATGTGGCTATTTTACAGTAAAATACATCGAATTAGACAGTAGTCACCCGCCACATCATCAGCCTTTGTCTTGCCCCTTCAGAGGTGCAAAGGTGCCTCAAGGCACTTTCAAACACATAACTTTCCATGCAGTTCTCAGAGAAAGTTTGATAATGATCTTCTTAAGTGTTTGAAGGCCCGCCCGAAAAGTAAATCTTTACTTGGTAGTTTTCAAATGTATCAGCGTGAGAAGGAAACTATGTCAGCTGCTTTGTAAGTGAATGAACGGCTGCAATTTTATTTTGAGTCAAGTTAATTGAAGGAATGTAAGTGAAGCCCAGCAGATTTTGAGTATTTAAATTAGCGGAGTACTTGTTGTAAAAATAACGTTGGAAATATCGCTCTCTGCAAAGAAAATGCTATTCTCTCTCATTTTCTGGCGAAGTTTAAAACAAAATCCCTCAGCGATAATAAAGGAAAACTGATGTTACCCCCAGCGCTGGGACCTTGCGATGATGTTGGGCTTTCTTTATCTCCATGACGATGGTTACATTATGGTGCAGATCTCTTGTTTAGGAAGGTTGAGAAATGTTCTTTGCTCCTGTCTTCTGAGGATTGTGTACGTACTTCTATGTATGAGCAACATGTTAGCTCTACGGCATTCACAGGCTTTAGTTTATTTTTGTTTATTATTAGTTTATTATGGCAGGAGGTAGCAAAAAGGGAAAGGTTAAGGCTTTGTTATTGATAGGCTGGTCACTTCGTTGGAACTGCTCCCACTTCACTGCAACAGCTTTACCAGTCTACTTTCTGGAAACAAAGTCACTAAAATCTGCAGTAAGAGCATTATGGATTTTTAAACCCCCTACCATCGCCCCCCACCCCCCCCAAGTCAAAGATTTGGCAAGTCATTTTCCACCCTGCCAAATTGGTCCATTACTTTCCTCTCCTCCCTGTTCCTCTGAAAATATTAAGGACAAATTTAGGGCACGATTCTCTGGCCTCGCTGCGCTTTCATTCGAGCAAAACTAGGCCGATGGGTAGCGGGAGAGGCCGAAAACGAGAACCGCGTAAGGCGGCCAACATTTTGCAATGCAACCGACCCGCTCGTGTAGGCGAAATCGGGATCTCGCTGTGGGGGGGGGGGGGGGGGGGGGGGGCAGGAAACCAATTATCACCACTTAAGCCCTATTTGCATACAGTTAACGGGAGCCACCCCATATCCAACAGACTCCCGTCATTCCTCGGCCTCCCCAGCAGGTGGTCATGCTAGCATTGATTAGTACTCCTTTCTAAAAATGTGCACCTGGCGGAAGGGCTTCTGTGGGGAGCCAAGAAGGTGAGTAGTCATCTTTGCCCACAGGCAAAGAGCCCGGGGGCACTGGGCTTGCCAGCCCAGTGTTCAGCGGGGGCTGGGGAACCATCAGCTGGGGGTGGGGGACCCTCTGTAGAGGCTGGCAAAGCTATTCAACATTAATTGGTCCACGTACCGAGGCCTCATTGTCTTCTTGCCGCAAATGAAGGCTCACCAGTCGATTCGGAAGCACAGCACTTGGCAGCCCCCCACCAACAAGGTCGAGAAGCACTTAAGCAGCTCAGTCAACCCCAGTCAGCTCGCAACAATGGTGCCGAGGAAACCGGCCCCAAGATTCGGGGTGCAGACCCGGGTGGGCTCATAGCACAGCGGAGGTCAAGAGAGATGTCCTGTTCCCCCCGAGTGTCCCGGAAGGTGAACCACAGAGCAGCCAGTGCTGCCTGGGATGTGGTGGTGGTGGCTGTAAGCTCCGGGAACGTGACCAGGAGGACTGACGTCCAGTGCCAAAAAAGGTCAACACCCGGCAGAACGAGTACGTAGGCCCCCCCCCCCCCCCGAGACCTTTCCACCTCCACACGAGCATCCACCCTGCAACTTTCCATGCCCCCAACCCTCCATTCTTCCCCCTCCATTCAACTTCCCCAACCCTTCCTTCACCCCCCCCCCCCTCGCACCACTGAGAACCACGCGTGTGGCCAATGATGCCCTCTTGTGTCACCTTGGGAAAAAGCTCTCCCACAATCCCCGGGAGAGAGCCCAGACAGGCGGTGGGGTGCCAGACTTAAGAATAATCATCACCTCCTTCGAGGAGCAGATCGGTCACCCACGCGGCGGTTGGCGGGCGCCGCAGTGGAGAGGAACCACCGGACCTGTCAAACGTGAGTCATTATTGCCTTCCTGACGGACCCATCCCTCCCACTGACCACATGTACATTCTCCCTCAGGTCCTCCAGCCAACGGCACCGCCCTATCCTGGATGGCCTCCTCTCCAGCCTCCCGGGAGACCACCTCAGTGGGAGCTCCGAAGAAGATACGATCGCGGTGTCACAGCTGTAATCCCCACCCTCTAACAGGGCAGACACACGCAGCTCGGTGGCCAATGTTAGTGGTCAGGCTTCTGGGACACAATCTGGTGAGAACCACACAGCTGCTGCTGCACATCAGGTGGGGGCAAGGACCCCCAGGCAAGTCAGCAGTTGGAGAGCTGCTGGATCACAGGACACAGCTGGGTCCCAGCCAGATGCTGAACCTATGGATGAGGTACACCCGGACCCGATGGAGACAATAGGGAGCGGTCAGGACATTCCAAGGGAAATGTTAGCGACACTCCAACAGATCCATAGCCGCTTGGAGGAATCCCAGAGGTTAAGGGTGCAGAAGATGTCGCTGGAAATACGTGGCACTGAGGCCAACACTGCTGGGGTGGCGACCACAGTGGAGGGCTTGGTGCACAATGTCGGCACCATTAGTGAAGGTGTCCAAGGCATCGCGCAGTCAGTGACGGCCATGGCTGAGGGGCCAACGTGCTGTGGGATGTGAGCTCATACCAGGCTGACCTTGATGAGGTGCTACGGGACATGTCCCGCTCTCAGATGGGAATGGCCGAGGCGCTGCAGAGCGTGTCCCAGTTATTGAGGAGCTTCTCCGAGGGTGTTGACACCATTATGCAGGCATCGGGGGGCCGTTAGGGCAGGCAGAGTCAGATGATGCAGGGGCAGCCGGGGCTCAAACCAATTGCCCCCCCCCCCCATCCCAAGGTGAACCCCAGGGCCCTATGGGCACTGACTGGGAGGAGGGGGCGCTGGGTGCCATGGAGCGGTGACAGTGGCCACCAGCTTCTCTGGGTTTCACCCCTCTGATGAGGCCGTATCGAGGGACGGGGATTGGGGGTGGGGGTGGCACCATCAGGCGAGTGGGGAATTGTAAAACGCAATAAACACCCTTGACCACAACCAGTATGGCGCGTCTGTCACTTCCTTTGTTTTTAAATTTAGAGTACCCAATTCATTTTTTCCAATTAAGGGGCAATTGAGCATGGCCAATCCACCTACCCTGCACATCTTTGGGCTGTGGGGGCGAAGCCCACGCAAACACGGGGAGAATGTGCAAACTCCACACGGACAGAGACCCAGAGCCGGGATCGAACCTGGGACCTTGGCGCTGTGAGACAGCAGGGCTAACCCACTGCACCACCGTGTTGCCCTCTGTCACTTACTTCCGCAATGCGGCCCATCTCTCCAGGCATCTCCCCGCCCCGTAGCAGTCACCCACCCTCCTGCTGTGAACATGACCCGGAGCTGTGTCCCATCCCCTGGTGTTCAGATGTTGGCTGCTGCGTGTGTTCAGGTGTTGCCTCCCGCAGTGTTCAGGCACAGTGTCTAGGCATCGCGGTCTGATTGGGATGCTAGGCGATGACTCCAACATGTTACATGGCCTGCCCACCCACGGCATTCCACTTGGGTTGTGCAAAATGCTCACGATTGCCAATTCCCTATTAGCTTCAGCCACACAGCCAGAGGCCTCGGCAGTCGGTGGGGGTCATGGGTGGTCGGTGGGGCAGATGGGCATGGGCTAAGGTTGCTCCCGGAACAGGTACACATGATCCAGGGGTTAGCATGCTGTTGCCGTGAGCGTTTGTCCACCAGCACCCCTTCCCCCCCCCCCTCCCATGGGAGCCCACCCTTCCTGAGGATGCCTCCCCCCACACACAGCACACCTCCCCCTCCAACCCAGCCGAGGGTCCTACCGAGCACTGGGGTGACAAGCTCAGCCCCCAGCCCCCCCCCCCCTTTCACTTCTGTTGCTGCTAGCGAGTCTCCAATAGAATGGAAGGGTAAAGTTAGGCATCACGTACTATTGTGCCATCTGCTGTTTGTCATTTTGTCAACAAGGTTTATATTACTTAATACAAACATGTTGGGCGCGATTCTCCGCTCCGACGGCAGAGTGTTGGCGTCGGCGCCAAAACAGGAGTGTTTCACTTGGCGGTCGGCGCCCGTTCCGGGACCGCATTCTGCGTCGTACAAGGGGGCCAGCAGGGGCGCGGCGGGAAGCACAGGGGCGCGGCCTCGGAGCAGTGTTGGAGACGCGGCACCACGCAATCGACGCAGCGCCGCGTCGCACATAAGGCGACGCGAGCGCCCAGGCTGCCGATGGAGCAACATGGCGCCACGCTGAGCAGCGCCCCGGTTCACCGACCACGACCTGGAGACGCTCCTGGACGCCCTCGAGGAGAAGAGGGGGCATCTGTACCCTGGACCCAGCCAGAGGGTCCCACCCAAAGTGGCCCGGAGTCTGTGGAGGGAGGGGGGCGCGGCCGTCAGTGCCATCGCATTGGACTGGCGAGCAGTGCCGCAAAAAGCTCAACGACCTACTGACGGCAGCCAGGGTGAGTACCCAGCAATGTACCCATGGCACGAACCCCCCCCTAGCCCCCACACGTGTCCCCCCCCCCACCCCCAGGAGAAGAGCGCCCATAACCAGGGAGAGGGTGCCTGAACCAGAGGGGGTGAACCTGACTTGCGGCCCCTCACCGCGCACGAGCAGAGGGCACTGGACATAGCTGGTACACCCGAGGACCGGGAGATTGCCCATGCCGAGATCGGGGGCGCGCCACCAAGTGATATACCCCTCTGCCTGGCCCCTTTCCCCTCAGCACTCTCCCCTCAGCCTCACAGGTACACAGGGGATGGACAGGCACGACACGACGACACAGGACACCAGCACACCGGGGACAGGCAGACATGAAAGAACACAACACGACACCACCACGGAGGGGATGAACATACGGGACATGGCACCCCAGGGTATCCCCGACCGCAGGTCCGATGAAGACACCGAGGTTGCGTCACAGCTCTCCCCTGCACCCTCCGCCACCGCAGATACTCTCACCTCGGTTGGCCATTTTAGTGATGAGGCTTCTGGGACACTAACTGGTGCGCACCACACAGCCGCTCCGGTACAGCAGGTGGAAGTAGGAGCAGCAGAGGGGCCGGATGGTCGGAGGGCAGCCCAGCCCCGGCAAACACCTGCCGCCCAGACGGGTCCCAGGTTCCTGGAGTTACCCGCCCACCCAGAGACCCGATGCAGTCAAGAACCCAGGGGCGTGAGAATGTGACGGCCGGTTTCCAGCACCTGCA
The DNA here is from genome assembly GCF_047496885.1 of Scyliorhinus torazame. Lineage (NCBI taxonomy): Eukaryota > Metazoa > Chordata > Chondrichthyes > Carcharhiniformes > Scyliorhinidae > Scyliorhinus > Scyliorhinus torazame. The sequence continues at coordinate 29,048,120 of NC_092724.1, forward strand.
GGCGCAAGTGCAGGAGTGCATCCGCGTCCAGGAGCAGGAAATGGTGCCGGTCATGAGTGCCACACAGGCCAACACCGCACGGGTGGCGTCCGCGGTGGAGACAATGGTGGCGACGGTGTCGGGCATGTGACTGAGTTTGCAGGGCCTGGGGCTATCTGTGTGCGCGGCCTCCGTGGCCCAGGACAGGGCTGCCGTGAGCCATGGCCAGCTGAACATCGCAGAGGCACTCAACAACCTGGCGCGGTCTCAGCAGGCCATCGCTGAGAGCATCAGCGCCATTGGCTGGGTGATGGGCGGCATTGTACAGAGCCAGACAGGGATGCCGAACTCCCTGAGCTCCATGGCTGCTAACGTCAAGACCCTGATCGATACCAGCGCGGGCCTCCAGGACTGGCAGCGCCAGGTGATGGTGGTGCCCAGGTGCTGGATCCGCTCACACCCCCATACCATGGAGAGCCACAGGGGCCACCGGGCACCCCAAGGGAGGAGAAGGTGCTGGGGCCCGTTCCGGCTTCCCCTGCAGGGGGGCTGCCGGAACGCCGCGCCACCCCGGACCCCCGCCCCCCCCCCTACCGTCCCTGGTGCATCTGGTGGGCAGCGGGCAGAACAGGGTGGCACCACGCCATCCCAATTGCCCGAGGTGCAGCCTGGCCCATCCAGGCCGGGTCGCCCCAGGAAACGGCCGCCAAAGGGGACCCTATTCACAGGGCAGGAATCACAGGAGTCCACCTCCAGTTCTGCTGTACTGTCTGGGAGAACACCGAGACGTAGTCATAGGGCCCGTAAGGCCAGAAAGGTAGACACTGCTGAGTAAGTTGGCACGGGTGCAGGGCACAGAATAGTTAGATGGGCGAGGGCACATGCACAGGACGTCAGTTATTAAACACATTCCACACCTACGTGAGCTGCCTCTGTACTCTGTCCGATGCGGGCGGGGACTGTGTGCCTCTGTGTGAGGGGCGCTGCGATAGAAGTTGAGCTCTGGTGAGTGTGACATGTGGCCCCGCGCCCCCCCTCCCCACGGTTCTCCCACGCCAACCCGCCCCCAGCCGTACGCCAGGGTCATGGGATGCAGTGTCTGGGCCGCATGCAGGGTCCACCCAGGTGGAGGGTCTTGATGTGGCCCGTGAGTCAGACATTGTTGAACCATGTATGGCTCGGAGCCCATCGCACGGCGGGCTGTCATCATCTTCCATGCTGTAGTGATATGCATCACTGTATATACACAAGGGGTTAAGGTAAATACACTACAACTAAGTAACCACTAGAGGGAGCACCAGAGATGTATAAATACAGACAAACAGGAAGTCAGTCTCTCTCTCTTCACAGGAACGGCAGCTGGTGAGCAGGACACAGACAGGCAGCTCAGATGTAACATAGTCTAAGCGCTGGAGAGAGAATGAACTCACAGAAATAAAGCATCTACCTCAACTGTAAGACTACGAGCTTTATTCAGACACAAGGAATAATACATGGTGCCAGGACCAGGTGACTTCAGAACGCTTACTAGAAAAGTTACACAAGATGCAGACAAAGCACGATCGAAAACAGAAGACAACTCAGACGTGGGGAGACTTTGCTTCATCGATGCAACTCGTTGGAACAGCACAGCAGCTGGAAACAACCGGTAATTTAAATCATAGATGGAAAATCTTTAAACAAACGTTCGAACTGTATATCATAGCTAATGAGTTGAGTGCGGCCTCAGAAGAAATGAAAATAGCAATTCTCCTAGCAGGCCATGAAGCCAGAGAAATTTATAACTGCTTTAATTACTTGAAAGGTGAGGTAATTATAAAATTAGAAGTAATACTTAAAACATTTGTAGATTACTGTAACACCAGTAATAATGCTGCTTTAAGACATTCAATGGTCAGAAACCAAATTGCACAGGGAATGAGTGCAAAGCTCAAACAATCATCAGAACAGAAAGGGTTAATGCTGGAAATCGCGATTGACAAGTGCAGATCGCAAGAAAAAAATAACTTTAAGTTTTTAACAAGAAAAAATGGCAAAAAAGTTCTTTTCCACGGGCCTGAAGAAGTTAAAATGGCGTCTGAGCACATTTTAAACTCCCCAAATCCGAAACCAAAGAAGATGATTTGTTTATCAAAGAATACTACTCAGACATGGTTGAGTTATTCGGATATGATGCTCATACAAGTATCAGCACCACGGTTGAAAAGCTCAACACAACTCTACTCATGGTAGATGAATCCAATACCATGATGCAATGGCAGATCATCGATACATTGGATGACAGAAACCTGTCAAATACCCAAGAAGAAAACAATGCCACACAGCGAGTACTGAGCGACTCCATTGGGAGAGCACAGATCGACTCCACAGAGAGACCACTGCACGACTGCACACAGAGAGCGAAGAAGGACTCCACAGAGAGAGCGAAGAAGGGCTCCACAGAGAGAGCGAAGAAGGACTCCACAGAGAGAGCGAAGAAGGACTCCACAGAGAGAGTGAAAAAGGACTCCACAGAGAGAGCGAAGAAGGACTCCACAGAGAGAGCGAAGAAGGGCTCCACAGAGAGAGCGAAGAAGGACTCCACAGAGAGAGCGAAGAAGGACTCCACAGAGAGAGTGAAAAAGGACTCCACAGAGAGAGCGAAGAAGGACTCCACAGAGAGAGCGAAGAAGGACTCCACAGAGAGAGTGAAGAAGGACTCCACAGAGAGAGCGAAGAAGGACTCCACAGAGAGAGCGAAGAAGGACTCCACAGAGAGAGCGAAGAAGGACTCCACAGAGAGAGCGAAGAAGGGCTCCACAGAGAGAGCGAAGAAGGACTCCACAGAGAGAGCGAAGAAGGACTCCACAGAGAGAGTGAAAAAGGACTCCACAGAGAGAGCGAAGAAGGACTCCACAGAGAGAGCGAAGAAGGACTCCACAGAGAGAGTGAAGAAGGACTCCACAGAGAGAGCGAAGAAGGACTCCACAGAGAGAGCGAAGAAGGACTCCACAGAGAGAGGAATACAAGTCTCCACAGAGAGCTCGTTGACATACTCCACAATGGAAGCAACTCAAGACTCCATAGTGAAGTCCATGCATGAACAAGACCATGAATGTCTATCAACCTTATCTGAGCAACCAGCAGCAGACTATGAAAGTCTACCAAGCTCATGTGAACAACAGAAAGACTATGACAGTCTACCCAGCTTATTTGAGCCACCAGAAGAAGACTATTAAAGTCTACCCAGCTTATTTAACCAACACGAAGACACTGAATGTCTACCCACTGTATGTGAGACAAGTGACGAAGAAATCACGATTCCCATTCAAGATGTGCAAGATTACAGTGAGACTGACAGATCTCAGCTAGAATGTACAGAAGCACTCAACAATCAAAGTGAAACTACTCTTGAGTCCAGTGAGACCACATCAATTAAAATCTCATCTACACTAACCTATCCACAAGAAAATGAAACCTTGAAGATTTTGACTCCAGAAGAGGAGCATCAAGAAACCAATGAAGATTCAATTGAACCTGAAATGAATCCAGAAGAGGAGCACCAAGAAATCAATGATGATTCAAGTGAACCAGAAATGACTCCAGAAGAGGAGCACCAAGGAATCAAAGAGGAATCACAGCAACCACAAATGACTGATGTCACCAAGATCAATGCAACATCAGATCATTCACACAATCCTCAAGAAGAAACGATCACTGAAACATCAGATACCACAAAGGACACTGACACAAATAACTTTGAGAATGACTCGAATTATCCACACGGAACCGTCATTGAGCGCAACAAGAACAACAAATACCACAAGAAGCACAACAGAAACAAGAACAACAACAGCAACAACAAAAACAACAAGAACAACAAAAACTACACGCACAACAACAGTCTACAAGAACAACAAAAACAACAACGAGAAACATAACAAAGACAACAACAGCAACAACAAACACAACAACAACAACAAGAACAACAACAAAAACAGAAACAACAAGCACGACAAAAACAACAACAAGTACAACAGTGACACCCGTGCCTGCTGGCCAGCCGGCAGCGCTGGGCAGCCTCCTGTTGCCGTCCATCCCCCATGTCCTCTGCATCTACTTCCCCCTCGCCATCCCCCTCATCTGGAGAAGAGTTCCCCTCATCCTGACCGTCCTCCTCCTCCTTCTCCAGCACATCGCCCCTCTGCTGGGCTATGTTGTGCAGGACGCAGCAGACCACGACGATGCAGCCGACCCTCTCTGACGGGTACAGGAAGGCACCCCCAGAGCGGTCCAGGCACCTGAAGCGCATCTTCAGCATCCCAAAGCACCTCTTGACCACACTCCTGGTCGCTGCATGGGCATCTTGTAGCGGCGCTCCGCTTCGGTCTGTGACCTCCGGATAGGCATCATCAGCCATGACCGCAACGGATAACTCCTGTCGCCCAGCAACCAGCCCTGCAGTCGGTGGTGGTGTCCCTCAAACATGGCGGGGATGAATGATTGGGAGAGTATAAAGGAGTCATGCACACTGCCAGGGTACCTGGCGCAGATGTGCAGGATCATCATCCGATGCTCACAGACCACCTGCACATTCATTGAATATGTACCCTTCCTGTTCAGGCACGTGGCCCTTTCCTCCGACGTGGGCCGCATGGCGATGTGCACTCCATCGATCGCCCCCTGCACCATGGGTATCCGGGCAACATCAGCGAAACCCGTTGCGCAAGCATCCGGGTGGGCGCAGCCCACAGGGAACTGTATGTACCGGTCCGCGATGTCGTACAGTGCGTCGGTGATGGCCTGGATGCAACTGTGCACCGATGGCTGGGAGATTCCGGACAGGTCCCCACTCGGTGACTGGGAAGACCCCGTCATGAAGAAGTTGAGGGCGACTGTCACCTTGACGGCCACCGGGAGGGCATGTCCACCCCCGATCCCACGTGGTGCCAGGCATGCCATCAGGTAGCAGATGTGGGCGACGGTCTCCCCGCTCAGCCAGAGTCTCCTCCTGCACGCTCTGTCCGGGAGATCCGCGAAGGACATGCGGGGCCAGTACACACGTTGTCACATCGGACGCCTCCGTGGCCGTGGCACACCCTCCTCCTCCCCCTCATCATCCTCCTGCTGTGGCTCCCCCACCTCGTGGTGCTCTTCCTGCGCCTCTCGGGCGTGTGGCCCTGCGGCCTGGGCGGCTTGCATGTGCCCCACTGCAGCCCGCTGCTCTACAACAGGTTCCGCCACCTCCCTGTCACGCCAGTGCTCCAGCTCCCACTGGGCCTCATGCAGGGCAGCAGCCCCCGCCATGGCGGCCAACAACACTGGAAGATGGCTAAACATTGTACTATCTGTAGGGGGTGGGAGTAGACAGGGTTTCAGCATTGGTATACACCCCTCCACAACCATGTGCCATGGGCTACATGGCCAGCCCAGTTGCCAGCACGCACCCCACCTCTGTCCCCTTGGTGCCCTGAGACCTGTCGGTCGTTCTCTCTGCCAGGGCCACCGTCTGGTGGCAGTGCCCACACCGGGGGGCTCCCTTGTGTGCCGCCCTGGACATACCCACTGGTAGGTGCCGTCAGTTTGGTGAGGGAGGGTGCGGGTGTCTGGCACACGTCAGGACGGCCAGGCCACCTGCGCCGCGAAGCGAACGGATTGGGTGGACAGCTGCGTGTCTGCCGTCATGGGGTCTGGCCGTTGGATCCGCCCTGCCATGGCGGGCCGTGGCCGCCCACAGCCTTTGTCGCCCCCACCGCTCCTTCCCCACCCCCACCCCGGATGTGTGGGCCCCCACCCCCAGATGTGTGGGCCGGAGATTCCCTGCTCCAGCGGCGAATCGCTGCTGCGACCATTTTTGGCGATTCTCCGAGTGGCCGGGCACCCGTTTTGCCACGCATCGGAGAATGGCGTCCCAGCGTCGGAGGCGCCGCGGCAATTCTCCGACCCGGCGGGAGGTCGGAGAATTCTGCCCGCTTTTTCTTGCGCTCCACTTGTGTGGAGCTGACACCAAATTTAATGGTAACATTTACCATCATCATGCAGTAAAAAATAGGAGGTGCCCCAATCCCAAATTGATAGGCAAATTCTGATGCCTACAATGAAACAAATCAGAGTGCAGCATTGATACCCTGTGTTCTGTCAGAATAAAAAACATTGAAGTACCCATTAATACATCAAAATTACTGCAACCCATTGGCCTGACAAGTACTTGTCAGAGTTTTGGGCCAAGATTTTTAAGATGGGGGGGAATCCGCAGGTAACACATCCCCGCCAATACATTCTGTACCTCCACCACTTAATGATCCAACACGCATTAACTGGCTGGAAATGGGACTTCCGTCCCTCACTCCAGAAACTTCTGTGGACAGGACTGGAACTACAAGCAGTCCCCAGAGTCTAGGTCCCAGCAAAGTTCCACGTTCTCTGTGTGAAGATATTTCTCCCGATTGGGTTATGACATTGATTTGATAGCCTGCAATATTGCTGTCCGGCTAAGTTAAGTTCATTCCCGGTAAATATAACGTTATTAGATATATCTTTGAAATATGTGCCCTCAGCAAATTAAATCTTTAGTATTCGCTCTGTGAATTAGCTCACTGTGTAATAAGTGTACAGATGTTAATCCAGTGAGCCACGGCAATGATCTGAGGACCTGGATTTGAATCCCACGGCAGCAAATGGTGGGATTTGAACTCAATAAAATATCTGGAATTAAAAATCTAATGATGACCATTGAAACGATTGTTGTAAAAGCCCAACTGGTTCACGAATTTAAAAAAGATGTACAGATGTTGACACAAGCAAGTGTTCCATTATTTTAAGGATAGTCGGTTAAATGTAAGTTAGCAGCAAGACCAATTTGGATGTTTGAGAGTTTTTATGGACTCTGCAAGAATGAGGTGCATTTGTGTTCTTTGAAGTTAGAAGCCTTTATCGATGGAAGAATGCTGCTTTATTTTATTTTCTAGTCTGTCGGTCTCTCTCTCTCTCTCTCCTTCACATACTCCTTGCTTATCAGTGTCTACACTTAAATCTGGCTCCTGGCTGCTTTATCCATTTCCTGGCTTTTTGCAATTTCCCGCAACAGATGATTAAATGCTGATGAGATACAGTTTCTTATCACTGATACTCATAGATGTTGCGTTAATTCAACCGACAAAGAGATCAAATAAGGACAGCATCCTGCTGCCCAGAGCAATTTACCAGAATCTTCGCAGATGAATAACTAGAATTATTAGCAGTCTTTTAAAGGTAACATACATCCTCCTTCAATTTGTACTCTCTCTCCACCTGATGACACCAGCCAATACTGGAGTGCGTTTCCATGGGCTGTTGTTGATGTGCGAGCTCAGATCGGCTGCGAGGGCAGGCTGTTGATCATGAGAGCATCGCAACTAAGCCCAATTCTTTCTTCTCCCGATATATCTGCATATTTATAAATATGCTTGCCCATCACCAATGCTCATAGCAGGTCAGTCTTGTCCCAGATTGCTGCAAATTCCTATTGAAGCCACCCACTGCTGCTGGAACAGAGTATCCCATTGGCACGAGCGACCAGACTGACCAGAGAATTCCGGCTATCATCTAAATATTTGGCTTCTTAAATGATGGTAAAATGTATGACATCCCTCAAGGTTACACATCTGTTATGCCTTTATTGGCATATGGCCCTTCTGAAGGTGTAACATGCGTCACACAGATTGTGTGCACAGATAAATCCCCTTGACATCAATACCGTCTGGTTTACTAATATACTTTCGGGGAGGAAATCCGCCATCCTTCCCTGGTCTGACCCACATAGGACTCCAGATCCAAAGCAACATGGTTGACTCTTAAATGCCCTCTTAAATGGCTTAGCAAGCCATTCAGTTCAAGGGCAGTAAGGGATGGGCAACAAATGTCGACCTTGATAGCGATGCCCAAATCCCTAAAATGAAGGGAAAAAATTAATCAAATAAATTTTTGGTGAAACGGCGATGGCATGGGATGGCATAGTGGCTTGGTGGTACGGTAGCACAGTGGTTAGCACTGATGCCTCACAGCATTAGGGACCCGGGTTCGATTCCGATTTCGGGTGACTGTGTGGAGTTTGCACGTTCTCCCTGTATCTGCCTGGGCTTCCTCCGGGTGCTCCGGTTTCCTCCCACAGTCCAAAGGTGTGCAGGTTAGATGGATCAGATATGCTAAATTGACTCTATGTGGGGTTACAGGGATAGGATGGGGGACTGGGCCTAGCTGGGGCGCTGTTTCAGAGGGTCAGGGTGGACCCGATGGGCCGAATGGCCTCCTTCTGCACTGTAGGGATTCTATAATTCTATGAAAGTGAGAAGCAAGTCAAGTTGTGAATGGGCACTCGCCCAGCTGGGACATCTCACAGTAAAAGTGATCCAGTTGCAAAACTGTAGCATGGTCTTCAGTCTGCCAACCACTGTACCTATTAAAACGAACAATGTGCGGCAGTGAATGATACATAACGTAGTTTAAGCAGTCATATAAAACAATGAAAACAAAAGGACTGATTTCAGCCCAGTCTGGGCAATGCAAGTGGAGTGGTTGTGGAGTTAACATGGTGAGAGGTGGGAAATTTGTGTCACGTCTCCATCCATGTTATTTTAACTGCTGGAATTCTGAAAGCTTTGACGCTTCTTGCCCAATTTAGGCAGGTCCTAGTCAAATTGAAAAGCTAAGGCCTGACGGCATTATTGATGCCCGACCTTGAACCCTCCAGAATCTGATGGTGATAATCAGTTTTTTTTAATACGATTTTTGAAGGTTCCTTATGGCCCAGAAGGAGGGCGGGTTTTCCTCCTGACCTTCTGAACTTCCACCTTCATCATGGACGCCCTTGGAGTTTTTGACATTTCAGAATCTTTGATCTTATTTCAATAGAAAAGTCTTAGGAACTGAAATAAGATTGTTGTTTCACAACAAAGCACTTTTACACAGGTTTATAACACTGGCTGCAGACTTTGCAGTATATTACAGTCAGATGAGCCAGCATGGGAAATGTCACCACGCGATAGTTTTCAAACTTTCAAAAAGTCTTTTGACTCATCCCAGGCCCATTTGGAAGGAATGGTTCATGAAAAAAAACTCGCACTGTTGGCCTCTGTGAGGCCTATCAAAATCACCTCAGCTCCCAGGCCTCACCTGCTTGCCTGCTCAGTGTTGGAGAAAACTCCCTCCCTTCCTCTCATAACTGCTGAGCTATCGCTTGGCAGTGACATTTAAATGATGTCCAAAGTAGGAAACGGTTGGCTTTTGGGCAGGTAGAACAGTTGCTGCGTTGACTTTTCACATAATTTGGACAAAAGTCATAGAGCATCCTCAAGATATTCAATTTCCGTCATAGGCCCATCTTAATTTTTCAACCCGGTGCTACACTATCATGTTTTTCGGCATTGAGCAATACAATCTGGCATTGCCTAAACTGGGATGAAATCTGGCTTTTACTGTTTCATATTTCTGTTTAAACTATGTTATGTATCATTCACTTCCTTGAGGTAAAATGGCCAATCACTTTTAAGATTGGTTAGCACTGTGGCATCCAAAAGTACTTGAAACTGAACTGAAAACTAATACATGTAAATGATCAGTAAAGATGGCTGGATTCTCCGCTATCAGGATTTCCCGATGGCGTGGGGCTGCATGGGGAAACCCCATTGACCGGCTGGCGGGACGGAGAATCATTCTGCCGGCGGGGGCGCGCCACACCAGAAAACGGGTGCGGCGGTAGAGAGAATCCCGTCCCCAACTTTAATTAAACTAACATTTGCTAGGTGATATGTTTCCAATTCCACTTCTCTTCCCTCACCTAATGGGGCACCAAGGCAGACTTTCATCTGCTTCCATAGCTAGCAATTCCCGGAACAAGTCACCAGCCTGTCGCCAGGGGCTTATAGCTTGAGGGGACGCCACTTCACATCAAACATGGCTGACTAGGAGTCTCTCCCGCTCTTACCTCCAGCCATTACCATGTTTGGAGGGATTTGCAGGTTGACACACTCAACCTGTTTGGCTGCGTTATGAACACACAAATCCTAGGAATCGAACCGGAGCTTCTGGCTCAGAGATAAAGATGATCCTCACTACGCCACAAGACCTCGATGGGTGGTGTGTAGTTGTAGTTTATTCTTCTTTAATTGAAGAAGAGAGTGAGAAGATAAATGTTTCTTTAACATACATAATTTACAGGTCCAACCTGGGGTAAGGATGAAGCGTATATGTACTGTATATATTCTGGTAGTTAAAAACTGAGAGATAGACAGGAGCAGCCCAGTGTCTTCTCAGCCTCTCTGTAGCAATATTTTATATGTGTTAACATGCTACAGAAATGCGTTCGGCTTTCTCAGGACACCAATCCAATGGTTGGTCAGTGGGGAAGCAGCCATCGCTCCTTCATTGGCCCAAGGGTCAGAATTTATTTTGAAGATGCTCCAGGGAACTCTCCATTTCCAAAGGGCTTCTGTTGTGTTGCCAGCAATGCTGGTTATTATCTAACAGTTGGATTGACTGGAGACGACTTAATCTGGGTTCTTTGCGCAAGAGAATTACTTATAAGCTATCTCTTTGGCAGTCGGTATTCGAAATTCAATTAGGCAAAGGGCAGCTGTTGCTCATTTTTTTCAAAAATGTACATGTTACACAAACCACATTTTTCTAATGCCTACGTCCTTGAACAAATATATTCTTAAAAATGTAACTGTTTGTCCTTCATGAAACCAAGACATGAAATTATTTGTGGAAAAATTTAGAGGAACAAAGATAACCAGTGGAAGAAATCGAGCCGTGCTGATCTCTTCACTAAACCTATCTACTGAGAGAATGTCATCTGCAGGTTGCCAAGGAGACATTGTGAATAAGCTTGCACTGCCAGGCATTTATGTTGTTACTTACGTCTGGGTTTCATTAGTTGGCGATTCCCTCTTGATTACGTCCCTCCAAACAGAACAGAGTTCACTGCTCTTGTTTGGTCATTCGATAACGTGTATTTTGAACACAATCTAATTAAAAGCCTGAATTAAAATTTTAAGAGAAGACTTGGTAAAGTAATATATCACCATGGGGCTTCGGGGCTGTTTTGAGTCTTTGACAGTTTTAGGTTGCTACAATCCCCTCACTTACACAGTTTGAGATAAAAATGTATCAGAAAAACATAATCTCACAATCTTCTTATTATTGTCACATATAGGCTGATATTAACACTGCAATGAAGTTACTGTGAAAATCCCCTCATTGCTACACTCCTGTGCCTGTTCGGGTAAACTGAGGAAGAAATTAGAATGTCCAATTCACCTAACAAGCACGTCTTTCGGGACTTTAGGGAGGAAACTGGAGCACGCGGAGGAAACACACGCGGACACGGGGAGAATGTGCAGACTCCGCAAGGGTATTGATGTTTAAAAGATTATGTTTTTGTTGAAGCGATCAATTGGATAAATAAGGAGAATGTAGGAGATACTGTACATACATATTGTTAGAAAGCATCCATCAAGGTGTTGCACAAGGAGTTGTTCGAAATATTGGCTAAGGCCGGTGAAGGGGATGTGCTGAGCGGATGCGCGAAAGGTGGCACTCCTCCTGGCAACGTGAAATTAGGCAACTTTTAGCCCAAACATAGACAGCTAAACCAGGGGGGGAAAAAAAACATCCTCCTCCAACACCAACACAATGAACGGGACATGCCAGGCAACCATTTCAGGAGCCGAAAGGACGGCAGAATCAGCAAAAGCCTGGAGAGGAAGATTGAGGCAACCACGAACATGCGGGCGACGAGGAATCGGCCGCACCGCAACGGAATGAGCTGCCAGGACATCTGCCGGGTTACTGCCCCCCCCCCCCCCCCCACCCCCCCCACCCGGTAAATGAATGGATTGACCTCTGAACACAGGAGCTCCAATTGCACAAGGGGACACCTTGAAATTAGAAATGATGGTGACGGTGAAGGTGGCGGTAGCGGAGGCACTTTCCCTTTCATGCGACGTTGGAAAAGGCGGAATGGCGACTGGAGACAAATGAATCGGCGATGAATGAGCTGGAGGAGGCTACGACCGACCAGAGCAACCGGATTGCCACACTGGAGACGGAGATGGCAAGGTTAGTGACGACACAAGGGGCGCTGAGGTGGAAGCTTAAAGACCAAGGGAACTGGTCACGCCGTCAAAAACGTCCGCATTGTGGGCCGACCAGAGGGCACCGAGAGCAGGAACCCTATGGAGTACTTGGCCCAGATGCTGGGCAGATTTGTTGGAGGGGAAAGCTTCCCCAAGACCCCAGAAGTGGACAGAGCCTACAGGTCACTCCGGCCAAAGCCGGGGAGCAGCGGGCCATCATCGCAAGATTGCACCGGTACCAAGACCGGGAAAAGATCCTGAATTGGGCGATGGCACACACGATCTTGTGAGTGAGAGGGACATTCGATCTGTGTGTACCAGGACACTGGGGCAGACCTGGCCAAACGTCAGGAGGAATTCAACCCAACCAAGGTGTACCTATGCAAAAGCAAAGTGTGGTTTGGGATGCTGTACCCTTCCAAAGCCTGGGTGACTTTCCAGGGTAGGAAGTATTACTTCACTGCATCGGCAGAAGCAGACAAATTTGTACACAAGCACAGGCTGAGAAGGCATCGACACCAGCAGTGAATGAGAATTTTAGTTTCATCAGGTTAAAAAGAAGAGACTAATTGCACTGGATGGATCTGCCTTGTCTTCGATCTGACTATGAGTCTCAGGAAGGAGGGGATGAGAGCGGTAGGACGCAGAAAGGGGTGAGAAGGGGGAAAGAGGGGGAGAGAAATACAACAGGTAGAATCATAGAATCCCTACAGTGCAGAAGGAGCAATTCGGCGCATCAAGTCTGCACCAGCCCTCTGAAAAACACCATACCTAGGCCCAGACCCCACACTATCCCCGTAACATCACCTAGGGCTTTAGGGACAGCACGGTGGCACAGTGGTTAGCACTGATGCACTGATGCCTCATGACGCCGAGGACCGGGTTCGATCCCGACCCCGGGTCATTGTCCATGTGGAGTTTGCACATTCTCCCCATGTCCTCATGGGTCTCACCCCCACAACACAAAAAGATATGCTGGGTAGGTGGATTTTCCACGCTAAATCGCCCTTTAATTGGAAAAATAATTGGGTAGTCTAAATTTATTTTTAAAAAATTAAACACCTCCTAGGGACAATTTAACATAGCCAATCCACCTAACCTGCACATCTTTGGATCTTAGGGGAATGTAAAGATCGCTCCTGGGTGGAGTTTGCACATTCTCCCCGAGTCTGCATGGGTCTCACCCCCCAAAATCCAAAGATGTTCAGGGTCGGTGGATTGGCCACAATAAATTGCCCCTTAATTGAAAAAAAAAGAACTGGGCACTCTAAATTTAAAAAGGAAGAAAAAAAGATTGCACCTGGGGTCGGGGGCCGCTACACTAGTGGGTGAGCTAGCACAGGGAAAAATGGGCCGGGGGGGGGGGGGGGTGCGCAGCACAACTCCCGACGAGGAGAGAGTGCCTGGCAGAGGGGCAGAGAAAACTCGAGATGGGGGGAATATAGGGGGGGAAAGCTGGGGGTGGTTAAAGCTGAGAGTGGAGGCGTGTGGAGATTGGGGGAACGAAGGGGAGATGGACAGGCCCAGGGGGAAAGTTGAGGGTTGGGGGCAGAACACTGGCTATGACACCCCAATCAAAGGGAAACCCCGGAGTGCAAGGGCGCATCCACATTGTGTACACAACGATTCCAGCATCTTCATTGGCCCTTGGACAAAAGGAAACCCCGGAGTACAGAGGCACAGCTGTTTGGTGAGTACGGTAACCCCGGCCATCTTCCCCCAAACAAAGGGAAACCCTGCAGTGCAGGGACGCATCCACAAGGTGGCTGACCCCGCAGGAGGTGAGGGACAGAAGCCCCCCATCAGACTAGTTACCTGGAATATCAAGGGACTTAACAGCCTGGTGAAAAGATGCGGAGTCTTTGCCCATTTGAGAGTCTGAGAGCCGACATAGCCTTCCTCCCGGAAACCCACCAGAGGGAGAAGGACCGACTGCGGGTAAGAAAAGCTGGTGGGACAGACTTACCAATCGTGCTACAGATGAGGGCTAGAGGGGTTGCCATGCAGCTCAATAAGAAGACAGCCTTTACAGCGACGAGGACGGTCAAGGACCAAAGGAGACGGTACATGATAGTTAGTGGTATCCTAACTATCATGGCCCTTGTAATCGTGTATGCTCCCAACTGGGATAGATTGCCATGGGAGAATTGTACCCTCCCGATCTCCATCCCCAAGCCTTTTTCAACACAGTCGACAAACTATTCATGCCGTTTTTGTGTGTGGGGGGGGGAGTGCCCAAGGGTCCAAAAGAAGGTTCTGCAAAGGAAAAGAAATGTGGGAGGCCTTGCCTTCCCGAACCTACAGTTTTACCACTGGGCAGCCAACGCAGAAAGAGGACGCGGATGGGTGAATGAACCGGGAGCAGAATGGGTGAAGGTGGTGGAGATTCCTGCATAGGGCCATCCCTCCGAGCTCTAGCCACAGCCGCTCTCCCATCCTCCCTGGCCAAATACTCAAGTAGCCCAGTGGTAGTAGCCATGCTCTGGACGTGGTACCAAATGAGCCAAACTTCAGTCGAACCGAAATGTTCAGAATGGCCTCCATCTGCAACAACCACAGATAACCTCATGCAATAATGGATGCCACCTTCAAAAGGTGGAGACGGGACGAGGGGGCACTGATAGTTAGGGACATGTAAAAGGACAATAGAGTAGCAACCCTGGGGGAGGTTCCAGTTGCCAAGAGGAAATTACCTGAGATACATTCAGGTCAAAAACTTCCTCCGCATGGCAACAACGATTTACCCCCAGGTACCAGGACACTCGTTAGTAGAAGAACTGCTGGACGCGGGTAACCTCGGGAAGGGAAACTGTGCGAACTTGTAGGGGCGACGGTTGGGGGAGGTACGCTCCCTCCTGGACGAGACAAGGTAAAAATGGGAGCAAGAACTGGACATAGAAATAGGGGGAGGACTCTGGATTGAAGCACTGCACAGGGCAAACGTCACCGCCACGTGCTCAGGGCTGAGCCTAATGCAGCTAAAGCTGGTGCACACAGCACACCCAACCAGAACCCGAATGAGTGGGTTCTTTCTGGAGGTGGAGGCCAAATGTAAGCTGTACGAGGGAGACCTAGCGAACCACGCCCACATGTTCTGGGCTTTCCCCAGACCTGTCGGATACTGGACGACCTTCTTTGAGGCAATGTCCAGGGTTGTGGGAGTGAAGGTGGAGCCATGCCCAAAAGTGATGGTGTTCGGGGTATCAGGTCAGCCAGAAGTCTTCATGGGGAGGGGGAACCAACGGTGAGGCTTTTGCCTCCCTGATCGCCTGCCGGAGTATCCTACTCGGCTGGCAATCGGCAGACCACCCAAGGCTGCAGACTGGCTGTCAGATCTGGCAGAATTTCTCAGGGCGGAGACAATAGAATTTGCCATCCGTGGGTCGGAAGAAGGCTTCTACAGGACTTGGAAGCCATTCACCAACTTGTTTCAAGGCCAGCAAAGGGTAGAGTAAGGGGGGAGGGGGGCAGAATGTTGAAACATGAATTGTTGAATATAAAATATGAAAATCCAATGAAAACATTAACAAAAATAAATATTAGCTAATGAACAGGAAATAAAGGTAAACGTGTTTTGTTCGGGTTGGATCCTTCAAAATGATCTAACACGGGGTCAGAGCCATCCTACTTTTGATCCCCATTCACCAACTTAAACATTTATTTCCTTCATCACCTGCACACAGTAGTAGCAATGTGTGCCATCTATAAGATGCAGTGCAGCATTTCGCCAAGTCTCATTCGACAGCACCATCCAAAAACATGACCTCTACCATCTAGAAGAACAAGGTTAGCAGGTGCTTGGGAACATGACCACTCTCAAGTTCTGCTCCAAGTTACACACCATTCTGACTTGGAACTGTTTCGCCATTCCTCCACTATCGCTGGGTCAAAAACCTGGAATTCCCTCTCTAACACCACTTTGGTGGTACCTACACCATATAGACTGCAGCGGTTCAAAGTGGGCTCACTATCACCTCCTCATGGGCATCTCAAACCCGATGAAAGAATTTTAAAAGTAGATTGTTTAGATTTGTTGACAACTTTAAATTAGAGCATAGCAATCAATATAACAGACTAAAAGAATTTCAAGTGTGTTGTATTATCATAACTGTAAGAACTGCAAGGGTTAATGAAGTGTCTAGAGTAGCCACTAGAGAGAGCCTCAGTTACAAGTATATAAGGCAGTGGTGTTAAGCCTTGTGGGAGAGTGTGTGCAGGAGTTAGCTAGAGAGAGTCAGAAGTACAAATAGTGTGAGTGAGAGCAGATCATAGTTTATACCAGTATTAAGATTAGCTGTAGATGAGTGTAGTTTAAATGTTAATAATCAACTGTGTATTCTTTAGGAGTGTGTGTCGAATCCAAATTAGTAATGTTAATAAATGTATAGCTTTGTTTAAGTTCAAGCTATTTTGTGGTCTTTGTGAACACTACGCCAACCATCCTGAATTAAGCAACACAAAGATCACCACAAAGTGGTCCTGGACACCAAAGGAATAGATAGATACAAGTTAATACAGAGAAGCATTTGTTAACACTGTGGGAGATAGCATGACGAATGGGATTATAGACTCCACATAATGTTCTGCAGGGTATAGAGGAATAGAGACCGAGAGGTTCGAATGCATCACTCCATAAACTGTGCTTGCAGGTTAAGTCATAAAATAGGTCAATATCATAGAACTATAGAGTCCCTACAGTTTAGACGGATTCCATTCAACCCACTGAGTCTGCAGTGATCCTCTGAAAGAGCATTCGACCTAGGCTCATATCCTACCGCCCTATCCCCATACATTTGTAACCCTACCTAACCTACACATCTTTGGACACTAAAGGGCAATTTTAGAATGGCCAATCCACCTAACCCGCACATCTTTGGACAAGTTTAGATTTTTAACTCGAGGGCATAACTGGCACAGAAACAAAGGGGAAATAATAATCTGTACAGAGAAATGTGAAGTTTTTGAATGCCAATTAGAGAATGTACAGTAAAGGCACAGAAAATATAACATGATGACACGAGGGATGATAAACTATGATTGTGAAAGAAGTGACTTGAGATACTCAAACCATTTTCACTGAAGCAAAGAAGGCGAAGGGGAGATTTGGTTGAGATTTTCTACGTTATGACTGGTTCTGGCAGGGTGATCAATATTTCCTTCTCATCACAGATCCCTGAAGCAGGGAAAGTCAGATTTTAAACTTTCAACCTTCCTTGCAAAAGAATCTGTGAAAATCTCTTTTTATTTGTTATATTATAATTTGAAAAATTGGAATTTCACTTTCATTCCCTGCGTCATATGGAGGATTTTAGGAGAGAACAAGAGAGACATGAACAGTGGTTTTATTGCATCAGAAGTGTGCTAACTATATACATCCTTATCCAGCTACCTGCTGAGGCACATGTGCTTTGGAATGTCATAGTAGAACCTCATCCTCAGCAAGTTGTGCTTTATTAATAAGACAGTGAGAAAATTGTGCCATCCATCAAATTCAAACAACCTGCCAACATCTGCAACTGTCAGTGGTGGTAAATGCCACCACAAACCTAAACTTTTATGTCATTTGTTCATTGCAAGCTGTCTCATGAATCCTTAGTAACATCTGTCAACAGCCAGTTCACGTGTGCATACAGCAAGTGCCAGACGTGTTGTGCACAAGGTCAAACGATTTAAAACATGCCCCATGTGCAGCAGATTGAGAGGACTATGCATGTCATTTTGGATGGTAGAGTACATCAAAGGCCAAGATGTCTTAGTGGCGCCATCACATGATCCTGGTGTACGTCACGTGACGGTGCCATCACTTAATGTGTGAGTGAGTGAGTAGCTGGAGGAAGAGGGACGATGTAAGGACATTATCAACCCTGAGCATCCGCAGTAATTTGCTTTTACCAACGCTGAGTTGTTCTCCATCTGATTGAGTCCTATTATGTTACGGGGGCATTCAGCATGGCTTGTTCATTCTGAAGGAGGGTTGTTAAAACGTAAGCAACATTTTGTGTGCTTTCACTCGCTTCTGTTAAGTGCTGCTTTGGCAGAAAAGTAATTGTGAAATGTTGGAAGATTGGAGGGCACTTAGCCAAGGGAGAACCAAGTGACAAACCTGTATCACACCACGTGAGTGAGTACATGAACAATGAGCATATACCTAACAGTCAGTTATGTGGTTAGCATTTTTAATAATAATAATCTTTATTGTCCCAAGTAGGCTTGCATTAACACTGCAATGAAGTTACTGTGGAAAGCCCCTAGTCGCCACACTCCGGTGCCTGTTCGGGTACACGGAGGGAGAATTCAGAATGTCCAAATAACCCAACAGCGGGTCTTTCGTGACTTGTGGGAGGAAACCGGAGCCCCCGGAAGAATCCACGCGGACACGGAGAACTTGCAGACTCCGCACAGACAGTGGCCCAAGCCGGGAATTGAACCTGGGACCCTGGCGTTCTGAAGCCACGGTGCTAACCACTGTGCTACCATGCCATCCACCTTTTCACATGGTTAAATCATTAATTGTGTTTATATAATAATAAAATGTTGGGCACCGACAGTCGAGATGTCTTCTATACTGAATTTGGAGCAAAATCATTAATTTGAAAGTAGAATGTGTTTACGATTACACAACAAATAGTTAACGAAATATGATTTTTTAAAAATTCAGTTACGGGAAGCGGACAGCATTTACTGCCCAGTCCAAATCATGACCTCATTGACCGTTTTCCAGCCCCAGCTTTTCTCACAATCCTGCAAGTGGTTCTCTTCAAACACAAGTCTAATTACGTTTAAAATTTCTATGGAGTCTGATTTCACGACCCGTTCAGTTAATGTGTTCCAGATTTTACCAACACTCTGTGTGACAACATTTGTCCTCATTTCCTCTCCAGCTGTTATTAAATCTATCATGTCTGGCTGCTGACCCACTTGCCGAAGAAAGTGTTTTGCCCAACTCAATCTATCAAAAGCCACTACAATATTGAATAAATCTGCTAGTCCCCCCCCCCCCCTCCCCCCCCCCCCCCCCAGTTAAGCATCTCTGCTCTAAAGAGAACATCAGCTCCTCCAATCTTTCTATAAAAGGCCAGATTTCAGATCCATAATTCAGAAGAATTCAGCACAGATGTTCAGGCAAAGAGCAGTGAAGAGATTCAGAGCAGGCAGCACACACCTGTTTTACAGCACTAACTGCTTTAAACTAAGTTTAAATGTCCAGTGGAATGTTAGTGAATATGTGAGTGGAAGAATGAGTGAATTGGTGGGGTGGGTAGGTGGGTGAGGCAAGTGCGTATGGTGGCAGGTAGGTGGTAGAGTGGCAGGAGGGTAGGGTGATAAGGTGGCAGATGGGTGGGATGGTACGTGGCAGGTGGATGGGATGGCAGGTGGGTGAGGTGGTTGGGTGGCAGATGGGTAGGGTGGCAGGTGGATAGAGTGGCAGGTGGCTAGGGTGTCTGGTGGGTCAAGTGATAGGTGTATAGAGTGGTAGGTGGGTAGAGTGGGTGGGTGGGTAACTAGTCAGGGGGCAGGTGGGTCAGGTCAGATCGAGGCTGTCAGGTCAGTGCCGTTCCGTCTGGTCTCCGTTTATGGGGACCAGTACCAAACAGCGCTCAGCTGAGGTCTCTGAGACTGATGAGTTGAATCCCAAAGCCTCAGATACCACGGGAATCTGCACATTAGAGTGAGGCTAGCTGCCTTGCTCTAATTTGCAGATTTGCCAAAAGATGATCCCACCCATTGTGGGTGGAATTCACATCTCAAAGTCTTGCGGGATTGCATCGAATCTTGTGAGGCGTTGCAAGCTGGGTAGATCCCGGGAGGGGGGGGTCTCCCAGCTTTCAATGGCCATGCTGCACTTTGCCGTGCTGCTTTTCCAGCGCAGGGTGGCCGTTAGATCGAGTCTCGAAGCTCTGAGCTCAAGCTCCAGTAATTGGCATTAGTTCCTGTACCTAGTTACAAAGGGCCAACTTAGTGGGCGGGATTTGCTCGCCTTTCCCACTGGTGCAATCGTCCAGTCCCGCCAATAACAACCCCTGCCGTGGATTCCCCAGCAGCAGAGGCTGCGAACAATGAGAACTCCATAGACAGCAGCGGGATCAGGAGATCCAGCCACCAGCCAATGGCGGGCCACCTCTGCTGCCGCAAAACATGCCACAGGGAGAGCAGAAACTCACATCCAGCATTCTAGTGTTCCCACGTGGCACAGCATGAGCATGCACCGAGTACCAGCAATGTCATGTTAGTTGATAGTTATTTAAAATTGTTTTTTATTTAACTGTTCACCTAACACTAAAACATAATGGGGGAGATTTCCTCCAAGAACTTTAGACGCTAAAAGCCCTTCAAGGTGGCCAAGGTAGGTCATAAGCTGCTAGATCTCTTTAGCCACCTCTTAGTGCAAGAAGACAATTTGGTTAAATAAGTAGACACCAGTGTTGGACGTGGAGGTTTGTTGAATGGTTGTTTGCCATGTTAGCACTAATTATGTTAAAATGCTTGATAGCACTTATTAAGATGGCTGCTGAGCACTTTGGTGATTAGTGCTTCAACTAACCCTTTCTCCTAACACCAACCAGCTGTTTGGGAGTAAACACGTGTCAGTTTAAAGAGATGGCTACTTAAAGGGGTACTCATGATTTCTTGCTCGTTGCTGCTGGAGCTGTGAAGGAGATCTCTGAAATACATTGAGAGACTTTCTGGGACACTTTGCCAAGACTTGACCAACACTCGAGCAACATTTATCCTGGAAATTCTCAGTGGTCTTCACCTAAGATGAGTAAATACTGTACCACTCCACCTTATTGGACACCAGAAGAAATGGAGAACTTGATCATGGGTTTCTTATTCAGGGTTCCCCTTAATCTGGACAAAGAATGAAAGGGGGATGTAAAAGTCGACAGAGTAGTGCCAGCTTCTGAAGATGAGAGGGACAGGGTGGGAAGGATGGCGAGGCCTTTGGGTATAGAATTCCCTTCTTTCTCTTCTCTTCTCTACTAAGACTTCCAGTGCTTCAACCAAGAACCTGTTTTTCCTCTCTGTGACATTGTGTGAAATGTTCAGAATACAAAGGGTTAATGTCATATCATAATTAACCACCAGATGGAGCTAGATGCAGGACTATATAAAGCACTGGCTCACAGACTTCTGGGAGAAGACTGGAGAGGAGCAGTGATAGAGTGTAGAGATTAGTGTCAATAGAGTGTAGATTACTAGATTATTGTTTACTATAGGAGTAAGTGATTGAGCTTTAAGTCGTGTAAATAAAAGTTAGCTTTGTTAATGAACTTAGCTTCTGTGTCTTTGTGACTACTACAACATCCATCCTGAAAACAGAATCACAAAGAACACCACACTCTCTGTGGTCCCTGAGCTATTCTGCAAGATGTCATGGTGTGCCAGGTAGAACACTTCACAACTTTAGTGGAAGTGAACATGAAGAGCCTGCATAATCTACAAAATTTTGCACATATTATACAAAAAGTGAGTCTAATCAGCACTAAAACACAGGCTTATGTTTAGTACTGTCAAAAACAATGGATAGCTTCAGGTTTAATTTATATTTTGTAAGTGGTATTAAGAAAAGTGAAACCTGGTGTTAGTTTCATTTAGATGTTTTTGTGAGCTGAATGCTGGAAAGTCTAAGGCCCTGGTTTGAATGCATGTATTTTAATGAGGTTTTACAACTCTTGAAGTGAAGAGATGGACTACCAAGACATCATGCCAGGTTTCACCCTGGGATTAGACTTGTCCAGCATTAACATCGGCTGTGATCATAACAATTACCTCTCGGCAAATGCAAATTACAGTGATCAGGAATTAAGACCAAAACTGTGAGTCTAATCCAGTTTCAAACTGCCTTTTCTTATTAACACAGTGTCTTTTTACATCTTTTGGCCAAAATAAACCCCTACAACTCTAAAGAACTATGAAAAAAAGTTACCAATACTAAACTAAATATATTTGATAACTTACCTGCACTGCTTCTCATGTTCTGCTGACAATGCTTTCACTTTTTGTGCATCCCCCTTTGTCTACTATCTGTCACTCCACTTCTCCCTGTTGGCTCCATTACTGCTGGCTCTCCCTTCGCTTACGTCGGTGATAGAAATTGACTTGTATCGTCAGATATAAGAGGTTCAAATGAGAACTCATTGAGAATAATTAACTATAATCATATTAACCATGAGAGTAAGGGAAGCCGAATAGCTGGGAACATTTTGCAAGTTGCTTGAGACTTGCTTGAGACTCTTAACAACAGTGATATCAACGAGCTAAAAGCCCCCATTGTTATACAGTAAGAACTGGTAGTTCTGTCTCTATGGAAACAGCCAGTCTAGAGATACTTTCTGAACGAAAATTGGCAAGCGATGGTATGGGAAAATTTGTACCAATGTATTTAAATACATATATCTCTTAAATTTTTGGACAGACAGTTTGGCCAAATTGTGTGGATTATAAATTAGTTAAAGCCAATCAGAGCTGAAAAGAAGGCGAGACCTTAAGATAATTATCTCCTTCAGAATAACTTGCCGGGATGGAAAAACTCATTCTGGAATCACTCTCTCTCTCTTTCTGAAACCTATGTCTTTGCTCCTTGCCTTTGCTATCGCCACCTTTCTTTTGTTTAAATCACTTAGTTATGTTATTCTATGTATTATGATTTGAAGAATTACCACAATCTGTATTTTAAAACTCAACTACTGTATTCGCTAAAGACAATCAATCTGACTAGCTTGCTAAAGGGCTAGTCGGAACTTTCTAAATGTTGTTTTGAAAATAAAGTTACCAGTGGGCACTGCAGCTGGCTAATAAAGTTCCAGTGGACTTTGCCAAAAAGCACAGACTTGACCTCTGTTATTTGGGAACTGAGAAGGGATAATGGATATCCAGGGTTCCGAATAGGCACAGACCCATCAGTCGGCCATTGGACAATTTCATTTGGACATTAACTTTGTGTACGAGATAGTTTTAATATTGCAGAAAATTGTGTTCAGAATGGACCACAGTTCCAGCATGGGAATGTGGCGAATGAGCCAAAAGTGCAATCTCAAAAACCCTTTGCCGAGAAATTCTACTTCGGTCCTTTAGGAACTTTGGTTTCCACTTCTTCATCTCTCAATCACTGCTGTCAGTAGAAGCAATACCAAGCTGACTGAAAGTTGGTTCATTCTTTCTTTGCAATGTTCAGGATTTTCTCTTAAGCTTCCACATATTTTTTCCTCTTGAAGACAGTGGGCTGTATTCATCGCTGAACTAACAGCTATTTTGGAGTGGATTTGGGGAGTAATTCGGATAAAATGGGTTCTTATTGCCTCAAACCCACAGCTACAGATATGCCTGAGTTAGTCTCCAAAATCATTGCTGGTCCCTTTAGTCCACTGGGGACCTCAATCCGTCATATGCCAATATAATAAAGGGATAATCTGACACCTTTTCCCCCAGTTTCAAACTCAAACCCAGTCTAAATTTTACTGCGGCCATACAAGTGCCAATAGGAACTGTAGCAAGCTATTCTTAAGGTGGACAGCAAATTAAAGCGCCAGTTTTGTGTGCAGGTTGCTGACGTTGCCTGCATATTACTCTCTTCAGAAATTTGGAGTTTGGTGAGGGCTTTTCTGTTCATTTTGTTCTCAGTTCTGCTCAAACCACTGCTTTGTGTTGAGGTAGCAATTTCCCTGTAGGAAATCTCTCTATTCTTGTGCTGTATAGAAAAGGACGAGGACAAGGGTGAAGTTGGTTTAGATGCGGTTAGATTGAGGTATCACAGAAACTGCCTCTTCCCTAGGCACTGATATCCACCTGTAAGTCCAAGAAAATCGTAGATGATCTGAATTGCTTCAGAAGGCTGTATATCCTCTTGAATGTTTTGGAGATATTTGTCAACCTCACAATAAAGGCCTCTAGTCCATTGCCACCACGAGGAGGTTGTTGGAATCAGTCAATGTCACTGGACATTGTGACTAGACTCTTCCAGGCAGCATCGGGCCGCCTTTCAGTCAGGAAACGACTTGTCATTGGTCAAGATCACTGCTGCACTCGTCAAGAGGTCTGTACAATTTGTATTCCTCCCAGTGGAGCAGGGAAACAAGAAGACCAATTTCTACCTGGGAAAATTGGTGCTGAGCAGTGAGGGCCTGAAAGGGCTCAAGAGCCTTTAGTACCCCAGTAAACCTAATCATCAGCCTAATGTAAAGGCCGAGCAAAGACATTGACAAAGGCCCACTTGAAACAAGAAGTAGGCCTCTTTCACACACAAGCTGGGCTCCTGATGCCATAGAGATGACCTCAATTTCAAATGCACAATGCTCATAGAGCTTATTTTCAAATGAAGTAAATGGGAAGTTGAAAAAGGTTGCTACTCAACATGTCAACTTGAAAAAATGTTCGCACGTCACCTCTATCAAAGTCATGGTGGTGTTATTTTTATCATAATGCCTTGTTAGGTTACTAATGTCATCAGGAACAAACAACATCAGCAGTAAGTAAATATTTAAGTAGTTTTTCATCCCTAACTCTGAGTGAGCCTATACATCAAGGATACTGAGTTAATAAGGTAAAATTATGGAGAAATCATCAGAGGAAAAGTTTGGTAAATTATCCCTAAAGCAACTCAATGGGCTGGATTACTTTATTCCTCTTGGGTTGGGATGGGAGATGGGGAAGGGCAGTAACATAGTAAGGGAAGGTGGCATGTGCCCACCATCATTCTGCCACAATGCAAGTTTGTCAATGGTGGGGGAGGCAGTACATGGCCCTCCTGCACAGAGTCCAATTGAAACACTTTAGTGGCCAATTGAGGGCCTCTCCCTCCTTCTGGTGGTCTTTTACCTACAGCGGGTGAGGGGTGGGAGGGATGATTGGGATCAACCTCACCTTGTGTGGAGACTGTTGGACCTCCCGGTTTAGGAATTTTGGGGGCCCTCCAACTTAGACAGAGGCCTTTGGTCCACAGAGGAATACTTAGTGGCAATGGTTGCTTCCCTCACCAATTCCCACCCCTATTACCTTCCTGCCATCACCGGGCCTGTCCAACTGCATCTGATGACTCCCACACCCCACTTATCTGGTAGTGAAAATACACATTCATCAATGCATCCCCTTCCTCCAGCTGCAGCACCAGCAATGGCCACCACTCACATTGGCGCTGTTGAGTGTGCTGAACTGCTGGACCTTTGATTGGCTGACAATTCTTGGGGGTGGGCAGCTGACCTTAACAGGGTCATTCATCCTGCAACAGCCAATTAATTGTCTGACACTGATTCGGTGCCCAGGTCCACTGACCATCAACATGGGACGTCCCACCACCAGTGCTAAATTCCAACCAACGAGTGCTTAACAAATTAATTCTCAAAACATTGGAACTATCAGCTGAACCTGCCTTTGCTTGGTTAGAAGGTTTTCATATAACTTAGGCTGATTGCAGATTAATGTTTTCATTACACCATTAAAGTCATAAAGAAGCTAAAGTTAAAGTCAATTATTCACTAAGTAGTATTCTATTAAGGTAACGGCTTAGGGAAAGTTCCTTCAATAAAGCAGAAGGTTTTGAAATGGCACTTAAAGCCTCTTCAGAATAATTGAGAGCTGCTATAAAAAGGGGATTATGATACACTGTGACACCAAGAGACTATCTAAATAAATAAATTGGGATTGATGGGGGTTGATTTCATCTGCAATGTCTTACAATTATATTAAAATTATTCTGAATCATTTGTTGTCAGTCATAGTGAACAGGTTTCCTCCTGGCTAGTGTGATAAATCCAACGTTCACCAATAAGATATCCTTGGGTCTGGGGAGTGTGGTTACCTAACCCAAATGGCAATACTTCAGACCCACTTGGTTGGAGGACGGATAAAGCTGGCAAAGTGCGAAGATAAACTAAATCGCTCAAAGGAGGAGGATTTTGCAATTTTTGAATTTGATAATAGCCATTGAGTTTTGATCTTCACTTTTTTCCATGGAGATGGGCAGTGTGGAAACTCCATAATCTCTAGGCCCATCCTTAAACAATGAGATGTGTGAATTCCACAAATGGCTGTGAGATACCCTCACTTATGTCTATATTTAATTAGGCATTCGCCAGAGGCTTGATACTGTCTGCAGTCTAAATGTCAAAAGTCACACGATTTGTGGCAGCTATCTTAATAGCTTGCTTGTGTTCCGGTTTTGAAAGTATTGGCAGAAATATGACATCCCTGTCCTGGACATGACACAATGTATTTTTTGAATGGCATTGTAGGGTTACTTTGGAGGATCTGTCTAAAACAATTGCTGTGTTTTTATTCACCAATGATGTGTTGCTGGTGAATTTACCTGGTGATTTAATAGGCTTTTCATGTAGCATCATCTACAATAAGCCAAACAGTAGGATCTGGTGGCAGGTAGTTGAATGTAGTCTTTTTCTTTGGCAATCACTTGCTAATGAGTATCATTGTCCATCTAAGAAACTCCATGTCGCTGGTCATGGGTTCTGTGGGTCCTTGCATGGCCAATCCAAGAGCCACAGCTCCAACTACAAACTGTGGTCCATGAGGTAGAATTGGTCCTTGGATTCGAGATCGCTGGCATTCCTTCCTCAGGCTCATTTTCCAGACCTCCTCATGCCATCAGACGTTTTCAGAGAATTGTGTCCCTTCAATCAGGAAGTTCCACCAGGTAGATTTCGCCTGAGCAAGGGTCTCCCAGACATTGACGTCTATGTTACATTTCTTGAGGTATGTCTTCAGTCTTTGAAGTGCTTCCTTTGTCCTCCTCTTGTTTGGGTGCCTTCCTCGAGCTGGGCGAGAAATATTTGCTTTGGCAGTCCGGATTCTGGCATTCTAAGGGTGTCGCCAACCCAGCGGAGTTGGTTTTGAATGATCATGGCCTTGATGCTGACGCTCTTGACTCTTTCGCTGAGGTTAGTACCATGTCCTCCCAAGTGATGCAGAAAATCCATCTCAGACAGCGTTGATGGTACCTCTCCAGAGTCTTGAGGTAGTATCTGTATGTAGTCCAAGTTCTTGAGCCATATAAAAGAGTTGGGAGGACAGACTGTATCAGTCCAGATGTCACAGTCCTCGAAGACACTCAGCCTTAGACGTCCAAAGGCAGTGCTCGTGGATTGAGTTTGATGTTGGATCTCCACGTTGATGTCAGCCTTTGATGAGAGGTGGCTCCTCAGGTAGGGGAAATGTTCCATGTTTGGGAGCATTTCTCTGTTGACCTTAATGGAGAGAGAGGCATATCTTGCCCTGGGGCCAGTTGGTAAAGGACTTGAGTCTTCTTGAGGTTGAGGCTGAGACTGATTTTTTTAGTATGCTCCCGCAAACGTGTCAAGCATGGCTTGGAGATTCTCTTCCCAGAGAGCGGAGATGGTGTTGTCATCCACATACTGAGGCTCCATGAGCGATGTCAATGTCAATTTCTTCTTGGATTTCAACCGGTTGAGGTTAAAAGGTTTCCCATCTATCCTTTAGGCGATGTCCACTCCACTGGGAATCTTGTTCTTGACAAGGCGAAGGATGGTGGCAATGAAGTTGGAGAAAAGGATGGGGGTGATAATGCAACCCTGCTTGACTCCCGATGGCATCGCTTTCGGGATCAACAGAAAGGTCAAGCCTTTCCATCATGGCAAGGTGGCAACCCACAATATTACTGCTTTCTACAGCTGAAGAATGGAACTCAAAAGATATTGGTAGATACAAGGGGAAAATGACCCAGTTATTAATTAATATCAGCACCTGTGGTTCTCTTGGATACCAGTTTTAAATTGGACAGTTCCTCAAAACTGCACCGAGAAAAACCAAAGGACACTATGTTTTTTTTGTCTTTCTTTATTGGCAGTAAAGTTCCATTGTCGATTAAACATCTTGAGATGTCTGACTAAATAGTTCATCCCGTGGCCCGGAGCTCCTAGATATTTAAGAGAAAAGGTTCCATTCATCCTTATGTAAGATCCAGAACAATATGTGATAAACTTGTGGCAGGGTTGACTTTGTGCCACAACAGGATGTTGCAGTGTCCTGAATGGCCAAGTAGCAATCACGCTGGGTCTATGGCTTTGTCAAAGACTCTCACAGAAAAAGCTTTGCCTAAGCAACAGGGAGGGCAGAATTATTCCCAGTTTCTAGAACATCAAAGTGATTGCCTCATTGCAAGGCACTTAATTGTCTGCCACATAACTGATGAGAGAGCTTTTTAAGGCTCAGAAGAAAAACCCCTTGAAGGTGTTGTCTGGCTGGCAGTTGGACAAGTCAGGCACACACTTGCGCATCCAGGGTATGGGGTAGAGAAGCAAATAGCTAGTGTTGAACCTCAGTTTCCAAATCATGGGGCCTAATTTTAAAGCCATCCAAATCCCACCCCCATGCTTAACATCAAGCCCCATTGAATCACCACATTCAGTGGGATATAGTTGTATCCTTATTGTGGTCAGAAGAATTGTGCTAATGTACTCCCCCATTTAATGAATAATTGTTCTGATTTCAAACTGTTCGGGAGGAGTTCCTGTCACTAAGTGTCCAATAGAAAAGGACCAATGCAGCACTTTTTAATGTTAAATAATTCATCGAGAAAGGCATCATTTGGATTTCCTCTTTGTGGTCATTTAACTCAATGGTGCGAATCTAAATTTGCCAATCAATATTCTAATGTAAATATTAACTGTTTAAATTGATTAGATTATTTCCGGGGTTAAACTAAGGCTGAGTAAAACTTTAAATTTCAATGTCCGGAAAAGTGAGCTTGCTCCATTATGGCGGACTCAATGATCTTGAGTCAGAGATCTCGGTAGTGGTCCATGGGACTGTTGATGGTCAACCAGTTATCCCAACTCGTGAATGGAATCTGGAGATATCAATTTGTCACTGCAGTGGGATCCTTTCTGCTCAGTTCCGGATAATTCTACCAGCCATTGATCCAGTGGCTAGAATGGTCAAGCATCAGGGGGTCAACCAATCTTCTGTACTGGTAAGCGACATTAAAAATAAACATTCTTGCGCGGGCACCATTGGCCAGGCCAACGTTTGTTGCCCATCCCTAATTGCTCTTGAGAAAGTGGTTGTGAGCTGCCTTCTTGAATCGCTGCAGTCCATGTGGTGTAGGTATACCCACAGTGCTGTTGGGGAGGGAGTTCCAGGATTTAATCCAACGACAGTGAAGGAACAACAATGTATTTCCAAGTCAGGATGGTGGGTGGCCATCACCAGTGCCTTGGAACACTGCACATGGGTTTAAACGTATATCTGGGGAGCCCCAATAATTGCACCTCACTGTGCTCCTAGAGAGAGTGTGCACAATCCATCGGGCAAACCATGGTCACATTGCATGAAGTTTTCTGAGCTCTAAAGCACAAGCCAGGCACCTTCCTGACCAAAAATAGTATCATTTTCAAATTGTTTTCTTATTTTACAGACTTACTGATGTAATAAATTTACTGTAATAATTATTTTAAGTACTCAACAGTATCCTGTTTCATTCTTTAGATATAAAAACCATTACTCATGAACTGTATTTAACTTTTACTTGATTAAATCAAGGTCAAATGTTATACAACCATATGACAAATTACACGTGCTGGTGGAACTCATTCATCTCAATCTGCGTAGTTTCTAGTATTACACTACTCAACCCAACTGCTGAATAATATACTGACAAGTCCTGCCTGCCCCAAAATTGGATATTCAAAAATATCCACCATTTGGAATTTACAGCAAAACAGAAACAATTGTTTCCTGCAAATTAGTCTGTGCAGAATGAGTACAGACCAATGGATAAAAGCAAATTACTGCGGATGCTGGAATCTGAAATGAAAGAGAAAATGCTGGAAAATCTCAGCAAGTCTGACAGCATCTGTAGGGAGAGAAAAGAGCTGACGTTTCGAGTCCGATGACTCTTTGTCAAAGCTAATAGACAGAGAAAGTGGGAAATATTTATACTGTGGAGTGAGAATGAAAGATGAGTCATAGCCACAGAAACCCAGGGAAACCGGGTGCTAATGGCCACAGAAACCAAAGGGAGTGTTAATGGCAGCCCCCAGAGAGGACAAAAGATGTGAACGATCAAAGAGCAGGGGATGAACTGTAGATGTGGGGGAAGGGGAAGGGGGAAGCAAAGAGGAGGCAGGTGAAGGAAAGGTGGATAAGATTGGGGGGAGGGGGAATTAAATGTATAGTAAGAAAGAAAGAAATGGTAAAAGACAGTTAAAATGAAATGAATACAAATGGGTCGAGGTGGGGTAGAGCTGATCATCAGGAATAAAATAATGACTAGGGTAAGAGTAGGGCCAGTCAAGGACAGTAGTGGGAAGTTGTGCTTGGAGTCCGAGGAGATAGGAGAGGTGCTAAATGAATATTTTTCGTCAGTATTCACACAGGAAAAAGACAATGTTGTCGAGGAGAATACTGAGATTCAGGCTACTAGACTAGAAGGGCTTGAGGTTCATAAGGAGGTGGTGTTATCAATTCTGGAAAGTGTGAAAATAGATAAATCCCCTGGGCCGGATGGGATTTATCCTAGGATTCTCTGGGAAGCTAGGGAGGAGATTGCTGAGCCTTTGGCTTTGATCTTTAAGTCATCTTTGTCTACAGGAATAGTGCCAGAAGACTGGAGGATAGCAAATGTTGTCCCCTTGTTCAAGAAGGGGAGTAGAGACAACCCCGGTAACCATAGACCAGTGAACCTTACTTCTGTTGTGGGAAAAATCTTGGAAAGGTTTATAAGAGGTAGGATGTATAATCATCTGGAAAGGAATGATTTGATTAGAGATAGTCAATACGGTTTTGTGAAGGGTAGGTCGTGCCTCACAAACCTTATTGAGTTCTTTGAGAAGGTGACCAAACAGGTGGATGAGGTTAAAGCAGTTGATGTGGTGTATATGGATTTCAGTAAAGCGTTTGATAAGGTTCCCCGTGGTAGGCTACTGCAGAAAACACGGAGGTATGGGATTCAGGGTGATTTAGCAGTTTGGATCAGAAATTGGCTAGCTGGAAGAAGACAAAGGGTGGTGGTTGATGGGAAATGTTCAGACTGGAGTCCAGTTACCAGTGGTGTACCACTGTTGCTAACTTTGGTTGGCTCTTAATTCGTTGCCCGTTGGGTCTTTACTGAATTTGCTCTGTTTCTATAACCTTTGCTCTAGAGTCGCCAGGTATCTTTATGATACCGCCACGAGGTTCAAGTTCAAGTACTCATCAATAACTCAACACACCAATTAGTAAGATTCAAATCAAAACACATTTATTATACACAGTCAATCACTACTCATGCATAAACTCTTTCTAGACTATTCCCTATCACTAAAAGGCCTATACTTAGCTTCGGAATTGGCCCACGAGGTCAGGGGAACAAATGGCCTTTCGTTCAGGTCCTGAGTCTGCAGGATTCAAAAGCTGGTATGGACTGGTAGCTAGGAGCGCCTATCTCGTAGCGTGCGTTGACTGGAGACTTACTTGGTTGATGCGGCAGCTTAGACAGTTCACTCTCAAGAGTTGATTCGAGTTGCTGAGAAGACCGATTTGAACTTGGGGGCTTTACTTTATAGTCCCCAGGGGCTTCACGACCTTCGGGGCGGACCCCGTACCTGGTTCCAAGTGATTGGACTGCGTTCCGATCACTTGGATCGATTTCTCCAATACTGGAGTTGTTCCCTGATCGCTGGGCGGTCCCTAAGTGTTCGTTGGCCTTCCTTTGTCTTGGCTCCTGCTGGCGCCGAGGAGTCTGGCTTGGCCTTATTCACCTTAAGTGTTTCAATTGTGCCCGGGGATCGCTCATTAATATGCAGATGGCTGCTGGTTTCAGTGCTGTCTGGGCTTTTGCAAGTTCTAATACGCAGGATTTCTGCACTTGCTAGTTTTTGCCTGTGTTGGCTGAATTCCCCTGTAGTCTTTGCGGTTCTCCATTTTAAGTTGGGAAGTGCCCAACCCAGGTGGCTACACCGCAAGGATCTGTTTTGGGGCCACTGCTGTTTGTCATTTTTATAAATGACCTGGAGGAGGGCGTAGAAGGATGGGTGAGTAAATTTGCAGATGACACTAAAGTCGGTGGAGTTGTGGACAGTGCTGAAGGATGTTACAAGTTACAGAGGGACATAGATAAGCTGCAGCGCTGGGTTGAGAGGTGGCAAATGGAGTTTAATGCAGAAAAGTGTGAGGTGATTCATTTTGGAAGGAATAACAGGAAGATAGAGTACTGGGCTAATGGTAAGATTCTTGGCAGTGTGGATGAGCAGAGATCTCGGTGTCCATGTACATAGATCCCTGAAAGTTGCCACCGAGGTTGAGAGGGTTGTTAAGAAGGCATACGGTGTGTTAGCTTTTATTGGTAGAGAGATTGAGTTTCGGAGCCATGAGATCATGTTGCAGCTGTACAAAACTCCGGTGCGCCGCATTTGGAGTATTGCATGCAATTCTGGTCGCCGCATTATAGGAAGGATGTGGAAGCATTGGAAAGGGTGCAGAGGAGATTTACCAGGATGTTGCCTGGTATGGAGGGAAGATCTTATGAGGAAAGGCTGAGGGACTTGAGGCTGTTTTCATTAGAGAGAAGTAGGTTAAGAGGTGACTTAATTGAGGCATACAAGATGATCAGAGGATAGGGTGGACAGTGAGAGCCTTTTTCCTCGGATGGTGATGTCTAGCACGAGGGGACATAGCTTTAAATTGAGGGGAGATAGATATAAGACAGATGTCAGAGGTAGGTTCTTTACTCAGAGAGTAGTAAGGGCGTGGAATGCCCTGCCTGCAACAATAGTGGACTCGCCAACACTAGGTGCATTCAAATGGACATTGGATAGACATATGGATGATAAGGGAATAGTGTAGATGGGCTTTAGAGTGGTTTCACAGGTCGGCGCAACATCGAGGGCCGAAGGGCCTGTACTGCGCTGTAATGTTCTATGTTCTATCTGAAGTTGTTCAATTCGATGTTCAGGGCGGAAAGCTGTAGCGTGCCTAACCGGAAGATGCGACGTTGTTCCTCCAGTTTACATTGCGCTTCACTGTAGGTGGGAAATCACGGTTGAGGAAGATTTCCCACCTACAGTTGTGGACAGGGCCCTCAACAGTGTGCAGTCCATCTCCTGCGCCACTACCCTCGTCCCCTCCCAGAACAAGGATAGAGTCCGCCTCATTCTCACATTTCATCCCACCAGCTTCCGTATGCAAAGCATAATCCTCCGCCATTTTCGCCAACTCCAGCGTGATGCTACCACCAAACACATCTTCCCTTCACTCCCTGTATCAGCATTCCGCAGAGACCATTCCCTCCGAGACAATCTAGCCCACTCCTCCACCATACCCAGTACCTCTCCTATCACCCATGGCACCTTCCCGTACCAGCCTCCCCGAACAGGCGGCGGAATGTGGCGACTAGGGGCTTTTCACAGTAACTTCATTGAAGCCTACTTGTGACAATAAGCGATTTTCATTTCATTTTCATTTCAATCACAGAAGGTCTAACACCTGCCCCTTTACCTCTTCCATGCTTAACATCCCAGGCCCAAAACACTCATTCCAGGTTAAGCAGCGTGTGGTGTTGGGTGTTCTGACACACAGATGAGCCAACACGGTTGTATATGGTACAACGCTATTTTATTTAAACTTACTATGTACAGTTTTGTCTTGACACTCTGCACGTGGGGATTCCCTGTTTGTGATTTTGTAACAGCTCTTCTCCGTGTCTTTGTCCCCAGACCTACTGACCACCAGGTGTCGTGCTCGTGCTTTTTATGTGGTTGGTGTTCTTGTGTGTGATTGGTTGTGGTGTTGTGTGCTCTGATTTGCCTGTTGGTGTGTCCATCATGATGTGTGTGTTTGAATATCATGACACAGCGTTTCACTTGCATCTTTTCCAATTTGGTCTACTGCATTCGCTGCTCCCAATGTGGTCTCCTCTATATCGGAGAGACCAAATGCAGACTGGGTGATCACTTTGCTGTTCCACTGTTCCAGTGAAGCGCAACGCAAAATGGAGGAACAACATCTCATCTTCCGGTTAGGCACGCTACAGCCTTCCGGTCTCAACATTGAATTCAACAACTTCGGATAATCAGCTCTACCCCACCTCGACCCATTTGTTTTCATTTCATTTTAACTGTCTCTTACCATTTCTTTCTTTCTTAATATACATTTAATTTCCCCCCCAATCTTATCCAACTTTCCTTCACCTTTCACCTCTTTGCTTCCCCCTTCTCCTCCCCCACATCTACAGTTTATCCTCTGATGTTAGTTCCCCTGCTCTTTGACCTTTCACATCTTTTGTCCTCTCTGAGGACTGCCATTAGCACTCTTTCCCCTTGGTTTCTGTGGCCATTAGCACCCGGTTTCCCTGGGTTTCTGCGGCTATGATTCATCTTTCATTCTCACTCCACAGTATAAATATTTCCCACTTTCTCTGTTTTAGCTTTGGCAAAGAGTTATCGGACTCGAAACGTTAGCTCTTTTCTCACCCTACAGATGCTGCCAGACTTGCTGAGATTTTCCAGCATTTTCTCTTTCGTGCACAGACCAACATTTGGAAACTTGTAGAGTAGGTATGCAATTGGCAAATTAATTTTGAAATAGGTAACTGTGTTGTATTACATTTTGTTAGAAGGATATGGAGACCACATACTACTTGTTAACACAAAGGTCTCAGTGGGGTTGAGGATAAAAGGAATCTAGGAATAGTGATGCACAAATTGCTAAAAGTAGCGATACACATTAATGAGGTCCAATTGAAAGCAAATCAAAACTAGAGCGACAGAATTGAAAAGTGGGATTCTGTGGTCTGTCAGCTGCACGTTTCTCAGCCGCGCGCCATTCGCTGGCAGCGGGATTCTCTCTTCCCGTCGTTAGTCAATGGAATTTCCCATTGAAGCCACCCCATGCCGACGGGAAACCCACGGTCAGAGTGTGCTGCCAAAGGGAAAGAAAATCCCAATGGCCCCATAGCAAACTTACCAAACCTTGGTCAGAGTGTTGTGCATAGATTTGGTCACCTGGGGCGAAATTCTCCCCAAACGGCGCGATGTCCGTCGACTGGCGCCCAAAACAGCGCCAATCAGACGGGCATCTTTGGGGGCCGAGCCCCAACATTGAGGGGCTAGGCCGGCGGCGGAGGGATTTCCGCCCCGCCAGCTGGCGGAAACGGCCTTTGTTGCCCCGCCAGCTGGCGCGGAAATGACATGTCGGGGCGGCGCATGCGCAGGAGCGTCAGCGGCCGCTGACAGCTTCCCACGCATGCGCAGTGGGGAGAGTCTCTTCCGCCTCCGCCATGGTGGAGACCGTTACAGAGGCGGAAGGGAAAGAGTGCCCCCACGGCACAGGCCCGCCCGCGGATCGGTGGGCCCCAATCGCGGGCCAGGCCACCGTGGGTCACCCCCCAGGGCCAGATCGCCCCGCGCCCCCCCCAGGACCCCGGAGCCCGCCCACGCCGCCTTGTCCCGCCGGTAAATAGGTACTCTAATTTACGCCGGCGGGTGAGGCAATTTATCGGCGGGACTTCGGCCCATCCGGGCCGGAGAATCGAGCGGGGGGGCCCGCCAACTGGCACGGCCCGATTCCCGCCCCCGCCGAATATCCGGTACCGGAGACTTCGGCAACCGGCGGGGGCGGGATTCACGGCGGCCAACGGCCATTCTCCGACCCGCTGGGGGGTCGGAGAATGACGCCCCTTATTACGAAACAGATATGGAGGCACTGGATAAAATACAAAACGATTTCCCAGGACTGGTCCCAGAATTGAAATGAGACGCTTATCAGGGAAGTCAGAAATAATGGAGCTCTTTTCTGGGGGAAAGAAAAGGCTGAGGAATGATCTCAACGAGGTTTTTAACATCATCAAGGGGTTTGATAGGCTAGGCTGGAAAAGAAGTTTCAACATGTGGGGGAGACCAAAACTAGGATCCATAGCGCAAGAGAGCCACTTGTTGCATTCCAGTACAATCTGAACTTTTGGTCAATACTTTATATTTTTTAAATCCAGAAAAGGCGACAAAAAGCTGGGGGCACAAGGATCACCTGATGTGGGCTGAAATTCTCCCCAAGGTGTGTAATTGACTCGGTCGCCCACCTCATTTGGCAAAGATTTTGGACTTGTCACATGATGAAACATCAATTTTTGTTGTCTGCTTTTCATTGGGATTTCCCATTGAGCACCACCGCGAAACCTGCGGGTGGGGATGCACTGCTGGCGGGAAAAGAGGATCCCAAAGGCCGGAGAATTCTGCTGCTTGAACCGCTCTGATGGAGCCTTGCAGTACTTGCCGAAATGGGCAACGAGACTTGTGATGGTCTGCCACATGCAGTAGATCCTTGCCAACTATACAGTGAGCAGTTGAGAAGCAGGAGGATGAGGTGGGAGGGTGGGAGGAGGCATCCTCTCAAGCTGGGCTGTTCGTAAAAACTCAATCCAAGTGTGATGCCTGTAACTGCAACCCCAGTATCTCATTTGCCTATGTTCCTCCATGTTACCTCCCCTCTGTTGTGAAGATGGTTCTGCCTGCAACACAAGCAACAAATATGAGTTATTTATGCATCGTGACCCCCACAGCCGCTGTCACGTGTTATCGAACTTTGTTTCCTCTCCTTGTTGTTCTGTGCAATAAGAATTTATTCTTTCGATACAATCCACTCAATCCAGAATTCTCCACACCCATTTAGTCCCATCTGGGAAAATTCTTCGGTAGTCCTCTCTGCTTCCCGAAAGAAATTATGGGGAAAATATTTGTCTATTTAACCGTACATTCTACATTATCCACCTGTGACTGATCACCCTGATATTTCCTGCAGCTCTGTAACTTCCAAATAGCATTAAGCGGCACATCTGGCTCTTAATCCTCTACAGAATCATGGCTGGGATGAGTCACATGAGTATCTGGCACTTGAACCAGTCATCTCTGTTTAAGCTGCAAAATAACTATTGCAACTGTACTCCGCACTCACAATGTTAACGTAGAATACATATACTGAAATTTCACACATTGCATTTTGATGTCTACATTTCTCCAGCGAACATGGCGTTGCTTGGAACGCTGCCCCACGTTCAAACACAAAGTCAGCTGTCACTTACTGGCGTTAGGCCATGGGAATATTCTAGGGGTGCCCTTTGACCCCCCCAAAAAACAAATTATCCAGGCTTTTTTGTTCTTGGCAGCTACCATATCAATTTAATGAAACATCTGTCCCCATTTCCTGCAGTTACAGTATTAATTACTCTGATTACATGCTCAGTAATTGAGCTATAAGATTCTAACATTTAATGTTCTGAAATGCGAAAGCTGGAGAAGGCATTAGTGTTCTGCACGCTGGAATGGGCAACTCTATTTCTTGAAGTTATTCCACCAACAGTAGGGCCTTTGTATTATCTATAGTAGATCCAGGTGAAAATGGGAAGCCATATTATGCACAGGAAAGATATTAGTGTCGACCATTATTTGGACTCAAACCTATGGTCATCAAAGAGGGTTTGGGCTAGTAATGGCCAAATTACAATTACAGTACCATTCATTACTTTCCAACAAGAATATAGGTGCGTTTGGGGCAAGCAGGAAAGCCCCTCGCAATATTGAACGTCAGGTCACTTTAACTCCCAGGTCTCATTTGTATGTCTCTCGCGACGAAAGCAAATTGAGATGAAACCAGGCCAGCAGGCACGGGAACCTCAAAATTTTCTGAATTTACTTTGCACTCAATGTCAGAGCGCAAGATCGTTGAGCAGAGCAGGCTCAAATGATGGACTTAATGTTATGAGTGGGTTATTTTTTAATAAAGTTTTGTGAGGGCCATGAAGAATCCAGTATGCGTTGAAGGATAGAAAGAAATAACATTTATTTACAATAACATACATATATACAGCAGCAACACCCTTGCTGCTCACTCTCCTCTGGCCGGTTCCAAACTGGCCAGCTTTATTTATGCAGGGAATCTGCTAATGATTTCTCCACCCCCCTCATTGGGGAAGCTCATACTCCCAAAGGATTGTGGGATTGCCATTAGTCCTCAGCCAGTGGTAAGCAGCCAGGTTATAATATAAAGCCACAGTGTCTTCCATTATGTTTGGTAGACGGGATTTAGTTTAGTGGTGTGATAGTCTGAAAATGTTTTTCAGGCATAAAACTGGAACACAGGAGTAAATTGTGAACTGCATTTGAGACAAACTCACTTTCTGAGGTGGGCTCATGGGATTGCCATTGTTGGCTCATCTCACATCAAGTTACACCTCCTACAGGCTTATCAAGAAACAGCAAGTAATATTGTGACAAGGAAGATTGATCCTCACCTATCGCTTTATCATCAATAAGAAGACTGCTGGATGGAAAACACTGAGGGTCAAGAAATAGTTTGGCTCTCTAGCATTGAATTAGTTGACTGAAAAATTGAATTCCACCTGCAATCAGCAAACACGTAGATAGATAGAAAACAGTAATTATTTTTTATTGTCAATGTCATTAGTGCTTGATATCTTGTGCATAGAGTACACTGTAATGAAAAATGCTTATTGTCACAAGTAGGCTTCAAATGAAGTTACTGTGAAAAGCCCCTAGTCGCCACATTCCGGGAGGCTGGTACAGGAATTGAACAGTGCTGCTGGCCTGCCTTGGTCTGCTTTAAAAGCCAGCAATTTAGCCCAGTTAGCTAGACAGCTCATGGTGCAAAGTAAGATCAGCAGTATGGGTTCAATTCTCATACCTGTTGAGATTATTCATGGCCCTGCATTCTCAACCTTTCCCCTCACCTGAGGTGTGGTGATCCTCAGGTTAAATGACCACCAGTCAGCTCTCCCCCTCAAAGGGGAAAGCAGCCTATGGTCACCTGGGACAATGGTGACTTTATTTTACCTTTACATTGTAATGGTAAAGGACACAGTTGATTCAATATGGCAAATCAGTACCCAGAAAATGAGTCAAGTGTTAACAAATCCTCAATGTGAGAATACATTCATCGTAAAATTCCTGCACAATATCAAGAAAGTTCTTGACAAGGAAAATTAGGTAATGTTTAGTTTAATGAATACCATGGTACTTGCAGATAATGCAATTTCTTAACAAATATGGTTTTGCATCTTTCTAAGTGATTAAAAATTGCATTTGATAAATTATAATTCACGACTTCTAATGAGAAAATTCTTTTACTGGCAATAATGTAGAGTTGCCATATTTCTGTTGCCGGGCATTTTGTTGGACCGTACTCCAATAGAAACACACTTTATCCTTCTTCAGTGCTTTCCCATATGGAAAACTAAGAGGAATTTAAACATGGGATGTCAGGGCCCCTACTGTCCACGCTGCTGCCTTTCACCAGGTTTCACCTGCAGATTTGTCAATTTCTGAAATTGCAATCATGGCATGATGCCGATGACATCATCTGCTATTGTATGTTCGGGGTGGCCTACCCTCGCAAACAAGTTTTCTTCCAAGCTAAAATAGTCTCATGGAATCCCTATAGTGGAGAAGGAGGCCATTGGGCCAATCGAGTCTGCACTGATCCCCCCACATTTCCCCACCCACCTTGCCCTTTCCAGCCCATCCCCAGAACTCTAAGAGGCAATTCCACATGGCCAATCCACCTAACCTGCACATCTTTGGACTATGGGAGGAAACCAGAGCACCCAGAGGAAATCCACACAGACACGGGGAGCACGGACAAGGCCAGAATCAAACCTAGGTCCCTGGTGCTGTGAGGCAGCAATGCCAACCACTGTGTCACCATGCTTCCCATGTCAGATGAGAAATACAATACAGCCTCGCCCAGCATTTTAACTACGTACCCACTGTGTTCAGAGGGTAATTAATCTGTGAAATTCTTTAACGCAGAGGGCTACAGAGGCTGGTCATTAAGTATGTTCATGGTTGAGATAGGCAGATTTTTAATTAGTAATGGAATCAAAGGTTATAGGGATAATGTGGGAAAGTGGAGTTGAGGATTATCTCATCAGTTCAATCATGATCTCATTGAATGGTGAAGCAGGCTCGATAGCTCAAATGGCCTACTTCTTCTGCCCTACATCTTATGGTCTTATGGTGTTTTTGCCTGAGGGGCTGGATTAAAATTGGACTTTTGTCATGTTGAGTTACAAGTCATATCTGTTGCTGAGTGGGGTTGATTAGCTCAGTTGGTTGGACAGCTGGTTCATGATGCAGAGCAATGCCAACATCGTGGGTTCAATTCCCATACCAGCTGAGGTTATTCATGAAGCCCCCACCTTCTAAACCTTGCCATGGTGTGGTGACCCTCAGGTAAAATCACCACCCGTCAATCCTTTCTCTAAAGGGGAGAGTAGCCTATGGTCCTAACGGACTATGGTGATTTTCATTTCAGTGGGATGAGACAGATCCAAGTTGTCAGGTTTACCTTTAATGCTCTTTTTGATTGTTGAATCCTGATGCACGATCAATTGGACAAAGACGAGAGTTGAATACAACTGGGACTTTATTGGTCTAAGATGTGTGGCCTCCAACAGCAGCTGGCTAAATAGCTGCTGCACGGAGGACACACATATTTATACTCCGCCTACTGGGCGGAGCCAGCAGGCAGGGACTACCGCCGTACCTGTAGTACAGGTCCTACCGTACATCATCTAATATAGGTGCAACAGTGGTTTACCACATTCACCCCCTTTTAAAATTGAGCCTGGTGGGGGTGGTAGAGAACTATCTACAGCAATTGAATTTACATGTTTTTTCTTACAAAATGTTTCTTTTGAAGTCCAGTGAACCAGTTAGAGGTTTAACCGGTCCAGGGCCTTGATGTGCCGCTGGGAGCGATGCAGTGGTGGCGGCGATGCCGATGCTGGTCTGGTCTTTGGTGACTCCGGGAGCATGCTGAAATCCTCTTCATTCTCGGGCGTGGGCAGGGGGAGGACGGATGGTCCTGGGGGGGTTGCTGCTGGGAGCGCCTGGGGAGAGGGGGGTGGAGCCGGGCCAGAGGTGTGTGTGTGCGTGGAACCTGTTGGTGCCAGGTCCCTGAGGGAGACAGTATCCAGGCGGCCGCCGGGGTATGCCACATAGGCATACTGGGGGTTCGCATGGAGCAACTGTACCCGCTCCACCAACGGGTCCAACTTGTGGAGTCAGACGTGCCTACGGAGAAGAACAGGTCCTGGAGCTGCGAGCCAAGTCGGGAGCGACACCCCGGATATGGACTTCCTGGGGAAGGCAAAGAGACGTTCATGGGGTGTGTTGTTAGTGGCGGTGCACAGTACTGACCGAATGGAGTGTAATGCTTCAGGGAGGACCTCCTGCCAGCGGGAGGCCGGGAGATTCCTGGACCATAGGGCCAGTTGGACGGCCCTCCAGACCGTCCCGTTTTCCCTCTCTACCTGTCCGTTTCCCTGGGGTTATAGCTTGTCGTCCTGCTGGAGGTGATACCCCTGTTGAGCAGGAACTGACGCAGCTCATCACTCATGAATGAGGATCCCCTGTCACTGTGGATGTAGGCGGGGAAACCGAACAGAGTGAAGATTGTGTTGAGGGCTTTGATGACGGTGGAAGATGTCACGTTGGGGCATGGGATGGCGAAGGGGAATCTGGAGTACTCATCGACCACACTGAGAAAATACGTGTTACGGTCGGTGGAGGGGAGGGGCCCTTTGAAATCCATGCTGAGGCGTTCAAAGGGACGGGAGGCCTTCACCAGGCGTGCACGGTCTGGCTGGTAGAAGTGTGGTTTGCACTCCGCACAGACCTGGCAGTCCCTGGTGATTGTCCGTACTTCCTTGATGGAGTAGGGCAGATTGCGGGCCTCAATGAAATGGTACAGCCGTGTGACTTCCGAGTGACAAAGGCTGTCGTGCAGGGCCCGGAGTCGGTCAACTTGTGCGCTGGCACATGTACCTCGGGATAGGGCATCTAGGGGCTCGTTGAGCTTGCCGGGGCGATACAAAATCTCGTAAATGTAGGTGGAGAGCTCGAGCCTCCACCGCAAGATCTTATCATTTTTGATCTTGCCCCGCTGTGTGTTATTGAACATAAAGGCTACCGACCGTTCGTCAGTGAGGAGAGTGAATCTCCTGCCGGCCAGGTAATGCCTCCAATGCCGCACAGCTTCAACGATAGCTTGGGCCTCTTTTTCGACGGATGAGTGCCAAATTTCGGAGGCATTAAGGGTGCGGGAAAAGAATACCTCGGGCCTGCCTGCCTGGTTGAGGGTGGCGGCTAGGGCGACGTCTGATGCGTCGCTCTCCACTTGAAAGGGCAGTGTCTCGTCTACAGCGTGCATCGCGACCTTGGCGATATCGGCTCTGATACGGGCGAAGGCCTGTTGAGCCTCGGCCGTCAGGGGAAAGTGGGTGGACTGTATGAGTGGGCGGGCCTTGTCCACATAGTTTGGGACCCACTGGGCGTAGTATGAAAAGAACCCCAGGCAGCGTTTGAGGGCCTTGGAGCAGTGGGGGATGGGGAGCTCCATAAGGGGGCGCATGCGGTCGGGTTCGGGACCCAGAACTCCGTTCTGGACCACGTAGCCGAGGATGGCTAAGCGGTTTGTGCTGAACACGCACTTCTCCTTGTTATAGGTGAGGTTTAGGAGAGTGGTGGTGTGGAGAAATTTGGCAAGGTTGGCATCGTGGTCCTGCTGATTGTGGCCGCAGATGGTGACGTTGTCTAGGTACGGAAAGGTGGCCCGCAAACCGTACCGGTCGACCATTCGGTCCATCTCCCTTTGGAAGACGAGACCCCGTTGGTGACGCCGAAGGGAACCCTGAGGAAGTGATAGAGGCGACCATCTGCCTCGAAGGCAGTGTATGGACGGTCCACCTTACGGATGGGGAGCTGGTGATAGGTGGATTTGAGGTCTACCATTGAGAAGACCCGGTACTGTGCAATCTGATTGACCATACCAGATATACATGGGAGATGGTTCGCGTCGAGCTGTGTGTACCGATTGATGGTCTGGCTGTAGTCCACGACCATTCTGTGTTTCTCCCCAGTTCTAACTACGACCACTTGGGCTCTCCAGGGGCTGTTGCTGGCCTCAATGATGCCTTCCCAAAGCAGCCGCTGGACCTCGGACCTGATGAACGTCCTGTCCTGGGTGCTGTACCGTCTGCTTCTGGTGGCGACGGGTTTGCAATCCGAGGTGAAGTATCCGGGTGGATGAAGCTTCCGGTGCTCCTGGAGTCCAGCAGGCAAGAGGTCACGTGTCTATCGATTTTAACGCTGGTCGATGCGGTGGCCAGGTTGTGCGGACAAGACTGGTCGATGGTCACCGAGGCGAGTCGTGGTTGGTCGTCGCTGGTGTCGGATGATGGGGTGCCCGGGGGGCACGGGTCCTGGAACGCTGGTGGTGCCCATGTGCCGTGGGGGAGACAAGATGGCGACGCCTGCAGATCCTGTGGAGGACAAAATGGCGGTGCCCATGGGCCGCACATGGCGGGGGTTGAAAAAGATGGCGGCACCCATGGGCCGTACGTGTTGCATGGAGGGGACGATGGCGGCACCCACTGGCCGTGCTTGGTCTGAGGGGGAGAAGATGGCGGCGCCCACTGGCTGCACGTGGTCCGGGGGGGTGAAGATGGCGGTGCCCATTGTACATAAACGAGGGGGGTGGGGGCGATAGAGGCGACTGCGTGGGCCTGGCGCACCGCGGCAAAGTGCCCCTTCTTACCACAAGCCTTACAAAGGGCAGCGCTGGCCGGGCAACCCCCGGGGTTGGCTGGCTGGCTGGCGCGTGGCGCAGGCGTATTGGCTGGGTAAGGCCCCCACTGGGGCGGCCGTCTGTGGGGTCCACGATACGTAGGAGGGGTGGGCCGCGTGGCTGGAGGTGTAGGCCTGAATATTGTGCGAGGCGACCGTCATAGAGAGCGCCAGCTTCTTTGTCTCTGCGAGATCGAGCGTGGCCCCTTCTAAAAGTCGCTGTCATATGAGGTCTGACGCAATCCCCGTATCAAAAGCGTCCCGCATAAGGAGGTTAGAATGTTCAGTGGCCGTAACGGCCTGAAAGTCACAGTCCCGGACTAGTGGGATTAAGGCCCGCCAGAAGTCTTCTATGGACTCACCAGGGAGCTGAGAGTGAGTGGCGAGTACGTGTCTGGCGAAGAGCGTGTATTCGTCCACTGGGCGTAATTTTCTTTAAGTAGCGCCGCACGTGTTGCATGGAGGGGAAGATGGCGGCGCCCACTGGCCGTGCTTGGTCTGAGGGGGAGAAGATGGCGGCGCCCACTGGCCGCACGTGTCCGGGGGGGTGAAGATGGCGGTGCCCATTGTGCATAAACGAGGGGGGTGGGGGCGATAGAGGCGACTGCGCGGGCCTGGCGCACCGCGGCGAAGTGCCCCTTCTTACCACAAGGCTTACAAAGGGCAGCGTTGGACGGGCAGCGTGGGCGCCGCCATCTTCCCATCCGTGCAACATGTGCGGCCCATGGGTGCCGCCATCTTTTTCAACCCCCGCCACGTGCGGCCCATGGGCACCGCCATTTTGTCCTCCCCAGGATCTGCAGGCGTCGCCATCTTGTCTCCCCCACGGCACATGGGCACCACCAGCGTTCCAGGACCCGTGCCCCTGGGCACCCCATCATCCGACACCAGCGACGACCAACCACGACTCGCCTCGGTGACCATCGACCAGTCTCGTCCGCACAACCTGGTCACCGCATCGACCAGCGTTAAAATCGACAGACACGGTGAAATTCAGCAAATACAACTTTGCTGTATTATTAAAGTACTGAATGCATAATCTTGTTTGCTGTGTGTAATCATAGCATCATTTAGTTTCTATCAATATGTTGAAAATAGATGCAAAATGCATTTTATTTAGGTTATATTTTATATTAAATGGAAAATATTTTTTGTTATA
Organism: Scyliorhinus torazame; assembly: GCF_047496885.1. NCBI lineage: Eukaryota > Metazoa > Chordata > Chondrichthyes > Carcharhiniformes > Scyliorhinidae > Scyliorhinus > Scyliorhinus torazame. The sequence continues at coordinate 29,092,930 of NC_092724.1, forward strand.
CAATCTGTCAGTTCAGTGTTGTGGCATTTGACACATCTCGCTGACTAAGTGTTTGCTGCAGGAAGATGATTAGCTGCAGGAACTCGCTGTACAATTCTTGGTCTTGGTAGTATGCAAATAAAATGATTGACAACAGCACTGAGATAAAGAGTGAAACTTTGTTACAAGGGCATTCCATTTCCCCAAAGCGCTGACAAATCAGCAATGCAAATAATAATTTCACTTGTATTCTATCTTCAAATAGACACCAAGATCACATTTTTTTTTAAACAAACAATTTTACTGAGGTATTTTTTGGCATTGTAAACAGTTTCAGATGACAGAAATGTGCAAACATCAATATAAAACCAATACTTCAATCAAACTATACTGCACATGCCCGCTCCTCTCCCCTAGATACTACCCGCCTATTTATCCCTCCTACTCTACTCTAATCTCCCCCCCTCCCCCTGCTGACATTCACTCTCCCGGGAAGAAGTCGATGAATGGTTGCCACCTTCGGGCGAACCCCAGTACAGATCCCCTCAAGGCGAACTTAATTTTTTCCATACCCAGAAAACTTGACATGTCCGAAAGCCACAGTTTGGTCTTCGGAGGTTTTGAGTCCCTCCATGCCAGCAGTATCTGCCGCCGGGCTATTAGGGAAGCAAAGGCCAGAACATCTGCCTCTTTCTCCCCCTGGACTCCCGGGTCTTCCGAAACCCCGAAAATTGCCACCCTTGGACTCATCACCACCCTTGTTTTCAGCACCCGGGACATGACACCCGCAAATCCCTCCCAGTACCCCCTAAGCTTAGGACATGCCCAAAACATGTGAACGTGGTTCGCTGGTCCTCTCGCGCATCTAGCGCACTTGTCCTCTACCCCAAAGAATTTGTTCATCCAAGCTATCGTCATGTGGGCCCGGTGAACGACCTTAAATTGAATCAGGCCGAGCCTGGCACATGTTGACCAAGATCACATTTAAACTATGGGACTGGAGGATTGGAGATTAAGGTTAACATTTGCTAAAAGTGGCACTTTAACTAAATTTGTTGTGCCTAGCGCTGGAATCTAGGGGGAGTTAAGCACGGTGGCACAGTGGTTAGCATTGCTGCCTCACAGCGCCAGGAACCCGGGTTCAATTCTGGTCTCAGGTGACTGTGTGGAGTTTGCACATTCTCCCCGTGTCTGTTTGCACGGTCTCTGCATGTCTGCATGCGTTTCCTCCGGGTGCTGTGGTTTCCTCCCACAGTCCAAAGATCTGCAGGTTAGGTGGATTGGCCATGCTAAATTGACCCTAGTGTCCAAAAGGTTAGGTGGGGTGTCATGTTATGTACTCTGGGATAACACAGGCTGCAACTGGATGCAGCTTTAACCATAAGATACTCCAGACCTTGAAGTTAGTTCAATCTGATTTATTGAACCAGTAGCACAGTTAGCTCAGTTCTCTATGAGTTCGACTCTCTGCTAACCTAAGTGTGGTTACTCTGTCTGACTGAACCAGACTAGCTTTTAGCCACGTGCTGGAGGTGTGATACTGTACTGACTCCCTGACTCACTCTGTAGAAGTTCATCAGTGGAAAAAGGCGGAGTGTGAGTGCCTCATGCCTTTTATAATGAGATACCACCTCTGAGTGTCCTGCCTGCTCATTGGTCATGTCCTGTTCTCTGTGTTCATTAGCTGCCTGTCTGTGCCTGTCTGTATATCATTATCTTCATGTCTGCATATCATGACAGTGGGGTTACTGGATTATGGGTATAGGGCGGGGGCATGGGGGCTCTTTAGAGGGTTGGTGTAGACACGACGGGCCGAATGGCCTACTTCTGCACTGTAGAGATTCTATGATTCCATGAATTCCTTTAGTTCACTCATTTGGATACTTGTTAAACAATGCACGCCCAAGCCCTCTGTCATTTTTCCCAATAGTTGGCAATAACACCAGTGGAAAGACGAGAAAGCTATTAGAGACTGGAGCCCTGTCTCTCTTGCTACCACTTACATGGGTTGAGTGGGCAGTCAGTGGCAATCCCAGTTAGAGCTGGGACATGGAAACCCTGGTCACAGTACTGAAACTGTGATAAACCTCGCCCCTCCATTTTCCCACTTTTCTTTGTATCCGTTCTTGATCCGTGAGCATCAAGGCTAGCATTTATTGCTTACCCTTAGATACCTTTGAGGCGTGGTGGTGAGTCATGTTCTTGAACCACTGCAGTCCATCTGATTTGTTTCTGTAGCGGGTTTGATACAACCGAGCAGCTTACTAGGCTATTTCAGAAGTGCCCACCACATTGCTATGGTATTGGGCTCACTTGCTGGCTAGACTGGATAAGGATGGCTGATTTCCTCCCCTGAAGTCCATTAGTGAACCAAATGCTTTTTTAATGACAATCCAGCAGTTTCATGATTATTATTAATGAGACGATCATTTTGGTTTGTGTAATTAACTAATTGAATATAAATTGCCTCGCACCCCTTCCTGCGGTGGGATTGAACTCGTGCATCTGGCATACCGATCTAGGCCTCTGGATTTCTAATCCAGTAACATTACCATTATGCTCTGTTGCTCGTTTTAGCCTTAGTTTACTTTATTCTTATTCTGTCACCTTTGCTCATGAGTCGCCAGGTATCTTTCTGATACCGCCACGTGGTTCAAGTCCAAGTAATGATTAATAATGCAACACACCGCTTAGTAAGAGTTAAATCAATGATCTTTTATTATATACAGCAATTAATATTTATACAATAATCCTACTTCTAGACTACTACCTACCACTAAAGGCCAATACTTAACTTTGGAAATGGCCCACAGGTCAGGGAAACAAGTGGTTTTTCGAATTGGTTCTGAGTCTGCGGGATTCAAAAGCTGGTACAAGTCGATTGTCAGGAGCGCCTCTCTGGTAGCGATCACTGGAGTAACACTTACAGTTTTCTTGTAGAAGGATCTCAAAGGTTGCAAGCAGGAAGAGAGGGGTCGATTTGAACTTGGCCCCTATTCTTATAGTCTCCAGGGGCTTCCTGCCTCTCGGGGCGGACCTTGAACCTGGTTCCAAGTGATTGAACTTGGTCCCAAACACTAGGTTCAATATGCTCCAATAATGGAGCGATTCCTTGATCGGGGGGTGGTCGTTTACCTTTCTTTGCGTTAGCCCCTGCTGGCGCCGAAAGGTCTGTGTCGGCTTTCAATTGCTAATTTGTAGCAATTGTCCCCGGGGATGGCTGATTAAAATGCAGATGGCTGGGTTGTTGTGATGTTGATGGCTGCAGGTATCGGTCTGGACTGACTTCCCCAGAGGCGAATACACTGTTTTACCTGCAGCTGTCCGTTTGAGTCCGGTTGGCTGATTTTCCCATCAGCCTCTTTCGTTCGCCATTTTAAATCGGGGTTTGCCCATTCTAATCGGGAATCAGCCATTTTATGTGGCTACAGCTCCAAAACCCCATTTGACAGATTTTGAGCTGGATGGTGGAGAACATTTCGCCACCCTCCCTCACATCCACTTACCAAAGCTTTAAAAAGTGAATGCAAGAATAAGTGAAATATTACTTCGTATTTATCAATCCGTGTAACAATCTTATGTAAAGTTCTGACGCACTGCATCGTATTTTGAAGCAAGTCCAAACTATTTCCAGCAACTGTGGAAAGAATCTTGACGTAATAAAATTGCTCAGCAAGGAATTGGCACAGAACGTCGTCACAGAATCCAGCTCAGAAAGGAGGGATCATTCCTTTTGATGACTGTTCAGACGAGCAGTAGATAGCTAGTCACTGATGACCACTGATTACTTTCCAAAGTAAATCATTTTTTTCAACTTATGCCCATTCGAACATGTTATCTCGGACAATACATGGGAACAGTCTTTATCTGTAGCTTTTTTAAAAGGACAATGATGTATGAATTGTAAAAATCTGTTTCCTTGTCAAATTAATATAGATGAGTGGATCATATGAACTGTGTGAACTCAGGCAAATGAATCAAATTAAAGGCACTTTGAGCTGATCTGACATTCTTCTTTCTTCAGTTTTAATGGAGGCATTAACTCAGTTAAAATAAATTGAGTTTTGCTGAAAAAAGTGACATGCTTCTGAAATTCTTTGCCCTGTTCTCATCAGGATAGATGCGCAAGAATACCAATGGCTGAGACTTCCGGTGACGGCGGGCGGGAGGCGGCCGCACAATGGAGGGCTCCCAGTCGGCAACGGCATTTTCGGGGCTTTAAGCCCGGTCCCAGGGTCCGCGGAGGCGGCAGTAGAACGGAGAAGGCACGGAGGAGGCACAATGAAGACACAGGAGGAAAAAAGGAACAAAGAAAAATGTTGAGGGTGAGCAAGAAAACGGCCGGAAAAAAAACAGCTGGAGGTCTGTCCGGGAGTGGAAAGGTCACCGCGGGGTCACCAGGAAAAATGGAGGCTGGAGCACCAGGGAAGGCCGCACTGCTTACGGCTGAAGAAATAACTAAGGTGATGGCTGCGGAATTTGAAAAGCTGTTGGCGCAGATTGCAAAATGCATGGAGACGGTGAGGAAGGAGATGAGGGAGGTTTTGAGTGTGCTGGTGGAGGAGGCGGTTTCCCCGGTGAGGACTGAGGTGGCGAGCGCAGTGGCGGAGGTGCGAGAGCAAGGGGAGGCGCTGAAGGAAGTGGAGGAGACGTTATTGCAGCACGGTGATCAGCTTGCCTCGATGGGGAAAGAGATGCGGAAGGTGATGGATACTAACAAGGATCTGCGAGGAAAAATGGAAGACCTGGAAAACAGATCCAGGCGACAGAATTTGAGGATTGTGGGGCTGCCCGAAGGAGTTGAAGGACCAAAGCTGACTGAGTACTTTGCCGCGATGCTGGCAAAACTATTGGGGGAGGGGGAGGATCCCTCCCGATATGAACTGGATCGGGCTCATCGGTCGTGGAGGCCTATACCAAAGGTGAGTGAGCCACCAAGGGCAGTGACTCTGTGCTTCCGTAGGTACAGGGTGAAGGAGAAGGTTCTGTGCTGGGCCAAGCAGAAGCGGATGGTGCAGTGGGCTGGAGCTGGTATACGTGTATACCAGGACTTTACGGTGGAGCTGGCAAGGAGACGGGCTGCCTTCAACCGGGTGAAGAGGGCACTGTACATTAGCAAGGTGCAGTGCGGCATTGTATATCCAGCGAAGCTGAGGGTGACTTACAAGCTCAGGGACTTTTATTTTGGAACGGCGGAAGCAGCGGAGGAGTTTGCGAAAGCAGAAGGACTGTGGCAGAACTGACAAATTGAGGAATGGCCATGTGCCGATGTAACCTCATGACTGTATTTTCTTCTTTTTTGTATCACTGCGCGCGGGTGTAGAGATTAAAGGAGTCAATGTGGTATATATTTGGACAAGGGAAGGGACGGGACTTTCACTCAAAATGAGAGTTCTTTGGGGTGTAGGTGGATATGCGGGGTTTGTGTGTTAAAAGGGGATCTTTGGGCTTTCCTAGGGCCGGGCAAGGGGGAAAGGGACCCGGGCGGGGGCCTCCACGCTGGCCAGTTTAAGCCAGCCAGTGAATGGGAGTCAGGTGGGGGGAGGGACTGCGGCCATCGGAGCCTGGCAGAACAGGGCCTGTGTAAGATTAAGGGTGACTACAGGTAATCCATGATTCCTTTTTGCCATTTGTTTATGTAAACATGCGGGCTGAGGTTTGGGGATTGGTGGGTAGATGGGATCGTTGTTACTATGGGGACTGACATATCTTGCTGATTATTGTTTATTGTTGATGGATGTAAATGTGGGAGAAAATGTGAAAAAGGAGAATTAAAAAATTTTTTTTTAAAAAGAATACCAATGGCTGGATTCTCCGTGCCCGCCACAGGTAGCAAAGATCCGGATGCAGCGGAGAATCCAGAGTCAGAGAAGAAAATAGGATCGGCACCAGGCGCCGATCAGTTTCCGATTCTCCAATGCCCTGCTGGCAGCAGCATTGAGGTTCGCGCCCCGCATCGATGCAAACAGGTTTAATTGACCGACTTCCGGCATATCAACAGACTGGACACCGGATTCGCCACACCTCCGTGATTCGTCGACCCTCTGGGTCGGGATTGATGTGGGCGTGGATTGGTGCAGGTATTTCCCAGCATGGTCCTCGCCTGATGTACCTCGCGGTGGGCCATGGAGGTAAGTCTTCATGGTGGGTGCCCCAAAGACCATCGGAGGGCCCCCTCCCCCTCCCCCTCATAATGCAAATCATTCCCACTCCACCCACACCAGACCCCCCCCAACCAGAGCCCCCCCCCCCCCCCATCAGACCCCCACTAGAGACTCCCCCATAAGATGGCCTCCATCACCAGAGCAGTCCAGAAGGAGACAGTGGAAAATAAATCACTGCTTTAAAACTCATCTGTGCCCGACAGCTGCTGCCTCGGGCTTAGAAAACTATCTCTAGGGTTTAAACCCCCTCAAGGACTGAATTCTCTGCTCCTACCGCCGACAGTGAGAACTGTGATCAGGCTGAGAACAGACCATGATTTGCGCTTGGTGCCAATTCCCACACCATGCTCTGGTACCTGCTCCGGTGGGTCATGCAAAACAGTCCTTTGCATGGATCTAAATCTCATTAGTTGCCTGGACACTTCATGCTCCACCCTACCCGATGCTCTGCCCTTCTCAGGCAGACGTCACACGGCCGCGAATTGGTGCAAGTATTTACAAGCAGGACCTGGCACCAGGGCTGCGGAGGGTGAGTAAGAGGATACAAAACGCTCACAAACTCTCAAGAATCGTTGGGCTTGCTGGGGGATTGGTGCCTGGGCTGGGGGCAGTAGCGGGGAACGATTTGGTTCCAATTCCGTACATTCACGGTATCCCTCTGGGATTGAGGTGTCCTGGCTCAGGTCACCATTGCTGCAGTATGTGATTTAAATTCACCCCTCTGGTGCTACTTATAAGCTCCTCGCTGCTCACACTGCTGACTACTCACTGTGCTCTGCAAATATTCAGAGAGAGACTCTGGTGATGTGGGAGCCCACCCAGACTGCCCCTCTGGAAACCCTCATACCGCAACATTTATAAACATCTAGTTATGACTTACAGCTCTTGGACCTGCTCTCACTTCTTCTTTTATGGTTCAAGAGCTGTCAATTATAGTTAGATGTTTATAAACATTGTGGTTAGTTACACAGCTAGGCGCTTAAGATCCATTCAGGCATGAAGGGATGTTAATTAAATAATCCAGGCCTCTGGCTGTGTCCAAGCTGTCAATCCCAGTCTAGTAAAAACAATTTCTTATTGATGTGAATGAAAGCCTTGCAGATCAAAGATCTGGGGCGAAGTTCTCCCGAAACGGCGCGATGTCCGCCGACTGGCACCCAAAACGGCGCTAATCAGACGGGCATTGCGCCGCCCCAAAGGTGCGGAATGCTCCGCATCTTTGGGGGCCGAGCCCCAACATTGAGGGGCTAGGTTGGCGCCGGAGGAATTTCCGCCCCGCCAGCTGGCGGAAAAGGCCTTTGGTGCCCCGCCAGCTGGCGAGGAAATGACATCTCCGGGCGGCGCATGCGCGGGAGCGTCAGCGGCCGCTGACAATTTCCCGTGCATGCGCAGTGGAGGGAGTCTCTTCTGCCTCCGCCATGGTGGAGACCGTGGCGGAGGCGGAAGGGAAAGAGTGCCCCCACGGCACAGGCCCGCCCGCGGATCGGTGGGCCCCGATCGCAGGCCAGGCCACCGTGGGGGCACCCCCGGGGCCAGATCGCCCCGCGCCCCCCCAGGACCCCGGAGCCCGCCCACGCCGGCTTGTCCCGCCATTCAAAAGGTGGTTTAATCCACGCCAGCGGGACAGGCAATTTATCGGCGGGACTTCGGCCCATCCGGGCTGGAGAATCCAGCGGGGGGGCCCGCCAACCGCACGGCCCGATTCCCGCCCCCACCGAATATCCGGTGCCGGAGACTTCGGCAACCGGCGGGAGCGGGATTCACGCCAGCCCCCGGCGATTCTCCGACCTGGCGGGGGGTCGGAGAATGACGCCCCTGAAGTGCGTTAAATATAGAGATGCAGTTTTCACTTTCTAGGAATGTACAGCTAATACCGTATCTGCCTGAGACAGCTGGTATAGGGCACAGGTGAGTTTTAAAGCAGTACTTTTTTTCACTGTCTCTGTCTAGACTGCTCTTTGTCTTACAGGCAGGGTGTTCTGTTGTCGGGAGTCTCTGGTGGGGGGCACTCTTGTGAGGGTTTCTCCTGTGGGGGGTTCTCTTATGGGGGCTCTGGTGGGTGGTTCTGTTATGGGAGTTCTTTGGTGGGCAACTGTGTTATGGGGGTCTCTAATGGTGAGGTTCCCTTATGGGAGTCTCTGGTGGGTGGTTCTGTTATGGGGAGGTCTGGTGGAGGAGGCGGATTGCGCTACAATGGCAGATTTCACCAATTCCGTGGTGGAGGGGGGGGAATTGCATTGAGGAGGAGTGGTAGGCCAACCACCAGGCCTCGCTATTGGGCCACCCATTCTAAGTGGAAGTCCGATAGCAGGATTCACAACAGAATCCCTCACAATCCCTGCTATGCATAAATTTGTATGGCAAGGGATAGTGAATTGCCTTTGGATGCCCTCTCCCAGCAGGAGCACAATCAGAGACGACGAGTCTCACAAACAGAGAATTCAATCCCAAATCTCAAACAACCATTCATAGTGCATGAGAGAAAGTTGCTGGTTGGTCGGCAAGTGGGTTCACATTGGTAGAGGCACTGACATGGAGCATGCACCAGGGAACAGTTATCTGCCCAATTTTATCAGTTCTAAGCTTTGCAGTTAACTGTTCCTTGGTGCATTTGATGTGTTAGTTGATAAATCTGCCAATAGGTTCTCTACTACTGCCTATCTCAAACTTACGTTCACTGGTCAACATGCATGTTCGGATTCCTACAGTTCAACACACTACAAGGTCGACCTTATTGGCAACCTTGTAAATATGGTCCAAGCTAATTGCTCACTGTGCTAACTTGATGCTGAAATAGGTCACATCAAAACTATCCTGTGGGACATTGGCTACCCTGATCAGAACATCATTTTCTGTATATCATGCAAACTAAGGCCACCAATTTTGATCCTGAGAATGCCCAGATTACCAACCTAGAAGGGGAAGGTGTCTCAAAAGTTTGAGCAACAGGTGAAGCTAGCCACTTTTTTTCTTTATTTGTTCATGGGATGTGGATGGCGCTGGCTTGGTCAGCATTTGTTGCCTATCCCTGATGGCATTTAAGACATTGCTGTGGGTCTGGAATCACATGTAGGCCAGACCAGGTAAGGATGGCAGATTTCCTTCCCTAAAGGCATTAGTGAAGCAGATGGATTATTACGGCAATCAACAATGGTTTCACAGTCACTCTTTAGACTTTTAGTTCCAAATTTGTATTGAATTCAAATTCCACCAACTGCCATGGCAGGATTCGAATCCGGGTCCCCAGAGCATTACCCTGGGTCTCTGGATTGCTAGACCAGTGACAGTACCACTATGCCACTGCTTTCCCAGAGTAACACTGTTACTATGCAGTAGTGACACAAATGGTATTCTCCACTAACAGGATGCTGCTGCTCAACTAAAAAAATGTTCTGTCCATCACAGAAATGAGTAATGTCATAAATGAATTTCGCTGCTGGTATGGTGCCAGGAACATCAGCCATCCGTCCCAACAACTGGCAGATTGTATCAAATAGCGTACCCCTTTGGCTGTTCGCAACAGGGAAAGTACTGACTGTATCCAACCAGCCCATGCTTTTAAAACTCAAACCATAGTGCCAACATTAGATGTGATCCCACAATTGGATAGCATCTGCTAAACAATCCTGATTGTGCTAAGAATTACACTGAAATACAATTTCAAATTGTCAATCAGGCTCACAGTGTGACTCACTTATGCATACTGGAATAAATATATATTCATGAGCCCTGCCCTTTCCAGACAAGAGGAACATGTATTGTTGTACACATTGTACCTTTTTCAACTGAAGAGAACATTAGGGAATAGCCATTCCCTGGTTCATTCCCCAAGACAACATCTTGACCAATCAAGAATGACGAGCCCAGTTTGAGTTTGAACAAAGCTGGGCAGTTAACTGTTCCATGCTGCATTCTTCATGGTAACGCCTGCACCAATCCACCGACCAACAAATCAGAACTCTTACCTCATGCAGTATAAATTGTTGTTCCCCCATTACGGTTGGAAAATTCTTGCAAGCTACCCTGATAAGCGCAAGACGAAAATCTTTGACAAAATATCAGTTTAGCAATACAAGACACGAGTTCAGTCTCCGCTGGGGTACTGTGTCCAGTTCTGGGCAGGCACCACACTTTAGGAAAAATGTGAAGGCAGTGGAGGGAGTGCAGAAAAGATTCAGGAGAATGGTTCCAGGGATTCCTTTCAAGGAATGTGTCCTGAGAGAGGCTGGCCATGGTTTCACTCCCTGAAGGGTGAATCATGGCAATCACATGAACACATAACTTTAAAAGTATTTTTAAGGCTTTAGTCACCTTGATTGATAACTCTATGAAGATTCTGCTCTATGTTTTGAATGCTTCCTTGAAATGATTACACGGGAGTGAATTACTGAGCTACATTATTCAGATTCCATCTTACGCCATATTCAAAGCAGCTCATTAAATAAACATTTTTGTAACGTAATCAGGATATTTGTATAATCTAAATAGTTACATGTTTCAAAGCACCAGCTACTTTACCTGACAACTATTTTGTCAAGAATGATTGTTAACAAATTGGATCTAGATATGAGAAAGTAGCTGATCACCTCTTTGGCTGCAGATTTCTGCTTTAAATCCACATTACTCATTTATTTTACAATAGTTCTTTCATTGTGTCCTTCAATTTAGTAATCTCAACTTCATTCCCTCAGTACAGCCGCTTGTTTAAGAGCAAGCTTTGAAATACAAGCATATGTAGTTAAAAGTTGAAAACACTTCACACAAACATTTAGATCTGGTACATTCTGAAGGGCCTGTCAATATTACGCCATTTTCTTTCATTCCGAATATTTAATGTTTAGGATTTGCATTCCACTCTCCTTTGGACAAATACATGGCCGATTATAACTAATTCATAATAATCTTTATTGTCACAAGTAGGCTTACATTAACACTGCAATGACGTTACTGTGAAAATTCCCTAGTTGCCACACTCCGGCGCCTGTTCGGGTACACTGAGGGAGAATTCAGAACGTCCAATTCACCTAACAGCACATCTTTCGAGACTTGTAGGAGGAAACCGGAGCACCCGGAGGAAACCCACGCAGACACAGGTAGAACATGCAGACTCCACACAGTGACCCAAGCCGGGAATCAAACCCGGGACCCTGTCACTGTGAAGCAATAGTGCTAACCACTATGCTACTGTGCTAATCTCAATAGCCAGATATTTATGATGCTCCTACCCGATTGTGGTAACTTTGTGCATAACTCATACATGCTGTTAAAGCACCATTACCGGCATATTTTTAAAAGTCACGGGGCAAAGCAAATTGCTTGCAGGGACTGGCATTGCAACCTCTCTCTCAATATTGCCTTGAATTCTTAACGAGGTTTCGTGCTTCCAAGCAACCAATCGCTCCCCAACCCAGCGGGGCGGGCCGCACCGGCACTGAGGAGTGCCGTGAACCACTCCGGCGTCGGGCCGCGTGGAAGATGCGGAATGCTCCACACCTTCAGAGGCTAGGCTGGGGCTGGCGGGGTTGGCGCCACGCCAGCTGGCGCGGAAGGTCTTGGCGCTGTGCCAACAGGCGCCGAAGGGCCTCCGCCGGCCGGCGCATGTTGGCGCATGCGCAGGAGCACCAGCGTGTGCTGGCATCATCACAGTGCATGCGCAGGGGGGTTCTTCACCGCGCCGGCGTTGGCGGAGGTTGACAGCAGCTGGCGTGGAGGGAAAGAGTGCCCCCACGGCATAGGCCCGCCCGCTGATCAGTGGGCCCCGATCGCGGGCCAGGCCACCGTGGGGGCACCCCCAGGGGCCAGACCCTCCCGCGCCCCCCCGAGGGCTCTGCAGGCCGCCCGTAGAGCCAGGTCCCGCCGGTACGGACCTGGTTTGATTTACGCCGGCGGGACCGGCCGAAAACGGGGGCCGGAGAATCCCGCCCCAACTCTTTTATGACAACATTTTTCCAAGAGCCGGTGCAGACTCAAAGGGCCGAATGGCCTCCTTCTGCACTGTAAATTCAATGATAATCTATGATTAATCTAGGACAAAGGTTCGGCCCAACATCGTGGGCCGAAAGGCCTGTTCTGTGCTGTATTTTCTATGTTCTATGTTCTAAAATATGCCACCAGAGTCATGATGGAACAGCACCATATGGGGAGGGAAGGTGGCCAGAGTTAGAAAGGTGCTGCTACAGAGGGGAAGGCAAGCAGGGGGTTTGGGTCTTCCGAACCTGATGTATTACTACTGGGCGGCGAATGTGGAGAAGGTACGGAGCTGGGTCAGAGGGGTTGATTCCCAGTGGGACAGAATGGAGGAGAGTTTGTACAGGGGGTCAGGATTGAAAGCACTAGCAACAGCGCCGCACCCGATAGCCCCAGGGAAATACTCAGGGAGTCCGGTAATAATAGCTTCATTGAGAATTTGGAGACAGTTTCGCCAACACTTCGAGTTGGGGGCAGAGTCAAGGGAAATGCCGATTTGGGGGAACCACAGATTTGAGCCAGGGAGGTGGGATGGAAATTTTCGGAAGTGGGAGGAGAAGGGGATTAAGACACTAAAAGATTTGTTTCTTAGGGGTCGATTCGCAGGACTGAAGGAGCTGGAAGTGAAGTATGGGCTGGAGCAGGGGGAAATGTTTAGATACATGCAGGTTCGAGATTTTGCCAGAAAGGAGATACAGAGCTTCCCGGTGGAGCCGGCCTCCACATTGCTGAAGGAGGTGTTGACGACAGGGGGACTGGAGAAGGGGTAGTGTCAGCGGTTTACGGGGCTATTTTGGAAGAGGAGAAGGCACCACTGGAAGGGATCAAAGCAAAGTGGGAGGAAGAGTAGGGAGAGGATATGGAGGAGGGGTTCTGGTGTGAGGTGCTCCGGAGGGGGAACGCCTCCACCTCCTGCGCGAGGTTGGGGCTGATACAGCTGAAGGTGGTATACAGAGCTCACCTCACGAGGGCGAGGATGAGCCGATTCTTTGAGTGAGTGGAAGATGTGTGTGAACATTGCGGGGAGGAAGGGGGGGGGGGGCGCTAATCACGTTCATATGTTTTGGTCCTGTCCAAAGCTAGAGGATTACTGGAAGGAGGTTTGGGGGTAATTTCTGAAGTGGTGCACGTGAAACTGGACCCGGGCCCTCGGGAGGCCATATTCGGGGTGTCGGACCAGCCAGGGTTGGAAACGGGTGCGGAGGCAGATGTTGTAGCCTTCGCCTCGTTGATCGCCCGAAGGCGGACCCTGTTGGGCTGGAGAGCAGCCTCTCCACCCTGTGCCCTGGCGTGGCGGGGGGACCTGTTGGAATTCTTGACTCTTGAGAAGGTTACGTTTGCACTGAGGGGAAGGATGGAGGGGTTCTACAATTCTTGGGCATTATTCATTATGCACTTTCAAGAACTGGATAACATCGAACATTAGTGGGGGGGGCGGTGGGGTTGGGGGGAGGGGGGCGGTGTGTGTTAATGGTGACTATGGGTAATTCCTGATTCCTTTTTGTCATTTATTTGTGTGAACATGCGGGCTAATGTTTGGGGTTTGGTGGGAGGATGTTATTGATATGGGGATTGACATATTTGTCACTGATTATTGTTTATTGTTGGTGGGTGTAAATTTGGGAGAAAATGTGAAAAAGGAGAATAAAAAATATTTTTAAAATGATGGAACAACACCGTCCAAGTCGTCCCGGACATGGTAAAATTGTGGGCACTGCCCCTTGAGCCACCCTTCCGTCATGTGGCGCATTACATGCTCACGGCGAATGTGGGCCAGACGTGCGTCAGTGGCTGGCAGATTGGCCGATGTGAAGACTACTTGTGCGTTGACCTGACAAACCAACCCCTCCGAGTCGGGCGGTGTGTTGACCGCCCTGGAAGAGCATCTGCGATGATGAGGTCCTTTCCCGGGGTGTAGACAAGTTGGAAGTTGTACCTCCGGAGCTTGAGCAGAATGCGCTGGAGGCGGGGGGTCATATCGTTGAGGTCCTTCTGAATGATGCCGACATGGGGGCGATGGACGGTCTCCACAGTGAACTGCAGAAGACCATATACATAGTCGTGAAACTTGTCGATGCCAGTCAACAGGCCTAGGCACTCCTTCTCAATCTGCGCATAGCGCTGTTCTGTGGGGGTCATGGCCCGCGACGCATAGGCGACCGGGGCCCATGATGCGGAGTCATCCCGTTGCAGGAGTACCGCCCCAATGCCGGACTGGCTGGCGTCAGTTGAGATCTTTGTCTCCCGTGTGGTATCGAAAAACGCCAGTACCGGGACGGTGGTGAGCTTGACCTTGAGCTCCTCCCATTCATTCTGGTGTGCGGGCAGCCACTGGAATTCCGTTGTCTTTTTGACCAGGTGGGGAAGAGCAGTCATGTGCGAAGCAAGGTTAGGAATGAACTTCCCCAGGAAGTTGACCATCCCGAGAAAGCGCAGCACTGCCTTCTTGTCTGACAGCTGCTGCATGGCTGCGATGGCTGCCACTTTGTCTCCACCATGGCGGAGGCAGAAGAGACTCCCTCCACTGCGCATGCGTGGGAAGCTGTCGGCGGCCGCTGATGCTCCCGCGCATGCGCCGCCCGGAGTTGTCATTTCCATGCCAGCTGGCGGGGCACTAAAGGCCTTTTCCACCAGCTGGCGGGGCGGAAATTCGTCCGGCGCCGACCTAGCCCCTCAAGGTTGGGGCTCGGCCCCCAAAGATGCGGAGCATTTGGCATCTTTGGGGCGGCGCGATGCCCGTCTGATTTGCGCCATTTTGGGCGGCAGTCGGCGGACATCGCGCCGTTTCCAGAGAATTTCGCCCAGTGTGTGCACCCGCTGAACGAGGTGGAGGATTTTGCACGCCTGTGCGCCTAACAGAGAGTCCTTCGAGGATCCAACGATTTCAAATGATAATGTGGCTTTGTGTGAGTTGTGTGTCACATCGAGCTGGCAGGACCCCGTGGCCGGGATGACGTTTCCATTGTAGTCAACCAGCTGACAGTGGGATGGCAGAATTGGTGGTTTAACCTTCAAGGTCTGGAAGGCTGACCATGCGAGGAGATTGGCGGAGGCACCAGTGTCCAGGCGAAATGTGATCTGTGATCGGTTGACCGTTAGGGCGGCACACCACTCAGCGCCCGGATCAATGCTGTGCACTGGCAGCGGCTGGTGGTTCCGACTTGGGGACATCCGATTCTTGTGGATTACTGCAACGTGGAAGGGCTCCCTGTCTTCGGTATCGCTGGTCTGCATACTATCTGGATATGACTCAGTGTAGGGGGCTGAATCGCCCGCACACCCCTGCGAGGCTGGCAGAATTGCTGAGAGTTGGCAGGTTGAGCTGCTCGACAGCAGGCAGCGTAGTGGCCCATCCTGCCACAGCGGAGGCATTGTCGTGCTGTGGCCGGACATTGCCGCTTTAAGTGGGCGGAGCCACAGTTGCCGCACATCGTGACGCCATGGCGTTCGTTGCGCCACTGCGCATGCGCGGTGCGGTCCTGCGTAGAGCGTGCCTGCGCATCACGTCCCTCTGTGTCAACGTCCCCTCTTTTGGCGCGTACAAGCGCGGGAGGCGTCGGAAAGCGCGCGAAATGGCCGCCCTCCTCCGGGCCGCGGGCCGGGAGGAACTCGATCGACTGGACCCGCTCCGCCTCGTAGGACCCGTGCCGTGCCGTTTCGGCCGCCTGGATTTGGGAGTACCGGCTGGTCGCGTTCTGATGGAGGACGCAGGTCTCGATGGCAGTCGCTAGGGTGAGGTGTTTTATTTTAAGGAGCTGCTGCGCAGGGTGTCCGAGATGACCCCAAAAACTATCTGATCCTGTATCATGGAGTCGGAGGTGGCCTCATTGCCGCAGGACTGCGCGAGGATACAGAGGTGAGTCAAGTAAGATTGGAAAGGCTCATCCTTACCCTGCAGGCGCTGCTGGAAGAGGTACCTCTCGAAGCTCTCATTGACTTCCATGCTGAAGTGTTCCTCGAACTCCAGAAACACCGTCTTATATTTTGTTTTGTCCTCGCCTTCCGCGAATGCCAGGGAGTTATAGATGTGGATGACGTGTTGCCCCGCCGTGGAGAGGAGGAGGGCGATCTTCCTTGTGTCCGATGCATTCTCCCTGTGTGTGGCTTCTAGGAAGAGATGGAAGCGCTGTTTAAACAACTTCCAGTTGACGCCAAGATTTCCAGCGATTCGGAGCGGCTGCGGCGGGCTGATGTTTTCCATGGAGCAGGATGGCGGATTTCTGAAAAGGTGCAGGTAGGTCTCACAGTCGCTGGTTAGCTTTCACTACTGGTATCATGTCGTGTTGGGTGTTCCGATGCACAAATGATCCAACACGGCTGTAGATGGTACAACTGTGTTTTATTGTCTTAACAATGACAACTACTAACTGCTGGCTTGGGTACGTGCTTCACCAGCTAACCTGTGGACCCAGCCCTATCACTATCTTAGTGAGGCACTGTGATAGCATCAGGTATTGCAGTACCCGAGAGGCTGTAGACCATTGGGTAAACCTAGGAGTTTACCATTGGCTGTTTGGTATGTAGCTCCGCCCTGATAGGCGGGGTATAAGAACAGGTGCCGTCCCAGCAGCACTCATTCTGTACCGAAGCTGCTGGGGAACAGATCTAGTCTATTAAAGCCTTCAGTTATGATACAACCTTGTCTTCGGGTTTAATTGATCGTGCATCAGGCACTCAGCACATGGTCTATGTCTGAGTGGCACGCTGTGAGCTCTGTGATCTGAGCTATCTCCTGGTAGAATGAGCGGGAACTGTGGTGTTCCCTGTTTTATAGTGCGTGTGCTCTCACTGGTGATTGGCTGCGATGTTATGTGTGTGCTGGTTGGTCCAACTACCTGTCCATCAGTGTGTGTGTGATTGCACCATGATATGCTGATGTGGATATCATGACAACGTGCACAACAGACATAGCAAATTTCATATTTTATAGGTTTAAATAAAAAATTCAGGATGGATAGCTTACGGCCAGCTGTTCTGTAGTCAACAACAAATCAAACTGACAAAGATAGTTTGGAAGATGAGTTCGCAAAATGTTTTCACAAAGGTTTCCTGGAACAATATTCCTTTGAAAGCATGACAACACTTTTTAAGAAATATAAATGTAAAGGTTACTTTTAAAAACTTTGAACTGATTTTTTTTTAAAAAGCGGCATTTCAAAATGGCTTCAAGTTACCAGTTTTGTGGATCAGGTTGTGTTTAACTTTCAAAACGACAAAAGGCAATCCTTAATTTAGCCACGGCTCACTGCGCTCTTATCCAGGAGTTAGTGAAGATGTTTTGACATTTTATTCTAAGAATGTAAATTTCCCCTTGGGCCAGAACAAAAGTTAAATCCATAAGTGGTACAAGACCTCAGAGGGCTAATTTAAATGGTCACAGTGCCTTCTTTGGAAGATGAGTTATCAGTTTGTCCAGGCCACATGGTACAGTGGCCACCTTGCTTCCTGTTGAGGGAAAATTCAGACTCTTTTGAGAGATATCTTGAGACATCTTCAGAACAGCAGAGATAGACTGCTTGTATCTGGGAGAGAGAGGAGTCCAGCAATGCCAGGTATCGAACTGCTGTAATTAACCAGGCTGCCAAGGACCACCCCTGCCGTACTGCAAAAATTAAACATAAATATCGGACTGCTCCCTCCCCTTATACTGTGAAAACAACCTCTGGAAAGTCAACTGTGGAAACCATCACAGTAGCTGAGACAATCCTGCAATTTCGAAGCTTTCACCTCAACTTCGAAACAACAGACTGAATTTGATTCAATTTTCATAAGTTCTGTTTTTATATTCATCTGCAATGAATCTTTGTGTGTGTCTGTGGCATAGTTTCCTCAGTAACCTCCGGAGCACGAGTTCAAAATAAACTAACCTTCCCTTTCAAGTGCAGAAAGGCTTTGCTGGCGCGTTATTTCAAATTGACTCAGTGACTCCAGGGGTAAGAAAATGAACACACACGCAAATATATCGATCATGGACAACTTTGAGGAAACACCTTAAAACCGGCAGTGGTGATGTGCCGGAACCTACTCGGGATAAGCAGGATTGACTAGTAATCTGAAAGTGAAAGATCCTTTGGGGAAAGGTGATCATAATATAATTTAATTCCATATTAAGTTTGAAAGCAACATACTCTAGTCCCAAATAAGAATCTTAAAGATAAACAAAGCCAATTACAAAGGTATGATGGAGAAATAGTCTCCAAGTTCAGGTGGTAAATGAATAGTGGAAAACATGAAATAAATAATTCTATATGTACGACAATAATGTATTCTATTAAAAAAACAAAAACTCAGCAAGAAATATCCCCCTATGGCTTACCACGGAAGTCAACGATAGCATTAGATTACAAATAGAGACTTATAATGTTGAAAAGAATAATAGTAAGTCCGAGCATTGGATGTGTTCTAGTGACCAACAAAGGGTGACAAAAAGTCTGCTAAAAAGATTAAAAATAGAATATTCGAGTAAACTAGCCAGGAATAAACAAAAAGAGCTTTTACAAGTATGCAACATTGACAAGATTAGCTAAAATAAACATTGGTCCCTTAGAGGCAGAGACAGGAGAAATTATGATGGGATATGAGGAAATGGAAAAGACATTGAACAAATATTTAGGGCCGAATTCTCCCATCTGGGAATATGTCTATATGGCATGGTGGCACAGTGGTTAGCACAGCACCAGGAACCCGAGTTCAATTCCGGTCTTGGGTAACTGTGTGTGCAGTTTGCGTTTTTTCCACGTGTCTGCTTGGATTTCCTCCGGGTGCTCCGGTTTCCTCCCACGGTTCAAGGATGTGCAGGTTAAGTGGATTTGCCGTGATAAATTTGTCCCTTAGTGTCCAGGGATGTGCAGGTTAGGTGGGGTTACAGATTGCAAAGGATAGGGTGGGGGAATGGGCCTGCGTCGGTTGCTGTTTCAGAGGATCGCTGCAGACTCGATGGGTCAAATGGACTCCTTCGGCACTGTAGGAATTCTATGATTCTATGGTTTAAGACCAGTGGCGGGGTGGGGGTGGGGACAAGGAGTCCTTTCCGCTGTGGAGACCGATGGGAAACCACACCATAAGTTCCAATCTTGACCCCATTAATTATGCATCCAGGGGTTTAGAGCCTTATTCTGTAGTGGTGTGGGCTTGATGGCACGTGTCCTGCCATTATATCCGGATGCCGTATTGACAAGGTACCGAGCATCACTGATGCACCATTGAAGAGAGAAGACGGATCTTCAGGAACACACTGAGGCTGGTAGATCTCCTCACTGACACTGAAGCTGGAAGGTCCACCTGATAGATGCTCCTCACACTCACTGCTGTGGTGTTCTAGGGTCCAGAATACCACAGTCAGAACCAGGCATTCTTCAAATAAGCCCTGATTTCTGCACACCATGTTGTTGTGGACGTATTCTGGACTGGCTTGTTTTCCATTGACGTCGTGGAGAATGGGGCTTACGGGGAAGATTCCAGTCGGGCCTTCATCTGCATCCATTAGCAGGATACAAATCAGTTTCATTTTGGATACCAGAAAACTTCCCGGTCTGCAATGGCGGGGATCACTGGATGCTCCTGAAGGAAATTCATGCCGCCTGCCCACCATTTAACTCGCCTGCAGGGCAGTGGGAGAATTCTGCCTTTAGTGTCTGTGCTCACAGTAGAAGACGCAAATTTGATACTCATAAAGGGTACAAAAAAGGTGCAGAAAGGGATGAGAACTGAAGGTAATTAGCACCAACAGAGAAAAAGTAGTGAAAAAACATCTAAAACCTGCCAAACTCCCAGGACCTGATGGCTCAGAGTTCAAAAAGCCATACCCACAGAAATAGTGAAAACATTTGTTATGATTTTCCAAGATTGCCTAAATTGACCCCAGTGAATTGGAAGTTAGAAAATTTAACATTGCCATTCTGTAAAGGAGAAAGAAAGAAAATAGGGGGCGAGATTCTCTCAGCCCTGGGCCAGGCCGGAGAATCCGCACGACCGGGCCACGCCGCCCCGACGCCGGCACGCGATTCTCCGCAGAGCGGAGAATCGGTGCCTTTGGCACCAGCGTGGTTGGCACGCCGCCGGTCGCGGGCCGCTCTACGCGGCTGGCCTGCTGATTCTCGGGCCTGGATGGGCCAAGCGGCCGTCGTGGAAACGCTGAGTCCCGTTGGCGCCGTTCTAACCTGCTCTCAGCCGGCGGGAACTCAGCATGGAAGGGTCGGGTGGCGGCCTGTAGGGGGGTTCGACCCCGGGGGGGGGGGCCTCCGATGTGGCCTGGCCTGCGATCGGGGCCCACCGATTGGCGGGCCCGCCTCTCTGGCTGGGGTCTCATTTCCTATGTGCCGGCCCCTGTAGACCTGCGTCATGTTGCGTCAGGGCCGGCACATTGAAGAAGGCCACTGCGCATGTGCCTGTTGCCGTCGGCACCACTGCGCATGCGCGGATCCCGCGGCATCCAGTTTGTGCCAGGATCGGCAGCTGAAAGGCCGTGAACCACTCCAGCGCAGTGCTGGCCCCCTGTAGGGGCCAGAATTAGTCCTGGGCCCGTTAACGCCATCGGAAACACGACGTCATTTACGATGGCGTGGACACTCTGCCTCAGGGTGAGAGAATCTCGCCCAGGGAATTGGAAACCAGCCAGCCTGACATCAGTCATTGGGAAATGCTAGAATCCGTTATTAAGGAATTTGTAACAATGCATTTAGAAAATCACAGAAGATCAGACAAAGTCAACAGAGTCTAATGAAGGGGAAATTGTCTTTGACAAATTAATTTTTTTGTGGATATAATGAATGAGATAAATAAAGAGGAACCAATAGATGTAGCATGCTGGGATCCCAAACACTTTTTGGCCACACAAAAGTTCAACATACAAAGAACAAAGAAATGTACAGCACAGGAACAGGCCCTTCGGCCCTCCAAGCCCGTGCCGACCATGCTGCCCGACTAAACTACAATCTTCTACACTTCCTGGGTCCGTATCCTTCTATTCCCATCCTATTCATGTATTTGTCAAGATGCCCCTTAAATGTCCCTATCGTCCCTGCTTCCACTACCTCCTCCGGTAGCGAGTTCCAGGCACCCACTACACTCTGCGTAAAAAACTTGTCTCGCACATCTACTCTAAACCTTGCCCCTCTCACCTTAAACCTATGCCCCCTAGTAATTGACCCCTCTACCCCGGGGAAAAGCCTCTGACTATCCACTCTGTCTATGCCCCTCATAATTTTGTATACCTCTATCAGGTCTCCCCTCAACCTCCTTCGTTCCAGTGAGAACAAACCGAGTTTATTCAACCGCTCCTCATAGCTCATACCCTCCATACCAGGCAACATCCTGGTAAATCTCTTCTGCACCCTCTCTAAAGCCTCCACATCCTTCTGGTAGTGTGGCGACCAGAATTGAACACTATACTCCAAGTGTGGCCTAACTAAGGTTCTATACAGCTGCAACATGACTTGCCAATTCTTATACTCAATGCCCCGGCCAATGAAGGCAAGCATGCCGTATGCCTTCTTGACTACCTTCTCCACCTGTGTTGCCCCTTTCAATGACCTGTGGACCTGTACTCCTAGATCTCTTTGACTTTCAATACTCTTGAGGGTTCCACCATTCACTGTATATTCCCTACCTGCATTAGACCTTCCAAAATGCATTACCTCACATTTGTCCGGATTAAACTCCATCTGCCATCTCTCCGCCCAAGTCTCCAAACAATCTAAATCCTGCTGTATTCTCCGACAGTCCTCATCGCTATCCGCAATTCCACCAACCTTTGTGTCGTCTGCAAACTTACTAATCAGGCCAGTTACATTTTCCTCCAAATCATTTATATATACTACAAAGAGCAAAGGTCCCAGCACTGATCCCTGTGGAACACCACTGGTCACAGCCCTCCAATGAGAAAAGCATCCTTCCATTGCTACTCTCTGCCTTCTATGGCCTAGCCAGTTCTGTATCCACCTTGCCAGCTCACCCCTGATCCCGTGTGACTTCACCTTTTGTAATAGTCTACCATGAGGGACCTTGTCAAAGGCCTTACTGAATTCCATATAGACAACATCCACTGCCCTACCTGCATCAATCATCTTAGTGACCTCCTCGAAAAACTCTATCAAGTTAGTGAGACACGACCTCCCCTTCACAAAACCGTGCTGCCTCTCACTAATACGTCCATTTGCTTCCAAATGGGAGTAGATCCTGTCTCGAAGAATTCTCTCCAGTAATTTCCCTACCACTGAAGTAAGGCTCACCGGCCTGTAGTTCCCGGGATTATCCTTGCTACCCTTCTTAAACAGAGGAACAACGTTGGCTATTCTCCAGTCCTCCGGGACATCCCCTGAAGACAGCGAGGATCCAAAGATTTCTGTCAAGGCCTCAGCAATTTCCTCTCCAGCCTTCTTCAGTATTCTGGGGTAGATCCCATCAGGCCCTGGGGACTTATCTACCTTAATATTTTTTAAGACACCCAACACCTCGTCTTTTTGGATCACAATGTGACCCAGGCTATCTACACCCCCTTCTCCAGACTCAACATCTACCAATTCCTTCTCTTTGGTGCAAGATAAGGGCTCATGGAATTAGAGGTAATAGATTAGCATGAATGGAAGATTGGGTCACAGAAAGGAAGCTGCGAGTTCGGATAAATGGGCATTTTCAAGATTACGCAGTTTTGGTCTCCATATTTAAGGAAGGATTTACTTGCCTTTGAGGCAGTATGGAAAAGGCTCACTAGGGTTACTTCCTGGAATGAGAGGATTGTCCTGTGACAAGAGGCTGAGTAAATTCTAAACAACAGAAGAATGAGAGGTAAACACATGAAAATACTCAAGATTCTGAAGGAGCTTGACAGGGTGGACATTGAGAGGTTCGTTCCTGTGGCTGGGGAGTTTGGAACACAATGGGGGAGGCAGGGAGTGGCTGAAGAGGTGTCACAACCTCAGCATAAGGTCAATAATTTAGGACTGAGACGAGGAGAAATCTCTTCACGCAGGAAATCCTTGGAATGAACACACCCAGAGGGTTGTGCGATGCCCCATCAGCGAGTATATTCAAGACTGAGATCGATAGATTTTTGATCTCTCAGTGAATCAAGGAACGTGGGGAGTGGGCAGGAAAATTGAGTTGTGGGAGAATCTCAGCCGTGAATGTACAAAACATCAGAGCTGGCTCGAGAGGCTGAATGATCTCTCCCGCTGCTATTTCTAAGGTTCTTAACTAACAAACAGATGTGATAGATCTATACTGATTTATCTTTGCTGGCTAAGAACCAACACAGCTTGCCAAAGGGAAATGTAATCAAAGTTGTCTCTTCGTGAGTTTGCAATTCTATATTACTGCCGGGCCTCTATTATCTGAACAGCTAATGTTGCCTTAACCTGATTTATGTTTGGTCTCTTAGACGTGTGATTTGATTATTTTGAGGTTTCTATAGACATTTTTGCCCTGTAATGTTTTAGCTTCTTTCTTCGGAGAAAATGGTTCTCAGGACATTTCTCAATGTGATAATTTTCAACTGAACTTACAACCATGTAGATGAGATCTTGAAAGATAAATGTGCGGCACTTATTAGAAAAGGGCAAGTTGTGAAATGGTGTGATGTGAAATCTGAAGAGCTGGCTTGGAAGCAAAATTAGTTTCAACAATCAACTGCTGAAGCGTATTCATTTCTTACTGCGGTGTTCCATCAGCTGTGTGTTCCAGGCTGTGGCATTTAACTAATCTTTAAGCCTTGCAGAAAATGTAACCACAAAAGGCTTGGTCCAGAACATTGGTTAGACAAATTAAAAAGTAAAGGATTAAGTCAAACTCAAGAACCAGAAGCTGAAGGAATTTGCAGTAATTTTTGGAATTAAATTATTCGAACCACAGAACAATTATGGCACAGGAAGAGGCATTTAGCCAATCGTGTCTGCGCCGGCCAACAAAAAAATTAACGAGTTGATAAATTTAAGTGTTGAGTATCCTAAATTGCATTTAGGTAGACAAGTCCCCGGGGCAGGATGGGATCTATCCCAGGTTACAGCGGGAGGCAAGGGGAGAAATAGCTGGTGCCTTAACGGACATCTTCACATCCTCTTTGACCACAGGCAAGGTTCCAGAGGACTGGAGAATAGCCAATGTTGTTCCCTTGTTTAAGAAAGGAAGCAGGGATAATCCAACAAAATATCAGCTGGTGAGCCTGGCATCAGTGGTGGGGAAGCTTTTGGAAAAGTTACTGAGGTGCCGGATACATACACATTTGGTGGAAAATGGACTAGTTAGTGATGGGCAGCATGGTTTTGTGCGGGGATGATCATGTCTCACCAAGGCTTTTTCCAAGGGTGGAAGTGTCAATTACAAGGGGGCACAGGGTCAAGGTGGGATGGGGAAAGTTTAAGGGAGACGTGCTGGGTACGTTTTTCACGCAGAGTGGTGGATGCCTGGAACGCACTGCCAGAGGATGTGGTGGAATCAGACACATTAGCAACATTTAAGAGACATCTGGATGGGTACATGAATAGGGAGGAAATAGAGGGATACGGACCGAGTATGGGCAGAAGGTTTTTTTTTAGTTAGGGCATCATGATTGGCACAGGCTTGGAGTCGAAGAGCCTGTTCCTGTCCTGCACTTTTCTTTGTTCTTTTTGTTCATTTCGGCACCTGGTCCATAGCTTTGCAGGTTACAGCACTTCAGATGCAACTCCAGCTACCTTTTAAATGAGTTGAGTCAGTCTCAACCACCAACTTAAGCGATGAATTCCAGACACCCACCACCCTTTGGGTGAAAAAGGTTTTCCTCACGTCCCCTCTAATCCTTCTACCAATCACCTAAAATCTACGGCCCCTGGTAATTGGCCCCTCAGCTAGGGGGAAACAGGTCTTTCCTGTCTATTCTGTCTGGGGCCCTCAGAATTCTATGAGGTCCCCCTCAGTCTCTTCTGTTCTAAGGGAAACAACCCTAGCCTATCCAATTTCTCCTCATAGCTGCAACTTTCAAGCATTGATAACATTCTCATAAATCTCCTCTGCACTCTCATCAAAGCAATTATGTCCTTCCTGTAATGTGGCAACCAGAACTGTACACAAAAAAAAACTAATAATAATAATCTTTATTGTTGTCACAAGTAGGCTTACATTAACACTTTAATGAAGTCACTGTGAAAAACCCCTAGTCGCCAAACTCCACCACTGTTTAGGTACACAGAGGAAGAATTCAGAATGTCCAATTCACCTAACAGCCGTCTTTCAGGACTTGTGGGGGAAACCAGAGCACCCGGAGGAAACTCACGCAGAGAGGGAGAACGTACAGACAGTGACCCATGTGGATTATTTCCTCCCTGGCCTCCTTCATAAGCCTGGGATACACTCCATCAGGCTCTGGTGTTTTATCCACCTTCAAGGATGTCAGTCCCTCCATTATGTCCCATTTCACTATGCTTACTATATCTAATATGCCACACTCCTCTTTAACTAGAATGTCTGCATTATCCCTTCCCCTGTTTGAGGGGCTGTAGTACAGTCCTAGCAGTTTGGCTGCCCCCGTGTATAATTTTGAACTCAACCCATATGGCCTCATTTGATGCTTCATTCAGCATATCATCCCTCCACACAGCTGTAATCGATTCTTTAACCAATACTACACCCTCAACATTTTTGTCCCCCTCCCTATCCTCCCTGAAAACTCCACATCCAGGGTTGTTGAGCTGCCAATTTTGTGCATTCAATCCTGTGTATTTTAAGTAAATAGAAAATTTAACAAGTGTTAAAATGTAAATGTCGGGGACATGCATGTGAGCGTATACGGTTGAACTTGTGTCATGCATACATGTTAATGCCAGTGGCGAAATTCTTCATCAGCAATGGCAATTTGCTCTTGCATCTAATTTTGGATAGTGTTCAATTAAATATTGCCATATCATAGAATTTACAATGCAGAAGGAGGCCATTTGGCTCATTGAGTCTGCACCGGCTCTTGGAAAGAGAACCCTACCCAAGTCCATACCTCCACCCCGTCCCCCTAACCCAGTAACCCCTCCCAACTCTTGGGGCCAAGAAATTGCAGACATTGAAGAACAATCTAAAAACGGTACAAAGCTGACTAATGAAAATCTGGCGGCTAAATTAAAATGTATTAATATCTACTAAACCTCATAATCTTTGAGCTTGCCTTGGACCATTTTCCATTGCCAATTCAGTGATTTTACATTTAGTGGTCATTCAGTGAACTTAAAAAAAAGCACTAAGTGCTGCCTCACGGCGCCGAGGTCCCAGGTTCGATCCCGGCTCTGGGTCACTGTCCGTGTGGAGTTTGCACATTCTCCCTGTGTTTGCGTGGGTTTCACCCCCACGACCCAAAGATGTGTGGGCTAGGCGGATTGGCCACGCTAAATTGCCCCTTAATTGGAAAAAATATATTTTTTAAAAGCACTAAGGAAAGGCATGAAAACATGCAGAGACGATAATTGAGGAAAGGATTGGTCTACTTGATACTCAATGGGGTCAGTGCACTATCGCTCTTCTCTTTTTCTTTTGAAGTAATGAATGAGGTCCGGATCCTTTTAACTGTTGCCATATTCTTCAAATTGCTGCCTTTTGGAATTAAGAAAAGCTGGGGCTGTAATTATGTCTGTTGATGACTTTGTTGAGATGAATGTGTAACCAGATGTCAAGGGACACAAGGTCCAGTCGTTGCAGCATGGCCTTCCCCTTGACAGACTGACAGTTTTTCTGGTTCCCACCATCATCATTACCCCCCAACCCTCCACTCCACCTTCATATTTTTAATATAAAATCATACCCCCCTGAAATAGACGAAAGGATTTAAATTAAAAGCCACAGTATTGCCACATGACACTGTGGACCCCCTGACAAGAAGTGGTATTATAAAGCACCCAGTCACATTCAGAATTGTTTATTTAACTTCTATTAATAATTTTAATTATAAATAAGTCCTGGTGATCCATCGCAGTAAAGGTGTCCATGGATCCCACACCACTAAATGCAGTCAAGCAGGAATTATAATCCATTGATTATAAAGATCCTGATCCCACCAGTTAACAGGTTAGGGCATTTATATAAAACAGATAGGGTTCTCGCACCACGATGAGCACATCTCCCATACCAACAATAATGGTGCAGAATATTTCCTTGAAACACAACTTTGGCTGCTCCAGCGATTAGAGGTGAGGAATCTGCTCCCTTCACATGCTGATGTATGAGTGTTCCCAGGGCAATACTTCTATTTTATTCCTGGAATGTAGAATGGTGGATGCTTCAAAGATGGGAAAGCAGGAAATCTCCCAGCTGACATAATTCCACCCCCCCGCCCCCCCGCCCTCCAGCTGTTGACGTGATACGCCTCTAAAATGCACATGCAACTTCCACCAAACCTCCACCCAGCTTGAATCTGCTGAATTCAGGACATAGAAGTGGGGGTGGAATGTTGAGCCTGCGTTAGCCGTCACCTAGTAGGTGACGCAGGCAGGAAACATGCAAAAATCGGGAAATGCAATTCTCGCTGGCGAGGTTGCATTTTCCAGGCCTGTCACCGGTGACATAACAAGAATCGGGCCACGAAGACCGGGCACCTCGTTCAAATACATTAAAATATTATTAGCCAGTCCTCCTGCTGGGACTTTTCCTCTCACTGAACATTCTCACGATTTATAACAGCTGTATAAAAGCGAGAACCTGCCTACCACACCTCCGAAGGGGAGATCAGAGGTCACCATCAACCTCCGGTGTGCCAATTGCACAGGAAACATTGCAGGGGCCATGGGGGACCCAGATAAGTTCAACTCAGAGCCTAGGGGTTGGGGAGACGGTCAGTATCAGTGTCGCGGGGTGGGGGGGGGGGGGGGGGGGGGGGGGGATGGTCATTCGCTGACCTTAGCGGCCCTACATTGCTGTGAGCCTCTAGGTTTAACGAGGTCTGGAAGGTGGTTTGCAGGCATCACTTCCCGTGTCCTGCTTGCTGGGCTTGTGGCGATATCACCGCTGAGGGATCATTATGGAGGACGGACACAAAAACCCGTTGAGACTCGCCACAATGAGGCTCATGCATCAGCGTGTGCACTGGTCGAGCAGGCGAGTGGACTGCTCAAGACGTAGTCCGGTTCCTGGACCGGTCAGGGGAGCCCTCTAATACAGGCCCCAGAGGATGTCCCGCATCATAGTGGCCTGCTGCAGTCTGCACAACCTGGTACTGCAGTGGGGAGGGCAGGAGAAGATGGAGAAGTGCCACATCTCCTTGAATGAGGAGGATGTCGAGGAGGACAGTGATGGGCAACCCGTGGAGGAACAACCTTTGGTGATGGCTAGGGCCCGCATGGGGCGAAAGGCTAATGATGCCCTCATTGAACTCGGTTTCATGATGACCAGGACTAGGGTGTGAAGAAGACCTCTCCCATACGGGCAGAACAACACATCTCAGCTGCCCTCTCCAGGGTCAGGGGTCCCGGTGGGTTTCGCCACCGCTTGACGAGGTGGATAGATTCACACGTTTTCAGTCAATGCCATCCACATAACTAAAGAATGCTGGCACACATGAGGGTGGGGATGGGGGGCCTTATCCAGGATCGACATGGCATTACTACATCATCAGTGTGGGAGAGATATTACGCTGCCATTCTCACACTGCTCAGGGAGGGAGCAGAGTTTCCGGTTGGGGGTCCGGTTTGCGGAGCATGACACCACGAGACAGCATGAAGGCACATTATGGGCGATCAAAGTGATTTTTAATGCTAGCTAGTTATTACAATGCTGTCTTTTCTCCAATAGTACGTAGGTTCACCACTCAGTGCCTATCATTTATTATTAAACTTCACCCACCTGCTAGCCCCAGCAGCCACAGCTTATGTTGAGGCGGTCTGCTGACTTCCACGTCCTGTTGACTGAGGTGAGGTTGGCGGGCCGGAATCCCAGCCTGCTTTCGGACAGCAACAGTGTTGCAGTGCCTCCCTCCTTGGTGTATAGAGCTGGAGGGGTTTTGCTCACAGGGAGAGGGGTTGATGGGCTGGACGCCCCCAGGGTATCCTAGGTGGAAGGCCCTAGGCTGCACTCCTGCCGATCCTCTTCCTTTTGTGTTCCAGGGGCCTATGGCTCCTCGAAGGGATAGAGGGACAGCTGGTGTGAGATCCATAGGCCCCGCCATCCTCTGGCACTGACACATGGATTCCCACCATACAGTTGAAACCCCGGACCATGGAGCTCATGTCCTTAGTCATGGTCTTCACTGCAGACACCACCCTCACAGTTTTGGCTGTCAGACGGAGGCACTATCTACTCAGACAGAAGATGATGGGACTCCTCCAGTCGGCCTTGGCAGTCCTAGGAAGGATGCGGTCTCCCTTCCTGATTCCTGCAACTCTGTCTTTGCAGTTGTGGGATGACCATCAGCCTGGGGTTCAGCAGAGTCCTGGGCCCCATTATCCCTCCCAGTGCTGGCTCCCTAGGATGGCCCTGCCTCCGCCTGCTGTGGATTATCAGGTATAAGGAGCTCACAATGAGTGACCCAGAAGCATGCCTACTACTTAATTCCAGAGGTGGTATTAACTATGTTGGTGGAAGGTGAGGGTGATATATGTGGTGCCTCTTCAATGCTGGTGTCCAAGCTGTCTGCCTCTGAGCTGCTCAGGTCCATGGTGCCCAAGGAGCTTAGGTTGGTCCAGGCTGGTCTGCTGATTGACCTGCAATAGAAGGGAGATGTCAATAGTGCAAGACAGGGGAACACGGAGAGAAGAAAAGTCCCTCGCCATGGTTGGATGTATTGAGGGTTCTCACATTGATCCCGACCTCTCCCTCTGCACAGGCGTGTCCTGCTCATCGCCGGCAAGCTCAAGAGCTTGTTCCTCAAATGGGGTTAGAGTCTTGAGCTCTGGCATCACTCCTGCCGGCTGTGCCTGCTGACCCGTAATGCTCGAGTTTGTCCTGCAATGAGACAGATGAGTGTGTAGGCGGAGCCGTGACACGTCAGATGGGGATAAAGTGTGGCATGCATGGGAAGTGGGAGCAGGTATTTGAGGGCCACCGGAGCTACTGGGGGATTATGGGGTGCGAGTACAGTGCATGACAAGTGCTGTGATCCCGTGAGGTGGGTGGGAGTAAGATCACCATGGAGGTGTGAGGGCTGTGTTACGGGGTGATTAAAGGAGACATGAAGAGGCAGACTTACCTGACTGCACAAAGGTAATTCACCTTATAAGACACTGCAGCCCCGTCCTTCTTTGGAGTGAGTGAACTGATGCTGACAATCAGAGCCACAGCCTCCCAGGTGGGATTGGTCATTTTGCTGGATGGATGTCTTCCCGATCGTAGGTAGTGTTTCCCACCTCTGCTCGACCCTACCGAGGTTCGTTAAGGGCTCCCTCTGTAGAACGTGGTGCAGTCTTTCTGGCCGCCTTCCGATTGGACTTGGAACAAATGCTGGAGAGGCATTTAAAAGTAGAGCTCCACTGATTAGAGATTAGGATTCCCGGGGTGAGTGTATCATAGGCAAGCCGCTACAAGCATTGAGTGAATCATGTGGAGAAAAAAAATTGTTAAAGAGGCTGAATATACAATAAGTTTTCCCGCTGTCGGGATTCTCCCTGGTTTTCTCACCAGACCTGACACTTGGTTGAATTGAAAAACTATTGTCAAATTCCACCCGTGGTCAGACC
The DNA here is from genome assembly GCF_047496885.1 of Scyliorhinus torazame. Lineage (NCBI taxonomy): Eukaryota > Metazoa > Chordata > Chondrichthyes > Carcharhiniformes > Scyliorhinidae > Scyliorhinus > Scyliorhinus torazame. The sequence goes on from NC_092724.1 coordinate 29,123,657, forward strand.
AGCAGCCCATAACAGGAAAGCAAGTGCTCCTCCGGGTTCCACATTTAAATTACAGGCTCCTGCTACCACCCTGCACCCTACTCTCATCTTGATTGTTTACTTGATTGCTTCATTAAAATTTCTTTTTCTGTTATTTCTGTAATCAAAGAAAAATCTGCCTTACTCCCCAGTGAATTTTTAGTTTTTGCTGAATTGATCATTGGTGCTTCACTGCCCAGGAAAGTAAAGCTCCCACCCGCCCACTGCTGAATTTCCAATTTTCAGCACTGGACCAGGTATGATCATCTAAGTGCCCTGCCTAGTAGTTTAGGCAAAAATTGTCTTTGAAACTTTTTGATCGGTACAGTTGTTGGAATTCTGGTTAAATCAGCTTTTATTATTGTCCGGCTGCTTCCTTCACTATCAGCCTCTTGCTCTTCTTTCATTAATCCTTCTGGTGGTGGTGGTTGGTAACTCCAAACCTTCTGCACGGATATGTCTGAAGAACTCTAATGGTCATCTTTCGGCATTATTTAAGAGTTCTCTTGTTCGTCTGGCCTCAGTCAATTCTTCTTTGTTAGTTCTTTTTCTACCCAGCTTACCCATGGGATCCTTCTTAAGCACCACACTTCAAAGCTGTTGATTTTCTTTTCTTCCTCTTTCCCAATGCTCCAAGATTCACAAGCCTAATTCATCACTGACCAGAAATAACATTTCTTGGAATGTTGCTTAATTTTGTGAAAACACTTCTTTGGCTTGTCCAATCCTTTTCAGATTTCAGCAGTGCTTTTGATATTGGACGTTACTGTGATTCTTAGATGGTTGAATAGAGTTTGAATTTGCTTCAATTTACTGTGTTGTTGCATACTGGAATGTTCTTTTTCTGTCATTACTTGACAAAGTACAATCAGAGCGAATTAACTCAGACTCCAGAAAGTGCCACAGTATCTCTCAAGTTTGCCACCCCTGTCCCATGGTTTCTTCAGCAAATCAAAACGCAACCCAAATACCATAAAATTAATATTTTATTCATGTAAACTGCCAAATGCTAAAAAAGTGACTTATTTATTTTTTCCAATACAGGTATTCACAATTAATTTCAACTTATTTGCCTAGGTTCCATAACTATTTTGGGTACAGGGAAAATGAACTGCAACTCGCATGATGCATCCAACACAAAAAATTTGCTACAGTAACAAATACAACCCTGGTCCTTTTTGCCTAATTTTCACGTCACAGGTTATCGTGGTGGATTGTGTTGTTTCCTGGAATAGAAAGACCATTGCTAATTGAATGCACAGTAAGAATTTGCTAACAGCAGCTTAAAATTCCAGGGCTATGGTTCATTTCCAATCAAAATCCCAGCCATGAGAGCAGAGTTAAATCTTTGGCAGTCATTATCTATTATTTAGGAAATAGCTTCATATGCAATTTATTTTACTCCCGTCTTTCAAAGTTGCATTTTTAAACTGAGTTTGAAATAAATATTCTTGCCTGATCTATGTTCTCATCTGAATTAAGAAAAATGACAGACAAAAAAGTAATCTGAACAATTTGGTTAATTTTTATGAATACTCAGTTTAAATAGTAACTTTGGGGGGGGAAATGGTCAGTTTAGTGTACAGAATTGTTTCCTACTCCATTCTTCACTGGTTCAAAGTCACTCAAAAGTAGTGACAAAATCAAAAATTAGATCAATTACATTCCATATGATATTTGGTAATTTGGCAGGTAAATAGTTTCCTCCTATCACTAATCTTTACCCTATCGATATAAGCTCTTCATTCAGAATACTGGAATGTGACGGGGCAGCGGGAGACAACACTTCAACTGATCCAGTTAAGCTCAATATAGTTTTTACTGCAGGTAATTGCCATACAGGGATACAGCAACAATATTATCCATGCTGTAGATTTGAAGACCCAAAGATGTTGGATCAAGTTCCACTCTAGGACTCAAGTACACAATCTTTTCAAAGCAAAAGAGATTCCTGTTAAGTATCTCATTGTTTGTGGAATCTTGCTGTATGCAAACTGACCGCCAGGCTTATATAATAACCATGTGCGGAATCCTTAAGTGAAAAAAGGTATTATCGAATTGTAATTTTGTTTTTTTGCTAATACCAATCAAAATTCTATACAGTAAAATTTTTGTTATCCAGCATCTTACCAACCGGAATTTTGGAATTCTGGGGTTGGGTCTGTGTTTTAATTGGTAAAACACTTGCTGGTAATAGTTATTGGCGGTTTGTCCTCGTTCAGGTCTCAAGACTCCCACAGCTCTCAGCAATGCTCCCACACCTCGCATGAGACCTCAATACCTTCATGATCATCCTAGAGTTCTCTCATTGAGTGAAAATGCAGAACTCATCTTACACCTCAGTTAACTGGCATATTTAATTCAGTGGCACCTCCCATTCCCGGATCATGATGGATAAGAGATTTTCTTGTATTTAAAGATTGTTTGGCATCTCAGAATCCCAATGTATTGTTCTACAGTGTAAAGAATTATGACAGTGATATCACAGGATGGGTAACCAACATATTTCCGACGGAGATTAAATAAACTAGGTTTGTATTTCCTGGAATTTAACAGGTTATAGGGAGATTTGATCAATCAAGTCTTTAAGGTATTAAGGGGATCAAATGAATTGGAAGAAGCTATTTTCGCAAAGTAAGAAAATCTAGGGCTTAGAGGCAGCATTCCCTAAAAATTAGAACCAGACTTTTCAGGGCTGAAATTATTCCAAGGGTGGTGGATGTTTGGAACTCTCTTCTGTAAATGGTCATCGCTAGATCAAATGTTAACTTTAAAATTCAATTTGATAGATTTTTGAGAGTCAAAGCTGTGAAGGGATATGGGATAAAGGCAGGATCAGCCAGGAAACAAGTTCGAGGGATAAACAGATTACTTCCATGTTCCTCCTCAAAAGAGGGGAAAATGGAGAAAGGCTGAGTGCCACCAAAAGAAAAAGGAACCATAAACAAGTACATCCCAAATAATGCAAAAATAGATATTTTCGGAGCTTCAGTTCTTCCAGCTAGGCTGTATTTATGAACCTCTAACCACAGAAACATACGGAAAATAACAGTATGGCAAGGATTAAAATGAGCTCACATCATTGTGGAAAAAGTGCTTTACAGCCCTGTGTAGAAACAACACCCTTTTAAACTCTCTTGCAACACACATAACGGGTTGACAATCCCAGAAAAGGATACAACTTAAACATGATAAACAGCTATGAATCTTTACTCCGATACTTTTATCTTCTGTAGCGATATCTTTTGAAATGAAACCATAGCTGAAATATTCCATTGGCAAACTGACACCTGAAACCATGCCGGTGAGAGTATTCCCACTCGCGGTTCACAATTTTAAAAGCAATATCTTCATATGGAGGGCCTGCATGGAAGCGGAGAATTGCAAAGTCTTTGTTGTCCGCACATGGTTCAAGGAAATACTGTGGGGTTGCCCTCTTGTCAATAAGGTCTGGGTAAAATATGTTGAATTTGTAACCCTGGACAATCTTAGGAGGAGGATTGTCAAAATCATAATGGGTTTGGTTGTACTTGTTCCACTCAAAGCCTGTATGGACACGATTGAAGAAGCGTGGTTTCCTTGGACGATATTTGTCAGCCCAAAGGTACACTTTGCCTGTTAAGGGCATCTCAACACTGAACTGAGCTTCATCGGTTCCCATTCCTTCCTTGGCTTTGCGTACAAATGCGTCTTCAGCACTCTCACTGGCATCACCTACACAAAACAAATAAACAGACATGGAAAACAGAGGATAATTCAATCTGACAAAGAGTGCATTTATTACTTGAGAAACTATAGATCATTGTCGTAGATAAAATTAATCATTTAAAGTACAGATCCTGAATAAATGTCTGTATAGTCACCACATTAAGTGCTAGAACTGGATGCTCAGGAACAAAAGAATAGCTTGTAAATATCTTAATCAGATCATTATTGTCCTTTTTTGCTTGCTTCAATCCAGAACAAGGGATAAAGTTGGCATATAAAAATGACAATGAGGACTTCCGGTGGCATTGGCGAGCAGGGCGGCCGCAACAACAAGAGCTCCCGCCGGTGGCTGCAATTCGCGGCGATTTTGGGGAAATCCCCGAGTCCTCACGCACTCCCCGACTATTGTCGGCCTTTGGGGCCGTCACGAGCAGCCAGCGGGGCTGGTTTAAAAACTGGTGAAGAACCCCGTGCGGGTGTCGGGGGCTGAGGCGCTGGGCCTGGCGCAGCAGGTTAGAGCAGCGGGGCGGAGCTACGAGGAGGCTGAGGCGGCAGGCCCGAGGCCAGGGCACTATGTAGGGAGGGTGTTCCACGTCGGATGGCTCCCACCGAGGAAGAAGAAGGTTGAAGCCTGGTCCCAGGGGAGCTCTGGGTGAATGCAGAGGAGAAAGAAAGAAGGTTTAAGGAAGTTTGGTGAAAGTTTTTTTTTCAAAAAAAGAATGTCAGATTGATGAAGGACAGAGGGTGAAGGGGGAGAGAGGAGAAAAGAAAGAAGATAAAAAACAATAAGCCGCTAAAGGATGCGAAGAGCAGCGTCGAAGAAAGGAGGAATCACGGGTTCGCCACCGAAGGAGAAGACGAGAAAAAGTGTTGACAGGATGGCGGAAGCCGAACGACTTACGGTGGAGAAGATGACCGAGGTGATGGCGGTGGAGCTGGAAAAACAGTTTGTGAGGCACATGGAGGCCTTGAGGAAAGAGACGGCGGTCGTGTAGAGGTCACTGGTGGAGGAGGCAATCGGCCCGATGAGGGTGGAGGTGGCAACGGCATCGGCCGAGGTGAGAGAGCAGGGCGAGAAGATGAAGGAGGTGGAGGAGGCTGTGACACGACACAGCGACCAGGCCACCTCGATGGGGGACAAGCTGAGGAGGGTGGTGGAGGTTAACAGAGGACTCCGAGCGAAGCTGGAAGACTTGGAAAACCGCTCAAGGCGGCACAATTTGAGAATTGTGGGCTTGCCCGAAGGGACAGAGGGCCCAAGGCCAACGCAATAAGTTGCTAAGAAGTTGGCAGAGCTGATGGGGGAGGGTGAGAGCCCCACCCTGTACGAGCTAGACCGAGCTCATCGGTCATTAAGGCCGAAGCCCAAAGTGAACGAGCCGCCAAGGGCAGTAATTATCTGCTTCCATAAGTTTTGCATGAAGGAGAAGGTGTTAAGCTGGGCGAAGCAGGAGCGCGAGGTGCCGTGGGATGGTATTGTGGTTCGGATCTACCAGGACCTGACGGTGGAGTTGGCAAAAGGACGAGCGGCGTTTGGGTGAGTGAAGGCGGCTTTGTACAAGGGGGTGCGATTTGGTGTGGTGTACCCAGCGAAGTTGAGAGTAACATATAACGCCAAAGACTTATATTTTGAGACAGCGGAGGTGGCTGAGGCGTGAGGGCAGAAGGCTTGGGACAGACGCGAAGAGCGGAACTGGAAGAGAGACTGTGGACTGTGTTTGAGCGGCTGGAAAATGTACAAATGTTACAACTTTCTTTTCACGGATTTGTATTGAAATTTACTTCTCTTTGCATTGTTAGAGTTCAAGTTAATGGCGTTCTGTGTTGCGACGGTTAAATGTTATGTTAGTGAGTTGTAGGGGTTGGATGGTTGGGTTTGTTTTAGAGTTTCTTTCTCTGGGATTGGGTGGAAGGGTGCGAGAGGTCTTGGCGGGGGGAGCCACCCGCGCTAGCTAACTAAAGTCAGTTAGTGAACGGGGGTGAGGTGAGAGGAGGGCTGCGGACTTTGGAGCCTGGATAGCAGGCTTCAATGGGCCTACGAGGCGAGCAAGAGGGGGTGGAGGGATGGATGTTGGGGGATGTTTTTGTAGGGGGGGGGGTTCGATGTTAACAATGGACAGGAGCGGGTCAGGCTTATGGGGCAGGGCCCGGTGGTATGACGATGGTGGATAAGAAAGGTGGGGGGGTGGTGAGAGACCCCCAGTAAGGATAGGAGGGTTAGGAGGTCCGGTCAAGGGTGCTTGCACATCTTAAAAGTTTGAAAGCTGATGTAGCAATGCTCACTTGAGGGTGAAGGACCAGGTGAGACATAAAAAGGGCTGGGTCAGCCAAGTGTTTCACTCCGGATTTCACTCCGGATTTGATGGAAGGGCTTGAGGGGTAGCGGTGTTGGCCAGCAAAAGGGTACACTTCCAGATGGAGAAGGTGGCGGCAGATCAGGAAGGTAGATATGTGATTGTGGCAGAGGTGCCGGAGGGGAGATTAGTGGTGCTGTTAAGTGTATACGGTGCCAATTGGGACGATGTGGGATTTGCGAGGAATGTGTTTGGGGCTATTCCCGACTTGGACACGCATGAGCTGATTGTCGGGGAGGGACTGGAACTTGGTGCAGGAGCCAAGGTTGGACAGATCACGGCCGCACTCGCTGGTCCCATCGGGGGGGGGGGGGGGGGCGAAGGCGCTGGCTGGGCTAATGGTGGAAATGGGAGGGGTGGACCCTTGGAGGTTCCTGCACCCAAGGGAACGGGAGTACTCGTTTTTCTCAGCGGTCCAAAAGGTATACTCGCGGATCGACTTTTTTGTGGTGGGGAAGGCTTTGCTGGCTGGAGTCAAGGGGTCGGAATACTCTGCAATTGCAGTGTCAGATCACGCTCCACATTGGGTGGATATGCTGGAGTAGGGGGCAGCGCAGAGACCGGGGTGGAAACTGGATGTGGAGCTTTTGGGGAACCAAGTGTTCTGTGAGAAAATTGAAAAGGTAATTAAGGAATATGTAGGTTTCAATTGTACGGGTGAGGTGTCGAAGGCAGTCGTCTGGGAGGCTCTAAAGGCGGTGGTGAGGGGTGAGGTAATTTTGTTTAAGGCCAGGGTGGACAAAGAGGAGAGGTTGGAGCGGCAGAGGGTAATAGATGAGATGTTGGAGGTAGATAGGAGGTATGCAGAGGATGGGGACCCGGCGAAGCTGGAAAAGAGGAAGGAACTACAGGCGAGCTTCGACCGACTGTCCACCAGGAAGGCGGTGCGCCAACTGAGACGAGCAAGGGGTGCAGTTTATGAACATGGAGATAAGTATGTTAGCAGGTCAGCTCCGGAGGGAGGCAGCGGCAAGGGAAATTCTTCAAGTGAAAGATAGGACAGGGAAGTTGGTGGTGGCTCCAGTGCTGATTAACAAGGTTTTTGAGGAGTTTTATGAGAGGTTGTACAAGTCAGAGCCACCCGGGGGAGACCGTGAGATGCAGGAATTTCTAGATGGGTTGGAGTACCCGAGGCTAGGGGAGGGGGACAGGGCTACATTAGAAGGAGCAATAGTGGAGCAGGAGATAAAGGATGCAATTGGGAGGATGCAGTCGGGGAAGGTGGCAGGGCCGGATGGGTTTCCGGTGGAATATTAAAAGAAATTTAAGGATAGGCTGGCACCCCTGATGGTGGGGATGTTTGAGGAGGCGATAGGGAAGGGGGTGTCGCCGCAAACCTTGGGGCAGGCATCGATTTCACTGTTGCTAAAAAAAGATAAGGATCCGACGGAGTGTGGGTCGTATCGGCCCATATCACTTCTGAATGTGGAAGCAAAAGTGTTGGCGAAGGTACTGGCGGGTAGGCTGGAGGAGTGCCTCCCGAAGGTGATAGGGGAGGATCAGACGGGGTTCGTGAAAGGGAGGCAGCTGTTTTCGAACATTAGGAGGGTTTTGAATGGTGTTATGCACCGGGGGAAGGGAAGGAAACAGAGGTAGTGGTAGAATGGGGGTAACCTGATGGCAGTGCTGGAGCGGGTTGGGATTGGACCAAGGTTTGTGAACTCCTATTATATAAGGAGCCGAAGGCGAGTGTCCGCACAAATAATATCAGTTCGAGATACTTTTCTCTCCACCGAGGGACGAGACAGGGATGTCCTATGTCCTCCCCCCTGCAGTTTGCACATGCGATTGAGCCGTTGGCCATCGCATTGAGAAGTTTGGGAGCATGGAAAGGAATTGTGCGGGGGGGGGGGGGGGGGGGGGGGAGAAATAGAGCTAGGGTGTCCTTATATGCCGACGACTTGCTGCTGTATGTGTCGGAACCGAGTGCGTCGATAGGAGGAATATTGGAGCTACTGCGGGTATTTGGGTCTTTCTCGGGGTACAAGCTGAACCTGGACAAGAGTGAGTACTTTGTGGTGTCTCGGCCGGGGGTGGGGGCAGGGGAGGGGGGGCTGCCATTCCGTAGAGCAGGGACTCATTTTAGGTATCTGGGGGTGCAGGTTGCCCAGGAGTGGGGGAGGCTTCGCAGGTACAACATCACTAGTTTGGTGGGGAGAGTGAAAGCCGATCTGGCAAGGTGGGACGGCCTTCCTCGGTCACCGGCGGGTCGGGTACAGGCGGTTAAAATGAATGTGTTGCCGCGATTCCTGTTTATTTTTCAATGCCTACCGATTTTCCGGCCAAAGTCTTTTTTCAGGGAGATTGAGGGAACGATTACCTCATTCATATGGGGAGGGAAGGTGGCCAGAGTGAGAAAGGTGCTGCTACAGAGGGGAAGGCAGGCAGGGGGTTTGGGTCTCCCCAACCTGTTGTACTACTACTGGGCGGCGAATGTGGAGAAGGTGCGGAGCTGGGTCAGAGGGGTCGATTCTCAGAGGGTCAGAATGGAGGAGAGTTTGTGCAGGGGGCCGGGGCTGAAGGCACTAGCAACAGCGCCGCTCCCGATAGCTCCGGGGAAATATTCAGGGAGTCCTGTAATAATAGCTTCATTGAAAATCTGGAGGCAGTTTCGCCAACAGTTCGGGTTGGGTTTAGGGTCAAGGGAAATGCCGATTCGGGGGAACCACAGATTTGAGCCAGGGAGGTAGGATGGAAGTTTTCGGAAATGGGAAGAGAAGGGGATTAAGACGCTAAAAGATTTGTTTCTTCGGGGTCGGTTTGCAGGATTGAGGGAGCTGGAAGCGAAGTATGGGCTAGAGCAGGGAGAAGTGTTTAGGTACATGCAGGTTCGGGATTTTGCCAGGAAGGAGATAGAGCTTCCCAGAGGAACTGGCCTCCACATTGCTGGAGGAGGTGTTGGCGACAAGGGGACTGGAGAAGGTGGCAGTGTCAGCGGTGTACGGAGCTATTTTGGAAGAGGATAAGGCACCACTGGAAGGGATCAAAGCAAAGTGGGATGAAGAGCTGGGAGAGGTTATAGAGGAGGGGGTCTGGTGTGAGGTGCTCCGCAGAGTGAATGCATCCACCTCATGTGCGAGGTTGGGGCTGATACAACTGAAGGTGGTATACAGAGCGCACCTCGCGAGGATGAGCCAATGTTTTTTGAAGGAGTAGAGGATGTGTGAGAGCGTTGCGGGGGGGGGGGGGCGCTAATCACGTTCATATGTTTTGGTCCTGTCCAAAGCTAGGGGAGTACTGGAAGGAGGTGTTTAGGGTAATTTCCAAGGCGGTGCGTGTGAAACTGGACCCGGGTCCCCAGGAGGCCATATTCGGGGTCGGACCAGCCAGGGTTGGAAACGGGTGCAGAGGCATATCATAGCCTTCGCCTCATTGATCGCCCGAAGGCGGATCCTGCTGGGAATGAAAGCAGCCTCTCCACCCAGTGCCCTGGCGTGGCAGGGGGACCTGTTGGAATACTTGACCCTTGAGAAGGTTAAGTTCAAACTGAGGGGAAGCTCGGAGGGGTTCTAGAAGTCATGGGCACCATTTATTATGCACTTTCAAGAACTGGATAACATCGAACATTAGTTGGGGTGGAGGGCTGCGTAGATTAAGGGTGACTCTGGGTAATCCTGGATTTCTTTTTGTCATTTGTTTATGTAAACATGCGGGCTGAGGGCTGGTGAGCGGATGGGATCGTTGTTATTATGGGGATTGACATATCTTGCTGATTATTGTTTATTGTTGATGGGTGTAAATGCGGGAGAAAATGTGAAAAAGGAGAATAAAAATATATATTTTTTTAAAAATGACAATGAGAAATAAATGATTGCATGAACAAAGTTTAACAAATAAGGACACGCTTACAAATGGGATTTTATTGTAAGTGGCTTAAGTTGTGGACGGTGGTCTGCAAATAGGGAGACTGCTAGAGTGGAATGTGAGAACAAAAGGTACCCTATTGTTGCTTTTGAGAGTAGAAGCACAGGAAATTAAATGAACAAAGACAAGGGTCTTGCCATCTCTTGTTGAGGAGAAACCTTGGGCAAGGAAAAGGGACATTTCAGACACTCTGGTGCAAAAAAGGTTGTGTAATAATCAAAAATTGAATCGCTGTTCAAAGATAATGCAAATGATTAGAGAACGTTTGTGGTGTGAGGCAAGTTTATAAAAACACTTCCAGAATTTGCAAGATTGTTTAGTCAGTAGATTCTTCTCTTACCTGTCACTTGCAATTGCTGTCTTGCCATCATTAATTTTTGCAAATCCTCTTCAGCATCTACAATGTGGGTGTCCATAGGTAGTTCATGAAGGCTGAGTAACTTTGGGCTGTATTTTCCAGCATCGTAATCATCCAAGCTCTGTTGAATTAGATCCTCCTCAGTGAGCACTGCTTCCCCTTCAGCTTCAGGCTCTGCATTCTCCTCTTCTTCATTTGGTTCTGAAACTCCTGAGGCAGAAGTGCTTGGTGCTTCCTTGTCTTCACCCCCTGACCTGCAGGATGCAAATAAAAACGAGAACCCCATTTTTAAAATTGTGGTGGCTGGTAGGTCGTGAAGTTGAAAACACTTCCAAATGTATTATTCAATATGCGAGCACCATAAATGGTTTCATTAAGTAGGGAAAGAGAATATAGTCCACAGCTTTGCCAAAGCAGACTGAAACAGGATTGATTCTTCTTGTGGGTACATCATTAATAATAATAATAATAATATTTTATTGTCACAAGTATGAAGTTACTGTGAAAAGCCCCTAGTCGCCACATTCCAGCACCTGTTCAGGTAAGCTGTTACGGGAATTGAACCCGCGCTGCTGGCCTTGTTCTGCATCACAAACCAGCTGTCTAGCCCACTGAGCTAAACCAACCCTTCTTGTCACCTGAGATGGCCTTTGGTACAACAGTGTGAAAGACTATCTTGAGGATAATCAACATCAAAGTAGGGTCTCTGTACCATTATCAATTATAAACTTTGAATCCTTTACAAGGTTGATTGGAAAAGAACGACAGTACACATTTTGTCAGATCAAAGAGCAAATTCCAAACATCAATAGTAATGCTTTTATTCTATAAGCTGGGAGTTCTAATCTCGACGATCTGCAGCAGTCAGGGCAGAGAGCGGTCAAAAGAAAGTGGCATGGTTAAAGAGAATGTTGGTGGAGACAGAGGAGAAAATCTGTGAAGCTAAGTGAAGCCAAGTGGAAGGAAAAATAGTAAATAGAATATGTGAAACAAATATAAAGTGAGAGAAAGCAAAATGGAATTCCAAGAAGAAAGAATTTGTGACTGATGCAATAGGATTAACTGGAATGTAAATATTTAGTGTGTGAAGCTGGTTTTAATTAGTTCTTGTATTACAAGACCTGAAACTCAATTGAAATGTGTGTACACCAATGGGCCATAAAATGGGCTGTTAACAACTCTGGGCCTTTAGAACAGCCACATACAGCATAACACCTCAAAATCTAAAGATACATACTTGTCCTTGGGAATCTGAGGCTCTTTCTTTTGAATTCCAAAGAAGGGTTCACTTTCACCTCCTTGATTTTGCTTCAGCATGTAAAGATTCTGATGCAATTCATTTCGGTTCATTTCATCAATTCTAACGGAAACACACAAAATATTTAAAGTGAAACTGCAAGTACAAAGAAAAAAATACAATTTGTGTTTGCATTTCTAATACAATATGTATTTGCTACTTTCCTGTGTAGACAGACATTGCAATAATGGAAAAGGCTATATTTTCTCCCCACAGCAAAAAGAGAGATTCAACATGAACACTCCCAAAGCACAAAGCTTCTGCGCATTGCATTGCCACTATAAGTTAATGGTCTTGTATGCCCAGAAGATGAGCAAACTTATTCCACACTAAATGTGGATATTTCACCATCCAGTGTTCAATTATTATTTGGGTCAAGACACCACAGCTGTGCAAGATCATACTGCACTGTAATATTCAATTTGGAATTAATGCTCCAATTCAGCTGAAATCAGCATGCGATATGGTCTTGCTATTCCATATTATTTCAATCATTTTTATGCTTCAGTAGATACTAGAATTGACTGTTGATATAGGTTAATTCGCAGTGGCTTCAATTCTCCTTGATTATAGACAAGATCTTTCATTTCATCTCTAGTGTTAAGAACAGGCGTTCATCTGGTTTTTTTCAGACACAGGACTGACGGCCTGTTCCTGCTGCCACAAACTCTCCGAAGTCTCCTCCACTTCAGTAATATCACTGTGTTTGTTTCAGTTCTTCGTGTTTACATGCTCTAGGTGTTGCTGGTGGTCAGTAGTCCAATTTCTGTATTCAATTAGTCATGGTGATTTTCAGATATCTATGACATAGCACTTTGAAAATCACTGTGACCAATCCAATCGAGAGACTGCCAAAGCATAAAATAACTTCCAACGGTACCATGGATGGTGATGGCTAGCACGAGGGGACATAGCTTTAAATTGAGGGGAGATAGATATAGGACAGATGTCAGAGGTAGGTTCTTTACTCAGAGTAGTAAGGGCGTGGAATGACCTGCCTGCAACAGTAGTGGACTCGCCAACATTAAGGGCATTTAAATGGTCATTGGATAAACAGATGGATGATAAGGGAATAGTGTAGATGGGCTTTAGATTGGTTTCACAGGTTGGCGCAACATCGAGGGCCAAAGTACTGCGCTGTAATGTTCTATATATACAACGAAATGTAATTTTCCAGGAAATATTTTAAGGAAAAGATTGAAAAAAATCCTCATTTCTATGGCACATTCCTTTAACCCTATAAAATATCCTTACCCGAGTGGAAGGTTCTCTGCATTAGAATTGCCGGTTGAGGACACATTGCTCTGATCTTTACTGAAAAATTACACAAGTAAATGTGAGTGTGACAAAATTTATAAAAATATATCTTCTGCAAATACATCCTGGTGAGATGACTTGGTTGAAAATGGTTTATATTCAACATATTAAGTGTGCTTTGAACAGAACCCAATTTCTACAATAGCAAATAGTTCGACAGAATGGAATTATCAAATCGTAGTTCTGTCCCCTAAGCATCCTGAAGACAATTCTCCAGGATAATATGTTGGCTGTAGAATTATACAAGGCAATAATAAAGTGGTTCAGACAAGTAGGTCTCATCAGTTCATTAGCATTTGAAATCAATGATGATTTACTGCCATCAATACATTTGAACCGGTTTACTGGAAGAGATTTATTCTTTTTCCAGCAACTTTTTGTGTTAGTAGCATGCATAATGAATAATATGGAAATAGTATTTATGTGCATCGGTTATATTTAATCACAAAACTGCAAGACTGACTCCAATATGTAATTTCAGTGTGATAGTTTCCAAAGAATGCTTCTAATTGAAGAAATGTTAGTGTGTGTGATTCAAGATTCAAAAATAGGTGACATTAACAGCTCTCACCCTCTGCAATAACCATACGTGGAACAGAAGATACGTACTTGTCCTTGGGAGACTCTGATTCTTTCCTTAGAATGGGAAATAAGGGTTCACTTTCCACTCCCTGCTCTTGCTTCAGTTTGTAAAGTTTCTGCCGCAGCACATCCTGGTGCCTTTCACGTAGTCTGGCGGAAACACCACAAATGCAAATACAAAATAAGTATTAATTTGTCCAAATAAAATAATAACATGGAGGAAACAACAAGGAAGTTAGATAAAGGAGAGCCAGTGGACATGATATATTTAGATTTCTAGAAGGCCTTTGACAAGATGCTGTACAGCAGGCTGTCAAATAAAGACGGGCTCATGGTATTAGGGGGAAGGTATTGGCATGGATAGAGAATTGGCTGGACTGAGAGAAAGAGAGTGGAGATAAAGGTTTTTTTTTTCAGGATGGCAGCCAGTGACTTGTGATGTTCCACAGGGGTCAGTGTTGGGACCACAACTATTCACAATCTACATTAAAGATCTGGAAGAAGGAACTGAGGGTATTGTTGCTACGTTTGGAGAAGATACAAAGATATGTAGAGAACAGGTAGTGTTGAGGAAGCCGGGGGGGGGGGCTGCAGAGGGGCTTGGACAGGCAAGGAGTAAGGGCAAATAAGTGGCAGATGGAAAAGTGTGAGGTTATGCACTTTGGTAGGAAGAATAGGGATAGACTACTTCAGAAATCTGAAGCACAAAGGAACTTAGGAGTCCTAGTTCACGATTCTCTTAAGGTTAACATGCAGGTTTAGTTGGCAGTTAGGAAGGCAAATGCAATGTTAGCATTCAATTCGAGAGGGCTGAAATGCAAGAGCAGGGATGTATTGCTGAGGCTTTACAAAGCTCTGGTCAGACCCCATTTGGAATATTGTGAGACGTTTTGGATCCCGTATCTAAGGAAGGATGTGCCGACCTTAGAGGAGCTCCAGACACGGTTCACAAAAATTATGGGAACGAAGGGCTTGTCATATGAGGAGCAGTTGAGGAGTATCGGTCTGTGCTTGCTGGAGTTTAGAAGGATGCGGGGCGGGGATCTCTTTTAATCTTACAGAACTCTGAGATAGAATGGACATGGAGATGTTTCCTCTAATAGGAGAGACTAGAACCCGAGGGCACAGCCTCAAATTGAAGGGACAATCTTTTAAAACGGAGATGAGGAGGAAAGTCTTCAGCTAGAAGGTGGTGAATCTGTGGAACTCATTGCCGCAGAAGGCTGTAGAGACTAAATCACAGAGTGTATTTTAAGATAGGTTCTTGATCAATAAGGGAATATGGGGAATAAGGCATGAGAATGGGGATGGGAAACATATCAACCATGATCGAATGGTGGAGCAGACCCGATGGGCCGAATGGCCTAATTCTACTCCTATATCTTATGGTCGTATAATGAACATTTGTCATTTCTCCACCAAGGTACCATTTGCGTTCTGAATTGTTTCCTGTACTTGTATATTAATGTTTTGTACTCAAATCCCCAATGAGCAGCATTTGATACATTCCTACCGTTTAAAAAAGATTCTGATTTTCTATTCTTCCTACAAAATAAATAGACAGACATTTCCCCACATTACACTGCCTGTCATCTTCTTAACACACTCACTTAATCTGCCTACATTACTTCACAGATACTTTACGTTTTCCTCACAGCTTACTTTACCACCTAGCTTTGCAGAAACCTGGGTACATTATACTCGATCCCAAAAATTATTACTCTACGTTTTAAATAGTTGAGGCTCTAGCACCGATTCTTGCAGCACTCTACTAACAAAAGGCTGCCAACCCGAAAATTATCTAAGTATTCCTACATTCCATCTTCCGTACTTTAACCAATTCCCTATCTATACCAATGTTACCCCCAACCTCATGATCTCATCTTTTGCAATGGCATTTTGAGTAGCACTTCATAAAATATCTAAAAATCCATATATTTATCATAGATTATCATTGAATTTACAGTGCAGAAGGAGGCCATTCAGCCCATCGAGTCTGCACCGGCTCTTGGAAAGAGCACCCCACCCAAGGTCAACACCTCCACCCGATCGCCATAACCCAGTAACCCCACCCAACACTAAGGGCAACTTTGGACACTAAAGGCAATTTATCATGGCCAATCCACCTGACCTGCACATCTTTGGACTGTGGGAGGAAACCGGAGCACCCGGAGGAAACCCACGCGCACACGGGGAGGATGTGCAGACTCCGCACAGACAGTGAACCAAGCCGGAATCGAACCTGGGACCCTGGAGCTGTGAAGCAATTGTGCTATCCACAATGTTACCGTGTTCCCCTTTATCTACCAAGCTAGTTACATACTCAATAAACCTTTGATTTGTCAAACACAATTTTACCACTTTCTTAAGGATTCCTACATTTTCCCGATGACCAATGCAAAGTTAATTGGTTTGTTGTTTCTTTGTGACCTCCTTTATTAAACAGCAGCATTAAATTGGTTACCTTCCAACTTTGGAAATGTTCCAGGATTTTGAATGATCACAATCAGTGCATTCCTTATGTCAGCAGCATATAAATGCACAATTTGCCACACTGCTTGAAACCCAAATTGATGATGGGGCAGATAAATGCAATTAAAGGCTATTTGCTTGCCTTCAGCCTGTGGAGTCCAAATTCTGACAGACATTGCTCATTATAATTTATTTTTATTGCTCTCTACCAGTTGTGCTCAGTCCTACCTGGCTCTGGCCATATATGCCTTGAGTTGTTGCAATAAAGATTCCCAGTAGCCAATGTCCAAATTCGAGCCACCAGTTTTGATTTTTGCCTCAATGTTCTGGTACAGTGCTTGAAGCTGGTTGTAGGTTTTCCCTTTAAATACCGACTGGACATCTGTGCTCACTGAAGTGTTGATTCCCTCCCGTCTCTCGCCTTGAGAAGAATGAAAAAAAAATGATGAAATAAAAATAGTATCCTTACAGTCACTTTGCTTTGAATACAATCGTGTATGGCTAATTCTAGAGCAAGGAACACGTCTGTGCAGTGATTCTTACTCAACGTGCAGCTGTTATCATCTACCAGGGCTTGCACATCAAGATGCCTTGCATAATATGTCAAAACTTGCTTTTGTAACTACTGTTTGTGTTCAATTCTATGCTGAAGGTGTTCCTGTATCAGGACCAAATTTGATGACTCAATTATTTGTTAATTTTGAATATCCAGAATTTCCTTGTATAAAACTAGGATTGTTTTCACATGGAATCCCATCTTGCAAGGCCCATGAGAACATTTAGAGGGAAGGGCGCATTATGATCAGTGACAACACCAATGGAATACTTTTAAGTGGTGATACTATTGTATGCAGACTCATAAAATTGTTATATCTGTTACTTACCACGCTATTAGCCATTAAGTGTGCCCGAATAACAAAATTAAGAGGTTTAATAGCGCTCAAAATCATAAGCAGTACGGACATTGAGGAAAGATCGAAAACCAAAGGACACCGATTTAAGGTTATTGGTAATAGATGCACCAATGACATGAGGAATAATTATTTTTTTTACAACACAGAGTGGTTAGGATCAGAACTGTGCCACCCAAGAATGTGATAAACAATTTGCAGGACCATGAGGAAAGCCAGAAGTGGGAGAGCTGGAATGGATATGGCAGGCTGATTTGAATGGCATTCTTCTGTGCTGTAATTCCACAATTATTTTATGTGAACTGTGGCACTGCTCACAGACAAAATAAAGCAAATTGTCCCTTCCAAATAATGTACCCCTGCTTCTATCTAGCTGTTTAACTGCTTTTCTTCAATTTTTATGCACGCCTCCTCTCATTTATTGCATTGGCCTATTAATTATTGGAAGTTTTATTTTCCCATTTTCTTTCTGTAAATCTCACCCTTAATTTTACTCTCCATATGCCTCTCATGTTCTTTCCTAAACTTAGTATGCATATTTGCAGCTGAAATAGTGGTTCAAGATGTTCCTCAGCTGAGAAGGGAATTTTGCATGGGTCTGGCCATCCAGCTCCTATGAAGGGAGTTTCTGTTAGGCTATTATTGAAACCTACTCAATGCTGCCAGGGACTGGGTCCAGGAACTTAGACCTGTTGCCCGAGACTTTCAGTGTCTTGCACTATGTCTCCTCTGCCAATATTCTTGGCATGAACTGCACTGTTTACTGTACCTTTCACAGCCAGCACAAAGCAGTAGCAACAGTCTCACTAGAGATTAAGATCAAAACATAGTAAACAAATCCATTTGTGTTAAGTTCCATTTTTTAAATCATCTTGAAAGCTGTAAACCTAAACTTGGAATTCTGCAAATGGTTAACAGTATGATTTCATGTTACACATAGTTTACCTTTAGAATTTGTGTATTTGTAGCTAATCATATTACATGCTGGGCTTTGCCAACCCTAAATGTCTGTCAGTCTTGGGAGTTGTGGAAATCAGAAGAGAGATACATGTTTAGACAGCTGGGAACATCTTGATACACGTTGACCTGGACTGGTACTGAAAGTAGCTAAAAGAGTAGATAATGCAGATATCTATGGATTAGTCCAGCTAGATAGGGTGAAATCATAAAGGAACAGAAACAGGGAGAGAGCAGAGGGAGAGAGACAGACAGACAGAAGGAGAGAAGAGGTTGAGCTCAACAAATCTTTGCGAAGTATCACCATGTGTTCCGGGGTGTTGTCTGCAAAAATGTTAACAGTATGTTTGTCTCTGTATCCAAGAACTCATCCGAACCATACATACACTGCACTACAGCTTTTGTCTATATTATTACAAAAATACACATCCTAATTGTTTCTTATAAAAACAAACAGGATCACGGCTTTATACTCAAACCACAACAAGTGAACACTGAACAGTACTGGAGGGTTATACGTTTTGTTTGGTTCTCTATGATATTCAAGCTTTCGGTTTATTGCTTGTAGTAGCTCTTAACAGTTTTGTTCAGGCAATTTCTCTTTGAATCCATGCTGTATTTGTGGTGTAGCTCTTAGATATTGCAAATGGTTCCTGTCATTGTGTCTAAATAGAAAGCACAAAGGTACAGACAATCTCACAAACAAGAGCATGAACCTAATCTCTGGAGAGACAGACACTACAATCTTGAGCTGGTCACCATTACTTTGGCTCTCCCTTGGCCAATCAGCTTTTGTGCCAATTTGCTGCAGGGTCACACATTTAACACCTGCCTGGGAAACATTAAAGTTCAGGGCATAAGTGTTTTATGGTCACCGAGTGTCCTTGCTGTCCTACTGTGCTATGCTGCCTGCTCTTCCTATCCATCAATGAGTGACCAGGTGATAAGAAGTCTCACACTAGGTTTATCTTGCCTCAAGTATGTTAGGCTTTTCCTTTATTTAGTTCCAAAACATACAGGAGTTGAGGGCACTGCCTGGCTGTACACAGGAGTCCAAAAGAGATTTTTTTTTGGGAGGGGGGCAGAATCATAAAACAAAACATGCATCTTGAAGAAGAAACTCCACAATATGAGTATGCAATTGCAAACTGGAGGAAGTGACCGATATTTAAATTAAAAATATGCTTAGTCCAAAGAGGGGAAACAATCAACAGTAGAAAAAAAGTGAAAATGTTAATAAAGTAACAATGCACAGTGAAGGAATATGAAGCTACTTAGGAGTTGCATGAGAGGAATTATGTTTTGCAGATGGATAAACAAGATCACAGAAACCAAGATTTTTGCAAACAAACTGGATTACACAGAAGGGAGAGGCTTATTTCCTTAAAATAAAATGGATTTTCATTTTAGTAGAAAAACAACAAATCGTATTTTGCTTTATTACAGAAAACATTTATCAGCAATTCTGTACTGCAGAGGAATTGCCTCAGTGGAGCAGCCATCACCCTAGGTGATAGAACTTGTTTCGTGAACAACTCCTAATTTATTCGATAAACATACCACTTGCTCAAGGTTTCAACTGGCTTTCAAGACAACCTTTGAAGCTGGACGTCATGCAATTGGGGATGGTTTTCTGCCACTTTGGATTCCTAATTGAGTGGTGGGATTTTCAGTAGAGGAGAAACAAGCAAATAAAAGATCCATTTAAGGAAAATTAAAAATACAGAGGTAGATTGAGAGAGATATTAATAGCAAAGCTTTAATAATTAAAGGAAGCGGGAAAAGATTTTACTTAAGCATAAGGATAGACAATCTTGTCTAGGTAGCTACGTCATCACTTAAGTTTTACTGTTGCAAGTGCACAATGGCAAATAAAGATTTCTGCAAAACAAATTCAGTGTTGTCCATCCTCTGTATATACTCTACTACTTTCCCGTTACCTGGTCCTTTTCCTGAAGCTTCCAGCTTTTTCAGGTTACTTATTTCATCCTCAGTAATGGTAGTCATATCTCTCCAAAAGTCAGCATTTTTCCCCTGCTCCAACTCCATGTAAACCTGAAGAAAAAAAAATCAGTCAATCCCACAAGGATCTTCAACTTACTCCTGATTAGACCATATTAATATTTCTAAATCAGATAACAGTCTAATTACTGGAGCATGTTCCCTTGAGATTTATTGGTATAAAATGTTCAAAACATTCTCAACACATTGGGTAGCCTAATTTGTATTTCCATAGCAAACAAACCACAGAGGGGTACAGATATCATTCATCTGTGAGCCTTGGTGATGAATGTTAAAAGGGAGCCAAGCACTGCACACCTCACAACTAAACATAAGTGTGCCCTTGTTAAATGTTTACATTTTCACATCCAATAATTGTCAGACAATGATCAGAAATTGAATTCTGGTCAATCTTTCTCACCTTAAACTTTCTTCCAACCTTAGCATAACACAAGGGACCTTCCCAATTTATACAGCTCAGTGATTCATCAGATACATTTATAGCCCATTAGAGCGACATGGTAGCACAGTAGTAGCACTGCTGCCTCAAAGCTCCAGGGATCCGGGTTCAATTCAGGCCTCGGGTAACTTTTTGTGTGGAGTTTGCACTTTCTCCCCGTATCTGCGTGGGTTTCCTCCGGGTGCTCCAGTTTCCTCCCAGTCTAAAGATGTGCAGGTTAGGTGAATTGGCCATTCTAAATTGCTTTTTTTTTTAAAGATTAGGTGGGGTTCCTGGGTTTACAGGGATAGGGTGGAGGTGTGGGCTCAAGTAGGGTGCCCTTTACAATGGCCGGGGCAGACGAAATGGGCCGAATGGCCTCCTTTTGCACAGTAAACTCTATAATTCTACGACAGTGCAATTTGGAACTAATACAGTGTGAACATGGTGCATTTGGAAGGCACTTGAAACATCATTCATATCTCGGATGAGGCACTGGCTATAGCTCATATTCATTGCTGTATTGACTTCATTATAAATAAATAATATCCTGCAAGTCTCCATTAAAAAAAGTTTTTCTCATTATCATTTGACAAACTTCAACAGGTTGTGCATGAACGGAATATCAGAGTAACTCTAGCATGAACAACTAACATTAATACGACTTAATATAGAAAAACATCTCAAGGTACTTGAAGTGTAATCAGAAATGAATGGACACCAGTCCAAAGAGGGTGGGTTCCCAAAAACTTTGTGAAAGAGGCAGATTGAGGAGAGGGGGTTGTCACAAAAGAGCGTGCATGGGATTCCTCGGTGGTTGAAGGCATGGTTGAAGGCAATGGTACGGCACATCCTAGATTTTCCTCTGTAACCATGCAAATTATTTGTCTTAAGTACATATCCATTTTGAAAGTTCCCATGGAGTCAGCTTCAGGTAGTGCCTTCTAGATCAGAGTCATCCTGTGTGTGGAATATTTTCTCTTTCTTCATTTTTCTTCTACTTCACTTCCCACAAATTTAATCCCATCTTTTCCTCAATTTGTAAAGTGCTCTGACAGTTTACATACTTCGAAAATGCAAAGTTAATACAACTGTGACATCTAGTGGCATACCTCAGAAAATACACTTTAAAGAAACAAATATGAAATTTATAAGAAATATGAAATAACTTCACAGTCAAATCTTGAAACTGTAAACTATTTGAGGGAGAAGGCAAATTAATATTTTTATCTAGATTGCTTATTAGCGCTGGAGCTCTTCAGGTCTGCGGTTAAAACAAATAAAAGCCAACTTCCACACTATCCTGGCAGACTGTCAACACAGACAATTGCAATTGAATCTTAGTTAAAACTACGAAATATTGAACTATGCTAATTCAAACTTACCCATATTTCTTCAAAATTGTTTGTTAGTAATATCCTAAAATTTAAATATTTCACCCAAGCAATAAAACTTCAAATAAAATGGAGTATGCTGTAAGGTGTAGTTCTAAAGCAGTTATTGCATATGATTCATTGCTATCACTACCATTACTAAATTAAGATAGTTATAATTGGAAGCAACTGTAAGAAAATTCCTTTGCTTTTGGTGCTGAGGAGCATGCCAGTGCTGGAACACTTTCCAGTGTCAAAATCAAGCATTTCCAGAACAGATATAGCATGAAACAAAGGTTTTCTTAAAAATATATCTCTAAGGGAATCTGCGCATCACAGGTAAGGCCAGCATTTATTGCCTATTCCTGGTTGCCCCGCGAACACAATATTGTACATACTCTGATATCTTCCAGAAGATCTTCCAAGTCTGATGCAGTCAGCCCATTTAGAAATGTGTACGGTTCATGCATTTCGACAGCTAGATCATCATCCTCTGCACTGATGTATTTAGCAAGAAGGTCAATCGGCTTGGCTCTGCCTCCCAAGATGCGGATCTTTGATCTAAATCAAACGAAGAATGAACAGAAAGCCATCTTCTCAATAATAGATACACACCAACATAAGGTACGCTGTAAAATATTTTTCATCCACATAATATACTGGGTAAAATTGAAAAAGATAATTGAAATATGCCAACAAGCAAAGCACACATCATGCAAATAGATTTCTACTTTGAGCCACAGAAGAATCCATTTGTGGTCCACATAACCAAACATCGTACACAGCATAAATGCTGAATTAATTTTGAATTTCAGTTGAACATCCTTACTATGACCCATGGTGACAAAAAAGTAAATCACACCTGAGCTCAAGAAGTGGCTTATGGCTGGTGCACACAGAGCAGAAATTGCATTACTGCTACTGGGAGCACAACCTCAGTTCATTTTCTTTTTATCTCAAGGACAATCATGGTGTCCCACCACTTCTCCAAGTTCACTGGATAAGGACTGAACATTTCAGCAAAAGCAAAATACTGCAGATGCTAGAAATTGGAAATAAAAACAGAAAATGCTGGAAATACTCAGCATCAGACAGCATTTGTGGACAGAGTTAACTCGGTTCTGATGAAATGTCATTGACCTGAAATGTAAACGGTATTCTCTCTCCACAAATGCTGCTTGACCTGCTGCGTATTTCTGGCATTTTCAGTTTTTAAATTGCATTCTTTAGATCTGTGTGACTCAGCTGCAGGTCAATCAGCAAATTTATCAACTTAACATCAGAATTGATTATTAAAATAAACAAGCTAAACAGTTAACAATTTTCAAATGTTTATAATTTATCGCCAAAACACCACTTGGCCATTGTTCGGAATGATTCTGCATCAAAGCTGCCTGAAATTATAGTATTTTAAAAACCATGCATACAATCTGCAAATGCTTTAAATCACTTTCTCTAACTTTGCTAATAAAACCTCATTATAATAAATCAGCATTAAAACAAATACAGGATGTAATATCCAGTACTGAATAGATGTGACATTCTAATAGAGAAAGAACTGCATTCTTTTCAATCCAGGAAAGATGGTGTTACAATCCTGGATGGTGTTGCTACTGGGCAGTTAGGTCCCAGAGCTGAAACTCTGCTTGATAGATCATAACTTTTATTTCTTGTCTAGAGATATTGATGAAGGCCGAGTTACAGTACTGCTAATTAACTTTTAACAAAAGAATAAAACATTTATTAAACAAAAATATGAACTACTCCTTCACCTCATCAATACCATTGCAGATTATTTACAAAATATATCTTATATTCTAATGTTTTCAGTAAACACAGTCCATGTAAACCAATAGGCAAAATGTGGTCAGACACCAGACTCTGAAACCAAATGACAAATTCCACCAAAACAACATCTGTGGATTTCTCATCAAATCTCCCAGACAACGTTTTCTCTCTGATGCCGTCACCAAGGATCCATATCCAGGATGTCAATCTCTCCTATCAGTATTCCTCTGCCCTAGAACTTCACGTGCATTCAAGCATCCAACCTCTCAGGTACCCAGCCACGCCAACAGAACACCACTGTTTCACATGCTGTATTAAGTCGTCACCATGTGGGCGGCACGGTGGCACAGAGGTTAGCACTGCTGCCTCGCGGCGCTGAGGACCCGGGTTCAGTGCTGGCCCCGGGTTACTGTCAGTGTGGAGTTTAAACATTCTCCCCGTGTCTGCGTGGGTCTCACCCCCACAAACCAAAAAGGTGTGCAGGGTAGGTGAATTGGCCATGCTAAGTTGTCCCTTAATTGGAAAGAAAAAATAATTGGATGCTCTAAATTTACAAAATAAAATTAAGGCATCACCAACCTTAAGATTACTTTAGATGTCTGTTTTTTCTCCAGCCGGCTTCTCCAGGTCTGCACCTCACAGCTCTATCTTTAACTGGGAGCCTCTCTGCCCCTTTTCGTAGCTTCTGTGACAGTATCTTGTTCAGATTCAGGTTATTGGTCCCTTTGATTCAGTTTTACTGGGACTCCTCTTTACATTCCCTGGTTTCTAGAACTTTGCTCTTTAGCTTCCAGGACTTGCTTTCTGCATCCCTATACTGGCTGCTTCTGTGGAAAGCTTCTTGCTTCCCTTTACAGTTAGCTGGTTCCAATTGAAGTCAAATGCGTCTGCATTTTCAGTGTGAGCCTCTGGTTGCTAAGTAGCAGCTTTGTATTTTTTTAATGCCTTTAATTGATTTTTTAATGTCATGAAACCTCAATTACAACGCAGGAAAAGTTTCAAGTGAAAACTATAGACATGCAGGCACCTTTCCCGTACCGGCCTCCTCGAACAGGCGCCGGAATGTGGCGACTAGGGGCTTTTCACAGTAACTTCATTGAAGCCTACTTGTGACAATAAGCAATTATTATTATTATTTACCATGAAGCTAACTGAAGTTTTAATCCTAGTTTAAAGATTAAACATATGCCTCAATCCTAACACACGCGCTACAAATATAAATTATTTAAACTATCTCAATTTCCTAACACTGGCAAAGTTGTTTTTGCAGGGTGCAAGGAGACAAAAATATTTTCATGTTTACCTCAATTTGGCTTGCTGTAAATGGAAATAATCCTCTTGTTCTGCCCAGGTCTTGAAGTGTTCTGCTTCCTTCTCCCGCTGCAACATTTCCAACTCCTGTTCCCGTAGGGCCTTTTCTCGCTCTCGTTCAAGACGCAGCTGTTTCACCTAGAGCCACAAGGATAAAAGATTTACTTAAATTAACGTGAACACCAAAAAGCACACTTGACAACTACCATTGGCCACATGATACAGTTTTGTCGTACAATCAAACAAGGGTAAGTAAAATTTCTGATCCCAATTAGGGTTCTTTAACTACCTAAAATTCTTTAATTTCTTTAATATACTCACGGAAAATCCTTGAATTTTTGTTATTCATTCACAGGAAAGTGGTTTGCCAGTTTTGGATTTAGTATTAGCGAGAGGCAGCACGGTTTTGTGAAGGGGAGGTCGTGTCTCACTAACTTGATAATAGTTTTTCGAGGAGGTCACAAAGATGATTGATGCAGGTAGGGCAGTGGATGTTGTCGATATGGACTTCAGTAAGGCCTTTGACAAGGTCCCTCATGGCAGACTGGTACACAAGGTGAAGTCACACAGGATCAGGGGTGAGCTGACAAGATGGATACAGAACTGGCTAGGTCATAGAAGGCAGAGAGTAGCAATGGAAGGGTGCTTTTCTGATTGGAGGGCTGTGACTAGTGGTGTTCCGCAGGGATCAGCGCTGGGACCTTTGCTGTTCGTAGTATATATAAATGATTTGGAGGAAAATGTAACTGGTCTGATTAGTAAGTTTGCAGACAACACAAAGGTTGGTGAATTGTGGATAGCGATGAGGACTGTCAGAGGATACAGCAGGATTTAGATCGTTTGGAGACTTGGGCGGAGAGATGACAGATGGAGTTTAATCCAGACAAATGTGAGGTAATGCATTTTGGAAGGTCTAATGCAGGTAGGGAATATACAGTGAATGATAGAACCCTCAAGAGTATTGACAGTCAGAGAGATCTAGGTGTACAGGTCCACAGGTCACTGAAAGGGGCAACACAGGTGGAGAAGACAGTCAAGAAGGCATATGGCATGCTTGCCTTCATTGGCCGGGGCATTGAGTATAAGAATTGGCAAGTCATGTTGCAGCTGTATAGAACCTTAGTTAGGCCACACTTGGGAGTATAGTGTTCAATTCTGGTTGCCACACTACCAGAAGGATGTGGAAGCCTTAGAGAGGGTGCAGAAGAGATTTACCAGGATGTTGCCTGGTATGAAGGGCATGAGCTAAGAGGAGAGGTTGAATAAACTCGGTTTGTTCTCACCGGACTGACGGAGGTTGAGGGGCAACCTGATAGAGGTCTACAAAATTATGAGGGGCATAGACAAGAGTGGATAGTCAGAGGCTTTTTCCCAGGGTAGAGGGGTCAATTACTAAGGTGCATAGGTTTAAGGTGCGAGGGACAAGATTTAGAGATGTACGAGGCAAGTTTTTTTTTTTTTACACAGAGGGTAGTGGGTGCCTGGAACCCGCTGCCTGAGGAGGTGGTGGAAGCAGGGAGGATAGTGACGTTTAAGGGGCATCTTGACAAATACATGAATAGAATGGGAATAGAGGGATACGGACCCCGGAAGTGCAGAAGATTTTAGTTTAGACAGGCAGCATGGTCAGCACAGGCTTGGAGGGCCGAAGGGCCTGTACCTGTGCTGTACTTTTCTTTGTTCTTTGATTCATTAGCAAAATTTTAAACATGCTCCATGCATCAATCTATCCATGTTTTCATCTACTG
Source organism: Scyliorhinus torazame (assembly GCF_047496885.1). Lineage (NCBI taxonomy): Eukaryota > Metazoa > Chordata > Chondrichthyes > Carcharhiniformes > Scyliorhinidae > Scyliorhinus > Scyliorhinus torazame. The sequence continues at coordinate 29,150,155 of NC_092724.1, forward strand.
TTATCTTTCACTGAAACTGTTTCTATAAAGTTGATACCTGTTTGTCAACCAGCTTATTTGTTTTTTAAGACAGCAGTTTCTATATCAATAAATACTTTGTTAACAAACCTGAAATCTGTGAAATTTTCCTGACAAAGCTCAAATTTATCAATAAACTTTTTCTTTTCTGACATTGGATTGACATGTGAAACTAGAAAGATGATCATTTTCCATTCGTACTCTATAAATTGCCCTCATGATCACAAACAAGATTTACTCCAAACAAATCTCCAACTGGTTCAGTAACCAGTTCTTCTGCTTTGGTTGTGTTGGCATCACAGACTAACATCATGTACAGCACTTAAAATTATAAATATGACTGGTTAATTTTGTGATATTGATTGAGGTATTGGCCTGGATATTAGGGATAACTTACTTGCGCTTCCTTGAAATAATGCTATAGGACCATTTACATCCATCTGGACCGGAAGACAGGGCCTCGGCTTAACATCTCATCTGAAAGATGCATTGACAGTACAATGTGCCATCAGCACTGTAATGTCAATGTCAGCCTTGTTTTTTATGTGCTCGAGCCCCTAGTGGGATTGGAACCCAGGGCCTTGTGGTTCAAAGGTGAAAGTGCCACTAACTGAGCCACAGCTGACACAAGTTTCCAAGATTTCCCAACTGCGCAAACACTAACAATGCTCACAGACCACATTATTGTCACCTCGAATAAGCTGAACATCTAAACTTAACATTTCCTCTGAAATTAATAAAGTGTTAACCTCTAACAGGTATTAAAACGTAGAAACAAACTTTGGAACTGTCATTTAATCGGAAACAATGTTTAATATGAGGCGGGTCAGTCTCCAGAAGTGAAGTTTCCTTCACAGGTAACTAAATCAAGTTTTTGTTTTAAAAACCCTATTGGATTATATGTCGAATTAACTCCCCTTTCAATTGAAACATTATTTGATCTTTCGAACTGTCTTAAACGTTTGTTCGTGAGTTGCAACTAACCATTATGGGAAGATGGCTCAGAAATGCATTTAACTCATATTTGTAGCCATTTTGCGAACACAAGGGACAGTAACAATGGAAGGCTTTTGGAAAATTGAGGTATTAATCCATACTTTTTGCAATTCCAAGCGGTTGTCCTCTTGAATGCGCTTGTTTCTGTCCTTTAAATCCTTTTCAGCAAGGTGACTAATTCCTTTCTTTTCCAGGGCCTATAATGCAAGAAATAAGAATGTATTTTAATAAAAGTTACATTTATGGAGCACAATCTGTTCTCATGATACAGAGGAAAATCTGTAAAGTAATACCGTTAACTTCAGCCAATTACAGGAATCAAAGGAAGCATTATTTTAAATTAAACCTCTTTTGAATCTGTTACAATGCACTTAGAAGATTTTTTAAAATAATAATCGCTTATGGTCACAAGTAGGCTTCAATGAAGTTACTGTGAAAAGCCTCTAGGCGCCACATTCCGGCACCTGTTCGGGGAGGCTGGTACGGGAATTGAACCCGCGCTGCTGTCATTGTTCTGCATTACAAGCCAGCTGTTTAGCCCACTGTGCTATACCAGCCCCAAATGAAGGGCACTAGCGGATTTCCTATGATAACTTACATTTATGCAGCACTTTAAAGGGGAAAAGTTAGCTCAGTTGGCTAGACGGTTGGTTTGTGATACGGAGCAATGCCAACAGCGCGGGTTTAGTTCCCTTACCAGCTGAGGTTATTCAAGGCTTCTCAGCCTTGCTTCTCTCCTGAGGTGAGGTGACCTCAGGTTAAATCACCAGCAATCATCTCTCAAAGGGGAAAGCAGCCTGGCACTTTGGCAACAAACATCTCAAACTACTTCACAGGAGCATAATCAGACAAAAACTAGCACTGAGCCACAAAGAGATACTAGGCAGGATACAAGCAAATTGGTTAAAGACAGGTTTAGGGAACAACTTAAAAGAGGGGAGGATAGTTGCGAGGCAGCAAAATTTAATGAGGGAATTCCAGATTTAAGAACTAGACAGCTGAAGACATGGCCTCCAATAATGGAGTGAAGGAATTGCAATATGCAGAGAAAGAAATCAGCAGAGAGCAGTTTGGAATCTGCAAAAAAATAAAGGTCAATGGAAAAAGCCAACCAAAACAACAGTTCCATATAACAATTTCTCACAAATCAAATGTCTTCCTGATGAAACTGGAAATAGAGGTCTCATCTCCTTGTAGGTGATAGTGAAAGATCTCATGGCACTGTTTGAAGAGGAACGGGGATTCCTCCTGGTGCCCTGACCAATATTTCACCCTCAACCATCAATATAACAGGTGATCGGTACATTGTCACTTTGCTGCTTGTCGGGCCTTGTGCAGCGACTTGAATGTTGTATTTCCTACATTGCAATGGATGTAAAGTAGTTTTGATCGCTCATGAGCCATGCAAAGCCATACAATAAATGTAAGTTCCTTCCTGCCACGAGTTCTGAACATGAAAACAATGAGCACAAAAGCGTTTGTGTTAGTGATAACTCAGAATGAAGGGTTACTGGAGTTACTAACAGGAGTAGGCCACTCAGCCCCTCAAACATGATGTTCATGTTTCCACTGTTCAATAAGATCATGGTTGATATGATTGTAGTCTCAACTTCACTTTCATTCCTACCCCCATAACCCTGTATTCCCTAGTCAGTCAAGAATCAATCTAACTCAGCCTTAGAAAATATTCAATGAGACTTCCTCCACCAATCGCTGAAGAGAGAAGCTACCACAGACTGACAAACTTCAGAGAAACAAAAACTCTCATCATGGTTTTAAATGGGAGACCCCTTATTTTTAAACCGTGTTCCCTCGTTCTAGTCTCTCCCACAAGGGGAAACATTCTCTCAGCATCCAACTTGTCACGTTCCACAGAATTCCTACAGTGTAGGAGGCCATTCAGCCCATTGCGTCTGCATCGACCCGCTGAAAGAGCACCCGACCAGTCCACTCCCGAACCCTATCCGCATAACACCACAAAGCCTGTACACCTTTGGACTCGAAGCGGCAAATTTATCATGGGCAATCCACCTAACCTAATCTTTGGCGTGGGAGGAACACCCCAAGGAAACCCACGCAGACACAGGGAGAAATTGCAAATTCCAGTTACCCAAGGCCGGAATTGAACCCGGGTCTTTGGCATTGTGAGGCTGCAGTGCTAACCATCGTGCCACTCTGGATTTTTCTCTCATTCGTCTAAACTCCAATGTATACAGGCCCAGCTTTTCCTCAGGAGGTAACCCCCTCATCCCAGTGGGGTGAACCTAAACGCAATCATGTCCCGCAGTTGAGAACAAGGCCATTCAACAGCAAATGGGTTAACGACAATTCACGGTCACCTTCTGCCAGATAAAGGTGCCCAGCAGGTTGTTATCCCCAAAGGGATTGTCTGCATTCGTGTAGCCCATGTACTCCTCGCTCCATCCCATCTTCTCCCTCTTCTTCCTCTCTTTGGCCTCTTTCCTGGCCAGGCGGCGGGCCCGCTTCTCCTCGGGGGTCTCCATGGTTTTGGCCAGTTCCCGCTGCTTCTTCTTCTCGGCCTTCTGCTTCAGCTTCTCCTGGAGGCTCAGCAGGCGGCTGACGCTGCTCGGGCTGCCGGAGCGGGACGACGAGGAGCCGGAGGAGGAGGAGGGCGAGGGGGAGGAGGAGAGGGGCGAGCGGCCCGATCTGTCCGGCGAGCGGCCCGATCTGTCCGGGACGCGGCCCGATCTGTCCGGCGAGCGGCCCGATCTGTCCGGCGAGCGGCCCGATCTGTCCGGGGAGCGGCCCGATCTGTCCGGGGAGCGGCCCGATCTGTCCGGGGAGCGGGACGGGTTCCTCGAGCGGGCGGGAGGCGAGCGCGATTGTGACCGGCGCCATCCTCGCCGCCGCTCGGCCGGGCTGCACTCCCGGCTGCTGCCGCTCCTCCGCCGCCGCCGCCTCCATCCTACGTCCCTGGAAGCTGACCGAGAGCGGCTGCGATGCCGCTTCTCCTTTCTCTTGTGGGCTCTCCGCTCCGGGCTCCGTCTCGAGCTCATCGCCTTCCAACCGTCAGCCCGACGGCGCAGGAGGGGTCCTACCTCACCCACCCGGCGCATCTCTGACTCCTACCCGCCTGATCCATTAAACCAACAGCTCCAAGTAATCACCACCGACGAACAATACTGCCAATTTTATCACATCAAAAGAAAAACACGTAGGGGCAAAAAAGTATGGTAAATTTCCACGCAATTAAAAAAAAGCCAGATAGATCAGGCAGTTTGTGTAGTATACCATATAGGTCCTTTCCTGGTTTCAGTACGCAGAAAGTAGCATACAGTTGGAGGTGGGGTTGTTGTCAGTCTGAGGGCTTTAAAGGTGGAGGGGGGTTGTCAGTCTCGGTTTTAAGAGTGGAGGGGGGTTGTCAGTCTCAGGGTTTTAAGGGTGGAGGGAGTGTTGACAGTCTGAGGGTTTTAAGGGTGGAGGGGGTGTTGTCAGTCTGACGGTTTTAAGGGTGGAGGGGGTGTTGTCAGTCTGACGGTTTTAAGGGTGGAGGGGGTGTTGTCAGGCTGACGGTTTAAAGGGTGAAATGGGTGCTGTCAGTTTGAGGGTTTTAAGGGTGAAATGGGTGTTGTCAGTCTGAGGGTTTTAAGGGTGAAATAGGTGTTGTCAGTCTGAGGGTTTTAAGGGTGAAATGGGTGTTGTCAGTCTGAGGGTTTTAAGGGTGAAATGGGTGTTGTCAGTCTGAGGGTTTTAAGGGTGGAGGTGGGGATGTTGTCAGGTTAAAAACACACCCAAAGGTTTTCGCCTTCAGAATTCTGTGTGGAAGTGGAGTGATCCCAGGAGAGGCTGCATCCCAGATTTTGAATGTGACTTATCAGAAGCTGCTGCTACTTCCCAAAATGGAATGGAACAGATTTAAATTAGAAATATTACTGTATCCCAGTGACTTTCATGCACTGCCCAGTCAACGAGCTTATTACACAGTGTGTGGTGCCAATGTTTGGATGTTGAAAAATATTGTTGTATCCCATTGGTTAGGCCACAGGTGGAACATTGGGCGGGAGTTACCGACCACCCCGCCATGTGTTTTTCGGTGGTGCAGGTGGACTGCCAGTGGGATCTACCTGGCCCGCTGTTGTCGATGGGATTTGCTGTTGACAGCACCCCTCGTCGGCAGAAATCCGTGCGCCGGCGTGGGACCAGAATTTCCTGCTGGCATGAACAGCTGGTAAATCCTATCCACTATGTGCAGTTCTGGTTGCCACACCATCAGATGGACATGATTGTACTGGAGGGGTGCAGAGAAGGTTCACCAGGATATTGCCTGGGAGGATGGAAAGTTTCAACTATGAGGAGAGACTGGATAGGCTGGGTTTGTTTTCCCTGGAGCGGGAGGTGCGGGGGGAGGATGTAGATCTGATAGAGGTATACAAAATTATGAGAGGCATAGACTGGGTAGATTGTAAGAATCTTTTCCCCATGAGGTGTCAAAAGATCAGAGGGCGTCGGTTTAAGATGAGTAAGTGTTTTAGAGGGCACCTGAAACATTTTTCTCACCTAGAGGAACATGTTGTTTGAGAGTGTGGTGGAGGCAGGTACTCTCGCAATATTTAAGAAGCATCTGGACGAGCACTTAAGTTAACATGGCAAAGTGGGCTATGGACCAAGTGCTGGTAAATAGTGTAGATTGGTATTTGATGGTCCGCAAAGACATGATGGGCTGAAAGGCCTGTGCTTTGTGACAGGAGCCATCTTAATGGTGCAGAAATAAATCATGGGGCTGGATTTTCACTTCCAAGTTGGGTAGGTCAGACACAAACACCTCAGTTTAAAGGGTGCCGTGCACCCAATTTTCACTGCGGAGGTGGGATAGAGTTGGGCCTGCTGACGCCGGACGCAGATCGTAGATGGTCACGGGGCTAGGGGAGTTGCGAGGTGGGCTGGTTTGAAGGCCTATCTCTGTTCTTTGGGACTTTCTTAGTTTTTGAAACTGTTAGGCCCTCTAGGCCTTGCCCCTCATTCACCTCAACTGCCACCTACTCCCCATCTCCCCTCCATGGGAACACATACTACCTCCTATTCCCATGCCTCACGACAAAATGTCGTGAATGTAGTCCAATCCATCACGCAAACCAGCCTCCCATCCATTGACTCATCGTCTACAATTCCCGCTGCCTCGGATAGGCAACCAGCATAATTAGGGACCCCACGCACCCCGGACATACTCTCTTCCACCTTCTTCCATCAGGAAAAAGATACCAAAGTTTGAGATCACGTACCAACCGACTCAAGAACAGCTTGTTCCCTACTACCATCTCAGACTTTTGAATGGACCTACCTCGTATTAAGTTGATCTTTTCTCTATAACTGTAACATTATATTCTGCAGTCTCTCCCTCTCTATGTACGGTATGCATTGTTTGTATAGCATGCAAGAAATAATACTTTTCACTGTATACTAATACATGTGACAATAATAAATCAAATTAAAATGTATCCACTTCGGGCAGACCTCAGAAGCCATGTGGAAATGATGAAAAAAACTTGCAACAATCTAATAGAGCTCCTCGGCCAGCAAGGTGGCGCAGTGATTAGCACTGCTGCCTCACGGCACTGAGGAACCAGGTTCGATCCCGGCTCTGGGTCACTGTCCGTGTGGAGTTTGCACGTTCTCCCCGTGTCTGCGTGGGTCTCACCCCAACAACCCAAAGATGTGCAGGCTATGTGGATTGGCCGCATTAAATAACCCCTTAATTGGAAAAAAATAATAATTGGGTATTCTAAATTTATTTTTAAATATCTAATAGAGGTCCCACTCATACACACTTGACGCTGAAAAAGCTTTCAGTCATGAAACCCATTAAAATATGTTAAATCACCTCAAGTGTACAATCTGATATAAAAACAAAATTCTGTCCAGTGACCACATCAGAGCCTATTTAACCTGTCAGTTGAAATATGAACTCACAACCCGTTCCCTCCTCATTTTTTGTTTTTGTAACTCAGTCAAGCATTCATAATGACAGCTGTAATAACACCCCTTGGAAAATGTTAACAAAGAAGCCTATTGAAACTGCAAGAACAGATAAATGGTCATGTTTTTTTCTAAACCAGATGACCTGTCAAAACAGTCCAGCAGATGGTATTTTTTTTTTTAACTGACAGCTTGTCTTTTTTTCATGTATAAAGGGCTGGGGATGTAAAAAAACATATGGTCATGACATGTAAACAGAGATTATGTACCCTTCAAGAGAGTTCACATCTACCTGCTACACTGGAACAGCAAAATATCATCTGAACTCAGCACTAAATTCTAAATGGCCCTGCAGAGTTCGGGTTTCCTCTCTATCTCCTTGTCCTGCTGGCAAAAATGGGATCTGTCAGAAATGGAGTTGAGACTTCCGTATGTGGGTCCTGCCCATCATTTTTAAACGTCTTTGGCGTCGGCCCAACTTAATTACAATCCCGCCCATTGAGTCAAAATATATAGTTGTAGATGCTTTGATAAAGTGCCACTTCTTCAAATGTAATGTGCATTTTTTCCTTGAAAGAAAAGTCACGTAGTGATACTGGTGTTTTTTTAAATTACAAAAAATCTACCAAATAAAGATATGGGGCGACATTCTCCGACCCCCCGCTGGGTCGGAGAATTGCCGGGGGCTGGTGTGAATCCCGCCCCAGACGGTTGCCGAAGTCTCCGGCACCGGATATTCGGGGGGGGGCGGGAATCGCGCCGCGCCAGTTGGCGGGCCCCCCGCTCGATTCTGCGGCCCGGATGGGCCGAAGTCCCGCCGATAAATTGCCTGTCCCGCCGCCGTAAATTAAATCACCTACCTTACCGGCGGGACAAAGCGGCATGGGCGGGCTCCGGGGTCCTGGGGGGGGCGCGGGGCGATCTGACCCCGGGGGGTGCCCCCACAGTGGCCTGGCCCGCGATCGGGGCCCACCGATCCGCGGGCTGGCCTGTGCCGTGGGGGCACTCTTTCCCTTCCACCTCCGCCACGGTCTCCACCATGGCGGAAGTGGAAGAGACTCCCTCCACTGCGCATGCGTGGGAAACTGTCAGCGGCCGCTGATGTTCCCGCGCATGCGCCGCCCGGAGATGTCATTTCCGCGGCAGCTGGCGGGGCAACAAAGGCCTTTTCCGCCAGCTGGCGGGGCGGAAATTCCTCCGGCGTCGGCCTAGCCCCTCAATGTTGGGGCTCGGCCTCCAAAGATGCGGAGCATTCTGCACCTTTGGGGCGGCGCGATGCCCGTCTGATTGGCACCGTTTTGGGCGCTAGTCGGCGGACATCGCGCCGTTTCCGGAGAATTTCGCCCATGAGCACATTTTTCTTTAATACAGCCGGTGCTTTGGGGTACGAATGATCGATTTATGGCCCTGTGTCTCTTGTACACATTCTGCAAAGCATTGGGATTTCTTTTTAACCAAAGCCTGTTGGTGACTGTACATTTGCAGAAAAATTAGATGTCATCCCTTGATCTCGTTAGCAGCAGGTGGGATCTGTACAACTACAGCCTTTTATATGAACAGAAAGAGAAACATTGCTGCTCGGTGAATAATTTGAACACTTTACTAAGCTAATTTTAAACTAAAATATTAATGTGGAGCCCAATATGAGGTACAATTAATTAATTTGAAATAGCATACTGGGTGGATGGGGATTTGGTGTGGGTGGGGACTTAACTAGTTTAGATGTGCAGCGTTTGGAAAAATGGGCCAAACCTGAAGAACAGACACTTTGAATTATTGAAGTATCTATTTAAATAAAGTGCATATGTTAATGTTCCCTGAACTCCTACATGGCTTTCTACTTTATCTGTGTATTGAGCCATTTTTCGGGCTCCTGAAGTTGTAACTTTTAAATACATGTACAGATAATGATGAGAATTATGCCTGACCAATTATAAAGGAGGACCAGGGACATGATGCTAATGTTGTAAATCATTTCAAGCCTTACTGCAAGTTACTGGAATGGTCATCTTTTACGCAGTCTATTTTATCAACATGCGAACATAAATATGAAAACAAGGGATGGAAAAAGACACACAGGTCCATCTAGCCCGTCCTGAATAGCAGTGATGTTGATTGTATCACAATGCAGACCTTTCCTCACCTGTTCGGAGCCCATGCAAACTGAGATAACAGATAGAAAACACAAAACCATAAAGTCATACTGTGCAGAAGGAGGCCATCTAAACCATTGTATCTACTGCTTCTTTGAAAGAGCGATTCAATTAGTCCCAGTCCGCTGCTCTTTCTGTTAGCCCTGAATATTTCTCATTTTCAAGTATTTATCTTCTAAGTTATGTCCTGATTTGCTTCCGACACCTTTTAAGGTCATGCATTCCAGGTCATAAAGGTGGTTATGAAAAGAAAATCTGGAAAGTTCCTCTCCATCCCCATAAACAATTTAAAATAGTCATAGACTTACAGATTTATGTAACAGGGTACCTACCTGTTAAACAGGTTGATCTCCCTCCCAGCATGAAACAGGTCCGGATCTTTCATGAAGAAATACAATGGATCAGCATTCACTTTGCGTGTTGGCAAACTATTTTCTGGGAAAACTGCCCAACATCCACCATAGTTCTGCTCTTGTATAACTTGTAAATATGACACCTAATCCTTTGAATTTGTCAAGGTAAATTAATGAGCCTACAAAAACACAATCCTGTTCCTTCATTATTTTGTAATCCTTGATCAAGTCTCTCCTGAATCTACACTTTACCAAAGAATACCAATTAGCTTTTGGAGTCTTTGCAATTTATGTTCTAACTAGGTATAATCTTGTGGCCAACCTCTACGTCCTTTCCAGATCTTCAATATAATAATAATAATCTTTATTAGTGTCACAAGTAGGCTTACGTTAACACTGCAATGAAGTTACTACAAAAATCTCATAGTCTCCACACTCCAGCGCCTGTTCGGGTACTGATGCGCGATCAATTACTCTCAAGACGAAGTGATTTCATAACTGAAGGCTTTAATCTACTAGAACTGGTTCCCCAGCAGCTTCGGTACAGAAAGTGAAGGCTGCTGGGACGGCACCAACTCTTATACTCCGCCTCCAGGGCAGAGCTACGTAATACAGCCAATGGTAGACGCCTGGGTCTAACCAATGGTCATCAGCCTCTTAGGTACCGCAATACCTGGTACTACCACATTCACCCACTGTTAAAAAAGAGTCCGGCGGGGGTGTTGGCCAGTGGTAACAGTCGCCTTTAGCATGGTATGACCAGGTATGGAGGTACCGTGGTGTCGAGGATATTTACAAAGTGTTCACAGTGAAGCAATCAGTGGATCGGGTGGCCTGGTCGTCCTTCTGGAGTGTCTGGGCTTCGGTGGTGATTCTGGTGGGGGTCCCGGTGGTTGAGACTCCGGGAGCATGGTTTCAGCCTCCCTGGCAGCTTCGTCACCCCTAGGTGGTGCTGTTGGGGCAAACGGTTGACATGGGGGGGGGGGGGGGCGTCGGTGGGTGGGCGGGCCTAGGCAGGAGTGGCGGGAGTACTGACACCTCCCACTGCTGTGGGGGGGGGGGTAATGGTTCGGGTGCGCGTGGGGTTCCGGCGGGCAGCAGGTCCTGAAGGGAGACTGTATCTTGCCGGCCGTCAGGGAACGCCACGTAGGCGTACTGGGGGTTAACGTGCAACAGGTGGACCCTCTCGACCAACGGGTCCGACTTGTGAGCCCGCACGTGCTTCCAAAGCAGGATGGGTCCGGGTGTCGCTAGCCAGGTTGGGAGTGAGGTCCCGGAGGAGGACTTCCTGGGGAAAACAAGGAGACGTTCATGCGGTGTCTGATTTGTGGTTGTACAGAGCAGCGACCGGATGGCGTGGAGGGCCATCGGGAGGACTTCTTGCCAGCGGGAGACTGGGAGATTCCTGGACCGTAGGGCCAGTAGGACAGTCTTCCAGACCGTTCCGTTCTCCCTCTCCACCTGTCCATTTTCCCGGGGTTGTAACTGGTCGTCCTGCTCGAGGCGGTGCCCTTGCTGAGCAGGAATTGACGCAGTTCATCGCTCATAAAGGAGGACCCCCTATCACTGCGTATGTACGCGGGGAACCCGAACAGTGTAAAGATACCCTAGAGGGCCTTGTTGACGGTGGTCGTGGTCATGTCTGGGCAGGGGATGGCGAATGGGAACCGGGAGTACTCGTCAATCACGTTCAGGAAATACGTGTTGCGGTCGGTGGAGGGGAGGGGGCCTTTGAAATCCATGCTGAGGCATTCAAAGGGACGGGAAGCCTTTTTAAAAAAAATATATTTTATTCCAAATTTTGTGGCCAAACATAACAGTACATAGTTTTTTTTTTGAACAACAACAAAACAATATAAATACCCGTGGCCAGTTTTAAACAAATAAATAAATAATATATAAACAAAAACAAAACTGAGTGGCAACTGCCTTGTCAAAAATAGTTACTCTCCAAAGATACAATCCAATAATCCAATATACATTACTTATAACAAGTGTCTATACATATACAATGACATCCCTGAGAGTCCATCCGGGTCCCCCCCCCCCCCCCCCCCCTCCCTCCCCCCCCCCCCCCCCCCTTGGGTTGCTGCTGTTGTCTTCTTTTCCATTCCCTCTATCTTTCTGTGAGGTAGTCGACGAACGGTTGCCACCGCCTGGTGAACCCTTGAGCCGAACCCCTTAATACGAACTTGATCCGTTCTAACTTTATAAACCCTGCCATGTCGTTTATCCAGGTCTCCACGCCCGGGGGTTTGGCTTCCTTCCACATAAGCAATATCGTGCGCCGGGGTACTAGGGACGCAAAGGCCAAAACATCAGCCTCTCTCGCCTCCTGCACTCCCGGCTCTTCTGCAACCCCAAATATAGCCAACCCCCAGCCTGGTTCGACCTGGACCCCCACCACCTTCGAAAGCACCTTTGCCACCCCCACCCAGAACCCCTGTAGTACCGGGCATGACCAGAACATGTGGGTGTGATTCGCTGGGCTTCTCGAGCATCTCCCACACCTATCCTCTACCCCCAAAAAATTTACTGAGCCGTGCTCCAGTCATATGCGCCCCGTGTAACACCTTAAATTGTGCCAGGCTGATGAGTTTACCCTACGTAGGGCGTCGGCCCACAGCCCCTCCTCAATCTCCTCCCCCAGCTCTTCTTCCCATTTCCCTTTCAGCTTATTTACCATGATCTCCCCCTCGTCCCTCATTTCCCTATATATGTCCGACACCTTACCATCCCCCACCCATGTCTCCGAGATCACTCTATCCTGCACCTCCTGCGTCGGGAGCTGCGGGAATTCCCTCACCTGTTGCCTCGCAAAAGCCCTCAGTTGCATATACCGAAATGCATTCCCTTGGGGCAACCCATATTTTTCCGTCAGCGCTCCCAGACTCGCAAACGCCCCATCTACGAACAGATCTCTCAATTGTACTACCCCAGCTCTTTGCCATGTTCCAAATCCCCCATCCATTCTCCCCGGAACAAACCTATGGTTATTTCTTATCGGGGACCGCACCGAGGCTCCCGTCTTTCCCCTATGCCGTCTCCACTGCCCCCAAATTTCAATGTAGCCTCCACCACCGGGCTTGTGGTGTATTTCTTCGGTGAGAACGGCAACGGTGCCGTTACCATTGCTTGTAGGCTAGTCCCCCTGCAGGACGCCCTCTCCAATCTCTTCCATGCCGCTCTCTCCCCTTCTCCCATCCACTTACACACCATTGAAACATTGGCGGCCCAGTAATAGTCGTTTAGGCTCGGTAGTGCCAACCCCCCCTATCCCTACTACGCTGCAAAAATCCCCTCCTCACTCTCGGGGTCTTCCCGGCCCACACAAAACTCATAATGCTCTTCTCGATTCTCTTGAAAAAAGCCTTCGTGACCACTACCGGGAGGCACTGAAACACAAAAAGGAATCTCGGGAGGACCACCATTTTAACCGCCTGCACCCTACCTGCCAGTGACAGGGACGCCATGTCCCATCTCTTAAAGTCCTCCTCCATCTGTTCCACCAACCGCGTTAAATTAAGCCTGTGTAATGTACCCCAATTCTTGGCTATCTAGATCCCCAAGTACCGGAAGTCCCTTGTTGCCTTCCTCAACGGTAAATCCTCTATTTCCCTGCTCTGCTCCCCTGGATGCACCACAAACAACTCACTTTTCCCCATGTTCAATTTATACCCTGAAAAATCCCCAAACTCCCCAAGTATCCGCATTATCTCTGGCATCCCCTCCGCCGGGTCCGCCACATACAACAACAAATCATCCGCATACAGAGATACCCGGTGTTCTTCTCCTCCCCTGAGTACTCCCCTCCACTTCCTGGAACCCCTCAATGCTATGGCCAGGGGCTCAATCGCCAGTGAAAACAATAACGGGGACAGAGGACATCCCTGCCTCGTCCCTCTATGGAGCCGAAAATAATCGGACCCCCGTCCATTCGTGACCACACTCGCCATCGGGGCCCTATACAGCAACTGTACCCATCTGATATACCCATCTCCAAAGCCAAATCTCCTCAGCACCTCCCACAAATAATCCCACTCCACTCTATCAAATGCTTTCTCGGCATCCATCGCCACCACTATCTCCGCTTCCCCCTCTGGTGGGGGCATCATTGTAGCGCACAAAGACTCCGTGAGACGAATAGAGTGAAGTCGATGAGGCTTTATTAAGCGTGTCTGTTCCCCAGCAGCCCAATAGTAAACTGGCCTGCGGGGGAAGACACCGGCTTCTTATACTTCGCCTTCAGGGCGGAGCTTGAGGTCAACTGCCAACCAGGACCCGGGATCTGTCAGCCAATGACATTATGGCTTCCAGTCCCACATGACCCCCAATACATACTACCACATTCACCCCTTGTCAAAAATGAACCCGGCGGGGTGATGCTTCGTATGGTGGTAAGGGTTTACAGGGCTGGTCCTGGGAGGATAGAACATTTACATGGTAGTACAGTATTGGACAGTTTTGTCCTGTTACAACTATTTACAGCGGGTATAGGAAAAACAAAATGTTCTTTGAACAGTCCATCTTTGTTTTACATCGACGCCACGAGTCGGTCGGGCGGTCTGGTCGTCCGTGTCGATCGCCTCGGCCCCGGCAGTGGTGGTGGTGCTTGTACCAGTGTTGCCGCCTCCAGGAGCCGTACGGTTTCAGCTGTCGGTGCAAAGGGGAGGGGGACTGATCCTCCTGGGAAGGGGGCGGTCGCGGGGTGCGACGGTGGCAGGAAGGGGGGCGGTTGGTTGATGGTGTCGGGGGGGTGTGCGTGGTGCCGGCGGGCGCCAGATCCCGCAGGGAGACTGTGTCCTGTCGGCCGTCGGGGTACTCCACGTAGGCGTACTGGGGGTTTGCGTGGAGGAGGTGAACCCTTTCGACCAACGGGTCCGCCTTATGTGCCCGCACGTGCTTTCGGAGCAGGATGGGTCCTGGGGCCGCCAGCCAGGTCGGCAGCGACGTTCCAGAGGAGGACCTCCTAGGGAAGACAAGGAGACGCTCGTGAGGCGTTTGATTAGTGCTTGTACATAATAACGACCGGATGGGTCTGTCAGCCAATGACATTAGGGCTTCCAGTCCCACATGACCCCCAATACATACTACCACAATCATCATTACCCCTAGCAGCCTCCGTATATTCGTGTTCAGCTGTCTCCCCTTCACAAACCCAGTTTGGTCCTCATGAACCACCCCCGGGACACAAACCTCTATCCTCGTTGCCATTACCTTGGCCAGAATCTTAGCATCCACATTCAGGAGGGAAATGGGCCTATAGGACCCGCATTGCAGCGGGTCTTTTTCCTTCTTTAGGAGGAGCGATATCGTTGCCTCTGACATAGTCGGGAGCAGCTGCCCCCTTTCCCTAGCCTCATTAAAGGTTCTCATCAGTAGCGGGGCCAGCAAGTCCATATATTTCCTATAAAATTCCACTGGGAATCCGTCCGGTCCCGGGGCCTTCCCCACCTGCATGCTCCCAATCCCTTTCACTACTTCCTCCGTCTCAATCTGTGCTCCCAGTACCGCCCTCTCCTGCTCCTCCACCTTAGGAAATTCCAGCTGATCCAGAAAGCACATCATTCTCTCCTTCCCTTCCGGGTGCTGAGCTTCATATAATCTTTCATAAAATGCCTTGAACACTCCATTCACTCTCTCCGCTCCCCGCTCCATCTCTCCCTCCTCATCTCTCACCCCCCTATCTCCCTCGCTGCTCCCCTTTTCCTCAGTTGGTGGGCCAGCAACCTGCTCGCTTTCTCCCCATATTCGTACTGTACACCCTGTGCCTTCCTCCATTGTGCCTCTGCATTACCCGTAGTCAACAAGTCAAATTCGACATTTAGCCTTTGCCTTTCCCTGTACAGTCCCTCCTCCGGTGCCTCCGCATATTGTCTGTCCACCCTCAAAAGTTCTTTCAACAACTGCTCCCTTTCCCTACCCTCCTGCTTTCCTTTATGTGCCCTGATAGATATCAGCTCCCCTCTAACCACTGCCTTCAGCGCCTCCCAGACCACTCCCACCTGAACCTCCCCATTGTCATTGAGTTCCAAGTAGCTTTCAATACACCCCCTCACCCTTAAACACACCCCCTCATCTGCCAATAATCCCATGTCCATTCTCCAGGGTGGGTGCTGTTCTTTTTCCTCCCCTATCTCCAGGTCCACCCAATGTGGAGCGTGGTCCGAGATAGCTATAGCCGTGTACTCCGTCCCTGTCACCTTCGGGATCAGTGCCCTTCCCAAAACAAAAAAGTCTATCCGTGAATAAACTTTGTGGACATAGGAGAAAAACGATAACTCCTTACTCCTAGGTCTACTAAATCTCCAGGGGTCTACTCCTCCCATCTGCTCCATAAAGTCATTGAGCACCCTAGCTGCAGCCGGCCTCCTTCCGGTCCTGGACCTCGATCTGTCCAGCCCTGGGTCCAGCACCGTATTAAATCTCCACCCATTACCAACTTTCCCGTCTCTAGGTCCGGGATGCGTCCCAACATACGCCTCATAAAATTGGCATCATCCCAGTTCGGGGCATATACGTTCACTAAAACCACCGCCTCCCCTTGCAATCTGCCACTCACCATCACGTATCTGCCCCCACTATCCCCCACTATGGTCTTTGCCTCAAACATTACCCGCTTCCCCACTAATATAGCCACCCCCCTATCTTTTGCGTCTAGCCCCGAATGAAACACCTGCCCCACCCATCCTTTGCGTAGTCTGACCTAGTCTATCAGTTTCAGATACGTCTCCTGTAGCATTACCACATCTGCCTTAAGTTTCTTTAGGTGTGCGAGTACCCGTGCCCTCTTTATCGACCCGTTCAGCCCTCTCACATTCCACGTGATCAGCCGGGTTGGGGGGCTCTTTACCCCCCCCCCTTGTCGACTAGCCATCTCCTTTTTCAATCCAGCTCCTCACCCGGTTCCCACGTAGCCGTATCTCCCCCCAACGGCGCCCTCCCGCCCCGACCACCCCACCCCATACCAGCTCCCCCTTCTCCCCAGCAGCAGCAACCCAGTTAACCCCCCCCCCCACCCCGCCAGATCCTTTTCCAGCGTAATTGCACCCCCCATGTTGCTCCCAGAAGTCAGCAAACTCTGGCCGACCTCGGCTTCCCCCCGTGACCTCAGCCCCCACTGTGCGAGGCCCCCTCCTTTCTGCTACCCTGTTCCCGCCATGATTACCATAGCGCGGGAACAAAGCCCGCGTTTCCCATTTGGCCCCGCCCCCAATGGCCGGCGCCCCCAGCTCCTCATCCTCCCTCCCCCCGTCCCCCACGACATGGGGAAGAGAGAAAAGTTACAGGGTCACAGGATTAACAACTTGGGATATCATCTCTTCCCCCTTTTCCCCCCCCCTTCACCCCACGTAATCACCCCACCACTTTGTCCCAAACGTTCTTTTTCTAGCCCGCTTATTCCAGTTTCTCCTCGACAATAAACGTCCACGCCTCTTCTGCCGTTTCAAAGTAGTGGTGTTTCCCTTGATGTGTGACCCACAGTCTTGCCGGCTGCAACATTCCAAATTTAACCTTCCTTTTGTGCAGCACCGCCTTGGCCCGATTAAAGCTTGCCCTCCTTCTCGCCACTTCCGCACTCCAATCTTGATATACGCAGATCACCGCGTTCTCCCACCTACTGCTCCGGGTTTTCTTTGCCCATCTGAGGACCATCTCTCTGTCCTTATATCGGAGAAATCTCACCACTATGGCTCGAGGAATTTCTCCAGCCCTCGGTCTTCGCGCCATAACTCGATAAGCTCCCTCCACCTCCAACGGGCCCGTCGGGGCCTCCAATCCCATTAACGAGTGAAGCATCGTGCTCACATATGCCCCGACGTCCGCCCCTTCTGCACCTTCGGGAAGACCAAGAATCCTTAAATTCTTCCTCCTCGCATTATTCTCCAGCACCTCCAGCCTTTCCACACACCTTTTGTGTTGTGCCTCGTGCATCTCTGTCTTCGCCACCAGGCCCTGTATTTCGTCCTCATTCTCAGCAGCCTTTGCCTTCACGACCCGAAGCTCCTGCTCCTGGGTCTTTTGCTCCTCCTTTAGCCCTTCAATCGCCTGTAATATCGGGGCCAACAGCTCCTTCTTCATCTTCTTTTTAAGTTCTTCCACGCAGCGCCGCAGGAACTCTTGTTGGTCAGGGCCCCATATTAAACTGCCACCTTCCGACGCCATCTTGCTTTGTGCTTGCCTTCCTTGCCGCTGCTCTAGAGGATCCACCGCAATCCGGCCACTTTCCTGTCCTTTTTCCATCCGTGTCCAGGGGGGATTCCCTTCCGGTTTACCGCACAGTGGTTTTAGCCGTTAAAATTGCCGTTGGGGCTCCTATTAAGAGCCCAAAAGTCCGTTCCACCGGGAGCTGCCGAAACGTGCGACTTAGCTGGTCATCGCCGCACCCGGAAGTCTGGGACGGGAAGCCTTTATCAGGTGCGCCCTCTCTGGCCGGTAGAAGTGCGGTTTGCACTCTGCGCAGATTTGGCAGTCCCTGGTGACGGACCTGACCTCCTCGATGGAGTAGGGCAGGTTGCGGGTCTTGACAAAATGGAAAAAGCGAGTGACCCCTGGGTGTCAGAGGTCCTCGTGGAGGGCTCGGAGGCGGTCCGCTTGTGCAGTGGCACAAGTGCCGCGGGACAGGGCATCAGGAGGCTCGTTTAGCTTCCCCGGATGGTACAAGATCTCGTAGTTGAAGGTGGAGAGTTCTATCCTCCACCGCAAGATCTTGTCGTTTTTAATCTTGCCCCGCTGTGCATTATTGAACATTAAGGCAACCAACCGTTGGTCCGTGAGGAGAGTGAATCTCCTGCCGGCCAGGTAATGCCTCCAATGTCTCACAGGTTCTACTATGGCCTGGGCCTCCTTTTCGACCGAGGAGTGGTGAATTTCGGAGGCATAGCGAGTGCGGGAGAAGAAAGCCACAGGCCTGCCCGCTTGGTTGAGGGTGGCCGCCAGAGCTACGTCGGACGCATCGCTCTCGACCTGGAAGGGGAGAGACTCGTCGATGGCGTGCATCGTGGCTTTTGCAATGTCTGCTTTGATGCGGCTGAAGGCCTGGCGGGCCTCCGTCGACAGAGGGAGGGTTGTGGACTGGATTAGTGGTCGGGCTTTGTCCGCGTAGTTGGGGACCCACTGTGCGTAATTGCTGAAAAACCTTAGGCAGCGCTTCAGGGCCTTGGGGCAGTGAGGGAGGGGGAACTCCATCAGGGGGCGCATGCACTCAGGGTCAGGGCCTTGATGTACAATCAATTACTCGTGAGACAAGGAGAGTCATACTAATCGGCTTTAATCAGCTAGAACTGTACCCAGCAACTCCGATACAGAACGTGAAGGCTGCTGGGATGGCATGGGTTCTTATACCCCGCCTCTCAGGGCGGAGCTACGTACGTTGGCCAATGGTAGATTCCTAGGTCTGGCCAATGGGCATCCACCTCTCAGGTATTGCAATACCTGGTATTACCACAGGCCTATAACTCCATTTCACACTACGTAGCCTAGAATGGCTACACGGTCGGTGCTAAACACACATTTATCCTTATTGTATGTCAGGTTAAGGATTTTTGCGTTCTGGAGAAATTTGCGGAGGTTGGTGTCGTGGTCCTGCTGGTCATGGCCGCAGATGGTGACGCTATCCAAATACGGGAACGTTGTGCCTAAGCCGTACTGGTCAACCATTCGGTCCATCTCGCGCTGGAAGACCGAGACCCCATTAGTGACACCAAAGGGAACTCTGAAAAAATTGATAGAGTCGCCCATTTGCTTCGAAGGCAGTGTACCTGCAGTCACTGCTACGGAGGGATAGCTGGTGGTAGGCGGACTTGAGATCCACAGTAGAGAAAACCTTGTATTGTGCGATCCTGTTTACCAGGTCGGCTATACGGGGGAGAGGGTACGCGTCCAGCTGCGTAAACCTGTTGATGGCCTGGCTGTAGTCAATGACCATCCTATGCTTCTGCCCGGTCTTTACCACTACTTGAGCTCTCCAGGGACTGTTGCTCGCAGTCTTTGGACCTCTGACCTGATGAAGGTCCGGTCCTGGGCACCATACTGCCTGCTCCTGGTGGCGACGGGTTTGCAATCCGGGGTGAGGTTCGTGAACAGTGAAGGCGGGTCGACCTTAAGGGCTGTGAGGCCGCAGACAGTAAGGGGGGGGTATAGGGCCGCCAAATTTAAAGGTCAGGCTTTCCAAATGGTATTGGAAGTCCAGCCCCAGGAGGGTAGCCGCGCAGAGGTGCGGCAGGACATACATAGAACATTACAGCGCAGTACAGGCCCTTCGGCCCTCGATGTTGCGGCGACCTGTGAAACCGCTCTAAAGCCCATCTACACTATAGGACATAGAACAACAGGTGGAAATTGTCGAATTTCCTGCCTTGGACAGTGAGGTTTGCTAGGCAGAACCCCTTTATCTCCATCGAGTGTGACCCGGAGGCCAGGGAGATCCTTTGGTTTACAGGGTGGGTTACAAGTGAACAGTGCTTTACCGTGTCGGGGTGAACAAAGCTTTCCGTGCTCGCAGAGTCAATCAGGCAAGACGTCTTGTGGCCGTTGATGAAGACCGTCGTTGTAGCTGTTGCGAGTGTCCGGGTTCGACTTTGGTCCAGTGTCACCGAGGCCAGATGAAGCAGTTGCGAGTTCTGATCGGGCAGCGTGTAGTCAGCCGTGCTGGGGGCCTGGGACCCCATCCAAGATGGCGTCACCCATGGGTTGCACATGGTGTCCGGGAATGAACAAGATGGCGGTGGCGATGGACAAAATGGCGGCGCCCACCCATCCAGCGTGGTGTCCGGGGGGCAAGATGGCTGTGCCCGTGGGTTGCACGTGGCCCTAGGATAGGGGGGTGGCGGTGAGCGCTGGCCGGTCGGGACCTGAAGGGGGGGTTGCCGCGGCACTCCGGAGTTGCTGGAGACCGTGGCCACGGCGCGGGCCAGGCAGAGCCCCACAGAGTGGCCCTTCTTGCCGCACCCTTTGCAGGTGACAGTGCGGGCCGGGCAGCGCGGGCGGGGATGATTTGCCTGCCCGCAGAAGAAACAGCGGGGCCCGGCGGCGTTAGCGGGCTGTCGCATAGCGCAGGCCTGCGGGGTCAGGGGGAAGGTCTGTGGGGCTGCCGCTGCGGGGTGCCACGCAGCCCAGGGGGGCGCTGCGCGGTCGGGTGCATAGGACTGCGCGTTTTTGTAGGCAACGTCCATGGACCCTGCCAGGGCCCGTGCCTCTCTAAGTCCCAGGGTGTCCCTTTCTAGGAGTCTTCGGCGGATATCTGAGGAGCTCATACCTGCTACGAAAGCATCCCTGATTAAAAGTTCTGTGTGTTCGCTCCCCAACACTTGCGGGCAGTTATAGTTTCTGCCCAGCACCAGTAGCGCCTGGTAGAAATCTTCCAACGATTCCCTGGGGCTTTGCCGTCTCATTGCAAGCAGGTGACGAGCGTAGACCTCATTTACAGGGTGGATATAATGTCCTTCTAGCAGTTCGATCATGGCCTCATAGTTCTCCGCCTCCTTGATAAGGGGGTAGATCCCAGGGCTGACCCTTGAGTGCAGGCGATGCATTTCCTGTCCCTCTGTGGGGGTGCCTCCGGCCGTCTCGAGGTAGCCTTTAAAGCACGCCAGCCAGTGTTTAAATATTGCAGCCGGGTTCTCCGCGTGGGGGCTGAGTTGAAGGCACTTCGGTTTGATTCGGAGATCCATCCTTCCAGCTTAAGGCTAATAGATTAAATTGATGCGTGATCAATTACACTCAAGACGAAGTGATTTCATAACTGAAGGCTTTAATCTACTAGAACTTGTTCCCCAGCAGCTTCGGCACAGAAAATGAAGGCTGCTGGGACGGCACCAACTCTTATACTCTGCCTCCAGGGAGGAGCTACGTAATACAGCCAATGGTAGACTCCTGGATCTAACCAATGGTCATCAGCCTGTTAGGTACCGCAATACCTGGTACGATCACAGGAACACTGAGGGAGAATTCAGTTGTCCAATTCATCCAACAAGCACGCAATTCGGGACTTGTGGGAGGAAACCAGAGCAGACACGGGGAGAACGTGCAGACTCCGCACAGTGACCCGGGAATCGAACCCGGGTCCCTGATGCTGCGATGTGCAGATACTAGTATTTTCACAGGTACAAAGACAAAATGATGTGTTTTTTTTTTAATAGCAAATTGTCCTGTAATACATCTTGGAACTCAATTTGGTTTAGTTATACTTTCACAGTTTTAGCCTTCACGCTTTAGAGAATTAAACGTTAGATCGCCTTTTACCTCTGGCTTTGTTTCTGTTTCTTAGGGAATGAAAAGATATTCAGTATTTGACTATCTAACATGCATCATGCTATATCTCGTAATCAAACTTAATTTGCTAAACACAGGTCTATTCTTACAACGTGTCAAGATCAGCCTGCAATAGTTGAGCTTCCTCTACACGCTTATCGTGACATTATCTCAGAGTAGCAGATCATTCCTCCAAAAGCTACAGCTAAATCATTAATGTAAATAGAAAATAACAAATGTCATGATAGTGCAAGGGTCCTTCCGGTTGATTCCCTTATCTCCCCTTTCTTTATTTTTGCCGATATAATTTTTAACCATGGATGCTCAATGGACATGCATCTTCAAGTCAAGTAGCAGAGCGAGTGATGAATTCAAAAGTTACAACATTGTACACTCTGCTAGCTTTGGACAACAGGACTCAGAATTCCTGGCACCCAAGCGATGGGGTGGGACTCGGTTCAATTGGTTGGCTGGTAACAGATGGTGATTGGACCTGTCTGGTTGGGACGATTTCCAGAGACCTAAGGAAAGCAGAGTTGAGACCTGGACACAAAGAGAAAAGGACCTGCTCTCTCTCCCTCGTATTTTCTCCAGAAAAGCTGCAAATTTCACTGAAACTGCAGAGACCTGAATGAATCTACAGTAAAAACCATTAGACAGGAAATCAGAAATCTCGACCCTAAAGTCTGGTTTGAAGGACAGTGGGTCAAAGACTTTGGGTATTTTTCTGAGAATTATTGGTTATTCAATTGTGTTTCGACTTTGGATCAAGTGGGGCTGGAATTGACCGCGCACCAGCCCAGGGGGTTGTAACAATAGCAAATTATCTAATGCCGATTGCTACAGGACATCTTTGGAAAGGAATCTCCAAGCCAAATCCATTGGTGGGATGCTCCATTCCTGAGACTAAGTGTTGATGCAGGGGCAGGATTCGTGCACTTCCACGACAGCAAAACTGGAACAACCTTTCAGGGGCTAGCACCGGCACCACGTGGAACATAATTCCAATGGGAAACGGTGTAGGATTCGCTGGGTCCATGATTGACACTCAGGAGGCTGACAAGCTACAACCACGTATAAGATCATAAGACATAGGAGCAGAATTAGGCCACTTGGCCCATCGAGTCTGCTCCGCCATTCAATCATGGCTGATATGTTTCTCATCCGCATTCTCCTGCCTTCTCCCATAACCCCTGATCCCCTTATTAATCAAGAACCTATCTAGCTCTGCCTTAAAGACACTCAGTGAATTGGCCTCCACAGCCTTCTGCGGCAAAGAGTTCCACAGATTCACCACCCTCTGGCTGGAGAAATTCCTCCTCATCTGTTTTAAAGAATCGTCCCTTTAATCTGAGATGGTATCCTCTGGTTCTAGTTTTTCCTACAAGTGGAAACATCCTCTCCACGTCCACTCTATCCAGGCCTCGCAGTATCTTGTACGTTTCAATAAGATCCCCTCTCATCCTTCTAAACTCCAACGAGTACAGACCCAGAGTCCTCAAACGTTCCTCATACGACAGGTTCTTCATTCCAGGGATCATTCTTGTGAACCTCCTCTGCACCCTTTCCAAGGCCAGCACATCCTTCCTTAGATATGGGGCCCAGAACTGTTCACAATACTCCAAATGGGGTCTGACCAGAGCTTTATACAGCATCAGAGGTACATCCCTGGTCTTGTATTCTAGCCTTCTTGACATTACACATTGCACTCCCCACACACACTCATCCCAACCAACAAGATGGCACTGGTTACACTGGATTACAGCCATCCCACTGATGGGTTGGCTGGGGCCAGAGGGATGTCCGGGGGGCGGGGGGGGGGGGGGGGGGACACCCATATGACCTGTGGCCCTAACTTCACAGTGAGCAGTCAGTGGCGTATGCAGCTGCATGGCTGCCTTGCAGGCCGCGACAATGGTGCTCCATGCCCATCCACCCCGACCTTACAGCCCACCTCCAGGCCATTCCCCCCGGCCCTTCCAGAAGCCCCCTCGGCCAGTAGCACAACTGTCAGCAAACTATGGCAAGGTTGGACACTTTCCATACCTTCTCTCCCTCAATTCACAATTTTTAAAGGCAAAATTGAAACTCGCCATCGGATATTCACCCCAGTGGAGGCGGAGAATCGCGGAGGCCCTGGAGAATACCAGGTCAGGCCTTATTAGGTGAATTGGACATTCAGAATTCTCCTTCAGTGTACCCAAAAATGTGCCGGAGTATGGCGACTAGAGGATTTTCACAGTAACGTCATTGCAGTGTTAATGTAAGCCTACTTGTGACACCAATAAAGTTTATTATTATTATCATCAAAAATACCTTAATTTTCTTTCATACATCTTAATCATGTTAACAATATAATTGGCTGCAACCACATTACCATTCTGTAAACATTTATTTTTGTTGAAAATTTAGAGTACCCAATTCTTTTTTTTCCAATTAAGGGCAATTTAGTGTAGCTAATCCACCTATCCTGCACATCTTTGGAATGTGGGGGTGAAATCCACATCGGGAGAATGTGCAAACTCCACACAGACAGTGTATGTACAGCAGGATTAGGTATTGAGTTGGATGATCAGCCATGATCGTAAATGGCAGAGCAGGCTCGAAAGGCCAAATGGCCTCCTCCTGTTCCTATGTATCTATGTGGCCCAGGGCCAGGATTGAACCTGGGTCCTCAGCACCATAGGCAGCAATGCTAACCACTGTGCCATCCTCCATTCTGTAAACATATTGTGATTCTTGAACTCAGGCCATTTCACTGTGTGTGGTGTAATAGTGCTTAGTCTTGTGCGCTCCGCTTGATCCAATCATTGTCCAAGGTCGACAGATAGACTTTGAGTATCCTTATCGCAAACTGCAGACTTAATTTTATTATTTTACAACAGTTTTAATCCTATGGAAAACTTGTTATCCTTAAAGATATGCATTAATTATAAGCACAAAAAGAGTGTAGAGAAAGTGTGATTTTTAATAGGGGTTTATTTTTCAGTAAAACTGGATAGATGGGTGAGACAAAATGATTGTAATCATTCTATGTTGTAGTCTCTCTCGCGCTGAATTAATTGACCTTAAACGCGCGGATTTTGATTTTATAAATGCCGTTTCTGGCAGTTCATAATTTGCATTGTTACTATCACAATGAAACATAAATCAAAATATTAAATTAGAAGAATCAAGGGCAGCACAGTGGTTAGCACTGCAGCCTCACGGCGCCGAGGTCCCAGGTTCGATCCCGGCTCTGGGTCACTGTTCGTGTGGAGTTTGCACATTCTCCCCGTGTTTGCATGGGTTTCGCCCCCACAACCCAAAGATGTGCAGGGTGGGTGGATTGGTCACGCTAAATTGCCCCTTCATTGGAAAAAAATTAATTGGGTACTCTAAATTTATTTTTTTTAAATTAGAAGAATCAGAGGAGTGGCCTTATCATGCATTGATGAGCAGCTTGAACTTAAACTTCTCTTTTAATTAAGACATTTCATAAACATTATGTATTTCATAAAATGGCAGAGGTTTTGCAGTTGCAATCACTGTGAAGTTTGTAACCATTTGTCATCATTACTCTGTGAAACTACCAACACGTACATCCACATGTGTACAGTGAAATATGTAAATCTAGAAGTTGCTGTCCATAATTCCCCACTCCTTCACTGGGTGAAGTGTTGAATTCCGTGCAGATGAAAATCAATTAGGAATCAGTGAAGTGATATGAACATCCACTTTTTGTGCTATTAGTCTTGCTGGAAAAAAACCCTTAAAAATGCCTTGTTGAATTACATGTAGCTGGGTTTTTAAGTGATAATTACTGACAAATAACCTCTCTGGCTCAGCAAAACTAATTTTATATCTGTGGACTGTTACATTGCTCCATTACATTACATAAATTCCATAGATTTTTAAAACAATAAAAATGACTTTAAAAAAAAGTTTTCTGTGATATTTCAGATTTTACCTTAATCCATTGTGCATTTCCCAATCTTTATTTTGCTTTCTATAAAATAAAATAAAGTGAATCTCCTTGTTACTTCCTAGTTTGCTGTCTGTGAGAATTCTTAAAAGGAATTGGCTCTGAACCTGTTTGATGACATAATTGATGCAGGATGCATGAGATATCCTACAGCTGGTGTTAAGATGAAATTAATGTTGGGAAGGGTGAAATCCACATTACAAGGATCGCTGGGTCTTTGTGAGTACTATTCCTTAAGGTCAACAGCAAGAACTGTCACTTTGCCACTGACCTCAAAATCCAGGTTAACGTATAAGTAAAATATTGTTTTTATTATCTGGCAAAGAAAAGATAACCTGGAGTTCTGCAACCGATCTAAAGAACACAATGGTGAAAAGAGGGAATATTTTAAGGATGCAACAATGCTGCCACCATTTTGCCAATAGCAAAGCCATTTGGGGTGAGGCGGAAGTCCATGATTTGAGACTGTGATCCTGCTCCACGAAACATCTTAATCATTTGCAACCATTTTGTAATATTTTATGTTCCCTGAGCTCAGGGCTTTTCACTGTGTGTTACATAATAATCTTATGTGCTTAATCTTGTGTGGTCTGTGGGAACTCCATCAGGGAGCTTATTTGCACCATCTTGAGTTCACAGTTGCAATGCAACATCAACCCTTTGTATACTTGCCTTTGAATATTAAAACTAAATTATATTTTTCAGGTATTACTTAGTATTCAAAATAGGCTGTTAAGAATGCCTAGTAGACACGGAGGCACAAGCTAGAAATGTCCGCTGTCTCCGCTCTGGCAATTGAACCCCTGGCGAACACTCCGCGAGACGCGAAAGGTTGGAAGGGTATCCGAAGAGGAGGCAGGGAGCCCAGAGTTTCACCCTATGTAGATGACCTGTTCCTCTACATCTCGGACCCGCAGCGTGGCCTGAAAGTAATCATGAAGCTCCTGGAGGAGTTTTGGGGCCCTCTCGGGCTACAAACTCAACCTGGGCAAGAGCGAGGCATTCACGGTGAACCCAAACATGGGAGGGACAGAGCTGGGGGTGTCGACCATTCAAACTAGCCCAAAGCAAATTCCGCTACATGGGGATCCAGATAGCCCATGACTGGACACGGATCCACAAGTAGAAACTGACCAGTCTGGCGGAGGACGTTAAAAAGGACATACAGAGATGGGATGCACTCCCACTTTCCCTGGCAGATGATCAAGATGAATGTACTGCCAATGTTCCTCTTCCTGTTCAGATCCAAATCGATCTTCATCCCCAAGGCCTTTTTTCAAGGGATAGACAAAATAAGCGTTTGTGAGTGTGTGTGTGTGTGTGTGTGCAGGGGGGGGGGCAAGAATCCTCAAGACTTCACTGCAGAGGAGAAGAAACATGGGCGCCCTCGCCCTTCCGAACCGTTAAAGTACCACTTTGCAGCCACAACCGACAGAGTGAAGGGATGGGTAAGAGAACCAAATACAGAATGGGTGAGGCTGGAGGAGTCCTCTTGCAAGGGAATGACCCTCCAAGCCCTTGCTCGCTCTGGCAATTGAACCCCTGGCGAACACTCTGCGAGTGTTTCCATCCCCTCCCCCCAGAAAAATACACATCTAGCCCAGCGATGGGAGCCATGTTGAGATCATGGAACAAAATGAGACAACATTTTGGTTTAACCGAGATTTCCTCCATGGCCCCCATCACAGTAACTTCATTTGAAGCCTACTTGTGACAATAAGCGATTTTCATTTCATTTCATTTCATTCATTCATTTCATTTTCATCTGCGGCAACCACAAATTCCCGCCAGCCATGAAAGACGTCATTTTTAAGAAGTGGAGACAAGGTGGGGTGACGCTAGCAGTCAGGGACTTTTACTTGGGGGACAGACTCACGACCCTAGGCGAACTAACGGAAAGACTGGAGCTACCAAATGGACATGAGCTCCAGCACTTACAAATCAAAGACTTTCTCCCCACGGAGACAATGAGGTACCCTAGGGCCTGAGAGACACATTGTTGGAGGAACTGCTGAATGCGGACAGTAGGGAGAAGGGGAACTATGGGGACATGTATGAATGACTTTTGGAAAGGGCAAGATCATCATTAGACGGGACAAGACAGAAATGGGAGGAAGAACTTGAGACGGCAGTAGGGTCGGACTCTGGAGCAAAGCACCGAGTAGGGCCAACTCCACCTCCTCCTGTGCAAGGTTAAGCCTCATGCAGTTCAAAGTGGTGCACAGAGCCCACCTGACTAGAACCCGAATGAGCAGGTTCTTCCTGGAGTTGGAGGATAAATGTGAACGGTGCCAGGGAGGCCTGGCCCACGACACCCACATGTTCTGGGCCTGCCACAGACTTGCCAGATTCTGGGCAGTCTTCTTCGAGGCGATGTCCATGGTTGTGGGGATGAGGGTGGAGCCTTGCCCGAGAGTGGCGGTCTTTGGGATATTGGACCAGCCAGAACTACATATGGGGAAGAGGACTGCTGCCCTTGCTTTTGCTTCCTTAATCGCACACCAGAGAATTCTGCTCAACTGGTGATCAGTAGCACCACACACAACTGCAGACTGGCTGGCAGGCCTCCACCTGGAGTACACCATCCAAGGATCGGACGAGGGCTTCCACAAAGCGTGGGGGATATTCATCAGCCTGTCCCAAGGCCTGTTCGAAACCAATAGTGACTGGGATGAAAGTGGAGTGGGGGGGTACCGATGAGAGCAGTCAAGAGCACACAAAGCAGAGAGGAATAGGAACGGGGGAGGCAAGGAAGGAACTCAGGAACATATCAGGAAGAGACGTGGGAAAAGAGTGAGGGGGAGGGGGGCAGTGAGCCCCCCCCTCCCCCCCAGGGAAGCCACAGGGGTAACAGCAAAAATCACAAAATGAGGGAAAGAAGATAATAATACAACACCCAGGGCGAAAGATGGGGCCAGGATGGAGCCCAACTATCGACAGGGGAGGAGGGGGGGTTGAGCAAAGAAAGAGGGAGGGCGATAGAGGGGGTACATGTAAAATTGTCCATAAAAAACACCTTATTCTGTAAATATTATGGGCGGGATTCTCCGGGAATTGGCGGGGCGGGCAGAAATGTTGCAGTGGAGTGGTGGGAACCATGGGTCCGCGCATGCGTCAGCGTCTGCTGACGTCATCCCCGCGCATGCGCAGGGGGATTCACCTTCGCGCCAGCCATTGCGGAGGTCTACACGGCCAGCGCGTAGGAATAGAGTGTCCCCACGGCACAGGCCCGCCCACGGATCGGTGGGCCCCGACCACGGACCAGGACACCGTGGGGGCACTCCCCGGGGCCAGAGCGTCCCACGCCACCCCCCCCCCCCCCCCCCGGAGGACCCCGGAGCCCGCCCGCGCCGCCAGGTCCTGCCGGTAAGGGACCAACTCCAATTTACACCGGGACCGGCACAGAATGGGTGGGACTTCGGCCCATCGTGGGCCGGAGAATCGCGGGCGGGTGCCCGCCGACCGGCGTGGCGCGAATCCCGACCCTGCCAAATCTCTGGCACCGGAGAATTCGGCGGCCGGTGGGATTCACGCCGTCCCCTGCGATTCTCCGAACCGGATGAATCCCGCCCTATGTGTTTAATATGTCTAATTGTTAAACTGTTAAAACTGGAAAATGCCAATAAAAACTTTAAAAAGAATGGCTAATAGTGCAGATGCAACCAAGCAAACTACAAAGTGCTATTTTATCACTAATCTCTGCGTGGCCCACCATCAGTAGTATAATTTGGGTCTTTGTTGACCACCCTTTTCACTCTCCTGGGGCGAAATTCTCCGGAAACGGCGCGATGTCCGCCGACTGGCGCCCAAAACGGCGCAAATCAGACGGGCACCGCGCCGCCCCAAAGGTGCGGAATGCTCCGCATCTTTGGGGGCCGAGCCTCATGGCGCCGGACGAATTTCCCCTCCGCCAGCTGGCGGAAAAGACCTTTGGTGCCCCGCTGACAGCTTCCCACGCCTGCGCAGTGGAGGGAGTCTCTTCTGCCTCCGCCATGGTGGAGACCGTGGCGGAGGCGGAAGGGAAAGAGTGCCCCCACGGCACAGGCCCGCCCGCGGATCGGTGGGCCCCGATCGCGGGCCAGGCCACCGTGGGGGCACCCCCGGGGGCCAGATCGCCCTGCGCCCCCCCCAGGACCCCGGCCGCGCCGCCTTGTGCTGCCGGTAAGGTAGGTGGTTTAACTTACGCCGGCGGGACAGGCATTTTAGCGGCGGGACTTCAGCCCATCCGGGCCGGAGAATTGAGCGGGGGGGGGGGGGGGCCTGCCAACCTGCGCGGTGCGTTTCCTGCCCCCGCCGAATCTCTGGTGCCGGAGACCTCGGCAACCGGCGGGGGCGGGATTCACGCCAGCCCCCGGCGATTCTCTGACCCGGCGGGGGGTCGGAGAATCTCGCCCCTGATGCCAGTCGAAGGCCATTAGCTGAATTAAAGCAACAGAATTGATTATTTTGTGCACAGAATAACTTAATAGTTAACTGAAAGATGGCATCATATTCCTGCAAGGGCAAAACATAGTGAGTTTGCAAGTGGATGCAATGGTTGTAAACTTCCAAAATTCCGCTAGATTCTGTAAAGGTCCCAGCAGATTAGAAAACTGTCAATATCGAACCTCTATTCAGGAAAGAAGGAATTATATACAGCCTAGTAGCCTAATTCTGTCATTTGGAAAATGCTGGGATCCATTCTTTTGATAAGAGTGGAATCCATTATTAAGGAGCAGGACATTTACAAAATCATATAATCGGGCAGAGGAACATGGTTTTGTGAAAGGTAAATTGCATTTGACAAATTTATCAGGGTTCTTGAAAAATGTAATGAATAAAGTAGTTATGACCAATGTTAGAAATGCAGGTTGGTTTAAGACTAAACTAGGCCTTGCTTCAGAGTAGGGAATTGAGAGCGGAGGATGTTCATTGAACCTTGTACTTAAGAGCTGGGATTTTCCCCAGTTAGAGATGTTTCTCGCCAGGGAGAGGATCTAGAAGGGAAGAATGGGAACGAGGGTTTGCACTGAACTATACAATAAAACAGCCATGAATTTGGTAAATAGATGTTCACTTCTAAAACAACTGGTGGGTGTAGTGTTTTTGGATTTCAAAAAGCTTCTGATAAGCAGCCACATAAAAGGTTACTGCACAAGAAAACAGGTCATGGTACTTCGGAGGAGGCGGCAGGGGTGGCACCATGGCACAGTGGGGTTAGTACTGCTGCCTCACAGCACCAGGGTCCCGGGTTTGACTCCAACCTCGGGTGACAGTGTGGAGTTTGCACATTCACCCTGGGTTTCCTCCAGGTGCTCTGGTTTCCTCCCACAGGCCAAAGATGTGCAGGTTAGGTGGGGTTATGGAGATAGGGCGGGAGAGTTGCCGAGGTAGGGTGCTCTTTCGGAGGGTTGGTGCAGACTTGATGGGCCGAATGGCCTCCTTCTGCACTGCAGGCATTCTATGGATTTGATGGATGGAGGATTAGCTTACAGGAGACAGAGACAGGATAAGTGGGTTATTATTTAGTTGAAAAATCTGTGAACTGAGGTATTGTGCACAATTTTGGTCTCCTTACTCAAGGAGGCATCCAAGATTCTGAGGGGGCTTGACAGGGTAAGTGATGTGAGGATATTCCCTTCATGGGGAAAATCTAGAACAAGGGGGCACAGTTTAGAAATAAGGCGGCTCTCATTTAAAAGGAGGAATTTCTTCTCAGAGTGTCATTAGTCTTTGGAATTCTCTTACCCAGAAAGCAGTGGGGCTGGATCATTTGATATATTTAAAGCAAAGTTAAACAGATTTTTGAACTACGCCAGAGTCAAAAGATATGGGGGCAGGAAGGAGCGGGGCCGAATGGCCTACTTCTGCTGTTATTTCTTTTTATCTTATGTAAAAATTCTAAGATATGAAGGAAACAGAGTCAACGCCACATTACTATTCATCAAAGAAAGATTAAAATGCAATAATTATTGCCATTAAATAACCAAATGAACGTCATGATACAATATTTCATACAACCTGTTTCCATTCACCTATTAAAGAAAGACAAGGAATACACGGCAAAGGCATTTTTTGGAAGCGGTACATAATTGCATCACAGCAAATAGAAATAATTGTAACCTGCTGTTCTTGTTAAAATTGCCTAGAAACAATATAAAGTTGTTCCAATCTGTGTAATTAAAACTTCACCTTGGTTATTTGAGCTAGGTGATGTGTCAGAATTGTTTCAGAGTCACATTCTAAAATGAATCATTTAAGGAAAATGGCAACATTGAGATTTAAAAGACAAAATTCAAATGCACTTTCAGAGACAAGTATTTAATGAGTCAACATCTTATGAGGCAAGAATGCGCAATAGCACTCAACTTGGCAGTCTCTGTACGCAAGAATCATTACAATTATTCTGTATGGCATTTTGCAGAAGTACAATGGAAGAAAATCATCCTACATTCAATTTTGTAAAACCATTATGAATTTGGTGAGTTATGTACTGTGGTGAGCCACGTATGGCTACGTAAAGCTGTTGTATATATGTTCTACTGTTCTATTAGTATTGTTATCTCCACTGTTGTATTCACTTATTGTTATTGTTGTTCTGTTATTGGTTGTTGCTGTTGTACTGTTGGAATGTTATTATTGATGCTGCTGTTGGCTCCGCCTGTGGCTCCGCCCAGCTGTGGAGGTATAAAGCCTGTTGACCTGGGTCAGCCCTGCAGTGCGGGAGGAGCTACAGGTCGGCACATATTTACCTTATCAAAGCATTGGTTCACTGCTTCTCAGCGTCTCGACCGAATTGATGTCTATCATGTACTTTTTCAGTTAGTATTGATATTTTGCAATCATTTGTAGATAACGTTGAGACGAACATGAGGTCCATATCCCCTGACACCTATATTATGAACAATCTTGAACTACATTTTGATATGCAATTGGCAGTACAGACTTATGATTGAACAGGGACACACTGACCATAATATAAGATCTGTTCTCTAACTCTACAATCAGATAACCGGAATTATCTTGTGATTTTAAATTGTCCTGCAGAAGCTGCAACGACACATCCAGATCCACAACAGCATTGGAATAAAGGAAATTTGAGTGAACTATGAATGAATATTGTTCTCGGGGAAGAATTACAACTTTTTAAACAACCTTACATAAAGTAAAATTATTCAGTTGGACTAAAGTCTGCTTCAAGACAAGCTGTGGATTTAACAACAAACTTGAGAAATTTGATCATTTGAAAAAACGGACCCTGCTATTTTAACTTAATTTTAGGAGGGGCAACTAATAAAAGTTCAGCTTCACTGACTGTGTTGGCTCAATTTCCAAGGTGATATATATTAATTCTGTTCTACAATTTTCTCTCATCTCTTTTTGGGATGAGGAGAGGAGAAATAAATTAGGACCGACTGCTTTTTATCTTTCACCGTTTTTAAAATTACATTCAACCTTTTGTCACAATCTTGCACAGATTAGTTTTCCTGTGCCTAGAACATTTTGCACATCCATTACAAACACCACACTTTCTTCATGTATGCCTCTTTAAAACCGTAATCACTGACGTAGTACCCAACATCTGGGTGGCTCTTCAGGCTACGGGCAATAGAAGTGGTCTTAAAATATTCCAGAAACTGATGGGTTATATTCCGAATGCTTACAATTGTGTCCTCTAATGCAGGCAGCACTCCACTAACGTACTGCATCCAATCTGGAAGATTTATTTTCCACCATTCCTGGTCAGGATCAGGCAGAACGGTTGCATTTGATTCCAGTACACAGACCGAGTTCTTGTATAGTTCCTCAGAGAGCTCCAAAACATCTTTGCAGAACATCTCCAAACAGACCAGTGATTCCGGAAACACGCAGAATAAGGACTCTTGAAATGGAGAAAAAAGAAAGGATGTTTTTGACACATATCTATTACTATCTGTTGAAATTGAGGCGCAGGTTTGAGATTCCATTTCAACATGTATTGAAAATGCTTACGACGGGCTCTGGTCTATGGCTAAACCCATTATAAATTAGGTAGAATTTCGCTGTAGGAGTCTGTTATTCCTCAAAATGATGTTATAAAAGAGGTTTTCAGTCACAAAATAATGGGGAGGAATCTTACCAGAATTTGGCAAAGTGTTAGACTGGTGTGTAACTCTCCAGTTGTACAGCCCAATTTTCTCTCCAAACATTGAAAACAAAAGAGTGGCGCTGGCAAACGCGGCCACTCTGGTAGGGCGGCACACCAGAGCCGGCAACCGGCTCCACAGAGATTGAGGTGTCATCTTTAAAGGGTGATACGATCAGCGCTCCAGCTTAACAGCCACCAGCACGAATCATGAGATATCAGGGCTCTCTGCACCATGACATCCCATCATCAATCCCCCCCCACCACCCCCCTACATTGCAGCAGTATAGCCAGCACATTGCCCCCACCCACAGTGTCCACCCTCCCCTCCTCCTCACACATCAATGCACCCCCCCCCCCATGGGGCCTCCACTAGGGCCTGCCCCTGGCACTGCCGCCGGCACATGTTGGTACTGCCAGGATGGCACTGCAAGCTGGCACTGTGCCAATATGGCAGTGCCAATGTGTGCCTCAGGAACATGCCAGGGCACTGTCCAGGCATGTCCATCTCTTCCCGGGGGCTATACATGCACATACATATATATATGGGCCCGCCACATTGCCCGCACGCCCAACACAAGGCTCCCGAAACAA
This sequence comes from Scyliorhinus torazame, assembly GCF_047496885.1. Classification (NCBI taxonomy): domain Eukaryota; kingdom Metazoa; phylum Chordata; class Chondrichthyes; order Carcharhiniformes; family Scyliorhinidae; genus Scyliorhinus; species Scyliorhinus torazame. Next base: position 29,184,523 of record NC_092724.1, read on the forward strand.
GTGCTCCACTTCGAGCTCCACAATGGCAAGCAATCACTAGGAGGGCAAGGTAAACGCTACAAGGGCACTCTGAAAGCCTCCCTGAATAAATGCAACATCTCATCATGTGGGAACCAGTTGCCTTAGAACAGACAAACTGAAGAAAAAGCATCCGCGAGGGCGCCAATCACCTCGAGCGTGGAGCACGCGGAGGCCAAGTGGAAACAGCAGAAAGAGAGCGCAAAATCCAGAGCATCCCACCCATCTCATCAAACACCACCTGCCAAACATGTGGCAGAGTCTGCGGATCCAGGATTGGACTATTCAACCACCGCAGAACCCACGTCCCCGGAGTGGAAGCAAGTCATCCTCAACCCTGAAGGACTGCCCCAAGAAAAAGAAGAAATACTTACCGCTGTGCCCCCAGAGGATCCCTTCGACTGCTTCTCGTCTGGTCAGACCTGTTGTGAACCTTACCGCCGTGATGTCAGTGAGGGGAGGGGGTTTAAATTGATGCAAATATCTTAAAATGAGGTTCACTCTCTTTGTGGGCTTAAACCTCATGACATTACCAGAAAGGGGTGGGGGAAATCGGGAAATGCGATCTCTCCACCAGGAATTGTGTTTCCCAATTCTCGCGGGCTTTTCCGCCTGCGCCGCCAATCCAGCGCACAGCTGGTGCGGGTTCGAAATCATAGCTGTTAACAGCGTGTTGAAAACAAATGTTCATGTCTGCAGGGTCTGGCTATCAATTGTTGATTGGGTGTAACCTGTAGAAGGAACTTTAGTTGTCGGATTAGTTGCCTTAATACCCTGTACTCCTTCTTACCTGGCTGCTTGACTATATTTCATGGCAATAGGCATTTGGCAAAGCATTAGGGATATATTAGCTTTATTTCAGTCAAGAAGTTCTGCATGTAATAGGCAGAAGGCCAGACTATGTAAACAAGTGCACAGCTGCACATTTTGCTGAGAGTAGACGATTATTATTGTCCTTAGGCTGGGAATTCAAGGCCTGTTGTTTAACGCTGCTCGCTTGTCTGTGTCTGGGCTTATCAAAGGAATGCCTCGTTTTTCCATAATATTGCTTATTAAACCATATAAAGTACTGCTATACTCTTGTAAGGTGGGGACAATTAGAAGGACGGTGGTCATTCTAACTCCCTCCACGAACTTCGTGTTATAATAAAAGACCTTTGCGAAACCTCGAAGTGTTGGCTAGTTTTTTCCACAACATAACCAAAGATCCCTTGTGATTGAGCGCAGGTAAGTCTAGAAGGTAATAAGTAATGTTTAAAACCAGGTGTAATTTAATGCCTACGGCTCTCCCAATCCTCCATTCACCCCAACCTGATTCTTCATTGCAGCCTGTGATGCACAGATATTTGATAATAATCTTTATTAGTGTCACAAGTAGGTTTACATTAACACTGCAATGAAATTACTTTGAAAATCCCCTAGTCGCCACACTCGGCACCTATTCATCCACACAGAGGGAGAATTCAGAATGTCCAATTCACCTAACAAGTACGTCTTTCGGGACTTGTGGGAGGAAACCGGAGGACCCGGAGGAAACCCACGCAGACATGGGAAGAACGTGCAAACTCCGTATAGACAGCGACCCAAGCCGGGAATCGAACCTGGGACCCGGGCGCTGTGAAGCAACAGTGCTAACCACTATGCTACAGTGATTATAAGTAGTTACTTTGCCCTGATTCAACCATTCCTTCCTCAGCTTTTCCAACACCCCCCACCCTTACACCCCACTAACATGGACATTGAACCCAACTCCTCCACTCCCACTCTAACTGGGTTCTCTAAATTGCCACCCCATCCAACACCCCCCTCCTTGCCACTTTACTTTCCCCATCTCTCTCTTTCCCAACCCAAAACTTCTAAACCCTATTCCCATCCCCTCCTCTCTCTATTGACTCCTGCCAACAAAGTTCACATTCTGGTCGACCAGCCTTAAGGTAGTCTTATTGCTTATCTCACAATTTGGAAAATCTGATCACTGTTCACTTTGGTGAGATGTCTGAAGACTGTTGGTTGCTCTGAGACTTGTACTACATCATGAGTCGGTGGTCATCAGAGGAAAACTGAAAAAAAAAGACATTCCAGGATGGGAGTCTCTGAGGAGTCCAGGTAGGCCTCGAAGCATCGGAGCCAGTATTTAAAATTTTCCTTTGCCTCCGGTGTCTGTGCTTCCAGGTTGAGCTTCTCTGGTTTTAGGCCTGCGTTCATCCTGATGGAGTTCAGCTTATTAAATTGTTGTGCCCTCAATAACGATGCTTAGAGAGTAAAACGGTAAAGAAGGCTTTAATAAGCTAAGAACTAGCCTGGTGCCAAGACGGGTGCTTACCGGGTGCTGCCCACAAGGCAGCCCCTTATATACGGCTCCCAGGTGGGCAGAGCCCCCCAGGGTTCCAAGCCTGGTCTTAAAGGGGACATCACCTTACATGATGATAAGGGTACAGTAATACAGTAACCATTCATCACACAGCGGTCAAGAAAATGGTGCAGAAATCAATGATTTGAACTCAACCCAAAGTATGATTAGTGTGGTCTGAAATCACCGCTGATTTGATGTGGCCCATGGGGCTGCTCATTCTGTTTGCCGGTCTCTCTTCTGTGCCTCATGGTCCCTGCGGAGCAAGAGACCGCATGTTCACTGCTACGCTTTGAGCTCTACAACTAGTAGGCATCACCAGACTCAGTGTTTGGATCTGGCATTTAATATTATTTGTGAAGGTAGTTGTTAGTTGTGCCCCTCTAAACAGGGGGCACTTTTTGTTCGTTTTTCTTTTGTTTCATGTCTCTGGAGAAACCAAACACCTCTTCATTTATTTAAAGAAAAGTCATTATGCTCTAAAGGAAAATAAATCAAATGAACGTACCGGCATTGGATTCGGAAATGCAGCTCCCAACAATCCGGCTTTCTTTGTTGTGCATATGTATTAATTCCTGTTGTGAATAATGAAGGAAAGATGCAAATTGTTTGTTGTATTCCTGTTTTTGTATTTGTCAGATTGCTGATAATAAAACCCCCTGTTTCAGTCGTTTACAATATGGGTTCTTCTCTTTCTGCTGACCTCTAGTTTACGAGATGCACAGGAACCTCCTACTGGTTCAGTCTTAGTCGGGACGTTTAACAGGAGAAAAGTACCCAGCTACTGACGACTGCTGGTTCATTAGCACTGAGGTTAACTATTTTGAGGACAATGGGGCAGGTGTGGGATTAAAATCACTGCAGCATGATGCTACTTTTATTGATGCAAATCAGCATCTCAGGTCCTCATCCCAGGCAAGCGGTGGGCCTAATAATGCAACTGTTGGATTCTGAGCATGGCTTCATGCATTGCTGCCATTTTAGCACTTTTTCATTGATGTCAATACCTGGTGCTCACCTCACCAGGAATTACAGATGCCAAGAAGTAGCAGGCTGAAAAAACTAAATGTTAAAAATCTCTTCTAAGCTCAAGGATAGGGCTTCCCCTACGCAGGGCTCCCTCTTTCCAGGCACCCCTACTCAACCACCCCCCACCTAACGGTACCTTCATTGCCTGGAGGCTGTTTTCACAGACACTGGCAGCAGCTGCCTGCTATACTCACCTGCTTTCATCTGTCTGCAGGGTCCTCAATGACACCAGGTTTAGCAGAGGAGTTAGGCCTAACTTATTTAAATAGGCCTTGAAATTGAAATGACCTCAGCCTCATTCAGCACATCTGTCCCCAGTTACATTTGGGCCAAAATAACGGAACACAAATTCACAATGTAAGCAAAAATTTAAAGTAATGGATGACCACTTGGGCAGTGTGAGGAAACAGGGAGGAATGAACAGATCTGGTCTACCTCCTAATAATTTGTTATATAGTGGTATTGGTAGAAGAATAGACCTGTCAGCAATGGGCTGACAGTGACTGGGCAATGTTGCATAAAATGGCAGCAGGGCGCAAACAAATTTGAGTGGGGAACCACTTAAAATATGATTTTGACTCAGATGAAGAGAGGACTCTGGAGATTCTAAGTGTGTATGTCATATGGAATGTGGCCAAAAATCTCTCAAACCCGTGGACAATATCCTTTGTTTCGCATTTTTAATTCCCTTAATCACAGTCACATTTCACAATTAGGACCACAGTATATTATAGTTGTTTCAATTTTTCAGGGGACATTACAGCCAATATTCTAGATCTTCTTCTGCTCATATAATAATAACAATAATCTTTTTTGTCACAAGTAGGCATACATTAACACTGCAATGAAGTTACTGTGAAAAGCGCCTAGTTGTCAAATTCCGCCGCTTGTTCGGGTACACAGAGGGAGAATTCAGAATGTCCAAATTACCTAACAGCCCGACTTTCGGGACTTGTGGGAGGAAACCGGCGCACCCGGAGGAAACCCATGCAGACACAGGGAGAACGTGCAGACTCCGCACAGAGTTTGACCCAAGACGGGAATCGAACTTGGGACTTTGGCACTGTGAAGCCACAGTGCTAACCATGCACTACCATGCCGCTCATATAAGTTTGCAACAGGAGAAATTGGCAGAGTTCAATGTCGAGACTCAATCCCCATATCATGCGTTCCAAAGCATAAACACAGATCTATCCACTCTCTGGTGTAATTGAAACTAGTGGGCGCACAGTAGTTTACTAAGAAAGTTACACTACTAACATCAATATCCTTCAAAGTGAATCCCACCACATGTTGACTAAAAGTTGCTGTTATCCAAAAGAAATTGACTTCTATAAAATATAAAATCTTCAAGGTAGGAAAAGACCAGTTGGTCTATTCAGTGGGTATGCCTTTATGCATCAGGTCAATAGACTCCCTACCCACCAGGTACCATTTCTCAAGTTAGTGAGATACAGGACTTAGTAAACAGCAAGTGTCAAGAGGAGAAAATACTGGTGGAATTCAAGGACCTGCTGGCTGGAGAGACAATTTAAAGGCTCCAGTTACTCCTAAGCCTTCGGATTTGTATCTGATGAGCTTGTCAATAAATGCGACTTCTTTGCTCAGCATCAGTAGTTTATGCAGCCATTTGAGAGTGTACCATTAGCATTCTAAACAGTATCTATGAAGGAGTTCACACCTATGTGACAATGGATTACCACTTGGCCAAGCTACACATAACCATGGAGAAGGCAGCTCCTCCAAAGTTCTTGGTAGCGAGGAGTCTTCAAACCTAAATTTAGCCAAATTATTAATGATTAACAATCTAGAGTGAATTGTCTTTACTGCATTCCCCATGTTAGCAACAGATTGTAATTAAATCCTTGCTATCAGAAATTATGAATATAATTGGAATTTGTAAAAAGCAATATATTTATATAGAAACAAATTTAATACAAAGATTGACAGTGATACGTTTCTTACCTCAGTGGTGACTGCTGCATGCCGTAGATTTTTCTTTTGTAAATATATAAATTCTGAGATAAACTTCACATGTTGCTGCTCAATAGAATTCAGTTCAATTTCCGTCACATCTTTTCGATGGAGCTCATATACTTTTCCGCTCCACTTCCGCTGAAGTGTAGTAATGCTGTTGGTAGCTTCTGCAGACTCTGTACCATTCCATCTATATACAGCAATAGAAAATGGCTTCCAATTTCAGAAAGATTAACAGCTGGGTGGTTGGAATATTTCTATCCTATTTCATTGATGTGAAGATAACTTTGCTTCTTTCAGCCACACTTTATATCCTTTACTCTCAGTGCTAATTATATGAAGAATGAATGATTGAACAACGTTTTCAGTCAAAAGTTCCAGCAACTTTTATTTGATTTTGTTTGAGGTTTCCAGAGAATGGGCTATTGCCAGGCATCAAGATCCACATGGGGCTTAGAAGAGCACTCCTGCTCCACAAACCTTTTTTTTAAAAACACTCTTGGGAGAGGTTTTCAATTGGTTTCGTTGAGGACGGCTGATTAGGCCTCTCAATGCCTGGAGAAAGGAGACTGGGATGTACTATGCATAATTCACAGTTCTTCTGGAAAGTTACAGGGAGCGAACAAATGGAGACCATGTGTTCACGACGTGAAACGGGCCTGGGTATGACCGATTCTGTTCCCCACAGGGGCCAGCACAGAGCTGGAGCGGTTCACGCCGCTCCAGCCTCCCTTCCCGGCGCCAAATGGGTGCCGCGCCAACCCACGCATGCGCAGTTGGGCCGCACCAACCTGCACATGTGCGGGGAACTTCGGCGCGCCGGCCCCGACTCAACATGGCGTCGGTGTTCAGGGGCCGGCCGCGCAGGAAAGTAGGCCCCGCGGGGGGGGGGGGGGGGGGGGAAAGAGGCTGGCCCGCCAATCGGTGGGCGCCGATCGCGGGCCAAACCCCACCAGAGGCCCCCACCCGGTGAAGGATCGCTTTTCCCCGCCCCACAGGCTGTCTCCCCGACCCTTTGCGCAGAGTTCCCGCCGGCAGCGACCAGCGGTGAACTGCACCGGCGGGACTCTGTCGTATCCGGGCGGCCGTTCGGCCCATCTGGGCCGGAGAATCGGTGGCCCCACCGATTCCAGTGGCCCGCGGCCGCCAACCGCGCTGGCGCAAATGTCGACGATTCCCCGCACCTCGGAAAATCGCCCGTCGGCGTCGGGGCGTCGTGGCGCGGTTGCGCCGATTCCCCGGCCTCGGAGAATCGCCCCCACAGTTGTGATTCTAATACCAGCGAAGGACCCTCAATTGGATTTTAAACCACACCTTCCCAACATTTTGGGCAGGAATGTGGGAGCTCATTCAAAACCTGCCTGAAAGCTGTTTCACTCAGCGTCGCCCAGAATTTGAATTGCTGGTCGCCTATTCCTCAACTGGTAAACTGACACCTGGGCTGGGATTCTCCCCTACCCGGCGGGGTGGGGGGTCCTGGCGGGATGGAGTGGCTGGAACCACTCCCGCGTCGGCCGCCCCAAAAGGTGCGGATTTCTCCGCACCATTAGGGGCCAAGCCCTCACTGTGAGGGGCAAGGCCCGCGCCGGAGTGGTTGGCGTGCCGCCGGCTGGCGGGAAAGGTCTTTGGCGCCACGCCAGCCGGGGCCGAAAGGGCTTCGCCAGGCGGCGGAAGTCCGCGCATGCGCGGGAGCGTCAGCGGCCGCTGACGTCATCCTCGCGCATGTGCGGGGTGGGGGGGGGCGAGTGTCTCTTATGCGTCGGCCATCGCGGAGGCTGTGGCCGAGGCGGAGGGAAAAGAGTGCCCCCACTGCATAGGCCTGCCCATGGATTGGTGGGCCCCGATCGCGGATCAGATCGCCCTGCGCCCCCCCCCCCCACCCCAGGACCCCGGAGCTCGCCCGCGCGCCTCATCCCGCCAGTAAGAGAGGTGGTTTGATTCTCGCCGGCGGGACAGGCATGACAGCAGCAGGACTTCGGCCCATCGCAGGCCGGAGAATCGCCGGGGGGGGGGGCCGCCGGCCGGCGCGATTCCCGCCCCCGCCGAATATCCGGTGCCGGAGAATTTGGCAACCGGCGGGGGCGGGATTCACGCCAGCTCCCAGCGATTCTCCGACCGGCGGGGGGGTCGGAGTATCCCGCCCCTGGTATTCATAAGACTCCTCCATAATTGTGACCAACACTTAAGTGCATAATTGAGGGATAGTGTCTTGCTGATGTTGCTATTTTTCAGATGAGACGAAGGTCAATCAATGTTTATAGGAAGAAGGAATTAATGGCATAATTTGAAGAAAAAAAGGACAGTTTATTCCTCAACCAACATCAGCAAAACAGAATAACTGGCCAGTTATACCATTGTCGATAGTGAGATCTTGCTGTGTGAAAAACAACCGCCTCATTTGCCTACAGAAGAACTGTAAGGCAAATCAAAATTATTTACCTCCAAACCCGTGACCTCTACCACTGACATGGTTAAGGCAGCCGATATATTGCAACACCAGCACCTGCAAAAAACCCTCCAAATCACACACCATCCTGACTCAGAACTATATCCGTGTCCACATTGGAACTCCCTTCCTACCAGCACTGTGGGTGTACCTGCATCTGATGGGCACCAATAGTTCAAGAAGAGAACTCACCTCCACCTTCTCAAGGGCAATTAGGGATGGACAAGAAATGCTCACCTAGCCAGCAACATTCAAATTCCATGAAAGAATAAATAATAATTTGGTTGCAAATAACTTTGGAATGTGGTGGAAGACATGATGTAAATGTAAGTCACTTCTTTCTAAAAGCAAATAAAGCATAAATCCAAACAAGGCAAATTATACCCCTAATTCAGAAGAGGTCTGAGAACAGTGTGAAAATAGTAATTGTATACTTTTTAGAAAATTATTTGAAGTTGTACTATTGTAAAGAGATGGGCACAATGGGTGAGTCATTTTCTTTCTTATTTAATTAAGTTTGGAGGCCTTGATTAAGTTCTCTTGTCCTACACCACCTTGCACTGTATTGCATCTTACAATTGAAATTATTATTGTGTTAACTTTGATATGTTCTCTCTCAAATCTACTTATTTCAACAAGAAAATGGAACATGAACAAGCCGTTTGGCCCCTCGGGCCTGCTTCTCCATTCAGTAAGTTCATGGGCGAGATGCTCCATTCCCCAATGCCGATTTCGTAATCAGCGATCAGGCGAAGAATCCCTTTTGACCCCGAAATCGGGGGCGGCGCCTGTTTGTCGCAGGTTTCATATGCTCCGCCCTCTCCTAAATGGCATCATCGTGGCGTGCGCTGCACGCCGTTGGGACGACCTCAGCGCGTCACCTGAAGGCCCTCCCCCGATGGGCACGGTTCACTTCTGGTCTCAGCTGTGCGGGAATCCTGCGTGGTGACTGCGGACTGTGTCCGGCGCTGCCATAGTCGGGCGGGGGGGGGGGGGGGGCATGCTGCTGGGTGGGAGGGCTTCCGCGAGGGCTGTGGGGCTTGGTCAGGGGGTGGCCCAAGAGGCACTATCTGGCAGGTCGGGTCCGCGTACGGCTGGTCGCGTTTTATGGCGCGACAGCTGCAAGTCGCCGCCGTGCAGATGACGGCTACCGACCCGGCCATTCTCCGGACATTTATTTTGTGGAGGCCGGGAGTATTCATTTCATGGAGGCTGCTAGCCCCTCACCGGTCGCAGCATCGGTGAGGGGGCACCCGCCAATATTTTCCATGTAAAATGCCACAGAATCTGGCCCCGTAGCTTGAGCCCCACACACCTTGGTTCCCATGGAGTGCAAATGTTTGTTGATTTCATTGGACATTACAGAATGCCATGTTCTTGTTTCATTCAGTGATTACAATCTTACCTTATCATAATGCCATCTCAATTCTTGTTTTACGGTTTAATGAAATGAAGCCTTGTGTGTGTGTTTATTATAATCATGCCAGGCTGATTGTTGCTGTGACAAACTACATCAGATGGTAAATAATGATATGACTACACAAAACATTTGAGCGATCTAAGCAACATTTGAAAAAGCAAGTGGATGGTAACTCTAGTGAACAAAAGCGGTTTATTCCATTGAAGGGTCGAGAATATCAGGTACTTTATTGAAATATGATACAGATCAAAAATGGAAAGAAAATAGCCTCAACAAGTTCACTTGTGTTGATAACAAACAGGGTGACGTCAGATGGTCAGCTTCCCAAGCTCATGTTACATGACAACAACTTTATCTAGGCCATTGCCTTGGGGACATTGAATTAGCCTGAAAAGATAAGAAAGGTGCCCGTCTATTCAAGTGGTTGGATAAAATGGAGAAAGGGCTCATCAGCAAGGAAAGAGATTGGGATGCTATTGTCAGGCCCAGTGAATGTCAAAAAAGTCAACCCGAGCTGTTTTAATCATTCACCCTTTAGACAAATGTATTGTACTCAATGGAAAAATGGCTTCAGAGAAAAGATGCTGGCGAGCGATGAACTGGGGGGAAATTGAAAAACTTGAATAATAGCATTCAATACATTCCTAAGCAAGAATTGGAATTACTTTATTGTAAGGTAAGCTGAAGTACGACATTTCTATTGTACAAAATAAGAAATTAATTATTTACATATTTCTCTTACGAGAAAAGATCAAAAGATAAAATGAAGCTAATTCTAGGTGGAAGTTGCAATACCGTGGAAAGTACTCTATCAAAAAATAGATTTCTACATATTTTAACATGGAAGATTTGATACTATTGAAATTGGCAGAATTAATTCCAAAACCTATATATCATTTACTACTATTGAAATTGGCAGAATGAATTCCAAAACCTATATATCATTTACTACAGAGTATCCGCTTCATATAAAGATATATATATATTTTTTAAATCACTTGTTAAAAAAGTAAACAATTCCTATTTTGACAAAATAAACAACTCCCAGGTTGTTTTTCTGTTAAGCAGAGTTAACATGAAAATCATTTAGTTGAATTACTTTTACCATTTTCAGTAGGTAATGCTAGTTCTAAGCATAAAGTATTAAACAACAGAAATACCATCTCCCTGAATTTAATAGTAAATTTGTCGCATATACAGAGTGATGCATTTATGTACAGTGTGGTGTAGCCTCCTTCTTAAAGTCAATTTTAATTTGTCAAAGATTAATTTCAATGGATGACAGGCCAAGTGATTTCCTGACAAACTTTCCCTATGAATATTGATTAGGGAGTCCGCTTTTACCCTGTTAGCTTGGATCTATTTTTGTACTGAGTACTTAGAGAAAGCTGGGAATATCTAAGTATGTCATTATACTGCACTGTCATCTGGAACCAATAGATATTGCAGCTGGTGACTAGCACTATTAAAGGTTGAATTTTGTTGGGGTGATTGGAGCCCTGATGCTGGGCCATAAAATCAGGAGAAACCCAGCCTCAGCTGTTTGGGAGACACCCAACTTAATTTTTTGGTTCTCAGGCAATTAAGCGGCTGGAGCTGGGGTTTCCATCCCTTTAAAAGGTAGGGTACCGCCGCCAAAAGCTGCCATTCAATCCGAGGACCGGCAACACTTTGTTCTCAACAATGCCACCAGGCATGGTGGCGACTAGTGGGACTACAGTTGTCAAAAAATGGATGTCAAACTCCCCACAGATAAGTGGAGCCAGGTGGGGGGTCACCGGGGCCAATCAGGAAGGCCCCGATGATAGGGGCTGCAGTGGGAGTGTCCGGGAAGGGGTCCTTCTGTGGGAAAAGCCTTTGCCACCAGGAACCCCTCTTTGACACACAGAGTGCCGATCAGGAGAGCCCACCCAAGCCCATTTGGAGGCAGCCAGGTTTTATTGCGGAGCCCCCCTTCACGTGATGGGAGATCCACCACCCACTGCTAAAAGCCCAGCGGTGGTGGGAAGAGGCCCTTAAGCCCCCATTGCAGGTAGAATTCCAGAGTGTCAGGAAAGCAAGAGGCACACCCACCATTCCTTCATCATTTTATGGTTCGCCTACCAACCGCCTTCCAGCAAATAAATAGAGGCCTCCAAGTGCAGAACAGTCCTTTAGAGGTTATATATAAATGTTAAAGCGCATATAGGTTGAACTCTACACAACTGATTTAGCACACTGGGCTAAATAGCTGGCTTTTAAAGCAGACCAAGGCAGGCCAGCAGCATGGTTCAATACCCGTACCAGCGTCCCCGAACAGGCGCCGGAATGTGGCGACTAAGGGCTTTTCACAGTAAATTCATTTGAAGCCTACTTGTGACAATAAGTGATTTTCATTTTCATTTCATTTCACTATAATTATGCTGTGTACAGCCTCAAGCATAAGGGCTGAGTGAGATTCCTCGGGTGGGTATATCTCTCAGCCTTGTTACATTATAGAGTCATAGAATCAGGGGATCCTTACAGTGGATAAGCAGGCCATTTGGCCCATCAAGTCTGCAATGACCCTCTGAAAGAGTACCCTACTTAGGCCCACTCTCTGTCCTATCCCCTTAACCTCGCCTAACCTTTGGATACTAAGGGGCAATTTATCATGGCCAATCCACCAAATCTACACATCTTTGGACTGTGGGAGGAAACCGGAGCACCCGGAGGAAACTTGTGAGACTTCTTACTGTGCTCACCTAAGTCCAACGCCGGCATCTCCACATCATGGGTAATGGCAGTTTGCATACGAACCAAAGTCATTTGTAATTGCTCCCATTGTAACTTCACATGCCAGTTAGTTCATCCCACTCTGAACCAGACTGTGAACAGACCTGGCATTATGGGCTGAGGGTTGAATTTTAAACTTTACATCCTGTCCATTCCTTTCACCTTTGCCTCTCATTTCCGCCTCTGTCTCAGACCCATCCTTTCCACTCTGTCATCTCTACTGGACCATTTCAATACCTCCTCTGCTGGCTTTCCATCCTGCACCCTCTACCAATTCCAACTTTTTTCAACATTCTATCACATAAATCCTTTTCAGACTACGGGTCATTCATCATTTCAACCTCTCCCTTTTTCTAACTAAACTATATTGATTCCTGATCCCCCAGAGTACCAAGTATCAAATCCCCATCGTTGAGTTCCAAATCCCTTTACAGTGACTCTGATATTCCTTGCAACCAGGGAACACCATTACCTGCCAGTTTCCTCTCTAAGTCACACACTATTCTTACTTGGAAACACATTGCCGTTCCTTCTCTGCCACTGGGTGAAAATCATCAAACTCCCTTCAAGATGGCACGGTCGGTGCATTGACACCAAATTAACTGCAGAGGTTCGAGAAGGCAGCTCACCACCATCTTCTTAAGGGCGTTGGGAATAATTGGCCTTGCCAATGACACCCACATCTAATGAACAAATAACAGAAAGCGACCTTCAACTTTATATCCCCTTTTGCATCTTAAGCTCCTGTGGCAATGGCCTTTTCCCCAAAGGACACAGATTTATGGTGGATGGCAAAGAAAGCAGAGACGATGTGAGGATTTTTTTCTGCATTGCAACTTCTTGCGATCTGGATCACATGGTATGAAAGGGTGGTGGGAGCAGATTCATAATGACTTTCAAAGGGGAAAAATGTATGGCTTTCCTCTTTCAACCCACCTCCTGCTGTGATGTACTGTTCTCTCATTCCACAATTCAGAAACGCGGACGAAGCAAGAAAGATCCTAAATTAATCACGTAATCCAAAGTTAAATCAACAAGAAAATTGATTTTGTAAAATCTATTGGAGACGAGTGGGAAGCGCTGGGAAACTTTGGAAATGTGGTAAGGGAGGAAAAGTGGAATCATGAAATAAACAAGATTGCAGACAGTGAACATGATGGGCGTGATTTAATGAAAAAAAGAGTCCAATTTTCGGTGCGAATAGTGGGGTGTTTCTCCGAGCCTGCAGCACCAAGAAAGACCCCACTATCAAACGGGACTTTTTTCATGCACTCCATGAAACTCAAGCACAGAAATCTCGGCTGACACTCCAGTGTAATACTGAGGGAGTGCTGCATCATTGGAGATGCCATCCTTCAGATGAGCCAATAAATGGAAGCCCCGCCTACTCTCTCAGAAAGAGGTAAAATATCCCAGGTGCTATTTCCAAGTAGAGCAAGAGAGTTGTCCCTGGTGGTCTGGCTATTTATCCCTCAATCAACATAATAAAAATAAATTAGTTGCTCATTATCACATTGCTGTCTGTAGGGGCTTTCTGGATGCAAATCGGTTGTTGTGGTTCTACATTACAGAGAATGACTGCACTTCACTAGAACTCCATTGGCTGCAAAGTACTTTGAAAGATGCTGTGTAAATGCAAGCTCCCCCCACCCCCCTCTTGTTTTCTGGCCTAGTCAAACTAGTGAAAAACAAGTTTGACACCAACATTCAGAATTATTTGTTACATGTAAACAATAATTAAAGATTAGGAAAAGTGAAAAGCTGGAGTATATTCTGAGAGTCCATAGATTTTTCTCTACATAGTTGAACTAGGATTGGCCTTTCTTATTTAAATGTATCTTGTGAGCTCACATAATCTTAGGAGGCAAAGCTCTGCCTGATTTAATATACATTATATGGCAAACGTTTAGGAATATAGAAAGTCAGAGATCTGGGCGTTCAGGTCCAGAGATCTTTGAATGGGCAACACAAGTGGACAAGGTAGTCATGAAAGCATACAGGAGTGCTTGCCTTCATTGGACAGGGCATCGAGTATGAAAACTGTCAAGTCATGCTACAGTTGTATAGAATGTTGGTAAGGCCGCACTTGGAATATTGTGCACAATTCTGGTCGCCACACTACCAGAAGAATGTGTAGGATTTGGAGAGGGTGCAGAGGAGGTTTACCAGGATATTGCCTGGTCTGGAGGGTGTTAGCCATGTGGCGAGGCTGAATAGACTTGGACTGTTTTCATTAGAACGACGAAGGGGCGACCTGATAGAGGTCTACAAGATTATGAGGGGCATGGATAGAGTGGATGGGCAGGCAATCTTTGCCAAGGTGGATGGGTCAGTCACTAGGGGGCATAAGTTTAGAGGAGATAAGCGCGGCAGGTTTTTTTTACACAGAGGGTGATGAATACCTGGAATACGCTGCCAGGGGAGGTTGTGGAAGCAGATACATTAACGGCGTTCAAAAGGCATCTCGACAAATACATGGAGAGGATGGGTATAGAGCGATACGGCACTAGGAAGTGCTGAGGGTATTAGCCAAGGGTGGTATCATGACCGGTACAGGCTTGGAGGGGTGAAGGGCCTGTTCCTGTGCTGTATTGTTCTTTATTCACTCCAAAATGTATTGAGTGCGAACCTAAATAACTTACCCTTCTTCATCAACATTTGATGGTTGATTTTCATGGTTGATAGTTCCAGCGCAGGCCTGTTGGAGGTTGTCCCCTGGGACATTTGATCTACAAAATATTTGTACTCCTTTCTATCATTTACTCAGACATTTATATCCAGCCCTTTTTAAAAAGTGAACTCATAAAGCCCATGTTAACTATTGCTATTAAGATGTTATTCCATCTAACCATTCGTCTGAAGCAACACTTACTGCCAGTTTTAATCTCATTTGAAGAAGCTTGTTAACTTGGAAGGAAAAATAGAAAATTACAGACGATTTTTCAAATAATAAAAATGCAGGTTCATATTTCAGGTGCATAGCTAACTTCAGATCAGTTCTAAAGAGATGTATTCATCTGAAACAATTTCACCTTAGATACTGACGAACTCTTGTTTTTGCTGTACTTATTCAGATTCACATTTTTAATTTTATACTTTTAATTCTGTAACATTTACAATTGCTCAGTTTACAAAGCAGTCCATATCAGGGTGACCCCATCCTTTATTTTACCCCCGTATTTGAAGCCACAGTAAGATGTCCCAAACTGCATGATGCCGCGACCATGATTGGCTTGTAACTTGGACCTTTAAATTTTGTTCGGCCACCATACAACACCCCTCCACCCCGATATAGCTACACCCCCACAGCTCTGGAACCCTGGACCCCCCACCATGGTAGGCTGTCCATTAACTGCCGCCTCATAGCGCCAGGGGTTCAATTGTGACCTTGGGTGACTGTCCGTGTGGAGTTTCCACTTTCTCCCAGTGTCTGAGTGGGTTTCCTCCCACATTCCAAAGATGTGCAGGTTCGGTGGAGCGGCCCTGTTAAATTGCCCGGTAGTCTCCAAAGATGTGCAGGTTAACTGGGATTACGGGGTTAGGGCAGGGGACTGGGCCTAGGTAGGGTGCTCTTTCGGAGGTTCTGTGCAGACTCAATGGGCCGAATGATGTCCTTCTGCACTGTAGGGATTCTATAGATTCTATGAACTTACTCCATGAGAGTTGGTCACCCTGATCCATGTCAACATACAGCAGAATGCAAGCTTGGGCTGACAGGTGGCAAGCAATATTTGTGACTCATTGAGGTTTTCACCTCAAGTGTTGTAGCTTGTAGGGCTGTGGACCCAATGCTAGAAAGCGGGATGAGGTTCGATGATTGGTTTTTTGAACAAAGGAGGGCAAAGTGGCCTATTTTCTATACTGCAAACTTTCTATGATAAGCCAGGATCATACTGAAAGGCGAAGCAGTCTCGAGGGGCCGAATGGCCGACTCCTGCTCCCATTTCTTATGGTCTTATAGGCGGCAGGCATTGGCAATTTCTATGACAATGTTTGACTTCCCCCATTCAGGATAATGTTCTTCTTCTATATTTATCTGGAGCTGAGATGCAGATTTCGAGCATTTGATAATGAATAGTTCAATAGAGCAAGCACAAAATAACTGATTTTTTTTTGGGGGGGGGGGGGGGGTGGTTAGAGCAGCTCCGATCTGCACAGAGAGTCAAAAATATCTCTCACGTGTACAAGAAGTCGCAAGCTGCAGGAATGAGTCAAACACATCACACCAATAAAATCAGCTCAGGAATGTTACAATACACCCGTCACCTGAACCCGCTAAATGTTATAGCGCCGTTCAATGTGAAATCCTAAAAATAATCCACAAACGTCCACAAATACAGTCACTGGGAGCTGGGGACTGTCTGCTCTTCTTGGTGTTCGGATGAGGAACAATCATCTAACTGCACCTCTCAGAACAGGAAACATGAAAAGACTTGACAAGTTGGCAATAACAACAGCCCACGATCAATATCAGTAATCATTTGGATCAGGTTTTCCAATCAGGTATCATTGGAAAGTTCAGACCAGAATGGGCTATTACAGAGCCTTGGCGCTGCGTTTATGAGGATTTACTAAATACTGCGTACAGGTTATTAACAACTAGGTCACCTCTTCCACAGCAGGCGTATTGACCCCATTCGATACCCTCCGTCAAGGCTGAACTCCTGACCTCCATGTGATCAGCCAGGTATTCTCTAATTAACACAGTTTTGAACAATGAATTAATTTACAGTCGTAAGGTTTCCTAATTTAAGTAGTTGGTAGCCCTGACTCCTATTAAGTATTTCAAAATTCGCCATCGATAGCAAGGCCATTGTTTTGAGTCATATGGACTTAAAACATTAACTTTTGTTTCTCTCTCCAAAGATGCTGCCAGACCTGCTGAGTTTATCCGTTTTCAGCATTTTCCGTTTTTATTTCCGATTTACAGTATCATTTACCACAACTTTCTTAATGGTTTGGAGATATATCCCCTGCTGCACCCCCTGACACTTGTCGTTTTACATAACCCCGTCTCCTCAGATCAGGAGCGTGCATGTCAGAGAAAGGGGGAATCATTTTGTGTGTGTGTGTGTGTGAGAGAAAAAAAACTGACCAAAATGAAGCACTAGAAACTTTTCAACCCTTATTTTGGTGGGAACAGATACAAGAGGCATGCAGGATATTGTGACCACATGCACTTCAATGCAAAGGGACTTCACGTTGACCAGGGGGAGAATCTGTTGCGGTTTCCAAATGTCACATCCCTTCCAAACTCTGCTCAATATGAATGAAAAGCAAGCAATAAATGCTGGACAATCTCAGCAGGTCTGACAGCATCTGAGGAGCGAGGAGGGAGCTGGCTTTTGGAGTCTGGGGTGACTCTTTGCCAAAGCTTGAGAGAACACTGGAGAGATTTTAAAATGCAACCCCCCCCCCCCCCCCCAATTCACCTAGATTCCGGAATGCATCCTTTCCCTGTGAGTCAGGCCATTCTATAAAATCTTGCGTAAGGGCAGCACGGTGGCGCCGAGGTCCCAGGTTCGATCCCGGCTCTGGGTCACTGTCCGTGTGGAGTTTGCACTTTCTCCCCGTGTTTGCGTGGGTTTCGCCCCCACAACCCAAAGGTATGCAAGGTAAATTGAACAAGCTATATTGCCCCTTAATTGGGAAAAATAAATTGGCTACTCTAAAACAATTTTTTAAAAGAAAATCTTATGTGCACGTCTCGAAAGACACATGGCAACAACAAAAAAAAAGGACTCCGAAGTAAACAGCTTTAAATCTTCAAGACATTCTAGAAAATCTTTTGTCAATGGCTCGAAAAGCTTCACCTTCTGTACAGATTGACGATGTCGTTCAGCGCGTCAGCCCATTTCCACCGGTAGTACAGCAGCAAGATATTCGAAGGTCGGCTGATCCACTGCCTGGATGCATTTCCGATGGACTTCAGCAGGATGGCAGCATCCCTCCTGGCCGCGTTCAGCAGGGCTTCGTGGCTTCCGATTAAATCCACCGACCAAAGCGCGCGGTGCCGCTTGTTGGGGCTGCTGCCCTGCTGCCACATGCCTGGATGGAGTCCATCCGGCAGAAGTGCCGAGACTCTGGAGTAGCCGCCCAGCCGCTGCAGCTCGCCCATCCCCGGCCCCGCTTTCAGCAACATGTCCCCTGACGTCACAGTGATGGGCTTGCTGCCTGAAAGGATTTATTTTTCTCTCTCTTGAAAAACTCAACCCCCGCCGAGTTACTAATATAGAAACGGTGTCATGGCAACAGCAGCAGCAAGACCCGCCAATGTAGGGCGGCTGTCAGGAGAGTCGTCTATTACAAGATTGCACCCCCTCCCCCCCCCGGCAAAGTATCCCCTTTCCCGAAGTAAGGCGAGAAGTGGAGCGGACAGAACCTTCCAAATGCACAAATCCCAAAAACTTACAACCTTTCTACGGGGCAATATGATGCCAGCAAGTGTGTCATCCTGCCCACAAGCAAACAAGTTTAATATTGGTATAATAATCTTCTTCGTGTCACAAGTAGGCTTACATTAACGCTGCAATGAAGTTACTGTGAAAATCCCCTAGTTATAGAATTTACAGTGCAGAAGGAGGTCATTCGGCCCATCGAGTCTGCACCGGCCCTTGGAAAGAGCACCTGACCCAAGCCCACACCTCCACCCTATCCCCATAACCCAGTAACCCCACCCAAAACTAAGGGCAATTTTGGACACTAAGGGCAATTTATCACGGCCAATCCACCTAACCTGCACATCTTTGGACTGTGGGAGGAAACCGGAGCACCCAGAGGAAACCCACGCACACACGGGGAGAACATGCAGTCTCCTCACAGACAGTGACCAAGCCGGGAATTGAACCTGGGACCCTGGAACTGTGAAGCAATTGTGCTAACCACTATGCTACCGTGCTGCCCAAAGTCACCACACTCACGGCGCCTGTTCGGGTACACTTGAGGGAGAATTCAGAATGTCTAATTCACCTAACATGCGTGTCTTTCGGGACTTGTGGGACGTAACCAGAGCGCCCGGAGGAAACCCACGCAGACACGGGGACAATGTGCAGACGCCGCACAGACAGTGACCCAAGCGGGGAATCGAACCCGGGTCCCTGGCGTTGTGAAGCAATAGTGCTAACTAACCACTGTGCTACCTTGCCGCCCATACGTGGTGATTGGCAAAGAAGGAGAATTTTGAGACTCTTTTGTTCAACATTGGCAAGTTTTCAGAGAAAATGTAGCTTTTCAACTAGATTGACTGAAAGTCATCATGTTTATTAGTGTTGATTAGGACCCAACATACCAATTTAAAGACAGAGCCAGTATAAATCCCCTCTCAAATATTGTTGGCCTGGGAAGACTATTAGTTAATCTGGGTACCAGGTTGCTTAGACTACGTCTGTGCTACTCCGCTCTGTCCACGTTTACCTTTGTAATGTGTTGCATTGGCTTTGGGATGGACACCGTGAACCTCATAATACTAATAATCTTTATTATTGTCACAAGTAGGCTTACACTAACACTGCAATGAAGTTACTGTGAAAATCCCCTAGTCGTCACACTCCGGTGCCTGTTTGGGTACACTGAGGGAGAATTCAGAATGTCCAATTCACCTAACAGCACATCTTTTGGGACTTGGAGAAATCCGGAGGAAACCCACGCAGGCACGGGGAGAATGTGCAGATTCTGCAAAGACAGTGACCCAAGCGGAAATCAAACCTTGGACCCTGGTGCTGTGAAGCAACCGTGCTAACCACTATGTTACCATGCTAGCAAGCCACCCACTCTGCAATAAGAAACATACCACGACCACAAACTAGTCAAGGTCAATGTTAGCAAAAGTGAGCAAAGGTTATCGCATGCCAATTTTCGTCTTTATTGATTGTGATTAGTCAGTGAGAAAAGTTCTGTTCTACTTCCGCTTGTGACCATGGAGTGATTGGTCACATAAAGGGCTGTTCCTGTTCAAAGTCACAGAAAAGGGCTCTTTTTACAGAGATCCGGGTGGAATTTTGATGAATAGGCGTAGGTGAATGTTAGAGAAGTAGTTTACCCTTGGAATGGTATGTCTTCTGATCACCGGACCCGGCAGAAAACACTCAGAGGTTTGGCTGGAAAATTGAAACAGTCTTGTGCTTCACAGACAGTCTCTTCCAGCATGCAGGCGGGGGAGGAGCAAGCTGTAAGGCCCCAGATACAGGAAGTTTATCAAGGAGGAATTCCATAAACAGAGGAAAGAAATGCATGAGGATCATGCAAAGGCCATTGCAGAAGCTGTGGCACCCCTGAAGATTACTTTGGAGCGGATGGAGAGGTGTTTGGAGGTGCAGGCCACAGATTCGGGAGATTGAAGGAGTGATCTCGGACCACAGCGATCGTGTGGTGGCTCTGGAGGTGGAGGTGGGGCTCCTAGGAGACCTTTGTAAAACGCTGAGGGCAAAGATTGAGGAGCAGAAGAATACCTTGAGATGACAGAACCTGCGAATAGTGGGCCTGCCTGAACATAGAACATAGAAAAAGACAGCACAGAACAGGCCCTTCGGCCCATGATGTTGTGCCGAACCTTTGTCCTAGATTAATCATAGATTATCATTGAATTTACAGTGCAGAAGGAGGTCATTCGGCCCATTGAGTCTGCACGGGCTCTTGGAAAGAGCACCCTACCCAAAGTCAACACCTCCACCCATCACTAAGGGCAATTTTGGACACTAAGGTCAATTTATCATGGCCAATCCACCTAACCTGCACATCTTTGGACTGTGGGAGGAAACCGGAGCACCCGGAGGAAACCCACGCAGACACGGGGAGGAGTGAAGGTGTGAGTGCCACGAGGTATGTCTCGAGGATGCTGGCGGGACTGGTGGCAGAAGGGGTGCTAGATAAGGCACCTGAAGTGGACCGGGCGCATAGATCTCTGAGGCAAAAGCCTAGAGCTGGGGAGCCGCCGCGGGCGGTGATCGTGAGACTCCATAAATTTGTGGAGAAAGAGAAAATCCTACGGTGGGCCAGGGAGAAGCATAGCTGCGACTGGGAGGGAAATAACGTCTGGATTTATCAGGACATCGGAGTCGAGTTGGCAAAACGGCGGGCAGGTTTCAACAAGGCCAAGGCGGTGCTGTACCGGTGGCAGATCAGGCTTGGGGTGCTCTACCCGGCAAAATTATGGGTGACGTTCGGAGGCCGGGAGTATTATTTTGAGACCCCAGATGCGGCCGAAGACTTCATTAAGGAGCAAAAACTGGGGGAGAACTGAGTGGACAATGCTTGGGAACCGGGGTGCTGGCACTATGTAATGGTCGGAAGCATGTTTGAAGTGGGTGTAGGGATTGGGGGATTTCCGCCTTTTTTTATGGGGGGAGGGACTTTTTGTTCAATGTTGAGAATGTAAGGAGTTGTAGGGGTGAAAAGTTTATGTGGGGATGGATGTTCCCATCCCCCCTCCTGAGGGACTGTTTGTGTTTAATATCTGTTTGTTTGCTTTTGGAGAAGGCTACCTGGAGTTCAGGAGAAGTCCTTGTTTGGGTGGGGGAGGGTAAGGCCAGCAGGAGGCCTTCTTCTTTGAGCTGAGGAGTGGGGGTGGGTGGGAGAGGGAGGGGGAGGTCAATAGGATGTGCCTTTGGGCAGGGGCAGCGCGCTAGCAGGTTATGCTGGTGAACGGAAGTGAGGTGGTGGGGGAGAAGGCCAAGAGGGGTGGCCGGGGGGAGGGGGGAAAGGGGAAGTGGGGGGGGAAGGAGAAGGGTAAAAGCGGGTGTGGGGTTTCTGCGACGCGGCAGGGGGTGAGAGATGACATGGTCAAGGGCGAAGAAAGGGGCCATCTGGGATAGGCTAGGTACAGTGGAATTAAAGGGGCAGGAGTTAAGTGGGGAAGGTGACGGACGATAGAGGGGATTGGAGGTGCAAGCCTCCGGTAAGGTTGGTAACGTGGAACGTCTGGGGACTGAATGGGCCGGTTAAAAGGTCACGGATGTTTGCGCACCTCAGGAGCTTGAAAGCGGGGGTTGTCTTTTTGCAGGAGACACACCTCTGTGTGAAGGACCAGGTTAGGTTAAGGAAGGGGTGGGCCGGGCAAGTTTTTCACTTGGGGTTTGATTTGAAATCGAGGGTGTCATGATATTCAAACACACACATCATGATAGACACACCAACAGACAAATCAGAACACACAACACCACAACCAATCACAGAAAGATATAAAAGCACACGTACGTGCAGAGTATCCAGAACGAACTGTAGATAAGATTTAAAATAAAATAGAGTTGTACCACATACAACTGTGTTGGCTCATCTGTGCACCAGAGAACCCAACACCACAGAGGGGTGTGGTGATTTTAATGAGCAAAAAATTGGGATTCGTGAGTGCGAAGGAGGTGAGGGATCCAGGTGGGAGATATGTGATTGTGAGTGAGGTATTGGAAGGGGCACCGGTAGTGTTGGTAAATGTGTATGCCCCAAATTGGGATGATGTGGGTTTTTTGAGGGGGTTGCTGGCAGCAATCCCGGATTTGGCCACATACCAGTTGATCATGGTAGGAGATTTTAACTGTGTCCTGGAGCCGAGTGTGGATAGATCGAGCCCCAGGTCGATGGGTAGGGTACTGTAGCCACCTAAAATGGCTGATTCCCGATTAATTTGGCCAAAACCCGATATAAAATGGCTAACCGAAAAGGCTGATGGGAAAAGCAGCCAACAGGACACAAACGGACAGCTGCAGACAGAATAGCGTATTCGGCTCTGGGGAAGTGGGCCCAGATCGATACCTGCGACTATTAGCAGCACATCAACCCAGACATCTGCAGTTTAATCGGCTATCCCCGGGAACAATTGCAACATATTAGCAATTGAATGCCGGGCCAGGCCTGTCGGCGCCTGCAGTGGCCGAAACAAAGACAGGTGAACGACCACCCCCCGATCAAGGAATCGCCATTATTGGAGCATATCAAACCCAGTGATTGGGAACAAGTCCAATCACTTGGGACTCAGGGTCAAGGGCCGCTCTGAGAGGCGGGAAGCCTCTGGGCCCTATAAATTGAGGGGCCAAGTTCAGATCGCTCTCTCTCTCCCTTCTTCTCCTGCTCGCAACCTTCGCAAGAACATCGACCAGAAACTGTAAGTTTGCCTCCAGCGATCGCTACCCAATAGAGACTCCTAGCCATCGACCCGTATCAGCCTTTTGAATCCCGCAGGCCAGATCCAATTCGATAAACCATTCATTTCCCTGACCTGATGGGCCATCCCCAAAAGTTAAGTATTGGCCAGTAGTGGTAGGTAGTGATATAGAAAGTAGGATTATTGTGTAAGTATTTGTTGCTGTACATAATAAATGACCGTTGATTTCAATCTTACTAAGTGGTGTGCTGACTTATCAATCATAACTCGAGCTTGAACCACGTGGCGGTATCCGAAAGATACCTGGCGACTCGTGAGCAAAGGTGACATAATCAGAGGTAATAAAACTAAGGCAAGGGAGCTGGGGGGTTTGTGGAGAGGATGGGTATAGTGAATCCATGGTGCTTTCAGAACCCAGGGGAAAGGGAGTATTCCTTTTCACACGTCTATAAGGTGTATTCGAGGATTGATTACTTTGTAGTGAGTCGGGAGATTTTGGTTGGGGTGGAGGAGGCAGAGTATGGGGGGATAGTTATCTCGGACCATGCACCCCACTGGCTGGATATTCGGTTCAGTACGGGATGAGAGCAGAGGCCGGGGTGAAGGTTTGACTCGGGGTTGTTGGCGGATGGAGGTTTTTGTGATAAGGTGCGGTTGGCGATTAGGGATTATGTGGAGTTCAATCAGAATGGGGAGGTGTCGGCAGGCATTTTTTGGGAAGCACTGAAGGCAGTGGTCCAGGGAGAAATTATCTCATTTACGGTTCGTGCGAATACGGAAAGGAGGGCGGAACATGACCATCCAGTGAGCGAGATAGTGGAGGTGGACGGGGAATATTCGAGGGTGCTCACCGTGGAGGGATTGACAAGGAGGAAAAAGTTGCAGGGGCAATTTGACAGGCAGACAACGGGGAGGGCGGTAGGGCAACTGCGTGGGGCAAGAGGGGTGCAATACGAGTATGGGGAGAAGGCGAGCCGCATGCTGGCGCACCAGCTGCAGAGGCAGGCTGCGTCCAGGGAAATATTGAAGATCCGGACTGGGGCTGGGGATGTGGTGTCAGAGCCAGGGAAGATAAATGAGGCATTTAGAGAGTATTACCAGGGACTTTATGAGGCAGACCAGGAGGAGAGGAGGGGGACATGGGGTGGTTTCTGGACGAGCTGGAATTTCCCCAGGTGGAGGAAGCAAAGAGGCAGGCGTTGGAGGAGCCCCTGGGGCTGAGGGAGGTGCTGGATAGTTTCAGGGGTATGAAGTCGGGGAAGGCCCCTGGGCCGGATGGGTACCCGGCAGAATTTTCTAAGGAGTTTGCAGCGGACCTGGCACCACATCTGTTGGGGGCGTTTAATGAAGCACTGGAGAAGGGGGAGTTGCCAGAGATGATGAAGCAGGCAGTAATCACACTAATCCCCCAAAAAGGGAAGGATCCGGTGGAATGTGGGTCGTATAGACCCATATCACTATTGAACACGGATGTGAAAGTATTGGCTAAGTTGTTGGTGGGGAGGAGGGAGGATTGTGTCCCGGGGGTGGTTGCAGAAGATGAAACAGTCTTCGTGAAGGGCAGGCAGCTCGCGAGTAATATAAGACGGCTGTTTAATGTGGTGATGAATCCGTCGAGAGCTCTGGTACCGGAGGTGGTGGTGTCCATGGATGCGGAGAAAGCATTTGATCGGGTGGAGTGGCGGTACTTGTTCAAAGTTTTGGGAAGGTTTGGGTTTGGGTCGAGATTTGTGGCATGGATGCGGTTGCTGTATGTGGCGCCAAGAGCGAGGGTGAAGATGAATGATATGAGCTCAAGAAGCTTTGACTTACACAGGGGTACGAAGCAGGGGTGCCCGCTGTCGCCCTGCTGTTTGTGTTGGCCATAGAGCCATTGGCGATGGCTCTCAGGGGGTCGGCAGAGTGGCAGGGGATAATGAGGCGACAGAGGGAGCATCGGGTGTCGCTCTATGCCGATAGCCTCTTGCTGTATGTTTCGGATCTGTTGGAGAGTATGGGAAGGATTATGGGCCGGTTGTGGAGCTTTGGAGGGTTCTCAGGATACAAGCTGAATGTAGGGAAAAGTGAGGTATTCCCAGCGAATGAGCTGGCACAGCGGGCTAATTTAGGGGGGATGCCATTTACGATAGCGAGGGATAGGTTTAGGTACTTGGGGATTCAGGTAGCGAGGGAATGGACTGGGCTCCATAAGTGGAACTTAACAAAGCTGGTGGAGGAGGCCAGGGAGGATCTTAAGAGGTGGGATACACTGCACTTAACATTGGCGGGGAGGGTCCAAGTGGTGAAAATGAATATTCTGCCGAGGTTCTTGTTTATCCTTCAGGCTCTCCCGATCTTTATACCAAAGGCCTTTTTTCGGAAAGTGGACACAATCATCTCTGACTTTGTATGGGCGGGGAAGGTGGCGAGGGTGGGGCGGACCCTGCTACAGAGGCAGAGGCAGCAGGGGGAGTTGGCGTTGCCAAACTTGCTTCATTATTAATGGGCGGCGAATGTGGACAAGGTGCGGCGATGGTGGGAAGGAGAAGGGGTAGATTGGGTTAGGATGGAGGAGGAATCTTGTAAGGGGTCTAGTTTGAGGGCTATGATGACGGCAGCATTGCCAATGGCTCCGAGTATGTATTCAGGGAGCCCAGTGGTGCAGTCCACGGTGAAGATATGGAATCAGCTAAGGAGGCATTTTAGGGTGGAAGGGCTGTCGGTGCTAATGCTGCTGTGCGAGAATCATGGGTTTGAGTCGGGGGGGATGGATAGTGTATACAGGAGGCGGAGGGAAGTGGGGCTGTATTTGGAGGAAGGTTCGCCAGTCTGGAGGAGCTAAGGGAGAGGGTAGAGCTGCCGAAGGGTAGGGAGTTCAGGTTTCTACAGGTTAGGGACTTTGCAAGAAAGGTCTGGAATGGGGTTCCCTAGATTGCCGGGATACACCCTGCTGGAGCGATTGCTGCTTTCAGATGTGGAAGGGGAGGGAAGAATTGGGGATATATATAAGTGGCTGGGGGAGCAGGGAGGCGAGCGAGTGGTGAAGATCAAGGTGAAATGGGAAGCGGAGTTGGGAATGGAGATCAATTGGGGAGTATGGAGTGAGGCACTGCGAAGGGTAAACGGTAAAGAAACGGTAGACGGTGGTGTCTACTTCCTGAAGAATGCCATCTCTTTGACTATTCAGATTGTACTTTGAGAAGAAACATAACTGAAGCCAGGTAAAAATAGGAAACATGGATGTGCAAGGATGAGCCTGATACAGTTTAAGGTGGTGCACAGGGTGCATATGACTCGGGCGAGAATGCGTGGCTTCTTTCAGGGGGTAGCAGATGAGTGTGAGAGGTGTGGCCGGGGCCCAGCGAATCATGCGCACATGTTTTGGGGTTGTGAAAAATTGGGAAGATTCTGGACGGGAGTGCTTGCGGTCTTAGCCAGGATAGTGGAGCAGGGAGTGGACCCGGACCCTTTGGTGCCGATATTTGGGGTTTCAGAGAAGCCCGAGCTCATGGAGAGGAGGAAGGCCGATGTCTTGGCCTTCGCCTCTCTGATTGCACGGCGACAAATTTTGCTGGAGTGGTGGTCGGCAGCGCCACCGGGGGTAGCAGCATGGTTGGGTGACCTGTATGACTTCCTGCGGTTAGAGAAGATAAAGTATGAGTTAAGGGGCTCAGTTTGAGAAAAGGTGAGGGATGTTTGTGACCGTGTTTGAGGAGCTGTTCGTCGCAGAGGGGTGGGGGGGTTGGGTGATGGGGAGGGAGGAGTGAAAAAGGAGAAAAATCTGTACAAACTGTATAGTTGATTGTTGGGAAGAATGTTTCCCGGGGTGTTAATTTGCTGTAACCTACTTTGATACAAGTTTGAATAAAATGCATTTAAAAAAAGAGAGAGATGTTCTGTTCTAACAACGGCAGACGCTTGAGCCAATGTGTTAACTCCTGAAACCTTCTTCCTAATGGGGAAATGTGGGAATTCAAATAAAAACATACGTTGTGATGTTAAGTAGAAAGATGGAAATGTGAAGGCAATCCTTTCATATGGTACTCCATCTCCAAATCCATGGTGGCATAAATGTTCGTTGGAGGTGGAGTGGTGACAATCTGGAAACATGAAGCTCCTTAAGATTTTCCAATTTGATATTAAATGTTGGTGTCTTGGGTCAGAATCAAGACCAGTGAAATTGATAGTATTCACTCAAACCAGCTGAACAGCTATCTTTTCTCTCAAAAGAACAGAACAAATATCGTTCGTCTATTTTGCGAAGGTGAACCAGAAAAGGAAGAAGTGAAACTAATTCAATTTTAAACAAGGACAAAAAGTTTCAAGCTAACAATGTCATGTACATTGATACTGAGAGTCTACATGACAGCTTCCCTGAATCATGGTATTCTAAGTGCATCAAGATCCAATGACAATTACATCCGGTGCTTTGCTGGTGTCTACTTCCTGAAGAATGCCATCTCTTTGACTATTCAGATTGCACTTTGAGAAGAAACATAACTGAAGCCAGGTAAAAATAGGAAACATGGATTTTTTCTATATGGCTATTTATTATATTTTATCATTGTTATGGGTCAGGGTTTAGAGAATCCCAAAGTGTATCATGGAGTTCACCTGACCCACAACTTTTAATAGATTGTGGCATGGGGAGCACACGGCCCACTCTGCAGGTGTGGTACAACAGAAATGGACGAGTATTTTTTAAAGCAAAACAATGTTTATTCTATGAAGTCAAGTTAACCTTTTTAAAACAAACAGTGAATATCTTAGCAACCAGTAAATCAAATACACCCCCCAAAGAATACAACACTAAGTAATCTGTATGCTGTTCTTTTAACATCCAAAAGACTTAACAAACCTCTAAACAGAAGCACATCAGGGTTTACATTCAATACTGAAAACATTTATAATTCTGAATTCACCAAATGATTAAGAGATAGTCCTTCATGGTAGAGAGCTCAGCAGTACAGCTGCTTTTCTGACTTCAGCTGCAACACACTGAAAAACGAAACAAAAAGACAGACACACCCAAGCTTTTCTCAAAGTGAAACTAAAAAGCAGAAACAGAGCTCAGCTCCACCCACACTCTGACATCACTGCAGTAACATGAGCAGCCAAACATTTCTTAAAGCGACATTCTCATGACATCATTTCAACAATTCTTTTTTGAGATCATTCCGATCATGTAATCTTTGTTACACTTGACTTTTCCTGGTATGATCCCAATTAAAATTTATACCATAATTTGCTATTGTAAGTGTCCTGATAGAGATATTTTGTAATGAGAAATCTAGGTGGAGAACAAAGTTCAGAATGCAGGTACCATGAAGAACAAGAAGAAAGAAAGTTGAGGTAATTAGCGTTACCTTTCATAGAATTTTTTTTAATCATAGAATTTACAGTGCAGAAGGAGGCCATTCAGCCATCGAGTCTGCACTGGCTCTTGGAAAGAGCACCCTACCCAAGGTCAATACCTCCACCCTATCCCCATAACCCAGTAACCCCACCCAACACTAAGGGCAACTTTGGACACTAAGGGCAATTTATCATGGCCAATCCACCTAACCTGCACATCTTTGGACTGTGGGAGGAAACCGGAGCACCCGGAGGAAACCCACGCACACACAGGGAGGATGTGCAGACTCCGCATAGACAGCGACCCAAGCCGGAATCGAACCTGGGACCCTGGAGCTGTGAAGCAATTGTGCTATCCGCAATGCTACCGTGCTGCCCCTTTGGACCATAGATCATAAAATGATACTCCATTCTCATCATGGTGTCAATAGTGCACAGACAGAAACCTAAGAGGAATTAAGATGACTCTTCTTAGGTAGCCAATAACGTGTGGCATGTGGAAGCCCAGGGAACAAAACTGAAGTGTACATCCAATAAGTCTCTGCTAATCATCCAAACAAGGGGAAATATCTTGCAACAAATCATTAGTTAATTTGAGAGTTTTTTAATACGAGGCAAGCTGACCACTGATAAGCCATTAACCCTAAGAAAACATGCAGCATCCAAATAATGAACCCAGTTAGTAGGAATTGTGTCTAAGGATTGGAATGAAAATTCCAATGCTAAATTACAAAATGCAGATTGATTTTATATGGGAAAGGTGTGTCATTTAATCAGCTTTATACATTTGTAAATTCAATTTCTGTAGATTTTTGTCAGTTTCTCTCAATGTTATCCTAATTGTTCTACACCAAGTTCCATAAAGCACTGACTTCTGTATTTGTGATGAAACATCTTAGAAGCATAGAATCATAGAATTTACAGTGCAGAAGGAGGCCATTCAGCCCGTCAAGTTTGCATCGGACCTTGGAAAGAGCACCCTACTTAAGCCCACATCTCCACCCTATCCCCGTAACCCAGTAACCCCACCTAACCTTTTGGACATTAAGGGACAATTTAGCATGACAAATCCACCTACCCTGCACATCTTTGGACTGTGGGAGGAAACAGGAGCACCCGGAAGAAAACCACGCGCACACGGGGAGAACGTGCAGACTCAGCACAGACAGTGACCCAAGCCGGGAATTGAACCCGGGTCCCTTGAGCTGTGAAGGAACAGTGCTAACCACTGTGCTGCCGTGCCGCCCTGCGGCCGGATTCTCTGGTCCTGAGACCAAGTGTTGACACCGGAGTAGGATTCGTGGACTTCTATGACAGCAAAACTGGCGTCGCACCTGAACTGATTCAGCGACTGTTGAGGGGTTAGCACCGGCACCACTTGGAACGCAATCGATTTCAATGAGGAATAATGCGGGATTCATCCGATTTGCGATAGACAGTCCGGAAGCTGACGAACTACAGCCGCATAGACATACTTCACTCCCCACACACACCATCCCAGCCAACAGGTTGTCGACGAGGTCCCACGATTCATCGACGTCAAGCTTGAGACCCTCCTGGACACCGTGGAGAGAGCCGGGGTACACTGTACCCTGGCCCAGGAAGGAAGCTGCTAGCCACTGTTGTTCGCCGTGCCTGGGCATAGGTGGCAGAGACGGTGAGCGCCACCAGCAACACCGCTGGACTGGCCTGCAGTGCCGTAAATAACTGCGCAACCTCCTCAGGGCGGCCAGGGTGAGTAGGCAGCACTGTGCCACTGCCATCAACTCCTGCCCCACACACCCATCATCCCTCCTCACCCCCCCCCCCCCACCAGGAGGGCGGCAGGACCCCCACTCTACACCACATGCCGGCACCCATACCGGCCGCCATGGCTAGGTGCCCTGGCCACTAAAGCCACCAGCTACCCACTCCGTGGTCTGCATGAGTCAGACTGTCTAACACTTTGCGTTTCCTGTAACAACCCCTCCCCCCGGAAAAGGCCGCTCATAACCGCAGGGAGCGGGAGAACACTGGAGGGGGACTGCTGGACCTGCGGCCCCTCACCACGGCAGAACAGAGGGTCCTGGCCATGGTCAGTAGGTCCGAGGAAAGGGCAGTTACCGGGGTGGAGTTCGGCCTCAAGCGAGAAGGGAGACACCACTGAGTTGTGGTTCTCCGTGCCACGTGTGTCAACCCCCTCACAACACCACCCTCACCCCCAAAGAACTCTCATCCCCACACCATTCTCACCCCCACCACCCTCCTCACCTCCGCACCACCCCCACTGGAGTGGAGGGTGTCGGGGAGGACCTCCTGCCAGCGGGAGGCCAGGAGATCTCTGGACCGTAGGGCGAGCTGGACGGCCTCCCAGACTGTCCCACTCTCCCGCTCCACCTGCCCGTTTCCCCAGGGGTTGTAGCTGGTCGTCCTGCTCGAGGCAATGCCCCTGTTGAGCAGGTACTGGCGCAGCTCATCGCTCATAAATGAGGATCCCCGATCGCTGTGGATGTAGGCGGGGAAGCCAAACAGAGTGAAGATGGTGTTCAGGGCTTTGATGATGGTGGCAGACATCATATCGGGGCATGGGGTGGCGAAGGGGAATCTTGAATATTTGTCGACCACATTAAGAAAGTACGTGTTGCGGTCGGTGGAGGGGAGGGGCCCTTTGAAGTCCACGCTGAGACGTTCAAAGGGGCGGGAGGCCTTCACCAGGCGCGCACAGTCTGGCCGGTAGAAGTGCGGTTTACACTCCGCGCAGACCTGGCAGTCTCTGGTGATAGCCCTGACTTCCGCGATGGAGTAGGGCAGATTGCGGGCTTTTATGAAGTGATAAAAGCGGGTGACCCATGGGTGACAGAGATCGTCGTGCAGGGTCCGGAGTCGGTCCACTTGTGCGCTGGCACATGTACCTCGGGATAGGGGATCGGGGGGCTCATTGAGCTTACCGGGGCGATACAAAATCTCGTAATAGGAGGTGGAGAGCTCGATCCTCCACACCCACCCAGCCAGCCCTGCCAGTGCTCACCCCACAGTTAGCGCATACAGTAAGGGGTGGTAGGGGCCCGCCAAATTTCAGATTTAGGCTCTGGAGGTTGCACTGGAAGTCCAGGCTGAGTAGCAAGGCAGCGCAGAGGTTGGGGAGGACATAGAGCCGGAAGCCGCTGAACTCTATGCCCTGGATGGTGAGGGTGGCGGTGCAATACCCCCACCCATGGATCACCATGGAGTGAGATCCGGAGGCCAGGGAGATTCTCTGGTTAATGGGGTGTACCGCGAGGGAGCAGTTCCTTACCGTGTCGGGGTGGATGAAGCTCTCAGTACTCTCGGAGTCCAGAAGGCAGGATACCTTGTGCCCTTCGACCTTCACTGTCATCGACGCGATCGCGAGGTTGTGCGGGCGGGATGGTCGATTGTGATGGAGGCCAGACGTGGCTGGTCGGCGGCGTTTGCAGGCGATGAGCGGCCCGATGAGGTGCCTGATGAGCAGGGGCCCTGAAGCGGGGAAGATGGCAGTGCCCACGGGCCGCACATGTTCTGAAGCAGGTAAGATGACGGCACCCACGTGTTGTGAGGCGAGCAAGATGGCGAGCAAGATGGCGGCACCCATAGGCCGCATGTGGTGTGAGGGGAGCAAGATGGCAACGCCCACGGGCCGCACGTGGTCTGAGGCGAGGAAGATGGCGGCACCCGCGGGTCGCATATGGGGGGTGCCGGGACAATAGCGGCGACCGAGCAGGCCTGGCACACAGCAGCAAAATGTCCTTTCTTCCCGCAGGCCATGCAGAGCGTGCTCTGTGCCGGGCAGCGCTGTTAGGGGTGTTTTGAGTGTCCGCAGAAGTCGCACTTGGGTCCCCCGGGGTTGGTTGGCTGCCGCGTGGCGCAGGCCGGGGGTTTGCTGGGGGAGGTTGCTGATGGGGTCCACGGTGGGGTGTTCGCTAGTGGGGTCCACGATGCCCAGGAGGGGTGGGCTGTGCGGTCGGGGGCTTACGTCTATATATTGCGTGAGGCGACTGTGAACGAGAGCGCTAGTTTCTTGGTCGGCGCGAGGTCGAAGGTAGCCCCTTCTAAGAGGCGCTGGCGGATGTAGGCTGGCCCTATGCCCGTAACGAACGCGTCTCTAAGTAGCAGGTCAGAATGTTCAGCGGACAAAACGGCCTGGCAATCACAATCACCAGGACGTGCAGGGCACGCCAGAAATCTTCCACAGACTCACCGGGGAGTTGATGCCGCGTGGACAGGAGATGCCTGGCGTAGACTTTGTTAGTCTGCTGAGTGTAGTTCTCCTTCAGTCGCACATGGCCTCAGCGTAGGTCGGTGCATCCCGGATGAGGGGAAAGATATCGGAGCTCAGCCGCGTGTAAAGGATCTGGAGCTTCTGTGCCTCTGAGGGTGAGTCTGTCGCAGATCCGATGTAGGCTTCAAAGTAAGCTCGCCAATGTGCGAAGGCCAACTTGGCTTTGTCTGCTTGAGGGTGCAGCTGCAGGTGATCCAGCTTGATGCGGAGATCCATCATTGTAAAATCTCTGCGTAATAAATTAATGTCCTATCAATTACGACGAGACGAGTGTAGAGAATAATCGAGGCTTTAATACGCAGAGATGTGGAGCCTCCCGCAGCAGTTGCCGAAATGGCTGCAGCTCTGCGAGCCCACACATTTATACTCCACCTACTGGGCGGGGCCAGCAGGCAGGGATCTACTCCCGTACCTGTAGTACAGGGGCCTTACCATAATACCCTCATATGCATTATATACAATACAACAGTGGTGACTACCACAAGGGGTTTGACAGTCGCAGCGTGAGCCGACCCAGGGACTAGTGTTGCTAACTTGCTGTTGTCTCTTAATTTGCCTCTGTTTAATTACGTTTGCTCAAGAGTCGCCAGGTATCTTTCGATACCGCCAGAAGGTTCAAAACCGAATACTGATCAAAGACTCGATACACCAGTTAGTAAGTTCAAAAGCAATGCTCATTTATTTACACACAGTCAAATCTACTCATGCATAAAACTCTACAACCTAAACTATCACTATCACTAAAAGCCTATACTTAGCTTCGGGTGCCCACTCAGTCAGAGGAACAATGACCGTTGCTCGGTTCTGAGGCTGCTGGGTTGAGCTGTTTACAGGATAGCAACTAGGAGCGTCTATCTCGTAGCGTGCGTTGACTTGGAACTTACTTGGTCTGGAGCAGCTTTGGCAGGTCTCTCCTCGCTGAGAGCCAAGGCCAAGAGAGCGATTCTCTCTTGGGGTATCCTTTTTATACCCAAATGGGCTTTGCGTGCTTTTGGGCGGGCCTTGAACTTGGCCCCAATTAATTGGGCTGTTTCCCAATCGTTCTTATCGATTTTCCTCCAATAGAGGGGTGGGTTCCCTGGTTGCTGGGCGTGTCCTAGGTGGCCGTTGATTTGCTTTGTTTTAGTCTCCTCTGGCGCCGGGATGTCTGTCTTAGCATTGTTTACCTAAATGTTGCCTTTTTGTTCCCGGGGATGGCTCATTAGTATGTAGTACGCAGTATCGGTCTTGTCTGAGAGCTACAGCTCTAATCAACAGACAGACCTTGCACCTGCTTGTTTTTTCGGTATTGTCCAATTTTCCCTGCATTCTTTGTAAAGTGTCCATTTTGTAATCGGGATGTGGCCATCCCAGACAGCTACACTCCCTCCTTGTGATCCTCAACGTGAAGCGTGAAGGATCACATTACTGCATCGTCTTCATCCTCTGACCAAACGGGGCACCCATAATCAGGCTCTACTCTGCCCTATCCTATGAAACACAATTTTACCTAAATCATTTTAAATACATCCATTATTATAAAACTCTACGGGGCGCTATGACATTAATGCATGCATTACAGAAAAATAAAAAAACTGGAACCTCTAACTATCCTCAATAAACTATCCTCACTCAAACAATCCCCAAAATAATCTATAACATCTTAAACTGTACAAAATAGCAGCACACAAATTTCTCTGGCCTGGCAGTCAGGCACAAAGGTTTACATTCCTTTATTTAACAGAATACATAAAGAAAAACGGATGCACTTTAATTCATGTCAAGGGGTTTGGGGGTTTGGTGGAATCCGAAAATGGGGGACCTAAACCTGTATACCGGGGTGTGAGAGCAGTAGGCTCTCTTTTGCCATTCCCTGACTCTAAGTGTCTGCACGACACTGCAAAGTATCGCCAGTACTAAGAGGGCTTCTACTACATACAATAGTGAGTACCAGGTGATAAACCTATCACACCAGGTCGGGGTATTGTTAGCAGTCGGGGGGCTAGCTATCTCGGGGTTCTGTGTATTGCGGGGTGGGAAACATTCATGGCTTGTGTGGTAGGGGTCAGGGGGGTAGCGACGGCGCGCAACTGAAGGGATCCCGCTGAGATCCAAGCGAACATGATGGAGGTCGTCTTCGTCTTTCTGTCTTCTTCTTTGCCTTCCTCTGGGGTTCCTGAGGTTCCGGAGTTCTGTGAACACAAGCATAATATCTGTTATTATCTTGCTTAAGATCTTGTTTGCCTGTCTGTCTGTCCTTTGTTGCCAATTTCCCTTTATAATTGGTCACCATCTGTGACTCCCTCAATTTTTTTTTAAACCAAATATTTGGGACAAGACATCCGAGAAAAATACTGACATAGTGCGAGCTGTCTCGCAGCCTGTGTGATCTACCATCCTAGTGTTTGAGAATGTAAATAGCATATGGAAGCAACCTCAGGGTCGCCAAAACCAAAAGAATTTTGAACGTAACAAACCAAAATGGGATACGTATGGGCCGCGGCGGGTAAGAAATGGGTGGAATCCCCGGGTAGGACGGTGATCAATGCCGTATGGGCTTTACCCAAGCATAGCTGACCAGAGGGGGGGTCCTCAGGCAGGGCGGGGACCAGTGCCTTTTCTCCACTGCCTGACTAACCGGCAAGAATGGGTAAGAATGTGGTCGTCGTGGGGGTTGCTTTGTTGTCTGCTGACAAACTTGTACCTCTAAACTGGTTTCTGTTGACAAACTAGTTCCTCTGAACTGTTGTCTGGGGACAAACTTGTTCCATTAACCGCCAGGGGGCTTTAAAGGAGTGGTGACGTGGGGCAGAGAAAAGTTTCAAGTTTACAAACAACACTTAACATTAACACTGACGAACAAACATACAACAAATATGGTGCAGGTTCCATCAGAAAGGACACCGTATCTCTCCATCGGTTCCTTTTTTCCATCATCTGAACACCTCACTGCTCAATAGTGAACAGGGTCGCAAAGGGATTTGTTTGATGGGAGTCAGACTCTATGTCATCATCTTCTCCGGGCTGCCAAACTCTTGACTGTAGTAATCGTGCTAAAGCTGCTTGGGGCGAATTGGGGTCCATCTCATCATTCCGGATGAGCCTGAATGAATTGTCTCGGTGCCAGAATCTTGTGTCAAGGTTGGAACTACTTGGTTTCAATCTGTAATCGTTGGGCGGTGGGTCTGGGTCAGGGGTTTTGATATATGTAATCTCAAAGGGGTCAGTGGAATCATGCTCAGATTCGCTGGGAGTGGGGCCTGGTACAGGGGTATAGTCGTAACGTGGTGTGCTGTGGCTGTCGTCATTGTGATCGCTATCACTGTCGCTGTCGCTACTGGTTGAAGGAAGGGAGAGGCGAAGTCATGCCTCTGGGGGGAGTTGAAGTCGTGTCTAAGGATGGGCTGGACTGGTTGGGGGAGGGTAGGAAAACGTCATCTGTGGGCGAGGCGTGCTCGTCTGCTGCTGCGAGCAGGATGTGGTGTGTGTGGCTATTCTGCGAGCCATAAGCCTTGAGCTAGTTTATGTGAAACCACGCAGATTTGCCATTGGGATATGTAATCTTGTATACCGAGGGGCTGACTTTGTCCGAAATGGAGTACGGTCCGGAGAATTTAGGGGAAAGGAATGAACCGGGGTTGTATAGGGAAAGCATCACTTGCTGCCGTACTGCAAACTCAGTGGCGTGTACTGTTTTGTCGAAACAAGCCTTGCTCTGTTTCTTCCTGGTCCCAAGCTGCTGTGAGTTGGGCCGCCTTTATGTTCTGTATCAATTGTTGTACAGCATTTTCATGCGTGAGGGCTGTTACTGCGGGGCTGGCCAAATCCAGTCCTAATAAATACTCTGTCCCTTTCATGGTGCATCCGGTCATGAGGGTGTGGGTGGTGTATCCTGTGGACGTGGATACCGTGTTTCTTATAAACATTAAAGCAAATGGGAGCACTGAATCCCAGGTGCTGTTATTCTGCTGTACCATTTTCCTGAGGGTGGCTTTCAATGTACTATTCATTCATTCTACAATACCACTTGACTGGGGGTGGTATGCTATGTGAAATTTTTGTCGAAAGCCAAAAATCGTGAGGATGTTTTTCATTACACGCCCTGTGAAATGGGAGCCTTGATCAGATTCTATACTGCGGGGGAGGCCCCATCTTGTAAAGATGTGCTGTGTTAGTATTTTAGCTGTTGTCTTGGCCGTATTAGTTCTCGATGAAATGCTTCCACTTATTTTGTGAAAGTGTAGATGACCACCAACACATACTTATAACCATTTCTGCAAGTGGGTAGGGGTCCTATATAGTCTATCTGTAGATTTGTCCAGGGTCCATTAACGGGGCGGGTATGACTAAATTGAGCCTTTTTCGCATATCTGTCCGGATTGTTCTGGGCACAGATCAAGCAATTCTCTATGTAGTGGGTAACATCGGCTTTTAAATCAGGCCACCAGCAGAGCGGTCTGAGGTGGGCTCAATTCCTTGGTGTCCATGATTGTCATTGGACTGGCAAATGATCTGGTTCCTGTCCTGACTGGGAACTATATAAATGCCATCTTTTAAAATCACACCGTCATGTGTGGTTATTGCATTCTTGTATTTATCATATGAGACTGGGAAGGTACCCTTTAAAACTTCCCTGAGTTTCTCGTCCTCTTTCTGGGCCTTCGCTAGATCCTGAATGTTGGTCTGTGAGACCTGAATCGCGTGTACTGGGGTGCTTTCAGGGGGGAGTTCCAAAAATAACCATGCCTGGAGCCTGCCTTCGCTAGGGCGTCTGCTTTAACGTTACATGGAAAGCCGGAAAGTGGAGCTGAGTCCACAAAAGATCAGCCATGATCTCATTGAATGGTGGAGCAGGCTCGAGGGGCCAGATGGCCTACTCCTGCTCCTAGTTCTTATGTTCTTATGGGGGGAAGAACGGTGATGACTGCGAACCTTAATTATTCCATATTTTCTATCCTTCGCTGTCTCTAAGATGTGGCGGAGTAATGGGGCTGAGGGTAAGGGTTTACCGTCCGCGGAAACAAATCCTCTAGTTTCCCACAGGGGTAGGAATTCCGTCAAACTGTTGCCTACATACAAGCTGTCCGAATAGATGTCTGCTGGGGTTGAGAACGAGTCGGGATTGTGTACAATGTAAGCGATCGCTGCCAGTTCTGCTGCCTGTAAGCCTAGGTGCCCTGGCAACTTTAATGCAATCTCATCTAGGGCGCGTCCCTGCGCGTCCTCTATGTAAATACCGCAACCGGTAATTCTCTTTCCATTTAACACTGTGGAGGAGCCATCCACATAAATCTTCAGGGGTGGGCTCGTGTGTGGGGGCTGGGGTCTCTGGGTGTATTACCTGCTTTCCTGGGAGGAGTTTTGGGTATAAATGGGCCTGTGTTCTGTTTTGTCATGATGATCTCACATTCATGAGGGGTGCCTGCATACTGCAAATTATCGGCAAGGAAGGTGTGGGTCTTGGTTCTTTTTACTGTAATGTCCCGTCCCTGTAAAAGAAGGGTCCAATGGGCTGCGCGGATTTGGCTGACTGCGCCATCT
Organism: Scyliorhinus torazame; assembly: GCF_047496885.1. Classification (NCBI taxonomy): domain Eukaryota; kingdom Metazoa; phylum Chordata; class Chondrichthyes; order Carcharhiniformes; family Scyliorhinidae; genus Scyliorhinus; species Scyliorhinus torazame. The sequence continues at coordinate 29,222,739 of NC_092724.1, forward strand.
TTAAGTCGGCCGTCTAACAATAGCTGTGTTGGGGTGTGTGCTGTGAGGATGGTGATGGGGTTGAGTCCTGTAATGTAGGTGAAGTATTGTACTGCCCATAAAACTGCGAGCAGGTGCCTTTCACAGGCAGAAAATCCTTGCTCTACCGGGTCTAACACGTGTGAGGCGTATGCTACGGGCGTAATTGGTCATGGCGTTCCTGGAGGAGCACGGCCGAAGGGTTTGGTCGGTGCTTGCCTCTTCGATAGCATACGGGGAAAGTGGATCTGGGACCTGTAGTGCGGAGGCTGTGCTGAGTGTTCTTTTTAAAGCATCCACGCCATCCATATGCTGTGGAAGCCATTCCCAAGGTGCCTGCTTCTTGAGAAGTTCGGAAAGGGGCGCTGCTTTAGTGGCGAAACCATCAATATGGTTTCGGCAGTAGCCAACCAGTCCTAAAAATGACCGGAGGGCTGAGATATTGTGGGGAAGGGGCAATTTGACGATCGTGTCAATTCTCTTTTGCTCGATCTCGCGTTTACCATGTGTGATCACTGTTCCCAAGTAAATCACTTTCTCCTTCAAAATCTGGGCCTTCTTGGGGTTGAATTTACAACCAATTTATTTTAGGAGTCCTAGGAGTTCGGAGAGATGCGAAATGTGCTCTCCCTTTCTGTCTGTCTGTAGTAACAAGTCGTCTACGTACTAGACCAGACAATTGGGGCACAAAAATTTTGCTAATCCATTTGCCAGCTGTCGGTGGAAAATGGAGGGGGAGTTGTGGAAGCCTTGTGGAAGGCACGTCCACGTATACTGTTGTCCCTGGAATGTGAAGGCGAATTTGTACTGGCACGCTTTAGCCAATGGAATGGACCAAAAGCCGTTGCTAATGTCCAAAACCGAATTTTGTTTTGACTGGAGTCCCTGTTTGAGCATGGTCTCGGGACTCGTGGCTATGGTGGGGGCTGCTGCTGGGGTTGCTTTGTTCAGTTCCCGGTAATCAATGGTCAGTCGCCATGATCCACCCGGTTTCCTGACAGGCCAAATTGGTGCGTTGTTTGTGGAGGCTACTGTTCTGAGTACGCCTTGATCCAACAAACTCTCTATTACTTTGGAGATTTCTCCCTCTGCTTCCTGGGGAAATCCGTGCTGCGTCTGGGGTTTAGGGTCGGGACCTGTAATGTTCACAAAGCCAGCCAATTTGCCACAGTCGTGCTTATGCTGTGCAAATGCCGCTTTCTGTTCCTGCAGGACTGCCCTAACCTGTTTGTCTGCACTAATGGTTCGAGGGTCGAACCAGAAGTCTCCTACTGAGCTAATCCTGTTTACATACTCTCCTACTGTGAGTGTGGCGGGGGCTCGTGCTGCCTTTGCCATTTTCCATACACACTTGTTAACTGGGTCAAAAGTAAGGTTGTGGGAGCTCATAAAATCGATCGCTAGGATATGTTCTGCTGTCTGGGGCAGATCAACCAAAACTACGGGGTGCTTAGTTGTGATGTTCCCTATTTGTATTGCTACAGGGGCTGTGATGTGTCCCTGTTGTAAATGACCTGTAAAGCCGCTGAGTGTCATGGTGTCACACTGACCCCTTGCTCAAAGCGGGTATTGAATGCGTTGAGCTCATCAGGGAGGGGTGCGTTGCAGCTGACGATTTTACATGCCTTCATCTTGTAGCCTGTTATGTCTTGCAGACCTTGCCATAGACTGCGGGGATCAGTGTGGCTAGCCTGGGACTCGAGCTTGGTCTGGTACTGTCTTTTGGCATTTTTGGTGGATTTCTTCAGATCATATCTGGCTTTCTTGTAGAGGTCAGGGTCGCCTGACTTGAACGTCTCAGACCTAGACCTCAGCAAGCAGTGGATATCCCTGTTCATCCAGGGTTTCCGGTTGGGAAACATGCGGATTTGCTTCTTTGGCACACAGTCTTCTACACACTTACTAATGAAGTCAGTTACTGTAGTGGCGTACTCGTTCAGGCTGGTCGCAGAGTTTTTAAATACTGACCAGCCCACTGACTCTAAGCAGTCCCGTAGGAGATCATCCGATTCCTCAGACCAACAATGCACAATTTTCTTTATCGGATTCTCCCGCTTCAGTTTTTGCTTATAGGCCGGGAGCAGAACAGCCTTGTGGTCAGATTTGCCAAAGTGTGGGCGGGCGATAGAGCGGTAGGCATGTTTGATATTTGTGTAGCAGTGGTCCAGGATGTTTGGGCCTCTGGTGGAACAGATGACGTGTTGGTGGTAACTTGGGAGTACGCTCTTGAGCTTGGCCTGATTGAAGTCCCCAGCTACAATGAACAAGGACTCGGGATGTTTCGTTTCAAGGCTATTTGTGGTGGTGAATATTTCGTCCAGTGCGATTTTCACGTTCGCATGGAATGGGATGTAAACTGCCGTCAGGATAACGGAGCTATGTACTACCATACCCGTTAGTTCAAAGTATGCATCAAGCAATGAATCATAGAATCATAGAATCATAGAATCCCTGCAGTGCAGAAGGAGGCCATTCAGTCCATTGAGTCTGCACCGACCCTCTGAAAGAGTATTCCACCCAAGCCTACACCCCCACCCTATCCCAATAACCCCTTAACCTAACCATCAACAGAAATGGCCTTTAAACAAAAGGCTAACCTGAGTCCAACAAATCCATGTAAGAAAGACTTATCAGGAACCAACTTGCTCAATCTTTGAAAAGGAACCTTTATTATCCAACCCAAGCGTACAACATATGGTGCCAAGGGCCATTTTCTTTTAAGTATAATAGAAATGCAAATGTGAAGCAGCTGACTGGTAAATGGTGACCTGTGTCTGGTAGCTTATTTTAATCAATTCAGAAGCTGATGAAGACTTGCGGCAGTACGATGATCAGTTATAATTCTCAGTACATCAAGAAACTCTTTTATTTATGTTTAATTGTTATCTGGATATTTAAAATTTTGCATATGTCTGTGAAATAAATGGAGATCCTTGTTAGAAGAAAGTCCCGTTCTTAATTTGAGCGCATAGGCCTAACCAACGTTTCAGTGCAATATTGAAGGAATGTTGCCAAGGTTCTGTCCTCCAGGTATGAAGCCATCAAAATGCTCGATGCACCTATGAATGAGAGAGAGTTGGGGCTATTTTTTCCAAGGTAATTTCCATGCAATTTATTTATAGCAATTTTACACTGAAACATGCTAGGGTCAAATTTTCTTGCGATTTGCCCACTGAAACCCAATGCCATCTATTTACATGTATTGTGCAAAACACCATCTGTATTTACACTAGTAAAGTACTGTCGTAGGTTTACTGACTACTTTTTAAGTGCAACTTATTTCAGTGAAACCAGAATTTCGCAGGCCTGAAGCTGTAATTTACTTTTAGTGAAGCGCCACCTTTATAACGATTGATAATGTCATTTTAAATTATTTCTATCTATATAAATAGTTTTAACTGTTAAATATAAACTGCAGTGCTGCCCTAGGGATTCAATTACTTTTTCATGTCCTCATCCAATGCACCAGCAATTAATTTAAATGAACAGTTAGCCTGAATACTTAAATAGTACTGTGCTCGAGCACATGTGTAATTTTGATTAATGTGGTTTTGATGTTTTATTCTATTCCGTTTTATAACCTAGAGTCCAACTTCAGAATTCTCAGAATCGCTTGCTTCTTCCTTATTATGTGATCTGCTGAAATTCACGCTCGCTTTTGGGAGGTCTGTAGTAAAGTCCCAACAATGTTACTGCAACCTTCCTGTTTCTTAGCTCTACCCATATTGCCTCAGTGCTCGAATCCTCCATCGTGCCCTCCTTGATCGCAGCTGCGAAATCATCTCTGACCAGTAATCCAACTCCTCCACCCCTTTTACCTCCCTCTCTATCCCTCCTGAAGCATCTATACCCTGGGATATTTAGTTGCCAATCTTGCCCTTCCCTCAACCAAGTCTCAGTAATACCAATAACATCATATTCCCAGGTTCTAATCCAAGCCCTAAGTTCATCTGCCTTACCTGCTACACTTCTTGCATTGAAATAAATGCACCTCAGACCACCTGTCCCTTTGCGTTCATCATCTCTTCCCTGTCTACTCTTCCCCTTAGCCACATTGAGTTTATTATCTAGTACCTTACTGGCTTTAGTTGCTGCCTCTTTACTGACCTCTAACTTCCTAATCTGGTTCCCATCCCCCTGCCACATTAGTTTAAAACCTCCCCAACAGTTTGAGCAAAAGCACCCCTAGGACATTGGTTCCAGTCCTGCCCAGGTGTTGACCATCCGATTTGTAATGGTCCCGCCGCCCCCAGAACCGGTTCCAATGTCCCAAAAATCTGAACCCTTCGCTCCTGCACCATCTCTCAAGCCACGTATTCATTCTGACTATTCTTGAATTTCTACTCTGACTGTCTCGTGGCACTGGAAGCAATCCTGAGATTACTATCTTTGAGGTCCTACTTTTTAACTTATCTCCTAACTCCCTAAATTCTGATTGTAGGACCTCATCCCATTTTGTTACCTATATCGTTGGTGCCTATATGCACCATGACAACTGGCTCCCCCTTCAGTATCTCCTGCAGCCGATCTGAGACAACCCTGACCCGTGCACCCGGGAGGCAACATACCATTCGTTTTCGACCACAGAAACGCCTGCCTACTCCTCTTACGATTGAATCGCCTATGACTATAGCCCTGCCAGTCTTTTTCCCGCCCTTCTGTGCAGCAGAGCCAGCCATGTTGCCATGAGCCTGGCTATTATTGCCATCTCCTGGTGAGTCATCTTCCCCAACAGTATCCAAAACGGTATACCTGTTTGGAGGGAGATGACCGCAGAGAGGAGGTGGAGGTGGTGGTAACAATGGATGCGGAGAACGCTAAAGATCTGCGGCCAATGAAGACGGCACAGGGGTGCAGTGGGAGCCTCAGTGTGGTCCCCGTTCAGGGGCAACCACCGGTTTGTCCCGGGGAGGATGGATGGGGGGTTTCAGAGCTGGCATCGGGCAGGGATTAGAAGAATGGGGGACCTGTTCATTGATGCGACGTTTGCGAGCCTAGGGGCACTAGAGGAGAAGTTTGAGATACCCCCGTGAAACGCTTTCAGATATATGCAGGTGAGAGCATTTGTGAGGCGGCAGGTGAGGGAATTCCCGTTGCTCCCGGCACAGGAAATTCAAGACAGGGTGAATTCGGGCGTATGGGTGGGAGAGGGCAAGGTGTCAGCATATATCAGGGGATGAAAGAAGAGGGGGAGGCGTTGGTAGAGGAGCTGAAGGGTAAATGGGAGGAGGAGCTGGGGGAGGAGATTGAGGAGGGGCTATGGGCTGATGCCCTAAGTAGGGTTAATTCCTCTTCTTCGTGTGCCAGGCTTAGCCTGATACAATTTAAGGTGGTTCATAGAGCGCATATGACGGGGGCGAGGTTGAGTAGGTTCTTTGGGGTGGAGGACAGATGTGGGAGGTGCTCAGGGAGCCCGGCAAACCATGTCCATATGTTTTGGTCATGCCCGGCACTGGAGAGGTTCTGGAGGGGAGTGGCGGGAATTAAATCTACGGTGGTGAAAGTCCGGGTCAAGCCAAGCTGGGGGCTAGCAATATTTGGAGTAGTGGACGAGCCGGGAGTGCAGGAGGCGAAAGAGGCCGGCATTCTGGCCTTTGCGTCCCTAGTAGCCCGGCGAAGGATCTTGCTAATGTGGAATGAGGCGAAGCCCCCCAGCGGGGAGGCCTGGATAAATGACATGGCTGGGTTCATTAAGTTGGAGAGGATAAAGTTTGCCTTGAGAGGGTCTGTGCAGGGGTTCTACAGGCGGTGGCAACCGTTCCTCGACTATCTCGCGGAGCGTTAGATGAAGGGCGGTCAGCAGCAGCAACCCGGGGGGGGATGTCTTGTGAAGGGGGGGTGGAGGGAGGGAGGGGGGAAGGGGGGTCTGCCTAGGGGGTATTTGAGCAAGAGATCACATGAAAGATCTGGAAACTGGCATGTACGGGAGGAATCCAGTGTACAAAGCTCTAACATATCGTTTTACCATGTTTATATCTTGCTATGTGCGTTTTCTTTCTATTTTGTTACGGTGGGGGGCGGGGGGGGGTGGGGGGTGGGAGGGGTGGGTGGGGGGGGGGGTTGTTTGTAAGGGTGAAAAATTGTGTTAAAAAACTTTAATAAATATATATTTATTAAATATTATATATATGGATGCGGAGAAGGCTTTCGATCGGGTGGAGTGGAATTACCTGTGGAAGGCACTGGGAAGCTTTTGGTTTGGTGAGGGCCTTATTGACTGGGTGCGGTCTATCAGGAACCAGTAGCGAGTGTGCGTATGAACCAGCTGAGGTCGAGGTATTTTGAACTACACCGAGGGATGAGGCAAGGGTGCCCCTCTCCCTGTTACTGTTTGCTCTGGCCATAGAGCCATCGGCCATGGCGTTAAGAGCCTCTAGGAACTGGAAAGGGCTGGTTCTTGGGGGGGGGGGGGGGGGGGAAGCACCGGGTCTCACTCTACGCAGATGACCTGCTCTTGTACATTTCGGACCCGTTGGAGGGGATGGGGGAAGTAATGCGAATCTTGGGGGAATTTGGCAATTTTTGGGGGTATAAATTGAACATGGGGAAAAGCGAGATGTTTGCGATCCAGGCAAGAGGACAGGAGAAGAGACTGGGAGAGTTGCCGCTTAGAATGGTAGGGAAGAGCTTTCGATATCTGGGAATCCAGGTGGCCCGGAAATGGGAGGTACTACACAAGTTAAACCTATCCCGGTTGGTAGAACAAATGGAAGGAGACAATAAGAGATGGGAAATGCTCCCGCTATCACTGGCGGGAAGGGTACAGACCGTAAAAATGACGGTTCTCCCCAGATTTCTGTTTGTCTTTCAGTGCCTCCCCATCTTCATCCCTAAGGCCTTTTTCAAGCGGGTGAATAGGATTATTTTGGGCTTTGTGTGGGCGGGTAAAACCCCGCGAGTGAAGAAAGTGTTGCTGGAGCGCAGTCGGGGGGAGGGTGGGTTGGCACTGCCGAACTTCTGCAATTACTACTGGCTGGCTAATATAGTCATGATTAGGAAGTGGGTAGTGGGGGAGGGGCCGGCATGGGAGCGGATGGCGGCGTCATGTAAAGACACCAGTCTGGGAGCATTGGTAACGGCACCTCTGCCGTTCTCGCCGTCCGGTGGTAGTGGCGGCTCTGAGGATCTGGGGGCACTGGAGGAGATATAAGAGAGTGGAGGGAGCATCAATTTTGAACCCCGATTTATAACAACCACAGGTTTGTACCGGGTAGGCTAGATGGCGGGTTCCGGAGTTGGCAGAGGGCAGGAATTGGAAGGATGGGGAATCTGGAGCTTTCCCAGCTTGAAAGCTTTGGAGGATAAATTTAAATTGCCAGCAGGGAATGGTTTTAGGTATTTGCAGGTGCGAGACTTCCTGAGAAAACAGGTGCCGGCCTTTCCGCTGCTGCCGCCACGGGGGATACAGGATAGAGTAGTTTCCAGTATCTGAGTGGGAGAGGGGAAGGTATTGGCTATTTACCAGGAGCTTTCGGAGGCGGAGGAAACTCCGGCGGAGGAGCTTAAGGGCAAGTGGGAGGACGAGCTAGGAGGAGAGATAGAGGCGGGTCTATGGACGGATACCCTAAGCAGGGTTAATACCTCCTCATCGTGCGCCAGTAAGTTCTTCGGGGTTGAGGATAGATGTGCGAGGTGAGCGGGAAGCCCAGCAGATCATGTCCACATGTTTTGGGCATGCCCGAAGCTTAGAGGGTTTTGGCAGGATTTTGCTAAGGCAATGTCCACGGTACTAAAAACACGGGCGGTGCCGAGTCCGGAGGTAGCGATCTTTGGAGTGTCGAAAGATCCAGGAGTTCAGAGGGCAAAAGAAGCCGACGTCTTGGCCTTTGCCTCCCAGGCAGCCCGGAGACGGATCTTGTTATTGTGGAGGGACTCGAAGCCCCCGAGACCTGGGTTAGTGACATGGCTGCGTTTCTCAGTCTCGAGAAAATAAAGTTTGCCTTAAGAGGGTCAATGTTGGGGTTCACCCGGAGGTGGCAGCCGTTCGTCGACTTTCTCGGGGAAAATTAAAATGTCAGCAGATGTAGTATTCCAAAGGGGGGTGGCTGGCGGATTGTTGTTTTATGGTTGTGGTGCGTGTAGATTGGGCTGGGGGGGGGGGGGGGAAATGTTTATTTTACCATGTTGATGTCATTGTTTATGTTACTGTTAGAAAAAATTTCAAATACCTTAATAAAATATTATTAAAAAAACAAAAATCGTGATACTGGCGTGGTGGCTGATGAAGTAGAGAGAGAGGAGGTGGGCCACAGAGAGGAGTGACTGCAGGCTCCCGGGCCGGACACAGGCCGGGCTGGCTGGGATGAGGGTGGGGGGCTGCCAGGACCGGTGGGGGGGTGACGGGGGAACAGGCCGAGTGGCCGGGGTGGCCCCCACGGGATTGGGGTGGTGCCCAGGCACTTACCACCATTACTGCGGCCATCTTGCTGTACACCCACTGACCACCCATCCTGGCGTCTGCAGAGTGACACCGGCTGTATGGGTGTCCCAACAACCCCCCCACCCCTGCACCCCAACCCACCAAGCTGCCTGGGGTTCGCCGCCATCACCGAGATGCCTCGGGTCCAGGGGAAGACTGGAGGATAGCAAATGTTGTCCCCTTGTTCAAGAAGAGGAGTAGAGATAACCCTGGTAACTATCGACCTGTGAGCCTTACGTCTGTTGTGGGCAAAGTCTTGGAAAGGTTTATAAGAGATAGGATGTATCATCATCTGGAAAGGAATAATTTGATTAGAGATAGTCAACACGGTTTTGTGAAGGGTAGGTCGTGCCTCAAAACCTTTTTGAGTACTTTGAGAAGGTGACCAAACAGGTGGATGAGGGTAAAGCAGTTGATGTGGTGTATATGGATTTCAGTAAAGCGTTCGATAAGGTTCCCCACGGTAGGCTACTGCAGAAAATACAGAGGCATGCGATTCAGGGTGATTTAGCAGTTTGGATCAGAAATTGGTTAGCTGGAAGAAGACAAAGGGTGGTGGTTGATGGGAAATGTTCAGACTGGAGTCCAGTTACTAGTGGTGTACCACAAGGATCTGTTTTGGGGCCACTGCTGTTTGTCATTTTTATAAATGACCTGGAGGAGGGCGTAGAAGGATGGGTGAGTAAATTTGCAGATGACACTAAAGTCGGTGGAGTTGTGGACAGTGCGGAAGGATGTTACAAGTTACAGAGGGACATAGATAAGCTGCAGCGCTGGGCTGAAAGGTGGCAAATGGAGTTTAATGCAGAAATGTGTGAGGTGATTCATTTTGGAAGGAATAATAGGAAGACAGAGTACTGGGTAATGGTAAGATTCTTGGTAGTGTGGATGAGCAGAGAGATCTCGGTGTCCATGTACATAGATCCCTGAAAGTTGCCACCCAGGTTGAGAAGGTTGTTAAGAAGGCGTACGGTGTGTTAGCTTTTATTGGTAGAGGGATTGAGTTTCGGAGCTATGAGGTCATGTTGCAGCTGTACAAAACTCTGGTGCGGCCGTATTTGGAATATTGCGTGCAATTCTGGTCGCCGCATTATAGGAAGGATGTGGAAGCATTGGAAAGGGTGCAGAGGAGATTTACCAGAATGTTGCCTGGTATGGAGGGAAGATCTTATGAGGGAAGGCTGAGGGACTTGAGGCTGTTTTCTTAGAGAGAAGAAGGTTAAGAGGTGACTTAATTGAGCCATACAAGATGATCAGAGAATTAGATAGGGTGGACAGTGAGGGCCTTTCCCCTCGGATGGTGATGGCTAGCACGAGGGGACACAGCTTTAAATTGAGGGGAGATAGATATAGGACAGATGTCAGAAGTAGGTTCTTTACTCAGAGAGTAGTAAGGGTGTGGAATATCTTGCCTGCAACAGTAGTGGACTCGGCAACACTAAGGACATTCAAATGGTCATTGGATAGACATATGGACGATAAGGGAATAGTGTAGATGTGCTTTAAAGTGGTTTCACAGGTCGGCGCAACATCGAGGGCCGAAGGGCCTGTACTGTGCTGTAATGTTCTATGTTCTATGTTCTATGTACGGGAAAGTGGCCCGCAATCCCTACCGGTCAACCATTCGTTCCATCTCCCGTTGGAAGACCAAGACCGCCGAAGGGAACCCTAAGGAAGTGGTAAAGGCGGCCGTCCGCTTCAAAAGCAGTTTACTGGCGGTCCGCCTTGCGAATGGGGAGCTGATGGTAGGCAGATTTCAGGTCCACTGTCGAGAAGACCCGGTACTGTGCAATCTGATTGACCATATCAGATATGCGTGGGAGGGGGTACGCGTCGAGCTGCGTGTACCGATTGATGGTCTGACTGTAGTCAACGACCATCCTGTTTTTCTCCCCAGTTTTCACCCCTGCCACTTGGCCTCTCCAGGGGCTGTTGCTGGTCTTGATATACCTTCCCGCAGCCGCTGGACCTCCAACCTGATGAAGGTCCTGTCCTGGGCACTGTACCGTCTGCTCCTGGTGGCGACGGGTTTGCAATCCGAGGTGAGGTTCGCAAACAGGGAAGATGGGTCGTCCTTAAGGGTCGTGAGACCGCAGACAGTAAGGGGTGGTAGGGGCCCGCCAAATTTCAGGGTTAGGCTCTGGAGGTTGCACTGGAAGTCCAGGCCGAGTAGCAAGGCAGCGCAGAGGTTGGGGAGGACGTAGAGCCGGAAGCTGCTGAACTCTACGTCCTGGATGGTGAAGGTGGCGGTGCAATACCCCCGGATCGCCACGGAGTGGGATCCAGAGGCCATGGAGATTCTCTGGTTGATGGGGTGTACCGTGAGGGAGCAGAGCCTTACCGTATCGGGGTGGATGAAGCTCTCAGTGCTCCCGGAGTCCAGAAGGCAGGATATCTTGTCCCGTTGACCTTCACTGTCGTCAACGCGGTCGTGAGGTTGTGCAGTCGGGACTGGTCGATCATGACGGAGGCCAGACGTGGCTGGTCGGCGGCAGTTGCAGGCGATAAGCAGCCCGATGAGGTGCCCGACGAGCAGGGGTCCTGTGGCGGGGAAGATGGCGGCGCCCACGGGCTGCACGTGTTGTGAGGGGAGCAAGCTGGCGGCGTCCACAGGCCGCATGTAGTCTGAGGCGAGGAAGATGGTAGCGCCCACGGGTCGCACGTGGGGGGTGCAGGGACAATAGCGGCGATCGAGCGGGCCTGATCCCCTGACCCCCGGCAGCAGCGAAATGTCCTTTCTTCCCGCAGGCTTTGCAGAGCGCGCTCCCTGCCGGGCAGCGCTGCCGGGGGTGTTTTGACTGTCCGCAGAAGTAGCACTTGGGTCCCCCGGGGTTGGTTGGCTGCCGCGCGGCGCAGGCCTGGGGTTGGTTGGGGGCGGTCGCTGATGGGGCCCACGGCGGGGTGTTCGCTGGTGGGGTCCATGATGCGCAGGAGGGGTGGGCCATGCGGTCGGGGGCATACGCCTGTATATTGCATGAGGTGACTGTGAGCGGGAGCGTTAACTTCTTGGTCGCCGTGGGGTCGAGGGTAGCCCCTTCTAAGAGGCGCTGGTGGATGTAGGCCGACCCGATGCCCGTAAAGAACGCGTCTCTAAGTAACAGGTCAGAATGTTCAGTGGCTGAAACGGCCTGGCAATCGCAGTCTCTCACCAGGACGTGCAGGGTACGCCAGAAATCTTCCACAGACTCACCGGGGAGTTGATGCCGCGTGGACAGGAGATGCCTGGCGTAGATTTTGTTAGTCTGCTGAGTGTACTTCTCCTTCCGTAGTGCCATGGCCTCAGCGTAGGTAGGAGCGTCCCGGATGAGGGGAAAAATATCGGAGCTCAGCCACGTGTAGAGGATCTGGAGCTTCTGTGCCTCTGAGGGTGATTCAGTCGCAGATCCGATGTAGACTTCAAAGCAAGCTAGCCAATGTGCGAAGGCCGACTTGGCGTTGTCTGCCTGAGGATGCAGCTGCAGGCGATCCGGCTTGATGCGGAGATCCATCGTTGTAAAATCTCTGCGTAATAAATTGATGCACTATCAATTACGACGAGATGAGAGTAGAGAGTAATCGAGGCTTTATTACACGGGGATGTGGAGCCTCCCGCAGCTGCTGCTGAAATGGCTGCAGTTCGGAGAGCCCACATATTTATACTCCGCCTACTGGGCGGAGCCAGCAGGCAGGGATCTACCCCCGTACCTGGAGTACAGGGGCCTTACCATAATACCCTCGTATGCACTATATACAATACAACAGTGGTGACTACCACACCTATCACCTTCGGGAGGCACTCCTCCAGCCTACCCGCCAGTACCTTCGCCAATGCTTTGCGTCCACATTCAAAAGTGATATGCGTCTATACGACCCACACTCCGACGGATCCTTATCTTTTTTTAGCAACAGGGAAATCGATGCCTGCCCGAAGGTTTGTGACAACACCCCCTTCCCTATCGCCTCTTCAAACATCCCCACCATCAGGGGTGCCAGCTTATCCTTGAATTTTTTACAATATTCCACCGGAAACCCATCCTGCCCTGCCACCTTCCCCGACTGCATCCTCCCAATCGCATCTTTTATCTCCTGCTCCACTATCACTCCTTCTAATGTAGCCCTGTCTCCCTCCCCTAACCTCGGGTACTCCAACCCACCTAGAAATTCCTGCATCTTCCGGTCTCTCCCAGGTGGCTCTGACCTGTACAACCTCTCATAAAATTCCTCAAAAACCTTGTTAATCAGATCTGGAGCCACCACCAACTTCCCTGCCCTATCCCTCACCTGACCAATTTCCCTTACCGCTGCCTCCCTTGTGTCATCATTTAGAACAGTGGAAAGCAATAGACATCCCAAGGAAATTAATATTGAATCAGGGATGAGGTCTCACCAGAACTGACATAAACATAATAGTAACAAAGAAAATAATAGCACCAAGGAATGAGATTTCCCCAGAATTACAAAATTTTCATCCCAGGGTTTGAAAGGAAGTAGGTTAGCACACCCACGTCGAAGCTACAACCAAAAAAGCGCTGACACTTCCTCAGGAAATTAAGGACATTCGGCATGTCGACATTGACTCTTGCCAATTTTTACAGATGCACCATGTAAAGTATTTTATTTGGCTACATCACAGCCTGGTATGGCAACTGCTCGGCCCAAGAGCATAAGAAACTACAGAGAGTTATGAACACAGCCCAATCCATCATGCAAACCAGTCTCCCATCCATTGACTCCGTCTACATCTCCCGTTGCCCTGGGAAAGCGGACAGCATAATCAAAGACCCGCCCCCTCCTCCACCCGGGTTATTCTCTGTTCCAACCTCTTCCATCGGGCAGGAGAGACAGAAATCTGAGAACACAGGTTCAAAAGCAGCTTCAAGGCCTGCTGTTACCAGACTCCTGAATGACCCTCTTATGGACTGAACTGATCTCTCCATGCATCTTCTCTACTGAGTAGCACTGCACTCTGTATGCTGCACCCAATGCCTGTGTCCATGTACTTACTTTGTGTATTTATGGTATGCCCTATCTTTTTCATGTGTGGAATGATTTGTCGGGACTGTACGCAAAACAATACTTTTCATTGTACCCAAATCCATTGCAGGTCCTCTAACTGTGATCTTCTAAAGTTCTCTCAATTCGGGAAACATTTATTTAGATTGCAAAAGTGCGCATGTCCCTCTGCTATATAAGAAAGGCGAAAAAGTAAAAGCAAGGATTCCTGTATCAGTTAGCATTAACATCAGTTGTTGGGAAGCCACTAGAGTCTATAACTAAGGTTGGAGTGACTGAACACTTTGAAAAACTTCAGCTGCTAGGAAAGAGCCAGAATGGATTTATAAAGAGTAGATCATGCCTGACAAAATGGTTTGCATGTTTTGAAGATAAGATTACGTGTATTCAAGGCTGGGATAGACAGATTTTCAATCAGTAAGCGAATCAAGGGTTTTGGAGATAAGACGGAAAACTGGAGCTGAGGACTATATCAGGCCAGTCATGATCTCATTGAATGGCGGAGCAGACTCGATCAGTTGAACGGTCGACCTCTGCTCCTATGTCTTATGGTCTTATTAGAATAGTGGACAGGGCATTGTCTCATGGTGTTGCTCATATGAACTTCGAGAGGAATTTGATAAAACCCTTTATATAAAAATGTAAGCTAAAGTTGAAATCCATGGAATTGAGGGCAAATTATTGGCCTGGTTAGGAGATTGATTATGTAACAGGAGGCAGAGTAGGGATAACGAGCAGGTACATTAATTGGCAGGATGTGACCACTGGGATCTCACAGGGATCTATCTGGAGCCTCAATTATTTTCTGATGATGGAATTGTTATGGGCGAGGCGTTTTCAGAACCCCAAAATGTATCATGGAGTTCAACCAACCTCTCCCTTTAATGTATTTGTTGCTTTTCCTAGCACACGGCTTGTTCTCTAGGTGTGGGATTACAATTATGGACACGTGGGTTTTTAACACAAAACAATGTTTATTCCATGAACTCAATTTAACATCTTAAATAAACATTGTATCTCTTAACACCCCTTACTTCAAAGATAACTCAGAAAATTTTGCAACAGTAAATAATTCCTAAAAATGTTCCTTCAAACTTCCAAGAGACTTAACACCTTTAAACAGAATCACATCAGGTTAAATGCTTTACTATTATGAGTTTAAATCACCCAAATGATCCAGAGATAGTCTTTCATGTCAGAGATCCAGCTCACTGCAAACACAGATACTCCCCAAGCTCTTTTTCTCCAAACTGCAGCTCTCTGGAAACACACAGACACACACAAGCTCTTTTTCAAACTGCCAAAACTAAACTGCAAAATGGCTGACCTGGGGTGAAATTCTCCGGAAACGGCGCGATGTCCGCTGACTGGCGCCCAAAGCGGCGCCAGTCAGACGGGCATTGCGCCGCCCCAAAGGTGCGGAATGCTCCGCATCTTTGGGGGCCGAGCCCCAACATTGAGGGGCTAGGCCGACGCCGGAGGAATTTCCACCCCGCCAGCTGGCGGAAACGGCCTTTGTTGCCCCGCCAGCTGGCACGGAAATGACATCTCCGGGCGGCGCATGCGCGGGAGCGTCAGCGGCCGCTGACAGTTTCCCACGCATGCGCAGTGGAGGGAGTCTCTTCCACCTCCGCCATGGTGGAGACCGTGGCGGAGGTGGAAGGGAAAGAGTGCTCCCACGGCACAGGCCCGCCCGCGGATCGGTGGGCCCCGATCGCGGGCCAGGCCACCATGGGGGCACCCACCGGGGTCAGATCGCCCCGCGCCCCCCCCAGGACCCCGGAGCCCGCCCACGCCGCCTTGTCCCGCCGGTAAGGTAGGTGATTTAATTTACGCCGGCGGGACAGGCATTTTATCGGCGGGATTTCGGCCCATCCGGGCCGGAGAATCGAGCGGGGGGGCCCGCCAACCGGCGCGGCGCGATTCCCGCCCCCGCCAAATATCCGGTGCCGGAGACTTCGGCAACCGGCGGGGGCCGGATTCACGCCAGCCCCCGGCGATTCTACGACCCGGTGGGGGGTCGGAGAATGTGGCCCTTGACCTCAGCTGCACCCACTCTCTGACATCACTGTTTTCTTAAAGGTACATTGCTTAAATATCCATGTCTTAAAGGTACTCTCACATGACAGAATAGAGGGTCGCATATCCATATTTGCGAATGGCACATAAGCAACATTGTCAACAGTTTAGATGGAAGCATAACGTTACAAAGAGATATTGATAGATGTGCATAAAGCTATGATAAGTGGATTTCAATATAGGCAAGTGCAAGGCACAACAGAATTATCTGCTTTGGACATAAAAGAATGAAAACTAGAAATAGTGGAGGTGTAAAGAGACTTTTAGGGGGTTCATGTGCATAGGTCATTAAATGTCATGAATAAGCAAAAAGTTTAATCATAAGTGGGGTCAGGAATGATTCAGACTAGCAGGTACAATGCTACCTCACATTAACTTACCCCTCTTTGTACACATTACCACGTATTCTAACTGAGGGATGATTTAGACTCTACACATTGGCACACAGGAGAAATACCGCAAGCTGTTGCCAACCATTACAAAGGCAGTCTGTGAGAATCATCAGTTCCATTACTGTTTCCCCAGCTACACCCCTAATTCTCTGCTGCAGAAGGAACAAACACACCCTGAGGCTTTTATATCTGGAGGACTAGAATACAAAGGGTTAAAAGTCATGTAGTAGCTATACTCAGCCCTGGTTAGTACTGTGCTACACTTCAGGAAGGATATATTGATCTTTGGGTGAATACAACATAAATTGTCAAAAAATTACACCTGAAATCCAATGGTTAAATTACATGGAGAGATTTTAAAAACTAGGGGTTGTGTTACTGGTAATTTAAAAGATTAAGAGGTGATTTGATAGACGTTTTCAAGATAATAAGGGGAGCTGATATGATAGAGAGAAACTATTTTCTCTGACTGAGGAATCAAGGAGGCATAGGCTAAAAATGAGAGCAAAGTCTTTTCGGAATGAAGCTAAGAAACACTTCTGTACGAGGTGGTTAAAGTGTAAAACTCTCATCCACAGCAGTAATTGATGCTGGGTTAATGGTTAATTTTAAATTTGAAACTGATAGCTTTGTGTTAACCAAAGTATTAAGGGTTTTAGGGCAAAGGTAGGTTTATGGAGTTAGGTCACCAACCAGCCATGGCCTCACTAAATGGATGAAAAGACTTAAGGGGTTAAATGGCCTTCCCCTGCTGGTATGTCAGGATCTAGGCCAGAATGCACATTAGTCTGTACACAGAGGGGTAGGTTAATGTGCAATTGCATTGTACCTTCTTGTCATAAAATGTGAAATATAGCTATGTGCAAAGCAAGCTGAATTGAATGACTAATGGTGTGTTTCACCGGTTTATAGCCAAAATGACAACGTAGAGATAATGCAGCTACTGGCACCAAGATACCAGATATTCTGAAGAATTCCAGATGGAAAAATTATCTGAAAATGAATGATTTGAATAAATATCACTTATTTCCCCTGTTTATATCTTTTATCATATTGTTGTCCATTAATCCAGGACACCCTGTAGCTGTTCACTTTGATGTTTTAACTATACATTTTGGCTCAAATAATTGATTTTTTTTCTCTAAAATCATTGCAAATGTACTGCACCCTAATTTTAGAAGCAATACACATGGCGAAATATGGGGCAGCACGGTGGTACAGTGGTTAGCACTGCAGTCTCACGGTGCTGAGGTCCCAGGTTCGATCCCAGCTCTGGGTCACTGTCCGTGTGGAGTTTGCACATTCTCCCCATGTTTGCGTGTGTTTCGCCCCCACAACCCATCGATGTGCAAGGTAGGTGGATTGGCCACGCTAAATTGCCCCTTAATTGGAAAAAATGAATTGGGTACTCTAAATTAAAAAGAAATACTCATAGTGTAATATATTTCATGGCAGGTGAGGAGACATGCAAAATGGCCGTTTGCAACAGTACCTCACACTGAGGAGAAAGCCAATATCAAGCTGCCCACATTCTTCTCCTGCTGGGAGTAGTCCCTCCCAGTCAGTAACCATAGTAAACTCTGCACCTATTTCTTTCCGCAGCAAAACAACAAGGTTAAAAAATACCTTCATAAGCAGTGTTGTTCAATCACAAATTTGGCTCCAGAATGGATCAGAGTTTACAAATACTGGCACACAGGACAAATACCACAAACTGTTGGCAATTATCGCCAAGCCAATCTTGTGAGAATCATCATTACCGTTCACATTGCCCCAGCTACACCCATTGTTTTACTGCAGAAAGAACAAACAAAACCTAATGAATAAATAATGTGGTTTGATAATGTGCCTGGGCCTATTCATTGCTCTTTTGTAAATATTTTGTGCGGATAATGTGTGTTGCAGGTTAATTTCAGCAAGGATGAAGAGACACAAGCTTGCAATGTGCAATTATTAAGTGAAATGCGGTGGGCTGCTTTAGTTGAACGTGTGAATTATTCACAAATTGGCCACCTGCAGATAATTCAATTGCTTCTCTTTTCATATCTTTTTTCTCTCTATTCCCCTTTTAATCCTTTTCCTGTTGTATGTTTTTGTACTTTTTTGATGTATTCATGGGATGTGTGTGACTGTCACTGGAAAAAGCAGCGTTTATTACCCATCCCTGATTGTCCTTGAGATGGTGGTGGTGAGCTGCCTTCTTGAATGGCCATCGTCCATGTGATGTAGGTACTCCCAAGATGCTGCTAGGGAGTCAGTTCCAGGATTTTGTCCTTAATAAAGGATTAAGTCAGGATGGTGCGTGGCCTTGGCAAATGGTGATAGGCCCATGTGCCTGTTACTCTGCCCTTCTCAGTACTAGGGCTCCTGGATATAGGAAGCCTTGGTGAATAACTGCAGTACATCTGGTAGAGGGTACACATCGAGGCCATCGTATGCCAGTGGTGGACGGAGTGAATGTTTCAGGTGGCGGATGGGGTGCATTGTTCTGGATGGTGTTGAGCTTCCTGAGTGTTGTTAGAACTGCACTCATCCAAGGAATTGGGCAGTATTCCATCAACTTCTGACTAATATCTTGTAAATGGTGATAAGACTTGGGCAGTCACGAGGTGAGTCACTCACTGTTGAATACTCAGCTCCTGACCTGTCCTTTTATCCACAGTGGCTGATCTTTCTAGACTTCTGGTAAATCTTGATGTGGGGAATGTGGCAATATTTGTTCCAATGCAATATGGTTCGACTTTCTCTTAATAGAGAGATTGCTTGCGCACAAAATTGATGCTCCAGTGCATCTTTTGGATGAGGCATTAAACCAAGACTCACCTCCAGCTCAGATTAATGTGAAAGATTCCTTGATGCTATCTCAAAGAGCATCAGTGTTATGGCCGACATGTATCCCGTAATCAACATCACCAAAAATAGATTAATCGTTATCACATCACTGTTTGTGTGAGTTTGCCGTGCTCAAATTGGCCAACATGTTTCCTACATTACAATCATAAAAAAATATATTTAAAATACTTAATTTCCTACAAGGTGCTTTGGGAAACTCTGTGTCATGAAAACTCCTATACGGAGGCAAATCTTTATTTCTGGTCATTGCCGGGCACTTGTGTGGTTACCTCCCACTTATCAGACCAAGCCTGAATGTTGTCCAGGACTTTCTGCGAATGGGCACAATCTTTTTCATTATTTGAGAAGTTGTGAGTGGAAATGAACATTATACAATCATCACTTCTAACCTTCTGATGGTCATTGATAATTGTTGGTCCCAGGACACTGCCACGAGGAACTTTTGTCGTAACGTCCTGGTGGGGTGAGGTGATTGGTCTCGAACAACCACAATCATATTCTTTTCTTCAAGGTATGAGTCCAACCAGTGAAGAGCTTTCCCCCATTTCACATTGACATTGATTTTATCAGGGCTCTTTGATGCCACACTTGATCAAATGTTGTCAGTCACTCTCACTTCACCTCTGGAATTCAGAGTCTTTGACCATGCTTGAACCAAGGCTGTAAGGAGGTCTGGAACTAAGTGGTCATGTCAGAACACTAAGCACCGCTGAACAGGATACTGGTGAGTCAGTGCCATTTGTTCAACAATGCCATCCATCATTTTGCAGACAATTGAGAGGAGACTGAAAGGTCAATAATTGGCCGGATTGGACTTGTCCTCGTGAGCAAGACATACTTGGGAAATTCCCACATTGTCAGGTAGATGTGTTGTCGCTGTATCAGGACAACTTGGCGGGTGGCACAGTTAGTTCTGGAGCGCAAGTTTCAGTACTACCGCTGAAATTTTATCAGGGCCATAGCCTATGCAATATGCAGCGTACTTTGTATGGAGAATGGAAAACGTGAAAAAGTAATGACTGTGCCCATCCTTAACACAATGCATGCAAGAGAGAGCAATGTGTTACGGCAGTGATCCTTTAAGGGAATGAGGTGATGTCAGAATCCCTAATAACAAATATCAATAGGAACCTAATCTCATAATATACAACTGAAACATACTGTGGCCCCAATTTTATTGCAGAACGGGTTTCTTACAGCCCACAGGATGTGGATGAGCAATGGTGGGCCCTGGAGAGATTTTAACCCCGGGGCCCATTTCCATACTTGGACCCAACTCCCGCCTGAACCCGACAGAAATTGCTGCCTGGACGGCAAACAGAAGCAAAGGTTCAGGCAACAGTAGGGTGCAGCCATGACCTGCGGGAACTGTTGCTGACAGTGGGGTAACTGTTGAGGGAGAATGTACTGTAACATCACAAGCACTGTAACATTACATGCATAGTAACACCATACATACTGCGATCTACCGCCACCCTCACCCCCGCCCCCTACACATACTAACGCCACACCCACCTTATCCCTCTAACAGCATGTGTACTGTAACACCATAACATTCAATAAATAAAAGACTGCCATTTGATCTGTATGTTGTAGCCTGGCAATTCTTTACTCGTCCTTCTCACTTATCTTACTTCATAGTATACAAAACTGATCCCAAATAGTTGCTGGTATACTCAGAAGACATGAAAGAAAAAAATATATCTAATTCTGGCTACTTTATAAAATTATTTTTAAAAATATTAAATGCATGAAGGTTAATTTACACTGCCTGAAGTCAAGACTGGTCAAGACTCACACAAAAGGAATTTCTAGTCTTCAGAAAACCACAGCAACCCTGTTATCTCGAAAGAGGTGCTAATGTCTCCTGTGACTGCAGAACTCAAATTCCAAACAAATGCACAAAGCTCCCTTCTGAGGCAAAGCACTGTCCAGTGAAGACAATCTGTTTGTGAGGACAAAGGATGCTTAAAGCCTCTGGTAAGCATATTAATGAATGGAACATTAACCATTGCAAGAATCCATACCATGTATACACACCATTTATCCAAACCAGGTGGAAATGTGGGAGTATTGTCACATGACTTCCCACCACCGCCAAGCTGCTAGAACCTATAATATTGTCTTCTGAAGCTAAAAGAGGCGGTCTGTCATCTTCCATCAAACAAACTGCAATAGAACTGGGGCCTTGTCCAGGTTTAAATTGACTAGCCCTCATCTACACTATTTCTGATGATACCAGTACCAACTACAACTCTGACTCATCTTTATATGCTTTTCCCATTGTGGACATCAGCGCTACTGGAGAAATGGATTCACCCACATTAGCTTCAGACTGCTAACCTCTCTGGAGGAATACACCATTGGACTATTGATTCTGGACTCACATGAAACAATGGGTGTGATTTAACTAAATGGGACCAAAATCCCATAGTGAGTGCATTTAGCTGCATGTTTCCTGGCACTCGCAGCGCCGAGAAACACAAGGCTATAAAATGCGACTCGCATTTGATAAGGGACCTCACTGGGGAATGTGCTGCCAAGGCCGTGCAAAGTCCTGTTATGTACACTGAGGAGCTCTGCTTGCCTCAACACTTCAGTGTAATGAGAGATCGGGACACCATTTTTAAATGGCCCCTGAAACGACTCCTGACCAACCCCCCAAACCCCAACGCACTTAGTGTGGGTCCCCGGCCCTCTTGAGCAACCCCTCCAATGCCCACACAGGGCACCCCCTGCCCAATTGCACCTGTGCAAAAATGCCAGCTTGGCACTTTGGTATTGCCAACCTAGCAGTGCCCCTGCAGTGCCACCTAGGCATCTTGCCAGTGCCAGACTGGCACCCAGGTGGCATTGCCAGGATGCTAGGCCTGCACTGCCAGGGTGCTGAGATGGCATCAGCAGTGCCAGGGCGCCAACCTGTCCAAAGGGCGTGCAGCTGGGGGCCGCCGATCCCCTGGGAGACCCCCACAAATGTAATTTGGTCTGGCCCCCGTTTATGGAGACCAGAGCTGAATGGCGCTTCACTGAGGTCTTCGAGACGAAGGAGATCCCGGGAATGGGGTCTCCCGGCTTTTACCGGCCGTGCTGCGCAGTGGCGAGCTGCTGTTTGTGCTGAGAGTGGCCATTGGATCGCACCCAATGATTCTTACTTTGCCTGTCTTTCCCTTATCCCTCTTTTATTGTGTAAATGCACTGGGAACTATGTATTGTCATCCCCTGTCACATTTTGAATGTGTGTAAAATAAACTTACCCTCTGATTGTACCCTCTGAATTTGCTATGGGGTTACTAAGAGATGATTGCATCACTCCAAAACTGAGGGGTTGGGGAAAATACACCACCACTTATAAAGGGGGAAATCAAAACATACGTTTGTGTTTATGGATAGGTAGTGATGGGATAAATCAAGGCTGATTTAAATTAAACCACCTCCTCTCCATACCACTAGGCACAACTAAACATGTAATTAATCACAAGTTGTTAGGCCAACTAATAACAGGACATGCAAAAGGCTCTGCATAATGTGATCTTCCCCCACAGTTTTCCCTGACTGCATTGGTTCATGTGCTGTGGATGGTTGTTGATGAACCCACGTTATGATGATCATACCTTTGCTGTGCCACACTCTGTGGCAGTGTGTTAGGCAGCACAGTGGCACAATGGTTAGCACTGCTGCCTCATGGTGCCAGTGACCCGGGTTCAATTCCGGCCTCATGTGAAATTTGTACATTCTCCCAGTCTCTTCGTGGGTCTCCACCAGGTGCTCCAGTATCCTCCCACAGTCCACAAAAATGCAGGTTAGGTGATTGGCCATGCTAAATTGCCCCTTAGTGTCCAAAGGTTAGGTGGGGTTATGGGGATAAGGTGGGGGATTGGGCCTCGGTGGGTTGCTCTTTCAGAGGGTTGATGCAGACTTGATGGGCTGAATGACCTCCTTCTGCACTGTAGAGATTCTATGATTCCTATTACTTTGTTGTTTGACTGCCTGTCTGATGCAAATTAATTTGTGAACCAGGACCACTTGTAGCCACATCCATCTCTCATGCGTTGTATTCAGCCACCTCTTTTTCTTGTTCCTATTTGGTGTCCATAATTCTCTATGAAGTGCGACAGAATGTTTCACTGTGTCGAAGTTACGATGTTAGTTTTGTTGAGCTGTTTTTGAATAGTGCCAAAACCAAATCATCCTGTACCAGAAAAGGAGACATGGGCAGGATTTTCCATCCCGCCGCACCAATTCTCCGGTGAGACATGGCCATGCCAGCGGTGGGATTCGCCATCTTGCCAGCCGGCCAATGGGGTTTCCCGTTGTGGGCAGCCCCAGGCCGTCGGGAAATCCCCTGGCGTGCATGCGCTGCCGTCACAACGGAGAATCTCGACAGTGGAGAATCCAGCCCATGGGCTCGATTCTCCGCACCCCGACGCCGAAATCGCAGCTGGTGCCGGGTCGGAGAATCCATTTCCTTGCATGGAATCGGGACCGGCGTCGGTTCCCCGATTCTGCGGGCCACGAAATGCGCTGCCCAGCACCTACCTGGGGCCATTGGTGGAGGCCTGCTCTGCCATTTTCCGCCCCTGACCATCTGAAGTCCCGACGGCGTGGATCTAATGTGGTCCTGCAGGTCGCGATACTAGCGTGGCGGCTGCGGACTCAGTCCGCGGCCGCCCTCGTTAGGGGCGGGCTGATAGGAGGGCAGGGAGGGCCTTATACACTGCCGGGCAATGTTTGGGCAGGCGGTCAGGGTCGGGTGCGTGGCCGATCGGGGGATCTATTTTCAGTGCCAGCTCCGGGGTCCGAGTCCGCCATGGAGTAAGGTGTGCGTACTGGAGGCCGCTGCCGTGCGCATGTGTGGCCTCTGACCCGGATGTGCGGGGGCCCATATCTGCAGCAAAAGATGCTAGATTTATGCCGGGTCCCTGCTAGCCCCCTGCAGGGATAGGAATATGTGGCCCCTTCGCACCAGTTTTTCGGGCGTGAAAGTCCACAGTTGTGACGCCGGCGTGGGGACATTGTCCCAATCACAGAGAATCCAGCCCATTGTATTCTATGGATTTGATGCAGTAAGGGTTAAAAGCCTGAGTTAGTGTGTGTTTGACTGCTGCAGTAGTGTTTTAAAAATCCTGGTTTCAAGACAGCCAGGCCTTTTGGGAGCTAGAAGTGCAATTAAAGCATCATAAAAGTTTGGTCATACAGATTTTTGTTTATATTAAGAGGGTTCCCAGGGAATAGTTAATTAGAACCATTGTGTTCAGTTTCGTATGATGATGTAGTTAATGGGAGGAACCAAGCATTGAAGCAATCAGGTGTTGAGGTTCAGTTTTAGTTTTGTGGCTAGAAGGCAAGCTGCGCAGGGTTTCTGAAGAAAGACAGATCAAGATTCTGCATTATCTGGTTAGCAGACAAGAAGCAAAAAGTTGGAATAAATGGGTCTTTTTCTGATTGGTAGGCAGTGACTAGTAGGGTGTGGCAGTGATCTGTGCTAGGACCCCAACTGTTCACTTTATATATTAATGATTTGGCGAGGGAATTAAATGAATTATCTCCAAATTTGCAGATGATGCAAAGTAGGGTGGGAGGGTGAGCTGTGAGGAGGATGCAGAGATGCTTCAGCGGGATTTGGACAGGCTGAGTGAGTGGGCACATGCATGGCTGATGCACCATGTGAGATTATCCACTTCAGTAGCAAAAATAATAAGGCAAATTATTATTTGAATCAATGTAAATTGAGACAGCTGGGTACTCAGTGAGACATTGGTGTCCTCGGGCATCAGTCCCTGAAAGTAAGGATGCTGATACAGCAGGCAGTAAAGAAAACAAATGCTAACTCGGCCTTCATTGCGAGAGGATTTGAGTACAGGAATAAGGATGTTTTACTGCAGTTGTATAGGGAATTGGTGAGGCCACACCTGGAGCATTGTGTGCAGTTTTATTGTCCTTATCTGAAGAAGGATGTTCTTGATATGGAGGGAGTGCAGCAAAGGTTTACCAGGCTGATTCCTGGAATGGTAAGACTGTCATACGAGGAGACACTAAATTGGTTAGGGTTATATTCATTGGTGTTTAGAAGAGTGAGAGGGGATCTCATGGAAACTTATAAAATTCTAACAAGATCAGACAGGGTAGATTCAGAAAGAATGTTCCCAATGGTGGGGGAGTCCAAAAATAGGAGTCATAGTTTGACGATAAGGACTGAGGTGAGGAGAAATTTCTTCACCCAGAGCACGTAGCACAGTGGTTAGCACTGTTGCTTCACAGCACCAGTGACCTGAGTTTGATTCTTGGCTTGGGTCACTATCTGTGCGGAGTCCCTGTGTCTGCATGAGTTTCCTCCAGGTGCTCCGGTTTCCTCCTACAAGTCCTGAAAGACGTGCTTGTTAGGTGAATTGGACATTCTGAATTATCCCTCAATTTACCCGAATAGGCGCCAGAGTGTGGTGTCCAGGGGATTTTCACAGTAACTTAATTGCAGTGTTAACGTAAGTCTACTTGTGGCACTAATAAAGATTATTATTATGGTGAATCTGTGGAATTCACTATCACAGAAAGTAGTTGAGGCCAAAACGTTGTGTAAGTTCAAGAAGGAGTTAGATATAGCTCTTGGAGCTAAAGGCATATGGGGGGAAGGTGGGATCAGGGTATTGAACGTTATGATCAGCCATGATCATAATGAATGGCAGAGCAGGCTCGAAGGGCTGAATGGCCTCCTCCTGTTTCTATTATCTATATATGTTTCTATGTATGCTTTTATTATTCTGACAGGGTGCAGGTCTTTTTCTTTAAGCAGTTTCAAAAGATCTCTCTTTCTCAAAGCGGAGTATTCAAGACATCTTTGAACAGCAAGCATTCCTGAGTGCTAACTGTATTTAAATGTGGATTGGGATCTGAGATAGTTCTGTTGTTTGAGTGGAAGTAAAGATAGCAGTTAAGGGTTAGTGTGTCACTCTATTGATTAGCATTGTTTAAGGGGTAAATATAAGCTACCTCCTTGTGTGATGTTAAAGATATTTTGATACTGTGATCGTAATAAAGTTTGTTTTAATATACCACATCCCTTTTTTGTGTGAAATTACTCCTGGAGCGAGGTATCCTTTCCTCACAGTCTTACATAATTAAAATAAAATATTGAGGCTTCTGTCCAATATCCTCGTCACTGTTGGAGTCTGGTCCGGGATCGTAATGATATTAAACATTAATAACATTAATATCGTCAGCAATGATTTCGGTCACAGCTTCCACATATTGACACATGTATCCAGGTCATCATTTTGGTAGTTATCTTAATTATTGACATCTGCCTTCTTATATATCTTATATTCATTCAGCGCCTTACAGTCCTGTTTAAGCTTTTCACAGATTGAAATGCTTTGCGATATTCTGTAAATCCAGGATGGGGTTTGCTCAAATAGAAAGTCCTTTCCCAATTCTGGAAGTTCCCCCCTTTCTGATGTCAGCTGAGGCGCCCAGGCGGCGCAACCGGGTATCAAGTCAAACTTCAGGACGTCCCAAGACCATCTCAGCCAATCCCTGTATTTGCTATGTGCCTCCGAGACGATGCGAGGGCGTCATGTGATGCAATTTCCTCTCTGCAAACGATATTAAATATTCGCTGGAGTAGAATTGTACTTACGACCAAATGGATCCCTTATATCTCCACTCGCTCTGGCTTCAGGCTGTAAGATTGCGGAGAGAGGTGTTGTTAAACTTCTAGAATCTCCCCCGCTGCAGCCCGATTGATCCGATATGTAAAACAAGTTGCTTCAATCTTTCGGCAAAACCGCCCGAGCCGCACATGGTGCAGAGATTGACACAGGGGAGAACTCACTGCAAAGCAAATGCGTGGGAACACAGCTTGTCTGTCAGGTCAGTCTGTTTATATACTTCAGCTGTACGGTGTGAAACTGAAAACTGTAAACTTCAAGCTTTGCTCCGAAAGAGCTTTTTTAGAGAAGTCAGTGGGAAGGTGCCAGTGAACACCATTCACCCAGCAGCAGAACTGATCTGCACCTCGTTTCAACAAGGTGAATTGGACATTCCGAATTCTCCCTGTGTACCTGAACAGGCGCCGGAATGTGGCGAGGAGGGGATTTTCACAGTGAGCCCTGCTTGTGACAATAATAAAGATTATTATTATCCCGCTCATCGAAAAATCAAAGAGCCTGTTTGTCGGTGATCGCAGTGGCTATAGTGGAGCCATTCATCTCTGAGAGTTCAATGTGACCCAGAATGGGTTAAATCGTCTCTGTATTCTGGCAACTCACGATTATGCAGCTTTTTAAAAAAGATTGCGCAACAAGTTACAAAAATAACCTGCTGAAAATTGGCTTGTTTCGAAAGACAAAAGACATTTTAGTTCAGAAGCAGGATATTAAACAGTGAACCCTTTCTGTCTCTCCGTGTTTGACAAAATAGACGATTGTTCATGTGTAATGGGATCCCGAATGGCTCGGAACCTGAGAAAGGTTACCAATACATGGTTGAGACCCAACCATCACATTCAGTAACAAGATCAACAGGAGAGTAATATAATTTGAATAAAATTAGTTATTTACATTTTCGGGATTTTTTTTGCTAGAAGTTCATCTTTCCCTTCCATTTCCTCAGACCTAATAGAGAAATAGAATTTATATTATGATCTGGCCCATGGGAATAAAGTAGAACTTTTGAAAAATTAAACTGCGATCAACTGCACATTCTCGGTTTAGACTGAAAGAATCTTACTACAAGTAGGCTGGTGTGTTTTTCTTCCATCAAGTTTACTTTGAGGTCTGGTGGTTTAATGGTGTAGCGAGGGTATATTTTCTTTTAGTTTCATTTTGAGTGCCCAATTATTTTTTTCCAATCAAGGGGTAATTTAGTGTTACCAATCCACCTAACCTGCACATCGTTTGGGTTGTGGGGGCGAAACCCACACAGACACAGGGACAATGTGCAAACTCCACATGGACAGTGATCCAGGGCTGGGATTCGAACCCGGGCCCTCAGCGCCGCAGTCCCAGTGCTAACCACTGTGCCACAGTGCTGCCCTGTGAATACTAACATTTCTGGTTTCCTTTGAAAGGCAGAATCCAAACATGTGTAACAGACAATACAGTGCAGAGGACTTTTCAGAGGAAGTTGGCATTTCTTGCAGGCAGACAATGTTGCATGGCTGGCAAAACGGTATTGAAGTTATCAGACATGTCTCAGAGCCTGAGACTGGCTTGGAAAGGCTGGGTATAGTTGCAGAATTTTATGGGTTATAGATTGCTGAACCTAAATTTATCGCCAGCCATGGCATGTTATCTTTCAATTGCAGCACCAGCAACACTTCATTCTGTATGTGGTACTGGATTCTTTTCTGGTTTAATCATGCTGTCAAATTGAAACCTTGCTTACATCTGTTGAACTTATCAATGCAAATATTCAGTGGTATTAAAATATAAGCATGTATTTCATGGAGCATAATCCATGACCTTCGCACCTCAGGCATGAAGGTCAACGGATGCCATTTTTGTGTTTCTGCAAGAAGTTTTGTTGATGATTATCTTTTATCTGTTTATTTGTGGTTTGAAATGAGTCGGCAATCATTTTTTCCTAAACAGATTGATCACGTGGCACTGTTCTTAATAGGCTTAAGGCCAAGGATTACTCCTATTTAAAGTGACGGACTCACTGCGGCGCAAAGGAGAGATAAGGTCGGAGATTCCCAGGCAAGGAGAGGAAGAAGGAAATAAGAGGTAGTTTTACTCAATATTTTCTCCCCTTGTTTCTGTTTTCGCCTCAGCTTCTTTTGCCACTTCTGAATTTGTTGGCATTTTTTATTGCCTTTTGATTTTGACATGGTCGATAGGGGAGAAAATGTTTCCATTGCCAGGAGAGGTGATAATAGGTGGACACAGTTTAAAGATCATTAGAAATAAGCTGGGGCAGGGGTGATGGGTAGGATTCTTTATATGGAGTGAGCTGTTGTCATCTGAAGAGTATGAATGGAAAGGGCAGCAGATTCAATAGTGACTTCCAAAAGGGTATTGTATGTATACTTAATAAAGAAAAAAAAATGCATGGCTATGGAGAAAAAGCTCAGAAAATAGGCCGAATGGATTGATCTTTCAAAACGTCAACATTGACACAATTGACTGAGTAACTTTCGTAACTTTCTTCTGTGGTGTAATGTTTTATGATTCCATTGTATTTGAGTGATTTTTCTTGGTATTGCAATGATCATGCTAAAATTGATCTGGATAGGGAAGGTGAAACATTTTGCTTTGTCTTTTTTTTCAATTTGGAGTACCCAATTCACTTTTCCAATTAAGGGGCAATTTAGCGTGGCCAATCCACTACCCTGCACACCTTTGGGTTGTGGGGGCGAAACCCATGCAAACAGGGGGAGAATGTGCATACTCATCACGGACAGTGACCTAGGGCTGGGATTGAACCTGGGATCTCGGCGCCGTGAGCAGCAGTGCATATTTTGCTTTGTCATTAAGGATAATTAATATACACAGGAAGAGTTGGACTGCTGGGGAAAACGATGGTAAATTGGTCTTGCACCCTCATTTTTGTTTGTAGTCTAAAATGGATGTAAGGAGAGCAGGAAAAGAGAAGGTAAATAAACCTCTGTTAATAACTGTAAACTTCTTACCAAGATTCTTATTAACAATCTCGTAAATGTTTGCTTGGTAGGAGGGAGATTTCATGGAAATCATGGAATCCCGAAAGTGTAGAAGGAAGCATTTGGCCCATTGAGTCTGCACCGACCCTCTGAAAGAGCTCCTACCTAGTCCACACCTCTGCCCTATCCCCGCAACCCCACCTAACCTTTGGACACTAAGGGGCAATTTAACCTGGCCAATCCACCTAACCACATCTTTGGACTGTGGGAGGAAATCAGAGCACCCGAAGGAAACTCACGCAGACACATGGAGAAGGTGTAAACTTCACACAGACAGTCACCCAAGGTCAGAATCGAACCCCTGTCCTTGGTGCTGTGAGCCAGCATCGCTAACCACTGAAAAAAACGGTGTCCTGAACTCCCTTATCGAATGGGAAAGAAGGGCAGTTTTTCGATGCAATGGCATAATATCACCAGAAGTGAATTGTAGAGAACATTTTTCAGTCACGCAGAAAAGCTGCATCAGCCATTCTTGAGCATATTAAAATTACTGACCCATCAGTGCCACTGAGGCAGCTGCAGAAGCAGCACTCCCAGAAATTCAGTTTTCCTCACAGCTCATTGACTGTATCTATGCAGCAGCTTGTGCAACCAACAACAATTAATTCAGTGGGCACGGCTATGATTTTTATAATATGTAAATCATATACTGTTACAATTCCAGATGATGTTATATCTGGACGGGAAGATTGCAGAATGGAACCCTGGCTCAAAAGACTGTAACCGTTGCTTTTTGTTTTGTAAAACATGGAGGAAAAGAGTCACAGTACCGCTAATAAGTTTTAGCAACAAGAACATTTTTTTATTAAACATGAAAAAATTGGATTGTGTTACAATACTCATTTACTTTCCTTTTAACTTAACAATACACACAGGTTTTAGGATTAACATAAATGGATTACAAAATACATCTTAATCTACAGTGGACTCATTAACACAAAGTTCATTTGAAGCACACAAGATGACTGTGGTCAAATACACGCACTCCGCTCCGAACCCAAGTTATTGCCTATGGATCTCTCCTCAGAATCCCCCCAGATGATTGTCACAAGAGAGTTTCAAAACTCCACTCAAAAAAACACACTTTAAAATCTTCTTTCGTAAGAATAATGCTTTTGATTCGGGGTTTGTATTCCAAAATCCAGTCCAGGTTGTTCAAATGACAACTTTAATACCAAGCTTCCACTCCACTTTTAATAGTGAATACAGTCCAGGGTTTTACACCAACCCCTTTTCGGATTTCTTCGTTTTGACTGCTGTGCAAACTGGTCACAATTGCGTTCACTCTCAATTTCCAGATTGTATTAACATGACATCAAACCTCCTATCTACCTCGGAAGTCTGCTCTCCCACTTTAAATCTAGTAAGAGGTCTTACACACCAGGTTAAAGTCCAACAGGTTTGTTTCAAATCACTAGCTTTCGGAGCACTGTTCCTTCCTCAGGTGAATGAAGAGTGCTCCGAAAGCTAGTGATTTGAAACAAACCTGTTGGACTTTAACCTGGTGTTGTAAGACCTCCAACGCCAGCATCGCCACATCATGACTTTAAATCTAGTTACAGCAATTGTCTTTGTAACTCAGAACACTTTGTTTCCTCTTCCTTGAAATCTTCTGAATAATACCTTCGCCTCTGTTCACTTAACTTCAGACGTCTTAAACATTCTTTCTGTCCCAGTTCCCTGGTTATCTGGACTATAACTTGTATTTTTGGAAGCTTGCATCTTTGCAGCTCCGTTCCTGTCCAGCGTTTACTGGCAGAGTGAGAGATGTTCCTTCCCTAAGGTCCTGTCTCCAACTGCCAACAAATTAAGCTAAAACTAAAACTTAAAAGCTTCTCTACCTTAAAAGGTCTTAGTTGCTAAGCAGCACCCACATGCTTATGCCTTTTATTTATTCTTCACAGCGTAGCCCTCCCTCAGCACAATAGAAACCAGTTGGAATTTAACCAACCCCACATATACAAACACTTTTGTCCAGCATGAATCTAACTATAGGTTTTACATTTGCAGGCACAGAAACTTTAATTAAATACACTTAAAACGATATCTTATTTATAATGTTTACCAGTACAAATATCAATCCCTTAAAACTACATTTGTTTTCCTATAAATTACAAACCCTACCAGAGAACTGTGCAAAGCAATGCCATGCATGTGGGCAGCATGGTAACACAGTGGTTAGCACTGTTGCTTCACAATGCCAGATCCCAGGTTCGATTCCTGGCTTGGGACACTGTCTGTGCGGAGTCTGCACGTTCTCCCCATGTCTGCGTGGGTTTCCTCCGTGTGTTCCGGTTTCCTCCCACAAGCCTAAGTTGCTGGCTCATTCAGAGCTGGTGGGGCTCATTCAGAGTTTGCCCCACCAGCGTG
The DNA here is from genome assembly GCF_047496885.1 of Scyliorhinus torazame. NCBI lineage: Eukaryota > Metazoa > Chordata > Chondrichthyes > Carcharhiniformes > Scyliorhinidae > Scyliorhinus > Scyliorhinus torazame. The sequence continues at coordinate 29,254,516 of NC_092724.1, forward strand.
ACATTGTGGGACCTGCCTCCTCCCAATTTTCTTTGCGAAGAATTTAAAACTACAGGGGGAAACCCAGCAATGCTGCCGACGGACTACCCTATGCCTTTCCCGCCCGGGATGGCATTTTGCCAAAAACAAATCACAAAATTCTACCTGTTGTCTTTCGAACAAGATAGAAAATCATGATCGCTCAGCTTGACGTAAAAGATCCCTGGGCACTATTTTGAAGAAGCACAGGAGGTTTTCGTGGTATTCTGGTCAATTTTTATCCCTCAATGGGCGGCACAGTGGTTAGCACTGCTGCCTCACAGCATCAGGGACTTGGGTTCAATTCTGACTTTAGGTGACTGTCTGTGTAGAGTTTGCAGGTTCCCCTGTGCCTGCGTGGGTTTCCTCCGGGTGCTCCGCATTCCTCCCACAGTCCAAGTTGGTTAGATGGACTGGCCATGTTGAAAAAAATCCCACTTAGTGTCCAGGGATGTGCAGGTTAGGTGAGGTTACGGGGATTGGGCGGGGCAGTGGGCCTAGGTAGGGTGCTCTTTCAGAGAGTCGGTGCAGACTTGATGGGCCGAATGGCCTCTTTCTGCAATAGTCTTAGTTCAGGATTCTCTTAAGGTTAATGTGCAGGTTCAGTTAACAGTTAGGAAGGCAAATGCAATGGTAGTATTCATTTTGAGAGAGCTAGAATACAAGAGCAGGCATGTACTCCTGAGGCTGTATAAACCCATTTGGAATATTGTGAGCAATTTTGGGCCCCGTATCTAAGGAAGGATATGCTGGGTTTGGAGGGGTCCCAGAGGAGGTTCACAAGAATGATCCTGGGAATGAAGGGCTTGTCAGTGGTTGAGGACTCTGGGTCTGTACTCAATCGAGTTTAGAAGGATGAGGAGGCGGATTTCATTGAAACCTACAGAATACTGAGAGGCCTAGATAGATTATCATAGAATTTACAGTGCAGAAGGAGGTCATACGGCCCATCGAGTCTGCACCGGCTCTTGGAAAGAGCACCCTACCCAAGGTCAACACCTCCACCCTATCCCAGTAACCCCACCTAACACTAAGGGCAATTTTTGGACACTAAGAGCAATTTATCATGGACAATCCACCTAACCTGCACATCTTTGGACTGTGGGAGGAAACCGGATCACCCGGAGGAAACCCACGCACACACGGGGAGGATGTGCAGACTCCGCACAGACAGTGACCCAAGCCGGAATCGAACCTGGGACCCTGGAGCTGTGAAGCAATTGTGCTATCCACAATGCTACCGTGCTGCCCTAAAGTGCCTTTAGTGGACATATAAAAGGTGCTTCCACTAGTAGGAGAGAATAGAATCTGAGGACACAGCCTCAGACTGAAGGGAAAAACTGAGATAAGGAGGAATATCTTCAGCCAGAGGGTGGTGAATCTGTGGAACTCTTTGCTGCAGAAGACTGCGGAAGCCAAGTCACTGAGTGTGTTTAAGACAGAGAAAGATAAGTTCTTGATTAATAAGGGGATCAGGGATTATGGGGAGAAGGCAGGAGACGGGATGGGAAACTTATCAGCCATGATTGAATGGTGGAGCAGACTCGATGGGTTGAATGGTCTTACTCTGCTCATATATCTAACGGCCTTATGATTTTATGAATGAACTCCAAAAACAAATTATCTTGTTTGTTGGAGCTTTTTGTGCTCAAATTGCTGTTGGATTTCGTACATTACAAAAGTGATCACGCTTAAAAAAATACTACAAAGTACAGTGACTCTTGAAAACACACCTTACCTAGACACACTCCTTGCCCTATCCCTGTAACCCCATAACCCCCCCTAATTATTGGACACTATGGGACAATTTAGCATGGTCAATCCTCTAAACCTGTACAGCTTTGGACTGTGGGAGTAAAATCTTGAAGCCATAAAAGATGCTATATAAATGCAATCCTTCCTTCTTCCCTCCTTTCCTTCCTCTATTTCTTCTTGCATTAGACCCGTTCTTTCTCTTCCCCTCCTTTTCTCCCTCCCTTCTGTTTTGTAGTCAATAAAATTCAAAAATACGTAAGAGCTTTCTGCTGTAATGATCAAAATATAGCCAAAGATTTCGGCTAAATCAACTCAATGAATAAGTCTACCCAATATTAAAACAGAAAGGCCAGGTGGAGTGAGACACACCTAATAACTCAATTTTCTTCGGACCTCGAGCATTTGAACAAATCCACCACACCAGCAATGATATACTTGGTTGCTCATTTCTGAATTGCAACTCTAATTGATTCATTTTGTTTTGAAGGTGTTTGCTGTTTAACTTAGTAATCGTGCACTACAAACCTGAATTTGGGGGGCGGGGGGGAATATACCTCGTAATCAAGAGGCGCATCGGTACCCATTTTCAACTTCAATTTAGAGTTCAGGCACTCCCATGCACAATAGAGTAACATATATCACAGACAATGGACACAACTGTATTAAAAATAATTAAACCAGCTTTGTTAAACAACAGATAATCTCTTATTATAAATCTGAGATCCATAAAGCAATTTCTGGAGGTTGCCAATGAAGAGATGAGTCAGGTTAAAAAAAAAAAGTGCTTGCCGGAAATGGTTTGCTGATATATGGGCTGCATGGTGTCACAGTGATTAGCACTGCTGCCTCACAGCGCCAGGGACCAGGGCTCAATTTCAACCCAGGTGACTGTGTGGAGTTTACACATTGTTCCCTTGTCTGACTGGGCTTCCTCCAGGTACTCTGGTTTCCTCCCACAGTCCAAAGCTGTACAGGTTTGGAGGATTGGCCATGCTAAATTGTCCCATAGTGTCCAATGGTTAGGTGGGGTTAAGGAGTTACAGTGATAGGGCAGGGAGTGTGTCTAGGGAAGGTGTGTTTTCAGAAGGTTGGTGTAGACTCGAAGGATCGAATGGCCTCCTGCACTGTAGGAATTCTATGGTTCTATGATTCTATATTTCACATAGCTCTTAAGCTGCAGGCAAACATGACACATTAGTGGCTCAATTGTACACAACGGGCACGATCTAACTGAAAGGTTTCTAAGTGTCATTTGCAGCGGGTTTTGCAGGGAGATTCTCACTGGCTTTGTCGGAGAATTCCCCACTGTTAACTATTGACACATAGTCACTTTATGGGCCCCGGAGAATTTTTCTCCAGTTCAGCTCACACTGAGGGTGCAATTTATCCAAATGGGAATGTGTTGCTAACTTTTGGTTGGTTCAATTGGCTCTGTTTTATAACCTTTGTTCTAGAGTCGCCAGGTATCTTTATGATACCGCCACGAGGTTCAAGTTCAAGTAATGATCAATAACTCAACACACCAATTAGTAAGATTCAAATCAATACACATTTATTATACACAGTAAATCGCTACTCATGCATAAACTCTACTTTCTAGGCTATTTCTATAACTAACAGGCCTATACTTAGCTTCGGTCTGGCCCACCAGGTCAGGGGAACAAATGGCCTTTCGTTCGGGTTCTGAAGCTGCGGGATGCAAAAGCTGGTACGGACTGGTAGCTAGGAGCGCCTATCTCGTAGCGAGCGTTGACTTGAGACTTACTTCTTTGGAGGCCGCTGGACAGGTCACTGTCAAGGGTTGCTTCGCATTGCTGAGTGACCCTGTCAAGAAGGATGATTTGAACTTGGGGGCTTTGCTTTATAGTCCCCAGGGGCTTCCCGCCCTTCGGGGCGGACCCCGTAACTGGTTTCAAGTGATTGGACTTCGTTCCAATCGCTTGGTTCGATTTCTTCAATACTGGAGCTGTTCTCTGATCGTTGGGCATTCTTTAAGTGTCCGTTAACCTCTTTTGTGTTGGCTCCTGCTGGCGCCAAGGAGTCTGGCTTGGCCTTGTTTGCCTTAAAATGTTTTGATTGTTCCCAGGGATCGCTTATTACTATGTAGGTGGCTGCTACATTACTATGCAGATGGCTGCTTGTATCGATGCTGTCTGGGTTTTTGTAGAGTCTAATACACAGTAAACTTGCATCTGCTAGTTTTTGCCTGTGTTGGCTGAATTTCCCTTCAGCCTTTGCGGTTCTCCATTTTAAGTCGGGAAGTGGCCAACTCAGGTGGTTACAAATGATGTCCCACAGCAAGCGCGTTTAGCCTCATGTATCTAACGTGACTCCAGTTAGATAGGGGGCTTCAGCGGGAACATGTGGCTGATGATACAGGTAGTCCTGTTTCCTGCACTTGAGGAGCTCCTCTGTGCAGGGAGAGATCGAGACGACCCTGATGCAACCCCCGGAGCCCCAACTCACTGTTGCGGGGTCCCTGGCCTCCCCTTACCACTCCACACCCATGCAGGGCACCCCTTGCCTGATCACCACTGTGCAAAAAGTGGCACCCTGGCAGTGCCCTTGCCAGTTGGCAGTACCACCTGAGTATATTGGCAGTACCATGCTAGCACCCATGCAGCACTACCAGCATGACATGCCAGGGTACCAGTGTCAGGGTGCCCAGGTATCACCAGCAGTGCCAGGGTGCCACTATGTACAGAGGGCGTGCACCTGGGGGCATCCAATCCCCTGAGAGACCCCTACCAGTGCCATTCCATCTAGTCCCCATTTGTGGATACCAGCACTGAATGGCGCTTGCCTGAAGTCTCCAAGGTGAAGGGGCTAGATCCCAATGCGTTGGTTACCTCAGGGAATTGCATATTAAAGTGAGACTAGCTGTCTCACTCTGATATGCAGATTTTCCAAAAAGTGATCTGCCCTCAATGGGCGGGCTTTACATCATGACATCTCGCGTGATCTCGCGAGGCATGGTGAGTCAGGTAGATCCCGGGTGCCGGGTCTCCCGGCATTTACCAGCCACGTTGCGTCGCAGCGTGCTGGTTTTTGGGCGCAGCTTTGCTGGCAGATTGCACCCTTAGAATTATTTTTATCAGTGGGAAGCTGATCCCACTGGCCAGCCCGGCTCCTCAGAGATCAGGGTGCCATTTTGAAAAGGTGCCCCGATCTCCGAGCGAACTTGAGGGTCTGCCACACTCCCCACCCAGGGGGAATGTCACCCCCCCCCAAGCCTGTGGGAGGCCTCTGTTGGCATCTGCTGGCTGCGTCGTGCTCCCGTTCGAGCACGGCACGGTCTATAGATCATGCCAAAGTATTTTGCTACTTGGTTCTCAAGTAGCAAAAGATGCCAAATTTGTGGACATGAAGATGGAGAAGAGCTAGAATATCTTCCAATAACCTAGTATTTTGTTCTAGTAAGAGATTATAAGTGAAGAGTGATGTCTGGACCTCTTCAGTTATAACTTTTACTTCCACTATTTCAAGATTTGAAAATAATGTTTGTTGATCTGATAGGACGTCCAATAGAAACACTTTTCGGTCTGCTCTATGAATGGAGATATATTTGTCTTGTGTTTCTCAGAGTACTTATCTGAACAGAGATTGTAAACACCTTTGAGATTTATAATACCAAAGAGCAAGCAATTTCTCTTTGCTTCTGAGGACTGTTTTGAGAAAAACACTGTACAGAGTAGTCTCGTGGGATTAGGAGAATTAGGTACATTAGGATCCCATTCTCAAAAAACCCCAGAATTGACTGAATATATGGCATGATTACTGATTTACCCATTGTGCAAATAATTAAATGAGGCATCAGTCATGAAAAGGTCTTCACTGAGATGGATGCTGTACACAATTGTATTAATTAACCTACCAGTTTAAAACCAAGATAAACTGAGATTAGCAATTTTAATTATGAGAATAATTGCAATTGTTTTCTTTTTTGCATTGTTTTGACAATTTTCTTAAAATATTTGCTAAAACTGCTCCATCGTTTGGCAAGTTTCTCCTGCAATGAGCTTAGCCAAGCAGACCAAAAAGATCCCAGTTTTGCTCCTTAATTTATGTTGTTAGCGGATCTCACCAGGTTAAAGCGAATTAACTTCAGCACTCTTGAGTTAGTGAGTATTTTCACTCCCTGTTTTACATAGCAAACCTAGAATAGTTTGCCAAGACTTGCTGCATAAGCTCACATCTGACTGACTATTGGCCAGAGCAGAGGAATGATTGGCATCTATGCATATCTACATCAGCAACCCACCTTTAGGGAAACCATTATGGAGAATGTTGTCAGAAAAGAGAAATAAAAGCGACGGGCGGGCTTCTCTAATCCTGAGACTAAGTTTGACACTGTCGGAAACGCTATCGCGTTTCTCGATGGCGTCAACACGGCCTCAGGATAAGCAATAGGGCCAGCACGGCACTGGAGCAGCCCACACCGCTCCAGCTGCTGATCCCGGCATCAACTGGGCGCCACGGGGTCTGCGCATGCGCAGTGGCACTGGCGACAACGCGCGCATGTGCAGTGGCTCCCTTCTCCGCGCCGGCCCCAACGCAACATGGCATAGGGCTAAAGCGGCCGGCGCGGAAGAAAGGAGGCCCCCAGCCCGAGAGGCTGGCCTGTCGATCAATGGGCCCCGATCGCGGGCCAGGCCACAACGGAGGCCCCCCCTGGGTTGATGCCCCCTCTCCCCCTCCACAGGCTCCCCCGGACCCTTCCACGCCGAGGTCCCGCCGGCTGAGAGCAGATTAGAACAGCGACGGCGGGACTCCGGCACCTGGCTGAGAGAATACCACCCACTATTTTTGATACCTGTGCATTTATTCATTCTATTCATTCATTAGAATGAATGAGCCAGCTCTTTGAAAGGCTCAGTAAATAAATATGTTGTCCAATGTGCTTGGCACAGATTGTTAAATGACCAATTTCTGTGCGGAGTAATCTAGTGACCTTTGGAATGTGACAATTGAGCTCATTGCACCTAGGCCAAGGAAGGTAGGAAAATACATGAGGTGTCCGGCCCTGATCATTTTCCATTGGCACCCGCAGGTACCTAGAATCTGTGTAGACGGGATCTGTCTGGGCTGTGACACAACCTTCCACAGTGCATGTAAATGCGTGCAGAAGCTAAATGAAGATTGGATCATGCACGGTTGTGACATCACGCCCACAGTTTAGGCCAACATGCCAAGAAAAGTGGGGATTAGGCTTGCTGGCGTTGTCACTGCCGTCGTCCAATTGGGGCCCACTCTTGCCATTTAAAAATGCCGTCCCGTCTCTCGCTACAGTGGGGTGTCCTGGTGAGTGGAGCTCCCCACTGTACAAAACGGGACTATATGCGGCCTCGGCTGTGCGTTCCCATTCAGGCACCTTATTCAACGCGAGTCGCGTTGAATAGCCACGTGTTTCTCAAAACTGAGTGTGCCGGGAAACATGATGCTCAGTATGCTCGCTATGGGACTTAGTTCCCGTTTGGGAGAATCACGCTCTATGTATATCTGGATCTCGCCCAGTGAAGGTTCGATCCAGATCACAATGTCTCACAAGGTTCCATTAAATCTCGCAAGGTGTTTCGAGCGCGCAAATCTCACAAGAGGCCTCTAGCAAGATTCAATGGCCTCTTTGCGTCACCAAGCCTGGCGCGATGAGGCCATTAAATTGCACCCCAGTTGGAACCCGGTCCCAGGAGATTGCTGCCTTCAGTAAACTAAGGGTATCAAGATGGAGAAGGAAAATAATTGAAGCACTGTCTTTGAGTTTTGTTAAATTGATCACGGAGGCTATTTTGGTTTCAACCAAATACAAATTAATTTAATAAATTGAACACTCTTAGCATATGTAATAACTCTCATGAGGCCCATGGGGATTCCCTAATCGAGCTCCCCTTGGGACTCGTGGAATATGAGCCTCCCCGCTAGTGGCCCGCCCAGCTGGGACTCATAACTGTACAGAAGCCGCCCAGGCAGGGATCGGCATCCTGATAGTCTTGATTGGGACTTGTAGTGTGTGTATTCTGCTGTAGCGGCCGTTTCCTTTGACCTTGAATAAACCACCATTTACTCAACTACTCGGCCTTCTGGGTCTTCATAGCACACAACTTTTAAAGAAATGTTCATCAAATGGATGCAATGCTGCTCGTCAATTTCCTGTCTAATTGCATCAAGGAATAAGGTGAAGCAGAGTAAGATTCGAGTGTAAGTACTCCAGGATGTGCAGTTACAATTCAGTCTTAATTTTTAAGACACTCATTCTGTCCTTACTTTAATTTAACACTTTGATTTTTGTTATTATTCATAGTTTTTAAAAATAAATTTAGAGTATCCAATTCATTTTTTCCATTTGAGGGGCAATTTCGCGTGGCCAATCCACTTACCCTGCACATCTTTGGGTTGTGGGGGTGAAACCCACGCATCCACAGGGAGAATGTGCAAACTCCACACGGACGGTGACCCGGGGCCGGGATCGAACTGGGACCTCGGCGCCATGAGGCAGCAGTGCTAACCACTGCACCGCCGTGCTGCCCTATTATTCATAGTTAAGTAGCACAGAAATGGAACTGGTTAGAGAATAGAAATCTCTGCAATGTAGGCTGAGGAGCTGGGAGATGTGAAACTGAGATATGACAGTGTAACCCAAAGCAGGTGAGTGTACAAAATTACACATTTATTGAGTCCTTTATCAGGATGAATGTAGACATAGGAATTTATTAGCTGATCTGCCGTGGTACTGCCTAAGGTTAGTTAGGACACAGCGAATTTCACTCTTGAGTGCAATGGTGATGCGGCATGTATCGGGGGAATCTGCAGTTTCCACAAATATTCATTGCCTCCAACACCGACGAGCAGTGGCAGCCATGTGCGCAATCCTAGAATCCCTACAGTGCAGGAGGAGGCCATTCAGCCCACAGAGACACGAGGAGAATGTACAAACATCTACAAGATGCACTGCAGGAACACACCAAGGTTCCTTCGGTAACACCTTCGAAAGTTACACCCCCTACCATCTTATCCTATGATCACATATCAATTCTAGCTCAATATCCATTTTAAAGCAAATTGTCAGCAGGTGGCATTCCAATTGTCCCCCTTTTGTTGTGACAGTAATTTTAGTTGGTATGGTACATAAATGGAACACTTATTAATGAATACATGTCCTGTCGATTGAAAAACCTACAAGAGATCTTTATTACTCATGTCAGTGGATTTTGCTATGAGATATAGACCATGGACATATGTATGTGTTTAATGTTTGAACAAGGTTACATGCCTGTGTGACATTTCAGTGGAAAACAAATTAAATAAAAATAATGGGTTCTCACATTTAATGATAAAAACAAGCGGCGTAGGAACAACTGCATTGTGTATCTTGAACATACTTTCTAATACATTTGAATAAAGCAATTTGTTCAGCGTCCCGTACCGTGGGTCAAGGGTGCATTGTAGAATCAGCACCTCCATCATTGGCAATCTTGAAAAATAGGCGTGCCTAAGTTGCTGTTAACAAGGAATGGAAGATTTCACTTTCATTAGCTTGGAACAGGATGATCAGCAAACTGATAGAAAGCAGCCTGGTTGACCCTGCCCTTTATTGTTTATGGTTGCTATAGTAACTAATTTATTTTCTGTTCCTCTGCACACAGGGGACACATTTTCATCCTCACCATGTGGTCAATGAACTGGCAGAGTGAATCACTCAGCCATTATGCATCCTGCTTGATTTTCATTCCATTGACGTTGATGGAGTGAAAATGGTAAGGATGATACACATTCCGTGTGGTGAAGGTGGGTATTTACCCTGAAGATAAAATCATGCATAGTCTTCGGGTGAAGTAGGGTTAGATGCATGATTGAGCCAGGATGCATGGATGAAATGTTGTTCACAGTTGAAAATTGGACATTCTGCCCTTAAGATGGAATTAGATATCAGTAAATTTAAGGATAGAAAACGTTCCAAGCATACTTTGCACGGAAAACTGAAGTATGTGGGAGAGCAATGGGATTTGGGAATTCAAATTTACAAGCACATACACTGAATGTCTGAACCTGCGGTTCCTCTCGTACCGAGTAAGATTACTGTTGCAACAACATATCGTTAATTATCGTCAACTAGTTTGACGAGCATAAGTCTCAGGAATTTAGCGGGCACAATTACTTTCTGCTTCAGGAGTAAGCAAAGCAAATAAAGGCTGTTGAAGCGCCCTCATCCACCCAACCCATTAGGCCCGCCTCCTTTACTCTCATCAATCCCCACCCCCCACCCCATGTGAACCGCAACGACCCTTACACCCACAAAGATCAGACTGACACAGCCCTCTTAAGAACTTTGAAACAACTCAAGGCAGCAGACGTCAGGACCACTCACACCAGCCGTGCCCCCCCCCCGGAAAACTCCGACCCCCACCTATACCCCCACCCCTGCTAAATCTCCCCCCATAAGTTTTAATGCACAATATCTTAAGAGTTTGCTCAGGGTAGATCTGCAATAGGTCACCATTTTCAACTATTATCCGGAAGAACATGATTTTCCGGGCTGAGTCACCAGCAAACACTTTCAGTTTCATTGTTGTCATCGAGAACACTTATCACCCATGCAAAACATGCATTTTCTTCTTCAACTATTCCCAAGAGCTCAGCTGGCCAATTGAGCTCAGCTGGCCAATTAAATAATAGTGTGCCACAACAGCAGAGCGAGACTTGCTGCAACATTCCTTCTGCTGCCAGTACACACGTAGAATATGTCAACCAGGGGGAAAACCAAAAGCAGTGGGAGAAGCCTTGCAGCAGCATGGTGAGAGATTCCGCAGCAGCAATGGTGAGAGATTCCGCAGCAGCAATGGTGAGAGATTCCGCAGCAGCATGGTGAGAGATTCCGCAGCAGCAATGGTGAGAGATTCTGCAGCAGCAATGGTGAGAGATTCCGCAGCAGCAATGGGAGAGATTCTGCAGCAGCAATGGTGAGAGATTCTGCAGCAGCAATGGTGAGAGATTCTGCAGCAGCAATGGTGAGAGATTCTGCAGCAGCAATGGGAGAGATTCCGCAGCAGCAATGGCGGGAGATTCCGCAGCAGCAATGGTGAGAGATTCCGCAGCAGAGAACACCTGAAAGATGAAACCAGGTTTATTATTTATTCACTGCTGTTGTGTTCTGCGTTTAGTAATGTATCCCTTGTGAGTGAATTGCAGATGTCCTGTTATTTCTGTTTGTCTTTTTCCAAATTGTCCCCTGAATAACATATACGCTCATCCAATTTGGAAGATAGGAGCGAAAGCCATTTAAAACCGCATACCTGTTTGTGGAAGATGGGTGAGGGAGCACTGGACTACTCGACTTTGAGCTTCTGCAAATCCAGATAAATCTCTCACTGTTGTGGTGCTTTTCATAACTTTCGGTGCGATGTCTACTTGATTTCTACGAAATTACACTGAACACACCTCCAGCCAGTTTTTAGTTTCCAAACTAAAAAAGGGCAGCACGGTAGCACAAGTGAATAGCACTGTGGCTTCACAGCGCCAGTGTCTCAGGTTCGATTCCCCGCTGGGTCACTATCTGTGCGGAGTCTGCACCTTCTCCCCGTGTCTGCGTGGGTTTCCTCCAGGCGCTCCGGTTTCCTCCCACAGTCCAAAGATGTGCAGGTTAGGTGGATTGGCCATGCTAAATTGCCCTTAGTGTCCAAAAGGTTAGGAGGGGTTATTGGGTTATGGGGATAGGGTGGAAGTGAGGGCTTAAGTGGGTTGATGCAGACTCGATGGACCGAATGTCCTCCTTCTGTATGTTCTATGTTCAAACATTTAAGCTTTTGGTCAGCCAGGTGTTTACACTGCAAAGTACCCAGTACCATGATTAATGGGGCAAAATCTTCTAGCTGCCACGCGGGTTTTCCGATGGCGTGGGGTGGATTCAATGGGAAATCCCATTGACAGCGGCGGGACCAGAAGATCCCACCACCAGCCAATGGTGTGTCCCCTCTCACTGCCAAAAAACAAGCCATGGGGAGACCAGAGAATCTCGCCCGGGGTCTCAAAACCAAGCAACTGAAAATCTATTCTCTTCGACAGATACCGTGGACACTTGCTCTCTCTGTGGAGATAAAACCACCTAAGTCCTGAGGACCGGCAGATGAGATGTTAAACCAAATCTCCGATTCGTTCTATTGGGTGGATGTAAATGATCCCATGGCAATACTCAAAAAAGAACAGGATAATGTTCCCAACGTCTTGGCTAAAGGTTATCCCTCAGTCAATGTCATAGAAACAAATTATCTGGCCTCATCTCATTGCTGTTTGTGGAACTCTGCTGCATACAAAGCAGGCAGGAGAATGGGGATGAGAAACATATCAGCCATGATTGAATGGCAGAGCGGACTCAAATGGCCGATTGACCTAATTCTGCTCCTATGTGTCTTATGGCTGCAACATTTGCCTGTAGTACACCAGCAACTACACATCAAGTGGTTCTTAACAACTTTGGGTTACGACAAGAATGTGGAAGGAACTACCCAAATACCAGTCCTTTCTTTATTTCTTCCCTTAGCACCCTGATCTGCACGCCCAAGGCGCCTAACATTGCTTTCAAATGGGTATCCTTCACATATGGAAGTCAACAGTTTCCAAAGAGGCAGAGGCACACAACACATGAAGCATTGCCATCTGAAATTCCCACCAATCACAGGCAAAAAATTGGTTGACTTTCTCCCTAACATTAATTCCCCAAAATATTTTGAAAGAAAACATCTGTTTTACAAGCTACAAATCTTAAATATACAGGAGTCATATCAGTGATTTTTATTGTTCTAAAGGGCTAGGGAATGGGGTCAGAGCAGGCCACAGCGGAATAATCATGGAGTCAAGGGAACAATTTTGTTTCTTCTGGTTTCGTAGAAAAATGTTTTTTTCCAATTTCTAAGACTTAGCTTTCGTAGGTGATTGCTATGGCTGCTAAAAGAAGATCAGTGATCAATTTAACAAACAAGTAATTTAACAGGGGCTGGATTCTGCGCATCCCGACGCCAAAATCACGACTGGCGCGGGGCGGAGAATCCAGTTCCGCGCACGAAATCGGTTCGCCGATTCTCTGGGCCCCGAAAAGCAGCGTACTCGGCCGCGTATCCTCTACCTGCGGCCATTGGAAGGTCCAGCTCCGCGGCCTGAGTCCGCCATGAGGCACGGCGCGACCGCTGGAGGCTGCCTCTGACCCGGAAGTGCGGGGCCCGTATCTGCAGCAAAAACTGCTCGATTCACGACGGGTCCCTTCTAACCCCCTGTAGGGCTGTGAATATGTGGTCCTTTCATGCCAGTTTTTCTGTCATGAAAGGCAACAGTTTTTAAGACGACGTGGGGACATACTCCCAAAAACAGAGAATCCAGCCCCAGATATTTGGCCTCAAATCCACATATTCAAGGGCCTCAAGGTCTAAAGTGACCACTTGGGAGGCCTAAAAAAAAGCCTCACTAATTTGACTGTGATGGTCAGGAAAGATCTGGGTGACCAGGCCAGCAGGGTGGCACAGTGGGTTAGCACTGCGGCCTCATGGCGCTGAGGTCCCAGGTTCGATCCCGGCTCTGGATCACTGTCCGTGTGGAGTTTGCACATTCTCCCCGTGTTTGCGTGGGTTTCGCCCCCACAACCGAAAAATGTGCAGGGTAGGTGGATTGGCCACGCTAAATTGCCCCTTAATTGGGAAAAAATGAATTGGGTACTCTAAATTTTAAAAAAAAGGAAAGATCTGGGTGGCAATATCCCACTGCTAATTTGTAGGCTTTGCACCCATTTTTCACCTGAAAGACTAGAACAATGCATACCAATTTCTACCCCATAACATTTGCAGAGGATACCATTATCGTTACATTTACTCTGCGCCATTAATGCATAGCCTGTTTTGTCCTGTTATTTTTCCTGTTGCTTTACTGATGTGATTTTCTCTGCCTAGTTAACACAATGGCCCTCTGGTTTCTTGGATCAATATCCTTCTTGGAATTCACCTGGCAGAGAGGCTCTCAGGCTTCTTGTAACCAAGATATTTTAGAAACGGTGATCTTGCAAACTGGCAAAATATATTGGAGAAGGTGCTTCCTCATATTTTACCTCAAAAGTGTAAAATTTGGAGAGTTTTGGAATGCAGCAAGGAGTGAAATTAACTGCCTTATTTTAAAGCCTGACATTCGGGTGTGTAATTAGCTGCAGGCGTGTTTGCTGCTTTTCCTGAGACTTATAGGGCCAGAAGGATCCCATGGTGATCCAGGAACAGAGGTGGAGAGGGCCCGTCAATACCCATCTCTGGTCAGCATGCCAGTTTCCTGACCTGTTTCTCCATGCTGGCCATTTGTGCCGGGACGGGTTTGGTGCTGGCAAGGCAATAATCCACCTCCATGAGGCGGTCAGCCAATTGTGCTTATTCGCCCCTGGCTAAGTGTACTGAAAGCAGGCCAACTTGTATTTTGGTTCAAGTTTCCTGCCGTGACGTGGAGCAGTTCAGCTGCCTGGAGGTGAGCCCTCAGTGGCAGACCAGGATCCCAATGCTCCAAGCAGACCCCATCTGCCAGCCTGCATCGTGGGTACAGCCAAAGATGACCCTGTAGAGGAATTTCCCACACCAAGTCAATTTGTTGAGGGGAGAAGATGAGAGAAATCAGATTTTGTATTTTGAATGAATAAGACATAAAGCAATATTTTAAAGACATATCCAACCAATCCAAAGCCCTCCTTTTATTTTAAATTCCTTCTGTCCTGCTTGCTTCTCTATTTCTTGCTTGTATCCATCCCAGGTAAGTTGGCAGTGGTTTGGGATGTTGCTCACTGCAGATCTACGAGTTTAAGGTTTCACCATAAGGGAAAAGGGCGAGGTTGGGAGAAATTTGCATGGTGATTTTTTTTTTTTGGATAAGGAACACCCTATCAGAAACCAATGTGAAATCAGAATCCGTAATGGTTTTTAATGGGAAGAGGATAAATATTTAAAAAGGAGGAACTTAAAAAGTTATGTGGAATGGACTGAGTAGAGAAATCTTTCAGCGACCAAGCGCTGTTAAATTCTATGATTTTCTAAATTATATGCTCTTAAATTCTATGATTTGACTTGAATTACAGCGAGAGGTGTTATACCTTCTCATTTGGTTACAGAAGCCGCCTAACTGCATCTCACTTGAGGTATTTGAATAGCATCATGAATTGTGGGTTGCGTGTTTTACATTGTCTTCCAGAGCTAGGATGCACAACAGCCTTGATCATGTTCCTTAATAGGTCATTTTTAATAATGAGTAAAAAAAAACATTTCTCCTTTTACTGCTGTATGTCTGCATTATGGGCCTGGTCGCTAATGTGTCTGAGTTACAGGGAAAGGATTGAGCATAAAGAAACTAGAAGCCGTCTAAGCTTGGTCTTCGGGCTAGAGGAGATTGCAGAGGGTAGATTCAGGCCTGTATATGTTCTAAGTGATTTTAAGAATAATATTAAGCTCCTTTTTAATGCATTTGCAGAGCTGTCTTGTAAATGCAGCTGAGGTGATTATTAAGCAGCTTACTGGTAAAAGTACATGGGACTGGACTGAAGACTTGGACGAAGGTCAGGTCCTTTAATCGGCTACATATCCTTTACTATTCCCACTTCCATGCAATTACAAGTAAACTAAGATATCTAAAAGCATTTTAAATGACTTGATATTTGTGGTAATGTAAAATAACAGCTTGAACTGCTTCCATTTTTTTTCAAAAATACCTGAGGTTTTGAGCTTCCATGGATCCAGTTCCCAAATGGAAATTCTTGTTGAACTCTCAATTTCTCATGAATCTGCTTCAAACATTGAGGAGAACTATATCGCACCTTGCAGGAGGAAGTGTACTGAGACATCCGAAATGAAACAGTAGACTAGTCAATAATGTTTCTGTGATCAAAACGACGTTCTGCATGTGTTCATTTTTGTCTGTTCTTTTTACTGTGTAGGTGGCTGAGGTGAGCCCGAGATTAACCCTTTCAGGGTAGCAGGTATGAAGAATTTCTTTCTGCAATTTGGTCCTACATCATATATTTTTTAAATTGGTAATTTTTGATTTGCTCCGCCTGTTCACTTTCGAGCTTGAGTTTATTAAGCAGCCAATTTTATTTTTTGACAGCAGTTTCCATAATGAACACTTCTGAATCTTCGAACTCAAATACTTTCGAGACATGTCAACTAACAAAGGGTAAGATATTTGTACATCGATGTTCTATACTCAGCACTGCAGCGGGCATTCATGGTCCTGCCTGCTCCCACCTAGTGCTGGAGTCCAGAGTGCTGGGTTGCAGGTTTACAACCACTGAAACCCATTTAATGCACCTCCTGGTCTCAGTTTGTTGAGGTGGCATAAATTAACAGCTCAGTACATCCCCAACTGTGGAAAACAAAGATGAAGCAGAAAAAGTGCGCATATGACATATGTCAGATGGTCAATAGAATTGAGAAAAAGGCCACATATTATAGGATGTTCAGAGGGGAATTGAAAAAACAAATAAGACAAGCAAAGGGAGAGCGTGAGAAGAGACTGGCAGCTAACATGAAGGGGAATCCAAAAGACTTCTGCAGGTACATAAGTAGTACAAAGGTGGCAAGAGGCAGAGTGGGGCCAAATAGGGACCAAAAAAAGGGATTTACCTATGGAGGCTGGGGGCAAATTGAGGTTTGAATGAATACCAAGGAAGAAGGTGCTACCCAAATCATGGTGGAAGAAGAGGTGGTTCAGGTACTTGAAGGATTTAAAATTGATAAGGAGTTGGTATTAGATAGGTTGGTATTATTGATAAGGCATCAGAGGTGCATCCCAAGGATACTGAAAGAAATGAGAATGGAAATGGCCAAAAACAGCTTGGTGGAATGAGTGGACAAGTGGCAGATGAAATTTATGTAGCGAAGTGTGAAGTGATTCATTTTGATAGAATGTCAAGTGGCAATGCAAAACAAAGGGGAAAATTCTAAAGTGGTGCAGGAGAAGAAGGACTTGGGGTGGAATTTACCCCCATTTATTCAGAAAGTCAGGGTCTGACTGAAACCCTACATGTGGCTCTCCTGCTGCTCAGCAGGGTTTTAGTCCAGATTCTGAATCTCTGAAAAAGAAAAATTAACTTGCATCGGAGCCCCCCCTTCCTCCCCCACACCATGCAAACGTCGGGGCAACCCCCCGCACAGGCATCAGGGCATTCCCCTCCCCTCACGGGCATCGCCACCTCAACCACCACACATGAGGGGAATCCACCCAATGTGACTCCCCAGAGGGCTTGCCCCGGCATTGCCACACCCCCCCAGCATGATCATCACGACCGGCTTTCACTTTTGAAAACCAGTAGTGATTCACGCCAGTGTGATGTCACGCTGGCTGGGCGGGTTATGACGGAGAGGGCGGAAATAGCGGCGTTAGGCCTGCTAGTGATATTAAAATATATTCTAATCTATGCTAATCAGGCTCCTGCCCTTCCTGGGTGTGAACCTGATTACATCACCATATGAGGACTGGGAAGATTGCATATAGAAATCTCAATGTCGCAAATCCCGTTTTTGGCGTCTCGCTTGGTTTAGCGGCCATTACCAGATTGGTGCCTGTGGCTTGCGCGGTCGGTCGCTAAATCGCAGCTAGTGGTTCTGCAAATTTTCCTGCCCTGTCTGTGATGATTCCCGCCGGGGCCAGAGAATTCTGGGGCGTCATTCTCCACTGGCGGGAGTCTCCATTCTGCCGGCACCGGGGGGGTTTCCCGACGGCGTGGGGCTGCCCCACAATGGGAAACCCCATTGACCGGCCGGTGTTACGGAGACTCCCGCCGGCCGGTCGACGCAGAAATGTGGCAGGGCGGGAAGGAGAATTTCGCCCCTGGTCTATATGGCTGGTCAGCTAGTGGAGGTGCTACATCACGGCTTACTTTCTCGCAGGTTTAATGCAATATTTGTTCCCATGGGTGAACAGGAACAATTTAAAATATATTAATAATAACAACAGGTCATAGCCGGGTTAATTAGGCATCTGCACGGTACGTGTTGCCATAGAGCTTTGTAAATTGGTTGACAATATAATAGCTCAGGATGAATGCCTTGGTTTGAACTCTGGCTTGTTTCGTGCAGTCACTTGAACTGTTCTCTGAACTGCTTTCCTGGCTCTTTCCACTGGACGCATTCGCAGATGAATTGTTCTGCAGTTATAGGTCATACCATTCATTTTCTGCATCTTTTGCACTGGTCTGAAAGTGGTCTGAATTACAGCAACATTTTAAAATAAAGCTCTAGTCTGCTTGTTTAATTTTAGTTCTCAACATACAGCCAGAGCGTAGATATCAAGTACTGGAGCTGGCACAGCGTAACACTAATTTACTGGACACTTAATCCAATGAATCTGGTTTGTGTATTCACAGTGGTTTAGAAAGCACGCAAAGCCCTTACCATTTAATACTTTACAGGCAGTTTGTATTTCACCAAAGCATGTTGCACTTCAACAGTGTGAGTTTTAGAGTATCCCAGCTTCAAGTAGAATTATAGATTCATACAGCACAGAAAAGGCCCTTCAGCCCATTGCGTCTGAGCCGGTCAAAAACAGCCACCTAACCAGTAGTACAGTAGTTATACTATTGGCTCGCATTGCTGTCTGCCCAAGTTAATGGAAGAGAATTGTAACTGGCATCTTTGAATTTGTGTATATATATGTTTTTGGAACATACCTCTTCATTCACCTGAGGAAGCAGTGGCGCTCCGATGGCTAGTGATATCGAAACAAACCTGTTGGACTTTAACCTGGTGTTGTAAGACTTCTTACTGTAAATAATGTAGTAAAGGATGAATGGGTTAGCTAGATCTTTGCCAACACTAAAGAATTAACTCTAAATGAAGCATGCTAAGACCTACTTGTGGTGGTAATGTTTTTAAGGCGGCACAGTAGCTAGCACTGCTGCCTCGCAGCTCCAGGGGCCCAGGTTCAATTCCGGTGTCAGGTGACTGCTTGTGTGGAGTTTGCACGTTCTCCCCCTGTCAGCGTGGGTTTCCTTCGGGTGCTCCGGTTTCAGCCCACAGTCCAAAGAAGTGCAGGTTAGGTGGATTGGCCATGCTGAATTGCCCCTTAGTGTCCAAAAGGTTAGGTGAGGTTACTGGGTTGCGGAGGTACGGGCTTAAGTAGGGTGCTCTTTCCAAGGGCCAGTGCAGATTCAATGGGCAAAATGGCCTCCTTCTGCACTGTAAATTCTATGATCTAAAAAAAATGTAGACAGTAAAGGAATTAAGGGTTACTTGTAGCTGAGTCTACAAAAGGATCAGCCATAATCTCATTGAATGGCGGAGCAGGCTCGAGGGGCCAGATGGCCTACTCCTAGGTCTTTTGTTCTTCTGTGACTTAACATGATTCGGTCACACAAGGTTTGATCCTGAGGTCCATTCCGTGCTGTGTCTTAATGCACATCTGTAATCACCAAAAGAGACTATTATAGCCGGCCTGTTAATTTGAAAATGCATCCTCAGAGACCAGCAAGGTGTTGCTAACCATCTTATCAATGATAAATAATAAAAAACAGAAGTGCTGGAGAAACTCATCAGGTCCGACAGCTACTGTGGAGCGAGAAACAGAGTTCATGGGTGGGATTTTCCAGCCCTTCCTGCTGGCGAGATTGCCTGGTCCTGCTGGTCGACCCCTGCCACAAGTTCCCCCTGAGGTGCGACGAGGAACCAATCAACTTTCGATTGACTTTGTCGGGGCATCCCGCTGACAGCCAATAGCAAGAAGGGAGTTTGCTGGTAATTTGCAATCTATGCTTATACCTTAGTTTTAAACTATTTATCAAAGCCTTGAAATTGTAGCCTAGATAGCTTACTCTACATACACTGAGTTCCTTGAGGAAGCCTCTGAATGTACCTGTGCTGTTGTGGATCTGTATAACAGGCGTGGTGTGGATTCCATTTTAATTCTTTGAATCAATTGGATGTCCATGGTGCTGGTCACAGTGACAAAAGTGAAAGTATGGAAGATAAATGTGAATGGTGCCAGAGAGGCTCGGCCATCCACACCCACATGTTCTGGGCTTGCCCCAGACTTGTAGGGTTCTGGACAGCCTATTTTGAGGCAATATGCAAGGTTGTGGGGGTGAGGGTGGAGCAGTGCCTGAGATTGGCAATCTTCGGGGTTTCAGAACAGCCAGAGCTACACATGGGGAAGAGGGCCGACGCCCTAGCTTTCGCTTCCCTAACCGCACGCCGGAGAACCCTGCTTGGTTGGCGATCAGCAGCACGACCCACAGCTGCAGGCTGGCTGGCAGACCTGGCGGAATTTCTCCATCAAATACACCAGCCAGGGTCGGAAGAAGGCTTCCTCAAAGCATGGGGGCAGTTCCTCGGCCTCGTCCAAGACCTGCTCGAAGCCAACACAAGGAGTGAAAAAGCGAGAGAAGGGAGAGAGCAGACAGGGGGACGCATCTCTCAGGGGAGGGGGGGGGGAGGAAGAGAGGAGGATACTAGGGGGAACTAGAGGGAGAAGCGTGGGAGGTGGAGGGGAACGGGGCAGAATGTCGTCATCCCCCGAACCCACAAGGCTGGCAAAGAAAAACACAAAGGGAAGGGGATGGCGGTGGGGGGGGGGGAAATAGGAGCAAGGGGACACGATACCCAGAATGAAAGAGGGGGATATCATGGAGGTGTCAGGGAGATGGGGAGGTTGGGGGCTGGAAGAGGGAAAGGGGGAAGGAGACATCAAGAACGACTGTATGTACGTAAGAACCGCATAAACTGTAAATATTGGACTCAAAGTTTTAATATGTATAATTGAAAATGTTAACAGAAATATTCA
Source organism: Scyliorhinus torazame (assembly GCF_047496885.1). Taxonomy (NCBI): domain Eukaryota; kingdom Metazoa; phylum Chordata; class Chondrichthyes; order Carcharhiniformes; family Scyliorhinidae; genus Scyliorhinus; species Scyliorhinus torazame. The sequence goes on from NC_092724.1 coordinate 29,275,066, forward strand.
AAAAAAAGTGAAGTATTCCTATGGAAATTGCGCTTGCCATAAAAATCAACACAAATTCTCCTCATTCCTTGTTACCAATAGTTACCATATTTTCTGTTTTAGTGGCTATGTTTATTTTGTTCACCTATTTGTGCGTTTCATTTGGTGATACCAAGAATGAAAGAACAGTGTGTATTATTGAGAAGGGGGGGTGAATTGAGAGCTGGTATTGATCAGTGGGCATCAGGAGTGAGCAGGGGGACAGCAATGAGGGGGTCAGGGGTGAGCAGGCTGACAGCAGTGTGGGGGTCAGGGGTGAGCGAGGGGACAGCAGTGTGGGGGTCAGGAGCGAGCGGGGGGACAGCAATGAGGGGGTCAGGGGTGAGCAGGGTGACAGCAGTGTGGGGGTCAGGGGTGAGCGGGGGGGACAGCAGTGTGGGGGTCAGGAGTGAGCGAGTAGACAGCAGTGTGGGGGTCAGGAGCGAGCGGGGGGACAGCAATGAGGGGGTCAGGGGTGAGCAGGGTGACAGCAGTGTGGGGGTCAGGAGCGAGCGGGGGGACAGCAGTGTGGGGGTCAGGAGCGAACGGGGGGACAGCAGTGTTGTGGTCAGGAGCGAGCGGGGGGCAGCACTGTGGGAGTCAGGAGTGAGCAGGGGGACAGCAGTGTGGGGGTCAGGAGCGAGCGGGGGGCAGCAGTGTGGGGGTCAGGAGTGAGCAGGAGGACAGCAGTGTGGGGGTCAGGAGTGAGCGAGGGGACAGCAGTGTGGGGGTCAGAAGCGAGCGGGGGGACAGCAGTGTGGGGGTCAGGGGTGAGCGGGGGGGGACAGCAGTGTGGGGGTCAGGAGCGAGCGGGGCGACAGCAGCGTGTGGGTCAGGGGTGAGCGGGGGGGACAGCAGTGTGGGAGTCCGGAGCGAGCGGGGCGACAGCAGTGTGGGGGTCAGGAGCGAGCGGGGGGACAGCAGCGTGTGGGTCAGGGGTGAGCGGGGGGGACAGCAGTGTGGGAGTCAGATGTGAGAGGGGGGCGACAGCAGCGTGTGGGTCAGGGGTGAGTGGGGGGACAGCAGTGTGGGAGTCAGGAGTGAGCGGGGGGGGGGGGCTGCCGTGTGGGGGTCAGGTGTGAGCGGAGGGCAGCAGTGTGGGGTTCAGGGGTGAGCGGGGGCAGCAGTGTGGGGGTCAGGAGTGAGCAGGGGACAGCAGTGTGGGGGTCAAGAGTGAGCGGGGGGGACAGCAGTGTGGGGGTCAGGGGTGAGTGGGGGTAGCAGTGTGGGGGTCACGGGTGAGCGAGGGGACAGCAGTGTGGGGGTCAGGGCTGACCAGGGGGACAGCAGTGTGGGGGTCAGGAGTGAGCGGGGGGACCGTAGTGTCGGGGTCAGGAGTGAGCGGGGGGACAGCAGTGTGGGGGTCAGGGTGAGCGGGGGGGGACAGCAGTGTGGGGTCAGGGGTGGGCGGGGGGACAGCAGTGTGGGGTCAGGGGTGAGCGGGGATAAGTAAAGTAAAGTAAAGTTGCCATAGCCCCAGGTGACCACAGGATTCTTTCCCTTTTGAGGGGGAGAGCTGAGTGGTGGTGATTTAACCTGAGGGTCACCACACCTCAGGCAAGGGCAAGGTGGAGAAGGCGAGGCCTGTATTAATATCCTCAGTCAGTCTGGGAATTGAACCCTCGCCGTTGGCGTCGCACGCATCACGACGCAGTTGAACAGCCAACTGAGCTAACTGACCCCCTGAAGACCAGTGGGAGTCTGTCATTAGCAGAGTTAAAGCAGTATTTACAAGCATCACATTTACTGGCCAATGGAAAATTTAAATTAAACTGTGTTCCTTCTCAGTGCAGAAAAAGAACATCAAATATAAAGAGAACAGAATGTGGGGAAAGCAGCAGATAGTGGGAGAAATCAGCAGATAAATCACAAACTGAATGCATGTTGATTTTCTATCTTCTAGACCATACCTGGGAAGTCAAAGCGAACAACAGGAGATACCACACTCAAATCAAAGTACCTTCCTTCCTCTGCTTTAAGAAAAGGAAATATGCTGTAAGTCTCTTTATTCACTTTTATGTCCAAACTTATAGGGCGCTATTTCCCCCCCCCGGCGCCGTGTGGGAGAATCGCCGGGGTTGCCGCGCAAATTGCGCCACACCGCCCCGACCCCCGCACGTGATTCTCCCACCCCCTGAGCGGCGATTCTCCGGTCCGGATTGGTCGAGCGGCTGCTACGACACGACAGGTTCCTGCCGGCGCCGTCCACCCCTGGTCGCTGCCGGCGGGAACTCTGCGGATACGCTGGGGGGGCGGCCTGTGTGGAGGGGGGGGGGCTCCTTCACCGGGGTGGCCTCCGATGGGGTCTGGCCCGAGATCGGGGCCCACCGATCGGCGGGCCGGCCTCGCCCCCCACGGGCCTACCTCCTTCCGCGTGCGGCCCCAGGACACTGGCTCCATGTTGGTGAGGGGCCGGCGTGCGTAAGACGTTCCCCACGCATGCGCAAGATGGCGCGGCCGAACTGCGCATGCGCAGGATTGGGCTGCCCCAACTGCGCATGCCCAGGTTGGCGCGGCGCCCATTTGGCACCGCGTAAGGACGCTGGAATGGCGTGAGCCGCTCCAGCGCCCTGCTGGCCCCCTGTGAGGCCAGAATAGGTCGTGTCCGTGCCCTGTTTGTGCCGTTGTGAAACGCGACGGCGTTCACAACGGCACGAACACTTGGCCTCAATATCGGAGAATCGCCCCCTTTAACTCATATCTGGGGTGAAACTCTCCAGTATCGGCGCGATGTCCGCCGACTGGCACCCAAAACGGCGCAAATCAGTCGGGCATCGCACCACCCCAAAGGTGCGGAATGCTCCGCATCTTGGGGGGCCGAGCCCCAACCTTAAGGGGCCAGGCCCGCGCCGGACGAATTTCCGCCCCGCCAGCTGGCGGAAAAGGCCTTTGGTGCCCTGCCAGCTGGCGCGGAAATGACATCTCCGGGCGGCGCATGTGCGGGAGCGTCAGCGGCCGCTGACGGCATTCCCGTGCATGCGCAGTGGGGGGAGACTCTTCCGCCTCCGCCATGGTGGAGACTGTGGCGAAGGCGGAAGGAAAAGAGTGCCCCCACGGCACAGGCCCGCCTGCGGATCGGTGGGCCCCGATCGCGGGCCAAGCCACCGTGGGGGCACCCCCCGGGGCCAGATCGCCCCACGCCCGCCCCAGGACCCCGGAGCCCGCCCGTGCCGCCTTGTCCCGCCGGTAAGGTAGGTGGTTTAATCTACGCCGGCGGGACAGGCGTTTTAGCAGCGGGACTTCGGCCCATCTGGGCCGGAGAATCGCGGGGGGGGGGGGGGGGGGGGGCGCCAACCGCCGCGATTCCCGCCCCCGACGAATATCCGTTGCCGGAGAACTCGACAACCTGCGGGGGCGGAGAATCTCGTCCAAGGTCTTTCATGGCAGCAAATCTTTATTGCTCAACACACATGTTGTGGTAGGGAAGCCTCTCTTGAGTTGCTCCTGGTTAAATTGTGTAAAGTGGGTTTCAGCTGCACGTCCAGCAATCATATGGGGGCAGTTCCAAGGAAACCGCTGGTCTATATTCTCAATGATTAGATTTCCAGGTATTTTGAAATGGAATCTTTCCAGATATTTTAAAATTGAATCTTAACTGTATGTGAGGAAAAATATTTCCATGCAATGAATGGTTCGGGCCTGGAATGCACTACCTGGAAGTGTGATGGGGTTTACAGCTTTCAGTTCATTTCAATGCACTGTTTGTGGATCTCGTAGTCGGATAAACAAAAATAATGGGGCAATTTACCTGGTTCATATTTCCCGCAGGAAATCATCAGCAACCTGCACAAATCCCTCAGGTGACTCTGTTTTAGCAAAATTGCTTGCACAGATTACCTCCGAATTACCTGTAGCTGCAACGTTGATCAATCTGAACTCGTGCAGTGTGTCTGTGTAAAGTGCAGAATCACAACAGTTGTTTTTCATGACCTCACTTACTCACCTGGGCTGCAGTTCCAGAGACACGAATCATTCTCGAGTACAAGCAGTCAGTCTTCATTCTCGAGTACAAGCAGTCAGTCTGAGCTAGAACCTTGGGCAGCACGGTAGCATTGTGGATAGCACAATTGCTTCACAGCTCCAGGGTCCCAGGTTCGATTCCGGCTTGGGTCACTGTCTGTGCGGAGTCTGCACGTCCTCCCCGTGTGTGCGTGGGTTTCCTCCGGGTGCTCCGGTTTCCTCCCACAGTCCAAAGATGTGCGGGTTAGGTGGATTGGCCATGATAAATTGCCCTTAGTGTTCAAAATTGCCCTTAGTGTTGGGTGGGGTTATGGGGATAGGGTGGAGGTGTTGACTTTGGGTAGGGTGCTCTTTCCAAGAGCTGGTGCAGACTCGATGGGCCGAATGGCCTCCTTCTGCACTGTAAATTCTATGATAATTGTCCACAATATTCTAGTAAATTGTATAAACCCTGTGTGTCAGGCACCGTACAAGCCTCAGGTGCCCCAGCTGAGCACAGGGAGGGTAGTTCCGGATATTTTGCTTCCTACTATAAAAGCAAATTACTGCGGATGCTGGAATCTGAAACCAAAGAGAAAAAGTGGAAAAATCTCAGCAGGTCTGGCAGCATCTGTAGGGCGAGAAAAGAGCTAACGTTTCGAGTCCAGATGACCCTTTGTCAAAGCTCTTTTCAAAAAAAAACTGTGACAGATGTAGGGGGAAGCAAAGGGGAGAAAAGTTAAGGAAAGGGGATAAGATAGAGGGGGGGGGGGGGGGGTGGTTTATATATAAATAAAGACGAGAAAGAAAGAAATGGTAAAAGACAGCTAAAATGAAATGGGATGAAAACAAATGGGTCAAAGTGGGGTAGAGCTAATCATCTGAAGTTGTTGAATTCGATGTTGAGACCGGAAGGCTGTAGCGTTCCTAATCGGAAGATGAGATGTTGTTCCTCCAGTTTGCATTGAACTTCACTGGAACATTGCAGCAGACCAAGGACAGACATGTGGGCCTGGGAACAGGATCTAGTGTTAAAATGGCAAGCAACGGGAAGGTCAGTGTCCTGAATGCGCAAAGACCAAAGGTGCTCAGCAAAAAGATCACCCAGTCTACGTTTTGGTCTCTCCGATATAGAGGAGACCACATTGGGAGCAGCGAATGCAATAGACCAGATTGGAAGAGGAGCAAGTGAAACGCTGCTTAACCTGGAATGAGTGCGATGTGAAACTTGGAAGAGGTAAAGGGGCAGGTGTTACACCTTCTGCAATTGCATGGGAAGATACCATGGGTGATGGGCGAGGTGTTGGGTATGGTGGAGGAGTGGACTAGATTATCTCGGAGAGAACAGTCTCTGCGGAATGCTGACAGAGGGAGTGAAGGGAAGATGTGTTTGGTGGTGGCACCATGCTGGAGTTGGCGAAAATGGCGGAGGATTATGCTTTGCATATGGAGGCTGGTGGGGTGAAATGTGACAAAGCTTTGACAGAGGGTCATCTGGACTTGAAACATTAGCTCTTTCCTCTCCCTACAGATGTTGCCAGACCTGCTGAGATTTTTCAGCATTTTCTCTTTTGTTTCGTTTTCTTCTGCTCGCCTTAATCTCAAGGACAACTGCAGCATACTAACTGTCGAACAGTGATTGACTAATTTCAAATAGAGTGGGTATTGATCCTCTGACCTTCCTTGCTTGTGACCTGCAACATGTCACAGAAGATTTGGAGGAGCTGAAACTTAACTAAAACTTAATTCCCGCCACAATGAGCGCCTAAATGTCTGGTTTGCCGGTAAGATTTCAGGACAAGGGATGATAAGTTGCTGGAACCTCCTGTGAATTAAGCTGCTGGGTCAGTGGGAGGGAAACACTGGTGTGATTGTGGAGGAGTTTCCAGCTCGTCCATTTCATGCCATCTCCAGGCTACAAAGAGGTTCCTGACTCAACGGGGACAAACATAAGGAGCTGGGGGGTTTCTAGCTCTCCAGCCAGGGGGACGGGGGGGGTGAGACCCCCCATCATGAGAACTCTTTTCAGGAGGGCGAGACAAATTAAATGCCACTCAGGATCAAGGACCCTGGGGGTAGAGGTCCTGCTCACCGGGAGTTGTGGACTGATCTGAGGCTCGCAGCTCCATTGAATGACAGCGCCAACGGAAGGTCAGCGGCTGCTGCCAGCATACCGCACCCACTCGAGGCCTTGGATCGTCGATGGATCCCAGGCCACGGGTGAGTGAAGTGGTGGGGTGGGTTCATGGGGATTGGCAGTAAGGGCAAGGGGGTGTCTCCCAGAGGGCCCACCCCTTTCTTGAAGCCGGTTTCCTCAATCAGAAACTGAGTGGATTTGAATGAGTGAACCCTCTCAGCTTGTTAGATTGGCGTGATTCCCGTATGGCAAGTTCCTCGTCTGCCACTAGGTTAATACCAGCCGTGACAGGATGAGGGCCTGTTGCCTACTTTTTTTTCAACATCCTTTTATAATTTAGAGTACCCAATTATTTTTTTCCAATTAAGGGGCAATTTAGCATGGCCAATCCAACTATCCTGCACATCTTTCTGGGTTGCAGGGGTGAGATCCACGCAGACGCAGGGAGAATGTGCAAACTCTGCACTGTCAGTGACCCGGGACCAGGATCGAACCCAGGTCCTCGCCGCTGTGAGGCAGCTGTGCTAACTACTACGCCAGTGTGTTGCCATGCCTGACCATTGCACCACCGTGCTGCCCGTTAAGTTGCCTACTTAAGGGTTTGGCAGCAAGAGCAAGGGCGTGGCTCTTAGCCGGAAGCCCCCCCCATGCCGGATCCCTGGATTCTGATCGAGGAAAAAGAGGTAGGGCCCCACCTGCCTGATTAAATGCCCCACCTCTATGCCAAACGAACCATGAGCGAAGGCATTAAATTCTGTCCAGAGAGACCGCGAGAGTTGTCAATTATCATTGACTCCATTTTTAAAGCTTTATTTTCTTATTTGATTTTCTAACATTGTTTGGCAGTGGGTGTTAAATGCCGTTTTCAACAATTCTGAAAGATAGAAAAGAAGCAAAGGTTAAAAAGGCAGATTCCTATAAAGCTATATAATCACAATAGGAGAGTTACTTAGTCTGACTTAAAGAAGGTTCCACAGCATCAAACCAAAAATGGCAGCCAACCTTAAACAAAGGTTAAATCAATCATTGTGTAGATTATGAAAATGCATATTTCTGTTACACCCATTTTGCAATTGTCATTATGTCTGTTTATTTCCAGGGCAATGAAATTAAGACCTCTAAATACAATGTTATTACATTTCTACCTCGCAACCTGTTTGAACAATTCCAGCGAATTGCTAATTTCTATTACTTGCTTATTTGCATTCTCCAGGTAAGAACTGTTTGACTTGTTCCTCTTTATATGTTGTATTTTTGTATAATTTCAAGAAGAAAATGGCGGGAACAGCAAGGCATTTGCAATCCTTGTGCGAAGTCTCTTCACAGTTTAGCACTGCTGCCTCACCAACACCAGGGTCCCAGGTTCAATTCCGGCCACGGGTGACTGTGCAGAGTTTGCACTTTCTCCCCTCAGTTTGCACTGAGTGCTGAATTTGGTGCTTTTTGAGTGCGATAGTGAGAGTTTGGTGACCGAGGGAGTATAAGGCTTCATTTTTATCTAAAGTTTAGTCTTTCTTTTATTTAGTTAATTAACTTAAAAGTTGCTGTTTGGTTTAGAAGAAGGTGAATTTTCAATCAGCTTTAAACAGGCTTCTACTTCTAGGCACTTGCAGCTGGAGCTTGTTAATTAGTTAATTGGATTAGGCCAGTTTTTCAGAGGCTAGATTCACAGTATAAAAGTGATCTCCTACAGTGCAGACTTTGTTTGCACTGAGTGCTGAATTTGGTGCTTTTTGAGTGCGATAGTGAGAGTTTGGTGACCGAGGGAGTGCTGAATTTGGTGCTTTTTGAGTGCGATAGTGAGAGTTTGGTGACCGAGGGAGTGCTGAATTTGGTGCTTTTTGAGTGCGATAGTGAGAGTTTGGTGACCAAGGGAGTGCTGAATTTGGTGCTTTTTGAGTGCGATAGTGAGAGTTTGGTGACTGAGGGAGTGCTGAATTTGGTGCTTTTTGAGTGCGATAGTGAGAGTTTGGTGACTGAGGGAGTTAGGTGAGGAGGGAGTAAGGTGCTCCTTTCATTTTGTTTCCGACATTTCCGCAAAGAGTGCGAAGAGAGCCAGGAGTTTACAGGAAGTGTAGCTGACTGGGAGCAGAGTCGGAGGGCGGAGATCGAGTTAGTCCACACAGCAGCTATATTCTGTAAGGTAAGAGGGGATGGAGGCTAGGCCAGTTACATGCTCCTCCTGTAGGATGTGGGTGGTGAGGGGTACCACCGGTGTCCCCACTGACTATACCTGCGGGAAGTGCACCCAACTTCAGCACCTCAAAGACCATGTTAGGGAACTGGAGCTGAAGCTGGATGAACTTCGGATCATCCGGGCGGCAGAGGGGGTGATTGAGAAGAGTTACAGGGAGGTAACCACACCCAAGGTACAGGACAAGAATAGCTGGGTTACAGTCAGGGGGAAAAAAACAAACAGGCAGACAGTGCAGGGATCCCTCGTGGCCGTTCCCCTTCAAAACAAGTATACCGTTTTGGATGCTGTTGGGGGGGTGACCTACCGGGGGAAGGCCCTAGCGGCCAGGTCTCTGGCACGGAGTCTGGCTCTGGGGCTCAGAAGGGAAGGGGGGAGAATAGAAAAGCAATAGTTGTAGGAGATTCAATGGTTAGGGGAATAGATAGGAGATTCTGTGGTCGCGAGCGAGACTCCCGGAAGGTATGTTGCCTCCCGGGTGCCAGGGCCAGGGATGTCTCGGATCCTGTCTTCAGGATCCTTAAGGGGGAGGGTGAGCAGCCAGAAGTCGTGGTGCACATTGGTACCAACGACATAGGTAGGAAAAGGGGTGTGGAGGTAATAAATAAGTTTAGGGAGTTAGGCTGGAAGTTGAAAGCCAGGACAGACAGAGTTGTCATCTCTGGTTTGTTGCCGGTGCCACGTGATAGCGAGGCTAGGAATAGGGAGAGAGTGCAGTTGAACACGTGGCTGCAGGAATGGTGTAGGAGGGAGGGCTTCAGGTATTTGGATAATTGGAGCGCATTCCGGGGAAGGTGGGACCTGTACAAGCAGGACGGGTTGCATCTGAACCAGAGGGGCACCAATATCCTGGTAGGGAGGTTTGCTAGTACTCTTCGGGAGGGTTTAAACTAATTTGGCAGGGGAATGGGAACCGGATTTGTAGTCCAGCAACTAAGGTAGCCGATATTCAGGACGCCAAAGCATGTAATGAGGCAGTGGGGAAGGGAACACTGACAAAGGAGAGTATTTGCAGGCACGGAGATGGGTTGAAGTGTGTATACTTCAACGCAAGAAGCATCAGGAATAAGGTGGGTGAACTTAAGGCATGGATCGGTACTTGTGACTACGATGTGGTGGCCATCACGGAAACTTGGATAGAAGAGGGGCAGAAATGGTTGTTGGAGGTCCCTGGTTATAGATGTTTCAATAAGATTAGGGAGGGTGGTAAAAGAGGTGGGGGGGGGGTGGCATTATTAATTAGAGATAGTATAACAGCTGCAGAAAGGCAGTTCGAGGAGTATCAGCCTACTGAGGTAGTATGGGTTGAAGTCAGAAATAGGAAAGGAGCAGTCACCTTGTTAGGAGTTTTCTATAGGCCCCCCAATAGTAGCAGAGATGTGGAGGAACAGATTGGGAAACAGATTTTGGAAAGGTGCAGAAGTCATAGGGTAGTAGTCATGGGCGACTTTAACTTCCCAAATATTGAGTGGAAACTCTTTAGATCAAATAGTTTGGATGGGGTGGTGTTTGTGCAGTGTGTCCAGGAAGCTTTTCTAACACAGTATGTAGATTGTCCGACCAGAGGAGGGGCAATATTGGATTTAGTACTGGGTAATGAACCAGGGCAAGTGATAGATTTGTTAGTGGGGGAGCATTTTGGAGATAGTGACCACAATTCTGTGACTTTCACTTTAGTAATGGAGAGGGATAGGTACGTGCAACAGGGCAAGGTTTACAATTGGGGGAAGGGTAAATACGATGTTGTCAGACAAGAATTGAAGTGCATAAGTTGGGAACATAGGCTGGCAGGGAAGGACACAAGTGAAATGTGGAACTTGTTCAAGGAACAGGTACTACGTGTCCTTGATATGTATGTCCCTGTCAGGCAGGGCAGAGATGGTCGAGTGAGGGAACCATAGTTGACAAGAGAGGTTGAATGTCTTGTTAAGAGGAAAAAGGTGACTTATGTAAGGCTGAGGAAACAAGGTTCAGACAGGGCATTGGAGGGATACAAGATAGCCAGGAGGGAACTGAAGAAAGGGATTAGGAGAGCTAAGAGAGGGCATGAACAATCTTTGGCGGGTAGGATCAAGGAAAACCCCAAGGCCTTTTACACATATGTGAGAAATATGAGAATGACTAGAGCGAGTGTAGGTCCGATCAAGGACAGTAGCAGGAGATTGTGTATTGAGTCTGAAGAGATAGGAGAGGTCTTGAATGAGTACTTTTCTTCTGTATTTACAAATGAGAGGGGCGATATTGTTGGAGAGGACAGTGTGAAACAGATTGGTAAGCTCGAGGAAATACTTGTTAGGAAGGAAGATGTGTTGGGCATTTTGAAAAACTTGAGGATAGACAAGTCCCCCGGGCCTGACGGGATATATCCAAGGATTCTATGGGAAGCAAGAGATGAAATTGCAGAGCCGTTGGCAATGATCTTTTCGTCCTCACTGTCAACAGGGGTGGTACCAGGGGATTGGAGAGTGGCGAATGTCGTGCCCCTGTTCAAAAAAGGAACTAGGGATAACCCTGGGAATTACAGGCCAGTTAGTCTTACTTCGGTGGTAGGCAAAGTAATGGAAAGGGTACTGAAGGATAGGATTTCTGAGCATCTGGAAAGACACTGCTTGATTAGGGATAGTCAGCACGGATTTGTGAGGGGTAGGTCTTGCCTTACAAATCTTATTGAATTCTTTGAGGAGGTGACCAAGCATGTGGATGAAGGTAAAGCAGTGGATGTAGTGTACATGGATTTTAGTAAGGCATTCGATAAAGTTCCCCATGGTAGGCTTATGCAGAAAGTAAGGAGGCATGGGATAGTGGGAAATTTGGCCAGTTGGATAATAAACTGGCTAACCGATCGAAGTCAGAGAGTGGTGGTGGATGGCAAATATTCAGCCTGGATCCCAGTTACCAGTGGCGTACCGCAGGGATCAGTTCTGGGTCCTCTGCTGTTTGTGATTTTCATTAATGATGAGGGAGTTGAAGGGTGGGTCAGTAAATTTGCAGACGATACGAAGATTGGTGGAGTTGTGGATGGTAAGGAGGGCTGTTGTCGGCTGCAAAGAGACATAGATAGGATGCAGAGCTGGGCTGAGAAGTGGCAGATGGAGTTTAACCCTGAAAAGTGTGAGGTTGTCCATTTTGGAAGGACAAATATGAATGCGGAATATAGGGTTAACGGTAGAGTTCTTGACAATGTGGAGGAGCAGAGAGATCTTGGGGTCTATGTTCATCCATCTTTGAAAGTTGCCACTCAAGTGGATAGAGCTGTGAAGAAGGCCTATGGTGTGCTCGTGTTCATTAACAGAGGGATTGAATTTAAGAGCTGTGAGGTGATGATGCAGCTGTACAAAACTTTGGTAAGGCCACATTTGGAGTACTGTGTACAGTTCTGGTCGCCTCATTTTAGGAAGGATGTGGAAGCTCTGGGAAAGGTGCAAAGACGATTTACCAGGATGTTGCCTGGAATGGAGAGTAGGTCTTACGAGGAAAGGTTGAGGGTGCTAGGACTTTTCTCATTAGAGCGGAGAAGGATGAGGGGCGACTTGATAGAGGTTTATAAGATGATCAGGGGAATAGATAGAGTAGACAGTCAGAGACTTTTTCCCCGGGTGGAACACACCATTACAAGGGGACATAAATTTAAGGTGAAAGGTGGAAGATATAGGAGGGATATCAGAGGTCGGTTCTTTACCCAGAGAGTAGTGGGGGCATGGAATGCACTGCCTGTGGAAGTAGTTGAGTCGGAAACATTAGGGACCTTCAAGCAGCTATTGGATAGGTACATGGATTACGGTAAAATGACATAGTGTCGATTTATTTGTTCTTCAGGGCAGCACGGTAGCATTGTGGATAGCACAATTGCTTCACAGCTCCATGGTCCCAGGTTCAATTCCAGCTTGGGTCATTGTCTGTGCGGAGTCTGCACGTCCTCCCCGTGTCTGCGTGGGTTTCCTCCGGGTGCTCCGGTTTCCTCCCACAGTCCAAAGATGTGCGGGTTAGGTGAATTGGCCAATGATAAATTGCCCTTAATGTCCAAATTGTCCTTGGTGTTGGGTGGAGGTGTTGAGTTTGGGTATGGTGCTCTTTCCAAGAGTCGGTGCAGACTCAAAGGGCCGAATGGCCTCCTTCTGCACTGTAAATTCAATGATTATCTATGATTAATCTAGGACAAAGGTTCGGCACATCACCGTGGGCCGAAGGGCCTGTTCTGTGCTGTATTTTCTATGTTCTATGTTCGAAGCCCTCACCTTGGAATTCTCTCCAAAGGTTGCTCAAACTGAGATGGCCTCGACGACAGCCCACTTCACAGGGTTTCAATCTTGTCACCCGAGATTCTGAACCCGTGAGTTCCTGAGTTTGCGCCCAGCATCAATTCACAAACACAACTTCAACTCTTTGGCCGCACCAAGCAGGATACCACTCCTCCAAAGGAGTATCTTCACCCCGGTGGCCCACTTGCTTACCAAAGGGGAATTGTATTTTTCACTGAGGAATAGATGGAGAAATCAGTTTTTTTCTGCTGTACATCCTGTACAGCACGAGATATGTGGCGATAAAAATTAGAGTTATCTGTGAAGTTCGAGGGCAGGATTTCCCATCCCCCTCGTGGTATTCTGGTGGCAAAGGCGGCTCACTATTGGCTGGTCGCGGGATCTTCTGGCCCCAATACTGTCAACAGGGTTTCCCTGTTGTTCGCATTCTCCTCTGCCAGGGAACCTGTGGAGGGAGTGTGGTGGGGGGGGGGGGGGGGGTGAGCGGCCATCATTGGGAAAGGCCGGAAACCCCACCCTGAGAATTTTCGGTTCCTATCTCGGTGCTGCTCCATATAACTCCCGTTGGATGAGAGAGAAACTGGAACACAAAACCAAATAGTTTATTAAGGATCCGTTGCCAGATTTGGAAATACGTTCCTTCTCATGCGAATGTTTTTTCTATTGTTTAGGCTGTCCCTGCTATTGCTACTTTGCCTTGGTATACAACAATGATTCCTCTCACTTTTGTCCTGGGAATAACAGCAGTTAAGGATATCAGTGATGATATTGTGAGTACTTCTCCATTTGCTATGAGCTAACAATCATTATTTGCATCGGAAAAGCGCCGTGAATGTAGTAAAATGCCTTAAAGGCCTTCATGGGATCAGAATGCTGAGCCAAACGAGACATTAGGGCAGGTGTCAAAACGCTTGGCCAAACCTTGGGCGGGATTCTTCCAACGGGCAGCTAACTGTCGTTGCCGGAGTAAAAACGGGAGTGTATTACTCCGGCATCGCCGCCCGTTCAGGGACCCCATTCTGCGGCCCACAGGGGGCTAGGACGTAGCTGGAGTGGCCTCCGCCGCCCCAGCTGCTGAACCCGGCGCCATGGAGTCCGCGCATGCGCAGTTGAGCCGGCGCCAACTAGCGCATGTGCAGTGGCCTTCTTCCCTGCGGCGGCCCCGACGCCAAATGGCGCAGGGCTACAGGAGCCAGCAAGGAGGCCGGGGGCAGAGAGGCCGGCCCGCAATTGGTGCGTCCCAATCACGGGCCAGGCCATTACGGAGGCCCCTCCCCCCTAGGTTGGACCCCCCCCCACAGGCCGCACCCGGACCCTTCAACGCCGTGGTCCCGCCTGCTCAGAGGATGTTAGATGGCGGGATTCGGCTTTTTGTTGACGGCCGCTCGGCCCATCTGGCCCGGAGAATCGGTGCGCCGGCCCCAGCCGTTGAGTTGCCGCATACCCCGACCTGCGCCGCGCCGACCATGCCGGCGCGCCGATTCTCCGCATTGCGCCCTGGCGTCGGGGAGTTGGAGAAAGGTTTTTCACTTCATAGGCAACCATGCGGACTGAAGGATGACCAATCGCCGTATTTTGGGTTATATCAGGAGAAATATTTTCCACATCCCAATCTTGGTTCAGAGATAAGCTTCCTCAGTCGATGCTGCATTATTATAGCGCCATAAATAGCGCCATATATTAAGTTCCAATATATTATTATGTTTGTGTTAAATATAATAAATGATAAATCTATGATTTGGTCAGAAAGTTGAACCTTCAACATTCCCTTGGACGGAATTTAATTTCCTCTTCCAAGGCGAGTTTGGAGGTTGGGCGGATGTATTTACTTGGGTGTGAGGACGTCAGCTGGAGACTCCATCGCCTTCCCACCTCTGCCCCAATTACGTTTGAGGCAGGAAGGCTTGTGGAGAGCCTTCCCGTCCCTGGGGTCCCTGGTTGTAAGGCCCCTACCTAATGACCCTCAGCTTGCGACTTGCATCCCACCCCCATTCACAGTGGCCTGGGGCCCTCACTAATCCTGGGCTACTGTTGGGTGCATTGTTGGTAGTGACCAACTCTTTCCCCCCCCCCCCCCCGTGGCTCCGACGGCAATGAGGAGCTGCCCGCCAATTGTTTCCATTGCATGTGGTTTTGATGAGACCACATCTGGAATACTGTGTACACATTTGGTCTCCGTTTTCAAGTAAAGACAGCCCTCCATTGGAGGCAGTGGCTGGGATTCTCCGATCCCAGTTCACCCTGCCACCGTTGCCAGTGAGAACGGCGAATTTGACGCTCAGCCAAATCTCCATTCACTGGAGAATCCCGCCAGCGTGAATGGACTGAGAATTCCGGCCAGCACAGCGAAGGTTCACTAGATTAGTTCCTGCGAAGAGGAGGTTGTCCTATGATGAGAGGCTGAATAAATTGTGTCCATATTTCTTGGAGTTTATAAGAATGAGAGGGGATCTCATTGAAATGATCAAGGCTAGGGGTGCGGGGTTTGTTTGGGTAGCCAATTAAATATTGTTTCCCTGGCTGCAGAAGCTAGAACAAGGGGGGCGATTCTCTGAGCCCCGCGCCGGGCCGGAGAATCGGAGCAACCGCGCCACAACGCCCCGACGCCCCGACGCCAGTTCTCCGAGGTGCGGATAACCTGCGCCATTTGCGCCGGCGTGGTTGGTGCGGCGCCGGCCGCAGGCCGCTGGAATCGGTGGGGCCGCTGATTCTCCGGCCCACCTGGGCAGAGCGGATACGACAGAGTCCCGCCGGCGCAGTTCACTCCTGGTCGCTGCCGGCAGGAACTTCACGCGAATGGTCGGGGGGCGGCCTGGGGAGGGGGGCTCCATCCCCAGGGGGGGGCCTCCGATGGGGTCTGGCCCGCGACCGGGGCACACCGATCGGTGGGTCGGCCTCTTCCCCTCCCCTGGCCTACTTTCCTGCGCGGCCGGCCCCTGAAGCCCCACGCCATGTTGAGTCGCGGCCGGTGCGCGGAAGAAGCACCCCGCGTATGCGCAGGTTGGCGCAGCCCAACTGCGCATGCGTGGGTTGGCACTGCGCCCATTTGCCGCCGGGAAGGGGGGCTGGACTGGCGTGAACCGCTCCAGCGCTGTGCTGGCCCCCTGTGGGGGACAGAATCGGTCGTACCCGGGACCGGTTTGCGCCGTTGTGAAACGCGACGACGTTCACGACGGCGCGAACACTTGGGCTCCATTTGGGAGAATCGCCCCCAAGGTTTCTGGCTGAGGGCCTGATCATTTAGGCCTGAGGTGAGGAGAAATTACTTCATTCAAAAGGTTGTGTTTCTTCAGAATTCACCACCCCAGAGGGTAGAGGATGCACCATCACTAGACATACTTAAGGCTGAGATAGATAGATTTTAGCTCTCTCGGTGAATTGAGAGATATGGGAAGCAGGTGGGAAAATGGAGTTGGAAGACAAAGATTGGCCTTGATCATATTGAATGGCAAAGCAGGCTTGACCGGCAGTATGGTTTCCTCCTGCCCCTGGTTATATTCTTGTGCTGTCCAGATAAGGGCAGCTTAACAAAAAAGGCCTGGCCACTTTGGGCACCTTCCAGACTGGGCTGCTTTTCCCACTGGCTTGATTTGGCGGGAAAACCACAGTCATTTCCTTGCTCAGGCCCATGGGACCCTGATGACATATTGAAGCTAGATCTTATTTAAAGAAGGACCTGTGGTGGCGATATTTGGGGTTTCAGAGAAAGCCGGAGCTCACGGAGAGGTGGAAGGCCGATGCCGCGGCCTTCGCCTCTCTAATTACACGGCGGAGAATTTTACTGGAGTGGTGGTCCGGCATCGCCACCGGGGGTAACTGCTTGATTGGGTGATCTGTACGACTTCCTGTGGTTGGAGAAGATAAAATATGAGTTAAGGGGCTCTGCCGAGGGGTTTGCGAAAAGGTGAGGGTTGTCTGTGACGGTCTTTGAGGAGTTGTTCGTCGCGGGGGTGCTGGTGGTGGTGGTGGGGTGAAAAAGGGGGAAAAATCTGTACAGACTGTAGAGTTGATTGCTGGGAAGTATGTTTCTTGGGGGGGTGTTTATGTGTTGTAACCTGTTTTGATACATGTTTGTAATAAAATACGTTTAAAAAATAAAGAAGGACCCAACCGTCTTTTGTCGGGTGTCCTTGCTGCCTGTTACGCAGAATGGACAAAGAAATGTCTGTGTCTGACAACTATACTGCGCTTCATGAATAGTTGATGCCCGATCATTTCACAGTGTCTGAAATGAAAAATTTGCCTGTACCAGCAAAGATTTTGCAACTTCTTCAATAATACACTTTGGAGACTGCAGCATATCTTGAGCTTTACTCAAAATGCCTGAACACATTGTGAGCAGGTATATTTGTTCCATTTCTGACACTAGATGGCTTTATGTGCCATTTACACACAATTGGCTAACCTTATGGTTAGCCTCACCAAGGCTACAGGTTGCGATTAGCATCCTGAGTGTGTATCATTTAAAAAAAATAGATTTTCAGAATGGGGAGACATGATTCTGGAAAAGTAGGCATCACATTTAAGCAAACTGCTTTTTTTTTTACAGACAAATTAGGAACAAGAGGCTATGGCAGGGGTAGGCTATGGCAGGAGTTAGCTTGGCAAAAGTAGGCTTGGGCATCTGGCAAGACCCTTGAACTACTTACCCTTGAACTAAGTGGCTTGCTAGGCCATTTCAGTTGAGAGACTTGGAGTCACATGAAGACCTGACCAGACAGATTTCATTCTCAAAAGGAGCATTTCGTGAACCAGGTTTTTTTGACTGTTTTGTTATGCTCTTGATGTGGCATAAGCTGATTCCTTGATGTGAACTCTGACAAAGGAAGGTTCAGACTTGGGGATAGCTTTAACACGTTTATTAAACTATTAACAATTCTCCTACTTGGATTCGACGCTACTGTTAACCCTGCTATAGATACTCAGACTGATGAACCAGTCTGCTACAATCCACGTGGTGGGTGTAATGCTGAATCAACCCTGTGTCTGTACTCACCGAGTGTCTCCACTGGAAAGAGGAAGATCATGTGTGCAGTGTCCTTATATATGGGTTGGTGTAATGCCCCCCAGTGGTAGTGTCACTTCTGTGTGTATCATGAATGCCCATTGGTCGTGTCCTATCTTACTGACCTATTGGTTGACTGTCTGTGTGTCATGTCTCTGGTGTTCCCTCTAGTGTCTAGCTAGGTGTAGTGTATGTACATTAACCCTTTGTGCACTTACAGTGATGTATATCACCACAATGACAATCCATAATAGTTTCAGCTGAGTCTGATTCCTAAATTTTAGATTTATTAACTGAATTCCAATTCCATCAGCTGCCATGGTAGGATTATGGGATTTGAACCCATGTCCCCAGAGCATTAGCTGGGTGTCTGGATTACTAGTCCAACGACAATACCACAATGCTGCTTTTTGGCGATGTTTTCACAAAGGAGGAGGATGATGCTGAGGTCTGTACATTATTTTGGGCATACCACATTCTTGTAACCAACCTGCTAGAGAAAGAATATACTTGGACCACTCATCCCGTAGAACATTGGATTTTAAGTGCCTAAGGATGCCAATTGGACCATTGTGCCAGCGGATTACATTAACAGGAAAGAATTGTGATCCGAATGAAACCAGAGGTTTCTGTTGGCAGAGGGGTCCCTTTTCCAGAGATCAGTTAATTCCCAGTGGTTGGCAGTAACCCCACTCCACCCTAATTCATTGTGAGATCCCCTTTGGTCGTGCTTTGATTCATATTGAAATAATCTTCTGTGTTTGTTTTAGTTATGCCATATCAAATTTCATTCAGCACAATGAGATCTCTCCTAAATTTTCTCCTTTATTGATGGTAGAACTTGAGCTTCCCCATTGCTTATTTCCTTTAGGTGTGAGATCATTCTTGTTGCATTGTGTGAGGCACGTTAGCTTGTCACGGATAGCGTGCTGCCTACAAATACATTTGCAAACAGGATCTACAATTGCTGAAACACGTTAGGAGTGCACGAGGACCTTTGAGATAAATTAGACATGCTGTTTATTTAATCAATATGAATTATATTTGTAATTTGGCAGGTGTATGTGCGTCAATATTCTTTTCACAAACATACAACATTTTTGTTTGAACTTATTATTTATACTTTATTAAATTTGTAATGATTTTACTGTGTAAAGATAGATGCCACTGGCAAGAAGGGGTAGAATTGCTCACTCTTTTGGCTCTATGTTTGCCAGGCACGTCACAAGAGTGACAGAGAGATCAACAACAGACCATGTGACGTCCTTGTTGGGAAAAGGTAAGCAGTCAAAACAGCACAACGTCCACCATCACCTGACACAATATAGCGAGTAGCGAGAGCAAGCATTTAGCACAGCATTACATTCCGCAATGGCTACGGGTTAGCACTCTCAGCCCTGGATGTTGCAGTCCCTCGCTCGGGAATGGAGCACACAATCTAATACCACACTTCTGTATGGTACTCAGGGTGTATTGCGCTGTTTCAGATCAGCTCTTTGACCAAATTCCTGCGTGGCCCCTCGGATGAATATAAAAGACCCCGTGGCACCATTTGAAGGAAGCTCAGCGAGTTCTCCTGATGTTCAGGTCAACATTAATGCACCCGGCAGCATCACTAAATACAGGCTGTCTGGGAATTTATTCTGATTGCTGTTTGGGGGAGCAATACCGTATGAAACTTGGCTGCCAACTCTGCCTATATTGCAACAATGACTAATTCAGAAGTGGTTCCTTGGTGAGGAAGCATTTTGAGATGCCCCAAAGCCATGAAAGGTTCCATGAAAATGGAAATGCTTTACCCATTTCTTTTACAGCATTACAGTTGCAAAATGGAGAGAGCTCCAAGTCGGTGATGTGGTTTGCCTGAAGAAAGATGACTTTGTTCCGGTGAGTTATCTTTTAAAGATATCCATTCTTCAGAGTGATAATGCTCAAGTATCTCAAATGATATTCATATTTGTGGTTCTCCTTAGGCTGATCTCTTCTTGCTGTCTAGTTCGGAGCCAAATAGCCTGTGTTATGTTGAAACAGCTGAAATCGATGGGTAAGTTTGCTACATTTGCTGATTGTCATTCATGTTGGTTGGATTTTCCTGTTCTTGTTATGTTCAAAGATTATGGAACTCTGCTTCCTTTCCTGACAGTGATATTGCAACAGGGAATATTTACCAGTGTACAATTAAATCGCTAACGACATTAGGTCGGTTTCAGTTTCTTAACTACATTTGTCTCTGGTCAGTGGTGTGTCTGAAACATTCAGGGACCCATGCGTCACCATGTTTACAAGTCTTTAATTCAAGCAACTGAGAAGCCTGCTCGATATGAATAGCAGACTCTCTTCCCAAGGACACAGGTTACTTACCTAAACCACAGTGACATAGTCACATTTTGGATAGTAGAAGGCCATTGGCCCAGCTTGCCTATCTTTCCCAACCAGCCATCCCGTTTCCTTGCTGCACTTTGAGACAGTTAGCTCACAGTCCCATTTCCTCCTGACCTGCCCACCATTATTATCTGTTCAAACTTACTAATAATGTTCTTCCACTATTCTATTACCCTCTTACATTAAAAAAAATAGCTGTTACTATGGTGAATGTAGGGCATTTTTACATAGATTTTATTATACATATCTGTTGCAGTAATGTTATTAAAACATTGTGGTTTACTATGCAGCCAGGCAGTGTGTCTGCAAAAGGTGCAATTAAGATGTTGTAAAACTGGGGTAATTATTAATTTGAATGTTTACATGTTTACACAGAGATGCGAAATGGAACTTTGTAATGATTACTGGAGATTCCCTGGATATTGTGTTTAGATTACGGTCTGAGTGGGATACAGATTATGTAAATAATGGAAGGAGCCAGGTCTGTAGCAAGCAGTTTTGGCTGCAGGACATTTTAGTCCGACAAGGACAAGAATTTGCAGGATGTCCCTGAAAGGGTCTCTCTACTTTTGTGGAAAGAAATCTCTACACAAAGTACAGCAAGTATCCCTATGTTTGCTAACTTTATTTATAAGTAGCTTCTAACCTGTAATAGGCTTTGCTTAATTGGGGATAGAAAAGGTATAAGTGAGTAGTTAAAGTGTTTGTCCTTTTATTTTAAGAATTGTTTAACTATTAATTGAAAAGCTATTTTCTGTGATGTTAATGTGGTTACTCATGTGTTAATTATAATGTTTGTTTTGATATAAAATATCCCTATTTGCCATTTGAATCACTCCTGAAGTGAAGCATCCTTTCCTCACAGTTTTTCAAATTGAAAATTTTTTGGGTTTCGTCCGGTTCCCTATCATAAATTGGGGTCTGGTCCGGTACCGTAACATTACCTAATTTCCCTATTTTCATTTAACACTCTCTTCATTTCATGATTTGGGGAGCAATGCTCTTGGCTGAAATGATCCATTTCTTAGCAATGATGTTCATTGCCTCGATGGATATAGAAGAAGAGCATAAATACATACAAGAAATTCTTGTCTCATGCATTTAAGGATAAATTTGATGATTTGATGGTTTCAATTCAGAGCTTCTTGTGAAGGTGCGAAGGTCAACGTGTCTAGTTTACCACCCAAGTAAACTGAGATAGCATCATAACGGTTACAAATGAGACACACCCACCTCCGCAAACAGTTTCCCACTATTGTGACCCTGCCATAGGAAGATCTTGAGTGTTGAATAGTAGCTTTTCTCTTGCTGTGCAACCAGGGATAACTGTCAGACTGCCTTCTGCCTATAGTTTCCTCCAGACTCTTCCATTCCACACCCATTCTTTCCACTGGAAGGTTACCAGGTTTTGCTTGGCATTTTTTCCATTGGTGTCAGCAACACCAGAAATTACTGTAACACTCTTCTCCTCCAGCCTGACCCTTTTATTGTTTTTGTTTCATCCCAATGTAAATCTTCCCCTCCCCCAACTCTCCCACTGGGCTATCTGTCTCTTGTCTTTTAGTTTAGCACTGACCTTTGTTCTGCTATTGACACATTCTGCTATCTTACTTTTATGCCACTATCAACACCTTCTTTAGTCTTTAACAGTACCATTAACACTCCCTTTGTCTTGTGTCCATGACATCTTTGCCAATCTTTGCCAAGGTAAGTTAAAGTGGGGTTGCGGGGGTAGGGTGTAAATGTGGGGATAGGGTGGAGGTGTGGGGTTAGGTAGGATGCTCTTTCCAAGGGCTGGTGCAAACGTGATGGGCCGAATGGCCTCCTTCTGCACGGTACGTTCTGTGATCTCTCCTTAGCTCCCACCTATCCCTGACCTCTGACTTTGCTCGAACTTCTTACAACTGTGTAATTCACCACATTTCTACCCCCTCTTCAGCTCTGAAGAAGTAAATACGGACTCGGAACATTAACTCTGTTCCTCTCTCCACAGATGCTCCCAGACCTGCTGAGCTTATCATGCCAGTGTCATCCTATGGTTCCATATGCTGCTTTAGTGAATAACCCTGTCAGCCGTCCAGCTACTTTTACACTGACACTTTGAACAAAAATATCACAGTGACTACAATATTTCTTGACGTGATCCAATTCCTCCAATGTGACCAGGCCTTTACACTGGCAGTGGGCTTTCAGCAGTCCGTGTAGCATGGCAGCATTAATTAAGTAACAACACTGATTGAACAGCCTTATAACTGAAAACAATTTTTGCTTTCAGTGAAACTAACCTTAAATACCGACAAGCACTGAGTGTCACACACAAAGAGGTAAACACGATGGACCAACTAGCACAGTTTAATGGTGAGTGTGAACTATGGTTCCAGAACCTTCTCCCGGGTTTCATTGGTTTGAAGCCTTTTCAACAGAACATGGTCTGCAGCAGACCAGCGTTGGTGGACTTTGAGGATCTTTCCTCATCTCCTAAATTATCATAGATTCTTAGAATCCCTACTGTGCAGAAGGGGGCCATTATCCTTGCAACCCCATAACCCCACCTAACCCACACATCCATGGATACCAAGGGGCAATTTAACATGGCCAATCCACCTAACCTGCACATCTTTGGACTGTGGGAGGAAACCGGAGCACCTAGAGGAATCCCAGGCCGGAATTGGCCCCAGGCCCCTGGCGCTGTGAGATAGCAGTGCTAACCACTGTGCCCCCGTGCTGCCCCTATACACTTTATATATAGGGGCTGGTTTAGTACATGGCTAAAGAGCTGGCTTTTTAAAGCAGACCAAGGCAGGCCAGCAGTATGTGCAATTCCCATACCAGCCTCCCCGAACAGGCGCCGGAATGTGGTGACCTGGGGCTTTTCACAGTAACTTCATTTGAAGCCTACTTGTGACAATAAGCGATTTTCATTTCCTTTACAGTCTCTTATCTAACCCCAAGTATTGCTCTGTGTTGCAAATGAGAAACTGATGTTTCTCATTTGTGGTAAGAAAGGGACGTGTATTATAGCGGCAAACTCAAAGTTCCCTCACATTTATTTAAAAAAAAATGTTTTATTAAGTGGCAATTTAGCAGAGCCAATCCACCTACCCTGTACCTTTGGGTTGTGGGGTCGAAACCCACGTAAACACGGGGAGAATGTGCAAACTTCATACAGACAGAGATCCAGAGCCGGGATCGAACCTGGGACCTCGGCGCTGTGAGGCCGCAGTGCTAACCACTGCACCACCATGTTGCCGTTAGTTCCCTAACATTTATATCCTGAACATAATGATTAAATAAATGGTTGAAAGTTGAATTAAAATCTCTGTAAACCTGTAAGATCCTTGACCTCAATTGTTTGTCTAGGGCCCTATCTATTTTGAAATCATTGGTTTAGAGCTAGCTAATAATAATGTGTGGGGCCCTGTCAACAGCACTGTGGCTAAGAAAATTAGTTGCCTGTCCTCGTGCCTGATTTTTTATTTGCCTAATTTTATAAGGGTGCTGAGGGTGAAAGAAGCCAGGCCCACATTTATAGTGCTGAATTACTTTTATTAAATTGAAAATGATTAATTAAATTGGTAAATTCAATCTCAGGTGAAGTTTCACGATTTTGGGGGAAGCTCCACTCAAGTGTACCTCACTTCTGTACAGTGGGCCGCTATGGCACCTGAGCTGGCCTCACCTGCTTTCTTAAAACAAGGTGCATACTTGCTAGCAGCCTTTAAGCAAATTCAAATTGTCTCCACAGGTAGAATAATCTGCGAAAAGCCAAACTGTGACCTGCACTCATTTACAGGCACTCTATTTTGGAAAAATCAAGAATTCTCACTTGGCAATGAGCAAATATTACTCCGAGGTTGCAGAATACGAAATACGGAGAAGTGCTACGGTGTGGTTTTATTTGCAGGTAAGTAGGACGGTGCACACTAATGTGTTGCAGTCAGAATGCAGGTCTTCAAATTGAACACAGCCTATTCCGGTTGATATTAGGTGATGATTGTCAATTCAGCCACTTGGCTAAGATCAAGTGTGAGATCAGGTGCGGTGCCTGCCCTTGTCAGCTTGGATCTAGTCTCTGCTGTTGGGACCATGAATTGGATTCAGTTTCAATTGGATTTTGGATCGAGCAATGAGATGGATTAATGTCTTGCCCCGT
Source organism: Scyliorhinus torazame (assembly GCF_047496885.1). Taxonomy (NCBI): domain Eukaryota; kingdom Metazoa; phylum Chordata; class Chondrichthyes; order Carcharhiniformes; family Scyliorhinidae; genus Scyliorhinus; species Scyliorhinus torazame. Next base: position 29,299,153 of record NC_092724.1, read on the forward strand.
CCACTCTGCATGCTTTGTTACTCTGTGAAAGGAATAACACTTTTAAAAAAGATTTGGTAATTGCGATACTCATGAAATACATTCTGCTCCTTAAGCACTGTTCCTTCCTTTAATTATGTTAATTACATTGCTTAATCCAAATTACTGGATAATTCAAGTTAGCGAATAATTCAACCTTCTATAATGCATGGAATGCCTGCGAACTATGAGGCCTAGGCTTAAATCCGGCCTTTCAAAGACACTTTAAATTCTAGGTGACAGAATTCAGCACACACGAACAATCCTTCTGTGGCTGCATGCATGGTGGCGGTTTTGGCACAAGAGCGATTTAAAGCAGTCAGTGTTCTTTTTTTTTAGTTTAGAGTACCCAATTCATTTTTCCCAATTAAGGGGCAATTTAGCATGGCCAATCCGCCTACCCTGCACATCTTTGGGTTGTGGGGGTGAAACCCATGCAAACACGGGGAGAATGTGCAAACTCCACACAGACAGTGACCCAGAGCCGGCCTATTTCAAGCTGGTGGTACTGGCAAGTTGTCCAGGCTCCATGCCAGGGAGTGCCAGTGTACATTCTAATACTTAGTTACAATGACTGGACTCAAATTGGGAATTTGAAGCTGGGAAGTTAGCATCTCAGCCCATTCTATAATGTGTGCCACCTTCTAGCCTGTCTGTAGTAGCAATGGAGTCTTCTTTCACAAAATATACAAGTTTCATTTTAATATTGCAGTGCGTGCTGATGATATGTGAGTCCGTATGGGTGTGACTCCGAATGGGCGTCAACCATGATTAAAGACATCAATCCTCTGAACGGCCCAACGAACTCTGCATGTATCTGTACCCGAGGTCCCCAGCCCATTCCCCCGGGCACAACAGGCCAAAGGTGGGGGCTTCTTCATCTGACACAAAGGACACTATTTCACCGAGTTCTCAATGCCAGTGTCAGCCCGAGCCATCAGATGTAGCTCAATGCAAGCAGCTTCCTCTTGGAGACTCCTGGATGATCATTGTGTAGCCGCTGACCTGGGTGGGGGACAACCACTCTGGATCCCCATAGGATGGTGCCACCTTCCACACCCAATTCTTGATGTTTGGAAAGGAAGGGCTTGATATCCTCTCTGGGGTGTCCTTGAGTTCCGTCACTTCGGATCATGTGGCACAGATCTGTCAGCATTGGGTCCTTCTGGGTCCACACCGAGACTTGTCTCATTTAATTGGTTTGATGTGGGACTTCCACCCCTCACTACCTGATTTCCAAACCATGAGTGACCTCAGCACGTCAAATTCCCCATGGGGAAATCTAGGAGTCACACCCATACGGACTCACATATCAGCACGAACTGCAATATTAAAATGAAACTTGTATATTTTGTGCAAGAACACTCCATTGCTACTACAGACAGGCTAGAAGGTGGCACACTTGAGATACTAACTTCCCAGCAGGCAGGGTATCCAGGAAATTTAGTGTCATTGTGACTTCTTCCATTACCGGCGGAGGGGCCAACTTTGTGGGCAGCGGGAGATGACTCAGGATGTCAGCGTTGGCGATGTGTGTGCCAGGATGGTGCACGAAGCAGGACTCATAGGCCACCAACAATAGTGTCCAATATCGACCCGAGCTGAGGTGAAGGGGGAAATCGCATTGTCCTCTTTAAAAAGGCCCAACAGGGGTTTATGGTCCGTGATTATTAAGTGTCAGCCATAGATGTACAGATGGAATTTTTTAACTCTAAATATCACAGCCATTCCCTCTTTTTTGATTTGGACATTGCATCATTCCATATCTGCCAAAGTTCATGATGCATACATAATCAGTCGCGCGGTGACATCGTCCCATCAATGGGAGGGCACTGCCCCTGCTCTGTACGAAGAGGCATTGCATGCTAGTACCAGATGTCTTGTGGGATCATAGTGCAGCAAGATGTTGGATGATAGCAGCTGTAGTTTCACTTTTCATCCTGTGGCCCCTGCAATGATCACCTCTGGAGGTGTTGGAGTGTCAGTAAAGGAGCCAAGTTGGGGATGAACTTCCCAGAAAAATTCATGAGGCCAAGGAATGACTTCAGTTTCGTCGTGTTTCATGGGGTCGGTGCCCCACTTTTATGGCCGTTACTTTGTCCTCTCCAGGGTGCAGGCCATCTTTATCGACACTGAAATCTGGTCTGGGTCTGGGAGCAGCATTTAAAGGGATAACATGGGAACCCGTACTCTACAAGCCCCACGGGGAGGTTGATTAGTGACCCCCATAGTCCACACGAGGGTTATCACCATATTCCTGTCAGATTTTGGTGAGGGCATGAATTTCACCCTTCCCGCTGGCAGGCTTTTAGGCAGAGAGAGAGTGGGAGGGTATGTGCAATGTGGGGGTTGGGGATCGGGGTGAAATTGAAGGGATGGGATTCCCTCCAGTTTCCAGCCCACCCCAACCTCACAATTATTTTACCCTGGGATGGGATGCCCACCCTTGACCAGTTGAGGTCCTTAACCAGCCAATCATTGGCTACCTCAGGGCCATTCATTGCCCAGCCTCAATGTTTAGGCCAGTGAGAGGACTTACCTGGCATGGGGGGGCGACCAATAATGAACGGGCTTAGATCTTGGGCGGGAAGGATTGGCACCTCCCTTAGCCTTTCCTTCTGAAACCCCGATCACACCCTTTCCAACCCCACCCAGGCCCCCCCCCCCCCCCCCTCCCCCCTCCCCATCCCTGGTCTCCTTAAATTTACCTCGTCCTCCCGTCCTGGGCCTTCAGCTCATGCACCTTCTGAAGTTCCCCTTCTGTCCACTGCAGCGCTGTTGCTGCAGGGGGTGGAATGCTGCCCGCCAATCCGATGGTCCGACAGCTCTCCAGTGAGGAGTGGAAGTTCCTACTACAGTCAAATGGCGGCTCATTCAAGTGCGGAATGGCTGCGAGGCCCTCGGGAGTCAATGGCGATGTGCTCCCCACATACTCTTTGGATGTCGGTGAGGGACACCCCGCCATGAAAAAATACTTAGGCCCAGGAATCCACATCAACCTGGCTGAGGTCAGGAAGTTTTATCACCTGCCTGAGTTCCTGCTCGCTCCAGTCCCACCCTGAGTTAAAACCCCTGCCCTTAGTCATCAAGGCAGACTGAGAGGGCTGAGGCCTTGCTTTGGAAAAACCTAGGCTTTGAGAGAATGTGACTGTGATAATAAAAGGATTAAGATCCTGCCCGTGTGACAAAGCTATCGGACCTAGATAGACTCGGGAACATGCTTACAAGTTAGGAAAGCGGAGAATTAAGTTGCATGTTAGGAAGTGCCTCCCTGAGTGGACTCCTCAACCTCTGGAATAAATGCTGGCACATTCTGCGAGTACAACTTCACCACATGAACTTTGCAGGGAATTAGATAAGTTGCTGCAAGTGCCAAATTTCCCTGCGTACGTTATTCAGGTGAGTGCTAGACACCAGACATTATCATCTCCCGGAGCTTAATTGCCTTTGTGGTCAGAGAAAGGTTTCTAAACTTGGACAAAGTTCATTGCTACTCCTGGGAGATTGTCTACGCGGTCCTCCAAACCCGTCTGTTGCCACCCCACTGCTAGTGAGAAGGCAGAATTTCCAGTCAAAACTCCTTTCCGCGGTTTCCGCGGAGTATCCCCGCCGCAAGCGAAGCAGGAGAATCCCGGCCTGAATGCTTGAGTTATGTGGGAGCAGGAACAGGGATGAAGGACTGGTGTGTACCCATTGCATTATGTTGGAATGGGACAAAATCAATGGGGTGATTTTGTCCGTAGAAGGTGCGAAACAGACAACAGCAAATCAGCAGCGCATGTTACATCTCTTCCAATTGTTATTGTTACCATTAAGATCAAGAGCGATGAAAATCAGGAGAGATGTTGAGCAAGTGGTTGCTTTACACTACAGTAAGTAACTAGTCTCCACTTAACATTGCCCTTCTTAACATTGCCTTTCTTAATGTTGCGTCATTCCATTAAGTTAGTGCCAGTAAACCCATTTGACGTTGCCAGTTTCACTTCAACGTTGTTTGCCAGACTTCCTCTTCTGTGTTCCTGGGCCTCGCCTCCCCGCCCTCCGTTCTTGCCTCACTCATCTCCTGGCTTCACCAGTGCTGAACTCCCAATGAAGTCTTCGCCTCCATCTAGTGGCAGACATTGGTCAGTGCAAGTAGTTCTGCTGATAATTGCACCGACCAACTTCTGTCACTAGATGGAGCCTGGTCAATCTAAAAATACTGTACAGATGTCTACAAAGTGAGTGTATTTTGTTTGTTGTATACTGTATTAGTTTCTTTTATGTTTAGTGATATATGTTATTTTGGAAAGAATGCACAGTGCGGCACACAAATGGAGCAGCGGTTCAACTTGTGCGTCATTTTTTTCCGGGCCAGAAATGTCTGAAGGAACTTAACTCTGGCTTTATCATTGATCCCTACGGGAGCCTACGATTCACTTAAAGTCATGAATTTCAGGAACACAAACGCGACTTTAAACAAGGACTTACTGGATGCGATTCTCCCATGCCGTGCCGTGTGGGAGAATCGCCGTTCGCGCCATTTTTTCCCGCGGCGCCGGTCCGACGCTGGCAGGCAATTCTCCGAGGAGCGGAGAATCGGCGCCATTTGCGGTCGCGGGCCGCTGTTTGCGGCCAGACCGCTGATCCTCCGGCCTTGATGGGCCGCGCGGAAAAGGCAGAGTCCCGCCGACGCCGTTCACACCTGGTAGCTGCCAGCGGGAACTCTGCGCGAAGGATCGGGGACGGCTGGTGGGGCGGGGAAAAGCACTCCTTCACCGGTGGGGGGGGGGCTCCTATGGGGTCTGGCCCGCGATCGGGGCCCACCGATCGGAGAGCCGGCCTCTCCAGCCCCGGCCCTATATTACTACGCGGCCGACCCCTGAACCCCCATGCCATGTTGCGTCGGGGCCGGCGCGCTGAGGAAGTCCCCCACGCATGCACCGGTTGGCGAGGCCCAACTGCGCATGCGCCGGTTGGCATGGCCCAACTGCACATGCGCGGGTTGGCATGGCCCAACTGCACATGCGCGGGTTGGCGCGGCGCCCATCGGGAAGGGAGGCTGGAGTGGCGTGAACCGCTCCAGCGCCGTGCTGGCCCCAGAAACTGTATTGCCCACGCCCATTACGCGCCATCGTGAAACGCGGCGCCGTTCACGACGGCGCGAACACTCTGTCTCACTTTCGGAGAATCGCGCCCACTGTATCTTCCAAAGCCAAAATTGTTGCTCCCCTTCCCATAAATTTACTGCTGATGTTAGCATAATGACCCTCTTCAGCACACGGATGTTGACTTGTCTTGTATTTCATTTAATTTCCAGGGGTGGATACAAAAATAATGAAAAACAGTGGGAAGTATATCTTGAAGAGAACCAGAATCGAGCACCTCATGAATCGTGTGGTGCTTCTGGTATGTTCAGTCGCTTTTCACTTGCTCTCTCACTTTGCCTGAATATGTCCCTTTGTAACTTTCTGTGCCTCCTATCCTTGTGACATCTGCGCACTGGTAACTCCTTATTCCAGTCACTAGTAAGCGTACGGCGAAAAGCTGAGGCCCTGGTACAGTCATCTCCCACTAGTCGGGAGATGTTCCCTTTACCCCGACTCTCTGGTTTTCAACCTCCCAACCAATTACCGACCCAGGTAGAAAGTGCAGACCCAGTTTTTATAGTCGACTGGGCAGCAGTGGGTAGCTTAAATTAAAAGTAGGTAAATGTTGGAAACGCTCAACAGGTTTGGCAGCATTTATCGTGAGAGAAACCGAGCCAATGGTAGATTCCGACCGTCCCCCCCCCCCCCCCCGTCCCCCCCCCCCCCCCCCCCCCCCCCCCCCCCCCCGTCCCTCCCCCATCCCCGCCAGGATCCTCCAGTTTTGCCAGAAGCCAAAGAACCTTTGGCCGGGCTGCCGAATCTCCCACTGGTGGGCTCCCCCACGGCAGGGCTGGAAAGTCTCAACCAACGTTTCAGGCCACTGGTCTGTTATAAGTTCTCAGTAATGTAATTAAACTTGTGCATTAAGGGTATGAGTTAAATAGACGTAAAGGAATTGTTTTTTTTTGGGGGGGGGGGGAGGTAAAACGAAGCATAAAGTCGGAAAATGCACGTGCGGCCTCTTCGCTGTATCGTGCATTTCCGTCTGGTGCTTGTTTCTGACTTGCCTCCAAAACAAAAAATGTTTTCCCCAAAGAGCTTTTATAGTCCAGGAAATACGTAGAAATGTCCTGAGGGGTAAAAAAAAGGTGCTGTTTCTTTTTTAAAAATAAATTTAGAGTACCCAATTATTGTTTTTCCAATTAAGGGGCAATTTAGCGTGCCCAATCCACCTAGCCTGCACATTTTTGGGTTGTGGGGGCGAAACCCACGCAAACACGGGGAGAATGTGCAAACTCCACACGGACAGTGACCCAGAGCCGGGATCGAACCTGGGACCTCGGCGCCGTGTGGCAGCAGGGCTAACCCACTGCACCACCCTGCTGCCCTAAAGGTGCTGTTTCTGAAAGCATATACAGGTAAATCCCGTTTTTGACCAAATGGATGTTCATTCGGTAAAAAAGGATTTTCCTTAAATCCGGCACTGTGCAGTTCACCCTTTAGAATTAAGAGTGAAATAATCAGAGAACGGCGATGCGGTCAGACAAAAAGATGGATTTAGTTCACACCGCAGGGCCCTGCTCAAAAAAACAAAGAGGAACCGACAAACGATGAAATAAAGTGATTTGCGTGAGGGAACGCTTCAGCCGAATCGACCGAGAAAATAAATCAAAATAACACGCCCTGTCCGTTAAATCGGTATTAAGTAAATTCTGGATTTACCTGTATTTCTTACTGCCTGTCTGACTTGGTTAAGGACTGCGCTTAGTGTCCAGGACGATCAAAGCAGGCTGCAGCTATTTGGATCAAAGGTGACTGTAACATTGCCTGTGAGGTGAAATTGAAACTGAAATAACCAACTGCAAATGTATTTAATGCATTTCCAGATTCTCTTGATTCTCGCTGGTTTAGCCTTCTGCCTGGCTGTTGGAGGTGCCATCTGGGGTGTGAAATTCGAAAAGAAAGTTCCCTATTTCGACCTTGTGCCTGATGCTTTCAGCCCAGGATATGAAGGCTTTCTGTCCTTCTGGGGATATGTTATTATCTTGAACTCCATATTGCCAATGTCACTTTATGTCACGTAAGCAAGTCATCACCCCTCTGCAAAGCTACACGCAAACTTACAAATACTTTGAAATGTGCGTCTATCTCGGCTGTTTAGCCCTCTACCTTCTTCCTGGAGATTAATAGCGCAGAAAGAAAACTTTCGGTGGACTGCCAGATCGAACAATTCTACTGATTTCCTCATAATTCAGAAAGCAAAGGAAAGAGAGCTATTGGAAAGCAATCAATGCCTTTCTATTAAATTGAAAGCAAATTACGGCAGATGCTGGAACCCTGACACAAAAGCAGAGAATGCTGGAAGAAACCCACCAGCAAGGTCTGGCAGCATCTGTAGGGAGAGGAGACCGAGTTAGCGTTTCGAGTCCATTTGACGCTTCTTCAGAACTGAGGGAGAGGGTGAACCCGTTTGATATTTTACCACAAAAGAGGCTGGAGCAGTGATTAGTCGGAGCTGGGAGAGACTGCAAATAAGATGTAGCAAACCTAAGAACAGGTGACAGATGGCCCAGTGGGCGGGGGGGGGGCTAGTGAGTGTTTGTGCATTGAGTCAAAAAATGTATGAGGTATTTTTTTAAAACGGGGAAAAAAGTGGTTATGCTGAAGGAGGAAGGTCTTAGTCTAAAATTGTTGACCTCAATGTTGAGTACTGAGGTCCTAATCCAAAGATGCATTTCTATTACATATAGTGTTTGATAGTAATTGAAATAATAAGCTTAGAAAGAGAAGGTAAGGCTATGAATCATTAGTCAAATTGTGTGCTTTAAAACATGATTTTATAATTTTAAACATCATCCAAGTCTGGCTCTGATATGAACTAAACCTCTGAAAATAGCTGATAAGCGGTTTGGTGCACGTTAAGGCTCTGAGATACGATTAGTACGTGTACCTACATCGGCCATCTCCAAACATAGGAGTAGAAATTCTCCAGCCATTACGTTTCACTTTTCCTGCTAGCAGGGCACCCCAGTGGGTTTCCCGGCGGCATGGGACGGTTTCAATGGGAAATCCCATTGACAAGCGGCGGGAAGATTGAATCCCACCACCAGTGAATGGCGTGCTGCCAAGCAACACGCGGAGACTGGGGAATCCAGACCAGACTCTCTCCGTCATCAAGCTAAACATCGTGTGCTTCTATCAAAGGCTGTTCTCTGAGCAGCTGAGGTTGCAGCAATGACGGCGAACAGTTGTGTCACGCACTGATCAATTTCAGTATCAATGGGCTGCACGGTGGCAAAGTGGTTAGCACTGCTGCCTCACAGCACCAGGGACCGGGGTTCGATTCTGACCTCAGATGCCTGTGTGGAGTTTGCACGTTCTCCCCGTGTCTGCGTGGGCTCCCTCCGGGTGCTCCAGTTTCCTCCCACAGTCCAAAGATATGCAGGTTAGGTGGATTGGCCATGCTAAATTGTCCCTTAGTGTCCAAAGGTTAGATGGGGTTACAGGGATAGGGCAGGGGATTGGGCCTGGGTAAGGTGCTCTTTTGGAGGGTCTTTAAAGACTCGATGGACCGAATGGCCTCCTTCTGCACTGTAGGGATTCTATGATTCTATGAACTTTGAATGAGTCAAATTGCAGAGTGAGGACAAAACTAGGGGGAGCTTCCCGTAACAGCCTCCCCGAACCGGCGCCGGAATGTGGCGACTAGGGGCTTTTCACAGTAACTTCATTTGAAGCCTACTTGTGACAATAAGCGATTTTCATTTCATTTTCATTTTCAAGTAATGTTGTGTGCTGATTTTAGTGAGGTCCAGGAGAGGGAGCTAATTTATTAAATTGTATAAACAGCCTTGGACACTGGAACTGTTACTGAAAAGAATATTGTCATTTACTCTGCCCTCTGGTGAGGGAACAGTGAAGCAAACCTAGGCGGTAGGATTGAGAAAGCCCTGAAATTATCGGAATTTCCGTGGTTCCCTTACCACTAAACACATGAACGTTTCACCTCTGAAAAGCAGCTAGTGACACAGAATTGTATATATTGAAATAACTATTCCCCCTTTTAGCTGACGCTTACTTTAAATATTTCAGCGGGTCTTTTATTTGACAGAAAAACATGCTGATTTTTAATCGCAGTACATTGCAAAGTGGTGTTAATAAATGCCACCACTTCGTCCCTTTTACAATGGTTAGTACTGATGTAATTTGTGCAGTACCTTAATATTTAACTAACTGTAATTCTGATTGTTCTCATGATATCATTGCAAGCTAACACTTCAGCATACAGCAGGTAACAGCAGGAATGTTATTTTTCAGCTTTGAACTCCTCCACATAGCCCAGAGCTTTTTCATTAACTGGGATATGAAAATGTACTGTGTTGAGAGAGACTGTCCTGCCAAAGCAAGAACCACCACCCTGAACGAAGAGCTTGGCCAAATAAAGTACATCTTCTCAGATAAAACAGGCACTCTGACCCAGAACATCATGGCATTTAAGAAATGCAGCGTCAGTGGACAGATATATGGTAATTATTGATGTTAATCAATGAGGAACGACCGCTGTTCCACTTTGCAGAACTCTTATCGGCTGAATACTCTTCAATGGGACTGTTTTAAAAAGTCCACAAATAGAGGACAAACTAATTCCCCAAAGAGTTTTGACTGCAAAAGCACTTGTGATGATTTGCAGTTTCATTTTGGTTTTATTTGTGAAGTTGCACAAATTTGTAGAGGTTAGGGAGACCTGTTCTTGCAAATCTTCACAGAACTCGATGTATGTGCGACATTAACAAGCCTTTTCCAGTAACTACCTGCAAAACAGATTCATGCTCCTACTTTGCCAGGTGACATATTACTGCCAGGAAACAGGTCTGCATTTTTCCGGCAAACCCGCAGGACATCCCAAAGTGCATTAAGCCTTTACCTGCGCAGTTCAGCAGTGGTTATGTTGGCAATTAAGTTAAGCACAATAAAGATCCCAGAAACTTCAGTTTATGCAACTGATTAGTTAATCTGATAAAGCAGGCACTCTAATCCAAAAGTACTTATTTGTTGGTTAGATACAATGTACAGAAAGAAACTGGTAAATAACCATCTGGAAAAGGGATTGAAGATGTCAGGATCAGGACGTTAGTTGGCTGGATGGACAGTGCGAACCAGATTGGTGCCAACAAGTGTGGGGGAGGGTCAATGTTCAATCCCCAGTCCGGCAGGGGCGGACTCAGGACCTGCCTCCTTGCCCTACATGTGGCGGAGATGACCTGCCTTCAGGCAGAGAACTCAAGAGGGGGAAAGCTATGTCATGGTGGATTGAAGAAGAAATCTTGGATCAGAAATATTCTGTATTTTGTCAACTAAAGTTTGAATTATTTGTCTTTCAGGTAATCAATTTGGCGATGTCAATAGAGCAAAGGTAAGTGCTTTTTTAATCAAAATTATTTGTCAGGAATCTGACTTTGGCAGTCGTTGAATTTTGAGATTCAGTTATAACCTGGTACCCATTAAGTACTAATTACTGACCTACGAGTGATTACAGGAAGATAAGGAGGGCCCCTCTCTATATTTGTCACAAGATTTTAACTGGGATAACTAAAGATTAGTATCATTGCCTCATGAAGCACTGGTAGAATAATGGAACAAATTACAACTTGTGATGTATATTTCACGTATTCATCACCAGTAGAATCTTTATCTTTATTGGTGTCACAAGTAGGCTTACATTAACACGGCAATGAAGTTACTGTGAAAATCCCCTAGTCAACATATTCCGGCGCCTGATCGGGTACACTGAGGGAGAATTCCAAATGTCCAATTCACCAAACAAGCACGTCTTTCAGGACTTGTGGGAGGAAACCAGAGCACCTGCGGAAATCCATACAGGCACGGGGAAAACGTGCAGTCTCCGCACAGACAGCGATCCAAGCTGGGAATTGAACCTGGGTCCCTGGCGCTGTGAAGCAACAGTGCTAACCACTGTTCTACCGTGCTGCCTATGTTTAGCCATGTGAAGTGCAAGCTAGGATGTTTTGTGGGACAGTGCAAGCTCCCCTCCTCTGAGGCAGAAGCTCCCAAGTTCGAATCCCACCCCAGGTCTTGATGGCCAAGGAAGTTGTGTTGATACCATGGCCAGACAGGTTGATTATCAACCATTAAATCCTTCCAAAATGTCTACGGCAGGTGGTAAGAGTCTCCTAGTCAGCCATAACTGCAGAAGGCAGCAGCAAACCACAGTAGTACCTTGCCAGGCATAACACTGGACCAACATACAAAATGCATGGTCACCAATGCTCTCTTATGGCATGGGACCTGAAGAGAGAGATGCAGGTAATGAAATAATTAAGAACATTTCCAGCCCTTCTCACTGGCAGAACCTTCCGGTCCCCCCGTGGCGAGTTCCCCTGTAGCGGGAGGGCCGAACCACCCAAAACGTCGTAGACATTGGCAGGGCTGGACGACCCCGCTTGCTGCCAATGGCGAGCTGCCTCTGCCCGGAAAATAGGCCCCAGGGAGGAGTTGGAAAATCCCGCCCAGAGATTAAACATACTGAGGTAATAAGCATTTTATGGAAAAGATACCTTTGTTAATAAGTGGAGAAAATAACTTGTTTTTGTTTTATTTAATGTTAACTTTAAATCTGAGATCGAAAGACATTTATTAACCAATGCTTTTCAGGGATATGTGAATACGTTGGGCATTTGGAGCTAGGTTACAGGTCAGCCACAATCTCGTTGAATGGCAGAATGGGTTGGAGGGGATGAATGGCCTCCTCCTGTTCCTGTGTTCCGATATCTACAAGAAGTTAAATCCACTCCCTCTCATGTTGGAATAGACCAGAGGCGACCACTTCATCAGTAATGAGGGTGGAATCATCATCGTAATGTCATGCGTGCTCTGCCCAAAGGCAGGTCCTCCGCTGTTGTCCACTGACGCTTTATCCTGAGCTGTCGTCTCAGCAGGTTTTATGGCAGTGGTGATCTGCCATTGCCTTCTGCTGTCGGGGGCAGGACAAAGAGGGCGGTCCCAACTTCACCACATCCGGGGCAGGAATCAAACCCGTGCTGTTGGCATTATTCCGAACCGCTCACTCGGCAAACAAGCCCCCCCCCCCCCCCCAGAAGTGGAATATCAACTGTCATACCATGCATTTCAGTTCTTATCCCATAATTCTCCGCTTCAATCAGCGTTCATCAATTATTGAGCCACTCGCCTCACCCCACATTGAGAAAGTCACTGGTGTGTTTACAGGTCGTTGACTTTAGTTGGAACACGTTCGCCGATGGAAAGCTGACGTTTCATGACAGTTCACTTGTGGAGCTGATCCGATCAGGGGGTGACCCTGGAGTGCATGAATTCTTCAAATTACTGGCTGTTTGTCACACGGTGATGGTGGAGGCGAAAGATGGTGAGTTTGAATTGTCTTTGTTTAGTGACTGTTGAATTTCACTGATGTTTATGCAGAATACTGCTCGAAATGCAGACAGAATATTTCTTCAGTGATAAATGGGTTCTCTTAACTTTTGCATGAATTAGCTCTTTATACTCCAAGGACTGCCCGATTTCCTATATTTTTCTCATACATGACGTGGCGATGCCGGCGTTGGACTGGGGTGGGCACAGTCTTACAGCACCAGGTTAAAGTCCAACAGCTTTTGTTTCGAATCACTAGCTTTCGGAGTGCAGCTCCTTCCTCAGGTGAAGGAAGGAGCAGTGCTCTGAAAGCTAGTGATTCGAAACAAACCTGTTGGACTTTAACCTGGTGTTGTAAGACTTCTTGGGCGTCATTCTCCGCCGGTGGGAGTCTCCGTTCTGCCGGCGCTCGGGGGTTTCCCGACGGCGTGGGGGTGCCCCACAATGGGAAACCCCATTGACCGGCCGGTGTTACGGAGACTCCCGCCGGTCGGTCGGTGCAGAAATGTGGCGGGGCGGGATGGAGAATTTCGCCCCTTGTTCTTCTCATATATGTAAGTGGGGATACTTTGACTTGAACGAAGCAAAACGAATTTTGGTAGCAATTTTACCATTTAGAGAAAAATATCCTTTGACACAAAGATGGTTTTAACAGCACTTCTGTCACTTAAAGGCTGAAGAAAAGTTGCTGTTACGATTTCAAAGTTTATGGAATAGGGCAGGTATTTCAGGTGCACACAACAGGCACAAGCTGGTGCTCGCTGCTGGGATTATATAATTAGCAAATTCTGAGGTCATTGCAATCATTTGCTGATAAGTGCTCCCTTTGGGTGATGCTCCACATCAGGGAAGTTTATTTGTACAATCGGCCCTCACAATTCTGCTTTCAAATATTCATCGCTGTGATCCCACAGTTTCACAAAGGCAGCTTGGGTAACAAACTATAGACAAACTGGTCATTGCAATGTGGACACTGCTTTAGCTGGGCAGTAGCTTGGCCAGGGTGCAGGCATTACAAATACATTGGGTGGAATTCCTCCGAGCAAGGGGTTTGCACGCACGTAGGATTTTCTTGGCCTTGTTGTTGATTGCTGGTGAGATTTCCACCCTCGGGGTCTGAAATTCTGGGGAAGGCCTGACACTGCCCAGGCACTTAATTCTGTCAATGGACGAGATGTGGGGCTCCCAATGATTCTACTGTCAGCAGGCCAGATCTCTGTCATCATCATCTAATTCCACCGGAGAAATCTAGGGAAAAACTTTATACTGGCGGGATTTTACTGTCCTGCCAAAGTCAAAAGGCCCTTTAATGGCTCACCGCTCGCCCCTTCCCCAAACTAACCAAGTACTCAAATAAAGACAGAAAATGTTTGAAATGATTAAAGAAGAGCAACACTCAAACAAAGCCAATACATGCAAAATACTGAAGCGAGAAACATGGACAAAAATTGGGAATTCAGGTCCCTTTGTAAGGGGAGGCAATGGTGTAGTGGTATTGTCGCTGGACTAGTAATCCTGAAACCCAAGATAATGCTCAGGGGTTTGAATCACACCATGGCAGATGGTGTAATTTGAATTCAATACAAATTCGCAATTAGAAGTCCAACCATTTCTGATTGTCGTGAAAAACCCACCGTGTTCGTTAATGTCCTTTTGGGAATCTGCCATGGCCTGGCCTACTTGTGACTCCAGATCTGCACCAATGTGTTGATTCTTAAATGCCATCTGAAATGGCCTGGCAAGCCTAATCAATTCAAGGGCAATTAGGGATGGGCAATAAATGGTGGTCCAGCAATCAACACCCACATCCAATAAATAAATAAAAACCAAAGAGAAAATGCTGGAAAATCTCAGCAGGTCTGGCAGCATTTGTAGGGAACGAAAAGAGCTAGCGTTTTGAGTCCAGATGACCCTTTGTCAAAGCTTTGAATAAATACAAAACAACCTCATTAATTGAGCTTTTGAGGGTCAAATATTATCCCATGTTAAAATTCAAGTTTGAAAGATACTAATCAAATAGTTTCAATACCTTGGTGGGGATTGCCTTATTTAATCTGCAAGGTGAATGCCAGATGGCCCACTCCTGCTCCTAGTTCTTATGTTCTTATTAAGGCACTCAAGAAAGACAGAAAGCCCCATTATGGGACCGGAAATCCCAGAATTGGGACCCGCCTGCCATTTTTGAAGAGTTTGAGTCAACCTGACTTGGTGAAAAAATCCGGGCCCTCGTGTTTGTTAAAATTAGTTACAGCCGGCTAATTTTATTTTGCATTACTGAGGTTGCTCCTCCCTCGAGTAAATAGAACAGAACAACTACAACATGATACAGAAAACAAAGGCGGGGGATTTTGCGCCCGAGTTGGTCGCAGGCGCAAATGGCGACACGGGCGCAAAGTTCCATGAGAGCTGGAAAACAAGAATCTTGCCAGCGGGATCTTGGTTTCACATATTCCTTGCTCCCCCCTCCGTTTATTATATCGGAGGTCAGGGCACCCTTTAAAAAGGAAGCCACAATGTCGGGATTCACAGCGTAGCTGGCTGTTTCTGGCCCCACCCAACCAGCCAGGTGAGGTTGGCGATGCCGCCATTTAATTTTTTTGTACTGCGCAAAGCTGGTTGTGCAGCCAGTGAGCTGCACGTTGATTTTCTTGCCTCATCCAGCACTCTACACGAAAAAAGAGAAAATTCCGCTTATTGGCATGGATTCACCATCACAGTTTTCCTGCTTTACCTTTTTTTTAATAGAAATGGATGAGATTAGCAGCAGAAATTGGGCCTTGGTGAAGTGGGATAACTGGACTATTTTAGGTTTTCCTTTTAGTTTGGACCTCCCTGTTCTAATCTGCAGAAAACTTTCAGTACTGGACACGATTAATAATGGGAAACCATTACTAAAAGAGGTCAGCGGTATTCAATGGGAACTCAGAAAGTTAATTTGACAGAATTTCTGAATCTATTCCAGGCCATGTTTGGACATTGAACTTTTCCTGTTTGTCTTACTTCAAGGTCAGCTTGCATACCAAGCCGCTTCCCCGGATGAAGAGGCTCTGGTCACTGCGGCAAGAAATTTTGGTTACGTGTTTCTGTCACGCACGCAGGACACAATAACCATTAGTGAGCTGGGAGTGCAGAGGACATACACAGTGCTGGCGATACTGGATTTCAACAGCTGCCGCAAGAGGATGTCTGTTATCTGTGAGTAGCTAACAAAAAACAACTAAAGAATAAAATGCATTTCCACTTTTGGAGCCATTCTGGCACAGAAGGAGGCCACTCAGCCATGAAGTCCATGCTGTCTCTGTGTGGAACAACCCAGTCAGTCCCATTCCCTATTCTATCCCCTAGCACTGTAAATTTATATCCCTAACATTCCTATCCAATTTCCTATCCAATGAGGCCTGCGCCTCAACAACCCGGATAGACAACGGATTCCAGGGGTCTTTATTGCTCGTTACGTAATAGAAGGTCTTTTTCTGTAAGGTGAAACTTCCTTTCAATGAAAGTTGTTTTTTTGATTTTGCATCCTGTCTTTTCTTAACTATGCAGCCGTGAAGATAAGCAGAGATCGCCTCTCGCTCCTCTGCCAATCCCATTGTCCATCTCAGCATGGTGCTTTCCTTTCAAATCCTCCAATCCGATTACTCTGTGACAGGAGCCCAGGGAAGAATTCTCCAGCCCTTCCCGCCGCCGAGATCTTCCAGTCCCGCCAAAGTCAACCACCGCTGCGGATTCCCCGACGGCGGCACTGGCGAAGACCGTAAATCACCATGGGCTTCAGCGCGATCTGAAGATCCCAAGGGTGAGCCGCACCCATCATGGGAAAACCTGCCAGAGAAAGGCTGGAGAATTCCGCCCCTAGTTACTCCTGTCAGAAATATTGGCGTACATGTTTTGTTTTAAAATTTGTCCTTGATATGTGGGCAATGCCGACGACGTCTATTGTCCATCCTAATTGCCCCGGCAACGCGCACATTACAGGATGTGTTCACATTAGAAAGAGTACAGAGGGAATTAATGAGGATGCTGCCAGAACTGGAAAATGTCAGTATTGAGGAAAGATTGCCCGGGCTGCTGTTGTTTTCTGTGGAACAAATTAGGTTGAGGTGAGATTTAACTAAAATGTATAAAATGATGACAGAGTGGAAGGAACTATTTCTCTTGGAAGACAGATCAATAACCAGGGTTATGGGGGGTTGTGGCAGAGATTTAAAGCAATTAATAAGAGGATCAGAGTGGTGTTCTAAAGGATATTTTCATGCAAAGTGTGGAATTCATTGACTGAAAGGGTGATAGAGGCAGAAACCCTCATCACATTAAAAAAAAACACTGAGATACGCACTCGAAGTGCAGTGAACTACAGGACTACAGACAAAGGCTGGAATGTAGGATTAGGCTGGATAATTCTGTTATGGCTGACACGGAAAACAATGTAACTTTTGATGATTCCATGATTCTAACCCAGCGGCTTGTTTGGCCAGGTTAAAGAGCATTGGGAGTTAACCGTACAGTGCAGGTCTGTAGGATATGTAGGCCAGATCAGACACAGGTGTCAGGCTGCTTTCATAGATCATAGAATTTACAGTGCAGAAGGAGGCCATTCGGCCCATCGAGTCTGCGCTGGCTCTTGGAAAGAGCACCCTACCCAAGATCAACACCTCCACCCTATCCCCATAACCCAGTAACCTCACCCAAAACTAAGGGCAATTTTGGACACTAAGGGCAATTTATCATGGCCAATCCACCTAACCTGCACATCTTTGGACTGTGGGAGGAAACCGGAGCACCCGGAGGTGTGTTAATGAAGCAGTAGGTTTTTCACAGCAGTTCAACAACTTTCATTGACATTTGTTGATACCGCCCTGATTTGTTATGTTGTTGGTGTAACATAAGCGGCTTCCTTGTGGTGCACTTGACAAAGGAAGGTTCAGACGTGGAGATAACTTCAACACGTTTATTAAACTATTTACACTTCTGTTACTCGGGTTTGACTCTACTGCTAATCCTACTATAGCTACCCAGTCTGACTAACCAGTTGCTGCAATCCACGTGGTGGGTGTAATATTGAATCAGCCCTGTGTCTCTACTCACTGACTGTCTCCACTGGAAAGAGGCAGATCATGTGTGCGGTGTCCTTTATATATGGGTTGGTGTAATGCCCCCCTGTGGTCGTGTCACCTCCGTGTGTATCGTGAATGTCCATTGATCTTGTCCTATCTAACTGTTCTATTGGTTGAGTGGGTGTGTGTGATGTCTCTTGTGCTCCCTCTAGTGTCTAGCTAGCCTACATGTATTTACATTGATGCACATCACCACACGCCCCATAAATTACCAGTCTATTTGTCTTAAAAAATTAATTAACACCGTGCCTGTTTTACTGACATAAAACTGGCACCTAATGTCCATGTGGTGGGTGGTGCACTGATTACTATCTTGGTCCGGGCCAATGTCTGAATGCTTTGCATTTCCACAGATGAGGCCTATTATCTGTTTCAGGACCACTTCCCAAACACAGCTATGACGTTTTAGGAGATCAAAGTTTTACATAAACGTAACGACAGGAAGTATAACATTAAAATGGACTTGCACCTGTCACTTTGTCCAGTCAACCTCCACTCCCTAACTTAGCACATGTTGGGCATCAAAGCTGAACATTTCTTGGTTTATATGGAGTGTTTTTCTCTCAGAAAAGCTATATTGCAGCGAAGTAAAACACTCTTCGTCATGTGAGGATGTAGCCAACTGTTTAGTTTCAATGTCCCAAATCCCTGGAGCTTGACTAGAACCAGAAAGCCAGAAATGATTGACCTACTGTTGCCAATCTGAATACTATCCCACCAGTGTCACCAATAATGTTGCTCTTTAGAGTTGCCAATATGATACTGAGGCTCTTTTTATGATATGATGATATGTCCCAACAGCGTCGCCATACTGTGGGTGTTTCTATTTCTCTTACTGAACCACAAGGCTTTCCCGTATATCGGTCAAATCACCACACAACCAGTTAGTCAGTTGCAGTTCAAAGATGGTTTATTTACACACAAGGGTTACTTTGACATGCAAGCACAATATACTACAAGTTAAACTACCCCTATCAGCTACATAACCTATACTTAACTTCAGGGCGACCGGCACTATGCAGATGGATAAGGCCTTTATCTTGATTTCACGTGGCTGGTTTGAAGAAGTGGCTCTGTCTCTGCCTCTGCTGGGCTCACCTGTCAGGTAGCGATCGTTGGTCCTGAACTTGGCTGACATGGGCTGGATCCAGAAGGGGCTGGCATAGGCCGGGTCCAAAAGAGACTGAACACATGACTGTGTCCCCTTTTATCCCTCTAGGGTTTCACGCTCTTTGGGGCGGTCCTTAATCTTGAACCCAATAATTCGACAGGGCTTCGATCACTGCCTTCGATTTCGGCCAATAAAGGGGCAGCTGCCTTGGTGACTGGGCGGGTCCTTAGCGGTCATTGACCTTGGCAGTTGGGCTCTCTGAGTAAAGGGAGTGGCGTCGATCAGTCTGTGGCTGTACCGTTTTCTTGATTGGAGTCCCAGTGTTCTGGGGAATGGGCCATTAAAATGCAAACAAGTGGGGGTTTTGATCAGGTCTAACTACCTGCGTTTCAAAAACAGAGATGCTCTGCATCTGTCTGAGTCCTGGGTCGGCCATAATTCCCACAGTCCTTTGCAGGTGGCTATCTCAGATGGCTACACTACAAAAGCAAGCTCTTTGTTGTGCCATTTCCTTAAGAAAAAGCTTGTCTGGAATGCACCACATTTTATGATATAGATCTGATATAGAGCAGTGGCACAGTGGTTAGCACTGCTGCCTCACAGTGCCAGAGTCCCAGGTTCAATTCCAGCCATAGGTGACTGTGTGGAATTTGTACATTCTCTCCGTGCCTGCGTGGGTTTTCTCCGGGTGCTCCTCCCACAGTCCAAGGATGTGCAGGTTAGGTGGATTAGCCATTCTAAGTTGCCCCTTACTGTACAAAGATGTGCAGGTTAGATGGATTGTCCATGCTAAATTGCCCCTTATTGTACAATAGGTGGGGTTGCGGTGATAGGATGGGGAAGTGGGCCTCGGTGGGGTGCTCTTTCAGAGGGTTGGTGCAGACTCGATGGGCTGAATGACCTCCTTCTGCACTGCAGGAATTCTATGGTTCTAATTCAAAATTTCCTCTGTTACTTGTCATCTTGAGCCTAATCTTGGAAGACTGATGTTGTAAATTCACCCTGAGCACTTTTTCTTTGCAGTGGAAGATTCAGAAGGGAAGATTAAACTGTACTCCAAAGGCGCAGATGCGGTGATCTATGAAAGGCTTTGTCCCAACTGCCCCCACAAGGAGAGCACTCAAATGGCACTCGATGTAAGGCTGCTAATTTTTCACCCCCCCCCGTGTTCAGACTTGCTACAGGAAGGGTGCGATTGCACCAGAAAGGGTGCAAAGGAGATTCACCAGGATGTTGCCTGGATGGAGTATTTGAACTCTGAAGAAAGGCTGAATAGGTTTGGGTTGTTTCCTTTAGAGCAGAGAGAGCAGAGAGGGGACCTGATTGAGATGTATAAGATTAGGAGGTGTTTGGACAGGGTGGTTAGGAAGCAGCTGTCCCCGCTCAGTTGACAGGTCAATAATGAAGGGGCATAATTTTAAGGTGAGGAGCAGGAAGTTTAGAGGGCATTTGAGGAAAGTTTTTTTCATCCAGAGGGTGGTGGGAATTTGGAATGTACTGCCTGGGAGGGTAATAGAAGCGGGAACCTTCACAATCTTTAAAAGGTACATGGATGAGCACCTGGCATGACATTCAAGGCTGTGGGCCAAGGACTGGAAAGTGGGATTAGTGTAGACTTAGTGCAGCTTTGTTGGTACGGACTCTTCTGTTCTGTGACCCCGATGACTATCGGAATCTTTGAGGACTGTGAGCGCACTCTGGCATCATTGAAAATTTTAGCAGTCATTAGATATGTTCAGAGATCAGGAGAAGTGGAAATGGTCTTTGGTTTTAAGCTTCTCCTTTTAAATGTTCTCATGTTATAATTTCAACAATTCTCGAAATGTTGAGTTGACGAAACGTGTTCCGTTTCCGCATGTTATACGGGAAACTGAGGTTGAGAATTGTCTGGTCGCATTGAACTGATAAATTGATTTGATATTTTCTGCCGCACACTTTACTCTGGATGTTGTTAGGTTACGGGACTTCACAAAGGAATGCACGTATGATCACAAAGAACAATCTTAGCAGCACTGCCAACTTAAAGTGAACTCATTGCAATGGCCGCTTGTCATGCAATCATCGCAGTGAATATTTAATGATGATGGGGGTCTCTGTCACAGGGGAATTATAAACGTTTATGAGTCTACTTAAAGCTCTTTAACCACATCATCACTGAAATGCCAGCAGTTTGGTCTAGAAATTAGTGGTCCCGATTTTAAGTGGGGAAATTGGTTGGGGATTGGTGCTGGGGGGTAGATAGACATGATAGCTGTAAGCCCCAAAACAGGCAACGAATCCAGGGGTCCAGCAACGTTCCAGGTCTTACCAGTCGGTCCACACTTATCCCTTGTCCAGAATCCATCCAGATCTACTACCCGCCAAAGGGCGAGAATGGCAATTCTGCGGCAGGAGGGGTGGGGCATATTTAAAATCTATCCTCCCATTCTGTCCTATGGTGTCTTCCTCGCCTACTCCAAAGGTGGGTTAAAAGCAGGACACAGAGGAGAGACTGGCCGCAGTCATTTTAACTTAAATTCTGCTAGATTTCTGTCAGGCAAGGAGAGTTCAAATCAGGAGCATTGTTGCTGCTCAGGCAATCCTATACAATTCGAACACCAGACTGATTAAATTGGGGATTTAAGATCTTTAATATCTGAGAACACATGGGTGTGATTGAATGACCTTATCGTGCCCGACCCGGTGACGTGGTGAGGCGGTTAAAACTCGCGAGAGGTCTCTCGCGGGATTTGCGACGCTCGAACCACCTTGTGTGATTTAACTGCCAGGGTGCCCAGGTGGCACTGCCAGGTTGGCAATGTCAAGGTGCCAGGTTTCCTGCACCAGGGATCAGGTGCTGGGGTGCCCCGACCTTAAGAGGTAGGGTTGTGTGCGGGGGTGGGGGGGGCTCGAGGACCCCCTGAGAGGTAAGCTGGGCATTGGGGGGGTGGGCCTCCGGAGGCTACGGTGGGGAATTCCAGGGGGGTCCAGAGATCAGGGCAGCATTTAAAAATGGCACTCCGATCTCTTCCTGCACTGACGAGCTGTGAAGCATACAGGAGTGTAGTACTACTCAGCAAAGAAGATGTGTGAAGAGATCAGATCAGTCCATGAGAGGGTCGTTTAGGAGTCTGGTAACAGCAGGGAAGAAGCTCTTATTGGATCTGTTAGTGCGTGTTCTCAGAATTTTGTATCTCCTGCCCGATGGAAGAAGTTGGAAGAGCGAATAAGCTGGGTAGGAGGGGGGTCTTTGATTGTGCTGCCAGCTTTCCCAAGGCAGCGAGAGGTGTAGACAGTCAGTGGATGGGAGGCGGGTTCACGTGATGGACTAGGCTGTGTTCACGACTCTCTGTAGTTTCTTACAGTGTTGGGCTGAGCAGTTGCCATACCAGTGATGTAGCCAGAAAGAAAGCTTTCCATGGTGTATCTGTAAAAGTTGGTAAGAGTCAATGTGGACATGCCAGATTTCCTTAGTTTCCTGAGAAAGTGTAGGCGCTGTTGTGCTTTCTTGGTCGTAACGTTGACATGGTGGACCAAGTCAGATTGTTGGTGATATGCACACCTAGGAATTTGAAGCTGTCAACCATCTCCAGCTCGGCCCCATTGATGCAGACAGGGGTGAGTACAATACTTTGCTTCCTGAAGTCAATGACCAGCTCTTTAGTTTTGCTGACATTGAGGGAGAGATTGTTGTCATTACACTAGGTTCTCTATCTCCCTCCTGTTTTCTGACTCATCATTGTTCGAGATCTGACCCACTACGGTCATGTCATCAGCAAACTTGTCGATGGGAGTTGAAGCCAAATTTGCCACGCAGTCGTGTATGTATAGGGAGTATAGTAGGGAGCTAAGTACGCAGCCTTGCGGGGCCCCGGTATTGAGGACTATCATGGAAGAGGTGTTATTGTTTATCCTTACTGATTGTGGTCCATGGGTCAGAAATTCGAAGATCCAGTTGCAGAGTGAGGAGCCAAGTTCTAGGTTTTGAAATTTGATATGAACTTGGCTGGGATTTTGGTGTTGAAGGTGGAGCTGTAGTCAATAAATTGGAATCTGACATAGGAGTCCTTTATCCCAATTGCTTGGAATTCCCACATGACAGTGACCCTGACGCCACAATATATTCACTATAATAATGGTGTCTGGAGATCACCCAAATGAGCTCACTTTAAACCGGCAGTGCTGTTAGGGGTCCGTTTTTTAGGAATATTATTAATTGCATGCAGGTAGAGCAAAAACGAAACTCCCTCAACTGCTAGTTTACCAACTATTCATACTGGCGAGATATTGTGGTCCCACACCGGCACATGAATCTCCCGGTGATGAGGGGTGCAGTCACTGGGAAATCCCATTGACAATGGTAAATCCCGCTGGGGGCTGCTTCTGCCGCCGAAAAACATGGGCATGTTGGACGGGACATCCCGCCCTAGATTTCAAGCAGATGGCAATCCTTTTTCAAAGAATACAGTGGTCCTCGCGTGTGCTGCTTTTGGTGGAATCTCTGATTGCAAGCCCATCATTTAAGACTGAGATGAGGAGGGTAGCGAATCTGTGGAATTCTTTACCACAGAGGGCAGTAAAGACTGGATCTTGTTTTGGGAATGAGGTGGGATGTTGGAGCTGAGGATTATCAGATCAGATCAGTTATAGTCTCATTGAATGGCGGAGCCGACTGGATGGGCTGAATGGCCTACCTCTGCTCCTACATCTTATGGTCGGATGATTTTATTTCCCTTTTTCTCCTTATGTGCCTCAATGTCAAATCACGTCAGATAATGCTTTTGCAAAGAACTTTGGGATGTTTTACTATGTTAAAGAAGCTATCGAAACGCAAGTTGATCATTTTTGGCCCATACTCATTGGAACAAAAGCCAATTTGTGCAAACAGCCCTTCTACTTGAAAGTAAATTAATTTTTAAAATACTTGAATTTTTGCATGCAGAATTTCAAAACAATTCTAAAACCACTGACAATGATATTACGTGCAAGCGCACTTTCTAGAATAATAATGACTTTAGATCTCAGTGAGATTGAGACCCTGGGCTGGATTTTGTCTGGCTTTCGCTGCCTGTGCTGGAGAGCTCAGAAATAATTGGGAATTTGGCACGAGAAGGATGCGGCTGCCTAGACACAATCACGTGGCAGTAATTTCCCACAAAATAGGTGACAAGGGCTTATCACTGAATCACATGGCAGGAGACCCGCGACGTCTAATCCCCGTGCGGGAGATGGCGTGGTACAAAAAAGGCAGACAGCCCTGTGATCCAGTTATAAGTTGGCAGTGCTGTGCTCAACCCCCCACCCCTCCCCCCAGTGCTTGAGGATGAAGGAATACAGGGTGAATGATTCCCATTGGGCCAAAGCTTCTTCCTCTCAAGGCAGTGTTCACAGGATCCACCTCCTTCGGAAATTGATGTTACGTTAATGCGTGGTCCCCTCTGTCCCTCGGCAATGAGCTGCCCCTTTAATGTTTAGACCCAATGGTTTGGATTTATGCCCTTCCTACCTCAGGCCCCACCCCTCAAAGTTTAAGCTGACCACATTTCAACACAAAATAAAAGGGACTGGGTTCTCCGGTCCCCCAGCCATGTGATTCTTGGCGGTGCGCCGTTCGATCGCCGCTTGTCAATCGGATTTTCCATTGTAACCACACCACACACCGAGAAACCCACGAGTGAGTGTGCGCCGCCGGCGGGGAAAGTGAATCGCAACAACCAGAGAATTCCATCCAAGTTCTCCAAAAGCAATGCACCTTGCTGTGTCTCAGTCTGATGCAAATCCAAACACTTTTACACTGAGCCAGTTAAGCTACATTTAAATCACCGATTTTCACTGGGCTGGTTAATGAAGGCGCACGAGGCACATGTGAGTTTCATTAAATTGGGGAGGCAGCATTAATTCAATTTGAATTACATTTGCATTAAGCATGGCAATGAGCTTCCCGCTGCTAATGGGTTTACCGTTATGTTACCATCCCGCTGCTGACTTGATCGCTTACAGTTTTCCCGCCCCTGGAAATCTTGACACACGACCTCCCGCACAGTTTTCTGTGCCTGCCGGCCATCTTGCCTGCTCCCGTGTGCTCCACAAAATCCAGCTCCCCATGTGGGAACCTAAATCATCGTCTGTACTGGGTCCTGTTTGCACATGGTGTATTACACAATAAGGACTGGAATATAGCCATTTTCACCATGGATCCAATCACCAATATAATAATGGTATTTATGGTATCATCTTTGCAGTGTTAATGTAATGAGTCATGGATCTTCTTGCACTTGGCAATGTGTAATGGGAGCATAACATCAGCGTGAGGCCCCAAAATAAGTGATAACTCCCATTTGTCTGAACTGTAGGAGGCAATAATTGGCTCCAGTGGAAATGGAACTTCTAAAGCAGCAGTTTAATCAAAGTGCTGGAAACAATGATTAACACAAACACAGTAACCAAACAGAATATCATACCAACAGCAGTGTTGGGAACTTGAAATAGGTACTCAATTCAGGACAGAGAATTGAGGCCAAAACATGTGATTTCAAGAAGGAATTAGATATAGGACTTGGGGCTAACAGGTTTACGGATATTGGGGGGAAGGAATTTCATAAAATTGTAGTCACCTCAAGTGTAAACTGACGCGACCATCAATTCACAAGAGACAGAGAATTGAAGTGAACAGTGGCTTTAATCAACTAGAACAGTACCTGCCTGCGACTGTTCTGCAATGAGAGTCGCCTACCGGGCAGCTGCTCTTTATACCTCCCCTCAAGGGGGCGGAGCCAGGGGCGGCACCCACAAGAGCACCAACATGATACAATCAGTGTAGTACAGTACAATGGTCCATAGGTGGAGCCCACATGGGCAACAGCATGGTACAATGTAGTACAGTGGTGAATGGTTACTATAATACGTTCACCACATAAACAATGAGGCAAATTTGGAATCAATGCATCTTGGTGATGATAGCATTATAATATCACAATACAGTTATTGTGTCAAGATTGGGTACTACTGTCACATTTGCATTTTGCCTATTGACTGGTTCCTGACAGAACAGTGACTAATCACCTGACCTGACTTTATGTAGCTAGCTGGGCACCTGTGGCCATTTTGAAAGCTTCAATCTTCCATTTTTAAAATGAATTTACACCTGCAATTTTGAAAGGAACTGTAAATAAAGGCTTGAAGTGAGTGACTTAATACCACCAATGAGTCAGAATTATCTCGATAGGGCCCTGAGAACAAGTCAAATCCTCAATATTGATACTATTTTGAAGGCTGCTGCTGAGTAGCTTATCAGTTCTTTGTTGGTCTAAGAGTTGAAACGCTCTGTGACCCTGGAATATTATGGCTTGGAGTGAGGGAAGGAATGGCGTCACCGATCGAATCCTCTGTCAGTTGGTTTTTGGCCAACACTGACTGAGATTTAGTCCACCCTGCTGTTCCCCCTGAGGGAGGATGTGTGACAACTGGAGCCAGTGGACACTTTTAAACATGGAAACAGGGAAAAACATTCCGGCACAGAAGGAGGCCAGTCAGCCCATTGTGTCTCTGCTGGCCCTACATTTTAAAATATGGGGTGGAATAGCATTAAAAAATTTCCGTTACCGAAACACATTATTTTCAAATGATTAAAGTAAGCTTTTAAATATATTTTCCATAATTCTGAAAATCTCTGGAAAAGTCTGACTTTCCGACTGTCTTTTTCCCTGGAGTACTGTAAATATTCCTCATTTTAAATGTGTTACCGTCTCAGCACAAATATTAGAAATGTCATATTAGAAATAGCATCTCTTGCTTATGAAATATTGTCGAGGCAGGCAGCAGAGCGAATACTGTATCTTCCATAATCTTTTCACACATAAATTGTGGCGTAAATCAATGCTAGCTTGAAGGTAAGCTTCATTTTCCAGAACTGTGTTGTGAAAATTGATATGCTTTCTGCAGTATTTCGCTGCACAAACACTGCGGACATTGTGCCTGGCATACAAAGAAGTGGACGAAAGCTACTTCAAAGACTGGAACCAAAGGCAGCATAAAGCCAGTGTTGTTCTTCAGAATCGTGGGAGATTGCTCGAAGAGTTGTATGAAGAAATAGAAACAGATCTGGTGGTAAGCCATCATCTTTATCAAATAGACTTGGCTGAAAGCAGTGTTTCCAAATCAAACTGTTGTTTGCCAAGTAACAAAGGGTATCGCCACCAGACTGACCTGCCGCCTCTAGGCATAATTATTTACATACAGCCAACATGATGCTCTCAAGTGAGTTAAGCATCTCCAGGATAATCTCACCGTTCAGGCCTTTAATAATGCCGAGAGAATTCAGCACCTAAAGAAAAGCAAATTACTGCGGATGCTGGAATCTGAAACAAAAACAGAATAATAATGGACAATCTCAGCAGGTCTGATAGCATCTATGGAGAGAAAAGGGTGCGAACATTTCGAGTCTGGGTGACTCTTTGTCAACTTTGACAAAGACTCATCCAGACTCAAAACGTTAGCTCCCTTTTCTTTCCACAAATGCTGTCAGAATTCAGGGCCTGATGGTTGGAATGGGCAGCATTACCAATTGAATGTATACTTGTGTTGGTATGTCATTTGGAAATTGATAGTGACAGGCTGATCTCCAAGTCACACTCCCTTGCCCCTCACTACCAAATCTAAATCATGAGCAGAATTTGGTACAACTTATCCTTCTGTTCAAATCACTCCATAACCTCACCTGTGAATATCTCTGTAAACTCTGCCAGCCTAGCGGCGCTCTTGAGAACTCTTCCAACTCTGGCCTCTTGTCCGTTCCCTACTTTCTCCAGCTCCTTCAGCTATCCAGGCCCCAAGCTCTGACATCTCCTCCCTGAGCCTCCCATCGCCTCCATTTTTCCCTGCTCCGATAAGCTGGCCCTTAAAACCCAACTCTTTGACCAAGCTTTAGTCACCTGCCCTCTTCTCTCCTTCAGCTCAATGTCAATTTTGTCTTATTATTTCCCAGAAATGTGCCTTGGGACATTTTACCAAGTTAAAGGCGTCAGAAATACAACTTGAGCACAATGTGAGAGTTCGGCCTTCTCCTCAGTAATCAAATTTTATTTTCATAAGTGACACTTTCCTCATTGTCTTATTGCTAAATATTGTGTTGTGATCAGAATCAGTTTGAATACTGTTGAAACATAGAACATACAGTACAGAAGGGGATCATTCGGCCCATCGTGTCTGCACCGACTCACTTACACCCTATCCCCGTAACCCAATAATCCCTCCTAACCTTTTTGGTCACTAAGGGCAATTTAGCATGGCCAATTCACCTAACCTGCACATCTTTGGACTGTGGGAGGAAACCGGAGCACCCGGAGGAAACCCACGCAGACACGGGGAGAATGTGCAGACTCCGCACAGACAGTTACTCAGCAGGGAATCGAACCTGGGACCCTGGCGCTGTGAAGCAATTGTGCTATCCACAATGCTACCGTGCTGCTCCAATTGATTAACATCCATTTTTCTCAGCTGAAAATATGACAATTGTTTTCAACATTTCACTTAAAGTGTGAATAACAATTCAAACAATACTGTAGGTGTAAGTGTGTTTAACATCAATTACTCACCACTTATTTAACTGATAATTCATTTCTGAGAGAGATTAATTGGTTTAAACAATCCAATTTATAGTGTGGAGTCTGTCAGGCCCATTGTAACTGCTAAAACAAAACAGAAATGTGGGAAAATCTCCTTTAACTATACTGCTGAGTATTCCCTCCATTTTCAGTTTTAACTTGGGGGTGGCGCGATGGCACAGTGGTTAGTGCTGCTGCCTCACAGTGCCAAGGACTCATTTGCATCCTGTTAATGGGCCGCGCACCATGGGTGGGATTCTCTCAGCCCGGGGCCGGGCCAGAGAATCCCCACGACCGGCGCGAATCGCACCACGCCGCCCTGACGCCGGCATGCGATTCTCCGCAGAGTGGAGAAATGGCGCCGGCGTGGTTGGCGCGCCGCCGGTCGGGGGCTGCTCTACGCAGCCGGCCCGCCGGTTTCGGCCCGGGATGGACCGAGCGGCCGTCGTAAAAACGCCGAGTCCCGCTGGTGTCGTCTACACCTGCTTTCAGCCAGCAGTAACTCGGCGTTGAAGGGGCCGGGGGGGGGGGGGGGGTGTTCCTCCGATGTGGCGGGCCGGCCTCTCTGGCTGGGGGCCTCCTTTCCTACGTGCCGGCCCCTGTAGCGCCATGTTGCGACATGCACAGTAGCCTCCTTCAACGCGCCGGCCCCGACGCAACATGGCGCTACAGGGGCCGCGCGTTGAAGGCGGCCACTGCGCATACGCGCGTTGGCGCCGGCACCACTGTGCATGCGCGGATCCCGCGGCACCCAGTTCGCGCTGGGATCGGCAGCTGGAGGCGTGTGAACCGCTCCAGTGTCGTGCTGGCCCCCTGTAGGGGCCAGAATTAGTCCTCATCTCGGCCCGTTCACGCCGTCGTAAAACGCGACGGCGTTTATGATGGCGTGGACACACCGCGGGATTAGATAACCCGCCTGGTATTTTTCAAGCCCGCGTGAATCGTGGGCGAAAATTGGTGCAGATATTTACAAACGTGGCCCGGACATGGTGGACCTTGCGGTGGGCCAAGGCCGTAACTTTTTAAGAGAGTTGCCCCCAAAGACCATCAGAGAGCCAATGACCCCCACCCCCTGGCAGCAAATCTTGCCTACCACCAGACCTGCCCCACTAACTCTTTCCCCCCCCCCTCCCCAACCAGGGAGACCCCAATTACAAAGACCCCCAACAGATATCCCTCGATTATAGAGTCCCCCACCAGAAACTCCCCACAAGGGAGACCCCTGTGTGGAAGCTAGAGAGCCGTCCAGACTGGGACAGTGAAAAATTATCATTGCCTTAAAACTCACCTGGGCAATACACCTGTTGGCTCAGGCACAGGAAGCAGCACCTGTGAATTCCTGGAAAGATAAAACCAGTCAGCTGGGTTTAAACCCCCTCAGATCTTTGATCTGCAAAACTTTCATTCATATCGCTGTGAAAATGTTTCCACACAAACCCAGCTGTCTGCTGGGAACAAAGAGGAAGCCTATTTTAGATCCTATTTTAACCCAATGCACTCGGGCATGCATTTCTAGCAGAGGCGGGTGAGATCGCGTTAGGTAACGGTAGCTCTGAACAATTTTCCTCCACTCCTCCTCAGGACATTCAGGTTCATTGTAAGAACCAACCTTGAGCAGTCTAATCTAGCATAGGCTCAAACTTACAACCTTCCTGATCTTGATAGCCTACTGGGTAAACTGCCACAGCCTGGAAAATCAAGAAGGGGGTAATCTGAAATCAAATGCAAAAATAATGAAAATGTTAGACTACGAATGTTCTGAAATTCTAATATAACAGCAATGGAATCTTGAGCTCTATTTCTGCATGGTTCTCCATAATACACTCTTATTTTGAATATAATATTTGCAAATCAATAAAAGGATTTTGCTTAAGTGGAGTGAAGTCCTTATTTGTATTTATATTGCAGCTTATCGGAGCCACTGCTATCGAGGATAAATTGCAAGATGGAGTCCCTGAAACCATTCAGAACTTGAAGGAGGCAGATATTAAAATCTGGGTACTGACTGGAGACAAGAAAGGTGCTGGAACTGTCAGACTACTTATTTACTGAAATATATAATATAAATACATATATATATATATAAATATTCCTCATCAGCTTCTTCCATTTTTTTTTTTCATGAGTTGAGTGAATCACTCTGATTATT
Source organism: Scyliorhinus torazame (assembly GCF_047496885.1). NCBI lineage: Eukaryota > Metazoa > Chordata > Chondrichthyes > Carcharhiniformes > Scyliorhinidae > Scyliorhinus > Scyliorhinus torazame. The sequence goes on from NC_092724.1 coordinate 29,329,605, forward strand.
CTGTGTTGTACACTCAGCAAACAGAGGATGTAAGGCACGATAGTATAGTGGTAATGTCACTGGGTTAGTAATATAGAGGCAATGTTCTGGGGTTATGGTGTGGAATCTTACCAGAATTTGGCAAAGTGTCAGGCTCAGACTGAAAACGACATGTAGCTCTCCAGTTGCACAGATTTCTCTTCAGATCTTGAGCCTCTTTAAAGAAAACAAAATCAGTGGGCGTGGTTTATGCAGTCACTCTGGCAGGGGCCTGATAGGACCAGCTCCACAGAGATCAGAACGCCATCTTTAAAGGATGCCCCAATCAGCACTAAAACTTAACGGCCCCCAGCCCCTACCACGGAGTTATTGGAGGCCCGTTCTCCCCCCCCCCCCCCCCCCCGGCATTTCCCCTCCCTGCGCACCACTGTGGAAGTACCACCGGTACTCTACCATGCCCCCCCCCCCCCCCCCCCCCGTGCCCACTCTTTCCCCCATCCCTCCCGATGCATAAATTAACCCCCCCCCCCCCCCCCCCCCCCCCCCAAGGGCCCACCCAGGCATTGCCCCGGCACAGTTTGGCACTGTCACTTTAAGACAGTGCCAATCTGGCAGTGCCAGACCTGTGCCAGAGGGCAGTGCCAGGCTGCCCCCCCCCCTGTACTTCTGTGAGCCTGAGGAACCCCATCGACTGATTCTCATTTGGCCAAACCTGTTGTAAACCTCATATTGGCGAAATATAAATATTTATTGAGGAGGGATCATGTGGCAGGGGGCCTGTTAATAATACCTAAATTCATTAAAATCTGTTTAAATGGGTTCCCGCCCTTGAGGTTCTGACCATGAACCTCATTATATCACCAGCAAGGGGGCGGGGAAAATCTGGAAAGGTCATCGCTCTGGTGAGAATCATGGGCGGGATTCTCCGGTCCCCCAGTCACGTGTTTCTCGGCGGCGCGCTGATCGCTAGGGGTGGGATTCTTTACTCCCGCCACTTATTAATGGGATTTCCCATTGAAGCCACCCCATGCCGGTGGGAAGCCTGCAGGCAGGGGTGTGCTGCCAGTGGGAATAGAGAATCCCAACAGACGGAGATTTCCGGCCCCAGTGTTTTCCGATTCTCTTCGGACTTTGCGCCCATGTCGCCCAACCCAAGCACGGCTAGCGCGGGCTCAAAATCATCCCCATGGGTTCAAATCCCACCACAGCAGCTGGTGGGATTCAAACTCAATTAACGAATCTGCAAGGGAAAGCCAGTCTCAGTAATGGTTGACCATGAAATTATCATTCATTGTTATAAGGACCCATCTGCCCTTTGAGGGAAAGAAATCTTGTCATCCTTACCTGGTCTGGCCTACATATGCCTCCAAACTCCAGCAATATCGTTGAATCCAAGCTGTCCTCTGAAGTAGCCTAGAAAGCATCTCATAGACTATTCGGCCCATCGAGCATGCACCAAACCTTTGAAAAAGCACTCTACTCAAGCCCACTTCCCCGCCCTTAACCTAACCTGCACATCCCTGGACACTAAAGGGCAATTTAGGATGGCCAATCCACCTAACCTACACTTCTTTGGACTGTGGGAGGAAACCGGAGCACCCGGAGGAAACCCAGGCAGACACGGGGAGCAAGTGCAAGCTCCACACAGACAGTCACCCGTGGCCGGAATTGAACCCGGGTCCCTGGTGCTGTGAGGCAGCAGTGCTAACAACTGTGTCACCCTCAGTCCAAGGGCACTTAAGGGTGGGCAATAAATAGTGGCCTTTCCAGTGCTGTCTATACCTCATGAAAGAATAACAAAAAAGAGATTACGTATCGATGGGGGTGCCCGAATTGTGTGATGTTCTGCAAGGCGCAGTTGGAGAATATTTGATTTAGCCAGAGAACAGTAACACCTGGAATTTTACAGATGGCACATCAGAATCTGAAATAAGAAACAACAGGTTAATGTTTTGTCTGTAGACATTTCATTTCAACAAACATCTCTATTAGATTGAACACAATGAAGGTGAGAGAGATCAGCAGGTAAAGGATACTGAGGTATGTTAATTATTTACACTGAGAGGGTTCAATAGTCTCATTTATCAAAAGTTTAAAAGAGATGAAGGTGTGATATCGGTAAAGGTCATTTACATCATAGGAAGACAGCTGACATGCCTACCACTGTCATTATAACTGTGCAAAGTCATGGGGAGAGATTTCCCAACCATGACACCAGCGAGCATCGTCATGGGCAGGGCGAGAAAATGTGGTGTGCCGTTAAAAGCCACGGCTCTCCGAATTTTCCTGACCTGCCAGCGACACTGCCCACCACTGACAGCATCGGAAAGTCCTGGCCACTGGGCGGAATCTTCCCAAAAATGGGAAGTGTTGACTCTGGTGAGAAAACCGGGGCGGGATTCTCCCATCGTGCGGCTAAGTGCCGACGCCGGTGTAAAAACGGGAGTGTTTTACTCCAGCGTCGGCGCCTGCTCCGGGACCCCATTCTGCGGCCCACAGGGGGCTAGCACGGCGCTGGAGCGGCCCACGCCGCTCCAGCTGCTGATTCCGGCCTGAACCCGGTGCCGCCGGGTCCGCACATGCGCAGTTGGGCCGGTGCCAACTAGCGCATGCGCAGTGGCCTTCTTCCCTGCGGCGGTCCCGACGCCAAATGGCGCAGGGCTACAGGAGCCGGCGCGGAGGAAAGGAGGCCGGGGAACAGAGAGGCCGGCCCGCCGATCGGTGGGCCCCGATCACGGACCAGGCCCCTACAGAGGCCTCCCCCCTCCGGGGTTGGAACCACGCCCCCCCCCTTCCCCCCCCCCCACAGGCCGCCCCCGGACCCTTCGTCGCCGAGGTCGCGCCGGCTCAGAGGATGTTAGGATGGCGCCGGCGGGACTCGGCTTTTTGGTGACGGCCCATCCGGGCCGGAGAAACGGCGCGCCAGCACGGCCCGGGCCGGAGAGTCGGTGCATACCCCGACCGGCGCCGCGCCAACCACGCCGGCCCCAGTGGAGCTGATTCTCCGCTCTGCGGAGAATTGCTTCCCGGCATCGGAGCGGCGTGGTGCGATTCGCGCGGCCAGCGATTCTCCGACCCGGTGGGGGGTCGGAGAATTCCGCCCCCGATATGCAGCTGGTCGGCTTCGCAGCTAGATTGATGTGCCGCATCGAACACTCTGTGCATTTTAAAAGAGGAAGCGAGGTTCACACTCAGCTGGTGGGGTGGGGCCTAGGTCAGGAATCCTAAGATCGGGGCCCCCTTTTTAAAGGCCCCTGTGATCTCCGACCTAGATCAAAGGCCCCCTCTCCCTGCCCAGGAAATCAAGACACCCTCCCCTGAAGCACCGGGGAACCCCCCCCCCCCACCCCCACCACAACGTGAATATCGTCTCCCCCACCACCCCCATTGGAACATAGGTGAATAAAGATATTGGTAAAAAGCATGTGATTATGATTAGGTAAGGAACAGCATTATGTAATTCACTGTTTTGAATGAATGGGAGTTACCTTCCTTGACTTTTCTCTGTCTTTTTCCATTTTTAACAGAAACGGCGGTAAATATTGGATATTCCTGTAAATTACTCTCAGATCGAATGGTGCTTTTTGATGGGCATGATATCAGGTGAGTAATGAATGATGCAGTTCTCTGTTGATGAATTGCTTCAGTTTTGGGATGTACCCGCCAGAATATTCGGAGTGTAGAAGATATTCTCCAATTTAAACCTCCCTGGCATTGGTAGGGAGGTATGCAATAGTGGGGGTGGGCCTGTTGCTAAGACAACTGTTATTGAAGCCTCAGGGCCCAACAGTACTGGCAGGTCCGGGCTGAGGAAGCTAACAGTCTGAGAATCCTCTAGGCCCTGGCCACACCCTCGCTGGGTGACCTTTGAGGCTGATGGTGGTGAAGATTGGAACCTGCTGTTTCTGAGGCTTGGCCTAATTCCAGTCTTTCCAACTCGCACTGGATGGCCTGTGGTAATTGGGGGCTGCCGTCATTACAAAATGTAATGGCAAACTTTATTGTGTTGATCCCAAAGCATGCCAAATAACATAAATGTGTCAAAGCACTTCACTTTATCACTTGTGTGGGAAATTATCCTAATAAAAATGTCTCGTTGCCATTCCGTCCCTTTCTCCAGAGGATTACATCATTGGACTCCACTGCCCTCCCTCCCCACCTTCTTGTGAGGAGTTTTTCCGTTCCCTGCTTTGAAAGAAGGGATATTCAGCAGCTCATTCTCCTAGTTATGTTTAACGGTGGCAAGCGTTCATGCTCAGCAGGTTTGCACGCGTGTGACTTCACTACTAGAGTGTGAGCCGGGGGGGGGCGCTTGTGTGAAAAGTGAACTGTCCACTGATAAGCCAATAGTAACACTGTGAACATTTCTGTCATATCACCACCTCAGCAAAACCCTGGAGAAGTTACAGAAGGACAACTACACATACAAAGAGAACAACATTGCAACTATTTCAGGGGCCATAAGCAACAGTGAGCAGCCGGACATGCTGTCGTGCAGTAACAAGGCACTGATTATCACCGGGAGCTTCTTGGTATGTTACCTGATTCTTTGACACATTTGTCTCTGGATTCTGTTGATATACCGTCAATTACCACGAGACGAGAAGGGTGGAACAATCGAGGCTTTATTGCACAAGATGTTGTGCCTCCCGCAGCTGGAACCAGAATGGAATCAGCGCAGGAGAGCATACACTTTTATACGCCGCCTGCTGGGCGGAGCCAGCAGGCAGGGATTTACCGTCGTACCTGTAATATACGGGCAGTGCCGTAATACATACAATATACCACTAGTGGTGTTTACCACATCTGTTAAGATTTATTTTATCCAACTTTGCCATACGCCGATCTTAACAATGACCAGGAAGATGGAAGCATTCTAATGCTGTGTGCTGTCACAATATCATAGAGCCCAGTGTGTAATATAATATGAACGAGGTCCAGGGCTCAGAGTAGCCAACCATATAACAGACATTGAACTGAGTGAGATAATGACCTTGATAAATGAAACTAGTGGCCGGGGCTTGCGTAGGTTTACATAGGAACAGGAGTAGGCCATTCCGCCTCTTGAGCCAGTCCCGCCATTCAATGGGGTCATGGCTGCTCTGTGGCCTAACTCCATAAAGCTAACTCCATGGGCTTTTGGCCCATATCCCTTAATATTTTTGCTTAACAAAAATCTATCTATCTTGGATTTAAAATTAACACCTGATCTAGCTACAACTGCAGTTTGTGGGAGTGCGTTCCAAAAACTCTACCACCCTTTGAGTGAAGACGTCCTTCCTAACATCTTTCCTGAATGGTCAAGCCATAGGTTTTAGACTGTGCTCCTAGTTTTAGATTCTCCAACCAGTGGGAATAGTTTATCTTTATCCACCATATATATCTTTCCCTGTTAATATCTTGAATAATGCGATCCGATCACCCCTTAACCTTCTAAATTCTAGCGAAAACAGGTCTAATTTGAGAAATCTCTCCTCCTGTTCCTCCTGTTAGGTTATAATCCAGGTATCATTTTTGTAAACCTACATTGCACTCCCTCCAAGGCCAAAATATCCTCCCTAAGGTGTGGTGCCCAGAACTGCTCACAGAACTGCAGATTGATTCCTGGGGTGAGAGGGTTATCCCATGATGAGGGATTGAGTGCTTATATTCTCTGGAATTGTGGAGAATCAGAGGTGATCTCAATGGAACATAAAAAAATTGTTAGAGGGCTTGACGGAATTCCTGCTGAGAGGCTGGGCTGAGTTTTCCCGGGATTGGATTTGTTTATTGTCACGTGTACCGAGGTACAGTGAAAAGTATTTTTCTGCGAGCAGCTCAACAGATCATTAAATACATGGGAAGAAAAGGGAATAAAAGAAAATACATAATAGGGCAACACAACATATACAATGTAACTACATAAGCACCGGCATCGGATGAAGCATACAGGGTGTAATGTTAATGAGGTCAGTCTATAAGAGGGTCATTTAGGAGTCTGGTAACAGCGGGGAAGAAGCTGTTTTTGAGTCTGTTCGTGCGTGTTTTCAGACTTCTGTATCTCCTGCCCGATGGGAGAAGTTGGAAGAGTGAGTAAGCCGGGTGGGAGGGGTCTTTGATTATACTGCCCGCTTTCCCCAGGCAGCGGGAGGTGTAGATGGAGTCAATGGATGGGAGGCAGGTTCGTGTGATGGACTGGGCGGTGTTCACGACTCTCTGAGTCAAGATCCTGACTTCGGGATGAATGCCGAGCCAGGAAAACGGAAGACAGGGCAATAAACGTGACCCTCCCAGAGGCAGCCAATTAAAAGGTGGGAAAACAGTGTCCAACTGGAATGCTGTGCGAAATTGCAAAATTTCATTCAACTATTGAAACATAAATGTATCACCAAGGCCGACATGTTAACTAACGTTTGCTCTCCTGCACACATTTCTTTATTAGGCATGATTTAACTTGAAGGACTTAACACAGCTTTGAAGTGTGGCTCAAAAAGAGAACATACTAGACAATCTCAGCAGGTCTGTCAGCATGTCTGGAGACAGAATGGCGCAAACATTCCATTCTTTCTCCACAGATACTATCAGAAGTGCTGAGATCATCCAGCATTTTCTGTTTCAGATTCCAGCACCCGCTGTAACTTGCTTTTGTATTTGAAGTGTTCTGTTGTGCTCAGCTCTCTATTTATGATGGTGCACCTCACAACTAGACCGAGCATGATCTTGAGCGTGTTTCCTGCCTCGTGGTTCTTGCTGATCTGTGAAAAAGCAGCCTTACAAAACTCTGGTGCGGCCGCATTTGGAATATTGCGTACAATTCTGGTCGCCGCATTATAGGAAGGATGTGGAAGCATTGGAAAGGGTGCAGAGGAGATTTACCAGAATGTTGCCTGGTATGGAGGGAAGATCTTATGAGGAAAGGCTGATGGACTTGAGGCTGTTTTCGTTAGAGAGAAGAAGGTTAAGAGGTGACTTAATAGAGGCATACAAGATGATCAGAGGATTGGATAGGGTGGACAGTGAGGGCCCTTTTCCTCGGATGGTAATGTCTAGCATGAGGGGACATAGCTTTAAATTGAGGGGAGATAGATATAGGACAGATGTCAGAGGTAGGTTCTTTACTCAGAGAGTAGTAAGGGCGTGGAATGCCCTGCCTGCAACAGTAGTGGACTCGCCAACACTAAGGGCATTCAAATGGTCATTGGATAGACATATGGATGATAAGGGAATAGTGTAGATGGGCTTTAGAGTGGTTTCACAGGTCGGCGCAACATCGAGGGCCGAAGGGCCTGTACTGCGCTGTAATGTTCTATGTTACACGTTATGGCAGATAACTTTACTTTGAAAAGTCTCTTGACCTGGCAAACTATGTTGGTACAGTTTGGCCAATTTTAAGTTAGATTAAGTTATATAAAATGTGTATCCTTAAGGTACTTCAACAGTACCTGACTGTCAGTGAGAGACTGCAACGTAACAGGGGAGGCCTGGATGAAATATCTCCTCCCACTGGTGAAGTCTTAAGTCACAAGAATCAATTCCCTTGCTTAATTTTTAACCTTCATTTTACGGTCTGCATTTAGGATAAATTCATTAAACGCTTGAAGCGATCGAAAAGGAAGAAACAGTGTTGCTGGAGGTTGAGAACTGCCATTAACCCACAATCAAGAGAAGATGTTGACTGCGAGGAGGAGGCTCACGAGCGAGCGTTTGTGGAGCTGGCTTGTCAGTGCAAGGCCGTCATCTGCTGCCGCGTCACTCCCAATCAGAAAGCTATGGTGGTGCAGCTGGTCAAAAAGTACAAAAGTGCCATCACGCTGGCCATTGGGGACGGAGCAAATGATGTAAACATGCTGAAAAGTAAGAAAAGGCTTGCAGAGTTCAAAGGGGAGGAGGCAGGGGCAAAACCCAAATCCATATGGCGGCTAGTCATTTTCAGTTGTTAGTCAGTAATTGTGGGATGGTTTACTGGTTGAGCAAGATATGTGTGAGGGGTGGGGTGAGGGAGGGATGGGGCTGGGGTAGAGGGGACGTGTGGGTTAAGGTGGATGGGGAACTATCCACAGCACGGTAGCACAGTGGTTAGCACAGTAGCTTCTCAGCTCCAGAGTCCCAGGTTCGATTCCCAGCTTGGGTCACTGTCTGTGCGGAGTCTGCACATTCTCCCCGTGTCTGCGTGGGTTTCCTCCGGGTGCTCCGGTTTCCTCCCACAGTCCAAAGATGTGCAGGTTAGGTGGATTGGCCATGCTAAATTGCCAATCCAAAAAAGGTGGGGTGGGGCTACTGGGTTACGGGAATAGGGTGGAGGTGTGGGCTTAGGTAGGGTGCTCTTTCCAAGGGCCGGTGCAGATTCGATGGGCTGAATGGCCTCCTTCTGCACTGTAAATTGTATGAAATTCTATCCAGCTCTCCACAGCTCGACGACCACATTGTCTTAATTACTGTGTCCTGTCCAGGTGATTGGAGTCTAACCTGACGGTAAGAGCATACATGGCTGGGCAGGCATTTCGGGGGGGGGGCTGGAGAGAGACGAGGGGGGCAGGGGGGAGATTGGGGGGGTGGGGGAATGTTGAAAGACATTGAGAGTGAGCAGGGAAGCATGACTGAACAGGCATATTTGTTTGGAGAGAAACATGAGAACAGAAAACTAGAAGGATAGCATGGGCTTGACTGGGTGAAAGACCTCCACTTATGCCGTAATATTCCATCATTCTGTGACAAGAGCTGTCAGAAATAGTGGCAACTTTATTTTATAGGGATGCTGAGCAATTAAAAGAACAGTAACATTATTAAGGCACATAGGCAGCGGAATGTTCCATTTTATAAGCTCGAACCTGTAGGGATTCGATTCTACGTTCTAGTCTTCAGCCCCTTGAGCCCGCTTCGCCATTCAGTACGATCATAGCTGATCTCATCTTGGCCTCAAATCCGCTTTCCTGCCCATTCTCCATAACCCTTCAACCCATCACTAATTAAAAATCTAGCTGCTCTTTAAATTTACTCAATGTCCCGGCATCCACCACACTCTGGGTTTGTGAATTCCACAGATTTATGACCCTTTGAGAGAAGTAATTTCTTCTCATCTCTGTTTTAAATCTGCTATTCCTTATCCTAAAACTATGACTCCCTCGTTCTAGATTGCCCCACTAGAGGCAGCATCTGTTCTACATCTACTTTGCCAATAACCTTTATCATCTTACCTCAGTTAGATCTCCTCTCATTCTTCTAATCTTGACTTTGACACCAGGGTCAAATGGTTCAATTGTCCCAAAGCTACATAAGAAGGTTACCCGTCATTCCGGACAGCAGAGGGGTCATTTTAACCCAACCCCCCTGGCTGGAAACTGATGGGATCGGATCTGCCACCCATTTCCCCAACACCCCATATGTTTGTCTTCACTCTTGATCTCACTGGAGAGTAAAATAGGGGGGAGTCTAACATTTCTGGGAAATCCACTCCCATCGGTTTCCTGTTTGGGTGCGCCAAGTTAAAATGACCCCTGTTTCTGCTCTCTGACCTTTTCCTCTCCTCTTCCCGTGCCATCCCTGATCACCTAGTCCCCGAAAGCCCCAGCAAGATCAGTTCAATTCTTTTGTTTAATTATTACGTATCAATACCCAGAGTTTAGAATTGTCATTGAGCAATTGAATTTGCTTTGTTCTGCTTTTGGAGCAAGCCATCCATAACTGAAGATGTAGAATAGACTGATGGATAATGCTTTATATGAGATCTAGTCCCACATCAGCTCTGCCTTCACCGTGTTGGGCTGATGTTGAATTTATTGCCCATTGCTCTGGAGGAGGTGCAGGTGGGTCTTCCTCTTGAATGGCATTGGATTTGGTGACCTACAATCCATTTGGAGTCACAAAGATCCATATCGCTCAATAACCTGTGAATGGTCTGAAACAGACTTTCTGTTCTCCTGTACACGGTGAGTGACTTTATTGTGTGTTTCCCCAGCGGCGCACATCGGAGTTGGAATCAGCGGTCAGGAGGGCACGCAGGCTGTTTTGTCCAGCGATTACTCACTCGCGCAGTTCCGCTACCTTGAACGGCTGCTTCTGGTTCATGGTCGATGGTCATACTTAAGGATCTGCAAGTTCCTGAGATATTTCCTGTACAAGACATTCGCATTTTCCTTCGTCCAAATCTGGTTTGCATTCTTTAGTGGATTTTCTGGTCTGGTAAGCAAGAATATTTGAACATTGTTTACCTAAAGTTGTGATTTTCTGGGAAACTTGGGATTGAAGGAATGAAAGCACTCAGTTTATGAGTTTTCTGATACTGGAAAGGTTTGACATCATTTCTCTAAGATTTCATAAAAAACACAGCTATTTCTTTATTTAAACAGTTCCATAACTTTCAAGCCTCATGCCTTGAGTCAAGTATACTTCCCATTGGAGAGAGCTTGGCCAGGTTCACTCTGAGGGGCTTATGGGCTTTGAAAGTCAGGTCTGCATGTCCGACAGTTGATCGCGGGTTATCGTTAGTTAAATCTCAGTGGTACCGTATTTTATACTGTTTAAGTTAAACAATCCTTCCAGCTCCAGACGTCAGTCGAGCTTATCCTTCATGTTCCATAAACAGGGGCATTTTACTAGACATCATCTGAGCCTGTCCTTCATGTTCTGAAAATAAGGGTGTTTTCAGTCCCTGGTCCTCATGAAATCCATTTTACACAGGGCAGCAATTTTCTTGTTAGTTTCTTTAAAGTTCATTGACTTCTTCTCCCATGATGCCTTATGGCACAATGTTGGCCACCTTTCCCACTCAGCTTGGATCTGCTCGCTTCTTCAGACAGATTTAGAATGTACTAACTTATTCCTCCAAAGTTTCTCCACAGTCATCCGGCTGGGTAGGACTGCGCCTCATTCTTAGCTATCTAATCATAGCTAGGGTATCACTTGTAATGGCTTCTTTTCCCACACGTTTTGCATCAATACCTCAGTTACCGCCTGGTACCCCAGGGTTCTATCCTTGCCCACTCCTAACTTTTGTCTACATGCTGCCTCCCAGTGACATTATCCGAAGGCTCAGTATTGGTTTGCATATATATGCCAACAACACCCAGCTCTCCCTCACCACCCCCTCTCTCAACTTCTCCACTGTTGCTAAGCTATCAGACTGTTTACCTGATCAGCAGTACTAGATGATCAGAATTTCCTCCAATTAAATAGAGTAGACCAGACTGTTTGCAATCTTGGTGTCATATTTGAGCCCAAGATAAGCTTCAAAGTACATAACCGTACAATTACTAAGACCATTTTTTGCACCTCCATAACATTGCTTGACCTCACATCTGCCTCAGGTCCTCTGTTGCTGAAACCCACATTCATACCTATGTTACATCTCGACTTGACTATTCTAACGGATTCCCGGCTGGCCACCCATATTCTACTGTCTGTAAACTTGAGGTTATCCAAAACTCTGCTGCCATTGTCCTTCCTCACACCTAGTCCCATTCACCCTGTGCTCGTTGACCTACATTGGTTTCCAGTCAATTCTCATCCTTGTTTTCTAATGCCGAGATAGCCTCATCCCTCCCTGTCTCTTTAATCTTCTTCCAGGCCCATAAATCTCTGAGATAACTGCACTCACCTAATCTTGGCCTCTTGAACATCTCCGACTTTAAGCACTTTACCATTGATGGCTCTGCCTTCAGCTGCCTAGATCCTAAACTCTGGGATTTTCTCCCCATACCCCTGACTCTATCCTTGGGCGGGATTCTCCCCTACCAGCGGGGTGGGGGGTTCCAGCGTAATGGAGTGGCGGGAACCACTCCGGCGTCGGGCCGCCCCAAAGGTGCAGAGATCTCCGCACCTTTAGGGGCCAAGCCCTCATCTTGAGGGGCTAGGCCCGCGCCGGAGCGGTTTGCGCTCCACCGGCTGGCGGGAAAGGTCTTTGGCACCACGCCAGCTGGGGCCGAAAGGTCTTCGCCGGGCGACGCGGGTCGGCGCATGCTCGGGAGCGTCAGCGGCTGCTGACGTCATCCCCGCCCATGCGCAGTGGAGGGGGTCTCTTCCGTCTCTGCCATAGTGAAGACCATGGCGAAGGCGGAAGAAAATGAGTGCCCCCACGGCACAGGACCGCCTGCGGATCGGTGGGCCCCGATCGCGGGCCAGGCCACCTTGGGGGCACACCCCGGGGCCAGAACACCCTGCGCGCCCCCCAGGACCCCCCCAGGACCCCAGAGCCTGCCCGCGCCGCCTTGTCCCGCCGTTCAAAAGATGGTTTAATCCACGCTGGTGGGACAGGCATTCCAGCAGCGGGACTTCGGCCCATCGCGGCCTGGAGAATCGGCAGGGGTAGGTCCGCCGGCCGGCGTGGCGCGATTCCCGCCCCCGCCGAATCTCTGGTGGCGGAGACTTCGGGACACAGCGAGGGCGGGATTCACGCCAGCCCCTGGCGATTCTCCGACCCTGCGTGGGGTCGGAGAATCCCGCCCCTTGGGCGTCTTTCTCCGACCCCCCGCCGGGTCGGAGAATGGCCGTTGGCCGCCGTGAATCCCGCCCCCGCCGAAGTCTCCGGTACCGGAGATTGGGCGGGGGCGGGAATCGGGCCGCGCCGGTTGGCAGGATCCCCCGCTCAATTCTCCGGCCCGGATGGGCCCAAGTCCCGCCCAGAAATTGCCTGTCCCGCCGGCGTAAATCAAAGCTGGTATTTACCGGCGGGACCAGGCGGCGTGGACGGGCTCCGGGTTCCTGGGGGGGGCGCAGGGCGATCTGACCCCGGGGGGTGCCCCCACGGTGGCCTGGCCCGCGATCGGGGCCCACCGATCCGCGGGCGGGCCTGTGCCGTGGGGGCACTCTTTCCCTTCCGCCTCCGCCACGGTCTCCACCATGGCGGAGGCGGAAGAGACTCTCCCCACTGCGCATGTGCGGGAAACTGTCGGCGGCCGCTGACGCTCTCGCGCATGCGCCGCATTTCCACGCCAGCTGGCGGGGCACCAAACGCCATTTCCGCCAGCTGGCGGGGCGGAAATTCCTCCGGCGCCAGCCTAGCCCCTCAATGTTGGGGCTCGGCCCCCAAAGATGTGGAGCATTCCGCACCTTTGGGCTGGCGCGATGCCCGTCTGATTGGCGCCGTTTTTGGCGCCAGTCGGCGGACATCGCGCCGTTGGGGGAGAATTTCTCCCCTTGTCTTTTTTTCGTTGTACCTTAAAATCTACCTATCCTTCTGTGGCTTGATGACTAATTTTGTTTGATTACACTCAAGTGAAGTACTTTGGAATGTTTTATTAATTCATAGCTGAATCTAAATATAAGATTTTGTAAACACTTCCTATTAATGGTTTTAATGGTCCCACACTGTCAGCACTGTTTAGAAATCTAAATTGACAGAAATGGGTGACTTAAGAGACTGCAAGAAACTGTAGGATAAATGATGAAAACCCACTTCAGGTCTGTCAGCATCTAAAAGAGGCAACCGAAATTCATCCTTCATAAAAAATTATCTACTACCGTCTCATTTTAAAATTTCATTTATGGAGTGTCAGCATTGCTGGCTGGGCAAGCATTTATGATCCATCCCTAATTGTCCTTGAACTGTGGTTTGCTAGGCCCATTTCAAGATCAATCACATCGCTGTGGATCAGGAGTCACATGCGGCACAATTGGATGAGCACCAAACAATTGCTGATGCACATCAGGTGGAGGCAGGAACATCCAGGGGTGACAGCAATCGGAGGTCTGCTGGATCCCAGGACTCAGCTGGGTCCCAGTCAGATGCCGAGCCTCTGGACAAGGTTATCCCAGAGCTGATGCAGATGGAAGGACACAGCCGTGAGATTCAGGAGGGGATGTCAGCGATACTCCAGCGAGCGCATACCCGATTGGAGGAGTCCCAAAGGCTACGGGTGCTGAAGTAATGCCGACAATGCATGGCACCGAGGCCAACTGTGCTAGGGTGGCGACCACAGTGAAAAGCCTGGGGCATGCGTCCGTGTCTCGATTGGTGGTTCCCAAGGCGTGATTCAGTCCGTGACAACCATGACTGAGGGCCTCAACATCATGTCCCAGTCGTTAAGGGATATGTCAGAGATGTAGGTGGACATTGCCGAGGCACTGAGGACCATCACTGAGAATGTCGACACCATGGTGTAGACAATGCGCAGTCGCTGGGACTGGCAAAGCCAGGTCACTCAGAGGCCTCTAGAGCTCACTCCAGCTGCCTCTCCATCCCATGGAGACCCCCAGGGCCCTATAGGCAGGAGGAAGTGCTGGGGGCCAACCTGAGGCCTACCACCAAGGAGTCAACAGCGTTCTCCAGCTCTTCTTAATCCCCCTTCTCTCCTAACACCAGCACATCGCCAGGGTAACGGGCACAACATGGTGGCACAGTGAAGCCTGTGACACTGGTAGGTTTGCCAGGGCCCTCCGGCTCCAGGCCCTTCAGAGGACGTCTGCCACAGACATCAAAGACCACACAGCATGGAAAGCAACAGGTTGCCTCCACCTCTGATGTGCATCCTGGGGACACACCTTGAAGTAGCGGTAAACCATTAAAGACCAAGAAGAGAGATAATCACTGAGTAGTGTCAGGGCAGAGTCACTGTCTGTAGGTAGGGGGAATGGAAATGTCAAATATTCATGTTACACCTGATAAATGTGAAGCCTCTGTCATGTAACTCTTCACAGCAGGCCTGCTTGCACCCCACCCTTGTTGCCGTCTGCTCCCCCCATGCCCCACCTCCTCGGGCACAGTGGTACAAACGCTGCCGATGCAGACCCCGTTCAGGGTATGGATGTCAGCAGAAAGACAGGAGTCAGACTTTGGCATAACCTGAGGAGCACCAGACCTAACCTCACAGCGAAGTAACTGCCGCGATTTACCAGCCATGTCCATCGGAATGGGGATGGGACACAGCTGGTAGATCCCGGAAGAAGCCTCTCCGGGGATTCCCGGTGGCCATTACACATCGTGAGATCATACGAGATGTCACGATCTGGATCCGACGCACAATGGGCGGAACCCAGACTTGCGCAGCTAAAAGCTCACTTCGCTAAGCTGCCACTGGATCAGACGGCCAACCGGCATCTAATGGCCTCGCCGAGTTGACCCCAGCCAGGCGCTGTTCAGCACTGGTCCCCACAAATGGGGTCCAGACGGAACAACACTTTTGGGGTTGGTCTCCCAAGTGATCGGAGATCCCCGCGTGTTCAGCCTCTTGGCAGTCTGCCACTGCTGGTGCCATCTGTGCACCATGGCACTGCCAGCCTGACACTCTGACAGTGCCACCTGGCACCCAGGCTGTGCCATGCTCGAGGACCCCCCTAATAGGGTTGAACGTCAACCCTAACAATAACAGATTACTGTAGTTTCTTAACCTTGACACACTAGTTCCCATTAAACAGCACCTTAACAGAACATGCAGCTCTCATGCCATTTACACAGGCAACTAAAAGCAATACTTGCATTTACGAAGCAATTTTTCTTCTGTTAGGGAAATTCATTCTGAACCCTTTTCCAAAGCCTGTCTCAGTGGCAACTTTCATGTCCTCTCTCGGCCGATTTCCAAACACTTCTCCTTTGTAACTTTCATGATCTCTCTCGGTCGATTTCAAAATCCTTCTCCTATGTAACTGTTCAGAACAGCATTCTTTCTCTCTTTGTCTTTTAACTCCGCCCAGCCTCTGGAACAAAGGTTCTTTGCTGGGTTTTACAGGCTTGAACCCATCAGTGTTAGCTTGGCTGTTTGATTGCCCACTCCCGTTTATACAAAAGTAAAGAGCCATGGTATGGTATGCAACTAACATCCCACTGTCGGAAAAAAAAGGCCATCAGACTCTGTAATTTATCATAGAATTTACTGTGCAGAAGGAGGCCATTTGGCCCATCGAGTCTTCACCGGCTCTTGCAAAGAGCACCCTACCCAAGGTCAACCTCCACCCTATCCCCATAACCCAGTAACCCCACCCAACACTAAGGGCAATTTTGGAAGGGCAATTTATCATGGCCAATCCACCTAACCTGCACACCTTTGGACTGTGGCAGGAAACTGGAGCACCCGGAGGAAACCCACGCACACACGGGGAGGATGTGCAGACTCCGCACAGACAGTGGCCCAAGCTGGAATCGAACCTGGGACCCTGGAGCTGTGAAGCAATTGTGCTATCCACAATGCTACCGTGCTGCCCCTTTAATAGAGAGTTGGTGTCAGCAAATTTGGTGTCACACACTCTGACTCCTGACCTCGTGAACTTTGGTGGGTTCGACGACATGCAGATAGCCTGGATGTCGAATGAGGAAGTTTGAACTTCCTTCTCCTAACCCAGAGCCCTGGTGATTGGCCTCTAAGAGAACAGTTTCTATCTTTACACCTCAGTCAACACATCTGCAGCACTTTCAGCCTCTCTTACAAAGCTGGCAGTGTCATCAAAAAGAAAATCAGAGTCTTTGACTCAAGATAGCGTTATATTTTTGACAGCATCCCAACCATTGATGAACTGTTGATTAGTTCCTCAATTTTTTCAGCTAATCCTAAAATCTGTCAACAGTATATCATGGTCTTCATGTTGTTTTGTGGTGTGAGTGATCCTGGTGTATGAATTGCAGTGGAATAATAGTCAAAGGTGCTAATTCTCTGATGGAATTTGAAAAAAACCCGAAATGCAAAATTTGCCCTATGCACATGCTTTCAAAACCGTTGTTAGGCATTCAATCTTAAATTTGCATTGAATATGGCTGATGTTAACTCACTTTGTCTACTCATTCTTGCAGTAATTTTCACATTCCTAATTTTTGTTTTATCCCAAGTCTGTTTTTGAGAAGTGGTGCATCTCCTTCTATAAGGTGGCATACAGCTGGCTGCCTGTCCTGCTAGTGGGGGTGTTGGATCAGGTAAGATGGCGTCAAACCTCAGTGTACATTCTCACTGCCCACCAAAGTGGAAATAAATGCTGCATATGCTCAGAACATTTATGCGGCCCTAACACTCTGAAAAAAGCTGCAGTACCTCACTGAATTGCACTGAATCCTCAGCACAGAAACAGGCCACTCAACTCAACGGATCAAAGGGTCATGGGTGGGATTTTCCGGACCCCCTGCAGCTTATATATTCTGGTGACAGAGGTGGCCCACCATTAGCTTGCGGCAGGATCATCCGGACATGGTTGTGCATGCCCCGCACCCTCAGCCCTGGGGAACACCCTCCAGGGGGCTGGCCATCGACACTGAAAATCCCACAAGTGGGAAGGGCCGGTTTTCCAGTCCAATGGCATCATCGTGGGAGGAACGGGGAAATTTATAGAGCAGTTATGGCTCTCTAAATTTTTCCGTCCCATCTTCGGCTGTGCCTGCTGGTGTTGGGGTCAGAAAACTCCGGCCTATATTCCACAGAAGCCTTCCCTCGCTCTAATTAGCTCTTGCCATGCTGCCACCCCACCACCTTCAGTATTCTTTGATTCTCATCTTGTTAGTATGCATCATGGCTTCCCTTCAACACACCAATGCTGTCTGCTTCAACCATCCACTGTCACAGGGAGATTCACATGCTCACCACTATTTAAAGAAATAATGAGGGGGAATTACCTCTCTCAGAGGGTAGTGAATCTGTGGAATTCTTTACCACAGAGAGCTGTAGAGGCTGGGTCGTTGTATGTTCATGGTTGAGATAGACAGGTTTTTAATTAGTAAGGGAATCAAGGGTTATGGGGATAAGGTGGGAAAGTGGAGTTGAGGATTATCATGTCAGATCAGTCATGATCTCATTGAATGGCGGAGCAAACTCGATGGGCTGAATGGCCTACTTCTGCTCCTACATCTTATGGTTGAAATTCTTTATGTGATCGGTCAGTGACTATGGGCGGTTTTAACTGACCAACATGCCGCGTGTTTTTTGGCAGTGGAGGCGGTCCGGCAGTGGGATTTACAGACCCCGCCGTTGTCAACGGGATTATCCGGTGACTATACCCCTCGCCGCCGGGAAACCCGTGCGCCGGCGTGGGACCGGAATATCCCGCCGGCTTGAACAGACGGTAGATCGCACCCTGTTTCTTATTTATGGCCCTTTATAATGTAACCAAATTATTTACCAGCCTTAGAAATGTTTTTAAAAATTTAAGCTTCCAGTAATTGTTTGCCTGCATCCTTTAATTCTGTTCCCAATCATGAGCGTGAGTGTATTTATCGAGTAGACATTATTTCTCATGAGTTGTTTAATCAGTCACACCTAAAACCAAAATCCGTTAACCGCCCAATCAGACTCCATCTGCAGGACGACTCAAATGAGATTTTCCACTTTTCCGGAAACCCAGTGGATTTGGTCAGTGGTGGGAAGCTCCACTTTTCGGCGTCGTGGAGGATTTTTCAGTGTCTGTTGAGCAATTCTGCATCTGGGAATGGCTGGAGAATGGTTATTGGGCCTAGTGGCTGAGAACAGGAATAAAGTTTAAAAAACGGGGACGGGTCAGCCTCGGGTGACCGTCTGTGTGAATTCTGCACTTTCTCCCCGCATCTGTGTGGGTTTCCTCCGGGTGCTCCGGTTTCATCCCACAGTCCAAGTTTGTGCCGGTTAGGTGGATTGGCCATGATAAATTGCCCCTAGGGTCAAAAGATGTGCAGGTTAAGCGGGGCTACAGGGATGAGGAGTGGGCCTCGGTAGGGTGCCCCTTCAGAGGATCGTGCAGACTCGATGAGCGGAATGGGTGCATATGCACAGGTAGGTCCAGCGGCTTCGAAGAGGGAAAGATAATTTCTTGGTGGGACCCATCATCCATGCCCTTAAGAGATCGCCACAGTTGAAAAATCTTTGCTAACTCCAGGCCTGTCATTTTCTGGTTTGACGCAGGTAGCCTGCTGCTCATTTCTAGCACTTTCTCTGTTTAATTCCGATTTCTGGCTTTCATGGTTTCCTGTTGCCCCGTTATAAAATCTATTTTATTTTGCTCATTTATTGCCACGTATTATTGCTATTAAAATAGTTGTTTTCGGTGAATTCCCGTTGCCAGTGATGGGAGTGCCAAAATGAGCTAATGACTGTCTTCTCTGCATGAGACTCTGGTGGGATTTGAATTTTGATATTCTGCTGAAGGTTTTTCATTGAGTAACTCTGGTGCATTGAGAGGGATGGTTATTTGGGAACAGTGCTGCTAATTTCCTATTCTCACCACCATTGTGGCCATTTTCTGCTAGAAGCAACATCAGGCATTTAAAATACTGGTCCAGAGTTGGATGGGTGTGTCACACAGATTGCCTGAAAACACCACACGGGACACTTTTTCCATCATTTGTGCCTTTGTAATGTGGCTTAAGTTTATGTCAAAGGAAATTAATACAGGCTGGGATAAGATCTTCAACAAAAAAATGATCATTTAACTAGTTTAATTGTTGACTAAACATTGAATATTAAAATGTGGACTCATAAAGTGGGAATGAATAATTGCAAGAGTGGGTACATGAGTCCTTTTAAGTGGCAAAAAGATCTGATTCATAGGCCCAGATTGTCGCTTGCGAGGTGGGTGAGCAGAGTCGGGAAATATTCCAGTTCACTGAACCTGCCTCGAGCAAGTAGGATCTTCATTCTGGGGGGGAGGGGGGGGGGGGGGGGGTTGTGAATGAAGGTTGGGGAGAAGAAGGGAGGGGCAGGTGCCTGATGGAGTTGGGCATGTTGCCCCCGGAAACAATTTGGAGGCAGACAGCGAGGCTGCTTGGTTACCGAGGCATGCTGGTTAAAAGGCCCATCGACATTCTTGGGGACTTTGTCCCAATTGTTTTTATTTGCTGTTAGACCCTCTAGCTCCCACCCCACACATCCCCTCAAACCTTATCTAACTCCTCAGGCCTCATCAGACAGAAACAAATCGAGGGGTGGAGGGTCAGTCTGGCGAGGTGTAGTTTGATAGAGCCAGTAAGGCCGGCTGCACATGATCAGGGTGCCATCATTAAAGGGGGCTCCGATCAGCACTGAGGTTAAACTCCCCCTATATCATCCCCCAATGTACAAGTATTGGGGGCTTTCCTTCCCCCTTCCTCCCACTAGCCACCGTGGCAATATCGCGGTGGCACAGCAGGGATGGGCGATAAATGCGGGCCAAACCAGTGATGCCCACATCCCGAAAAATGAATAAAAATGTTTTTTGTAAACTTGCAGTTCCCCCCTGCCCCCTTCACTGCCAGGTACCCTCCTCCCTTTAGTGTCAAGTCTCTCGCCCTCACTGCCAGGCCCCCGTGCCAGAGAGCAGTGCCAGGGAACTGCCGGGGTATGTCCCTCTTCCCCCAGGGGCTATACTTACCTTGGGGGGGGGGTTCATGTGGAGGGGAAGCCCATTAATAATAAAAATTTGTTGAAGTGTATTTAAATTTGGGAACCTTATTATGTCACCGGTGTGGGACAGGGAAACTTGAGAAACAAGATCTCGCCAATGAGAATCTCGTTTACTGACCCTTGTGAGATATTGCACCGTGTCACCGTTTCTACTCATGCTGAACGCAGGCGCAAGATGACCCCTTTGGTAATGTTATGGGCGAGGTGTTTTCAGAACCCCAAAATGTATCATGGAGTTCAACCAACCTCCCTCTTTAATGCTATTGTTGCTTTTCCGAGCACACGGCTTGTTCCCTAGGTGTGGGATTACAATTATGGACACGTGGGTTTTTAAACACAAAATGTTTATTCCATGAACTCAACTTAACACCTTAAATAAACATTGGATTGCGTAACACCACTTACTTCAAAGATAACTCAGAAAATATTGCAACAGTAAATAATTCCTCAAAATGTTCCTTCAAACTTCCAAAAGACTTAACACCTTTAAACAGAATCACATCAGGTTAAAGGCTTTACTATTATGAGTTTAAATCACCCAAATAATCCAGAGATAGTCGCAGACATCACAGCAAATCCAACTCACTGCAAAACACAGACACTCCCCAAGCTCTTTTCAAACTGCAAAACTAAACTGAAAAATGGCTGATCTAAAGCCCAGCTCCACCCACTCTCTGACATCACTGTTTTCTTAAAGGTACATTGCTTAAACATCCATGTCTTAAAGGTACTCTCACATGACAGTAACTCCAGACAACTCAGAAATATTGCTTCTTTTTATAATATTGCGGATTCAACCAAGTTTTGTGCTATTACACTCAATGTTTCTAACTGTTTGTATTTTTTGGAATTACAGGATGTAGGTGATTACCTGAGCATCAAGCACCCAAAACTCTACAAAATTGGACAGCGGAACGAATTATTCAATTACAGGATCTTCTTAATTATCCTATTTCATGGTCTTCTAAGTTCATTAGTTTTCTTTTTTATACCATATGGAGCATTCTTGGAGATTGCGGGAAAAGATGGCACAGCGGTCTCAGATTACCAGTCCCTGTCAACGACCATTGGCACCGCTGTGGTGCTGTCTGTTAATGTGGAGGTAGGTCCGCAATTATATCTTTGGCCATCGCACTGTGTAGTGAAACTGTTAATGACCATCAGTACTAATAATCCAATTAACAAATATAAAAACTTGGGAAGCTCCAGCTAGCTGATGGAGTGGTTTGTTCCAGCCAGTGGTTATCAAACATGGGTCCATCTCCCTCTTGGGGTGGAAAAATAATGTGGAAGTGAGCAGGGCTGATCTTATGTGTGGGCCACATGAACAACTGGTTAAAGATCCACTTGGAATGAATGACAAATGTTTATGGAGTTTGCAGTCTCCTACATTGGTGTACTTTCAGTCAAGGAGATGCACATTGCCATTAAACTAGTCCCGGCGCATCCTTTAAAAGGTCGACCAGTGCTCTGTAAAGGCCATTGCTTTTGCAGACTGAGTAAATCAAACTTTCTTTGAAATTATGTAGGATTTCTACATGTGTTGGAGACCACGGGCGGGATTCTCCGGTCTGCCAGCCCCGTGTTTCTCGGCCGCGTGCCGTTCCCGCTGGTTGTCAATGAGATTTCCCATTATAACTACCCCACTCCGCCACGAATCCCGCTGGCGGGGGTACGCTGCCGGTGGGAAAATTGAATCGTAACAACCGGAGAATTCCGGCCCACATTATGAAATTCCAGCCTGAAAAATAATAAATGTCGACTTTTATATCGAATGAGTTATGAGTATCATTGTCAAACATCACACCAAGGATAGGCAGCATCTACAGTGAGAAGCAGACATACCCATTTGATTGATATTTCTAAGTAAATACCAGGGGTGAGATTCTCCGACCCCCGCCAGGTCGGAGAATCGCCGGGGGGCGGCGTGAATCCCGCCCCCGCTGGATGCCGAATTCTCCGGCGCCGGGGTTTTTGCGGGGGTGGGAATCGCAGCGCGCCGGTCGGCGGCTGCTGGAGCAGCCCCCCCTGGTGATTATCCGGCCCGCGATGAGCCGAGTGGCCGCCTGTTTTCGGCGGGTCCCACCGGCGTCAATCACAACAGGTCCTTACCGACGGGACCTGGCTCCAAGGGCGGCCTGCAGAGTCCTCGGGGGGGTGGGGGGGGGGGGGGGGGACTGGCCCCGGGGGGCCCATGGTGGCCTGGCCAGCGATCGAGGCCCACCGATTCACGGGCGGGCCTGTGCCGTGGGGGCACTCTTTCCCTCCGCACCGGCCGCTGTCAACCCCCGCCATGGCAGTGCGGAGACGAACCCCCCTGCGCAACCGCAGGGAAGGCTCCAGCACACGCTGGTGCTCCCGCGCATGCGCCAACTCGCGGTGGCCCTTCGTAAGCTGGTTGACGCGGCGCCAAACACTCCGGCGCCGGCCTAGCCCCTGAAGGTGCGGAGGATTCCGCATCTTCCGGGCGGCCCGACGCCGGAGTGGTTCACGCCACTCCTCGGTGCTGGAGTGGCCCGCCGGTTCGTGGAGAATCCCGCCCCTGTTTTCTGAAAAGCTATTTGGAATTTTTTATACATGTCACACTTCTATATAAGTATTACATGGTGTTCTATAATTTAGATGGGGGTCTGTAATTACTAATCCCTTTGCAAAGATGTCCTTCAACCAAAAATGTTTCAGAATTACTGGTTCAAGCAGTGGATGTGACTATATTTAAACATGGTCATCGAACATTTCTGCCTAGTTCCAGTTCTGGGGGTTCTGAGTGCACCCTGGAGGTGAAGGACATCTCCGGGAGCCAACTGCTGCCCCATTGATTGAATTTAGATGCCAAATCGTGCTGTAGTACATTGGGAGTGGAGTATTTTGTCACAGGTTTAGTTTGCCTGAATGAAAGTACTTTGATGTGCAAATGAGGCAGGTCTTACGTCCTTAATCATTAAATGTTTTCATCTGTCTGGAAGGATTGAAAGGAATAACTTATTCTCTGAACAGGTTATGTTGGAGATTTCATACTGGACAATCCCCAGCACTTTGTCCATCATCATCAGTCTTGGACTCTACTTTTGCCTCACTTTTCTAACCCAAAGTAGTTTCTTGTCTCAACTGAAGCCAGACATGTTCCAATTCCAAGGTAAGAAAGCAGTTTATCTGTTTTGATATGTACACTTAACAGAGTGCAAGTGAATTATTTTCACCGTTTGGTCAATGCCAATTTGTAACTGAATTTAAGATGAGCAGGTATAATAGTACCTTTCTTGCAAGTTCTTCACCACACTCTTTGATTACTTTCTGAGCTGTGAGAACTTTTCTAGTCTGGGACTCGAACCCTAAGGAAACTCCACGGAGATTTCTGCCCTAATTGCAGCCTGCATCTTTCTTAAAAAGTTTACCTTCCAAAGTATTTTAGTAAAGTACATTTTCAGTCTGTAGCAAAACGTTTTAAAAAGTGAAGAAGGTGACACTCATCCTCCTGACTTTTAAATCTATATTTAATCAAATACTGTATGCTCATATAATTGGAAAGATGGGCTCAGCTGAACCTCACAGTGTGAAGCAGTTGAACCAAGATTCTTTAGCTGACGGAGGGTGGGATTTTCTGACCCCCTGCAGCCTGTTTCATGGCGACGTAGGCAGCTTGCCATTGGCCACCGACAGGATCCTCCAGTCCCGCTGATCTCTATGGCATTTTGCCCGCCACGGGCAGCCAACTTCGGTGGGACTGGAAGATCCTGTCAGCAGAAAGGGCTGGAAAATCCCACCCCTGTTCTTTTCAGTTGGATAATCCAAAAGAAGATTTTCTCTCAGTGTTTCAGTGAATAAACTGGGCTGTCCAGGTTTGACTTCTGGCCAATACTCAAATGAGTTGATTTCAGCTGGTTAGCATAAACATGTATCTGTTCCCGTGGGCGGGACTTTCAGTCACGTGTGGGGGCCAGGCATGGGGTGCAGGCGCACTTTGTAAATTGCACTCCCAGATGGCTTGTCAGTCTTCCGATGCCTCTGGAATGCAGTTATTTTCAAAGTGTAGCCGGGAGCTGGTGAGAACCAGTAACCTGCTTGTCTCCAATTAATTGCCTGCTAAACTCCTACAAAAGTTTGGTGATGAGCTGGGCATGGCCACAAGGCAATTTTCAAATCACAGATTAGGAATAGCGATCAGTCCGGTACACGTTAGTGTACAGCCTTTGGGAGCAATGCTTGGAATGATGTTTCTGTCACCAATTGTTGGGAGAAAGGGGTCATTCGTAGAGTGTGGGTCTAGTACCTTTTCATTGATCCTTTGGCCAATTGTCTACACCCCAGGCTGCTGATTCTCTGATCTCCTGCCTGCTCTATTCTGTAAGCCCAGTAGTAGCTACCATCTGCTTTGGAACACTGCACTCTTGAGTCAGTTCCTGGCTCCTGGCCCAGTGCCACTAATCGGGTACCGAGCTCACCTTCGGCACAATTTTAAAATTATGCTGTGCAGATGTGGCGTGGTGTCGGGTCCCAGAATCAAGCCATGCATGTGTGCACGTCTGTGTCCGTTACATGGTCTCGTCCCTATTTCATTCTGTTGGGGAATATGACCATTGAGTGTACATTGAGATATCAAGTATTCCATGAGCATAACGTATCCTGTTATGGGTAAGTTTTGGAGAGTTAAATTTGGACACAGGGTTGAATAAATATGTGGGAGAGAAAGTCAGGAAGTTTTTAACACAGGTGATGGAAAATCCCTGATATAATCAGTTGATTATTGAAAGGAGCAAGATTGATGGGCTCAATGATCCTCCATGTTCCTTAACTTCTTAACTTTCCCAGTGAATAAATTAACATTAAATGAGTACTACTGCATTAACATCGTCTTTAAAAGTTCCAACCAGACTTCCGGTGGCGACATGTAGAGAAGTCATACACAAGGTGGCTCCTGCCAGAGAACTTTATTTAAGCCCTTTTAGCCTGATTTTTGGAGGACATTTTCGCTCAAGGTTGTTTTTATTATGGGTTAAGTGTCCCACGTCAAGGGGATGTCCAGTAGATAGCAGTAGATCATTGCCAGAAAAAGAAATAGCGTTGAATTTGGAAGTTTTGAAAGTTTTGTCTCGAAAGAAAATGGTGGAGGCTGCTGTGGCTGCAGGGTCCACGCCACTAACTGTTGAGATCTTAGCAGTGGAGCAACAGAACTGGGAGGTCTTGGGGGACCATGAAAAAGCGATCGAGGCAGCGATATCCTCAATTTGAGCGACCTTGGCTAAAGTGGACGAGTTGGTGAAGGCGCAGGGTCTAGTCCTGAAAGAGGTGGTTGCGGCTCTGTCTAGGTAGAGTGATCAGATCACTGCGCTGGTGGTTGGGTTGCCAGAGGGCCTGAGCCCAACAAAGATCATATCACAGTTGTTTTGG
The DNA here is from genome assembly GCF_047496885.1 of Scyliorhinus torazame. Taxonomy (NCBI): domain Eukaryota; kingdom Metazoa; phylum Chordata; class Chondrichthyes; order Carcharhiniformes; family Scyliorhinidae; genus Scyliorhinus; species Scyliorhinus torazame. The sequence goes on from NC_092724.1 coordinate 29,355,209, forward strand.
AAGCTGGTGGGGGAGCTGAATCCTGCCCCTTGCGATCATCGTTTGCTTCCACAGCTTTCAGGGCAAAGAAAGAGTTTTTCAGTGGGAAAAACGATCATCGCAATTGCAGATGGGACGGCCATGCTGTGAGAATTTATCAAGATGTTGGAGTGGAGCTGGCCAAGAGACGTGCTGCATTTAATAAGGCCAAGGCTGCGTGGTTTCGCAATAAGGTCGGATTTGGCGTGGTTTATGAAAATAGAGACTATTACTTAAGAGACTCCAGAGGAGGCTGAAGTGTTCATGGAGAGACATGGACAGGGATTGAGATAAATGTTTTCTTTCTCCTATTGGTTAGGTGATGCCTGTACTGAGGTAGTTGGTGATTTCTGGCAGTTGATGGGGTGTTTATTGGGTGGTTGTGGAGTTTTTCTTTTAATGGGAAATTTTATTGTGGAGGTTGGATTATTGTTCATGTTTCTGTATGTTTTTTTCTCTCTCCTTTGGAGATAGTAAAGCTGGGCTTGGGTGGGGGGTTGTTGGTATTTGGGAGTTTTGATGAATGGTACTCTGGGGGGTGGCCACCCGGTTAGCGAAGATAGTTAATGGGAGTGAAGGAATAGGGATAACCGCAGTTCATATGATGGTGGTGGGGGGGGGTTTAAGTATGAGCTTCGGGGTTGTGTTTTTGTGTTAGGTGGGGTTTGTGGGGGAGGGGAGTCTTTAGCTGCCTGGTCGATGCTGGCTAGACTGGTTGCGGGTGGGGAGTGAGAGAGGGGGTTAGTGGCTGGGGACTGTTCTTTATTAGGTCGTGTTGGGGGATTTGGTAGCCATCTTGGGTGGTGTAGCCACCTGAAAAGGACCAAGGGAATTATGGCCAACCCAGGACTCAGACAGATACACAGCCTAAAACACAGGTAACCAGACCTGATCGAAACCCCCGCTCTTTTGCATTTTAATGGCCCATTTTCCCAGGACAATAGAACTCCAATCAAGCAACCGGTACAGCCACAGACTGATCGGCACCACTACCCTTACTCAGAAAGCACAACTGCCAATGTCAATGACCACTAAGGACCCGCCTAGCTACCAAGGCATCCGCACCTTTATTGGCCGAAATCGAAGAGAGTGATCAGAGCCCTGTCAAACTATTGGGTCCAAGGTTAAGGACTGCCCCAAAGAGTGTGAAATCCCAGAGGGATAAAAGAGAGCACGGCCACGTGTTCTGTCTCTTTTGGATCCGGCCTGTGCCAACCCAATTGCAGCAGGAACAGCCAGCTAAGTTCAAGACCAAAGATCGCTACCTGATGGATGAGCCCAGCAGAGACATAGCCACTTTCTTCGAACCAGCCAAGTGAAATCCAGATAAAGGCCTTATCTATTTGCACAATGCCGGTCGCCCTGAAGTTAAGTATAGGTTATTGTAGCTGATAGGTGTAGTTTAACTCGTAGTAGATATTGTGTTTGCATGTTGAGATAACTTGTGTATGTAAATAAACCATCTTTTGAACTAACTAACTGGTTGTGTGGTCATTTGATCGATATAAGGGAAAGACATGTGGTTCACTTAGATAAATAGAAATACCCACAGTATTGGCGCCAATGTTGGGACCGAAACAGAGCAACAGTGGGCCTGGTGTTGGCTCTCCTTGAGTGGTTGTTGGACTGCCTCACAAAGTGGGAACGGCTGACCCTGGTATGGGAGGGGACGGCTGACCCTGGTATGGGAGGGGATAGACGACCCCCCGCCCCCAAAATCTGGTTGGTCACATGGTACATGAGGGGGTTGAGAGGACCGGTAATGAGATCTCGGGTTTTTTGCCCATCAGGGATTTTTAAATAATTTTTTAATAATCCTTATTGTAACAAGTAGCCTTACATTAACACTGCAATGAAGTTACTGTCAAAAGTCCCTAATCGCCACATTCCGGCACCTGTTCAGGTACACAGAGAGAGAAAACAGAATGTCCACATTACCTAATTACCTAACAGCACGTCTTTCGGGACTTGTGGGAGGAAACTGGAGCACCCGGAGGAAACCCACGCCGACACAGGGAGAACGGGCAGACGCCGGGAATCGAACCTGGGACCCTGGAGCTGTGAAACAACAATGCTACCCATTGTGCTGCCATGCTGCCCATTTGTAGACTGATGTGGTGCTGTTGCAGGTGACACATTTGCAGGATAAAGATCACTTAACGTTGCAGAAGGGTTGGATGGGGCAAGCGCTTCATTCGAGATTTGACCTGGAGGGTGCAGTGATTAATAAGAAGATAGCTTTTTCGGTGGCTAAGATTTTGATGGATCCGATTGGGAGATATTTGATGGTGAGCGACTTGTTGGTAGGTGGTCCGGTGGTACTGGTCAATGTACATGCCCCAAACTGGGATGACACAGCTTCTATCAAAAGGTTGCTGCCATTCATTCCGATTTGGATGCACACCAACTAATCCTGGGAGGGGACTTTAACAGTGCATTGGGCTCTCGATTGGATAAGTCGAGGCCTAAGGCAGTGAGGCCTTCAGGGGTGGCAAAGATATTTCTGACCTTCATAAAGCAGACCCATGGGGATTTTTACACCCGGATGAGAAGGATTGTCCCTTTTTCAGTACAACAGATATAATCTAGGATCGATTTCCTTGTGGGAGATAGGTCCCTGTTACCAGGAGTGGTGGGGATGGGGTATTCGGTGATAATGATCTCCGATCATGCTCCACATTTTGTGGATTTGATGGCAGGGTCGGGCCCTGCTCAGCACCTACTATGGAGGTTGGAGATGTCACGGTTGACAGATCAGGGATTCTATGAGACGGTTTCCTCCACCATTGAGGAGTATCCGGGGTTTAATGGAAGTAAGGAGATCACCTTCCATGTTGCAAGAGGCTTTGAAAGAAGTTATTAGAGGAAAAATCATTTCTTACGAGGCACATGAGGAAAGGAGTGAAAGGGTGGAGAGGCAAAGGTGGGTGGAGGCCATCCTGGAGCTGGATCGCCAATATTCCGTTAGTCATTATGTTTGGAGGGTATCGGGTGTAACCCGGCTATTCAAAAAGGGAGGTAGAGAGAAAACAGGGAACTATAAAACAGTGAGCCTAACGTCGGTAGTAGGGAAGTTGATGGACTCCATTATCAAGGATTTCACAGCACAGCATTTGGAAAGCAGTGGTGTCATCAGACAAAGTCAGCATGGATTTACGAAAGGGAAATCTGCTTGACAAATCTACTAGAATTCTTTGAAGATGTAACTAGTAGAGTTGACCAGGGAGAACCGGTGGATGTGGTTTATTTGGACTTCAAGAAGGCTTTCGACAAGGTCTCACAGTAGATTAATATGTAAAATTAAAGCACGTGGGATTATGGGTAGTGCCTTGAGATGGATTGAAAGCTGGTTAGCAGACAGGAAGCGAAACATTGGAATAAATGGGTCTCTTTCTGATTGGTAGGCAGTGACTAGTGGGGTACCGCAGGAGTCTGTGCTAGGACCCCAACTGTTCACATTATATATTAATGATTTGAACAAGGGAACTAAATGTATTATCTCCAAATTTGCAGATGATACGAAGTTGGGTGGGAGGGTGAGCTGTGAGGAGGATGCAGAGATGCTTCAGTGGGATTTGGACAGGCTGAGTGAGTGGGCACATGCATGACCAATTCAGTATAATGTGGATAAATGTGAAGCTTTCCGCTTCAGTAGCTCTTGGGGCTAAAGGGATCAAGGGATATGGGGGGAAGGCGGAATCAGGGTATTGAACTTGATGATCAGCCATGATCATAATGAAATGTGGAGCAGGCTCAAAGGGCCGAATGGCCTCCTGCTTCTATTTTCTATGTTTCTATGATAGACAGTTGGGGAGTCTGGCTTTGCCTATCTATTATTTTATGATTGAGCGGTGAATATTGAGATGCTGCAGGGGTGGTACAGAGGGACAGAGTCTGCATGGGGTAGATGGAGGGGGCTGCCTGCAGAGGCTCAAGTTTGAGAGCCTTGGTTGTGCATCTTCTTCTGTCCATCCCGGCTAAATGGACTTCCAGTCCTGTGGTGGTGGCCATCTTGAGAATATGGAGGCAATTTAGGCAGCATTTTAAGCTGGTGCTATGTTATTGTTGGCCCCAATCTGTGGGAATCATCGTTTTGCACCAGACTGGTTGTTTGGGATTTGGAAGGGGAAGGGATTGGAGTGGTTTGGAGATTTGTTTATAGATGGGATTTTGAGGAATGGGTGGGCAACTACTGGCTCTCACGAGCTAACCTGTTTCGGTATTATCAGGTACGTGCCTTTGTACATAAGGAGATTTCTTCCTTTCCCTTGGTGCCGCCGCCATGTTTGATGGATAGGGTTCTTTCGGTGGCGGATATAGGGGAAGGGACGATGTCGGCTCGTGTCGATGGAGCAAGTTCCTTTGGAGGAGGTTAAGAAGAGGTGGGAGGGGGAGCTGGCCAGGTGCTTGAGATGGGGTTTTGGAGCGTGGCTCTACACAGAATCAACTCCACCTCCTCATGCTCAGCCTGATTCAGTTTAAAGTGGTTCAGAGGCACGGATGAGTGAGTTCTTCTGGACAGTAGATGATAGATGCGAGTGGTGTTCTAGGGGTTTGCCGCATCATACGCACATGTTGGTCTTGTTCTAAGCTTATGAACTTTTGCGTCTCCTTCTTCAGCACAGTGTCGGGAATTCTCTGGGCTGAGTTGGAGCCTAGCCCTTTGGTGGCAATCTTTGGGGTTTCAGATTTACCAGAGCTCCAGACAGGGACGAAGGCAGATGTTCTGACCTTCACCTCGCTGATAGCCCAAAGGCCCTGTTGGATGGAAGCCTTCGGTCCCGCCCAGTGCTGCGGTGTGGCTAAAGGACCTGATGGAGTTCTTACATTTAGAAAAAATTATGTAAACCCTGCAAGGGTCGACAGAAGGGTCCTATCTGAGATGGCAGCCGTTCATTTCCCACTTCAGGGAGCTGCTCACTGTCAGATGTGTGTGGGGGGGGGAAGAGTGTTTTTTGTTCTTTTGGGGCCTGGTTTTGTGGGAGTGGGGGGGGGGGTTGAAATATTGTAATTGTTGTTTGAATATGGTTGTGGTGGTGTTATATTTGAAAAACGTTTCTTAATAAAAATATATATTTTTTTTAAGTTCCAACCAAATTCCTTCCTGTTGATGGTCGGTGCATTACCAAGACCTGGCTCTTCTCTCCCTATCCAAAATGGGCATGCAGTGGGAAGGACCTGACCTCTCTGTGATCCAGCTCCATTTTGCGGGGTTAGGGATCGGAGGATGTTACATGTTTGGACGGTACTGGTGAAAAAGCCCTGATTACATTTCTACAGTGTTGCGAGTGGCTGGCCAATCAAGCAGGGTCCTCTGTTCAATTTGTGCTGTTCCGCAGTCCATGAAGGTAGCTCATACCTGCCCCAATAATGATTAGTGCCAGAATTTTGGGTGCTCAATATTTGTGCCTTTTATTTTACAGGAGCAGCATTAAACATATTTAAACAGCCTTATGTCTGGCTCACCATTCTACTGACTGTCGCTGTGAATTTTATCCCTTCCATTACGATTCGATTAATTTGCGGAGTCTTTAGCTCCAAAGGTGTCGGAAGAGTAAGTACAGCTGCTTTGAAGTTGTTTGTTTTCATTCGGCGTGTCCGGTCTTTATTTACACTTAAAAAGAAAATAAGGGATAGTGATGCTTCATTTAAATGCCGTCAAATATTTTCATCTTATGAATGTGGATTTGCGAAGCTCATTCCGACTATTTTCATCACAGCCTTGGCTAAAATATTTGGTTTGGGACATCAATTGAAAGCAACCTTCTCTGAAGAGAAGGTAGAAAGTCAGAGTATGAATCGGGGGCACCATGGTCCCACACATCCCCTTGTAACTCCAGTAACAGCAGCCTTGGTGGGGCACTGGGATCGAGTTCTAAAGTGGCACAGATGGAAAAACTCAGTTCCAAACTTTTATGATGGAAATGGCACTTTATTTTCCAAAAGCAATGCTAGAATTATGGAATAAAAACAGGAAAGGCTGAAGATACTCAGCAGGATTGGCAGCATCTGTAGAGAGAGAGAGAGACAACCGGAAAGAATTTTCACAGACCTGACCCACAGGGGACAGGGATTGTCAAACCAAAGGTCCAGGGAAACCCTCAGCTCTGGATTCCTCCACATCTCCACAGCATGTTAGCAATGGCACTCACTAATCCGTTCCTTGCCTCTAAACTTGGCTTATATTGCCTGATGGAGGGTGTGGTAGTAGTCTGTGTAGAGGTATTACGGTACCTGGTAATGCTGGAACACCATTGGTAGGTATTGTATGTTTCCTATTGGTCAAGCTGTATGGTAGCTCCGCCCTGCAAGGCGGGGAATAAGAGCCCGTATCGCCCCAGCAGCCTTCTTTCTGTACCTGAGCTGCTGGGGGAAACATCCAGCTTATTAAAGCCTTCAGTTGGACTACAACCTCGCTTTAGTGGTCATTGATCGTGCATCAATTTAATAAGCTAGATTTAAAAGGATGGAGCTCCGGATCAAGCCGAAGTGTCTGCAACTCAGCCCCCACGCGGCGAACTCAGCGGCAACCTTCAAGCACTGGCTGGCGTGTTTTAAAGGATATCTCAGAACAGACGAAAACACACCCACGGGAGAACAGAAATTGCAAGTCCTGCACTCAAGGGTGAGCCCGGAAATTTACACCCTCATCGAGGACGCGGACGATGCAGCAATGGAGCTGCTAAAAGGACATTATATTTGCGCGGTAAACCGGGTCTACGCCCGACATCTGCTAGCAACGAGGCTACAAATTCCTGGGGAATCGCTGGAAGAATTCTACTGTGCGCTCCTGGTGTTGGGGAGAAACTGCAGCTGCCCGCAAGTTTTGGTGAGCGACCACACAGAACTCTTGATCCGGGACACTTTCGTGGCAGGTATGCTGTCCTCCCAAATCTGCCAGTGATTGCTGGAAAAAGACACCCTAGGCCTCAAAGAGGCACGGGCCCTTGCAGGCTCCTTGGATGTGGCCTCCCGAAACGCCCGCGCTTACGCTCCCGACTGCGCGGCAGCCCCCATGGCAGCGTGGAACCCCTCCGCAGCCGACCCCGAGACATCCCCCATCCCCTCCACAAGCTTGTGCTGCAAGGTGGCCTGGCAAACCCGGGGGGCCCTACTGCTACTTTTGCGGACAGGCCAAGCACCCCCGGCAGCGCTGCCCGGCCCGCGCATCCACCTGCAAGGGATGCGGTAAAAAGTGCCACTTCGTGGTGGTATGCCAGGCCCGTGAGGTCGCCGCGGTCTCTGGTGGCGAATGCGGACCGCCACCGCAAACCTCTCCACGGTCCCCGTGCGGCCAGCGGGCGCCGCCATCTTCCTCTTCCAGGAGCACGTGCGGCCCCCGGGCGCTGCCATCTTGGCCCACGGACGCCACGTTCGATGGATGGGCGCTGCCATTTTGTGCACCCCCAGCCATGTGCGACCAATGGGAGCCGCCATCTTGGATGGACTCCCAGGACCCCAGCTCGGCTGACCGCACACCGCCCGAAGAGAACACTCAACTGCTGCGATTAGCCTCGGTCACCCTGGACCAGTCCCGGCCTTGAACACTCTCAACTGCTACAACAACCGTACTAATCAACGGGCACGAGACGTCCTGCTTAATCGACTCTGGGAGCACGGAGAGCTTCATACACCCCGACAAGGTAAGGCGCTGTCCCCTCCTCGTCCACCCCGTTAATCAAAAAATCTCCCTGGCCTCCGGGGTTCTGTGTAGCAAACCTCACGGTCCAGGAAAGTGAGTTTAAAAATTACCGGCTCTACGTCCTTCCCTATCTCTGTGCAGCCACACTCCTAGGTTTAGACTTCCAGTGTAATCTCAAGTCTAACTTTAAAATTTGTGGCCCTACACCTCCCCTCACTGTCTGCGGCCTCGCGACCCTCAAGGTTGATCCACCTTCCCTGTTTGCGAACCTCGTCCCGGATTGCAAACCCGTCGTCACCTGGAGCAGACGGTACAGTGCCCAGGATCGGATCTTTATTCAGTCAGAGGTCCAAAGGCTACTGAGGGAAGGAGTCATTGAAGCTAGTAACCGTCCCCGGAGAGCTCAAGTATTGGTGGTAAAGACCGGGGAGAAGCATAGGATGGTCATCGACGACAGTCAGACCATTAACAGGTTTACGCAGCTGGACGCGTACCCTCTCTTCCGCATGTCCGACCTGGTAAACAGGATCGCGCATTACAAGGTCTTCTCCACGGTGGATCTTAGGTCCGCCAACCACCAGCTCCTCATCCGCACTAGTGACCGCGAATACACGGCCTTCGATGCAGATTGGTGGCTCTACCACTTCTTAAGGGTTCCCTTCGGTGTCACTAACGGGGTCTCGGTCTTCCAGCGCGAGATGGACCGAATGGTTGACCGGTACGATTTACGGGCAACATTCCCGTATCTCGATAATGTCACCATCTGCGGCCACGACCAGCAGGACCACGACACCAACCTCCGAAAATTCCTCCAGACCGCAAAGATCCTTAACCTTACGTATAACAAGGATAAATGCGTGTTTAGCACCGACCGCCTAGCCATCCTCAGCTATGTAGTGCGAAATGGAGTTATAGGCCCCGACCCTGAACGCATGCGCCCCCTTATGGAGTTCCCCCTCCCTCACTGCTCCAAGGCCCTAAAGCGCTGCCTAGGGTTTTTCTCTTGCTATGCCCAGTGGGTCCCCAACTATGCGGACAAGGCTCGTCCCCTGATCCAATCCACAGTTTTTCCCCTGTCGATAGAGGCCCGCCAGGCCTTCAGCCGCATCAAAGCAGACATTGCAAAGGCCACGATGCACGCCATCGATGAGTCCCTTCCCTTCCAGGTCGAGAGCGACGCGACTGACGTAGCTCTGGCGGCCACCCTCAACCAAGCGGGCAGACCCGTGGCCTTCTTCTCACGTACCCTCCATGCTTCCGAAATCCGCCACTCCTCAGTCGAAAAGGAGGCCCAGGCCATAGTAGAAGCTGTGCAACATTGGAGGCATTACCTGGCTGGCAGGAGATTCACTCTCCTCACTGACCAACTGTCGGTTGCTTTCATGTTCAATAATGCACAGCGGGGCAAGGTAAAAAAACAATAAGAACTTGCGGTGGAGGATCGAACTCTCCACCTACAACTACGAGATCTTGTGTCGTCCCAGGAAGCTAAACGAGCCTCCTGATGCCCTGTCCCGTGGTGCCACCGCACAAGTGGACCGTCTCTGAGCCCTCCACGAGCCACCCGGGGGTCACTCGCTTTTTCCACTTTATCAAGACCCGCAACCTGCCCTAATCCATCGAGGATGTCAGGACAGCCACCAGGGACTGCCAAATCTGCGTGGAGTGCAAACCGCACTTCTACCGGCCAGAGAAAGCGCTCCTGATAAAGGCTTCCCGTCCCTTTGAGCGCCTCAGCAATGGACTTCAAAGGCCCCCTCCCCTCCACCGACCGCAACACGTACTTCCTGAATGTGATTGACGAGTACTCTCGGTTCCCATTCGCCATCCCTTGCCTCGACCGACATGACCGCAACCACCATCATCAAGGCCCTCCATAGCATCTTTGCACTGTTTGGTTTCCCCCCGTACATACACAGTGATAGGGGGTCCTCCTTTATGAACGACGAACTGCGTCAATTCCTGCCCAGCAAGGGCATCGCCCCCGGGGTAACGGACAGGTAGAGAGGGAGAACGGAATGGTCTGGAAGACCGTCCTCCTGGCCCTACGGTCCAGGAACCTCCCAGTCTCCCGCTGGCAGGAAGTCCTCCCGGATGCCCTCCACTCCATCCGTTCACTGCTTTGTACCACGACCAACCAAACACCTCACGAACATCTCCTTGTCTTCCCCAGGAAGTCCTCCTCTGGGACCTTGCTCCCGACCTAGCTGGCAGCTCCCAGACTCATCCTGCTCCGAAAACACGTGCGGGCGCACAAGTCGGACCCGTTGGTCGAAAGGGCCCATCTTCTCCATGCTAAAGGGCAGCACGGTAGCCTTGTGGATAGCACAATTGCTTCACAGCTCCAGGGTCCCAGGTTCGATTCCGGCTTGGGTCACTGTCTGTGCGGAGTCTGCACGTCCTCCCCGTGTGTGCGTGGGTTTCCTCCGGGTGCTCCGGTTTCCTCCCACAGTCCAAAGATGTGCAGGTTAGGTGGATTGGCCATGATAAATTGCCCTTAGTGTCCAAAATTGCCCTTAGTGTTGGGTGGGGTTACTGGGTTATGGGGATAGGGTGGAGGTGTTGACTTTGGGTAGGGTGCTCTTTCCAAGATCCGGTGCAGACTCGATGGGCCGAATGGCCTCCTTCTGCACTGTAAATTCTATGAGTCTATGAGTCCTAACCCCCAGTACGCCTACGTGGCGTATCCCGACGGCCGACAAGATACGGTCTCCCTACGAGACCTGGCGCCCGCCGGATCCCCACGCACACCCCAGCCACCAGTCCCACCCTCCCTCCCACCGGGGCACCTTACAGGAGGATCGGTCCTTCCGCGGCCCCGTCTAGGCCCCCCACCCACCGACGCACCCCGCAGACGCTCCCCTCCCAGGTCAACCGTTTTCCCCACCAGCGGCGTCTAGGGGTGTTGAAGCTGCCACAGAGATCGAGGCCACGCTTCCGGAGTCACAGGCGCCCGAGCCTCCACCGGCGCCACCACTAAAGCTTTGACGATCACAGAGGACAACCAGGGCCCCCGATCGACTGATAGCTTCATTTTAAAGTATATAGTTTTTTTAAAAAATATATATTTTATTCAAAATTTTTGGCCAACCATGACAGTACATTGTGTATCCTTTACACAGTAATATAACAATATAAATAACAATGGCCAGTTTTAAGCAAGAAATAAATAATATATAAACAACATCAAAATTAAAAAACAAAACTAAATGGCGACTGCCTTGTCCCAAATAAATACTCTCCAAAAATACAATTCAACAGTCCAATATACAATTACCTATAACAACAACCTATACATATTATACATGTTCACTAACATCCCTGAGAGTCCTTCTGGTTCCTCCCCGAGTCCTTCTGGTTCCTCCCCTCCCCCCCCCCCCACCCCCGGTTGCTGCTGCTGTCTTCTTCTTTTCCATTCCCTCTATCTTTCTGTGAGGTATTCGACGAACGGTTGCCACCGCCTGGTGAACCCTTGAGCCAATCCCCTTAGGGCAAATTTAATCCGTTCCAACTTTATAAACCCTGCCATGTCATTTATCCAGGTCTCCACATCCGGGGGCTTGGCTTCCTTCCACGTCAACAGTATCCTGCGCCGGGCCACTAGGGACGCAAAGGCCAAAACATCAGCCTCTTTCGCCTCCTGCACTCCCGGCTCCTCTGCAACCCCGAATATAGCCAACCCCCAGCTTGGTTCGACCTGGACCCCCACCACCTTCGAAAGCACCTTTGTCACCCCCACCCAAAACCCCTGTAGTGCCGGACATGACCAGAACATGTGGGTGTGATTCGCTGGGCTTCTCGAGCATCTCGCACACCTATCCTCTACTCCAAAAAATTTACTGAGCCGTGCTCCAGACATATGCGCCCTGTGTAACACCTTAAATTGTATCAGGCTTAGCCTGGCACACGAGGACGATGAGTTTACCCTACTTAGGGCATCAGCCCACAGCCCCTCCTCAATCTCCTTCCCCAGCTCCTCTTCCCATTTCCCTTTCAGCTCATCTACCATAATCTCCCCCTCGTCCCTCATTTCCCTATATATATCTGATACCTTACCGTCCCCCACCCATGTCTTTGAGATCACTCTGTCCTGCACCTCCTGCGTCGGGAGCTGCGGGAATTCCCTCACCTGTTGCCTCGCAAAAGCCCTGAGTTGCATATACCGGAATGCATTCCCTTGGGGCAACCCATATTTTTCGGTCAGCGCTCCCAGACTTGCAAACGTCCCATCTACAAACAGATCTCTCAATTGTGTTACTCCTGCTCTTTGCCATGTTCCAAATCCCCCATCCATTCTCCCCGGAGCAAACCTATGGTTATTTCTTATCGGGGACCACCCCGAGGCTCCCATCTTACCCCTATGCCGTCTCCACTGCCCCCAGATTTTCAGAGTAGCCACCACCACCGGGCTTGTGGTGTATTTCTTCGGTGAGAACGGCAACGGCGCCGTCACCATAGCTTGTAGGCTAGTCCCCCTGCTGGACGCCCTCTCCAATCTCTTCCACGCTGCTCCCTCCTCTTCTCCCATCCACTTGCATAGCATTGAGATATTGGCAGCCCAGTAGTACTCACTTAGGCTCGGTAGTGCCAGTCCCCCCCCTATCCCTACTACGCTGCAAAAATCCCCTCCTCACTCTCGGGGTCATTCCGGCCCACACAAAACTCATGATATTCTTCTCAATCCTTTTGAAAAAAGCCTTCGTGATCACCACCGGGAGGCACTGAAACACAAAAAGGAATCTCGGGAGGACCACCATTTTAACCGCCTGCACCCTCCCTGCCAGTGACAGGGATACCATGTCCCATCTCTTGAAGTCCTCCTCCATCTGTTCCACCAACCGCGTTAAATTTAACCTATGCAATGTACCCCAATTCTTGGTAGCGAAAGTCCCTTGTTACCTTCCTCAGCGGTAAGTCCTCTATTTGTCTGCTCTGCCCCCCTGGATGCACCACAAACAACTCACTTTTCCCCAAGTTCAGTTTATATCCTGAAAATTCTCCAAACTCCCCAAATATCCGCATTATCTCTGGCACCCCCTCCGCCGGGTCCGCCACATACAACAACAAATCGTCCGCATACAGAGATACCCGGTGTTCTTCTCCTCCCCTGAGTACTCCCCTCCACTTCCTGGAACCCCTCAATGCTATGGCCAGGGGCTCAATCGCCAGTGCAAACAATAACGGGGACAGAGGACATCCCTGCCTCGTCCCTCTATGGAGCCGAAAATATGCAGACCCCCGTCCATTCGTGACCACGCTCGCCATCGGGGCCCTATACAGCAGCTGTACCCATCTAATATACTCATCTCCAAAGCCAAATCTCAACACCTCCCACAACTAATCCCACTCCACTCTTTCAAATGCTTTCTCGGCATCCATCGCCACCACTATCTCCGCTTCCCCCTCTGGTGGGGGCATCATCATTACCCCTAGCAGCTTCCGTATATTCGTATTCAGCTGTCTCCCCTTCACAAACCCAGTTTGGTCCTCATGGACCACCACCGGGACACAATCCTCTATCCTCATTGCCATTACCTTGGCCAGAATCTTAGCGTCTACATTCAAGAGGGAAATAGGCCTATAGGACCCGCATTGCAGCGGGTCTTTTTCTTTCTTTAGGAGAAGCGATACCGTTGCCTCTGACATAGTCGGGGGCAGCTGTCCCCTTTCCCTAGCCTCATTAAAGGTTCTCATCAGTAGCGGGGCGAGCAAGTCCACATATTTCCTGTAAAATTCAACTGGGAATCCATCCGGTCCCGGAGCCTTCCCCGCCTGCATGCTCCTAATTCCTTTCACTACTTCCTCCATTTCGATCTGTGCTCCCAGTCCCACCCTCTCCTGCTCCTCCACCTTAGGAAATTCCAGCTGGTCCAGAAAACACATCATTCTCTCCTTCCCATCCGGGGGCTGAGCTTCATATAATCTTTCATAGAATGCCTTGAACACTCCATTCACTCTCTCCGCTCCCCGCTCCATCTCTCCCTCCTCATCCCTCACTCCCCCTATTTCCCTCGCTGCTCCCCTTTTCCTCAATTGGTGGGCCAGCAACCTGCTCGCCTTCTCCCCATATTCGTATTGTACACCCTGTGCCTTCCTCCACTGTGCCTCTGCAGTACCCGTAGTCAGCAAATCAAATTCTACGTGTAGCCTTTGCCTTTCCCTGTACAGTCCCTCCTCCGGTGCCTCCGCATATTGCCTGTCCACCCTCAGAAGTTCTTGCAGCAACCGCTCCCGTTCCCTACTCTCCTGCTTTCCTTTATGTGCCCTGATTGATATCAGCTCCCCTCTAACCACTGCCTTCAGCGCCTCCCAGACCACTCCCACCTGGACCTCCCCATTATCATTGAGTTCCAAGTACTTTTCAATGCACCCCCTCACCCTTAGACACACACCCTCATCCGACATTAGTCCCATGTCCATTCTCCAGGGTGGACGCCGTTCTTTTTCCTCCCCTATCTCCAAGTCCACCCAATGTGGAGCGTGATCCGAGATAGCTATAGCTATATACTCCATCCCCCTCACCTTCGGGATCAACGCCCTTCCCAAAACAAAAAAGTCTATTCGCGAATAAACTTTGTGGACATAGGAGAAAAACGAAAACTCCTTACTCCTAGGTCTACTAAATCTCCATGGGTCTACTCCTCCCATCTGCTCCATAAAGTCTTTAATCACCTTGGCTGCTGCCGGCCTCCTTCCAGTCCTGGACCTCGATCTGTCCAGTCCTGGTTCCAGCACCGTGTTAAAATCTCCACCCATTACCAACTTCCCCACCTCTAGGTCCGGGGTACGTCCTAACATGCGCCTCATAAAGTTGGCATCATCCCAGTTCGGGGCATATACGTTCACTAAGACCACCGCCTCCCCCTGTAATTTGCCACTCACCATCACGTATCTGCCCCCACTATCCGCCACTATGGTCTTTGCCTCAAACATTACCCGCTTCCCCACTAATATAGCCACCCCCCTGTTTTTCGCATCTAGCCCCGAATGAAACACCTGCCCCACCCATCCTTTGCGTAGTCTAACCTGGTCTATCAGTTTCAAATGCGTCTCCTGTAACATAACCACATCTGCCTTAAGTTTCTTTAGGTGTGCGAGTACCCGTGCCCTCTTTATCGGCCCGTTCAGCCCTCTCACATTCCACGTGATCAGCCGGGTTGGGGGGCTTTTTACCCCCCCCACCCTTGTCGATTAGCCATCCCCTTTTACCCAGCTCCTCACCAGGTTCCCACGCAGCTGTGTCCCCCCCAGGCGGTGCCCCCCCGCCCCGCCCCGCCCACCCCACACCAGCTCCCCCTTCTCCCCAGCAGCAGCAACCCAGTAAATCCCCCCCTCCCACCCCCCCCCCCCCGCTAGATCCCCCACTAGCGTAGTTACACCCCCCATGTTGCTCCCAGAAGTCAGCAAACTCTGGTCGACCTCGGCTTCCCCCCGTGACCTCGGCTCGCACCGTGCGACGCCCCTCCTTCCTGCTTCCCTATTCCCGCCATAATTATCATAGCGCGGGAACAAAGCCCGCGCTTCCCTTTTGGCCCCGCCCCCAATGGCCAACGCCCCCAACTCCTCCACCTCCCTCCCTCCCCCACAACCTGTGGAAGAGAGAAAAGTTACCACATCGCAGGATTAACAACATAAAAATCATCTCTCCCCCCTTTTTCCCCCGTCTTCGCCCCACCACTTTGTCGCAAACGTTCTTTTTTAATAACCCACTCATTCCAATTTCTCTTCAACAATAAATGTCCACGCCTCATCCGCCGTTTCAAAGTAGTGGTGCTCCCTTGATATGTGACCCACAGTCTTGCCGGCTGCAGCATTCCAAATTTGATCTTTTTATGAAGCACCGCCTTGGCCCGATTAAAGCTCGCCCTCCTTCTCGCCACCTCCGCACTCCAGTCTTGATATACGCGGATCACCGCGTTCTCTCATCTGCTGCTCCGAGTTTTCTTTGCCCATCTTAGGACCATCTCTCTGTCCTTAAAACGGAGGAATCTCACCACTATGGCTCGAGGAATTTCTCCAGCCCTCGGTCTTCGCGCCATAACTCGATAGGCTCCCTCCACCTCCAGCAGACCGGTCGGGGCCTCCGATCCCATCAACGAGTGCAGCATCGTGCTCACATATGCCCCGACGTCCGCCCCTTCTGCACCTTCAGGAAGACCAAGAATCCTTAAATTCTTCCTACTCGCATTATTCTCCAGCACCTCCAGCCTTTCCACACATCGTTTATGGTGTGCCTCGTGCATCTCCGTCTTCACCACCAGGCCCTGTATATCGTCCTCGTTCTCGGCAGCCTTTGCCTTCACGACCCGAAGCTCCCGCTCCTGGGTCTTTTGCTCATCTTTTAGCCCTTCAATCGCCTGTAACATCGGGGCCAACAGCTCCTTCTTCATCTCCTTTTTAAGCTCTTCCACGCAGCGTTTCAAAAACTCGTGTTGTTCAGGGCCCCATATTAAACTGCCACCTTCCGACGCCATCTTGGTTTTTGCTTGCCTTCCTTGCCGCTGCTCTAAAGGATCCACCGCAATCCGGCCACTTTCCTCTCCTTCCATCCGTGTCCAGGGGGGATTCCCTTCTGGTTTACCGCACAGTGTTTTTAGCCGTTAAAATTGCCGTTGGGGCTCCTATCAAGAGCCCAAAAGTCCATTCCACCGGGAGCTGCCGAAACGTGCGACTTAGCTGGTCATCGCCGCACCCGGAAGTCCCCTTTAAAGTATATAGTTAATTGTGAATCTGTAAATAGTTACAAAACGCTGTATGGAGGTATTACAGTACCTCCATAACTATAATTTCTACCACGTTACCATGTTGTAATATCAAGCCACCACCCCCGCCGGACTCTTTTTTTAACAGGGGGTGAATGTGGTAGTAGTCTGTGTAGAGGTATTACGGTACCTGGTAATGCGGGAACACCATTGGTAGATATTGTATGATTCCTATTGGTCAAGCTGTATGGTAGCTCCGCCCTGCAAGGTGGGGTATAAGAGCCCGTGCCGCCCCAGCAGCCTTCTTTCTGTACCTGAGCTGCTGGGGGAAACATCCAGCTTATTAAAGCCTTCAGTTGGACTACAACCTCGCTTTAGTGGTCATTGATCGTGCATCAGAAGGGTTTAGAACATAGAACAGTACAGCACAGTACAGGCCCTTCAGCCCACGATGTTGTGCTGACCATTTCTCCCAATCTAAGATCAACCTAACCTACACCCCTTCAATTTACTGCTGTCCACGTACCTGTCTAAGAGTCGCGTAAATGTCCCTAGTGCCTCTGACTCCACCACCTCCGCTGGCAGTGCCTTCCACGCACCCACCACTTTCTGTGTAAAGAACATACCTCTGACATCTCCCCAATACCTTCCTCAATCACCTTAAAATTATGTTTGCTCGTGACAGCCATTTCCACCCTGGGGAAAAGTCGCTGGCTATCCACTCTATCCATGCCTCTCATCACCTTGTACACCTCTATCAAATTACTTCTCTTCCTTCTTCGCTCCAGTGAGAAAAGCTTTTTCTTCATAAGACATGCCCTCCAGTCCAGGCAGCATCCTGGTAAATCTCCTCTGCATCCTCTCCAAAGCATCCACATCCTTCCTATAATGAGGTGACCAGAACTGGACACAATATTCCAAGTGTGATCTAACCAGGGTTTTATAAAGTTGCAGCAAAACTTTGTGGCTCTTAAACTCAATCCCCCTGTGATGCGACCATCAATTCACTTGAGACGGGAGTAGAAGTAAACTGTGGCTTTAATCAACTTAGAACAGTGCCTGCCTGCGACTGATCCAATACTGAGAACCGCCTACAGGTCGACTGCTCTTTGTACCTCCCTTCAAGGAGAGGAGCCATAGGCGGAGCCCATACAGGCCCCAACATGTTCCCCTACGGATAATGCCATACAATGGCCCATAGGAGGAGCCCTCAAGGGCAACAGCATAGCACAGCTACAAATACAAGGGCAACAGCACAGATACAAATACAATGGTGGATTATTGGCATAATACATTCACCACACCCTGTTAATGAAAGCCAACACACCATACGCCTTCTTAACAACTCAATCAACCTGGGTGGCAACTTTGAGGGATCTATGTACGTGGACCCCAAGATCCCTCTGTTCCTCCACACTTCCAAGAATCCTGCCTTAACCCTGTATTCAGCATTCAAATTCGACCTTCCAAAATTATCACTTCACATTTATCTAGGTTCAACTCCATCTCCACTTCTCAGCCCAGCTCTGCATCCTGTCAATGTCCTGTTGTAACCTGCAACAGCCCTCAACACCATCCACAACTTCACCAACCTTTGTGTCATTGGGAAACTTACTAACCCATCCTTCAACTTCCTCATCCAAGTCATTTATAAAAACCACAAAGAGC
The DNA here is from genome assembly GCF_047496885.1 of Scyliorhinus torazame. NCBI lineage: Eukaryota > Metazoa > Chordata > Chondrichthyes > Carcharhiniformes > Scyliorhinidae > Scyliorhinus > Scyliorhinus torazame. The sequence continues at coordinate 29,373,239 of NC_092724.1, forward strand.
AGAGGTTCCAGAACAAATCCCTGCGGGACACCACTGGTCACCGACCACCAGGCAGAATACTTTCCATCCACTACCACTCGCTGTCTTCTTTCGGCCAGCCAGTTCTGTATCTAGACAGCCAAATTTCCCTGTATCCCACGCTCCCTAACTTTCTGAATGAGTCTACCATGGGTAACCGTGCCAACTACCTTACTGAAATCCATGTACACCATATCCACTGCCCGACCTTCATCAATGTGCCTCGACACATCCTCAAAGAATTCAATGAGGCTTGTGAGGCATGTCCTGCCCCTCACAAAGTCATGCTGACTATCTTTAATCAAACTAAGTTTTTCTAAATAATCATAAATCCTATCTCACAGAATCCTTTCCAGCACTTTGCTCACCACAGACGTAAGACTGACTGGTCTGTAATTCCCAGGGAATTCCCTATTCACTTTCTTGAACAGGGGAACAACATTCACCTCCCTCCAATCATCCGGTACTACTCCAGTGAAGAGTGAGGAAGCAAAGATCATTGCCAACGGTGCAACAATCTCCTCCCTTACTTCCCATAGTAACTTTGGGTATATCCCGTCTGGCCCAGAGGACTTATCTATCCTGATGCTTTTCAAAATTTCCAGCACATCCTCCTTCATAATATAAATTATTCGAGCCTATTAACCTGGTTCACGCTGTTCTCACAACAACAAGGTCCCTCTCTCTAGTGAACACTGAAGCAAAAACACTTATGGCCTCCTCCACCTCCTCGGACACTAGGCACAAGTTCCCTCCACTATCCCTGATCCTACTCTCACTCTGATCATCCTCTTATTTCTCACATAAATGTAGAACGCCTTGGGGTTTGGGGATGGTGGGGAATGATGGGAGAGGTGGGGGAAGGGGCCAGAGGCCTCAGAGGGGGAGGGTTGGGGCCTGGTTTTGGAGGGTGGGTGGTAGTGAGAATTGGGGCTAGGTTGGCGGCATAAAGATTGGGGCTTGGTGGTGCAGTGGGTGGAGTTAGTTGGAGGCCTTGGGGGATGGTTGTTGAATGGTGGCATTGGGGGGTAGAGCTGGTCGAGTGCAGAGCCTCCTCAGACAGGTGCCTGAATACAAGGGATAGGTGTGAAAGTACTTGCCTCCTCAATCAGCAAGTCCTCGCCTTCCAGTTTCCCATGGCAACAGTAAATGGTCAAATGCTGCTTTAAAACGAGGCTCACTCTCAATTACAATAAATGGCCATGTTCTAACATTAGCTTATACCCTCTTGTACTGCTCTCCCCTGAGGAGATCTTGTGGACAGTGGGTAACGTCTCTGCCTGTGAGCCAGAAGCTCCAGGCTCGACTCCCACCCAGGACCTGATGGCCAAGGAACATTCATAACATGGCCAAAAGATTGAATATCAACCTACAAAATCCTTCCAGCACACCAGTGGCAGCTTGTAAGACCGGGAGAGACTCCTGGTCAGCCATGCTTGATGCTGGTGCCCCTCAAGCTTTAAGCCCCTGGCGACAGACCTGCAACCTGTTCCAGCAAAAGAAGCCGTGTTATGGGAACAGATGAAAGTCTGCCTTGTGTACCACTGCTGGATTCCCTTACCAAAGGAAATAAATGGGGCTGGATTCTCCTGTTGCCAACGCCAAAATTCCGTTCAGCGACCGGCCAGAGAACCACGTTTACGACAGAATCAGGGGCGGCACTGCTTTCGCGATGCTCTTCCCCTTCCAAAGTGGCCCCATGTATCGACGGTCTCAGGACATTGCCTGAGGCCTGCCCCTCGATGCTCCCCCCTCTCGACCGGCCGAGTTCCCGACGGAGTGGGTCTCTCACGGTCTCACCCGTCGGGAATTCGGCGTGGCGGCTGCGGACTCAGTCCAGCGTCGCCACAGTCGGGGGAGGGCCGATCCGTGGGCAGGGGGGTGACATTATTCGGGGCTGGGGGCATTGTGGGGGGTGTGGTCCGGGACACGTGAGCCGGCAGTAGTGGAGGGACTGTTTTGCGGGCCAGGTCTGCGAGCGGCCTCCGCCATGAAGCACGCCGCAGGCCGACACCATGAAGCATGGCGCGGCCGCGGACCCGGCAAATCTCTGCATATTGGCAGCTCGAGCCGGGTGCTCTATGCTGCCGTCCTGCTAACCCGCAGCAAAAGGGGGAATCGATGACCGTTTTGCGCCAGTTTTCCTGGCGTAAAACGCCACCGTTTCCATGCCAGCGTCAGAGCCCCAGAATCGGAGAATCCAACCCATGATTTTTTTATCAATGCTAACAAGCCCTCTTTTTTTTAATCATTTTAAATACCTCCATTTATTCACCACTCCTTCTTAACTCAAATAAATATAAAACCAAATGTATTCAAACTGTCCTCATAGTTTAGTACAATTTCACAGCGAGTGGTTCGTATCTGGATTGCACTGCCTGGACGTGTGGTGGAGGCAGGTTCAATCGAGGCATTCAGGAGGCGTAAGATGATTATTTGAATGGAAACAATGGGCAGGAGTACGGGGAAAAGCCAGGGGAGTGGCAGTAAGCCACGATGCTCGTTTGGAGAGCTGATGCACACACAATAGGCCAAATGGCCTTCTCCTGCACCGTAACAATCTGTGATACTGTGATCAGAACACCTTTGAAATGGGATTTGTGTGCACCATGGCTTCAGGGATTCTTTAGTTATCTCTGAAACGGAATCCATTAGAATAAAAATGAATACAACGTGCAAACATTGCTTCGCGCTCTATTTTTTTTTAAAAAGCTTTGCATTGTTTTCAGAAAGATTCCCTGAACTGCAATCTTGCTGTTGTATGGTGACTTCACTATGAGGTTTATCAATAAAAGGCAATCCAAGGTGGAATGACAACAAGCCTTGAGATCTAATCATTCAGTTAGTAGACAAAGGTCACAGCTTGACCTTACGGAAGAGAAATGCAAGGAAGAAAATTCCACGTAGCCTGTGCTTGGCTGGTAATTTGGCAGAGCAATTCGGCAGGTTTGGCAACAGGTCAATAAGAACTAATTACTATGAGAATGTACATCCAGGGTGGCCACATTTACTGCTAAATACTTAACCCTCAGCAGGGATTAACCTTTCCAAGAGCAACAAAACACTTAGCACCTATTAAATTCCAGTAATGTAACATATATACCACTGCTAGACAGCCACATGTAAGGTAGAGGCCAACCTATTTTTCACTAGAAGAGCGCTGTCCAATAGGAATGACTAACTAACCATGTGTCTTGCCAGGCTGAGAAGAATTAAGCTGCATGCACTTATACACACTGCAGTCAGGTGCCGAGCAACAACGTACCAGTCCGCCAGCCATTTGGGGAGCAGGAAGTAATACACTCGATGAAGCTCCTGAAACAGAAGGCACAATATTGATTTTCCACCTCACCAGACCAAGGCAGGCCAGCAGCATGGTTCAATTCCCGTACCAGCCTCCCCGAACAGGTGCCGGAATTTGGCAACTAGGGGCTTTTCACAGTAACTTCATTTGAAGCCTACTTGTGACAATAAGCAATTTTCATTTCAGTTCCTCCTGGGGTGAAGTTGAAAATTGCCCCTTGTGTCTTAAAGACATTTTCCACAACCCTGCAAAGGATGCCAATACTTCCCAGAAGATTCTGTCCGTAGGTCAGCTATGGTGGTGGATAAGAGACAGCCTTTAATAAGTTAAGATTTACGCAGTGTGCACTAAATGGATACGTGAGATGGAATGCAAATTCTTTTACTAAGCGGCGGCCTATTTGATTATTTCCAGGCAACCTACGAAGATCTAAACAAAGGTCAGCAAATTTCAAACAACAAGGCCAATCATTTCAACAGGGATTCCTCACATCGCCGCTCGGCCTACGCCTTTTCACAGGACAAAGGCTACGCTGACCTCATTACCTCAGGTGCAAGCATCCGAAAGAAAAGGCCGGCCTCGGGAGCAAACACAAACAGCAATGCTCAAAGTATGCCCGAAGGAGAAAAGGGTGTGCTGCAGGAAAGACTCTGAAGTAATCGAACACTTTGTTGCATTCACTTACTGCGATGCTGGAAGTGTCCTGGTATTGTTATGTGGACCATTCTGGTAAATATCCCAAATACCTGAAGGACACTGACTGAACTGAACACTGTGCTAGGCCCACATGAAGAGTTAGTTTTGTCCCTGCAACTTGAACGAATAGAGTGCCTTTCCTCCTGATTCAATAGGACCTGTGCATAATACTTTCTGTTATTTCCATCTATTCAAATCAAGTTAAGAGATTTTCTTTGCAGCGTTCTTTTTTTTCCAGTTTGTTCTGTTGGATTTCTTGGTTCCTGAAAGCCACAGCCCATTCAGGTCTTCACACCGAGAAAGTGAGAGAGATGAGAATCATCATTTGCTGTTGTACCAGCAATCATTACACATATCCGCCCACTCTTTTTTAATTCTTGAGGTTGTGTACATGACCCAAAGTAAACCATGAGAGATTAAGAGGGCAATTTTAACCTAACCCGCCGGGAAGGAAAACGACCGATTCAGGTGGAGTTCTTGCCTTTTAACCCAACCTAATATTGCACTTCACCGATTTTGATAGGAATAAAATTGGGTGAGCGTAAAACTACCATTGAAACTAGTTTCATGATGGGTGGGTGAGGTTAAAATGGTCGCTAAGTTCTGAACCTTCATTGAGGATTGTCCTTCATTACAGCATCGAAACACATCACCTATTAAATTCCAGTAACATAACATACATAACACTGCTAGACAGCTGGGTGAAAGTGCAGACCTATTGTCCAGCAGAACTCACTGACTAACCACAGGTTATGCCATGGTGGCAACAAGTAACCAGATGCACGAATAAGCTTGTTACATTCAACACAGGTACTTCACATCTTTATTTATTCAACAAACAACTAATCGCATTCAATGTGGGATTCTGCAGTCTTTCTCTTACACCAATGTTTGGAACTCTGACACAAATTAACCAGACCCATCACATCTTAGCACAGCTTTTGTCTGACCACTGATAATGACACTTGGACTTCATCAGAGAGGTTGCCGGAAATGTTGACTCTCTCAACAAGAGATATGCCCCTGCACTCCATCCAGAATGCGATTGGACACTGCTTGCCCTTTCCCAGCGTATGCCCACTAAAGAGGTCTTGCTTTTCTCATTGGTTGAGCTGATGACAATATCAACTTCCCTCTCCGTTTGATGTTTCTGCTGTTCCCATGGCGCTACAGTTCAGCAATTGCAGTCCATTTTAGTAGGTGACCAATAATCAGTAACCAAGGGCACTGTAAGAAGTCTCACAACTGCAGGTAAAAGTCCAACAGGTTTATTTGAAATCACAAGCTTTTGGAGCGCTGCTCTTTCATCGGGTGAAGTGGAGGCAGGTTCACAATCAGCATATAAAGGAGAGACGCAATTGCAAGATAATTAAAGATTGGAAAGTGAGTGTTTACAGGCAAACAAGTCTTTAGAGGAACAAATCGTGTTAATGGAGTGAGTGATAATCACAGGTAATCGAGGTGTGAATTGTCTTAAGCCAGGACAGTTAGTAGGATTCTGCAAACCTGGGTAGGGCTTGAGACAATTCACATTGTCCTGGCTTATGATTTCAAATAAACCTGTTGGACTGTAACCTGGCATGAGACTTCTTACTGTGCCCACCCCAGGCCAGAGCCGGCATCTCCACATCATAGTAACCAAGGGAATAAAGCATGCACTTCAATCAATAGTCACTCGCACATTGTGCTTTTCATAGCTTTTTATCTCCAAGCACGTAACAGTGTTTAAGTACACATGCATATGAATATTGGGGTCACATAGTTAATGGTTGTGTCGATTACTAACTTTTTATTTGTAATTAAAAATTCTCTGAGCCCTATCTACATCCCCAATTCACCACACACGTCTAGTGGCAAATGTATTGGACAGCACTTCACTCAAACACTAAAGATTGAATACAACACCTATACTGACTGAACCATAAACATTGCTTTCCTAAGATACCAAGGATCAGGCACTCAGTTCCCGCTATGTCTTGAGTAACATTGGATGTTAATGTGCATTAGATTGCCAGGAGTAAGAGATTCATACCCTCCTCATGTCCCTCCCATCATTTGATTGTTGATCATTTGTATTTTATTCAAATTTGCTCTACCTTTGTCACCGTGGCATCGGGAAAAAAATTATGTTCAGCATTGATGTTTGCACATGCATGCCCATCTTTGAGAACCCAAATAGGACAATTTACAGTCACTTTGAGACTCCAGTTCAGTTCAGCGCTGTTAGTAACCAGCATTGTGGTTATTTTGCCAATTATTGTGTGGCTAAGATAGTGTTTAAAGTTCCAAAAGGTAGCCTTGACTGAAGGAGTCACAGATGAAATGATGAGTGCAAGATCTAGCATATAGTCTCAGATGGTGAACAACCCTCAACCAATACATTTGGAAGCTCCAGTAATGGATTCACTTGAATGTTAATTCCAAATCAACTTTTTCATTATTTTTGAACCCGAAGGTTAATAGAGGAAAACAAAAGCAAGCTATGCTCTGGATAATTGTCAATTTCCCAGATCTCCATTATTCAGCAAATTGCAGCGGTCTCATGTGTTCCAAAGAACATCCAGCATTTGCAGTCAGCCTTAATCGATGGTGCTACCTCTTAGGGACCAGTAAGGGACCCTCTTAATTATTTGACCAACTTAAACAACCCCTCCCCCCACATCTCAAATCCAAATCATTGCATGTTTTTCAGAATTTGCAACATTTATATCTGATTATACTTGGTACCTGTCTCTGTAATCAAATGAATTCTGATCTCTTCTCCCCTCCATTCCTTACGTGCTCAGAGCTAACATACTGAGCCTCAAGATTAACAATGTGCAGATTGTAGTACGGGCAGGGAGATGCTTTATTATTCACCTTGATGTGATATACTATAATAAAGGATAATAATATGAACATTTCATTTTATTTCAAATAATGCCATTAGAACTCGTTACACAGGGGCTATATTTGCATATATCGTATTTTTGATATTTTTATATTGAATGTGTTTGAAATAAAGCATTCATGAAAAATGATTTTACAGTAAACATTCAATGAATAAATAGCCTTTTGCAAATGCTATCAAATCCCATCAGATGTAGATTGGAGATGTGTTTGAATGAAGCGTGTATTTTGTCTGGGTAGATAAAAACTGAGGAATGTGCAACAGTTCGATGGGCAGAAAGTTTAAACTCTGCTGCTTTAATACAAACACAAAATGCAATTGGACCAAATTTCTCTGCTGTATTTTATGAGGGGCAATAATATGTATGAGAATAGTGTCTGTGCTAATTTTTATTCCCATTTCTACGTGTAAGGAAACAAAAGTCGAATTAGATATACTTTTTAAAGTTGCTAACTCCACTTGAGTACATAGTGTTCTGGTCAATAAATGACTGTGATTATAAAACCATTTTCTGTTGCTGCCAACTAAGTCCCTTTTTCTTTGAGACGGGTTGCTTAGGATGTAAGTTCTTATGTTTGGACATCCCTAACATGGCACTTGTCCTCATGGACCATTGTGTAATATGGAACCGTGGATCACATGAATGATCCCATCAACTTGCTACTTTCTTAGTGTGCTGATACTGACAGATCTCGAGATTCTGATTTACGATTTGTCTCTCCAATGAGGCATCAACACGTAATATAGCGCTTTACAACCTCCAGGCCTGGGAAACTCAAACAAGGACCAGTCATCAAATAAAAAATACACAAATAGAACTTATTTGATTGGGCTTCGGGAACCACTTGGTGGCTCATGGATCTCAAATACAGCCTCAGGTTCTGATTAAGCTTTTGCAATGTTTGTAGCTGCTGCTGCTTGTTTAGCCAACCAGATATGCCACTCGCCTGGATTGCACCATCCTCATACATCCACTGGAGCTTGTCCGCAGTCACTTCATGATAACCATCCATCACAAAAGTACTTGCATTCATGCAGCTCATTGAAAGATCTCAGAGAGTTCCCCAGACTGCATTGTTTAAGTGCAGCAAAGATTTAAACAGGGGAGGTTACGCTGTGTCACAAGTTACTGTCAAAATGACTGGTGAAGTTAATGGTGCCTGACTGTTATTCTTAGTACAGCCGGTATGGGGAAGATACGTGTTTAAATGTGGGTAGCAGGGTGATACAGTGGTTAGCACTGCTGCCTCACAGCGCCAGAGATCTGGGTTTGATTCTGAGTTCAGGTGTTGACTGTGTAGAGTCTGCACATTCTCCCCGTGTCAATGTGGGTTTCCTCCAGGTGCTCCAATTTCTCCCACAGTCCAAAGATGTGCAGGTTAGGTGGATTGACCATGCTAAGCTGCCCCTTCATGCCAAAAGGATAAGTGGGGTTACGTGAATAGAGCAGGGGAGTGGGCCTAGATTAGGTGCTCTTTCAGAGGGTCGGTGCAGTCGATGGGCAGAATGGCCCACCTTCTGATTCTAAATCAGGAAATCTAAATGTCTGATTTGTGAAGTCAGCATCTTGCTGGCTGACTCTCTATTCACATGCATTGAATGGTGTGACTGTTGCTACGTTTGCAGAGGCAGAAACAAAATCTATCACCATTTCAAGTCTTAAGTACCCTTTCAATGGCTTTTTAGGTTTTGAAATGTAATCTGTCCAATGTCACATCTGGCTTTCTGTAGTCAAGTGCCAATGCCATGAAGCTGTCTTTCTGGAGGCAGACATCTTAAGGCAGTTCAAAAAAGACCTCTCACAGAGAAGACACTGATGAAGCAATACAGTCTTTAAATGTGGTGTCAGGGAATGGAAATAAAACAAATTTTGAATCCTGGAAATGTTGCAGAGAATACATAGCTCAGAAAGGCATACAGAAATCTTTAAATTAGCCAAAAAATAGCTGAAAAAGGACCACGAAATTCAACATACCAAATTCTGCAAAAATACTGGGTGTGTGAACATGGAAAACCTTGCAAACTTTCTAATCCCAGTTCCAGTAGAAATGAAAGGGGATATATGTCAGAATTAGCAGTTTTTCCATTTGCAATGGGAAAATGACAAGCTAGCATCAGAGTAATGTTGCTCTTTTTAACCTTAGTTTTATTAGCTCTGATTATGTCACCTTTGCTCACGAGTCGCCAGGTATCTTTCTGATACCGCCACGTGGTTCAAGCTCGAGTTATGACTAATAAGTCAGCACACCGCTTAGTAAGATTGAAATCAACGGTCATTTATTATATACAACAAGTAATGCTTACACAATAATCCTACTATCTATATAGAAACCTACCACTACTGGCCAATACTTAACTTTAGGAAGGGCCCACCAGGTCAGGGAAACGAATGGCTTATCGAATCGGATCTGGCCCGCGGGATTCAAAAAGGCTGATACGGGTCGATGGCTAGGAGTTTTTATCGGGTAGCGATCGCTGGAGTCAAACTTACAGTTTCTGGTTGATGTTCTTACGAAGGACTCGAGCAGGAGAAGAAGGGAGAGAGAGAGCGATCTGAACTTGGCCCCTCACTTTATAGGGCCCAGGTGCTTCCCACCTCTCGGGGCGGCCCTTGACCCTGAGTCCCAAGTGATTGGACTTGTTCCCAATCACTGGGTTCGATACGTCCAATAACGGGGCAATTCCTCGATCGGGGGGGTGGTCGTTCACCTGTCTTTGTTTCGGCCACTGCAGGCGCCGACAGGTCTGGCCCGGCATTCAAGTGCTAATACGTTGCAATTGTTCCCGGGGATAGCCGATTAAACTGCAGATGTCTGAGTTGATGTGCTGCTAATAGTCTTGAGTATCGATCTGGGTCGACTTCCCCAGAGCCGAATACGCTATTCTGTCTGTAGCTGTCCGTTTGTGTCCTGTTGGCTGCTTTTCCCATCAGCCTTTTCGGTTAGCCATTTTAAATCGGGTTTTGGCCAAATTAATAGGGAATCAGCCATTTTAAGTGGCTACAGTAAGCCAGAACTAATGAGATTACCACACTTCTAAAACTGTAGGGGAAGGATTAACAAATGAACAAAGATAACAGATGGCAGCGATTTTGAAAGCCTTGGACGAATACTTTGAACTCTGAGTGAATGTTACATATGAACACTATGTATTCAACACTAGAGCTCAAGGAGAGACAGTAACCATAGATCAGTACATGACTGTCGCAGCATAGCTAAAAGATGACCTGATTGAAGGTAGATTAGTCTTAGGCGTGCAAAACCCCTCGGTGAGAGCAAGTTTATTAAAAGATGAGAAACTGGCACTAAAGAAAACCATAGATGTGTGTCAAAATGCGGAAGTTGTGAAATATGTATGGCAGAGCAGACCAGGCAATACAATCTACTGAAAGACAATCCAGGGCAAAATAGCAGAGCAACCGCACACAAAGGGCAGGATTCAAATACGGCGGAGGACAGAATGCAAAGAAAAAAGATTTCCCAGTATGGAGAAGGCAGTGTCATAGCTACAAAAAGCAGAATAATTTCACACACAACTGCTAGCCTAGAAAGAAGCAGAACCTGTACAGGTAGCCACTGCAGAGATATCAGCAGAAGAAATATACATGATACAATGGGTTACTTCCATTAAGTCGATAGGCGATGAATGGTTTGCGACTGTTACAATGAAGGAGAGTATCAACTGAATAAGAAGTGTCAGAAAGGCACAGGTACATTATGCAACACAATGACCTTCACAGACTTGGGTGAAATGAACATGACGATCATAAATGAAACACCCAAAAGTGAGATTGAGGCTATATGATGGCATGATACTCATATCGAGAGGATAAGTTAGTCTGAGAGCCGAATGCAATCAAACAATCATAGAATTTACAGTACAGATGGAGGCTATTTAGCCCATCGGGTCTGCACCGGCCCTTGGAAAGAGCACCCCACTTAAGCCCACTCCTCCAACCGATCCCCATAATCCAGTAACCCACTTAACCTTTTGGACACTAAGGAGCAATTTATCATGGCCAATCCACCTAACCTGCACATCTTTGGACTGTGGGAGGAAATCCACGCAGACACGGGGAGAATGTGCAGGACAAGAAGAAATATCTAAGTTCCAGATCATAAATAGGACACAAGAGCCACTCATCTCAGCTGAAGCAAGTCTAAAGCTTGGGCTGGTAACCCTAAAAGTGCCAACAGAGAAAGGACAGCAAAAAGACCCAGCGAAAAGGAAGCAATATTCAGGTAAATCACAAGATGGTTATCAACCAGTATAGCACAAGAAAATGTACAAGCCTCAGATGAGTGAAGCAGTTTTACAGGAAGATGTTCACAGTAGAGTGGAACTGGGAGATTTGAAGTGCAAGATTTGAGCTGAGTATATATTTTTGAACATGCACAATAAATCAAAGCCTTCGGTGAACCGAGCAGTATGACATCTGAACCAACAAATGTCAGAGAGAATGAAGGAGCTAAAAAGAACTCAAACAGATATACAACCAGGAAAAATGGCAGACATAAAATGCACACAAAGAAGTTGCAACCGTGAAGGACTCCATACTGAGTGCAGAACTACTAGCAATCCCAGAGGTCCATGTAGCCCCAACAACCACAATGGAACAACAACATCCACCAAGGCAACAAGGGCCATGGGAAAGGTACTCTCAACACATGACTATGAAGAGACCGGCACAATATTTGTGTGCACTTCCTGTGGCCGTGACTGACTAGTAAAATGAGCAATTGTTAATGCATGAGAAAAGTGAGTACCTTGGGTAACTCGCAGTCACACAGCATCGTGCATACATAAGAACATAACATAATAACTAGGAGCAGGAGTAGACCATCTGGCCCTTTGAGCCGACTCCGCCATTCAATGAGATCATGGCTGATCTTTTGTGGACTCAGCTCCACTTTCCCGCCCGAATACCATAAATTTTTATTCCTTTATTCTTCAAAAAACTATCTATCTTTACCTTGAAAACATTTAATGAAGGAGCCTCAACTGCTTCACTGGGCAGGGAATTCCACAGATTCACAACACTTTGGGCGAAGAAGTTCCTCCTAAGATCAGTCCTAAATCTACTTCCCCTTATTTTGAGGCTATGTTTCCTAGTTCTGCTTTCACCTGCCAATGGAAACAACCTCCCCACATCTATCCTATCCATTCCCTTCATAATTTTAGACGTTTCTTTAAGATCCCCCCCCCCCCCCCCCCCCGCTATCCTATCCATTCCCTTCATAATTTTAGACGTTTCTATAAGATATCCCCCCCCCCAACATCCTTCTAAATTCCAATGAGTACAGTCACAGTCCTCTTTGGGTCTCCTCGTAATCCAACCCCCTCAACTTTGGAATTAACCTAGTGAATCTCCTCTGCACACTCTCCAGCTCCAGTATGTCCTTTCTCAGGTAAGGAGACCAAAACTGAACACAATACTCCAGGTGTGGCCTCACTAACACCTTATACAATTGCAGCATAACCTCCCCAGTCTTAAACTCCATCCCTTTAGCAATGAAGGACAAAACTCCATTCGCCTTCTTCATCACCTGTTGCATCTGTAAACCAGCTTTTTGCGACTCATGCACTAGGTCCCTCTGCATAGCAGCATGTTTTAATATTTTATCATTTAAATAATAATTCCTTTTGCTGTTATTCCTACAAAAATGGATAATCTCACATTTGTCAACATTGTATTCCACCTGCCAGACCCTAGCCCATTCACTTAAACTATCCAAATCCCTCTGTAGACTTCCAGTATCCTCTGCACTTTTTGCTTTACCACTCATCTTAGTGTCATCTGCAAACTTGGACACATTGCACTTGGTCCCGAACTCCAAAGAATTTATGCGTCTTCTGTTCACTATGAAAAGGGGGATGTTTATATCTTTTGATCGATAGGCAAAGGGGAATGTTTGGTTTTGAAATGCAATCAGTCCGATGTCTCATCAGGCTTTCCATGGTCACGTGATTATGCCTGAAGCTGTCTCTCTGGAGGCAGACATCTTAAAGCAGTTCAATAAAGACCTCTCACCGAGAAAACACTGCCATCTTTAAACCTGAAACAATGGCACTGCACGGGTGATGCATGATCAATGACCACTAAAGTGAGGTTGTAATCCAACTGAAGGCTTTAATAAGCTAGATGTTTCCCCTAGCAGTTCAGGTACAGAATGAAGGCTGCTGGGGCGGCACGGGTTCTTATACCCCGCCTATCAGGGCGGAGTATCATACATTTTAACCAATAGAAAGCATACAGTTTCCACCAATGGTGCTTTAGCCTATCAGGTACCGTAATACCTATAATACCACATTCACCCCCTGTTAAAAAAGAGTCCGGCGGGTGTGGTGGCCTGAAACTACAAAACATGGCAACATGTTATAATTAGTTATGGAGGTACTGTAATACCTCCGTACAGTGTTTAGTAACTATTTACAATTCTGATAGCTATGTACATTTGATGGTTTATATTTACAGATTACAATTAAAGTGAAGCAATCAGTCGATCGGGGGCCCTGGTCGTCCTCTGTGATCGTCGGAGCTTCGGTGGTGACTCCGGTGAAGGCTCGGGCGTCTGTGACTCCGGGAGCGTGGCTTCGATCTCCATGGCAGCTTCAGCACCCCTATACGGCGCTGGTGGGGAAAACGGTTGACCTGGGAGGGGAGCACTTGCGGGGGGCGTCGGTGGGTGGGGGGGGGGGGGCCTAGATGGGGCCGGCAGAAGGACCGATCCTCCTGTAAGGTGCTGCGGTGGAGGGGAGGGTGGGACTGGCGGCTGGAATGTGCGTGGGGTTCCGGCGGGCGCCAGGTCCCGTAGGGAGACCGTATCTTGTCGGCCTTCTGGGTACGCCACGTAGGAGTACTAGGGGTTAGCATGGAGCAGATGGACCCTCTCGACCAACGGGTCAGACTTGTGTGCCCGCACGTGTTTTCGGAGCATGATGGGTCCGGGTGCTGCCAGCCAGGTCGGGAGCGAGGTCCCAGAGGAGGACTTCCTGGGGAAGACAAGGAGACGTTCCTGAGGTGTCTGTTTGATGGTTGTACAAAGTTTGACCGGATGGAGTGGAGGGCATCCGGGAGGACTTCTTGCCAGCGGGAGACTGGGAGGTTCCTGGACCGTAGGGCCAGTAGGACGGTCTTCCAGACCGTTCCGTTCTCCCTCTCTACCTGTCCGTTACCCCGGGGGTTGTAACTGGTCATTCTAGCTCGAGGCGATGCCCTTGCTGAGCAGTAATTGACGCAGTTTGTCGCTCATAAAGGAGGACCCCCTATCACTGTGTATGTAAGCGGGGAACCCGAACAGTGCAAAGATGCTATGGAGTGCCTTGATGACGGTGGTTGCGGTCATGTTGGGGCAGGGGATGGCGAACGGGAACTGGGAATGCTCGTCAATCACGTTCAGGAAGTACGTGTTGCGGTCTGTGGAGGGGAGGGGGCCTTTGAAGTCCATGCTGAGGCGTTCAAAGGGACGGGAAGCCTTTATCAGGTGCGCTTTCTCTGGTCGGTAGAAGTGCGGTTTGCACTCCGCGCAAATTTGGCAGTCCCTGGTGGCTGTCCTGACCTCCTCGATGGAGTAGGGCTGGTTGCGGGTCTTGACAAAATGGAAAAGGCGAGTGACCCCCGGGTGGCAGAGGTCCTTGTGGAGGGCTCGGAGACGGTCCACTTGTGCATTGGCACATGTGCCGCGGGACAGGGCGTCAGGAGGCCCGTTTAGCTTCCCGGGACGATACAAGATCTCGTAGTTGCAGGTGGAGAGTTCGATCGTCCACCGCAAGATCTTGTCATTTTTTATCTTGCCCCGCTGTGCATTATCAAACATGAAAGCAACCGACTGTTGGTCAGTGAGGAGAGTGAATCTCCTGCCGGCCAGGTAATGCCCCCAATGTCGCACAGCTTATACTATGGCCTGGGCCTTCTTTTCGACTGAGGAGTGGCGGATTTCGGAAGCATGGAGGGTAGGAGAGAAGAAGGCCATGGGTCTGCTCGCTTGGTTGAGGATGGCCGCCAGAGCTACGTCGGACGCATCGCTCTCGACCTGGAAGGGGAGGGACTCGTCGATGGCGCGCATCGTGGCTTTTGCAATGTCTGCTTTGATGCGGCTGAAGGCCTGGCAGGCCTCTATCGACAGGGGAAAAGCTGTGGATTGGATGAGGGGACAGGCCTTGTCCACGTAGTTGGGGACCCACTGGGCATAGCAGCTAAAATACCCTAGGCAACGTTCCAGGGCCTTGGAGCAGTGAGGGAGTGGAAACTCCATAAGGGGGCGCATGCGTTCAGGGTCGAGGCCTATAACTCCATTTCGTACTACGTAGCCGAGGATGGCTAGACGGTCGGTGCTAAACACGCATTTATCCTTGTTGTATGTAAGGTTAAGGATTTTAGCGGTCTGGAGAAATCTTCGGAGGTTGGTGTCATGGTCCTGCTGGTCATGGCCGCAGATGGTGACATTATCGAGATACGGGAATGTTGCCCGTAAACCGTACCGGTCAACCATTCGGTCCATCTCGCGCTGGAAGACCGAGACCCCGTTGGTGACACCGAAGGGAACCCTTAAGAAGTAATAGAGCCGCCCATCTGCCTCGAAGGCAGTGTATTTGCGGTCACTAGTGCGGATGGGGAGCTGGTGGTAGGCGGACTTGAGATCCACCGTGGAAAAGACCTTATAATGCGCGATCCTGTTTACCAGGTCGGACATGCGGGGGAGAGGGTACGCGTCCAGCTGCGTAAACCTGTTGATGGTCTGACTGTAGTAGATGACCATCCTATGCTTCTCCCGTGTCTTTACCACCACTACTTGAGCTCTCCAGGGGCTGTTACTGGCTTCAATGACCCCTTCCCTCAGTAGCCTTTGGACCTCTGACCTAATAAAGATCCGGCCCTGGGCACTGTAGCGTCTGCTCCTGGTGGCAACGGGTTTGCAATCCGGGGTGAGGTTCGCAAACTGGGAAGGTGGGTCGACCTTAAGGGACGCGAGGCCGCAGACAGTAAGGGGGGGGTATAGGGCCGCCGAATTGGAAGGGCAGACTTTGAAGGTTACACTGGAAGTCTAAACCCAGGAGTGTAGCCGCGCAGAGGTGGGGAAGGACGTGGAGATGGACATTTTTTAACACCCTTCCCTGGACTGTGAGGTTTGCTGCACAAAACCCCTTTATCTCCACTGAGTGGGAACCGGAAGCCAGGGAGATTTTTTGATTAAAGGGGTGGATGAGGAGAGAACAGCGCCTTACCGTGTCAGGGTGTATGAAGCTCTCCGTGCTCCCAGAGTCGATTAGGCAGGACGTCTCGTGCCCGTTGATGAATACGGTCATCTAGCAGTTGAGAGTGTTCGAGGCCGAGATTGATCCAGAGTCACCGAGGCTAATCGCAGCAGTTGAGAGTTCTCTTTGGGCAGTGCGTGGTCAGCCAAGGCCATGTCCAGGGAGCCTCCCTGAGACGCAGGGTGTCCTTTTCTAACAGGAGTTGGCGGATTTGTGACGATAGCATACCTGCCACGAAAGCGTCCCGGACTAAGAGTTCCGTGTGTTCGCTCGCCAAAACTTGCGGTCAGCCGCAGCTTCTGCCCAACACCAGGAGTGCACGGTAGAATTCCTCCAGCGATTCCCCAGGGGTTTGTTGCCTTGTTGCAAGCAGGCGCCGGGCATAGACCTGGTTTACCGGGCGAATATAGTGTCCTTTTAGCAGCTCTATTGCTGCATCGAAGTCTTCCGCTTCCTCGATGAGGGTGTAAATCTCCGGGCTCACCCTTGGGTGCAGGACGTGCAGTTTATGCTCTCCCGTGGGTGCGTTTTCGGCAGTCTCGAGATACGCTTTAAAGCACACCAGCCAGTGCTTAAAGATTGCCGCTGAGTTCGCCGCATGGGGGCTAAGTTGCAGACACTCCGGCTTGATTATGAGCTCCATCCTTTCTTCTTAAAAAAACTAGCTTGTTAAATTGATGCACGATCAATGACCACTAAAGCGAGGTTGTAGTCCAACTGAAGGCTTTAATAAGCTAGATGTTTCCCCCAGCAGCTCAGGTACAGAATGAAGGCTGCTGGGGCAGCATGGGTTCTTATACCCCGCCTATCAGGGCGGAGCTATCATACATTCTAACCAATAGAAAGCATACAGTTTCCACCAATGGTGCTTTAGCCTATCAGGTACCGTAATACCTATAATACCACAACGAGCCTAACTGCTATCATTCCATGAGCGGGTGTGTTTCCCGCATGGGCCTCTTGCTGTTTCCGACTTAATTGCGGAAGGTTTCTCTGCCACCAGGGGACTGATGTGCAACCTCTCCTGCAATCAAGTGGGGCTGGCTGTCATGTTTGTTACTACAATGCGCTGAATTAAATTCTGCCTTTTGTTTCTGTCACTTATGCAGTTGTCAGCTGACAGTTTCAGCAAATTGCCATGCAAAAAATTCAAATCAAATATGCAAGGACAAGTCTAATTAACAGTAGAGATGATGTGAGATGCTTATGCCTCCGCAAAATTAGGCCCCGAACATATAGCAATATGACCTTTTGTGGTGTGTCAAACAACAGCAAGTCTAAAGCACCAAATGTGAGGATTCACTTTGTTGTGTAAAGCTCAAAAAGAAAGATATTTATACAGCACTTTTCATTACGCTCAGATATTTGAAAACACGTTGATGGCAATAGAATATGTAGACTGTTGTGGATTACTCAAATCACTGACTTCAAGGACATCCAAGAAAGATAGTTTATTCCTAAACTCAAAAGTTACATACAGCACTTGCACTCTTGCTAAGGTCCCAGGAATAACCCCTGCCCTCCCACCACGTGACCTCTTATGTCGCCACGTCATCACGTTCTAACGTGACCGCTCAGTCTACAGAGTACTTTTGAAGTGCAGTCACTATTGTGGTATAAACTGGGCTGTCACACATAGTCTGATATTTTAACGTTCAAATCTGTGTTTGTTATACATGCTGGTGAAATGTCACATGACGTGTGGTGACGTCAGCGGAGCATTTCTGCGGGCTTTGGGGAGTTCACCTGTAGCAGCAACGTCTCTTCGTAAACCCTGCACTATGTTTTTATGAACTTAGAGTATGGCACCTTTATTTCTTTTCTCTTTGCGGCAAGCAACAAATATATGTGGGCAGCACGGTAGCATAGTTGGTAGCACTGTTGCTTCACAGCTCCAGGGTCCCAGGTTCGATTCGAGGCTTGGGTCACTGTCTGTGTGGAGTCTGCGTGGGTTTCCTCCGGGTGCTCCGCTTTACTCCCACAAGTCCTGAAAGACGTGCTGTTAGGTGAATTGGGCATTCTGAATTCTCCCTCTGTGTACCCGAGCAGGTGCCGGATCATTGCAGTGTTAATGTAATGTAAACCTACTTGTGACAATAAAGATTATATAAATATATATATAAAACAGAAGAGAGAACTGGCGATGAGGATTTGGGCCATAATAATAATCTTTTATTGTCACAAGTAGGCTTACATTAACACTGCAATGAAGTTACTGTGAAAAGCCCCTAGTTTCCACATTCCGGTGCCTGTTCGGGAGAATTCAGAATTCTCAGCTGGTACGGGAATTGAACCCGCGCTGCTGGCCTTAGTTCTGCATTACAAAGCAGATGTCTAGCCCACTGAGCTAAACCAGCCCTGTCAAACAACCATCGATTTGGGGCCAGAGGGGAAAAAAACCATCAACGAAGATTTGGTCCATAAACAACCATTTGACAAGGATATGGGCCAGAAAAAAACCATTGTTGTGACCGGGCTGGCATCAACGTATTTGTGGCAAGTAAACAAAAAAGTGAAAACCTTGATGAGTAAATTGATTGATCGCGACCATGGCTCGTGTGAAGTGAGGGTTATGAACTTTCAGCGAAAAAGGCTTCGTTGATTGGAGTCCAAGAAAATTTCATAAAATGGAGACTGCTAAAACAAGTCTGCAAAAAATCTATTGTGTCATCGCTATACTCACATGGGACACTCAGCAGGAAAATGTTGGAGTAAGGAGAATAAATGGAAAACTTGTGTAAAGTAGGCCACATCGTCAAGGCATGTTGGTCACGTCAACCTTCCATCAGCACAAAAAAGTGGACCAGGAAAAATACAGCTAAGTCAGTTAAGTGACGAACTAAGGACTCACTCAGGCAGGCTTTTTCAAAGTGCGGGTATGACCCACAAAATATCGATCTTACAAACGAGAAGCAACAAAAGTCGTAAATACATAGCCAACCACACTCGACCAATCAGCTGCTTCCACTTGCTGTGCATCATGTTTGAATCCTGATGTCACCTCAGGAACTCCAAACTCCAAGCTAGCAGTCTGCTCTTAGTTTCGCTCTTCCTTGCACTCTTTTATCTTCCTGGCTCCGCTCTCATTCTCACCCTTCTTTGTGCTCCTATATCCTCCCAGCTCCGCTCTCAGTCTCGCTCTTTCTCGTGTTCCTTTATCCTCCCAGCTCCGCTCTCAGTCTCGCTCTTTCTCGTGTTCCTTTATCCTCCCAGCTCCGCTCTCAGTCTCGCTCTTTCTCACGCTCCTTTATCCTCCAGCCCTGCTCTCAGTCTCGCTCTTTCTCGTGTTCCTTTATCCTTATGGATCCACTCTCATTCTCACCCTTCCTCGTGCTGCTTTATCCTCCCAGCTCTGCTCTCAGTCTCGCTCTTTCTCACGCTCCTTTATTCTCCCAGCTCCGCTCTCAGTCTCGCTCTTTCTCGTGTTCCTTTATCCTTACGGATCCACTCTCATTCTCACCCTTCCTCGTGCTCCTCTATTCTCCCAGCTCCACTCTCAGTCTCGCTCTTTCTCGTGCTCCTTTATCCTTACGTATCCACTCTCATTTCACCCTTCCTCGTGCTCCTCTATTCTCCCAGCTCCGCTCTTAGTCTCGCTCTTTCTGACGCCCTTTTTCTCCCCGGCTTTGCTCGCTAACCTTATTTTACTTTGTTTACCAAATTACTGTTATAACCCGCACGAGACCTATGGGGTTGGAGGAATTAGTCTTCCTGTGAGCTTCATTGAGTACGGGATTCCTGCTGAGGGATGGGGAGTCCATGGACAGGGTAATAGACATTGATATAATGAGTCGGCCAGATTTGGAACCAACACCTCAGACCTGGCTGGCATCTGAAAAGTATGGTACACATTATTACTTTGCAGTAAAACTAGTTTCTCGTTATCCACTTTTCCTGTAATGTTGTTCCTGGATTGTTTTTTAAACTCAGCCCACTGCCCAGTAGAGATGTCCCTCGCAGGTCCGGCTGTCCCCACTCCCAGAAGGTGAGAGAAGGCCTCAAGCTTCGCTCTGTATTTATCAGCTACCCCAGTAGAGGTGTCCCTCGCAAGGTCCTGCTGCCCCTGCTCCCGTTCATCCACATGCATATCAAGCTAGCTGCCCGATCCAAATAATTGATTGGCAAAGACTGTTGGAGAAATTATTTTGAGTGAGATAACATTTCAAAAAGCCTCAGAAGAGTATTTATCGTCAATCTAATGTGGTTTCAGCGATGTAATCATTGCTGTCTGCTCCCTGCTAACTTTAATAAATTTTGCGTCATCTTCCCATTGTGATAAGTACAGACTGACATACCATAGCTCAAGAGGCAATGCTGAGAAATCTAGAGAAACTATCGCAAAAAGATTTACATGTTAAAACACACCAAATACTGTGCACTTTGTTCTTTTGCTATTGGTTCTAGGCCAATTTCTCTAGTAACATTGAGGCATCAAACCCAATAGGGTGTGTACCAATGTGATACAGAGCTGATTTCATTCCCTTTTGATCCTAGTGGAAAACAAAGTTTTGGGGGAGTTCATGGCTAGAAATTCCACACAGGGGGTAGAATTTAGTCCAGCTGACAGGAGTCTTGCTTGCTGGCTGGAGAACTGGTGAGAGGCCCACTTCACCTCCTCTGGGGAACCCCTGCCATATTTCAAAACTTCCCTGGCCAGCGACAGGACTTCCCCAGGATCAAGGAGCCCGGCAGGGGCAATACCACACCCTGCCCCATGAGCAGCCAGCCTATCAGAAGCTGGCATTTCCTCATTGGCATCAGAGGCATCAGGGAAATGGTGACTGATGCCACCAATGAAATCACCAGAGACCCAGGATCAATGAGGGACCTTGGCCACACTCAGTGAGGAAAGGATAGAATTGAGGGGTGAGCGGGTCACAGGTGTGGGGTGAGGGGTGGTTCAGAAGCAAGGACAAGGTCCCTCAATCTGGCACAGACTGCCAGGAGAGTGCTCTTCATGAACTAAAATATGTAATCAGCACTTTGAGTGGCACAAAGACTATTTGTTTAAGCACAGATCGGAGATTTTTCCTGTTCTGCAGCCGGCAATGTAACTCGCCCTCGTCCTGTTTCACATTGGGTACCCGCGTTGCCCTTAAAGCCGCTATCACCACATTACCAGAGTCATGAGCAGATTACTTGGTGCTCATGGCCTATATTGCTCGGCAGCCAGTAACAGAGTCAAATCAGTCGGTGTGGTAAAACAGACCATGTATATAGTTGTTTCTCTTCCCACACCGAGTGGTGCACAAGGCAAACTTTCATCTGTTCCAATAGCAAGGTTTGTCCTGGAACAGGTCACTAGTTTGTCACCAGGGGCTGATTTAGCACACTGGGCTAAATTGCTGGCTTTTAAGGCAGGCCAGCAGTACGGTTCAATTCCTGCACCAGCCTCCCCGAACAGGTGCCGGAATGTGGCGACTAGGGGCTTTTCATAGTAACTTCATATGAAGCCTACTTGTGACAATAAGCGATTTTCATTTCATTTTCAGAGGTTTATAGCTTGAAGGGGCACCACTCCACATCAAACATGGCTGACCAAGAGTGTCTCCAACTGTCGGACCCACAAGACCCTCCTTAACCCATATGGGCTCAACTTTATTTTATATTTCAAGAGATTATTTAAAATGGAACGTTTTTCTAAGTTACAGTTTAATACCTATAATTACACCTCTGAATCCACATGGAGGTAATTCCTAATCAATAAGCTGTTTAGAATTTCAGGTTTCCAGAAAACATACACATTTATTTTAGAAAGAATTGTCAGACGTATTGCTGGAAGTCCAGCTTTTTATAACATCAATATTTGCATCTAATACATCTGAAAAGTTCTAGTTATATTTTGTATTGTACTTTTTCTTTCAAACTTGACTTTTAATAAGAACATAAGATCTAGGAGCAGGAGTCG
The DNA here is from genome assembly GCF_047496885.1 of Scyliorhinus torazame. Taxonomy (NCBI): domain Eukaryota; kingdom Metazoa; phylum Chordata; class Chondrichthyes; order Carcharhiniformes; family Scyliorhinidae; genus Scyliorhinus; species Scyliorhinus torazame. The sequence continues at coordinate 29,395,310 of NC_092724.1, forward strand.
GCCATCTGGCCCCTCGAGCCTGCTCCACCATTCAATGAGATCATGGCTGATCTTTTGTGGACTTTGGTTAGGTTCCTTTGAGAAATTCTCCAAAATATTCTGCTGCGCAATCGACCCAGGCCCACTCCTCCGCCCTATCGCCATAACCCCACCTAACCTGCGTATCTTTGGACTGTGGGAGGAAACCGGAGCGCCTGGAGGAAACCCACGTTGACACGGGGAGGACGTTCTACCCAGCTGCCAACACCATCAAGTTAGTTGAAGGGGCAGGATTTTCTATTCTCTCTGGTGGCAAGCTTGGAGGCAGGAAGGGTCATTAGGCAGGATGGTGACGTAGCTGACACACCGTCGCCTTTCTGCCTCTGTCAGAATTACATTCTGGCCGGGAAGGCCCATGGTCGACCTCCCTGCCGTGCCACCAATTGAGACACTTAAGGAGCCAAGTAATGACCACTCAAGGGCCTCATCTTGTTGTGTGTCTCAACCCAGCTGCAGGCGGCCTGTTGCCATAGGATGCGCACAACAGCTAGTATCGTGCAACCAGCTTAGCACCTTCGGGCGGTGGGGAGGTGGGGTGGGGGATGGGGGGGAAGGTGCAGCCCTCAATCAAAGGCACTCAGGGACTCCATCAGGACCCATTGCTTTCAGAAAGTTCACTTCAAAGAACAGAAAGAAGTCTTACATCACCAGGTTAATGTCCAACAGGTTTGTTTCAAACACTAGCTTTCGGAGCACCACCCCTTCCTCAGGTGAATGAAGAGGTATGTTCCAGAAACATATATATAGACAAAGTCAAAGATGCCAGACAATGCTTAGAATGGGAGCATTTGCAGGTAAAATTAGTCTTTACAGATCCAGAGATAGGGGTAACCCCAGGTTAAAGAGGTGTGAATTGTCTCAAGCCAGGACAGTTGGTAGGATTTCGCAAGCCCAGGCCAGATGGTGGGGGATGAATGTAATGCGACATGACTCCAAGGTCACGGGTGAGGCCGTACTCATGTGTGCGGAACTTGGCTATAAATTTCTGCTCGGTGATTTTGCGTTGTCGCGTGTCCTGAAGGCCACCTTGAAGAACGTTTACCCGGAGATTAGAGGCTGAATGCCCTTGACTGCTAAAGTGTTCCCCGACTGGAAGGCAACATTCCTGCGTGGCGATTGCTGCGCGATGTCCGTTCGTCCGTTGTTGCAGCGTCTGCATGGTCTCGCCAATATACCACACTTCGGGACATCCTTTCCTGCAGCGTATGAGGTAGGCAACGTTGGCCGAGTCGCACGAGTATGTACCGCGTACCTGGTGGGTGATGTTCTCACATGTAATGGTGGTACCCATGTCGATGATCTGGCGCGTCTTGCAGCGAATGCCATGGCAAGGTTGTGTGGTGTCGTGGTCACTGTTCTGAAGGCTGGGTAGTTTGCACTTCAAAGAAGGCTGATCTGACGTCAGAATCTGTGTAAGAAATCTTACAACACCAGGTCAAAGTCCAACAGGTTTGTTTCAAATTACTAGCTTTCCAAGGTCCCGGTTGAGGCCGTACTCATGTGGGCGGAACTTCAACACCATACTGGACGCAACAAGAAGGAAATGTGAGGAGGACCTGGGGATTGAAATAGGGTGGGGACTCTGGAGCGAAGCACTGCACAGGGTCAACTCCACCTCCACGTGCGCAAGGCTCAGCCTGACGCAACTAAAAGTGGTACATAGAGCCCACTTAATAAGAACTCGTATGAGTAGGTTCTTCCCGGAGGTGGAGGATAGATGTCAGCGGTGCCAAGGAGGCCCGGCCAACCATGCCCACATGTTCTGGTCTTGTCCCAGACTTGCGGGGTACTGGACAGCCTTCTTCGAGGCAATGTCCAAAGTGGTGAGGGATGAGGGTGGAGCCTTGCCCGAAAGTGGCGGTCTTCGGGGTTTCAGACCAGCCAGATCTACCCCTGGGGAGGAGGGCGGACGTCCTTGCCTTTGCCTCCCCGATCGCCCACCGTAGAATCCTGTTCGGCTGGCGGTCAGCAGCACCGCCGAAAGCTGCAGACTGGCTGTCCGACCTCTCGGAATCTCTCCAAATGGAGAAAACCAAATTCGCCATCCGAGGGTCAGGCGACAGCTTCCACAGAACATGGGAGCCATTCACGCAATTGTTCCCGACCTGTTTGTGGCCAACGAACAAGCAGAAGAATAGCCAGGTAGCCAAGAATCAGGGGAAAGTAGCCGAGGCGGGGGAGGGAGGGATAGACCCGGGGGGGTGGGGATAGCAGGTAAACCTAAGAGAAAAGAAAGGCGAACCACAGGAGAAGGGGGAGGGGGGAAGGGGGTGGGGTGTGGAAGAGCGAGGAGACAGGGAACAATAGAGAGGAAACAATGAGGTGGGGGGGGGCAAGGGAATGACAGCCAGAAGGAGGGCACGAGAAACAATAACAAACTTGGCATCTACAGGAACAGAGAGCAAGGAAAATCCGGGCGAAAGACGGGACGAACGGCTGAAGCGGAGGTGAGCGCGAGACGACAACGGCAGCGAAAACCGTCCGGGAGAAGCAAGCGACAACACCAACACCAGACCCATTCGCATATTGCCCTCTGTAATTTTTCTGTATTTGTTTCCCCGGCGCCCAAATGTATATGTACAACCCCAGTTTCCCACCTCCCCCCCACAAACAGATGCTTACTTATATGCTGAAAATAATACTGCCAATTGTACAGAGCTGCTGTTGTTGAGCTAGCACATAATACCCTACCAGTTATTTTATTCTAACTTTTTTGTTGTTGTTTGTTTTGTTTTTTGTGCGTGTTCCAGTCACTTCTATATATATATATATATGTGTGTATTCTATTTTGTGTACATAACGGTAAATATACTTTATTCAAAAACCCAATAAAAAACATTTATTTTTTAAAAATGTGTGCGGAACTTGGCGATAAGTTTCTGCTCGGCGATTCTGCGTTGTCGCGTATCCTGAAGGCTGCCTTGGAGAAGCAGCCTTCAGAAGCTGTGACAGTGGGTATGGGTGTCTCGGAGGCTGCTGGGACAGTTGACAGCAGTTTGATGGCTTCCTGCTCAAAATGAGCATAGAATGCATTGAGTTCATTGGGAAGGGGTGCGTTGCTGCCCGAGATGCTACTCGGCATTGCTTTGTAGCTTGCTATGTTATCTAAGCCTTGCCACAACCGACGAGAGTCTGTGTTGTTGGTCTATGACTCTAGCTTAGTCTGGTATTGTCTCTTGGCATCCCTGTTGGCTTTGCGGAGGTCATACATGGATTTCTTGTATAGGTCATGGTCGCCTGTCTTGAACGCATTAGACCTGGCCTTCAGTAGGGAGTGAGTCTCTTGATTAAACCATGATTTCTGGATGGGGAACACAGTACTACTTTCTTTGGCACGCAATAGTCTACGCACTTGCTGATGAAGATCTTCTGATGCCTCGTGCCAGGTTGCACAATCTTCTTGACTGGATTCTCCCACTTAAGTTTCTGCTTGTACGCCGGGAGAAGGAGCACCGTTGTATGGTCCGATTTGCCAAAGTGCAGTTGGGGGCTGGATCGGTAGGCGCCTTTGATATTTGTGTAGCAGTGGTCAAGGATCTTGGAGCCCCTGGTGGGACAGGAGATGTGTTGGTGGAATTTTGGCAGTACACTCTTGAGGTTGGCCTGGTTGAAGTCCTCGGCCATGATGAACAAGGCCTCCAGGTATTCTGTTTCACTGTTTTTTATAGCGGTGTACAATTCATCAAGCGCCTTTTTCACTTCCGCCTAGGGTGGGATGCCGTGATGATGGCAGAAGTGAACTTCCATGGTAGGTAGTATGGGCGGCACGTTACATCCCCTTTCGCACACCATTCTTTGCCATATATGAAGGTGAATACTGACCTGCCTTGAAACTGCCCAAATGCGTGAAATTTAGAATGCAAAAGAGCCATCCAAGAGAGTAGTCTGTCTCATCCATCAGCATCTATTCCGTCAGTTTATATCAGAAAACTGCATTACAGGAACATCACAGAAATAGGCTGTATTCCCCGAGAGGACAGAACTCATTGGGGCAACACGGTGGCACAGTGGTTAGCACTGCTGCCTCACAGCGTCAGGGACCTGAGTTCAATTCCAGCCTCAAGTGACTGTTTTCACATTCTCCCTGTGTCTGCATGGGGTTGTTTCAGTTTCCTACCATTGTCCAAAGATGTGCAGGTGAGGTGAATTGGCCATGCTAAATTGCCCCTTAGTGTCCAGGGATATGCAGGTTAGGTGGCGTTTCGGGGGTGGAGAGTGGGCTTGGTAGGGTGCTCTTTCAGAGAATTGGTGCAGACTCGATGGGCCAAATGGCCTCCTCCTGCACTGTAGGGATTCAATGATTCTTTGGGTTCACTGGTAATCTGCTTCCCTCTTTGGACTCTTTGGGCTGGATTCTCCGCCGGCGGGATGTTCGGAAGGTGCGGAATCCGAAGTGCCTCCGCCAGCCGGCGCGAGTTGGCACATGCGTGGGTGTGCCAGCGAGTTCTGGCACATGCACAGAACCACTGGCGTGATCCCTGCGCACGCGCAGGGAGTGGCGTCTCCACGCCGGCCATCATGGAGCATTACACAGGCCAGCGCGGAGAGAAAGAGTGCCCCCACGGCATAGGCCCGCCCGCAGACCATGGGCCCCAATTGCGGGCCAAGCCACCATGGGGCCCTCCCCGGGGCCGGAATCCCCCCCCCCCCCCCCCGAGGACTCCGCAGGCCTCCCTCAGAGCCAGGTCCCGTCGGTATGGATCTTGTCCATTTCACGCCGGCGGGCCCGGCCGAAAACGGTCGGCCGCTCGGCCCTTCGGGCCCGGAGAATCGCCGGGGGTGGGGCCACTGCCAACGGCCCTCGACCGCGCGACGTGATTCCCGCCCCTGCCAAACAACCTGCGCCGGAGAATTCGGCAGCCGGCGTCTGAGCGGCGGGGCGGGATTCATGCCGCCCCCCGGTGGGTCGGCGAATCCCACCCTAGAGGTTTCATCAGAATGATACCAGGGAGGAGAACATTTTGCAGACACACGTGAGATACTGAAACTATTTCCACTGCTATTTATTAGATGTTATTTAAGATTCTGAAAAGCTTCTATAAAGAGAACAGGGGCAATCTATATTCAATAATTAACAGGGAGCTCATCAATTTAAAATTGCTGCTGATAGGACGACGAGAGAGGTCAGGAAAAGGTTCATTACGCAAAAAATTAGTAGGGCATATAATGAATGCCACGACCAATGGCTGAGGCACAGGCCATTGTATTTTCAAGAAGAACCCGGATATTACAGAAATAAATACCGGGCTTTGGGAAGGAGAATTGTTACTTTTGTGTTAACAATGTTTAAAATTCTTCCTTCAGCTGAGCCAACGTGACTGGGATGGGAAGAGACGAAGCCTCTGGGTTCACTATCTATTAATATTTCACAATATATATCCTCAGAGAGATTACAACAGCAGAGGATGAAATGTTGCAGTGTAAATGTTGGACGTGTATCGCAAAGAAACAAGCAGAACAACAGAGAAATGTAGCCTGCTGGTAAACACAGAGAAATACATGAATATCAACAGAGATGGTTTTAACTCCTTTGGACAGGTACAGCTGTGTGCATGGTTCAAAGCCGCACACCATATATGGTCTCACTAAATTTGCTAAACATTTTATAGCCTTTTCTACTTGAGGTGTTGTTTTCCATGTGTTGTACACATGAAACCCACCTCCCTCTGCTTTTACATATTACCCATCCTTGCCCTGTTCAATGTAAAATAATTCCTTTCAAGTTTGTAACCAAAATATCTGACTTTATATTTACTGACATTGAATCCCACCTGCCGTGGATTTTCTGCCACCTGTGGAAACTAATGAAAGTCTGCCTTTATCGCACCAGTAGGTGCGGGAAGTGAATTGGAATGGAAATTTTCTTCAATAGTTTCCTGCGTGACACCTTGTGAATAGCTTTCTGAAAGTCAATGTACACAGCATCCGGAGATTGGGCGGGGGCGGGAATCGGGCCGCGCCGGTTGGCGGGACCCCCCGCTGGATTCTCCGGCCCGGATGGGCCGAAGTCCCGCCCAGAAATTGCCTGTCCCGCCGGCATAAATCAAACCTGGTATTTACCAGCGGGACCAGGCGGCGTGGGCGGGCTCCGGGGTCCTGGGGGGGGCGCGGGGCGATCTGGCCCCGGGGGTTGCCCCCACGGTGGCCTGGCCCGCGATCGGGGCCCACCGATCCGCGGGCGGGCCTGTGCCGTGGGGGCACTCTTTCCCTTCCGCCTCCGCCACGGCCTCCACCATGGCGGAGGCGGAAGAGACTCTCCCCACTGCGCATGCACGGGAAACTGACAGCGGCCGCTGACGCTCCCGCGCATGCGCCTCATTTCCGCGCCAGCTGGCGGGGCAACAAACGCCATTTCCGCCAGCTGGCGGGGCGGAAATCCCTCCGGCGTCGGCCTAGCCCCTCAATGTTGGGGCTAGGCCGCCAAAGATGCGGAGCATTCCGCACCTTTGGGCCGGCGCGATGCCCGTCTGATTGGCGCCCTCTTTGGCGCCAGTCGGCGGACATCCCGCCGTTGGGGGAGAATTTCGCCCCCTGTCTTTCCGAAATCATTACTGGGTGCTTCTAATGATGTTCTCTTCATTTCGACCATTTTAATTAATAATTCAAAAAGATTTCTCTCATAAATGTTAAATGAGCCTGTAATTACCTGGAAAAGCAAAAAGAAAATTGCAGATTCTGGAAATCCAAAATAAAACAGAAATTGATGGAAATTCCGAATAGGTCAGGCAGCATCTGTGAAGGGAGAAGAAAAGTTGATGTTTCATGTTAATGACCATTTGCCAGACTTTGGGAAAGCTTGAAATGTCACAGGTTTTACGTAAGTGAAAGAAGGGAAGGTGGAAAAATAACTAAAAGGGAAAGACTGTGATACGATGAAAGACAGGAAGGATTAAAAAGATAGCATCAAGATGGAAAGAAATCAGTTCAGTGGGGCAAAAACAGGCTGAACCATTGAATCTACCAGGGCAGCCCTATTTTGGATCGTGGGAAGGGGGTTAGAAATTGACTGCTCAAGGTTGGGGGATTATGAGGTTGGAGGTCATGGATGGAAGATCTCCAGAGGATATGATGTTTGTGGCAGTCTTGAAGTTGATGGCTTGATGTTTAGTGGTGGGGCCATAATCTAGGGAGAGGTAGGAAGAAATGAGAGAGTTGGTGAACTGACCTCTACTTTGCTGTGGCTGAAGGCTAACAGTAACCAATTATAAATTATCCTGTTTCAGACTGTAGGGGACCTACATTTGTCTTCACTAATTGTTTTCTTTTTATATACGTATAGAAGCTATTACAATTCACTTTTATGTAGTTTACTCTCAAACTCTATTTTCCCCCTCTTAATTGATCTCTTGGTCCTCCTTTGCTGAATTCTGAAGGCTAACAGTAACCAATTCACGTGTTCAAGATAGGTTTGGTAATTCCAGGGAAGTTCAGGAACTGTCACATTAAAAAAAAAAATTTAGCGTACCCAATTCATTTTTTTCATTAAGGGGCTATTTAGCATGGCCAATCCACCTACCCTGCACTTCTTTTGGTTGTGGGGCGAAACCCATGCAAACACAGGGATTATGTGCAAACTCCACACGGACTGTGACCCAGAGCCGGGATCGAACCTGGGACCTTGGCGCCGTGTGGCAGCAGTGCTAACCACTGCGCCGCCATACTGCCCTGGAACTGTCTCATTGACCTATCTCAGGAAAAAATGTAAAACCAAGAATTTTGTGGAGAAAAAGTAATTTTCTGGGATTGATAACCATGTAGAATACTACATTAAGGATAATCCACTGGGCCAAGCCAAAGGAACTGATTGTTCCAAAACAAAACTATGACAGAGTTGCCAATTAGCCCTACACTAAAGTCAATATTGATTTCTGCAACCTCCCTAGCGTCAGAGCCCCACTTTTCATAATTAATGAATGCTTTGGGTTCCCAAAAGTTCAATTAGTGACAATTATCTTCGCTAAGTCTGTCAAATCAAAGGTCAACAAAATCTTTTCAATGTAAGCAGTCTCATTGCACCTGAAGAGTGATAAACACTCCCCCTTACTTGGTAGAGAACATTTCTTTTTAACCTCTTACTTTTCAGCACAACTCCACTCTGATCTCAAGACGATAATGCAGTCAAGCGATCTCTGCAAACACTGAAGATAGTATGAAGATATGAGGTACGAGTTGGCTAAGATAGGTTGGGGAACTTCATTAAAGGGCATGTTAGTGAATAGGCAATGACTAATATTTAAGGAACGAATGTATGCACTGCAACAGTTAAACATTCCTTTCTGGTGCAAAAACACAACACAAAAAACAGCCAACCATGGCGACCAAAATAATTTAAATACAGTATTGGATCCAAAGAGTCATATAAAGTTCAGAGAAAAAGTAACACGCCTGAGGATTGGGGACAGTTCAGAATTCAGCAAAGGAGGACCAAGAGATCAATTAAGAGGGGGGAAAATAGAGTTCGAGAGTAAACTACATAAAAGTAAATTGTAATAGCTTCTATAAGTATATAACAAGAAACCAATTAGTGAAGACAAATGTAGGTCCCCTACAGTCTGAAACAGGATAATTTATAATTGAGAACAAGGAAATGGCAGAGCAGTTAAACAACTCCTTTAGAACAAAGAAGAAAGAAAAGTACAGCACAGGAACAGGCCCTTCGGCCCTCCAAGCCTGTGCCGTCCATGCTGCCCATCTAAACTAAAATCTTCTACACTTCCTGGGTCCGTATCCCTCTATTCCCATCCTATTCATGTATTTGTCAAGATGCCCCTTAAATGTCACTATCGTCCCTGCTTCCACCACCTCCTCCGGTAGAGAGTTCCAGGCACCCACTACCCTTTGTGTAAACAACTTGCCTCGTACATCCCCTCTAGACCTTGCCCCTTGCACCTTAAACCTATGACCCCTAGTAATTGACCCCTCTACCCTGGGAAAAAGCCTCTGACTATCCACTCTGTCTATGCCCCTCATAATTTTGTAGACCTCTAGCAGGTCGACCCTCAACCTCCGTCGTTCCAGTGAGAACAAATTGGGTTTATTCAACCGCTCCTCATAGCTAATGCCCTCCATACCAGGCAACATCCTGGTAAATCTCTTCTGCACCCTCTCTAAAGCCTCCACATCCATCTGGTAGTGTGGCGACCAGAATTGAACAGTATACTCCAAGTGTGGCCTAACTAAGATTCTATACAGCTGCAACATGACTTGCCAATTCTTCTACTCAATGCCCCGGCCAATGAAGGCAAGCATGCCGTATGCCTTCTTGACTACCTTCTCCACCTGTGTTGGCCCTTTCAGTGACCCATGGACCTGTACACCTAGATCTCTCTGACTTTCAATACTCTTGAGGGTTCTACCATTCACTGTATATTCCCTACCTGCATTAGACCTTCCAAAATGCATTACCTCACATTTGTCCGGATTAAACTATCTGCCATCTCTCCGCCCAAGTCTCCAAACGATCTAAATCCTGCTGTATCCTCTGACAGTCCTCATCGCTATCTGCAATTCCACCAACCTTTGTGTCGTCTGCAAACTTACTAATCAGACCAGTTACATTTTCCTTCAAATCATTTATCTAAACTATGAACAGCAAAGGTCCCAGCACTGTTCCCTGCGGAACACCACTAGTCACAGCCCTCCAATTAGAAAAGCGCCCTTCCATTTCTACTCTCTGCCTTCTATGACCTAGCCAGTTCTATATCCATCTTGCCAGCTCACCCCTGATCCCGTGTGACTTCACCTTCTGTACCAGTCTACCATGAGGGACCTTGTCAAAGGCCTTACTGAAGTCCATGTAGACAACATCCACTGCCCTACCTGCATCAATCATCTTTGTGACCTCTTCGAAAAACTCTATCAAGTTAGTGAGACACAACCTCCCCTTCACAAAACCATGCTGCCTCTCGCTACTACGTCCATTTGCTTCCAAAGGGAGTAGATCCTGTCTCGAAGAATTCTCTCCAGTAATTTCCCTACCACTGACGTAAGGCTCACCGGCCTGTAATTCCCTGGATTATCCTTGCTACCCTTCTTAAAGAAAGGAACGACATTGGCTATTCTCCAGTCCTCTAGGACATCACCTAAAGACAGTGAGGATCCAAAGCTTTCTGTCAAGGCCGCAGCAATTTCCTCTCTAGCCTCCTTCAGTATTCTGGGGTAGATCCCATCAGGCCCTGGGGACTTATCTACCTTAATATTTTTCAAGACGCCCAACAGCTCATCTTTTTGAATCTCAATGTGACCCAGGCTATCTACACACCCTTCTCCAGACTCAACATCCACCAAATCTTTCTCCTTGGTGAATACTGATGCTAAGTATTCATTTAGTACCTCGCCCATTTCCTCTGGCTCCACACATAGATTCCCTTGCCTATCCTTCAGTGGACCAACCTTTTCCTTGGCTACCCTCTTGCTTTTTATGTACGTGTAGAAAGCCTTGGGATTTTCCTTAACCCTATTTGCCAATGACATTTCGTGACCCCTTCTAGCCCTCCTGACTCCTTGCTTAAGCTCCTTCCTACTTTCCTTATATTCCTGTCTTCACAGAGGAAGAGACAATTACTTCCCCAAAATGCTAGGGAACCAAGGGTCTAGTGAGAAGGAGGAATTGAAAGAATTAGGATTGCTGGAAAAATGGTACTGGAGAAATTAATTAAACTGAAAACCGATAAATCTCCAGGGCCTGATAATCTACATCTCAGGGTACTAATGGAAGTGGCCATGGAAATTATCGATGTGTTGCTTGTAATATTCCAAAATCCTGTAGATTCTGTGACAATCCTGGCAGATTGGATAATGGCAAATATAACCCCGCTATGTAAAAAAGGAAGGAAGGAGAAAACAGGAAACTGCAGAGCGGATTAGCCGAACATCAGTAAGGGAAAATGCTAGTCTATTACAAAGGATGTGATAACAGGACACTTAGAAAATATCAATCGGATTAGGCAATGTCAACAAGGATTTATGAAAAATAAATTATGTTTGACAAACCTACTGGAGTTTTTGAGGACGTAACGAGTAGAATAGATAAGAGTGAACCAGTGGATGTGCTGTACTTGTATTTCCAGTAAGCTTTTGATAAAGTCCCACTTAAAAGGTTAGTGTGAAAAATCAAAGCACATGGGATTTGTGGTAATATACTGGCATGGATTGAGAATTGGTGCGGAGACATAAAACAGAGAGTGGGAGTAAATGGGTCTTTATCGAAGTGGCAGGCAGTGACTAGTGTGGTCCCACAGGGATTAGTATTTGGGCCCCAGCTCTTCACAATATACATTAATGACTTGGATCAGGGAACAAAATATAATATTTCCAAGTTTGTCGATGGCACAGAACTTGGCAGAAATGTGACTGGTGAGGATCATGTTTCAGAGGCTTCAAGGTGATATCGACAAGTTGAGTGAGTGGGAAAATACATGACAGGTGCAGCAGAATGTGGATAAATGTGAAGGTATCCACTTCGGTAGGAAAAACAGAATGGCAGAGTATTATTTAAATGGAGATATATTTGGAAATGTTAATGTACAAGGGGACCTGGGTGCCCATGCACACCAGTCACCGAAAGCAAGCATGCAACAAGCAGTTAGGTAGACAAATGATATATTGACCTTCATTGCAAGAGGACTTGAATACAAGAGTAAGCATTTTTTACTGTAGCTGTACAGGTCCCTGGCGAGGCCACACCTGGAGTATTGTGTGCAGTTTTGGTCTCATTATCTTAGAAAGTACAAAGTCTTACAACACCAGGTTAAAGTCCAACAGGTTTGTTTCGATGTCACTAGCTTTCGGAGCGCTGCTCCTTCCTCAGGTGAATGAAGAGGTCTGTTCCAGAAACACATATATAGACAAATTCAAAGATGCCAAACAATGCTAGGAATGCGAGCATTAGCAGGTGATTAAATTTTTACAGATCCAGAGATGGGGTAACCCCAGGTTAAAGAGGTGTGAATTGTCTCAAGCCAGGACAGTTGGTAGGATTTCGCAGGCCAGATGGTGGGGGATGAATGTAATGTGACATGAATCCCAGGTCCCGGTTGAGGCCGCACTCATGTGTGCGGAACTTGGCTATAAGTTTCTGCTCGGCGATTCTGCGTTGTCGCGGGTCCTGAAGGCCGCCTTGGAGAACGCTTACCCGGAGATCAGAGGCTGAATGCCCTTGACTGCTGAAGTGTTCCCCGACTGGAAGGGAACATTCCTGCCTGGTGATTGTTGTGCGATGTCCGTTCATTCGTTGTCGCAGCGTCTGCATGGTCTCGCCAATGTACCACGCTTCGGGACATCCTTTCCTGCAGCGTATGAGGTAGACAACGTTGGCCGCGTCGCACGAGTATGTACCGCGTACATGGTGGGTGGTGTTCTCACGTGTAATAGTGGTATCCATGTCGATGATCTGGCATGTCTTGCAGAGATTACCATGACAGGGTTGTGTGGTGTCATGGTCACTGTTCTGAAGACTGGGTAGTTTGCTGCAAACAATGGTTCGTTTGAGGTTGCGCGGTTGTTTGAAGGCAAGTAGTGGGGGTGTGGGGATGACCTTGGCAAGATGTTCATCGTCATCGATGACGTGTTGAAGGCTGTGAAGAAGATGACGTAGTTTCTCCGCTCCGGGGAAGTACTGGACGACGAAGGGTATTCGCTGTGGCGCGTTGGAACTGTCGATCGATGAGTCGAGTGCCATATCCCATTCGTACGAGGGCATCTTTCAACGTCTGTAGATGTCTGTTACGCTCCTCCTCGTCTGAGCAGATCCTGTGTATACGGAGCGCTTGTCCATAGGGGATGGCTTCTTTAATGTGTTTAGGGTGGAAGCTGGAGAAGTGGAGCATCATGAGGTTATCCGTGGGTTTGCGGTAAAGCGAAGTGCTGAGGTGACCGTCCTTGATGGAGACAAGTGTGTCCAAGAATGCAACTGATTTTGGAGAGTAGTCCATGGTGAGTCTGATGGTTGGATGGAACTTATTAATGTCATTGTGCAGTCGTTTCAGTGATTCTTCGCCGTGGGTCCAAAGGAAAAAAATGTCATCGATGTATTTGGTGTATAACATCGGTTGAAGGTCCTGTGCGGTGAGTAGGTCCTGTTCAAACTTGTGCATGAAGATGTTGGCGTATTGGGGTGCGAATTTGGTCCCCATGGCTGTTCCGTGCGTCTGAATGAAGAACTTGTTGTCGAAGGTGAAGACGTTGTGATCCAGAATGAAGCGGATGAGTTGCAGAATTGCGTCTGGAGATTGGCAGTTGTCGGTGTTGAGTACTGAGGCTGTTGCAGCAATGCCGTCGTCATGGGGGATGCTGGTGTAGAGTGCCGAGACGTCCATTGTGACGAGGAATGCTCCTGGTTCAACTGGTCCATGGGTGCTGAGTTTCTGTAGGAAGTCCGTCGTGTCGCGACAGAAGCTGGGTGTACCTTGTAGGATGGGTTTCAAGATGCCCTCGATGTAGCCAGAGAGGTTCTCACACAGGGTCCCATTGCCTGAAACGATAGGACCACATCATATCTTAGAAAGGATATACGTGCCATTGACGGAGTGCAACGAAGGTTCACAAAACTGAATCCTGGGATGGCGGGATTGTCGTATGAGGAGAGATTGAGTCCACTGGACCTGTATTCATTGGAATTTAGAAGAATGAGACGGGATCTGATTGAAATGTATAAAGTTCTCATAGGGCTGGACAGACTAGATGCCAGGATGATTTTTCCTCTGGTTGGGGGGTCTAGAACAAAGGGTCACAGTCTGGCGTAGGCCATTTAGGAATGAGATGAGGAGAAACTTCTTCACTCAGAAGGTGGTTAATCTGTGGAATTCTCTGCCACAGAAGGCTACAGAGACCAAATCACTGAATATATTTCAGAAGGAAATGGATAGATGTCTAGACCCTAAAGGTATCAACAGGTATGGGGAGAGCAGGGGAGTATGGCATTGAGATGGAAGGTCAGCCATGATCATATTGAATGGCGGAGCGGGCTCGAAGAGCTGAATGTTTCTATGCTATAGTAGAGAGAAAAAACCTTAAGTCAAAAAATTTTTTTGGGAGGATTCTCCAGTATCATCTGTGGAAGAACACGTTGCGAGTGATAACAGGAATTATGGCATTCCAGCCAAAACTCCATTCACTCTCAACGGCACCGGAAAATCTCGGCCGCAAAGATTTCGGCCTGTATGTTTTTAAGAATAATTCCACACAGTTCAACTGACATACCACCAGTATTGTTTAGCATCAATATTGTTTACCAGATCCTGAGGGACAAAACTTCCCACCTTGCCAAAAAGAGAGATCCTGAGATCTGTCAAACAGTCAGAGCTGCTAAAGAATGAAAAAGACGCTCAAATGGACTCAAACAACATGCTCCAAAGCTGTGTTCAAGCAATGGCTAGTGCGACGCAGGGCTGCCTACCTGTTGCCAATTCATGGATTTCACAGCTGCTACAGAATAAACTTGTCAGATTTGCCAGGTCCGACCAACATGAGGACCTATAAAGAACCTTGGGGAATTGGCTACCTGAACAGCCCAGTAAGTGCAACAGACATGTAGCTTAGAAGTATGGAGATAATCGTTGTTTGACACAATGGCCTGGATTCTCCAACCCGGCGCCGAGGTGAGGCGCGAATCTTGGGCGAAATTCTCCCCCAACGGCGGGATGTCCGCCGACTGGCGCCAAAGCCGGCGCCAATCAGACGGGCATCGCGCCGGCCCAAAGGTGCGGAAGGCTCCGCATCTTTGGGGGCCGAGCCCCAACATTGAGGGGCTAGGCCGACGCCAGAGGGATTTCCGCCCCGCCAGCTGGCGGAAATGGCGTTTGTTTCCCCGCCAGCTGGCGCGGAAATGCGGCGCATGCGCGGGAGCGTCAGCGGCCGCTGTCAGTTTCCCAGCGCATGCGCGGGAGCGTCAGCGGCCGCTGTCAGTTTCCCGCGCATGCGCAGTGGGGAGAGTTTCTTCCGCCTCCGCCATGGTGGAGGCCGTAGCGGAGGCGGAAGGGAAAGAGTGCCCCCACGGCACAGGCCCGCCCGCGGATTGGTGGGCCTCGACCGGGGGCCAGGCCACCGTGGGGGCACCCCCCGGGGTCAGATCACACCGCGCCCCCCCCAGGACCCCGGAGCCCGCCCACGCTGCCTGGTCCCGCCGGTAAATACCAGGTTTGATTTACGTCGGCGGGACAGGCAATTCCTGGGCGGGACTTCGGCCCATACGGGCCGGAGAATCCAGCGGGGGGTCCCGCCAACCGGCGCGGCCGGATTCCCGCCCCCGCCCAATCTCCGGGAGCGGCGACTTCGGCGGGGGCGGGGGCGGGATTCACGGCGGCCAACGGCCATTCTCCGACCCGGCGGGGGGTCGGAGAATGACGCCCCTTGCCCCACTGCCCCGACGCTGGCTTCCCTATTCCCCGGCGCCGTTTTCCGGGCGGCGGTAGGATTCCCGCCACATCGGTCGGGGGCCGTTGACAGCACAGGGAACCCCCGCACTTGTGCGGAAATACGCTGGCCGTTCTGCGCATGCGCGAGATCACGCCGGCCATTCCACGCATGCGCGAACCCCTGCCAGCCCTTCGGCGCCAGCTGGAGCTGCGGGGATGATTCCGGCAGCAACCATGCCTCCTAGAAAGGTGAGAATTCCTCACTTTCGGTGGCAGTTAGCGCCGGTTTTCCCGCCGGCGTAGGGACATAGCCCTATTTTTAGCGAATCCTGCCCAATGAGTCTACAAGCTCATGCACGCCACTTTCAAAACCCCTTTCTGCTTCCAAATATGCAGGTGAATGTAAGTTCTTCAATTAATTAAATTTAATTAATTAATTAAAGCAAATACATTTCAGCAAAAAAGATAAAAGATGCAATTGTAGGTTTAGAGCGCCAATCACTAATTTTTCGCAATTTTATTTTTGCTACACTTTTGATTTTTATGGCAATCCATAATGAATCTTACTTTGTAGCTGTTGATTTAAACCTAGGTGTGATTGTGCTTTGATTAGTGATCAATTATATAATCAGCAATACTATTAACTGTGGGCTCTGACTTTTCTCCAAAGATGTTTTTCCCATGGGTCGATCACACTGGTGTTGAATGCTGTTTTTCCGAGAAGCACCACTAAAAAATATATATTTTTCCATTGCCTAAAGAAGAGAAACTGTTCTTGCTGTATTGACCAATGACCTTTGGATGATGAGTGGTCCTACATGGGTTGGTGAAGCATCAAAAGATGGGTTTGATTGATTTCATAGGATTTACAGTGCAGAAGGAGGCCATTCGGCCCATCGAGTCTGCACTGGCTCTTGGATAGAGCACCCTACCCAAGCCCACACTTCCACCATATCCCCATAACCCAGCAACCCTACCCAACACTAAGGGCAATTCTGGACACTAAGGGCAATTTAGCATGGTCAATCCACCTAACCCGCACATCTTTGGACCGTGGGAGGAAACCGGAGCACCCGGAGGAAACCTACGCACACATGGGGAGAACGTGCAGACTCCGCACAGACAGTGATCCAAGCCAAGAATCGAACCTGGGACCCTGGAGCTGTGAAACAACTGTGCTATCCACTGTGCCACCGTGCTGCCCCTAGCTGATAGCAGATGAGAAGACACCATCAAAAGATGGGTAAACAACTTCAATATTGTGAGGTTTTCATGGTCTTACAGAGCTTGTGAGGAGAATAGATGAGTACTGAGACTTGTTTTGATAATGTCTGTAACATGCCTTGAAAGGCTGAGAGGGAACCATAATTTTGGCTTAAAAAAGTGCTGTTTTCAGGACTCTGGGCTGCTGCCAGAGTGGAATAGTCAACCACTAGAGACTATGGGAGGAAGGATCAGGAATAGGGGGATTTTCCCTTCTGAAGGCAGAGTGTTGACGCCGTTGTAAAAACTGGAGAGTTTAACTACGGTGTCATCGGACCGCTAAGTGTAGTGATCCTCTGCCCTACAGGAGGCTAGAACGGCACTGGAGCGACCCACGCCACTCCAGCTGCCGATACCGGTGTCAAATGCGCGCATGCACGCTGCGACCAGGGCGAATGCGTGCATGCGTAGTAGCTTCCTTCATCACGCTGGCCTTGAAGCAACATGGCGTAGGGCTACAGGCACCGGCGTGGAAGAAAGGAGGCCCCCACCAGGAGAGGCCGGCCCGCCGATCGGTGGGCCCCGATCGCGGACCAGGCCACGGTGGAGGCGCCCCCCGGGTCTAAACCCCATTCCCCCACCCCCCCCCCCTCCCCAAACCAGGCCGCCCTCAACAGGATGGACGCCAAGGTCCCACAGGGTAAGACCAGATGTGAACGGCGCCGGCAGGACTTGGGCTTTTTTGGCGGCCACTCGGCCCATCCTGGGCAGAGAATTGCGGGGGGAGGCCGCGTGGAGTGGCCCCCAACCGGCGCCGTGCTGGCACCAATGCGCCGATTCTCTGGTCACCAGAGAATCGGGGGACCGGTGTCGGGGCGTCGTCGCGCCCAGCCCGGTGATTCTCCGAACCAGCGTGGGCTGAGAGAATCCCGCCCAGAGTAACTGACCATAGTGCCCATCTATTGGGAGGTTATTCAGAGACTTGGTGATGTATGTACCAAAGGGAATTTTACTAAATTAGTTAGCTGTCGTTTTGAGAAGTTGTCGTGAACACACCAATTTGGGGTTAACGTTTGTAACATAGTAAATACCTGTAACATAGTTTGCATAGTATGTAAGTAAAGTTGTCTTTCCTCCTTTCTTTTAATATATAAGGTCATAACATTATTATTATCATTATTCAATATTCAATAAAATTGTTGTAATTGGCATCACTTGGCATTGTCACTCATTCCTGTTATGCTCAGAGTGCTATTCCAGACCTAAGTGAAACTTCAAAGGGACTCTCATGTCCTCTTACACAATAGCCAGAATATTGTCAGTGAAGAATATTTTAAACTCTTTCCCTACCTCAATTCAGACACCCACAGTGATTAAGGATAAAGTGAACTCTGAGTGCAGAGGCATGTGTGAAAGCATAGAAAATGTATGATTTACAGCTGTAGGTCTTTTACTTAATAATAAATATACATTTATATATTATAAAGTAATACAAGTGTGAGCCTGAACCATTTTACTTCACAGTAGAAGACACAAGTAACATACCAGAAATAGCAGGTAACCTAATCCTAGAGGCTAATAAGTGTAAGGAAATTAAGGTAACTAGTATCGGCAGACAGAACGTACTGAAGAAACTCAAAGGACAAAAAATCTGACAAATTCCCAGCAACTGTTAACTTAGATTCTGGGGCTGTAAAAGAGATAGGCGAAGCGCTGGCTATAATTTTCCAAAATCCCTCAGAAACTGGAGTGGTCTCAACAGATTGGAGGTTGGTAAATGTAAAACCACTATTCAAGACAGGAGTGGCAGAGAGAACAGGGGACGACAAGCCAATTAGCCTGACATCAGTCATGGGGAAAGTGTTGGACTCTATTATTGAGGAAGCTTTAACAATGCACTGAGAAAAACAGAGTATGATTAGAAGAAGTAAACATGGTTTTATGAAAGGGAAATTTTTTTCAACAAGCTTATTAGAGTTTTTTTGAGGATGTAGTGAGTAGGGCAGCTAAAGGGGAACCAGTAGATGTAGGATGATTGGATTTCCAAAGAACATCAGACGAGGTTCCACACAAGAGGTTAATACACAAGATTCGAGTTCATGGAGATGGAGGTGATGTATTAGCATGGATACAAGATTTGTTAATGGACGGTAAGCAGAAAGTAGAGATAAGTGGAACATTTTCAAGTTGGGTGTCCGTGATTAGTGGAATGACACAAAGGTGAGTGCTGAGGCTTCAGCTATGTACAATCCACATTAATGACTTAGACAAAGAGACTGCGTGTAATGCGTCTAAGTTTGCTGAGGATACAAAGGCAGGTGGGAATGCAAGCTGTGAGGAGGACACAAAGAAGCTGCAAAGCGTTGTAAACAAAATAGGTCAAGTCAGTGGGCAAAGAGTGGCATGTTGCGCAGTGGTTAGCACTGGGACTGCGACACTGAGGACCCGGGTTCGAATCCTGGCCCAGGGTCACTGTCCATGTGGAGTTTGCACATTCTCCCCATGTCTGTGTGGGTTTCACCCCTACAACCTAAAGATGTGCAGATTAGGTGGATTAGCCATGCTAAATTGCCCCTTAATTGGAAAAAAAATAATTGGGTACTCTAAATATTTTTAAAATGTCAGTGGGAAACGAGATGGCAGATGGAGTATAATATGGGAAGTGTGAGGTTATTAATTTTGGTCATAAGAATAGAAATTGGGCTCGTACAAGGAGCGCAATACATTAACATGCAGGTATAGCAAACAAGTAAGAAAGCAAATAGCATGTTTATTTCAAGGGGATTGGAGTACACGATTAAAGAAGACTTGCTACAATTGTATGGGATATTGGTGAGACCACACCTAGAACACTGCATGCAGTTTTGGTCTCCACGTTGAAGAAAGAATACATTATACTGGAGGCAGTATTGCAAAGGTTCACTAGATTGGTCCCTGTAATGAGATGGTTATCCTCTGATGAGGGTCTGAGTACATTTGATCGACATTCTCTGGAGTATAGACAAATGAGAGGTGACCTTATTGAAACATTAACAAAATTATGATGTGTCTTTCAGGGTAGATAGTGAGATGTTGATTCCCCAAGTTGAGAACCTAGAACAAGGGTACACAGTTTCAGGATAAGCGGCTGATCATTGAGGACTGAGATAAGGAGAAATTTCTTCACCCAAAGAATCTTTGCAATTCTCTACCCAAGAGGGTTGTGGATGTACCATCATTGAATATACCTAAGGCTGAAATGGACAGATTTTTGGTGTCTCAGGGAATCAAGGGATATGGGACAAAGGTGGCAAAGTGGAATTGAAGCCCAGGATCAGCCACAATCACATTGAATAGTGGAGCAGGCTCGATGGGCAGAAGGGTCTTCTCCTGCTCCCAGTCGTTATACTCTTATGTACATGCAGTCAGTTACAGGTTGGCCTGTTTCGCAGCTAAGGAATAGTGTGTAATACACGGAGGGAAGAGAAGCTAAAGAGGAGAGAAGTATATTTGGAAGCTATGTTCCATTAAATTTTATGTTATTTCAGTGCAGGTTTCTTTGATGTAGTCAGAAAATGTAGACTATACTGCATAATCCTGTTGACCATATTAATGGCTGTTGATCATATTAATGGAGAAAACAATTAAAACAATTGTGCGGAATTCCCCTGTCTGCTATTTAACAGAGACATTACCTCATTTAAATGGGATAATGCCTGCATTAAAATAGCAGATAAAGAAATGCCATGTGATACATTAAGAGTCTGCTAATATTGCCAACAGTCACCACTCGGCTCCATAAGGGTCATTGTGCGAGTGGGATTCTCACTGTGGAACCTGGCAAGATGGGTCGCAGAGTAGACCCCCAGTACGTGCTAGCCCCTGATGACTCAATCTCATTTAGCAAGGCGCTGCATTGGGAGCCACTGCTGACAAAATTATTCATTGTATATCTGGAAAAATGCAATTAGTAAAATTGTAAAAATGTGGATTCTTCGATTTTCTTAGAAAATTAATAACCTGGACTCAATTTTCTGATGTTATATAGAACACATTTCTGCCATTTTAGAAGCATATATACTTGAATTGTTGAATGAGTTTCTAAAGCAAGATTTATTCTTTTGCACATTATGTGAAAGATTTTGTAAAGATACCAACAATATTTAAAGGCAATGTTATCATGCAAATGCTTGTTATGTTTACAGCAACTTCCTTTCTGCTGTTTAAACCAAGTGGCCTAAAACTGAAATGGCAGAGAAGAACTTATGTGAATTAAGTATTTGTGCAATAACATTACTCACAATGATTTCCACTTCAACATGCAATAGAATCATATTGTGCCATTGGTAATTTCAATTTCCATTTCTCTCATTCTGTTATAATGAGGTATGACTGCTACTTTAGCTTGTTCAATAAACTAGACACAAATTAATTTCTAATTAAAATGTTACTTTTTCTTTAAAGTTCCAGCTCTACATCTATGTTTTAAAGGGGCACTTTTGTGAGGCTGTATCACAGAAGGGAGCTTCATATCGGCTGCAGAGTCAGCCCTATTTATGTTCTAGCCCTATCTTTGACCTATACTCATATCAAGTGTGGTTTCAAACTGAAAGCCTCTTTAATAAGGACACAGGGAGTCCACACTGGGTAAAACAAGCATAACTTTATTTACAGCACGATATGTACACTGCCCGGTAGATCCCTACGGGATTCTGTTCTGGCCAGTGCCTTACTGGCTGACCTTTCATACAGAGGTTAATAGAGATCCCCCGCCCCTAGCGAGGGAACATGTACTCCGCAAGGACCATGCAGAAGATAATCATTCCCACCCGCAAGCCCCATGCAGGATATTACAACCTCCTCACAATTAAGTACTCCTTAAGCTGTAATGCCAAAACAATGGTGCACTCTTCATTTTCCCTGAACAATTCCAACGAAAGATGTAATGTTGGGAACAGATGACACAAGATTCGTGACTAATATTTAACCTGTGTTATCATGAGGAGAAAGGTTATTTTTCAGAACTGCGAATTAACAGTAATTTCAAGTTGTAATTTCAAGAAATGATTAATTATTTAATGGTTTACAAAATAACCTAAATTTAGCCTAAGCAAGGACTTTAATTAAAGTTGAGATTCACTTTATTTCATTGCCAAAATAAAGTTTAAAGTATTTCAGATAGAAAGCTTCCTCTAACTTTGAGGCCATAGGTTTCTAGTCTAGAATTTCAAAGCACCTTATAAGAAATAATTCATTCTAATGGTGTGCACTTCAAAACTAATTCTTGATTCACAAAATAACACGTATGGTCATCCGATGGTAAAGTTACTTCAGTTGATGCCTCGTTTATCTGGCAACATTATTAAACGTTTAACTTCATAATCACTGCACACTTGTATATTCTGGGATCAGGAATTTTGCAAATATATCAGAACAAATCTGAAGAGGTTTGCGTATGACCCAATGCTTAGACTAAAATATTGAGGACTTTTGCTAGATTTGTTTCAAATTGAATGTAATGGTTTCATTCGCCTCATGCAGCAGTGAACACAGCAGCTGGACAGGGTTCTGGTCACAGGGTGGTCGACCTCTTCATACCTTCAAATTTTGCATTGCTGCATCAGGCAGTTAGATGAACATGAAGTCCTTGAATTGATGGAAAGATCTTGCGTTAAACTTGATATAACATATGAATGACACAATGGGATTGGGGCTATTTTCCAAATGTGGGATCACAGAGCCCAGTGGTAATGATATCAGTGATGGATACAAATATCTTTCAATAATCTTTCTTCGAAGTGCATTTTTCCCCCATTTCTTCTGACTGCCCCACTCCTACTGCCCACACAATCCCACTGTGACTACTCACCATAGTCTCAGCTTTTCTTTGGAGGGTTGCGTAGTTCCATGGTTGCCACCAATGTTGTTTCTTGACCGGTGAACTGAGGTGCATGTCTCCCAAGGAAAGACTGGTTCTGTCAGCTCATTCTGCCCTTTGTGGGGAATATGCTTCACTTTAGCAGCAAAGGGAAGGACTGGTGAAACATGCTCAATGAGGAAAAGGAAGCAAGTTAGATTAAGTCAAAACTGAAATTTGAACTTATACCTGTCACTTTTTCTCTCTGTTCCCTTTTCCCATGTTGGGAGATTGCAGCTTTTGTACAGATACTACTGAACCCTGATATTTGCTTTAGGTCACCAAATGTGTGTGAATGTATACATATTTATATATATTCTGACTATGTGTATATAAAATATATGTGTAAATGTGTTTTACATATATGGACAGCTCTTTAAAACGGTTGTGCAGTGGTTAGCACTGTTACTTCACAGCGCCAGGGTCCCAGGTTCGATTCCCTGCTTGGGTCACATTCTCCCCGTGTCTGTGTGGGTTTCCTCCGGGTACTCGGGTTTCTTCCCACAAGTCCCAAAAGACGTGCTGTTAGGTGAATTGGACATTCTGAATTCTCTCTCTGTGTAACCGAACAGATGCCTGAATGTAGTGACTAGGGAATTTTCTCAGTAACTTCATTGCAGTTTTCATGTACGCTTACTTGTGACAATAATAAAGATTATTATTAGTAGTAGTAAAGGGGAATATTTGCAACCTGGGTATTTTTAATATTGGAAGACTATGGGCTACATTTCCCACCTATGTGTTTCTCAGTGGCATACCATTCGTTGGTGGCGAGTTTCTGTCTTCCCGCCGCTTGTCAATGGGGTTTCTCATTAAAGCCACCCCACACCACCGGGAAACCCATGGGCGGTGGTGCACTGCCGGTGGGAAAAGTGAATCGCAATGACTGGAGAATTCCAACCTATATTCTTTCAACTACATGATCTAATGGATGGGCAAGAGATCTGCAAATTACATGTGCAGTGGGTTTGAAATATAATAGGGGCGAACAAATATCAGTGTGACAAGTAATGTGCAGGCCTTTCTCAGCCTTGGTTCAGTGGTCACGCTTCCACATCTAACTCAGAAGGTCTTTGAGACATTAAAGGTTATTAAGACATTAAATCGAGGTCCCTCCGCCAAGATCATATGCAACTGTTTATAAAAGGTCAGATCAGTTCTCCAGATGCCTTGGTCCAAGCGTATCCCTCAGCCAACGCCATTGGTCATGTATTTTATTGTTAGCACATTTGTGCTCTGCTCAAGTTGGCTGCCAAGTTTCTCTACAAATGTAATTCATTGGTTGTGAAGCTCATTAGGATGCACTGAGTACAAGTGGAGTGCTATATAAATACAAGCTCTTTCTTTCTGTAAACCTGCAAAACAATTCTGTTTGAAATTATTGTGTGCAGTGTTCCTGTACTGGCACAAGAAAAGTATGACGTGGGGGGGGGGGGGGGGGGGGGCAGGTGTAAGTTAGAGGAAAGAAAGTAACTAACACATTTTACACAAGAACATGCAGTTTACTGGAATACAGTTTCAGAAAATCTAGGGAAAAAATGATGTAGCATTCATTATGAACTGGGCATTCTAGGAACGCACCAGGAGTTACCAAATTTTCACTAGACATTCTTAAACAGGGAAAAACTTTTGCAATGAACTCAGCACAAACCAAATTAATAATGCCAGATGTAGGACTCCATTATTAGTGAATGAATAGAAAATAATTTATTGAACATAAATGTCAAAATTTACAGCACAATAATGACAATTAAGCATGAACAAATGTGATTTTTGACAAGATGCAGAAAGAAAGACACAATTGTGTCTGATGGAGAGTTTATGACAAGATTATAGTACCTAAACACCAGACTATGTATCAAGAGTTAGGTAACTGTATAAAGTGCCAAACACTTACCCATTTTAATAGCTTAACAACACTGAAACAGAGTGTCTACATTTAATAATTGCATTTCACAGTAGATAAGACATTATGAAATAGGCCTGCTGGCAAAGCTAAGCTATAAATAAAGAGATGCAGCCAAATTTCTAGAACCATGCGCTAAGATGGAATTTTATATTTTTACATTAAAAAAATTATTTAACATTGTGAAGTCTGTACCAGAAAATTCTGACTTCATTACATTTCTTGCCCAAAAATATTAAAAAAAGAAGAGACAGAAGATTCAACCAAATAATATCACACCAATTCAATATGCTGGATGCCACGTCATTTCTTTAATTTCCCTTGTAGAAGAAGATCATTATTCTCCAGAACAAGCGATTACACATGAAAGCATTATACAACAGTGGCAGCCTCACAATATCATCTGTAACTTAGTTGCGTCATAAGACTCTACAGATTTTATACATAGAAAATGTGTATTACCACAGTGTGGAAATGTTAATCTTTGGTTTCATTCACAATAAACAGTTGCTGTTTATTGGTACTGTGTTACTCAAATAATAACAATACTAAAATACCCTTATATTCAAAAATCCACTGGACTCCTGGACAGTTACAACAAATATAAATAAGGTCCTATAACATCAATTAGGGCAAAGTGTAAATCTTATGAACTTGCATGTCCTCTGATTAAACGGTATGTGGCGTTTGTGGTGATGGGGCCTATCCATTTACATTCACAGATGTGGCAGGTAATAACAGACTAAAGTATAACAGTTGAAGACCATACAGAATCATAGATAAATTTACACCTCTAGACATCACTATTGATTGAAGCCCCAGAATTCAGAAAGATGCCTCAAACACCTAGACACTTGAATATTCCAATAATGTTTGATCTGCAATTGGTTGACAATTGTGGTGAAATCACCAGATATTCTGCTTTAAGTGGACAATCACATGATAGAGAATATTCATCCAAGTGTAATCCTCATCAAACATATCATATCAGGCAAACTATACAAGGGTTTTTACAGCGGCACATAGGTTCAAATGGGTGAATTCTAAATGCTGGAACCTGGTTGGTGAGAATCCGTAGCAGCAATAACAATCCTTACTATGATTAAATTCAGGATGGTTAGATTGCACTTAATATTTTTGGAATGACTTAAAATGGTATGTGCAATTTATTTTGTTGGGATGCATTAATGAATAGCTTGGTGTATAGCAATAATGACTGTGAAATTGTACAGTCATTACAGAGAAATAAAACTAGCACTTAAATTTATATCTTAAAATCAGTTTTCATGTAAAGCTTTTGTAAGCCAATCCTAATACACTAGCCACCAAATGCTCCTAGGATGATCATGTTTCTTCACTAGGTCCCCAAGTAAAGGTTGTTGTGCATTATTTGACAACACTGCACACCTTGGGCGAAATTCTCCTAACGCCCAGCCACATTTCTGCGTCGACCGGCCGGCGGGAGTCTCCGTAACACCGGCCGGTCAATGGGGTTTCCCATTGTGGGGCAGCCCCACGCCGTTGGGAAACCCCCCGGTGCCGGCAGAACGGAGACTCCCGCCGGCGGAGAATGACGCCCCTTATTCTTACCACAGGCAACCAGAATTCTGTACTGATTGTACATCTAGGATGTTATAATAGATACAGTTAGTTTACATATCTGCTGGATGACATCCCCCGCTGTGTTCATCACTTGCTTGTATTATTTAAAACTATGTTTTCCATCAAGGCCCTTCCAACATTATTTTTTTGACTTTATTCAATTTTATATGGAGTTCCAATGGCAAAGTGTCAGACTGCATGCAATACATAATCTTACAGGTCACCCTGAAACAGCATATTTATATGCAGTTACAGAAAAATCTGATGTGCATTGTGTCAAGATGGACAACAAGAATGGTACAAAGTTATTTACATTAAAAATGCGTGCGAGCAGTCATTTATATGAACACATCATTGTGTTGTATTTTTGACTCAATGGTTAAATCATTAAGTCAAAAATCTCCACATGAGACAAGATGAAGTGGATGTGGGGGTCACTGCACCTTGATGATTTTAATGCCTGGGTTTCATCTGTTTGGTGCTAGTCAGCTGCCCGTGGGAGATGGGTGGGATACAGCATCTGGTCAGTGGGTGGGAGTAGAAAATTGGCTGACAGGAGCCTGCTGGCACCACAGGAATGATTGCTGGCAATAACCTCAACGGAAGAGGATTTAGGAGGATCGAAGGGGGGTAATGGGGAAGGAGGGGTCTAAGGGTAGTGGTGTGAGGGTGATGGGGGGAAACCCAGAGGAGGGGAGTGGCTAAAGTGTCTACCTATATGGTCCTTTCCTCCTATATTCACCTACAGGAAGACCAAGATGACATTCCCATTCAGGACACATTTCAAATTGCAGATGGGAGCCCCATGACATCAACAGGTCCTGATCTGCATGTTTAAAATGGATTCATCCAACCTCAGGCTTGTTACTTGCTCAGAAGAGCAGGTTAATGTGAAGACAGTGTGATTGATATGGGATTTTGGTGCGTTAAATTACCTGGCTGATTTTAAATGTCCACCTTCTGATGGGACGGGATTGTTAAAATTCGTCCCTTATATTTAGGATTATTATAAGAATTGGTTGCAATGAATGAAATGATCAAAACATCAACTTAAACCATTAAGTCAAAAGTTAAAGATTAATTTGCGAGTAATTTGGACAAAGTGCAATAAGCAGTGAGGCATATCACTCAGTTTGGGAGCCGTAGATACTGTGATATTACTGGATTACAACTATTGGTGAAATCACCAGATTATGACTTTGTTTAAATTCATCACAGAGCATTTCATTCACCAATTGGTCTCTTGACGGAAAAGTGATTTAAAGTTTCAGCAAATAGGAAAACCAGGATTAAGTATTCAGTTGCTTTATTGTCAACCAATTGCAAGTCTCAAAGTTATTGTAATGTGAAATTTGTGAAATTGCTCTCAGCCAGTCACAATCATTATTACTAATTTTAATCTGACCTGTGCATGGAAAGAAGACTAATATCTGTTTGGTTTGGTTATTTAAAACAGGTTTAGAACCGGCAAGTTAAATATGGTGATTCTCACAAATGTACCTAAAAAGTTGGAAGAACACAAATTCACACCTGCAATAAATTCTCAAAAGCAACATCATATATTCAGCTGCCGAAAAAAATCTGTTTCTAATCACAGGCCCTAAAATCTATTCTAGTTGGCCTTCGAATCTGTTTTTCAGCTTGGAATATGCTGACTTGAGCATCGTTAGCTTAATCACTAATAATAATGATGATGGGTTGCTTAATGATAGATTGTTCGATGTGGGACATCATTTGACATCTCCTTTACGCTCCCCCTCCACCAAACCACCCCCTCCAACTCCCATCCCTTCCCCCTCCACACCCATATACACACATCTTTCTGAAACATTTGGAAATAAATTCTACCTAGAGTGACTAAGATTTTAACATTTAATGCCATACTTTAGCGTTTCTTTCATTTTTCATAACTGGAATACAAAGGAAAGGTTCAGCTCCCAGTTGTTTGGGCATGTCAAGTTACAAATGTCACAATGTGTTTAGCTATCTGTATTTGCATTCTTACAGATATACATTAGATCACCACCTGGGAGTTCATGTCACCCAACATACAAGCACCTCTGTTCACTAAGCTAGGGCCCTTATGCTATTGGGGACAAAATAACAACGGATAGGTGAATTGAAACCACATGACACTTAATTATAACTGCACACATGAAAGTGCCTTAGGAGTCAGAAAATTGCCTTGCACTGTTATGGGTAAAAGATTGTAGACAGTAGCCATAATTAATTCACTATCTTCACTTTAGAGTAATCTGCTCATTAGCATTAGGTTTTTGATTTTCATTTTCCTTTATCCAACAACTGTTCCACACAAAACCCATTAACTAGAACCATTGAACTTAAATAAACCAATCCAGCACCAAAAAGCAAACAAATATACATAGATGCTATGAGCAGTAGGTTATTACATTTGTTCAGTGTGTGGAATTAGAATTTGAGACAGTCGCATCAACCAAACCCTTGATCAATACAACTGTTTTCAGTTTATATTAACATGGTCTGAATAAGATCCAGCTGCCATGATCAACTCTAGCTGGCTCATTTCAATAAATAGAAGCAGGGACTTAAATAATATTCAGTTCAACTAAGTGACTCACACTTGTAGTGTTTAACTCTTTGCTGTTCATATTTTCTTTCCCACTTAATTTATTTCCCTTTTTTTCTATTTAACAGAGGCCATATGCTTTAATGAGTCAAAATACTAAAAAAGCAAGAACACTTGAGTCTAAGGAAATATTGCCATTTTGTTTTCCTCTTCCTCATAGCTGTCTTAACTTGCTGAATGATAAAACATTTGCTGAAGATCAAACGTTGGGAAATCTGTCTCCTGGACATGGTAACATAAAAGTAGTGAAATCGTTGTTTGTTAGCTTAACAAAATCAGATTGCCAGTTCCAATTATTAATTATGATTGTGATTTTTTTTGTAATAGGCTAGCTTGACATGGAGAAAATGCTAGTCTGAAAAAAGTCATACCATGTCTATGCTGATTGTCTCTTTAGTAACACAAAAGACACTTGATTCAATGCATATCTCCATGAGATAAAAAGCGACTACTTTGAAAAAATTGACGAAAAGGGATTTTTATTCAATGTTTTGTCTAGACTGTATTGTCAAGATCACTATTGTTCAGGCTTCTTTTTTTTTTGAAATTTTAACACAGAATCATGGACATATTTCTCACTCACTACCCTCCTGTCTGCACTCTACAGCTGGCCCTATGCAGCTATAAGAATAATCCCCAAAAGCCAGGTTTGAGTTATCCCTTTACAATTGGCTGTGGGCACAGCCAACACCACCTGCAGTTAATGCACAAACTCAGCACCTCAGCCTCTCAATTTTTTTGTCAGAGTGTCATCACAACACAATATATACAAAATTCTTCCACAATATGCAACAAGTAACAGTTTCCATGCATAAGTCCTATTCAAAATGAAATTGGGCATTAAAATCAATCATTTTCCAATACTAACCATACATTAGCTCTATAAAGAGTACATATTCATGCATAAATCATAAGTTTAGTTTATCTGTTTTTTTTAGTTATAGCTGAACACATAACACTTATAAATACTGTATTAAGACATGACTCTGAAAGAAACACATCTGAACATAAAATTACCTCAAAGGACTGTAAAAGTATGAAAAGTGTAAACTCCGGGGTCCTTTATCAACCAGCATCAACTTTCTAATTCATTGCCATAACATTCATATGTCTTCCATGAACGCATCAAAGTATACATGCCACCTTCTGCAAAATTATAATTTAACAGTATAAAGCTTCAAGTCACAATTTCCAAAACTAGCTAGTATTTTATCACATAAACTATACATTAATAGTTGAGGTATTTCTGAGAAATTGTCAAAAGCTTGCACGGTCTGTGTCACAGGCCCACCCGCAATAATGGGGACTTTGGTATATTCTTGAAACACTTTGGTATTTGTAAAGCCAATCACGTACCTCGGGAATGTTAGTGCACATGTTCTGTGTCAGAGTTGAAATGAAGATGAGTGACAATGAGTTTATATAACGAGTCAATGAGGAGGTTCACTTTGCTAGTACAGTCAATCCCTTCTGAATGGTGTGTTGACTAAAAATGATTGTACTTGCTTTCAGTTTATTTAATAGAGGATTGTCATTGAAGTATCAAAAGTAATCTGTTATGTTGCTAAATAAATATAAAATGTAGAGAGGGCACTCAATGGAAATTGAAGCTTTTTCCACATATGAGGAAAACTTAACCCAGGATTGCTTTAAGACCTGAGTACATTATTAAAATCTGCCTGGGGTTAGGATGCATTACACGTCGAGACACTGTATAACATACTTAAACTCCTTTTAAATTAATATGCTGGAGATTTCCTTGTATTGTTCCAGGCTTTTGTCGATCAAGTTATTTTGGACAGGGCGATTTTCTTTGCAGTTAGGATGCTACATCCTTATGCAATGAATTGTTCGATCGTAATCAATAAGATGATGAGAAATTCTTCAGCAATGATTCATCAGTACATAATCCTTGCTGAGACTAAGTTAATTTATTAATTATTTTTATTTTCATACATGCAATATAGAAAGTATGTTTATTCTCAAAATGACCTAGTTGCTGTTCTGGTAGGACAGTGCAGGATACAAAATGTAGTTACATATCATTTGAATCACATTGAAACATAGAACCTAAGCAACAGGATTCAGTTTTGCAGGAATATACAGAAGAGAATAGCAACAAAGAATGATTTAGTGGATGGAGAAAGAATGCTATATTTTTTCAATTTTCTTTCAGCCAGGAGAAACATTCACTTCACTGAGATCCTCCAAGAATGCCCTTATGCTTCCTGGATTCAGTTAGATTTCCTGAAAGGCATTTATGCAACTTTTGGCTTAATTTAAATCTTTGGCCAAGTGTGTAATCTAAACATTCTTATTCCAAAAAGAGTTTTCGGTTCCATATTCCCCTTTTTGCTTATAAATACCAGGAGCCATAGTCACAATCAAGGATGTGAGGTGTAAATGAGAGAGTATGTCCGCTTTTCCCAATTCTTTTAAGACATGGTTATGTTCCTCCTCTCTCTCCGTGATCCAAATCCCAGAATTGCTATACATGTTATCCCCCTAAACTAAATACTTGGCTATGCCTCTGCCACGAATGTCCACATTAAAGCAAAATGTTTACAAATGCAGATGAGTAAAATTCATAAATTAAATAAATACATAAATACATACATAAAACAGGTTTACACTGTGCCTTTTGCAATTATGCAATTATCAATTACATTTCTGGATAGATTACCATTTAATAAGCTTCGCAGAGTCAGAAGCCTCTGTTTTTCTTTTCCCAAAGCAAAACATGTGCACTAATATCGTCATCAGGGGCTGTAACTATCATTTAGGCAATCAAGGCTTTTGCCCGGGGCAGATTTTTGGCAACATAACTTGGATAACCCCGCCTGTCAGATTAAGTTCAAGGGCAAATGTTGCCCTGTTCTCCTCAATTGTCTCGGTCAATGACGCTTGCCCCGATTACTTCACAATGTAGGTACCAATGGTGAAAGGCTGAGCAGAAAACTCTGTTTCTAAAACTGAGGTTTACACAAGTTTCAAAGCACAGAGGTCTACAAATAGTCATCGCTTTGGTCCAAGCAAGGCACTCGTCTTGTGGTCACTCTGTATAGGGTAGTCTCCTGCATCACTGTAAAAAGGTTTAAGGAATTGTTTGTCAGGGTGTGTTGGTAATTTACAGGGCTGAGAGGTTGAGTGCGGGAGCAGTTACAAAACGCAGATCGTGCAAGGAAATCTTTGGTATCAGACGTGATTTTTAAATCACAATTGAACTTCAGTGAGGTAGCCTCTTTGGTTCTCACTATAAATGTCTCTACAAAGTTCACAACTGGAAGCCTTTTTTTGGCTTCCTACTTAATACTACTAGATTTGGTTAAAGAATCAAGCTTTACCACATCACAACAAGACAGAAACAACATTAGAGGAGTTTTAGCGAAATACCTATCAGACATTCCATCTGTGCCTCTTCAATAGTACCTTAATATTCATTTTTAGCAATGTACTATTTTGTCATAATGTTATTACTCTTACATAACAAAAGCTTGGTTATTTGTGGTTCTTTTCTTTTGTGAATCTGGTAAGTTTTTTTTTCAATATACTAGTGTGTAATTTCGTCTTCATCAACAAGGTGCCTAACTTCCACAACAAAGCAAATTAGTTCATTGAAAAAGAACCTTTATCATTAGATGGTACTATACCCGCATTTTAAAAAATTCAGTTTCCAGTGATGTCATGTCTCATAAAGTAGCTCGAGACATTAAAAAAAAAGGTTTTGGGGTTTTTTTCGGTGAAAAATTCTCTGGTTTTTTTTTGGTATTGTATATGGCACAAGTCATCTTGTAGGTATTGCAACAACAAGTCGTGTGGTACCATCCTATGTGATTATCATTAAGGCAGCTGTTGCTATTGGCACAAGTTTTCCTCTCTTTCTCTCTCTCTCTTCGTTTCTGCAACTAGCCATTGAGTGACAAATCATTTTTGATCTTTATATTTTTTGTGGGGGTAGGGGAGGGGAAAAGGGGGTGGGGGGAAGAGTTGGTTTGGGATTCCAATCCGTGTACAAGTTTGTGTCTTTTTTTATCTTCTTTGGTGACAGAGACAGTTAGGAAATAAATTCCATCCAGACTTAAATATCAACAAACACTTTTAATATATTTAGTCTATGACTAGGTCATTTCCTCATACAGGCTATTCTACAATGACCTTTATAGTGCGAGAGTTTGTCATGAAAATTACCCGAATATGTACTTTTATGTGCTTCCAGACCCGCATCAACAGACAGTGACACAGTGCAACTTATCTCCCGACCAGCTCCTTTATAACCCCGCCGTGGAGCAAGGTGTACACGTGTCTCCGATTTGATTTTCTTTGGAACTTATTTATTTTTAAAAATCGTGTCTTTTATTTGGTTTAAAGCCTTTTTTTTTGGTTTTTGTCTTAATTCCAGAGTGTAGTAGCAGAGCATGCCTGCTTGGCCTACTTATTCCCTCTTGTCACGCTTTGGTAAAAGTGCTTGCAGCTGATGCTGGTTGCCCAGTGGTGGTGGATGGCTCGTCCACCCATCTGTCCATACTTCGGCGGCGGGCGTTCATGAAGAAGTTGCTGACCGTGTTGAGCTCCAGCCCCAGCTGCTGAGAAATGGTGACCTGCATTTCTTTGGACGGCCGTTTGTTTTCCTTGAATATGGCGATCAGGGTGCGGCGCTGGAGATCAGTGAAGACAAGGCGCTGCTTTTTGGGGGTGGTGGCTCGATCTCGGTTTTGCTCTTGCTCTTTACGCTTGCAAGCTAAAAGAGAGAAAACAAAAATAGAGAGAGAGAGAGTAAAAAAGAGTTTAAATGAGAGGTATACATTGAGGCTGTGCAATGGAGGGGGGGGGGGGGGGCAGTTGGAATACTTTTTATACCAGGAAATCTCCTACACCCATCCAGCAGGAAGGTCACTCGTTTGCAAATTAATTGCTGCTAATGCACCGCATTTTTGCAGCACGAATAAAGGTGTACGGGTTACTTATATACAGATGGATGATAGCAAACCCCACATGCGCAGTTATACACAGACATCCAGACGTTGCTCTCCAACGTTCCTCGAAGCGTTATGTGAAGAAGGCATCTCGCCTTCTAACACACCATTCAAATACTTAAAACTGTATGAAGTGGCTGTACTTATGTCAAAGAAAAAGTTAGGGCTTGTCCATTTCAGTGTAGCGCTCTTTTAACGGTGAAGTGAGTCTTAATTGCTGTCAAACAACCCCTCGCACCGAAAATTAACTTTTGCAAGTGTGGTGTCTCATTCCAACAGATTTTAATTTTGGTTAGAGATTTTTGAAAGAACGTTTTTGCTTCAGTCATTTGGTGTACAGGGCACAAGGTTTGCTGAAACGGACATTTAGTTGAAGCTTTTTGTCATGCACTCAATTGGACAGTGGTAAGTATACCAATGTCAGGACAAACAAAAACTTTATAATGTATGAGAAGAGGGTACGGTTGTTTCCCCCGGCATTGGCATTCTTGTGATTGATCTGATGACAAGATGGAAAGCTTCAACAAAATGTATTTTTTCAGCAATTACTTTACTTTCTACATCTTATCATGCTCTCTCCCTCAATCTAAAACGCCCCGCCATTCATTTTGCTTTCTGCACCTGATTTGACAAATTCAATATTCTATCTTACACTTCCCGGTTTACACATTGGATTGCTCTGTAAGGATTCTTCAATCTGATTGGTTAAGCTGATTGCCCTCTTCTCACAGGTCCTACATGTTCTGGAAGAGGGTGTTGCAGGTTTTTTTGTGTGCGTGCTTTATTTGATTGTCTGAAATGTGCTGCACAAGAGGCCATAGACAGTGTTTGGGCATGTGGAAGTCTAACAAGCATCACACTATTTGTTTACTCCAGCAAAATCTGGCTGATTACATGACTTGTGTTACAGTTCAGGCACTCATCAGTAAGATATAAAACACATTTATTGTTTCGGTCTTTACAATGATCCCAGAACATGTGATAATGCTCAATACCTCAACGATATGTGAAAAGCATTATTATTCAAGTTTTATTTGCAAATAAAACATGAGCTCAGGCTGAACACTGGATTCCTTATATCGTTCCCAAGGCTTGAAATGTACCTATCAATTTCTCCTTGAGGACACTCGGTTTTCTTTTTAAATTTAAATCAGAATATTGAAGATGCTGCAAATTGGAAATAAAAGCAGCAATTGCTGGAAAGATGCAGCAGGTCTGGCAGCATCTTTGGAGAGAAACAGAGCTAACATTTTGAGTCTGAAAGACTGAAAAGATTCCTTGTTTGTTTGACTCTCTG
The DNA here is from genome assembly GCF_047496885.1 of Scyliorhinus torazame. Classification (NCBI taxonomy): domain Eukaryota; kingdom Metazoa; phylum Chordata; class Chondrichthyes; order Carcharhiniformes; family Scyliorhinidae; genus Scyliorhinus; species Scyliorhinus torazame. The sequence continues at coordinate 29,430,187 of NC_092724.1, forward strand.
AATGTTCACTAACCTCAATGTTTAGTTCAGTCATTCAGAGTGGAAACATTAACTTTGTTTCTTTCTCCACACGCGCAGCCAGACTTGCTGAGCTATTTTCATGCATTTTCTGTTTTGATTTCTTTTTAACTTGGAGTATCATCATTAGTTGTATCCATGGAGCTCCAACAATGTCAATCTTCACAGCATCAAGGTGCTTTAGTCCTCAATAAGCACTGTTTCAGGTTCCTGATTTTCACAGCATCTTGTTTATATATGTGATTTTTTTTCAGAACCATCCCTGAGATTATGTTAGAAAAGGAAGGAGGCAGTAAAAACTTGCTCTTTGTATTACAAACGCCCAATCCTCAGTTAATACATTGCTCCTGGAATCCACGCATGTGCGCTTTTTAAAATCCAGTTTCCCTCGATACTTGGCTTGCACTCCGGCTGGCGTGACACTAAGCTCTGGGAGATGGCTCTCTGTAATGGATTTCACACTGCTTGGCTTTATAGAGGTGAGTGTGGGAGCTAATCCCAAGTTATATAACCACTTTTGTGTCAATGGACTCCTGTAAATACTTTTTATACACAATGAAGTGAAAACATAACTGCAACCAAAAATAAAATGAACTGCAGAAGTAGAAGAAACTGTGACTTGGGGAAAATTAACAACAGGTTGCAAAATAGAATTAAATGAATCGGATGTGGCATAAAGAAAATTTGAATCAAATTAAAATGTAGGAAAACCACATTTACTGGACAGAAGTGTGAGTTTTATTATAACGGTTCACATTCTCTTGAACTCTTTTCCCATCTATATTGCTCTGGATTCAGCAACCTATAAAAGTTCCCCTTCTATTCAATGAGAAAGGAAACTATTAATATTGCTGAAAAAAAATACATGCTTTTGATTCTTTTCATCTTGCACTCATCAGGACATTATCCCATTATGGGGAGTCGTTAGTGGTGGTGTTGTCACTGGACTAGTAAAGTAGAGAGCCAGAGTAATGTCCTGGGGACTCAGGGTCGAATCCCGCCAAATCGGGAATTAAAAGTCTAATGATGACAGTTGGCGGGATTCTCGGACCTCCCGCCGGGTCGGAGAATCGCCGGGGGGGCGGCGTGAATCCCTCCCCCGCCGGCTGCCAAATTCTCCGTCGCCAGGGATTTGGCGGGGGCGGGAATCAGGCCCGCCGGTCGGCGGCCGCTGGTAGCGTCCCCCCCCCCCCGGCGATTCTCTGGCCCATGATGGGACAAGTGGCTGCCCGTTCTCGGCGGGTCCCGTCGGTTCTCGGCGGGTCCTGCCGGCGTATGTTACGACAGGTATTTGCCTGCGGGACTTGGCTCCGCGGGCGGCCTCTGTGGTCCTCGGGTGGGGCGTGGGGGGATCTGGCCCCGGGGGGTGCCCTCATGGTGGCCTGGCCCGCGATCGGAGCCCACCGATCCGCAGGCGGGCCTGTGCCATGGGGGGCACTCTATTCCACCGCGCCGGCTGGTGTACCGGTCCGCGATGGCCGGTGTGGAGACGAACCCCCCCTGCGCATGCCCTGGGATGATGCCAGTACACGCCGGCGCTCCCACGCATGCGCCAACACGTGCAGGCCGGCGGAGACCCTTCGGCGCCAGTTGGTGTGGCGCCAAGCCCCTTCTGCGCCAGCTGGCGCGGCGCAAACCACTCCGGCGCCGGCCTAGCCCCTGAAGGTGCGAAGGTTCACACCACTCCTTCCCGCCAAAGTTGCCCGCCCATCCGGTTTCCGAATTATCCCGGAGTCTGCGGAACAGACTCGATGGGCCGAGTGGCCTAATTCTGCTCCTATGTCTTATGGTCTTATAGGACAGTGGTTCCACCATTTCCTCTAGAGCAAGAGTGGAATTTTATATACAGCAGCTAGAATTATTGTCAGGTAACTTGTAGGAAACATATTCATGCATTCCTATGAAATCTACAGCTTGAATATTCAGCCTTGTTTTGGCGCTAAAAAATTCAATTTATTTAATAATTTGAATTAAGTAGCTGAATAAAACAGCAGTTCTGGAATTTTAAGGGCTATTCAAATTTGAAATATCCAGTATTTTGGATTATCTGACTTTAGATGATCAGAGTGGAAATGTAAATGGTTTAACAAATGTGTTTACACAGTGTGCACAAAGATTGCAGATAATACATCCCTCTTAAATGTTGTTGAAGTCATTTCAACCTCATTGTAAAACAATAGCAACCATCCTTTCTTCAACTATTTTTATTCAAACAAAACTTTCTTTATAGCAAACACAACAGCAATACAACCAACCCCAACCCCATCTTATTCTCAAAATGCTCCCACCCAGTCTCCCAATCTCCCTCCCCCTCACTCCCCCATAAAGAAACAAAAACCTTAACCAAACTAAAAAGACAACCCCCCCCCCCCCCCCCCCCCTGCAGCAGCTGACGGTAACCAGTTCCCTGAGAAAGGAGGGGAAAGGCTGCCACCTCAAGTAGAACCCTTCCACTGACCCCCCTCATGGTATACTTGATCTTCTCTCGGTGCAGAAATTTAATCTGGTCCCCCAACCAAGACAAGACCTTAGGTGGCACCAGGGGTCTCCACACAAGCAGATGTCACCTCCACGCTATTAATGAGACAAAGGTAGAACATCTGCCTTCATCCCCATCTGCAGCACCGGCGAGTCCGACACTACAAAAATGCCTACCAATGGGCACGGCTCCAGCTTAACACCCCAAAATCCCTGACATTGTATCAAAAAAGGAGACCCAGAAACTGACAAGTTTGGGGGCAAGACCAAAACATTTGCGTGCGATACACTGGCCCCCTGGAACACTGCCCACAACTACCCTCCACCCATGAGAAGAACCCACTCATACGCATCCTAGCCAGGTGCACCATATGTACTGGAACTAGATCAGGCTTAACGTCGCTTATGAGGATGTGAAGTTGACCCTGTGAAGAACCTCACTCCACACTCCCCCCCCCCCCCCCCCCCCCCCAATCAAAGACCAAACTCAGTTCACCCTCCCACTTCCTTTTTACCTCCTCCAACAATGCCTGCTTCACCGCCACCATCCGCCAATAGACATCTGAAATCTAACCCTCCCCTAACTCGCCCATGGACTATCCATTAGCGAGGGCAATGACACTCGAGGAAATGAAGGCAGTTGCTAGCGTAAAAAATCACACACCTGAAAGAACCTAAACATATTTGCCCTGGGGAGCTGGAACTTCTCGAAACAATACATCTAAGCCAGCAAACCACGCTTCCAGAAACAAGTCCCTGAACCTCTCTAACCCCTCCCTCTCCCATGCCTTAAACGATGAATCTAAGCCAAAGGGCACAGACCTATGGTTTCTGCAAATCAGAGCCAACAGTGACATGGAGCCCAGTTTAAAATGCTGCCTAAACTGATTCCAAATTCTCAAAGTGGCTCTCACCACCAGGCAAGAAGAGAATCTAGCAGAGGAAAAAGTAATAGCGCTGTAACCAGGGCCCCCAGACGTGACCACCTCCATCTGCCCCCACATAGAGTCTGGATCCACACACCCCCGCACCTTGTCAGTATTTGCCGCCCATTAATTGCAAAACAGATTGGGTAAAGCCAACCCCTCCTTTCTTTGCAGAAATGCTCTACGCACGAGGAGTCTTACCAGCCCAGGCAAAAGTAGAAATCAATTTGCTAACCCTGCAAAAGAAAGCCTTGGGAAGAAAGACTGGCAGACACTAGAACAAAAACCTTGGGAGAATATTCATCTTGACCATCTGTACCCTTCCCGCTCAGGTCAGAGAGAGGGCCTCCCACCTTTTCAAATCGGCCTTCACCCCATCCAACAGATTAGAAAAGTTAAGTTTATGAAGCCCAATCATGGGCCACCTGGATACCCAGGTACCAGAGGGTAGTCTTGGCCGGATGAAACAGCAGCATTCCCAGATCGGCTCCCCTCCCCGGGTGGGTTCACCGGAAATAATTCACACTGACCCAGATTTAGCTTTTATAATCTTTATTGTCACAAGTAGGCTTACACTGACACTGCAATGACGTTACTGTGAAAAGCCCCTAGTCGCCACATTCCGGCGCCTGTTCGGGTACACATAGGGAGACTTCAAAATGTCCAAATTACCTATCAGCATGTCTTTCAGGACATGTGGGAGGAAAGCTTGTAGCCTGAAAAAGAGCCAAACTTCCTGAGCAACTCCATTATCTCCCCCACATTGGAGAGTGGGTCCGTAATATATAGTAACAGATCATCCGCATTTCAGGACACCATATGCTCCCTCCCCCCCACCCTCTATCCCACTCCAACAGGTAGACGATCTCAATGCAAAGGCGGCCAGCAGCTCGATTGCGAAGGCAAACAAAAGTGAAGACAACGGACATCCCTATTTTGTACCAATGTTCAGTTGGAAATAACCCAAGCTCAGGCATTAGTATGTACACATGCAGTTGGGGCCCTGTAGAAAAGCTTAATCCATGAAATAAATTTTGGCCCGAAGCCAAACCATTCCAGCATCTCAATGAGGGACCCCCACTCAACCCGATCGAACGCCTTCTCCTTGTCCATCCTAATAATTTCCTCTGGCTTGGTCTCTAAGAAGGTCGACAACACAACATTCAACAATCTCCTAATATTGGCCAACAACTGTCAGCGCTTAACAAATCCAGTCGGCTCCTCCGAAATCACCCCCGGTAGGCAGGGCTCCAGTCTCATTGCCAACACCTTAGCTAACAACTTAACGTCGGTGTTTAACATCGAAATAGGCCAATACTACCCACATTCCATGGGATTCTTGTCCTTCTTCAGGATCAAGGAAATCAATGCCTGCGTCAGTGTGACCAGCAACACTCCCCCTGGCACACGGAATCATTAAACATATCCAGCAGAAGTGGGACAAACTGGCTAGCAAACTCTTTGTAAAATTCAATGGGGAACACATCCGGGCCCAGCACTTTGCCCGTCTGCATTAGCCGAATACAACTCATGATCTTCTCCAGCCCTATCGGCGTCTCCAACTTCTGCCTTCTCTCCTGCTCCACCTCCAGGAAGATGAACCCCTCCCAAAACCTGTCTCTTTGACGAGCCCTCCACCAGTGGCTCTGACTCATACAACTGACGATAGAAGGCCTTAAACACCTCATTAAGCTTCTCTGGGGCAGAAAATATCCCACCATCCGAGTCCCTGACCTGAACTGTCTCCCAAGGAACGGCCTGCCTCCTCAGCTGGTGGGCCAACAGTTGACTGGCCTTCTCCCCATACTTATAGAAAGTCCCCTTCAAGCGAAACAGCTGGGTCATCCTAGAGCAACCATCTTTAGCCTGTACATCCAATAGTTAGGCCAAGCTTAAAAAGACCAAATTGGGCCAAATACTGTATGTAAAAATCCAAAATCCATTAATGATAAACACTGCTATGTTGCTAAGAAATATTTGCAATTAAAAAATCTGACCCTCACGATATTAAAAAGCCTGCTTTCTCTCACCAGTCCAGGCTGGGACCCCTTAGCATTAAAATGGTTAAAAAGAATGTCTTGACCTGTGATCTTAGAATGGCGTTCCGCAACCTGGCTACATTGTCAACCACTTTGATCAGCAGAGGACTATTACAGGCACAGTTACATATGAGAAGGCTGCAAAAGAGGCCTCTTTGGACCACATTTATTTGTAACAGCTACGGTGCTGTATTGCCACCACTATTTGAGGTCACACAGAATTCCAAGTATGACATTCATAATTAAGGGACATCAAAACATATATATTCAATTAGTCAAAGGTGCGTTAGAAGAGGTGGGAATTAACATGAGCAATTCAGGAAATAATGTGAGAAATAAGGGGATATAAGTATATATATAAAAATACTGATATGAGCAAAGATAGGGATGAATATAGGAAGGACAAAGATAAAAGGCACAATTTAATTGGGTGGTGGGGGTCTGACATCTGCAACAAAATCTGGTAACACTCCTGCTGACCTCATCATTGGTATCCCTGAAAGAAAATAATTCCTAACTGGCAGTTGGAACCCTGCTGCTGGGGTACCCAGCTCCATCAGGGACACTTATTCACTGCACTTCCTACTATGGGAAGGTTATCCAGTCCCTGAGAGCTGCTGGCCAATTTGAGGCTGGGAGCTCTGCCGTGCCAGCAGCGACACCAATAGTGGTGGCCATCATCGGTATTGCACTGGGGCCTGGGCAGAGGATCGGTGATGGATCCTCCGGAGTCAGGTAAGTGTGGCAGGATTGTGTTCCCAGGGAGGGGATGGGAGAGGCATCAGCTTGAGAATTGACAGGAAGAGTAGAGGGCATTCCTTGCTGCGGGAATCCCCTTCCTTTCTCAATGCTGGATTCCCAAATTTGGTACAAGGAAAACAAGGTACCCCCCCTTCCCTGCAAAAGGCCACATGCAAACCCAATAGGGTTGACCGTGCAGTGAGTCCCCCCCCCCCCCCCCCATCGCCAACCTCCACCATTTACTGAATAACAGTGGTGGGGGTGAGCCCTTAAGTGGTTACATAATGACCTAAACTGGCCTCTGGGTGGGAAAGCCATTCACAAGCTTCTCACCCCATTCATAATTGGAGGAAAGTAGGAAGTAGGAAGTGTAACATTTTGATAATTCTAGAGGTTTTTTTTAATTAAAAAAGTTTTATAACTCACAACCTTAAACCTTACAGAAGGCAGCGGGATCTCCACCCCATGCCCACCTGCCCGATTACACAGTGCTCCTGTCACTTCGGAACTAACCTCTGTGTGGCCATTAAATTCCACCCAAAGAGTCAGCCGGTATCAAATTCATTTGGCTCAATAGTTCAGATAGACAACTCTATCAGGCACCTCCTTTCATACGCTAGGGTAAACCCTTTGCAGGTGTTCTCCCCATCTACCACAGCAACTTTGTCAGAAATGCCCAAGAAACAGTGTAAGCAGCAGTTTCACTGGAGTTGTTTTTCCCCCTCAGATCTTCTGAAGTCACAGCAGGACACTGATTGGAAACTCCTGAGGTCACTCTGAAGCCTGCCAGGGACAAGACACCTTCGTCTATCATTCATAGGTTCTGTCCAATTCTATCAGTTTATTTTTCTCCTTCCCTTCCCATAATGGGAGATGACGGCATAGTAGTACTGTCACTGAACTAGTATTACAGAGGCCCAGAGGATAGGGATTCAAATCGCACCATAGCAGATGGTGAAATTCAATTAATGAGGCCGGGATTTTCCAGCCCTAGAATGGCAGAATCCGCCGAGGAAATCCGGCGGCTGAGCCAAACGTCCAATGACTTTTGGCTGGACCGGGAGATCCGGGAGGTGGGTGGAGCTGGGAAAACCCTCATGAAAGCTAGTCTCAGTAATGAAACCACCAATGATTGTCATTAAAAAAAATCATCTGGTTCACTAATGTCCTTCAGGGAAGGAAATCTGCCGTCCTTACTGGGTCTGGCCTACATATGACTCCAGACCCACAGCAACACGGTTGACTCGTAACTTTCCTCTGAAATGACTTTTCACGCTACTCAGTTCAACAGCAATCAGGGATGGGCAACAAATGTTGGCCATTGACTCCCAAAATCCCATGAACGAATTATTGTTCTTCACTTGAACGAATAAATAAAACACTTTGGTCTGTAACATTGCTTCCATCTGATGGGCAAGTTGGTGGCCCGCAAAAGGCAACAATAAGCAGCAGCTGCTCCTGAAACCTTTGCTTGTATAAAACAGTGAACTAGTGAAGACCAATAATTCCTGTTTCGTGCAAATTATTTTTTTCTTAAAGCATGAGATGACAAGCGTATTTTTACAGACTGTTTATGTTACCATCATATTTTTAATGATTTTACCATACAATAAATTACCTTGGTGAGGTGAGAGATGCAGGAAATCTACCAGACAAACTACAGAAAGAGGGAAGGATATGTCTTCTAATAAGAAGGCTATTCAACTCGTAATTGAAGAGCCTCCATCAGCAGAATCGCAGACTGGTTACCCTCAGATGGGAGAACTATCTCTCGCTCCAACTCTTTGACTGTATTACAGGCATAGGTTGTGCGATTGCAGAGAAATCATCAGATTGAACTCTCAGGTCTCCTCTTCCCTCTTCATTTCTTACTCCATTTCAATTGCAATAAAGAATTTAGATGCAGAGACAGAATGCACCAAACATAGTGAGCGCGATTCTCTGGTTCCCCAGCCGCGTGTATCTCGGCAGCGAGCAGTTTGCTGGTGCTGGGATTCAATCTTCCTGCCGCTTGTCAATGGGATTTCTGAATATAAACACCTCACATCGCTTGGAACCTTGTGAGAGGGGGTGCGCTGTCAATGGGACAAGGGAATTCCAGTGAGAATTCCGGCATCGCCACACTCCGGCGCCTGTTCGGGTACACAGAGCGAGAATTCAGAATGTCCAATTCACCTAACAAGCACGTCTTTCGGGACTTGTGGGAGGAAACCGGAGTACCCGGAGGAAACCCGCGCAGGCACAGTGAGAGCGTGCTGACACCGCACAGACAGTGACCCACGCCGGGAATCGAACCTGGGACCCTGCTGCTGTGAAACAACAGTGCTAACCACTGTGCTACCATGCTAGGTTACACATTGCTCAAATGATCTCCAGCACACATTATAGAGGTGAAGTCGGAGGTGTGCTTCATAAGGAAAGGAGTCCAAACGGGTCCACGCATACAATCACTGCAGCTAGCTGACATATTGGACAAATTAATTTGCCCTACCAGTCATACAGTTCAGCACATCACAGGTATCATTATTACTGAGGCACATTGAATTATACTGAGCCAACATGAAAGAACGGAAATTACTGCGAGTGATGCTGTTGTTTGAAAATTTAACCCTCTCAGATCAAATTCCTCTCCCTCTAGTTAGTGGCACCTTTAAACCATTTATTTGAAATGGATTAGCGCCTCTTTACAAAGAGGAATGATGAAGCCCTATATGGTAATGTTTCTGCCACAGTAACTTCTGGCTGACCTCTTAGTTTTAATTTATGCTGTTGATTCCTATCTGGACCATGATGCTGGATCTAACCCCTCCTCTCCATGTTAAACTCCAGTCAGGGGGAGTTATCCTTCACCCAGGCATTAAGAGCAATTCACTCTTCATAATAATCGATCACAACTTCAGAGAGCTTCATCTATATCCCTGAATATGCTGCCCCCCTAGCACCCCCATATTTTTCTCACTCTCCCTCGCTTGAAGTATGGTTCAATTAGATGCTTGCCCATCCACACTGCAGACGTTGCCCTCATCCCCACAGGCAGCAAGAACCTCATAACATGTTGGATAAGAGCAAAAGTTAGGGGTCCTCCAGCACTGCATCTGGGTCCCTCCCATCCCTGACTATTAACCGGCATGTACCACTGTCTAAATAAATGGGTGTGATCCACATGTTCAGGCAACTCTACTTCTCCCTGATGCCCCTCAATTACCTCACTAATTCCAGCTCAACAATGAGGTGGAGCAAACACTTCTGCAGATATGGTTAACTGGGATTGAGTTGCTCTCCACAAACTCCCACACATTGTATTCACATCATTCCTCCTGCACTGCCAACATTATCTAACCTTGTTTCATTTATTTATTTAATTAAAGCTTATGCATTCTATCAACTTAGCTTGTTTTCTTAACTAATTACTTGACCTAGTCTCGGTAGTTAAATTAAATATTTACATGTCACTTGTTGCATATCCTTGTGCTATGACATCAATGTGATTTTTCTGCTGTCTGTTCTCAGCATCACCCTTTTCCACCTCTCCGCTCCCAACCTCGTCCTCTCCCACCTCTCCGCTCTCAGCCTCGCCCTTTTCCACCTCTCCGCTCTCAGCCTCGCCCTTTTCCACCTCTCCGCTCACAGCCTCGCCCTTTTCCACCTCTCCGCTCTCAGCCTCGCCCTTTTCCACCTCTCCGTTCACAGCCTCGCCCTTTTCCACCTCTCCGCTCTCAGCCTCGCCCTTTCCCACCTCTCCGTTCTCAGCATCACCCTTTTCCACCTCTCTGCTCTCAGCCTCGCCCTTTTCCACCTCTCCGCTCTCAGCCTCGCCCTTTTCCACCTCTCCGCTCACAGCCTCCCCTTTTCCACCTCTCCGCTCTCAGCCTCGCCCTTTCCCACCTCTCCGTTCTCAGCATCACCCTTTTCCACCTCTCTGCTCTCAGCCTCGTCCTTTTCCACCTCTCCGTTCTCAGCCTCGCCCTTTTCCACCTCTCCGCTCACAGCCTCGCCCTTTTAAACCTCTCCGCTCTCAGCTTCGCTCTTTTCCACCTCTCCGCTCACAGCCTCGCCCTTTTCCACCTCTCCGCTCTCAGCCTCGCCCTTTTCCACCTCTCCGCTCACAGCCTCGCCCTTTTCCACCTCTCCGCTCTCAGCCTCGTCCTTTTCCACCTCTCCGCTCTCAGCCTCGTCCTTTTCCACCTCTCCGCTCTCAGCCTCGCCCTTTCCCACCTCTCCGCTCTCAGCCTAGACCCTTTTCCACCTCTCTGCTCTCAGCCTCGCCCTTTTCCACCTCTCCACTCTCAGCCTCGTCCTTTTCCACCTCTCCGCTCTCAGCCTCGTCCTTTTCCACCTCTCCGCTCTCAGCCTCGTCCTTTTCCACCTCTCCGCTCTCAGCCTAGACCCTTTTCCACCTCTCCGCTCTCAGCCTCATCCTTTTCCAGCTCTCTGCTCTCAGCCTCGCCCTTTTCCAGCTCTCTGCTCTCAGTCTCGCCCTTTTCCACCTCTCTGCTCTCAGCCTCGCCCTTTTTCACCTCTCTGCTCTCAGCCTCGCCCTTTTCCACCTCTCCGCTCTCAGCCTCGCCCTTTTTCACCTCTCCGCTCTCAGCCTCGCCCTTTTTCACCTCTCCGCTCTCAGCCTCGCCCTTTTCCACTTCTCCGCTCTCAGCCTCGCCCTTTTCCACCTCTCCGCTCTCAGCCTGGCCCTTTTCGACCTCTCCGCTCTCAGCCTGGCCCTTTTCCACCTCTCCGCTCTCAGCCTCTCCCTTTTGTGCTGTTCCACTCTTAGCTTCATCTCATTACAATTCTGAAAACAAGAGTAGATTAGACACAACACTCTCTGACGCATTCCAGACCCTTCTCCATTCAATGAAGTGATGCAAAACAGCATTTGCAATTGTTTAAGAATACAATAGTAATCTATTCCTATAGTTATAATGTTCATTTATTTGTGAATTTTGCTATTAATTTCCCATTAAATTGTATACCTCTATTCATACAGAACCATGTATTGATTCCTGATAGTTATTCAGCAGAAATGAAAGTTACTGATATCCAGAGAGTGTTCCGCTCAAACTGGAGTACAGGTTTTTGTGACAAGAGGGTTGTCTCTTTATGAACCCTGTACATTAACAAGTTAATGGTCATTTCCACTTCTTATTTAACATCCTGTCACACATTGCAGTATGTTTGGCTCTCTCCTGTAAGATACACTTGAGGTGTGTGTAACTAAGCAGGCCACAAACTTTGCACATCGATCAGCACAAATTTTGTATCTTGTATTTTGTAGTGGGCAGTACGGCAGCATAGTGGTTCGCACTATGGCTTCACAGCACCAGGGTCCCAGATTCGATTCCCAGCTTGGGTCACTGTCTGTGAGGAGTCTGCACGTTCTCCCTGTGTCTGCATGGGTTTCCTCCGGGTGCTCCGGTTTCCTCCCACAAGTCCCAAAAGACGTGCTGTTAGGTAATTTGGACACACTGAATTCTCCGTCCGTGTACCCGAACAGGCGCCGGAATGTGGCAACTAGGTGCGTTTCACAATAGTTTCATTGCAGTGTTAATGTAAGCCTACTTGTGACAATAAAGATTATTATTATTATCTTTTAGTCTCTTTTGATTGTTCCCATGGAGTGATTTGTTGATAGTTGAAGCTGATAGCAAAAACTGTGGTTTTGTTTATTCTTTCATGATGTATAGGTGCCGTCGGCAAGGCCCGCATTTGTTACTCATCCCTAATTGCCCTTGAACTGAAATTGATGGCTTATTAGTCTGTGTTAGAATGCAGTTAAGAGTCAAGCACATTGCTGTCAATCTGGTGTCACATGTAGGCCAGACCAGGAATGGATGGCAGATTTCCTTCCTTCCCTAAAGGGAACATTCGTGAAACCGAATGGGCTTTCATGACAATGGTTTCTGTTTCTGAGACTGGTTTTCAATTCCTGATTTACCAATTGAATTTAAATTTCACCAACTGCTGTGGTGAGATTTGAACCTGTGTCCCCAGAGCTTGGGCCCTGGATTTTTAGTTGAGTGACATAACCACTAAGCAACCATCTTCTCGAGCTAAATTACGAGTGGTTGAAAGTGAGACTGGTTTGGTATTTGGGTAATAAAAACAATGAAAATCCGTGACATAATATGGCGCTTCCTAAATTCTGCATTTGGGATGCAAAGTTGATATTTTAAAGCCAACTGCAATAAATGTATTTCATTAACTGTTCCAACAATAGCGGTCAGTATTGTCCCAACAGGAGAGAATTCTTGCTTATCCAGCAAGGTTTATTTATGCCTCCCCGAGTCTGTGCTTTAATTTTTCCATATGTCTAGGCTCTACTCAAAAGTAATAATGGGAACATCTCTGAAGCAGGAAGAAAAAGCAAATTAAAAATAATCTAATGAAGAACAAGTTGACGTTTAAATCTGTCTTTTTTCACACATCAGGTCAGAAACCATTCATTTATTCATAACAAGAAAGCATTAAGCCTGGCTTTTGAGAATAGAGCACTTTGCTGATAAAGCTTACCACAAATCTTCCTGCCTCACTCTAATTACTGTTCTGAGAAAAATCAATTTGAATGAGACAGAAAGCTATTTACCACTACTGTCTAAGCTGTTCCCAGGCCATCTCGTTCACAGCGTGCATCACCCAGGGCAAATCGGTGGAGAATGTTCAGTACATCTGTTTTTTGCCATGGAAGTCAGACTTTTGCATCTATAAATAACCAGTGGGGCAGCATAAACGAAAACGTACAATATTGAGTGAGAACTAACGTGTTTAGTTTTCAAAAAAAAATCTTTTGATACAGGTGGTTTTTAGTAAAATCCTTCTCCTTCTGTTAGTCACCTCATGGCTTTCAATGGGAGTTGAGTATTCCCATTTGAGGAATTGCTTTATTTCTATGAACTGAAAGATGTGAGTGTCACTGCGCCACCATGTGTCACCCACTGCGCCACCATGCTGCCCTGTGCTACCATAGTTAAAGAATGGCCATAACACAACCTTTATTTTTTTTCTCTCCTGCACAGGTGAACCAGCTGGCTGTGACCACCAACCCCAAGGGATCCACATTACCCTCTGAGGAGGAGGAGGAACCCTCGGAGGTTGCAGCGCCGCAGCAGAACAAATATCGGCAGCTGGGCAGGGATTTGTGTGTCTGAGCAAGGGGAAGCTCAATCTGGTGAGGGCACTTCACAATTGCACTTGGAGCTGCCGGACAGTATGGTGGGGCAAGCCTTGGGCAGTCAGAGGAGTGCTCAAAGTGATCCCGCGGCTGAGTCGCAGTTGAATGATGAGCCTCTGAAGTTGGCATAAGGTGGCTATTGCTGGACATGCAGCGTGAGGTACGTGGAGGTTTGGTGGAGATAATAGAGGGCTTGCATATTCTGGCACGAACATTGGAGGAGTCCATCAAAGCCATGTGCTCCGCAATAACCCACTCACCAAGCTTCGTCCATGAACAGACTGTCCAGGAGGAGCAACTCCAGTGTATTGCAGAAACCATTGTCAGTATGTACTCTGACCTGCACACCATCACCCTGGCTCTGAGCTCAGGGGCCCAGGGCCAGGGTGACTGGCAACCTGGACAATGAGCCGGATCCTGGTCCCTCTCAGGAAGGCAGGGAGGTCCCATCGGTCATTGTGAGCAGCAGCTGCTGCCATCTGGAAGCACCTCTGAGGGCATTTCTAATGGGGGGCAGCCTCTTCACCCCCCCCCCCCCACCCAACTCCTGCCATTGGCACAGTCAATTTCAGTTGGCACAGCGACGAAAGGGCTGTTGCCACTTTACAGGAGACTTCCAATGTGACGGGACCCTCAGGGCCCCAACCACACAGAGAACAGTCGGCAAAATCATCCAGGGCAAGGAAACAAGTGAATCAACAGCCTCTCTCCAGTGCAGCTGAAAGGGAGGGGGAGGAGGGAGGGGTGCATTACACCTCAGCACACAGAAGAGATTTAGAAAGACTTCACTGTAAACACAAAGTTGTTCACATGTGGTTGCTTAGATTGTGTATCCTTGAGAAGGTCCATTGAGCATTTGTATGTGTTTCACAGCCATCATGTAGATGTTGAGTAGATTCTTTATGGTTTGAGAAATTGGTGAGAGATATGGTCCATTTAGATTATTATGTGAAGTTGCAAAAATAGTTAATGAATGGAAAGAGTGATCGTGCTGACAGGACTTTAGAAATAAGTTCTCAGTGGAGGTTGGATGAGATTGAAACACCAGAGGAGTACAGGCAGCTCAGAGGCCTTGACTACATGACCTGCTGGATGACAAGGGCTACATTATTAAGGCCTCCCATGTGTCACGGCCATCCTTAAGCCTCCATGTAGGCCTTTACACTTCTCCATCCAGGAGACTGCTTTCTTGTGGCTTTTATTCCTCCAGGACATCATCTCTGAAGTGCAAGAATGCAGTATACAGCAACCATCAGTGACACTCTGGATGGAGCATTGGATGACCAGCCACACAGTTGAAAGTGATGTCCCCTGCCTGTATCTCACATAGAGAGATTATGGAGGCTCTCACTAGCCTGTGTCTCCTCCGGCACTGTGTCTCAGGCATTTGATGGCAACTCATTCTCACCCTGTATTATCATCTGGGAGCATAAGGCCTTGCTCCTGTGCAGGCCTGCCACGCTCATGTACAACCTGCTCCTGACCATTTGGCTTTCTCCCTCTCCTTTTCCTCTCCTCCTCACTAGAAGATGTGTCTCCCACAGCGCCCACTATCCGGACGTTGGTCAAAACACAGGTTGAAGTGCAGCTGAGGCACTAAGTGCACATGTCTGCAGGCAATGTTCCAGCCTCAAAACACCTATAGATTGTACTCAATACAGACTTACAGTGAATTGCTACTCACAGCAGCATGGACCGCTGAAGTCAAACAAGAAACCAACCATTGCTTTTAAACCTGCTCTGATATCCAACCATTGGAAAAAGTTCCCACCTAGTGCTCTTTCCACACTCTGACTGTGTTATTGCTGTCAATTGGAGTGCTAATGAGCTTAACTAACCAATCATTGAAAATTTTAATATGGTGGGCAGATTCCCGATTCCTAAGGCCGCCTGCCGAATGTATCATTGTTATCCAGGGCTGTGCCGTCGGGAACACAACCCAACATCGTAATGTCTGATAATTCATTGCCACAGACGCAGGACAGTCCCATTTTCGTTGTGTATTTTTCAGCCCTCAGTGCTTCCTGATGTCACCCCTTAGTGATCCATTTCTAATTTTAAGGTTACGTCCTGGTTTTTCCCACCAGAGGAAATAGTTTCTCTCTATCTGCCTTATCAAATCCTTTAATCATCGTAAATACCCTGAGTGGTTAGCACTGCTGCCTCACAATGCCAGAGTCCCGGGTTCAATTCCAGTCTTGGGTGTCTGTGTGGAGTTTGCACATTCTCCCCGTGTCTGCGTGGGTTTCCTCCAGGTAGTCTGTTTCCTCCCACAGTCCAAAGATATGCAGGTTAGGTGGATTGGCCATGCTAAATGATCCCTTAGATCCAAAATATTAGGTGGGGTTACTGGGATAGGGTGGGGTATTGGGGCTAGGTAGGGTGCTCTTTCGGAGCATCAGTGCCAACTTGATTGGGCCAAATGGCCTCCTTCTACTTTTGGTGCTTGCACGTTCTCCCCATGCCTGCGTGGGTTCCCTCAGGATGCTCCGGTTTCCTCCCACAGTCCATAGAAGTGCCGGTTAGGTGGATTGGCCATGATAAATTGCTCCTTAATTTCCAAAGATCTGAAGATTAGATGGGCTTATGGCGTTACGGGGATAGGGTGGGGGATTGGGTCTAGGTAGGGTGCTCTTTCAGAGATTCGGTGCAGACCTAATGGGCCAAATGGCCTTATTGTGCACAGTAGGAGTTCTCTGGTTTCTAATTAGATCACCGCTAAATCTTCTATAGTGAAGGGAATAAAAGCTTAGCCCAAGCAACCTGCCCTTCTAATTTAATCCTTTTAGCCTATTATCATTCTAGTGAATCCATACTGCAGCCAACATCACCAAAGTATCTTTTCTGAAGTCCGGTGCTCAGAACTGAATCCAGCGTAGGTCTGATCTCATCCAGAATATTGGAACTATCACCCCTTCATATTCCAGCCCTTGAGGGAAAGACTGGCACCAGGAAAATGATAATGAAAGCTGCTGATTGTTATAAAGTCCCAACTGGTTCAAAAATGTCTGCAGAGAAGGGAACCCATAACATCTAGCAGGCATAACCCACATATGACTCCAATTTGAAACTATGTGATTAGCTCTTAATGCCTCCAAGGCACCTCCAGAAACATGGCTAAAAAACACTACATTAATTGGCAGTGCTGCCCATGTTCTCAGTGGCAGAAAGCAGGATGTGCTGAAGAAGTGATAGGAGTGGATAGGAGTTAATTTAAAACAGGAATATCACAAACATAAGCTGTTAGAAAGTGATATTAACGTCGCAAACTCACCACTCTGAAGTCATAGGGTGAAAATTCTGTGATCGTCACACTCAGAAGATAATAACGGTGGGATTCAAGAGGTGTTGGAGTGCCTAACATTAGCTATGGTAACTAATTCAAAAGTATTGTTACCGGCTTAGATTTTACAGCATAAATACCAGTGAGGCTATTAGAACTCAATGTTATGTAGAAGTAAAAGCAAACAGCAACTTCCGGGGACCACACATAGTTAAATTTGGAAATGAGGAAGAAGGTGTTGCCCAAGTCGCCCCACTCTTCCAAATGCTTGGCTACATTGGCATTTCACTGAGAGACTAAGCAATCAAATGAATGAAAGGTGTAAAGTTGGGATGCACATTAGGCACGTCAGAAAATTTGGGGCTTGTTCCTTTCAGGTTAAGCAAATCTTTTAACAATAGCCTGGATTTTTGTTGAGTCATGTTGACTTGGGAACCTTTAAAATCATGGATGGGACCCAATTCCGGGATTCCTCCTCCCAATCTCATGCAATTTTTACTGGCACAGGTAGCCCACTCGCATATAGCACTTCTGCCCTTAGCGGCTCCATTGCGGGTCAGGCAGTTTAAACCCCCTCACCCCTCAATTTCTGTGGAAGTGGGGGTCTCCTGTGAGAATATGTGGTTCATGACCTCTCAAAGGAGTCATGAGCCACAGGGAGGAAACCCCAGCCCCAAGTAGAGAACAAAAAAAAAAAACATCAGCAGTTCCTGGAATTCTTTCATTGAAAGACTTTGAAATACAAAACAAAAGTTAGATGCTGTATTGTAAGTTAGATGTGTTTTTACTGCACTGATTCATTAGAGGACTCTGTCGTGCAAAAGTAAGTTGATCAGCATTGCGTAGGTGTTGAGATATATTAGAGTGCTTTTCCTAATGGGGAAAAGTACTATTATGCACCAAAAATTGAAGAACAAAATGCTTGGGAACTCTGCTATCATGATCTATGGGCCCTAACTATCCTGGCAATAGTACTGAAGACTTGTGAAGACTTAGCCCAGCAGTTCCAGTACAGCTGCAACACTGGCATCTACATATACCTGGTAATGTGATAATATTGTCCAGTTATGTACTGTACACAAGAAACAGGACAAATCCAACCCAACCAATTATCGCCCATTAGTCTATTCCTGATCATTAGTAAATGATGGAAGGGGTCATAAACAGTACTATCAAGCGGCACTTACTCAGCAACACCCAGCTCACGGATGCTCAGTTTGGGTTCCGTCAGGATCACTCAGCTCCTGGCCTCATTACGGCCTTGGTTCAAACAGGGACAAAAGAGCTGAATACCAGAGGTGAGGTGAGAGTGACTGCTCTAGACATCAAGGCAGCATTTGACCGAGTATGGCATCAAGCAGCCCGAGTCAAACTGGAATCAATGGGAATCAGGGGGGAAACCATCTGCTGGTTGGAGTCATACCTGACACAAAGATGGTTGTGGTGGTTGGAGGTCCATCATCTCAGCTCCAGGACATTACTGCAGGAGCTCCTCAGGGTAGTATCTGAGGCCCAACCATCTTCAGCTGCTGCATTAACGACCTTCCTTCCATCATAAGGTCAGAAGTGGGGATGTACACTGATGGCTGCACAATGTTCAGCACCATTCGCAACTGCGCAGATACTGAAGTAGTTCATGTCCAAATGCAGCAAGACCTGGACAATATCCAGGCTTGGGCTGACAAGAGGCAAGTAACATTCGCGTCATACAAGTGCCAGGCAATGATCATCTCGAACAAGTGAGGATCTAACCATCACCTCTTGACATTCAATGGCATGACCATCACTGAATCTCCCACTATCAACATTCTGGGGTTACCATTGAACTAGACACTGAACTAGACCAGCCACAGAAATACTTTGGCTACCAGAGTAGAACGTAGAACATAGAACATACAGTGCAGTAGGAGGCCATTCAGCCCATCGAGTCTGCATCGACTCCTTAAGTGCTCACTTCCACCCAATCCCTGTAACCCAATAATCCCTCCTAACCTTTTTGGTCACTAAGGGCAATTTATCATGGCCAATCCCCCTAACCTTCACGTCTTTGGACTGTGGGAGGAAACCAGAGCACCCGGAGGAAATCCACGCAAACACGGGGAGAACGTGCAGACTCCGCACAGTGACCCAGCAGGGAATCGAACCTGGGACCCTGGCCCTGTGAAGCCACAGCGCTATCCACTTGTGCTACCGGTGAAAGGCTAGTAATCCTGTGTTGAGTAACTCATCTCCTGACTCCCACAAGGCACAAGTAAGGAGTGTAATGGAATAGCCTCCACTTGCCTGGATGAGTGCAGCTCCAACAATGCTCAAGAAGCTTGACACCATCCAAGACAAAGAAGCCCAATTGATTGCTACCCCTTCCACAAACATTCAATCCCTCCACCATTGACAAACAGGAGCAGCACTCTGCACCATCTACAAGATGAACTGCAAGAAATCACCAAGGCTCCTTAGGTAGCACTTTACAAACCTAGTCACTACACCTGTATGGACTAGAGCAGCAGATACCTGGGAACACCATAACCTGGAAGTTCCCCTTTAAGCCATTCACCATCCTGACTTGGTAATATATCACTGTTTCTTTACTGTTGTTGGATTAAGATCCTGGAACCTCCTTCCTCGTTTTAAAAATAAATTTAGAGTACCCAATTTTTTTTTTCCAATTAAGGGGCAATTTAGCGTGGCCAATTCACTTACCCTGCACATCTTTTTGCGCTGTGGGGGTGAACCCAAGCAGACACGGCGAGAATGTGCAAACTCCACAGATAGTGACCCGGAGCCGGGATCGAACCCGGGTCCTCGGCATTGTGATGCAGCAGTGCTAACCACTGCATCACCGTGCTGCCCTTGGAACTTCTTCCCTAACAGCACTGTGTATGTACCTACACCACAGGGACTGCAGCGGTTCAAGAAAGCAGCTCACCACCACCTACTCAAGGGCAACTAGGGATGGGTAATAAATGCTGGCCTTGCCACTGATGAACGCATCCCGTAAATTAATTTTTAAAAATCTAAAGTGATTTAAATTACCATGTGCTGTTAAACTTGAAAACAAAACTGCTCTACAGCTTTAGGTTGGAGAGAAAATTCAGACACTTATTCCCAGATTGCACTGACTGACAGGTCATCTGGTGTAGCTTCGGAAAAACAATCACCTGCTTTTGCTGTTTCAATGGCCTTCACTGTTACCATTATGGTAACAGCACGGTAGCATAGTGATTAGCACAATTGCTTCACAGCTCCAGGGTCCCAGTTCGATTCCCGGCTTGGGTCACTGTCTGTGCGAGTCTGCACATTCTCCACGTGTATGCGTGGGCTTCCTCCAGGTGCTCTGCTTTCCTCCCACAGTCCAAAGATGTGCAGGTTAGGTGGATTGACCGTGCATAATTGCCCTTAGTGTCCAGAATTGCCCTTAGTGTTGGGTGGGGTAACTGGGTTATGGGGATAGGGTGGAGGTGTGTGGTTGGCAAGGGTGCTCTTTCCAAGAGCCGGTGCAGACTCGATGGGCCGAATGGCCTCCTTCTGCACTGCAAATTCTATATGAATGCTTGGCTGTGTTTCAAAAGCTACAGAATCACTTATCGACACAGTGGCACAGTGGTTAGCACTGCAGCCTCACAGCACCAGAGACCCGGGTTTGATTTTGTCCTTGAGTGACTGCCTGTGTAGCTTTCTCCCTGTGTCTGCATGGGTTTCCTCCAGGTGCTCCAGTTTTTTTCCAAGAGTCCAAAGATGTGCAGGTTAGATGGATTGGCCATTATCAATGCACAGGGTTACAAGGATAGGGTGGGAAAGTGGGCCTAGGTAGAGTGCCCTTTTGGAGGGTCAGTGTAAATTTGATGGGCCAAATAGCCTCTTCTTGCATTGTGAGGATTCAATGGATCTCAGCATGGGGCTGTGCAGAAAATTTGAGTGGCAGCTGTAAGAGTTAATTGAACAAGTATCTCTCTTTGATGTGGTGACTGAATAGATGTTTATTTTTATAACTGATTGACCACTTGATGATATTTGTATTTCTTTGAAAAGCTTCTTTGAATGAATGTTTCAATAAGAAGTGTGTTTGAGAGAGAGCACGATTAGATTGTTAAACGTTGTCTTTTCATGTCCATGCTCCTGAACTCTTACCTTAATGGATATGGTGATTACCTATGGAGGATACAATTGGGTATGGAGGTAGCATTGAGGTGTATGGAAGCATGGGAATATCTGAGGGGGCATGTCATGTAGATGGGATGGTTGGGCATGAGACAGGGTGAAAGATGAAGGTTTTAGGGTCAGACATTTATCCTTACAACTTACACCCCAATAAATAGAAGTGGACTGTTAACTACCCAAAAGTGTTTCCTGACTTAATCTGTTCACCTTCTCCGTCAAAGTCTGGACCAATGAATTACAGATAACCTCCTTGACTCTTAAAATTAAATTTTAACAATTGTAGAGTTGCATTCCTTCAGATTTTTATTATTGTTGGAGATATTTAAAAATTAACAAGTTCTTTTTAAAATTTTCTTTCTGTCTCTTATATCATTTAATACAATCTTTCTTTCCACTTCTTTGTTTTGTTTATGTTTTTTGACAGTGGATGAACTACTATACTGTGTTACAAATGTGGAGCTTTACAAGATGAGTATATTTTAAAATGTCTCATTTAATTTAAGATGAAGCAGAATGGATATTGGGGATCGTAGTCAAATTTAACCTCAATTCAGAGACAAGCCCATGAGACCTAGATGCCATGTGGAAGAATCCCAAACCAAAACATATTGAAACTCAACTGCCAGTTACCACACCTTGACACAGGGAAAGGACAAGCTATTTTTGGAGATAGCTGTAGAAGCACAGAGAGAGAGAGAGAGAGAGAAATGCAGCCACTGCTGTAAAGAAGAAGAAGAAGAGGAAAATACTATTTTTATGTTAGCAACCAAGCAGGATGTGGTGAGAGATCGTTCTCGGTTTGAAAAGAAGAAGATGGAAAAGAGGGGACTAAAGCAACAAGAGATCCTGAAGGTGGGCCTTCCTGGTGGAAGTTGGTTCTGGAATACTCTGGAATACCGAGTGGAAAGATTTCCGAAGGATACAAAAAGATCAGATCTGCTGTGGCAGCGAGAAGTGAGCCTGTTGGAAAGCTGGGAGTAACGTGGGATGCATTTCTGTAACGCTACACATTTGCCAGAAGTTCATTGCAGAGCAAAATGGATTGTAAGATGTGTTGTTAGTCAATGTGAAAATATCTTTTCTATAATTGAATGTACTAGTTGCATGTTGAATAATGCTTTATTGTTGTTGATTTAAGATTGTTTGCGATAGCAAAAATCTTAACATTTGAACTTTTTTGTCCCTCAGCTATTTCTGTTGGTCATTTGGACAACTCAGCTTTTTTCAAAAAAACGTTTCAATCTCTATAGGGATCATTCCAACTGCATCAAACATTTGAATTTCTATTTTTCATACTTAACTGAAGTATTATTTTTGCATAGGTCTTTTTGGATGGCACAGTGGCATAGTGGTTAGCACTGCTGCCTCACAGCACCAGGCTCCCGAGTTCGATTCCAGCCTTGGGTGACTGTGTGGAGTTTGCACTTTCTCCCCGCGTCTGTGTAGGTTTCCTTCGGGCGCTCCGGTTTCCTCCCACAATCCAAAGATGTGCAGGTTAGGTGGATTGGCCATGCTAGATTGCCCCTTAGTGTCCAAAGGTTTCCTAAATTGCCCAAAGGGTAGGTTTTATAGGGTTACAGGAATTGGTTGGGTGAGTGCGCCTAGGTAGGGTGTTCCTTCAGAAGGTCAGTGTTGATTCGATGGGCTGAATGGTTCCCTTCTATCCTGTAGGGATTCTGTGAATTTAGTCGCCATGTTAGAAAGACTATGAATGAACAGAGCATGATTTTAATTTTGGTGACACTGATGGAAACATTCTACTGTGAGCACAGAGGAAGGTTGCAAACAGCCTGGTTCAGCTTCAGACTGTTCACATGGAGAGGGATGGAATTGGTGGCTTGGAAATGGCTTTGTGGTGGGGAGTGAAGATAGTTCTTTGGTCTTCTAAATATTTAGTTGAAGAAAAGTTCTGCTCATCCAGTACTGGATGCCCAACACGCAGTTTGACAGTTTAGAATTGAATTACATTGTTGAATCCCATTACAGAATTTTGAGTGTGTGAGAAACTGTGTGTTATAACCGTCCCTATGGCCACGAGGTGTGGACTGTGAGGTTCCCCGTGACCTCGGACAAATACGAATTTCCCCGATAAGTGGACGGGGATTCCCCTTTATAAGGGCAGCCCAGCGGACATAAAAACCCCAACCTGGATGTGGGTCGGGGCGGGAGACTCTTTCGGGAGTGGAGTTGTAGATAGTGTTAATTGAACCTTTAGTTTAGCCTCCATCATTGCTTCCTTGTGGCCACTCTGTCCGGAACCAACACTGTGCAACAGGAATTCTCACCTCTGTGGATGCTCCATGTATTTGCATACTCTTACCTATATGCACTCTATATGCCTGTGACCACTTGCATTCTGTCCCAATTTTAATTAGGATTAGTGAGAATATTCTGCCGACACACATTTCCTTTTTAAAAGGGCAGTCACCAGATTGAGGAGGACGTGGGTTCTCGACTATTATGCCAGCTTAATCCTGAACTGTAAATTCCTGATGTCAGCCAGTCTAAAACACTTTGCACGACTCCATAACAGAATTGTAATTCACTCATTATACCATTTATCGTAAACAATCCCATGGCTGTGTTGGAGATACATCCAACATGCCTTTCAGAAGTAAAGGTCAACAATTTAAAATGTACTGTAACAATAGCATTTTTTCAGAGTAAGAGATTGCAATTCTCGCAAGATTGCAAGATCGCTAAACAGACTCTTAAATGTGCTGCTGATCCACTTCATGGTATAAATATATTACACTTTTACACTGTTGCTCTTCTGACTGCTTTGTATATTTCCCACAGTAGCACAGTGGTTAGCACCGTTGCTTCGCAACGCCAGGGACCTGGTTCGATTCCCGGCTTGGGTCACTGTCTGTGCGGAGTCTGCACGTTCTCCCCATGTCTGTGTGGGTTTCCTCCGGGTGCTCCAGTTTCCTCCCACAAGTCCCGAAAGACGTGCTGTTAGGTGAATTACACATTCTGAATTCTCCTTCAGTGTACCCGAACAGGCGCCAGAGTGTGGCGACTAGAGAACCTGCACAGTAACTTCATTGCAGTGTTAAAGTAAGCGCACCTGTGACGTTAAGAAAGATTATTATTATTAAATTTAACATCAGTGCAAAGCAGTTTCTGCTTTATATTAATCCCTGAAGCAAAATAGGTGAGACTCTCTTCTCCAGTGAAGCAGACTCCATTTCTCTCGGGGTTCTGACAATTCCTGTTGAAGATACAGCAGAGTATGGGGGAAGCCCACTGTAGACTTTCAAGGCTACCCTATTATAGAGTTTTCCTAGATTCACTTAAAGTGTTGCTTGCTCAAAAAGTTTCCGTGAGTCATGATTAACCCCTCTGACACCATGTCGGTTGCTACTCACTAAGTTATTTTCATAGTTGCTGTAATATTTGACCATTGGTCTACTGAGTAAACCCTTGGAAAATAGCGGTTTCTAAACCGTGACCCTGGAATTAATAGCCCTTTGTCCCCTGTCATAATTCATGCAGTCCTTTTTTTTCAGAAGCTGTCTCTGGGGAGACAGTGGCATAGTGTTGTCATTAGACTAGTAATCCAGAGACTCAGACATGCTGGGTTCGAATCCCGCCATGGCAGATGGTGGAATTTGAATTCAATAAAAATCTGGAATTAATAGTTGAATGATGACCATGAAACCAGTGTAAATTGTCGTAAAAACCCATCTGGTACACTAATGTCCTTTAAGAAGGAAGTCTGTCATCCTTACCTGTTCTGACCTACATGTGACTCCTGAGTCATAACAATGTGGTTGTCTCTTAAATGTATCCTTGAAAATCTTAAAGACCTCTTTCAAGCTCTCCCACTCCCTCCCCCAACCCCCACCTTATCCATCTCTGCCCCAGGTAGTCCTTGAATAAGCAAGGAGTTATGGGCCATGAGCAGTAGACACAGTACATTGATTGTACCACAAGTCATTTATTTATCATAATTCTCTAATTCTTCAGTGCATATTTGTGGTTTTTGTTTAATGTCCTACGGCCAAAGATATTCTTACAAAGGTTGTCCATTACAAAGTTATCTGTATACTCCATTATACAAAGAGGGAAATAAAGTTATTTCCTCGCATTGCTTGTGAGAAAAAAATAATTCATTTGTTTGGCACTTGCCCCCATCTCAGGATACCCCAACCTACAAATTGTTTTGAAGTGTGGACACAGTTGTTATTTGGGCAAGTGCAGCAGCAAATTTACAAGCAGCAAGATCCCATGACTAGCAAATGAAATGCAGGACCAGTTATCTTGCTTTTAATAGCGTTGAGTTGGAGGATGAAATGAAGAAAGCCACAAATAGTGCCTTACTATCTTTTACTTTCACCTGAACGAAAAGACAGCAGCTTTGACAAAGAGTCATCCAGACTCGGAACGTTAGCTCCCTTTTCTCTCCACAGGCGCTGTCAGACCTGAGTGTCCAGTATTTTCTGTTTTTGTTTGAGACAGCAGAGGTCTCTGCTGAACTGAAATGTTTGCCTATACTATCGTCCTCCAGTTTTGGAGTATAGTTTGAACTGACATCTGTTTGACTCTGCGGAAATTGAGTCAAGCTCTTAAAAGCTTTCACCACAAACTAAGATGAGACCACCATACATATGTTAGCAGACTTCATTCTCCAGTATTTTCTGGTAAGATCACCTTACCAGTACATTCACTCGACATTGTTCAATTTTGGCAAGATATTTGAGGATCTCCTGTGGCTGGGAGGTGACCTCAAGCCATTGAAGTGAGATCCAGATGATGATTCTAAGTCATTCTACATCTACATCCCTGTTGCAGTTCAGGATGTGACCGCAATCCCTTGAAACTTATTGGGCGGGATTCTCCATCCCGCCGAACCCGTTTTCTTGTGCGGCGCTCCCCCGCTGACAGCGGAATCCTCCATCTCAGCAGCCGGCCAATGGGGTTTCCCATTGTGGGCACACCCAAGCTGTCGGGAAATCCGTGGGCATGAGTGTGCTGTGGTGAAACGGAGGATCCCACCGACAGAGACTCCAGCCCAATATCTTCCCAGCATTGGCAGTTATCTATTATGACCATGAAATTACACCATGGGGTACTTTTGTCGTCACAGAGAAGTCGGGTAAGAGAGGATAACAAAAATGATTTATTGTCAAATTGGTCCCTCTCCATAGGTCTCGTGAGGGTTATAACCGGTATATGCATACAAATGCTTGACATATTTGTTTGAAATTTCCCATTGGCTATTTTAGCAGTGGAATAAACGCAAAGAATATGTATTTATGAGCCGACATTTTGTGCGATTTTACAGCCTATCAACACGGCAACTATTTATTTGTAATTATTTTGGTTAAGAGCCGTATTTCCAAAAGAACGTCCGCCAGCATTAAACCCAATTTATCATTTCTAATATCATGGACTGGACTGATGCCAAAATGCTGTGCAGTTCCACTTCCAAGTTTTGTGTTACCATAAAGTGGTTGCTCCTTTGCAGTGATACAAAAGTGACAGTAGAACTGTGGAGAGAGCTGTTAATCTGTTATCAGAACCTTCAGGCAGGCTGTCTTAACTCTGCTCACCTTTGACCAAACACAGAAAATAACTCAAGCGCATCATAGCTAAAGCAGTTCATGGACTTCATAAACTTAAGCTGGGTCTTTTCATGTCTTCACAAGGCTGATGTTTCCACCCCCGCTCTCAAGAAATAAATGTCCTTGTCAAGAGGCAGAGTTCAACACGCAAATGTTACCACTCTTAAACAGGGCACGGCCCTAGATTTGATAGGGTGATTCCGATCAGACAGGATAAATGAGGTGCTGCCAGCCACAGATTTGACTTCATTCTTATCAATCTTAGTCTGGTAACTTAGTAAAACCCATAGCCACGGTTGAAGCAATTGAAACGAAAATGAAAAGATTCTTTGTTCCACAGATTGCAGAGCTACATAAACCCACAAAAAAAATACAAATTGTTTCTGTGACTCTTGAACATAAATGGTAGGCAGAGCTTGCTCGATGGATTAAACATGATTCATCCTTCTGATCTCTTTGCATGTTAAATGTTACTCATTTGTGGTTTCACCATGAATTCACTGCAGGTCTGAGCTTCAGTAAGTGACAAATGGCCAACGGAGCAGAAAGTCTATTTTAATATGCAGTTGCATGCTATTAAGTGCTATTTATAAAGAAATATAGCCTGATTCAGTTAGATTACAGTGTGGAACATTGTTTGTTGGATGCTTGGGTCAGAGAATTAGATTTGGAGGGCAGCATGCCTGATTCTCAATGCATTGACCTCTGCGATCAATATTCCATCCTGTGCTTTCAATGAATGAGACACAGTATTGGGAGGTTTGCCTCACTCAATTTATCCTTATTTGCCTAAAAGAAGAGCAGTTTACAAATCTATATGATACACAACCATTCCAAACAAATCTAAACGTAAACATCAGGAAACTGCAAACAAAAATACATTTTAAATAACTGTGATTCGATTTGTACAGAATTGTTTAGATTCAGTCCCTAACATCCATTTAGTATTTATGGCCCAGATTATCCTCTAGTAGGGCAGCTAATGGCATTTTCCTAAAGTTAGACTTGCAACGTACGGATGCAATGCTATAACAATGCAGCGAGGGGAAAAAGGGGACCCAAGTGAGCAAACAAGCAATTGTGTGTCTCCTTAACCAGTTACATTGAAGGATTATAAAACAGTGTAAGGACTGCGAAGGAAGTGTAAATAAGTGAATTCAAACTGGATTCAAATCCGGAAAGAAAAATGAAAAATGGAAATAAAAAGAGGGAATGAGAGGAGAGACACAGAAGGCCCCAGAGTGGACCAATGGGAGAGCAGGAGGATGGACCAAGGATAAAGAGCCTGCCAGAAGGAGAGTGAAAGGAAAGACCCCGAATAAAAGTAGACCCAAGAACGGATCTGTGGGAGATTGAGAGGGGAAGCCTCTAATAAAACCTGCCGTGAGATTGAACCTGTGGGAAAGTGAGGGGAGTGTACACCACCCTTAATCTACAGACGAGCAAAGAAAAAAGTCAACATAGATTTTGAAAGCTTGAATGCGCATTCTGAACCCTGAGTGGAAGCGACATATGAACGATATGTTCTCAACACTGGGGTTCAGAGTGAAAACGAGACCTTTGAACGTCATGGCAGCAATGCAGCTAGCAGAATCGTATGAATTTCAACAGCTAAAAGATGATCTGATTATAGATAGATGGCCCTCGGCGTGACAGACCCCTTGATGAGAGCAGGTATGCGAATGCGAAAGAAAGTGATAGGTGTGTGTCAAAGATACAGAAGTTGTGGAACAACAGCCGGAGCATATGTATGGCAGAGCAGGCCAGGAGGTACAATGTGCAGAGAAACAATCCAAGCAGAAAGAGATGCGCAATCACAGACAAAAGTCAAGATGCAAGCACTGTGGAGCACAGAATGCAGAGGAAAAGAAGGGCTGTCCAGCATGGGGAAAGCAGTGTTTCAACTGCAAGAAGCAAAATCATTTTACACACAAATGCAGAACAAGCCAATATGGATGGCCATTGGATAAATTTCAGAAGGTATGTCTCTTGAAGAACAATACACAATACAACAGGTTGGCTCAGTCAGGTCTATAGGCGACACATGATTTGTGACTTTTACCATAATGACCGCAGAAGGAAAGTATTAACTAAACAGGAAGTGTCAGATAGACACTGGTGCGTCATACAACATAATGACCTGCACAGATCTGTGTGAAGTGGCTCAACATGGCAATCTGAAAATGAAGCCCTCAAAAGTAAGATTGAGGCTATATGATGGCACAAGACTCAAGAGGGCCAACTAATCTGACAGCTCAATGCAATGTCAAGAAGGAAGAGCTTGCATTTCAGATCATAGAGTGACACAGCGGCCACTCATCTCAGCTGGTGCAAGTCTAAAGCTTGGGCTGGTAACCCTGAATGTGACAAAAGAGAAAAAGTAACAAAAGACACCAGAGGAAGGGCAGAAAAATACCCCAGGGAAAAGGAAACAAAATATCCAGAAAGAGGGAGATAGAAGGCCCCAGAGAGAGGGAGATAGAAGGCCCCAGAGAGAGGGAGATAGAAGGCCCCAGAGAGAGGGAGATAGAAGGACCCAGAGAGAAGGAGATAGAAGGCCCCAGAGAGAGGGAGATTGAAGGCCCCAGAGAGAGGGAGAATGAAGGCCCCAGAGAGAGGGAGAATGAAGGGCCCAGAGAGGCGAGAATGAAGGCCCCAGAAAGAGGAAGACAGAAGGCCCCAGAGAAATGGAGACAATATTCAATTAAACCACAAGATTGTTGACGGTCACATCAGTGTAATGAAATGCACAAGGCAAAGGTAAATTTTCTACAGGAAAATGTTCACATTAAAACTGAACTGCAGGAGTTGAAGAGCAAGAATTCAGCTGAGTCTTTGAAAAGGCATGCTAAACTGAAGTTTTCAATTAACCAAGTTGTGTGAGATCTGACCAAACAATTTTCAGGGGCAGCACTAAGATACCAAAAGGAAATAACGACTGACAATTCCACAGTTGACAACTCAAAGCAGAAGTTGACCAAACTCAACCATATATACAGCAACCGCACAACTAGTGAAGCAGTTCCTTCACAGCAATTGGGCAGTGGGGAGAAGGGATCTCACCAGATTTACTGAGTACAGAAATACCATCGATCTCAGAGATCCACAAATCTTCAACAACTGAATGGGACAACAATCATCAAGACAACAAGGGCCATGGGAATGACACTCTCCGGATAAAGAACATCACCTAGAAGAACAGCCAATGTCAACGTACGCAAATTCTATTAAGAAAAGTGCCGCCTTCAAGACTACGTGAGCAATGTGTGTGCCCAGACTGACTAGTAGACCAAACATTTGTTAATGCATGAGAGCAGTGGGTATATAGTGGGTGACCTGGGCAACGTACAATCCCTTATGTATACTAATGTGTCTTTTGTTCTCTGGGGGAAAAGGGGGATGTTTGTATTCCTTTTTTTACATGAAAACGGAATGTTTGGGTTTTGGAAATGAAATGTGGTACTAACTAACTGGCTTGCCATTGTCATGTGACTCTGCCATGAGGACTCAGCCTCTGGAGGCAGATATTTTAAGATCAGTTCAATAAAGCTCTCACGGAGTACACTGAAGAGGTACAGCTGCTCTTATTCTTGCAACACTGTGGGGGAGTGAGAGGAGAGACCTGGAATATAAAATTAGGCCTCAGGCTGGACCTGTGGGAGAGCGCGAGGAACCAGAATAAAACTAGGCCCGAGATCAGACCTGTGGGAGGTTCAGAGGGGGCACTAAGCCAGGATATTGAACTTCAAAACCAACAGAAAGAAATGAAAGAGAGATGTCACAAGACAGCAAGTAGGAAATTGGTTGGTGATTAGCATGGAAGGATTGGGTAATGGACAGGAAAAAGAACAAACCGGGTCTTTTCAAGTTGCCTGCTGTAAATAGTGGAGCGCTGCAAGGATCAGTGCAGGAGCTTCAACTATCAACAATCAATATTATCGACAAGCAAAGAGACCGAGCGCAATGTATCCAAATCTGCTGACAATACAAAGCTGTCAATGTAAGTTGTGAAGTGCACTTTTCCTCGACACGTGTTAATTACTTTAAGTTCATTAAACGCTTGGTTTAAACATATTTTTAGGAAAACAAGAAAATACCTCCATTGATATAGCACATTGCACAACCCCCAGGTATCCCAAAGTGCTTCATGGGCTTGTAAACACTTTTGAAATGAAGTCACTGTTGTAATGTATGGAATGTGGCAACCAATTTGTACACAGAAAGCTCCCACAAACAGCAATGTGATAAAGCCAAGATAATCTATGTTTTGTGATTTTGATTGAGGGATAAATATTGGCCAGGACACCCGGGATAATTCCCCTGCTCCCTTCAAAATAGCACTGAGGGGCCTTTCATGTTACCCGAGAGAGCAGACACGGCCTTGGCTCAACATCTTGATGAGAGACAGCATCGCTGACAGTGCAGCACCCCCGGAGGTGTGTCATCTTTGAGGGTTTTTTTGCTCAAATCCAGGAATGGGATTTGAACTCTCAACTTCCCGATTCATAGGCAAGACCACTGCCAATTAAGTTGTGGTTAACACAGCTCCGCCAGTTCCTTATTTCCCACTATAATTTCTTCTGACTCTGCATCTTAGGAATCAATTATGACCTTCACTAACCTTTTCTTTTTAACACGCTCATTGAAAATCTTACAAACTGTTTATTTATTTCTTGCTAACTTACTCTTCTATTCCATTTTCTCCCTCTGTCAATTTCATGGTCATCCTTCGCTGACCGTTTTGACCCCCCCCCCCCCTCCCAGTCCTCAGACTTACTATTCTTTTTGGCAACATTGTAACTTTCTTATTTTAATTTAATACTATCCTTACCTTTTCTAGCAAGGCATAGCTGTACCAGTTTTCCAGTAGAGATTTGATTCCTGTTTGCCTTTGCATATTTACCATGAGATTTTTCCAACTATTTTCATGATGAATGACGACCGCTGTCAAGTTATTACTCCGAGATATGAACACAGACCCGAGAGTGAGAGAGGAATGACACCATCATTGTAGCATTTATAAAGGAATTGGATTCTGATTAAGATGCAGATTAATAATTGTGTTTTTAACAGCACTGGACAATGACAAGCACCCTGAAATGTTGATGTATTTCACTTAAGTCATTTGTTGTAAAATTGATGAGAAGAGCAACATGGGGCGAAATTCTCCGGAAACGGCGCGATGTCCGCCGACTGGCGCCCAAAACGGCGCAAATCAGACGGGCATCGCCCCACCCCAAAGGTGCGGAATGCTCCGCATCTTTGGGGGCCGAGCCCCAACATTGAGGGGCTAGGTCGGCGCCGGAGGAATTTCCGCCCCGCCAGCTGGCGGAAAAGGCCTTTGGTGCCCCGCCAGCTGGCGCGGAAATGACATCTCCGAGCGGCGCATGCACGGGAGCGTTAGCGGCCGCTGACAGCTGCCCACGCATGCGCAGTGGAGGGAGTCTCTTCTGCCTCCGCCATGGTGGAGACCGTGGCGGAGGCAGAAGGGAAAGAGTGCAACCACGGCACAGGCCCGCCTGCGAATCGGTGGGCCCCGATCGCGGGCCAGGCCACCGTGGGGGCACCCCCTGGGGCCAGATCGCCCCGCACCCCCCCCAGGACCCCGGAGCCGGCCCGCGCTGCCTTGTCCCGCCAATAAGGTAGGTGGTTTAATTTACGCCGGCGGGACAGGCATTTTAGCGGCGGGACTTCGGCCCATCCGGGCCAGAGAATCGAGCGGGAGGGTGGCCCGCCAACCGGCGCGGCGCGATTCCCGCCCCCGCCGAATTTCTGGTGCCGGAGACTTCGGCAACCGGCGGGGGCGGGATTCACGGCAGCCCCCGGCGAGTCTCCGACCCGGCGGAGGGTCGGAGAATCTCGGCTATGGTCCTGGATCATCTTATGTCAACTATTTTCTTAATACAATTTAGAGACCACATTGATTACAGAATCAGAGTGCAGATTTGGCAAGTGTAATAAAACCATAGAGAAGTTACAGCACAGAAGGAGACCATTCGGCCCATCTTGTCCATGTCAGCCCAAGAACACCCAGGTGGTCTTTCTAATCCCACCTTCGAGGACCTAGTGCGTAGCCATGTAGGTTACAGCACATAAAGTGCAGATCCAGGTACTTTTAAAAAGAGTTTAGGGTCTCTGCCTCCACCACCAACTCGGGCAGCGAATTCCAGACTCCCACTACCCTCTGCGTAAAAACGTTCTTCCTTGTCCCCTCTACACCTTTTGCCACTTATCTCGAATCTATGTCCCCTGGTTCTAGAATTCTCTTCCGAGGGAAACAATTTTATCCTGTCCGCTCTGTCACTTCCCTTCATAATTTTGTACACCTCAACCAAATCACCCTCAGTCTTCTTTGTTCCAAGAAAAATGTAATGTAAGGGTACTTGTTAGGGGAATAAAGCTGAGAAGAAAAGAAAGCATTGAGTGAACCACTGAGAATTAATGCTGAAAATTCTATATTTGTTATTAATTTACGGGATGTGGGTGTCGCTGCTTAGCCCAGCCTTTATTGCCCATCCCCAGTTGCCCTTCAGAATGTGGTGGTGAGTTTCCTTCTTGAACCGCTGCAGTCCTTGAGGTGTAGGTACACCCACTGTGCTGTTAGAGTGGGAGTTCCAGGATATTGCCCCAGCAACAGTGCAGGAACACCGATATATTTCCAAGTCAGGGTGGTGAGTGACTTGGAGAGAAACCTCCAGGTGCTGAGGTTCCCAGGTATCTGCTGCTCTTGTCCTTCTAGATGGTAGTGGTCATGGGTTTGGAAGATGCTGTCTAAGGAACCTTCATGAGTTACTGCAGTGCATCTTGTAGATGGTACACATGGTTGCCACTGTTCGTCGGTGGTGGAGGGTTTGAATGTGTGTGGAAGGAGGAGCAATCAAGTGGGGTGCTCTGTCCTGGATGGTGTCGAGCTTCTAGATTGTTATTGGAGCTGCACTCATCCAGGAGAGTACTCCATTACACTCCTGACTTGTACCTTGTAGATGGTGGACAGGCTTTGGGGGTCAGGAGGTGAGTTATTCGCCGTAGGATTCCTAGCCTTTGACCTGACCTGACCTAGCCACAGTATTAATTAGGCTATTATTTTAAAATCAACATTTTCACACCACAATTCAGTTTTGTTCACCAAGTAGAAATGGGAAACCTTCACAACCTGGATGGAGGCACTGTGGAGAATAGTCATGAGGCTAACCCTTGCTGTCAAAGGTTTGAGACTAGAAAAATGGGCTTTTTTGGTGACTGAATGAAGCCTTCTGCTACATTTGTGTATGCGGAGTGAAATTGTACAGGTAAAATAATTCTGACAATACATCAAACCAACAAAACAAGAGGACATCATCTAAAACTGATGAACAGTCAATTTAGAACAGATGTTTGGAAGAAATTCTTTATGTTTGTAATGGAGATCTAGGGAAACAAAAAGATAACAATCTTAGATTCATTTAAAATCCAGTTAGAGGACAGGATGAAAGGATTATGAAGCCATTTTTCCATGGACAGATTAGCTAAGAATAACTCAATGCCCTCTTCATTGATATTTATCGTAAGATCTTCAGCAATTACAATGCTATTTGCAATTCTGTTGTCTACAGTCTATTGGTGGTCTTTCATTGTTCCTCTCGTGTAATTATATTATAAGGAAGTGAAAACTCAACTTGTCAATTTGAGAGACAGTTAAGTTGTTAGTCTGGATGATGTTGCTCATTCTATACGTGGACAAATTGTGGCTTACTGAAAAGTTTTGAAAGAATACACTCCTGTTGGTTTTCTCACACTACTGCAGACTGTAATCTGTGAGTGAAACACCGGTTGCCTTCTCTCTCACAGTTTGCGAGTCAATGAGAAAGGAGCAGCATTAAATCTTCTAAATCCGTCATGGAGGTAGAATTGAGGACCAGGGTTCAAGCACTCTGACACACCACAGGGAAAGAAAAGGCAGCTGACTATTTACCAAAGTGCTGTACATTTGGGCATTACTGACTGGGAAAAGCTGGTCTGCTTGGCCTGGAGCTGCAATTGAGCTCTTCTGCAAAGCTACAGAGAACTCAAAACACTTAAATTAATTAACGCCCCACCCAACCCCTTCAGAGGTGAAGGCCGCATGGGACATGGGAGGCAATAACTTAAAAGAGCAAAATCACAGAGAGAGATTGACTACTCGTCATTCGCAGTTATTGTGTCACTAAAAGTGGACTCAACATTTGTTCTTGGTATCATCTTCTACAATACAGCAACTTTACAACATTGAATGCACATCACTGGTGAGCCAGGCAGCCCAATGCCTTTGTTTAAAAGCTGACAGTGGAGTAGTGCTCCTCAGGCAGCAACATCTGGACACTTGCATTTAACCAAACATCTGTTCCTTCTCTGAAAAAGCTGTTCCTGTCATTGCATAAATAATGATGAGTGCCAGTAACATCGCTATATTTTGACAGCAGAACCTGGCCAAATGTTTGGCAGTCTTTAGTTCAGGAAGGTGTAAGATCACCAGATGGTCAGTATCACCCTATAACCCACCAAGACGTTTATTCCCTCTTTAAGGGAACCAATGGTAGGGGTGGGCGGGGGGGGGGGGGGTAGATCAGGTGCGGAATCTCCATCGCCCGCTGCCGGTAGCGGGGTCCCGATCTTGCGGAGAATTGAGCGTCAGGCTAAAAATGAGATCAGCGCCAGGAGTCGATCCCGTTCTGATGCTCCAGTCCTCTGCCTGTGGCTGTGAAGTACATGCCCCGTGCCAGCGAGAGAATTTGCACCCATTTGCATCCGAATAATGGGCTGGAAGTCTGATTCGCCACATCCCCATGATGGCCCAGGCCTCTAGGCCGGGATCCATGCGGGCGTGGATTAGTGCAGGTATTTCCAAGTGTGGACCCCGCGTATGATCAAGGGGTATACCGTAGGTACCCCCTAAAGTATATTGGAGGCCCCCTCTTCCCTCACAACACAAATCCTGCCTCCTCCAGCCCCCTCCATCTGATCCCACCATCAGCCCTCCCCATCAGACCCCCAACAGATGTTCTCCCATCAGAGACCTCCAACCGAGACCCTCCATCAGAGACC
Organism: Scyliorhinus torazame; assembly: GCF_047496885.1. NCBI lineage: Eukaryota > Metazoa > Chordata > Chondrichthyes > Carcharhiniformes > Scyliorhinidae > Scyliorhinus > Scyliorhinus torazame. Next base: position 29,465,625 of record NC_092724.1, read on the forward strand.
CTGCCTGAAAGCTGAAGAGCAGTCCAGACAGTAGGTTGAAAAATCACTGCATTTTCACTTACCCTTTCCTAAGATTTGCTGCCTCAGTTCAAAGCAACAGCTGTTACAAGTGGAAGAGGCTTGGTAGAAAGCCCAGTACACTTCAAAGGGCTTAGAATCCCTTGACAAGCTCTGAAATGCAGATCTTCCATTCAATTTTACATTCAATAGATTGCATTGGCCAGTGATTGACAGTTTTCTTACTCCAATAACAGCTGCTTGGTGGATTGTTGATCTATCTTTCCCTTCAAGCTTGAATGCATTTCAGTTGCCCTGCTTTGATGCCAATCACAATGTTTAAGAAACACCCTTGCTATGATTGACAACCCCTCATCACATCAAAGACAGCTAAGTGCTTCCTGCTGTTGGAACGGAGGTAGGATTTGCATTGTGCGAGGGAGGGAGGCCCGCCGCTAAACCTCGGTATCAGGCAGCCCGCTCAAAATGGCAGCCTGATATCAGGATTCCGACGGAATCCCACTAGCTCCTTGCCATACTTAAATTTGCATGACAGGAGAGGGAGTCGCATTCCGGAACCTGTTCCTAGCGCCAGTACAGACCCGAAGCGATTCCATTCCGGCAGGAGAACTTAGTGTCCCGATCGGAGAATCTTGCCCTGGAGATGCATATGAGACCCAGATCTGTCAGTATGTGGAAAGTTGTAGATTATTTCAAACTGATATAAAGTAGGTGAGTCAGCCCAGGTTGATTAAGGCAGTATGGACTGTTTTCATTTTGTTTCTCAGGTGATATTTTCTTTGAACTCACACCCCAAGGGGTGAAGAGACTAAGTTGGTTTTGTTGATACATCTAGTGGTGAGTATTGTCGGAGGTGCAATCTTCTGAATGTAGCATGAAGCCAAAACCAGGACTACATGTTCAGATGGGAGGAAAAAAAATTCTACAGCACTTTCCAAAAAAAGCATGGAATTCTCCTCATGACATAACACTCATCTCTGAACTAACCCAAGCAAAACAGACTAACTAACCATTTAACTCAGTGCAGATTTTAGGACTTTGCTATAATCAAATTGTCTGCCTTGGTTGCCTGAAAAAACAAAGGTGGCTACGCAACAAAATGTAATTTGTTTATGAAGTACTTGTGGATGTTCTGGGGATGTGAACGAGGTTATAAAAGTGCCAGCCAGTTCTTTTCACTTGAGTACAAGCAATCACCTTTGATATTCATGGAAAGCCAGCAATGCAACAGAACTAGGGACAAACTTAATGGTGTCATTCTTCCTCTTCATCAATTCTCAGCCCAAAGGCAGGTTTCATTCACAGCGCCACAATCTCCACCAACCTTAGGGTAAGGAGGCAGCTCCAAAATCCACCCAAGCCAGAAGCCGGGTCGAACCATTTGCTATTGGCAAATTATTTCCAATAATTGCAGCCATAGATCAGTCTAGCAGCCCCATTGTATATTGTACTTCCAATGCCGAATTTCAATGACTGTAAACAACGCATCGTATATTCAATGCACAATAGTAGTCCCCTACACTAGAAATTTTACATCAATTTTTCTCAGTTTTCTACATCTCTTCCCTCTCTTACCACTGGATTATGCTGATAGGACTTTCCATGTTATTAGATCTGTAACACACATATAAAAATGAATATCTGAATTCATTTCCCAGATCATTTGGATCAGAGTAGCTGGACCAACTGATCTTCAGTACTAGAGCTATAAGGTTTGCCATCCATCAGCCATTCCCTTTGGAGAATTAGTTTAAAAAGTCACATTCTGAGGTGAATTAGAGACTAAGAGCCAGATTGTCATGTCTGGGGAATGGGGTCGGGCAAGTAACCATTTGCACTTTAAAACAATTATTTTTGTTAGGGTCTTTTTCATTGCAAACTCGACATGATAACGCAAGACCAAAACACATATTTACAATAATTTGCATACACTGTGGTTCAGGCAGTAATTTTCCAGCAACATGTTCCTTGCGATTATCTTCTCCTCTACTCGTCCCATGTTCTTCTTGGCTGCATTTACCAACCCCGCCCTCTCCATGCTCTTCCCCCCCTTCCTTTCTCTTCTGTATTCCATGATTTGTCTTGTGTTCCCCCCCCCCCCCACACACTTTATTGGTTGCTGGTTACGAACAGGTCTTGAAACAAGTTGGTGAACAGCCTCCACGATCTTTGGAAGCCTCCCTCCGACCAACAGTTGGTGTACTTTATCTTCTACAGCCTGGGAAATTCCGCCAGGTCGGACAGCCAGTCTGCAGCCTTGGGTGGTGCTGCTGATCGCCAGCCAATCAGGAGTCTCCAACAGGCGGTAAGGGAGGCACAGGTTAGAGCATCAACCCCCCTCCTCATGAAGAGCTGTGACTGCTCTGCTACTCCGAAGACCACCACTAGTTGGCACAGCTCCACTCTCACCTTCACAACCCTGGACATGGTCTTGAAGAAGGAAATTTGCACCTTTGACTGCATATTCCAATTTGCAGTGCCTTCCCAATCCTATATTAGTTATTGTGGCCTTGTTGTGGGTTGGGAAGGCCGAGTATGAACCCTGCGCTGACCTCTTCTGAAGTCAGGGCCACCATAGTGAGGACCATAGGAAATTTGGATTTCCTACCCCATGCTATTTTCAGATGTTGGTGGAGGTTTTAGAAGCACAGAACTCCCCCCCCCCCACTACCCCCCCACCAGATTTGAGAGTTTGTGACCAGTGGGGGATGCCTGCTGAGGAGTCTAGGAAAATCTTACAGTAAGTGCTAAATGTTTTCGACACCTTCCAATTTCCATTTTAAATGTGGTATTTTAATGTAGACGAGTCTTTAATTCAGTGGTTGATCAAAGGCATCTTTCCTGCAAAGTTAAATTGATAACCATTGTGTAAATGTTGGTCTGTACTGCAGTGCGGTTCTCAATGGAAAAAGTGATGTAATGCATTAAAAACTGGAGAACAATGTGCTGGGAAACTATCCCGTCATGTTCTGCACTGAGATTTAAATGCCCAACCATCTCTAGCTTTGAAAAAAATGGTCCTACTATTGAACATTGAAAAAAACCCTTAGCACCTGCTACACTTCTTTGGCAGGCAATCTGCTTTGAATTGGAAATTAACATCACCTGCAGGTTAAATTGCAGTTTCAATGGACTGCCTTGTTGACATTCCCAAGGGTATGTTTTGATAGCTGGAGCTATTATGAATGTTTGGCTGAGTTTCAAAAGGTCTAGAACCATTTATCTCAGTGAGTGGGAGGTGGGGGCGGGTGCGTGCTGTGTTCACGTTTGGATTGGCAGTTTTAGAGGTTATTAAAGAATTGTCTGTCTTTGATTTTGCAAGTGAGTAAACAGTTCTTTGTTTTTACAACAGATTAGCCATTTGAGGCAATTTACATTTTTTTGAATAGGTTTTTATCAAGCAGAGTTTTTTCAGTATTAAGTGTCTTTGAATATGTCAGTTCTATTAGATTGTTAAACCTTTCCTAAATGTCCAATTAAAATGCTTCCTGAGGTTTTCCCATTTTGGATACTGGATGGGTAGGTATGTAGGATACATGGAGTGGCATTGGGGACATGAAGTGGCATTGAGGGCTATGGAGTGACATTAGGGAAATCAAGAAACATAGAGGGGACTCCCCCACGACCATTCCCCCCCTCCCCAAGGATCGCAGCCATTGGGCCCCCCCAATGGGTCTTTCTTAACCCCCCAACCCCCCTTCTTGCCAGCATCAGGCCGTCACCCCCAATCGCCAGTGCCAGTTCCCCCCACTGCAGGTGAGCGACACCCACTAAGGGGTCACCAGCTGCCCCACCCCCCTTCATGCTCCAATTTCATGCCTAGCTCCCTTCATGCCTCCTTCATACCCTGCCCCCTTAAAAAGCTCTGACCCCCTTCAGGCCCGAACCCTCAGGTGCCACCCATTCAGGCCCCACCCTTCAGGCCCCATCTCCATCACTGGCACTGCCAGGGTGCGACCACCTGGGGGCCCCAATGGTGTTCAAGTCCTCCAACTCCCCCCCCCCCCGTTGTGGTCTATAGTGGTGGAGCCATCGGGGGGGGACAGGCTGTGGGTGAGTGAATAGTGGAAGCCTGGAGTATCTGGCTTCAAACAATCCCGACATATTTAAATGCTGATTTAAATATGCTAATCTGGTTCATGCCATTATGTCACCTGCAGAAGGTCGGGAGCATCGTGCACTGGTTGGCGCCTGGCGCGAACCCCATTTAGGAGCTCACCTGCTGTTATCCAGGCAGAGCGGGACATGCGCCAGTCGCACAATGGCCAGGGAATCGTCCCCTGGGAAGTCATTTGATTTTCCCACGGATGGCCCTGGTCCTGATACCTAGAGGTATAAGTAGTGATGCAGTTTTACATCATTGACTTGTACATACACTCCCTTGATACTCAGAAAATGAAAGCTGTAATCCCCACCCTTCAATAACTCTCTTTATGGAGATTTACAAATGCACATTTTAGCACTCCCCGCAGCGTTGGACCAGTTTCCAGAATTGCACAAGTTGAAAGAAAATGATAGGACTGCTTCAGGTCAAACCAATTATATTATAAACCACACACCGTAAAACAGAAATTTAAAGTGACTGCTTCAAACAATTTCTTTGTTGCTGATTATTTCCTGAAGGCTGGCGATGAGGAGTAAAATCAACCACCTGTAGTACACTATATTATTTTTAAAATAACCTGCTGCTGAGATTACAAAACACATGCATTTCATCTGATACCTGATCACAAGCAGAGTGCACTCGCTAAAGGTATTGGGCGCAATCGCACAGCCTCGTCACGCCCGACTCAGTGACACAGTGAGGCCATTAAATCATGCAAGAGACCTCTCGTAAAATTTACGACGCTCGGACGTCTTGCGAGATCTCATTAGATCTCGAAAAACGTCACGATCTGGAATTTGCCCTCGCTGGGTGAAATCCAGATGAACATATTTCAGTGAGACATTTGGCTCATTTAAATATGTCACCACCTGATACTCCTGAGGCCCGGGAACAGAAACCCGTGCCTGGGAGACCATGCCATAGCTGGTCCACACAAATGTGGAAAAGGCGTAACATCACCTGGGAGGTCGCTCAGGCCATCAAAGGGTCCCTGAGTAATTGGACACTGGGTAGGGTGGCACCCTGGCATTCCTGCTGCCTCCCAGGCACCTTGGCACTGTCAACCTGGTGCCTTGGCAGTGCCAGCCAGGCACCCTGCCAGTGTGTCTGGGTGGCACTGCTCGGCTGGCAGGGGCACTGCCAGAGTGTCAGGCTAGCACTGTCAAGGTGCTTGGTGCCAGGTTGTCCATGCCAGGGATCGGGCCCTACCTGATGGGATAAAGGGGCTGGTGGGCCCCCTAACAAGTATGCTGAGGCAGAGGGGGGGGGGGGGGGGGGGTGTCCAGAGGTGTGGTCTGGTGTCCAAGGGGGGTTGCGAGATCAGGGTGGCTTTAAAAATGGCGCCCGACTTCTTTCTGCACTGACGAGCTGAGTTCAGGAAATGAGGTAAGTGCAGTCGCGTTGGGGTGTTCCCAACTGAGGCCAAAAATAACAAGAGTCCCATTTGATAGAGGGAAAGACCACACTATACGCATCCAAAATGGGACTCTTTTTTTGGGCGTTAAATCGTGCCCGAATTTTTATTCTTTAACTAAGGAAATGTTCTAATTTCCTACAACGCATCATCTACAAACTCCAGAAAGATCACACTTGTGCATATATCGGCAGCATGTCAAATGTAGGTTGTGTCTCATTCATGTCAGTGATAAACTGTTCATACTTCACGATTAGACACACCCCTTTTCTTCCCCTGCTTATCAAAGGCACTAGACGTGTGAATCATGACTCTTCCAGCACGAACACAGCTTATCTCGCATCCAAGGATTGGAAATTCTTGGTATACAAACTATACTACAGAGGCAAGGGTGAACTGTACAATATTGTGGTAGAAGTGACTTGTTATTGGTTATGTGCTGTGTATTGTACAGTATTATTGTTTACATATACAACAAGCTAGATATTGTAAAGGGAAAAAGAACGGTAGGGATTCTTTTGCTACTTTGAATATATTTAAAAGCCAGCGATCTTGTTTTTTTTCATAAGTTTCAAAAATACTTCAACCCCTCAATAGACTGGGCTGTTTATTAACTGTGCTCTACTATAGGACTTCCGCTTGTGACCATGGAGTGATTGGTCACATAAAGGTCTGATCCTGTTCAAAGTCACAGAAAAGGGCTCTTTTCACCCAGATCCGGGTGGAATTTTGATGAAAAGGCGTAGGTGAATGTTAGAGGAGTAGTTTACCCCTGGAATGGTATGTCTTCTGATCACCGGACCCGGCAGAAAACAGCAGGAGGTTTGGCTGGAAAGTTGAAACAGTCTTGTGCTTCACAGTCAGTCTCTTCCAGCATGCAGGCGGGGGAGGAGCAAGCTGTATGACCCCAGATACAGGAAGTGATGACTTTTATCAAGGAGGAATTCCATAAACAGAGGAAAGAAATTCATGAGGATCATGCAAAGGCCATTGCAGAAGCTGTGGCACCCCTGAAGAGTACTTTGGAGCGGATGGAGAGGTGTTTGGAGGTGCACGGGTCACAGATTCGGGAGATTGAAGGAGTGATCTCGGACCACAGCGATCGTGTGGTGGCTCTGGAGGCGGAGGTGGGGCTCCTAGGAGACCTTTGTAAAACGTTGAGGGCAAAGGTGGAGGAGCAGGAGAATGCCTCAAGAAGGCAGAACCTGCGAATAGTGGGTCTGCCTGAAGGAGTGAAAGGTGTGAGTGCCACGAGGTACGTCTCGAAGATGCTGGAGGGGCTGGTGGTAGAAGGGGTGCTAGATAAGGCCCCTGAAGTGGACCGAGCACATGGGTCTCTGAGGCGAATGCCTGGAGCTGGGGAGCCGCTGCGGGTGGTTATCGTGAGACTCCATAAATTTGTGGAGAAAGAGAGAATTCTATGGTGGGCCAGGGAGAAGTGTAGCTGCGACTGGGAGGGAAATAACATCCGGATTTATCAGGACATCGGAGCCGAGTTGCCAAAACGGCAGGCAAGTTTCAACAAGGCCAAGGCGGAGCTGTAACGGCGGCAGATCAGGTTTGGGGTGCTCTACCTGGCGAAATTATGGGTGACATTTGGAGGCCGGGAGTATTATTTCGAGACCCCAGAAGCGGCCGAAGACTTCATTAAGGAGCATAAACTGGGGGAGAACTGAGTGGGCAATGCTTGGGAACCAGGGTGCTCGCACTATGTAATGGTCAGGAGCATGTTTGAAGTGGGTGTAGGGACTGGGGGATTTTCGCCTTTTTTTGTGGGGGGAGAGGCTTTCTGTTCAATGTTGAGAATGTAAGGAGTTGTAGGGGTGAAAGGTTTATGTGGGGATGGATGTTCCCATCCCCCCCCTCCTGTGGGACTGTTTGTGTTTAACATCTGTTTGTTTGCTTTTGGAGAAGGCTACCTGGAGTTCAGGAGAAGTCCTTGTTTGGGTGGGGGAGGGTAAGGCCAGCAGGAGGCCTTCTTCTCTCAGTTGAGGAGTGATAAGGTGCGGTTGGCGATTAGGGATTATGTGGAGTTCAATCAGAGTGGGGAGGTGTCGGCGGGCATTATTTGGGAAGCACTGAAGGCAGTGGTCCGGGGAGAAATTATCTCATTTACGGTTCGTGTGAATAAGGAAAGGAGGGCGGAACATGACCTTCCAGTGAGCGAGATAGTGGAGGTGGACAGGGAATATTCGAGGGTGCCCACCGTGGAGGGATTGACAAGGAGGAAAATGTTGCAGGGGCAATTTGACAGGCTGACAACGGGGAGGGCGGTAGGGCAACTGCGTGGGGCAAGAGGGGTGCAATACGAGTATGGGGAGAAGGCGAGCCGCATGCTGGTGCACCAGCTGCGGAGGCAGGCTGCGTCCAGGGAAATATTGAAGATCCGGACTGGGGCTGGGGATGTGGTGTCAGAGCCAGGGAAGATAAATGAGGCATTTAGAGAGTATTACCAGGGACTTTATGAGGCAGACCCAGGAGGAGAGGAGGGGGACATGGGGTGGTTTCTGGACGAGCTGGAATTTCCCCAGGTGGAGGAAGCAAAGAGGCAGGCGTTGGAGGAGCCCCTGGGGCGGAGGGAGGTGCTGGATAGTATCAGCGGTATGATGTCGGGGAAGGCCCCTGGGCCGGATGGGTACCCGGCAGAATTTTATAAGGATTTTCGGCGGACCTGGCACCACATCTGTTGGGGCCGTTTAATGAAGCACTGGAGAAGGGGGAGTTGCCAGAGATGATGAAGCAGGCAGTAATCACACTAATCCCCCAAAAAGGGAAGGATCCAGTGGAATGTGGGTCGTATAGACTCATATCACTATTGAACACGGATGTGAAAGTATTGGCTAAGTTGTTGGTGGGAGGATTGTGTCCCGGGGGTGGTTGCAGAAGATGAAACAGGCTTCGTGAAGGGCAGGCAGCTCGCAAGTAATATAAGACGGCTGTTGAATGTGGTGATGAATCCCGAGAGCTCTGGTACCGGAGGTGGTGGTGTCCATGGACGCGGAGAAAACATTTGATCGGGTGGAGTGTTCAAAGTTTTGGGAAGGTTTGGGTTTGGGCCGAGATTTGTGGCATGAGTGCGGTTGCTGTATGTGGCGCCAAGAGCGAGGGTGAGAACAAATGATATGAGCTCACAAAACTTTGACTTACACAGGGGTATGAGGCAGGGGTGCCCGCTGTCGGCGCTGCTGTTTGCGCTGGCAATGGCTCTCAGGGGATCGGCAGAGTGGCAGGGGATAATGAGGGGACAGACGGAGCATCAGCTGTTGGTCTATGCCGATGACCTCTTGCTGTATGTTTCGGATCCGCTGGAGAGTATGGGAAGGATTATGGGCCTGTTGGGGAGGTTTGGAGGGTTCTCGGGATACAAGCTGAATGTAGGGAAAAGCGAGGTATTCCCGGTGAATGAGCTGGCACAGCGGGCTAATTTAGGGGGGATGCCATTTACGGTACCGAGGGATAGATTTAGGTACTTGGGGATTCAGGTAGCGAGGGAATGGACGGGGCTCCATAAGTGGAACTTAACGAAGCTGGTGGAGGAGGCCAGGGAGGATCTTAAGAGGTGGGATACACTGCACTTAACATTGGCAGGAGGGTCCAAGTGGTGAAAATAAATATTCTGCCGAGGTTCTTGTTTATCATTCAGGCTCTCCCGATCTTTATACCAAAGGCCTTTTTTCGGAAAGTGGACACAATCATCTCTGACTTTGTATGGGCGGGGAAGGTGCCGAGGGTGGAGAGGACCCTGCTACAGAGGCAGAGGCAGCAGGGGGGGTTGGCATTACCAAACTTGCTTCGTTATTATTGGGCGGCGAATGTGGACAAGGTGCGGCGGTGGTGGGAAGGAGAAGGGGTAGAGTGGGTTAGGATTTAGGACAAATCTTGTAAGGGGTCTAGTTTGAGGGCTATGGTGATGGCAGCATTGCCAATGGCTCTGAGTAGATATTCAGGGAGCCCAGTGGTGCAGTCCACGGTTAAGATATGAATCAGCTGTGGAGGCATTTTAAGGTGGAAGGGATGTCGGTGTTAACGCCGCTATGTGAGAATCATGGGTTTGAGCCGGCAGTGATGGATAGTGTATACAGGAGGTGGAGGGAAGTGGGGCTGGTCAAGGTGAGGGATTTGTATTTGGAGGAAGGGTTTGCCAGTCTGGAGGAGCAAAGGGAGAGGGTAGAGCTTCCGAGGGGTAGTGAGATCAGGTATCTACAGGTTAGGGACTTTGCATGAAAGGTCTGGAAGGGGTTCCCTAGATTGCCGGGATACACCCTGCTGGAGCGACTGCTGCTTTCGGATGTGGAAGGGGAGGGAAAAATTGGGGATATATGTAAGTGGCTGGGGGAGGAGGGAGGCGAGTGGGTGGTGAAGATCAAGGAGAAATGGGAAGCAAAGTTGGGAATGGATATCAATTGGGGAGTATGGAGTGAGGCATTGCGAAGGGTAAACGGGACCTCTTCTTGTGCAAGGATGAGCCTGATACAGTTTAAGGTGGTGCACAGGGTGCATATGACTCGGGCGAGAATGCGTGGGTTCTTTCAGGGGGTAGCAGATGAGTGTGAGAGGTGTGGCCGGGGCCCAGCGAATCATGCGCACATGTTTTGGGGTTGTGAAAAATTGGGAAGATTCTGGGTGGGAGTGTTCGCGGTCTTAGCCAGGATAGTGGAGGCGGGAGTGGACCCGGACCCTTTGGTGGCGATATTTGGGGTTTCAGAGAAGCCGGAGCTCATGGAGAGGAGGAAGGCCGATGTCTTGGCCTTCGCCTCTCTGATTGCACGGCGACAAATTTTGCTGGAGTGGCCACCGGGGGTAGCAGCATGGTTGGGTGACCTATACGACTTCCTGCGGTTAGAGAAGATAAAGTATGAGTTAAGGGGAGTTTGAGAAAAGGTGGGGGATGTTTGTGACCGGGTTTGAGGAGCTGTTCATCGCAGAGGGGTGTGGGGGTGTGGGGGGGGGGGGGGGTTTGATTGGGAGGGGGGGTGAAAAAGGGGAAAAGTCTATACAAACTGTGTAGTTGATTGTTGGGAAGAATGTGTCCCGGGGTGTTTATTTGCTGTAACCTACTTTGATACAAGTTTGAATAAAATGCGTTTTTTTTAAAAAGAGAAAAAAACGATGATAAAACAAATATTTGCAACTCATTTCTTTCTTATTTTGTATGACAGAACTAGAGAGGTCAATGATAAAAGATTGTACACTTTGCCTCTTTAATGTGTGGTGGTGTTTGCTATAATTGGCAGAAGCAATATTGAAAACTATCCTTTTGACAAAAAATAATTGCATGTCACCATTTGAAGAGACAGCTTTTGCACTACAGTCAGAAGAGGCGGGGCGGCATGTAGTGAAGTGGTTAGCACTGGCACTACAGCGCTGAGGACCCGGGTTCGAATCTTAGCCCTGGGTCACTGTCCGTGTGGAGTTTGCACATTCTCCCCATGTCTGCGTGGGTTTCACCCTCACAACCCAAAGATGTGCTGGTTAGGTGGATTGGCCACGCTAAATTGCCCCTTAATTGGAAAAGAAAAATGATTGGGTACTCCAAATTTATATAAAAAAAGAAGAGGCAAATGTTTTGCTTCCCACAGAGAAAAATGCTCCTCTGGGATATGTACAATGTCTTCTATGCTCCAGATTTCCTTATACCTCAATAATCAGGCTTGCTTGCTAGTAAATAATTCAGATTTGCTGCAGAAAGCAACCAATCTTATAACTACTAAGGAGGATTTTTTTTGCAATTAAACAATACTCAGGACAGTCTTTAGTTTCCATTTTCAATAGTTACATAAGAAAATAAAAGTAGCTGATTTTTCCTCCTCTCCTTCATTACTAGCTTGTACACACTGCAATCTCTTTAACAATGGTAAAACAGCAGACTGAACCATTCGCAGGGAAGTTTATCCTTATCCCCACACAATGCCCACCTGTTATTCCTCCCCCACCTCGCCATAAACAGTAGATGAGAGTAATTTTCAACAGATATGATCAGTCTAACAATTGAAGGCACTTGTTACACCAGATTGAATTGCATCAGGTAGCGCTTGTGTGTCGAAGTCCTTGTTGCAACAAGGCATATTAAATGACATCACATCATTCATGGTACCAGAACTCTATGAACTATATGGAGGACCTCCAAAATTCAGGAGGACCCTTGACGTATGCCCTTCTGCACCTAATTGTATGCACCTTCAGTGGAGTGGACTGGAAGGAGGAGGCCAGGATGCAATCATGCACCAGCAACTGAATAGGATGACTTCAACGTGCATTCAATGACATTCTGATGTGTATTGATTTTCCTGGTGCATTGTGATGGCTTCAATGGTTATACCGAAGTCAGCATCTGTCCCAGTGGCTGACCATCCACTTAGCGCAGTTCAGTTGCTAAGGTACCACTTCTGGATTTGAATAGTGCTTTATTCCTCACCATTTGTGACAATTTCTATATTCAAGAAAGTGTGATGTCTATATGTCCTCATGTGTTGCCTAATAACTGTACTCATAATACCACAGGATAAACAGCTATAATAGTTTGAAAAAAGAACACCTTATAATCTCTATTTTATGCCTTAGTGGATTATAGGTATCAAAACCTCTTTCACCCACTCACCATTCTTCATATAGTACCTATTGATCTACTGTCCACATACTAATAATGTCGATGAGCGAGAATACAACATTTTATTTTTTATTAGTGACACAAATAGACAAGATTATGTTCATCTATGTATGACCTTCCCCCTTTTATTTGTCAGTGAGCAATGACATGGCAAGTACTTTGGATCTTTGCAAGGATTGGTGATTGGTTTATCAAGGGCTTTATCATGCCATGTGAAGGGTGAGTTATATGTCAATCACTGTGTTGGAGAGGGTTAATGAAAAGGAGAGTATGAAACAGATAGGATTTAGAAATTTACACTTATTGATACAGTAGACCAGATTCCTGACCAGACCCAGGAAAATCTGGAGGCAGTCAGGAAGGTAATGTGCACTTTTAATGAGGCTGATGAACAAATACATTTATCTGAGAGAGCAAATGGAAATTATAGCATAGAGCAAACATATAGATCTAAAGACCAAATGCGTAGTACCCAGTAATCATATTTGTAGGTAATGCGGTAGTATTTTTCAATAATGAAAAACCACTAACTTTGCAAAATCCCACAATATTGTAAATTGTCAACGATCCTCTCAAGCGTTTCTTTCAAACTTATTTCAAAACTTGACTGAAATCCTATAGGATGTATTACAGAAACCTATAAGAATCCTTTGGGCCCCATTGGTTTGTTTGCGACGGGGTAAAATACAAAAAAAAACAATTTCTTATTATATCATTATAATCTCAGTCTGGTCTGGGCAACAATATAATTGATTGGACCGACAGGACTGGTTATTTAAGCAAACCAGACCAATGTGAACATCTGCCGTACCTTTCGTCTCTACCGTGGAGGATTTTAAATCCTGTCGGCCCACTCTTCCGGCTGGAGGATCAGCATACAGTGTGAGTAGTCATGTACAGGAGGAAGGATGAGAAGAGGGAAAAAAAATTAGTGACAGAAAAGTTTAGCTTGTACATAAAATAAAAGGTTGTATTCGCATTCAGAGAACACACTAGAGGAAACAACCATTTAACCTTTAAATTCCTTCAAGAATGCCAAACCGTTTATCTTACACAATGAAAACTTGCCTAGCACACTGCTGGTAAACAGCATTTCAGGTCACTTTTAAACGCAATCTGTACATCAACCTTCACTTAAATGTAGGTGCCTTAATTGAAGGAGCAAGCAAAGGTCCAAGTGACACACTCCCTATGGCCAATATAAATAAATTCAGTTGATAGTGTACAAGGAAATTATAGAAAATTCTACATTTCAAATTCTTAACAATTAAACTGTTTCTTCTATATTTCCTAACTTGATGTATTCAAAGTTAATTTTGGAAATAAAGCAAGCCTTCATCATGATAGCCTGGTTCCACAAGATATATGTAATCTAGGTTTACCTTCAAATTAAAATGACTCATATTGCTCAGGCTTTTGATTTAAGGGTCATTATATTTTCCCCTGTCTACTGGAGAAATTTCAACTCTTCTTTCAATGCTTGGTAATTGTTTTTGCTATGTTTGATGATTCCTCTCTCTCTCTCTCTCTCTCTCTTTCTCGCACACCAGTCCCTGCCCCAGACCCCTTATGAAACAAAACCAAAGGATTCTCCAAAGCAAGAATTCAACCACAAATGTTCACGTTTTCGAAGAGGGCTAACTAAGATCAAGATATTTTGGGGTTAATGTGCTTACTGTCAGTGCAGGTACAGACAGAAAGCACATTCTCTTTGAATTTCAGGTACAGTACAACTAAACCTAAATGATAACGTAGGTGAGCTGAAAGACCACTTTTTCTTATGGACAGTTTTGCTGAAATTTTAAGCAAAATGCAGTTGGCCAATACAGAATTTGACCACATAAATTTTCTTTGTGGAAAAAAACAGTGTACTCCTAAATAGATTAAATTCACAGTCTCTGATGAGGCATCTAGGAGATTTCAGAGGGAAGGAGGGGAAATTGAAGATTGAGTACGCTGTTCCTGCACATTTCTTAATAATCACATCAACAGCAACATGCATCAAAACCTTCGGTTGGGGAAACATGTGGGAGAAGGAGGTGATGATGGAGATCTTCTCTGTGCATTGTGTGCATTAAAATCATAAACTTGTAATAGTTTAAAATGTTGTTGCACACAGTGCAGAGAGAAAGTAATCTTCCTTTATTGAAGAGCAATACATTAGATAAAGGAACCTGCAAAGGTCGGAGATTAACCATTTGTCAAATGAAACTGACTTGGTCCAACAGACCATACAAATGTAACACTGTCAGGCACCCACCTAACTGTTTTTATCTTATGAAGGAGGTAAATAATCACAAGGAAAACCTCAGTGATTATTCTCCCATTCAAGGCAATTCAGCAAAAACGTGGAGAGCATCAATTAAGTGTTATCACAGACACTAATAAATCATGAACAATTTTATGATATTGGCCCAAACTACTCCACATTGTATTTTATCCCTACAGCCTTCAATCACTTTCACAATAGGTTACCGATTCAACTTCTTTATAAATGAACTAATGACACAATCTCCTTTTGGTAAAAAAAAATTTTACAGATCGCCCATTTTGTGGACAAGTTTCTGTTAATCTACATAGCTGGAAATTACACTCAACAATGTGATCTGATGACCATACAATATATTCCCACAACTGTACATTTTTCTCACTGTTACTTAAAAGAAGCACTCATTTATTCTAAACGTCTCAATAACAGGAGGAAGTTCTTATTCTTTAATCAAATTGATGTACACAAATGTGCCTTCAATTATTTTATTGTCTGCAGCTTACCAACATTTTGACCCTCTTATGGACTGACCTCAATAACACTACACCCCTGTATGCTTCATCCAATGCCGGTGCTTACATAGTTACATTGTGTACCTTGTGTTGCCCTATTATGTATTTTCTTTTATTTCCTTTTTCTTTTCATGTACTTAATCATCTGTTGAGCTGCCCACAGAAAAATACTTTTCACTATACCTCGGTACATGTGACAATAAACAAATCCAGTCCAATTTTCTAGACATATGTAATATCCTCTTTCCAACTCTTTTCTTCATTGAGAACAAGTCCAATTCTATCAGTTTATTTCTGTGTTGTATTTGAGTACTAATGTCATCCTTGATGCTCTCTGAACCTTCTTTAGCACATCAAAATCCTTAGAAAGGTGAACTACTGTCCACCTCTCACTAACCACTTCTTCATTCTACAGAGATTGAACTGGTAATAGAATGGAACATGGTTTCTTCTTTTTCCTGCAGTGTTTATTGACCAATTATTAGACAGGCAAAATGCTTATCATGGATATATTTTTCAAAACATATATTTATAAAATGGTTATAAAATATCACTCCTTCTCCAGATGAGTTATAGAATAATACTTTGGAAGTGAGTACTCTGAACAAAGTAGATTGGATTGAGAATTAAACAGAAGGTGATGCGGCCAGGAGTAATTTTTCCAAGCATAAGGATCCACAAGTAACCCCTCATGAAGAGAGTGGAGAGGCCTTTGTGTTCAAAAGGTTACATAGCGAGGTGAATTACACTACACTGCTGTAAGCCTATCAACAAGGCCACCCAAGATCAAATGTCAGTTTGCAATGAAATACAAACTTGGACTTCTTCTCGAGAATGTGCTACATTCTGTATCACTGAAGTAGCTCAGTTGAGGAGTGATACCCATCGGAATCATTGCTCCGTTTGGACCTAGAAGAATG
The DNA here is from genome assembly GCF_047496885.1 of Scyliorhinus torazame. NCBI lineage: Eukaryota > Metazoa > Chordata > Chondrichthyes > Carcharhiniformes > Scyliorhinidae > Scyliorhinus > Scyliorhinus torazame. The sequence goes on from NC_092724.1 coordinate 29,481,470, forward strand.
GCCAAGGACTGAGAGGAACTCTGGGATAGGGTGGAAAAGTTGGAAGGGTGAAATTACAAAAGTTAAATTATAAAAATAAAATAAATCTGAATGAAATTTGCAAGTCAACAACAAAACTCACATAGAAAGAAAATGTTATATTTTACATCTCTAAATTTAATGAATAAATTTCTCTTTCCAGGACAGATGTGATCTTTCAGCTCAACTATAATTATAATTTATATTTAGTCACCCTATGAACAGTATCACAGTATTTATAATAAACATAGTTTTAAAGTTTTGACAAGATGTTTTAATTTGCAGATATCACTAAAGTCAAAATGAAAGATACCGGTGTACAGTCCACTCCATTTAAGAGTAAGTTTATATCCCACTTGTATATGCAGGCGATAAAGGTTAGTGAAGGTGGACACACTTTCTATGACTGTATATCTGTCAGCTGGGTACGGGAATCTACTGTGCATAATTTTTATCATTGTTCCAATATGAATGTTGGAGTTTCGCAACACTGCTTTTCTCAATGTAGCGTCTCACTTTAACAACTCGCTGTCCATTAACAGATCGATAGTCAGTCAAGATGCCATATTTTGAAGCACAGATGAGAATTCTTACTTATTTGGAGTTTGGAATCTGATTTGGATTTGTATCTCAGTTTTCAAACACTCCACGTTTGAAACGTAACAAACGACACGTGGGGTTTGAGCAGAGCTTCCACTAACCACACGAGAAACAGACAACTTGCATGGGCAGCTACCCAAAGGCCACCAGTGAAACTGACAGAATGGCTAACCATCCTTAATAATACCAAGGAGGCTGACGTGATGTGTGCCCAGCCATTGTCAATAGCACCAGGAATGTTGCCAGATTAGATGGTCAAACATTGTGACCAATAATACCAAAGGGGTTCAGATATTGGCTGGCTAATGAACGACAAAACCACCAGGGATAGTAACATATTTGATGGGCAACTATGTTAAATAAAGGGCAGCACGGTGGCACAGTGGGTTAGCCCTGCAGCCTCACGGCGCCGAGGTCCCAGGTTCGATCCCGGCTCTGGGTCACTGACCGTGTGGAGTTTGCACATTCTCCCCGTGTTTGCGTGGGTTTCGCCCCCACAAGCCAAAGATGTGCAGGCTAGGTGGATTGGCCACGCTAAATTGCCCCTTAATTGGAAAAAATGAATTGGGTACTCTAAATTTCCAAAAAAAATCTATGCTCATTAATAATATCAGGGAGACTAAAGCTTTGAATGGACAGCCATTATCAACATCATCAGGGAGGCCAGCACATTACCATGTTGGATAGAAAACCATTTCCAATTTCACAACCAAAATGGACTTACTGGCTGGACAACTGTTCTCCACAGCACCTGGGAAATACATGGAATGCACAATCATCCCAAAATGCCTACGGAAACCGACAATTTCACATCAATAGCTACCCACAACACCGCCATAGAACTTTAAAAAAATAAATTTAGTGTCCCCTATTCTCTTTTTCCAAATTAAGGGGCAATTTAGTGTGGCCAATCCACCAACCCTGCACATCTTTGGGTTGTGGGGGTGAGACCCACACAGACACGGGGAGAATGTGCAAACTCCACACGGACAGTGACCCGGGGCCGGGATCGAACCTGGGTACTTGGCGCCGTGAGGCAGCAGTGCTAATCACTGCGTCACTGTGTCGCCCCACCGCCATAGAATGTAACAGTCAAATGGCATTAATGCTAAACTCCCTGTAAAAGCTTGAATAGCTAACCTAGGAGTTCCGTGACACATCACTAAAATGCACTTGCTGGGGGGGTGGGGGGAACAATATAAGTAAGGTTCATTTTACCCTTTGAACTGAGCAGATTCGGGAGGGAGGCGATATTCGAAAATAATCGCAAAAGTAAAACTGGAAAAATTAAACAGCATCGAATGAGATGGGTTCCGTATTCTGAATCAGACGCTCCAACAATCACTCCTATTCCCTCAAAATAAACATGTACAATATTCTGACTACTGTGGCAGATTGAATAAATTCTCACAGGCTATCTTTTAAAAACATAATTTCCTGTCTTTCGGCACTGCAGTATCAGGGAGAAACAGAGCTTGCAGTTTGTTTCAGTGCAGCGCTAATAATATTCACCATAAATTTGCTAGGTGGGTTTTAACATGGCAAATTCCCCTAATTTAAATGAACTGGCCTAAACCAGGTCAAAATCTGATTTTTGCATACAATTCCAATTTGGATTCCAAATCTATTGTGAGCTCATGCCTCCTTCTAAGTTCTCTACAGAGAGAATGGTATTGCCAATTCCTTTTATGAAATTTAGACCATTAAGTATCATGATATCTGTTTAAATGTGTTTGAATCTCGTAATTACCCTGTAATTTCTAATAATATTATTGGGGGCTGATTTTATGGAGTTACTGAGCCCAAGTCAATGAGGAAGCTAAATTCAGCTACAATGAAAAAGACACAATTGTGGAGGCTGCTTGGGTTAATAACTGTTGTCCAGAGACTGTTAGTTTGAGATGTGGTTAAAGCAACAGCTGAAACGGCTTTTGGAAGCCCGGGCAACTGTTTATCAAAGCAGACCTGCTAAACAAGTAAAGGATTGCAAAGTGAGAAAATCCAGGTTTCCTGAGCAGGTGTTAGATTACTGACCGGAAGTTTCTGAGACTGTGAATTCAACAGCTACCATACCCACATCAGCCCTCCATCTCACCCAGCCACAAGTAATAAATGCAGCGTCAAAGAACAATAGGAGCTGACCATCAGGGGGGAAAAGATGTCCAACCTTAGCTACTTTACATCATCACCATGATCTCATCAAATGGTGGAACAGGCTCGAAGGGCCGAATGGACTACTCCTGCTCCTGTCTTCTGTTCCTGTGTTCCAATGCCCGAAACACAAAAATTGGCCCTGCTAACAATTTAACCAATCAATACTACAATAAAAGAGTAAAAATAGGCGATCTGCTATAATAAAAGCAGGCCAAGGAAAGCTTCGTTTAAATGGGGCGTTTGACTTGTTTTCAATAACTGCTATTAAAAATGTTCTTTGATAAGCTGTGTACACAGCAAGAAACTTTTTACAGCCAGAGAAAATAAAAAAAAGCTTGCATTTATATAGTGCCCTCAAGATATCTCAAAGCAACTTACAGTCAATGAAGCAATTTTTGAAATGTTGTAATGTAGGAACTGTGGAGGCCAATTTGCACACAACAAGGCCCCACAAACAGTAATGACTGAATACTCTGATTTTGTGATGTTGGTTCAGGAAAAAGTGTTGGCCAGGTCACTGAGAACGCTCTCATTTTTGGAAATGTACCTGTGGGGTCTTTTACAACTATTTGAAAGGGAGTTGGTTGAAACCCTCATGTGAAAATCCAAAATATAAAGTAAGAAACGTACGTCAACAAATCATAGAATGCAAATGCCCCTGGAGCTGCAAGGTAATGTCACTATTCTATGTACATTAATCCCCTTTTATACAGCTTTTCGATTGGAGACAAAGGCGCTCCGTACTTGTTGTTAAAGATTCACACTAGTGATAGTCCACAGCAAGTTAAAATCCTGACTCCTTTTGAAGAAGACAAATCTTCCTTGTTAGACCATAACCTGGAATATTTAGAGCAGTTCTGGGCATCACATCTTAGGAAGGATATGTTGGACTTAAAAGGAATGCAGTGTAGATTTACCAGAATGATATCTGAACCCGTAGGGTTTAAATGCAGCTAAAGATTAAACAAACTAGGGTTGTGTTCCCTGGACTTTAGAAGCTTAAAGGATGATTTGATTGAAGTTTTCAAGATATTAGGGGGAACCAATGGAGAGAAACTGTTTCTGCTGGTTGGGAGACTAGGATTCGAGGTCATAATCTAAAAATTAGAGTGGGGTCGAAGTTTGGAACTCTCGTCCGCAAATGGCAATTGATACTCTGATCAATTGTTGAACTGAAATTGATAGATTTTTGTTAACCAAAGCTGTTAAAGTATATGGGGCAAAGACAAGTATATGGAGTTAGGTCACAGATCAGTCACAATCTCATTGAATGGCAGAACAAGGTCATGAGGCTAACTGGATTACGTTTCCTGTGTTCCCATCATTGGTTAAGAACATCAAAAGAAAGGACTGCTGAAGCTACAACTCTACTCTCAACCCAGGGCAAGTGTCCTAAATTTATGTCATGTAATAGTATCCTACTGAAAGCCTGTTTCATATTGGGGTGGATTGGCACTGAATCGGGATTCCCGGGACTTCTGATTTTTGGGACTGGATTTTAAGGGTGCGGGCTGATTCAGGGCAAAAGCCTGCAGCCTGCACTCCCGACCTGGTTGGCTCCATTGCAGGAATAGCCGTGTCTTAGCCCACTGCAATTTTCATGGAGTTGGGCCAGGTTTTCACGGATTTATGTTTCACAGCACCTCAAAGGTGTCTTGAACTGTAGTTTGCATGAGGTAGCCTTTTAAAAGGTAAATTCAAAATATTCTTCTCATGCATCCCCCATCCCCCATTCTACGGTATGCCTCTCCAAACAACCCCTCATGAACCCTCATGCCCCTATGCCAAGGTATTATCCTCCACCCACACACACACCATGGCCCCTCATTAATCCTTTGTCAAGCTATGCCCCTTCACCCATCTCCAATGGCCCTTGTGAACTCTATGCCAAGCTGTGGCGCTTCCATGTGCATTGATCTAATGGATGTGTGGGTTCTCAGCCAAGAATCCATGATGAGGCTTGGTTGAGAGCCAGACATCCATTAGTCTTAAAATACCTGAACCCCTGAGAAGACATTGCTTGGTTGGCAACTTTGACTCTCTGATCTCTGCTGTCAGTTGCACAATGCTTATTTACACACGGTTGATGTTTCTGCTTCAAGTGCTTGCAGTTGCAGCGATTGAAACTTTAAAGGGTTTGGATGATTGACACTTTTATTGCAATCTAATGCAAGGAATTTTTTTAACTTAGTAGAAAGTTGTGAATGAATGGCTATTTTTAAAGATTTCTTTTGCACAATTGTGTTGTCACTATAGGGTTCACTGAGACTACACAGTGTACAGTGGGTCATTAGACATGGAACTGCCACAGCTTGAGGGGCCAAAGGGATTATTGTGGGTACATGTCTTGGCATGCAATCATGAGGGATCATGGGGATAGGTGGGAATCATGAGGTGGCATGGATGGGACATGGGAAGTGTGAGTGTGTGTGTGGGGGGTAGAATCTGTGGGGGGTGAGAGTTGGAAGTCTTTTGTATTTTTACTCTAACTGGAATGAAGTCTCACAGCACAAATGCAGGCCTTTTAAACAGCCCACCTAGGCACTCGGCCGCCCCTGAGGCTGCCTCCAAACTTCTTTCCAGGTCGGTTGGCTCAACGGCAGCCCACACCACCAACCCCAAACCCTGCTCCCCCACATCCCCGCACCATGATGAAAATCCCACCTTCATGGGTACTTCCTTCTGAAGGCGAGCTGGCTGAGTTGTGCTACCCACCTCAAGAATGAACTTTGAGGGCATTGAATTGAAGCAGTATTGCCCAAAAGGGCTGAATATCTTTCTTATTTTTGTGGGAAAGAAGCAGAGTGGGATTTTCACCTGCCCCTCTCATCCTCAAAGCAAGGCACAATCCTGGTGGGTCTCCAGCCCCGAAGAAGGAGCCTTTGGGGCAACAGAGGGAAATCAGACAGTGCTATCGTGTGACGCATGGTGCAGCATCCAAAGAGGTGAAGAGGGCACTGAAACGGCTGTGAGCCCTGAAGACAAATTTTGGATGAGGTTGTAGCAAACCTTAATGGAGATCTTAAAGTAGATCTTTGGAGGAAGAGGAAGCCATTACTTGTTTCTCTTCGGCCATCTTGACATTTTGGAAGCTCCCTGTTGCCATCCCAAAAGCTACCATCAGGTTTCTCCTGGCTGTCCCAGAGAGTGTGAGGTTGGCAGGAAAATCTACCAGGAACAAAGGCCCTCTCGGCCTGCTCACATTTACAAGTAGTGGAAGGGATGGCCAACAATGGGTCTGGGGGTGGAATTATGATTAGGGAGAATAGATGGTAGGAGATTTCATCTCTCAATTTTCTGCCACCATATTCTAAACATAGAAACATAGAAAATATAAGCAGGAGTAGGCCATTTGGCCCTTCAACCTGTTCTATGCTGTAACATAATCATGACTGACCCCCTATCTCAACGCCATACTCCAGCACTTCCCCCCCTACCCTTTGACACTTTTAGAGTCTAGAAATCTATATATTTCCTTCCTCAATATATCCAGTGATTTGGCCTCCACAGCCTTCTGTGGTAGAAAATTCCACAGGTTCACCACCCTCTGAACGAAGAGGTTTCTCCTCATCTCCGTCTTAAATGGCCGAACCATATTATGAGACTGTGACTCCTTGTTCTAGACTCCCCCCGCCAGGGGGAACATCATTCCTGCATTCAGTCTGTCCAGCCTGTCAGAATTTTATGTTTCAATTAAATCCCTCTCATTCTTCAAAATTCCAGTCAATATTGGCCCAGTCAACCCAAACTTTCCTCATATGCCAACCCTGCCATCCCAGGAATCAGCCTGGCGGGCTTTTGACAACTCCCTCTCTGGCAAGTCTATCTTTTCTTACTTAAGGAGACCAAGACTGCACACAATACTCCAGGCGTGGCCACATCAGCTACCCAATTTCAAGAAGAAAATCTCAGTATCCCATGCAATGAAAGTACAGTACGTGAAGCGTTTAAACATGTTGTTTTATCTGCTCGTTTTGGATGAATGGACAGCCACCATAGTCAGCATCTTCAAGTAAACCAACAATTCTTGGCATTCTGCATTACAGACACCTGACAAGTACCAGCACTACACATGTAGATGGCAACATAATTTGGTCCTGGGGACTTTGTAAATGTGGATTGAAGAAGTTGTGTAGCTGCAGGCCTTTCTTTTTTTGCGAAGTTTCTTGAATTAGTTCCAGGTGCACTAGTTCCCGTGCTGAATTACTGGTTTGCTTGCTAACTTTTAAAAACTTTTTTAACATCTGGTTCTGCTGTGAGCAGATTGGTTGAGCTGGGCAACAAAGTGCAACTTGTTTTGAGGGGAAACTAATATAGTCAGCGACAATTAATCAGATGACCAGAGTACAGAGATTATTCTGAGAAATTCTCACCCGGGTTAGAGATATTAAAAGTCATTGCTTTATGGTTCCAATGACATGTTTGATAGTCCTGGCTGCATGATGAGCTTCATTGTATCTGTGCTTAACTTTGCCATGATTGCCACAAGGGTGGCGTGAACCATTACCACACAGGGTAGCCCTGGAGCCAACCTTCCCTTTCAAATAAGAATGCCACCAATGATGCTTTAAGCTAGTTCACATAAGAGCTCACATGAAAGCAGGTATTCACTTGGTATGATTCTAGACAAGTGGCCACATCCCAACTGGAAATGGTGAAAACCAAATCCTTTACCATCCATAGAGCATAGAGGTCTGAGTGGTGTCATTTCTCTTGACCTCTAAGAAAGCCAACAAATCTTTGGGAGGAATTTCACGGCAGGGGCGTAAAATGTGGTGAGCCATTCAAAAGTCCATTCACTTTGGCAGGAGCGGAAAATCCTGTTGGCGGGAGTGGTCGTATAATTCTGCCCTTTAAATAATGTTCTCAGGTTGCTGCTGTTGATCATTGTGAAACTAATCAAACTGTGGACCCGGTTGATCTGTATCTATGATATTCTGCAGAAAATTCAACTTATTTAGATGGGCCACATTTCCTACATGGATCACGATTGAATCACCGAGCAGATCTTCTGTGGGTAACAGTCACAGGGCAAATGACATCAAGTGGCCAGTACAAACGATACATGGGTACCCTAAAATAAAATATCCTTACAAACTTCTGCACTGTAGATCGCCTCTCCTGAGAAAACACCAAAGACAATTGGAGAGAAGCACTGGAATTTGGTTCAGCCTGTTTCGAGGACCATCAATGGCAAACTTGTAACATCCAACATGGCCAGAGGAAGGCCAGAGGGGGTGCAACTGCAGAGGTTCCTCCAAGCACCAACAATGACAACATGGACTGTGGTTCTGCGGATATCCATGCTAATCTCACATTGGTATCTTCAGTCATGAGAGGACCAGCAGAAGACGATGAGTTCACTTAGATCTTGAATAACTCGGATAACACAGAACCCATCACTATGGCCTCTTTGATGAATCTGAGAAGAGCGAGATGGCTGACACTGGACATGGTCCCAGTACTAGCTTGGAAGGAGCTGGATGAATACAAATTGAAAGGTATGATTTTATTAGCCCTTGGCAATGCCACATAGACATTGGGCACAATCTAATGGCCTCACCCACCCAACTCGTTAACACGATGAAGCCACTAAATCTCTTGAGCGACCTCATTAGATTTCACGAGGCGTTCCGAGTGTCATTAATTTTGTGAGAGATCTCTTCCGAGAATTACGACACTCGGAACACCTAGCAAGATGTAATTAGATCTCGCAAGATGTCACGATCTGGATCTCACATAGCGAGATCGAGATCCAGATTAACCTATTTAAATGAGTCATTATGCTCATTTAAATATGTCTACACTGGATTTTCCCAAAGCCTAGGAACTAATGTCTTCACTTGCGAGACCTCACCATGGCACCATTTAGCACTGGTCCACACAAACGTGGACCAGGGATAACGGAACCTGGGGGAGGGATCTCCTAGGCCTTTGGCTGCCCCCAGCTTGTTGGTCTCTGGGCGGGGTGGTACCCTGGCATTCCTGCTGACATCTGGGCACCTTGGCACTTCCAGCCTGACACCTTGGCACTGCCACCCAAAGTGCCTCCCAGGAACTGCCAGAGTGCCCAGGAAGCACTGCTGGCAGAGGACCGGGGTGGCAGGCTGGCAGTGCCAAGGTGGCTGGGTGACAGGTTGCCCATATTAGGGATCGGGCCCAGGGGTGCCCTGCCCTCAAGAGGTGGGGTGAAGGGGTGGGGGGCTTAAGAATCCCCTAAGAGACACATTGGAGAAGGGGGGAGGGGGGCTGGTCTGGAGGTCTCTGGAGGGGCAAGGTCGAGAGAAGGAGGTGACATTTAAAAATGGCGCCCCCATCTGTGAGTCATCTTTCTGCACTGATGAGCTGAGCTTGCTGTGCAGGAAATTAGGTAAGTGCAGTCTGGGCGGGACATTCCTCGCAGAGGCCAAAAAACCAGAAGTGTCCCGTTAGATAGCGGGGTCGTTCTTGGCACTGCAGACACTGAGAAACACCCTGTTTACGCACCAAAACAGGACTCTGTTTTTGTACGTTAAATCGTGTCCATTAAAAATTTCTCATTTGTCTGTGTACCACCTGACGCCGTAGGTGACTTCTTCTCGCTTCACCTGGGCCCCCTCTGCTAAATGCATTGATTGTGGAACACCAAATCCAATTACCTCCTTGACAAAAAGCGTAGGTTTCAGATGAAGTAAACAGCAGCTCATCTTACCATCAACAGTGAACAGCCTCTACAACAACACTTATAGTTTGCAAGGGAAATATCTTAACACTGGAATAAGACACTGCTTCCGAAGTACAGTGTCAGCAGTAAGAGGACCAATTAACCTCATGTGCCTTCACTGTTGTACTCCACTGAACCCACTGTCCCTGACTAGCAAGTGGGCTGCAATATGGGAAGAATGTAATGCAGGTTACTCTCAAAATTACTGCTCAGTAATTATTGAGTAGCACAGACCTACAGGTTCATGGTAACAATCACTTCCAGGTAACTGTATTTATACCCTCATATTGTTAGGCTCAGTAACTCCTCAGTAACAGTTACTCCTCAGACATAAATATTCACCATCAGCAACACTTTTCTCTTGCTTTAATACTGCCTAACAAGACAGGTTCTATGCATTGTGTAGTCCAGCTAAGTGTATAATTTGTTTTTGAAAAGAAAAATCGGCTATACACTTAAAGGGAATGTGCGGCACAGTTTATAATTTTTATATATATATATAAATACATGGGGGAGCATTCTATCGTGTCAATTGCGAATTAAGGACTTTGCTTTATACAACGTCTGGGAAATTCAGACTCATCAGTACCTGAGGATGTGCTTTACAACACCAGTGGCAACTCCTGAAGACTTCTTTGCATTGCGAGACCGTGTAGACACTGTATGAGGAGGACAAATTTCAGGTGACAGAAGAAATATAGATGGAGCCAAAGTAAATGCCCTAACAGTTGATTATTGCTGTGCCATTGCATTTTACAGCACTGTGGGTAAATGCTATTCCAAGTAAATGATACAATATATTAATCAAGCACTGATGAATTCGAAAGCATGCATTTATTGTGACTTGCAATACAACAAGAATTGTTTTGGTAGAAAGTGAAGCCAAGAGTTGCGGGGAATCAAAAGTGGAAAATCTATTGCTAGGTAGTGATGGTTAAACAAATATACATTTGGGCCCACTTACTATTCATTTCACAGTTTGTTGTAGATTCTTTCTTGATGAAATGTTCGCACTTATTTTCCAGTGCTCCCAACGGGAAATTCCGATTCGGTATTTTGAAGATTTTAAATGCTAGGTGAACTATTAACTCATTTTGCCTCTCTCAAGTCTTCACAACTCTTCTTTGTCCTGACCATATTCGCTTGACTTCATGTCTAACCAATTTAAGTTAGGCTGATAATAAATGTTGACTCAAAAGCAAACAAAATTCCATTTTCTACACACCAAATAGCAGCAATGTGCAGCCTTATTCAATCACTGGCAAAAGTTATATGTACCATCGGCTGTTTGTACTTCTTTCATTCCCTTGTTTACTGTGCCTTTTCAATAATGTCCACTCACAATTTATCTTTACCCTCTATCATTCTCAATCAGGACAATTTGGAAGATCTAAAATTTGGATTTAAGATTCTTGTCTACTTGGTAGCATTTCCTTCCCAGAGGATGCCAACACTGCAGCTTGTGTATTGCTTTTCAATGACAGTGCAATATTCCACCAAGGTGCTTATACAGCAGGGATTATTCACACGTCATTTCCAATTGCCACTCTGAAAGTAAGCAAGTTCACCCAAATCTAAGTAGCAAAATGGTGGGTAGAGAGCAATGACAAATAGAAATCTGGCAAAAATACAATCATATGGCAGATGAATGTTATTTAGTAACAGCTATCATGCTCCACACTCTTAACAGTTTTCTTTCCAAATCCTCTGTTCCCAAGTCGTCTCAAAATCTTCATCTACAACACCGTCAGTCACTTGTACTATCTTCTTCCCTATACCCTTTCTTTTCCCTTTTGTAAAGCACTTTGGGATGCTTGGCTTCATAACAATCACAATAAAATGTGACTTTGTTCTTAACTACAGTAATGTATTTGCAAAGGAAAATGGGTGATCTTCAGAGGAGTACTGTTTCTATCAGAAAGTAATTAACCAACTTATTTTGCTGCAGGTGAAAATCTAGACATTATACTAGTTTCACAAACATTGCATGCAAGAGAGGTGAATACTCACCTCAACACTATGACAGTGGATGGTTTTACGTTTGCTACTGCAGTAAAATCATGAAAACACACTTTATACATGTTCACAATTTCCCTAGAATTAACAAATGGAAAGAAAGGCAACTTTCCTCACTGTCTTGCTTTCTGCTTGGTAAAGTAACAGAAAAGGTTATTAAATGGTTTTACATCACAGAGGCACACAGGAATACTATTGTTACCAGCAAGGAAACAAACTGCTAACAAAATAACATCACGCCTGTTCATTTCCACATTCTGTTAAGCACAAGTACTGAGGATTTCAGGATTCCAAAGATGTTCATTCAATTTGTGATTGCAAAAGGTCAAAGAAGGTTTGAGTAATGGGTCTGTTTTTTTATAACCAGGCTCCCTGAATTACAAATTGGGTGTGAACATATGATAATATTTTTGAAAAGGCTTGATGTAGATTTGCTCAGTGAAAAACTGTGTAAATAAATATTTTTCGGGGGGATCAACTTGCTACCAAAATGTTAGAGGAATGCTGAACTTTAAAATGCGCGGCTACTGACAGTGAATTTTCATTACTAGCAGTGAAAAGCTAGCAGCCAAACGTGCCAAACTTGGCATGATGGTCATTTTAAAGCTTTGCGCTGCTAATGAGCTGTCTAAAACAGTATAAGTTTCAATGGTTGCTGAGTAAGAGGTGGGTAAACGTTAGGGGATGCGAGGTGGGGCTATTAGGGATGGGTGGGGATTGAAGCAGGGTAACAGACACAGCAGTGTTCAAAGAAGCAAATTTGGCAACCAGATGCCTATCACATGCTGACAGCTTCAATGATGAAAACACAAAGAGGCGCCGGGTGGGAAAGACACCACTCCATGTCAACCGAGAAAACTAGCCAAAGTTGATAATTATCGATCATTTGAAAAAAAAACACAGAACTGATATTGTCTCAAGAAGCTACCAATTGAAGTATAGCTCTGACACACGAAAACAAGTACAGTTAAGCCGTTCTGGAAAAAGTGATCTCCAAAAAAAGATTTTTGTTCGCTAGTTGGTAAGACATTGCTTGAAGTGAACCTAAAACTGAATATAAATTAATACAATGTAAATTATTCAAACATTTCAGCCTCTTAACAGAAGTATTGATACTGAAAGTACATCTCTTCCTCTGAGAATAAAGTGATCAGCATTTAGTGTTAACACCAAGGTTCTATTTAGATACATTTTCTAACACATGAACCAAATACACTGAGTCCAAAAATCAAGTCCATTGTCTTCAGCATTCAGTACTGTGATTATTATTTCCGCAGTCTCAGATCTTTCAAGGGCTCGTCCATCCTTGGCAGTTAACACTCAGTTATGCATCAATTGCTATTCTTTGGCTAGTGGCCTTCGCAGTAGAGGCCCCAAAACCTCCCCAGACACTCCCATTAATCATTAGCTAAGTCTGTGGGACGTTAGCTGCATTGGCTAGATCGTGCACACACTCCAATACAAAATACATATCTGGCACCATGAACTGTGAGACTTCAAGATGGAACTAGCTCTATCTGGACCACTGTCACTTACATCCAAAATCTGCACTTTGAAAATGGTAAGGAGGGAAAAATCAGTAACTGCCTACAAAGGATAAACGCAAGTAAGACTCGATCCACAAAGTTGTTCAGTTATAATCTTTTTGATTACAAGCAAAATTTCACTGTCTAAATATAGGCCTAAATATAGCTTTCTGGTAATTATAGATGGAACGATTAGATATTCTGTTTAATTAAACAATCAGCAAGGATCATCCCGAGCCTGAATGCGAGTCACTTTAAGCAAGTGGTTTCTCCTTGAGTTAATATCCTTCCAGTGAAAATATGACAATTGCTTATGACATTAAAGAGTCATTATGAGGTGTTCCACTGTGGTTAAACTGCTTTGTTGCAAAATAATTTGCTTATATACAAGATTCTCTTACTTACATAGGTTTGATAAAGAAACATGAAAGCGTGAAGGATAAATCCGAAGTCACAAAGTCTGCTGTGCATTTCTACACAGGGTCCTTATGCTTTTTAACATTTCGCCATATGTTCGTTGGGGGTTAGCTCAGAGTGGGTCAGAACAGTGCAGGTTTAATTCCTACTCCTGCTGAGGTAGGCTTGGGACCCGCCTGCCCCCCCCCCCCCCCCCAGAGTGAAAGGCAGTGGAAAACCACTACTGACAAAAACTGAAAAGAAAACAGCTCAGGATGAAATATCAGCAGACATGACATGAATATGTCCACAAATACTTTAAGCACATTTATTTTAGAGAATGAATCGGGCGGAATCTTAGGGCCCCGTCGCAGTGCTGGGGCGGTGGGGGGGAGGGGGAGGGGGGGGGGCGCGGGGGGGGGGGGGGGGCGGGGAGACCGTAAAATGCGGCGAGCTGCTCAAAAATCTTCAGTGAGTCCGGAAAGTCATGACATTTGGGTTTTCAGTCATGTAATGCAATCAGTGCAAGAGGTTAGCTCGGCAATTAAACCGCAATTGCTCATGTTTTACCTTACGACCGTAAGACATAGGAGCAGTAGTAGGCCATTCGGCCCATCGGGTACGCGCCGCCATTCAATGAGAGATGTGCCGCCATTCAATCAGATCATAACTCGCCTGATGTGCCAAAGTTACTCTGCTCCTATATTCACAGATACAATAGGTATTAACCAATTAAGCTGTTACTCTTCTTCTGCTCTTCTAGATCATGTTAGCACCCTTCTCACTGAATGGAAAATGGGAAATTACCTGTGATTTTCTGGTCTGCAGTATAGACCTGCTGGCAAAACAGGGTTTCATTAAATGTACCTCTTCCCAAGAAAAACAGCTAGTTAAGGTTCCTTGTTCAATAAATTATAAAATATTGCCATAATGCATCCTCATTAAAGCATTTTCTTTTATACTACAAACTAATTATTTTTAAAAATGCATTATTGATAACTCGCTCACTTATCAAGTAACCTTGAAAAATAATTTCTCAGCACTACTGAGTCACCTGAATTCCAAAAAGAGGCTGACTTTCAAAGTTGCCTGAATGCTTTTCAACTTTCACTTTGCTAGAATACTACATTCGTTCACTTGAATGGGAGAGGATATGACCAAATATTGCAAGAACTACCAGGATTTGCCCAAATGTATCTCAAGGACAGCACAGATGTGACTTATAAAAATGCTTCTGGTCAAGAAAGTTTCCAATCAAGGGCGGCCCCTTGGCGCAGTGGGTTAGCACTGTTGCTTCACGGTGCCAAGGACCCGGGTTCAATCTCGGCCCCGGGTCACAGTCCATGTGGAGTTTGCATATTTTCCACGTATCTGCGTGGGTCTCACCCCCACAACCCAAAGATGTGCAAGGTAGAGGAATTGGCCACGCTAAATTGTCCCTTAGTTGGAAAAAAGGAATTGGGTACTTTAAGCTTATTTTTTTTAAAAAGAAAGTTTCCAATCTTGTCCAGAAATACAAGTGGTAAAGTCTGCTGTCTATTATGCATATAGGATAAATTGATCCATATCCCAGGAGTCACCAAGATTGTTGTCGCATTCAATCCATATGCAATTAATTCCCTATTTCTCAGACATCCTTATTAAGCAATTTCTCTCCCCTTTCTGACCACTGCAGCTGAGGCACCACACGATTCACCCACCTACTCTCCAACCACCCCCCACTCTCTACTCCTTCTCTCATCCACTTACCCATCCACAAATTTCCATTCATTCCTCCACCCACTCACTTGTCCAGCGCCTCACCTACCTATCCACTGCCCCCACATGCCTGCTTGCTCTCCACACATTCCCCACCCACTCGCTCACTCTCGACAAATTACTCACACATACTCACTCTCTACATATTCCTCTACCCACTCACCCAGTCTCTACCCATGGTTCCACCCACTCTCCACACAAGTCCCATCCCACCCATATATTCGTATGGGGGCTGTTTAGCGCAGAGTAGGTCAGAATAATGCCAACATTATGGGTGGCATGGTGGCACAGTGGTTAGCCTTGCTGACTCACAGCTCCAGGGCCCTGGGTTCAATTCCGGTCTGGGCTCACTGTCTGTGTGGAGTTTGAACATTCTTCCTGTGTCTGCGTGGGTTTCCTCCGGTTTCCTCCCACAGTCCAAAGATGTGCAGGTTAGATGGATTGGCCATGCCAAATTGCTCCTTAGTGTCCAAAACAATGTGTAGGTTAGGTTAATGGGACAGGGCAGGGGAGTGAGCTTGGGTGAAGTACTCTTTCAGGGGGCTTGGTGCAGACCCGATGGGCCGAATGGCCTCCTTCTGCACTGTAAGGATTCTATTTTTTTTTCTATAAATTTAGAGTACCCAATTCATTTTTTCCAATTAAGGGGCAATTTAGCGTGGCCAATCCACCAAGCCTGCACATCTTTGGGTTGTGGGGGCGAAACCCATACAAACACGGGAAGAATATGCAAACTCCACACGGACAGTGACCCAGAGCCGGGATCGAACCTAGGTACTCAGCGCCGTGAGGCAGCAGTGCTAAGCACTGCACCACCGTGCTGCCCCTATCCTATTCTATTCTAACAGCATGTGTTTAATTCCCAATCAGCTGCGGTAAGTTTGGGATCTGCCTCCTCACCCTGTC
This sequence comes from Scyliorhinus torazame, assembly GCF_047496885.1. Lineage (NCBI taxonomy): Eukaryota > Metazoa > Chordata > Chondrichthyes > Carcharhiniformes > Scyliorhinidae > Scyliorhinus > Scyliorhinus torazame. The sequence continues at coordinate 29,497,547 of NC_092724.1, forward strand.
CCCGTGAGTGGAAGGTCACGGAAAAACCACTACTGACAAAAACCGCCAAGAAAATAACTCAGGATAAAGTACACTACACATGACATGAATCAACAATAACAGAAAATGCTGCACAGTCTCAGCAGGTCTGACAGCACCTGTGGAGAGAAAACGGAGCTAACAGTTTGGGTCTGGATGACCCTTTGTGAAAGCTGGAAGATTGGTGTCAACAGTTTGAGAAAGAGTCATCCAGACTTAAAACGTCAGCTCCGTTCTCTTTCGTGCTGTCAGACCTGCTGGGATTGACCAACACTTTCTATTTTTGTTTCTGATTCCAGCATCCGCAGTAAATTGCTTTTATCTTATATCAATATGTTCATATTTCCTTTAAGAACAGTTATTCCTCAGAATTAATAGGCAGAATCCCACACATCTGTGGCAGTGGGACTGGGGCTATAAAATGTGACAAACCATTCAAAAGTCCATTGATATAGTGGGATGGGAAAACCCTACCCATTCCATCCCAACCACTCTCCACACATCCCAACCCAACCACTCTCCACCCATCTCAACCCAACCACTCTCCACCAATCCCATCCCAGCCACTCTCCACCCATCCCATCCCAGCCACTCTCCACCCATCCCATCCCAACCACTCTCCACCCATCCCAACCCAACCACTCTCCACCCATCCCATCCCAACCACTCTCCACCCATCCCATCCCAACCATTCTTCACCCATCCCATCCCCAACCACTCTCCACCCATCCCATCCCAACCACTCTCCACCCATTCCCTAACCACTCTCCACCCATCCCATCCCAACCACTCTCCACCCATCCCAACCACTCTCCACCCATGCTATCCCAACCACTCTCCACCCATCCCATCTCAGCCACTCTCCACCCATCCCATCCCAGCCACTCTCCACCCATCCCATCCCAACCACTCTCCACCCATCCCAACCCAACCACTCTCCACTCATCCCATCCCAGCCACTCTCCACCTATCCCATCCCCAACCACTCTCCACCCATCCCATCCCAACCACTCTCCACCCATTCCCTAACCACTCTCCACCCATCCCAGCCACTCTCCATCCATCCCATCCCAACCACTCTCCACCGATTCCCATCCCAACCACTCTCCACCCATCCCAACCACTCTCCACCCATCCCATTCCAACCACTCTCCATCCATCCCATCCCAACCACTCTCCACCGATTCCCATCCCAACCACACTCCACCGATTTCCATCCCAACCACTCTCCACCCATCCCATCTCAACCACTCTCCACCCATCCCATCCCAACCACTCTCCACCCATCCTATCCCAACCACTCTCCACCCATCCCATTTCAACCACTCTCCACCCATCCCATCCCAACCATTCTCCACCCATTCTCCCACCACTCTCTACCCACCAACACCCATTTTCCATCCATTCTTCCACTCATTCTCAATCCATTGCCCCAACCGCACTCCATCCATTCTTCCACCCCCGAAGGACATTATAATCTAATTTTTTTTTAAACAACAAAACAACAGCTTTCATGACAAAAGCCTCTAAACTGAATATTTAATAGATTGACTTTTTGCAACAATTCTACTTGCCTGTTTCTAAATACATCTATCATTTCTACTTTCTTCTCCTGATGGGTTGACCCATCCTGGGGTACAATTTCATAGATATTGGCATCCCTTTAGTACCTTGGCCAAGGTACATACAGTTCATATCTGAGCCTAAACAGTAAGTGCAGACACCATCCAAGCCCCTAAACGCTCCTTTCAGATGAAGCAACATTTCACTTTCACTTCCTTCAGTTTGGTTCCCTGGATTCGCTGCTCCCATTGAGGAGACTAAACGCAGACTGGGAGACTGCTTTGCGAAACTGCTTTGCCAAACACCTTTGCTCAGTTGGCAAACATGATTTCAACTTTCCTGTTGCATGCTATTTCAACTCACCACCTTGCACTCATGCCCACATGTCCATCCTTGGCCTGCTGCAATGCTCCAGCGAAGCCTTGCGCAAGCTGGAGGAGCAGCATCTCATCATCCAGTTGGAAATGTTACAGCCCTTCAGTTCTGAAGAGGAGTCAAAGGACTCAAAACGTTAACTCTGCTTTTTCTCCTGAAAGATGCTGCTAGACCTGCTAAGTTTTTCCAGCATCCTGGGCGGGATTCTCCCAGCCCTGGGCCGGGCCGGGGAATCCCCGCGATTGGGCCATGCCGCACCGGCGCCGGCACGCAATTCTCCGCAGAGCGGAGAATCGGTGCCATTGGTGCCAGCCTGGTTGGCGCGGTGCCGGTCGCGGGCCGCTCTACGCAGCCCCCCCCGGGATTCTCCAGCCCAAATCAGACCGAGCGGCCGTAAGAAAAAAAACGAGTCCCGCCGGCACCGCTCTAACCTGCTCTGATCCGGCAGGACCTCGGCGTTGAAGGGTCGGATGTTCGACGTTTTAGTTGCTGTGAAATGAAGAGTCTAAAATTCTTGTTCCTTTTCACCAAACACCATTTATTTCACTTCCACAGCCTCTGCACAAAACTCTTCACAACACACCACGTGACAGAGGCCACCTGAAGCCCCTTTACATATCAGTGTCAATTAATGGATACTTAACATAAATGAGACAACTAATTGCAATGTCTCTTAACACATTACTTAACAGTCTCCCCTTCCTTGGAGAAAATAAATAATTAGGTGAAAACAAAATTTCAAGAAAGTCAAAAACACACACATGATGTCCCCCCTTTTGTTTTGGACGAAAAAGAAAAAAAAAACAGTCACAGAAACAAGCGCCCTTCATGAACAATATCCAAAAGTTTCTGTGAACTCGCCCCTCTTTTCATAAAACAGTCTGACAGTTGATAGCTCCTGTCGACCCATTTAATTTTTGTTATTTCCCCTCTGGCCAACATCTGCTTCAAACTTGCAATGTCTATCCGTAACCTCTTTTCATTGACACTTTTTGTAGAGTGCACATTTTCCCACAGGGATTTATTGTCAATGTGACAGTCAATAGGTATATTACCCAAATCCCCTAATCCCAAAATTTCTGTCAATATCATACTTATATAAAAATCCATATCCACCGCCTCTACGAGGCTTAACGTCTCAGCAGCCAAAGTGCTTTTTACCACTCTCCTTATTTTCTTTGTTTCCCACACAAGTGGGCAACATTTACCATTGTTCCCCAAAAGGAAAATTATAAAACCATCCTCTGCTACCATTGTTAGACGTTTTAGTTGCTGTGAAATGAAGAGTCTAAAGTTCTTGTTCCTTTTCACCAAACATCATTTATTTCACTTCCACAGCCTCTGCACAAAACTCTTAACAACACACCACCTGACAGAGGCCACCTGAAGCCCCTTTACATATCAGTGTCAATTAATGGATACTTAACATAAATGAGACAACTAATTGCAATGTCTCTTAACACATTACTTAACATCGGATGGCGGCCTGTGAGGTGGGAGGGGGGCCCCACCACGGGGGAGGGGGGCCTCCGATGCGGCCTCGTTGGCTGACGCCTCCTTTCCTAAGCGCCAGCCCCTGTAGCCCTGCGCCATGTTGTGTCGGGGTCGGCATGTTGAAGGAAGCCACTGCGCATTGTCGCTGGTGCCACTGTGCATGCGCGGATCCCGTGGCGCACAGTTTGCGCCGGGATCGGCAGATGGAGCGGCGCGAACCGCTCCAGCGCCGTAAATTAGTCCTGGCAGTGGCCCGTTCACGCCGTCGTAAAACGTGACGGCATTTACGATGGCGTGGACACTCTGCCGCGGGATTAGAGAATCCCGTCCCCATTGTTCTTAGTTTTGGATTCCAGTATCCGCACTATTTTGCTTAATTCAGTGCAGATAAGTTGTTTGACTAAGGTGGGCATCACATTTTTAGCTCAATTTTGTCTTCACACAATGTCCACATGTCCATACTTTGTAGCAGGAGTTACTGGATAGTGTTCAGGACACAAATTCCTTTCTCTTTCCTAGCCCATAGGAGCAGTGACAGCTAAAAAGTTTAGCAAACACAGCACAAAATAAGAATTGAACCTGAGCCCTTCTGGTCTGTATACCTTTGATATATTCTGAGTGTTCCATTCATCCCTAGAACATTGAAGGAACATTTGTATGATAATAAGGGAATTACGGAAGAAAGAAGGAAGTTGGAATTGAGGTCGGAGGTCAGCCATGTTCTTATTGAATGGTGGAGCAGATTCAGTAGCCTACTCTTGCTTCTTTTTCTTATGTTCTGATAATCTTCGTCATTAAGTTACCAAATACTTCATTGTTCTACTTTCCTAATATCCACTATTTCAAACTAGATATGATCCTTTGTCCTGCTATTGTCTTCCCTATTTTGTGGAGTTTTATTCGTGCCCCATACTAGTTTGGAAGGTTAGTGTGGCTTTAAGAATTGATCTCAAGACTTGTGAGACTATAAAATCTCATTGGAATATCTGAGAAAAAAAATGATATTTAGTAATCTAATTGGTGTTGTGGGTTCTTTTAGGGGGGAGCCTGTTGAATGAGAACAGAGTGGGTAGAGGTTTGGAACGGCACCATTTTCTCTTCCGTTCCAGCTGATTTCACTTTCTGCTGGTTCTGAATGAGAATGAAGGACCAGCCAGGCGAGAGTCTCAAACATTAACATTAAGTAGGGTCCTATTGCGCTATTTAGATTTGATAGCATCTTCAGCAGATTGGCAATTGGTGAGAAATTAAGACAAAGCGGCCTCTGGCTTATGCAAAGAATTTCCATTGTGGAGGCGCTGGACCTGATGATTAAGGAAAGTCAGGGCCTTCCTATCTCTACCTTGGGATTCCTCCTTTCTCTCCCATGAGATCGTCCCGAAATCCAGTCCCCATCACTTTGATCCAGGCCAGCCGGCAGCTGAGGTCGGCATAATCCGATGCTGCTGACCACCTCTCTGTGCCTTCTTCCTGAAAGCAGGTGGCTGCATTTAAATAGACCCAGAGTTTTCTGTGTTTTACACTCGTCCCGCCTGCTCTGCCAGCCTGGAAGCAGAGCTCGGGCCTAAAATCAACCCAACTGCCTTTGAACCAATGGCCCAAATTCAAGATTTCAAATGTTGCTGAATATGACAGATTGTGTTGCAAACTTCCAGGACTACCACACGTTTTATGAGCTCATTTTGTTGTTTGGAAGCTGAACATTAGGGGTGGAAACAGCTTTAACTCTGAAATGGAAGTATTCAGCAGCGCTGTTTAATGAGAATCACCAGTGCTCCAGTGACTAGGTTTCGCAACCTGTTCTTAATTAAAAAAACACATTAAGTAGTTCAGTTGATTTGTATCTTTTGACAAAACCTTCTTTAGGTTCTCCTTATTGACTCATCAGTGTCAATTTGTTCGCATTTTCATCAGGCATACCGAAGAGTAGTTTTTGTAGGCAGTTTATAAATCTACGTTGGCCATGTCAATGAGTGTTAATGAAAGCATTTAAATGGGTAACGGTGTGGATGATGTAAAGATGGCTGAGTTCTGACTTGCTGCGCTTCCTACAAGGCGCACTATGAGATGGTTCAGCTTGGTATCCTTGCTTCAAAAACCCAATTTAAAACTCGAATGATAACATCCGGCATATAAAACTTGGCCTAAACCAAACGAAGTGCCGATTTAGGCTCTCCTTGTCCTTTATTTCTTTAAGTTGCTTTCCTCCAGTATATCCAGTAATTTGCGATTACTCGGCGTATTCTGTCAATGATGGCTACAGCGTGGGTTCCAGCTCTGCTGTACCTTGTTTACACCACATCTACAAGATGCACTGCAGCAACACACAAAGGTCCCTTCGGCAGCACCTTCCAAACACACGACCACTACCATCCAGAAGGCCAAGAGCAGCAGATACCTGGGGACATCACCACCTGGAGCTTCCCCTCCAAGTCACTCACCATCGTGACTTGGAAATATATTGGCCGTTCCTTCACCGTCACTGCACTGTTGGTGCACCTACACCACAAGGGCTCACCACCACTTTCTCAAGGGCAATTAGGGATGGGCAATGAATGCTGGCCTAGCCAGCGATGCCAAAACCCATAAATGAATTAAAAAAAACACTGGCTGAAATTTCTATTCTCTTGACAGAAGCACACGGTGTGCTGCTTTCTCAAGTACCAAAGGAATTGTCTATCTTCTCTAAACATTTTAAGGTCATTCCAGAGAGGCCTTGGAATGTATCCTAGAGGTTTAATGAATCCTCTGAATGCTTTTAAAATCTGGCTTGGCACCATATGGCCCCAGATGGTATGAGACTCCTGTTTCCAGGTGTCACATATTACTTCCCATTGGAGTTGGAGCATCACAAGAAAGCCTTTTACAGCAGCTCAAAGTTAATGCGTAAATGAAATAAAAACAGAAAATGCTGGAAAAACTCAGAGCTCTGAAGGGTCATACAGACTCAAAATGTTGACCCTGTTTCTCTACAGATGCTGTCAGACCTGCTGAGTTTTTCCTGTTACTTCTATTTTTATTTCTGATTTCCCGTATCCACAGTATTTTATTTTTATAATAATATGTAAATTAACTGTTAATTGTTGGAGCTGTTATTTCTACTGAATCCTTAATCCAGCCCAATGTGCTTCAATCACTCCATGTTAACCTACTTGATCCATGCAGCCAAGCATCGGATAAATTGTGACCTTTTATGTTCCGATAGCAATATGAATGAAGAACACTCTTATGCTCCTGGATTTTGAACGCCAAAATGTCACAGGAGGAAGCAATTCTACATAGTGGGCGTGATCTAACCAAAAAGATTCTGAGTCCATTCCTGGCGGGATTAATGAGGTCCTTCCTAGTGTTTGTAGGGCCGGGGACAACCCCGTTATCTAACGGCACCCTGTTGCTATTTCGGGCCTCAGCGGGGAACGCCCCTCCCAAGACCTCACTTTAGTGTAATTTCCGACAGTGGGGAACTCTGACGAGCGGAGCTCCTCAGCTCAGGAAGAGAACGGGATGCCATTTTTAAATGGTGCCTAGATCTCTTAACCCCTCCCCCCCACAGCATGATCCCCCAGACCTCCCCCCCACAATGCCCCAACTCACCTATAAGGGGGTACTCAGCCCCCCCACCCCCCAGCACTCCACCTCACGCAGGCCGGACCCTCCCGTACCAATCCCCTGCGCAAGCAAAATGCCAGCCTGGCCGTGCCAACATGCCAGCCCGGTAGTGACACATGGGCATCCTGACAGTGCCAGACTGGCACCTGGGTGGCAATGCCAGGGTCCCATGTTTGCAGTGCCAAGGTGCCTGGGTGACACCAGCAGTGCCAGGATGCCATCCTGCCCAGAGGCCAACCACCTGGGGGCCTCTGATCAACTGGGACAATGCCCCAAGTGCCGCTCCGCCTGGCCCCTGTTTGTGAGGACAAGTGCTGAACAGCGCCTGGCTGGGGTCACCTTGGCGAGGCCGATAGATGCTGGGTGGCCATTCGGCCTGGCATCAGCACGGCTAAGTGGGCTTCTGAACTCACTTAACCGTGCGAGAGTGGGTTCCACCCGTTGTGGGCGGGATCCAGATTGCGACGTCTTGCGAGATCTGGTTGGACCTGGCGAGGTGCAATGGCCGTCTGGAATCCCCGGGGGAGGGGGGGGGCCTCTCCGGGGATCTACCGGCTGCATCCCGCTTTGATCTACGCCCAGTATTATTCGCAACCTCAGAATACTTTATAGCAGTGCAGAAATAGAGAGGGAGCGAGAAAAGAAATCAATAAACAGGAAAGGAAAGAGTGAGAGGCAACCGACAGGAAGCAAAATGGAGTCGCAGATTGTTTTTCTAATTGGAACGGACCAACAATTAAGTACAAAAAAACACTATTTAAGCGATGAAGTAACTACATTTCATTAATGTGGCCGATGAGTGATAAAATAGGAAATAATGGCTTCCTGGGAGTGATTACACTGAATAATCTAATTTAGGGTTCTGATTATATCATCATAATGTCAGATTGGATCAAAGGAGAAGGAAAGTCTAGGTAAGGTTCTTGTTAATCAAACCAATTCTATTGTTTGGATAAAAATGGCAATTTACCTGCAGCTGCAAATATTTACAATAGAGTTTCTCTTCCTGTTAGGTCACGGCAGTGATGGCAAATATACTGAATCTGGGCATTCTGTGAGACAGTCATGGATCTGGAGTAGGATTCTCCATCCCGCAGCCCTGTTCTCCGGTGTGGCGCACCCCCGCCGGCAGCGGGATTCTCCATTCCCTCAGCCGGCCAATAGGGAGCTGGATTCTCCGTTTGGGAGACGAAGGGCTGGATTCTCCGCACCCCGACGCCGAAATCATGGCCGGAGCCAGGGCGGAGAATCCAGTGCCCAGTTTTTCTAGCGTGAAAGTCCACGGTTTTTACGACGGCGTGGGAACAAAGTCCCCAAAACAGAGAATCCAGCCCTAAGTCCCCACGCCACGTGCAAACAAGATGGCCTCCTGCTCGTGTGTCCCGTACTCCGACCACAGAATCGCACGGGCCACGTTTGAGACAATTTCCTTTTTAATGGGCTGAATTGCCCTTTTAGTTGTCAATAGGTGAGCCTCCGACTCCTGTGCTGGGTTGCTGACTGTAATATGGTGTGACGTCGCAAACACATTGGGATGTTCGCCCAACATCTTCTCACATGAGTTCATTTTGGCCATACGCAAGCTCCAGGGAGTAAAAGTTCTGCCCATGGTGTGGTTGTCTGATATTCTTTTTCTTGTGCAGGCAAGGTGTGGCCTCAGACCATCCAGTTTTCACTTTCGCTCCCAGTAAAATGGCTCTGAAGAGAACCAGGCTAAGATGGGAATTGTATGTAATTCAATTTTTTGTTCAAAATCTAGGTCTGCCTTTTGATTGAAACGTTCATAGGGCAGCACAGTGTCGGAGTGGTTAGCACTGCTGCCTCACGGCGCCAAGGACCCGGGTTCAATCCTGACCCCAGATCAGTGTCTGTGTGGAGTTTGCACATTCTCCCCGTGTCTGCATGGGTCTCACCCCCACAACCCAAAAGTTGTGCAGGGTAGGTGGATTGGCCATATTAAATCTGCCCTTAATTGGAAAAAAATAAGTGGGCACTCTAAATTTAAAAAAATTGATTGAAACGTTCATTCACAAAATACATTTTAATTATCATTAATTATTTTCATGCACTTTCTGCTTTCACCATTAGTCTGTTTAACCCTTTGGAGAAACATTGAATTCCAAAATGTCGAAGGAGGCCATTCAGCCCTTCAAGTCTGCATCGGCCCTCTGAAAGAGCACCCAACCTAGGCCCACTTCCCGCCCTAACCGTGAAAACCCCTTAACCTGCACATCTTTGACACTAAGGGGCAATTTAGCATGGCCAATCCACCTCACCTGCACATCTTTGGACTGTGGGAGGAAACCAGAGCACCTGGAGAAAACTCACGCAGACACGGGGAGAAAGTGCAAACTCCACACAGTCATCCAAGGCTGGAATTGAACCCGGGTCCCTGGTGATGTGAGGCAGCAGTCCTAACCACTGTGCCACGCCTGAGATTAACATTATGCATTATCCAAAACCAAACATATTTTGTCTGTCCAAAGTACAGTACGCAATTGAATTTATCTATACAGGTAATTATATCACTGCTGGAAAAGTGGCAGTGGGGAGGTATTGAAAGGTTTGGGAAGAAAGTAAAATTGTGATTCATGTGGAACCAAAAACCAGAAAAGGCTTTGTTGGACACACCCATTTCTGCAATAAAAACAGAGGGCACTAGAAATACACAGCAAGTCTGGCAGCATCTATGGAGAGAGAATCTTCTTTCATAATATATCAAAGTTAGTATAACATTTAACAAATAGCAAATGTCAGAAGAACTGATCAGCATGATCATTAGTCACATCTGGAAGTGGTGACTGCTGGCATGTCAGCTTTGGGAAGAGGAATCTCACTGAATACATCTGTCTAAACAAGGTATGTTGCCTCTCTGCAGATGTGGAAGAGCAGGAGGGCTTACGACAACTTTTTGAAAGTCAGACATCCCCTTACAGATCTTACTCTTCATCCAAACATGTCAGAACAGAGGACAAGCTGCCTGGCGATCCTTGTTCCACTCGCCTTCATTCCGGGGCCTGCAACCTCTTGCTGCTGCTAGCTGCATGGATTTGCTACAACAATTTAATAGCACTCCTGCCCCAGCTTCACCTCCCAGGTGAGCATTGCACTGTAAGGTAAGACAGAAGTATTACTCTTGGCTTGCAGATACATTCCTGGTTATCTCCATCGAGGTTCTCCATCTGCTGCTGTTCAGCAGCAACAAGAAGTCTTAAGCCCCGGTGATTATTTTGATGAAGCTGATGGTCCTCTGTGCGACATCAATATCTTTTCTCTACTTGGTTTAAAAAAAGCAGAAATGGAGTAGAATTCAACTGCAATGTCATTCTCTTCTTGCTGTGCCATGGGAAAACTATGAAAAAATATGAAGAAGAGACATATGGTCATACTAATATCCAAATGTGCGAATATAGGAACATGGGGTAGGCCACTCAGCCCCTCAAGCCTGCTCCGCCATTTAATAAGATCATGGCTGATCTGATAGCAGACTCAAATCTGCATCCCGCCTACCACAATAAACTTTCACCTCCTTGTTTACCAAGACTTTATTCACCTCTGCCACAAAAATATTCAGTCTGCTTCCGCTGCCTTTTCAGGAAGAGAGTTGCAAAGACTCATAGCCTTCTGAGAGAAAAAAATTGCCTAATCTCCATTTTAAATACACGGCCCCTTCATTTTACACAGTGACTCCTAGTTTTAGATTCTCCCACAAGAGGAATCTTCCTCTCCACATCCACCCTCCGGATCTTATGTGTTTCAATCAAGTCGCCTCTTACTCGTCTAAACTCCAGCGGATATAAACCTGGCCTGTCCAACTTTTCCTCATAAGACAACCCATCCATTCCAGGCATTAGTCTGGTAAGCATTCTCTGAACTGCTTCCAATGCATTTACATCCTTCCTTTAATAAGGAGACCAATACTGTAAGCAGTGCTCCAAATGTGGTCTCATTAGTGCCCTGTCCAACTGAAGTATAACCTCCCTACTTTTGCATTCAATTCCCTCGCAATAAACAATAACATCCTATTAGCTTAACTAATTACTTGCTGTACCTGCATATTAACCTTTGTGTTCTATGCATTAGGACATCCAGATTCCTCTGCAGCCCTGAGCCTTGTCAACACGGAAGAGACCCATTTATGCCTCCTGTTTTCTGTTAGCCAGCCAATCTTCTATCCATGTCAATAGGTTACTCCCTATAACATGAGCTTTTATTTTCCACAACAACATTTGATATGGCACCTTATCAAATGCCTCCTGGAAATCTAAGTACAGTATATCCACTGGTACCCCTCCATCCACAGCACTGGTTACTTCCTCAAAGAACTCCAATAAGTTTGTTAAACATGATTTTCCTTTCACAAAACAATGTTGACTCTGCCTGATTACCTTGTGCCCTGCTATAACTTCATTAACAATAGTTTCTAACATTTTCCCTATGAAAGATGTTAGGCTAAATGGCCTGTAGTTTCCCACTTTCTTCTCCCTTCCTATTTGACTAATAAAGCTACATTTGCCATCTTCCAATCTAATGGGAATTTCCCTGAATTAAGGGAGTTTTGGAAAATTAAAACCAAAACTATCTCACTGGACACATCTTTGGATGAAGTTCATCAGAACCCATGCTCTTATCAGCCCGAGGCTGCAATAATTTACTCAGTACCACTTTCCTGGTGACTATAATTTTCCTGAGTTCCTCCCTCCTTTCCATTCCCTGGTTTATTGCTGCTTTTGGGATGTTACCAGTCTCAGTAGTGAAAACTGATGCAAAATATCTTTTAATTCATTCAAAATGTTAACTCTGTTTCTTTCTCGACAGATGCTGCCAGATTTGTTGGTTTTTTCTCGCATTGCCTGTTTTTATTTATGTGAAAGAAGTCCCTGTTGAACATACTTGATGCATCAGTTGGCAGAAAATTGGCAGATTTTACAGAATAACCTTGGAAGTCCGAAGCATCCGGATGAACAAGGGAGGACACATTAAACATTATTGAGTGTTATCCTTATGGTAAATGGTGTCTGTTTGCAGCAGATGACAATAGTTTTGCAAATGGCGCTGTGCTTGCCCAGAACCTCCAGAAGAAGATGCCTTTGGTTATATTTTTGGTTCGTGCCGAGGCCTTGGGGCACAGTTAATGACATGATGGTGTGTGCAGGCAGGCTGGCTATGCTGCCAGTTGATATCACTGGCATGCGTTTTTCCATTTTGCTCAAACTTGAAATTTGATTTGCCTTGCGAGTGGCACTGTGGGACATTCTGCTGTGTTATTTGCAGTTGGGTGATCCATTGCTCCATGACCTGGGGCAAACGTTTGGTTTTCTGAACCTATTCGACAGATCCCATCTTTTTTGAGCATCTCCCTATTCTGTTGAACCTTCGTTAATTCTTTACTTATTGTTAACTCTTTGATGACTTTGGAGGGAATCATTCAACTGGCTCGTCACCAATAAAAATATTTTATGCAGGTTCAAATTCAGAAAACAAAAAATCTCTCCAGAATGATCATTCTTCTCCAGAAAAGCAATTAGCAAAGAGACAACATTTTCTGCAAACTTTCAAGAATTCCCATAAAACTAGACAATGCAGAGGAGGCCATTTGGCCCATTCAGTTTACACTGACCCTCTGAAAGAGCACCCTAGCTATGCCCACTCCCCACCCTGTCCCCGCAACCCCACCTAACCTGCACATCTTTGGACACTGAAGGGCAGTTTTAGCATGGCCAATACACCCAACCTACACATCTTTGGTCAATGGGAAGAAGCCGGAGCACCTGGAGGAAACCCACGCAGACACAGGGAGAATATGCAAACACCACATCAACAGTCACCCAAGGCCAGAATTGAACCCAGGTCCCTGGCACTGTGAGGCAGCAGAGCAAACACTGTGCCACCGTGCCACCCTTTAAGATTTTGGGCAAGAATACCATGTAGCAGATTTCCTTTAGGCCTTTACTCGTATGGAGCATATACGCTTTAATGAATCTTTCACTCATTGGGCTGAATTAAATGCCAGCTGCAATGGGCCAGAAAGGTGGGGATAATCCCAGCGTGGCCATTCCCAGGAGCTATGGGAACAGGATTATACGTCCATTAGGAAATGAACTGCCTGTCATTAGGGGTTCCATCCATTTAAGGG